>NC_079472.1:61728677-64228677 GCF_026250575.1 Diorhabda carinulata
GTTAACCTAATGTGATATTTTGCACCTGTTCATACTCAATAACTTGTTATTAAACTCTCAAAATCAGCTTCACTACTGTTTAGTATTAATGTGTGATAATATAGCTTACTAATTTCATGTTTAGTTTCTTAGACTTTAGTGAAATATGGAGGTTCATATAAGATGAAATTAAAATAACAAATTCTTGCGAAAAGCCACGTCATATAGCAATGCACGTAACTTTCTAACTGTTGCATAAATTACTGTTGCGTGAAATGAGCTGTCATCAAGAAAGTAATAATAGCAGGATATCAAGGGTTGGCGCCCTCGTTATGTTCCTTTCTTATCTCAATTTTTTGTCCTCTTGGCGATGTAAAAAATAGGTTAATGTACCTTATATTTAAAGCCAACATAGATTCCACTATCACCAAATAGATGAAAATATCCAAATTTAAATTTTCTCTGTTAATATAAAATTCTTTTATTGGAAAAATTGAACATTAAGAACTTTCCATAAATGTCTTTTACCACAATTAGCACGGATATAAGTCGGTTTCAACACATTATATTAAGTAGATAACAGAAAACGAATGTTTATAGTTGCAAAACTTGAAATGCATGCACATCTTCGCTTTATAAACCCCTACGAACTCGTCTACGACATATATCGTGAAGCAAATCCTGTTCGCTTATGATGATGTGATGATATTAGCATCCCCAATGGCTCGCAACCGACTAGAACGTCATGTAATTAAACGTTTGCCAGCCAACCTCACTTTCAGCTGCGAAACACTGCTCAAGTATAAATCTAACGTAGTCGTCGATAATATATATTCCGACAGTAAATGACGTGTTTGAAATGTATCGAAATATTTTATTTATACTATTCGCCTCTGAAATAATTTGGAACTTTAATATTACGAAAGTGCACCTCATTTACCATCGAAAACTATATAATCGGCGACTACGCTAGATATCTACCTGATCGATGGTTCGCTGTTGAAAGTGAGGATGGCGCCAGCTAGCGTTCGCTGAGGAATGTTTAACTACATGAACCAAATAATGACGCTCTTTGACGTTCGGGTCTCAAGCCTGAATAACGTCGAAACTATGTAATTCAGTATTCGTCGAGGCACTAGCCGGGAAAGTAGTTGTTTTCTCCTTTGAAGAACAGCAGAATACACTTTTGAATTCTCGTACTACAGTATGCTGTATATTCTTTTCCAGGAAAACCCTTTCCCGTCAAAAATTGTTCTCTCTCCAATCAAACGAGCAGTTCAGTTGAAGTATATTGTCTCGCTGGGTTTGATGGAGGACTTCCCCAGCATTTCGTCCTGGAATTGTATTCTTCAAATTCTGCAGTGGCTCGATTTAATATGACCTCTTATACGGAGCCTTATTTTTTCTTGGATAATTTGGAGCCCGATGTTACATTCAGAATAGTTATTTTTGCTACTAACGTCAAAGGAAGGAGCAAGGGAGTTGTTTTGGAAGAAATCACATTTAGGGATGCCGAAAAACGCACAGGTAAGAATCTTTATTCAACAAATCAAGTTAGAAAAATAAAAATTGTATTACGAGGAATTCATGTGTATGTACTTTAATATCCTCTAGAAATACGGTTCTTTGAAATAAAGCAATAATTTGATTACTTTGCTTTCTCTTTCACTCCCATCAAGATTAGAATTTCACATCTCCAGAGTTCCTTTCGCTCCACAATCTAAGAGATATTTTATTTCTCGTGCGTTTGATGGTTGTCGCATCCTTTAGTGTTTTATCTGGGCTATTTGTATTTATCCACTTACACTGAAAGCATAGAGATTCATCAGTTACCACTAGGACAGCCTATGCAGAGACAGTTCGATAGAAGCTGTCTCATTACACCTTGTCTCTGTACCATCGTCATCGCTTTGCAGTATTAATTTGATCTAAAGGTATCTGACTTGACCTCCGCCTCACAAAGAAGAATTTAATGAGTGTCGTCATCAGCAGTCTTAGTTTATCCGTCCATGGTCCGTTAATATTTGCCAATAAGCGGCTCAAAGATACCGTCCATCTTAGTACTTGAGGAGAATCTGATATGATATTATCGATATTGTCATTATTATTATTATTTAGTATGAACAGTAATCCTAATATATCAGTTCTTAGAGTGAACTTAAGTTACACTCTGCTGCATCGAAATTCGACTCTATAAAAACGCTCTAAATGCATGTTTAGAAATTGTCTAACTCTACATATTCAGAATAATCATATACATAAACAATTATTTATATCCACTGGTGACTTCTTCAACCGGTATCAAATCTGTAAAAGAAAGTAGAGAATCTACCATGTTAACTGAAATTGAAAAAGCGTGTTTAGCATATATTTATCTCTTTTATCGGGAGCCAATGAGCTGTTACTGAAAACTCCGCCTAGATACCATCGAAGTTTAATCTAAAATCAATCCTGCATAGGTAATTCGGTTCAATAATTGCGATGGAACACTCGGCCTACACTGATAAACTCTCCGTATTAGATTAACGAAGAGTGATGAAACATCTATTATTCCAAAAGGAGGAAAAAACTCCCATTATCACGCTCCACTAGAGAAATCTACATAACGTTTGCTTGTCCTTTTTGCTAACAAAAACATACTAGAATTTAGACAAGAAATTGATTATTTGTAGAATACATGGAAATTTGAAGGGGAACATTTTATTGACATGACAATAAATCGTCTCCATTTCAGAAAACGATTTCATTAAAACAATGGAAATAATTTTATCATTGAGGCAGATTTTGGTTCTAAAAATAATATTTAAGTCCAAACCAACCAATACAAAAAATAAAGAGCTAAATTTTGTTTTGGGGCCCACTAAATGCCATTCGACTTAATCATTGAGGCAAATTTTGTTTCTGATAATATCATTTAGACTCAAATCAACCAATACAAACGGTAAAGAGCTAAATTTTGTTATGGGAGCTACTAAATGCCATTTAACTTGAAAACGCACCAACTGTCCCATAGAAAGGAAATACAAGATACAGTAATCTTTGTTATCTTGAGAAAAGTAACAATGAATTTTATGGTAATTGAGAATGCTTGATGACCCGAATAAAGAAAACACGATTGTCATGAGCATCCCAGAAAACAGACGCCATGACCTTGCCTGCAGATGGAACGATCTTTGCCTTCTTTGGAGCCACTTCTTCCTTTTCAGTCCATAGTTTTGATTGTTCTTTTGTTGTGAGTGTGAAGTTTCATCATATCAAAAGAAAGCAAAAGTTAGGCTCTATTTTTATGAAACAATCGGTGGAAACACCTTCAAGACGCTGGTTTTTGTTCCATTGTTAGCAAACGCCGTACCATGTCCAAATTTTCAGTTAATATGCGATGTAACACACTTTTTAACATGCTTACTATATCTGCTAGCTCACGCTCTTTCAAACGACGATCATCCATACTGCTTTGTGGATTTTCTTGAATATTTCTGGAGTTGTCACCTCATTTGGTCGATCACTGCGATGCTGGTTGTCGCAGGTCGTACGGCTTCGTTTAAGCTCTTCTACCTTATATTTTACTGTTGAAGAAGCAGCCTCACCCAGAATAGAATCTAGTTCATCTTTTATATTACTTGGGCTAATGTCTTTCAAATGAAACGATTTACTCGAAACGTTCTGGTGACTGATGGCTGCCAAACAAATACTGAACAACGTGGCGTCTTCAAACTTGTCAGTCAGTAGTATTTTCCAAGCAACTACCGCCATCTCTAGGTTAGGCCAGGTACTTCTGGGACCATCTTCGTAGTACGAGAATCTAATCGGACTCCAATCATAAACGGGATTGATTGAGAAAGTTTCAAACAAGAATCAAGTGACAGAATTGATTCGAATTTTAATAAAAGCTGTAGGTACGGGATAATCCTACAATTTTAATCACAATATTTATTATTTTGAGACTTTCTTTTGCAATATTCACGTCAATTTTGTTGGTAATGTTATTATTTGTGCTCTTTTTCAAAATATCCCATTCAATTCGCATGATTTTTTGTAGTAAAATTGTATTTTCTTTCAGCTGAAATGTGGACTACTCTCTATTTTTTGTTGGGATGTATCTATCGATTTTTCTTAGTTCGGTACTGATGTATTTTCATTTGCAACAAACATTGATACAACCAATAATAGTAAAAACATAGAATTAACCACTACTATTCCAAAAACGCCACCGTACAAACACAACTTCGGAGTATTTGGCTTCGAAATTCATTGTGTCATGTTTGGGAATACCAAAAAAGTTATTGTTCAAATTTGGTAGGAATAAAAACCAACTCGTTTGGGGCTTTGTATACCATAAAATCAATTCCATTTCCACGTACTTTTCGCATTGTTCCGTTTATAATTCGAAACATTTTCAGCAAAAAATTTTCTGCTTTATTTAGAGAGCTTACGCTATTGGAAAGGTTCATGACACTGTAGTCCGGATAAATATTTGAGTGGAAGGATAAACATCAAATGTATCAATGTTATTCAATAATTCAGTTGGTTGAGTAAAAAAAATTATATTGATAGTATATTGAGGAAATTTAAACTATTTATTCTCTTTTCATACTCTTACGAATTGTTTTTAATCAAATTTACCGATTAAATTACTAATTAAAATCGATTTTTGAGGGTGATTATTCCAAAAAAATCTTGGATCTAATTTGTGAACACGTACTGCAAAAATTGGTATGCCCAAACAATAACAACACATATTTTTTAGTTTTTGGGATAACACTTTTTTAAGAAAATACTATACACTAATACAAAAGACTGCAAAACATGGATTTATGATTCGTGAGAAAATTCCCTAAACAGAAGAGAACCATGAAGACGTAGAACCTGCTCAAACGGTTGGTTCAGTACTAAATTATCAATAATTAACCAAATTACACGAGTAAAATTTGAAAGAAACGTTGGTCAAAAGAACGGGCGTTGTGTATTACCACGACCGCACCAAGCCATGTACTTGCTAAAAATTGATTTGGACTAAATATCAAAACTATGAAACTGTGACAATATATTCATGAAGAAATGATCGAAAAGCATATTACCAAGCTTTTTATCACTGAACTGAACTGATTAAATTGTGGAATTACGCCAAAAATTGTAACAGATTATGGATAATAATGGACATTCAGCTCAGAAATAATTATGATTAATAATATTTTTCTCTCCGAGCGGAATATTCGAGTTCAAATATTGAATACCATCTACCTATATCTAAAAATTGAATAGATTCGAAATTCATTCCATTTTAATTATTAGAAATTCCAGTTTTTATACACAATCATTGGAAAAGATATTTTTCTCATCTCTCATTCAATTATACTTTGAATAAACCTTTTTATTATCTTTTGGTAAATATACGAGATTCAATTGAGATATTTGCTTTATATATTTTAATTTAATGAATTCATTCCTTGTGATTATCGGAATTTTCTTGAACTATAATAATTATTGAGGTGGACTGGAGTTCGTTGACTAGCATAGGACAAAAAAAAACTTCTTAGCTAGCAGCGGAAGTCAAAGTTATATTAGGACTTGAATCACGTCATTACAGCTGAATTATACGATTTCCAGAGGTACCTTTCGTGACTCAAAGATGGCGGTTGTTGTTTGGAAAATACCACTCTAGGTATTGGATAGTACACAATCTATACAACTAATGTTCCAAGTAAAAATACGCTAAATTGTTTAGTTTTTGTTACGCAGCCATCAATAGTGAAGGTTTTAAGTGAATTTGTGAACATATTTGAAAAGCAATTGCCCAATCAGTATAAAAGGTGAACTAGATTCTTCTCTAGGTGACCGCTTCTTCTTTATCAACAGTAAAATATTGGATAGCAGAGCGAAGTTGACCAATTAAGGTGACGATTTTAGAAATATTGGAAAAAGTTCACAAAGCGATACTGGATGATTATGAACAAAAAATTTCAAAAAGTGCGGTGTTAACTAAAAATTTGGATACGAGAAAACTGTGCACCAGATGGATTCCGCGTTTGCTCACAATGAAACGAAAACTGCGTCGTGAATATGTTTTCATCAAGTGCTTGGCTATATTTCAAAGTATTTTTGAGCCCCTAACCATGGATGAAACGTAGGTCTATCATTTCACAAAAAAACAATCAAAACAATGGACTGAAAAAGGAGAACAGGCTCCAAAGAAGGAAAAGTCATGGCGTCTATTTTCTGGGATAATTGACTTGAAAAAAGAAAAACTATCAATTGAATTGCAACCTCAGGCACCCCACTCACCAGATTTAGTCTCCTCGGGATAGAAGTTTATAAAAGTTGGTGCATTGCTCCGAGGAAGTATCAAATCCTCATCCCAAATCAATTCGCAATCATTGTTTAAGAGACTTTTAACAATTTCCGTCCAAACATTCACTTTTTCAAGATATTGCGTATGTTTCTTCCATTAAATGAGGATTCTCATTAGACCCATAGTGACAATTTTGACGTTTAATATGTCCATGAAGTGTAAATGTGCTTTTATTAAGATATCTTCTAATTGAATCACATCCATAATTTGTTTAAAAGAACGTTCTCATTTTGAAATCGTGTTGAATGAGCTCCTGGGTTTGTATAATTTTATAACGATGCATTTTATTTCTAGTTTATGAGTTTTTAATGAGAAGAAAGAAATATTTTTCATTTTTTTCTTATTAATATCGGTAAAACTAAACGCTGGGATAGTTTTGCAGACAAACCTCTTGGAATTTTCCACAAAATTAGGAAGAAAGGAAGGAGACAACGTTTAATGTAAATCACGTGCTTTTGTGAATATGTCTATGGGTTCCAAGAGCCTGTAACAACAAGCTAATGGAATAAAAAGCAGAATAACGAGAGCTTTTAATAATAATGTCGTACAAATGTAGCAAATTTATCTGAAAATCGTAACTAAATTCGAATGAACCGTTTGAATTTTTGGTTTATGCTTCACATATATCGAAGGATACACCAAATGGAAAAAAATTAAATTAATGCAGAGCCGTCTGAAAAATGAGAAAAAATGTCACAACAAGTCGATGCTACACTTCCAAAATTGGATAATTTTACTCAACATATTATGTAAAATGAATAATAATAAATTTACTAGTCATTTATATAGAGAGTGTTTATTTCGTACTTATTTTGATGTAAAAATGAACATATCTTTTTGAATATTTCCATAAATTTGGGAGTAATTTTGATAAAATATAGCTAATAGGGTTTTGCTTTGTTAATACCCTCAGTGCCAGACCCCAAGTGACCGTTTCATGAAAAAATACAAATTTGAAAAATAGTTCATTAGAAATTGATGCACCTCCCAGGCTATGTGTATCAATGAAGGCAGAACCATGTACACAAGTGCTCCACTTAATATGCGAATGAGTAAAAGAAAGACACATTTAGAAGGATCATTGAGAATTTACAGAAAATACTGGCCCAAATAGCAGGTCAGCAATCAAGGGAAGGCATCGTACCTTTGGAATGTCGGGACCAGCTTAGACTTTTCATAAAGCAATCTGGTATAAAAACGGTCTCCAAAAGGAACAGAAGAGGTGGAAGCATGATAAAGCCTACATGTATTCAAGATTATAATCTGGGTAAATCGTCAATAGATTTGAGTAACTTATGGGTCAGTTTTACATAGATGTACCAAATGGTATCGGAAACTGATGTTTGAAATTAGATCGGGTACCAGCTTGGTGAACACCCAAACACAAATTATTACAGATGTGCTCGAAATTTTCACTGATGATGGATTCAATCGATCTTCAACTTCAATTTTTAAGACCTACAAGTATCCACAGAGCAAATACAAAGGCAATTCAGATCCGAGAACAATTAACAGAGTATTTCATGTCACCAGAAGGTTTTGTACCATGGCAAAACGAGAAATATCGGGATGTTTTGTAGACAAATCTGTACCTCTTTTTCACGAAAATAAACTATAAAAACCTAGTTACTTACAAGTTGTGTTCAATTCTATGGCTAAGCAGCATTCTCCATGCAGCAGCAATAAAATCCCTATCTCTGTGCTTTGGGTGTTTAGGATCATATATTGCTTCTTTCGCTTGCACTAATGCAATTAGTGCTTTTATATCCATTTTCTCCGTGCAACTGTTACGACTGATTGATTCTTAAAATTTTCCACCGGCTTAGTCGCAATAAGTCTTGGCAAGTCTTGACGCGTTGCGACTTGACGGGACGTGCTTATGTATGAAATTAGATTTACATATTCTCTTTGTTTTAATGGTAAGTTAATATTTCCAATTCAAAAGCGTACGACTTAATGGATACGAATGGACTAGATTGACTTGTGACGAAATGAGCCTAAGGTGTTAAAAACACGAGTGACGTTTATTTAGTGATACACGCATACCCCAACGTAAAAGTAAGCGCTAAATATGGAAGCGCCGCAAGAGAAGGTCCATTTTTTCAGCTATCTATTTCCATCATTCATATTTTTCTCGCCTATATTGTTAATGCTTAGCTCATAATTCATATTTCATGCCAGATACTCCAAACGTGATTCCACCAAAGTTATTACAGTATCAAAATGGATCTAAAATGGATTAATCAAGATTAATTAAGCAATTGCTGCAATAGAAACTCAACAAATTTATTTATCAAACCTTGTACATATCCTCCACGCCATTTACAAGCCTGTACCTCACAAATTAACAATATTAGAGAACATTATATTTAATATATCTTATTTATTCACAGTATATATTGGGAAATTCTTGAAGGAAATAAAAAATCTATTTATGATGGATTTGATGAAATTTCGCCCTTCAGACACATCCAGATTAAGTCCATTATGAAATTTTTTGCCGGTAATATCCGAGATATCGACAGGATGTTTGCATAAAAGGGCAGGGCAGGCGGTAAATCGTTGCGAAGACCATCTATCTTGAATTGTATTGGAATGATTGTGACAACGATCGGAATTGAATAGAATGGAGAATATAATGGACTCTCTTCACGATAAGACTGAACTGTGTAATTGTTCTCTATACCGAAGCCAACCGCACCTCTTTCCCTTCGAAGTTTACAGGGCGTGAAAGGACGTCTTCTGTATCAAATTCAGTATTCAGTATTACAATTGCGGTTCCACAAAGCAATCGATAGTAATGGGGTTGTGGGCGGATAGGGGTCGAAGGCGTATATTGTTTGAATTCGATAAATACAAACATTGCTTCCATGTATTCGTATTGTTTCACAAAATAAGCAATAACTACAATGTATAAGCTATTCCACTAATTACTCGTTAGTATTATTGAAAATTCTTATTATCTAAATTCAAAAAACCACTAAAACGAAGTATTCAGTTCAGAGATTGTTTTTTTTTTCTATGAAATTTATATGTTTAATTCCAGTAGAAAATCTCCCTTCTTATCCTATATCACTCCTAATTGATAGTAGGTAAAATCGAGTTCAAAATATTTTTCTCTTAAATGGGAGACGAAAACTTGAAACTACCAATTGTTTACCAAAAGACATTGGAGTAATTCGACATAACTCAACATGATAATATCGGCTTTTACAGTGCTACTGAAACAGCCATAAAATCCAAATGATATTTCATCCCTCACACAGACCCCCTTTAGGTATTTAGTGACTTGTTTTCCACACACCAGAAATAAACTGTGTCATTAACGATAATCATAACAATAAAACAAATTCTTAGGCACTGTCTCTTATGTTCTCAATTTATTTTATACACTATACACTTCACTAACTTATAATAATTCACTTATGACTATCACTTAACTGACTTGAATAATTTATTCCAATTCTTCGATTATTTTCCATTTTGATCTGTTCACTACGACTCTTTATCATAAACTAACTAACTGCGGTACACAAACTCCTTATATACATATCCCAGAAGAATTCTTAAAAGTTCTAAAAAATAAAGAAACAAAACAAATAAGTGAATAGACTTTTCTAGGAATAATTCAAAAGAAACAATGTAAATAATCCGCCTGCTATAATTAAAACTTAAATAAAAACAAAAATCAAATGGATTACGTGGTTTATAAAAAGTAAGTCGAAGGCGCCGTACACGCCAAAATTCATAATTCCAATACATCTAGGCAGGACCGGCTCCAGGACAAAGACGCGTTCGTAACAATAAAGACATTGTGCAAGACAAGTTCAAATATTCATCGATGAAAAATAATAATGTCTTAAAGAAAATTTCCTTATTTTATTATCACTGTACTTTTTCTATAAAATCTATAGTTTATCTATTATCAATAAGAAAACAATTCAACAAAATCATACATATTTATGAAATTATTAGCTTAATCAGTCAACATTTAGATTATCAATTAAGTTGAATTCTCATTATGATGGTTACTACGCTACGTTGATTTAAGTTTGGAGCTCAATCTTATCTTATTTCAAACATTTATCCGCAAATCAAAAAACTGACCGTTTTCTCACTATTTACTCACGTGTTCCTTATGTCTGTTCACGTGGAGCTCAGTTACTTCTACTTCCAAAATTCTTTCTCCGTTAATTTAGCCCGTCCAGGTTTTCCTTGATCTTCCTCTATTTTTCGCTCTTATTTTTTTCAGCACTAATATTTTTCTTATAATCATTCTCCCACCCAACCTATACATGTGTTTGATCCATTTTGTGTGATTTTCGTAATGTTCTGCAGTTTTTGTATTTATTATTTGTCTATATTTTTTGCCGAATAAACTTATTTCTGTTCTATCCATTTTTTTCCTGTCAAATTTTGTAACCCCATGTTAGTTTGAGTATAACTACCCTTCCATCATTTTCCACCCTCACTTCTTTGGGTTCAATGTTCAATAGAGATATTTTTTCATCGCGTCGAATAGTTTTCATGCGGTTACTGCGTTTTCTGATATCCATTTAACTAATTTGTAATATTCTGGTATCATCGAGCCGAAGTATTTGAAAAATTTCATTTTATTTTGGGGTAGGTACGTCCTTTACGAATATTATAAGCTGAATATTTTTCCATCAATGTAACTGCATCCATTTTACAGTGTCCTACTTCATAGCTATTTGAAGTGATCTCTATTTCTTTTAAGATGTCTTATATCTTGTTTTCCCAATATTTAATGAGGCATAAATATAAAACCAAACTCTTTGCTATCTTATACACTAACCTTTTTCAACGTTTCAAATTATTTTTCCGTGAAGTGCATAATTTTGTAGTTATTATATATAAACATGAATTTTTTTATAGAAATCATTCACTCCAAATTAAAACAAACATCGTCATAGTTTAATTCTCAAACCTGGAAATATTTGCTACCTGCAAGCTGAATAAAGTTGGTGTTGTTAGAAAGGATTTCCAGCCGTTGGTCAATATTCAAGTTTACAGGTTTAATAAACGTGCTGCTCAAAAAAATTTCGTTTCCATAAAGCTCGAATTTAAATATTTCAATGGAAATTTAACTGGAAAAGAAATATGTTTTATTGGAATTTCCAAATCACCCTGAACGAAATCCCTTTATCAATCTTCTTCCAATTCCTACTGTACTTTTTTTACCTCAATTATTTTCGATTGCGCTCAACCCTTCGAAAGCCCATAATGAAACATTTCTGCGCGCTCCACGGCACATTCCATTATCACTTGAAATTCTTACCCCATTGTTATCCTGAGTCGTGGAATATTCAAAGTCCAATGGTTTTATTAATGACCCATTTTAAGCCTTTCTGCGTTACTCTCAGTCAGCCCTCATGATCGTACTGTTATTAAATTAGTTTTTATGTCGTCTCGTCCCGTCGCGTTGTGATAGATTCGAACCTAAAGATGCTTGCCGAATTATAATTTTTATCTCTTTGTTGAAGAGAATTAGTCCAGAGTCATTTATTATGAAAAACTCCTTCCAATGAATGACTAAATGCTTTTTAAATTCAATGTCACCTATCGTGAAAGTTAGAATGTTAAGTGATATTGAAAGACTCTCTAAATGAGAAGTATGAAGGACAGACATGAAACCAAAACCTAAATGGATATTATACTATTTTCCATAGATATGAAATAATTCTAAACCATATCTAATGATTATCTTCATGAGTTAACTTTGTAAGTTGGTGACAAAGTTATTTTGGTTTAGTAGTATAAAATAAAACATTTTTTTAACAAAACATAGTTTTTAATCAATTATATATCTTCCATTTTGCTCAATGACCTTTCTTTCAGCTTCACGATTCCTCGCTCATAAAATCTCTGGTCTTTATCAGTAAAAAACTGAACCAGGTGCGATTGAAGGTCATCGTCATTCGTGAAAGTTTGACCATTCAAAGAATTATGTAAACTTCGGAATAAATGGTGATCAGATAGTATTAAATCAGGGCTGTATGGGGGATTTGGTATAACTTAACTATAACCCAGTCAAGCTCCAATAATATACAATGAAGTTCTATTTGACTCGTGAATGCAAATAGAAAAATCTGATAATTTTTTTACCTAAAAAATATGAATTTATGTCTGTAGCACACGATGGAGAAATACCGATATCTCCAATAGTAGGAATTCTAATAGGAGCGACTCTCACTATGATAATTGTTATATTGATCATCATTGTGAGAATTAGAAGATCCCAAAATCCTTCAAGAGATGGAATTCACGTACAAAAAGTGTCAGTTGGAGTCGCACATCAGCAGAACACGGTATCATCAACTAAACCATTAATCAGCAGTGCTTCTCCAAGAGATTTAGACGAGAGAGATCCAGATGTTATTCCAGCTAAATTTGGTACGTATATTTATACTATTTCTATCGCTTTTTATTTATATACGAGTAGTAGAAAATCTTATTTTGTGCCAAGTAATTATTGTAGTTCTAGTAGTGAATAGTCGTCATTTTATACTGCTGGATAAATCTATACCACTCACCAATACTTTACGACGAAGATCTCTGGCAATTGAAGCCATCCCACATTCTGGACTTTTTAAAAGGAATGGGATTGATGGATCAGATGTAAACACTGGATTCTATAGTATCGCAGCAAGAAAACAGGATACGATAGATCCTTTGGGTCGCAGTGTATACGAAACCCCAAATCTATACATATTAAACGACGCCACTGCTTATCGCAGACTGTATGGCAGGAATATTTCGAAGAAATTGTGTACATATGCTTTCTGACAGCTTCGGCCGATAGAAATGTATTTATGTTTACGATTCGATGTTTTCAATGGTAAACAGTTGGAGATGATGAATTTTAACACACATTCATCAACTCCACGTATATTGACGGTGTGTTAGATGTGTAAACATTGCCGTGGGAATTAATGCAATTAATATTGGAAGGACTATAACCGCGTTTTGAATCTTGATAGTTGAGGGTACAAGCAAATATTGTAGTTAACAAATAATATGAGCGTCATGAATATGTCTTTTCAAATTAAATCAACCAACTATTGATTTTTTTATAACAACTAGGGTGTGACACAACCCACAAAATTAACCTTTTATTTCTTGTTGATGGGCATTATATCATATTATTATAATATATTTTCCATTCTTTATAATATATTATCATCGATGTAAGCAACCCTCCGCTGTCTTATATTCACTTCATATTTCAAGGAAAATAACCTTTCTCAGCCCGAATGTATATTAAAATCTATTTTTTTATCTGACAGGATCACCTGAGGGAGAAAGTGACAGACAAGTGGGATCCTTAAACGGTGCTCAAATTCCACCGACAACCAGAAATATCTCAAAAGTACAGAACTACGCTCAGTCTAATGTTCCTTCTCCTCAGTGGATTAGTCCAGTGATCAATGAACAGGTAAATGTATTTTTTCAGGTTTCACTTTATTAAAAAATCATTAAGCTAACCAGAGTATGAATTATTTATATAATTTGCCGAAATGGAATGGGTAAAAACTAGTGCTACAACATAATTAGGATAAATATATATGTATAAGGTAATTCATCACAAATTACACACATCTATTTAAGGCTCTATTCATTCCATAACATTTTGTCAAATGATGTGTTCTGTTGATGAGATAAACAATTACAGATCGATATTATCATAATATAAATAAAATGTAAAATATACGAAGTTCTCATGATTTTTTGCTCGTTTATGTCACGCACATATTTGATTAATAGAAGCAACATCAAATAAAACAATTAACAAAACAAAACATATTAACAGAATTATATTAATTAAAGATATAAACTTAAAATCTTGAGTCTATGAACTTTGAATCTATTCCATTAATTTATATATAACTGACATAGCAGCCACTTCGTTCTCGTTTGTGTTGTCAGGAACATTAATTGTGTCGACATCTTCTTTATCTAATCATACAGCATTATCGTCATCCTCCACACAAATAATTTTTCTAGCAGCAATTCTTTGAGGACAAAACATTATGATAGATAAAATTCTTGTGTCATCTTATGTAATTGCTTGTGTTGATTAGTGGATTTTGTATGTTCCAAAATATAGTTTACGATGAAGATTACCTACATCACTATTCTTGTTTATCTCAAACTTTGTTTCGTAAGCTAAAATCACAAAATAGTGGTTGATAAATCAATGAATTGGTGTCTTATATTTACACAGATATAGTTGTTTTTAAGGTTTTCGTGAAGTAATAGTTTAAACTTCGTGTTTTAACGTGTTTTAACATTTAGACCATAATTATTTCATTTATTTAAGACTAGTTGACAATATCTAAATGATTTTGTCCTTCTACACTCTAAATTAAGAATCTAGCTGAACTGATAGTTGGAATTGTTTGAAGTCTGTCCAATTGGTGTTATATCCTTCACTGCAGCCATTCTAAAACTTCAACATTTCTCAATCATGTATAGTCTTTTTTTTAAATACGAGAGTAATAAAATGATAAAGCAGTGTCAATCCCTAGGCGTATCAAATATTTTTTTCAAGTTATACCTCGACTATTATCGTATGAAACATTGGTTATGTAGATATAAGGGTTCAAACTTTGTTTTTGAACAACCAGTATAAGTAGAGATACTCCTCACAAATCAAAACCAACCAATATTCACAATGAGTGGTTCAATCATTTTATCAGTAATTTTCTTGAATTGTGAGATTAACTGCCTTTCCACAGTTCTTAGGCTTCACATTACGAAAATTATTTTTTCTTGAATCTTCTTCTCTTATCTGTGCCCATACCAGTTCAATCGGATTCAATTTGGAATCATATGGTGAAGATCTGAATACGCTGTTTACATCACCACTAAACCACGATTACACTGTATAACTCGCGTTTCTATAACCAAGTTCACCTTCGGTCTCTGAAGATGATAACTTGGTTTTCGAAACGCTCGTCAGACAGTGTTATCGTGAGTGTTGATGTATTCAGTATGAATATCGCGAACGGTTTTAGAAATTCCAACTTTGGTGGAGATCAAATCAGTGAAATTCCAAGATTCTCCACAATTTCATCCTACAAAAACCGTTTATACTGTTCTGTCTGCGCCCTTTCCTGTTGATGGATTGAAACCAGTAAAAAAATTATCTTTGACTTGTATCAGTTTTATCTGGCGCTGGTCCAGGCTCTGGGCTGTGAAATACATGACTATAAGATGGTAACCTTATATAAATGTGATATTTGACATATTCTCCAACCATGGAGAAAAATCAAATATTCCATTCGCGAAAATATTTACTTCAAAATTATTAAAATTTTCAATTGTTCGATACTAAATTCTAGCATTATAAAAACAAATTCAATAGTAACAAATTATATATTTTTCAGTACCACCAATACAAAAATCCAGTTGCTATGGTGAGTGGAACTTTTCCAAGAGAATCTAGGCCGAAAGATCTTCGATTGGGAAATGGAAGTTCAACAGTCCACGGCGTCACGGACTTGGAACTAAATGGAATCGCTATAAAAGAAAGACTGATGGCAAATCGACTACCAGAAAGTTGTGTCTAAATGTTACAATATTTTTATTTGACAAGTAGTATTTGGCAAATGCTGGTTGGCTTACCGTCCACGACTAGACGTATATATAAATATGGATATTTTTGATAATAAAAATGGATTATTCAATGAGAAATTATTAGCATGACCTTTTCTCAAACTGTTGGAGTTTAAATCCTCCGTGTTGTTCTATTTTCAAAATGACTGCTCCAGGTACTGAGCAATCTTTGGTGGTAATTTTCCAATAGTAATCCACCAATTTCTTCATTTTCCTACATACTTATTGACTGTCAATTAGAACTATACTTTCAGAGGAAACTTGTCTAAATGGAGATAAAATAATTCTAATAATGAAATACAGTATAACTTTTATCTTCGGATATATGTTTTGTTATTTAGTTATTATAAAAAAATATCATCAAATCCAGTGGAAACATCTCTAAAAGCACAAAATCTAATAATTTTTCCATTGAGAGAACTTGAACATATGGACAAATTAGACACCAAACAGGAAGTAGATTAAAAGTAATTAAATCTTTAATTGGTTTAAAGTTTCACCTCATCTTCTTAAGTTACAAAAGTTTAGTGCATTCACAACTTTTTTCCCAAAAGTTTTCGAATGTTTTTTATCATACTACTCCTTAGTTCTCAAACTCTTGCAATCAAGTGAAACACTACTTAAAATGCTAGTAACGAACTTTTACTTGGAAAACTAAAAAGAAAGAACTTTGTTTTGAATGCATTGTCATTATAGTCCACATAGGTGCTCTATTTTTTATTTATGTAGATACTTCTCAATTTGGATTCCCTACAGTGATTTCAATTCATTCAATAACAAAATATTTGTCGATGAAGCGTCCGATTTCGATTTTCAATATTGAATGATCACGAGATCATAATTCAAACTAAATCTCTCATATTATTTCCCGTTTTTCTCACAGGTTCCATTAGTCGTATTTTTCTGCATAATACGTAGCACAGCTTCCTTTAAATCACAATGGAAATATGATAAAACAGTACATTGTTCAAATGCAGTGATTACTACTGTCTATTAGATTTAACTGGAATCAATTGAACATTTTCATATCAAATTTCATATTATTTAAAGTTATATATGAATCAAACCTTCTTCCTTCTTCCTTCATTCATTGCCTGCCTGTTTAACATTTCTTCTAACCAATCTTCAAAATGGTGATGATGATAGTCAACTGTTTTGACTCAGAGCGTAAGAAGCAATCATCGATTCTGATTTTAGAATAGAACGTTTGCATCCACCAAAAGAATGTCTTAATCTAATGGAATCCATAACAATCAGTTGCTATTCCTTTTGTTATAAGATCGTCATTCTACGATATTATTTCTTTCTTCCACTTTTACATTTTCCATTTGGATTATCTCCATCTTCTTTAGAAGTCTTCATGCCCTTTCCAGCGTGAGATTACTGGGAGTTCAGTTTTCATTCTTCTTTTATCCATTGTTTTATAGCCTAGTTTGTCAGGGTCTCCATTTCGTTATTTTCTTCTACTTTTACTCTATTTTTTTGTTTATTACTCTAGTTTCATTTCCATATATTAACGTGGGTACAGTTATTGAGCTGTAGACTTTTGTTTTTACGTCTTCTCCTATTCCTTTTTTCTGAAAAATAGGTTATTAAGTGCATTTGGGCTGTTCTCACTCTCTATATCTATATTTTCTTCTATTCTATCAAAATTAATTCTTTACTATTGTATTATCAAATCTTCTCTATGTTCTCTTTCAGATTTTCTACTATCCTTTCGCAATTCTTGATATTTACTTCCATTCTATAATCTTCTATTGTCTACTTTTCCTTCCATTAGATCGTCTGCATATACTAATCTGTCTATTTTCACCGTTTCTAGGTTTTTGTATTCAATTTTCGTCTTCAAATCATAGTTCTCCTCTTCCATTTTTTTTTATCATCCTATTCATGATAAGTATTGATAGAAGATGACCAAGATTATCTCATTGTTCCATTCCAATATCCATCCTAAGTTCCGTTTTTATATATTCCTTCCTATTTTTCTATAAATCTAGTCATATGCCGCTTTTAAATCAATGAATGTCATATTTCTTCTCGTTATATTTATATGTTATTTATTGTTTATTTCCCTTTTCTATATGTATTTAGCTCGTCCTCCATTTTCCTTATCTTCGATTCGATTCATCTCTTGTATATTTTTAAGCCAATTGGAAGTGTTTTGACGATTTTTGTTTAGTATTTGAGTAGAGCTAGGAAACTCGTCAAAAATTTGTCTCTTGCGAGTTACTTCTATTAACGATAGTAACATCAAAAAAATTGATGCAATGGTGCTCGAAAGAGTTTCTCTTATGGATCATATTTTGGGTATAGACTGTGTCATACCAAAAACCTCAATATTTCGCAAAAACAGCGTCGTATGGAGGTCATAAAAGAGATACTTGAAAACGTATCTGAAGACGTTACATTTATCAAACTATCAAACGAATATATGGCGACGTCGAGATTGCCCAAGAAACTCAAAATGAGCCGAAACCAAAAAGAAAAAACTTGTCGGTTGAGAATTGAAGTGAATTTTCATGGAATACCAGAGTGTGTTCCACAATCAATTCGTTCCAGAGGGTCAAAGATATTTTAATATACAAATAGAACTTAGCTCATAATTTTCACATATTATTTTAGTTCCTGAAATTTCACAATTATTTTTTTTTGGAAAAGAAAAAATACTATTGAACAATTATCAGAAATATCCATATTGTACACTGAATTTGTATAAACATGCGAATTTTTAGACTGAAATTGTTGAAATATGTATATAATTAATTATAAATAGTGTATGCTTAATCTACTGGAAAAGCTGTAATTTTTTCCAGGACAATCTCTAACTGTTAATGTGAAGATTAATGTTTGTTTCAACTATAATAATTCACAAAATATACCGAACAACTCACCCTATGTGATGACAGAATATAATTTATATTCTCATGTGCTACAAAAAAACATATCTGAATACTTTGTCAACGATCCATATCGTTTTTTATATCATTTTTGAAGCTATTGACGGAATAAAAGGAAAAACAATATTTCGTAATACACTGCTCAACAATTGATACAGATCAAAGTAAATTTATGGTCAATTCAAATATACACACATGGGCCTTGTACCCAATTATAAAGAAATTTTTTCCTGTTTGTATCCTTCTTTGATTGTTATTATTACCTTTAGCGGAAAGTTTGGAAATTTAAAATTAAACTCAGCTGATATTCAAAGCTCCATATCAGGTTATTTTGATATGATATATCTTCAGAACTCGTTTACATGCATAAGTCGCGGCTGGAATCATTTTGTGATGAATGGCAGGACCTCTCAAATTCACAGTGGTTGGCAAAAACGCACCATATCTCAAACTAAAGACTATTACTGCAAGGAGGAATCCAATTTAATATGTTTGTTGCATCGATTTGGGATTGCGTAGTTCACATCAGCATTTATTCCAAATTCTGTGCGTATTTGAATTCAGTCTTCACAGGACAGCTAATTATGTACCGAAATATATTTTCCGAATACTTTCCCAAGCAAATTTCATCAATTGTAGAAATATGGCTCTACAATTTACTAAAACAAAGTTTATGCATTGTTAAAGATCAGAGATATATACCATATTGTTGTTCGTCGTTATCGAAACCATTACATATCCAATTGCTAAAAATAACTCACGTAATAATGAAAATACATTTGTTCTTCCTAATTACTGTGCAGGAAAAAGTACCGAGCATCAAAATTTTGAAAGAATAACCACAAAAATGAATTGTCATGCTGACATAAATTTACAACGCAATCCTAGGACTCAGATACTCGCCAAAATCATCTTGGTGAACCAGGCAGAGATTCAATCAACGTGTCATTTTACTATCCAATAAGCCTGCTACCAAAAACTTCTTAAAAAACTACTCCTACGTAGAAAAACTGTCCACAAGAATGGATCCCTTGACATCAATTTGAAAACCGACATAAACAAAACCGCATATTACTCTGCTGGTTTCCACAATATCGGACAGACTTTTGACAGACTGAGGCTGTACAAAATTGAAACAACTCTCTCCCCAAACTACTATCTACTTCTAAGAGCCTACATAGCCAACAGAATCTTCCAAACCAAAGTTGGCAAACAAAAGCTGCAACTTTTTCCCATTGCATCAAAGATAACGTACTAGGTCAGCTTCTTTTCGTACTATTACATCATATCACTAGAAAAAGAGAACAAAGTAGGTTAATTTGTAGAAAATCCAAAGCCTCACTAAAACCAGAGCAAACATCACTGAATATAAACCTCATCAAGACATTAAAGGTTGTAAATTATTTAACACTGGTGACCAAATCAACTCACAGATTGTATCTGTATCTGCATCTTCTGGAATCTAACATAAAATTCTAATAAATGATTCGATATTTATAATTCTTGGTCTCAAAAAAACTACGGTCTTAGTTCACTTAAATTTATGCCAAAAGCCTCCTAAACTAAGACGACTACTCGCATTCAACGCGGCGACACTTTCCATTGAAGCAAATCGTATTTTTGGCTAAGCCTTGATTCACTAGCAGCGAATTACCTCTGAGGATTAAAAGAAAAGATTAGAAAACAACAAACAAAGATTTTGAGTGCATAAAATTTCATGATAGTATAAAGATTTTTAAACATATTTTTGAAAAGTATCTTCTAGTACACATTATATCCATTTATGTTTATTGCTTCTCTTCTCCGGGTTTGATTCCTCTCTACGTATTTCGCGTTAGTGTCGTTAGTTACTGATATGTTTAGACTCATTAGATCAGATGAATATCTGCGAAAGTGCTGCGCAAAAGATTGCTTGTTCTGCGACACCAGAATAACACATATTTTGGCCGAACTAAGACTCTTCACCCAATTATTCGGACGAATGTGATATTTGACATTTCAGAACTCGTTTTTGAATATCGGTACGATTCCTATCCATATCACTTCAGAATCAACATTTGCTACTATCAAAATAATCGTACTTAACTAACAAATTCTAAATATAAAAACATATTTGTTAATAAAAAACAGTTGCCATGCGTAGTTGAATCTATCAATTATCTCAAATGTAATTTGTAAATAAATATTGTATTATAGATGTATATACATATATAGATAACTGTAATGTAAATAAAATCTTTGTGCAGATCTGTATTAACATATATTCCATGAATTTGGATGTAAATGTGTATCGGGAAGGTAAAATTAAGTGAAATTGTTATTTTTTATTGACTTAGATGTCTGCACTTGTTGTATGTATGCTGTTTCGATCCTCAATAACGATTCTTGTACCTAATAAATTCAACAAAATAATAAACAGTTGTTGATTTTTCTGAATTAGAACTTTTGGTGATAGAACATCTTAATTTGGAATATAGAGGATGTTTCAAAAAAAGGTGATCCCGTCTCTAAGATAGATACAAAGCGTATTCAAGATAAAAAGCTTTGGGAGTCTGATATGAGGTTATCATAGTCCGTTGAATTCTTTCAATTCTTGAAGTGGATTCACCTCTGTAGCACAAACCGTTTCTTTAAGATACAACCAAACTGTGTAATTCAAAGGATTAAAATTGCATTACTGAGGTCAATGAATCGGAGCTTCTGCACCTCTACAAATCCATCGATTCAGAAAACGGTTACTCAACCAATTACTCCACTTTCTATCAAAATGCGTTGGAGCTTCATCGTGCTTCCAAAACATCTTCGCTCATTAAGTTGAGTTATGTCTTCTAATATCTTGAATAAGTGATTGCTTGAAATTTAAATTTCCAAGTATAATGTGATAACCTATTAATTTGTAACCAAATTTCAAAAGAGTGCTGGTAATATGAAAATTTGGATTGAGAACTGACCTTTCTTGTAATGTTTTACAAAAATCCACTCTAACCGGTATATATCGTCCGACAAGAGCTCTTGGACTCGTCTGTAATGATAAGGATATAGCTGTTGCTCTTTAAATATCCTCCAAGTACTTTAAGAAGACGTATTTCTTGTCACACTTATCACGCTAATTGTTGGATTTTGATCAACTAAATTTGAAATTGTATTTTCTTTATTAATGGTTCTTGTTCTACCAGAATTTATTTGTTTAAGTCTTACCTTCCCAATTTCCCGATAACGTTGTTCATTGGCTCTAAATGTATTTTTACTTGGTAAGTTTCTTCGAAGGAAATTTTTCTGCATAACGCTTAACAGTTGCACTAGTTTCCTAAGCACTCCCAAAGGTTAATAGACACGGAACCTTAATAAATGATCATCGAATTGTTATTTGTTTCGTACTAAGTCCTTCAATAGCTCAATACCCACACTTATTTAATTTTGATAACCAAGATCCTATACTGATTAGATTTTTGTGAAACATTACAAGTAACGAAAGACCTCAGTCCCAATTTTTTTAAATGTATCCATTTTATCGATGGGGTCCCATAAACGGGACAAAAATTTTCCAATTCACATAATACTTAATAATGATAATAATTAATAACTGTGTGAAAATTTTATACCAGCTTCGGTTATTACTTCATAATTTTCAAATCAAAATATTCCGAAAACGGTACATCAAGTTTTATCAGGTGTACTTTCTTAGTATATTGGATGTATCAGCTTCCAAAACATATTCGCAAAAAAATTTAAATACAATGTTGCCAATAGTTGCGGAAAAATCGTGAAAAATGTGTATATATATGAATTTTTTACTCAGCAAATCCCAAATATTTTTCATTTTTCTATCTACCTAGAGACCTTTTTCTAAACACCCCGTAGAATATAATTACAGAAAATTATTAATAATAATAGTGAATGCACACTCTGAGCTACAAACTAGAAATTTCTCTATTTTTGGACTTGGTTATACCAATTGGACTTTTTTACTTGTGTTTATATTGTAGCTTAATTATTTTTTTGTCATATATTTTTTCAAATGATTATTTAAAGGTAAATTGATGTCATCTGCATCGTATTTATCAAAATTGCCTTACAACAAAAAATAATCCTACCTTGAAAAAATCATATTCAGAACTCAAATAGAGCACTGCTTCAAAAAACATATAAAATAACTAAATTATGAACTTTTGGTAATTTTTTTCACTCATACATATTTCTAACATTGTTTATGCTTCCTTTTCTTATCAGAGAAGGTCTAAGTTATAGTTTTTCACAAACAAAACATTCATAATATTTAAAAATAATCTTATCATCCTCATAATTACCAATTCAAATATATCATGTGTAAAATTGAAAATAAGCAAATAAAACCCTTTTGTATATTTATATATCGAAAATTATTTAGAAACAAAAACTTTTTGAATATTGAATAATTATTGATAAGAATATCACTTTCCATAGTCACAGATTTCACTGCTTGGTTACCCATTTCTTTAGTGATGAGTGAGAAAACTGATCTTGGTTGTTATCTACTAAAATGTAATTAAAAGCTCACTATTTAATTAATATTTTTTCAAGTTACTTACCATTAGTGGACGACAGAAATTATATTTAAACATATTTTCGAAATTATACATTAGAATATTATGAATTTCTAATGAATTATTACCTATGTCCATACAATGTGTTTGACGGAATAAAAAAATCTACACTATCATCTGAAGACAAGCAGCTGGCTATCATTGATAGGACTTTTCAAAAACTATGATTGGCTTAGCCCCATCATGTTCTGAATGTTCGGAAATTAGCGTTTTAAATCTCGTTCTGGATTAGAATTCACATTATAAGTGATCTACCACGACCTGACTCATATTTCTATATATGTATGAAATCATGTGTAGAAATTTCAAGTGAGATAAGACGCGTGATCCCTACAGCCTCCTATTCCTATGGTATTGAGCCCTTAGTGATTAAGGAAAAGACAAAGTGAACCGTATTAAACTACTTCCTAAACTAATACAAGAGGATGATTTATATGAAATAATCATTGGGCTTTTCCTATTAGATTAGATTTACTACTTTTGTCGAGGGAATAGACATCAAAAGCGCTTCTAGTATATCAGAATTCATTGATCATTTTCAAGGTATCTTTGGACAAAAGTTGACCACCATCATGACTATTTGTAGTTTCTTCACAGCTGCTCTAAACAATTGGCTTTAAGTTTCGCAGAATTTTATGGTAGTAAAACTTCTTCATTTGCGTTTCTATCAATCCATAATATTTGTAGTATCCACATTTCATAGTATCTGCCTCCATTCCGTACAGAAGGATCGAGTATATTTAACATTTTATCATTCTCTTTTTCAATTTTTTGTTCTATTTATAAATAAAGAGTTTTTAATTCCTAATTAATACTTTCTCAAAGTGGTTATTTCCAATTTGTAACTGTTCATTCTGATCGAGAATTTTCGAGAAGTGCATGTATTTAGTTTTATTCAAATTCATGTGTAGCCCAAACCGCTTGCTGACTTACGATTTCTGTAATTGTTTGAAAATCTCCTAAATTCTCAGCTATTAAGACAGTGTCTTCAGCAAATCTCATGTTATTAACTGGGACTAAACTGCTAGGGCTTCCTGGATAATTACTTCCGAATATGTATAAAAAAGTATTGGTGATAAAATGCAACCCTGTCTTATTCCACGTGTTTTATGTATTCCTTCAGTTATTTTTTCCTCTATATCTTGGTTATCTTGTTATTATAAACTGTTTCAATTATTTCGAAAGAAACAACAGATGATGTTTATCTAATACTATGAGTTGTTTCTCTTTGAAGAAATGTAAACTTGTTATTACCGATAAACACTCATAAACTCATTAGTATACATATTTTTACAATGTATTATACAGAAATTATTTCGAAACATTTACTTTATATATAAATGTTCATTATATTGTCTTTGCATTTAAATATTACATAGAAGTATGAATCGTTATTGATGATCAAAGTAGTTCATTCGAAATCCAAAATTAGTGGTTTATAATAATTATTGTGATATTTTCCGTAGGCTAACCCCGTTTAGCGTTATTAGATATCAATAAATGTATATTATCCCTCTACTAGTTTCATTTCGAAATATACAAGTACCTCCTTCGAGGTAGGATCGTTCTTAAGCACCATCTACATATAATAATAAACTAAAAAGATCCCTACCCTGCGATTGAAACACTTATCAAAGAAATTAACATTTATAAGATGTATATAATCGCAAAATAGTACATATGGTATGTGTTTGTTGTTTATAAACATGAAGCAATTAAAGAGAAAGACGAAGACACAAATGATATATATTATGAAGAGTTGGAAGTGCTAATAGATACTATATTAAACACAGAAATTGTAATTGGAAACGCTAAAGTTGGCAAAAAGGAAATGTACAAAAAGATAGCAAGAAGAGAAAGCAATCACGATGAGTCAAATAATATTAGACTGAGATTGATAGATTTGACAATCGAAAGAAATATAAACACCATAATTACGGACTTTTAGAGAAAAAACATGTATACTACAGGGAACTTGATTGATCAAGCAGATATTCGGATCACTTTCTGGTAGGTGTCAAAATTAGGATAAAAAAAAATTGAGAAAACAATAAAAAACAAAGATTAAACAAATTCCATACGTGAGCATTTTAAAGGGGGCGAATATTGAACGAAAGTATACGATAGACATTGAAGAATACAGTCGAGAAGAAAGCCACATACAAACATTTTAAAAAAATTGAAAAAGCAGTAACAATCTCCACGAAAAAAAATAAGACTGAATAAATCACAGAAATATAACAAAAAATGAAACTAAGACCAAATAAAAATTATAGAGAAAAATTTTAAACGAAAAAAACTTCTACAACGATGTTAAAGACAAAAGAAAACAAACAGAGAGTACTGCTAGGTAATAGAAATAATTGAGTCAACGGAAATCCCATCATGATATGCTGCACAGGTGCCTCCAAATCGTCAATAGAATCGGAGGCAACAACCGAATAGTCTTTCCAGAGGTTAATATTGTCTTTGAGGTCTTTTTTTTTAATTCACTTTGGACGAAAATCATCTATGAAGTACATTATCCATTGAGAGGCATCTAAAATTAAGACCATATGCACGAAAACATATGAAAAAATAATTTTTAGTAGCGCGACTCTGAACATTCTTTTAACTTTTATTTTTATTGAATATTGTAGAAGTAATTGACAATTATTTATGAATGACAATTAACATAAATTAAATTATAAACAATATCCAATGACGTTAAGGTGAAAATAAAAACGTTCTAAAACATAATAGAAAATGTAGTACGACTTGACATGACTGAAAGTAAAGTTTCACCTCCACTCATCATCAAATTTGATGAAACTATAAATTCTCAGAAATTACAAGAAAATCTAGAGGGGAGATATCAATCACGTTATGTCTACATCACAGCACTGACAGGTGAGTTTTTGGATAGTACCTGCACAAAGTGTTTGTTATGAAAGGAAACTATTTTCGAAACAAAAAATAATATTAGAAAAATCGTTTTTTCTATTAAATTTCTTTTTCTTAACACTTTTTCGGAAGCAATCTTGATCTAAAATCACTACCAATGAGTGAAGTTTCTTTTCAATTCAAAAAATTATAAGAACTTTCAAAATATTGGATCATATCCAATGAAAGGAATAAAATGAACAATATTTATTTAAAAATTTGACTAAGAATCATTCATAGCGAATATCATTGTAGTGCATATCAAAATGGAAGCAGAATGAAATGGAAATTTGACAAACATTGTAGAACATCTAAATTTCGATACCACTGCTGGATACTTAACTGGTTCAGATATACTTCCGAGGATTTTTAGAACTTCGGACATCGACCTCTAATCATCAATAATCATAAAATCAATTTCCATAATTTTTTGATAGGAGTGGAAAGATCTTCCAAGCGTGAAGATAACTTCGCACCTCTAGTTGAGAGATGAAGACAATTCCTATTGATCAGTGGGATCAACGATTTTCTTTCATTTCTACACTTAAAATCAGTATCTCAAATAAAGCTCGGACTTTTGTAATAGACATACAGAGTATTTCTAAATTCATGGGACAAAATTCAGAATATGAAACTAAGATGAGTCTTTCCTATAACGGAATTTTCAGTCTACCCCTTGCCGAGGTATCTCGGTGTTGACTAAAATGAGTTTTAATTTTTATTCTAAAATTTCAGTATCTATCTATGTGCATCGTTATTCTAAAAATATAAGAAAAAAGCAACGGATGATAATTTAATGTTTTTTTTTAAATAGAGTCAATTAATTTTAAGCTATTTCCAGATTAAGTACATTTATGGAAGTAGAAAAAGTTTTTTCAAGATAGAAAAAATATTCGAGCATCGAAACTGTGAAATACCCAAAGTCATATTTTATTCAAATAAAATAAAATATTTAATTTATTCAAATAATACTAAATTAGAATACAAAGGACCTCTACTGAAATAACAAAATTAACATTAACGACGATAATTACTAATATTTGCGATAAATTAACCAATTCTATGAACTCATATGATAAATCTTAAACAATGTATTGTACTGGTAAAAGGTAAGCACCCGTGGAAATTTCTTAGAATTCCAAACTTTTCGATGAAACAACTTCTTTTGCCACTCAAAAAAAATCATATATTTGATGGTAATTTGGTAAGTTACTGAAATTGCTGCATAGGTAGTTCAGCTATCAATCGAAGTGCAAATTGGAGATTCATAGGTAATCTGGTTTCTAACAGAGCCAACAAATATGTAGTGTATGCGGCACAGAACAATGCAATCGTCAATTAAAGCTTTCTTAAGTTTTGATATTTTCTATTTTCGTCCTATGGGTGTATTATAGATGGAGAATTAAGTGGAACCATCAATGGTATCAGCTCATGTTGAGTATCGATCCCCTTTTAACATAAAATCATAGTTTGGGGTACTTTTGGATATGACAGCGGTTAGTGATGTTCATTTGAGGTTCCATGACGGCTCAAAGCAATGTACAGGCAGTTATGGAGCTGTATGTGATTCCATACCCTCACACCATGTAAAACCTCATTTCCCAGTCAGATAATTCCGAACCACTGCCACTAATCTCTTATTTTTGAATTGATATCGCTTGATCTGTATTCATATGAACAACGCTAGTTGCGAGTTGTTGGACATCCTTCACAGTTTCTGCAGCTCTTTCTCATGAAGTTGAAGTAGCTCAGAATAAGACAGGTACATCAATGAGTGTAAATAAAATCCCACAACTATTGTGGACACTTTCTCAGTAAATGGTCTATTGAATTTTCATGAAATTAGTATCATTGAATACTGTTGAATTATATGAAAAAATTCATATACATGCTAGTCACATTGAGGTAAAAAATTAATAACAAAATTAAGTTTGAAGGAGAATTCCAAATTAAATTTTGAATGAAAACTAATTTCGCCCTTTCAGTGTTTAATGAAAAAGTTGAACTCCAGTTTGTAGCTCATTTTGATAAATTAGTAACTGATCTTTCTTCTTAGGTAGAGAATTTTGAAATGGAAGGTATCGATAAGCTGATCGATTGGCATATTACATCGCAATCTACTTTCTACTGCTTCTAAAACTAGTAGCTACTCCAATTTAGATCTTTCAATAGATCCTTCATGATATTCACATTTTGATGGCCCAAATAATCTACAATCGACTCTTATCGACCAATTCGAGTTTCTTGAGATGTTTATTTATGAAGCAATGACTTAATCAATTTTTAACTAGGAATTTCGTTTTGTTATTCAAATTAGAATACTAAATGACTAAATTTTATGATTTTCATCTAGTAATTCAAAATAATTGAATATCTACAAATAATTTTCATTATTTGGCACTAACGCATATCGAAGAAGAATCAGAAAAAGGAGAATGTCCGCCACTGCAAGAAATTTATTACTGCCAACAACATTTAGTTAGTGAAGACATTAAGATTTTAAGTACCTTAAGATAGGAAGAGACAACCTCTATGTTGGTGGATGTTCTAACCCTAAAATCTTCATCTTTTATCAACCAGGTTCAAGTTTGTTGAGTTGTTTATTCATGTCAATGTTTGATAGATGTTCTAACCCAAAAATCTACATCTTTTATCAACCAGGTTCAAGTTTGTTGAGGTTTTTATTCATGTCAATGTTTGATAGATGTTCTAACCCAAAAATCTCCATCTTTTATCAACCAGGTTCAAGTTTGTTGAGGTTTTTATTCATGTCAATGTTTGATAGATGTTCTAACCCAAAAATCTTCATCTGTTATCAACGAGGTTTGAGTTTCTTGAGGTGTTTATTCATAAGTCAATGTTATAAATGTTCTAACCCAAAAATCTACATCTTTTATCAACCAGGTTCAAGTTTATTGAGGTTTTTATTCATGTCAATGTTTGATAGATGTTCTAACCCAAAAATCTTCATCTTTTATCAACGAGGTTTGAGTTTCTTGAGGTGTTTATTCATAAGTTAATGTTATAAATGTTCTAACCCAAAAATCTACATCTTTTATCAACCAGGTTCAAGTTTGTTGAGGTTTTTATTCATGTCAATGTTTGATAGATGTTCTAACCCAAAAATCTTCATCTTTTATCAACCAGGTTTGAGTTTCTTGAGTTGTCCATTGATAAGGCAATGTCCTATTAGAATCTCTGTTAAAATTTCTTTGCTTTGTATAATGAAATTTTGTCATCATAGTTTTCCATTAATATTTTTTCTTGTTTTTACCTGATTGAGCTGTCAAAGTAGTCAAAACTTCTTTTCGTTTCATTTCGTCATTTCTTCCAAAATTTTAGCGCTGCAGATTTTTTGTTTTCATTTAAAAAGTTCTAGGCTAACCAACAGAATTTTTCTGCATTCCAATTTTTCCTTATGTAAGTGACATGATTTTCGACAGTTCAATTAGAAATTTTTGATTGTGTTTCAAGTATTTTCAATAAATCATCACAATTTATGATAATTTTGTTCAGAAAGTCTCTTTATGGCGAACGGTTTCTGTATGTATAACGATCTAGAAATCTACATATCTCCTAAACCATAAATTTGATCGAGTTAAGTAACTTTTTGTTAAAAAATCGATTGCCAAATTATTTTTGCTATTGTTAATTAATAGGAATTAGCCGCTCTTATCCTTCAGTGTAGAATTATTTATATTTTCAAACACACTACATTGTCATACTTAGTCATCTATTCAAATTTTATAATATTTGAATGTATAATTTGGAAAATATATTTAAATATGAGTTCTGATTCCATTAAAGGCCTATAACTCAATAACAAGAGGTGGTATGAGAATGTTTTTCACAGAATATCCCGGAATACACTGTATATCAATATCAACACGATACCAAGCTGATTCAAAGATTCACATCTTGTGTGCAAGGGAGAAATTGATGATAATATTGGTATCAAAAACTTCATAATCTCTTATATTAGAGGCCGTAATCATTGATTCAACAGAGCCAGTAATCTGATTATAAACAATTTTATATACGAATTTAAAATCTTTCTTCTGACGTTAATATTGCAAGGAAACTAAACTCAAGCTCTTCTTTACCTAAAGTTTTTTGGACCCCTCACCTAAATTCCTGAAAACCATTTTTAGAGTTTCACAATAACTGTTATTGCAGCATGATTTTTGATGACTTTAGAAGACAACTGCTAAATGGCGAGAAAAGTTTAAGTCTCTCGAATGTGCAACAAGTATAGTAGCAGTACGAAGAGATTAGTTTCCTCACGTGAAGATTCAGGACGATGCAGGACTACAACTGCTAGAGTCGCGGCAGTTTCCCTTCGAAAACTTAATCAAGAACTGAGAAATGTAAACATAAGTGAGTGTACAGCTAGGAGGCGACTTCATGCTGTTGGATTATCTTCTCGAACTATAGCTACTGGACCGCTGCTTTCCCGTGTACACCAAATTCTCAGAATGAGTTTTGCGCGAGGCACCTTGCTTTGACAATAGGGAATTGGAGTCGCGTATTGTTTTCCGATAAATCGCGATTCTGTTGTACTACTACTAAGGCCAATAAAATCCTAGCCAACAAGATGCCTCGATAATTTTTTATCCTCAGCCATGTCTATTTCTCCACCAAGTCTCCTTATATCTTCACCCACTTGGACATTCCATCTTGCTCTCGGTCTTCCCAGTTGGCCCCTTCCTTCTGGTTGACCTTTTTATTGTTGTCCCTCCATCGCTTCTTCTTACATGGCCCAGCCACCTAATTCTTCTACTTTTTATCACTGCCACAATATCTGGTCCTCTGTACCAGTACCTGAGTTTTCTGTTTTTCAGTATTCTTTATCCTCCTTCTGTTTTACGGACTCAGATAAACGTATAGAAATGTAATGACTTAAAATTGGTGAAGGATCAGTTATAGTATGGGGAAACACATGGGACGAGACGGGACGGGAGGTCGTGGAAAATCATGCTTTACCATTCATGGTTATTCTTGGAGACGACTCAATCTTAATGCATGATCTTAACGTGGCTTAAATCACACAATTTGTTTGAACTGCTTGCAATCCATGCTTAAATCCCATTGAACATATTTGAGATGAGATGAGGGGACGTTTAGGGAGGCATATGTCGGCCCCCAAAATCTGATCCCTAGCATGCTTTGTCGTTAAAAAGCTGTTATTACCGCTGAGTACTAGGGAAGGGAATACTAGCTACTGAAGACCTTGAATTTTCTCCACGACAGTGAATGAAGTCAAACATAAACAGGAAGTTAAGTCATGACAAATCCTGATAATGAAGCCGAAAATCCTGTTACAATTGATATGTGGGTCAAAAATTAGTTTTGTCTCAAAATAAATTTCTATTTATTTTATCTTGCCAATTGATTAATTTTTTAACAATCAATACTGTAAATCAAATATATACATTGTTTATAACTTTTAGGATTATGTACATCTTAACACTTAAATTATTCTAATCAAAGCTTTCTCTCAAAAGTTACCAGGGAAATGAAAATGTTACATAAAAAGTAATAATTTCTAAAAACAAAAAAAGTAAGCCCGATTCTGGAAACTACAGAATACATTTTCAGGAAAATATAATATTCAATTATGTGTCGGGTAAATGGTGTCACACTTAATAATCTTCTGATAAACAAACATTGTTATATGGTCATGAATAAATATATGAACATACTAGCGTGAGAAAGCTCTTGAATGTACTATATAGGAAATATAGTTTTAGTTCTTATGAGTATGTCTGATAGTGAAGATTTCAAAGTTGATTCTACCATAAATTCCAATAAAATACCAGGAAATGTGAAAAGGAAATATCGATTATGTCGTATGTACATAGAGACTTTAACAGGTAAGAGACGAGAAAATATTTAATCTTGTGAATCAATGACTAATTAAAATTTGTGTAAAACCAAACTTTTTAATGGCTGTTTATGAAAAAATCTAACCATTCACAAGAGTAGAACACCTACCGGAATCTCCCATAGAACTAGCGGGAGAGAAAATCCTGGAATTTTCTTCCAAAACTTGTATATTGGAAACAACATATTGAAGCTTCAGAGACTGTTGTCCTACAATCATTATTGTAGATAATAATATTTGCCATCTTTTTTATTTGAAACTTTTTTTTGTATAACGCATAGGTTCTTAATAATAACGCTTCAAACTTTTTTCAATATGGTTTTAGCTAATTATATATAAAATATAAACATTATGCTTGTATTATGCTATTTTATATTATTTATTATAATATATTGTAATATTTAAAATTATTTCTTTTTTAATAGAAAATGAAGGTTGGTATTGAAATTGAATTTTTTATTTTTTTAAATTTAACTTGAATCTGAGTTTTTCGAAAAATCGCTAAACCGTTTCAATTGTTGAAAATTTTGTAAAATACTGCGTATATTCGTCTGTACTGTACTGCGCACTATTTTACGGGGCGAGTCTTATTTTTTTCGATGTTGACAAGACACTCATCGCCTTGGGAATCTGTCTCTTCTGCCTCCGCCATATCAGACCAGCTTTTCGGCATCCGCAGACAGCTCCGCAATTTTTGATGCATTTGCACGATATTATTTGCAACAAACTCGACGGTGCAGGAGCCATAGCAGTTCGAATTGGATAAGTCCTTGTGCAGTTCGCTTTCACCCCCATTTTTCAGCGTCGTGATAAAATCCAAGCCAAGTTTCAACCTGGTAGTAGACTCAGACCGAAGTATATAGTACACTTTAAGCGCATGATTGAATATACAGCATTATAATCTCGTTATAATCTCATTTACAGCGTAATAGCTCCTAAACTATAAATGCTACGGGAAAAAGTTTCCAATGAAATTCATAGAAAATTTTATACTCTACAATGCAATTACCACCATTTTTAATTTATCATCAACCATTAGGTAAATATTTAGCAAAAACTATTTTGAAAAAAGTTTGGAGCGCTATAATTAAAAACCTATGCGTTATACAAAAAAAAGTTTCAAATAAAAAAGATGGAAAATATTATTTTCTACAATGATAATCTACACAATTTTTGTCGTAAGATACGCGGTTCGCGAGATATTTAATAAAACGTGTTTTTCAAGATGACTGCTGAAATGAAGCCCCCCCCCCTGACACCCACTCTGATTCACATTCAGGGGACTTCCCTGAACATATTCAAAAAAAAATACCTGTTTCCATACTTTTTTTTCAGAACCTATTTCTTTGGTTGGGGCTCTTGGACTAAAACGATAAATATTTGAATTATCATGAAAAAAAGCCGTGGAAGTTACAAAATTTATTTCACAAGTGCTTGGAATATTTTAATATTGTACAGATATTGTGCATTTTTCACTCTACTACGTTTAAAATAACAAAATAAAATTTGGTTTAGAGGTTTCCAGAAATATAAATCTTCTATTACTCATGTACCATTTCAAAATCGAATTTAAGTACATTAAAAAACAATTCTTCGCGGAATTTCTCAATAAAATCATGCTGTATACTTTATACAGCGTGTTCCGAGTAGTTGACGTAGAAATTATGGTGTGCCTCCAAAGTTGCGAAATCAGAACTAATATTTGAGTAAATTTTCAATGGATGATTACGTTCTTTTTGTTTGATTCGATTAAATTCATCGTTAACTTTTACAGGGACAACCTGTACAATCTAAAAATAGCAAAAATTAATGTTTCTATCGATTTTTCAACAAAAAGGTACTCTTTGTTCAAATCGATAAAATATATGGTTTAGGAGATATGCAGATTTTTATATCGCCGTACATGTCGAGAAAACCGTTCGCCATAAAGAGACATTCTGAAAAAAAAATAGCATAAATTGTAATTATTTGATGTTAGAGATGTTAGATGCCATGGAAGTCGAGGATTATCGAGCAAGATTCGTTGGTATATATATAAACAAGTTGATAATACATTTGTTGGAAAAGTACCATTTACAGATAAATCTGGTTTCCCACAAGAGATTCTAATTAATTCTCATAATTTACATTTATGGGTATATGAAAATCCTTAAAACAAAGAATCACATCGATTTTGTCTTAATGTGTGGACAAGAATAATTTATTAGGTCCATTTTTTTTTGGATAATAACTTGAATGATCAACTATACTTAGAATTTCTCTAAAAATCACAGAGACATGTAGTTCATGCACGATGAACTACTTTCCAAATGTTCTAAAAAATCATCCTAATAGGTGTATTAGTCGAGGAGGCCCATTTGCATTACCACGAGTTGCTCTGAATTGAATATAATGGATTTTTTTTAGTATATTTCAAAATCTTGGTGTATACAACATCAGTAAATACAAGTAACGCAATGATCGAAAGAATAAACTTCTTTATAAGGTAGAATCTTGGAATTCTCTTCCAAATTCAAGGAAATATCATTCGTTGACTCCAAAAGTGCGATGTTCGACAGAATGCAGTTCAATTAGAAATGTACGATTGTACTTTAATACTTCCTGTAAGTATTTTCAATAAATAATAACAATTTATGATAATTTTCTTCAGAATGTCTCTTTATGGCGAAAAATCCACACATCTTCTAAACCTTCCATGGAGTTCTGATTCCGAAACTTTAAAGGCATATACCTCAGAAGCGAGGGGTTGTAAGAGAAAATGTTTTGTATGTCACAGCATCATTTTCACGTCATCTTCTCAATCCTGAATTTACTGCATCAAGACCCGAAACACTCTGTATAATTAGTCTATTGTGAATGTTTAAATGAACTAAGTAAGTTGAAAACAGTTTTTTGTTTCAGCAAATATTCTTTTGATTGCTGCTGGTTTCACTTTGAATTGGGCCGCGCCCGTACTACCGATGCTTTTATCTAACAACACCGATATCAATCCATTAGGAAGACAGATTTCCACTTTGGAAGTTTCTTTTTTGGTAGCTACTCCAAATATAACCGGTTTTCTGGGATTTTATATCATGGCAAAAGTTTCCGATAGATTTGGCAGGAAAGCAACTATGATATTTTCAGCTATAATTCACGCGTTTTCTTTCAATGTAATAGCATTCATCGGCAACATTTATTCGTATTATATTTGTTTGTTGTTAATAGGTATTGGATTTTCTGGAATAGTTGTAAGCGTTTCCGTATATAACGTAGAAATTTCAGACAAACATAATAGAGATAGAGTAAGCAGTATAGTTGGAATTGGAATACCCATGGGTGTGTTACTTTCTTTCCTTTTTGGCTCGGTAACGTCTGTCAAAGTATTCAGTATAATTAATGCAGTACCGGCATTCCTCTTTCTAATATTAGGACCTTTTATTATTATTGAATCGCCAGTTTATCATTGTTTAAGAGGCAGAAGAAACGAAGCTCTAATATCTTTAGAACGTCTTAGAAGATTTGCGTGCCAACGAGAAATAGAAACAGAATATTTAGAGATATTATCGAATGTAAAAGAAAGAGGAGAAAGGAAAAACTCTGTTATCGATTTATTTAAAACAAAAGCATCAAAAAGAGCGTTATTACTTTCAATATTTTTATCTACCGGAAGACAAACATCTGGTCTTCCTCTTGTAATGACCTTCATAGGCATCATATTCAAGGATACCGGATCAAGTTTGTCAGGGAATAGAATCGGAATTCTATTGGGATTGGAACAAGTTATATCCATAATACCAATGATATATTTTATCAAAAAATTAGATAGAAGATATTTCGTCCTTGCTTCATGTTTAGTAGCTTCCTTCTCACTATTTACTTTGAGTTTATCCCTATATCTTGAGCACAGTGATTACAATTTCAAAGAATACATCCGATGGTTACCTCCCGTATCCGCTTTACTGTTTATGCTAGGTTATAATCTTGGATATGGTCCCTTATCATTGTCTTTAAGTGGAGAATTATTCAATAATAATTTGCGATCGATTGGAGTTGGAGTGGGTTTGTTAATGGAATGTTTGTGCACGTTTGTAGTGAAATTCACGTTTCCTTTACTAATAGAAGCTTTAGGACTACATTTCAGTTTAGCAATTTTCACTGTAACAGGTTTGGTGAATTTTACAGTGTTTTACCGATTTCTACCAGAAACTAGGGAAAAATCGCTTAGAGAGATACAAAAATTATTAGAAAATTGAAAACTATTCGGCATACTTGTATATATAAAAGATATGATTGTTGTATAGCTGATGATGATGTTTATACTAAATACAATGATTTCAAAATTTAGTTTATCATTTATTATAACCTATAGAAGCAAGACAATGCCATTAGTGTTCACTATCTACCAGAGAAAGATAAATGAGCGATCAAATTTTTGTGGAAGTTTTTCTTCAAGAATAAATTTGGTGAGTACATCGACACACCTGTAAAGTTTCCAATTGTTTCGACATGCAGAAAAAATAAAACCGCGGATCTCAAAATAAAATAACTCAATATGTACAGGTTTACACTTATGAATATAAATAATAACATACCTTGTAGTTTTTGGAGTAATATCATCATGGAAACTTAGCACCAGGACATTCACTGTTTCTTTGCAGAAACGAAATTCCACTTCACTTTAAGGAGTACAATGATTTACTCGTAGCCTAAAGTTTCGAAGTACCTCCGGCCTGAAAGTTTGATTTTCATCAAAGGAGTCAGGGAGAATCATCATTAGTCGTTCCAAACTAGCCTGTTTCGAAATGTTTCAGAAGATTATGACGACGTCGTTTAAACTGATTTAAAACGGAAGCAAAAGGAAACAAAAATTTAGGATAGAAACTCTCGATTGACAATTCAAACTGAACTGTCGTTTCGGTTTAATTAACCGACAGTCAACCATCGGTTCGACTCAAGGCTAACGTAAACTCGGCTTCAACCTACGGTTGAATCTTAAGCTTCGGTCAACTGGACTTTATGATACCGTCCCCCAATCAGCTTAACCCCTTCAGTTTAAATTTTTTTTAATAATTAAGAAAATTATTTACATGTAAATTTGCATTTTTCGCTGTATTAATGACAGCGTCCTTTGTCCTTTGCGTTGTCCCTTGTTTGGTCATTATAATCCAAAAAACCGTTGGACCCCTAAGATGGACTCCCAATACATTTCCTTCTTTCCATTTTTATTCGTTGCACTGAAGAATCAAATTATACTTTTAAATTATAAAGCTGAGTTTGTATCAACATAAATACACTTTGTGTTGATGATTTGAAATTAAAACTAGAGAGAACAAAGTTCAGATAGTTTTATTTAAAATATAATATCAATAAGATAAATAATAAAAATAAACTAGATTTAAAATAATGCTGATTATTACACAATACACAATGAGTGGTTTTACTGCAGGTAAAAATATTTCAATTTACAATCAAGACGGGAATTTTTATACAAAATAATGGATCTATATCAGGATCATCAGTGAAGGCTTCTATTTGCAGCGTTCCTGGTCTCTGAAAAAAAAATAGAAAATTGGAAATAATACATCAATAATTCGATCTCATATTCATCCTTCGATAACAAGACTTGTTATGAAAGATTTCAACCTTGACCTGGAGATGTCAGCATTATTATTTATGACCGTTACATTTTGGTCAGATGAATTAGAACGTGACTGTATTAGCTTGACGAGATCTTGGTCTTGGGACGTTAAGTTTCGCGTTTGCTCACTGTTGATGATAAGAGCAGTCCAATGAATACTTCCAGATCTCATTGACGCGGTTTAAGTATCGATTTATAAATGTAGATGAAACCGGGATCCACCACTACACTCCTGAGTTGTAAGAATAGTCAATAGATTATAAAAGAGCTACGAAAAAGGTGAAGACGATTTCAAGTCATGGAGATAGTTCTTTGGGATTGTGTTCATCGACTATTTTCGAAAAAATAAATTATTATGCCTCATTGCTTGATAAGGTGAAAAGAGAAATTTTAAAAAGGTGTAAACTGGTATATCTCTATTAAGTATTGACTCTTACCATTTTTTTTTTTTTCGAATTTATAACACAAAACTGAAGTTCTATCTATACTCATCACGGAAATCCATTGTTGCCAGTTGGATAACGGCTGCCAAAAGAGACCGGGATGATTTGAATTTATTTGGAGTGAAGTTCGTTGAAAAACAGGTAAGTATCAATAATTAACAATGTTATACCTGTTTATACTTGGTGTTTCTAGCGCTGCGGCTGGCTGAGTGTTGACAACAATCCTAATCTCAATTCGTGACATAATTTTTTTTAAATAACGTGAAATTGTCTTAAAAAACATGAAATATACTAATATCAATTACAGGTCTATCGCTTTTCCATATTATACTTTCTTAACATTGATTTAAAACATGTTTTATCAAAAAAACAGATGCCTAGAGGGTCGAGCAGTGGGATCCTGTACTATTAGAAGAAGAAGAAGGAGAAGAAGATGTTATAATTGGAAAGAAAGTTCTAGAATGTTCTGAAACGTTGCAAAAGCATTTAAGGGTTGGTAACAAAAATTTCGGTTCTGTAGTATAAAAGAAAACGCTTTCTCTCAACAAAGATTACTTTTTAATCAACTATATATTTTTCATTTTGCTCAATGACCTTTAGCCATCTTTTTTTCAGCTGCATGATTCCGCATTCGTAAATTTCTGGTCGTTATCAGTAAAAAACTTAACCAGGTGCGATTGAAGATAATCTTCATTTGTGAAAGTCACTCAAAGTATTCTACAAACTTCGAAATAAATGTTAATCAGATGCTACCAGATTATGTAGAATGTGGCATCACTTCCCAGCCAAGCTCCAATAGTTTCCCACGAGTTGCCGAAGATGTGTGAGGCCTTGTAATATTATGGTGGAACACTTGACTATTCTAGCCGTTTTTCTTTGATTGCTTCATTCAATTTCATGAATTGTTGACAGTAAACATCAGAATTGAACGTTTGGTTCCTTGGAAGCAGCGCAAAATTTGTTGTTTTTCAGCTTTTGATGTGGTTTATGCTGGTTCCTAGTGGTTTCTCCATGATCGTTTTTGAACTATGTTACTGTACAGGACCCTTTTTTCATCACCAGCGATGATTCTTCTCAAAAATTGGTTTCACTTCGTTTAAGGTCCATATCGCAAATGTTGATTCTTTGTGTTAAAGGAATTCGTGAGGTATCCAAATATCAAGCTTCTCAACTAGCCCAAGACATTTCAAGTGTTTGTCGATATTACGATCCTCATCAATTATATCTTTGATTTGATCATCATCAACTTTAGTAGGCCGACGAGAACGCTGATCACCTTTGAAGAAAAAATCTCCAGAACGGAATTTCTGACAATTCTGACAGATGCGCTTTGTTGAGAAAGGGAAAATACTTACTTGTCAACCTTATTTAATGCAGAAGCTGACATTGGAGTTCTTTAGTTGAATATTGGAGTGATATGATGATTATTAAAGTTCGTGATATTTGTCGTCTAATAAAGCTTCAAGTATCAGATTGACTGGTACATTTCTATAATAGCGAAGTAATGGCCATTAAATGAACAAAATTCTTTTCTTTAACAAATAATGTATTTTTTTCTTGAGTTTATTTTATTAATAAATGTTGGAGTCAATTTTAGTACAGTAAATAAAATCATTCAAAAGTCAGTTCAGAGGACGAAGGATTTTAAAGATAATATGCTTTTTTACAGTTCGATCAACACTTGAATTTTACACAAAAAGAAACCAATTGTCTTCATACAAGTATTAAAACTAATCTACAAATTCGATTTATATAAAATTTGGACATGAGAACATTACAAACTAATAATAAATATCCGACCTTTAAATGAATCCCAGAAAATTCGATTTCTCCCAAGAACGTGTATTCAGGTCTAGCTTCAAGAGGACATGACCATGACGTACATACATCTTCGGGTGTTATTGGTACACTCCAATGTATGCCCATTTGAATGAATTCCGCAGATGCGACTATAGTTGATGTTGGAGGAATCTCTGAAAACACAATAGCTCTATTATTTTCAATCAAAAACTGGATATGTGAATGTAGAAGAGTTGTAGACGATCGCTCCGTAGTCAAGTTTAGATCTCATCAATGATTTGTATACGTGTAGTAAACTTGAGTAGTCTACACCCCAGTTTTTGGATGCTAGTGTCCTGAGTAGGTTAATTGCAGGTTGACGTTTTTTATTCAATATCAGAATGTGTTAATTTTGGATCAAGTATCATTCCTGGGAAGTTCACTTCTTCTACATATTCTAACTTTTCTTTATAAAGATATAAAGTTTTGAACTGGGGTTGAGTCCTTCTTGAGACACTCGCTTTTCGTTATTTTCGATGTATTAAATCGCACCCTACTTATTTTTGACCAATGTTCTAGTGTGGTTATTGTTTGTTCGATGTTCTTATGTGTTGTTGTCATATTTTTTCCTCTGCGATAAATAACAAAGTCATCTGCGTATAATCCGTATTTTACTTTGGTTTGCAATAATCAAATTTATCGCTACGAGAAATAAAACTGAGATTCGACACTTGTCGTATACCATTTTCTTGTGTCTTCAACTGGGTATAGACTCCATCCACTCGCAGTTGGTACTGACGATGTTCTAGTTATGTTACCTCGTATTGGCCAGTCGTAGAGTGCTTCAATTATTAAGTAATTCCAGTATGTATCAGTCGCTTCACGAATATCAGAAAATATTCCGATTTCTGATTCCAGATGCCTGTTGTTAATTATCTTTTCAAGAACTTTACCCATGGTACATGTGAGTGATTTGATCTAAATGTTTCTGGGTCTGATTTCGGATTACTTAGCTTAGGGAATTTTTTTCAGGTGTTTTTAGATTTCAATAGAAAAACATTTGAAATATGAACATATCAAGAGTATTCTAAGTTGAATTTTACACCTCATATTTGATAATTTAACTCAATTTTTCAGTTGTGGGGCATTTTACAGGAAATATTTGAAACAACATACGTGTGCCATCCACTGTTATCTCAATCTCTTGAATTTTATCAGTAATAATTTCACAAGGCGTCGATATACAGCTTCCTAATCTCACTTCTACTGTTTCTACTGTATATCCTGAAAAAGACAATGAAAATAATCAATTTGTCAATGAAGCGATAGGGAATAATCGTTAAAACGGCCATTTTACTAAAGCCGCCTTCACTTGTTTTTACTTTTCATAAAATCTACCTCAAAAATAGAGCATTTGACACATATCTGGTATTTCTAAACTGAAATTTTGTCTTATTATAAAGTGCTGGTAGGTATGAGACTTAAATATAGGTTATTTTTTTTAAAACACAATATCTTTCTTACAGCGAAAGCGAATTCTTTTGAATTTGTACATCAAAGACGGCATTAACTTCATTGAAAGCACTTTATTACTGGCACCTTGTGCGCGTGCATACCTGTCAAATATGTCATAAATTAAATCCATTTTATTAAAGCCACCGTTCCGACAATTTCCTGATAAAAATTAAGTTCTTTCATATAACCTTACCAGCGAATCAATAAGGAACTATCGAAACATCAATTTCAATAAAATCGACTATATTTGTGATATATTTGACAGGTACGGACGCGCACAAGTCACCAGTAATAAAGTGCATCTAATAAAGTTACTGCCGTCTTTTCATGGAAAGGAAGACATTAAATTTGTCAAAATCCGCCTTTTGGCTCTTCTTTTTTTAAATCGATGGCTAGTTGTCTATATGACTCATGTGTTTTCAGAAATACACAACAGAATTCATGATATTTGCTCTATAGTTTAGTTTTTTTTTCATTTTTGATTTGTATGCGATGTCCAAATTCAAAAAATTTCGTTTTCGCTATGCTGAAAAAATCGTTTTGTTTGAAGGAAATCTGAATTTCATCAACACAAATTTAGTCCTACCATCTACCAATCGTGACGCTAATGTAATAAAAATCTGTCACTACTGTCAATGTCAATTGTCAAAATAAATAATCATATGAATAAATTCACCAAACGCTTTTCTGATGTGTGTTCTAAATAGGAAGAATTTTGTAAAATTCAATGCTTGATAGATGGACATAGATGGAGCTAGTAAGAACAATTTGACGCCTAGAAACATGCTAATCTATCAAGTTCATCGGAATACAATAGCCAAAGGGCTTCACTTCCGGTTTCACATCGCGTAGTTTCGAATTCGATGCTTGCCACGTCAAAATAGGATTCATGGAATGTTATGTGTGGTTAGTACTGTTGTACAGAGTGGAAACTTGGACTTTGAAACTCAAATGATCAAGAAACTTGAGGCATTTGAGATGTGGCTCTATTGACGCATCCTGAAGATACCGTGGACACTGACAGAATCACCAACGACGAAACACTAAGACGCATTGGTCGCTAAAGAAAGCTGTTGACAATTATTAAACCTATAAATACCTACTGCTACAGAAAATAAGAAAAGCCGGCATGAGAAGAAGAAGAAAATGTGAATGAGGGCCAGCAGAATAACGTATAGATCTTCGGTACAAACGCTGCTTGTTACAGAAAACTTTAATTGAAGTCTTCTGTTCTGTACGCTCACTGATGCACCTACGCCATCAGTTTTGGATGCATTTGAGTATGCGAATAGGGCATTGGAAATTTCTAATTTGTTAAAATTGCACAGTGTAGTGTCTATAAAAACGATATTGATAGACAATGTAGATGAGTTTGAATTTTGTTGAGCAGGATGTTTAGGCATTCGATTTGGAGCTCCGCCAGAATTTGACTGGCTCTCACATGAAATGGCGGATCAGTTTTTCAGTGATTATACACGTACTTTATGTTGGAGTAAACTGGATTCTGCTGGTTTGTGCTGATGGATTGCTTCTGTTGCTATTCTTAGTGCTATGCTTTGACTGATTTCTAGTTGGTTTGAGGTAGTTGTATATACTATAGAGCCGTAGAAGAAATTAGACCCAATTCACAATTCGAAATATTCTTGCAAGTAGGATTGAAGAGTTGATAAAAACCTTTCAATGAGTAGGAGTATATCATAATTAAAAATAAACGATAACGAAATACGTCACATTCCTTATCTTCAATTTAGATACAAGATTGTTTTATAATTTGAGTGTGATCAAGAACCTTTCAAATCAATTAATAACAATCAAAATGCGTCTATTTTGATTTTCTTTCAATTCGTAAATTCGTTTAAACATCAAAATAAACAGATTTCATATATCTTATCATAAATTTTTTATCGCATATTGGATCGAGATACATTAAACTGATTCCAAATGGATTCAAATTAATAAAAAAAAAACGCAATTGAAATATGGTAAGAAAGTTGTTTCGGTGCATCGTTCTGGAGTACATTACAGATTATAATCAAATATAAGTGGTTAGTGGATTGAACTGGATTGATCTGGTCGGTTCGGAAGTTTTCGGAAGAGACTGTGAAAGTTTTTCTCGAATAAATAATACTCGCCAGCAGAGACGCATAAATTCTCTTTTTCTATATTACAATATACTGCAATGAATTTATAGGAATTTTACCAAAAATGATCAAAAGCATATTTGACCTAGAACTTTCACCCACAGATTCAATTTACGCGAATACTACGGGAAAACAACATAAAATAAGTATGAAGAATAAAGCATGATCCAGGACTTGATTCAAAGATTTCGGAAGTGATTAGATGTCGTGATGTAAAAAACATTTTTTCATACGACCCCTCTTTTCTAAGTTAAAGATCTTTGAAGCTGCTAAATCAGAACTTATATTTAAGTATATTTTCTATATCAAATATTCGAACATTATGAATTTTTATTAGATGATTACGTATGTTAATAAAGTATGTTTGACTGTATGAATAGTTCAGTCAGGGGCCAATTTCTAAACTTTAACTTCGTTCAACTCGATATATGGTTCGCCATAAAGAGACATTCTGAAAAAAATTATCATAAATTGTAATTATTTTTTGACATAATATCAGACATTTCTAATTTCTAATACTTATCAAAGGAGAGTAGGAAAAAACTATAAAAACAAAGAATCAAATTCGTTTTGTGATAATGTGTGGGCAGGAATGGTTGGTGATAATTTAGAAGGTTCATAGTTTTCTTTATATTGACCTGAATGGTCAGCGATACTTGGAATTTCTTCAAAATGTTTTACCACTCATGTTATGTGGTATTCCTCTAAACATTTGCAGATACATATAGTTGATGCACGATGCCCTTCCTAAAATATCATCTTCATAACATTTTTCCTAGTATAAAATACAATGGATTCATTTTTTTGGGGATATCTTTGAAGCTTTATGTTAAAAAATCGATTGAAAATCAGTAAAAGTAACAGATTGTTGAAACATTAAGCATGAACCACCCCTAATCTTCAGAAAGTAGTCCAATAAAAATTCATAATGTTTGAATGTATGATTTAGAAAAGATAATTAAATAAGTTCTGACTTCGCAGCTTTTGAAGCCTATAACTCAAAAACGAAGGGTCGCAGCATTATTTTCACATCATCTACTTGCTCTCAAATTTTTCGCCCTGTACATACCCATCATCATTATTAATATATACAGGGTGGGTGAGTAAGAACGGTCGACTGCCATATCTCAACAACGAATTATCTCAACATTTTACATTCTTGAATTTTATCGTCCCCAGTAATTACATGTGATGTACACTCATTCATCATTATTGTGGTGAGCTCTGTTAATATTTTTAGACCCGTAATTTTGACATATCCTATAATAATATGTCTCTTTTCAGGATGTCAAAAGCTTGTTTGAAGATTATTCATCTCCAAAATGAGTTTCCCCACACTATTCAAACTCGAATCATTGATGGAAATAGAAATTTCCTTTCTCGAATATCGTTTTTCCAGACTAAGTCTATTAACTATCAGATCATTTCCCCCGTATTTTAATATCACATTAACGATTTTTTCTGGTTGCTTAGTTTCAATTTCTTGATGGTATCTTCTAACTCCATTGATCGTTAGCGGTTGTCTTTTTTTCGTCTATAAAAACACCTTTTGCGTGGAAATCATTTTCTCCCAGCAAGTTTTCAAGTGTTGTACCCATGCACTGTTTTTTCCTATACTGTAGCTTTTTTCATGCCATTTCAATTTCATTTATATTTATTTCTCAGTCTTCATTAAACCATGGATTTTTCTTTCTTTCGGTGTTTTTAATATATTTTGACAGTTCATATTTATGTCGATTTCTTCTGTGGACTATCTCTAGTTTTTTTTTATGTTCCATCTCGTTTTGTTTGCTTTGATATATTTTCTATTATTACGAAGTTTAATTTTAGTTATCACCAGAATGTGGTCTGAGTCGACATTCGCTCTCCGAAAGGATCGTACATTTCTGTATTTCCTCTCGTTTGTCCTTGGATCATCCATGTTGCTTTATGCTCCAATTCGTCTTCAAACTTGGTGCAAACTATATGCGTTTTCAAATCTGTTACCGTATAACAAAATCTATGGCCATTCTTTACCTGCTACCTGCTATATTCACTGTGATATTTTCACAAATATTCATGCATTTTCATCTTCTGTTTTAGCATCTTTTGTACTCGAGTATACTTTTTTTCACTGATCATTAATCCTGTTCCATTCCTTTCTTTCTTGTTTTCTCCTGGTTATAATAACATGAATTCTCATTTATCAATTCTTTCTACGTCCTTCCATCTTAGCTCTTGCAGTATCAATCTTTTTATGTTATGATTAATCATTTCTCTAGCTGTCTCCTCCATATTTTCTGGTCTTAGTAACGTTTTTTATTTTCTATGTACATAATCTAATAATGTTTTTATTTCTACTACTTTTTGATTTTTTAATCTCATCATTCTTGTCTCTTCCAAGTTTCCCAGTATTCGCTTATATGATTTTCTGGTGATACTTGATACATTATCTTATTCTTTTTACCGTTAAAAGAAACATGTATTTCAACTAAATCTATAGTTGAGATAGTATCTTGTAAATAAATACTGTAGATTCAATTTTTTTATCTACTCAACTCACTTGACAAGAGATGTTTAGACGCCCGATCAAGAGATTATCGAAAATAAAATCATTTACGTGATTCATTCGGTCGAAATCTTAAAAATTCATATTATCACTATCAATCACAATTTTTAATATGATTTATTCATATAATTATTTCGAATAATCACGAACTGATCTCACGTAAAATTAATACAAAGTATCTTTTCATATAAAAATATATTATAGATATTTTTTCATATCTAGAAAATGAAGAAATCTTGTATAATTTTTAAATCGTCAAATACAAGCAGAAATAATATTGAAAAACATAAATTATTCTTCAAAAAGAATGAGGATACAAAAAACAATATTCCACTAAAGTTAGAAGATGATATCTCGAAACTGATATTGTTTGGAACGTTTGGAATAAGAAATCTAATATACTTGTTAAAACCTGTTTCGATTAGATGAAGTGAGCTAGATGCTTCACATGATGAAGCATAATCTACAGACCTAAAATACTAAGATACTAAGCCTGGTACAAACTACGAAGGTAAGCAAATACTACCAGAAGTTGCTTCGTGATGTAGCATATACCCCATGGTATATACTTAAATTTGTAGTATCAACAAGAACTCTTTTTTAATTCATACTGCAGATTAGCCACACATACTGAGAAAATCCCCAGAGATGGGCTTGATACTACCAGTGCACAAGAAGACAGACAATAAAGTTATGGTGATGCTACAATTTTTAATTAAAGCACTATCCTCCTTCACTCTCCGACCATGCTTTTAAATTCCTTTCTACTCCATCTGAATGACGTACATCTTTGTTGACAGTTCACGTTCAGCTCCATCTGAATGACAGTTCACGATGGTGCTGAAGGACGAATCATTTCTGCCCTTGATTGACGTCAACTTTCTTCGCACGGTTTCTCTTACTCTATAGAGAACCCACTCACACCAATCATTTCCTCAACGCTCAATCCCATCATCATTTTCTTTACTGACGAATTCAATTGACCATCTGAAATCAATTTTTTGTAAAAAACATTGATCCGGAATGATTACAACACATCCCAAATTTCTAGGAGCTTCCATAAATCCACTGGTTTGAAGAATAAAAAGAAAATATCCCTTATATTGAAGACATTACAGATAAAATCTACAAAATCATCAATCAGAAACTACTACTACCATGGAATGTATGAAACCACCTGCTCAGATTGCCCCAGTTCCTATGTTGGCCAGACAAATCGACGTATTTCCATCAGAGCAAAGGAACACTTATTATCTGTCACTAATTCCGATATTTCCTCCACCATTGGATATCGTGTTCATACCAGACACTCAATCGATTCCAATAGAATCAAAACTATCGCCCTACTTCGCTCCTTCAAATCCAGGATTATTCGCGAAGCTACAAATTATCATCAACCTGGAAACACCTTCTTCATCCACTTCTTTCCAATACCACTTTGGCCAAGGGGTCTCTATAATTACAAGGTATATGCGGCTAGCTCACCAGATAGCTCAAAACCAGCAGTGATTGTGTTAGTGTCAACGATGTTCTTGACGGTAAGCGTATTATTTTTAATTATATTTTAATCGTTTTCTATTTTTTTGCTTTAGCTTTCCATTTCCTCGGTGAAATTCCAGGAAGTAGGGATATTGAAGGCCTTGAAATTAATGAATAAAAGGGGTGATTCGTTACGTGGAGAAGGAAGATTTTGATAAAGGCTTTAAAGTGGGAGCAGATACGTCAAGAATTTTCGAAATTCCAATGAGGTTCAACACGAGATGGCTGGATCTATTTGATTAAATTTTTTTATGCATTTAGATGGCGCCCTGGATTCTCAAATCAGCCCGGCAGATGACGTTGCTGTCGGTATCTAGGTTATTTATCTATACTGGAACTAGTAGGGGTCTATATAACTTTCTTGAATCAACATGGTTTCGTGTATATTGAATGTATTTTGTTCGTTCTTTGACATTCTAATTTTAGTTTAATGTGTTCAATTCACCATGACATTTTAATTTTCTCCTATATGCTTTGATTGAAGGCATAATTCCAGATATACATGCTAATTATATAAACCATGCGTGGCTGTTTTAGCCTCAAAAATATTGATGTTGACGCTATTAAAGCACAAACTAAGATAGTCATTGTCCGACAATGAGATATTGTTCAAATCAATCGACATTGCTAGCGATCCTGACGAAGAAGTTGAACTATCCTGTTGAATTTTTTAATTCACTAGTTACTAGGAATTGGCTCACCTATAATTTTGCTTCGACATTTGAATGCGTAGTGGAATGTGATAACTTGAATTCTTGAATTCGTTCAAACTCTTACAATTTCCAATTTGCTGGGCATTTGCTATGACTATTGATAAGTAATACGGTCACACAATGTCGATTTGTGAGTTGGATCTAAAAAATCCGGCCCTATCACGTGGCCGATTATACGCGGCGTATTCTCGCGTTGAAAAATCGTTTTTTCATCAAGACTTCTTACGAATTGAATAAAAATATTGTTTATCAACTCGCATTATAATAAAATTGAACAAACATTATTAATTAGAATAAATTGTTTTTATAAAAATTATGTTATTTCAAAATAATTGCTTGAAATATCGTGCAGGACAATGTCTATCGGGTTTGTGAAAACAACAATTAATCATGAATTAGTTCCATTAGCATTAATTTATCAATTTTTTAAACGTGTTACATTTGGAATACATATAGTGTTATTTTACGCCCTTTCTAGTGAAAAAAATTCAAAAGCACAAAACTTACCACAATCCATAAATTCAATAAAACCTCTTACGTCAACGAACAGAGTAGCCAAAGCAAAAAAAATAAATTTAATACTCATTTTTTGAAAAGCATCGACACCACTTCAACACTGAATAATTTTACAATAAATGCCTACTTTTAACTGGTTCTAAATATACTACTGATAATTTTGATTATTTGAAACTGATTAATACGATGCTTAACAAATTTTTAGATATCCAAAAGATCAAAACATTCTCTACAGATTGATAAAAAAATGTTTAATAACATGGTATAATTGTTCTAAAATTAAAAACTTTTTATTTTCGTATTCTATCAATATAATTTGAAAATCATCTATTAAATCATGCCATCGAAGTGAAATTCAATTTCTTTCACTTGTACCCAACCTATTTAAATCTTCTACATTAAATGCAGGCATATAGTATGTCGAGAGGCTCATTTGAAAAGTACTTGAGCCCCTCAAATTAAATCTAACATCTAATTATTATTTTATATAATGTTTTGTAAGATTTTCTCCCAACGAATTTATTCCCTTTGTGTTTTTTATTCCAAAAACCAAGTATACTACATATAAGTATGCTAAATTTTGTAAATATATGCTTTTAAATCATTAGAAAACAAAATGAGAAGACATAGTAGGGTTTTGAAACAAACTGCAGCAATAGTTAAGCACGCGTGCAACAGTGAACCAATAAAATGCGTTTTGAACACCTTTAACCCGCTCAAGTCTTTGGGATTGGATGAAATCTTACAACTAGAAAACGATATCTCAAATGCTCCGACGAAAACCTAGTAAAGTGAATTTTTAGACATACTAAATGCTTTTGAAAATACTCAACAAGAGGTTGTCAAAAAAGTTGCATTCCCAGCTATGTAGAGCCTGGTAGTTGACGAAATCTTATGTGGACTGACTGACGGCATAGCCTGTTAGGGTTACGCCAACGACATCGTAATCTACGCATTGAGTAGTTTTGGGAAAAAGTTTTTCAACACAATGCAAAGAGCAAATTGGATGATATTGTTGACCGGTGGGACTGGGCGTCTTACCAAGGAAATCTCTGGAAAAAAACATGAAAGAAGATAACCGGTGCAGTCACGATACGCTCGATTATGTGCAGAAACTTTGCAAGGAAGAATTGAGGTTATAACTCAAAGAATCCCTTATTTGGGGTACTACAACTTTACTGAACATCAGTCTGTTGAAGTTACAAAAGCTGACCTATCATGTACAAACAGGGCAATAAGAACACCCAACACACACTAGACATCATTCTAAATCTTCAAACTTTCCATATATTATTGAAAATCATAGCGGGGAAAACCTCAGCATGAAATATACCAGAAAGATTAGCTATGAGAACGATATTACCTCAAAACTAATGCATGGATGGTTCCAGAATAGTAGAAAGAATTGGATTAGGACGGTGTCCAATTCTACGGAATTGTCGCTAAAAGCGAAACAAATATCAAAGCAGCTATCAAAGCTCTTAGCTTCAATGTTAAGATTAAAGCTGGTTTGGGAAAGCCTGAACAAGTTAATTCAACTAGGCTTGGAAATTGATTTTCCTCAATATTTATGTGAATATTTGTACAATCGAAAATGAGACACTTTTGGGCCTCCAAAGTGGGTGATAATTTTTATTCAACGACCTCTTACATTCTTTTACCTTACACTATTTAGTTGTTTATCTTATTCTGCAGAAAATTATTCTTCGATGACACGTTGATATTCAGTTTCCTTTTCGGACGATTTCGTCTACTTGGAATTATGATTAGGTAGTTTAGGTGATAATTATAACCATCTGAAAAAACTTGGTTTTCTGGTTGTAAAATTTTTTAAAGAAATAATATAAATTTTCGTAACCTATGATACTATTGATAGATAGAAAATAACAAAATGGTTGAAAATAATCATCATATACTAGTAAACAACATTATTTACAAATAAGATATGTGTGATAATAATAATATAAATTAGTAAATAAAAAAAAGTCGCCTTGAAAATTAAAACATGTTTGGACACTTGGTAAATGTCCTTCAACTCTAATTAGCAGATGTTAAACGCAAGAGGAGTTGTCGTTTTGAAAACGCATTAAATCCCTCTGAAAGGTATTTTAAAGCAAAGTATCCTAAAATCCATGTGCTAACTGAAGAATTTTTATCGCATTTCTTATTTGTTAATGCATGAACAATTTGATGAGTATTTATTAAAAAAAAAACTATGTACGAGTACGGTTAGTCTTAAATTTACGGTAGTTGGGTGTGTTTTAATTGCTGTACATATACAGGCCAGTCTTTGTACCTTCCAGAAACTGATTCTCGTGATGTAGAACTTTGGATTATAATCTTATTTCTTCCCTGCGAAATTCCTGCATACCATTAAGGCTCTAGTTGGTGACAGGTTTGTTCTTGAAGGTGATTAGATAGGACGTTCAGTCCTGCTGGTTAACAACATCATCCAATATGATTTGTGAACTGTGTGGCAGAGCAGGCTCTACATTACTGGGAATGAAACTGTTTTGACATCCTCATGTAGAGTATTTTCAAAGATATTGAAGGCAAAAATAACATGTATAGAATACCAATAATTTTAAGCAAATAAGTTAAATTGTAAGCGTGGAATCGGGAGCTGGGAAAATAAAAAACTAATCTTTTAAAAGTTTATTGATTTTCAACTAAATAATACTGACAGGTACTACAAAACACATTAAATTTTTCTCGTCTGATCCCTCAAGGGCCCATTGTACGACAGTTTGTATCTAAAAATTTAAAAAAAAAATTAGAATTTCTTCTACGAAACTCTTTATTAAATAGTGTTTTTAAATTGAAATTTGTTTTATATCCAAAAGTATCACACTTGTATTAATTTCATATGTATGTATGTGTGTAACCGACAATTTTTTCATCATTCTATAAAACTCCAAACAATTATTTGTTTGCCCACTTTTTGCTGAATCCATCGCCAACATTGATCCCAACAAAACAACGCCAGTAGAGCCGTAAAATCTTGAAAGTAGATTGTTAGAAAAGTTCTTGAAAATGAAAATGATTGCTGTGGTTACAATTGATGGAAAAACTGGTTAGGTTCGATAAGTAAAAATTATGTTTATGCATTCTAAGAAGATGACAGTTTGGATGGAAACGTAAGCGACTGACTGAAGATTTGACCACTCATTTCTTGATAATTGGAGAATGTGATGAACCAACTTATCAACTTATCAAATTACATCCAACAGATATGCTAACAGAGTAAAAGAGATCTTATATATGCTGGAACAAAACCAGCGCGCTGAGGATATTTCCATCGAATGTTTGGTAATGTTTCAGAGGAAAAAAGCCGAATTTTTGCACCTTGGATGAAACGTGGGGCCATTACTTCACAGCCGAAACCAAAAAACAATCAAAGCAATGGACTGAAAATTGAGAATCGGCTCCAAAGAAGGCAAAGACCGTTCCATCTGAAGGCAAGGTCATGGCCTCGGTTTTTTTTAATGCGCGTGGGATAATTACTATTAACTATATTGAAAAAAAAAGAAACTATAAACGGTGATGACTAGTATGTGAACTTATTGTGAATAAATCCAGCAAAAACGGCAGCATTTGGCTAAGAAGATAGTATTGTTAGTGGTCAAAAATTTCCCAACCATGAAGAACAGAAAACTGTAGCTAAAAGGCGATTACGTTTAAAAATAAATATTTGTGTGTTTTTTTGTTAGGCCAGGTACTTCTGGGACTAACCTTGTGTGTATAAAAGGATGTGGAAGAATTCAAAGTGGGATTAGATAATTTAAAATTCATAGTTTTTGTCAAGTTAACGCACTCGACTGACGCATCATCCCTTGTCTTCCGCACGACTGACGGTTGTTTTCTTTTACTAGTTGATATCAATTTTGTGTAAGAATAATTCCACATGGAATAATATTACCTTAGGAAAGTTTCGAATTCGTCATTTGGAAAAAAAGCCGCTGCCTCCTGGTATATTAAGTCCTATATACCTTCCCGTAGGCACATACCGAAATATGTACAAACATGATAAATGATAGTGTCGATTAAAAACCTACCGGTGCAGAATTTATTATGTTTGTATTCAATGTGAAAAAATAAACTAAAATGTAGTAATGTAATGAATTTATTTTTTCAATATGATATGAATATAATTAGTTGGTGATGTTAACAATAAACTCGAAACAAATAAGAGATTTCCCATTGCTTGGTTCCACGAGCTCCCAATGAATATTTGTTTGAATCTGGAAATAATTGGAAAAGTTAGTAGCTGTTGAATTAAAATTATGTATGTTAAAATTAAAGATAAAGCATTCATACCAAAAGATAATCCCAATAGTTTTTATCACAATAAAAACGGTGGATTTATACAGTATGTTACAGTGCAAGTTATTAATAAATAAAGCCGATGTGGCTCAAGATACAAAATACTTCTATACTCAAATTATTATCACTATGTGAGTGGAAACGATATAAAAACTTTACCTGTCTCAGTTGAGACAATAGAAAGGTTTTTTTCAAAATTAAAAATAATTAAATACTTCTACGACCATGAAGTATGAAAGATTGTCAAATCTTTTTATTATATCTATAGAGAGAGACTTGGCAGAACCTTGCGGGTCTGTCAAAGTTAGAAAAGCTAAATTTTAAGATATTAAACTTTGTATTTGTATTGTTGATAACTCCTATATAACGTGTGTTATCTTAATGGAAAAGACATTGTGAACACTCATTTAAATTTTGAGAAAATAATCAACCCAATACCCAAATAGTACACTAAAGAAAATTTCTCCAAGCCAGCTTAAACCGTGAAGATGATAGTCTGATATGAAAAGACTTTAATGACGTGATACCTCATACCATTCATTGAGAAGAAATTTGATGTGGAGTAGTGAAACGGTATTTCAGCCCACATTCCATACATACACGTCAATGCAATAGATAAAATATGTTAAAAGTAATGAAGAGCTAATTATTTGATGTTTTCCTACTAAAGGAATTCCAATAACTAAACAATATTTGTACTATTTTAAATTTGTAAGCATTGTCAAAGATAAAACGTTATTATGATCATCATGGGTTCTATCACCACAATGATCTTTCTCTATTTCTTTCTCATAACTCCGTTATGTCAAATCAAAGTTTGACCCAAAAAAAAATACGTTTTTCGCTTACTCTTGGATAGATTCTCAAAACTTCAAATCCGTCACTATAATAATAATCTTTTCCGGCTTTCATTTCACAATTTTCGACCTTAGTTTTCTTATCTGCTTCGTAGATGTGAGAACATGCTGATTGTCCGTCTACACCGGGAAAGGGAAGTTTTGCCGTCAGGATTTCAGCAGTTACTTTATTCACAGCACCTTTTACATCGTGATCTAAAAAAAAATGAAAATGATAAGCGATAGACAACAGACGATGTAAACAGATTCCTGAGAACAAAAATTCTATTACTAAGAAACTACACAGTAAAAAAGTTGAATAAATTGAAAACTGAGAAGTTTTTTCCAATCTTCAAAGGAATTAATTCTACCGACTTCGGTTGCTCCTCAGCTTCACTCCGATTTAATACACTAAATATATGCGGAAATATTGATTTTGGAGAAAACGATTCTATTTAAAAATGAATCTGACAATATTTGAAACCTATTTGAAAGGTTGAATACATTTTCCACGTGAATATCAAGGGCGGATCCAGGGTCTAGACACAGGGGTGGTCATTAGTATTAAGACGAGTCCTTCCCCAAAGACATGGTATTTTAAGCCTTTTATCCACAAAATATAAGTTAATTACGTTGTTTTTGACGATTTACGCAATTTTTACTTTAAACGTCAATTCCTCATCGACTTTGAAACAAAAAACCAAGTTAATTAATCATGATTTAAGGGGGGTCATGAACCCCATGACCTCTCCTCTGGATCCGCACTTGGTAAATCTATTATTTTACTTTGGGTGGACAACGTTGCTTTCTCACCCTTCGTCGATTAAAAACTCGCTATCGATTTCTCACAAACAGATATTTTGGATCATAATTACCAAACGAATAGAATCACGTCACAAATGGCCATAGGTTTTTTTTCTATAGTTTTTTATAGGCTTCATTTTTTATTTGTAACTTTTGTCTCTAAATATAATACTATCGGAGATACGTCGTGAAATTTTTATAAGGACCTAAGGGCAAACGAAGCTTTGTAAGTTGAAGTTCGTCTAGGGATTATTTTTTCTCATCAAGGACAAGCTTTGAAAAAAATTTTAGCATCATCTGGCGGTTCAAGTTTTCGGAAATTTACCTTCATCTTCTTGACGTTGGCGATTAGCATGACAAAACTCTTTCTATCTTGAGCTAGTCTAAATAGCTCTTATCCCAGTCAATTCTCTAATATTATTCAAGAGGCTTGTTTCTTTCCAATTCCTCTACGACCTTCAACTTTACCCATCATAATCAACCGGAGGATATTAAAGCGGCAACCACGCATTCTTGGTCCCAAATAAATTATTTGCCCGCTTTTAAGGTTATCCAACTCACGAACAGAATTTGCTCCATTAAGAACAGCATCATTTGTTTGCATAGCTGTCCACGGTATCTTGAACATGAGTCTATATAACCACATTTCAAAAGCTTCTAAGCGATTAATGGTAGATATTTTTAAATCCCATACTTCAACACTATAGAATCTACCATATCTATTGCCTTGCATTAGAAAATTTTGTTAATATTTTTTCTTACAGACTAAAATACACAATGAATGAAGAAATAAAAAGCAGCTTGAGCATAGGACAGACCCAAGATTGGAAAGATGCTCATGAAATTTGTCCAGAGCTCAGACATTGAAATCTTGGAATAAAAGTCCCAGCAAATGTATAGACCTGATTTAAAACAATTGCTAAGTCTACAAAAAAGAAATCCTTTCACATCACAGTTATGAAGACTTGAGATTTCTTGTCTGTTGGCAATTTCTTGAAGAATATAACCAGAAGAAAAGCTGTACTTGGCCATCAGAAGTACAAATACAATACAAAATATCTTAAAGGAAACACTTGGTAATGAATTGTAGATAAATAGCTTGTGAAATTAATTCAGTTCACTCAACCTTGTAAAACTATTGTAATTTTGAGTTTAATAAATTATGAAAAATAAATTTTCGGACGGACGGAAAATATAACTGGCGCAGTCAGTAGGATTCGTACGGTCACGATTTTTTATGCATAGAGCGGTAGAAGACTCGACAAGTATTTCAATACAGAAGCACGAAATTCACGTTCATCAAGGGACAAGACTTCAAATTACTGTAAGTGCCACATATCCTTATTTTTCTTATTCCTTTTAATCTATCCTTATCAAATTGTAGAATAAGGAAGGGATAATTTATTAATTTTGAATACTTGAATACTCTCCGAATTTTCAATTGAAGATCACGTTATTTGACATAATTTCAAGTTTTTTCATATGTCAGTGAGTGATATTCGATAGTAAGAATGTTTATTTATTTATTCATCAGCTCTCCAAAAAATAATTGGTTGTATTTTAATACTTTTAGGGATATTTTAAAAGCTTGATTTATGCAAACACAAATAACGAAATTATCGATAGAATAAACTTCCTTTATGACTCTATAAGCCAGAATCTTGGAATGCTCTTTCATGTTCAAAGAAATATCCTCCGAAAATGTGTAAAAGTGCAAAGTGCCTACTTCTAATATTTATTATAGTTTTTATTCTCTTGTTTTTATTTTATGGAGTTCCCCAACTTAATCATAATCTATCGCAAGTATGTTTTGACCGTTTATAAATCGATTGTTGTAATTCAAGGTGTTTGTCAAGGGCGATTCTTATTGTTGAAGTGTAGAGTGAAAAAAATCCATTATTCTTTGGATAAATTACAAGATTGGATTCCTAGCATTGCTGTACGCTGATGATCTCATTTTTCAAGGCCGGAACGAATTTATGACTTGAAATGAAACTTGTGGAATCCGCCTTAAGGTTAATCTAGCTCACATAATTGTATAAATTTCTTTAATTTCTTATTTCTTGGACCTGTTCATATGTTTATGTTTCGAAATCGTCTCAAGGTGTCTTCTGATTTGAAATTGAAATACTTAAATTATTTGAGTAAAATGTCAAACTCTATTTTGTAAATTTTGATACAACTACGAATAATTTGATAGACGTCTCTACATATTTTTGAAATGTGGAAACTAATTTCTCTTGTTAGAACAGATTTCTATTTTTATTTTGATATTCATGAAGTTATCTATTGATTATTATGAATACGCAAATTTTCCGAATGAAAGTAGTAGAATCGTCAATGTTTTCCCTGTTTAAAAAAAACTATTTTTAAATCAGAATAGATCTTAAATCAAAATGATTTAGAAACATAAACATAAACAAAATTTTTCTCGTTGTTTTGTTATTTCTTTTAACGCAAAATCTTCAAATCATATATCATCTGGTTTCTAGATAATCTTTAATGCTTTCATTTATTTTAATACAAACGTCAGACTAATTTTCAAAATTTACTAAACTATTTTTCATATCTTCAAAATTTAAATAGATGCCTAGCTTTTGCTTTGTGTCGAAGTAATGAATTTGATATAACAGATTTGAGAAACATTTTAATTGTATTGATAAGAATTTAGAAAGCTGTTTAGACTCATCCTCAAAAAACATAAAATAGCATGAAATGTGATGTTTAACTTTCTTTATCTTCTTATTTCGAATTGTTAGATCTTTTAAAATAACATGTTAAAGTTGACGATTCGACTTACTTCAGTCTTTATCAAAATATGATTCGACACTGACCATTTTCATACCAATAAATTGATTTTCTACCTTATTTATATGAAAATAAAAATAAAATAACAAGAGAAATTAATTTATATAATAGAACTGTAAATTATTTAGATCTTTATTGTAATTGTTATATGTTTCGTTCTTAAGTATGTGAAAATGACCTTTCAATCTACTTTCTAAATACTGCGATATCTGTCCTATGTATTTAAGTGAAATATTATGTTCTGTATGACGTAAGCTGAGATCATGTTTGATGAAATAATTTGATAGTTGCTGGGAAAATCACTGTACATATGTTAAGGGAAAATATTTTATGTATTTTGATACGAATTTCCCTCCTTTCTATATAATTAGTTTGCTTATACAAAATCCACAAATTTTTTTCGTAGAATCGAATCGCAAACTTATTAGTAGTTTTTCTGTATCTACTATCAACTTTTTCTTACGAAATAGTATATTGGTCTTAAGTTCGAAGATGATTTATAAAGTTTTCAGGTGGAAACTCAAGACTGAATTGTGTTTCATTCTCAGTCTTTCGATAAAAAAAATTGAACTTACATATTTCGGTTTTGGGATAATCATTTATATCTGCTGATATTTAACCCTGAACCATCGTTCAATTAACAACCTCCCTGTTTTTTGTTTACAGTAAAAAACTACTTTCAAAAATTGTACTGCGCTTCGAATTGAGGTACACAAACTGGTCAATGTCAAGTCGACTAATATCGGATCATAAATAATCATTCATGGAATATTCACAATTAATTAAAAATTATATTTTTTGTTTACTAAGGATTCCTTGGTCAATAACATCCATCAAATCATAATTATTCGTAGCTGCCAGAAGGATTTAGCTTTATGTAGTTGTTTAAAAAATAAAAGAAGATTTCAGTTTGTTTTCTCAATTATTATTATTACTAACACATACATATATATAGCTAAAGAGCAAAATATTCGATCGAAAAGAGTTTAGTCAAAACTTAATACTATTTCCAATATATTGTGAGTGAAGAAATACTTGCAAACTATGATGAAAACAAAATGTTGAAAAGTTTTCATATCAAAAAAAAATAAAAATATAAGATGCCCACGTAAGCCTTATTCAGACTTTAGAATGATAAAATCCAAGCAAAGTATAGAGTAGAGTAAGAAAAAAACCAAATGCTAAAATCTAGTATATTTCTAATGAAGGCTTACGTAGTGTTTTGGAATTTTGAACCCAATTTTGCTTTGAAGGCTGTGAATGGGATTTGGTGATGAATCCGGGATGACGAGCAGAATCAAATAAAAGTTATTCACCAGAGAAACACGATTATACCAAATGATTATCTGTTTCTTTGGCATTACTATAATGCTAAAGCGACATGGTACGTTCAATACGGAATGGTAATCAACCAATTGTTTGTCAGAAGTCATTGGAAAAATTCGAGAAAACTCAACAGGACAATCTCAGCTTTCACACTGCTACTGAAACAGCCAGAAACCGAGCAAATCATCTGGAAACAAAGCCAGACTTGTGAAAATACATTTTTTTAAATAAAAAATTTGCAATATGCAAAAAACAGTGGATATTGTTGCAACTGCTCTAACCCTACCAGAAGTTGATTTTTCTACTTTAAATATATTAAATAAGATATAAAAAAAGTTCCAACACGTGGAAATACCTTAGTCGAAAATGGCGACCGGCTCTTGGACTAAAATAATCAGCAAGATTTTCGTGTCACGGTTGGTTTATATTCATCCTTCAAAGTATGCGTAATCGATGCTCAACGCTTAATTAATTTCAGCTCATTGTTTGTAATTTAAAAATCTTTTATTTTGTATATGATGTACCAATAATATCTCACTTCTATCAAGGTCTAGAAAAATAATATTTATAATACAATTTTAAGATAATTTTTAAACAACTAATCATATTCTTGACATGGTAATTATTTAAACATTATTTCTAATTGTTTCTGATGTCGCGGCGATGCCATTATTTCACCTAATATATTATTATATAATCATGACTCCCATGGCCTTGAGCAATGATCATTTTGCATACTTCCAAGAAGATACAATAATGATAGAAGTTTCATTCGTTGTTCTTTTTAGAATCCGAGGAAAACAGAAAAAAGCACCAGCAACACATAACTCATTTCCTGCTTTTTGTCTTAGTGCCATCTAATTAGGTGAAAAACGATTTCAAATAATCACAAAATAGATATAAGTAAAAACAAAATATGTTATATTATATAAAAAAAATATCTCTTCAGCTTCTTATTTCTTAGACCTATTGACATGTTTATGCTTTTAAATCTTCTTGATTTTAGGTCTCTTCTGTTTGTTTTTTAATAACTTTTGAAAGATACGTTTCTTTAAGTCCTATTTGACAAAGCTGGGCTTAAGATCAACAAAAAGAAAATCAAATTTATGGTGATTGGTAAGAGAAAATGTAGATCTGTATACAGAAACAGTTCCCATTGAGGGAGTACACCTCTTCAAATACAATGAAACACTGATTCAAAGATTAAGTTTCGAATTGAAATGGCAAGATCCACGTTCATAAAAATGGGAAAGCTCTTGAGCAACAGCAACCTAAGCATTGGTACCTGATGGCGAGCCACGAAATGTTACTAACTCTCCACGCTGCTTTACGATATGGAAGGGTGGACACAAAAAGTAGCAACAATACAAAAATTAGAAGCTTTTGCAATGTGGCTGTATAGACGCATTTTAGGAATACCATGGAATGATAGAGTAACCAATACGGAGGTGCCGTGAAGAATGGTTAAAAATTTAGAATTGCTTGTAACTATTAAGGAAAGAAAACTTTTTTACATACATCTGAATCACATAACTCTCGCAGATTTTACCCACATAAGATCAAGACTTATCCTCTGGCAGTTCACGACTCTACAGCTCAAAAATGGTTCTGTATGATGTGAAATGAAAGTGTAACTGAGGCAGGCAGCAACGAAGCTGATTTTCGCTTATTGAGAATTGAACAGCTCACAACTTAATCTCATAACTTCCCCCTTAAAAAACTGAAAGTATTTGGAAATATTTTTAGACAGTTAATTTCACGAATCGTAATATTTGGAACTTTTTATGTTTGTGTGTAAAATAACAATAGAAAATAAACACTTTTGGATAAAATAAATGAAAATTGGATTGCAAATATTGACGTAAACGTTTAACGCGTCATTTTTAGAGATGCTGTACTCTATTTTTAACAAATGACAGAACTCTGAATAGGGAATGTATCTCTCTAAGATGTTGACATTTCAGCAATAGCCTAAAATAAATTGAACACAACCAAATATCCAGATCATTGTTTTCTGTAGTACCATTTGTATATAACTTTACCCATAACGTACACACTATCAAAAATATTCGAAAGTTTTCTTATTAATGTTAAAAGATTGCTGATGTGTGATATAATCATGTTTTTCAGTGTATATTATGTTGTCTTAACAAGAAGTTAAAATTACTTCAATTAACCTTCATTTTTTAATGATCAACTTGAAAAATTGAAACAAGAATAACTACTTATTGCTTTGAAATGTTGTATATACCAATTTTGTTCTACTAACTTTGTTGTATACATTGACCAACTTAACAATAAATGACCTGGAAAAAGAGCTATTAGAAATTGAACGCTAATATCCAATGTACAGTTAACAATTTTTATATGTTCCAATATTTGATATTTTGATGCCGAACTCAGAATTGTATTGTGTATATATATTTACAGTGAAATCCCACAAAATTCCCTGATGTTTTCTGTTTTAATTTAGTTACAATTCCGTAGACTTAAGAGTATGAGTATTTAAAACATCCGTAGAGGAATCGAATGAAGTCTAAAAGCTCTAAAAAACATCGCGGGCCTTATTGATACGCATCAGGGGCCGAAGGCGGCCCGCGGGCCGTATCTTTGACATTACTGCATTACGTAGTCGTAGTGCGCATGTCATTAGAGGAATGTTTTGCTTCCAACGTTAGCATTCGAATATCAAATTTTCTCGATCCGTGTCACTGGAGCTCCCAACATTGGAACTAAGCTGATTGAACGTTACGCATTTTGTATGGAAAACCAAAGTTGCCAGTACCATACAGTTTATTTCAAAAGAATTCATATTTGTTTTTTACTTTTTTGCCACATTCTTATTTTTTCGGTAAGGTTCTAGCCTTCATTCAATGTTCAGCCAACATTGAGAGGCCAATGTTGCGCTTCATCGTGTAGTACCGGCTTTATAGCAAGACCTATTCGACAACAGATGATAATAATTTGCTTAGAGTATTAAGCCGGTACTACACGATATTACAGTCAACGCTATAAATTTGTGCTCATATTCAATAATTTACGTTTTTTGTTATAATTGCGCTCTAAACTTTTGAAATTGAGCTCTGGTCAATCTGTTTACTTTAGAAAATATATGCATTTATTCAATCAATTTATATTTAATATGATTTTCTGTATATACTATTTTTTTAAAAAAATTAGGAATTGTCTTTATTTCCAATGGCTTTGAATTGAACTTACCTGGAGTGAATTTGAATTCAACCTTCAAAAATGTATCTTTTTTTGCTACACACGGTGGTTTTGTACAGTTTTGAAGATTAACACGATCTTCTAGATCATCGTATTTTATTCCTGCAACAAAATTTTGGAAATTAAACATATGTATATCATATCTTTTGAGTTTGGCACAACACGATAATCCTATTTAAAAAAATTGGTAATTACTACCAAACTTATGATGAACTAAATTCAGCCAAACAACATAATATTCATTTCAAACTGTTCTGGGCGATTAACGAATTACACTGTATATAGCAAATGCTTAAAATGGTCGAACAAATAAGTGACGATTCCACAAAGCGGTACTGGATGATCGTCGACTGAAAGTGCGCGTGCTAGCAGATATACACAAAAAGTGTATATTAACTGAAAATATGGACACGTGTGCTCAAGATGGGTGCCGCGTTTGCTTACAATGGGTCTATAACTTCACACCCGAAACAAACAACGCAAACACGGCAAAGTCCGTTTCATCTGCAAGGTCATGGCGTCGGTTTTTTGAGATGCGGGTGGGATAATTTCCGTTGATTATCTTGAAAAACGAAAAACTATCGACGGCAAGTAATATGAGAACTTATTGTAAGATTTGAGCGAAGAAATCAAGCAAAAATGACCGCATTTGGCTAAGAAGTAAGTTTTGTTTCATCAAGACAATGCAGGAGGTCACAAATCCGTTATTGCAATGGCCAAAATTATTGATATAAAGTTTGAATTGCTACCATATCCATCCTATTCGCCAGATTTAGGATCCTCGGATTATTTTGGTTGTTTTGACGAGATTGACGATTCTTATTGTAAAAAAAGTATCGAAGTTATTGAACATCGCTGGGAAAAGTGTATAGATCTAAAAGGAGATTACAATGAAAAATAAATATGTTTTGTCAGGTACTTCTGGGACCAATCTCGTATGGTTCAATGTTTTAATGACAGATAAGAGACATTAAAACACTCATGTGAAGTTATCCGCGAGTATTTTTTTACAAAATCAACTGAACTGAAATATTAATGGAGTGGATAAAAATTTTTAAATACGTGTTTTTCTACATATTCCACCTAAAAAATAGAAGGAATCATTTAACTATTACAAAGGTCAGCTAATTAGAAAACAAATGACGAAAAATTGTGATGTATTTTCAAAATTCATCAAAAAAATTCGTGTATATTAAATTTTCGCACTAACGCACATCGTTCGTTTTGAAATTGAGGCTCCAAAATTTTTCCAAATTTTCTTCAACGAAGGAGACATTTAATAGAAAATTATATTGTAAGTATTTTTTATAACCTTAAAAATACTTACAATATGTTCAGTGAGTGAATGAAAGGCTCAACATTTTCTTTTGAACATTCAAATGTAAATATACAAAAGTTCAAATAAAAATAAAATTTATTCGACACTCAAATATTCAATGAAAATTTGAAAACATGTGTCCCAAATTTTTTCATCCACTTGTTTAGCATAAATTTATTTAATTTTGTAAAAAAATATTCGTGGTAGAAATCCGTGGATAGATATTTCCTTATCCGGTTTTCCTTCAATAAAATTTGAAAATATTATTCGCAAAAGGGTTAGAATGTTAATGTTTTGATCTACCAACGACTCATATTTGATGCTCATTTTTCCTGAATCATTTTGATTATGAAGTTTTTTATCTCATATTAATTAACAATTTACTGTAAGCCTAATTAACATAGATTGTATTCCGAAGAATCGAAAAACAATCTACTCTACATTCTAATTTATTATAGACAACATCCATAGCGATTTGGCCGAGAATTAATAGCAAACACAAAACGCTCAATCCAGAAAAGTATTGGAGAGGTCACTAGACATTGTACAGTTGGTGCAAGACTCGAAATAATGGGAAGTTATGAAAAACAAACATTGCAAAAAATATAGGGGAGATAAAATAAAAGATCGAGTATCTACTCTGTCGGTGCTTTGTTTTGCCGAAAAAACGACGTCAAATGCTAGTCTCGAAGAAACATCAGAACTAGAAATAATAAAACTTCACTCTTGGTTAGAAATGATTGAAAATAAGCTATAAAAAGGACACAGTTAAGCGGTAAACTCAATTTATAGCATGGGGAAAATAAACCAAGACCAATCTAGTTCGATGTGGAGCCTTTCGACCTTCTCCGTAGGCTTTTCCATTAGAATTTAGTTGAATTGGTCTCTATGTGTAGCTACTCGGAATAGTTGTTTTTGATACCTCGCATTATTTGCCCGAAATAATTAACCTTTTCTGTTTTTATGATGATAGCACCACATCTCGAACGCTTCTATTTTACTCATATTGTCGGCTTTAAGCATCCACGTCTCACATCTTAAAGATATATCGGGACAGGACAAAGATATTGACAACTGATTTTTGCTACTTTTTTTCAAATTAAGTCTTCTTTTATTTTGGCACAAGTATGATAAGCCACCCCTCAACGATCGTCATGAAACTCCATACTCAGACTATCGATATCACGAGAATTCGATTTATCACATCTATTTTATGCGGAAACATTTACTTCCGGAAATACCGGAAGTGGCCATTATCTTAGAAAGGCTAACTTTGTTCGATAGGTCTCATCAAGATCTATCTGTGTGTGAAATGTCATAATTGACGTTTGCGCAGAGGAGTTTCTGTGGAAAAAGTATGCAAATGCATTATTTTTACGAAAAATCGATAAATAAAATGGAAATTTAATAATTTTTGTAAGGTTAGGTTGGGTAAGGTTAAGTTAGGTTAGGTTAAATTAGGTTAGGTTAGGTTAGGTATCAATAGTCTATGTATAGAGTTCCATGATGATCGTCGTAGGGTGTCTATCGTACTCTTTCCTATATTTCTCAAAAATAACTATATTATTTGAGTAAAAAAAATATATCAAATAGGAGCAGACTTTTTTGAAAGGTACGATTATGGTTTTGAATTTTTGTGATAACCTCCAATGGTAGAAATACAAATAGTTTTCAGGTTATTATCGAGGTTACGTTTGTAATAATTTATTTCCAGCAACTGTACTATAAATGGCTTCTGATAAATAGCCGAAAGCTATTGTCATTTGGTCACCCCATGTCTACATGACACAAATCAAGCATCAAAAATAATCTTTATAATTATATACACAAATAACCCACAAGCAGCTACTGTTAGATAAGTACCGGTAATTATAGCATTTGAATGGTAATATGACGTTTTCTCTTGTTACTAGCGTCGATAAATTTTAATTTGAGTAGTATGTGTCGAGATTTATTTCGTTTATTATGGTTTGTTGGTTATTTATATACATTTTTTTATTGCTATTTAAAAAAAATACATTTAACAAACCAACTATCGCATTATCTATAAATACTCACAAATTATTTTATGAGAATTTTTTTACGAGAATTTTTTTTTCACATTTTAGATATTCTCTGTCTCAAATCATTCACCGTAGAATTCAATTGTGTAAACTCAATTTTAGTATTATAATGTATGTACAGTATAGGAATATCATCCCCATCCAGCACCCTATCTAAATTATAAGCGCCCCCTCGACAATTTCAAATAAAAAGGGGGTCGTACGGCTCCTTGTTGGAAACGGATTTTAGTCCTCCGTTTGGCGTTATGAAGTTTTTTAAATTTGGTGCAATCATAAATGAGAAAATTGATTTTTATTATGGCAAGAATTGTGTCTTATTGGACTTTATTTTTTTGAGAACTTATGGTGAGGTTTATCTAGATTTCTTGATTTTCTGATTAACTTCTTACTAGTACCTACATTACAAAGACTTTTTCCTGATGTTAATCATCCAAATGAGATGGATCGATCCAAGGTTACTAGAATAATAGAAGGTTTGTGACATGCGCATGTTTTTGTAAACAAACGATCAGCTGCTAGAACACCAGCTACGTCATTATGTTTACATTTTTATTTCGTTTATATTTTTATGTTAAATAGAACCTCACTAACATTATGTTAGATTATCTTCACCACATTTTACACGTAGAGCTAGAAATTAGAACGAGATTTTTCCAATAGGTGGATTGGAAGACGTGGAATGATCGAATGACCAGCTAGGCTTCACGATTTGAGAGAGAAAGAGTCAGAGAAATGCTTTAATGTCAAAAAATTATAAAAATTTGTAGACAAAAGCTTGTAAAAACTGAAAAACAAACATAAAAATAATTGCGAAATTCGGGAGAGGATGATATCGATTTGATTTCAATTAGCAAGTGATTGGGCATTTGTTTTGCATTGTAAAATATTGAGCCTTTAAATCATTCTTAACGTGGAGTAGGTAAGTAAATGTCATGCTTCGCGTTCCTAAGTAAAATTGGAGAATCGTGCTTACGAATTAGGCAAACGGATTCAAAGATAAATAAGGAAGGAAGAGTCAGATTTTTTTAATCTTTCAAAGAAGTCCTTGCTGTTTAGGTCTAATGAATAATTAACAGCTTTCTTTTGTAGTTTGAAGATTCGCTCAAATTGAGTCATACCACATGTATCCTAGAAAGGAAGGGTGTATCGGAGATGCTACTCGATAAGGGCATAATAAACTGTTGAGGAGGTGGATAAATTCAGTTCTTTGGAAACTGATAACAGCGCAAAACAGAAGGAATTTTATTTTCTAGATAAGGCGGTAATGTCTAACTCCCATTTCAAGGAATTGTCCTTAACAAGCCCTAAGATTTAAGCGTGTTTAGGTCACTATTTATGTTAGTGGCAGTCGTAGGAGACGGTCGTGTGGGTTCCAAAACTGCCTCGGTTATTGTCAAGAAGTTAATAATGGTCATTTTGAACATTTAACTCAATTATAGCAATACAGGGACTTTTTAAGACATTTGGACGAACTATTATGCTTCAGCTCCTGGATTAAGCACCAGCGATTATCAAATCTTCGTCAAGCTAAAAGAATACTTAAGTGGTAAAAGTTTTGAAAGTTTTGATGACATGTCAAACGCTTCTTTATCGGTTGGCGAGAAATCTCTTCGACTCATGAATTCAAAAGCTGGAGCACCATCTTCAACAGTGCTTCGAAAAAAATGGAGACTACGTTGACTCATATCAATAAATTAAAATTTATAGTATTTTATTATATTACAATGTCAGAGAGTCTAACCTAGATTTTCAGTGCTTACATTTTTTATAAGAAAACTGTTTTACAAAATTTGTTAATTTTATTTTATTCTGTTTGTGATTAAAGCTATTTTGTTTTTTCGTTTGAAATTAAATAATTTGCAATTGCTGACCAAAATTATTGTTGATATAAAACCCTTTGTATCAGTGAAATGAAAACATTGTATAAATTATATATAATCACAGTTAAATAATTGAAATCTAATTATCGGTAATATATAATCATGAAATGAAAATTAATTCTTGTATTGAAACTTGTTTTTCTGGACAAATTATATATTTCAATGTAATACTTTTACAATCTGAATACATTAATTTAAAAGTGTTACTTTAGTTGCTTTAGTTTTACAAATGATTCCCTATTTAGTTCGTTCAAATTAGACTAATGAAAAAAATTTCAAAGTACGAAATTTTAGGTAAAGCCTTCGGGTTTATCATTAGAAGTGAGTTTTCTTCGATTTAATGTGTGTTTAAGAAGTTTCTCATCCTCAAAGATCAAAATTTAAGGTTTTTTAGATTGTTCTCGTCAACAGTGAGTTTTTTTCGAAAATAGAACAAGCTAATAAAAATATCGTAATTCTAGTACCTACAATATGAACCACCAGATTGTACTTTTCGTGGAAGAAGGCTAAAAAAGAGTCCATTTGGTATCAAATCAACATGGTGACAGCGTAAATTTTGTGTGTAGAAGGACATTTATTCCCTCAATGATTTTATGCAAAAGCAAATGCAAGCTTCTCAAATGAGATGATACTTCACCTATTATCGACCACCTCTACATCCACACCCTCGAAAATCCCAAAAAGATTTTAGAAAAAAATGCCGTTTTGGTGCGAGTTTTCAAATTTTAAATGAGAAACCGAAGGTTTTACGAACTTATTTTGGGAGGAAATTGAAGCTACAAAATGTATGCTTTAGTTTTTGGAAAATTTTGCGAAAATGGCTGAAATTCAACAACTTATAAAAAAGTAACCAAACTCGTCAACCATGAAAAAATCTAACATTAGTAAAAGTAATTTTTTTCCTATCACAGAGTGAGTTCAAAGGTATAACCCTCACCTCAAGCAAAAATTCGCTGCTGGGTGTAGCAGAGTCACAGACATATGTATTTTAAGTTCACCTAGACAACCAGCAAAAAACAATCCCATTCGTGTTGTTTTCCAATAAAATTTTACAAGTCTGAATTTTTTTGCAAAAACAGTTGAAAAGTAAAGACTCCAAAGAGTAACATGCACTTTCTTACGTCCCGAAATGTTGAGTTCTCGAGGAGATACAGCAGTTTCTTCTTCAGCAGGGGACGTAATTTCTCTCATACGTGGTGCGAATACTTTTTAGTAAGATGTTTGAGCCTATTTTTCAAAGAAATGACAGCTCTTAAGGAAAAATTACACAGACCTTTTTTGTAGAAAATTTCTACACATTTCTTCACAAAATTTTGATGTTAACTTTCACTGAATCGATAAAACATCCTAAGAACTACCTAAATCCAGAAAATCAGCGACATAACTAATTTTCGTGGGTCAGAAGCTGTGATCACTGGACTAACAACATTGTTGATGTGCCTGAAAATCTCTATTCTTATATGCCTATTTGTTATTTGGGACTTTTTATGAAAACCATAATTCCGTCCATTCTGCTCGCCCCTGTATAATAGTAGTGAATCAATACTGTCATACTTTTATGACGACTTATCAATTTCGTCTCTGAAAATGTCTTTGTGAACGTTACCCACGCTTCAACCCAGCTAAATATTTTTTCTCAGTAATTATTCCAATCAAGCAGTTAATACAAGTAACTAGCTTCTTCTTTTTTCTAGTGACAATATAAAAATATAATTATCGACCTTATTAATCCAATATTCAATCAAAGGTTGAATTAAAACAAAACAAATATAAAAAAAGTGAACCAAGCGGTAACTATCACTAACAGTTACGATGCTACTCTAGCACTTGGATTCGAATGTTTTTTTGTACCGATAACAGGGATAATTTTTAATTTATTACAGTATTAAGGTGTGTGCACATCTCACTGGTTATCTTCTAGAAACTCCAAAAGGTAAAAAATACACGACATAACATCGAAAAATCGTAAAAGCTATTAGCAAACTAATGACTGTCATTTGCATTCATTGCAGCCTAGCTATTTTCTATTTATTAATAATTGTAATGTCAACTTCAATAACTAAGTCAACTTTTAATAAATATGTCATACGCTATAACGACAATAATGTCTTCTTTTAGTTCCTATTTCTTGTATAAATCATTTTGATCGAACATAAAAACTAACTGGTACCATGTTTGTAGTACACCGAGTACACACAAACTTACCTGTAGCTCCTAGAAGCAATAGCAGTTCTAGTTTACGACTAGTATGGTTTCTGCGGACTGCTCAATATCTGGTTTATTTGTTCTAACTCACTATCCTGCTGTTTTTTCCGTCTTATAAAATTCCATTCAATGTTTTTGGTTTCTCTTTTAACTTCCTCATTCAAAATTTTTAATGGTCTTCCTTTTTTTATTACTATTCATGAAACATTTTATCTCTTCAAATATTTCTAAATTCCCAAATTCTCCATTTCATCTTTAGGTTTTGTTTCTATATTTTTCAGATAGGTATTTTCCTTTTGCTTCCTGGTGGATTTTTTTTGACCCAATAGTGAATATACAAGTTTGAATTTTTATTTCTTTCAGTATTTTTTCCTTTTACTGGAAACTTCCAAAGAGTCTAATTCCGTTTTCCACTTTATGTCATCCTCGATTCTATTATCTTCAGCTATTTCGTCTTTATTTTCTTGCCATATATTCTTAGTTTTTATTCATAGCTCGTTTTTGGGCATTTCGCTATATTCTTATGTAGTCATTAGATTCCCTTTGACATTGTTTCATCTTTTCTTCTGCTTTTTAGGATCTTCCATATGTCATTCCTTTCCATCATATCGAAACCTTCTCAAGGTCAATAACGTGTCCTCAATTAACCTCTCAACCTTTTTTCCATTACCTTAGCATGTAGTTTCCCTTCGTTTTGCCTTCTCTGGTATATCATTTCTTGTATATTGAAATAATTTCAGTGTCGCATCTGGGTATAAAGTTGTGGAGATGAAAACTCATTTTTAGACAGCTTCTCAAATGAAGTTTCTCATAATTTGGCAGTTTTTAACTGTCTCAACTATAAACATTATGTCTTATATGGTTGATCACTTTGTAAGAAAGAGGAAAAGCTAGAAAATCAAATATTATCGTCGGTGTGTTAAGACAGGTATTTCGATTGATTAGGATCAGGTAGAAAAGCGGAAAATACTAAGAGAACTAGGAGTCAATTTACGAAAATTTGTCAGAAAATTGAAAGTCGATGAGAAATTTATAAGCAATATTCTAAAGAAACAGAATTTATTTCAAAAATAAAGAGAATTGCTACCCAGAAGCAACAAATGGAACAAAAATCAAAATTCAGAAATACTAAATATACTGTTTACACCAACACTAACAATTACACTGTCCAAAGCTCGTTTCGATAAGCAAGTTTTCGTCTTCAGAGGCTGAAGGTAAGAACAATTTACCTTTAGTCTCTGAAAACGATAACTTGGTTATCGAAACGCGCATCGGACAGTATAATTGTTAGTAAGTATAAGTGTATTTTGAAAAACACAAAATAGTTCAACTCGAAAGTATTTGTGTAGCTGGCAATATCTTCTAGTGTTCGTTCTTCTACATTTGTTCTTCTGGAAATTCTGTAACCACCAGAATATGTGTTATATCAATGCAGCTTTATTTCTTAGACAGTCCATCATCAAGTAAGTTCTTGACAATGATATTATTGTAAGCTGGTTGAACGCTACGGGGTTCTATTTACGTAGTTAATAAGTCCACATATAAATCACTATGTGTCGCAAATCCTTCGACGTTTGTTGAAAAAACGACAACTGTCGCATAGCGTCCATCATGAGTAACAAAAATTGTCGTAAAATTTTTTTTCGAAAACTACACAAGACAAGGATTTATGTGAGATGTGAACCCGGCTTTAGATTGTATCATCGGTGACGGAATGTACTTTTACTTTTTATTTTTAATCGCATAATTTACTATATATTTGTACTTTCATTCAATTTCAAACTGGTTTTGTTAATTTGTTTATTTCACTAGAAGATTTTTTTATTTCTATTTCAATATCATATAATTTGTTGTTGTGATTTCTTTGAACTTTATGTAGATAGTTTTTGGACTTACGTCCACATAAATATTTGTGTTGTTAACATTCGACAAATTATTATGCAAAATAATTTTAGAAATAGTTTGGTTCAAAAAAAATTAAGATGATTCTATACTTTCACAGTCCCCTCGTTTTTTGGCTATAGACAATCGAAAAATCATCTGATTTCGATGATTTTTTTTCCAAAATCTTCGTTTTTACGGTGTAATTATGAAAAAAATATAGAAAATATCTCACCTGGAGATTTCATAGAGTGTTATGACTTAAAGTTTCTCTAAGGCTACGGATCCACTTCTTTAATTTGATAGTACTTATACAGCGGATTTTAAATTAGAAAGAAATTTAATTAATTCATTGTAAAGACAAGACAAATTATTTCAAAACAAAATAATAGTAATAATAAAAGTTATTAATCAATTTAAAAACAGAAAATATGTTACCTCATCGAAAAATATTCTTAGTACAGTTTTATTTGTAAAAATAAACTTGTTTTCGAAAAACATTGAATAAAAACCAAATTTTTGTTTATTACTTTTTATTCAATGAACAATAATTATAGTATAAATGAATCTAACAATATTAACAATAATTTATTTATACATTAATATTAGAAAATAAATTATATTATGTAGAAAGTACTCACCGTGTTTATTTTTAGGACATTTCTTAACTTCCGTAGCAGCAACAAACGCCGCGGTACATAAGAAAACAATTAGAATGTATTTCATATTAAACCGGTACCTACACTTCACTTAGCCTGGTAATAACTACTTTGATTTCCGTTCGAGTAGGTACTACCTAGACTACTGAGCTAAATTCGTTACTCTCACTCCAAGAATATGTTTAAATATGAAGATTCGTCCCTGAACCCCACCAAAACCACAGTAGTTATTTATTTAAATGAACGATGCCAAACAATAAAAAAATTTAAGCTCATTTCCTAGTAAACTTGATTTAAATTATACATGTGTTGGTGAGTTTTACGTGAAATATTTATCAATTCATTCATTTCTGTATAGGAAACATTGTTTACATGAGGATATAATTAGAAATATAAAGTCTACGAGGGTTGATACTTGACTTTTGAAATGGACAAATAAAAACAAATATTTATAATTGGATGTGATTTCATTGCTTTTCAAAATTTCTCCATTGAGATCAATACATGCGTTTGAATCGATTGCGATTGAGGTACCTCCAAAACATACGATTTGAACGAATCCACCGAATAAGAAGAAATCATTGGGTGCCAAACAAGGCGGATGAACCATCAATTCGATGTTTTGCCTGTGAAAAAAACAGATGTATTAGAGCTCGCTTCAACAATTTGTTTCCTTGATTTTTTCGACTATTTCTGGTGGACAAATACTGTTATATCATTTAGTATTGGCCGTTCTACATTGGTCTAATGGAATGGTGGCGTCATGTCCAGTTATTTCGAAATAATCTGACAACCATCGAAGCGCGTTATTGGCGAACAGCTTTCATAGGATTTGGCTTCTATGCATAGATTGTTCAAGATGATGCTTCATTACCAAAAGTCGAAGCGAGTTAATCGGCACAATGCTGTTGGTTCTATCCACGCCGAAAAAAAAGAAAATCACCTAATGTGAATGTTTCAAGTATCTGTACACAACACGTACATGGGTGATTCCGTTCTAACTGTGATTTTTTGTATTCAAAATTTCAAGATTTTAAAATTTAACTTTTCTAACTTTTTTATGCATATTATTCATCTATTTTACTGTAAAAATAAAACTCTAAGAGGAATTTACTACAACTTCAAAGTATCACGAGCAAGACACAAATGTCGGATTTTGAGTTCCACGGTACTGACTCATTTATCCACGGTACTGACATGGTAACTTAAGATATTAAACAACAAGTGCATCAATTTTCCTCAGTTTGATCATAAACATTAGAATTTATAAGGTAATTAGTTTAAATCATTTGTTACGACAAAAAAAATTAATAATTTATCGGTAAATTCTAGGAATGGACATGACACGGTACTGACATTCAAGTGATGTAGTATAAGTTTTCTTTAAGTGGCAAGTTATATTGTATAAAAATAATGTTTAAATATCTTAAGAATTATTCAATTAACACAAAATTTTTATTAATTGATTATTAATTAATGACTAGTACAAAAAAACAATACAGGACATTGAATATCACAGTTAGAACGGAATCACCCACATGGTATTTACACCATTAAACATGTCAAGCTTCATGACGGCGATGTCAGATTTTACATATTCACATCAGTGTTGCCGTATCTCAAAACTTAAGTAGCAACAATTGTATTGTTAAACTTGATGCACATTTTATTTAGTGGTATCTATAAAAACAATATTATTTCAATTCCATGTAATTATTTGAGTGTATTATTTGAATATTAACAAACAATGTGTCAATTTGAAAATTTTCCACCATTTTTTTTAGTATTAGCGACAAACGAGTAACTCGCATCACATTATAGTAAATTTTGCAAATAAACAAATATTTACAATAACAAATATAAGCCGGTGTGGTTCAAATAACCAATTATGGTTTTTATAATCCCACTCTTCGTACCACCATTTGTATTTCGCCCAGATAGAAAAATTAATCAACCATTTTTTCAAATAACGAATTGATATTTCATAGAAATCAACAAGGAACGTGTAATATCTTCAATATCCTAACCGAAATCCCATAACAAGATCTATTATCAATACATTAGTAAACTGGTTCAGTAAAAGATTTATCCAAATCAGGCCGCAGAAAAACTGCACCAACTGAAAACAAATTTTCAGATGTTCGTGTCCTGATAGAAGACGATCCACACTTGACTACTAGACAAATATCCAGGGAACTTGATGTTTCACAAACATCCGTCATGAAAATTTCTCGTAATATAAGTAAATTCCATCCATACAAAGTAACGTGTGTGAAAAGTTTGCAGACCTAGTGATGAAAAAATGTTACAAAATGATGTTATGTTTTGCGATGAGGTCACTTTTTGTATTAATGGAAATGTAAATTGGCATACTGGTAACGTAACAATCCTCGTTAGATGCGTGAATCCCACGCCCAAAATAAATAATTGGTTCCTTTTTCAATTAAATGGTCCGGCGTATTTAGATTTTCTGGAAAACAGTATTATACCTGAGTTGGCTCGAATTATGCCAAATTCGAATATTTGAATTTAAAAAAAACTTCATTATTGGAAATTTTGAGACAATAACGACAATATTTGACTACAACAAAATGGTGCCCCACATCACTATGCGTGTGTGGTGAGGCAGTACCTAAATAATATGTTTCCCAGAACATGGATTGGAAGGCGTGGTTTTATCAAATGGCCACCGCTATCAACCTACATGAATCCTTTAGACTATTTCTTGTAGGATAACTTGAAAAACATCGTTTATAAAACAAAACCTTCCAGTATTCAGGAATTATAAGATAGGATTACCACAAAGATATGATGAATTTAACAGTCAGGGATGCTGCAAAATGTATTGCAAAGTTTTAAAAATCGTATGGATTGTTGTATTGAAATGAATGGACAATATTTCGAGCATTTGCTGTAATTGCTTCCACTGTATGTTTTCTGTATGTTTTCTAAAATTTGTAATTTCTCTACTTTACAAATGTGGATCTACTGATAACATGACAAAAACATTTAAAGATTTGTCTTCAGTTGTTGTAGGTTTTCTGTGCCATGATTTGGATAAATATTTTACTGCGCCAGCTTCGTTAAACTTTTTACCAACTTACTGACATTAGATCTTGTTACGAAATTTGTATTATCCTATAAATTATTGAAGAATATTCAACTTAAACGAGTTTATTCAATCGTAGCTATCTAAATGTACAATTGCGCACAAAAAAAAATCGTACATGTCGTTTCCGAGAACTTTCCTTATATAAAACTCACTCTGATATCCTTTACGCTGTCTTCAAACTACATAATATATTTTTTTAAAATTTGTTTATTATGATATATTGGAATTAGATACTGATTGAACCGGACGATCTGCAATTCATTGTACTTTATGTTCTCATTACATGGATTGAGGTTCCTCTTGACTCATTACATTGAGCATATAGATAATTTAGATTTCTATCAATCCAACCAACGAATGTCACAAATCAAAAAGTTTTTTCCACAGGGTAAATTGGAAAAAGAAAATTAATTGTGTAGTTGGAAAAATCAGCCTTATGAAAGTGAAATTTGAAAAACTAAACATAGTCTAGCTCTAACAACGATTTAGAAATTATTTGAGTCCTAATTCTTTGTAATTACACGAATACAAACATCAATAAACATTCTGTTATCACAATTGATTACTAATTCAAAACAAAAATATTTTTAAAATAATTTTGAGTTGTGTTAACATGTGATGCAATAAGTGGTGTCACATAATTAACAAAAAAGTGTGAAAATAGCCCCTGTACTATCATCACATCACAAATGGTAAACATTTCGTTTTTAATCATACTTATATTAAAAAATCGTTTTTGTAGTTGCAACTGAAATATGGAAAATAACTGCTGCAACTGCTCTGATAATTAACAAAAAAAATAAATCTCTTTGTATATTACCTCGACAGAATGAAAATCACGTACGTCCTTCATTTATTGAGTTGAAGATTTACTTTTAGTTTTCATTACGTAAATTTCGGTTTAATTTATTATAATCATTTACGAGTTTGCTTGGACAATTTCCAATCAATAAATAATATAGTTTACTAGTAATTAATTGTCCTTAAATATTGACTTTCAACGTTATCAAAAAAGTGTTTATTTTTGATAAATCATCTTTGGACATTCATTGTTGTTTCAAAGTTTTGGTTCATGAATACACATTGTATCTAAACAAAATAATAAGAAAATCCAATGACTACGGTAGTAGTAGTCTCTGGACTATAGGGTGGATGAGGAAGCAATTCAATTTGTAATTCGTTCAATTTAACCATCGTTGCCATCGACTTGAATTTTCTTCCTTGAATTTTGCTATCAAACGATCCAACAACTCTATGTAGTATTCACTAATATTTATTGATCATTTTTGGAAATAATCGATGAACAATATTCCATGCTGGTTGACTATTTTACCTTTGGACGCTTCGAACCTAGTTCACCAACTGCAGTCCATTCAGATGATGATCGTTCTGATTCCGGAGTGAAGTGTCACATATTAACGAAAACAACTGATTTATTAAGAGTAAATATGGCGGAACACTGATCTGAATCATCAAAACGTTGTTGTTTGTGAGTAAACGTAGCACCCATTTTGAAAAAAGCTTTTTCATGGTCATATTTTCATGCATAATTGTAAACACACTCACGGCATCTCAGACAAACTCAATATTGACGATTAGATATAATTAATGTGTGGACATTTTTTGTTGTTTTCTAGAAAAACCACTTCAATTGGACGACTAGAACTTTTACCATCAACAGTGTTTGTATGACAAAGTTTAAATTCAGCAAATGGTTCTTTTCGATGGAGCAAAGTCCGGATAACATTTTTGAAGCTATTGCTAAGCTTGTACAATATTTTTTCCATCCATTTTGGAAATAATAAAAGTAGCTTCACTTATTTATTCATTTCTCCCAATCACTGAGTTTATTTTGAGAAAATAACCTCGAAATAGATGTATCCACTTCATATTCACTTTTCCTCATATTGGAACGATTTCTGTGAATATGTAAACATCATCTTAACTTGAAGACTGTCATTTCGTGGTCTACAATCTGTAGGGCGTGGATCTAGATGGAGCCTAAGAATCAGTCCATGGAAACCTTCAGCATTTACTATATATATATATATATATATATATATATATATATATATATATATATATATATATATATATATATATATAAGATCATCAAAATGATTCTTAGGCTCCATCTAGATCCATATTTCCATACAAATTGAATTAGAGAATGGACTCGACATGAGTTTATTTTTTTACTATGGACCATTTAAATGCAATGCTAGATTTTTTGTATCTAGACTGTTTTTTTTTCGATTCAGGAATGTAGTAGTGGATTCAGCTTTTCAGCGTTGAAGAAGCTTGAGAACGCAGCACCCACACAGCGAATAGCTTAGCCAGAAATAATTTTCCAATAAGTATAAAAAAACAATTGGGTTTTTATGATACGTCGATAACCTCTTCTATCTCCCCTACATTCATCCGACGTTCGTCTAGCATCATTTGGTGAAATTTTTTGATGACATCACCCCGAACGCTCCCCGTGACTCATTGAGACACTTAGATCACTTCTCGAATACCAAAACGCTAGATCCAAAACATAATCATCAGATCTGTGAAGATTTGTTTGTAATGTGAAAGGTGGTACGAAAAATCAATTCAATATCAAAGTTTATTTATTCAAATTGAACGAATCAGTTTTTTTTTTTATTTGAAAATATTTTCTTCATATTTTTTCATATAGTCGAGGAAATTGAGATGTCAGAACAGGATCTGAAATGTTCTTGGGGACCACATCCTACCTTCGATCTATCGTCCTCGCATATACCCCAACTGTTACCTGAAAATTATAAGAGTAATATTTGAATGTCATTCTTATTTATTAGGCACAAGATTTATTCTTTACAAAATGTACCTTAAATCCCTTATTAACAGTCTTTAGCATAACCCCGACGCCTGCCAATTACACATTTTTCAAGTAAAACATGAAACATTTCATAGTTATTTGCACGTCTTCTCCTGTCTAACCGTAAATTTGAGTTCTTGTGGCCAAAATCCACTCAAAAGTGCAAGAGGCAGCCTTCGGGGTTAGATTTTCCAGCCAGGTTGATCGGATTATGATATAAATAGCTAAAATTCATATTCTAAATAATAAAATGAAACTAAATGTGGAAAATGAGTCGACAGTCTATATTTTAAGTTCTTCTCTTTAATTTGTTATAACTATGAATGTCATACAGACAATATTCAGTAATGGGATCATCTTAAAATAAATCAATTCGAAATTTCATTAATTCTTATCAATTTCAATGTTTTATTTTAGCTTTTTACTGCTTTTTTCAACAACAAACTTCCACATAATTTGTTTTATAAGCTAGATTGAGCGTCCGTGTTGACTTTCAAGAGTCTTGTTTTTTTATCGGTACGTCAAAAGATAACGAAAAAGTACAAATATGGAAAATGAATCATATATATATTGTCTGGTCTATTTAAATATACTGTGGTAATAAAACAAGATCCCAAAAGGAGGTTTGTAGAATTTTTAATAATGAATACCCTTGTCAATACGTTTCGCAGTCTACAGTTAGCAAAAGTTTAGTGAAACTGGACATGTAGAAAATATTGAAAAACCAAGAAGAAATGTTCAATTCACTGATGAAAAAAAGTTAGATGTACTTGTGGAGACTGAGGAAAATCCGCTTAAGACAACACGAAAACTTGACGCTGACAATGATGAAGAAAAATGCATGAAGAAAAATTACAAAATTCAGTTGATTCAAGAGTTAAATGAAGATGATACAGTAGAAGACAAGAATTCTGTAAATTGATGATGGACAGGAGGAACGCAGTTGCGGTTCATAAGCAAAACAGTTTTTTCTGATTAAGCGACGTTTCATTTAAACGGAACGGTTAACAAACAGAACTGTAGAGAAAATTCTCAATGGAGGCGTCAAGCTCACACTCAATATACTCGTACTAAAAAAGTGAACGTTTGGGCCGGTATCATTAACAATAAAATTATTGGCACTTATTTTTTTGAGGGCACAGTTTATCTAGATTTTTTGGTTAACTTCTTAGTTACAAAGACTTTCATTTCCTTATTAACAAAATTCATCGATTTCTTTCTAAATTCTCTCCTAGTTTATCAATAAAAAAATCAATGTTATCAGCTTTTTAATTTAATTTCTTTTTGGTATTAAATTTTTCTCGTTATCATAAATAATACTGTAATACTGTAATAAGGCCGACCCGGTGTTTGCGGCAAAAATATTCATTTCCACGTGGAAATTACATACTTCAAACAAAATCTAACGGCTGGTATTACATCCATTTTGGGTATTTGAGTACCACAGAAATCAATTGAAGCTGTGTCGCAAGACTGGGATTCTCCCACAAACATTCATCAATTGAAGAAAGTGAAGAAAAAAATGTAATTATCATCACCTGTTACATAAGTCCATCTTAATACGCATCTGGGACAGTCGATATTGGGTAAAACAACTCTATTTGTCACTTCAGACATGTCTTCTGTTACTGTGAAGTTTGTTGAACCATCTTCTAATAGAAGTGATTTGAAGCAATCTTCTCCCGACTCAGGTGCATTGGGATCTTCCAACTCGCAAAGGCTACAATCAAAGAACAAATGAATGTAATCGGTACAATGGGAGTACACAGTATGAATCCATCATACAAGCTAAAATTTCTGAAACCGTTCAATTCTACTAACGCGCGTATCAATAACTGAAAATGGAGTTCTCTGAAGATCTGGTGGTATCAATATGAGCCTGCAATTGTATGGAAATACTTTGGGCTTCTTCTCATACTGGCCTGAAGAGAATCTGACTACAAAGATCGACACCCAATGATTAGCGAAAGTTAAAATTACTAGTAATTGAATCAAAAGTGCAAACCCTGGTAGCTGTGAATCAGCGAAGAGTGACTCCAGGATCATTCCAAGCTCAATTAACTAGATTACGAGTATTCAATTACCGAAAGTGAACCCCCATAATGTGGAATAGGCAAGACACAACTTCTCTAAAACACCTAATAACTGATTGCCCGAATTTCCAATAATCAAGACAAGAGAATAACCTTAAGCAAAAGTTGTAATATCCATAATCTTTCCAAATATTTTAACGACATTAACATAAGTACCCAGAGATGTCAATGATCGCGAAAAAAACTATATAAAAGTCCGAGGTGCTTCAAAAGAGTGGAACAATTACCTGTAACATACTCCAATAATGGTACTGGTTGGATGAGAAAGAGAAAAGAGAAAAGAGAAAAGAGAAAAGAGAAAAGAGAAAAGAGAAAAGAGAAAAGAGAAAAGAGAAAAGAGAAAAGAGAAAAGAGAGAAAAGAGAAAAGAGAAAAGAGAAAGAGAAAAGAGAAAAGAGAAAAGAGAAAAGAGAAAAGAGAAAAGAGAAAAGAGAAAGAGAAAAGAGAAAAGAGAAAAGAGAAAAGAGAAAAGAGAAAAGAGAAAAGAGAAAAGAGAAAAGAGAAAAGAGAAAAGAGAAAAGAGAAAAGAGAAAAGAGAAAAGAGAAAAGAGAAAAGAGAAAAGAGAAAAGAGAAAATTGTGGCTGAAATTGGTGAATCTGATCATCTGCAACTGCTAATGGATAGTAGTTATAACATGGAAAAACCTCACCAATCACAATTCACAGTTATTCTAGAATGTTTAGCAGGAAATCAAAGATATTGAATGAGTATAAAGCTCAGATGAAGAGTTCAACAGTTGTATAAGTATTGACGAGAATAAAAAATTCAAAAGAATGACCAGAATCTTTTCAAAATCTCGAGGATGATGTCAAAAACAATCTTTTTGTAAAAGAGAATAATAAATGAAAAAAAAACGAACGAAATCTATAAGCAGCGGCTATAGTATAATATACAGAGTGTTCCAGGACTTGATACAAAAAAAATAATGCTGTGACGTGAAAAAATTTTGTCATACGACCTCTCGTTTCTGAGTTATAGGCATTTAAAGTGGCAAAGTCAGAAAAATACGTTTATTTTCTAAATTATACTTGAGTCCCACATGGGAGGTATATCAGTGGTTGAACAATCATTTTTTCAGACAAAGAGATGGAAGATCGATGGAAAAAATGTGTTAACCTCAATTGGATAGTCATATTTTTCCTTTTTTTTCCGCTGTCAGAAAAGTGATTCCAGCACACCAACATTTTCGATACTCATATTAAACAATAGTTATTCGTATGCCAAGGACTGAAAGTGCTACTTTGTTGGGCGAGTCTGGAAATTGCGAGACGAGCGAAGCGAGGCGAGGAACAGACGGGTACACAACATTTTTTATACGACCTATAAAATCCAAAACTTTTTGAATTACACTGAGGAAAGAAAATAAATAATAGAGAATTATAAACATCAAGAATATAGACCATAAAATAGAACTATTCCAGATTTTATATTTTTCTGGAAAATAAGCGAGTACTACGTTTTCCGTTGGGTTTTTCGCCTTTTTCTTGCGACACCACTTCGTAAAGAGCTCGTACTGTTTTTCGTACCTTGCACGAGATTTATGCGGCAACGAATTAAGAACGGCCGCATTGCTTCCTTCGGTGGCGTGAATTCGAGTAACTCTTCATCGCTGATGTTTTGTTTTTCATCATCATTCATTGTTATTCGCTAATTTAGACAAAACTTCGGATAAAACAAATGATTTCAGAAAATTAAAAATTTATAGTTATGCAAAATCATCGAAGTGAAACTGTCAACTGTCAACTGTCAACTGTCAACATTGAAGTGGCTACTCCAGAGCGTCTCGAAAGTGTTTTGCAGTACGGAACTGTCACTTTCACTACATGGAACACTCAAAACGCAGCTTTCGGTATGAAAATTAATACAGAACGAACAACTTTCAGATGGCGTCGTCTAAAAAATAATTTAGTGAAATTTTTACCTTCAATAGAGAATTTAAAACTAACGATAAAAGAGTGATATTTTTTCCTGACGGAATTTTATATATGAGGGTTGGAGATTAATAGAAATTTGTAACAAAAAGTGTCTGTTTAACGTAATTTCATTAGAGAGATGCCACTGTCGCGAAGGTTTAAATTTGAAATTAAGCACGAAGTTATAACTGATCTGATTCTGATTGAATTAAAAGCAATATCAGGGATTGATTAAAATCAATTACACAAATATGCTTCTTCGATCTATTATCACAACTAACTCTTTATATTCATTTGCAAAAGTTCTTCAAAACTATCAAGAATCCTTTAACTTTCAATGTTAGAGAAAGTAACTTTTTTTTCTTCATTAGTTGAGCAATAACCAATTTTTTGCCGCCACTTTGATTTCTTACAGGAGTTATTAAGAATATATAAACTGAAGAATTCTTTTTGTTTTTCTGGTTGGAATGGGTATTATAACCGCTTCTTCAAAGCTCGTCCCGGTATACCAGTTTTGCGGTCGGAGCTTTTTGAAACTTTTTACAGCCCTTCAAATGAGTATTTCAATATCATACCGCTTTTATATCAATTCACTAGCGGACACTTTTTGATTTATATCCATTTGAAATGGTTCTCATTATCTTCTATTTTCATAATTTTCCAATTTTCCGTCTTCTTGTGACTTTTGAAATAAAAAAAAATACTGTAGCGGTTTTTTCTGTTTCATTGAAACGAAAACGATACCCGGTAATTTATTGAGCTACCCTCATATTTACAAAGTAATATAACTAATTTTAATAGTTTGTTTTTCTAACCTGTATAAAAAGTAACCCAAATGATTAGCAGTGACATTGATAGATACATTAATAACAGATCCACCTTTATATTCTTTCGCAATTATACCCTGTCCATATGTACCAGTATTTTCATTGTCTTGAGGATGTTCATCGGTGTATGAATCACCGCAGACCCCACAATTTCCTTCATTCAAAATATGTTGTACCTAAAAAATAATTCAAGTAATGAAATATTAGTCGAGGCACTAGCCAGGAAAGTAGTTGTTTTCTCATTTGAAGAACGATGGGATACATTTTCGAAATTATTTCAGAGGTGAATAGTAGAAATCCTTTATTGTAATACATTTTGCACACCTTATTTACCATCGAAATCTATATTATCGGCGTCTATGATAGATTTCTACCTGACCAATGATTTGAAGTTAGAAGTGAGGATGGCGCCACTTGGCGTTCGCTGGGAAATATTTAACTGCATGTACCAAATACGACGCCCTTTGACGTTGTCTTCAGTTCGGGTGTCGAGCCCCAACGAGGGGTGTTAAACTGCTCTGATGAGACGTAATAACGTCGAAACTAGTCAGAAGTTATAACCCCTCCTTGCAGTCGCGAGCCATTGGGGATGTTAATATTGACAAAAGGTCGATTTACATCACGCTCTTCAGATGACATGTAATTCGTCGAGGCATTAGCCAGGAAAGTAGTTGTTTTCTCATTTGAAGAACGGTGGGATACATTTTCGAAATATTGATTTTCTGAATTATTTCAGAGGTGAATAGTAGAAATCCTTTATCGTGATACATTTTGCACACCTCATTTACCATCGAAATCTAATAAATAATATATATTGTCCAAGAAATTTTGAAAAATTATCTATTTTCTGATTCCTGCCAACTCAACTAATTAACCTTTTTTTGTTCAAAATAATAAAAAAAAATATTGGCAGAACGTATCCTGGGGTGTAGCTACTCTTGGACCTCGAAACATTTTGCCGAAAATTCCCACCCTGGTCAGTGATTTTCTGACTTCTGCTTTTTACTATTATCGTTGAGAAAATATGTATAGCTTAGCATATTTTCATACATCAACATATAAGAGCAATATTTTGAAATGTATTTTGACATTCTATATCTTCCATTATACGAGGGTTACCACTTGAGTTTTGATATAGACAAATAAAAACAAATATTTATAATCGGATGTGGCTTTATTGTACCGATTGAGGTACCTCCATGTAATTTGAACACATAAACCATTTCTTCAGGTGTAAAAAAACGTTGACCTCGCAATTTATTTTCGATATGCGCTAATAAGAAAGAATTATTGTGTGGAAATGACGACAGATGATCCATCAATTCGATATTTAGACTGTTCAAAAATGTTTTTGTTTGAACTGATGAGTGAAAACTCGCACTGTCGTGGATGGAGAATGATTCGTCTTCTGCCATTGATTTCTCTGATTTTTTCGAATACTTTTTGCAAAAATTGTTATTATATCATTCAGAGTTCAGAGTACATTCATCCTGTAGCGGAGTGCAACTACAATTGAATTCGGAAAACCGGTGAAAAATCATAGAAAATCATCGCGTGAAAATGTTTGTGATACACTTCCATTTTTTGACCAAGATGAATGTTTGAAGTATCAATTGTCAAACTGTCAAATGTCAAACTTTGTGATAGTTAGACTTGACATATTTATATCAGTGTTGCCATCTCTCAAAACTTAAGTACCCATCCTCGTAATTATTTTTTAACAAATCTGTTTTAGTATAAAAAGGAGCAATGCCTTCTTGACGTAAGTTTATTAAAAGTATAGAAAACGTGCCTTATCAATTCATGATTGAATTGGGATTCTATGGTAACAGTGAGAAATTATTTCTCATTATAATAGCGGATATTTCTCACTGAGTGATAAATTCTCTTCCATGAACGTATGGGAACGAGAAGAGAAGTAGAGGATTTTATACTATCCGTAGAAAATAATAATTTACTCACATAATAGCCACCACAAAACAACTGATTGTCATCATAATTCACAGGCGCTAAACTATTAAATCGCCACAAAGAACTTCTTCCTGGTGGATCTAACATCATACCGTGTCCAGATATTTGATATACCAAGCAAGCAACAGAAACAATTTGCAACAATAAAGTCATTATATTATCGCTAGTACTTTTCTTATAAAACATGTCTAGTATACATTTGGTTCTTTTATACAGGAAATTCGATTAGGGATTAGAAAAAAACCAATAAAAATGATAATATGAATTATTTTATATTAGTGATATAAAACAACAATAAAAACCGATAAGCATGTAAAAACTATTTCTACATCTACATATAACACAAGCTTTCCATTTCAAGAATTTTATCAATTGGATATATTTAATTGTATAAGGATTATCATCTTTTCGTAATAATTTTTAAGTTTAATTTTGGATTGAATAATGGAAAGCCAACTACGTAAACAACTTAACTTGGTGACAACAACCGTAGCTCCACTATCTTAGCACCTCATTTGTGGAATTTGGATTAACCCATCTGAAAGGTCAGAAATTGGTCATGAAAAGTCGATTGGTCCGATTAATTGGTCAGTTTTAGGAAATTTTTAATTAAGAATGAAAGTTTTTCAAGATTTTTCACAAGCAAAATAAAGAATTCCACCTATGCGCGATTGAGAAACATTCACTGACAAATGGTCAACCTAAATAAATATTTGGTAAGTTTAGGGCAGTGATCACTTACGAACAGTACTTTACTATGACCAGACGAAATGGGAAATACATATTTTCATAATTTCTATACAATTCTGTTCAAGGAAAAAGCATTTACTTACCTTTTAACAGCGTTTAACTGAGTTCGGTCAAAGTAAAAATTTACTTAATGCCTCCTCAGTAAATTCAAATTTAGCAAGCTTCAATTATTGCCATATTGGAAGATGGCTGGTCTACCAGAAGACAACTTAACTAGGTCTGAATGAGAGTGCCATAGCCAGAATGAAGAAACGATGAAAACAAGACGTGACCTTACACAGAAATCTTCGGACTGTAGAAAGGAAACTTTCAAATATCATTTTTGCTTTGATTTATTTTAATAAAAACTGTGCTGCATATGCTTAATATAGAACAAATTTTCCAGGCTTCGGTTTTACGGCATTTAGACGAATTGAAGCCTCGAGATTTGAAAAACTGTCCTAGTACAAGAAGTTACATTCGTATTAATAGGTTTAACGTTTGCTGGAGACTTGGTGTAAGGTTCAACTCGGAATTTTTTTAGTTTTCCAAGGACGTCTGTAAATTCAATAATAACTGGGTTATTGCTCGTTAGCAGATGGCTATTTTTGAAGAATACCGAAATTGAAAACCTTCAACCTCAAATAACTTTGTGAAAAAAACTCAAGAGATCTTTTCTAAAGCACATAGAAAAACTTTAAAATCAGCACTGTCAAAAGTCTTTTGAAAGAGTTGCCTGATTTATAACAAAAATAATCGTAATCCACTCCAAGTTAACTTTATGCATTATTGATATGATCCTTGTGATTTGACTGGTTTTGAATGCTTATTTTAGAAAATATAATTTATTGAATTGAATACTGCATTTCCGTAATCTCGAAAAAAAAAACAAAAACTATTCATGTTATGAAAAAATGTTTCAAATATTAATTGTAGGGTTTTTCTTGCAAAAAATTTTGAGCCTTTTCAAATATATGGTGTGAAGAAAATTGAAGCAGATACATTAGTTCAAAGTTTGCATTCGCATACCAAATTTGAGCTGCACCCTTTTCGAAACCTGGGGCTGAAAAAAGTTTTAAATGATATGACGTTGATGTGCTTGAAATCCCCTACTAAATCCTCTTCTAAAGATTTTCTAGCTTGAAAATTGAGCGAGCTATTGTCGAAAAACTCAAGAGACCTTTTCCAAAGCACATAGAAAAACTTTAAAATCGGCACTGTCAAAAGTCTTTTTAAATACTTGACTAATTTACAAAAATAAGGTTTTATTGAGATGATCGTAGTGATTTGACCGATTTTGAATACTTATTTAAAAAAAATAATTTATTAAATTGAATACTGCATTTCCGTAATCTTGAAAAAATTCTTGCCAAAAATTTTGAACCGTTTTAAATCCATGTATCAAAAAAATTGTAGGAGATACGTTAGTTCAAAGTTTGCATTCGCATTTCGAAAACAGGGGTTGAAAAAAGTTTCAATTGATATAACGTTGAAGTGCCTGAAATCCCCTACGAAATCCTTTTCTGAAAATTTTCTAGCCTAAAAATTGAGTGAGTTATTGTCGAAAAACCAACTGCTTTTTTTTAATTTCGGAGCGCGAAGATATTAATGATAATGTAATATAATTATTCAAAATTCAAAAAAATTCCCAATTCAATATAAATAAACTTTTGAATAATTTTTAATTATAAAAGAAGATTATTTTTTAACTCTCCATATTATTAGGGGATGACTTGGAGAGGTTGATTGAATCTGATTGGCCATAAAGTGCTTAAGAATATTTTTACGAATAATACATTTGTGGGTGGGTAATTTGCACCCCCCAAAATAAAAAAAATCGGGTTCGGCACAGGATAGATGTAGAAGAGGCCTTGAATTTCATGAAAATCGAGATTTTGAAAAAAGCTTTCAATATTACTACCCTCAGAGTATGGTCTTTGAGAATTTGTTTGAGAATTTAAACTGTATTTCACGCAAATACATGTTAAAATCGAAAATTACTAAAATTTGTATAATTAGAGATAGTTTTAACTACTAAGAAGTAAAAAGCACCCTTCTACTTGGAATATGTTTTGAGTAGGGGGTAATTAGAGTTTGAATCCAACTTTCTATTAAAATTGACGTTGATTAACAAAATTCTGCAGTTCTAATGAATTTACCGCTGGTTCCTCCTTGTAATTATATTTTACATAAACGACCATAAATCAGAAATAATAAAAATTATATTAATGAATTGTTTATATTTTAAAATCTCAATGATAAGAGGCAACAAGCGATTCATCGTTTTCCGAAGAGTTCCAAGTATTGAAATAAGCAATAAATTTGTAGTGAGATATGAAAATAAAGGAAATAGATTGCGTCGACGTAAGTACTTATTTTTTAATACCATTGGATATTAGTTATCGTATTTGTCCCACGATATTTAATGTGATAATGACATGTGATAATTTATTTGTTTTATCACTTCATAGAAATTTCCACCCACAACTTCCATTATTCCCAATATTTATATAAGAAAACATTCCTAAATTCTTTGATGAATGATGTACCTTATTTGTACTATACTAGTACTGGCAATAAATCGCCCTTACCATCGATAACAACGTTATTAACAATACAGAACAAGGAAAAAAGTAATTAACAAGAATAACTAGTTTAGTCAATAAAATACGTCGTTTGGTTAAGCTAAATTTCACCCAGTACATACATGGAATATCACTAGGGTAACATTTCTGAAAAAAACCCTTAAAAAATCCTCCAAGAGCTTCCCTCCACTCGACATTGATTTGGTAAAGAGGCGATGCTTCATTTTGTGGATCAATATTGTTAACAAAAGCTTGTGAGTTTGCTGGATCAAGATATAAATTAGTTAAAGTTTCCACGAGATTTTTTGGAGCAGTTTCAAATATTTATCTCCCCGCAAGTTGCCATCAATGATAAAGAGGACAATTCCTGCTCAAACACTACCTTCAATATTCGAAAAATTGATGGATGGCTAATGTTGAACAGATTTTCAACCAAAAAAATATGGATTTTCTCCTTAAAAATCCTTCAGGAGCTTCCCTCCGCTGGACATTGATTTGGTAAGGAGGCAATGCTTCATATTGTGAATCCATATTGTCCACAAAAAACTTGTGAGTTTGCTGGATCATGATATAATTTGGGCAAAGTTGCTACGACTGTATTTTGGAGGAGTTTCAAATATTTATCTCCTTGCAAGTTGCCATCAATTACAAATAGGACTACGATAAAATTTCCAACAATTCCTGCCCAAACCATAGGCTTAATATTCGAAAAATTGATCTGTGGCTAATATAGAACAGCTTTTCGACCAGAAGAATATGGGTTTACTCCTCAAAAATCCTCCAGGAGCTTTCCTCCACTCGACATTGATTTGGTAATAGGACGATGATTTAACTTGTGAATCCATATTGTCCACAAAAAACTTGTGAGTTTGCTGGATCATGATATCATTTGGGCAAAGTTGCTACGACAGTACTTTGGAGGAGTTTCAAATATTTATCTCTTAGCAAGTTGCCATCAATTACAAATAGGACTACGATAAAATTTCCAACAATTCCTGTCCAAACCATAGGCTTAATATTCGAAAAATTGATCTGTGGCTAATATAGAACAGCTTTTCGACCAGAAGAATATGGGTTTACTCCTCAAAAATCCTCCAGGAGCTTTCCTCCACTCGACATTGATTTGGTAATAGGACGATGATTTAACTTGTGAATCCATATTGTCCACAAAAAACTTGTGAGTTTGCTGGATCATGATATCATTTGGGCAAAGTTGCTACGACAGTACTTTGGAGGAGTTTCAAATATTTATCTCTTAGCAAGTTGCCATCAATTACAAATAGGACTACGATAAAATTTCCAACAATTCCTGTCCAAACCATAGGCTTAATATTCGAAAAATTGACGGGTGGCTAATGTTAAACAGATTTTCAACTAGAAAAATATGGATTTTCTCCTCAAAAATCCTCCAAAAGCTTTCCTCCATTCGACATTTATTTGGTAATAAGACAATGATTCATCTCGTGAATCCATATTGTTCACAAGAACTTGTTGATTTGCAGGATCATGATATAATTTGATTAAAGTTGCCACGACATTATTTTGGAACAGTTTCAAATATTTATCTCCCTGCAAGTTACCATCAATGATAAAGAGGACAATTCCTGACCAAACAGTAGCTTTAATATTCGACAAATTGATGTGTGGCTAATATTGAACAGCTTTTCGACCAAATAAATATGGGTTTTCTTGCATTGGCAGCAACTTTTTTCATCTGTCTCACATGATATTGCGAAACTGCTTTTCTATTTGTGGTGGTGAATTTACGAATTTTTCGGATATAAGCTAACAACTTTCATTAATTAAACAAACTTAAAACAAGATTTCAAAAATTTAATTATTGTTAACTTATCGTTATCAACATTAAATGAGAAATTTAGAGAAAATCAAAATATACCGATTAAAGGATTTTCGTAAAACGTTACGAAAAAAGGTCCTCAATCCGAATTTTTGATTATATAGGTATCCGTTTTATCACAATTACTTCATAGCAGAATCGATTGTTACTTCATAATTTCCAAATCAAAATACTCCGAAAACAGTACACAATGTTGCCAATAGTTCCGGAAGAGTCGTAATAAATTTATATAATTTTTAGCCAATTGCCTTGCGATAACGTTTTAGTAAAAGTATAAGTTTTATATTAAAATAACCTCTTTGAAATCTACGTATTTCACCAGCTTTTCCGAAAGTTATTTAGAGCGGGTCCTATTATTTGAAACAATATAAGTGTAGAATAATGAAGATTCAAGAAAATCTAAGAAACAATAAGTAATTAATCCTTTTGTTGGTCTGTCACTATAAATACCAATTTATTCGGAAAGTCCAAGTTGTGGGACAGCTCTACCGCCTGCCAAAGATCTTAATCTCTAGTACTCTAAGGTTTTGTAATCTCTCATACTTCGAGACAATGTGCATTATAACTATAAAATAGTAAAACAACATTCAGTACTGTCTGATTATATTTATTTACTTAAAGAAAAAGATTTTATAATTAACAAGTTAATCAGCTGTACGTATCAGCAATGTAACAAATTCTATTCCATTTCAAATCCTTGCTTCGTTAACTCAGTAGCAGTAATTGAAATATCAGAACATGATCTAAAGTTTTCTTGTGGTCCACAGCCTCGTCTCCATACGCCGTCATCGCATAATCCCCAATTATTACCTGGAAAGCAAATATTCATTACCATAGCACCATACAAAAGTCATGAAAATCATGAAGATAGCCGCGAATTGAACTTCAGAGAGATAGATGTCATATGCAAGTGCTCAGACAAAAATAATATCAAATTTATGATTCAGAACTCTGTGCAAACCATATGAAAATATAAAAAGGATTTTTTTTGTGCCTTAATGAATAAACATACATGCAAGCAGAATTCATCGCTAAGTAACTGAATCAGAACGGCAGTTATCTGAGAAAATGACAAATCACATCTAAGCGAGCAAAAATTCAAATTATATAACGATATAACCTTCCAAAATGTACATTGTCATAATATTTAAGTGTAATTTCATTTGGTAAATGATTGTGCATATTTTTTGCTTCCTAAAGTATTGAGCCCTTAACTAATTCTGAACGTAGAGTCAATATTTTGAATCTTTAAAGGAAGTTCCTGCAATAAATCCTACTATTCACTATGAGTAGATATCTGACAGCTCTCTTTTGTAGTAGATTCCCTCAAATTGAGTCGTACAACCCAGAAGATGAAGGCATATCGACTCAAAAACTGTTATAGAGGTTGATGAGTTTAGTTCTTTGGAAACTGATTTTAGCTCAAAACAGACAGAACTTATTTTTTTAGATAAAGCCGCGATGTGACACAGAATATCAGCTGATTGTTCCATGCAAGATGTCTAAAGAGAAATGATCTTCTGATATTACGACTACGACCAATGAATCCTTAGTTATCTTATCTCCTAATATCATTAGGAGTCTTCCAAATATTTTTGTATCAATTCTGGAATAATTTTTGTATTTTTTCTTATCTATTTCCAGGGCTGATCCCACCATCGTCACCGGTGCTCTTTTTTATCCATGCAGCATCAAATATAATGACTCGGTATGATTTTAGATATTAGAGGTAGTAGAAATCGAGTAGAGCTGAATAAGATGTATCAATAAATAAATCGATGTTTCAAATTCTAGTTTTAAATAAAATTGTAATGTAGTTTTTGAACCAACGTATTCTCGGCTGTAAGAGGCAACCCCTTAATATGGTACCATCGAAAGTAAATTTTTCGATCCTATGCATCGTTGCCGTTTAGTTTTACGCAACTATTTCCAAGGTCATAGCTCAAGACGTTTTCCACTACACATACAAAATATCTGACAACAACGCACGCAGCTAAAAATATTCATATAGAAAAACCTAAAGATTTTCAAATCAAATTGAAATTTGTACGAGGGTTGGGTGGAAAGTTTTCAATTTAACAAAAAAACAAGACATTTTTTTTTCATAATCATTTTCATTTTTCAACATAGTCTCCTTTAACGTCCATGAAGTTATGAAAGAGGAGAAATTCAGATCTGAATACACCACCACTACACCAACACTCACAATTACATTGCGTGTGACACGCGTTTCGATGACCAAGTCATCGTCTTCGGAGACTGGAGGTAAACTAAAATCTAATGTCCTGTTTTATACTGAATTTTCCTACCAATAAACCTTCTCCCGCTGGAATTAATTCAAATGCGACCGTAATTATATTGGGCAGACAAAGAGATCCGTTATATTCCGGTTTAAAGAGCATTTGAAATATGGACGGATCGGTAAATCAGGTATTGCCGATCACGCTGCCATTCACAATCATGACATAAATGTTGTTAATGTAAAATTGTTAAAAAATGATGCAAAAATTAATTGTTGAATGCATTTTAAAGCATTGAAATTGCTAAATGTAAGAGTAGCTTAAATAAGGACAAAGGGCCGATTCCTTACAGTTCACTCTATAGTCTAGTAGTCTTTGAAGACGATAACTTGGTTATCGAAACGCGCGTCAGACAGTGTAATTATGAGTGTTAATGTAAACAGTGTATTTAGTATTAATATTAAGTTTACCCATGGCGATCGTCGAATTGAGAGAATTGAGTTAAGTCTTAAGGGATTCTACCTTATCAAGTAATGATGCCTGATACTCTCCTATTATTATTTTGCCTTTTTGAACTCATTCACATGACTATCCCATAGAAAAGTCGTCATCACTTTTCCGGCTGATGAAATTGTCTTTGCCTATTTCGTAATAGGTTTTCCTTTTGCACTCCACTGTTTCTTTGTTTCAAGAATGTAGTGGTAGACACAGCTTTTATCTACAATTGCCTGGGAAATGAACATTCGAATATGCTTTTGGTTCAAAGTAAGCAAACGCTGCAGTCAACGCGCGAATAATTTACGCATATATAATTCTTCAGTAAGTATATAGAAAATGCGTTTTTTCGATATACCGATAGGTTCTCTTATCTCTCCAACCTTAATCCGACGATCCTCCAGTACCATTTGATGAACTTTTTCGATGATATCGCTGCTAGTTGCAGTTTCCAGTTGTCACGAACGTTTATCGTCAGTCAAGTTGATGCGACCACGTCTGAATTCACCTGCGCAAAATTTCACGATTGTAAATGATGGTTCAGAGTCTGAGTACAGAGTGTCCAGCTCCTCTTCCAGTTCCTTGGGTGTTTGCCTTTCAAAAACAAATATTTAATGACAGTTCGTTACTCACGATTCACATACGGTTGTCAAACAAAAATACAGTCAAAAAATAATTATAGGAATTGTAGATTAAGATCCTAATTATGATTTTAGTTTAGATTAGAGTTCAAGTTAACTTAAAAGTAGTTTTGTCGTTAATTTTTTAATAATTTATGTTTGGTTTCTAATTCAATTCATATCTATTTATCACCTGTTATGTAAGTCCATCTTAATACGCATCTAGGGCAGTCGATATTGGGTAAAACAACTCTATTAGTAACTTCAGATATGTCTTCTGTTACTGTGAAGTTTGTTGAACCATCTTCTAGAAAAAGTGATTCAAAGCAATCTTCTCCAGATTCAGGAGCATTTGGATCCTCCAGCTCACAGAGACTATAAAACAAAAGAAAAATTGGTTGAAATATTTGTTCCTATTCACACTTTATTTTGACAATGCTGATGATCATAAAATTGGAAAAGTATATGGTGAACTAGTTTTTATTACGATCTATGCATTTTTTTTTGCGTCCTGAATCAATTTCGTTAAACTTTTTCGCAAGTGATCCACCAGCAACCTATCTGCAATAGATAAAACTATATTAGCGATATTAAACACGTTTGGTTATAGTGGTCATGACAAAAAATAATGTCACCTTATACTGCATAGTCTGGATGTTATTTTTGGCAATGTTGCCAGCCATTCTAACGCAGCCAAATATTACAGTAAACATATTACTCCTTTAGAATCACCATTCGACTAAAAATACTTTTAGCTTCTCTGATGATGATCGTTTTAATTCCGGAGTGAAGTTATGGATCCATGTTTCATTCATTGTGACATATCGACGCAAAAAATCTGATTTTATACGTGAAAACACTACTCTGATACATCTCCTCGTTGTTTATGATCGACTGTAAGGATTTTCTTGATGTTTTCTGGAGTAACCATCTCAATTTGACGACCAGAACGTTCACCATCATCGGTGTCTTCACGGCCACGTTTAAATTCAGCAAACCAATAACAAATAATTTTTTCCTTTTTTTAGATGAAGCAGAGTCCGGATAACACTTTTGAAGTCATTACTCAACCTGTACAGTACAGGAAGCAATGATAAATTAACAAACGAAATTATTTTGAAAATAACAAAAGTAGTAGCTTCACTTGAATGTCTGTTTTATTTACACATAATATTTTGCAAGTTAGTACTTCATAAACGTCATATGTCAGCGCCATCTGTGTGTAAGTCACATGACTTATTGAATTATGTAATATGTTCATTACGTTGATTAAAAGCTAGTGAGATTGTGGTAAGTGAATTTTATATAAAGAATACCATGATCAATATTTTAGAAAACCGTATAATGAAAAACTACTGATTGATCGAATATTTCGACTAGCCTTTATATTCTCATGTATAATAGCCTTATCTAACCTGTATAAAAAGTATCCTAAATGGTTTGCAGTGACGTTTATAAATACATCGATAACTGAACCTCCTTCATATTCCTTAACAACTATACCCTGTCCATATTTACCAGTATTTTCATTGTCTTGAGGATGTTCATTACTATATATATCACCACACACACCACAACTTCCATTATTCAAACTATGTTGGACCTAAAATAAAATAGATATGAAGAGTATGCCATCGAGTTAAAGAAAAGACTCAATAATGACAAGCAGAAAATAGAAAAGCAAGTTACAGTATTATCTATGCATGAATGGTTCCAACAACGTATTGAGTATCCCAGCATCTAAGTAAGCGTAGGTATCACTGTTTATTTCAAACATTTCATCTCTGATAATCACTTAAATTTGTTACAACACATCCGAAATCACTAGACACATCTATAAGCTTACACTCTATTCATGTATACAATCTGTGACAGAATCTTCAAACTCCACGGTATCCTTACAAACTTTAAGCCCCAAAAGAAACTTTCATACTTAATCTATCAAAGATAAAACCCCCAATTAACATCTATAAAATCTGTTGTGTGAAATTGCCACATTCCTACATAGACCTAACCAACCAGCAACACTTAATGTCTATTCCAAAGGATCTACTGTGTCTGTTTGTCTTGATATGGCACTGGAAATTCTCAATATTCATAACTGATCAATTTACGTAACGCTTTGGAGTTCTGTAATCCCTCACATTTGGTCACAGTAAAATCTGTACGTTATATCTGTGCCCTTTCTTGTAGCTGATTCCCCAGAAGGGGTTTGAGCTGTACAACAAATGATATTTATCTGCAATTGAATACCAATGGCGATTCTGTAATAGCTGGCAAATTAAAACCGAAAATTTTGTGGTATTCCACTGTATAATTAATCAGGAATCATTAACATCCAAACATTCGAGGAGCAAAGAACTAAATTATTATCAGTTCAGGCAGTTTTTAGACTTTGACGAGACGTTTTATGATGTCCCTTATTTCAACGAAGTTTGTAAGCTCAATCGAGGGATAGTTTTTTGCATTACGTCCTTTTCAAGCTTTCGTGTTAGAAAAAGGCAACCCAATTGATTATACCAATTAACACTTGACTGATCTGAATGTAAAGTTACAGGATAAAAATCTGATTGTCACTGAAATGTATTCAAGTCTTTGAAACAAAGTTAAGTGTACGAAAAACATTTAAAATCATTCGGCATGTTAAATAAAAAAAAAATTGGAGAATTATTCTCAATTTCTTCAAAATCTGATGACACAATTCATCAATTATTTTGAAGACTTTTACAAAATGAAATTCCCAATTTCCAACAATCCAGACTCCAATCCGAGAAGAGTCTCTGAATGGGGGAAATTTCGTACCATTGGTCGACATTACCCCCAAATCGATCCACAGCCAGTCTGGATTCCCTCGTCGAACGAGAACCTTCTCGAAATGAGCTCGTTAAAAGTCAGGTATCGTCTTTAGAGGACCTCCAACACCAGATGACTCTTTAGTTGAAATGGATACAAGAAGAAGTTGCTTTGCTCATAACCCCAAGAGGTTTGCATCCGTTTCGGTTCAAAAAGAGAGTCATCTCTTATTGATGATGCCTTCCCGAAGACGACGACGATGACATGGCCCAAAAAATGGAATCACTCTACTCCTGAAGGAGATGCGAAGATCAACTCTATATTACTGAGCTTGCCGGAGGATTCAAACCCTAAGAAAGAAGAAAACCTTCTCGAATGTAGCTAATTGAAATCAAATATCGTCCTTAGAGGACCTCCAACACCAGATGACGACGACGACATTTGCAAATTGAGTATTTTGAAAGTAAAATTTGAAGATGTTAACGCATCTAATTTTTACGAATTAACATTTCCATTAACATTTCCAAATAAAAAACGGGAGAAGTCAGGTTTCTGGATCATAAAATTTAAATGGACACATTGTATAACTTTTAAAAATGAAAGTATGTACTCACATAGAAACCTCCACAAAAATTCTGATTATCATTGTAATTAATCGGGGCTAAGTCGTTGAATCTCCACAAGGAACTTCTCCCTGGGGGATCTAACATCATGCCGTGTCCACGTATTTGGCAAAATAAAGAAGCAAGAAAAACAAATAGTAACAACATTTCTCTAATGTTTTTATCAAATTTGTTCAAAAATACATATCTTATATAGTTGATGGAAAACATAATTTAGATCCCAGATTAGGTAGCGTAAACAGGATATTACATAGATTATATTTTACGACAAGTATTAATTCTCTTAAAAATAGTGATAAGCGAGTTCAAACCTCACTAATTTCGCAAATATTGCTTAAATTGTCTATTAGAATTATGGGATTTCTCAGATATCACTTTTTTAATAACTAAAATATTAAAGCGACTGATTTATTATTTTATTTGTTTTGATATTAAGCGGTTCTTATCGCAACCAAGCTTATATCGATAGTTTCACTATTTACCTGTATGAATTCAATACAATGAAGTATGTACTAAAATCCTAAAAAAAGACACATACAGTTATTGCGATGAGTCTTCCTAAGGTCCAAAAGAAAAACTAGAAGGAAGAAAATGTCTTGAAGACAATGGGATCAATTTAAATAAAATCGATTCAAACTATGACAGGTAAAAACATAACGATTCTTCACAGCAAAATAAACCACGAATTTTCACTGCATTTTAGATACACCAGAAAGCGATTTGTTCAAGTTGGTAATCAAAATTGTTGATAGAATTTTGTTAAACGAAAACTGCGATGGCTTTCAAAAGGTAGGGTGTTAAAACATGTTTGTGCTTCTCAAATGAAAAAGACATTGATCACACTGGTTTAAAATTTTACTTTATGTTGGATATTGCAGCGAAATTGGAATAATTGCAGACTCAGAAGATAGAAATAATGATGATAATTGAACCTAATGGCCCGTCGATACGTAAATTATTAAGCAGCAAAATGAAGTTTATCTAATATAAATAGCATTCGATCTATGAAATTCGATAGGTTTTTCCTCTCATAACGGGTACCTAGTCTGTCATTTCATAATCGAATAATCAAAATTCAATAAAACGTCAAAATTCTCAGTCATCCATCTCATAATCATCAAGAAATTTCGCAATAATAAAAAGGAATAAAATATAATTTCAAGTCACTTCAGCGTTTCATACAATGTGCGACTGTTCACCATGCCCAGCGACAATTATACAATATGAAGAACCAACTGAATATGTCAATATTGATATTCATGCGTTTCCCTTACCGCCACCGCCGCCACCGCCACCTAAGCCCGGTGTTCCACCGCATTTGCTAAAAATTTTAGAAAAATATCCATACAATTGGCGGTTGGACCAACTATCAAAACAGGTAACTACTCAATTTAGAATAATGAAATTATCATTTTTAAGAATCAAAGTTTTTCACAGATAGTCCAATTTCTAGAAACCAAAAAAGGGGTAAAATCTGGGCTCGGCACAACTTGGGTAGCCGAAAAACCTCGAAAATTTCAGACATTTTTCGGTTTTTTCGCAATATCTCAAAAAGGAGTGGTTCTAGCAAAACAATTCCAATACAAAGTTGTAGAGCATTGAATTTTCTACAAATTTTATAGTTAACTTTTTCTTCTACGACCAATAGGGAACGAGCTACGGCATCTCAAAAATAGACCATTTTGTTCAAAATGGAAAAAAATCCAAGTAGCGCCTTCTTTTATACGTGATATTGCGAACCATGCATTCTTTGATGCTGTTTTTGACTTAGATTTTTAAAGTTAATCTTGCTCGTTTGCCACCCACATCTGATGATGCTGCTCTACACTCACTAAGATCGTTTAGCCAGATTGGGTGCCACACACTCGAACCCCAAACATTATGGGTGGACCAACAGTCTACTAGGACCCAGTACCCAAAAGCCTACTTGAAAGTGTCTCGTGCACTTGCAGATCTGGCCGTCAGCGAGCTTGCTCGTGCGTCAAAGCCGGTTTGAAATGCTCCAGCATCTGCAAGAAATGCAGAGTCACTGACTGCGACAATGTCCCACTGTACTCATCCGACCTGGACACAGATGGTGTCACCTCAAAACCATGGATGAGTTCTACGAGGACCCACCCATCATGGCACCTGCTCGGTAGAAACCAGGATCGTCGAAACGCCTAAGAAGGAAATGAAGTGAAAGAGGCTTTCTTGAAGGAAGGGTTATTACAAATAATTTTTCAAACAAATCAAAAAACTTCGTTAACAACTCCGTCTCATCAATTCAATTCATTCCACCAGAACTTCTCCACCTAATACGATGTTTGTCTCTGAAGCAATCAGCATACGTTCATATCTCCACGTCAAAAAGACCTCTGTGGGTTATGGAAATCACCAGTAAAAGATTGTTGAATATAGTTATTGGTTATCCAAGAAAAAACCCGAAGTCTATACGGTAGAATCAAGACCAAAAAATTACGTCAATATTGGTACAAAGTGAGGACAATATTGATTAGTTGTGAACCAGGGATACACTCCATACAATCCCGTCTTAGCTCCCTACGACTTTTGGGTATTTCCAAGTTAAAAATAGCATTCAGAAGACAGTTTGATGACAAAGAAAATGTGTAAATCAATGTGACCACAGCATTGAAGACAATTCTAGAAATAACTGCTTCATGAAGTGTTGTATCTATTTAATCGATGTATTATACTATTTTCATAATATGATTACTATTGTAGGTTCCACGAAAACAAAGATCTAAGTTCACTGGGCCTCCAAAGCCTTCACGCCCAAAAGTTCCAATATTGATACCAGAAATACAATTTTTTGCCGATCATTTATCCAGACCACCTTTGAGGTAAGCCAATAAAAGAAAAAGTAAGTCGATTGAATAGAATATTCATTATCGAAGTATTTTTGGGATGTTATATTGTTATTAAATATTATACTGGATATATAAAAACCGCATTGAAAAAATTGAAAACGCTTCAAAACAAAAAATTATCAGTTTTTGACTTTGGAAACTCAATTTGTGATTATTTTTTGAGCTAATTGCTAAATTCTAATTCAGATGCTTATAGTCAAATTGTCTCGCTTTGAATTTATAAAAACACAGCCATTGATTCATAGATAATCTGAAGTATTTAGAGGTGACAATATTGTAGAAAATGAAGGAATACCTACTATTTTTAATATTTTTGCATGAACAGTTATAAATCAAAAAAATATCTTCGAGTTAAGTGCCGCGATTGCTTAATGCTGATAAAATGCTCGCTCCCATTATAAAATTCGAACAAATGTTTGGATATCTTCAATGGTTTTGATGAAATCTCGCAGTAGATGAAGCTTTGGTACACCCTAGAAAAAAATAAAGTCGAAATAGTAAACATCATCAGAAGATGCCACAAAGAAAACAGAAACCGTGTTTTCTACCCATAAAGTCTTGCTATAGAGAATAATTTTGCCTTTGTTAGAGAAAACTGAAAATTTCATTGAAAATTACCGTCCTCGTATGTGTGAAAAATGCAATTAAGAGTTCAAAAATTAACCTTGTACATAGTTTTTTTGTTTTTTTTTAAAAAAAAATTATTTCATAATTCATAACAGATAAATGAATACATAGTCCGATAAAAACTGAAAGAGAAAAAGATCTAAAATAAAGACGATTTAGAAACATAATTAAAATTATATAGGTTCAGTTTGAGTATAGATGTTGTAGATATATTAATTAAAAACAAGTTTCGTGAGTCCTCGAGTTTATTGGTTAACTAATTATCTCTGTATAAATAAAATTTTTGAATATTCAATTGAATAACCTGATTACTATTGTTCAAAATACGTTTCGAATATCAACTTCAGCCTACTCTACGTAAATTAGGTTCGGAACACAAATAATTGATAAAGTTTTGAAAATTACTTCTACAAACTCTTAATGGATATTCAAATATAGAAAAAAAAAGTTGTTAACTCGCAAAAGAAAACTTCATGTTCACGTCTTTTAACTGCGAAAGTTACGTGAAATAAGATCGGAGAACTTGAAGGTATTGAACTTCTGTTTCATCCAGCATTAAGTCCGGACCTTACACCGTCAGATTACTATTTATTCAGATCCATGAGAAAAAATTGAATCCAAAGGAGGTGTTGGAAATGTAGAGCGACAACTATTTGCATGCAAGTCCAAATAATGGTTTTACCAATGTCTTAACGAGCTTATTGAATGTTGAGTTAGAACCATAGAAGACGATGGGCTACAATTCGAATATTGCGGTTTTCTACGTAGCTGAATTGGCTAAGGCAGCTTCACAAAAAATTGGAAAATTCCTCAAGACCAAGAAGTTGTATACTTACCAACAGTTTCTAATCCTCTACAAGCTGGTGCTCTCGTCTATCTTTGGAGTATTGTTCGCACATTTTGGAGCATACCCTGAAGATGCTGGACTCAGTACAGAAGAGGGAAATTCGATTTATAGATGATCCAGAGTTGACCAGAAACTTGAACATAGAAAAAATTTCGCTGATATGACTCTGTTTCTGAGCTGTCTAACATGAACACCAAGTTGGCCTGCGGACGCCTAGAAACTAATTCCTTTGGAGAAGTGCAAACCTGTGGAATCAGCTACCAAGACACGTATCCATATACATCTCCACGCGGCAAGTACTACTCCAAGCTACTCCTGTGTAATGAGACTCACAATCTTGTGCTTACTTTTTACATACATAACTTTCCTATTTCGTGGATATAATATTTTTAAACATTGTTCTGTTTTCCAATTTTAGGACTGTCATATTGAATAAAAAACAATTCGGACCAAAAATAACCAAAAAAAGAAGGAAATATTTCAACAATATCATTAAGAAGACATGGAATTCCATTTACAACTATTACAAGAAGAAAGCCAGAGACAAAAGAAACAGGTAATGTATAGTAAATTTTTCTTGAATTCAAGTTCTACTGCAGAGAATGTCGTTATCTCTCTAAATGCATTTGAACATTTCGAAACCTAGTTATACTAGATCTTTAACTTGAAATTGAATCTTCTCTCAACCAATATTGTATATCATTAATTTCTCATTTAATATAACAAATATGAAAAGCTAAACTTAGCTCCACGTTTCTTTGATCCAATATCTAGTATTTATATTAGTTCTATTCATGAGTTCTGGTGCAATTCTACTTCTAAAAATTAGGTAATTTTCTTTGAGACTGAGTTTGGTAAGGAGCTAACCATTCACAAAATCAGTAAGTCCACAAAATGAGAGAAGCTAAAATTTTTTGGACTGACTATAACTATGTGTATTGATATTCCAAGCTCTTTAGCAGATGATCAATAAGGTCCTAGAAAAACCATGTTCATGTTGAGTAGCACACAAAGGACATGGCACTAAGTATATGAAATCCTGCTGATAGACGAGTTTTTTTTAATTACAGTATAGTAGAAACTGTGGAGGTTTTCCATTACACGACTCAATCTGCTAAAAGATATTTTCTATATACTATCTTATATTATAGAATTCAAACATAAAAACATAAAATCGATTGTCTTCTTCATAATTCCAATTACAAGACATACGTAATAGTTTCTTTAATTTGACATGAGTAATTGTAGAAAGAGACAACGATAAAATTGATGTAACGTGAATAAGTGACAGTATTAAAAGTTGAATTTGACGTAAGCTTTGTTTACTGTGTTTGTTTTTGGCGAATTTTTTGATTGAACGTATATTTATTGTTAAAATCGGTCCTTTTGAGAACAAATTTGACTTTTTATGATTTTGCTTATGTTACTATTTACCTTTAGATTGAAATCAGCTCGCACTTTAAATAAAATGATGGAGAATTAGTTGCTTATAGTGGGATATCTGAAGTTTTAGAATACAAAAAGTTCTGCACTTTTTTAATTTGAATGTGATAAATTATAGCTAATTTAGATGCTTTATATACAGCTGTAGAAAGCTTTGGGCTCCAGCTAGACCTTTTCAAAAGTTAATCTGAGTTGTTTCGATTTCTAGAACCTGATGATGGTTATATATTTACCGAAACGTATATTTTCAAGCTCAATCTTATTTTTATTTATTTTATTAATTTAATTTTAATTTAGTTGAGAGTTGGAAACAAAAAACATTGTACTACTGAAGCTAATAATCAAAATAATGATAAAAAGATTAAAGTCAAAGTATTTATATGAAAAGTTTTTTGTGATGAATAAATTATGTTCAGCTTGTCTGTTTTATGATGTTGTATCTTTATATATCATAAAAATAATGATATTTATATAGTTAAGAACAAAATTATTATGTTTGCAAACGTTTACGTGAAGCTTCGAAGTTATATCGAGGAATAACAGTTTAAACATCTATTCAGGAATTCATTCGGTTAGCATCTTCTCTACATGTCTATACCAACTACCCATGTCGACTATGTTATAGAATTTCGTCATTCCACCATTTTATAGTCTTTATAGTCTATAGCATCCTTGAAAAACCTGCTCCCTTCCATCATCTATCTTTTAAAAAACATTCAAATATTTTCTGATATAATCTATGAACCATGGATGATAAAAAATCTATCTATCGTTTGTATTTTTAGAGCTTTGGCAGGAAAAAAGAGCCTAGGAACAAAAAAATCAGAAAAGACAATGGATACAAAACGACTAGAATCATTAGCTCAACCAAAAAAACTTTTTCTCCCACCCAAAAAAGAGGTAACTATTTCATCATGGTATTACTATAAGACGGGTAATTCAATTTCTAAATGAGGTATCCATTGCTCTATCACTCAATCCACAGGTATGCAACAGAAATATTCACGAGCGACGATTCAATTTTTTATTTGAAAGGCCGTTTCAGATGATACAATTAGTTTAGAAAATAAAACATTCGTAAACATAGAAAGATTCAAACCTTTTGAGCTATAATAATGAAAAATTGGCCTGTTAATACAGTGGTACTTTGTGGTTAAGTATATGGAAGGACTTTTGAAACACCAATTCATGAATCAAAAGGTAGTTCTCAAAATAAATTATGGTCTGTTTATCTAAAAGATCGATATTGATGGTAGTGCTCTGTTGGATTTGCAGTTCTGTCGATTTTGGATGGATCGGTCTTCAGAAAGCTACTAAACCAGTCGATGAGTGAGGACGTCAAACCTTACGATCTTAATTTATTTCGAAAGTTTGACAAGAGAATCCATGTCAAAAGCCTTCGATATGTCCACAGCGATATACCAGGAGATCCCCCGTTAGCATACTCAAGATATCCCAATATTTACTGGTTAACGACTTTCTCAATTGACATTGGGAACTAAAACAATCGGATGGTAGTTTTTAGAAACCGTATTCTTTCCTTTTTTTTTGGTATTGGATTGAACCCAAGCAAGTTTCCAATCTGCAGAGAAGAACCTCTTTTATATGAAGGAAAAGAGTTTGCGGACTTATTAGTTCAGCTGCTCATTTCTTCAGTACGATTTGTGGTATTCTATCAAGGCCAGTGGTTTTTTTTGATGTTTAAATCTTTGAAAATTTCCCTCAGGAAGCAAGATTTGAATTTGCGATCCAATAAGTATCAAAAACCAATAATTGATAGTTTATTTTTGAGAGTCTTCACAGACAAATGATTTATTTCTGGAAAAGACAGTTTTTTTGAAAAAGGCAGTCTTCGAAGGCAAATTTTGATTTTTTGCAAAAACAAATAATAATTCTTCAGGTAAAGAAAAAGTTTTCAAAGACCAATGATAAAGTTGAAAAACGATATTGGAAAAAAAATTAATGAAGTGAAGGAATGTAAATGTAAACAGTTCAAACTTAGTTATCTTCCAGAAGCATTGTCCATTTTACTGATAATCATTTGTTGAAATTAACTTATAGAGTTAGGGATATAAAATTATTGAAATCACACATAATTTTGAGTCTCACATAAAACTATAGTCCTTTTAGTACACACATGTGTTTCAAAAAAGATGAACAAATATGAACAAGGTTAAATATAACTCATAGAAGAGACTCTAAATGATGAATCTGAATTTATAAGCTTTGAAAAATATTAAGAAAATCCTGAAAGCTCTGGAGAAGAGCATGTGCATCAAAGAAGTCTTAATCTCAAGTCAGTTGAGTCAATAGATTCCAAATCAAGGAGAGAATTTTGAAAATAGAGTATTCCTTTCAAGAATGAAAGACCAAGGACAAAAAATATTATAAGTTACTTTCAATTAAACCAAATCTGATAATATAGGGAAGGCTTCTCAAAATATGAGACAGTTTCTCATAGAAGACATTCTAGATTTAATGTAGCTCATAGAAATTACTATGGAAAATCAGTTAGAGCAATCTTTTTAATAAAAATGGAATATTTTCATAAATTTGCAAAATGGAAATGTTACAAACGACCTGTTACATTTTTCATCAAATATTTTTATAGCCACTAGATTCCTTTCTCCAATTTGATTTTTTTAAGTTGGCAAAAATTCTTATTTTCACATAATCCTGATAAAATAATTTGAAAAAAAATCCAAATATTTTGTTGGTGATACTGCGAATTCTAGCTGTACCTAAAAGTGCCAGAGGAAATTATTTGAAACGGTGGTTTTACCACCCATCGTTAATGTAATCAATTCATCCGATGACTTTAATATGATCGCTTGGAGCATGTCATAAAATCTATTCATAATGTTTTGTTTCAGTCCAAGAAAAAAAAGAAAACGTGGAAAGAATGTCCTGATTGTGCCGATCATTTGGACACATTAGCAGCTCCAAAAGCACGGAAAGAAGTACCAACCAGAGAGTTAGGCGTAAGTTTCCATTATTATATATATATTTTTTTTTAATTTAACTTTGTCCACGGATAGGGGAAACGACTTTTTCCATTTTTCAGTCTATTTCTGCATAACTGAAAACTAATTGTCAGCATAATTTTGGAAATTTTGTAAAAACTTACAGTAAAGTGTCATTAGCACATACGACAAATAATTCTTGGGATAATTTGTTTAGAATCAACATTTACCAAGCTTCGAAATAATCGGTCAACCATAAATTTTAATTTATTAAAAGTTTATTTCACAAATCGATTGATTGATATTTGTAACAAAGACTTTAATCGAAAAACTTTATTAGATTATAATTTTTTATTAAAATAATAGATCGTTCGTAATTCATAGACGTATCTCTGTTTTCAGTAGTTAGTTAAAATATTTTTTCAAATTATATTTCAAGTATTTTCGTATTACATAACATTTCTATACGAGGATGGTCCTAGATATACGTGGCCCAACAAAGAAAAACTAGACCCAAACATCGCCAGTTGCTCGATGGAAACATCTTCACGACGCAACGCTGTTTTTGCTGTTTGTTCTTGTTGGCTAGCACTCAGGATTCGCAACCTTTTGAGGATAATCCCAGAAATACCTGGCTCAACAATTTTGTAGAAGAATATCTTTGTTTTTAAACGTAATCTCTTTTTAACTCCATACACTTTTACCAGCGATTTTCAATAAGTTCGATACCCTTTTTATAATAAGAAACTTCTCAAAATAGTCTTTAATCGCCAAAATCACCTTTTCATCGTTGGAAAATCTTTCGGCATCTGAGGGACTAAATCTGGCTAATAGGATGCATCAGCTAGCCATTCAATATTTAATTCATTCATTTTGACTATTGAAATAACGGATGTGTGAGCTGGAACATTGTCTTGATAAAACAACACTTTCTTCTTAGCCAAATGCTGCCTTTTTTGCTTGATATAATCCTAGGGGGATAAATCTGGAGGATAGAATGCATGAGGTAGCAATTCAGACTTTAATTCATTAATTTTGGCCTTAGTAATAAAGTATGTGTGAGCTGGTGCATTATCTTCCTCAACACTTCTTTCTTAGCCAAATGCGGCTGTTTTTGCTTGATTTCTTCGCTCAAACATTGCAATAAACTCGCATAATACCCGCTGTTTAGAGTTATTTCTTTTTGGTGATAGTCAATGAAAATTATCCCACGCGCACCCCAAAAAACCGACGCCATTACCTTGCCTGCATATGGAACGGTCTTTGCTTTCTTTGGAGCTCGTTCTCTCTTTTCAGTCCATTATTTTGATTGATTCTAGTCTCTGATGGTCCCACGTTTCTTTCATGGTTATGGAACGGCGCAAAACATTGCAAAACACACGATGGAAACATCTTCACGACACTGTTTTTGTTCCATTGTTCCAATCGCACTTTTTGAAATTCCTACTCTGTCTGCTAGCTCTGCGTACTTCCTGTCGACGATCATCAAGTACCACTTTGTGGATTTTCTTCAGAATTTCTTTGTTCGACCACTGCGATCATGATCTGCGCAAGTCGTACGGTTTCGTTTGTTTACAAATTCACTGGAAACGTTCTCTATTGATGGCTGCCAAAAAGAAATACTAAACGTGATGTTTTCAAATTTGAAACATATGATGTATAGATTATGTACTTTCTAATACAGTGAAATTTTTAAACCAACTACCACCATCTTTAGATCAGGCCAGGTACTTGTGAGACCATCCTCATAAATATAATGAATATATCGGGTGTACACTAACCAACTAACCTACTCATAGCTTCTAATAACTTTAAAGTAAAAAAATGTATGGTGATAACATTATGTCATACAGGATGTATAGGATTAAGGACTTTTAATCAACGTTACGTTCATAAATAACAAGTTTAATATAAAAACTCATTATTATAAGTAGAGCTGCTTCTTACAAGTCCAAAAACGAATTGGAATTCCACTTTTTTTGTCTGCTTCGATGGTATGATTTACCGTCAAAGAATTATCATTTTTTTAAGAAACTTCGTCCTGTTAAACTTGTAAATTACCAGTTAAGATACAGCACTCTTATTCATTAAGCTGAAGAAGACGATGTGGTTCCCTTTCTGATTTGTTTCTCCTAAATACTTATAGTAAAAACTCAATGCTTGACTAATTCAATAAATATAATAATTTTTTTAGTACGTAAATCCAGCTGCACTAACTTATACCCCAACGGAAACTATTTTAAAATTATCTAGACAATTTGATAGATACAATAAAATATTACCCCCTTTGGAACTGGGAAAAGTAAATAAGAGCGCACTGCGATATAAAAGTGAGTATTATCAATAATTCAAAGTAATGAAAAGGTGAATTCAACAACTCAAACAACTACTCACTAAACGCTTTCAGTTCTCTCGAAATGGTTGTTTTTTTCGATTTAAAACATTTGTTGATAAACTTGAAGTAAACAGAATGGATACGACGTAAAAACCTACTAGAGCTAGATCTAAAGAAAGTACTCCACCTCAAAAACTATCCAAATCACCTCAAGAACGGGTCTAGAGAGCTTTTAGTTAATTATTATAATAATGAAAGCTATAAACTATATCTCTGAAGAGCTTTTGCTTCATTGGTTCATCTATATAATCATTTAAGCAGTTTCACGTCTCCTTTAGACATTTCTAATCGTTTTCCTCTTTGTTCCTTCTATTTGAATACTTTACTTCCCCAGAAACTATCAAAATCACCTCAAGGAAGAGTCTGGAAGAGCTTTTAGCTCATTGTTATAATCATGAAAGCTATAAAGTATATAAACCACTTCGTGGACGAGTCTGAAGAGATTTTGGTTCATCTATATAATCATGATAGCAGCTTCACATTTCCTTTAGACATTTCTGATATTTTTTCCACTCCATGTCTTACATTTGAATACTTTACTTCCCCAGAAACTATCCAAATCACCTCATTGCCAAGTCTGGAGATCTTTTGCTTCATTGGTTCATCATTTAAGCAGTTTCACGTCTCCTTTAGACATTTCTAATCGTTTTCCTCTTTGTTCCTTCCATTTGAATACTTTACTTCCCCAGAAACTATCCAAATCACCTCAAGGAAGAGTCTGGGAGAGCTTTTAGCTCATTGTTATAATCATGAAAGCTATAAAGTGTATAAACCACTTCGTGGACGAGTCTGAAGAGATTTTGGTTCATCTATATAATCATGATGGCAGCTTCATACTTCATTTAGACATTTCTGATCTTTTTTCCACTCCATCTCTTACATTTGAATACTTTACTTCCCCAAAAACTATCCAAATCACCTCATTGCCGAGTCTGGAGAGCTTTTGCTTCATTGGTTCATCATTATAATCAGTTATAATATAATATTATAAGCAGTTTCACGACTCCTTTAGACATTTCTAATCGTTTTCCTCTTTGTTCCTTCCATTTGAATACTTTACTTCCCCAGAAACTATCCAAATCACCTCAAGGAAGAGTCTGGGAGAGCTTTTAGCTCATTGTTATAATCATGAAAGCTATAAAATATATAAACCACTTCGTGGACGAGTCTGAAGAGATTTTGGTTCATCTATATAATCATGATAGCAGCTTCATACTTCCTTTAGACATTTCTGATCTTTTTTCCACTCCATCTCTTACATTTGAATACTTTACTTCCCCAAAAACTATCCAAATCACCTCCTTGCCGAGTCTGGAGAGCTTTTGCTTCATTGGTTCATCATTATAATCATTTAAGCAGTTTCACGTCTCCTTTAGACATTTCTAATCGTTTTCCTCTTTGTTCCTTCCATTTGAATACTTTACTTCCCCAGAAACTATCCAAATCACCTCAAGGACGAGTCTGGGAGAGCTTTTAGCTCATTGTTATAATCATGAAAGCTATAAAGTGTATAAACCACTTCGTGGACGAGTCTGAAGAGCTCTTGGTTCATCTATATAATCATGATATCAGTTTCACATTTCCTTTAGACATTTCTGATCTCTTTTCTACTCCATGTCTTCCATTTGAATACTTTACTTCCCCAGAAACTATCCAAATCACCTCATTGCCGAGTCTGGAGATCTTTTGCTTCATTGGTTCATCATTTAAGCAGTTTCACGTCTCCTTTAGACATTTCTAATCGTTTTTCTCTTTGTTCCTTCCATTTGAATACTTTACTTCCCCAGAAACTATCCAAATCACCTCAAGGACGAATCTGGGAGAGCTTTTAGCTCATTGTTATAATCATGAAAGCTATAAAGTATATAAACCACTTCGTGGACGAGTCTGAAGAGATTTTGGTTCATCTATATAATCATGATAGCAGCTTCATACTTCCTTTACACATTTCTGATCTTTTTTCCACTCCATGTCTTCCATTTGAATACTTTTCTTCCTTAACTGTCCAAACCACCTCATGGACAAGTCTTCTTCGGCTCCTTTTCATCAATTTAATACTTTTCTTGTTAAATACAGGATTATTGATATCCTTTGGATCATCCTTAGCGATAACTTCGTCAACCTTACTAAATGCTTTGTGTTACTCCAATACTTGCGTCGGCGGAGCCCTAAAAATCATTTTCGACAACTTCGTAGCCTTAAATGCATTAAAAACTACAAAAATTTAGCGAACTCGTTGCTCAAATTTGTCACCTTGACAAACCTTGAAATAAGTAACAAACACATTTTTTCCAGTTACTCCTCGCATAGAAGCATTGGCGGTACCTAAGAAACGTAGTGAAAAAGAAGTAGAAGATTCAGAATGGGATCCTTGGGCTATATCGAAAAATGCATTAAAGTATAAACCGACACCAAGAATTTTAGAACTAGCGAAACCCACCGAACGAGATTAATAAACGCAGAGAGCGAAAATAATATTGTCCATATCAGCTTAAATGATAAGCTTTCATTACTATCCTATTATTTATTTAATGAAACTTTTAGTAACGATACAGGAAATAACTTAATTCATGTCACGTTTGCTTGGTTTATGCAGCAAAAATTAAAACTAAATTGAAATTAACATTGATCTAAACTTTCTTGGTGGTAATTTTTTGGATAGAAATTCCCTGTATGGGTCTTTTTGGTCATACAAATGTGGAAAGCTCCCGACACTGTCTACCAGTATTCTATCGTCTAAAGGGCATTGACCACTTCAAGATTATGCTTTTTTCTATTTTTTTTTATTAGTTTTAAAAATAAAACACCACGGTGGGAATTGGCGCAATAACCAAAAAACAAGGATGTTATAAACAAAACAATACAGACTGAACTAATGTTTCTGTGCTCATAACCTCACAAAATTGAGGAATTATACTAAAAAGTTAAAAGATAATCTGTTGGTTCAATTTTTATTTAAATTTTTCCACGAACTACAAATGCTATTCCAGCATCTTTCAACTAGTAACTCAATTTTTAATTTTGGCTGCATAAACTAAGCTTTTGTTTTTTTCTATAGTTTCAATTTCTACAAGAAATGATCAATTTCATATAGCAAGCCAACTTCAATCACAACTTAACTTTATTCAATATAATTCAATATATTCAAAAGCATTCTTTCCAGTAGTATCTTTTGCGTCTGGTGATTTATCACCAAATATATTTCTTTTGGCATTAAAATACGTTTGTTGTAATGCTTCTCATATTCTCACGAGGACCTAGAAGATCAGAATGAAACTATCATCAACCCCCTCACGCAAGATTCCTTTGTTTACTTTCCATTAATGCTTCTAGAAATGATTAATTTCATATAGGAAGCCAGCTTCAATCACAACTTAACTTTATGGAATATAATTATATTCAAAAATATTATTTCCAGAAGTGTCCTTCCATTAATACTTGTAGTTACCAGTTCCTTTTGTAATAAGTTCGGATCACGTGTCTTGGATATTTATATCTAATATTTAAAACAAAATCATTCGCATGTACTGGAATTTTGATGTAAATTCATCACAGTTCACAATTTACAGCATTTGAAGCTTCGAGATCTTCTTTTTTCTTTTATAATACAGCACGTTACCTTGATTTATCTCCTTGTCCATATTCATATGTAACTTCTTCACCCTGCCATTTGTCTTCTTCTCATTTTCCAGTCAACAGTTGTTAACTACGGCTTTTTTTATCTATATACAGTATGCGCCAAAATATACATGACTAAGTCATTAAAATAGAAGTCAATAGAGTTTCCCGATCATCATCCTCAATGGAATAAAGAACCAATCAGGCTGTATGCTTATTAGTGTTAAAACCACACATTAATCAAGAATTGTATGGCCACATATTCAAAATATATCATTACAACACTTAATTGACGTCACGTCCATGGTTGTCACTTGTTCTCTCACGTGAATTGGCCTACCAGATCTTAGCACCAATAAAAACACATAATGCGACTACTGTCATACGTCAAAAAGCAGACATGCGCGTAATAGCGGCCCATCATCAAGTTTTGTATATTATGGCGCATATCGTACTTTTCTTTCAATTATAGAGTTGAAACTGATTTCTGAATAACCAATAATTTGACTAATAAATCTTCAATTCATTATGTCTTAATAAAAACTACAGAAATTATTTTTTAGAAATAACTATTTAAAGCGCAAATGTTTTTTACTTATGTTTAAATACCAAACTGAGTATTAGCAAATATATTTTGATGATTAAATCTTTGCAAACTAGAAAGTATGTATAAACAAACTTTTTGTGGAAAGTGCACGATCTTTAAATATTAAAATGGACTCAAATTTTTCTTAAAATATTAGGAAAAGTATTGGAAACTTATTGTTTGCTCTCTATTGTATAATTTTAAACGTATATTAATTGTATTTTAAGCGGAAACGTTGAATATTGTATAGGTCTATCTTTCAGTTAACAGTTCATCAAATAAATTTGATTTTGTAACATGGTTGTGAATAATTTAATTTTCATTCTTATGCTACGATAAGGGGTTTTCGGAAACAACGATCGGGTTAGCTCGATCATGATCTGAATATTCAGAAAGTAATCCGGATCCCGTTTTTAATCCTGATCCTAAAATATAGTTGGTAAATACGATCAAGCTGACAGATTGTTCTATTTTTTAAAACTAATTAATGCCCCGTAAATTTTAATAACTGGGATTACGATTTTTATTTATTTTTGAATCAAAGCTAGCTTATTAGTATTGAACTTTAGTGAGATGGTTAATCGTTTATATATGTATAATAATTATTATTAATTTCTTTAACATCTATTACACAACTGAATTGAGATCTATACACACCGAAAAACTATGAAATTATATAATACACGAAACTAGAGTTATAAAAATAAATAATTCTTGTAGTATGGGGGCAAATCTGTATATTTTGAGATGATATGATACTAGAGGTGTTAGATCTGTATTTTGAAATACCACCATTCTTAAATAGTGAGCTGTGAATGCTTTTGAGTCGCTTACTTCTTGAAGAGTATTTGGAACGATCGACATAAAGTGACAATCGACCTCAGCGGCTTCAATGGATGCAAATCAACAATATCTGACAAAAGTAGATGCCAATACACCCAAATATATAAGAATTGATGTAATTCGACTTCAATCGGCTTCAATGGATGTGAATCGACGATATCTGACAAAAGTAAACGCCAATATACTCAAACATAAGAATCGGGAACAAATTAAGCGTTCTCTGCAGTGTCGTATTTAAGGAGGATCTAGCGGGGGCTAAAGTCCCAGGTCCCGGGCACGTAGGGGCCTTGCAAATTTACCAATTTGATCAGTTATTTTAGAAGCAAGATTGGATCTATAGCAAAATTTGCTGTTTTTCCACAAATTGTTTTGAACTTCAAATGAAATGAATTAGAAGTGCGAGTAAAATCTCTAGTAGAAATATATTCGAATGATTTACAGCTTGAATTATTTTGCGAATTACATCAATTCATTCGTCTTGTCAAACTTCAACCTGAATCGATTATTAAGACAAATATTGGAAATGTTCAATTGGATCCTTGATTCAGACATGATCGAAATTTTTTGGAATGTATCTTTAACTAATTTTCAAGCGATAAGGTCGTTCTCGTTACAGAATAAAATTTTGATGAGATAATTGAAAATTTTGCCACAAATCGAGAAAGGGATTTATTAAATAAAAATTTTATATATTTATATATTACATTTAAAAGAGTTCGAGCTAATTTTGATTTCTTTAATTGGACCCCGGGTCGATTTTAGCCCAACGCTGGTTCTCTGTCAAGACTTTTTTTTACTTTATATATAGAAAAAAATTGTCATTATAATTCAAAACGAAATTACGTAATATACTTCATGCAGTCTTCTTCGCATCAACTAGAGTCAGAGGCTACTTAAAAGCGAAATAAGTTTAGGGCTTAACCTGATAATAATCAACAGATTTTTTCAGTTAATTTGCATTCTTCCAGATAGCTGAGAGAAAGTACTGGAAAGTTTAACCTCTTTCTATATAAAACGTCATAATTTCACGGTAATACCAACATTGTTGGTACGGCCAACTACTGGTCCACTCTAGGAACTGCTGGGAAAGTGTCTGTATCCGTAACCTTTAGCTGGCCCGTTCATGGACCTATAACAAACAGTCGGTTCGATTTTTTGTTTTTTCGCATGAATTGAAAAGTTTCATTGGTCGCATTCAGAGGACGTATCGCTTTGCGGTAGTGATCGGAAAGGTGTTGAACTTTCGCTGGCCAGCCATGTTTGATATTTGTAAATTGTTGTGAGGTGGTATTATGTGGTGGTACTTTATCTAGTTTCACTATGTGTGTCCAGCACTCAATCATTTCTGTTTGTAACAAGTCACTCTCGATGCCGCTCTTGTAAAAGGAGTCAAACCTCAGTTTCAGCAATCGTTTCTTCATTTCAACTAAATTTCTTACCGGTGAGATTTTTTTTGACATCAGCGAATAGCCAATAGTCACTCGGAACCAGATCTGGACTATACGGTGGATGAGGAAGCTATTTGAAGTTCAATTTAACCATCGTTGCCATCGACTTGTGAATCGGTGCATTGTCTTGGTAAAACAATGGTTTTTTCTTCGATGAATGAGGCCGTTTTTCCTTGATTTTTGCATTTAAACGATCCAACAACTCTATTTATTATTCACTTGTGATTGTCTTCCTTTTTGGAGATGAACAATATTCTTTGCGGATTTCAAAATACTGAAGCCATAATCTTCCCAGTTAACTGATGTGCCTTTGGACACTTCAAAGGTGGTTCACCAGCTGCATTCCTCTCAGATGATGATCGTTCTGATTCAGGAGTAAAGTGATGGATCCATATTTCATACATTGTCATGACTATGAGTAAACGTAGCACCCATTTTGAAAAAAGCTTTCTCGTGGTCAAATATTTATGCATAATTGTAAACACTCTTCCTTCTGGTATCTTTAAGGGCTCAGCTATCTCATGTAAATCAATTTACGATTAGGTATAACCAATGTTTTGATGTTTTCTGGATTAACAATCTCAAGTGGACTACCAGAATGTTCACTATCATCTGTATCTATACGACCACGTTTAAATTTAGCGAACCAATTTCGATAAAGCACACGTTTGAAGGTATTTAATATTCAATTTTACTTTAAATGCTTTAGAAATAATTATACTTCAATTTTAATACCCTATAACACATTATAAGACAAATAGTGTCTTCTCTAATCATATCAATTTTTGTGGTCATGAAACATCTAATGTCAAATTAGCGAAAGTATAAGTCAAAATTTTAAGTTAAAAATGTTATCCACCAAATACTCAAATATTCCAGAAGAATTTTGTAGAATAAGAACACAGAAACCTAGAATACGTGAGAAAATAAATTACAAGGTAAATATTTCGTTTTTTTTTTAATTTTGTCAAATACGCCCTAGTGGTGAACCTGAAATTTTGAAAATTATTTCCACATGTTTTTCGGGTCGCTTCTGTTAGATTTTTTTCCACTGAAGCTGCAATATAATCCGTTCCTGAGGTATGGAATAAATCTGTTTCAGAAATGGTTAACAGCAAACGATAGGCAAGACGCAATTTTATTGCAAGAAGAAAAAATGCGTGAATTACGTGAATTGAAGAGAAAAATAGGCGAAGACTTTTTCAAAGTAAAAGAATCAGCTTTGAATTATAAAGGTAATGAAATATTGATTATGAAATAATGAAATAAACGATTAAAATGTATCTGCCTGTAAGGGCGTTTGGTTTAAACAGGGTACCAGACGGGAACTGAGCCCTTTTTGTACCCAATTCGTCTATTAGAACTTCGGTAGTCTTCTATCTGACGCGAATAATCTTGTGGCCATCGAACTATCCTTGACGCTTCGGTTATTACCATCCGTTTATTCAGTTTTTTGTGTTTAAAAACACATGCTGACAAAACTTATTTTTAAACTGGTATAATTTTATTCTGCATAATTTGCTACCTTTTGCTGTATTACTTCTAATATCTCTCATGTTCTTAAGTCATATTTGTGTACATACGCCTTCCGACAGCTTCGGCCAATAGAAATGCATTTATGTTTACGATTTGATGTTTTCATTCGTAAACAGAGTCCACGCGGACTGACGGTTTGTTAGATTTTTACCGAATTTCATATAGGGAATAATCATGCCGTGCGTATTTATGAAATATTGATTATTCTTCGCTTAACTGTCTTTTGCAATTGATATTGGAAGAACTATACTAACGTTCGGTTTCATAATACATTTAAAGGAAACTTTAAATTTAAAGTTTCTATTAAATTAAGTCGCGCGTTTCATAATTGACAGAAATGTTTCACTTTAGCACATTAAAGTCTCTTTTAGAGGCAAACATCAAATGAATTATCTAATTGTCTCTGATGGGAACCATTAATCATCTAATTAAGTGATACGACGTCTCTAATTTTTGTCGTATATCAATGTGACTGAAGTATCATAAATTTAGGTACCTAACTTCAAGTTATCAATTTATTCGTTAAAATTTATTGTACACTGACCGCTCCTAACGGGAACCAACGTCATAGTTAAGCGATTCCAAATGTCCCTTAAACACTTGTGTGTCCTTTATATTCTTGACATCCAACGAAAACAGATTATTGAAACCACTTTATTTATTTATATCTTTGTGCTCAATAAATAGCTTTTTACAAAGTTGTAATTGGATTATTTAACTAAAAAACCCCAAACTTTGACTCATCACTCCATAAAACTCCCTCCCACTTATCGTGCGTTCAATTTTTATGTTCTTTAGCCCACCAGAAGTATCTTAACTGCTATTCTTCCGATAAATATCAACTTCTCTCATCTCCTTTTTACTGTAGAAGTACTCAAAGACATATTCCTAGAATTATTGATCTGAGCTACTATTTCTGGGTCCTCGAGTCTTCGATCACGTTATTTCATCGATTCAATACGTTTATTTTCATCGGTTGTAGTTTTCAAAGGCCGCCTTAAACGTTTTCTATCGCCAAAACTCCTGATGGATGCATATTTTTTCACGATGTAGTACACTTTGGCCTAGACTATGGAAACTTGCGATCCGTGCACGAGTTTAAACCGATAGTTTCTTGGTTTCGCCAGAACGAAAACAATTCGTATACAAAAATATGTTTTGTTCGAAAAAGTCCGTTCTTGCGTCTCACAGGGGTAACTGAGTCTAAACTACAATCATAAACACCGTATAAATCATTCACGGTTATCGTTTATTTTTACTTTCAGCAACCAAACGAATAAGAGACTTGGCGCAACCAAAAGCCCATGCTAAAAAAGTTACAGAAGCCACTACGAAAAATTCTCACGTTAAACCAACAGCATTAAGATATATGCCAACTAAACGAATATTGGAACTGGCGAGACCAAAAGAAAATTACATTTCGAGAAGACCAGATTCTTTCTAGTCATTTTTGAATTGATTTAACTAATTCATATTTTCAAACAGATTTTTTTTTCTTAGGAAATGTTTCATACCTACAACGTAACCAATTTTTTTATAATTAACAATTAAAATCAATTTACAAAAATATATTCAACCTTTTTTTTTGGTTATTACACTACTACAGTTCGAGTGTACACCAAAATGTACTAACTCTAATATATTTCCGACTTTCGAATATTGTACTTGAAATATATTAAAAGTAATACACTTTGGAGTTCAATGTTGCCATTTTCCCACAACAAAAATGCTTATATATATACAACGCATGATGAAAAATCAAAAATGGCGTTACTGACAGCAGATAAATAATTAAATTTGTTCTAGAATTTATAATAGAGGATTATTTTTAAAACATCGGTTGTATCATCAGTTTTTTATAAATTACAAAATTCCAAAGTGTTATGCTAGAGTTCGCAGTGTATGAGTAATGGATCATTTCTTCCTTGTGGAAAAAGAATTCGTTGAATTGATAATACCGAAATATTTGGTTAGAGGCTCTTGTATTATTGGGTAATTATTGTTCTAGATGTTTCTGTGAGAAATTGCATATTCTAGAAATTGCAAGAGCATAAAATAAAGTTATAGAATATACGCGGTCAATGATACAAGCAATAACGGCGGTAAAGACGTGATAGTAACTAAAGTGTCAGTAGTTTCAATTCTGGGGTAATAAAGTGTGGATTTAACTTGTTTTCCATGAACCCTACCCGAGAGACGTTAGTTACAATATTAAAGCATCTCAGTGTTATATGTATACTACAACATAAAAATTTGAGGTATAGGATAGTAAAACTCGTTTGTAATAATATTTACAATTTATTGGCCTAATTAATATTATGGACGCAAATAACACGGTATAATAAATCAAGCCTTAAATAAAGACCGAATAATATATACCAGGGTATAAAGCAGGGGTTGACAAAAAAACAAGCCCTCGGGCGGAATCCGGCCTTAACTTATAAGCGATTTTAATAGAATCAAAAATAATTTCGCAAAGGTGGTTGGCTTAATACATAGAATTGAACGTGCACTCGTAGCAGGAGTTTATTTTGATTTAGCACTTATCGCATACTAATTTTAAGACTAATCTTGATTTTGCAAATATAATAAATTATTATTCAACAATATTAATAGATATAATAGTAATAATAAATTGTCCACTTTTTCGATGTATTATAATTAATAATAAATTTAAAAAGTGGATAATTCTTATTAGCCAAATTTTTCTGTCCAAATACTTTAAAATGATACTTATAGTGTTTTTGTCATAAACATATATTTGAAAGGAATAAAAACTTCATCTAAAACATTCGCGTGTACGCGATATAATCCTCCGGCCCGGGAGACATTTTAAAAATTTCATTATGGCCCGCGCTTAAAAGTATTTGCCCACCCATGCTATAAAGGAATATTCAGAAAAGTGAAAATGTAACTGTATTATAACATAAATCTCATCCACCAAATTAATAAATAATGTTTGTATAGCAAAAGCTACCAATAATAATTTATAGACCCCGTATAAATGGTCGTGGGTAAGAAGGAAAAAGTGAAATCTTTAGTAAATCAAAATATGATAATTATAACAGTTTCTGGCTAATCGATTAACTTAAAAGAAATAAAATTAAGCTTTATAAATTTGGATCTAATTTGCTTAAAATAACGAATAAATTAAAAGGTGGGTTAAAAAAATTCTTAGGCTGACTATTAGTTTGTGAGTTACAGCATTTTGAAGTGAAACAACTTTTAGTGGTTTGTAAAATTAGTTTTTGTTATGTTAATACTGTTAAAACCTAAGTTTAGCTCGATAATAAAATTGATCAAAGCTAGTATGAGACTGCATCGAATTTTTTAACTCAACGGGAACCAACAATAAAGTTACTCTTATGTGGGTACCTGGCCAGATCGGATTACAGTAACTTTCATAGGTTTCCCAAAAAGCCATCAAGTCATGGTTATAAAGAACTGGAAAAACGAGAAGAAATAAGAAACGTGACCCTAGATCGGAAACAATCAAAAAATTTTGTTTCCTATTTCACAAATTGGTCTCAAAAGGCACTTTCATTGAACAAAGACGAAGTAAGAAGAGTATTGGTATGCTTACTGGACACTACCATATGAAGAACATCGGAAAAACTTCCAACAGTTTTTGTCGTTTCTGCAAGGAGCCCGAGGAAACCATCAAACACTTCTTGCTAGTGAAGATGTCCATAGACAACTTTTGTCGTTTTAGTAAGGAATTAAATGAAACCACCGAACACCCCCTTTGTGAGTACGAGGCAATCCATAATCGAAGACTAAGGTACTTACATTGAAGCTTTTTAAAGTCCAGACAAACACTTTACAAAGTCATTGCTGCTTGACTGTTCCAGGATACACAGTAGATCAAAGTGTTAGCGAGTTAGATTCACTATCTAGCTCATCTAATCCAATCAAAGACGAAATCTTACTCTAAATTCCTTTTTACTCCAACGTGTCAGATGAACAAATCGTATTCTATAGTTTCGAGGGTCCCTTGGCCAGAAATTTTGATTTTCATCATCAGAAGATGAAGACATCCTTGAAATGGTTAAACCAATTTCAATAAGTGGGAAAACGAGATGAAATCAACACGAGCTCACAATCGACCACGGATAACAACGAATTGATGATGCAATGTTTGGAGTTATTAAATCATCAATAAATAAAATATGGTGTGTAGTGCAAGTGATGAAGCTACTCAAAACCATAAAAAAAATCACGAAAAACTGCCCCGGTTGCACGAATTAGGTTTCAAATTGCTTCGTCGTTAACTGTATCCTCTGCATCTGTTCTTAAACCTCTCAAGAGGATGCTTATTGGACAGATATTTTGCACCAATGAAGAGGATACTATATCGAATAATAAATTCTATTCAAAAAATTTTCTGCGCAAGCCTAGGAATTTCTTAGTCCACTTGTGTTAATATTACAAATGAGATATGTCTAATTATTGGAAATTATGCATTTTTCTTATGTTGAAGATGGTCAAAATCATACAAATTCTGTACAAATAACGAGCAAAATTATCATAAAAATTAATAAACTTGGATTTATATAGAATGCGATTCTTTTTCACGAGAGGACTTGGTCCTTATTTCCTTCCGCCTTAACGCCCTCTATAAGTTTTAATGCTAAAAATACTATACTCATCACAATCTACAAAATAGAGGCACTAACTCAGATTGATCAGAATTTAAAATCAAATGAGATTTAGATTAATTAAAAAATCGGAATTGATTTAAATCGAACGTTAAGTACTCAACTGTTAAAACTATTTACAAAGTGTTTGTCTCACTAAATATAATTAAATCTAGAATCATAGAAAATCTTGTTATTTTCAGATTTATACAGGATAAACCAATAATATCAGAATTTTTTCAATTCTTGTTTTTCTAGACCAAAAAAAAATTGAGATGTAGAAGTACATCCATTAAATATAGACCTGAGGGTACCTTTTGAAAGCAACACAGAGAATGACCAGGAAACTAATGGAGGTGAAGACCTAGAAATGACTATAGGGTAGAAAAAAAACAAAACTATGGAGGAAATGAAATTAACTTCCAAAAACTGAAAAGGTGTGAAAATGGAATGGAAGAGAACATGGTGTCCCAATCCACCACATAAATACTTTGGTACTCCAACCTTATTTTAAACAAAATCAAGATAAAAATAAAATTGGCAACACTGCAGGTGATTCGGCAGCGTTTTGTCTACTGTTTTTAACTTTGTATAAATAACATATTATTTTTGACAGTAGAAGTTCCGTTTTGGTTGTGTGTAACAAAGATCAAGGTAAGTGTTGCTGCGGAGAACAGATGCTTCTAGGTAGTCCAGGAAGCGCTCAAGTTTAGAGGGCTCTCACAAAGCCCACAAGACCCGTAGTCACATACGGATACGAGACACGGACTATGAGGACGACAAGTTAGCGGATTTTGAACTGCTGGGAACGGTTCGTGGAGGATCTGAAGGAATACCGAGCTGAGAAAAGGGGGCGCGTCTGAGGTGGCTGGGAAGATGTCGTCTGATCTATACAAAGGTCCTTTGCTAAGATTAAAATGGGGTTATGGGGTGAAATGATTGTAGACTATATTAAAACTAAATTCTGATATGTTATTGATTTACCCTGCATACAAGTCTATAATAAAAATAGACTTAAAAATTTAATATAAATATAAATATTCAACAAGACGTGGGACGATTGCCTTTATCCGTATTTTCTCCGTCAATCCCAAATGTCCGCTGGAAAATTGTTAACTTCTATCTGATCCTGAACAGGATTGCCGTCAATTAGATAAGACAGTCTCACTTTCATTCTCAGAGTATTCTGAAATTTATATAAAAAATGCTCAATTCGAAAAAAAAATAACGGGATTAAATATAATAACCACCAAAAAATACTTCGGTCACCCTAAACTCTTTTACCAAAAATATATATTTAACAGCAAAAAATAAAGTCTAAAACTACAATAATTCTAGATGAACACACTGTTTATATCGAAACTCACGATTACACTGTCTGACGTAACGTGCGTTTCGATAACCAAGTTATCGTCTTCAGAGACTGAAGGTAAACTGAGCAGTTTGTGTCGAAATCCTCATAGTTTTCGAGTTATTTGCGATTCAAGATATTTTTAAGTACATGAATCCATTTTACGGTGAAAATTATGAGGTTGAGAAAAAATACTTGCAAACCAATCTGTAGAGAATTTTGTGCTGTACATTTTTAGCTCTAGCACTTTTTTCAAATTACTCGTAGTTTTCGAATTATTCGCGATTCAAACCCATTTTAAAGTGAAAATTTTGAGGTTAGACACAAATACTTGGGATACTTTTTTGTGGAGAATTTTGTACTCTACATTTTTTGTTACAGCAGTTTTTTTCGAAATCCTCATAGTTTTCGAGTTATTCGCGTTTCAAAATTTTTGTGAGTTTCAAGTCCCAAAATTTCGGAAATCCGTGCCCGTAATTTTGTTAAGAGTTGTTAGACTTATTTAGTATCCCAAAATCTTCCAAAATCTAGAAAATCAAAACGGCTCAATTTGATTCAAAGTTTTAGTTCAAAATCGCCTAATTTGCCTGTACTAAGTATTATTATACTAATACTAAGTACTATTATACGTCAGTTGGCGTATCGAACATAAAAAAAATTATATTTTCAGTGATTTCCTCTAAAGAGTTAAACTGATCATCAGCATCAGCTAACCTGATTTCCCTCGACTTTCCCAGTACATATATTAAAAATTACAAATTTTCAGTTGGGGGGATATGACTGAATTTCTTTTTTTTTTTTTGTAGTGCGTGGTAGACTTCGGCCCACCCACTGAGCCGCAGCTGACGTCCACTAGGCTTAATTAAATAACTCTCTGATGCATCTCAACAATTATCTTTAGAAAGGAAATAATTAACCGAATTTTTACCTGGCTCCCGGACTAATACCATTAATTTTATTTGATTTAGTCGTTCACATCTTCTCTTATATCATGTTTCCTTCTTGTTCTTTGTGAACCTTTTCATTGTTGTTTTTTTATCATTTTGTCAATTTTTTCTCTTTTGTTTTCATATTGTGTACTAATTGAATTTCAAAATTTCTTTTCGTTTTTAATGATCTAATGTATTAACTGCTTCTATTTTTCTTTTTTTTTTAATCGCAGATTATTTAACTTGCTTCTTTGTTCTTCAATGTCCCCTGGTTGGCAGTTTGCTTTTACCTTGATTCAAGTTACCATTTAGTTTTTTTAATTTCTATTTATAGAATTTCTTTCTGTTACTTCTCTTAATCATATTCCTTTTATGAGGTTTCATCAGATTTTTAGTTTTATTTCTCTTTCACTTACTCTTACTTCTACACTTTGAAAATGAAACGTTTTTCAACCAGATAAAGTGAATAATTATATTGTGTATATCAAAATTCAACCCTTACTTACCCTACTAGGATTTGTTACTCTTAAATCTTGAGTAACATGACCATTAGGCTCTAAAACCGTTCCTGACGGTGACAACATTTGTAACTGGAATGTCTAAAAATTGAAAAAAGGGCTTAACGTTGTACCTACAAACTATGAATCAAATTGTGAATTCAATGTTAAGGCTACAAAATGTAGTTATTGATCTCTAGTAGTCATTTTTATCAGTCAAAAAAAGGGGAGTAACATCAAAATAAGCTAAGAAAGAAGAAATGATGTAAAAAGGGATTTGAGGCTGGAACCAAGTTGTCTCTTCTGTGACGTGACACATTGTTTTAAATTTATGCATGTGTTTGGAAATAATCGAGAAAAAACATTTTTTACTTAGATTTTTATTGAATATAAATCAATCTAAATCAATATAAATAATTAAGTTGAATTTCTGGAAACATTGATGATATTTATACTGAGCACACTGTTTGCACCACCACTTCACCAACACTCAATATTACACTATCTGACTCTTTCGATAACCAATATATCGTCTTCAGAAACTGACTCAGTCAGTTTACTTGCAATCTCTGGAAACGCGCATCAGAGAGTTTAATTGTGAGTGTTGGTATAATGGTAATGTAAGCAGTGTATTCAATAAATCAATATAAAGTCCAATATTTCACATAACCAAAAAAACAAACAATAGAAGACTAATTTAATTAGTAGTAGTAGTAGTACGTCACGAAACTCTTGACCCCCTTACCCCTTGTCACATTTTGGTAATACCCTCGATCCCCATTAAGGGATGACCCCTTATAGACATAAATATTTGCTACTGAAATTATCAAAAATGTAATGTAACAATTAATTTTGATAAAATCACCCTGTTAACAAAATACTGAGTCCCATTTAATCAAAGCTGACATGAGGGTATGAAAGAAAATCTTTTCAAATAAACAAGAATAAGTCTCTTTAGATCATGTTCCTGGTCAAGAATGGAAATGGAGAGGTCAATACACTCACCAGAAGAGAAGCATAAACAATTTCAATGAGCTCGGAGCAGATGCTCATGTAAGAAAAAGTTTCAGAAGAAGAAGGAAACCAAAATAAACAAGTTTTTTGAAACTCTGATACACAGGATATGAAGAGCATTTGGATATCAGCGAAAACAAGCTATATCTCCACACTAGCTTGTTTAGGATCTAGATTTTATAGAGAGGAGAATCGGTTACCAATGCACGTACAGACAATTTATTTGGATATAAAACCTGAGGAAATGAAACTCGATCTTTCTTAAAGACAATACAAATACTGGAGTTCAATAAAACTCTTGATCTGGAAGATGATTTATAGATGAAGAGAAGGGGAAATAAACCTTAAGGTTGAGGTGCAATGTAATCCCAATTAAGTATCTAGCTATATGATTATTGCTTTTAAACAACTTAATCGTCTTAGATTTAGAATCTTTGAAATTTCAACTAATTTCTAGAGTATAGTCAAAATTATTTTTTCTAGATACTTAACCAAAAATACTCACCCTAGGAACAGCTACTTGGAATATATAATCAGTCATAGTTGATAAGGTATAGTTTGTTGTATTGACAGTTACAGATAACGTACTATCGGCTGTTTTATCTAATGAAAATACTATTTTTAATCCATCTTTATCATAGGCAGTTAATGTAGGCACGTTCCTTTCTGAAAAAATAAAAAAAAACGCAATGAAAATATAAAATAGGTGCAACTAATCTATGCTGGATAGATTATTCTTTCTTCGTTGTAATTTCATCTAAAGTAGATATGGTGGAGATCTTCCACCACATGAATCAATATACGATTTATTGAACACATATTTTCTACATGCTATCTCTATCTTTCAAATATTTCAAAATTCAAATACAAACATAACATATGATTAATTGTCTTCTTCACAAGACCAGCTACAAGACGTCCGTTATATATAAATTTCCTTTCGCAAATCTTATATAATATAACTGAAATTAACCGAGTTATTTTCGTAAATCAAAAGTTGGTGCTGCACAAGTAAATATCTCCATTCATCTGAATTGAGTAAAATTAAATGAAACGAAGAATTGAATGATAATGTGAATGTAATGAATACTTTTATTTTTAGACTAACTTTCTACTCTACAAATCCATTTTCTCTCTTTTTACATAAAAATATGTTGTAATTCCACTTCCACTCTATAAATTAAAAAAAATTCACTGAAAGGGAGTTTTTCCTTGATTGGTATGATTTTAAATAAAATATACAAAATACCACGATTTATAAATAATCGAGTATTAACTTATTTATGACATCTAAACTTAGTTTCCACACCTTATGAATCAATTTAATCTAATTCATCATTCACATATAATTGTACTCGCCTTTACTTGTATTACTATCACCAAATAGATCTCCCGATAGGAAATTAGAATTCTGATTATTAATTAAAATGTTGCTATTATTATTCTCCATAATTAATCCCAAATTATTTCCGCCCGCATCTGTCGTCGGCGTACTCGAAATCGGACCAAGCCCCAACAAATCCAACAGATCTTGATTGTTTGCGTTCGAAATAGGTGGCGCTACTGGTTGCGAATTCATTTTGATTACGTCCAAATCTGTCGAACTATCTATCCCTCCCAACAGATCCAATAATGTATTCTAAAATAAAAATATGAGCATTAATTTGGAATATCTACAGAATTCAAAACAATTTACAGATTCACTATTCACTGTATGCTGAGGACTGTCTTCGTTTGATCTTGGTTCCGAATCGCTAGCATCTCCATTGGTTTGATTTGCTGACTGAGACCTGGTAAGCTCCATGGGAGGCATTCTTTCCAACAAAGCCGGCCTTAAATGAGAATATTTACCGAAAAGTTGCGAATATTCAACACCTCTTTGTTGCAATTCAACGTGTAGACTCGAACAGAAAGAACTTATTATTTGTTGAATTTTGCTAAAAGATAAATATACACAATTACACGGATCTGGTCTTTCCAGCCGGATATGAACCAACGCCCCATTAATTACGTGAACCATTTTTCGATTAGCTGTGACTACTCCCCCTCCCTTAGGTGAGATTTACTTGTACCTCTCTCCCTTTACGTGAGATTGACGCTAAAAATATTGTAAGCTTAATTTTTTTATTATTAAAATAATTGACCATTCAGGTATACTATAGTTAATTTATATAAATTAAATCAAATTCAAAGTAAAAACAAATAAAAAAAACTCTTTAAAAGATTTTACTCTATCTATAGAGACTCATGTACTTTTTTATTGAAATAATTGAACACATGTCATCCGGGATTTCTGGTAGAGGTGGAAGACGGTCCCGGGCAATATTTACGTTTTTTCGTCTATCCACAACGCACGGCAGCTCTTTAGCACGCTTCACTACTCCCATTGATTGAATCCTGACAGAATAATACGGTTTCTCGTCAAAACGTCTCTGTGCTTATGCAGCTTTACTCACGAAGCAAAATAAATGCCACGACATCTATTATCAATGATTTTATCATTTTCTCTATTACTCTCAAACTGAATGATGATTTTTTAATATAATTTTTCTCTAATATCTGTAAGTTGACGTGAGATTTTCGATAATCCCCCCTCGGTTTAAATGCTATTTGGTGAGATTCCAATGAACCTCACCTCCCCCAAAATGAGCTGACGTAATTAATGGATACCCCCAAAGATGTGACTATTGCCATTATAAACTTTGGTATAATCAATATCACCCAAAATTCAAAACTTACTTGTTAGTATTATTGAACCTAGTACTGAGTTTGGTTAAACTCATAAGAGTATATTGTTTCGTCATAACTGTATTCTGAGGTGACCACAACAATTTCTGATAAACATCTATAACTTCTTCCTCTGTTGGAGGAACAACAATGTTATCTTCATCGGGAGATGCTTGTAATAACAAATCTCCAAATTCCCCTATTGCCCAAACCGCAACTTGAGTTAGAGGTTGCTTATTAAAGAGATCCTCCGACAATGCTTTGTACAATTGCAAACTGACGTAGGCCTGTTGACTAGTACTTTCAGAAATCAACTGGATAGTTGATGTTATTACATCGTCACGAACGTAGTTACCAGCCTAAAAATCAATTAACTTCAATATAAATTTCACTTATAAATATGATTAATATTTTTTAATGATAATATAATTTTTATTACTGATAAATTTAACAAATGATGAGTTTTGTTTTACACCTTAAATATTTGTTTTTGATAACTTACTGCTATCAATACTTTCAGTAGAGTATCCAAATGCCATCTCTTATTAGGCGCGTACTTTTCCGCTGCCATAACTATAGAACTTGAACACTGAGCTTTAAATTCGGGATCGGTCTTTTCTAGAAAAGTCAAAAGTTCTTTCATCATAGTTCTGATATTTTGAGAATTGACCAAAGCGAAAGATAATTCCATTGCTCTTTTTCTTATTGAAACATCGGGATCTTTTAGACATTCTAATATGGTTGTTCGATGCCTTTGGACTGCAGAGGTATCTACATGCACAGTTCTTAAAAGGGTATTCAAAGCAACATATCGAATATTCTTATCATTATTCAGCAGGAATCTACCGAGGATGTTTACAGCTAAAACCTGAAACAAAAAAACTTAGTCGGGCTTACCGTAGTGAACACACAATTTTTTAACACCGCGCTTCCTTGAACCGGATGTGAACCAACGGAAATTTCAAAGGATCAAATGGTGTAATAAACCGATTAGCAGAAAAATTAATGAAGTAACCAGAGCAAAATAGATAAGAACACAACAAGTTAAAGACCTAAAACTGTACAAAGGAAAGAAAATATTTGTGAGAGAAAAAAGTAAAGGATAGTAGACGAATAAAATAGAAAAAAAAATAATTGACATAATAGAAAATCTGTGTATAAGTCCTGTAGCACAGAAAAACAAATAAGCTAATTATGCTGGCATATGAAGAGAAACGGATGGAAAATTACACCAAAAGGTATCAAAATGAATACAAAGAAGATGAAATCCAAGAAATACACGATTTAGAAAAAATTATTCCAATTGGAATTGTTAAAGTAAAGAGGGTTACAACTACCAAAAAAAAATATATAAGTTATCAAGTATTTGGGACAGTATGATGAATCAAATAATATTAGAAAATATTTGAATTTTTTTAACCGCTTTATTTGCTATGAAGAACCTCTGTATAAATACCTGTTTCAAGGAAAAAGATTCAGACCAATTATAATGGCATATGAAGAGAAACAGATAGCAGAAAACACCAGTCAAATAGGCTCTAGAGAGAAGATGAAACAAGAGAAACACAAGAGAGAAGACGAAACCAAAGAAACACTAGAGAGAAGATAAATCCAAAGAAACACAAGAGAAAAACAAAACATTAGAGAGAAAATCAAACCAAATAAACACAAGACATGATTTAAAATAATGGAAAAAAATACCAGATAAAGTAGTTAACAGTATAATAATTGCAGAATTATTAAAGCAAAGAGGTGAAGTATTTTCGGCATCAGAATTGATTACTCACTCTTAGACCACTTTCAGATTTTATGTCCATAATGGATAAAACAGTTTCATACAAAATAGTATTTCCAACATTTTTACTGGTTTCCGTATTCGTTGCGACTTGTGCTAGAATATCATTCATAGCTTCTGAGGCATCGGCATCATTGATTCCCAATACTCGAAGAAGCTTTAATATTTTCACCTAAAACAGATTGACAATAAAAAAACTGCGAGAGTACAGTAGTTTTAGACATTGTACTATAGCTAAAGTAATTAGAGTATTCAATTATTTCAGAAATAAAAACAGATCAATTAATGTTCCCTTGACAAAAGATATCAAAGGAAAATTAATAATTCAGATGCAATAATTATTTTTGGTTACCTGAAGAAATGGATCGCTTACACCGGATACATCATGTTCTGGTGAATATCCTGCCAAAATCAGATTTTTCAATATCCTCACTAGATTTGGCACTATCTAAAAATAGCAAATATACCCATTGGATAAAATCAAATACATAATAATAAATTTAAACTATTTAATAATGATTTAATAAATTTGACTCACCTTTTTGAAATGATTCAAAGTATCGGGACTATTTTCACACATTTCTGTTATTAATGTAACACCAGTTATTAAAACACCTAAAAGAACATGATAAATACAGTAAATCTTTAATGAACTTTTTTATCAAAATAGTTTTTTGTTTATTACTAATGACTTGACAAAAAACTGTATCCTACGATTCAAATATTATTAAATCCATTCGAGTCTAACAAACCAAAAAATAAAAATTTCATCCTTGTTATCTGTGCAGTATAAAAATATTCGAAATCAAAAGCCAGTGGTAGAGGATTTGCAGCGAGTATTGATATATCATAAGATATAGTTACTTCTTGGTCCAAAATTTATTAGTATTTTCATATTGATTAAAAGAGATATAAAACAGCACAGCAAACATTACAAGCCGTATAGGCCCATAGTTTTAAGTATCTTTACTGCTTTTCTCCAACTCCTTCTTTTTGCACCTTCTCCATTTGTTAAGGCTCTCTTCACCCAACTCTTTTCTTCCATTCTGGCTTTATGCCACAACCAACGCAGTCTTTTTGCCCTTACTATATAGCTGATATCTGCCTGACCATATAACCTTTTTCAATATCTGCATTCGTTCTTCTTATCCATTCATCTTGTTCCGCGCGTATCCATTCCTCTCTCCCTTAGCCCGTTTTTCCCATTCTCATTCATAACCCCACATTCACTACTATATAACACCGTAGGTTGTATAACTGTTATTGCCTCTTGTCAATCTTTCGTCATTTTTTTTAATTTCCATCACCTTTACTGTGTCACTCCTCAGGTGATCAAAATTTTGTATTCTATCGAACAAGAACTTCTTGTTTTGGTCTGTTGTAATTGGTTGTCATTCCAAAAGTCGTTACCCATTTCCATATACTTGATTTTATGTTCATTGACACTTAGGCTATATATTTTTGTTTTTATATTGGTTTTTTTGTTGTTTTTTGTTATTTTGTGAAAGTTTTTTTGTTTCTTAATGTTTTTTGAAAGTTGTTTTGTTTTTCTACTTGTTGTTTATTTTATTGTTTTTTGTGTTTTTGTGAAATTTTTTTGTTTCTTATTGTTTTTTTGAAATTTTTTTGTTTCTTATTGTTTTTTGGAATGTTTTCTGCTTTTCTACTTGTTTTTTGTTATTTGTTTGAAAGGTTTTTGTTTATTTTTGTTTTTTGTTATTTTGAAAGTTTACATTTTGTTTTATTTTTCTTTTTCTATTTGTTTGTTTTTTTAATGTTCTTTTTTTCTTTATATTGTTTTTTTTTGTTTATGTGAAAGTTTTTGTTCATTGTTGTTTTTTGAAAGTTTTTTGTTTTTCTACTTGTTTTTTTGAAAGTTTTTTTTTGTTATTTTGAAAGTTTTCGTTTTGTTTTATTGTTGTTTTTCTTGTTTTTTATGTTGTTATGAAAGTTTTTTGTTTTTGTTTTTGTTTTGAAAGTTTTCGTTTTGTTTTTTTGTTTTTCTTTTTGTTTCATCTTTTTTGTTGTTTTTTTTAAACTTCGTTGTTTTTGTTTTTTTATTTTTTTTATCTTTTTTGTTCTTTTTTTAATGTTCATTAGTTTTGTTTTGTTTGTGTTTGGTTTTTTGATAGTTTTTTTTATGTTTATTTTGAATTTAATCGAGAAGTGGGTGGGTACAGCAGCGACTGCGTTATTCCCTTTAGTCGGCCATTTAGCTGGTGAACCAGTTCACCAGGTTGCAGGAAAATCGCAGGAACCTTGCAACACCGACGATCGAAGAAGTGTAAGTGATAGTGTTCTATCTTATGGATATGGGAGAATTATATAGAAAGTTATGGTAGAATTCAAGGAGGTATTAGTATGCTATTGCTAGCAGCCGAAGGGGCGGATAAGGAAGTTTCCTCTTGGGCTTTGAGGCGAGTATATTGACAAGACAGGGGGCAAAAAGAGTTTCTTTGGTAGCGGAGTTGTTTGATTTGATCTATATTCGATTATGGAACAGATGTAGGTTTTGTACTTATGAAGTAAGGTGAGGTGGTGGGTTCGTCCGAAATTTCCTCCGAACGCTTTTGATGAGACAGATTCAGCACCATACTCTGTTTAGAATAATTAATATTGCGCAGAACCACAATATTAACATTAAAAAGTATTTACTCTTTTTGCGAATTATTAGAAAATATTTATTGTACCGTGATTTTTTTCAGATAGTAAACTCCTTGTAGCCGGTAGAAAAATTTCCATCAATTCAGGCACTCTTTTTATAATACGGAATGCACATAAAGCTGCCTTTTTACGAATGTAGGCGTTGGGCGATTTCATTAATCTCTCTATCTCTCCCGCTAAATCTCTAGCCATTTCTGGAGAAGCGATGGCTCCCAAAGTGCATAGTGCTAGTCCAACAACAAATTGTGTAGCTGAATTCAAGTCACTGAAACGGATTTAAATGTTATTATTTATTTAAATTGGGTTATATATGTATAAATAAAAAAATTCAAAAAGCAATTTATATAACTCTAAACTATAAAGTACAAAAATTATTTTTGTTTTACTGGATTGGCGCCAGGACTATTAACTCGCCTTACTATGTTTAAATATCGATCTTGTCTTACTCGAGGATCAAAAAGTGTTTTTAACATGTCAAAAACTCCCTGTGGTCATTAAGACGACATCTTTCAATTATTACCATATCTGTGTGGTATTAATGCCATTCCGTACTACTTCTAATCTTTCACCATACACATATCTTGGTGGTAAGCAGCATTACACAAATCTGGATTCACCTGAGAATATTATATTGGAGTACTGGTGCTCAAACCAATTGAAACTGTGGTCGTGCTAGGGTTAACAGTGTTGGGGAACAATCTCAATTCAAACTTGATCCTGATTTCTTGTTAATGAAATCATACAAAATCAAGGTGAAGTATATGAAATTAAAATTTGTCTTAGCAGTTCAAGCCTCTTATTATTAATCATAACACTGTTTCGCCAAGATAATGCACCGACTCACAAGTCGATGTCAATGGTGGTTGGATTCAACAAATTGCTTCCTTCAACTACCGTATAGTACAGATCTGGCCTGACTACTCACTATTCGCTAATCTCAAAAAATGCTAACCGGTAAGAAATTCATCTCAAATGAAGAAGCAATTGCTGAAACTGAAGCCTATTTTGAGGCAAAAGACAAATCTTTTAAAAGCACGGCATCGAGAAGTTAGAGAATTATTTTATTTGTCTTGAAAGAAATTACATAGATGAATAAAATCGATTTTGGGCAAGTTTCAGGACTTATTGAGTGATGTGTTACCTCTAGAGACATGAGCAAGTGAGTAAAAAAATAATCAAAAACGACCAAAATCGTTGATGAATTTTAGAACAAAAGAATCTTGAACTTTGAGAAGTAGCAGTCTATTTAAAAGTCACCTTTCATACAATAAAAAGTTTAAGTGACAAAATTTTAAAAAAAATCATCTTAATATGATTTTTCTGTAACTAAATAAAACTGGAAAATGACTCATCATTATACTGGGTTCGAAAAATAAATTAAAATTAATCAAGTCTATAATAAATGAATAAATTTACATACATTGTAAATGGTGTGTCAACGTTTATGTATTAACAACTGGTAAATTGTTTTCAATTTGAATAACAAATAATTGGATGTTTATATTGATTGAATTGAAACGAATGATGAATAATATAAAACACTGATTAACAATACTAACAGAGAGATGTCACCACTGGCGACTTAAGCCTACAGTGGTCACTATGTGTCAACCCAATCGTCTAAGACACCAAGTAAATTATTTTCGAATTTTTTTTAGTTAAAAATAATATTAAGCCCTCGAAAAGTATTTCAGAATATAAATTACGATTTTATTAACGTTATGAGAAGAACAATGTTAAAGCCAAAGATAGTATACTGGGTATATCAAACAAACTATCATCAAAAATATCATCAAACCCATGATCATATATGCGTCTCAGAAAAAGTAAAAGTAAACAATTTCCTAACCTCAAATTTCATTTAATATTTGTGTGCGGTTTAAAAATGAAAATAACAAAGTAAACAAGAAAAAAGTGGGCAGTGCATCACTGGGAATAATTATATCCGCTTTTGAAGCCTGATGGATGATGGGATAAAGGGAAACATGAATTTACCTATAGAAGTAGACAAGAAAACATACAAAAATTATAAGAAACATTAGAAATACCATAGAAATGCCATCAAACTGATAATGTTGCAAAGTGCGAGAATGTAACAATTCATCTGCACATGCTTTTGATCAAGAAATATTGCATCTTGCGTTGCATTAGAGGTGCTCATAATGCATTTGAAGTTACAAGTCATTATAAAATACAAAGTGAAATATCTGTATTAAGGGGAGTACAAGCAAAAGAGAGCGTCTACTAAAAAAATGTAGTGAAAATCTATATAAACAATAGGAATAAAGAATTGGCGACTCCAAGCTTTGCGCCTATAAGGCATTTTGAGTTGTTTATACACTCCAAATCAATTGATTGGATAATATATTTGAAAAGAAATACTCACTTTTTAAGGCAATTGGTTATCAACAAATGTACATCTTGACGTTCGTCTAGTAAAAGCATAGCACCCAAATAACCTATCCTCTTGTCAGTAAATCTAGAACTAGCTATCAATTTTAAACATTCTAATTGGCCAAAGTGTGCTGGATATCCCAACATGTGAATGTACAACAGCTTGGCAATATTTCGACATCTGGAAACATGATAATTTAAATTCAATGGTAAGGAAAAATTATAAAATACTGTAGCAATAATAATTTATTTATTATATATTCAAATTATTGATTTATCTATGTACCCCTTTTTGCTTTCATAATTTGTGTACAATTTTGGCATTCTCTGTAACAATTTTGATGAATAAACGTAATCTATTTTGTTTCATTCGTTTTTGAGGATATTCTGAACACTGTTGGTCTAATTTGCCCCACAGCAACTCAATCCAGGTGCGATCAAACTAGTATGACGGTCAAAATCATCACTTCCTTCCTTCTTCTATCAAAATCCCTTCAATTTTTACCAGATCTCCAGACGCCTTTACTCCAAAATATCCCCATACCATCACTGGGCTTCGGCAGTGTTACCATCAAGATTTTACATGGATCTAACATCCTTTCTTCATTTGACCTACACACAAATACTCATCTTTTAGACCTAAAACCCTCATCTATATAAAACTCCCCACTCTTTTGTGCTTTTGCAATCTCTTTATTTTATTATCACATCTTAAAAGCTGTTTTTTCACTGCCACCTTTTCCAACAGATCAGCCTCTCCCAATCTCCTTTTCAATGTACAATACTGAAAAGCAGACCCCTAGAATCATTTATCTGAGTTGCTATTTCTGGACCAATGAGTCGTCGATCTGACTAATACGTTTATCATCAGTGGTTGTGATTTTTTAAGGCCACCTGAATGTTTTCTTTTGTAAAAGTTCCTGGTGCAGGCATATTATTTCACGTGTCGAGGTATTTTTATTTCTGCTGCAATGGTACAGTAACTTTTGCCTACACTATGAAAACTTGCTTTTAATGCACGAGTTTCAACTGATAGTTCCTTGGTTTTACCCATTTTAAAACTTACAAGTCTGAATTTGCAAGAATGAAAACAATTCATATAAAAACTTCAAAAAAAAATGTCTTTATCTAAATAGTATAAATTGCAGCAAGATTGTATATTATTGGTTTTTACAACACTGTTTTAAACTACATTTGACAATACGAAAGAAAAATTTTGTTAAAGTTTCTTATTTTGTAATGACACTAATGGATTATAGGGTGGGTAAAAATTTTTGACTAGTAGGGTAGATTATATGATCAACACACTCATAATGAAAAACCTGTTGAGGAATTAGAATTAGCTGACGTTTTTCAAAAAGAATTTAAAATCCAGTTATAATAGTTTCTCATATTTGAAAATTTGAGTGAAATTATTAAATATCGATACTTCCATACACTATCTAGCTGAACATAGTTGAACATAGAATTAAAATATTTGTTGATTGTTAACTTCAAAGGCAATTAAAACACAAATACATTAATTAATTTAAAAACTATTTTGAATTGTGCAGACAATTTTGATTAATGAATTCATTACATCTTTTAAGGCTTGTTAAAGAAATTTGTATTTCATTATATAATGTCAAGTAGGAAAAATAATAGTGACAATGTCTTAAGGAAAATACGAATATGTATATAAATAATTTTTTACCTCCATACTGAATCTTCCTCTCTAAATGTTGATCTAATGTAGGCACATTCTTTGTTAACTACACTACGTTCTTCTGCTGCAGTTCTTGCAGCTCTAATTTGTCGAATTAAATCTCTAAGTCGCATTGGAGTCGGCATTCGAACTAAAAAATAAAAATTAATCATCGACATTCGAATTATTCAACTAATTTAGAGCATACCTCTTTCAATAGCCTCATTAACAACCTGTTTAATAGTGGCCATGTTAAATGCGGGATTAAATCTAAAAGTATAACAAATTTTATAAAAATAGTATATTCAAATTACTACGATTATTACCCATGGTCAGAGGCATTCATGTTTGATGTTTTTACTCTTTTCACAATACGAGAAAATCAGGTTAAAATCTGTTAATAACACACTTTATTTTAATTGAATGTCCATTTCAAACTGAATTAAAAATTCAATCAACGCTAAGGATATTTAAAAACACAATTATTCACAACGATAATTAGTATGGTATTAAATTCACTGATAAATTTCTGGCCTGAACAAATTCACCTGTTTTTCAACACCTTAAGAATTGACAGCTGACGTTAAAAAATTCTACTAATAACTAAAAACAATACAATTTACCCCTTTAAACTACCCAACAACAGTTCAATCACCATATAAAAACTAAAATTCTTTCTTAAAATTAATATAAATAATAAGTTTGTTTTTTAGACCATCCCATTGATTTGACATTCGGTATTGGCAATATGGCCGGTATTGTGACGTCACAAGTTTCGTGATGTGGACATTGATGACGTAGCGCGTTGCTGGAGGGAATTTAATGGCTAATCCTCATGTTGGAAGTTAAAGATTTATATTCAAAATCCATTCCAAAATCTCATTTATAAGATATCAGCAAATATGTGACAAGATAAAATATATGCAAACGAGATAATCCTGTGACATTGAAAAAGTACTACTATATCTGTTACGCATTAATCATTGATAAAAAATAACAATAACCACGTTGCTAGTTTGATAGCGTACATCCCACTAGGTGAATTGTAGTTGTATTTACATCTACCTTGGATTTACTTACCTTCTATTAGCTTCGGGGGGAAGTACACTCCAATCCGTTTCATAATACGGGTACATTTTCCTTTTCGGGGTAAATATCACTTTCCAAATTCACTGGGATGTTATGTTTATAGATATTTTCACATAGGTACACCTATTATAATCCTTTATTCTTGATAATAATAAATACAGAGATAAGAAAGTTACACACATTTCATTATCAATTTATCAGACCACGGTTAGTTTTTTTTATGTATTTCATGAATAATCAGCGCATTTATTTCTCAGAATAAAAAAACCGATTTCAAAAATATCAATAGAATACTTTCTCAGAAAATAGAATGTTTATTAAATTCTAGTAAAATGTAGGGGTTTAATTATAATTTATGTATGTAAAATGTATTTCGTCGTTCTTCATCCCCCACCCCATATCGACTTGGGGTTGTGGGGGGTGCTAGAGGAAGGTAATTACAATATATGGAAGGGGTGGTGATGATTTTTAGATAATCACCGAACGTTATGTCATCGACAATCCGCCGAAATTGGCATCCCTAATGTCTCCGTCGTTACGCCATTCTGAAGAGACGCAACAACATCGAAACTAGTCAGTGGTTACGACCCTCTCGTTGTAATTGAGAGCCATTAGGGATGCCAATTTCAGCGGATTGTCGATGACATCACGTTCTTCGGAGGAGATGTAATTCAATATTCTTCGTGGTATTATCCAGGAAAGTAGTTGTTTCCTCCTTTGAAGAACAGCAAGCCAACATTTCGAATAAAAAAATTCGAAATAATAGGTGGAAGCTTAATTAATTTAAAATACGGTATATAGATACCCAAAATATATCAGAAATATGTATTAAATGGAATAATTTCATAATTTTGTTTCTCATTTCATGTGTTACGAACAAGTTCGCAAAATGGGTCCCTACGCCGGCTCTGTTCAGCTACAATGGAATTTCACACTTTAGCGAATTCACGCGGCGCCTTTCATCTACTTTTTATAAATGTCGGACGCGCCTTTAATGTTTGTTTTTATCACAGCAGGCGGTTTATTTGCAGTATTTCTTTTAAATAATTTCTAGAAAGGTCTATTTATTTATTTCTTGTGTTTCTTTTTGTTCTAGAACTTTGTAAAATTTTATTTAGGTATTTAAATGAATTGTGTAAGCGCAATTATTTTAGTTTTAAATAAATAGTGATAGTGAACAAATCGAGTTGGTAAATTAGTCAGAGAATTTAAATAAATTAATCAAGTGAAAGTGATAAGTAAATTATCATGAGTTAAGTGTATTATAAAGTGTGTAAATAAATTAAGAAAGAAAGCGAAAGTTTATTAATTCACCCTCACGAACAGAAAGAGTGTAAATAAATACAAAAAAAAACATTACAGGAAATAGACAGAAAATTATATTCCTTGTAAAAAGTACGCGGCCTTAAGAACGTGAAATTTAACTAATAAATTCTTTGAATAATACATATATAGACATTATGCGAGAAAGATCGCGCGTGCCTGCGCATATGCATACAGTGTTTGTATATCGTACAGGCGTCTGCGCAAAAAGCCAACCGCAACGATGCAGACGAGGGATTTTAAACGCCTACTAACTTTAAACTCAAGTCTTGTATACAATGTTTGTAGCGATAATAAAAATTTGATTCCAAAGTTTAATATAACGTGTACCTATTTAAATACATAATTGTAAAAATATTTTGAATGATTGTGTGTAATAAAATAATTTAAAACTCACTTTACTAGGTATTAACAACAATTTAGATAAAAAAAATATGTTAAAATGAATCATGCACTTGTACATAAACGAGATCAATGTACCGTCACTTTAAAATCGAAACGAAATTTATTTAAATACTTACGAGACTGAGTGAAATAATCACATCATATTTATTCCACACGCTAAATATGTTACCTTCAACGTGTACCAAATACGTTAAAGACAATTTAAATAAAATAAAGTGGGATTCGGCCGATTGGCTTTAAATTTTTACCAGATATTCTATCAGAAACTAAATCTTTATATCTAAGAGGATTTTTGGCGCCTCGCGAGGGAAAGAGATAAAAAAAATTTCTTAACATAACCCTAACCAACCACGTATTTTCAGCTACTAAATTTTTAACACCTTTCGAGATGAAGTATTAAATAAATGCAACTACATTCTTTAGAGTCTTTTGGCTTCCTTTGTTGTTGCTTTTAGAGGTGGTTAGGTTAGAAAAATAATAAAATTTTGCATTTACATGACCAGTAGAACTTCATAAGCAGTTCGGGTGGACAACTTCTTTTTAATGTTTATAATATATTTAATATACTGCATAAGAAAAATCATATGCCTACTACGCATGCGCGTAACTCCCAGAATTTTGCGAAAATACCGAGGCGTTTCACTAAAAATCAACATCAACAATATGTTATTAGTTATCATATCTGACCTCTAGATGGCGATCGCATCACATCAATATTATGCGCATGTCCGCGAATGAAGCATAAGCACAAGTGGAATTTTATAAATAGATGTTATATGTTACCAATTAAGCATTTTGAAAATATAATTTTTAATTATTTGTTTTTTATAACCGTGTTATAAGTTGCTCTCCCACTACACTTCCCCATTACAGTCCCAGCGCTTGCGCACAACGGATAGAGTCTGAATAAGTGAAATAGAAGAATGCAGTTGCTGTCTCTCCTGTTCGGCAACACTCATATATGAACAGTTAATATGAGAAAAAACGCCCCTACGGTGTTACAATATTCATTTTCTTTCTCGTTCGAGACACTTTATCTATACTGCGCATGCTTGAGAATGCGCAGAACTAAGTTGGAACCTCGGAGGATAGAGAAAGCGTTATCATTTTGTCTTCCTTAGTTAGAACAACTTCCATTTATAGAAACTGTCGATATAGAAGTGAACTAAACTGATAATCTGAAAATGACACTAGAATTTTTGAACATAACCGGGGGAGAAACTCGGAGCATGTTAGCTTATTGAGGAAGGGTAGTTTGTTTTGGGTCGAGGTAAAAATAAATGTATTAAAAAATTTATTATAATACTAATACATATATATTACATTTCTTCTTGATTTCTTGGAGGTCTCAAATAAGAATTCCTTTTAATGCAATCTACTAACCATCGTATTCCTTCATCCACACCATCACTGTAAAATCACAATTTAATAAAACTCATGCGGCAATTGTCAAATTACGGAATAATGACCATTGATAGCTAAACCGTGAAATTTCATGATTTTTGCGTTCTACATTACACGTCAGTTGTCAACTTATTGAACATTGACTATTGACGGATGACACATGATTATGTTTTGATGTTTTCCATCTGTGATGATTAAGATGATACAATTTTATTGAAAAGACAATTTATTTTTGAATAACAATGGATTAAAGCAAGAGAATTTGTTTTCAACATTTTTTTTAAATTTTGACTTGAAAAGAGTGTTAGAAGATTATTGACTAAAATTGACTTTGTTCATGGAATATTTTTCTATTTAGGAAATCAAGTAATAAATTTGGTAATTCTTAGTAAAATATTTAATACTATATCACATACCCTGTCAATGCTGAAACTGGCATGACCATGCAATCTCTTTTACCAATAAGATGTGCATTTTTATTGAAAATTGGTTTAACTTCTCTTACGCCCATACATTCAGGTATGTCTTGTTTATTTGCCAATACTAATAGAGGAATACCTCCTAAGGATTCACTCGCTATCATTTTATCTGGAAATATTAATTTATCAACATAAACATATATTTTAATCACCTTCATAAAAGTTAAAAAATCACAGTTATTTCAAACTATAAGCAAAATCTCAAATTGAACAGAAGCAGAAATTTTGCTGTCATCCAGCTACAAAATGGTTAACTAGATGGCATACCTACATAAGAATAATAATCGATTACAGTTAGATCCTTAGATATGGTATCCGATGAAAAAACCATCCAAAATTTTGAAAAAAGTATTGATTAAAAAAGAAATTTATGAGTATATTATTTTTAAGGCTATAAAGGGGCTAAAGTGGGAGTGCTTTTCTACACTTACTTAAGAAGAAGAGAAAACAGCAATGGTTCATCATTTGAGCATTTACTAGTACCTCAATATAAGGTACAAAATATCTTTATGATGATCCCCAAATTTATATCTCATAATGATTCTAAATCCAGACACTGATAGATAGGTTAAACACAATTATTTAGTTTGGAAAACTGAAAAATAAACGCTTTTAAAGCACATCAAACTAAAAATTATTATTAACTTTTCAGTTTTTTAACTGATACATCTCGTCGAAAATTGAATCGAGCCGTAACTGTGTAATTGGTAAGGTTGTCGAAGTGGTTAATATCCAACATGGAAATCAGAGGTTCGAATCCTCTGTTAAAACAAAATTTTTACTACTGAGTGGAATTACACCACTCCTATCTCTCTACCTCAAATAGGAGGAAAACAATAGTAATTTCCAAATATTTCTGTTATTTTTTTGGATTTTGGGAAACTTTACACAGCCATAATTATGAAATTATCCAGGAACCTCTACGAGAACAATCTTCATACCAAATTTCGTCAAATTCTGAGGGGATCAAGTAATTTTTTTACATTTAATTCTAGTTATTAGATTTAACCACCCCAATGATATCACTTAAATAATTATACTAAGATTGAAAAAATACAAAACTGCAACAATTTCAAAGCAAGTAAAATCGCACTCACCAAATATTTCTTTGGATTCATTTATTCTTTCTCTATCTGAAGAATCAACTATATATATGATGGCATGAGATTCTTCATAATACTAAAAAATACATAGATTGGATGGTTTAATTTATAAATTTTGTATCAATCTGAGAAACAATTACCTTATCCCAAAGGGACTGTAATTCGTTTTGGCCACCTAAGTCCCAAAAATTTAATCGAATTCCCCCTACATCTACTTTACCAATATTCAATCCAACAGTAGTTGTTATTTTACTATGATGAATCGCTTTATAGTTTTTGGTTAATTTTGTTTTTGCAGCTTCTAAATATGTCTAAAATGATACGTTATTTCACTCAACACATAAAATTCTAAAATATATTTACCGTTTTTCCAGCATTATCCAGGCCTAAAATTAACACACAATATTCATCTTTTTGTACCATATGCTTATAAAATCCATAAATTAATGTATACATTGCTTACAGCACGAATTTTATAACAGGTTACATTACTTGTTAAAAAATTAAATTATCCTTTTATTTATTTTGATGTGAATGTGTCAAATTATAACCTATTTATGAATAAACATGATTCTCCTGTCATATCAAATATACATAAATACAAAAAGAAGACAAAAGTTATATGTGGCCTTTTTCTGAAAGGTTATTTGAGACCCAATAATTAGTATTAAATAAATATTTACAACCTATTTATATTGAGGACTAGATAAATGGGATAGCATATTAAGATAAGAAAAGGAAAATTTCTTTATTTACAGAAAATCTTTTTTCAAATAGCTGTAGAGTATATACAAAAAGCGTATTTTTACTGTAAATAAACTATTCTCAAAAAGAAAATGAAGTTATTTGAACCAAAATATACAATTAAATTTGAGATGTAATATTAGTTGTATAAGCTTCAGTTGCAATGCTTGTTTTGATTGTACATGTGCTCTTCGATTAGCCGTTGGTCGTTTCACTCGGTCTCAACATTTCTATACCGTGTATTGACATTGAACGAAACAAGACACGAATCGTTGAACCAATGAAATTGAAGTATTTATAGGTTGAAAGTTATTTTGAGATATTACAAATACCAAAAATAATCAACACTCATTCAAATAAGAGTAATAGACTTTGAGTACGGTAGTTTATTAATTTGAACAAATTCTTAAATTGTAGTTTCCAACAGGTGTGCGGTTTGTTGTGAATGAAAAGTTTGTTGTGATTATACTTACAATGTTTCTAATAATATCACTATTATCGTATGTTTTTCTATAGTTGTACAAATATACTTGCCTAATCGGAAGTTTGATCAATTGTTAATATGTTGATAATATAAGTATTTTAAAAACATTCCTCTTAACTATTTATACACGATGGTGTCGTTAAAATGTAAAAAAATATTTTGTGTAATTTATTCCGGACTTCTTTTCGTAAGTGATAAATAAAGTTTTATAGTATGTTTTGTATTTGGAATATATTTTTTTTAGATCTCTGGAATTATTTTAATAGTGGTTTCGTCCGTGTTACTTTATAGATTTTTTCATCATTTCGATTATATGCCAGGAAGTATAGTTGGTCCTTTGATAGTATCCTTATTATTAGGAATTGGACATTTATTTTTAACTTGGTTAGGAATAAAAGGACCAACTTTAGAACACACATTTCATATAATTTTGGTAAAATCCGAATATAAAATCGGCCTTGAAATTTTTTATTTTTATATATTTGCTTTTAGTTCATTATTTTCACAATTATACTTATTATTATCGAGTTTACTATTGGTGTATGGTCGATGGTTCTACGAGATGCAGTTGGGACACACTCTGTAGATTTATTGACTGAAGCATTTAACGATATGATCCAAGAAAAATATTATAATAGTAATTTTGCCAAAGTACAATCAGAGGTAAGTTTCATAGGTAAAAAAATAATTCTAGTTCAAAGGCAGCGTGGCCGAGCGGTCTAAGGCGCTGGTTTTAGGCACCAGTCCGAAAGGGCGTGGGTTCGAATCCCACCGCTGTCAATTTTTTTTTCTACATACTAAATACTGCAATGACATTACACATTATGTATTCATTTGTAATTTTTATACAGGGTGATTTAGAAACTATAAATATGTTGAGTGTTATTTTTGCTGCAATTTTAAATTAAACGACAATACATATATAAATAAACGATTACGTAATTTCACTACTCCTGTTATATTGATAATCATTGGCGTGAATAAGTATTTAGAATTTGTCAAAAATATTTAACAAAAAATATATGACATAGTCGTCCAGTTAATTTGTAAACGTGCTACTTTGAAAAACATGCAAAGCCACATCACAATTACGAGGGTAGTCTGAAAAGTTAGGAATATTATATTACATAACGAGTTTGGAAGGTGATACATTTTCTAGTTACTGTGTTACACTGAGTGTTGACAAGTAACGAGTGCGGAATACACTTTCCAACGATTTGTGTACACTATTTTTCCTACGAACACGTAAAAAATTCTAATGTATGATTTAAAAAAGAAATTCAATTAAACAAAATCACAAATGTGTTGAAAAGTATATAAAAACGTGTGCTGAAAAGTTAAAAAATTTTACATTAGTAATAACACTTAATTTTAACGTTTAAATTATCTTGCAGACACTAGAATGTATTTGAACACAAATCACAACAAACTTTCAATTTTTATTGTAAACACTAATATAACCTCAAAAAATCATATTGTCTACTTCTTCGGTCTTCTTAAATTTGGACTTTTGCCATCCAGCTAGATTCATATTGTATTCGCGTATTCCCTCTATTGTTCGAGACCATATGTAACATAAGAAAAAGAAGCATTTATTTACATGTATGTTTTGTTATTTTTTAGTAAAAATGAGTGTGTAATCTATCATTTTCATAAGTGGTCCAGAGAAAATATATTTAAGTATGCGTTGAGACATTCTCACTAAAATTTCAGTAATTTTCTACCATTATTTTTTGTATAATTCCTTAGACCCCATCCATCGTGTGACTATACCTCGTGTTATTGCCAAACCTTTCATGAAGTCTGTGTTATAATTATGACCCCGTATAATTAACAAACGTTACAATATATTATAACGACGTTACTGGTGAATGGGGTTGGTTACCCTATGTTTTGGATGGTTGCATATGACGTCTAGTTACCTCCAAAATACCTTATGGTTTCGTCCATGTAACTACACCTCATATATACCCTTTTTCATATGTCTTTTTGGTATCAAACCGCAGCGTTAATATCAGTTTTTTTACATGTCTTCACGACTATACCATGTAGACGATAAAATGTCGTTGTCTTGTTGATATCAACCATCACCATGATATTTTCATTATGCTCCGTATAAGTGATTAACGTCTGCGCCCTGTATACAATGAAATTCTTAGACTATATTTCTAATACCGCCGAATGACAAACATTCACTTTCGTCCAAGGACGAAAAATAGAAACACCTTGATTCAAAGGGACTGGACCATCAATTCGCCAATAAAACTTATGAAGTCAGAGATGTTTTCTATATATATTTTACAAAATTATCGAAGCAATCCAAGGTTAAGTCCAACATCCGACATACCAGGCAAATATGTCGATAAAACAACGACAGATACAGAATAAAACGCAAACGTTGTAAATCAATTAATAAAATAATTAAGCAAAATTTTCTTTGTCCGAATTGATAAGTTTTTTTTTAAAATACGAATAAGTATGTATCTATGAATTACCTAATAATTCACACCAATTCTGTTTAAATTCTTCTTTCGTCTTCTTTTCTAATATAATAATTTTTCGTTATTATATTATGGACATTTTTGTTTCGTACGTGGAGTTTTCAAAAAAATACAAATTATAGCCGTTAAAAATCCTTCTTCAATGAGAATTATACAGTAAACATTGATTTAAATTAAATCAATTAATCAAATATGGAAAATGTATATAAATAATTAGAGCAAATTGCGTCTATGTTAATCAATAATTAAAAACGCGGGCAGCGTGGCCGAGCGGTCTAAGGCGCTGGTTTTAGGCACCAGTCCGAAAGGGCGTGGGTTCGAATCCCACCGCTGTCAACTTTTTTTGATATACAGATATAAAATAACTTAACATGCTAATATCTCAACTTTACAAAAAAAAGTATACAGGGTGCACCACTACTTCGAAATTACATATTAACAGAAGAAATTATGATGATGTGAATTGATACAGAAATCTCGTGGTAATTACAGGGATGTTGTACAAAGTTTTGTAGAAAATCCTTATACATATATCCATTGTAGGAATACTAATCTAAGAAGAATGCAGGATTGATTTTACTAGGAAGATACATCACATTTTAGTATTTTTGTTTGACAAAAAATGAAATAGTTGTATGGAAGGGGCACAATTTACTGATTAGACTTTTGTATCAGAAGATACTAAAAAAATATTCTATACAAAATAAAAATTATCATACTTATCTTATCCACCATAGCACAAAGCATTTTTATACGACCACCTAGTATAATTAATACTGCAGTCGTTCCTGCATTTTTGAAAAATAAACGGATGCGTTATTCAAAATTTTATTGTTATATTTGTATTATGTATTAAAAGTATAGATAAAACTAAGTGTGATTAATCAACGTTTCAAAAAATACTCTTCAGATGGCGCCCTTCCCAATTAATGCATTTTTCGAGGCAATTTCTGAAATTGTCCCTCACGTCATGAAACATTCTCTCAAGATTTCCAATCGGATTCTCTCCTTGAGTTCTTCAGCTGTAGATCGTTCTTCGTAAACTTCGTTTTCCAGGAATCTCCACAAAAAAAATCACATGATGTGAAGTCATCATTCACTGCATGTTGACGAAGTTAAAAAATAAAGATTGACTTTAACATTTACGAATTCCGCTCTGCGTTCATGGTAATAGATTGCCTCCTTTCATTTTCGAAAAATTCCCGATGAGGACATGACACCGAGTGGAGAAGTTGTTAATGAAGTTGAAGAGTATGATCACTTCAGTACCTGAAGTTTAGTTTGCTCCAAATCCCGAGAGATGAAAATGTACCTCGTCACTCATCTAGAGGATGTGAACAAGCTCCTCATTTTCTTCAAACATGTCCAAAAACGTTTCGCTGGATTGCCGTATAACTTCAATATACTTGGGCAGATCTGTTCAAGAACGCGGGCTTTTTCCTACATCAACTTCTACCGCTGCCATCTCTTTTGGTCGTTATTTCATCGATATTTTCAAATATTATCACCCCCAACTTGAATTCATATCCTAATGTAAATTGCCTTATTGGGATTAACTTCAAAATGAATACAAAAACAACTCTGAGCTAATGCTTTCACTGCAAACGCTTGGTGTTGTTTTGACCATTGTTGACAATTCATCCTCTCCACTTGTAACCGAGTTTGTATAGTTTTTCCATTTATAATCGCTGCTATTTTTGAACTTCGGCAACTTTTTCGTTTTTTAGTTGGAGTGTTGTGGTTTGGAAGGACCGATTAATTACGTTAGATACGAAGAAGATGCTATCAAATTGTCATATATGTCTTGCAAAGACAATAAAATACCCAATAATGGAGGAACCATTCAGCCATATCAAGACGGTTGCCAAGACGTTTTTCCGTCCTACGTTCAATTACTTCTTTTGGAATGTGCTATATTGGCATTTGTCTGTATTCTCTTACATGTAAGTATATCTGTGAATTTGATTTGCCAGTGGTAGGTTCAAGAATTTTGTTTCACCTTTAATTTTCATGTTACTTCAGTATATATTGCTGTTATTGTCTTTATCATCTTCAATTTCTTCTGTAACTAAATTCACTGAATATTAATCTTATCAAAGACATTTCAAGGTTATTGAGTTTTGTTTACTTTTAAATAATTGAATATTAGTTTTTTTTTTCTGTAATTTGGTATGAAATCACATACAAAGTATCTGGTAAATTCAATATATTTGATTCCTATCGCTCAAAAAGGCTAACAACATGCTAAGTACGAAAGTAGATGAAAAACTAAATGAGACAATCAAGCAGCTATCGAATACCTTTACATCGGGGTTGCCATATCTCAAAACTTAGGTAGCAACCTTTGTATTTTGAACATTATAAATAATAAGTAATATACCTCAGTAATTTCAGTATTGTAACTTCTGTCGCATACTGTATATATTAAATAGTGTGGATACCATCTACATTCCGGCTTAAACCCTCCAGTAATTTTTCTCATTATCTTTGAACCTCACTCCTCAGCTTGTCTTTATTACAAGGGTTGTCTAAAAAAAGTTTCCGACCCTAACCTGCGAAAAATCAATATCGCAAAAACTCTAAATGAGACAATGTTAAGATTTTTAGAATGGATTGAAAAACATTTCAGACAAACCTTGTAGAAATTGTCGTAATTCACAATGAAAGACCCCGACTATACCGAAATTTATCTAAAGAATCTAGTTATTTGTAATCACATTATAGTGTATAACGTCAAAATAAAATTCTACCGAATGTAAAGCAAATAATTGAATTTGATAACATCATATTGTTGATAAAAACATCCTTGCTTACTAATAAATTTCTATTGTTAATTATGTCTTCCGTTTTGTAATTAGTCACGCTATTTACGGATTAAACGAATTTGTGAAAGAACAGTTTAGTGTGATATATACAGATCGACAAAAAATATGCAATATCTTTTGTATACAGGATGATAGTGATGAGAAGATCATATTAAAAAATTCAAATAATAAATTGAATTGACTATCCATATCGTTTTCTAGTTTATAGTTGTATTTGATAAAATAGAATCAAATTTGAGTACAGAAATTCGTTAAATTTTTAATTGGTATACGTTTTTTCTAACTGGATTCATAAAAATCGGGGTAATTATACACTTTCACGGTCACCTGGTTTTTTGGCTCTAGAAAATCGAAAAATGGATGGATTTTAATGATCTTGGTCTCAAAATGTTCCATTTTACGCCGGATTTATAAAAAAAATTAGTAGAAATAGCTGGAATGAAAATTTCTCATAGTTTTACTGTTTTAAATCGTAAAAAAAACGGTTTTGCAAAATAATCCTTTACAAAAAATTATGGTATTTATACACTTTCGCGGTCACCTGGTTTTTTGATTAGGTTAGGTTAGGTTGGCTCTAGAAAATCGAAAAATGGATGGATTTTAATGATCTTGGTCTCAAAATGTTCCATTTTACGGAGGATTTATAAAAAAAATACGAAAATTAAAAAAAATAAATATTTTTTACAGTTTCATGAAATTAACTTTTTTGAAATTTTTCTTTCAAAATATTCATTTTTTTATGTAAATTGCGAACTTGATTCCACGACGTCAGAAACAGTTACGAAGGATTATATGTAGAAAGTCATTTTTTTTGCATTTAAAGTCATGAAACTGTAAAAAATATTTATTTTTTTCAATTTTCGTATTTTTTTTATAAATTCGCCGTAAAATGGAACATTTTGAGACCAAGATCATTAAAATCCACCCATTTTTCGATTTTCTAGAGCCAAAAAACCAGGTGATCGGTTAACCCTGTATATATATATATTTTCGTAGCTAGCATTTTCCTCTTTAACAAAAAGCATTCACTATAAGAAAAATTCAACCAAAAAACTTTTCACGACAAAGTTAGTTTGTTTAAAACGCCTCAGCAAATTGTTTTGTAATAAATCATGAGTGTTATAATCTAAGTTTTAATTCTAAAAAGGATTAAATTAAATAAAATAACATTGATCCGACGAATTGTTGCACGTAGACGCTTCAAATCGGCCTTAAAAACCATTTGACCCTCTGCCACGAATTCATGGCGATTCACTTTACGAAACAATAAGTATTTTCTTGATTTTCTACAGACTTATGACATCCATTTTTTTTGCTGACTCTCCTTCTTCTAGAGATTCGTTTATATACACTATCATCACTATCCAGAATCTTCTATTTCCTGGAAATCTCTAATTTGCCGTAAACAAACAAATAAAGTCTTTTTAGGAATTTTCTCTATAAAAACTTCCAAAAAAATATAAAGTGAATAAACATACTTTCCAGGAAATACCCGTCGCATCCACCAAACTTTATCTTCGACAACATATTGGAACAGGATCGGCTTCACGGACTTTTTCCATGTACGAGATCGTAACGATTATAATCGCTAATAAAACTTGTTTCTTGTTTCATTACGTTATCAATAATTTCATATTTTTGTTTTTAGTGTTTGGGTCTGTACGTGATTATATCATTCTATAGAACTTTAAGCCAAGAACGATCAAAGAGAGCAGAGAGAAGAGCCCAAATACAACGTCAGTTATCGGGACAGAGCCAACAATCACAAACGTCATTACCTCAGCCTCAAATAGGTGCAGTACCTCCTCCAGCGTGCGTTACTCCATTGTTAAGCACACCCCCTCCATCAGAGATGTCACAACCAGTGCGACCGCCGCGCGAACGTTCAGCTACTCCTCATTCTGCCCCATCAGCGCCACCTAAACATAATTGAGTGCACGGAAAAAAATATTCACCCAAATAATTGATAAAGAGTAGCAGATTTTCATAAAGCACTTGTCTTAGAGATATTTCAAATTGTCGTAGACAACCTGGTAGTCGTCAAACGACTAGATCGAGTCGTTGAAGTGAGTGGATTCTTCATATATTAAAGTTAACCTAAAAGGAACCATAAATAAGAGAGCATTCAAACTTTTTCACGCTAAACCTTCTTAGTGGGTTAATCTAGTTTGATCTAATCATATTTTATTCGATTGGTCAACATGTCTCGTTTCTACTCGGTTCTAAATCTATTATTTCCGGAAGTTTTTCAAATATCCATCTCTATTCTACGCAAAGTTTGAGGCCAACTTTTGGGAATGTTGAGATGTCTTGGAACCTCTTCGATGATCTTCGTCAGTAATAGGAAAAAGGTTCCATTCTATTGTTGCCAAGATAACGAATTGTTCGCAGAGTTTTGAGAATTTTCGGGTAAGTAAGCGTCGTTCGAATATCTCGCCAGCCGGGTCCCTTTAAGCTTGGAGCCCTGGGCGATCGCCCTACCCTATCGCCGCTTCTCACTTTGACCAAAAGGAGAGGTGAAAAATCACCAGATTTCGAAAGCTGCGGACCCATCACAATATTTAGCTGGGGAAACTACACAAGGGATCCAAAGCCGAGAAACCAGATGGACAACGACCAGCAGTACGTTGGTAAAAATCAAAAAAACGCGGAAAAACGACTGAACATATATGTAGGGTTCTGATTTATGTCGTATTTTTGGAATAAAACAGTTCGTGGGTTTAGATGAAAAGAAACACACCCAAAAATAAACGTTAACAATGTTAAGTTTAAAAACACTATGGAGACATAAACGTAACAAAATAAAATAATGGTTTATGTTTTTGGATTTAAGTGATCCGTCGTCTTTACGTCTTCACAGAATATCATAAATCATTTGAAAATCTGCTGCTTATTTTCAGATTAATACAATCTTCACTTTGTTTCCATGACAATATTTTTTTGTAATTTTTAACAGGCTGGTTACTTTTGTTTTTATTTATTAATAAATGAAAATTTTATTATAATTATAAGTTAATTTTAATTCGTCACCAAATACATATCTATTTACCATTTGCATCAATACAAATTATTGGAGTCTTAGGAAACATCAAAGTGTAAGTTATTTTGATCTGATTTGCAGGAGGTCAAACATCCTCTGATCCTTTGAAACCCAAAAAATAACAAAAATTCTTCAAAATAAAAATCCTTTTGATACATTAAGTTTAAATCTGAACAACTTGATTTTTACTATCAGGTTCTAGTACTCTATTCCTAAATTGCATATACTTGCAAAAATCCTTCAACATAAAAATCTCCTTTTGGTACATAAAGTTCAAACCTGAACTATTTGATTCTTACTTTGAGGTTCTAGCACCCATTCTCAACTGCAGTTCATTATCTAATTGTATTAATAGCTTATATTTAAAGGGAATGCCCAATAGTACAAGCTTAGTAGCCCTGCCAAGGGGGTTTCTCAAATTAAGTTAACATTCCGTTGCAATAATACTTTATTGAATAGGAATTGAAATTTTTTGTTGAATCCTATCTTTTTGATTACATTTTACAATGTTTCTTCAAATTAAATGCGATTTAGACAAATTATAATGTTTATGCCTATAATATGCTCTGAAGCTTTAATTTTCTTGTCATAATTGTTTCAAAATGAAGAATATTGACAAAGCAATTCATCAGACACAGTCCGAGGTTCAGTGGTCTACATTATAGAAGACTCTATGTGTACATCAATATGGCTACTCATTTTATGGTCTGGAGTTTGTGCCTTTTTGAAAACAATGAAATGTTATACTTGAGCCCTTTATTGTTTTAGCACAAAACCAAAAGCAGATATTCTACTTCAGAAATATTCGGCTTAATACGGAACCTCGTACCACCATAACACCAAATTTTACAGAAATCACAAACAACTTGACGATGAAAAAAATTTATGGAAGGCTTAACCTGTTTTTTTAAATAGATGATAAAAATAGTGGCCAGATATCAAATTTAGAGAAAATAATTATAAAAAAACAGTACAAGTAAATTAAGTACCTGGGAGGTTTTCTATTTATACTTTTAAATTTTTTTTGTTTTTCTGTTAAATACGTTCAGAAATTATGTATCCAATGGTATCAAAATAACGTATCAAGAAAAAAACGGAGTTCCGTGGTTTGCAACTTTAGCCGACGATAAGATCTAAATAGAAAACCATGATATTTATGTTTCAAAGTACGAAGATTGTACAAATGAATACAAATGCTCCAAAAATTAACTGACATCAACAATTTTACGTATTTGTAGAAGTGTTTTCTTCTTCTTCTCTTTCGTAGATAGCAGGCTCGTTTCCAAGCTTTATTTAGTTCGCACATTACCCATCCCTAGATGACCTCTGTGGAATGACTTGATTATTTTAAAATTTCGTTAATGCTTATCGTTAGAGAAGATAAGAGAGAAAAGAAAAATTGTTAGAGAGTAATTATTTCTTATATAAAAACGATTCTAATTTATTGTGTGAAGCTGGCTTCCTGATTGAGTTGGAGATTTAATTTAGCGGAGGTCTCTAGCTTATAGTCGGGAGGAAGAACATAACCATTAATATCTTTATTGTCAATTTTTGACAGTTGTCTTAAATATAATTGGATATAAGATTTAATATGTCGGAATTTGAACGAATTATTCCTATAAAAATAGAAAAAGGTGAAAGTAGTTCTCATGAAGTCTCAAGTACTAGTGAAACTAATAAAGATTGCCAAAAGAAAGACACTCTTCAGTCCGCTTCTCAGCAAACGAAGCCACATGTTCAGATAAAACCACTTAATGAATCCAAAAGTTACGAGTATTTAAAAAAATATTATGTCTTCGAAGAACGTGGTAAAGATCCAATTGTGAACATAAATGTTCCTGAGAAGATAATCCTTGTAATAGATCGAGCTCAAGATGAACATTGTAGTAACTTTATAGCAAAAAATATCAAATACACACCTATGACTATGTTAAGGAAATCCTTACATCTTTTTGTCAAGTTAAAAAGTATGATTAATAAAAATCACGAATTTGCTATAGTACTTTTAAACGAGAATAACGCTTCTTGGTATATGAACTTCACCTCTGACGTACGAAGAATAGATAATGCTATAGGAACAATTACACAGTGTGAAGTCGAAGATACCTTTGATATAAGTCTAATTTTTGAAGAAATAATACCAAATATAAAAGTACCAGAAGAAACTGTTGCTCCTCCATATATAATTCGAACTGTGCTATTTTATGGGCGCTCCTATACAGTACCAGAATTAAAATTTAGTGAAGACATTCAGGCGTTGTTAGATCGTCCATTTTTTATTTTTGATGTGTTAATGACTCACGAACCTATTGATAAGAGTAATCATTGCAGTAAAATATTTGAACGTTTACAAAATATCGATAAAAAAGGAATTTCATATTTTTTTCCAGTTGGTAGGAATACTCGAAGATTACATAATTCTATTGCAAAACTTTTGGGTCACGGATTACAAAGGCCTTTGCAAAAATTACAAAAAATTTGAATGCATCATATAAGTGTTATTCAAAACAGTTTTTGTTTTAATTGTTTGACTATAATTTCCTTACAACTTATATTTATTATCTATATGTATATACTATAGGAGAAACCTCAGTGAGATCTAAAACATTCTATAGGTTTGTTCCAACCCATTAAAAGACCATTTTGATATGGTGACTATAGAGATTACATGTTTCAACTAGGCAGTTACCGTTATACAAACAGTTCTGTTTTGTGTTCCAACTGACTTATTTATCATTTGTGAACCGTTTCTGGGACAGTCTTTTAGATACTTGGTTGAATGTAAGTATTGTTACAAGAACTGTGAAATTGCACAGAAAATATCATTTAAACGTGTTCCAAGAATGGTCCAGATTAGCAGGTTGGAATAAACCTTAATAACTCTTAATTGCTGATTTTGTAAATTAAAATAAATAACTAAATTAATAATTAATTTCTGTAGACAAGCTTAGGTTTGTTAAAATTGACTGCTTTAGGTCTGCTATCTCCAAAGTTTTTGTAATTCAATTTCTACTATAAACTAAAATTTTGTGATTTTGATTAACGTTAAATTCAATCCATGTGCATAATGCACCCCTATTTCAATAGTGCTAGAAGCACATAAATGCTAATTTTACAGGAAAGCCAAAACTATTACATCGGGGTTGATAATTTTTAAACAAAAAAAATAGTAGTAGGATGAAACCCATTGGAAAAGGGGAAAATATTATAAAAATAAAAGGGAAAGTAATTTACCGCAGATTTAAGGTCGAAATAAACCGTTTTTTACACCTCTATATTCCCTTGCTTTTCTAATAGATTTCATCCTATTATTACATCCTACATACAGTTTAAAGATATTTCTACTGATTAATGATATAAAATGTAATTTTAAACATTATCTTGAAGTATACATTGAACAGAAAATATTAACTTAATTAACCTATTTTCAGATATGGCACTATTGAAATAGGAGGGATGTATTATGGGGCGAAAATCAAATGTGAGGAAAAATATTTGGAATAGGGTGATGTTAAAAATAAATTAAGATACATTTTTTATAGGTACTTTATTTAAATATATTTCCTTTGTAAGAATTTAATATTTTTAAAATTATAATCTACAGAATAAAAACATTGAAATATTTGTACTTTCACTTACAACAAAAGAATGTAAATAAATTGTGTAATAAATATGTATGATCAATAACATGATTTTTTTACAACTATAATAATTAGTGTAAAGTTAATTTTATTCTAAAATGGTTGACTTTAGTGGTAGTGGAAGGATAAGTAAACAACTGAAGATAATGTTAATGCAGTGAATAAGGTCAAGACTGCTAAGAAGGTAAAAAGATTGAAAGAACTATCAAAGATCTTTGATCACAAATTAAATACAGAAGAACGCGTTATGAAGCATCGACATGTTCAGCTAGGTGTTCATGGGTTGCAAGCATAGTGTAACAGCGTCTTTAGCAGCAAATTTGTATTGATTCAGTTTAATCTGCTTCCAATTTCAGGCAATAATCTATGCCAATTTATCGTAAAAGTAGCATTGATGACAATTTCTCAAAAATGTATTTAGTAAAATATATAAATTAGTCGAATTAAAAAAAAAACAATGCTGTTTGAATTGATCTCACGACTTAATTTTTGTTAATTACATTGGACAGAAAACAAAAAAAATATGAAATGTATAATTTATTTCTTGAATACAGTAAAATTTCCTTATTCGCGCTTCCTTCATTCACGTTTTTTTCACTATTTGCGGAGTAAAAAAATGTAACCTAATTCCTATATTCGCGGCTAAAAATTTTTTTAGTTGCGGATCTAATAAGTACATACATAATAATAAAAGGATTCCAATAGATACTCAACCCAATATCCTTTGTAAATGCCCTCTAATGTACTAATCAAAAAGTAAATTAAATAGTAAGTAAAATAGATCTTATAAAAACTTTGCCTAAAGTATGTTGTTAAATGATATTGCCGACGACTTTGACATAAGCCGCCTTTGCTGCAATGTTTTTTAGAAACGTGACATTTAATTTGAAAAATCTTAGTGAAGGTTTAAGAATGGCAAATGAGCTTTGCGATTTCTTAATGAACATTGATGCGTCCATGGAACGAAGCCTTATTTTTAAGTGGCAAATTGCTAATACGACTGCTCCATATCAGTCTGAATTGAAGGAGCTTTTAAAAACTGCCAAGCAAGAGAAAATTACAACTCTACTACTACAATTACAATTAAAATTCTTCAAAACATTGCCTAAGCCTAAAGATAATTAATCAAAATGTTCAAAAACTTAAATAAAATTAATTTATTTTGTCACCTAGGAACGTATCCCCCATAATCCCATACAAATTACCATTCCGTAATCAAGGTTTCTGTATTCGCGGCATATTTTTAGAACCTATACCCCGCGAATAAAGAGCTTTTACTGTATTGTATAAAAAAATGTGTACACAACTAGGGAATGCAATTGAAAATAAGCAAAAGTACACTAAAAACTGAGATCCAAAACAACATTGAAAAGCTCAAATACTAAAATGTAGCATAAATAAAGCTAAAATTAATAAATTAAATTGTTGAATATAACTTATCTTTTGATTACTTCTAATGCATAACAAACTACATATTCCAGCGATATTTTAGTGCAAAGTCTTGTCCATTCACAGAATATGTTGTGTTGAATTTTTGATAGCTCCTTGGGATTATTTCTCACTGACTCTCTGTCGATAAGTAATTTTTGTAATTTATTTTTCAGCCAGATATCTATAAAATTCACGATTAACTTCTTATTATAGTGGTGAAAACAATAACACAGATAGAATTTAATTTGGGACATAGACAAATGAGTTCTTAATTCTTTTATTGTCACTTTTACTTTGTTATGCCAATATTCGTAATCTTCAGTTTCCAAGATCTTCGCGGCACTCCGGTTTATCAAATATTTCTTCAATTCACTATTAAGTCGATTCTCAACAAATTTCACTATATTTTCTTTATTATCATCGATGCAACTTAATGTAGCAACGATTTCGTCTAAAATCGTACAATCTGGAATGTCAGAAACAGGTATTTCATCGTCATTATAATGAGCTCTCTGAATAACTTTATTATAAAAAGTTTCTAGTTCTTGTTTGCGTTTATCTTCTCTCATTTTACGATTTAAAACATTAACTTTGTACTTATATGGACTCATTATTTCAAGTTTTTTAATTCTAAATACATTAAAACACCTACAATTTCAATTCTCGAATTGAGGTTAGATAATTAGAACTGTTACTACTTTGGGTACATTCCAGTAAGCATTCACGACGGCTGGAATACTCTAATGGACGTTCCACATAGCGACTACGATCGTAGTGGTTGCGACGTCATAACTAACGTTCACGACGATCCTTATCATAAGGTGGGTAGAAGTGAGCGTTGAAATAATTAGTGGAAATTTTAAAACTCAAGAAACGCAGATTGCAACCATCAGTTGAGAGAGAAAAAATTTTTCAACCGTTGAAGCTAAGCAAACGAGAAATTTACGAGTTTAACTTGACATACAAAAAAATCATTTGGTCGAAGGTACCTACAGCTAATTATTCCAGCTTGTTTAGTCGGATACAAAAATAAACGATGAATTTTTTCTCTAGAAACACTAATTCAGATTTCAAATAAAATATAGTATACCGAGGTAAACAAATTAATATCACTTTAAACTTAAGCAGTTCATTGTTGAAAATTTCAACGAGTTCCATACAAAATAATTTAGTACATATAACCCAAAATAAATTTACCCTGATACTAATGTGGCGCCATCTTATTATACGTAGTGTTTGGGAAAACGGGTTCAGCCACAAGCAAACATACGAACTTAACAGAAGAAACGGAAACTATTTAATCCCAACTATTGAAGATTACACAGGTTATTCTCCTTCTCTCTACCCTCAGCAAATTGATAACCAAATACGAATACGATGAAAACACTTCTTTGTAACTACGTTTTTCACTTTGGATTACCTCCTTGCACCTTCTTATAATCTTTATTGAGTAATAATCCATATTTCTGCATCCAATAATGTAGAGAATGTTTTAAGTAGCCTGGTTATGATTATAATTAAATTATAATTCTGAATAAATCGAATTAAATGCCTACATAACCTCAATAGACAACCGTATCGTGACGTCACGGCTTTAAAATTGTTATAGTTAACTTTCCAAACAAGTGTTCCAGAAGAATTTTTTGCTAAATTCGTCAAAGAAAATACAAAAAAAACACAAATTAATAAACATATATACGTTCTTCAAAGTACTTAAAACTTCTTTATCTACTTTTTAAAACTCTTGAAGACCAAACATTTATCTAGTATTTGAGGGGTAATGTGGAAACGCAGCTGTTTTTGACGTATAGATTTCAAAAATGACAATTCGGAACATGCGCCGTTTGCAGCATGCGTACGCACGTTGTTGATTGGGTTGTTAAATCGTGCGATTGGAGAGCAATAATGGACTTCGAAACTTCCGTTTGGAAGCGGTCTAAACGACTGTGAAAATTAATGTTGGTAGTCTGTTTTATGTTTTTGTTTCTTTGTATAGATAACAAGCTTCTGTCTCCGGTATATTTAAAAAAACATTATGTAATATTTGAAAAATTATTTATTACAAGTGTACTGAAACTGAATAACTTAACGATATTTTAATTAAATAATTGATGGGGCATCTGCTGCTTTAAGTAATAATTAGTTTATTGTATTATTATTTGAAAATTAAATCAGATGACATTTCTGTATTCTATTTGGCGTATATATATACAGCTTTAGTATATAGAATGAATTTATATACTTCATAGTGACAAACAACAGATTGCAAAGAATACGATTATTTCTATAAACTTTGAAATGATTTTTCTAGTGATACTTTTTATTTTTTATTGTTTGATAGCAGGTTAGTACAAGTTTACTATCTCTCATTAAAGAGTAATTGATGAATATTGCACCATTATCTATGAAAAGTATATTTATAAAGGTCCAATGAGACAATATGTTTTTTAGTCAATAAAATAAAAAAAATGTATATAAATGGCTTTTTTCTATAATTTCATATTCCTTAGACTTTTTGATATGTTTATGCTTCTAAATATTTTTGATTTTAGGTCATTAGTTTTTTTTTTAATTTTTTTTAAAGACAAATAAAGATTTGACGTTTCGACCTGTTGAGGTTTTGATAAAACAAACTAATTTTGAGTCAGAAGAGACCTAAAATCAAGACGATCTAGAAACATAAGAATGATCTTTTCAAGTTTAATCATTTCAAAGTTAAGTTTGATTTAAAATTAGCTTTTTTAAATAAAATTTGGCCAAAAAATGAATTGTACGAGTTTAAGTTGAAGAAAATAGATTTTTGAAATTGGATTTCTAAAGTTCTCTTTGATCAAAACTGTTTATTTTGTATTTGATTGGGTGAAAAAGTTTCTTCTTTAAGTTGAAATTTGGTGAAAAATTGGCTTTTATAAGTTCAGTTTTTTTTTCAAAATTGGTTCTCTTCTACTCAATTGGGTATGAAATAATGTTTTTACAATTCAATATGATCGAAAATTGATTTGTATAAGTTCAGTCTGATCAAAATTGGTTATTTTGTACTTTATTGGGTCAAAAATATGCTTTTATAAGTTCAATTTAATCGAGAATTGGCTTCTATAAGTTCAGTTTGATCAAAATTGGTCCTTTTGTGTTTAATTGGGTATGAAATAATTGTTTTTTAATTAAACATGAACGAAAATTGTTTTATACAATAAGATTTTCTAAGCTCAATTTGATCAAAACTGGTCTTTTATAAATTTAGTTTGCTAAAAATTTATTCTACTCTCCTCTATTGGGTCTAAAATATCCTTCTATAAGTTCAAATTTAATAAAAAATTGGCTTTTACAGGTTAAGTTTGTTCAAAATTGGCTCTTTTGTGCTTAATTGGGTCTAAAATGAGCTTTCTTAAGCTCAATTTAACTTTTATGAGTTCATTTTGGTCAAAATTCGATCTTTTGCGATTAATTAGGTCTAAAATAATCTTTAATAATTCTGTTTGATTAAAAATTGGTTTTTACAATTTCAGTTTGGTAAAAATTGGTTCTGCTTTGCTCGATTTTGTCAAAAATTTGCTTTTTTAAACACAATTGGATGAAAAATTGGCTCTTATAAGTTCAGTTAGGTTCTAATTGGCTCTTCTGTGCTTAATTGGGTCCAAAATAAACTTTTTCAAGTTTAATTTTATCAAAAATTGGCTTTTACAGGATAAGTATTGTCAAAATTGGTTCTTCTTGTTGTTTGGGTCAAAAATAAGGTTTTATAAATTCAATTTTATCGAAAATTGGCTTCTCTAAGTTCAGTTTTTTTTTCAAAATTGGTCGTTTTGTGCTTAATTGGGTATGAAATATCCTTTTTCCAATTCAATCTGATCGAAAATTGGTTTTTACAGGTTCAGTTTGATTAAAATTGGTAATTTTGTACTTTATTGGGTCAAAAATATGCTTTTACAAGTTTAATTTTTTCGAAAATTGGCTTCTATAAGTTCAGTTTGATCAAAATTGGTCCTTTTGTGTTTAATTGGGTATGAAATAATTGTTTTTTTAATTAAACATGATCGAAAATTGGTTTTTACAGGTTCAGTCTGATCAAAATTGGTTATTTTGTACTTTATTGGGTCAAAAATATGCTTTTATAAGTTTAATTTTTTCGAAAATTGGCTTCTATAAGTTCAGTTTTTTTTCAAAATTGGTCATTTTGTGCTTAATTGGGTCCAAAATAAACTTTTTCAAGTTTAATTTTATCAAAAATGGGCTTTTACAAGATTGATCAAAATTGGTCCTTTTGTGCTTAATTGGGTATGAAATAATTGTTTTTTCAATTAAATATGAACGAAAATTGTTTTTTACAAGTTCAGTCTGATCAAAATTGGTTATTTTACACTTGATTGAGTCAAAAATAAGCTTTTCAAAGTTAAATTTCATCGAAAATTTGCTTCTCTGCCAAAAATAGGATTTTTCCAGTTTAATCTTAACAAAAGTTAACTCTTTTCAGTTCAATTAGGTCAAAAGTAGTAATTTCTAAAATAATTTCGTCGAAAAATAGATTTTTTTATTTCAATTTGGTAAAATATTTTCTTTTTTCAATATTTTTAATGAAACGTCTTTAATAAAAAATTTCAAATAATTTTTTTTAATTAATTCTTGTTCTTTCATAATTTAACTGGTCGCTTTTCTGATTTGAATTCGATCAAAAATTGTCTTTATAACTTTAATCTGTTTTCAAATCTAAATGATCAAAAATTGATTTTCCCAACTTTTAATTCAGTTAAAAAAAAGTAAGAGCTAACACTGGACACGATTTTCAACATACTATTTACATAGTGATAATCCACGTTTACTTTACTTCATCTTCATCTAAATTATGAATGCGAATAATTCAAATTCCTCATTTCCTCTTTAACAAATGTTGTAGATGGCGAAAAAAGAAAAACTTATTTTATCTTAATATGATCAAAGGGCATCGTGTTTTAATAATAACATTATTATATATTAGAAAACGTCAGAATCCTTTGTTATTTTTTAATTTTATTCCTTCAGTTGTTGACCTATTTTCGATTTCGTTAGTAATTTCACCTTCAGCGTTATTTTCCTTTTGTTAATAATAGTTTAAAGCCGAGTAGAAACGGAAATGAGCTGATTTTATTCTATTATACGCCTTATGTCAAGTGTCAAATCTTCTTTCTTGATGTAGATTGCTTAGATTTGGAAAAACGTTATGAATATGAAATTTCCAGCAAAAATTTAAGATGTTGCTGTTGTATTTCGTCACGGTAACATCCTACGTTTCTTTTTAATTTTAGGTTGTAACTCGGAAGACCCATTTGTAACAATTCCTCAAGGTCACGTACAAGGATATTATAAAAAATCTTTCAACGGTCGAACGTATTCCGCTTTTGAAGGCATACCATACGCCAAACCACCAGTTGGACATTTGAGATTTGCTGTGAGTGTAATTATAAAATACATAACTCAATAAGCCCTGTGACTAACTGAAAAACTTCTCGTTTCTCCAATTTATCGATGCCTTGCTTGTAGGATTTGTCTTTTGTCTCAAAATAGCCTCCAATTTCAGTAATTGCTTCTTCATTTCTTACCTGTGAGCATTTTTGAGATTAGCGAATAGGCAGTAGTCACTGGAGGTCAGATCTGGACTGTACGGTGTAATTCTTCCAATTTAACAATCGTTGTCTTGGTGAAACTGACAAATGACAAAAGTTGTAGGTAATGAGAAGATTTACAGCTTTTGTATTTTCACTTTTTTCACATAACCTCAAAATTTATGCGAGAAATTCAAAAAATCAAGATTTTTATCACGAAATTTGAGGAAAATTTATTTTCTGATGTCCCAAATATTCATTTGAATTGAAATATTTATTTTTTTCACGTTATTTTGACATATTACGGTAAAAGTACCCTAATTTTCGAACGAAAGTTCTCAGTCAGTCAAAATAACAGATTTTTTTTTAAATGTTGGTGAGATTTTTATTCGTTAAAATCTCTATTTTTTGATGGTGTAAAAAAATATTACCATCACCATGATAAACTTTCTTAGAAAAGGTAAAAGAAAAACGGAAAAAATTCGGATCCGAAAATTCCTTTATGTATAATTTTTAGATGTTTATTAAAATTTGACACTCCAGTTACTTATGTTAAGCAATTTAACATGGAATCTCACGTTTTTCGTGTAATGAGAGTGAAAAAATACGATGAATAACTAAAAATTGTACATAATGATCAAAAAAAAATTCGGGTGTTTTTTTTTGTCTTATTTTTTGCCTTTTCTGAGAAAATTTACCATGGGGATGGTGATATTTTTCCACACCAACAGGAAGTGTCAAAATAACGTGAAAAAAAAGTTTTTTGTGTAAAATAAAAGTTACAAACGAAAAACTTTTTTGAACTTTTCACATGAATTTTGAGGTTATGTGAAAAAAGTAAGCATACAAAAGTTGTAGATCTTTTTATTACCCACAACTTTGCTGTTTGACTTTTTTTCCTAAGACTTGTAGTTTTACCGGAAATCTGTTTCTTACCCTTAAAAACTCACCACCTTTCCTTTCCTAACATCAGATCGCCCGTAAATTATTTTTCCTTTCATTTTTATCATATTCTCCTCTTTTTCCAATGGATTTCATCGTACTATTATTTTTTTTGGTTTCAAAAATTATCAAATCTTGTTTAAAAATACTGAACTGAACCTTCCCTTGTGCCTTTGGATGCTTCGGACCTGGTTCACCAGCTGTAGTCCACTCAGATAAAGATAGTTTTGATATCGGAGTGAAGTGATGGCTTTATTTGTCGTGTCAGTTTTCGTTTTTCGTTATTTTTACAATTTATAATCCAAGTTACTATCTCTTGAACATTTTTTAGGAACCGGAGGCTGCTGATAATTGGAATGGAGTGTTAATTGCCAATAAAACCTACAGATGTGCATGTTATATTCCTATTGTTGGATTGAGGGGCGTTATGGGTAATGATTGATTTATTATCATTTTACAGACAATAGAATATTATAATATTCCACTAGTTTTGACCGATAAATATCCGGTAATTTAGAGGTACTTGGATCTGAAAATTCTTCGACATCTTTATCTTTGATTTCAGTGACTTTATAGACTTCTTGATCGCACTTATTCTAACTAATGAAAGTTTTCCCGGACTTACGGAGTTTCAATCCTTTATCAAGGCTAAAAATATAAGATACATTAACATAAATTTGAAATTTCTGATTGTGTAAATATCGGGTTTTAATGAATATGAGAAAGTTACGACAGGAAAATTTAGAAAAATATATAAATAGCAGGAAGTTGGAAAGGCAAACTCTCTTTGGTCTATTTTGTCTTTTCTGTCTCTCTTTTTTTTTCGTTCTTGAATGGTGTTATTTGTTGTTGCTTGAATGAGAAACTGAGAATTTACAAATCTTCTTTATGGAATTGAATATAAACTAGAGGTTAGTGAGTTTCATTTATTGGTACCAATAAAATGAACAAACACATCGAAAAAATAAATTTCCACTTACATGAAATTCATCTCAAACGCTATGGAATCCTGGTAATCGTTTTCGCGGTTACCGGACTCATCGCTGGACTGAATCCGGTTACAGTCCCTGTTTTTGGGGACTCTCCATTATATCAAAGATACTTGCTATTCAATTTTTTTACAATCATATCGTATATTGTTTGATAACAAAAACCAAATCAATAATAAATTTGCCGAATCAATTGTTCACAATAGTTTTGACGCGGGCAAGAATTTTAAAGTTGCAGCGCGTTTTATGATTAAGTTACTTTAAAGTATTAGTTTTTTTTTAATTACTCTTTTTATAGTTTAATACAAAACTAGAGAATCCTCTGGGCGTCACTACCTTAAAAAAAAAGCTAATTCATCAGGTCAAATCCTAGAATGATCCTCTGAGTGTTGTTAAAAGTTTCACAGTTGCAGATGATATACGTCGTAGTTTACTCTATCTTGTCGTTGATCAGAATAAGGTTGTTGTCTTTTTCCACAACTTAAGGTGTTTTTCAATATGTGAACAATGGATTCCCATAACATTTCGGTTTTTATCAGCACTTGAGTGTCTTCAAGATCGGCTAGGTCATTGGCAATTTCCAGATCAGCGTTTTTCAACCAAACTTTTCACTGCTAGTATTATTTCATCAATAATTTCTTAAATCCATTAGAATGCGTTAATGGGACTATTTTAGTCAGTTGTAACATTCAAATGTTAAAAATCTTGCGAACGATTTTAGGGATGGTCTGCAAGCATTCAACATTCGTCTAGATCTACTAAAATATGGCAAAGCTGGGAAAGCTTCACTGATTTTACTATAAAAGGGCGTCGTAGTAAAACGTCCATTAGCTAGATCTGAATAACGGCCTAGTCAGACGACATTTCATAGTTTCCTTCTTTGTTCTTCTTGAAAATCCTTTCATATCAGAGATGATCCTTGGATTGGCGTCAGATTGCAGTTTGGCTAAAACGCATTTTATAAGATATTCGTCTTAACCAACAGAAGTAGCAATAGAGTGTGTATAAACTATGAACACAACTTGGAACATAGAAAATAGTCAAACAACCATTTAACAATATTCATTAGATCCTGAAACAACTCTTCATTCAGAGGTCCTTCCTGTGTAGTAGAAAACTGTCAAAAATGTTAGTTAACTATTCGTTTATATTATTTGATTGTGGAAACGTCCTGATCTTTACAGTGGATAAAGCTTGTGACTTCTTGCTTTTCTCCATGCCCATGAACTCTTAGTCTAACGTCAAAAAATAGTCGGATGTAGCCAGATCAGGGCTATATGGTGTTCCTTATCATTGAAAAGCGGAGCAGTGTGTACTGGAGCATTGGCATGAAGCATACTCATACCTCAGATGATTTTGCCGCATCTTTTAACGTTGTATGTGATTCCTTTACGTAGATCGAAAAGATACTCAAAATATTGTAGCCATTACTTTTCGTTTCATAGTGAATGAGCATAGTTCAAATACTAATTACAATTGAATTGATTAAACTTTCTTGGTCCTCGTGGCAAAGTTCTGAAAATCGCTCACAACTATCGATTCGACGCTGATAATTCCAGGCCCCCATTTTGCCATATTTTAATGTTCATTAATACTTGTTTTGGAAATATTAGTCTGGGCTGCAGTTGTTTGTGTCATTTAGAACAATTTCTTCCACCAAATGTAATGTTTCCTGGAGTAATCAGCACGTGGATCATCTTTTAATGATTCTAGTCTCCAGCGAAATAACTGGGACAATTTTTTATACTTCAAAACTCATCCTTAATAGTCTCCATTGATTTGCGTTGATGTTAATCCTTTTTAAGTTAAAATTCCAGCTCTGGATCGAAGCAGCAAGGGTTGTGTAAACTTGTTGAAGCTTGTCATTACCACGTGTAAAAACGGTTTCAATACATTTTTCATACCAGAAGGGAAATTTCCTAATTACGTTATGAACAATAATATAATTTTTTTCTTACCAATTGCTCTAATCAATTCTAGGAGACGAAAACTGCTTGTATGTATATGTATATGTGCCTTTGAGGAGAATTGTGGGAGACGAAAATTTGAATGTAATTATTCATATACATGGTGGAGCGTTCATGGTTGGTTCTCCTGGACTTGTAGCCGGACCTGATTATTTATTAGATGAGGATGTTGTGTATGTTTCATTTAATTACCGTTTGGCTATTTTAGGTAAGTTATAGATTGATTCTTTATTTTAATTACGTCGACTTTCTTAAAGTTTGAGTTTAGAAAATAATCACTGGGGACTAAATCTGATAAATGCGGTGGGTGGTCAATCCATTCGTGAAATTTAGTCATGGCGATCACTGAACTGTGACAAGGTGCGTTGTCCTGATTTTTGTTGTCCCATTTTTTTTTTAATATTTGCAATTTTTCCTTTTACCATATATAGCTACAACTATCTCAAAGAACGGTCGCAATCACTTTTCCAGTCTATGAAACTGTCTTTGCATATTTTAGAGCAGATTAGCTCTTTGGTGCCAGTGGAGAAGTTGTTGTGTACCTTGTTTTGGGACAAGAAAGAAGTAATTGCGGTTGATTTTCTCTTGAAACACCGAACATTAACCGCGTAATATTATGGTGACTTACTTAAAAATACAGTGAAGTCTGTCTACAGATCAAAACGACGCCATGTTTTAATCTGTAGTGCGATATTGCTGCAAAACAACGGCAGACCGCATACAGCTCGGTTTAAGATGAAAACGTTGAACGAAATCGATTGGTAAACGCTGGAGCACTCTCCTCATAATCATGATTTGTCCTTTATTACTCATTTGGTCCTTTAAAAGAGGCACTTGGTGGACTGTGATTCGAAAGAAATGCGGAGGTAGAGTCCTGGTTACGTGGCAAGCGTGTGTAGAGTTTGACGAAGACTTATATTAATGAGTACTGACATCTTTGGTTTGAGGCTGGAAACTCTTCAGGCGAATAATTCTTGTTATAAAAATTCACGTAACAAATTTAATGTTCACGCCTAGTTTAAGAAATGCGATTTAAACTTTATAGGATTTTTAAGTACCGAAGACAACGTTGTATCTGGTAACAATGGTTTGAAAGACCAAGTTATGGCTTTAAAATGGGTTAAGGATAATATAAAATATTTTGGTGGAAATCCCGATTCCATTACTTTAACTGGATTTTCAGCTGGTGGCGCAAGCGTTCACTATCATTACCTTTCACCCTTATCGAAAGGTAAGTAAGATGGCAATCATAATATATGTTTAATTTTATCGAAAACTGTTGGGATTATGGATTAGGTAACGATGTATTTATGAAAAAAAAACTATTTACGTTATAAATTCAAAGATTATTTTATTTATGTTCGAGATTCGGAAGTATGTTTTTATAATGTTAAGGATCGGAGAGAGTTAAACTACCTACTACCTAAACTTAATATATTTTTATATTTCCTCGTAGAAACTAATCAATTTTTCATGATTTAGAAAAGTATTTACTATAAATTAAGATTGTTTCAAAGCCTCAAGTCTCAAGCCAAATAATGATATCGAACGAGTAGTACATGTTTGCAGATACCTATCATTTAACATACACCTTTCAGGTTTATTCCATAGAGGATTATCACAAAGTGGAACTGCGCTCGTTCCTTGGGCAATCATAGAAAAACCTTTAACTAAAGCGAAACAAGTAGCGTCCCATCTCGATTGTCCAACACATTCTACCAAAGAAATGGTTGAATGTCTTCGTAAAACTACCGCTAAGGATCTTTTGACAGCAATGTCAAAGCTATTTCTATACTTTAAAATAGTACCGCTCATTATTTTCGGTCCGGTTATAGAGAAAGGGGATAATCCGTTTTTAAATGAACATCCATATACATTGATCAAGCGGGGTGAATTTCAGAACGTTCCATGGATTACATCTAATGTCAAAGACGAAGGAATTTTCGTAGCACTAGGTAAATATTTCTATTCTATTCTATTTCTGTTTCTGTTTCTATTTCCATTTCTATTTCTGTTTCTATTTCCATTTCTTTTTCTTCTCCTTTTTCTTTTTCGTTCTCTTTTTCTTTTTCTATTTCTAATTTCTACTCTACTTTACTCTACTCTATTTTACTCTAATCTACTCTACTCTATTCTACCCTACTCTAATCAACTCTACTCTATTCTACCCTACTCTAATCTACTCTACTCTACTTTACTCTATTCTATTCTTTTAAATTCAATTGGGTTCTATTCTATTTTACTCTATTTTATTTTTCTCTGCTCTATTCGATTCTTTCTATTTCTATTCTATTCAAGTGATAAAATTTATGTTACATTTGTTACATAAATGTTACATTTAAGTCTTTTTCATAAGAAAATTTCCCAAACCCACAAAAATTCGAAGGAGAGTTGACGTACCATAACCATGATTTTCAAATATTGGAATCGTTGCTCAAATTGTTGTCTCAAGACTGAGAGAAAAAGCTACTCGTAGGAATGTAGGAAGAAAGTTTTTGGAACTTCTGCAAAACTCTGCCTGTGCCAAGCTAAGTATAGATGGCGTGAAAATCATGTCGTGCCAAAAAAAATGTCTCATACGACCTCTCCTTTCTGAATTATAGTTATAGACTAGAGGAGGTTTGTGCTCAATGGTTAACAATCCGTAACTTTCACAAGGACAATCTGTACAATCTAAATATAGCAATAATGAATTTTTCAATTGATTTTCAACAAAAAGATATTCTTTGCTTAACTCGATAAAACTTTTGGTTTAGGAGATATGTAGATTTTTAGATCGTCGTACATACTAAGAAAACCGTTCGCCATAAAGAGACATTCTGAAGAAAATTATCATAAATTGTAATTATTTATTGAAAATACTTATAGGATGTTGAGTTGAAGTTTAATTGGAGTTGTTTAGCCTCAACGATTGTTATAGACTCACGACTTCTACGAAGAAGAATAGTCGTCCATAATCTTCTTCTATTTCCGTATTCACTTGTTGCTCACATCAGTTTGTGTTATACTCAGAAGAGTTGATGTTGTATGATGTTTTTTTCTGGAGGTTTCTGGTGTCTTTGAAATTAATCGTTGGTTTTATGTCATCTTGATACTATCGGATTTTCACTCCAAACTGTTCACTTGTCGTTTAATTTTCCTTATTCTGAACTCTGTACTTTGTATTATTATAGTTTACATCGTAAGCAGCTCCTTTTAATAAAGACTGCAACTCTGTACTTTCAAAAATCAATATCTCGAAAACGAAATAAAAAAGGGAATATTCAATTCAATTTCTTAGACCGTTTATGTTTATAAATATTCTTGATATCAAGTCTCTTCTGTTTCAAAATTAGTTTTTTTTTAAAAGATAGAAATAAATTGACGTTTCGACTTTTCTTTAAGTCTTTATCAAGAATATTTATAAACATAAACATATCAAAAGGACTAAGAAATAAGAAATTTTAATTGACTTTTGAAACGAATTTTGTATAACACATCTGACACTGACTTAAACTTTGAATCAACATTTTTAAACGTCATTTCCAGCATTTCTTTTTCGTTCTCGTCTAAATTTCTTCAAGTTTTTAAGTTGGTTTTTATTTTTACAGGTATGATATTAACTCGTGCTACAAACGAGGTAGATAAAAAGTGGGATGAAATTATACCATATTTGCTCGATTTGTACGATACAGTAGATGAAGCTGATAAGATGGCGGTTACGAAGAGTATTAGAAAGTATTATTACGATCATAAACCACTAGCCGAAGACAATCTTTCTTCTATGGTGGAGGTGAAATATTTTTTGATTTATTTAGTGATATGTATAATCAGTATTATCATGTTTTTTGGAAAGCCACACAATTAACAATATTGAATGTTTTGTAATTAATATTTCGTTCATATTTACTCCAATTTGATAATTTAGCAAAGACGTCCGATATAATTTGTTTATTTAAATTATTGAGACGAATAATCGATGAGGACCAGCTTCATACCATCTTGTAGGTGGTTGGGATGTATTCAGTTTTTCTTCCTTTGCAATCTTCACCAACTGTCGTCTGACATTCTGTCCACGTGGTCTTTCCATTTCCTTCGCCGATTTCTCGTCCATCTCACTACATCCTGGCTGTCACACATCTCCCTTATTTCATCATTTCTCTGTGGTTAAATAATGTGTGTCCCGCCATTGATCTCAGCTTCTTAGTTACGATGCTCTCTGCTCTGATCTCTATCGAGTATGTCATTACTGGTCTCACACAGGTCCTGTATATTTTGACTTTGCTCCTGATAGACATAAATGATATTAATAACGCTCCTCTTTAAATTTCTGTTACTTGTAATGCTCGATTCTAGATATTTGATTGACATCGCTTGTTTTGATCGTTTATTACAAGTTTACATCTTATCGGTTCTCTGGATACTGTAGAATATTCAGGGATATTTGCATGTTAAAAGCTTTCGCTATTTATTCAAACCTATACAGCAACCTTTGAAAGTTTTCTTCGTCTTCTGAAATTATTACTGCGTCCTCAGCAAACATACTATTTTTATTTCTCTGTTTCCGATTCGGTATCATCTTCCAGCTTGCTTTACCTCGTTTATAATCTCATCCATTATGATGGTGAACAAGATCTGTCAGTCGGGCTGAGGCTGTCTACTTGTCTGATATAATGTGTAATTAGAGGTATTCGATTACTTTTATTATGTTGGAGTGAATCTTCCTTCTCTTCACTAGAGTGTTACATCCCTTAATCGTACCTTATCAAGTGCTTTGGTGAGATCAATGAAGCACATCTTATTGAAATCTATAGCCTTTTCAGTATCACAAAATTAGCATCTATAGCACAGTTGTTCTTTCTGAATCCTTCTTTCTTCGAGCTAATAACTCGATAATTTTTAATCAACTATTGTTCTAAATGTATTTTCCGCATAAATATGTTTCAGTTAATCAACGATAGGTTCTTTTTTACCGATACGGAACAAGCAATAAGATTACAATCGGCGGTTAACAAGAGCGAAGTTTATTATTATTTCTTCACTTATATACCAACTAATCCATCAATACCGTACTTTGGAATCAAAAAAGGTAAATCTGATTTGACTGCAGTTGTTTTCAGTGAAACTTTACACTAGCTACTTTTCTCCTAAACAAAACTCCAGTAAATAAATTCTTCAGTTTTACGTCCATTTCGGTAACATACCAATAATATGTTCACGATTTTATTGTTTACTCTCTGGATGCTAAACAATAAATAAAACATCCCTTCATGTTTTTCGCAAAACCAGATCATTTTAATACCAATTTATTGCATTTGGCTAGTGCCGATGTTGAAGCCACTACTGTCTTTAAGAGGACATGTCATATGCTGCTAAATTATCTTCCAATCCTGTCCATTCGCTACCACGTCCTTATATACCAACCTCTCCTTGACCTTTCTTTGCTTCTTCTCCCCTTTGGACCAAAAATATTCCCATAGTAGATACCTCACTTACAATTTACAATAAACGTGAATCCCCAAACGTCCTCTTAGAAATTTTGCATAAAAAATCCTGCGACCCAATTTTCTATACGGATGCTTCCAATCGGTTACGCAGACATTACAAACCACGAACTCATAAGTTCTTTCCAAATTTATCCTCCCCAACCATCCAATTGTCCAGAAAATGTACGACAAACTATCTTGATATAACAGTCTCTTTTATCCGGTTCCATCGTACACTGGATTTGCTGGAAACGAATCTGCAGATCGCCATGCCGAAGAAGCCACGAAGAATCCTCCTGAAGGATTTCAGGAGGTTGAGCTTGCCAATGATCTGAAGACTAACTTCAAAAACCTCTTGGCGTGATATATGGAGCATTACATAACATCTACCCATCTACTTCTCACATTTTCCGAAACTTTTTAAATAGGAGAGAAATTGTGACAATAAGATCGACCACGCAAAACTTCCTGTGTCAGTTAAGCACATCCTCAACGACTGCAGAGAATATTCTACCGCATATCAGCAGTTTGATATGGAAACCAATCTCAAGGAGAGCCACCAGTTGAAAACCCCCAGAACTACCTGTGGAGTATGTCCAGTTTACCTAGTTTTTTTATTTCGATTTCTGTTTTTGAGTTGTGTGAATTAATTAAGTAATCTCCTCATTCGATTCTCTCTCATACCCTTCTATTTCGTGGTAATAATCCTATGTAACCCAACTTGGAAACTTATGCTAACAAAAGAACTGAATCTTTTGAAAAAAAGTCATTTATTTCAATGCAAATTTTTTTCTAATTTCGTTGTAGGCGTTTGTCACGGCGATGACGTTGCATTATTATTTAAAACAAGTTTTATTCCATTGAGAAGAAGCAGTAGGGACGAAAAAATGATTAAAATTTTCACACAATTCATTGCTACTTATGCAAATACCAGGTAATTATTGTATTGTATACAATTTAATTTGCACTAAACTAATAGCAGTGCTGCTACTTTTTCGTTAGCTCCTTCAGCAATTCAAAATAAATTCATAAAATTTTCAAGATGAAGATATCGGTGAAGCTAATTTATATCTTTTTATTCTTATTTTAAGTGCTTCTAGAGATTCAAAATTTTCTGAAGTGAATTTTGAAAATTCGGATGCAGAAAAGGTTAATTTATGTCTTCTTTTTCTTCTTTTGTATGTTTCAATAATTTTGATATGAATTCCTGTCTTTTTATTCTTATTTTAAGTACTTCTAGAGATTTTAACTTTTTCTGTAGTGGATTTTGAAAATTCGGATGCACAAAAGGTTAATTCATGTCTTCTTTTTCTTCTTTTGTATGTTTCAACAATGTTGATATGAATTTCTATATTTTTATTCTTATTTTAAGTGCTTCTAGAGATTTTAACTTTTTCTGTAGTGGATTTTGAAAATTCGGATGCACAAAAGGTTAATTTATGTCTTCTTTTTCTTCTTTTGTATGTTTCAATAATTTTGATATGAATTCCTGTCTTTTTATTCTTATTTTAAGTACTTCTAGAGATTTTAACTTTTTCTGTAGTGGATTTTGAAAATTCGGATGCACAAAAGGTTAATTTATGTCTTCTTTTTCTTCTTTTGTATGTTTCAACAATTATGATATGAATTCCTGTCTTTTTATTCTTATTTTAAGTACTTCTAGAGATTTTAACTTTTTCTGTAGTGGATTTTGAAAATTCGGATGCACAAAGGGTTAATTTATGTCTTCTTTTTCTTCTTTTGTATGTTTCAACAATGTTGATATGAATTTCTATATTTTTATTCTTATTTTAAGTGCTTCTAGAGATTTTAACTTTTTCTGAAGTGAATTTTGAAAATTCGGATGCACAAAAGGTTAATTTATGTCTTCTTTTTCTTCTTTTGTATGTTTCAACAATGTTGATATGAATTTCTATATTTTTATTCTTATTTTAAGTGCTTCTAGAGATTTTAACTTTTTCTGTAGTGGATTTTGAAAATTCGGATGCACAAAAGGTTAATTTATGTCTTCTTTTTCTTCTTTTGTATGTTTCAATAATTTTGATATGAATTCCTGTCTTTTTATTCTTATTTTAAGTACTTCTAGAGATTTTAACTTTTTCTGTAGTGGATTTTGAAAATTCGGATGCACAAAAGGTTAATTTATGTCTTCTTTTTCTTCTTTTGTATGTTTCAACAATTATGATATGAATTCCTGTCTTTTTATTCTTATTTTAAGTACTTCTAGAGATTTTAACTTTTTCTGTAGTGGATTTTGAAAATTCGGATGCACAAAGGGTTAATTTATGTCTTCTTTTTCTTCTTTTGTATGTTTCAACAATGTTGATATGAATTTCTATATTTTTATTCTTATTTTAAGTGCTTCTAGAGATTTTAACTTTTTCTGAAGTGAATTTTGAAAATTCGGATGCACAAAAGGTTAATTTATGTCTTCTTTTTCTTCTTTTGTATGTTTCAACAATTTCGATATGAATTTCTTCGTGAATTTATGTCTTTTTATTCTTATTTTATTCGCTTCTAGAGATTTAAAATTGTTTGAAGTGAATTTTGAAAATTCGGAGGCAGAAAAGGTTAATTTATGTCTTCTTTTTTTTTTCTTTTGCATATTTCAACAACTTCGATATGAATTTATTCATTAATTTTGAAGATTTAAATGTTAATGAAGCTAATCCAAGTCTCAACTTTCTTCCTGTGTTTATTTTAAGTTATTTCCAATAATTTAAGACAGTTATTTTTGAAATGAGACATATATGCAGATGAGGTTAATTTATATCTGTTTCTTCTTTTTTTACGAGGTTTCACTTGTTTTTATATAATTTTGTTCGTATGTGATATTCCTCTTAATATGAACGATATTCTTTAGTATAAACGTTTTACATCGTTTGCTTACAATATTACGAAACTTCTTCTACCTTTTGTATTCGTTCCTATTTTTTCCCTACCTATTCTTCATCTTCATCTTTTTCAAGTTGTTTCTCTATTAGTTGTAGTGCTTATGATTTTATTTTTAGTGTTTATAACCAAATTATATTACACTGTTACTCTTTGATAGAAACAATTAATTTCTCTTCAGTAAACCTTCATTTAACAATATTGAATGGCTACCGGTTACACCTGGAAGCAAATTAATAGATACTATGAAAATAGAATCACCGACTAAAATGGAAATGATAAAGATGGAGGCAATAGGATCTTCAAAGTTTTGGGAAGATTTACCAATCAAAGAAAACCGAAAGTTATTTCCTGTTCTTCGTTAAAAAACTGTTGCTTAGAATAGTATTTCAAAAATTGTGAACTGTTCTGTTTATTTTATTGTTATGTAGCAGATTAAAACTGCATTTTGAAACACGAAAACGTTGTTTTTATATATTCACTGCTTCCTCTATCGAATATGATTATTAAAAGAAACGTTTTAATGTTTGTCATATTTCGATAGTTGATATTTCTCTGAACAAATTCCCTCAATAAAACTATAATCCGTCCACACCTGATTGATCGATACAAGATCCAAAAAAGTCCAAGCAATCTTCTTAATATCCAATTAAATTAATCCTCACCAATATATCTGACTTTGGGAAAAACCAGAAACCTTCTACCTGTTCTACCGGAAGTCAGTAAATTCAATTTCTGGTATGCCAAGTTAGTGAGTTTCTAATATTCACAATTACTCTGCCTGATGCGCGTTTCGATAACAAAGTTATCGTCTTCAGAGACTGAAGGTAAACTAAAATCTAAAGCTAAACTTGTCTTATACAAAATTATCCCACCAATAAACCTTCTCCCGCGAAAATTAATACTCGCCAACGGGATTAATTTTTAATGGGAGAAGGTTTATTGGTGGGAAAATACATGATAAAACGGGTATTTCCTTCATATTTTCCTTCGTTTTTATAATTTTCTCATCGTTAGAAAAGAAAAATCAAATTTTATCATGAAATAAAGTTTATTTGATTCGAAATTACATCATAGAACGTCATTATAAGTACAATCATTATCATCATAGCCCTGTTAATTATGTTGTTTGTCTTGGTCTGAAAGTTTTGCCGGAAAATTTTATGATAACGTCTTGAAATCTCATGTTGGGAGTAAGGAATTGCTGTAAAGTATCCACACCTTGTCTGGGCTCTCGATCGAATGGAAAACCCATAGAACGACGGTCAGGATAAAGTCTATCCTTAACACCGCAGAAACTATCAGCATCGTTGCAAATACCAGTAAGATCTTGATTGACCTGCGAAAATATAATACACCAAATTATTTTTTCATCAATTCATGATGAAATATAGTAACAAAAACCAAAATTTGGGGCCTGAAAAGAAAAAATCGCACCTGCACAAATATCAAACAACAAAATTATTAATGAAACTAAAGAAAAAAGATAACGCCAAATAATAAAACAGTTATGACAAAATTTCTTGAAAACATAAAACGCTGCCTTTTGTCATTTACCAAAGACCCATCAAACATCCTGGAAGAACTGGAAATACTATTTAGTTAGTAGCCATGATTCTTTATTTTAATTTTTATTGTATGAAAAATATTTGGATACAAAAGGATAATAACAGGACAAAAGTAAACGTACTATTGGAAAACCCTTCAACTTCAAATGGCGGCATGTGTCAAATTAGTTTTGACATTTAAAAAACGAACATAAATACATAAACACAAGTCATGAGTTGGTTTACTCCGCAAAAACGCTGAATATTTATCTCCAATTTTGTGCAACAATTTGTCGTAAATTTCCTGGTCATTCGACACCAACTAGATAAACACTGCGACAGGAGATTTTCCCAAGGTTGGTCGCCCTCTGACCAGCCGTTTTGCTGAGAATATTCCTTGCTCAAAAGGAGCCCGGAACATCGACCAATTGACATGCCACTCAAATGATCATTATCGACGATTCTTGCAGAATTTGGACAAAAGATTAGAAGATGTTTCCTTACATTGGAAAACCCTATAATTTTTTCAAATATCAGCTTGTGTCGAATCGGATTTGACATCTATGGAGCAAAGAAAAACACAAACCATGAATTGGTTTACTTCGCAAAAACCCTAAATAATTGTCTTCAATTTTGTGCAACAATTGGTCGCAGATATCCTGGTCGACACCAATTGAACAAAAATTGCGTCGTTTGATCAACCGTTTTAAAGATACTGGAGCAACAGGAGATTTTCCCAAGGTTTTTCAGCCTCTGACCAGCCGGAATATCGCTGCTGTTGCTCAAGAGGAGGCTGGAACTTCGGCCAGTCGACGTGTCACTCAATTGGGCATTGGACGGTCTTTAATTAGAATTTTGGCAAAAGATTTGAGGATGTTTCCTCACAAAGTACAGAGACTGTATGAGCTGTTAGCTGTTGACTCCCAAAGGTGTTTAAACTAGGCTTAAGCCATCCTGAATTTTAACGAAGAGGAAAATTATTTCCATTCAGCGGCTAATAATCGTATCTGGAATACCCAAAATCATCTTTGCTAGAGAAGACATCAAAACGTTTCTTTCTCTCCTAGCTGTGGGCTAAATATTGGGATTGAAGCATGTATTTCAATCTCTTTATGTAGTGGAAGGGCACTTCTTGAGCTACAATCGATATTTAAGGAAGGATTTGAGGTTTACAAAATTACTCGTATTGGAAATTCGCACTGGCCGGTCAGATAACCAGACTTAACCATGCTTTTTATAGTTTTTTGAAAGTTGACGCTAACAAGTCTCAGGCTCTTGGAGTTTTTAAGGAAAATAATACGAGAGCCTGTCGCGCGCGAAAATATGGCAAGAGTGATGGACCCGAATCCGTATGGTTCAAATTTTTCAAGCAGAGCCAGAATCTTTCTCATACAATAGTTTGAGTGAACTGAAATTGGAGAACCAACAACCCAAAGTGGAGAACCAATTTCCATGTTTCTAATACTTACTCCGTCATCTGCATAATTAGAAATCATAACGAACAATTCACATCGGAATCCAGGGTTTTCAGTATTTCCTTTTGGAATTAACATATGCTGCGGCCAGCCACATCCGCAGAAGTTGAATTGTTCCAAATTACCACCGCCTTCTGGTCTGTTGGTATCCAAATCGCGGAAGGTTCTTTCGAATGGAATCGTTACAGAAGATTGAGTTGAAGCTCGGATTATTGTATTTTGACCTTGTTTCACTGTAATCAAACGTAAATTTATATTTGTATAATATATCTATGGTTATCAATGAGAATGGTTCCACCATTTAAAAAAAAATGATTATTCAACGAACGAAAACATTTTTAAAGACAAAACATGCCAAAAATAAAATAGCTTGAGGAAACTGTTGGATGTTTTTATCATAATGGCTTGAAAATGAAATGAATCCAAAAAAAATCTCAACAAAATATCCACGAAATTTTTATTTATATTTTTTCTTCCACTTAGTGTTTAAGGCTCTTTTCTAAATAAGAACCATTTGGTTTTTATTTAGAATTTATTTTTATAGAAAAAATTTGATTAATTCTAGACCCTGTCTTGTGACAGGTACACAGCCGTATACCACCTGATTTTTTCGAAGAATTTTATTTTCATTAGGTAGAAAAAAAGTTTGATTTGGATGAGCCAATCATTTGGTATTGTTCAATCTCGAACTTATTATGCAGACTTCATTTTAGATTCATCGAGATCTCTGATTATATCTGAATTTGCTCTATTTTTCTGTTCATAGTTTTCCTTGAGTTACTTGAGATCTATTGAGTATTAAGTAGTTTAGAACCTGGAAGATCAGCTGTTTTTGTGAGAGACGACGTATCTAATTAAATGAATCTAGATGTTTGATCAGATCATTGAGCTCTGATTTCAACTAAGAATTTTTGAGTACTTGGAAATTCCTCTCTACGTCTTTACAATCTTATTCAGGGTACTGGAAGATCAGCTGTTTTTGTCACAGATGAAAACTTTTCGGAAACTACACCCCGGTTTAAGGTAGATCAGCTGATTGAGTATTTCAACTCAACTCAGAACGAGATGTTTAATAATTGTCATTGAGAATTACCCACCGATCTACAAGGGTAGAAATGATCAAATCACATAACTACGATCCAACTAACTCGATCAGTTTCCGAACAGGAAAACGTGATCAGAGTTAGTTTCCGGAAACATCCAGATCATGATCGGGTTAACCGATCATAGTTATCTCATTGAGTTGTGATTAACTGATCAATTTCGGGTACAAGGATCTCTATTTTTCTGATCATAGCTTTTTTTAGAGTTACTTGAAATCTATTGAGATAAATGAGCAAAATAGCACTTGCTCACATGAACCTTTGGTTTGCTCAATATCACACATTAACCAGAAGGTTAATTTTTACTTTAAATATCGAAAAAATACTTACGATCTACTCTGAATCTATCTAATTCAATAAACATGTGCCTTTGGTCTTTGAACAACCATGGGTTACCCCTCTCGTCGAATTTAGGCGCCATAAATATCCTACAAGTTCCCTGTCTGGCTTTACCGCTGTTGTTTACTGTGATTCGGTAGTTGAAAGGCTGATGATTGAGATGGGTAAATCTCACAAATACGGCACCACGTGGTTGGAAGTCCATTCCTCTCGATAGGTCCACGTCGGATTCTTGCCAGAAAGTGTTAAAAGTATTACGAGCCTTTCCTGATTCTACATTGATGCTTTCAACAGTGACTCCTGGGTAGTTCAACTTGAATGTAAAATATAAAAATACAGAAACCGAGACATGGATCAAAGTGAATGAAAAGCAATAGAGCAATGAGAAGAATTGAATGTATAACCAATAGAAAATTGACAGGAAAAAATCAACATTAGTGGTGAGGACAATAACATAGAAAAAATTTGATTCAATTGTCACAAACAATTTTGATCTTTATTGTACTGTTTAGTATTGATACTATTCAGGTAGAAGATTGTATAAACCTTCTTGGTATCATAGGAGGTATCATAAAACTATTGTCTTATTAAAAACAGAATAGGAGGTAATTTCTTCATAGTATGGTCCTTGCCAATGCAGTTATCCTAACGTTGAATGGAAGCATTTTTGCAAGAGTCGGTTGGAGCAGAATATGGTGGAATACCGACAAACAGAAAAATTTTTGCCTGCTAAAAACTTGTAGTAATAGATATTGTCATAATGGAAAAGAATGCGGATGGTTTATTATCTAAGATTTATAATTTACGAGCTCTGATTGTACTGAGTTCATAGACATATATCAAACTTTCATCTTCACTTACAATTTCGGCTTTGGAAGTCTATGATCAAATTTGGCTGTCGCGAGTTTCCATTGTGAATATTTGGGACTCCATCCTGTTAAGTTTGCGCTTCAAACGACGTTGTGTTTTCAAGAAGTTAATTAGTCATTTGATCCATTAAATTCTATAACTTATAACGGTTATTCTCTAGGTGATCAAGACTAATTTATAGTTTCCCTTTGGAACGAATTGCTTTTGCCTCAATCATAGCACATGATCACCAAGACCTTGATGTTTGACTTTGATTGATAGGTCTAATTAGAGCAGGGTGAGACACTTTTCCAATCTCCAGTAACACTTTTGGTCATGGTCTGTATGAGGATGATACTTCAATCCGTATCTATTGAAGAATGATTTCTTTGGCAGTGAATGTCAGAAGTCTTCGATCAAAGTCATTCATCTTTAGTGAATCATCTGTTAATTTGGTGCATCATCTTTTAAGTTTGTGCTTTGAAAGGACTTTACGAAATACGAGCACAAATATTAAATTTTCCACGGAGGTCACCGTATTGTGATGAGTGTCTTCCTTGAATTCGTGGATACGTCAACGTATTTCACCCTTACTTTCGAAATGTATCACCTCCTTAGTTATTCAGGGTGGAATACCAAGTAAGTAATTAACTGAACTCACCTGGAGACCATTAGAAAGAAATAGCACTTTATTCAGAAGTAACAATCTTTGATCAGTCTGTGTTTTCTTAAGTTAATACATGCAAGACTGAGCAAACATTTCAATCAGCACAACCCTTAGAAGTAGAGATATAAAACACATGGATTAGAGATGAAAGCAATAATTGCTGTAATTGCAGTATTTCAATTTTATAAGAAGCGATTTCGATTACTGAATGGAAGATTAATCTTTAAGCTTTAATCATCTAGAAGAAGCTTTCATCCTGGATCAATGAAGACTGATTCTTATTACTTTATATTTGTGTTGAATCGAATGCATGAAAGTGAAATACAAACAGTAGTAATTGAAGACCTGGACCAAGTTAATTGTGTTATAATATAAACCATATGGGTATTGGATATAAAATAACTTTGAAAATTGAAAAAATTGAATCTTATAAAAACAGTAACAAAAACGTTGATGCATATTAAAAATAAGAAGGCCTCGTAGATCTTATTGTAGTCCTCTTGGTCGTACTAGTCCATGGAGGCTCCCCAGAATTGGAAAATCCTTCAAGTGTCGCTGGTTTTGAAGCAAGGCTTTCATACTAAGTTAATCTATAGGATTTTCTTCTGGGTGTTAATAAGAACTTGACAGTAGCAGTTTACCATTCCACAAAATCAGAGGCTCTACCTGTATTTTATCTTCTCCCGCGTTATTCGACCTTCTAGTTTCTTTGCAGCATTTGTACTGCATAGTACGAAAGGTTTGGTCTTACTTATAAATGTTTTGACCTGTTAACTAAGACTAAATGATGTGTATGAAAACAATAAAAGATGCAATACTAGTAGAGTATTATTATCTAAATCTATTTACCTGCTCACTCGTATATCTTGGTAATATAGACTTAAATTGCTGGAAGATATAATCAATGAAAGCGTGCCATCTGTAGAAAATTGGATCACGCATAGCAGTTGCTGAATCTCCAATTACACCAAAAGATTCCTGCGAAAACCATTACGTTAAGAATTTATACAGAAATCAATTTAATTCAAATTATATTTACAAGATGTCTATGGTCAGGATCGTGGATGTAAGAGAGGAATACATGTCCCATATTGTGTAAATCTCCATATAGATCCCTATTTGGTGATAAAATACTAGATTCGATCATGTTTCCCAATACATCAATACCTTCAAATTCTGTCAACTCTGTTGTAGTACCATCAGGCTGAAAAATTTTAGAAAAAAAATGGTTAGATGTTATTCAATCTTCTATTGAATCAATTCTTACATTGGTAACTCTTCTAGAATGGATACACTCAAGAATTCTGTCTCTCCATCTTTCCAAATCATCGACATCTTGAACAATTTGATCTAATTCTCTCTTAAGGTTCGATAATTTTTGATTAGCAACACGAGCAGGATATGATCTGCTTGATACTGCGCTGTCGAGCTTTGGGAAATAGGCTTCCGGGATAGCTTTGCGCCAATCGATGAATCTTTCAACTCGTTTCAATCCAGTACAAAGCCTCTCGAAGTTATACCTGGTAAAAATACCTTTTTTATGATCAAAAAAACTTTTCGAAGGATTTACAGACGTATTGGAAATAATTTGAATTGGAATTATTTCGAAATACGATATTTCGAGAATATATTCCGGTGTTCTTCAAAGGAGAAAACAAATACTTCCCTGGCTAATGACTCGACGAAGATTGTATTACATCTTCTCTGAAGAGCTTGATTTCAATCGACCTTTTTGTCGATATCAACATCCCCAATGGTTTTCGGTTGCAATTAGGGGTTTTGACGTTATTACGTCTCCTCAGAGCGGTTTAACAACCTTCGTTCGGGTCTCAAGCAGTGTATTGAGAATTCTTAGAATAATTTGAATTGGAATTATTTCGAAATTTGTTATTTCGAAAATATATTCCGCCGTTCTAAAAGGAGAAAACAACTACTTCCCTGGCTAATACCTCCCTCGACGAAGATTCTCTGATTTCAATCAATCAATGGTTTTCGATTGCAATTAGGGGTTTCGACGTTAATACGTCTCCTCAGAGTGGTATAACAAACCTCGTACGGGTTTGGATTCTTTTGGCTAGAGCTCAGAAATTAGGAAAAAGTAGATTCTATTTACCTTGCTATAATTTGCTGATGCATGTAGTAGAAAAGTTCTCCTCTTCTGTTTTTGTTAACAACTTCTAGTGCAGCTTCAAATGGGTAAACTAAATGCCAGTGCCAATGATGAAGATTGATACCTAAATCTTCCCTGAAGTAAGCCAAAACATGTTCAGGTTCTAAGTTTGAAGCAGTGAAATCCTTCGGAATTTCAATTGGTGTCTAAAAATTTGAAAATAATATAATCAATACAATATTAATGGATAAGAATTTACCCTTGAACCAGTCGGTACCAGATTGGCTTCTTCTCTAGCTTGCGAAGTAATTTTACTATCGACATACTTGTCCGGGAAAGATCTAATAAAAGAAGGTAAATCTATATTTTTGGTATCCGATCTATGTAGGAGAGCAACAGAAAGGGCGTAGTTGAATAAATACGGATTGACACGATCTCTGGTATATACAGCCACTGATAGAAGATCATCAACAGAACGCATACCTAAAAAAAAACAAGAATATATTTTTTATAATACGCGTTATTCTTAAGTAAACAAATTCGTACCTAAATATATGTTAATAAGTTGACCAGCAATTTTTCTATGTTTAGGTATGAATAAAGAAAAATTGTCGTCTCTCCTTAGTTCCAAAATTTCTCCTAAAGGAGGAATAGAAATCGTTGTGACTGGAATTTTGCCTCCTGAAGCTTCCTCTCCAAAACGAGAAACTATTTGATTGCCGACATTTTTGTATTTTTCAGGCTTAAATAAAACAAATTTGGTCATCATTTAGAGAATATTAAGAAAGCTTTCATTCGACCTTGTGAATGGTATTTGTAGGAATTATGGACTTTACTAGCCTTTCTCTATTCATAGATAAATGTTTGAAACCAAATTTTTTAACTTTTTAGAAAAATTAGAGACAAAGAACATTGGGTTAGAGCATTTCTCTTTCGTCAAAAATTTTTATCACTAAATTTTGAAACATGAACTAAATTTTATTTTTCAAAGTTTTTATTTTCGATAATTTTTTTTCTTTTTTAATTTATGGTAAAGTGGAAAGGTAATTTTATGAATTTTTTTATCCTATATGTGGAGAAACTTGAATTGAATGAAGGTAACATCAGACAGTTCATTCGTACGAATGATCACTCAAAAGAATTCCACACTTATAAATATCAAACACACACAAAATGATCTTCATTTGATCGAAGAATTGGTAAGGAATAAGCAAATACCAGATACCCTCGTCACACACCTTTCCATACGTTTTTCCATTGATTGAAGCAGTGCTGGAAGTCTTCTTTGGTGAAGGCCTTTAGGAGCTTTGCCGTTTTTTGCTTTAGCGATTTCATCGACTCAAATCGGGTCCCTTTCAAAGCCGATCTTTTTTTTAACTTTTCTATCCTTTCAAGGAAATCTAAGCAGACCAGTTGAAGCAAGATCCGGATGCTCATTCGACGATCTGCACGCACAATTTTTTTGTTTTTGGTTACCTGAGCGCTGGTCATCTTCAGTGCTCTCTTGGACCTCACTAAAGCGCTTACACCACTTAAAAACACACGCGGGAGATAGAGAATTGTCCCCATAGGCCCTCTATGCGCGCAGTCTCGTTATAAAATATCCAGACCTCGAAGATCACAGATCTAATTAAAAAAATTCTATGAAGATTCAGAAATATGCTCGGCTCTGTTTTTGGATATAGTAGGTACTAGCATTTGATAGGGTCTAGTAAGAAGAAATTCTTCCAAGCCGGATAGATCTCAAGAAAGTTAAGACCTTAAGTTTAAACAAATAAAAGTAGGAGTGCCACTAGAGAGGGTGTTTGGTTTTATACATACGAAACACATTTAATATACTATTGATATGATTAACATAAAAATCGACATAATAATAGATGATACAACTATGGAATAACCTACACAAAAGCTACAAAGAGCCAATAATCTACCAAAAACTGTAGAAATGACTCTAGATGCTTTGCTGAGATGAAAGTGGCAAAGGAGCTAGATGCTAAATATATGAAAACGTTTTAGAGATCTGGGGCTGTGCTAGATCAATCAAAAAAGTACTTTCTATTATTGTTGATGCTCTATATTATATTCGAAATGCAAATCTGGAGATACCCCAACGTAGCAATAATAATAAAAGGTCGGAACCTTCAGACGCGGTGTAAATACCAATGGAAAACGTAGAAGGAAAACATTGTGATAAGAAAGTTCACAGATAAGTACAAGGGGACACTCAACTTAATTTTAAGGATTGTATTTATAATTTAGGCTGAATTGATCGGTTGCGACCAGGTGTGATGGAAATTCAAAGTGCAAATGATGTTTGCTGAATGAAAAAATCTTACAACCTTGGATTAGATCAGTAAGATCATCAATTTTTTGCTTAGACGTTTCATTATTAATGGAAAATTCGAAATGAATGAAACCTGAACCCTGAACGAAATCGGCAATAGGAATAGACTAGTAGTTAAGAGTAAATCAACTCATTTTGTTCAATTTTCAAGCCTACAATACAGATAATCAAGAATGAGATTTGTCATAAAAATAGTTACAGAAATATTAATATTATTCTTACCAAGTATTCCTTAGGTACATCAAAAACAGTGTTGTCGTCTCCTTTAGGCATAACAACCAATTCCTTTGGTCTGTCAAAGAGTTTGACAAGATTTCTCTTTGTGCTACTCATAATGATGAGATGATTCTGAAACAGATTATTCAATATTGTTCAAAAATAGAAAAGTACAAATAGTATCTTATTTACAAATTTTTTCCAAGCAGATACATAATCTTCAAGCAGGATTTGATTTCCTTCTAGAACTCACGCAATGAAGCTAGAAAGGACTTTTTACCTAGTCTTTAGAACAAATGAATTGAATGAAGTTTTATCTTCGAGTTCCAATTTTACAGTAATATTTCTAGTGAAAAGAATTACATGTGACAAATATCCAACGCAAAATTGAATGTAGTACCAATCATCTGATTAACGAACTTAAAATAAAATTAAATCTGGTACTTGTTCACTAATTTTGAAAATAAAATGGAAAACGTTAAAGCTAAAACTAAATAGACAGATCAAAATTTTAAAAACAGATAAATCTGTTATTATGAAAATATATTATAATAACAAAATTGAAACTATTGATTAATAATCTTATTCGATCTTAAAAAGAACGACTTTTTATTTGGCTATCAAATGCAAAGAAAATTAAAATTCTTGATGGCTTACCCCATAAAATATATGGTCTACTAAATTTACATAAACCAATATGACCCCATTTTCTAATTAATTGAAAGTTAATTTTGAGAAAAAAATAATACCAAAACAAATATTATATTAAAAACACATAAGATTTAAAAGAATAAATTAAAAATATCAAAATTGCTGGAGAATATGTAGTAATTTCGTTTTTTGTTTATATACAAATATTACAATCATGAAAGACATATTGATAAAAAAATGGTACAAAATGAAAGAATAGCTAGACAAACCTCAAAAACCCCATGATACGGCCCGAGGGCCGCTTCCGGCCCTTGGGCCATATCAATAAAGCCCGCGATCGCATTGTGTCACACACAGAAGAATAATGTTTTTTAGAGCTGTTATTCAAGCCTTTGAAACGAAGTGGCTGTGAGAAAATCAGGTAAAAAATCAAACTTTGGACCTTTTCCCTTATTTAAAATCATTGGGCACGATGAACCAAAAAAAAATTGAATGAATATTCTTAACTTCTGTAAAATTTTATTACGGAATTCAACAATCGTTTTGAAGACTTTCACAAAATGAATGAAATGAAATTCCCAATTTTCAACAATCCATTCAGTAATTTGAAAGAGAAATTTAATTAGATTGAACTTACTTACTTCCTCAATCAATTCTTAAAATAACTACAACGAATATGATAACTGACATCAATCAACTTGTCAAAACCAAAAGAAGAGAATTGTCAGGATCCTCGAGCTCAACATCTCAACATCTTTTATAACTTTGATATGATTTTTAACAACCATATATTATATACTTATATAATTTAATAAATAAAACAGTTTTTATTTTCAATCTGATCCACCTACCAATTCAAAATTTAATATTCGGCCCTCTGCAAAGTTGAGTTTGATACCTCTGCTTTAGAACTAAAACTCACAACAACATCTGCAAGTATGAAAATAAAATATACAGGGCGTTTTCTAAGTAATCTGAAATATTGCTATTGTCATAAACAATTGTTTATGATAAATGAGCTCTGACTGTAAATCTAATTTAATTTTCTGGTAACGGCCATACTTATTATATAAAATGGACTTTGAAATAGTTGTCAAATACTGTGTCAAACCTAAAAATTGATGCAAACACGAATAACCAATTTTTATCATAAGGATTTTTTGTGTTAAGTTAACAACGATGTCTGCACATCGTTCCAAATGTATTCAGCGTTATCCAAATAATCTTTATACGTTTATTAAGACACATATTCGTTTATAAGCGACAGGAACTTTTGCTAAATCATGGTATATTATTCTGCGACCCAGAAATGTGAGAATACCAAATTAGGAGAACCAAAATCCAGAAATGTTCAATATTTGCTACCTCTGTCACTGGATTTTAAATAATTCCATTTATACTGCTGATATTCTGTTTAAGGATCAAACCAACTTTTCAAGACATGACATTATGAGTTTTCACACGTGGGCGAACATAAATCCACACGCAACAGTTGTAGCATGATTCCAACACTCCTTTTGGGTCAATGTTTGGCTTGGCACGGTTGACTGGTCATCATTTCCTAGAAAATGAGCTTCCAGTTCACTTATTATTAGAAGGCGCATGTAGTTCATGCATGACGGTGCTCTTCCACAGTTTTTAAACAACGAGGAGGATCTCCCCTAGGTCACTTGGACAAAATCCTATCTAAAATCGCTCATTAAACTCAGGAAATTCTCAAAATTGTATTAAACAAAACGGTGATGTTATTTCTGGTATCTTCGAACGTATTTGGTAATCCAGAATACAATGAACTGACACCATATCAAAGTGAAAACAGGTGAGTTGATATCATTAGCTTAATTTGAAACAAATCAAATCATTTTCAAAGGGAAAGTTATGAATGTTAAGTCATATTTTGATATAAAAACCGAAATAGACCGAAACGTCATTTTAAACTAATTTTTTATCAAAAATCATGACGATTTATTATAGAAAAAAAATAATTTTAAAAACCTCAAGATCAATTTATCGATCGACAGCTGAAAGAAATTAAAATATCTCATAGTTATAGAAAAGAAAGTAAAAAAAAAACAAATTCTTCAATAATGTGAACCAAAAACTAAGATTTTTAGAAGAAATTTAAAAATCAGTACAAAATGAAGACGGGATGTTTGAAATTTGTTGCGAAATTTTGATTTGCTAAATACCAAAAAGGCATCCTTGTACTTGTTGATGAAGGAATTGAATTTTCGGAAAATTTGAAAATATAAATTTAACATAATATATTAAAGAAGACTAAATAATCTTACCTGTAAAATTACGCACGAAAACCGAGGAACTATTGCACTGTGAAAAGAGCCGACAAAACTCGAAATAACAAAAATGTTTCAGGACTTTTATACATAAAATAAGGAAACGATGTCTTATCAAAGTGGTTTTTCAGAATAAGACTTCAAAACATGCAGGTTAGTTAGCGGTTTTCAAAGTAAACAACTTTTGAAGTAAATATGATTATGAAATATTTCATGATATTTATATAGATTGTTTGGTATTTTCTGTTGAAAGCGAAACCTAAATCTTGAATACGTTATTTGCATCTGCATATTTCTCACAATCACTTACATTTATCGTATAGAGCCACAAAGGACTCGTGTAATCACCCATTATAAGAGGACTGCCCTAGAAGTACCTGGCCTGACCTAGAGAAAGCGGTAGCTCCTTTTATTTGAAAGGCCCTAGCCCAACCAATATGAAAGCTGAACTAGATTCTACTCGTGGTGAGACTGCTCCTTCGTAACCAACAGTAAAATATTGTGTAGCACAGTTTCAACGAGACCGTACAACTTACGAAGACCACCATCGCAGTGGTTAACCAAATGAAATAACGACGACTCCCGAAATGTTGAAAAAAAGCACAAAAGGGTATTTGACGTCTAAAGTGCGCGAGCTAGAAGACATAGTAGACATTTTAAAAAGTTCAGTACATCGCATACTATAAGAGAATGAAGATATGCGCAAGACGGGTGCTGCGTTTGCTCTCAATGGAATAAAAACAGCGCCGTGGAGATGTTTCCATCGTGTGTTTGGCAATGTTTTACGCCGTTTCATAACTATGGATGAAATGTGGGTCCACAACTTCTCACCATAAATAAGAGGTTAATCAAAACAATGGATTGAAAAGGGAGAGCCGGCTCCAAAGAAGGCAAAAATCGTTTCATATGCAGGCACGGTTAAGGTTAAGAAGAAAGTATTGAAGAAGACAGTGCACCAGCTCACACATATTTTATTGCAATGGCCAAAATTAATAAATTAAAGTCTGAATTGCTATCTCAAGCACCCTATCCTCCTGATTTAGCCCCCTAGGATTATTTTCTGTTCCCAGACTTGAAAAAATGGCTCAATGGTCAAAGAATTTGAAATATTTGACGTTTCTTATTATAAAAAGGGTATCGAATTTATTGAACATTGCTGGAGCTCAAAGGAGATTACGTTGGAAAACAAATAAATGTTTTTTTTTGTGTTTTTTTTTTGTTGGACGAGATACTTTTCAATTTAGCTTCTTGGATTACGATTTCAATATTTTTCCACAATTCGTTATTATCAGGGTTTCTGTGATTGTTAACCAAATTTGTAACAATCTAAAATAACTGATAAGAATTATTGATTCAAGTTATCTATATTCACACAAAAGTTTCAAATTTAAAATGCAGGCATTCAAAATAAATTGAATTAATGAATACCTTGTGAATCTCTGAAAAAAACTCTACCAAATTTCATAATTTATGTTTAGCAAATGATTGAATTCATCTTTTTGAAAATTTCACTCTAAATTTTCTGATTTTTTTTATATTGATTGCTTACGGTAAAAAATACGCATTTATGACAACACCTTTGAAACTTTTTGTGTCTGATATTTGGGTGGAATCGGACAAATGTCAATATTGGCGTATTATGGTAATGGGGCGATTGCCTGTCAAGCTGTCACGAAGTTGTCAATTCGATGCAAAAAAAATGTATAACCACATTGATAACTTTATTTTATTCAATACTTTTTATCATATAATTATCTAAAAAAACCTTGTCGGACAATTTTTACTGGGTATATACATCAAACTTGCCAATTTTCTTTAAATCTTCTATCTGCTATCATGGGATTATTTCAATTTTGTTTCTTGACATGTCTAATGCATATTGAATCTGTTATTCGACAAAAATAATGAGGCTTTTCGATACAATTTGAAAGAAAAGCACTTTTTCCAACTTTGAGATATGGCAACAATGATATGTCAATATGTCAAACGTACTCATAACGTGTTTAGGATTAATTTCGCCAAGGTCGTTCAAAAACGGCTGTTGTACCAGAAAACATGGATGCTGTGCGTGAACTTGGGCTTGCAATATCGTCATGTGACATAGCGTCAGATTGAGGTGTATTGATTAACCTGTTTCATCCCTGGAATCCCTGGAATCTAATCTGTAGAAGGGATAGGTAGGATTTTTTGGGAAAGATACAGAATTTAATGTTTTTATCACAAATACGTTTAAGCCGCTTTAAAATGCACTCTGGTGTTCAGTTCTTTCGCAAACATTTTCATTTTATCTCAAATCACGGTTTAAGGTTTTGTTTTTATCATTTATAAATGTTAGATCTGAAATTAATATTAATTTTTACATAACCTTTTATTCTACTGACTAGCAACTCAATAAACACGTTTGTAGTGCTGGTTGCCTATAGAATTTAACGAAAATCTATGAATATACAGTGTATGGCAGGTGCTAACGATAAGAACTATTTTTTAACTTCTCAAATTTTCTTATTTCAATCTTCTTCTGTTTTCTTTAGTAACTTCATTACCTATTCACAACATATAAACAATCACACTCTGTTATTTAAACAAATAAAACACCAAATTTATCGTAACAAAAGTTTATTATAGAATTAGTAATCGACAAACGTAATTTTGCAAACAATAATTATATGGTAATTTGGCCCACTCCTAGTACTAATGAGATTTTTAGCTCTATTAGCTATACCCCGGATCAAAGAATCGATCAAATTTTGAGATAAATTTGTCCAGCTTTGAATGACGGCTTCTGCGAGCTCATACGTTTAAGAGGATGCTGTAGACATTTAATTGTCTAGATATCGCCGTTCAAGTATATTCTATGTAAAGGTATGGGGTCAAAAAATTCGTATACTTTTAGATATTTTAGCAAGTAGAATAGGCGTTCACTGAGAATGTTTTTAAATGTAATTTTTTGGGGAGGATACAGACTACAATGTTTTTACCACAAATACGTTTACGCCGCTTTAAAATGCACTCTGGTGTTCAGTTCTTTTGTAAACATTTTCATTTTATCTCAAATCACGGTTTAATATTTTGTTTTTATCATTTATAAAAGTTAGATCTGAAATTAATAATAATTTTTACATAACCTTTTATTCTACAGACTAGCAACTCAATAAACACATTTGTAGGGTTGGTCGCCTATAGAATTTAACGAAAAGCTATGAATATACAGTGTCTGGCAGGTGCTAAAGATAAGAACTATTTTTTAACATCTCAAATTTTCCTCGAATCCTATTTTTCTTCATACTACACATAACAAAAAACCACCAAATTTATTGTAAGAGTAGGCGTTTGACTGAGAATGTTTCTAATTGTTTATAGTAATTCGACAGTTGTCAAATGTTCCAAGTATGAACATTACGTCTTTGTTTATTTTCAAATATGAAAAATATAAAAGAAAACGAACGACGACTCGTTTTATGACACAAGATTAATCACTTATAAGAATGGGTATAGTCAGACAATCAATTTACGATGTCTGTCGGTGTGCTAAGACATGTATTTCGCTTGAAAGAAAGTCAGGATCAGGCAAAAAAAATTGCCAAAAAACAAAACGAAGAAGACATAGGTTTTGGTTGATAATGTTCACGGAAAACACTACTGTATGATATATTCACTAGGAATTTTGCATTTTCTATGTTGATATTGATTTCCATTTCCAATTGTATTCAACTATGTCCAGGAGCCTTTTTGTGCCTTTTACTTTGATATCTAATTGATGACCCTAGAAGGCTTCTTGAAAGATGTTTTCAGACTAAAAGTAAAACAGGAGTGGAGTGAGGACAGATCCCTGTCTAACACCTCTAAGGATTTTCTAGCCGCAGCTGATTGGTTCCAATACAAATTTTCAAAACAGAGTATATCTTACTGCTCTATGAAAAGTCTGTACGTTCATTAAATTTTTCGTTGCGGTATCATCATAACTCAGTTTTGGGATTCCAACTTTTTACTATGTTTATGGATTAAAATCAAACACAGAAGTATACACAGAAAAATCTTTATTATTGTGTCAAACTGAGCAATAAATTTAACTACAATTACAACTCATTTTTTAATATTTCAAGATTATGTTGAGCCATCTTTTGCTTGAAAGTATCAAGAATAAATCTTCAAGAAGCGAAGTATCACGCTATAGCAGTCCCGATCCCTCCTCCCGAGCGGTTTCTACACTAGATCGGTTACAAAGTGCAAAATTTTATAGCCAGCCCTGTATAATTATTATGTTTTTGACGATTGACGGCTAATCATTGTTAATAGATTTAGTATATGTTAATTGACGTGTTATTTCACACAAAAAAACTTTTTATGGTATTTATATTCATATTCACTAACCTAAAAAAGTGAATTACATTTCATTATTTACACGAAATAAAATTACTTTCATCTCAATTTACAACGTCCTAAAATCAAAAAGACAATTAAAAATCTTCTATTTGCATGATGCATTTCATTCCACATTTTTGTAGGGTTAATTTAACTTTATTCTAGAACCATGTATTAAAATTTACCTGTTTCAGGATTTTTTTTAGACTTCACGCTATATTAATGTATACAATTTTTACTTATTTTTAACGCCTTGGATACTATTATAAATTCCAACGAGACCCTAAAATACTTCAAACCAAGGGTAAATTTTAAGTAGGGTGAAAACATTATAATGATCGTTAATGCGCACTTGTTTCTTTTTGTCTTCTTTCTGCTTCTTCCATTCGTTAGTTCTCCCGCCAGCTTTCTTAGTTTGTAAGGTAACACAGAAGGGTCGGAGTAGTTGTGAGCACTGTTGCCAAGCATCCGCTGTTGTTATAAAACAACGAAAACTAAATTGAAAATAACTTTTTCTAGAAAATTTTCAAAAAATATCACAATATTTCAGTCAATAATTTTTTAAAAATAATATTCACATTTGCTCAGAATAATTTGATATGTCTACTTTATTCAAAAAGCGAAACAAAAATCCATCAATGACTAAATTTTCAATTATTTTTTTGTTTATTTTTGCTCTTATTTGATATTTTTGGTTTGACAAAATTTACCGAGAAATTCTGTAGATTCTTAAAAGCATTTAATTTTGATGCGAAACTAGATAAATGGCACAATTTCGAATGGTTTTTTTGGATGTTTTAAAAATCCTATACCCTCTACAAAGTAAGTTTTATCTAATTTTATGGGGTCTGGAAACGATATAAAAACGTGTGTAATTGTTCCGTTTAACCCTCAAAGCTTCGATGACCTTGAAAATTTAAGTATGTTGTAGTATTAGACTTTTCTATTTGTATCATATATTTTCATATAAATTTGGAGCAATTCATTAGGCAGAAAAGTGAAGAATGATTCCACAGTATACATTTTTCGAGCTTATTAGCAATCGCGATGCAATTATTGACCTAACCTAACTTTACCGAACCTAACTTAATCTCACCTAACCTAATCTAACGTAACCTAACCTTTTTTCTTTGGTGTCCCTTAGCGAACATCAACTCACATAACCTAACCACACTCTATACAAATCATCTAATTTTTGATGACTTTATGTTCAATTAGAAACTTAATTGCATGTGTGTATATTACTAAATGTAAAATTCGTTTTGAATTTCCTTTGGCCTCGTTTAAACTTTTTAATAATATATTAAATTGAATAATTTCTTCAATCTCATAATTTCTATAATTAAGTAATTTTCATAATTAATCAATGTTTTCCATAAAATATGATTTACACAACAGTAAATCATAACACATATGAATTCTCCCACTTTCAAATAAATGAGGCAACACTGTGCGAAGTCAAGTTGGTCGAGTAGAAGTTTGGAATTCCACACAATCACTACTTTACATTACTTAGAGAAGGAAGTGTCCGCCACGAGTGTATGTATGTGTTCATCTAACGAACACTAAATTTAGCGGTTATTGTAGTTTTAATAATTTGTTTTAATTATTAAGTAAAAGACTTTAAAGGTGGTGATAAACAGTGAAATACATTAAGTGAAGTGCGTTTTGTTTGTATTTTGGTAATTCTTAAGCCTATAGAAATGAAGTACAATACAATAAGTTCCAGTAGTCTTGGCAACGAACGAAAATCTACATTAACGATATACACTGACACGGATGTATCACCAAACAAGGTAATTTATTTTTTTTTGTAAATATTTGGAATTTCATATATAATTATTTTAAAAACAAGTTCACTATTGAAACGGTTATTTGTGTTTATCACTCATTACGTATTTGAAAAAGTGTGTAAGTAGATAAGAATATAGAACGTACTCAGGTAATTTTAAAAGTATTTAAAATTTTTTTTCATAAATAAAATTATAGGAATGTGGTAGTTTTGTTAGAATGTCCATAAATTTAAAGCAATTACATAAAAGAAGCTTCGTCATTTTCATAATAATAAATACAAATTTGATGGATTTTTTTAATTGTTAACTTATGAATTCATAATCATTAAATAATAACCATTAGTATTTACTTATGTGTAACTTTATGAAATATTGTGATTAGCTTGAAGATAACGTTGGTATGATAATGGTTTTAGACCCATCAGTATTATTTAGCATTTTTCTAATAGTTGAACAACAAATTCCATATTATTATTGTTTAATTTATTAATTTGTAAGTTTTCAATATATAATAGTATATCATTTTTTAATTCACACTATACTTTCAAGGACAAAAATCACTTATTTTGATGATAATAAAATTACTTAATAATATTTATATAAAATATATTCTACTTAAAAAAAAATCCTAAAACCATCATATTTATTTCCGAAAATTGTTAATGCTTTTCTTAGGCAAATATTTTTGTCCAAAAGTACATTCAAAAACGAACAATTTAAAAAAAAACAAAAGCCTGGGAAGATGAAGTTGATCTGATTGTCCATGCAAGATCTTGACATTAAGGCTGCTCTACATGATGCAAGATTAAAATATTTCATAGATTAATATTTCATGTCATTTGACATTATGTCACTGCATCATGGTTGCCATAAAAATTCCAAAAGTAAAATTAAACATTTTCCTAACCTCAAACTTTATTTAATATTTTGTGGACAGTTTAAAATAACAAAGCTACTTAAAGTAAACAAGAAAAAAGTGGCCAGTGCATTACTGGCAATAATTATATCTATATTTGCCTTGCTTTTTGAGTCTGATAGGCAGATTAGCTAGTAAATTAGATGAGAAAAACATAGAAAAATTAGTTGAGAATGGATGAAGAAACATTTGAAAAACTCTTAAGGAAAATGAAACGTAATACCAGCAAAATTAAGAAACTCATTTGCGCACGCTTTTGATCAAGAAATATTGCGTCTTGCATTGCAGTGCACGTTGTCTTGCATCATGTCAATCGGCCTTTATCGGTTTTGTGCCCTTTTTATTGCGTGCAAGCTGAAATCTAGTTACTTTTGTTTTAATTTAACAGATCAGCTGACTTTCGTAAAAATTAGCTTTGTTATTTTCATTATTAAACTTGGTACAAAATATTAGTAAAAATTTGAGGTTAGGAATTTGTTTACTTTTACTGTTTACAGCGTAATTTCTTGAACGTTCTATTGTATGTCAAGCGCCCTTAATAAATATGATAATTTAAGATTAAAAATTTGTTAGGTTAGGATTTCCTTTGTTCATGCTTTCTTTGTAACGTTGAGTTTCACAATGAGTATAAAAAAATTATTTCTTGTTGTTAATAGTAATGATACGATTCATAATATGATTTTCATGTTTTTATCAATCAAGAAAGTGTCGAAATTTTGATTTTCAAACTTGAGTCTCCTTTATATCTTAAATACATTATAATAAGTAAAAAAATGAAAGAAAATTCATGAAAATATTGATTTCTCGATGTTTTATAACCAAAAAATAAGGTTTGACTCATTTCTAAACGTTTACGTGAATTTGACATGGTTGAACATAACCTCACAATAAGTAAGATTATTTGTAGTAGTATTAATTGGTTAGTTTTAAAAGCTTTTCAATAATTTGTCCTGGTTGTACTGGTTTAATAATAAAAAAGTAAAAATCGATAATTGTAAACAATTACATCTTTGACTTTATTTCTCTCTCTACTCAATTCCTCAGTCATGAAAGTCGTGTTCTATTTGTAACGTCTTTATTTCTTTTCTTATTTACTTTTTCTAAATTTCCCCTGGTATAACACCACGTGAAAGGATTGGTCTGTGATTTGTTTCATTTGATCCCGTCTCATAAGAGATCGGTCTCTACTGTTTTCCCTGTACTTCTCCAACCACTATTGCAACAATTTCTTCGTCTACACATCCATCTATGTGGGTTATTGAACCCAAATATGTACTGTCTACATATCTATTGACATTTTTTCGCAAAAATTTAATATTTACCTATTGTTAATGATAGAATTGATAGAACAACTGACATCATTGCTATTTGTGAAAACTGGTGCTAGCAACTTATCTTGTATTTGTAAACAGATGATTAATATTTTCAACAATAAACCATACCGCTTTGCGCAAACATCAACAGACAATCTGAATGTTTAATGAGTAAGAATATAAACAGATTATATTACGAACATACGTGTCTTGTGACGAATAAAAAATTAATTATAATGATGAAGTTACATTTCTATTGAAGTTAATTCTTTTCAATGCATAATAGATTTTATTATCTTTAGCAGACGATTTTGCAAATTTACGAGGATTGCTACTGAAGTATTGAGATATGACAACACTGATGTCACTATGTCAAATCTGACATAAAGTTTGACATTTGAGTTGTATACAGATACTTGTAACATTCATCTTGGTCAAAAATAGATGATTTTCTATGACTCTCGACGTGGATTAAACCAACAGCAGTGTGCCGATCAAATCGCTTCCACTTTTGGCGATTAATCACCATGTCGATCCACCTGGTTTTGCGAGATCGTCCAAAAAGTAATTGAGCTTCCCCGTGTTGTTGTCTGCTCATGACCATTAGTTTTGGTGCCAATTTCATTGATAGAGTTGACTACCTCTTGTATACATGTTGATTTATAAATTCAAAGTTACAATTTTTGGATTTTTCAACTTAACAAAGTGGATTTATTACTAAATTACAGGTAATTTTCTCAATGAATCCGACACGAGTTGTATTATATACTCGGTGTACCTTTTCGGTTACCGGAAATATCCTCGTCCCGAGTTGGGTTAGGTTAGGAATTGGCGTCAAAATAACTTTGACATTGACACGACTACGAAGTACACAATAAGCTGACAAATGACAATCAACTGTCAATACTGACATTACTTTCAATTTCCTCTTGATATACCTACTAGAAATTTTTTATTCGCTACAAGGAATTGTGTAAAAATGAAGACGAAGAAACTTACGAAGAATAAAAAAATTGATTCATCAAGGTGATTATATAAATAGAAACACGTATGAGACTTGCGAAGGATGTGGTCGCTGAATCAATTTGGTTTTAATTAATATTTTTTTTAGAATGTATTCATTCAAGTACATTAATTGTATGAAAATAGAATGAAGAAGGTAACGCCGTATACTTTTCAAAGATGTTCAACTAGCCCAGTCAGATTGGCTTTAAAGAGGGGCGGAGATTTACGAAATCTCTAAGCAGCAAATTTCCTTCGGAATTCGTTGGGGAGGGGGTTGCTGGTAATCTAATTTCAAAAAGTAGAGGTACCAGACTTGTTTTTGCATCCGCGATCTCGATTTAAAGGGTTATTTTTTGTCTCTTGAATAATTCGTTTATTTTGAATTTTACACGAAAAATAGTTTTCACAAAAGTTGTCTAATATTAAATTTCCCACAATTTTGGTTCTCATCAATTTTTTCCTAGGATCGATTTTTAACGATTTATACCCGAAAAAAGGGGGTTAACCTAAGTATTCTATTATCGCGTTTATTATTAATGTTGTATTATTTTTTCTGTTTGTCTTTTTGGGACGCACGTTAGGGGCAAAGGAAAAGAGAACCTAAATTGCAGGAGATTTATCGAATTATTCAATGAACGAAAATTCTCCCCCACCTCTTCGCAGGTATAAAACGAAAAATATCGATCCCACGAAAAATTGATGATTATCAAAATTGTAGAAAATTTAATTTTGAACAACTTTGTTTATTAAAATTTTTCGCGTAAAATTGAAAATAAACGAGTTATTCGATAACCAAAAATTCATCCCCTATTTTCGAGTATAAATCTAAAAAAATCGATCGAGGAAAAAATTGATGACAACCAAAATTGTAGAAAATTTAATTTTGAACAACTTTGTTCATTACAATTTTTCGCGTAAAATTGAAAATAAACGAGTTATTCGATAACCAAAAATTCATCCCCTATTTTCGAGTATAAATCTAAAAAAATCGATCGAGGAAAAAATTGATGACAACCAAAATTGTAGAAAATTTAATTTTGAACAACTTTGTTCATTACAATTTTTCGCGTAAAATTGAAAATAAACGAGTTATTCGATAACCAAAAATTCATCCCCTATTTTCGAGTATAAATCTAAAAAAATCGATCGAGGAAAAAATTGATGACAACCAAAATTGTAGAAAATTTAATTTTGAACAACTTTGTTCATTACAATTTTTCGCGTAAAATTGAAAATAAACGAGTTATTCGATAACCAAAAATTCATCCCCTATTTTCGAGTATAAATCTAAAAAAATCGATCGAGGAAAAAATTGATGACAACCAAAATTGTAGAAAATTTAATTTTGAACAACTTTGTTCATTACAATTTTTCGCGTAAAATTGAAAATAAACGAGTTATTCGATAACCAAAAATTCATCCCCTATTTTCGAGTATAAATCTAAAAAAATCGATCGAGGAAAAAATTGATGACAACCAAAATTGTAGAAAATTTAATTTTGAACAACTTTGTTCATTACAATTTTTCGCGTAAAATTGAAAATAAACGAGTTATTCGATAACCAAAAATTCATCCCCTATTTTCGAGTATAAATCTAAAAAAATCGATCGAGGAAAAAATTGATGACAACCAAAATTGTAGAAAATTTAATTTTGAACAACTTTGTTCATTACAATTTTTCGCGTAAAATTGAAAATAAACGAGTTATTCGATAACCAAAAATTCATCCCCTATTTTCGAGTATAAATCTAAAAAAATCGATCGAGGAAAAAATTGATGACAACCAAAATTGTAGAAAATTTAATTTTGAACAACTTTGTTCATTACAATTTTTCGCGTAAAATTGAAAATAAACGAGTTATTCGATAACCAAAAATTCATCCCCTATTTTCGAGTATAAATCTAAAAAAATCGATCGAGGAAAAAATTGATGACAACCAAAATTGTAGAAAATTTAATTTTGAACAACTTTGTTCATTACAATTTTTCGCGTAAAATTGAAAATAAACGAGTTATTCGATAACCAAAAATTCATCCCCTATTTTCGAGTATAAATCTAAAAAAATCGATCGAGGAAAAAATTGATGACAACCAAAATTGTAGAAAATTTAATTTTGAACAACTTTGTTCATTACAATTTTTCGCGTAAAATTGAAAATAAACGAGTTATTCGATAACCAAAAATTCATCCCCTATTTTCGAGTATAAATCTAAAAAAATCGATCGAGGAAAAAATTGATGACAACCAAAATTGTAGAAAATTTAATTTTGAACAACTTTGTTCATTACAATTTTTCGCGTAAAATTGAAAATAAACGAGTTATTCGATAACCAAAAATTCATCCCCTATTTTCGAGTATAAATCTAAAAAAATCGATCGAGGAAAAAATTGATGACAACCAAAATTGTAGAAAATTTAATTTTGAACAACTTTTGTGAAAACTATTTTTCGTGTAAAATTCAAAATAAACGAATTATTCAAGAGACAAAAAATAACCCTTTAAATCGAGATCGCGGATGCAGAACAAGACTGGTACCTCTACTTTTTGAATTTTGACTACGAATAACCCCCCCCCCCCAACAAGTTTCGAAGATTTGCTGCTTAGAATTTTCGTGAATCTAAATGACTAATTCGATTGGGCTAAATGTAATATTAAAGAAACACGACATGAATTATAAAACTTTTCAGTACATTGTATTGCAACTAATTTATTTAAAAAAAAACTATTACATCACTACATTCCTACGCTGCTCTCTATTATATTACTTTTTAACTATCTTTAATAATTTATTTTGAAACGGCATTGTTCGAAATGAAAAATCCAAGTAATTGTTTAGTCAAAATAGACATAATAAATATTCCCACAGAGCTGAATTTTTGTGTAGACATTCATTTTACTACACTATCAAACGGCTTAATCAAATGCTTGAGGATCCGATCGATGGGCGCTTCAATCAACACTTCAATCTTTTGATCAAAACTCTCATTCGAAATTGAGAAATGGAGGAATGTAGTGCGTATAATTATGTCAAATGTAGATTAGGGGTGGCTGGCTTTAGCATTGGTTGCTGTGAAGTGGAGAAACCCCAAAAAGAAAAAAAAAAGATGGTGGTTTTTATCAATCACCAACAATGCTTGGCTACAAGATACAAACGGATTTCTAAACTATCAATCACGCTTGATACAATCAATTTGCTCAAATATTTGATCAAGCCGCTTGATAATATAGGGTCTACTTTAGAAATAAGTTCCCAGAAGCTCCCCAAAGTTAATGAAAGATCAATATTTGTGCTTTTTGATTTTATAGCAAAGATTTAACGTTTCTAAAATATCTATTTATCACCTAATCAAACTTCTTTTAGTTCCTAAACATTTGAAGGCAATTTTTGTAAAATGTTTAATTTTTCTGCAAGATATATTAAGATAAGGGCTTAAGCTTTAACTATTAAATAATGTTACGTTCATAAATAGGAATTTTAATATAAAAACTCAACCTAAAAATGACTGTTACAATAAGTGACTCCATCATTTCTTTAATCGTATTATTAACTGTATTCTCCCAGTTTTCAGGACTCCCAAAAAAACTGTTTCATATCACTTTTTAAAACAATTATTTTTTTCTTGAAATTTCCCCTTTTATCTATGCCAAACAGATATTACAAAAATTTCGTAAAGTTCTTTGATGATTCCATATTTAAAATCCCTAGCTGCATAATCTTCCGTCACGAGTTGTCTAATCTTCATGACAAGCACGATCACTAGTTGGCACATTGTAACAGAATTCAAAATATTTAAAATGACCAAGTTTCGGATTAGTAAGTAGGTTTTGTACATAAAACTAGACTATAAGAAAGCGTAGGCCTAATCACAAGACACGCGGAAGTTTTTGGTAGGGCCGATGACCCGAATTGCCAATTCCGTCAAATAGGTGAGGAAATTAGGATATCCTAGTGCTTCAAAGCCAATAATGAAGAGCTTCTATTAGCGAAGAGACAAAGGGGACGGATTAGGACGGAAAATGCATCCCCATTCTTAGTTAACAGTAATATTAGAAACATTAGTTTATCGCGGGCAGTTATTACTGTACTATATCTGTCGGCATCATTGAATAAACAAATACGGGTGTTTGTTTAACCTTCACGACTGTTTCAATGAAAATGATGAGTAACATCAAATTTACCCTTATGATTTAGTTTGCGTTTGATATTTTAGATTAATTTTAATTAGGTTCAATTGCTTAGCCGACTGTACTTATTATTTCAATTGAACCGTTCATTGACGCTGGTTTCTTCATAAATGTTAGACCTCAAAAGTTACTACGTTTTTTATCAATCCATAAGCAAAAAGGATGGCCGGGGACTGATGATATAAAAGTTGTAAGCCAAACTAAAGTTGGTAATTAACTTTACCAATACTCTTTTTCAAATTATAGATCTTCAAAATATTAATTTAGTTTTTTTTTTAATTCCAGTATTGTTCATTTTTATATTGTAAACAAATTTACAGTATTACCTTGAAGACAGAAAGGGACTTCTTGTAAAGGTTATTGATTCATAATTTCTGTAGGGATGAAATTATCAAAAAAAGATTTTCCCACGCTTTAAACTTACAAAAATGTACTCTTGTTCACATTTGATGAATTGCGTCGTTTGGCTGATATTGTCCATTTGATTAATGCATTTTCGAATATTTACTTACTGTAATAAAAATAACTCACGTGGAGGTGTGAAAGAGAGGATCATTCCCCATAGTTCTTTTCGCTTATTTCCTGTCTTCCTGTCAGTTTCTAACTCCTACTGCTTAGATCGTCTTCATCCATTTTGTCCTAGGCTTGCTGCGTCTTTTCCTACAACCTGGATCCCATTACATCATATTATATGCTGTAGATTTTGTTCCTTTTCTCCATATGTGCTCCAGTGGAATATTTACCGATTTTCCGCCTCTACAGATCTCTGAAGTTCGATATCTTCGTAGTTTAATTGAAAAACCTTACAACACCTTTTTGCGACATCTTAACTCGCTGAATTTTGATTTTTTTGACAACATATTTCGCCGCTGAGCTCGTCAGTTATTTCTTGGATCGTTCTTACCCTATATTCCCCTTCAATAACGTTTACTGGTTCCACTGTTGTTCTTATTATATTTCTTTCAGTTCTTCTCAGTTTTTCTTCATCAATTCTTCTTAGTGTCAGCTGATTAGGTACATCATTACTGGTTTAAACATCGTTTTATATATATAAATTGTAACGAGCTAGCTATATTATGAGCGGTTTCTTGTGGGAACGTAGCAATGAAACACCAAAGTGGACTAACTTTAATATATTTTCCAAGCTTTCGAATACTTATGTATTCATTGTCTGGGACTGAAATTACAATAATTAATTGAGATTTTCGGTGGCTTTGAATCGTATTCTTGTGAAAAATTTTAAAATTGATAGGTTTCAAAATTCAATATTCATATTGACGTTGATAGAATTATTGATTAATTGAAACATTGTTTCTGGTTATAATAGGAATTTTCATTAATTTTCAATTGGTTAGATTATGAATGACGTTGAATTTTTATAGGTTAGATAAGGGTAATTTGTTGTGAATGATGTTCAATATTGATTGGTTAATTTATTGGTAACATTAAATTTCAATAGTTTATGTCGTTTTGAATGTAGTTAAATATTCATTGGCTAGAATATAAATGACAATAAATTTTATAGGTTATAAGTGAAGTTGAAATTTATAGGTTAGGTGAGGTTAGTTGGTTGTTAATGGCTTCGAATTATTATAGGATTTGTTTTTCCAAAATCTAAAAGATATGCATAAATAACACTAAGGTTATTTAAATCAGTTTTCTTGATAATTTTTTACAATTTGAATAATGAATTTTGAAATTTTTTACAAGAATACAAATTTTATTATTCTTATACATATTTCTTATATTGTATTTGACCATAATTTCTGTGCCAGACGAAGAATACATAAGTATTCGAAAACTTGGAGAATATATTAAAGTTAGTCCACTTTTGTGTTTCATTGCCACGTTCCCAATAAGAAACCGCTTATATATGAGTTTCGGGAAGAGTTTACTTTCCAATATCTCATTAGAACGGAAGGCCTCTCCTTTATTATTAATAATAATGTCAATGTTATTAAACTTTTCTGTTTCTATGAATTTGTACTCGCCAATTTTCATCTATCCGCTTCCCCTCTGTAATTATCTCGTTTAAAATTGTCTCCATTATAGATCTTCTATATCATCAACGTAATCGATTACTTATCCACCACTTAACCTCAAATTTTCTTTATGTAATCAACGATCAATATTATTTTTTTTCCACGAATCTTCTTTAGGAGGAAAGTGTTGATACCCCAACCACCCCATTACAGGCTTCACTTGCACGCGCCTACTAATTAATTTAAGCGCGTTCCTCACCTTTTTTATTTGCATGATTACTCAACTAAATATTACATCAAAATTATCCTTTTTATTCACCATCATCCACGAGATTGTTTATTACCCGTGGGTTGGGGATACCAAGGACACTTATTGTTTATGTATTACATTGACAGGACACAAATAAAACTTCGTCTATATATATGCTAATGTTCTTTATTATATCAGGTCAATGTATTGTACAATGTATTCTTATCTATGACTTATAATTCCGCCTTACAACACCAAACTGATATTGTCGTTTCAACAATATCGTTTCTCTTTGTTTTAGTAATAACCGCAATACAGGATGTACATTGAATCATTCATGTGGGGACATCCACTGACATGTTTTTGGAATCGACAAGTTTTGTATTTGGTTTACGCAAACTGAAAATTTCTGAGAAATTCCAATGTATTGGGAATTCAAAATTCAGTCCCACACTCTATAAATACACCAATTACATTTTGCAAAATACCAAAAAAAAAACTTTTCTTTTGTCTCCTTATATTATATAAAATATAGGTAACAAGTTTACGCAAGAAATTGGAATTTGTTCAATCAATTATCTAGGTACCTACCTTTCCAATAAACACTGATTAGTAAATAAATTACATGTTAGACATGTTACATTTTTACACAGTAGCATTTCAGAAGAAGGAACCCAGTTCCATCCAGCAAATATTTCGATCGATTATGGCTACTTTATAAAGAAAGAGTGTAGAAAATTTTCTGCTAAAGATGCAGGAGTACCGCAAGGAGCAGCTCTATAATCCTCGCGAACTTAGAGACAAGAACATCATGAAATTACTTCAAAACGACGAATAGTCTTTGAACATAGAGATGAGAAACAGTAAAAGCAAAGCCGTCCTCTACAAGAAGAGAACGGTCAACCAATCCGATCAAAACATCGAAATAAACGACGAAGACGAAGAAAATCATTGGAGAGACAAAAAGGTCAAATACTTGGGCGTAACAATCAACCAACGATTCGCTTTCAACTAACACGTGAAGAACATCGTGGACAAAGAGACAGTCGAGTGCATATCTTAGAGGATTGATCGGTAGAACTTCAAACTAAGGTTTGTAAAAGAAGTACTCTCGAACCGATACCACAAAAAGGTTTGTGATCGGTGACTACCGCTATATCGGATAATGGGTTCTAGGCTCCAGCAGGATTGGCTTGACCGGAGCTAGCTTCTGCGGAAGACACCTCAAAATCTTTTACGCTTGAGGAACACGCTACCGCCAAGGTATTCGCTGTGATGGAATGTGGAAGCGCGATACTCAATCGACGTCACAAGATCAGAGTAATCTTAATCTGCTCAGATAGCAGAGCTGCCATATAACGGCCAAAAGGTGTGCTCTGGAGTTCAAGAAAGTCCTACAAAATCTTGTGAGTGATTGCTACACGATCCAGCTAGTTTAAGTGCCCGGTTACTCGGGCGGACTCATTCTTCAAACTGGGATTGGCGAAAATACCGATGTAGCTAAAAGTTTTGCTATCGCCTCTCTCAACGGTCTTCTTACAAGGAGCGTAATCATAGATAGAGATGCCTGGCATAAGACAGCAAAGGCACACATAGATGGACCTTGTGCTTCTCAAAGGACATGAGCCTTTGGTAACTTCAAGTGAGGCACGACGGGCCTATCTGAAGTATGAAGATAAACGGTGAAAGTCTACTAGACCACAAGTTACTAAAAACTGAGACCAAAAAGGAGCTATCAACAGTTTCAGATTCAAAGGAACTACACCAATTATATTAGAAAACTCATGAACGGGGGAAACAACTGCTACGATAGGTTGAATTAGGTTAGTTAGAAGATCCAAAAAACAACAAATTTAAGACATAAGAATGAAAAAAAAAAACAGAAAAGACTCTATAAAATACATGAGAAGGTAGAAGAAGGCGATGGACCACTCAAACTAGAGCTTTTTTTACCAAAGAAGATTAGAGATACGACAATATAAAGAATCGTGATGACAAGGATGTACAACCATCGGAGCTAACTCACTAAGAATCGAAAAAACCTCCTAGAATCCCCCTCAGACCTAAAGGGAGAAGTCTAAGTGCGACAATCCAGACTAAAACCACGATTAGGTCTTGTCAAAATTAAGTTTATGATCGAGATCTGTTTAAGGTAAGGAATATTGTATTTAGGTCCTAAAATTTCACGTATTGTTCCGAGTGGTAGATTTGAAGATGATCTTTCTGAGTTAAGAGATGGACATTCTGCGATTATGTGTTTTATAGTCAATTTGCAATTGCAGATGCTACATTTTAGTACAGTTTTCACATCAAATAAGTAGCTATGGGTCAGTGGCGTATGATCTAAACGGAGACGCTTTAGAAGAACTTCAAGTATGCGATTTTTCGGTAGTATCGACCATGGTTTTACTGAGTCTTTCACTCCAAGAAGTTTGTACATTCAATGCAATTCCATTAATTGAGCAATTTATTCTTTAAGATTGTTTTAATATCGGCAGAAGTTGAAAAGTTCACGCATTCCACACTATCACTATTTACAGCTTCCTCAGTGGCCCAGTCTGCATTCTTCGTTGCCTTTTATTCCAGTGTCTGAGAGGGGATCGGAAAAAAATTTATTTTTTTGTTGTTGTCTGTGTAAATGTGTACAAAGTTTTTGTACCCATTGAGTATGTTATTAAAGTGTCCTTCGATTAGCGTTTGGTTGATGTGGTGTTTATCGAACTGGATAATGAATTTGGTGCCTTCTATTGTCCATGGTGAAGTCTGAGAAGATTCGATAGAAAGTCATTCAGGAAGGAAGAAATTTAATTCACTTGGATGTGTTTATTTAAAAAAATATTTGGGAATTTCTTGGAGAATATAATTAGAAATATTGGATTTTATGGCTCCCCTGATTCGTAGTACAGACTTTCCACTAGTGTTGTTTTGAATGCACCTGTTATCAAACGTAAGGCTGAATTGTGAAAACTGTCGAGTTTTTTCAAAAACGATTTTTTAGCTGTTACATATACAATTGATCCGTAGTCTAGTTTTAATCGAATAATTGTTCCGTACTGTCTTGAAATTGAGAGTCGATATAAATAGGTCGTAGCTGGGAATTAGTCTTTTAACTTGAATATACAATGTGTTGAACAAATTATTAATTACTCCCAGATTGAATAAAGAGGGACGCCCTCACATATGGGAAGAGCTAATTCTTGATTTTGTGAAAAGAGAAGTGAATAAAGCTTTCTATTATTTTGCTCAGAAAATTTAGACCCGGCATGTTCTATATGACAAGGCTACTAAACAACAACTAAACGCCGGATTTACCGCCGTATTTTGATAATCAACTTTTTTACTCGGTTTTTACTTATGAAAGGTTCGGAAAATCCTCAATTCAGCTATTCCGCCCAGCAATAAATTCTAGTTCTCCTACGCTTATCTCGTTTAAAATAAAACTTGTTGTTTATATTTGTTATAAATCTCTCGTACCAGCTGCAAGTCTATCTAAATTTATTTATCGTTATTTTTTGAATTAATTATCTCGCTTTGTAATCCGTTGAAGTAACTAATATCATTTAGATCAAATTTAGATTCCTTTATTAAATCCTGATGATACATTCATAAAGAATCTCGAAGACGATCTTGTACTGTTAAGACTTGTTTTTATATATTATGATGAAATGCATACCAAACTTAAGAATCACGAACACAAGATTATGTAACATATTTGAAACCCTAAAACCAGAAAGCGAAACAAATTTACGATACGAGGCGTGTCCAATATATTAACACGCTTACGAGGATTTATCGATAAGTTCCATGCATAAACAAAATATGGCGGTACCATAGCAACGAACAATAACGTATTAGAAGTGTAAGTGTAAAGTTTGACGTCAAAAAAGTGAACCAGAGTTACGCAATAGATTAAAAAAAAAAGATGTCTACCGAAATTGTGAAAATCGAGCCATCATCAAGTACCTGTATTTAAAAGGGTTAAGAGGTAAGCAGATTTACGAAGATATGCTTAATACCCTTGGTGATGGTGGGAAAAATTGGACTGCAAGCTTCAAAAGAGGTAAATTTCCCATTGAAGATCGGGAAGGCCAGTTTCTGTGTCAGTCCCCGAAAACATCGATGCAGTTCATGACATGTTTTTATTAGACCGTCGAATTGGGCTAAAACGGATATCTGAAGCACTGAAACACGTCAATTTGGACATAGGAAAATTTTCCGCAAAATGGATTCCCAAATATTTGAATGTTGACCAGATCTGTGCTCGATTTGAAAACGAGGATTTATCGATAAGTTCCATGCATAAACAAAATATGGCGGTACCATAGCCACGAACAATAACGTATTAGAAGTGTAAGTGTAAAGTTTGACGTCAAAAAAGTGAACCAGAGTTACGCAATAGATTAAAAGAAAAAAGATGTCTACCGAAATTGTGAAAATTGAGCCATCATCAAGTACCTGTATTTAAAAGGGTTAAGAGGTAAGCAGATTTACGAAGATATGCTTAATACCCTTGGTGATGGTGGGAAAAATTGGACTGCAAGCTTCAAAAGAGGTAAATTTTCCATTGAAGATCGGGAAGGCCAGTTTCTGTGTCAGTCCCCGAAAACATCGATGCAGTTCATGACATGTTTTTATTAGACCGTCGAATTGGGCTAAAACGGATATCTGAAGCACTGAAACACGTCAATTTGGACATAGGAAAATTTTCTGCAAAATGGATTCCCAAATATTTAAATGTTGACCAAATCTGTGCTCGATTTGAAAACGATGTTGACTTCTTAAACCGAATTGTTACTATGGATGAGACTTGGGTACATTTCTACGACCCAGAAACAAAGCAACAATCGATGGAATGGCGACACTCCGGTTCTCTAAGACTTAAGAAATTTCTTGTCCAAAAATCTGCTGGAAAAGTTCTTGCTTCAGTTTTTTGGGATTGTCATGGAGTAATCATGATTGATTTTTTGGATAAGGGTAGAACAATAACTGGAGATTACTATTCGACATTACTGACCACTCTACAAGAAAAATTAAAGACGCGGAAAGCTCTCTAAAGGTGTTTTGTTTTTGCAGGACACAAATCGCATGTTGCCATTTTAAAAAATTCGTGATTTAGGGTTTGAATTACTAGAACACCTCCTTTATTCACCAGATTTCTCTCTGTCCAACTGAAAAAATAATTAAAAGGTCTTAAATTTTCTTCCAACGAGAATATAATAAAAGCTGCAGATGTCTGATTTGCAGAGCAAGAAGAAACATTTTTTTTTAAAGGTCTAGAGACGTTCCAGGGGTTCGCTGTAATAAATGTATCCAATTAAGAGGAGAATATGTTGAGCAATAAAATATTTTGATATTGAAATTTTGTTTGGTTTCGAACCTCCGATCTCCGTGTTGGAAATCAAAAACTTCGACAAACAAAGCGCCCCACACTTTTTAGTTTGATGTGTTTTTAAGTTTTTTTAAATAAGTTTCTACTATCATGGGATTTTGTTTAATACTCTGAACGTTGTGAAAGAAACAACGTATACTCCAAAAGTGAGTAGAATTCGACTATGGGGGAAGCATTCACCAGGCTAAATGCAAACCAAAATTCACGTCTAACGTGATAAGTAAACGGTCAAAACATTGTAAGCTCAATAACATGGGGTTAACAGAAGAAGCTTTGTATGCATTATGTCAATCAGAGGAGGAAGAGGACGTTTCATGTTACTGCAGTAGTTTCCATGCAATTCGCAGTTTTAGACCACCATTATATGTCCAGTCGAAGTCACCTGTATCTGTTTTACATTGTTTTTAGATGTAGTATTGGTGGAACGTTTCCCGTGACTGTCATCCACGTTTGTGGAACGCAACGTCCGCAGTATATTTTCATGTCTCTGTGTAACCGTGTGTGCTTTTCAACGATGTCCAAACACGTGATTTCAAAGAAAAAGACAATCGTTATATACCACCATTCCCTTTTCCCAATATTAATAATAATTGGATTGATTTGGGCTTAAGTAGATACTTCTTGGCAATATTTTTGTTTGTTTCTAAAGTTAAAAGACAGAATCTGGGACTTTTGTACCGAGCAAAATATAATTCAAAAATTCCAATTCAAATTTAGACCCGGTCTTCCTAGTGATAACACCATCACCAATCATCAAACTATCGTAACTCATGCAGTAAACCGAAAACACTGCGCCGTTGCCATCTTCATAGATATCCAGAAGGTTTTTGATCATACCTAACACGTCGGACTAGTTAGGTAACTTGAAATATTGATATATTCATATTTCATCATAGCCCCCTTTCCATGCATCATTTATACGTATGATCCCCCAAATACTCGTCACCAACTAATTGTTTCCGTCCTAGACATACGCTCTCAACGTCAAATCTCAAAATTTCCTGATTCAATTCCCGTTTGGTGCAGGAGGTGGAAGGGGGCTGTGAATTCCCAAAAAAACTCAAGGCATCATCTTGAAACACCCCAATACCCGGAGAAGACCATTTCCGCCTTAAAATTCAACTTGATGTTTTGGGGAAAGAATCTCGAGGTTCGCAGGGAGTAATATTCACTTACACGTTCAGATGGACGGCTGATCTGAATGAAAGCGAGTCATGATAATGGCACATCAAGAAAAATCACCCTCTCATCCTACTTCATACGTGTAAAGCCCACATCTGTTCCAAAATCGAATATAGAGCAAATGCTTACTGCAGTGTACGTAACCATCTTGTTTTACGAGCGGTCCATTATCAGGTACTACTAATACGTGAACGGACCATCGAATCAACCAATTCCTTTCCCAAAAACAACCTTCACGTTCCCAAGATCACCACCCTTTCCTCACAGCCTTAAGAAGAAACTTTCCTATCCCCCCTTCGGCTGCTAGCCTTTCTTTTCCTTTTTCCTTCTTTCTTTTATTCTCATTTCATTTCAAATTTCACCATTATACATTTCTAAATCCACAACCCCAGCCCTTTGGAGGAAAATTGTCCTATATCAGAACCATACCTAAAATATTCCGACCCAACTTAATTTCGGTAATATAAATTACAAACGTGGTTCATCTACCTTTGAATACGATTTTATTTCCATATTTTAGCATGTCCTCTATATTTTATTATAATCAGAAATTTGATAAATGTTACCAATGGAAAAGTATATTTTGGTTACTGATTACACTGGCCGACAAGATTTTCGTATCTTTATATTTATTAAGCTTTAACACGTACCACTTTTCAATAGTTAATTATCCCTGTTTATAAACGGGCGGTTGAAATCGGTAAATTTTATGGCCGAAAAAGTACCCGAACTGTATTATTCAGAATAATAAACATAAAAATTAGTATTTTGTTGAGTTGAGTGGTTCTCTGTTAATAGTGCAAAAAGTGATTATAAAAACGAAATCGAATCAAACGCGCTGCAGCTGCAAAACTTCTCCTCACAAATTTTGCTATATTCGTGGAGAGTTTATGGTAAAATCACAAGCTAGGCCATTTTCAAGAAATGTGAAAAAAGCGTATTTCAAATATTTTGGAACTTTAATTGGAGACCAAAACAAAGAGTCGGCCCCCCACGCGTGCTGTGTAAGCTGTAGCGTGTCATTGGTGCAGTGGATCAATGGAAATGCCTTTTGAAATTCCAATGCTATGGCAGGAACCTACTAACCATGACGACTGTTATTTTTTTCTAAGGTTATTCTAAGAAAGGGAAGCACAAAATCGAGTTTCTAAATTTGCTATACGACCTGTTCCCCATAACGAAGATTTACCACCGCCTTTAGATCCGCAAAATATTGTTTTAGAAGATACTGGAGGCAACGTATCATCAAGAAGCTCCGAAGAACAATGCATCGACTCCAAGTATCAGTTCCAGCGAGTTCAAAGTGAGTTGAATGATTCAGCACGTGATTTGGGATTATCAAAGCAACAGTCTGAACTTCTTGCTTCCCGTCTTAAAGAACGAAACTTGTTTGCCGAAGAGACGAAAATTACGATCTTTAGCAAAAAGAAATGCTGCATTTTCTAAATTTTACAGTATGGAAAATTCGTTGAGTGCGTGTACGGATATTGATGGTCTAATTATCCTTTTCACTGCTTCATGAGGGCCTCTCTCACTTAAATTTTTTGTGCTGAGTATTTCTACATCTAGGTTTAGGTTTTCATTCAAATAATCATCGTTTCTACTGACATTTCACATTTATTGGAAATAATTTCTTTTAGCATTAATTCGATTGAAAAGTATTATGAATCAAGTTCCAAAATTTCATGTAATGTAATATAACCAATAGCGACTTGAGAAAATTTATGGATCTATTTTAGTCGGTAGCACCAGTTGAACATTGAAAATCTTGTGCTCAACTTTAGACATGGTCCGCATCACGGAACTTTCGTCTAGATCTACTAAAATGGACAGTAGCTCTCTGAGAAAGCCTTACTGGCTCTACTATAGAAAGGCGTCGCAGTGAAAAGGTTAAAGAACTTGATATTGAGCATAATCCCAGTAAGTGGCGCCCATTTATTTACTCGTCTATATACAGTTCAAAAGCAGTGTTATTACACAATGGAAATTTAAACCCGTCTATACCAACTGCTCATTCTGTGAGGATGAAAGAAACTTCGCTTGCTTTTAGACAAAATTAACTTCAACTACAGTTATAAGTGGAAACCTGAAGGTGATTTGAATTTTAATGAGACTTAAGAAAGGGTTTACGAAACATTGCAGTTTTCTTTGTCTATGGGACAGTCTTGCAGTAGATCAACACTATGTAAAAAAAATTGGCAAGCAAGAAGTGAATTTCAACTGAGATCTCAAAGTGTTGAGTTTATATTCCTTGTAGATCTCAAACATTTCCTTCTGCCCTCCTTCACATTAAACTTGGATTGATAAAAAACTTTGTAAAGTATATAGATGAAGACGGCGATGGATTCAAATACCTCAGAGAAGTCTTTTCCCAGTTGAGTGATGCCAAATTAAACAAAAATATTTTTATTGGGCAACAAATAAGAAAATTGCTGGATGATGACAATTTCGCAAAAAAAGCTCAACAGACAGGGACTTGGAGCATGGAAACGCTTGTTAGTTAGCAACAATATGGATCCAAACTACCAACAGTTAGTTGATAAACTTCTAGACGCCCACAAATCCCTTGATGCTCGAATGTCATTGAAAATTCATTTCCTCCATTCCTATCTGACATTTTTTCCCGAAAATTTGGGAGCAGTCAGCGATGGACAGGGCGAAAGGTTCCACCAAGATATTAGAACAATGAAAATTCGGTATAAAGGACGATGGGATTTTTTTGTTTTTAATAGATTTGAGGCATGTTTATAAGATTTAAACTATTAATATTGTCAATGTATACGATTTAAAATACGTGAAATTATTTCCATTTTATCACAATTTGCTATTAATTCTTGTCTTACTAAAGAAAATTTCTTTTGTTGACCAGTGTTATTATGTAAAGTATAATTTTTCGTATTCTTTTACGAAATTTTACATTATTCCAGTTATCTAAGCCCCAATCTAGGTCACAACATTTACAAGTAATTAATGAGAAAGCATAAGCAATTAATACTAGTAATCAGAACGTTGCATACTTGAGAAGCATTTAATAATGCGAACACACGTAACGTTCGTAGTGTTATAAAAATCTACACATGTGGGTATATTACGTACCAACGCTATACATAAAATTTCGTTAAAGTACTTAGAGACGTATCGCTATGAATAACAATTGAATAGGAAACTGGAACAAACATTTTCATTGTTAATTGAATTTATATTTTGTCAAGGAAATTGTAAATATTGAATGTTAAATAGTATATGTTTGACAATAAAAACTAACCAAATTAATTTTAAAAACAAAAATTCCTTTTTTCTTTCTTCATACACTTCATTGTTTTTATTTAATTTAATTTTTCAATCTCCAATCTAAACTTACTGTTAACAATAACAGAAACCTTGATAATAACGAATTCTGGATAAACAAAATATTGAAGTCGAGTTTAATCGTAATCTAAGGAGCAAAAACTTTAGAAACAAAATTGTTTTTCAACGTAATCTCCTTTGAGCTCCATGCACTCTTCCCAGCAATGTTCAATACCCTTTTTTGAATAAGAATCATCAAGTTTTTCAAAATCTTTGACCATTGAGCCATTTTTTCAACTCAGGGAACAGATAATAATCCAAGGGGAATAAACCTTGAAAATAGGGTGCATGAGATAGCAATTCAGACTTTAATTTATTAATTTTGGCCATTGCAATAAAATATGTGAGAGCTGATGCACTGTCTTCTTCAACACTACTTTCTCAGCTAAATCCGGCCGTTTTTGCTTGATTTCATCGCTCAAACGTTGCAATAAGTTCGCATAATACTCGCCGTTGATAGTTTTTTCCAAAATTATCCTACGCGCATCTCAAAAAATCGACGCTACGATCTTGCCTGCAGATGGAACGGTCTTCGCCTTCTTTGGAGCTGGCTGTCCCATTTCAGTCCATTGTTTTGATTATTCTTTTATTTCTGGTTTGAAGTGATGGACTCATGGTTCATCCATGGTGCAAAAATTCGGCTTTATTTCTGTGAAACATTACCAAACACTCTATGGAAACATCATCCCGACGCTGCTTTTGTTCCATTGTAAGCAAACGCGGTACCATGTCCAAAAATTCAGTTAATATGCGATGTATTGCACTTTGGTACTACTTTGTGGATTTTTTTTCAACTTTTCTGGAGTCGACCACCACTGCGTCTTCGCAGGTCGTACGGCATCGTTTAAACTCTGCCAACCAATTTCTTACAGCTGATAAACAAAGAGCAGCCTCACCCAGAGTAGAATCTAATTTGACGATGACCAATTTTTTCCATGATTACAAATTCACTGAAAAAGTTCACTATTGATGGCTTCCAAACAAATACTGAACAACGTGGCGTCTTCAAACTTGAAACATATGTTAGATTAGGCCAGGTACTTCAGGGACCCAAATGCAATCTTGTTAAGTTCGTTTCGGGATAGTTTGTGACTAAAAATTATGATTAAAAAATGAAAGTTGCATTCCAACAGAATAATGCGTTTTGGAAAAGTGAAATAGTTAAAATATTATAGCGAAATGATTACTCGGGGGGTTTTCAAGATCGCTGAACACGAATATCGATACGTGAAAGTTTTACGAGGTACCTAGTGCTCAGGGTAAATCACTGAAATCGAAGTTCAATAATGCATTTATCTTTCCACATATTTAATTTATTCTAAATCAAAATTATAAACGAAATATCATAATTAATATATTTCATTTAATCTATATGAAGGTTTTTTAACTGAAATATGACATGTACTTTTGTAATATAAGGAGGAAGGCTTCTTTGCGGTCACTTATGAATGCGAATAAATAATTTAATTAACATAATAATCTAATAACTGCTAAAAGGATTTGAAGAATACGTTATGAGTTGGTCAATATTGATGAATAAAGCCACACGTAAATCACGCTGATTTACTTTAGTTATTTGAATGGAAATTTTGACCAGTGGCTCATCATATCATGTTTGAGGAAAATTTCATGAAAAAAGGAAACATATCCACATGAAATTGTTTGAGAGAATATGCCAAATTTGGATCGTTGTAATTCATTTTTATATGTATTTAAATATTGTCATTATAATTCAAAACTAAATTATGCGAATGATTCATAAAGTCTATAGCTTAACGTTTTATTCAACAGTTGATTAAACGAATTTCTGGTCTGGTTCTGTCCCAGTTTTTGTTCACTTTTCTCACGTTTCAGTTCCGCTACCGCTACTTAGCACAAATTAAAAGCGCTCCCAAACATGGGAGTTTGTAGCGCCAGCGCTGAATGCGGCCATTGCTGATTGACATCTAACGAATTTTTCACATCGTTTCCGTATATTTTGTATGAAAAACGTAAGAAATAATCTAATAATATTAAATCGAACGGGCATATCATTTAGTAGATTAAATAGTGTATCTAGGAGCCTTTAAAACCGAGAAAGGCGGGAATTTCGCAGAGCCGTGGTTTCGACGAGAATTTTCAGTAATTTTGAGTAAGTCAGGCATAGCAAATTGGTGTCGGTATAGCTCGGAAACCTTCCGACTGAAAATAGCATCTTCCAAACGTGTTCTAACTCCCTCGTAACTACACTATTACGAGCTGACGTATCTATGGTAGCTAAACTTGAGAGCATGTTGCAACTTGCTCAAAGACAGTCCTTCCACTCGAGGAATGTTCTTATCCATCACTATATCCGAAGTTGAAATGCAAAACACAAATTAAAAACCATCATGAGAAAGTCTTAAAATCGTGGAAAACTCTTTGGATAACATACTGACAGTCTTTCAATCCTTATCCGAAGAAGTAGAGCCATTACAGTTTCAAAGTGATTAATCCCTAACTCCATTTCTTTTTGAAAACATGATTTTGGTTTTAAATAAAACGAAGGGGTTTGTTGTAGGCGAAATTTCGAAAAAAGATGTCAATGATTCATTCTGCAGCCTCAGCTTTGAAAAAATACATTAGGATCAAAGATAAGGACACGTTGGTCTTTCGCAAGGATTGTAGAAACTGTTTGATGTACATGGAAAATGTTCCTTAACATTCAAACTAACTGAAACAATAAGTTTCCTTAATTCCAATAAAACACCGATCCAGAACAATTCGTGCAACTGATGTCTGATATATTTGACATTTTATTGACTGCAACTAGATGACAGGACTTTCAGAGATATTCTTCTAACGGATCAGATCACTGAAAAACTATTCCAGATGTGATAGATTAGATGATTTTTGGATGGATGTTATCGAAAACATGAAGAGTTGTAGTAAAAAAGATGGTGGAAGTGAAGGTTTTGGTCTCTACAAAAAATTGGTGGACTAAAAGACGTAGATATTTCAAAATAATTTCTTATTTCGTAGACCTTCTGATATGTTTATGTTTCTGAATGTTCTTGACTTCAGGTCTCTTCTGTTTTAAAATTCAAAAACATTTAGATGCATTAATATTTCTCAATATATGATACTGTCTATGAGGAGATATGGCGGAACGAAAAAAATAAAAAGATTTGCTGAAAACTGGAAAAAGAAAACTAGAAAAACTGGAAACAAACAAGAAAAAAAACTCTTGAAGACCTTCAAAAACAGCTGGCACTAGTGGAGCAAGAATAAGTTAAATTAAAAAATAACTATACTGGAAAAAATTTCAATAGTCACATCAGAGAGGCGTAAGCGCTTTAGTGAGGCCCGAGAGCGTACTGAAGATGACCAGCGCCCAGGACGCCCTGTGACTGTTTCCACTCCCGAAAAAGTGACCAAAAGTTACCTAATTGTGCGTAAGGATCGTCGAATTAACATCTGGTTGATTACCGAGGCTGTAAACGCAGATAAATAAACGGTTAGAAAAATTACATATGACAAAAGTTTGTGCGAAGTTGGTGCCAAAAAATCTGATTCCTGACCAAAAGATTTTGCGTCAATGGGTCTGCTCAGATTTCCTTTAAAGGTTGAAAAGGTTAAAAAAAAATCTGCTGTGAAAGGGACCCGATGGAAAGCTCCTAAATGCCTTCACCAAAGAAGACTTCCAGCGCTGCTTCGATTAATGGAAAAAACGTATGGAAAGGTGGGTGGCGAGGGAAGGGTAGTATATTGAAGGGGAGCATTCGAATGTAGAATAATTTTTGTAATAAAACCCTTTTTCGTAACCAGTCTCTTTATTTAATAACCAGACCTCGTAATATAAACTGGTCTCATAGAAATATCTGGTTTTATGCAACAAGAGTGAATTCCTTTGTTATTAAATGTATTCATTATTCATTCATAAAAATGTTTGGGCGGCGTATCAAATCAATTATCTACCTACTTTCTTATACTGCATTATTAATTTGATAAATATCTGTGTCATATCCATTGAAATTGAATATATTTGTTTTATTTCGATTTCAGTAATAGTTTAATAATAATATTGAAGATTTTAACCTAAAATTCTCACCCCCAATATCTCGAATTATGTTCAAATCTGGAAAAAGTACCAAAACGGTCAAAGCGCTAAACATGTATCTGAATATTTAGACTCCTCTTGAGCTCTTCTTGAGAAAATGAGCTCTAGCTCTCATACCAAATTTTGGTGATCTCTTCAACCTCATTTAGTTCTTCATCACATCTCACAACATTCCGAATTCCTAGTCTCCAAAAAATTGGTACCGCATTTTGAAATAACTAGAATTTGTTCTAGGTTTGAACGAAACTTTCAGAGAACATTGAAAAAAAACGATTTAAACGCTGGAATTGCTATTTGAAAGTTATGGGTTTGTGTGTTTTGTCTAACCACTGATTTTCCATGATCGTATTTTTTTAGATAAATTTAGATAAAGTGGAAATCTTTCGGTTGGGCTATTTACAAACCCCTACTAGCTTGAATCTAGCTTAAATCGTATGGCACAACTTTTATAAACCTTCTATGATATCTTTAGAAAATCCAAGAGAGTTCGATAATCGGCTGGTACTGGTATTATATTGGTTATCTGTTATTTCCCTTGTATCCTCAATATCCTACGCAAATGGACTATTTTTGAACGATTTACAAGCTTTGAATCTGCACTATTAACCACTATCAAAACAATTTTACCAACGCTGGGCCGTTAGCTCATTAACTGTGTCTTTCTCTTCATTTCACATATTTTCCTAGTTGCCACGGCTGCAGGAATTTCATCTTTATCATCTTTTACATATTATTTATTGTAAAACCGTCATCAATGAACCAAAAGCGAATGATTTAAAAAGAAAATAAAGTTATTGAAGCCCTGAAAAAACCAGCGTTGGTCTGGCCCCTTGTTTGAACGAGACCATTCATTCACGGATCGGGCGTTCACACGTTTGAAGTTGAAAAATAATTGATTCGCAGCAAATTTTGTTGAAAAAGAAATTTTCATAGAACATATCTGCACTATTACGAGAAGAATTGGTTGATATACTAAAATAAAAGCTAAACGAGTTTGGATAAGAAAATGGAGCTTCTGCTTCTGCTTCTCCGTACAGGTTAGCGTTGCGGGTTACTACTGGAAACTTTGATCAGTTAATTTCACTTGAACAGAGCTCGTATCAGCGCCAAGATGATAATAGATTGTAGATTCATTACCAGGATATTATCCAGTGGCTGTCGTCTACACGCGTCCACAATGCGGGGGTCGACCCAAATAAGACTATAAAGCCTAGTTTATACGAGGCTTGACTTGAAAAACTGTTTACCCAAGGCAAATACCACCACCATAAAAGGTGGTAACTACCAGGATTTAGGAAATTACTATTCAGAAAAAAATTCATTATAAATTGTATCTTCAGAGTTACTAAACACTTGGTGAAGTATTAATCAGCTGCAATGAATTATTCCGGAGTAGCTCTAGACTTGTAAAATATCCTGGAGCATAGCTGTTAGACATAAGTTTATATTTTTTCAAAACTCTCCATTTTGGTATCCATTTTATAGTCTGGATGAATTGATTCGAGTTGTATTCGTCCATCCTTTGCATTAACTTTGTAATCATTTCATCCCCTTCCCAATACGATCACCAAATTCTCTGCTATTTTGGTTCCATATTACGTAACGATTTTAGAGTTTCACATTACTAAATGGTGTCCACGTTGCTATTCGCAGTGATCTCGTTAGGCGCTTACTTCAATTTGAAAACGCTGGTAGGAATTTCATCATTTAAAAACTGACATTACTTATGAAACACACTTTGTAGATATTTCTTATTGCTTATTTGTAATATGAAATTCGATTAAGTATGAAATAATTAGTTTTGTAATACAATATACGTAGTTAACATCAATGTAATGATAGGAAATTTAACGATTACGATAAATACCGTTATTTGAACATCAAATCCGCTAAGTTAGTTTGACCTGCAACAACTCAAATAGTGCTTGTATCACTTTCTCCATTTTCCTATAAGCCATAGAAATTTTATGCAAAATGCAGCATCAAAACGCCGAGATAAAAATTAAATCTTTCTTTTATAGACAGTGTCGGAACATAGAATTTATTTTTCTTTTCATAGGGTTAAACACGTCAAACATTCTTCTTTTCTTAGGGTTGGGAAGGCCTCAGCTGCTAGAGCTATTCGGCCTGTTTTTTAGTAACTCTCCGACTATCTATTTATTCTTCATATTTGACTATACTTACACTGTAAACTTTCAATATTCACCAAGTTTTATGTTTGAAGCAAAATTTTGATATAAATTGTATGTTTCCACTGCTTGGAAATTTAATCTCTGAGAATGGACCGTAAGCTCTATTTGTAGTCTTCAGAGTACTAAAAGAACTGTGGGGAGACATAAGGAGTTGTTTAAGGAGTAGTAAGGACTCTTTGTCAATTTTATTCAAGAAGGACAATGTCGCACAGTGTTTGGATTGAAATGGTACAGAGATAAATTGGCACCCGCGGAAAACTAACGGTTTCTTTTAGAGAATTGATAAATTGCGAGTATAAATTTCCCTTTGACAAGTCAAGTGTTCAAAATGTTTGTCTTTCTGAGAATTAGGATTAAATTAATATTGTTATGCCAGAAAGTTTCTATGTAACAATCATCAGCATCTATTACTTAAATCATTCTTAAAGATCAATTTTACAAAGACTTACGCCAAAGATACAATTTTTGAGCATTTTTCTTACTTAATAGGGTTATAAGCTGTGGACACGAACCATTCAGCTATTCAAGCTATTTTACATTCTGCTCATATAAATTATTCATTTTATAAACAATCTTTGGCATTTATGATGTAGAATGAAGTCGATTAAAAATACTATCACAGAATAAAAAAAAAAATCTGTTACATATAAAAATAAAATTACAAAATTTCTAATTTAATTATTACGATAAAATATTTCATCAATTTTTTATTGTCATCAAAAGCGAGAAAGAATGCGAAATTTCGAGTTATTAAGTTGATTACAAGTTAATGAAAATGTCATTAAAAAATTCCATTTAAACAAACACAGATACATAAGATAAATAACGTGTGGTAAAAGTGCAATAAATTTATTTGCCATTGACAGCTTCCAGAGATGATGACTACAATCACGTAAGTCGAAAAAAGTCCTTTACACATGAATTACATACAATATTTTTTCTACTTGCGAAAATTTAATTAAAGTACAGAAGTTGGTAATTTTACTTTTTTAAAATATTATATATTTAATTAATAAAACTACAGACGAATTGTGTTATTTATATTTAAAAATAATTATTACTACGTAAGTAGAAAAATGAAAAATGGCATCAGCGCGACTTGAACCTGGGACCTCCCGCATATGAGCCTCGTACTCTAGCCACTACATTACAGAGACCTTAATAATACGTTTTTTCACGCACTTAAAGTGTGTTTCTTTCCGCACTCCTTTGGTAACTGTACTTATAATATTCTAAAATTTTGTATTCAGCAACTGTGATTAATTTCTATTATTCTAGTCTTCTGACAGCTGTGATGTTATCAACCAACTTATTGTAAGGTACAAGTGATCCTGAACTTCTGTAGGTTGTAGTGTTTTGTAGCTGATTTGACAGATTACAATTTTTTCACAATTTATCTAATACTGCAAACGATCCAAATATATCTTTGTTTCGTTGACGGTTATATTAACTTCAAGAGTTCCTTTTAATCTTCTATATCTTCAATTTTCACCAAATGTTTCTTCAGGTATTTTGACGTAAAAGTTTTGGCATCTTTAGTCGATGGCCTTTGCTCTGGAGTTGTTAGACTGCTTGCAGTTTCATTTAAATTTTGACATAACGATTGATTGATATAACTGTCATTTCTTTTCAATATTCTCGTCGTAATATAAATACAGGGTGATCTCTTCTCTAGGACAGATAGATACGCCATCCATTTATCCGTAAATAATGATTAATAAATCTAATATTTAAAAACTTATGTTCAATACTATTTGGTACCATTTGTGTAACTGGCGCCATCTATGAGAGTTAGACATAAATACAAATTCATTGGATGTATCAGCTCCGTATAAAATTTCAATACAACGTTGTCGACAAAATCGTAAAATCGTAGAAAAATTTCCGGTTTTCTATCGATCCTAGAGACGGAATCACCTTGTATTATGTGTATAGGTGTATATAAAATATTTTCCTCCGCGCCACTGTCGAAAATGAATATAGAAAAGTAGGTAGGTCACGGCTGGAGGGTCTTTGGGGTTCCACTCTTGTGTCACACTTAAATGGAAAGGAAACGTGATATTATACGTTCATTTTTTATCTGTGGCTTTCATGATTAAAGTAAACTCCGAAAAACTTGGTTCGAAATCGATTCAAATAATACATGTTTCGAAAATATTTACAATCGATCAGAATGGAATTTCATCCAAATAATTTAGTAATTTTTAGTCATAGATACATCATCATCATTATTACCATCAAGCCTTTCATGTGGATTATGGCTATCGTTTTTGGTGCTTTAAATCCTTTTCTTTGAGGTGGATTACTCCTCGTTTTCTAATTTTTATTTTCTTTATAGTTTGTCGTTTGTTTTGGCTGTTTTTGTTATTATTTTCCATTCTTTTCGGTTCCGGCATTTTGCTCTCCAGTTTTCTATATTGAGTGCTCTTATGTCTTCCTCTATTCCATTTCTCCAGAGCTACAAAACAACAGAACTGGAATAAGAGTGTATAGAGCCAGTACCAAATAATCTGAGTTTGAGCATTAAACCAAATATTTTCTTGACATAGAACTTATCGCAAACAAGAGATTATCATTTATTCCGGTAGCCAAGCAATCATTAGAGCTCTGAGCTCCATTATCATAAGATTTAAACTGATTTTGGATTGCACAAACAAGTGAAAATTGCTAGATAAATAGAGGATGTAGAGGGAAATGCAGACCTGCTAAACTAGTAGCGGATAAAACTTTTTCCGCCTACCTCTATCACAAATTATACATTTCCTGGCCTTATTGTAGGGAGCAAAGTATTTTATCCAGTTCTATCTGCTTTTTCTAGTAAATTGCTTGCTCTTCCGAGTCCTCACATGGAAGAGGGAGCTCTGCTCTATTTATAATGCATCTTCAGCGTTATAGGGACTCCCAGGTAAACACACAAACTCAAGAATTGAGTAAAACAAAGCTAACTTTCGAACGTCTCTATTTCCATTAGAGTTTTCGCAAGCTGAAATTTTTTTATTGAATAGGTGACATCCGGAGGTGAAGCATCGGTTGTTGGTACTAATTCGGAGATGAGCCAAAATTTCCAACGGGAATAAATTCTTTCTAATAGATTATACAAGATTTTTCAATTTACTTTAAGTACCTCAATAAAAAAAAATTATATGACATATTTCGAGACGGTTCATAGTTTAATTAAAATTATTAATAATGAAGGTAATGTTTGTATTTGAATTTCCTCCTCTTTAAGAATTTTTATTTTCAATTGTCAAATGTCAAATCTGACTTTGCCATCATAAAGTTTGACATTTTCAATGGACTTATTGTCATACGAATGCTATTTGAGTTGTTTACAAATACTTAAACTAAAACGAACAGTGTGCCGATCAATTCGCTCCCAATTTTCGTGTTTAACGACTTTATTGATTTTACGAATTCAATCTAACCAAATGGTCGCATGTTTTTTTGGAATAACTGGATTTGTTATTCAAAAAAAACTTAAGAACAATTTAGAACGATCAATTCTGGATGGTACACAAGCATTTGTTTTCCAGAAATCAGGAAAACCAATCGCAGAAGACACGCAGTTTAAACAAAAACGTTTTTGAACAGTCAAAATCGGAATGGAAAACTCATGGGCGTAGCCAGGATTTAGTTTTGGGTGGAGGGGGTTTGGTTTGAAGTAAATAAAACAACAAAAATATACTTACATGACATTTAATATTTAAATATTCATCCGAGAAATTTCGACATGGGTCCAGCAGCCAGCCAGAAACTTCCACAAAGCTCCGCTCATTCCGCCTGATGTAATAATTTAACTCTTTACATTCCACGTATTTTCTTAGTATATTAGGTAGTATTTTGCTTATTTCGGAAGGAGTTTGAATCCCCAAAACCCTCCCCTTGGCTACGCCCGTGGGAAACTACTTCGATAATCGGTTCACACATGCCAAAATGTTTTGATCTTAATGGAGTATATTTTGAAAAATAATAAAGCCATAACTAATTAGAAATATTTTTATTTGTCTGACAACTTGAGTGGTAATTCTTGTTTACGCAAAAAACACTATTTTTTGTAGGCCAATTAACTTTTGCGCCCAGTGATCTAGACAACATTCCGTATCGAATTAATTGATTCAGATAATCTTTGTTAAGGTATGTTGAATCGATACAGATTTCAATTTATAGACTAGACTATAAGAGTCTAAATAAAATAGTCGATTATTCGATAAGGGTCGGTCGAGTATAGTCAAATTTAATAAAAAGTTATCAAACATTTCAGCAAATCAATATTTCCATTCGTTACTAATATTTACCCAAACAACAGCTGGCTAAAAATAAGAATACTAAGCTCCTGCCGAATGTCGGTTATTCATATTTCAGTTTTGCCCCTATCTCTTCAATAAAATAATATCCGCACAGCTGTTGTTTATAACTGATGGTTATATTAGACGTAATTATACCTCATAATTGAGGAACACAAAAAATTTCAAGTACAGTTAAGAATAATAGTATTAGTCAGATAATAAATATTTGTGCATTTGAAATTCGTTTTGGAAAATATGTTTTTAATTACGACACTTTCTTAGTACAAAAGGTAGACAGAAAATCTATGATTTCAACGTAAACAGTTAACACAAAGTGTACAGTAATTCTGAGTGTTTTCTTCTTTCCGATCTCCCTGACGTTGGCGATCACCATGGCCAAAATTGCACGGTTCTCTACCAAGCAAACAAAGTTCGTTTGCTCTTTTTAAGCCGGTCCAGTCACAAATATTTCTCCACCACGACTGTTGCTTTCTTTTAACTCCCCTCTATTTTGCCCTTGGAATCGCTCTACTGCTTTCCTCCATCTATTTTTGTTCATGGTTGCGTTCTCTATTCCTATTCTTTCTAAATCTTCTCTAGATGCTTCTATCCATTTTTTCCGTGGACGCCCTCTTTTTCTTTTCGCTTCTTTTCCCCTTAACAAGGATCTTTTCACCCAACTGTCTTCGTCCATCCTGTCTATATCCAAAGGAGAGAACACGCATCCCATCTCTGCGATCGTTCTTCTTTTTCACTCGTTTTGCTCTATTTATTTTGTTTTCTTCTTTTTTGTTCATTATCCAAAACTCACTGTCATACAGCACCGTTGGTTGTATAGCTTGGAGACCCTTGGAATATGTTTTGATCTTAATAGTCTTAATAGAGGGTTCCAAGCGTCAGTCTTTTGTCAGGTATTCGAACTCTTGGACTTTAACAAATCTATACTCCTTGTTTTGCTCTATCGTCACATTCAATTGGTAGCAGCTATTCAGATTCCTTCCCATTTCCATATTTTGTTCATTGAAGCACAGTCCATAGTCTTTTGACGTTGACCTCGGAATTTATTTTTGATCAGCGGTAATACGAAGAAATCCATTGAGTACCAAACAAGGACTGTACGGCGAATGACTCATCAATTTATTGTTTTGACTGTTCAAAAACGTTTTAGTTTGAATTGATGCTTGAGAGCTCGCGTTGTCGTGGCGGAGAATGATTCGTATTCTGCGATTGGTTTCCCTGATTTTGTCAAACATTTCTGGCAAAACGTACCGTTCTACGTTGCTCTAATAGGTGGCTAAATGTCAAGTTATATCGAAAAAACATTATCAGTGATGAATAGCATCTAGTAATGTATCCAAGGACTATTTGGTTTGATTTCATCAGAAATCTTCTACATAAATTATTAACTACGTCACATAAGTCAAAACCACTTTCTATTTACACGATTGTGTTTTGGGATATTTTCCGAGAATAACCAAAACCTTCACGTATATGTTTCGTACTTTTCATTATACTTCGTTTTCGAGAAAAATAATTTCCAAATTTCACTCAATGAAGGTCTAAGTAGAATATAACTTTTTTAAAAATGGACTTTCGAGATCTCAATTTGAAAAATTACATCAAGTTAATATAAATAATTTTAGTTTAAATTTTCCTCTTGTCAATCAATCAATTCCCAAACAACTTAAATTAAATTTGAAGAGTAGGTCAGATTTATAAAAAAAATATGAAATCAATGCCGGACATCGTTTGCTTTTCAATACCAAGTTCATCAAACGTGTTATGAACACGATCTGAACTACCATATGTAATAAGTAGAAAGTTGTATTGGAATTTGTCTTGTACTCGTTGCCAACATCGATTCTTTTTTTAACTAGATTCGATTTCAATATTATTTGGGTGACTTGCACTTGTTGCAGTTCTAATTTTGGAAACAACTGTTAATAAAAAACTATTTATAAAAGTTCTAAACTAAACTAATGGTTCCCATTTCCGAAGATTCAACTTTGCGGAACTCGAAAATTCAAAAAATGTTTACCCTTATATATTTTCTGCTACTTAAGTTTTGACATATGGCAGTACTGATGTGAATATGTCAAATTTGACATTACCATCATGAAATTTGACATTTTTATCGATGAACGTACTCAGAACGTGTTGTCATACGAATTGTTTACAGATTCATCTTGGTGAAAAAGTAGAATTGAATTATTCGTACTTCGTGAAGGTAATCCAGTGCCAGAAAACTTCGATACTTTGGATAAACTGATATTGCATGATTGAGTGAGATTGAGGCATACTTGGGCCTTAGTTCCAATCGCCAGAAGCGGCTCAAGGTGCCAGGTTTAAAGGAATGCAGCTGGCGAGATATTCGAACGAGACTGTACTGCATGCAGCTCATTTTAACAGACATATTCATGAATTTTTGTTTTCTTTATTATACCATGCAAAAATGGAGCTCTTAAAATGAATTTTAAAAGGTATCAAATCGCAAATTTCTACTTCCCATTTCAGTGACTCGACGAGAATAACAAAGTCATGTTTTATTATATGCCTTTTTTTGTATAGATTTGAAGAGCAGTTCTGAGATGCCATAGAAATTTCGTCCAGGGCTTTGATCGTGCTAAAACCGACACTCCATACATTCAATATTGAATGAAGCAAAATATTTGTTCGCTTTGGATATCGCATAATTTAAAAGTCGCTCAGAAAATGTTGTTAAAATGGGAACAAAAAAATGCTGAAAAAATTCAAAAGCGCTACTTCAAAAGAAGTATATAAGATCGTCACAGGCGACGAATCATGGATCTAGGCATATAAAATCGAAACTAAACACCAATCGACTGTATGGGTTATCAAGATGAGCCAAATCCAACAAAAGTTGTTCGCGCAAGAAGCACTTCGAAGCAAATGGTCGTTCCATTAGAGCAAAGTAGAGGGTTAATTCTACACCAGTATTTGTTTGAAAGAATCAGGGAAACCAATCGTAGAAGACGAATCATTCTTCACCACGACAACGCGAGATGTCACACATCAGTTCAAACAAAAACGTTTTTGAACAGTCATAACATCGAATCGCTTTAAAGACACATTCTGAATAAAATTATCATAAATTGTAATTATTTATTGAAAATAATCACATGAGGTATTAAAACACTTAAAGAAAAACTTGATACGTAGAAAAATTTAATTGGTTAGGCTACAATTTATCAAATGAAAGCAAAAACAACTTTAAAAATTGTTCTTGCACTTATACACATTTCCGGAGTCTACTTTGTTTCTAAAACATCCCCGCAAAAATGAATCCGTTGTATTTAATTCAGGCTAACGTAGTGGCCATGCAAATAGACCTCCCAGACCAATCCACCAAATGTTAATAAGTTGATTTTTTGCATCATTTAAAAAGTGGGGAAGGGTCCATCCATCCATCCAATATGGGTGGAAATATGGAAATCCCGTACCCATGCTCTTCATCGATGGTAATTCATATTAATATCGAAATATAATTAAAAATAATTTTCTAAAAGGAAATAGCACATCTGAATTTCTTATCAAGTACGTGTTTGTTGGCAGAGACACATTAATTAATATGACATTCTAATAATAATTATCATTTAAATGTGAATGAATTTGAATGAGATATTAATAACTGCGTCTATGTAGATAATTTAAGATATATCTGAGTCAAATAACTCGTCAAATATTTATGGAATGTTGATTAATTTAGTGAAATTATGCATTCGTTTTTGTTTGAATAGACATAATGAGAAATCAGCTATTTTTTATCGTTATAATTGAAAGGAAAATCGTTAAAACTATTTTCAGTACATTCTTGAACTTTCCCCTCCCAGATTTTTAACCCACATTCAGTACACTAGCCAACAAAATCCATATTCGAAATTGCACAGCTAATTTCAAGTGTACCAGCTCTAATTAATTGATTATTTGATAAATGTCGTTTAGAAAAACACTTTGGGGCGCTTTGTTCCATATTTCTTGTACATCGAGCGCCAGACCCTTTTTTTAATATTATAATACTAATACCTTTCATTCATTATTGTTTTAAACTTATTTTAAAAAAATATCATCAACTTTTTAATTTGTTGTACTTTAACACGTTGACTAACTTTTCCCCACAGCCCAGAGTGGTCCTGCGGATCGCAAGGACTTCAAACCTTGTCCACGGCCCTAGGGACCGTGTGTTTTACAGTTTGGGTCCTTGAAACATTACCCTACACTTTGATTCATTTGATTTTTCTTTCATAATCTTGTTGTAAAACAAAAACCTAACTTTTCATTTTTTTTTTGTTTTCTGGAACATAATTGAACTAATTTTTGATTCAAATTTTCAATTAGAGCTACCTTTACATTACCTGTAGCTATTTTTTGGGAAATTTGGTTTTAAGGGTATTAGAAAATGACAAATTTAACATCAAATTAGTCTTACGAACCCTTTAAGAAAGAGCTCAGACATCAATGAATGGTGAAGAGAAGTAAACAAATTTTTGTTCTTGTTTTTCTTTATTTTTCGTTGTATAAAAATTAAAAAATTGTTTGGGATTAATGGAAACTTCATCAATTTTGTGGTTCAACGTGTTAAAAGAGTGTTTTTTAGTTTTTTTTTAACCTATATTTATTTAATCGATACCACCCTCGAATAATGGCCTCGCTGCTTATATACCTACATCTCGTCGAAACTTGAATCGAGTCATATCGGTGTAGGTTGTCGAATTTTTTGATTTCCAACACGGAGATCTGAGGTTCAAATCCTCTGTCGAACGAATTTTTTATTAAATAAGCTACATGCCCTTAGTCCAAAAACAAACAAGCCCACAAACAAACCTATATACAGGTGAAGCTAATATGACCGTGTTAAAAATATAGAAATAAATGATCAAAATAGGAACTTTCTGATCAGAAATTAATTATAATCCATTCAGTTGTACGTTCAATGTAATAAGAACCAGGCAAATTACTGGGTATGTCAAAAAAGGTGATTCAGTTGTTAGGACAGGTATTATTAACCTGAAAAATGTGTTTTATTCAGTAAAAAATTTTCGTAATTTCATGGAATTTTGTACGAAGATATTTTGGGACCTAATACATCTCTTGAATTTGTTCTTATACCTGAATCTCTTAGAGGGTACTAGTTACACGGTGAGTACTGAATAGTATTGAACGTAACTGTTTTAAGTTCATTCACACCATAAAGTTACTCGATATTGTGTACTATTATCTGAAAATTTTGATTTTTTGTCTCTATTTTTTCTGTAATCCCCTTTATCTTAAATACGTAAAGCGTTTTTTAACTCTCCTAGAAAGGGGATAAACTTTTTTTAGAACACTCCGTATAATCATCTATTTCAGTTTAATTTAATAGTTTATTTCAATTGTATAATTTACAAATATGTCAATATGACAGGAACTAAAGAAATTTACAAGATTTTGAAATAATATATTATTAGGAATGGAGTTGATTTCTTCCATCTTAATATGAAGCTCATTCTGAAATTTTTAGTTTTAGAAAAGATTATTTAAAAAAAATATGGAATTTTTTCAATATAATCTCTCATAAACTCTTACAAACTTACGTTTCGTGCGTTGTCTCTGTCTGTATTGAATGTTTATTTTGTTTTGATTTGACTTGTTTTTTAATTTTTGCTTTGGTCCGATACGTCTATACACAGTTTTTTTTACTACATGTGCTGTTTTACTAAACTTGACCTTGCGTAGTTACCAGCTGATTCGCCCCTCAGATTGGCATCAACAAAAACGCCACTGGGCTCGGAACCCATTTCTGTGTAGTCATCTGTAAGGAATCTGTTCCCAAGACGGAGATGGATGGAAATACTTGGTATGAAACAAGCCAAGGCACAAAGACTGTCTTACCAATCAACTACTCAGGTTGAAAGGCATAAACAAAGATTCGGAATTTCGCAGTTGCATAGAAAAGGACCAAATTGTAACCACGTCATCGGCCCAAATGCGCAAACTTCACAGTTTACCAGTGACTTTATAGGGAACAAAATTAGAGACCTGTTTGGCTTTTGTTTTAAATGGAGCTAAACGGGCCTAACAAGAGACCTTTATGCGTCAATGCTCGTCAGAGAATCAAATCTGGATCCACATGGATATACATTTAATATCCACTAATTATATCAACAAAATATTTTCAAGATAGTATATCTGTTTGTTCATTATAATACTTAATTATGAAATACCTCATGTGTTTTTAACATTTCCATAGTTATAAATAATACTGTTGTATGGCATTTTTTAAGATAATTTTTTATTACTTCCACTAGATGTAGATTTAATGAAAGTTGCACTCTTTGATTTGTCTGCTAGTTTTACGAGTACAAGAGACAGAATATCAATTTAAACGCTATTAAAACAGAATTATAAGTTAATGAGGCAAATATTTATTATAGGTACTTTTAATAAGACAATTAAATTCGTTTCAAACTATTATATCATATATGTAGCAAATTTGGAAGGCTTAATATCTAGCATCAAAAGTTTATTTCCAAAAAGGATACAGGACAAATAAGTCGTGTGACTGACAGACAGATGGCGTTGTCATTGTCAAATCCATATGACGTTTATAAAGTACCAACTTTCAAAAGATTATGTGTAAAATTTTATGACATTTCGATTGGTCAGAAAAAAGTGAAGCTATTTTGTTATTTTTAAAACAATTTCTTGTGTTAATTTATCATTGCTTCTTGATGAGAAAAAATACTGTACAAGCTCAGCAATGGACTCTGTTCCATCGATAAGAACAATTTGTTACTGGTTTGCTGAATTTAAACATGGTCTTTTAGACACCGATAATGGTGAATGTTCTGGTCGTCCAATTGAGGTGGTTACTCCAAAAAACATCAAAAAAGTCCACAAATTGGTCATATCTAATTATAAATTTTGAAATTGTGTGAGATAGCTGAGGCCATAAAGATATTAGAAGGCAGTGAATGAAAATTTGTCCATGAGAACCTTTTTTTCCAAATGAGTGCCACGTTTACTCAGAGTCGATCCAAAAAAAAACAACAACGTGGACAAATATGGATCCATGGTCTTATATATGTCGAAGAAAAAAACCACTGTCGATGACAATGTTGGTTAAATTGAACGAATTAGACTTCGAATAGCTTCCTCATCCACCGTATGGACCTGATCTCAAAAAATGCTCACTTACTGAAGCCTATTTTGGTGCAAAAGACAAATCCTACTAGCACGGCATCGAGAATCGAGAATTTAGAGAAGCGTTGGAATGATTTTATTGATTTGACAAAAAAAAATTGTTTTTCTTAGTTAGTCACACGACTTATGAGTGATATGTTAATATCTTGGACATTATTTGAAAAAAAAAAAACAACCCTTTGACGCCACCGACAAGTAGAGTCTAAACTTTTTTAATTTGAAGCTTTTAAATATCATTCAGGATTATTTAGAATTTTCTCGCAACCCCTTCTAACATTCTAAATTAATATGCCATTGGTCGTATTCTGGTTTTTAGTGTAAAATTTCCAAAAATTTAGTGGCCATAATTGCAATTATCATTCATAGATCCCCCAAAATAAACGTCGTACGATTTATTTTCTTCGAAGTTTCATTTAATTTGATAATGGTAGATTATTTACTACTGAACTTTGATAATAGACTTGTCTTAAGTATCATCATTTTTAGCAGTTTTAGGAAAATAATTTTACTTTAATTTAATACTCATACAATCTTCAATATAGTAAATAAACAAAAACTTGAAGTAAAACCGACTGGATCGGTCACATTATTTATTTTTTGCACATGCCAATTTTCAATTTGGTTAACCAACCGAACCATACAAAAAAAGAAATAAACGTCAGCTGTTCCACTGAGTCGTTTCTTCTTATTTCAAGGCATATGGTTACAGAGGCTTCAGTTCGTTGTCTTCTTTAATGGAAGATAATTACCTATCATTTCATAGGAATATAAAAGGTGTTTTAAGTCGAATTTTAATTTAATTTTGCCATTTTTCAAAACTATAAAGTACTTTTTTCAAAGTAATCTAAAACATTTTAAGCCGGAAAATTGTATGAGTGGGGAGGAACGGACCAAACCAAACGACTGTATCATTACACATTCGAAAATAATTTGAAAAAATCTTTCTCCACTTATACACATCTTCTACCATAGGTGTAGAGGTAATATTTCTTCTTCATTTGGTTATATCTTTTACTTTCGGTTTGGCCCGTCTCCAGTTCAGTTCTCAGATTGTTTGCTATTTATGTATTTCTTTTCCTTCTGCGTCCGCCATTTTATTTTGATTATTTCTGTTGCCCCTATCACCTCAACTGTTATTTACGTCTTCATTCTCACTATGTATCCATCTGTTATTCCAGTTTTCACTTCACTTCGTTTAATTCACCTTCCAACGTTGGCTAAACATAAAAACAAGGTTGGAGCATCTCTTAAACTTTCCCAAAGATAAGAAAATGTGACAAAAAAGTGATGCGTACAAAATGCGTAACAACAAGGACAAGAAGCGTTGGTTCCAGCTTCGTTCCAATGTTAAACGCGGGTCAAGAGAATCTATTTTCCATGGCAAACGTTGGAAGTACAACATTCGTCGAATAACATGCGCACTACGACCACACGATGCGTCCGATCATCAGCGTCTAACCTTAGAAGCATTGGACGCATGTGGTACCGGCTTCAGCTGTTCATTTAAAATGTAGATGTGGATGCAGTTGTTATTTTAATTGTGCGAAAAGGAATTTAATAAAAATAGACGTACTTTGTCTATTTTAGATTGGAATAGTAGGCGAGAAAATCTTGGTGCTTCAAGTACTCTTAAGAAAACTGGTAAATGAACACCACTTCTGATTCCATTTTGGTTTCCAATGCGTCTTTTGAAATGATTACAATCGTTGTATTGAACTTCCAATAACTTAATCATAACACTTACTCCCCGATCTCTTTTCTTATAATTGTTTGTAGCTTTGAATATTACAAAAAATTGTATTACCTGGTCAATGTTGGACTGCAGTTTGTTCTATATTATGTCCAATTTTGGTACTAAATGCTTAACATCTTCGGTTGCCTCGTAAACTTTTATCAAAATGGGAAAATCAACGTTTGCTTAAATTTCAAACGTCTGCTGTTTCTTGAAACATCAAATTTGCTATAATTGCTTTGACACTTTGATTGTGTAAATCCCAGCGAAATGATATTCTTCGATGAAAAGTTAATTGTGGTTCTATTGTACAATAAATATCTGTACTTTCCTTGCTTTTCATAAAACCACCTCGTGGATCTAAAGTAGCTTTAATTACACCATCACGAATTGCTTTATCTACAATAAATTCAGCATCTTCCGCAGCAATATCTTGTGGAGAAATTCTGGAATATGAAAGCACAATAGATTTTATTGCAGTTTTAATTATATTATGATTTAAGAGAATGTATGATGTTGTCTCAATTTATCTCTCAAGATTCCCCATCGTAACTGCTTGGTTTAACTGAAAGTAAGGTGCAAGTGAGTATCTCATTGTAGCTTGTCTAAATATCTGTCTTTCTGGTATAACAGTAAGTTTTCGTACCGTTTGTCTGAAACTTATAGCAGCATTCTGAGAGGGTTTTCTCAATGCTTGCTCGAGATGTTTATAGGTTACACTGTATTCTAATCTTGCAGCCTTAATACGACCAAGGTCTTGCCCACTCATTATTACTAGCTGTTTCAGGAAAAACACACTTGCTCACAAGTTTATCAGCTAGTGTAGATAATTTCTTAATAAGCAATTACATGATAACAACAGCTTGGCTTTCAAAGTCGTTCCAAGTCCAAAAACCATCTTTGTTTTATCATTTGTGAATGCAGATGTTCTATTTTCGGGTCTCATATTAGTATTTACCAACTCTGAAGGAATCTCTCTGTTTTATTGAACTTTAAAGCTCCTATTATTGCTAATTTATGAATCAGCAGGTCTAATTTAACGATAAGCTAATGAATCATGTTTCCATCGTTATGTTTCAATAAGTTTTGAGGTTGGTTATTTCTGATTTGGCAGTCTTCGAAGACAAGTACTACTCATCGACAGACTGTGTTCCATGTATCCAGAATAATTTTCCTTCCAGATCGCTCCACTCCAACTGAATATAATATTCGTACCAATTTCATCTCTTTCACGTTTAAAATTAGACTTCGATGGGGTATTTAAACAGTAAACCGCCACTGTGAACAGTCGAAACAAAACTAAATATTTTATTTAGTTTTTCAAATGGATATTAGAAGGGCTTCTTTAAAACTAATATTGATATATTAGTTATGCTTCATGTTTTATATCCCTGAACGTATTTTGTGTTATAACTCATTCGATGATTTCTTGTTTCAGGTTATATACACCGAAGAAGAAGTCGCGTCTATTAGAGGAGAGCTTGAAATAGTCCAAAAGGCTCTAAAACTTCAAACAAAGCGATGCAGACAACTCGTCACGGAATATACACGTAGACTTCAAGAGAAAGAACACAAATTTCGTACCGAGAAAGCTCTAAGGGATGATCAATTAGCTAAAGTCCTAAGAGCATTGTTGATATTTGAAGCTCGTTTACGTCAAGAACAGAAATTTATAAGTCGCCAGTTGAGCGAAAAAGATACCGTTATAAAAAAACAAACTAGCGATATAAAAAAGTTGTTATCAAATCAGTATTGTAAAAGTTGTAAACAGTATTACTCTTCCAGTCCGGTACAAGAAAGCTTAGATAGTAGTACTGAATACGTCCTCACGGATTGTCAAGAATATCAATCGTCAAATTTCGAATCTTTAGATAGTAGTTGCGAAGCAACGCAATCAGAAAAAGATTACAACAAATCGGAAAGTTCGTATGAAGATAACTCAAAATCCGAAAGCGAATCGAAAATTTATCAAAAAAATAAGAATAAAGATTCTTTAGGACGAAAATCGAAGAAAATTCCACACAGGAAGAGCATCGGAACTTACTTTGAAGTATTAAAGTTGAGAAATGACAGTAACAGCCCTTTATCAAACGAAGATAACACAAGTAACGATTACGACAATTTGGACTCATTACCACCGGAAACTAATAATTATAAAACAAGTGTATTAGCAGAAAATTTGTTTGGTGAAACTGATGATTTAACACTTATTTTACATTCTGAAAAATCTGTTGATAATAGCGAAAATTCCGAAGATACTAACATCGAAGAAGAAAAGAAGCAATCGACTATAACAGAATCTATACCAGTCTTTGAAGGAGGTGAAGAAACTAATGATAACTGGTATGCAAGTGCCAGCGATCAAGAAGACGATGAGCAAAGAGATATTTACAGAAATAATCCCGTGTTAGAATGCATGAATCAAATTTTGCTACAAAATATCAATGATACTTTGAATTCACCTCCTAAAACTCCAAACATTGAAAGAAAACCGGTGAAAAATAAAAGAGTAAAATTCAGCGACGAAGAAAATAAAAGCGAAATTAAAGAAACCGAATTGACACAAGAAAATTTAAAAGAAAATGAAGAAAATAATCATGATTACTACGAAACACCTATACAAAAATCCCCCAATTTTTACGAAACCCCTCAAAGTATATACAGTAATGATTACGAACAGATTCTGAGTAAATGTAACGAAACTTTTAACTCATCCGAAGAACAAAATGAAAACAAAACTAGTCATTACTACATAGATATGGAGGACAAAACTAAAAATATCGATAATGAAAACAGATTAGTCAAAAAAAGTAAAATTTTAAGAACCCCACCTGCTTTACCTCCCAAACCAGTAAACTTGGTATCCAAATATAAGCTACATATTGTTTCTAAATCACCTCCGTCTGAAATAAGCAGCGACAGTACTGCTGAATGCGAACCTGATTATTGTTCGATATCCGAATTGAATTTACCACAAAATAAAAATATGGTTTCCTTTAAAAAGATCAACGTCGTAGCTGAAATAAATGCGCCTACATCTCTTGACGTACTTAACAAAATCAACACGAACGATTCTTCGACTAAATTGGAAAATAGCCCAGAAAACTCTAATTTGATAGTAAAAAAATGCGTCGAAAAATTGAATATTCAACTAGCCAAACAAACCCCCATTAAATCGGAATCTAATTCGCCCAAAAAGAAGATCGATATCGAGATTCCGAAGCTACCACAAGTTTCCGAAATACTAATACCAGAATCCGAAGATGAGGAAAGGGATAAAGAGGACAGAATCGCTCAAGATAATTACATGAGAAACAACACAGACATTTTGAAGCTCAAATCGAACCGAAAACCTATCGTTATAAGCTCGTCCGTATCTAGTCTTATAAATAGTTTTAACAATCATCAAGTTTTACACGAAATAAAACAAAGTCCCGATAAACTTAAATCGAATAAAACGATGTTTTCTAGTTTTGAAAGTATCCAAAACTCAGAAAAACACACAACGACTTCGGTCGATGATTCTAAAACTCCCAATTTTGAAAAATTTGATCTAAGTCAAAATTTCGAAGAGTTTAAATTGGACGATTGCGAAATCGAAGAGTATACCGTCGAAGAAATCAAAGATAATGATATTAGCGACAAATCTAACTCGACCAGAGTGGATCTCATTCGAGTTACAGACATTGCGACACCAGTTTTGAATAGAAATTCGGTAGAACTACTCAAAAAACAATTGGAATTACAGAAAGCGCAAGGAGATAAGGATCATAATAACAAAAAGCCATTTCCGAGACCGAACCAACCGACTTACGAACACTTTTTGGAATGTACGGGTCTAAGTACTAAATCCATATTAACACCATCGAGAATGCTCAGTAATCACAAAGGGATTTTGAAACCTAAGGACGTCAAACTTCGATCGAAAGTTAAAGCAAACAATATGTCAGAAAGGCATAGTACTACTACAATGAAATATTGGTCCGAACCGTACATTTAAATAATATTTTTTTTATTTATTTTATTAACATAGTGTGTTCATAAAGTAACTGGCTAATATTTCGATTTTTAGTACCGTTTAACACAAAACTAGCTTTATCAGAAAATATTACATCGAGAAAAGGTGTAGGATCGATAGAAAACTGAAAAATATTTGAGGTTTGCTCAGTAAAAAATTTTCTTAACAAGATAATTTTCAAATCAAAATATTCCGAAAACGGTTTTATCAAAAGTACATTTTTTATGTAAAATTAAATGATGTACAAGTTCACTTTTGCTTAATAAATCTAATATACAAAAAGTCATATTCAATACTACTTGGTACAAACCGTGTAACTAGCGCCCTCTATGAGAGTCAGACATAAAACAACAAATTTATTAAATGTATGAGCTTCCAAAACATATTCGTATAAAATTTCGATACAATAGTGACAGTAGTTGCGGCAAAAAATTATTTTTTACACGACGCCATCTGAAAGTTGTTCGTTTTGTATTCGTTTACATACCGAAAGTTGCGTTTTGAGTGTTCCGTGTAGTGAAAGTGATAGTTGACAGTTCAGTACTGTAAAACACTTTCGGGACGCTCTGGAGTAGACAATTCAATGTTGACAGTTTCATTTGGAAGATTTTGCATAACTTTCTTCCACCACAAAAACGAATCTATCAACAATTTGTATCGAAATACATATTTCAACTGCATCCAATCCAATAAATATTAATAATTGTCCTGGAGGTGCAATCAACATTACTTTTTGCAAATAATTAATATTGACATTGCAAATATCAACTATTTCAACGCCCTGTATCTTAAATACGGATGGCGTTACGAATTTTTTTTTTGAGCGAACTCCAAATATTTTTCAGTTTTCTATCTATCTTAGAGGCACGGTCACCTTTTTTTGAAACGCCCTGTACGTCAGCAATAATTTTCAAATCAAATCAAAATTTCTGTCTTGAGAAACTCTTCTTTAGGGTCCCAATAAACAAAAGTTTAATTTATACAAGTGCTTATATAATTAAAGACTTTAAAATCGATATTTTCAAGCTAGATCAACTTTTGCCATAAAATGTTTCTATTAGAAAATCGAGACCAATCAAGAACCAAATGCCAACATTTCTATTTGTGATGCTTGGTTCAAAACTAAAGGATTATTTCCTTGTTAGCAACGGATCCAATTATGCTGAATTTTTTAACTCATACACGTCGCTTATCTATCTATGAAAGCATAGAGTTAATATAGAAGATAGAAACATAGAAAAAGGACATCGATTCACTATTAACTTTCCCTGTCAGTTCGAACTTGAAGGTCACGATGTCCATAATAATAATAATAATGCAGGGATAACAAATTTTCTCAGCCTCATTTCAGGACTTTTATCTTGCGAGATTTATTTTGTGCGAAGCTCAATTTTTGTGAGGACGTTTCACTATCAAATTAATCCCTTGTGATGGATCACGAACCTTTCATTTATTCCCTGTTGATTAATGATGATGATTTCACAAGAAAATCGACCTTTTTTGACCTTGTTATGAAATCCTGGCCAAGACGGTCGAAAACCGGACCTACTCGTCGGAGTGTTTGACATTCATCAATACTAATTAAATTTCAATTTCTTAAAATAATATCACGAAATATCTTTGATATTTAAAGCTTGTTTACAGTGTTATTTTTTTGGAAACTCCAAAAAAATGTCGAGTATTGAGGTCTAGCTCTAACAAGAAACGTTTATTGAGATTATTAGCTGTAGCTCAAAATCTGATCAACTGATTATGGGTAACCTTAAAGCAAATATCTTATAAAACTCAAATTTTATCATCAAATTAAAATCTATCGTATTTTATAGCCACCCAATGTTTATTTTAAAAATTGATTCTCGAGAGAATAGAAAGTTATTTGGATTTTTTTATTTTATTAATAGATGAATCTTTTATTTGTAGTATTGCTATATATTTTTTATTTTTTTTATCTTTATTCTCCGAAAATTCAAGTGCTCTGTATAAGAAACTTCAATGTTATTTTAATTATACAACGGCTTATCCTATTTATTTGCGTATACGTTTTTGAAACGTGATATCAAAATGTTATTTTCAAATCAACTTTTATAATGTAATGTTTTCAATTTATAGTCTTATTAAAACATTAAAACACTAACTATTATCATTATATACTTACCTAACTAGAAACCGGTAACTTCATCTCGTTGATAATCAGATAAAAAATGCTAATGACTGTGTACTATTAAAAAATTCATCATATTCAAGCTATCGTCCAAAAATTACTGTCAAAGTGGGAGATATTTTTTAACAAGCATTGTATATCAGCAAATAAGTGCAACAGGGATAATTTTTGTCGCCTAAACTCTTCAAAATATTTCCTGAACTAGCTCTTAACGAACGTTTTTCTCTTAGTCTGAATGAGTTGCGGTTTTCTTTTTATTTTTTTACTTACACAAGTTCTCTAAATGGTGCAAAAGTTCAGGTATACCAAGAAGAACAAGACAGAATCATGGTTGAGACAGCATAATTTATTTTATTTTCATAGAATCATGATTGGCTCTTTCGAATTGTTTAAGAAAAAGATCTGCCTCAACAGTATGGTTCATCACTCCAAAATGAACAAATCTGCATATAACAGATGTTGTTGGATGTTTGAATGCTTAAGAGCTCCTCAATTGTCCGATATTGGTTTATTTTCACTTCTACCCTTGGCATTTCGTTATTTAATCTTGTTGGTCTTTCTGATCGATGCCAAACACACAAAAGCGCCTTTTGGGGATGTAAACTCGACGCAGTACTGCTTGGTAATTCATTTGGATATAGCCACTGCCTTTTGTGTCTGGGATTATCATCTGATATCCACGATATAACGATTCTGCATAAAACCTTTGAAGCAAGTAATGAATTGGTTAACTGTTCGAACAGATTATAAGCGATTCTATTTTGCTGCAGATATTGTTGGATGTTTGAATCCTTAAGAGTTCGTCAATTGTCCGACATGGGTTTGTTTCCCCTTTTGCCGTTGGTCTTACTGATCGGTACCAAACACACAAAACCGCCTTTTGGGGATGTAAACTCGACGCAGTACTGCTTGGTGATTCATTTAGAGATAGCCACTGCCTTTTGTGTCTGGGATTATCATCTAATATCCACGATATAACGATTCTGCATAAAACCTTTGAAGCAAGTAATGAATTGGTTAACTGTTCGAACAGATTATAAGCGATTCTATTTTGCTGCAGATATTGTTGGATGTTTGAATCCTTAAGAGTTCGTCAATTGTCCGACATGGGTTTGTTTCCCCTTTTGCCGTTGGTCTTACTGATCGGTACCAAACACACAAAACCGCCTTTTGGGGATGTAAACTCGACGCAGTACTGCTTGGTGATTCATTTAGAGATAGCCACTGCCTTTTGTGTCTGGGATTATCATCTAATATCCACGATAAAACGATTCTGCATAAAACCTTTGAAGCAAGTAATGAATTGGTTGACTGTTCGAACAGATTATAAGCGATTCTATTTTGCTGCAGATATTGTTGGATGTTTGAATCCTTAAGAGTTCGTCAATTGTCCGACATGGGTTTGTTTCCCCTTTTGCCGTTGGTCTTACTGATCGGTACCAAACACACAAAAGCGCTTTTTGGGGATGTAAACTCTACGCAGTACTGCTTGGTGATTCATTTAGAGATAGCCACTGCCTTTTGTGTCTGGGATTATCATCTAATATCCACGATAAAACGATTCTGCATAAAACCTTTGAAGCAAGTAATGAATTGGTTGACTGTTCGAACAGATTATAAGCGATTCTATTTTGCTGCAGATATTGTTGGATGTTTGAATCCTTAAGAGTTCGTCAATTGTCCGACATGGGTTTGTTTCCCCTTTTGCCGTTGGTCTTACTGATCGGTACCAAGCACACAAAAGCGCTTTTTGGGGATGTAAACTCTACGCAGTACTGCTTGGTGATTCATTTAGAGATAGCCACTGCCTTTTGTGTCTGGGATTATCATCTAATATCCACGATAAAACGATTCTGTATAAAACCTTTGAAGCAAGTAATGAATTGGTTGACTGTTCGAACAGATTATAAGGGATTCTATTCTGCTGCAGATGTTGTTGGATGGATCGAATGCTTAAGAATTCCATGCAAAAGTCACAATAGACTTAAAGTGTCTTCTACACGACTTCAAAGTACATAATGAGCCGACACATGATAGGCAAATACAAGATGTCAAAGGAGGAAACGGAAAAAACAATTCTCGAAATTGAAAAAAGAAAAGACGAAAATAAAAATTCAAATATTTATTAGGTAGGCGTAATCTTTGTCGTTTAAAAGGATGTAATTGAAATCATCAAATGTTTTGCCTTGTAGATTGTTTGTGTCAATAATAAAGCACTAACAGATGATACAATTAGTTCATTTCCTTTGTCCACTGGGTTCCTAGTAATCAGAACTCTCAATATTTGATGATTTAACGCAGATATAATTCTCTAATTAGTTTGACATGATCAAAAAACAAAAAAACTTGTTCATATAGGAGAGACAATACTTTTTGGAAATGTATGTCGACGGCTTTCAATACTATCAATAAAACTTTTCTAACGCTTGTAATAATTTATTCAAATACTCAAGACAAGTCTCATGTCTTTCTTACAGTTTATTAACAATATTCTCAAAATCCGCAAATTTTGAGAATTGAAACTACAGACTATATTAAAAGAGGACATAACGCGACTCGCGAACCATATGCGGTTCCTAACTTGACACACGATTTGGCAACGCCGCATTAGATTATGCAACATTGTACACGTCGCGCGTTATCAGTCACGAAATGCACGCAATCTATACGCAGTTATATACAGTGTATACAGCAGACGCCAGCCAGTTTAACACGTTGACTGCCAAGGCAATTTCCACAATTCCATTAAATCATTAAAAATAATAATTTGAACAAAAACTTATCACTGAAAGGTATAGAAAACGTAGAATTTAAAAAAAAACTTTTATTTCTTTGTTGAATTATGTAGTTATTTTGTAGTTGGCAGTCAACAGATATCGTGGTAGCTTTCTCAAATTGTAGAATTATGAGACTTAAGATAATCGATGTCGCCCAAAAAACGTTAATATAAAGAAAAGAATCGAGATTTTAATAATGACTGGAAAGAAAAAAGAGAAGCCTATGTGTCACATGTCAATCTTTTGAAACTAGTAGCAAGCAAACTTGAAAAATATATTCAATTAAAATATTTGAATATTTCCACGCAATGGGTTTCGGTGGAAACATTTGAATGATTCCATTCTGCTACTTTTTGCGATGTAATGTAATTAGTAATTAACGAAAATTCGTCGAAAACTTCAGTATCTTTATTACAGTCATTATATTGCTTTTCAATCAACACATTCATAGATTTTTGAATATATTCTAACATTTTCTAAATCTGCACAATTAAATATCTCCAGATATTTATTTTTTTTGACATATCCTAGTATTTGTGTAATTTTTTAAACAAAAAATATCAACTATTTTATTCTGTAAATGGTTTCCACACTGTAAGTGGTTCGAAGAAAAAGTCATGGTGTAATATTGGTTAACATGGCTACTTAATATCTTTTACATTGTAATTGTTGTAAATTTTTATAGCTACCGTTGATCCTCGACTATAAAATCAGTAATGACGACATTAAAACTAATTTTTCGAAATGTTTCTTATACAATGTATCTTTCTTATATATTGAAATATTTTTAAGTTTAATATTATAAATTTTTATTATTATACGCATCCTTTTGTTGTGAATACGATGTAAGAAATGTCAAATATTGTTTATATAAAAATAAATTATTGCTCTTGCCACGCTCTTTTGTTTTTCTCTCCGTCTAGTCCTAATTTTGTCGACAGAGAATTTGTTCTAAATCAATTCAGTATTGGGTCACTTCATAATATGTTCCTTGGCTCAAATTATGTCTATCGAGATTAGGAGTGGGCAAAATAATCGATTAATCGGTTGATCGATTAATCGATATATATTTTTGAAAATAATCGGTAATCGATTAATCGAAAATAATCAAATAATCGAAAAATATCGATTAATGGATGTGGAAAATATCCTGTGAGAATTTGGTTTTATAAAATACAATGTTTCTTGCCTATTTTCATTCTCTTCTGTAGGTTTATTATTTGGTTTGTTTTTATCGGGAATCAAACGATAATGTCTTCTGTATGTTCCTAGCAATTTATCTTGTTTTTTGAAGGAATCAAACCATCGTTCTTTTGAAGCTTTATTTTCGATTTTCGAATAATCGAAAATTGATTATTTTCGATAAATCGATTATTTTATATTTTACAAAATATTCTACTACACTGATTTTAACCGTTTTAGAGAAAAACATCATTTTATGACCGTTCACGTGATAATTTAGAAAAATCCAAAACAGTTTCTTCCGATTCAACTTAAACCGTTAGGTTCATGATGTCCTACAAAAAAAATAACATTTACCCAGTGGCGGAGAACTCAGGGGTGGTTGCTGCACGCCTCTAGAAAGTTAGAAATAATCTATTCATGCTAGAACAAGTAGTTTAACAACCTGATAATCGTCAAAAAGTTTCAATAACAATCGATAACACCATTTGAAATTAATCGACAAAAAAATCGTTTCATTTTTAAAACTTAACATCCTGTAAGTTTCCAATCATGATAGGCATAATTTGACCTAAGCACTTTCTCTTAGTACGTAGGTAGTCGAATTTAGGGACACTCTGTATACCTTTTTTGCATTAAGAACGTAAATGTAAAAATGACAGCTGCCATTTTCGTTACTTAACCTAATTTTTGATTTAAACTATTAGGTGAGTGATCGAATGATCTTAAGTAAAAGTCTTCTTCTTCTTATTCATATTTAAGACCTCATGATCTGTTAGTTTTGCAAGTTCTTCTGTATCAGTTCCTGGGAGGTGGACTGCCAGCTGTCCATACATCTCTTAGGTGGTCGTTCGGGTTCTCTATTGCCTATTGGTTTCCATTGACCAATAATAAGACATCTATTTACATACTTTCAGAATGTGCTGCTCTACATGATTCTAAGGTGAGATGCCTGAGAGTGTCTGAGACAAAAACATATTCTTTGGACAATTCTATATTGTTCATTCCCTAAATAAGACTTAAATAAGATTGAGACATAACCAGTATCTAAGTAGCAGAAGGAGGTAAAATCAACCTTCATATGACGGTTGAGCCCTAAAGAAAAGAGGGCTGAATATACAAAAAAGATTTTATCACAAAAAGTAAGGTACAATACAGCTTTAGTCTCCAAAATAATCACCTTGACGATTGAGGCGTTTGTCATATGTGTAAACTATCTTTGCAATACCCTCTTCATAAAATGTGACCACCAATGATGATTGGAAGTGAGTTGTGACGGATTCTTTAAGGTCCACGTCAGTTTGGAAGCGCCGCTCTCCAAGCTACTGCTTCAAATAAGGGAAAAGATAAAAATCGCACGGTGTTAGTTTAGAACTGTATAGTGGATGTTTGTATTTACGATTCGTTTCTTGTTTGTGACTTTATTAACTATAAGGAGTCGCTTGCTCAAGTCTTTTTGGTGAATACGCTGAATGCTACCAATGAGGACCTCACGTCGAATTGAAAAGGCTGCAGCAGGCTGAACTGTTCAAAATAATATTGATGAATAATTTCACTTTCACAAGCTCCATTCATTTTTTAATTTTAATTTAACCCAAGAAAAAATTTGTAAGTATAAGCCACAAAGCAAGAGAAAAACTTTCCTTTCGAATTATTGAAATATTGTATATATTAACTATACTACTAAACATTAAACGTTGAATTTAAAAATGACCAGATTAGCTCAAACACTGTCCTATCTATCATATATTGTTGAAATGAGAAAATATATAAAGTAGTTACATACTGATTAAAATCCTTCATAATCATAATAGAGGGAATGTATGTTTAATAAACAATTATATCTGTACATACAGGTTTAGAACCGAATTACAAAACGTTTAATATCAAACTAATTGCTAATAAAACATTTTATTTTAATTAAAATATATGTTGCCGAAATTAACTTACACCGACATCTATTATTGGGGTACAGAAGCAATAGCATACCAACACTACTTTAATTAGGATAAAGTAGGGATCCTTGTCCTTGAACTTACGTTCGTTTGAAGTATATGAAAGAGATTTATAGATGGCGCGACAAACAAAGCTTTGAATATCCACTGTTTAGTCCTAAAGTAATAAATAGAAAAGACGCTTTTATATATAAAGAATTGAATTATATAAAGTACTAAAATTTATTTGAAATAATGATTTTTAGATGATTAGAATCATGATATTTAACGCTGTATAGATATGTCGAAACATGTTGAAACAATTATAAACTATTATTATACCAACTATATATTACATAATGGTAAATTGAGTAAAGTTTCACGATTTTTTAAAATCTCCACTTTAATTATACTATTTTTAACATATTGAATCATTAGATGTTTGAACGCTGTGTATATGTGATAAAGCATACTAGAAGTTTGGTGCACCGACCATGTTTAGTCCGAAATTCCGAAATCATCATATTAATCTTTCTAAACTAACTATACGAGTGCGTCAATTTTCCTAAGGGTTTTAGAATGGTTTTAAATTGAATATGTTCATAAATTTGGAATTGTTCCAAATACTGGATGTTTATTAATAAAGAATTATTAATATTTGAAATCAACGCTAGATGTCGTAGAATCGCGTTCCGACCATGTTTACTCCGAAATTCTAAAAACACAACAAATAATATTTTTAATGAAGTAAATAATTGTTAAATACATATCAGAATTACTAAGATTCATAAGAATTTTGTAATATTGAATATTCTTTTAAACTTCGTATCATTATCTTAGTTTGAACTCTTCGAGTCAGACTTAACAACATGCATTCCAGTCGAAGTGGTTTTCTTGCAGTCTAACACAACTGCCTTAATTCAACCAATGGATCAAGGCGTTATATCTAATTTCAACGCTTAATATTTATTAATTACAAACTTTTCATGGAATGAGATAACAGAACAATCTTTGAAACGAGTATGGAAGAACATTTAGACAGATTTAAGTAAGAGCGAATGCATTATACACTCTGTCGATGTAGATGAAATAGTGGAATTTAGTTTAGATGAGTGGAAGACGTCGAAGAAATAGTTCAAGAACCAGCAGTTAGTATTTCTAATGATAAGCTCAAGGAATTAACTGAGCAAGAAAAAATCAAAAATATTGATAGTAATTAGTGATTACTAAGAAAAACAAATAGAACTTTCAATGGTGTCTGTAAGAACGAGTTTTACCCTCTAACTGAAATTATCTACCAATTTGTTGAAAATTATCCAAATTTTGATAGTTCAAAAGCAAGACAGGATGCTATAGATATTTTATCCACTTATCAACAATTTCTAACAGAATGGAAAATAAAAACGCAAACTACATTAGATGCCTTCTTAACAAAAAGGCAGAAAATTGGAAACACAAAATAGTCTCAAGGATCTGACTGACTTAGAATTTTATAAGTATATTCGATTATATTGTTTTTATTTTTGTGTGTGGTTTAATTTTTATCAAAAGAAAATATTAAATTTAATAATAATAGCCCCTGCGTTAAGTGTGGTATTACTTACTGTATATTTAAAATAAGACTTGTTTTTTTCTATGGAAATCCGGGATAGTTGCAACCCTCAATTGAATTCCCAGTTGAATTTGTTTGTTTGGGGGATACCGGTTGAGTCCTTAAGATGTGGTTGAAACTCCAGCCTTGCAACTGTACAACTGCGGGAAAAAATGAGGAAGGAAATGGGAACGCAGATAGTGAAAAAAGAACGAGTAGGTAGAATGGATCTGAACAAGAAGGTGGTTATGCTTTAACATATAAAAAAACTGAATATATATTTTTTTAAATATAACCAAATAGAAATCTTCAGTTCTCTTATTGAAATGAATAGAAAATACGAATTTATATGAAAATATTATACAAAATTAACTTAAAATAAAAGGAAATTTATAAACATAACTGGAATTTTTGTGAGCATAATAGAAAAAAGCAAAGAAAAACTTACAAGCGAATATAAAGAATAAAATCACCAGAAATTTGTTGAAATTTACTTTGATTGAAACACTTGTGTTTAGATAGGTAGAGGACGATTTAGAATATATTCGGAGATTTTATTGAACTTCTCGAATCAAGTGAGAGGTGGATAATAGATTAATTTCTTTAAACAGTGGAAAGTTTGAATGAATAGATGAGAAGTGACTACTGTGCCTCAATACGTGAATAAAGGAATATTCAAAATGTTTGAAGAAAAACGTTAGAAGCCGAATGGCATAATATTATTTGTATGGTTCATACTGTATAAGCCCTATTCCTCCGTTGGGATTTGTTTGGGAACGGTGTAAAATAAAAATGAAAAAATTCGGTAGGTAGTTTATTCAGGTTGAGTAAAATACATTTTTCAACTTTTTAATAGAATTTACACAGACATTCGTTATAATCGCCATTTTTACAAGACCATTTATATAAACATAAAAAAAAAACTGATAAAAATAAACAAAATCGAACATTAAACTATGTATATGGCTAAATATATTACAGAATCTTTGGTAAAACTAGCCAATGTATAAAAAAATACAATATTTAACAAAAAAAAAATACACACAACAAGGATGGCAAATGGTAATTTGCACGCAAGTGACTAAACTTTTATATTTGAAGCTGAATATTAATATAAAAATAAAAAGATATCATTAAATTTAAATGTAGATAAACTTTAATATGTATACGAGGACAAACTTCTTCAATGTCTGAAAAAGGAAAAATTACTTTCAGACGGTGAAGGAAAGAACATTTACTATTTACATAATGTACCTATACACAGAAATCCATAGAGTATCTTAAGAATTATTAAAAATTTTTTATGCATTAATATAAATCGTATATATATATAATTTTCTTATATCTCCAATTCTCACATACCTTTTGAGATTCCTAGAATAAATGCTACTTTTTTTTTTCATTTAACAGCGTTACTAAATAAGTTTATATCAAATAGCTACTTTATTGTCAAAATCTTACAATGTAGAATCTTGCACACTGGAAAATCAACATTTAGGTACGAATTTTGGAATGACTCGAATACTTTTCGGCATCTTTTGAAAACCACTAAACATTTAAAAATTGTGTACTAGATAACATATGCCGCTTCAAAAATAAAACATATTTACAGAAGTTCAAACAAAAAATTCACATTTAATATACTAATAACAATGTACCAGTTAAAAAATATTTACTACTCTATATTCGCTATAGTTTTTTAAAAGATTAATAGTTAACAATATTAGAAGATGATGGTATAAAAGAAGCCAAGAAAAAAAACCAAACATATAGAATAAGGAAAAAGTCAAGGTATCGGAAATAGCTTATACAGATGATTTGGTACTAATCTCTAAGGACGAAAGAATTTTAAACAAAAATTTAATAATATATAATGCAACCTTTGAAAACATCAACATAAAGATAAAAAAGTAGAAGAAAGAAAACATAGATATTGATTATAAGTAATAATAAATGAAATATATCTAAATGGAACAAAATCAAATTAAGCTTTAAATAACGAGAAGTAGAAAAATAAAGGACGGCAACGCAAATACGATACAGAGCATGGAGAATTAGACAGGATAAAAAAATACGTACAGGAAAAATCTATAGATACTAAAATAGAAGAGACGCAGGTAAGATTGTTTGGACAGGTTTCAAGAATAGAACAAGACAAAATAGTATATGAAGGAAGAACAGCAAGAAAGGAAGAGAACAGGGACTTTAAAACAATTGTTTAAAAGTAGTATAGACAAAGAATTAAAATAAAGAGATATATAAGATAGAAGGAAATAGAAATTGGACGGGATAATACTTACAGGAAAATTCTAGGGATAAACCCTATAGATTCTAAATAGAAGAAGCACAGCTAAAATGATATGAACATTTTACAAGAATCGGAGGAAAAAAAATGGTTAAAAGAGTGTACGAAACAAGAAAGGAAGACCGAGAAAAAAGGTTGAGAAAGTTAGGATAGAAATATTGAATGATAAGGTTTCGATTAAAACAGTTTCACATGTCAACCTTTTCCAATTGGATCCCCACACTATTTTTTTTACATTTGGTGGGTCAGTCCACCGTGGATACTAAATTATTGAAAATGAAGCTGTCCGGCAGCGTAAATGTATATTAGACTATTTTTTTCTTATTAATATTGAACATATTGTTTGAAATGACGAAAAAATAATCCTAAAAAATTTAGAGCACTTAATATTAATATTAAGAAGTGCCGCGTCGAAAATTTCAATTTTCCATTTGATTAACGTGGGAAATTTTTTTTTTCTAACTTTGGAAATTATTAACTCTTTAACAAGTCATCGGACTAGCTGAGTTAGAACATATTTTTGTAGAAAATTGAACGTTCTACAAAAAATATTCTTATAATTTTTTGATATATTTACTTTTTCAAAAGTTATTCAATGCTAAAGATGTATTTGATTAAAATTTTTCACATTTTTCTAATTTTCCGACGCAACCAATAACTTTATGATAATAATAAATAAAATTTGATATTTTTTACAGATCGTAAGTTATTTATGATGAATATGATGATTAATTTCAAGCATTACAATGAGAACTTAAAAAAAAGCGTTTCTTGCAAATAACTTACGATCTATAAAAAATATCAAAAATATTTTGAGAGATAAGTTATAGGAAATTAAATGTTTTACAAAAAAAGTCCTATTAAATTTTATCGTAAAGTTGATGGTTGTGTCGGAAATTTAGAAAAATGTAAAAATTTAGTTTAGTCTTAAATAACTTTTGAAGAAGTAAATATATCAAAAAATTTATAACAATCTTTTTTTTGTAGAGCGTTCAATTCTCTACAAAAATACGTTTTGACTCAACTAGTAAAAATTTTCCCACAGAGCTCTAAATTTTCAGAATATTCTTTTTTCGTCATTTCAAAGAATATTTTCAATATTAATTAATGTTTTTGAAACAGTCTAATGTATATACATATATTTATTCACAATAATGAGTCTCTTATACATCAATTTCGTTACTAAACATTGAAAAATTTAGATTTAGATTTAGAAAGAAAATAATTGAAAATTTTGTACAACCAAGTCATTCTCACTTTCCACCGCTGTCAGTTTCCATTTCCAATAGTTAATTGAAAACATTGTTATTAGTAATATTATTTAAAAACACTATAAATGTAAATGGAATCATTAAATAGTTCCATAAACAAAAAGCGCTACAATGAAAATGGTTGAACATTGCACAGAATTAACTAAAGAAAAAAAAACATTTAAAATTAATATGTACAAAATAAAAAACAAAATATTGAAGCAAATTTTCAAAAGAGCCTCATACTTAAATTAGACATATCTAAAACATCTGATTGGTAACAAATACACCGTCAACTTACTAATTTATTAAATATTTTAAATAAATGCTTATAAAAGTAACGACTTGCACCATTATATTCATTGTATTGTTGAAAACTATGAGCTCTCTACGTATTGTCATGTAACACCTCGATGCAGAGACCGTTTCGCCTCTTTATTGTACTGTTTATATTAATATATTATAAAAATTAAAAGGGGCTAGGAAAATTTTTATTATATTTCCAATCACGTAACCCAGATTAAGTTACACCCCTAGGATTTTGTTAAAGAAAAAATAACGCCGAACAAGAAAATAAATATAGGGAGCGCAAGACAAAACTTTCAACTTTGAAGTTCCAGAAAAAGAAAAATATTTTATACATCATAGTTTAGCTTCGCATGTCTTCATTACGTAATGATTACATCATGTATTATAAAATTTGCAGAGAATTTTAGTTAAGGGATGGTTTCCGCGCCCTGTACATATTCTTGTTCAGAGTAATTTTCTCTATAGCAAACTGAAATTTTAACGAAACCGGAAGGGTGTAATCTATATAATTAATAATCTAAATAATTACTCAAATTTTTATTGTTGAGTTAATGAATAATTATTTTAAAGTCGAACAAAAACTGGATTTTTTTTAAAGTTTAAACATACAAAAAAGCACCTAATGAAAATCTAATATTGAAAGACTCTTTTCACTACAATTTATATTCGGTGATCAAATTGAAATTTGCAACACCAAATAGGTATAGTAGGACAATTTGAAGAGGTTGAATATTTTGTTTCGAAATTGTTTTTACATCCCTCTAACGCTAAGGACTACATCTTGAAAAACCTTCAACCTTTCATTATCTATTAACTCTGATAATTGATATTTTTGAAACTACAAAACTACCAAAACAGGACAATTTCCATAAAATCAGTTTTTGTATGCTATTTTTGGAAAATATGAAAATCTTTTATGATAATTGATATTTTTGAAACTGCAAAATTACCAAAATAGGACAATTTCAATAAAATTGTGTTGAATCTTTTTTGCAGTTTCAAATTTGTTTGTACATCCCCCTAGTGCCAAAAAAAACTTTTTGGAAAACATCCAAACTTAAGGTTTAGTTTTGAAGCTGCTTTCTTATCTATGCTATTTTAATCGTTTTCATTAGGAAAATACAACATTGTTTTATGAAAATTGGAATTATTGAAATTATTAGTCTTAATTATTGTATTTCAAAATTTTGAGTTAAGTTTTCAATGCAAAATGGAGAAAATGAGGTGTTAAGTTACTTTCCTTGAAATTTAATGTTTTCCAAGCGAAACTAGAAACTGTAACTACTAGAAAATTGAACCCATCTAGGTTAAAAATGACCTATTTTGGTAATTTCCCCAACCTTGTACATAATTTAAGATATTGGGGTAATAAATTTTACTTGTTATTAGGATTTTGGATGTGATAACACGAGGTAGAGTGAGCACCACACTCAGAATAGAATCTTTTAGAAAAAACTTCAGTATAGTGTATTAGTTAAGTAGTTTAGTGAAGTGGTAATCAGTTAATGATAAAAAAATATACAGTATGTTTAATTTTATCGTATCAGTTGAAGTTTATAGTTAAGGATGGAGAGTATGTGATGTTAAGTAACTCTTTTTGTCATTTAAAGTTTTCCAAGGGAAAATATGGATTGGAGCTATTAGAAAATTGACAACTTCTAGATGGAAATTGACCCCTTTTAGAATAAAATTGACTTATTTTGATAATTTCCCCGAACTTGAACATAATTTGAGATATACTACAACTTTAGTTTAGTGGAGTGGTGATCGATTAAATGTAAAAAAATATATAGTATGTTTAAATTTATCGTATCAATTTGAATGGGAATTTGGTGAAAAAATATCACGTTGGTGTTAGAAGTTGTTGGATAATGGAAAAAAATTTTCCTAACCCCATAAACTAAATGCATGTTACCACGCTTATATTTCTAAGTAATCGATGTGTCGAAACCAAAATATATATATATCTACATTTAGGCTATACATTTTTTTTTCGGTATATGGCACTTTGAATAAAGCAATATAATATATCTTACATTATCTACAATTTATGGCAATATTATAAAAATAATATCTAAATCTTCCAATCACAAAATTTTGTTAATATCATACTTTACTAAATACGGTAACTCATTTTGTTCAATTGCACATAATAATGACTAAATGTTTGTGTTTTTTCAATAACAATTGCCTTGGTGCCCCACTGCCTGCTACACCACTGACTAAATAAAGTGGTGGAAGACCTGGATTTTTCAACTGGCACTGTTCCGCTGTATACTATGAGTATTATTGTACAGGTACCAGACAAGTTATTTACAAATTACATAAAGTTTAAAGAGTCCTGAAATTAAAATCTAAACAAGATGTCGAAAAAAAAAATTAATACATTAACAAGTGGCACCACAACTCTAATCACGTGACGATGATCCCAGGCCGATTTTGATGATAATATATCAAAGTTTTCAAAATTTTAATGAAGAAAATAAGGTAATAGGAGGAATCAATATTCAACATAAGAATCCCAACAAACAGTTTCATAGCTTTTATTATAATAATTTTTTGTTATAACCTCAAAATTATTTAAAAAAATTACCAACATAAATTTTGTATTACAAAAAATTTTTTTTGTGTTATGAATATTTTTTTGTGTTATGAGGAGCATCACATCAACAGAAGGATAAAGGAATTTAGAGCAAAGTTTAAAGCAGATTGATATAGAGTACGTTTCGTATTTTGTTAAAAAATTCGGCTCAAATAAAGGTCAGTTCAATTTTATGTAAAAAAATACAATGAGGTAATTTTGAAATGAAAAATACAAAATTAAATGTGAGCTGCTAATATCTGATAGTACATTTATGAGAAATATATAAAGACTAAAGAAATACATAAATAAAAAATGAAAAGGAAAGAAAACAAGCAGAGAAAAAAGATGAGGAAATACATCGATAAAAAAGAAAATAAAAAGAAAACAAGAAGAAAAAAGAGATGAGAAAATACATAGATAAACAATAAAAAGAAATGAAAGCAAGAAGAAAAAAGGAATTAGGAAATACATAGAAAAAAAATAGAAATGAAATAAAACAAGAAGAAAAAGAGATTAGGAAATACATAGATAAAATATAAAAAGGAAAGAGAACAAGCAGAAAAAAGATAGAAATACATAGATAAAAAATGAAAAGAAAATAAGAAAGGAAAAAGAGATGAGGAAATGCATCTGATAGACGAATACAAAATCGGTATATTATTGAGAATATTGTATATGAGACGGGGTAGGTTAGAGAAAACGGAATTTTAACCTATTTAGTGTTAATTGGAAGGCAATGAATCAAAGCATCGATGTGGAGTGAGGTTAAGCTTTGGTACATACGAAAACTCTACCTCTTTATCAGTTTTTTAAAATAATCTAGTACCAAACTATATCCGCCTGATGGGATCCCTGTATTATTAGGACATTTATTCAATATGTGAAAATGCGGGGGGGGAGGGGGCGATTTCTTAGAATAGATTATTCTAGAAAAAAATTTTGTTATATATAACCCCAAAATTATAAAAACATCACCTAAAGAAAATTTTGATTACAATATTTATCAAATTGAATGCAATCCTTCTGAATTATAAATTACAAACAATATTGTTTGTAATGGGATTTAATTGAGCATCATGGATACATTTAAGCGTCGAAAATTTTTTTGTTCATTCCATACGTAATTTTTTGTCAAATTTTGATTTATAAAATAGTCGAAAGTCATTAAAGTATAAACATTATTAAAACTTTTTGAATTTCACCTACAATTTGTCTTTCCAGATTGCTGAAATGTAAAGAAATGGTTTTTTTTGTTTGTTGTTGTTGTTGTTATTCCAAACTGTTTTTTATATTTTTTTTATATTTACAAGATAATTATTTATCATCATTAGCATTCTCTAAAGAAACTCTGTTGGGTTATAAGAATGTTTGTGAAGGTCTGATACTGATTTATTTTGATTAGTAGACTCGAAATTTCGTTTCATTTACAAGATCCTTCTTCAGGGAAAAGAATGTTTAGAGAATCAAATTTTGGATGTTCTATAATTTTTCAATGATTTAAATTTTTTATTGTCACAGCCTTCGATCATCATCTTTGATTATTACATTCGAGTTTGGTCATTTGAGATTCTTTGAAGATCTGAATATCTTTCCGAAGAGTGCTGTACATAAGAAATTCTTTGCTTTCGATTCCTTTTTGGTATTCGTTTATATATAAGATATTTATTCTCTATACGGTTTACAGTAGGAATACCGATGGTTCATATGCTGACTGTAAGAACCAGAATGTGAGAACCTCTTCATACATTTACCGCATTGGAAGGGTTTTTCTCCGCTGTGGAGACGTTTGTGTTCTGTAAGGTGGTGTTTGTGTTTGAAAGCTTTGGTACATTGGTCGCATTTGTGAGGACGTTGGCCTAAAATAGAAAATAAGTTGTTTAACCTACACTCAATTTTACTGTAATTTTTCACAACCATTTTATAAAAATTCAATTGAATGTTATTGGTGCAGATTTGAATTATTTACTTTAAGGTATATGTACAGATATGAAAACGTCCACAGAGATTAAATCAGGGTTCAGCAAATGCTGTTTTCTGTCAATACACTAAATAAATTACAGTACAGTAAGACCCCCCTTAACGCTGTTTCGGTTTAACGCTCTTTTATTTCAATCCCGGGATTTTCCAAAATCGTGATATAAATCGACCTTTTTGTCGATATTAACATCCCCAATGGATGACTAGTTTCGACGTTATTACGTCTCATCAGAGCAGTTTAACAACCCACGTGTGAATATAGAATAAATCGCAAAGACTAGTGTCGAAAAGTTGTAAGAGGCACCTCGCGAGAGTCTGTAGCTTTTTTGATATGTACGTTATATTTCAAGATAAATTGAAAAAAAAAATGACAAAAAAAAAGAGTTTTCTTACCTGAATGTTCATATTTATGTCTCGCCAATGAACTCTGTTTGGAGAAAGCCTTATCACATTGATTACAAGTAAATTGTCCTTCTGCTTCAAGATCCTGGTTACCCAAAACTGGACTGCCGAGACCTTTGAGAACGAATTGCGACATTTTACTCCTACCGGCATTGGAATGTTCGTCCTCTGCGAAATCATTAGACGCGTCTCTTCCGTCTGTCCAAGATCTTTTTTCATTGGGACTCATAGTGGATATTCTATTACTAATCAGCTGTGACAAACTCGGTAAATCGGTTCCTCTGAATTGCATTAATTGATCCATAGGAACTAATCCCATACCGGGTAAACCGAGTTTGTGAGCAGGTTGAGCCAAAATTTGAGCTAATCGGCTACTGTTGAATTCTAAAGGTGATGGAGATCTCCTTGGTTCGGAAGAATTGGAGTTTTGGTAATGGTTTAGGAAAGGTAAATAAGGAGTGGGACTTCTGGAGGTTTTCCTACTCAAATTAACGACTTCGTCATTTATATCTGATAAAGGCCTATTAGGAGAACTGGAAGGAGATGATTCAGCTGAAACTTCTCTTTTAATGGAAAGATCGAGAGGTTGTTCGGAAATATATTGGTTTGGAGACATGGTCATATGTGTTTTTGTAGGTAAATTATATCGAGGAGACGATGGTAATGGACTGTACGGCACTTGTATCAATTTCCCTTCTCTTCTATCTCTAGCTCTAGTATTCTGGAACCACACTTGAACTACTCGAACTGAAAAATTTAACCGCGTGGCAATTTTTTCCAAGTCTTCCCGTTTCGGTCTAGGATTCACTTGGTAGTGGTCTTTGAGTACTTTGAGTTGTTCGTCGGAAATTAAAGATCTAACTCGAACTTTTCTTCCGTCCTCCGAGACATGATCGGTAGTGGTGAATGATTCAGAATCGATTTCATCATTCGTGTTATAATTTCTGTCGTAGTCTTGGTCTTCGCCGCTGATGCTGCCGTTGTGTGCGTCTTCCGATTTGGTAGTAAAGGCGCCTTCTAATTTCGCTGCTAAGCCTTCGCTTTTAACGTCTTCGCATTCGTGTTGTTCTAAATGTTGTTGCGAGTCGAAATTTTTATTACAATTCGTACATTTCAATGTTGGTTTGGGTGATTGAACGGAAGTAACACTTTGACATTCGCTAGATGTGTCTGACGACATTTTTTGCATGTTGGCTTGCAGAAGTTCTTTAGTGACGGTAGCGTTTACGGTTTCTAATATTCTCTTTACTGCTTCTAAATCTCCGGTGTTCGTTTGATTATCGCTATTTGGTTTCGTTTCGCTTTCTTGTTCTCCGTCCTCGTCCATTATTAAATCGCCACTTTCGTTGTTGTCAGAATGGTTACTGGAATTTTCTAAGTTTGGATTGGTTTCGTTTTGTCTAGTACTATCACAGTTTTCGATGAAAGATGGTCTCGCAGGACTCTGACTTGGTTGGTGTTGCTGGTGTTGCTGAAGTTGTTCTAAAATGTGGGTTAACGATGGCATTGAGTACGAAGTCATAGCATGAGCGTTTAGAAGACTAGGAGGTCCTATAAAACAAGGAGGAATCCCAGAATTTTGTAAAAAAGCCACTGCTGCTTCTGGATATTTAGGAAGTATAGACAAGTAAGAATTATGGTTAGGGCTAGTTGCTATGTTATTATTTATAGGACTTATGTTGGACCTCTTTGGTCCTCTTAAATTTTGCTGAGTATTCTTATCTAATAGTGCGTTGCTGGGAGGTGCTCTAGTTCTGCCCAATTTAACGTTCATCACCAAACACTTTTTTGATGTCATGTGACTAGAATATGATCCCGAATGAGAAAAACGCTTTCCGCAGTTGCCACATTCGAAAGGTTTCTCCCCACTATGGATTCTAATATGTTCCTACGACAAAATAAAATTTTATTGACTAGTTTAACTTTGTGCCGATTTTAATTGTTTATTAGACACCGCTTACAAAGGTACTTGCAAGTTCTTGATATAAAAAAATAATAGATTTAATAAAAACATTGAGAAATTGTCTGTTTGATGATTACGACGTTATCGTTGCCGGTAACGTAGCGTGTACTGTTATAATACAGATTTTATTTATTAGTAAGTGAATGAAACTCAATTACTATTAAATATTAAAATAAGTTAAATATGAATTTTAGTTACATTAAAATAATCCTGACAACAGAAATTATTAGATCTCGCAGGATCGTCAAAACGATCGTCGAATTTCTTGGCATCATAAAAATAACTTTATCAGATGTTTTAACCGTGTTATTTTTACATCCTGGTACAAAACACGATTTATAAACCATTTTTCTAATTAATCAAAATTCAGTGTTTATTTTATACCTATAACGTCACGTAATATGACGACCTTACTGAAATGTTTAAACTACCAACAAAATTTTTGAATTTTCAATAATTTTTTCCCTATATTTATTAATCAAAGAATTAAACAAAAATAATAATAAAAGTTGTTATAAACTACCACAAACTATTTTTTTCTCACTACCCTATTAAGAAAATTTCGAACGAAAAAATCGATGAATATCTATTTGGGTTTAGAGAGTATTTACTTTGTGTCATATGTTCAGTGTTTATTTTATTCCTATGACGTCACGTAATAAGACAGCTTTACTGAAATGTTTAAACTACCAACAAAATTTTTCAATTTCAATTTGGGTTTAGAGAATCATGTAGTACCACTGATCAAATATTCACAGTAAAGCAAATCATGGGAAGATGATACGAACATCCATAACTACACAAACAGAAACTAAGCGTCCAAAAAGGCTAAAATTTTACTTTGTCAACGCATCAATTTCTGTCATTTTCAGCTTGTGATAGAAAACTTTTCACACAAACCTCGTATAAATAACGTCAGAAAGAACGGAATGATCAGGTTGGGGTACTACAGTTTTAAAGCAATAACGTTTTAAGATAGAAATGTAGAAAAGGCTTACCTTGAGATGGTGCTTGAATTTGAAAGCTTTTTCGCACTCTGTACATTTGAATTTTCTCAGTACTGCACTTTCGTCATGGCTAATCATATGTCTTTGAAGACGGTAGACGTTGGCAAAAGTTTTATTGCAAACTTTACAGGACTGAAATAGAAAAAACTGATTCAATTTCGTACTGAACCTACCAAGATCGTAACGATTTATCATCCCTAGAAGGGTGATTTGAAACACTGTGGTTTGTCCTTTAAATAATTTTAGTAAATATATTTAAATATAAGTTTTGTATTCCATCCTGTATAAGTGATACTTAACACTATTTTAAGAATTCCTGGAATATCGATTAGATTTTTTATTTTGTGTTCGAGTTTCGGAGGTATTTCCTTACAATGTTAAGGATCGGAGAGCACTAAACTACTTACTTCCTAACCTTAACACATTTTTGGATTTTCTTATAAATTCTAAACATAAACCTATACCTGGTTTTATGTGATGTGATTATTTCTCGTCTTCGAAATGAAATGTGATGAAACGTGAAGAAAATTCAATATGTGATATATGTAATAGACAGTTAGTCCTCATAGAATGTCCAAAGACCAATTGTACATTTGATTTGATCTACCATAGGCGTAGATACCCCATTTTATAAATTTATTATTTTTATAAATACTTTTAAACGATTTAAAAGGCAATCGAATAATTATAAATTATAAATTGGATGGCCGTAATTTATACAGATGCACTTAATTGTAGTCCTACTTGGAAAAATCATTATTATACTTCGTTGACTTGCTACAACTGAATTTTAAATTATAGAACGTAAATTGATGAGTAAAATTAACCTACCGGTAAGGGTGTATGGTTTAAACAGGGTACCAGACGTGAACTGAACCCTTTTTGTACCCCATTCGTCTGTTAGAAGTTCGGTAGTCTTTTATCTGACGCAAATAATCTTGTCGCCATCGAACTATCCTTGACGATTCGGTTATTGCCATTTTTATCAGTTTTTTGCTTATCGCAGACTATCTGGCAGGAATATTTCGAAGAAATTTTGTACATACAACTTCGGCCAATAGAAATGCATTTATGTTTAATATGGTAAACAGTGGAGATAATAAGTCCACGTGGACCGACGGTTTGTTAGATATTTACTAAATTTTATAGGGGGGTAAATATTATTTTTAATTTCTTGGTTTTTTAGTACGATTGTATCAACAGAATTTGTATACAGGCTCTTAATACCACGATATTATCACCAAGTGTTAAATCCACAAGAGTCTCAGTATATTTTATTTATCACTAATTCGTTTTAGGTGTCGAAATTGTTTATATGTTAATTAATATTTCTAATTTATAACCACGCGATGTGAAGGTGACTCTTAAAAAAGTAACAGATATGGAACGGATTTCAAAGAGTGGTGTCAGTCTGTTTCTTACTCATCTTTCATCTCAAATATTTTAACCTGCCTACTGCGTTTTCTCATGAATCGATTTTTATTCGTCTTGACATTCCGAGAAATGTTTTTATCATCGTAGTGCAGAAACCACTTGATGTATCTCAATATACCTTTTTGCCATGAAAGGTAAAGTTACGCAGCATATTGTAGCAATTAAATTTCATATAAACAAACACACAGAGTGGTTTGTGAAAAAAAAAACTAGCGATCTAAATGCGCCTTATGACTAATGCAAACAGGCGCTTAACTTCCATTTAATGCGCTAATTTCAGTCGATTTAAACAGTGGCGCATCAAGTTGTATTCATTCAGGGTTGCCAGACGTCCCGAATTTCAAGCGGCACTCCCGTATTTTCCTAATTTGCCCTGCGTCCCGGAACAAAGTGAAACTGGCGGTGTTTGTCCCGTATTTTACTTTCACGAGTAACAAAATTTAAAAACTGAACCATCAAATCCTACTTTATCAGATTAGTTTGAAAATCAATATTAAAATTGGAGAAAAAGTTTATTTGATTTAGCGGGAAGCATTTATTGTGAGAAGCTTGTGATTAAGGTGATTCCAGGAGCTTGTTGCTTCAATTTCACGTGTTTGTCCCGTATTTTACTTTCACGACCGACAAATTAAAAAACGTAACTATCAAATCCTACTTTATCACATTAGTTTGGAAGTAAATATTCAAATTAGAGAAAAAGTTTATGATTAAGGTGAATCCAGGAGCTTGTTGCTTTAATTTCAATATATGCAGATCCCAGAATGTAACTCAGAAAACAAAGCGTAATTTCAAATAAAAGTAAAACACTTTTACAAAGGATTTATAAAGCAAACAAAATTGTCACACTTTAGAAGAAAATGACGAAACAATCGATTAGAGCTTAGATCGGACCTTTTGTTATTGAAGGAACGGTTAATCAGCATATTTACTTACAAATCCTGCAAACATTCGACAGACTTGTTTCTTTTATATCACGAAAGTGATGTAATGACAACATAGAGCCAGGATGAGGAATGATATCGAAAAATAAACAGAAGGTAGACCTATTATGGAAGGAAGAAGAAGAAAAGCTCACGTAGCAGTACATGCAGCTTTTGGACAATTCCTAAATACTTAAAAATAGGAGACGGATTTTTCAAAAATAGAGGGACGTTCGTTAAGTTCTTTGTGGACTGGACGATTTTTCAAAAATAGTTGAGAAAGAGGGACGTTCGTTGGGTTCTTTGTGGTTTGAAAGAGGACATTATTCATTTCTGAGAAGGGATTTATAAGACTCCTCAGCAGGGCTAGAGTTGTGATGGATGGTAGAATCATGTGTACTGCATAGTATGACAAACAAAATAAATAAAAAAGAAAAAACGCTCGACAAATGAATGGTTCTTCGCAGAATGCGGGTACAACTGTTACACAATTGCTTGACGATGACCATTTGGTGAGCCGATTCGATTCATCAGGTTATAGGAACACCGCAGTAAACGTGAAACACCGACTATTCAAAAATGGAAATACCACGGACGTTACATTCTGTTGGTTATATATTAAAAATTATTTCTCACGCTGATGAAATCATATAGTCTATAATATTTTCCAAATAAGATCGCGATGCTTGTAGAAAAAAAAAATCGATAACTGGATGCTAACCACGGTCTTATATACAGTAACGCGGCTCTTATACTGCTAGGGATTTAAGTGAAGTGTTTGAAATAACCATGCGGTGGCGCGGCTATCTAGGGATGGATACTAAAACAAACTACTTTTCTATAACAATTCATCATTTAATAGAAGACTGCGAGCCTAGGGGGCGACTTGGCGGGTGGGTTGAAAAACGAGTAGTGTTTTGGGTATCTAGATATCTTGTCTATGTACGTCCTAAAACACGTTTCCGTCACTATTATAGTATTTTTGGAGTAGCGGTTTGAAACGAACGCGTTTTTTTCTCAACATGTGTGACGGAAACAAATTGGGGATAATTCTCTATGTCGTGCGCGTGTTTTTGAGTAGTTTAAGCGCTTTAGTAAGGACCGAAATAACAAATCAAAATTCAAGCCAATGTTGATCGTTTTTTTCGACGTATGACTCAATGGATTCCAGAAGGTCAGACTGTCAATCAGACTTACCAGTTGTCAGTTTTAGGAAAATTGCGAAAACGAGTTTGTTAAAAACGGCCCGATTTTGCACCAGGACAACTCACCTGCCCATAACGCGCTATCTGTACTCGCAAACCCACTGTACTCACTAGATTTGGCACCGTGCGACTTTTTGCTTTGAAAGGGACCCGATTTGAGTCGATGGAAGTGGTTAAGCAAAAAACGGCATAGCTCCTAAAGGCTCTTACCAAAGAAGACTTCCAGCACTGCTTCGATCAATGGAAAAAAATTATGGAAAGGTGTGCGGTGAGGGGAGTATATTGAAGGGGAGCATTCGAATGTAGAATATTTTTTATAATAAAACCCTTTATCAGTCTTGTTATTTAGCCAAACCTACTAGTCTGTAGCGATTTAACTTTATTTTAGAATCTTCGTCCACATCATCACAATCATCTGCTAGTTACTAATACATCAAAATGATTTTGTTCGAGGGCCAATGAATAATTTTAATAAAGCTGCTTCTAGTATGTATTTAACTTTGCGACTCATAAATAATACATTGCAAGTGCTGGAAAACCAGGAGAACATAATTAATTTTGAAAAACGTTCAGAGTTAATAGCCTTCAAATCATCCTGTGCTCCACCACTGGTAGTAGATGATTGAAGCCTTGTCTAGGTTATAGCGAAGTTATTAGAACGATCTATGATGTGGTTCTTTGTTTTAGTAAATTTATAATTTCAGTTTAGCAGATTTTTTTTACGTTGGGTTCGTTTTAATAACGATCAATTAGGAATGTCGCCGTCTCTGTTCGACAATTGAACAAAGAACAGAAAAACAACGCGCATCATTACAACCATCACCGTACCACAGCATTTCAAGTAAACTCTTTCACACGCTACGTATTTTACACATGTGGTGTTTCTCTCTCTTTTTTTTGTTATTATTTTTTTGAACCCGCCTGTCAGCTAGCGAGTCGGATATCTTTCGGCCACTCCGTTGGGTGCGATAATTAAAGCTCTTATTTCAAGATATGAAATGTATAAGGCGTAAAAATAGATCTTTACCGGCTCCATTGCTTTTTGCCTCCCAACTTATTACAATCTAATAAAATAACACGGAGAACGGAACGCGGACTCGTTTGGAAATAAATTTTCTAGAGATATGGATGGGTTTTAATTATTTTTAACTTCTAGATTTAATTGTAAAGAACTATACAGAGAACTATACAAAGAATTTTACAGATTCCACGATGTCAATTTAATAAAAACGTTAAGACCGAGAAGATCATCAAATCGAATCATGATTTAGGGTTGACTGACGTCTAGATAGGCGATGTCGTTCCCATTTTTGGGTGTGTTTGAATAAACTTTGTATCAAGAGCAATAAGGTAACAAAATGGAATATTCACATGTTTGATGGAATTTGGTATTATTTGTTTAACTTGAAGTGCTACTTAGTGCAATAAATCAGACAATATGCGCTAACTTTCTGAACTAAAAAGGACATAATTTATAAAAAAATACTATTTTGTAATACCTGAGTGATTAATTTCATGATTTTGCCGAAGAAAATTATAAATTCCAAAATATTTTAACAAATTTAAACAACGAAGTTTAGCTGTGCAATTAGAATTAAAAAATATTTGTTAAATCTGAAGGTGATGTAATTTTGCTTTCGATTTTCACCTATTTTGATAATTTTAGTCCTAATATCTGCTGGAGTCGGATTTCCCGGGGCAGTCCCGATTTCCATTTCCTTATCCAATGTCTTGCCTTGTCTGCCCCAGGGATACAAACTCTCCCGGATTTGGGAGTTAAGCAGTAAAAATTTAACACGAGAATTAATACATTGCTACTAAATCAAAATCATTTTCAATAATCTGCCTTCTAGAGAAAGAGTTCTTGGACTACAATGGCAAGAGCTTGTCAGACATGTACCAGCAAGTGGCTGTCATTACGGATAGCCCTTGAGAAGATTTTAAAATTTTTATCCGCGCTTGTTCCGTATTTTCTCTCTTTTGCGTTTAAACAACTGCTTGGCTAAGAAGATTTCAACCAAAAACATTTTCTTGCTTATATAAGCGCTACCATAGAAAAAGCAAATAGACTTCTTCAGAGAATTAAAACGCTACTGAATTGAAAGAACAATTTTTTGGTTCCCACCGGAGGATGGGAAGAATCTAGCAGATGTAGACGTTGACTTCAGCAATGATAAGAATTAGATGCTTTTCCGTTTCCGTAGATTATCTATTCGACATGGCATTGATTTTTGTCTAATCCTTAACAAGATAATTGCCATACTTAACCAAAAAAAAAAAAATGGGAAAACTAGTGACTGATGAAAAATGAAGAAAATACTGCACTGTTTTCTTTTTCTTTTGGTTCATTTGTTACTTTTTGTGATTATAAAATCTCATTCATTGATTTAGTGTCGCGGATTTCTGTGTCTCGCAGTTGGCCACCCTGCTTTGTATAAATTCAGGATGATCATGAATAAACAAGAACAGTTTTCACAAAACTGTATCTACTTGTTTTGATTATTAACAAAAAAAAGCTTGCATATTTTGTAAGTACCCAGCACTATAAAGATTTATATGTATATCTTTAAAAACGTATCCAAACGGACACCTGGTGTTTATAAATAAGAGATTGTGTTGAAGAAAACTTCGTCTTTACCTGTTTAAAACACCAAATTCAGCATTAAGATTAATAAAGTTCCTAGTTTCTCATTTCAGCTACGTTAGGTATTTTCTCGACAAACATTCCAGAAATAAAAACAAATCTGATATGAACGATAACCATTGACTCAGTTTCGGCGGCATTTTTTCCATATATTCAATGTCATATCATTGTTTGTATATACCTAAATTTTTAAAATGAAAATTTCTATGATAATTACCCAACGATTTTTTTTTTAATTTCTTGCGACATAGAAAAAAATATCAGAGGTTATCGTTCACGGTAATATTAAATTGATTAACGTTGAAGCTTTCAATAAAAGTTCAGAGTTCAATATTCCCTGATATGTAGCAGTTAGTTCTTTGTAACGTTGAAGGAAGTAATTTATTATTCAAATAAATATGTATATTGTTTTAATTATATCTAGATAAAAAAAATATCGAATTGTTGGTTCATTGGTATATTATAGTGTTTTAACAAAAAAAATATTAACTACTACCACTATAACAGATTGTGCAAATTGAACAAATTTTGAAAGATATTTGACAGGTGTTTCAAGAAACAAACAAGTTCCTAAGAACTCAATCTTAAAGCATATTTTATAATTTAATTCGTGCCGTTTGATAAGAGATGGCGTAATTTATATAATATTACATCGTTCCAATATTCCGAACCTACGATAATTTTTTTTTCATTCAAATATGTCAAACTTTGATCCTGAAAAAGTGTTTTTGCGGGGAGTTCTTCTTCGTTACTTTAATATGGAAGTTAGTAAAGTATTTTAGTGGAAGTTTATGATGAACGTGCTGAACGAACGTACCAAAAGTGGTTTGCACAATTTAAAAGTGCTGATTTTGGCTTGGAAGACGATGAACGTCCTGGGCAGCCAAAAATGTTTGAAGATGAAGAACTGGAAGCATTACTCGATGAAGATTGTTGATAAATACCAGAAGAGCTCGCAGAATCTTTGAGTATCACTGAAGCAGCCATTTCAAAACGTTTAAAAGCAGCTCGATATACTCAAAAGCAAGGAAATTGGGTTCCACATGAACTCAAGCCGAGACACGTCGAAAGGCGTGGAACGCCACAGAAGGAAGTCATTTTTGCATCGGATTGTTGCTGGTGATTAAATATGGATCCATTACGACAACCCCAAGCGCAAAAAATCGTATATGAGATTCGGCAGACCAGCCAATTCAACGGCAAAGCCGAATATCCATGTCGCGAAAGGTAATGCTTTCGATTTGGTGGGATCAGAAGGGTGTGCTGTATTAAGAGATGCTAAATCCGGGAGAAAGCATCAATGGAGAACGCTACCGAGCACAATTAATCCGTTTGAAGAGAGCAGTAGCCGAAAAACGCCCAGACACGAGGCAATAATTTTCCATAATGACAACGCTCGGCCCCACGTTGCTATTCCGGTTAAGAACTATTTGGAAAATAGTGGATGGGAAGTTTTACCTCACCCGCCTTATAGCCCAGACCTTGGCCCTTCTGACTACCATTTGTTCCGGTCGATGCAGAGCGCCCTCACTGGAAAACGGTTCACATCAGAGCAAGATATCAAAAATTGGCTTGATTCATTCTTGGCTGCCAGTTCGTTGGGGATAGGATACACAAATTTCCAGAAAAAGTGGAAAAGGTTATCAAACGATCTAAATATTTCCTACTTGAGATAATACGAGTTTTCAGGCTACCTCTTATAACCATGGGCTGTACAGAACAATAGGGTGTCCCAGAAATTGCACGCCAGGCTGACACGGGAGGTAGATCAGCTTTAGATCTATCAAATAAAAGCAACATGACCTCAGTAAAAGTTTTTTAGTTTTCGAGATATTAACACTTTTAGGTTTTTTCAGAAAATCTCTACTTTTTGCCCTATTTTTGTCTGTTATGGGCATAAAAAACCTCTAATTTATAATTCTATGAATATTATACCATTTTTAAAGAGCACTAAGTAGGCTAGTTTTTAAGAACATTTTCTGACTCAATCTGGTACATTTTTTTTTCACAGTCGCTAACCAAATTTTAGTTAAGAATTATAAATTAGAGGTTTTTTATGCCCATAACAGACAAAAATAGGGCAAAAAGTAGAGATTTTCTGAAAAAACCTAAAAGTGTTAATATCTCGAAAACTAAAAAACTTTTACTGAGGTCATGTTGCTTTTATTTGATAGATCTAAAGCTGATCTACCTCCCGTGTCAGCCTGGCGTGCAATTTCTGGGACACCCTGTAGATAAATGCGGGTTTTATTTTTTTAACATTACATCTTCTAAATGTTGGCCGTTACGTCGGACACATTCTCGATATTTCTTGCCACTCGCTGGAGAAGTGCCGCCATTGACGATATTTTCTTTCAGTTCAAAGATTATCACCGGACTTGTTTCGTATAATTTATTTTGGAGATACCCCCATAGAAAAAAGGCCATGGGGGTAAGATCCGGGGACTTGGGTGGCCAAGGGATCTCGCCGAAACGGCTTATCAATTTTCTAAGGGAAGAAATCACGAAGCAGCGCCATGGTCTCCCTATAAGTGAAGGCAGGATGTTGGAAATAAGCAGCACCGTCTAAGGAAATTGACGATTTCCAATAAAATAGAATCCAACTATTCCCTTGCTTGACAATGCACATCAAACCGTCACTTTCGGACTGTGAAATAGCCGTTGATGTTTTAAGCGGAAGTTTTATCTTTTAGAGGACCAATAACGACAATTTTGCTTGTTTCCTTATCCATTCAAATCACTCCAAAAGTGTGCGAAATCGCTCCAACATTTTTTTACAGAAATTTATACGCATATTATGATCATTAAGCTTAAACGCTTGCACAATTTGAATTTGAAATGAATAAAATTCAAGATCCTTATTCAATATTTCGTGCACTATAGTTTTTGGAAGCCCCAGCTAACGGACAGACGCGAATTATCGCGCAAATTCAATGTTTTCATTCGTTTTCGAAGACCTGCTGGATTCCGGAACGTTCGCACCCATGATCAAATCAATTGCACACGAATCATTGAAATAGGCTTCAATTGGAGGAAATGCTAGTTGTTCACCAAAAAAGGTTAGAATTTTTGTTTTATTTTAATTTAGAGAGACCGTAGGTTGTTTTCCACTCAGTAAGAAGGTACAAGTTGTGTAGTCTGAGCAGTAATTATTTCGATAAAATTATTAAATTTTCATCTATGTTCGAGAATTGAATCGATAGCGCTTTTTAAGTTTCTAAATAGTAAAAGCTTGATCCATAACAGTGATGTAGAATACATGGAAAATGTGATGGAATTTTCTTGGAAAAACACGTGCGTAGTATAAAGATTTAATGTTTTTCAGTAAATGTCATTTAATAGTTGTGTTCGCCTTTGATCTAATATTATATCTTCTAGGAAGATCAATAAAACGAGGTCTATTAACTTAAGTACAAAAGCTCTTATCAAATCAATCTATAATCGTAAACATTCCATTACAAATATTTCTTCAACAAAGCACTTTCACGATTACTTTTTATTAGTGTCAAAAGTCACTCGTTGCTCTTAATTGTGTAGAATTTTAAATTTCTTGGCTTGATTAGTGTTTGACTCGTATTAATGTAGAGGTTATGGGGGCTCAGGTCAATTGTTGTGTTTACGTAACATTTTAACGTTAATTTCACCGTTAATACACTCACAAACGACGCGAGGAACAATTGTTTTGTCCTCCCATAGTCACAGCTGTGTCAAAAATTGTCTCTTATTAATAAGTGACGGCTTTTTTCAATTAACCTCTCTTGTTAAAATGATTAACGCAAACCTATTCGGTTTAAGATACATACTTGGTATTTCTCTTTCTCGTGCGACCTCAGACTTTGTACGAAGCGATAATATTATAAGAAACCTTTGCCACAGCAATTTATCCAATTTGAAATACTTGAGAACTTACACAGGACTGTAAATACGAAGAGTTAAAACTATCTGTATATCACAAAATACATATAGTAAAATCATGAAAATTTCTACGTTTAAGTTTTCCAATACGATCTTTTTAACTAAAATATTTTCAAAGATTGCCGACTTTGTTATTTTAAATGGAACATCCTGTATATCAATACATTTTTGAAATTTACGTAAAATTATAGTATACTTTTGTCTTAAAAACTTTTGTCGAAAAATGCATACCCCTGTATATCAATACATTTTTGAAATTTACGTAAAATTTTAGTATAATTTTGTCTAAGAACTTTTTTCGAAAAATGCATACCCCTGTATATCAATACATTTTTGAAATTTACGTAAAATTATAGTATAATTTTGTATAGAAACTTTTTTCGAAAAATGCATACTTTTTGAGTTATTAATTTTTTTGTAAAAAATTTGACCGTTGCAGACCTTTATAAATTATTTTTTCACGAGGATAAGAAAATGGTTTCTATTTGGATGATTTTAGCACAATCAAACGTATTTGGATTGAAAAATTTTTCATTTTATACAGGTTGTATAAAAATTGTTTAAAGTTTAACTTCATAAATATCAAATCTCTTTATTTTTTTAAATAAAACCACTCGGGTTTTTCTATTTTAATACATTCAAGGGTAAAAAATACTTTTTTATTTCTTAGTGCTTGTATAAACAAGTCAAAATAAAATTTAGACCACACATTTAATACCATGAATTTGCCTTATTTTTTACCCTTAGATCCTTAGGCTGGCCCTGTCCAAATATAATGGAATTTTAAAATTCAGCGAATTCGCACGGTATTTTTAATTTGTTTTTTGTAAATGGCGAACGCGCCTTTCATGAACTTTTCGTTCTAGAACTTTGTAGAATGCTATTTGTGGAATATAAATTTTAAGCTTATGTAGAGCAGTATGTTTGGTTTTAAATATTACCAATTAGTAAAAATAATCGCGGAAATTATCTAAGTTATATTTATAAGTAAATTATTATAAGTTAAGTGTATAAATAAATTAAGAACGTAAGAGATAGTGTTTATTAATTCACCCCACGATTAGAAAGAGTATAAATAAATACGAAAAACGTTACAAAATATTTAATAAAAGTCAAAGTAGCTAAAAAATCAAAATTTTTATTTTTAGAAACTACGATTGTAGAAAAAGATAAAACTCACCACTTGAGCATTGGGCGAATGTAGTAATTCGTGCTTTTCTAATTGGTCCTTGGAACTAAACGTCGTTGTACATTGTGAACATCCGAAAGGACCTCCGGTACCGACTAGAGTTGGCGTGGGGGACACGGCGCTGGGGGCAGTTAAGCTGATAGGTTCTGAAACGTTGGAAATCTCCATGTGACAGCATTCCACGTGCTCTTTGAGAGCTTGGAATGTTTGCATCCCTTTCTGGCATTGTGGACACTTTATGCAATAATCGGGGGATATAGGAGTGAGATCTTCTTCTTTTATAGTACCATTCGTGAGAGGAGAAGCTGCAAACAAAAAAATCAAAATTCAGTGAATTAAAAACAAAGTTGAGGTGCTGTCAGTTTTAATTATCATTAGCAGTTAAAGCATAGGCAAACAGCCCCAAGTTTCCCATCGTACATTATGGTGATTGAGATGAAAGTGTGTGAAAGATACCAGATTTGAAAGGTGTATAAGGATAATTTTTTTAGATCTTCATGGAAATTAGAGTAATTTAAAAAAAATCCGATAGGACAAAATCTGACAATGTTCAATGTAAAAAGAGCAGTTTTCTGATACTTTCCAGGCCGTTTTTAGAAAATCGAACACTTTGTTGAGAATGAATGCATCTGGTGGTGGTGGCATAAAGTTCAAAGTTTATTGGGAGAATTATGAATCTTCCAAACATGCAGGTGATACTTTAAAGTTAGAGCGATTTTTGCAAAATTTGAATAGATTTTTAACAGTTTCTTTGGAATGAATGAGTCTGTTTGGAGTTTCAATGGACAAAATTTAATAATGATTATGGTCTTTATGAAATATCCACGCGACTTTTCCAAGTTCGAGGAATTTATGGAAAGTTTGAAAACGTTTTCTATGAAATTCTGAAGAACCTAATAATTTTCCAATACATTTAAGGAAATTATCAAAATTTATGGAAAATTCATGCGATTACTCGGAGTCAAGCGATTTCTGGCAAGTTTGTTAACGTTCTGGAACTTCCTCTGGAAAATTTGAGAAATTCCTTGAGAAATTCCTCAAAAACAAAGTAACTTTCTGATTGATGCTGCAGCAATATCTTGAACATCAAATAATTTCAACATTTTCTTGAAAATAAATGGACACAATCTGATAATGTTCATATTTTTTCTTGGTATTTGATACAATTTGTAACATTCTCAGATATTTGAGCAGTTCCTCGAACACGGGGAGCTTTCTGGAAAATTCCAGCACTTTCACAAAAAACGAAATTTTCTCAAAAATAGTAAGTCTAGAAAAGTTCCACTGAACAAAATATGATAAAGTTCGAGGTACTACTGAAACAATATCTGAGAAAATTCCATTTCATTCCCATAAGTTGAAATTATTTTAAAAAATGTTTTGAATGGTATCATTTTGTTGTCTTGAAAGTTTTATTTATCGTACATAATAATTTGAAGGAATTGCGTTATTTTCCTTTCCTTGTATATTCTCTTTCCTTTAGATTTTTAGATTTTTCAAGCCCTCTTTGTCAGACGTTTTAAATTCTTAGCAGTCAAATGGTGTTCAAGAAAATTAGCTTTCACGTTAAACGTGGAAAAATTAACAAACTAAAAGTTTATCATGGTTCAAAGATCAGAAACTATTGATTACGTTTATTAACCTCGATGACTGACGTCCACTGAAAACTCATCTGGCGCTATCAATATAGTTAATTTATGCAAGGAAATGATCAAAACCGAGAAGCTACCACAATATAAAGATCTACGTAAAACTTATTAATATATATATATAATAAAATAAATAACTGCTGACTAAGCGACCTATGAAACCTAAACATCCTGTATATGAATATACCTTTTTTTGTTTTGTTTTTGCGGTAAAAGGTGGAAATTCTGTTGTGATTCACTTCAGCTTCCCTATTGATTGTAATCACATTTAGATTTGTGGAAAAAATCAACCATGTGATTATACAGTTAATTTTACATAGATTCCGATATTTTACCAAGGAAAAAACTTAAAAATTAAGATGAACGGAATTGGTTAAATCATGCAACAGAAAAAAGCTTATTTATCACTATTTACTCGGTAATTCAATTTTTCTTTTCATACAAAAAGATCTAAAAAACATCAAAGCTGGAAAATGAAAGTGGTAAGGAAAATTTCGAGAAAAATAATGAATAAATGTAAAAATCAAATGTACACCAATTATCTTAATTTATCGTACACAGATTGGATCTGCCTAATTTGGCATTTGAGTATTGTATTATTGACGTAAAACATTTGGAATGTACCTGGTAGCTACCTCTAACATTGTATTCTCAAACAGCACCTGTAAATTGTTAATCTAAATTTGAAATTTTGTTTTAGGACAAGTTTAATTCGTATTTTGTTCAAATAAACTTTAGTGAAGTAATTTTCAGTCTAAATTTGATTCATTTGTAAAAAAATACATTTGGAATGTCTCTGGTAGCTACCTCTGACTTTGTATTCTCAAACAGCACCTGTAAATTGCTAATCTAAATTTGAAAATTCGTTTTAGGACAAGTTAAATTCGTATTTTGTTCAAATAAACTTTAGTGAAGTAATTTTCAGTCTAAATTTGATTCATTTGTAAAAAAATACATTTGGAATGTCTCTGGTAGCTACCTTTAATTTTTTATTTTCATACAGCACCTGTAAATTGTTAATCTAAATTTTAAAATTCGTTTTAGGACAAGTTAAATTCGTATTTTGTTCAAATAAACTTTAGTGAAGTAATTTTCAGTCTAAAATTGATTCATTTGTAAAAAAATACATTTGGAATGTCTCTGGTAGCTACCTTTAATTTTTTATTTTTATACAGCACCTGTAAATTGTTAATCTAAATTTTAAAATTCGTTTTAGGACGAGTTAAATTCGTATTTTGTTCAAATAAACTTTAGTGAGGTAATTTTCAGTCTAAAATTGATTCATTTGTAAAAAAATACATTTGGAATGTCTCTGGTAGGTACCTTTAATTTTTTATTTTCATACAGCACCTGTAAATTGTTAATCTAAATTTTAAAATTCGTTTTAGGACAAGTTAAATTCGTATTTTGTTCAAATAAACTTTAGTGAAGTAATTTTCAGTCTAAATTTGATTCATTTGTAAAAAAATACATTTGGAATGTCTCTGGTAGCTACCTTTAATTTTTTATTTTTATACAGCACCTGTAAATTGTTAATCTAAATTTTAAAATTCGTTTTAGGACGAGTTAAATTCGTATTTTGTTCAAATAAACTTTAGTGAGGTAATTTTCACTCTAAAATTGATTCATTTGTAAAAAAATACATTTGGAATGTCTCTGGTAGCTACCTTTAATTTTTTATTTTTATACAGCACCTGTAAATTGTTAATCTAAATTTTAAAATTCGTTTTAGGACGAGTTAAATTCGTATTTTGTTCAAATAAACTTTAGTGAGGTAATTTTCACTCTAAAATTGATTCATTTGTAAAAAAATACATTTGGAATGTCTCTGGTAGCTACCTTTAATTTTTTATTTTCATACAGCACCTGTAAATTGTTAATCTAAATTTTAAAATTCGTTTTAGGACGAGTTAAATTCGTATTTTGTTCAAATAAACTTTAGTGAGGTAATTTTCAGTCTAAAATTGATTCATTTGTAAAAAAATACATTTGGAATGTCTCTGGTAGCTACCTTTAATTTTTTATTTTCATACAGCACCTGTAAATTGTTAATCTAAATTTTAAAATTCGTTTTAGGACAAGTTAAATTCGTATTTTGTTCAAATAAACTTTAGTGAAGTAATTTTCAGTCTAAATTTGATTCATTTGTAAAAAAATACATTTGGAATGTCTCTGGTAGCTACCTTTAATTTTTTATTTTTATACAGCACCTGTAAATTGTTAATCTAAATTTTAAAATTCGTTTTAGGACGAGTTAAATTCGTATTTTGTTCAAATAAACTTTAGTGAAGTAATTTTCAGTCTAAATTTGATTCATTTGTAAAAAAATACATTTGGAATGTCTCTGGTAGCTACCTCTGACTTTGTATTCTCAAACAGCACCTGTAAATTGCTAATCTAAATTTGAAAATTCGTTTTAGGACAAGTTAAATTCGTATTTTGTTCAAATAAACTTTAGTGAAGTAATTTTCAGTCTAAATTTGATTCATTTGTAAAAAAATACATTTGGAATGTCTCTGGTAGCTACCTTTTATTTTTTATTTTCATACAGCACCTGTAAATTGTTAATCTAAATTTTAAAATTCGTTTTAGGACGAGTTAAATTCGTATTTTGTTCAAATAAACTTTAGTGAAGTAATTTTCAGTCTAAATTTGATTCATTTGTAAAAAAATACATTTGGAATGTCTCTGGTAGCTACCTCTGACTTTGTATTCTCAAACAGCACCTGTAAATTGTTAATCTAAATTTGAAAATTCGTTTTAGGACAGGTTAAATTCGTATTTTGATCAAATAAACTTTAGTAAAGTCATTTTGAGTCTAAAATTAATTCATTTGTAAAATCCATCTAAAATAAATTTCGAAAAAAAATTTATGGGAATTATACTATCCATTTGACATTTATTTCTTGATAAAATTGAAATTGGCAAAGATATTTCTAACTAAAAGACAACCGGAAAAACAAAAATTAAAGTTGGAAAAGACGTTTATGGTCCCAATAGTATTAGTTAAAATTAAATATGGGACCTTATTTTTTTCGACGTTATATATAAAAGCCAAATTAAATTTGGAAGAGATTATTTTGGCCAATAAATTTGGAGAACATAATTTTGAGTTCAAATGAATTAGGGGATGTTTTTTGTGATACTAATAGATTTTAAAAAGCTGTACTCCGATAAACTAAATTCGTGAAAGCCATATTCAACAAATGAAAACTGGAAAAGCCCAATTTCCACAAATTAAATAATAAATTCTTTTTTCCAAAAATTAGAATTGGAGAAACCATATGTTTTTTAGGTTAATTTTAGAAAATCCATTTTGCGTCTAGATTAAATTTGAAAAATCCATTTCGTGATCAATTCAAATTTGGAAAACAGATTTCATCATCAAATTTTAGGTCAAATTAATTTGGAAAATACAATTTTTCTCCAAATTAAATCTTTTATGATAAAATGTTATTAAGTAAAACCATTTACGTCAAAATCAAATTTGAAAATAATTTTTGTCCTTCCTCAATCGGTGAAGCCATATCTGGAAATTTCTTGTACAAATCAAAATTGGAAATACCGTTTTCCCATATTTTGGAAAATTGAATTGGATAAAAAACAGAATTGAATTTTGAAAAGTAATTTCTAGATAAATTAAATCCCGAATAACAGATTCTTTACCAAAAACCTAGTCCAAATTTAATACATTTTATGATAAAAAGTTATTTAGCAAATTGAATTTTGAACTCATATCGAATTTTTCGAAATGCTATCTGGTAAAGCGAATATATGCCGAAATTAAATTTGAAAAAGATTATTTTCTATTCAATTAGGAAAAAGAAAGCTATTTTTGTTCAAATATAACATGGAAAATTCATTTTTTTTATTAAATTTTATTTAGGATAGCTATTTTGATCCAGATTTAATTTGAAAATAAACAATTTTTGTCCACATCAATTACAATTACATTTTCGTCTATCCTGATACTAGTTTTTCTTCTTTTATTTCAAACTTATTCTTTTCATTTTGTCTGTAGCAACATTCCGATTTACTTGTCATCACTTGGAGTGCATAAAATTATTTTATAATTATTATTTTCACAAAAAAAACTCATTCTTTTGAGTCACGTGAGTATATTGAGTGATATTTGACCAATGACTCGACATTTCGTCTGGCCTCTGTTTTGAAGAACCGATTATCCCACCGGCCAATATACCACACTCAACATTTGTCTTTTATGGATTTAATGGTAGCTTTGGCCTCTTCGGTATGTTCATATTTTGTTTATTGACGAACCCATCGAGCTACAAATGCCCATCATAGGTTTTAAGCTGTTAAGAACGGCGACTAATCATATTATATTTGAAAAGAATGAAATCAATATCTCAATTTATTTTGAAATCGAGGAAAACTGTGCTTTGTCAATTCTGTGTCATCATAATCTGAGATTACCTATAAAATTTTATCTGTGGCTTCTCAGGGAGATTGAATAAGTCACGTTTTCACACGTCACCGGAATTCTCATTACAAAAACAGAAATGACCGACTAATTTATCGACTGTTAGTCTTTCTTCCCAAAAACATCAACGTGGTTTCAAGGTTTTTCACGTTAAACGACATTATGAGTGATGCGATTTTTCACTGACGAATCGTTTCTGTTTATACCTTCTACCTACATTTGGACATATTAATTTTAAAACGAAAATTTATTACAGCATTTGTTGATATTTAAATATGCTGGTTTTATTCAAACAAGTTGTTTAGTAAAAAAATTTAGACGAAGTACGCAAGCTAAAAGAAGACAACTGAGGACGTAGTGGCCACAAAATGAGCTGCAAATGTTGAGAAAGTCGGACAGACGTTATGTAACCTAGAACTGGGGATTATACCTGGAAAATTTGGTGTAGCTGAAGTAGATGATCTCAGCAACTTTAATTTGAGTTTCGAGAATCATATTATGGCCATAACATCAGAAGGCGCTTCCGTAATGAGACATTTTGGAAGGGAAACCTCATATGAAATGATATTGTAGCTATATGACTGAACTATTTCAAAAAAGACTGCGGAAAATTCATTTAGAATTACAAAAATTCAGACTCTGGGGATAATAATTTTGCTATTGAAAAAAACGTGGCTGAAGTTACTATTTCTGATGAAGACAAAGTTAGGAAAGTACGATGGTAAGCTGAGATTCTAGGGTGTTAAATTTTCGTAGGAATACCACCTTTTTAAAACATTTTTGTTTTCAACTAAATATAATCATGTTTACAAGGGTTGCCTTAAAAGTTTTTGATCTCAACCTCGGTACCAATCAATATAATTCTGGAAATATATTTATCTCAGTAAAATTTCAGCCATTTTGTGTAAGAGAGTTTTGAGATATGGCAACATTGATGTATGTCAAATCTGACATTGACATAATAACACCGAGTTTCGCTGGTTTTGCGGATTCAATCTTGGTGACACTACGCAAAAGGATGAATTTTGTGATTGTCCCTAAAATCTGCTGTTGTACCAGAAAACTTCGATGCTGTGCGTGTTATTAAGATCGTCATGTAACATACCGTGAGATTGAAGCATACTTGGAGATTAGTTCCACTCGCATATATTCAATGTTTTGGTTGTCAAAAAGATTTGTTCGCGTTGGGTACCCAATAATTTGATTACCGTTCAAAAAGAAGGTTTTCGAAATAAATGGACATTAGAGCAACGTAGAATTCGGTCAATTCTGAATTATCAATATTTGTTTTAATGTTTCCATCTCAAAACTCGAGTAGTATATAATTAAAATGATTAGGGAAAAGAGATGTATGAGGACTTGAAATAAGTGCCGAAAATTCTTTTTGTTTAAAATGCTTGTATCGCCATCTGTTAGTAAATTTTTTAAGTTTATTGTTTAAATTCCCATTTAAACAAATAGAAAATATAATTTTCAAAATTCACATGGTGAAAATAAGGTCTGGCTATTAAATAACGAGACTGGTTACGAAAAAGGGTTTTACTATAAAAAATATTCTACATTTGAATGTACTACATTCAATGTACTCCCCTCCCCTCGCTACATACCTTTCCATACGTTTTTTCCATTGATCGAAGCAGTGCTGGAAGTCTTCTTTGGTGAAGGCCTTTAGGAGCTTTGCCGTTTTTGGCTTTACCTCTTCCACTCAAATGAGGTGCCTTTCAAAGCAGATCTGAGCAGACCCGTTGACGCAATAGCTTTTGATCAGGAGTCAGATTTTTTGGCACCAACTTCACACAGACTTTTGTCATGTGTATTCTCTCGTGTAAAATTTTTCTTTATCGGAGTTTACAGCCTCGGTAATCATCCGGATGCTCATACGACGATCTGAACGCACAATTTGGTTGATTTTGGTCACTGTTTCCGGAGTTGAAACAGTCACAGGACGACCTAGACGCTGGTCATCTTCAGTGTTCTCTGGGCTCTCGCTAAAGCAGTTACACCACTCAAAAACACGCGCACGAGATAGAGAATTTTCCCCTATAGGCCTCTTTCAAAGATTTATAGTACTTAGTTGGAGTTTTTTTTTCAATTTAACGAGAAATTTGAGTTTGATACGTTGCTCCTTCTCGTTATTTAATAGCGAGACCTCGTATTTAAGAATGTTACTATTTTCTAGTTACACCAGTTTCATTGGTCTTACTGCATTAAAATTCCACTTGGAAATATTCCAATTTTGTCGGCTTTTGTTCTGGTGACACAAAAAGTAAACGATTCGTTTAAAAAGACAAATGTTTCTTCCTTCAAAGTAACAAAAAAAATATAGAACAAAACGACTTTTGTCGTTTCTAATCTTTTCTTGGGTAATAAAATAAAACGTGATGATAATAAGATGCAATATCTGTAAAGTTAATAATCTAATAAACGTATTTCACCTGCGATTTAATAAATTGTTGATAATTTACATGCAAATGCTGACGATATACTCACAACATATTTCAAAGTTGACTTTTACTTGTTTAGTTTGGTTTAGATACAAGGCTGCTACGTGATGCTATATCAAAAGATTTTACACGCATTTTATAGGAAGAACGAGTCAACATAAAAGTGATACAAATAGACAATGCTTAGTTTTTCGAAGACAGATAAAAATTGACGTTTCGACTCATTTAATTTCTTATTATCCGAATATTTCACTAAATTGAAATTTAAAACATCAAAATAAGTAATATTATATATCAAGAACTAATTGTGACGCTGTCTATATAGGGCAAACATCTCAGTATTTAGAAAATAGACTAAACGATCATCAATACGATAAAAAAAATTAAAATGCCTTAACGAACAATGAAATATCAAAAAACATAAATTGAATTATGAAAATTCAAAAATTCTTGAAACAAAAAAGACAATTATTTGAAATGGTTCACAATATACGAACGAAAAAGTTTTGAATGATAAAAAAGACCTTAATAAGTTTTAAGAATTTATCTTTCTTTTAAAAACTATCAAAAAAAAACTAATTTCAAAACAGAAGAGACCTAAAATAAAGAACATTTAGAAGCATAAACGTATCAAACGATTTAATAAATTAGAATAAAGAAAAGAAATATTAAGTGACACTAATTCGATTAGATAACTATTCATTTAGTCACTAGTAATATTTTCCAAAAATTACTTTCGCAATGGGAACATCAAGAGAAAAAAAGTACTTTATCATGTGTTAAACTGTTAATTGCCACACAGGATGTCACCAATAACCGTAAAGTCGGTTAATTATTTCCCGTCAAGCATACCTTTGTGTGATTAAATTAAAGGAAATAATGGCAGTATATGGAATAAAATAAAACAGTAACCTGAGAAAACACCGATAATAATCAATTTTGAGGTTTTATATTCCTTGTATTGATATTGTACGATATCCGCTAGATTAGCATTAAACTGGTAGAAATTTGAAAACCGCATTAAATCGAATCATTTTTAGTATAATCGTTAAAGAAAATAATCTGCTATCTTCTTACAGATCTGAGGAAACAAACCGATGATGAATCTACTCATACATAGATTTCTCTTTTAAAACTCGTTCTTCTAATACGCAGTTTTACAAAACTATATAGGGTGTTCACAAAAATTTCATAGTTCAGCCCTACCAGACGTTACCAAAGTCCGATGTCCTTTGAGAAGCAACGAACGTCCATTTATATGGGCCTTCGTCTGTCTCATGCAAGGCGTCTCCATCCATCTCCGTCGAGCCCGCCTTGCGAGAAGGCTGTTAAGAGACGTGATGACAGCGCTTTTGGCCACACCAAGAATGGGTTCTGGGTCTATTTGTGGGCAGATTTACATTCCATTTATTTCGGAGAAGTTGAGGTAAGAAAATCAATTTTTCTCCAAAACTTTCAGGCTTTCCTCACTGAAAAGGTTGCCGATCTCTGCCTCAGCCTCATTTAATTGTGCACTGCATCTGGAGATGTGGCAATATCTTCAATAGCTCTTTTCTTGTGAAAGATACGGCTACAAAAAATGTTGTGGCTTGTTAAAAACTTTTGTAAATTGTAATTTTAGGCTTTCCTGATTGAAAAGGTTGCCGATCTCTGCCTCAGCCTCATTTAATTGTGCACTGCATCTGGAGATGTGGGAATATCTTCAATAGCTCTTTTCTTGTGAAAGAGACAGCTACAAAAAATGTTGTGGCTTGTTAAAAACTTTTGTAAATTGTAATTTTAGGCTTTCCTGATTGAAAAGGTTGCCGATCTCTGCCTCAGCCTCATTTAATTGTGCACTGCATCTGGAGATGTGGGAATATCTTCAATAGCTCTTTTCTTGTGAAAGATACGGCTACAAAAAATGTTGTGGCTTGTTAAAAACATTTGTAAATTGTAATTTTAGGCTTTCCTGATTGAAAAGGTTGCCGATCTCTGCCTCAGCCTCATTTAATTGTGCACTGCATCTGGAGATGTGGGAATATCTTCAATAGCTCTTTTCTTGTGAAAGAGACAGCTACAAAAAATGTTGTGGCTTGTTAAAAACTTTTGTAAATTGTAATTTTAGGCTTTCCTGATTGAAAAAGTTGCCGATCTCTGCCTCAGCCTCATTTAATTGTGCACTGCATCTGGAGATGTGGCAATATCTTCAATAGCTCTTTTCTTGTGAAAGAGACGGCTACAAAAAATGTTGTGGCTTGTTAAAAACTTTTGTAAATTGTAATTTTAGGCTTTCCTGATTGAAAAGGTTGCCGATCTCTTCCTCAGCCTCATTTAATTGTGCACTGCATCTGGAGATGTGGGAATATCTTCAATAGCTCTTTTCTTGTGAAAGAGACAGCTACAAAAAATGTTGTGGCTTGTTAAAAACTTTTGTAAATTGTAATTTTAGGCTTTCCTGATTGAAAAAGTTGCCGATCTCTGCCTCAGCCTCATTTAATTGTGCACTGCATCTGGAGATGTGGCAATATCTTCAATAGCTCTTTTCTTGTGAAAGATACGGCTACAAAAAATGTTGTGGCTTCTTAAAAACTTTTGTAAATTGTAATTTTAGGCTTTCCTGATTGAAAAGGTTGCCGATCTCTGCCTCAGCCTCATTTAATTGTGCACTGCATCTGGAGATGTGGCAATATCTTCAATAGCTCTTTTCTTGTGAAAGATACGGCTACAAAAAATGTTGTGGCTTCTTAAAAACTTTTGTAAATTGTAATTTTAGGCTTTCCTGATTGAAAAGGTTGCCGATCTCTGCCTCAGCCTCATTTAATTGTGCACTGCATCTGGAGATGTGGCAATATCTTCAATAGCTCTTTTCTTGTGAAAGAGACGGCTACAAAAAATGTTGTGGCTTGTTAAAAACTTTTGTAAATTGTAATTTTAGGCTTTCCTGATTGAAAAGGTTGCCGATCTCTGCCTCAGCCTCATTTAATTGTGCACTGCATCTGGAGATGTGGCAATATCTTCAATAGCTCTTTTCTTGTGAAAGATACGGCTACAAAAAATGTTGTGGCTTGTTAAAAACTTTTGTAAATTGTAATTTTAGGCTTTTTTGTGAGGCTTAGAAAAGTTTTTACAGTTTTTGGAAAATTTTAAAAGTTCAAAATTAGTCGAAAAAGCCTCATCATCATCTGCTCGATACTGATATATTACTGCACGTACATTTAAAATGAATGAAAATATTATAGAATGTTTATTTCGTAATAATTTAGATTTTCTATTTATATATTTATTTCAATGAGTCACAATGGATCAAAAATTGCGTTGCGAAGATATACTCGTTGTAGATATGAGAAAATATGTTTACTTTATGGGCCACCCTGTAGATAAAAGTGTTCTTGATAGATGAGAATTCATAACTTTTCTAGATATTTCTCATATTAAGCGTCGTCAAATTAAAAATTCACTCTGTATGTACTAAACAAAAAAACGTTTTTCGGCCAACAAGAATTGAAAAATCCCAAGGTAGGAAGTCGCCGCCGCTGTCGGTATTTTTACCTAAATCTATTAATATCTAACCCAATTACACGAACGACTTGAAATCGGAAAACATTTTTTTTTTCAATTTTATCGTGACTAGGTCATTTCATGCTAATATAACTTACATGTGCCAGGATGTTTGATTGGTTATCCGATAAAAGGTGGAAAATCGGAAATTGGTTACGTATTTATAGGACAGGAAAGGGAAACGCTGAAACGTTCAACGCATACCGGCTTCATGAAATGTTGGTTATCTAAATTCAGGAGTCGAGACACCCGTTACCTAAATATATCTAATTCGCTTCATCCCTCAATCTCGATAGAAATTTGGGTGTATAAAAAAATTATAGGAAATATTTCTATTATATGATTTCCGTAGAAAAAAATGCGATTATACAAATTCTGCTTCGCAAAAAAACAATTAGAATGTAGAAAAGTTATTTTTTATTACAATAAAACAAACTAAAATGAAAAAAGTTTTAAACTAATTGAAGATTTCGATCATTTTTGTTAGTTTAACTTATTGAAAACACCCAGAATTGGTTTTAAATATACGAGGATATTTCTAGAAGTACTTAACCTGACCTAGAGTTGCTTAAAAATACTAGAAAGACGCTACGTTGTTTAGTATTTGTTTGGCAATCATCGACAGTGAAAGTTTTCAGTGAATTTGTCTTCTATTTGGTTCCATTCATGTTTCAGGATATTATATTTCAGTACATTCTTCCTTTCCAATTCTTTCAAATACTCATGCTGAAAGATAAATTTTTTTCCGATCATACCCTGTCCAAAGTGTACTATATTTTCCTTTATTGTTCTTTATAGAGTTTTTTCTTCAAAATCCCTTCAATATTTACCAGATATCCAGTCGCTCTTCCTTAGACCTGTCCTCAAACACTGATCGCTTAGACTCAAAAAATCTCAAAATTTGATTCATCACTCAGTAAAATTTTCATATTTTTTATCTCACTGCAAACTCTCGATTTTATTTTGACGTCTTGGAAGAGAGTCGTTGATAAAGTTAACTGATAAATACAATACGTTTCTTCAGTGGTTGTGGTTTTTCGAGGCCGTCCTGAACGTTTTCTATCGCCAAAGCTCCTGGTTAGGCAATTCTAGCACTTCACAAAGAGGTGTCTTGGAACAAGACGTATAAATTAGAGTCCTACGGGGCTAACTGGGACTAAACTACAATCATAAACACCGAAAAAACCGTGGATGTATGTCGATAACTATGGTACGGTTACTTCTTCCTGGACTATGAAGAGTTGCGATCAAAGCACGAGTTTCATCCTTGGTTTTACCCAAGTCTGAATTTGTAAGAACGAAAACAATTCTTGTACCAAGAGGTGTCTGGTAAAAGAAGTATAAATTAGAGTCCTACGGGGCTAACTGGGACTAAACTACAATCATAAACACCGAAAAAACCGTGGATGTATGTCGATAACTATGGTACGGTTACTTCTTCCTGGAATATGAAGAGTTGCGATCAAAGCACGAGTTTCATCCCTGGTTTTACCCAAGTCTGAATTTGTAAGAACGAAAACAATTCTTGTACCAAGAGGTGTCTGGTAAAAGAAGTATAAATTAGAGTCCTACGGGGCTAACTGGGACTAAACTACAATCATAAACACCGAAAAAACCGTGGATGTATGTCGATAACTATGGTACGGTTACTTCTTCCTGGACTATGAAGAGTTGCGATCAAAGCACGAGTTTCATCCCTGGTTTTACTTAAGTCTGAATTAGTAAGAACGAAAACAATTCTTGTACCAAGAGGTGTCTTGGAGTCCTGCAAGGCTAACTGGGACTAAAATACAATCATAAACACCGAAACAATGATTAATAGTTGAGGAATAAGAATCAAATAAGCCGGTGCTTGCAAGTTTCAACTTGTCAACAAGATGCTGTATAATAAGTCATAGAAATAAATTACTTATTCTCCTGTATAAAATTAATTTCGAAAGTTAATAGCTTTGGATACATAAAGTATTAAAATGTATTTTTTATCGTTACCTACATTTTATCATTAAAATCAGACATGTCATTCAAAAACTAATCGCAAATTTATATTTGCAAAGGTTACACGTGGAAGGAAATTGGCCGATAAAAGCATCATCAGGTGAAAATCGGAAACGGGCAAGGAGAAACGAAATATAATAAGCGATAATAGTCCAAAAGGCATGCTTGCATTTTTCAATATAACGCGATTTTAGCATACAGTTGAAGGATTTGTAGTTAAAAAATATTAAATTTCATTCAGAGGGTAGAAAATAATTAAACACTACCCCAAAAATCACTTGACTTGTTTATTATTGATAACGGTTTGCTTCACACAACCTTTAATATTTATTATCGCGTGAAAAATACAGAATTAAAACTAAAAAAATTAATTTGAACGATTCTAGTGATAGTGACGCAGAATACGTCAAGGACGAATTTTTGATCCCGGCGAGAAAAGTAGGGCATTCTCGCCCACGATTTTTGTCACCAGAGTCGAAGACGTAATGTACTATTTTGAAAATATTTCGAAAACGTGAAAAGATATAATAAAAAAAAAGATCTAAACAAAAAATGTAGGGACTAAAATTTTTTATAAAAACATCTTAAATCACTTTTGACGTATTTGCAATAGAAATCGAGATATTTGCAATAAGGTCGAAATTATAAAAAATAAATAAAAAAATTAATTTTTGAATTGTTTTCTCATAATTTACGTCTACAAAACTTAACAAACGATTATATAGATTTTTTTAAAATTTTTGAAAAAGTTTTTACGTAATTTATTTTGTATTCTATAATAATATAAATGCTGTTTTTGGAATAAATAAAAACAGGAACATTTTTAGTTTAGACCTTTTTTTATATCTCTTCATGTTTTTGAGATTTTTGGGATGGTTTTTAATTATTTTCTACCCCTTGAATGAAATTTTTTAACAATAAATCCTACCAATTTATGCTAAAATCAACTTTATTGAAAAATTCAGATTTGCTTTTTGGATGGTAGTTTAAATCCTCATTTTATCGGACTAAATGTGTTCGAGGATGGAAAGGACCGTAAACGTTTTGAATTTGATACGTTTAAATTCTTAGTAATAAACAAGATATTTCATATATAAAAAAAAAACGTTACTGAAAATGTTTATAAATAAATGTTTCGAAAGAGGTACATACATATCTCTTATCCGTGTAGGATATACAAAATACGTTTTTAATTTGCCAAAATGTGATAAAGCCGTTGAGATAACCTAGTTTCTAGTTTTTCGCATTGCTAAAAATGATAATTTCATTGAACTCTTTCGTTGTAATTTATAAACACATAAATTAATTCATTTAATTAGTTTATTTTTGCGAAAACCTTGACGTGAATCTGTGTCAGTATCAGAAATTTCGTTGAAGAGTTTATCAGACGCCCCGAGAAATATCCTTCTTATATGGCCAAGATTCAAATTTAGGATTATAAGGTGACATTTTTATATTTTTGAAACGAAGCAAGACAACTGTCAATTCACAAAAACTTCGGTACTAAACTATTTTTTTTTAAATTTTCTTCAATCTTCTCTTTGTTAGCGGCTGGTTCTTACCACATCATTGATTAGAGGGATGTTCAAATCGTTATGGATTGTTTGTAACGTACCAGGGAGTTATACTCAACATAAGGAGTGTTTTTTATAAGCGTTTTCCATCAAAATGCAACCCTAAGTACTTGATAACTGGTTTTATAGGAATGGGAATATTACTGATGAACATTTACGGACAGATTTTCTTGTTGTAGTATTATTTGCATTGACGTTAACTTTCCATTGATTGAACCAGATTTTTAAAAAAATTTAGATGGTTTTGTACTTTTTTTGCAGCTACAGTTGGGTCTACATCTGTTGCTATGATCGCCGTGTCGCTTGGAACGTCTTCTGTGAATATCAGATACTGAAAAGGGCCAAATAATTTTTCCTCCATTAAATTACCAAATGAGAAAACTAAGCAACAGTTTAAACGAAGAATTTTTCAAAATTCATTCAAGGAAAAAAGGGGTTGTACATTGGCTAGATATACAAATATACTTCTACAGCATAAGAACGGTTTCTGCGATTGTTGGAAATTAGTATTAGGATCAGAGATAAAACGGTTAGAAAGATATTGAGAAAACACGAATTAGCATTGCATTCACAGATTAGTTTTGGCCATATCTAGCTGGAGAGCAGTTGATTGGAACATGTTCTTTTCCAGATTTGGTCTTTTCACAAATAGTTGTCATCCATAGAGGCGAGGTAAAGAGGTATATCTAATAACACATATGTAGTAATGGGATTTGACCTTATAGAAGAACATAGACGCTAGAAAGAACCTCCAATATGCACTATGAGGATTAAAGCTGATGCAAACTGTGGGATTATTATCTAATCTATTTAAATGGACTGGAATTTTAAATTTTGGAAATCTAAGTCAGAAAGTAGTTCAAATTCTTATTAAAATATCGCACATTCAGGCAAATCAAAACTATTTCAGATTGTCCTCAGAACGAATTTAAAAAGCTTCAATAATTCAGTTGATTTTCATCTTTATCTGCACATGGTTGTGATTAAGATAGATCCAGTATTACTGACACTTCTGACACCATATTATATATCTAGTTTTTTTAGTATTAGGCAACCTATAGAGCAAGGCAACCTATAGAGCAATTTAAACTGGCTATGGCTCGTTGTTTTGCCAGGCACTATACTGAATAATATATTGTTTAAAATACCATTCAAAATTACACTGGACGCGCGTTTCGATTACCAAGTTATCGTCTTCAGAGACTGAAGGTAAACTATCTAATTTACCTTCAGTTTCTGAAGAAGATAACTTAGTTATATCGCCAACGGTTCCGGAAATTCCATCTTAGTTGCACTAAATGTAAAGATCGCTTGCGAATGTATCTAAGTATCTTGGAAGTTATTTAGAACGTTTTAAATGATAAATGTTTGATCGTTTCTTGATGGTTACACTTACATAGTGAATGAAAAATAAATATAAATAACAAATATTGAGCGAGTCTCGAGTCAAAGTGAAAATATTTAGAAACAGAAAACTAGATTGCGAATTGGGCTGGAAATTATATCCCTAACAATCAGTATTCAAGACAGATAAATAGATTTTATTTGTCATTAAAGACACGCATTTATCGATGTTAAATATTTAGGGTCCGTCTAGGATTTACCTAACATAATATAGTGCAATTAGTAAGAAATCGTCGTTTCACTATTAGTAGTATGACTTAAGATAAAACTAACAAATAAGATTATGAAATTAGTAATTTTCTTGTAGTTAGAAAAATTAAAATAATTATGTAGATTGGTCCATAATTTTCACCGTTACTATGAAGAATTTCACTCAATTGAAATACACACATCTCCCTTCTGTTGAAAATGAAGGTTTATCTAATTACCACGTCGCCCTTTGTTTAAATATGTCTTCGGTAAGGACGATAGTGGCCCTTTTCCAGGAAACTGGTAGCGTTGCGCGGGTCGCTTCAAAGGAAACCGATTTATAACGAAGTCACTTTTTGCTAACATACCGAAGGGCAATTTCGAGAGGTACCATCAGAAGGAGATTACACGACGACACATAGCTGCCCGTCTCCAATGGGCTCAAGAGAACAGTGATTGGGTTTTACAATAATAGCGTTTCCACAGTGATTGTCGGTAGGAAAGGGTATTGAGAGGTCCAGGTAGATAGCAACGACTCAATTTTACCAGAGATGTTGTTCCCTATATAATACGGAGCAAATTTCATTATTCAAGATGATTATGCCAGACCACATCGCACGGGAATGGTACAAAACATCCTAGAAGAAGGAGATATCCAAAGAATGAATTAACCAGCGAATTCACCAGATATGAATCCCGTTGAACATGTGTGAAGCATCAGGGTAAATTTTAAAGGAATCGTCAAATATTATTTACGCCCTAGGTAAATTTTTGACATCAATTTTGTTGAAATTTTTGATAATAAATTGCTACAATCAGACCACACACCCTTTGCCTACACCAGCGCTATTCTGGAAGATTTTGGAACTATTATTTATCGTATACAGGTGGACATTTAAGTTTTCAGCCTCCTTAACAGAAGCAGAGAAATGAAATTCTATATAATTAACTTAAATACCGGATGAAGTCGAAAAAAAACCATCCAATTACATTAGATTATTATGCGGTCTTAGCACTTGAATAGATTATAAAAAATATAGAATAATAAAAATATTCGGTTACTATATGAACACACTGTTTACCTTTTGTAATAATATAAAGTATTAGAGCCATTTTAGATGAAAGGATTATTCGTAAGGTGTTTTAATAGATCCTTATTAATACCAATACGTTCATTTATGTCAAAATATATAAGTCGATGTTTGTTTATTATGAACCGTACTATTTTTTGAATTTTATTTATATTCATCTTATTCATTTAGTTTAAAAACATGTTTACACATAAAATGGTTGAACTGTTTCATAAACTGTAGTTATAAACCACCAACTAGTACAATCGAAAATATTGATGTAATTAAAAATATACAACGTATAAAAACTGTTTCAGATACTAAAAAATCGTTAATTATCCTTTTATTTAATAAACAATATTCAAGAAAATACTGGGTAGACTCAGCAACTGTAGTCTCTACGAGGATGATCTCAGAAAGACCTGGTCTAGATATATTTATTTTCCAACGTAATTTCCTTTTTACTTTTCCCAGCGAAGTTCGATGCCCTTTTTATAATAAGTATCGTCAAGTTCCTCAACATAGCAATTAACTGCTAACATCAAATCTTCAGTGTTCTAAAATCTTTGAGCACCGAATCCGAGAACAGAAAATAATCCAAGGCGGTCAGTTTTCCAAATTTTTAGTAAATATGCGACGTACCGCACTTTTTGAAATGCCTACTATGTCTGCTAGCTCGCACAGTGGATTTTCTTCAACATTTCTAGAGTCGTCGTCCTTAATTGGACGACCACTGCGATGCTGGTCCTTGCAGGTCATACGGCATCGTTTAAACTGCTACCGAATACAACGTAACGTCTTCAAACTTGAAAAATATACATTACAGATTGTGTACTTTCTAATATATTCCGGGGCAAGGATTTTTGGGACCATCCTCGTAGTGAATTTTCAATGTAGCAGTCTCGAGGTCGCAACTCCTGGAAGCTCAGTGATCGAGTAGAAAAATTCTCTTGTTGATCTTAAATAACTATTGAGTTTTGGATTAATTGGAGAAAATAACTTTTGACAGCGAAAATTATAATCTGGTTAGATTCCGGAAATTTTCTTTTATGCATCCAACTCCCAGAAGTCATAACTAGCACGTCCATAATATACGAAGCGCGGTCGGTCAAACCTTGATTCAAATATGCATAGTCGTCTCATGTTTCAGTTTCGGCGATAATCTCTTAATCGGCGCAAAATTTCTATCCCGCGACATATTCTTGAAGTATAACAATAAGTAAAAAATCACTGGGAGTAAAATCTGGTAAACCAAATTCGTACAATTTTGATATGGTTCCTATTGATTTGTGATAGTAATAGTGTAATAGTTGCTGTTTTTAGTTATTTCAAGATAATCGATGAATTTTATACCACACGCATCATAAAGTACTGATGCTACTGGACTTTTCCGTTTTTCCACGCTTTGGAATCGGTCCACGTGCAGTCTACTAAGCTGACAATCAATTCGCCTCCGGTATAGAATGATAAAGCCAAAAATTCTGGTTTCTTATGATTAAACAGTTCTAAACATTACTTAGAATCATCAATTCGTTATTGTTTCCAGTCGATTGGGCACCCAAATTAAATAGAGCTTTTCCATACACGAATATTCATTCACTATATCTCTCAAAAAGGTTCTTTCGATATCATTAAGGTCTCAGCTATTCTCAGTCAGCTTCGCTTTATGGTTATCCGAAATTATTGTAGTAATATAAACTTCTTTGATGTTTTCTTCGGTAGCAGTCTCTTTGGAGGGTCCACTACGCGCTTCTTCCTCATTTAAACTCAGTAAACTGCATTTCAATGGTTAATTTCCCTGAAGTAAAGTCAGAATAATCCAGACAAGCTTTGGTGGTAGTATTTTTTTACCAAAAAACAATGCTTCATCAACGCACGAAATTCCTGGACACTCCGTCAGTTACATTTAATGGTATATAAGTCTTTTGAATGTTGAAGCCAATTGAAAATCAGTCTAAGAGCTTCTGAACCTATCTAATACTTCATGATCTTATGACCATGAAAAAGTATTTTCGTTGGTTTTCTTCAACTAGTGCTAAAGATGCATCAAATTCTATGTATGACACCTGCACATCGAATCTGTTTCTTTGACATTATTCCTTGAAGTACAACCTCGTCGTTAGAGAAACGTAAGACGTTTAATGAGGAACGTCATACGATTATTTGTTTGTTTAGAATGTTTTGGAGAAGATTGGTGGATCATGAAGACATTCGAAGCTCCCAAACTTGATTTTTAAGAATTAAATTGTTTCATCCATCCACCATACAGTCCTGATTTAGCATCCAATTGCCGCTTTCAATTCGCGTGCATATACAACAGCAAAAGAAACAGTTTTTGCGTTCAAATCGCATATTTGAGAGTGTAAAAAACGTTTGTCTCTGCTAATTATGAACCCCTAAAGTCTTGTCTTACAATGTAAACGTTAGTTTTAAATTATTTTGTATTGCGGTTTCAGTATCACTAGTTTGGAGTCCTAGCCTTGTTTCTTTTCACTATCATATGAATTTATAAAGATTAAAAGCCTGATTAGATTAAGTTAGTTACCTATTTCATAGTAAAATAACTTCCTTTGTGGTTTTAATTTGCCCCAAATCTTTTAGCAATGCCTACGTTCTAGATTTTATAAACAGATCGAATGAATTCCCCACACGTACTAACTAGGCACTTCCTGTTTTTTTTTCGAAAAAAAAAAATACATCACGTTTTGAAATATTTGAAATAACTGTTTAAAAAGTGTTGTTGCAGATAATTAGTTGGATATTTTGTAGTAATATATCGTTTCGATATTATTTATTGCTATAATCACAATTTATTTGGCACAAATAGGAACAGGTCATCTATTAATGATAAAATATGTTTATCTTCATCACTGTTGCGACACGAACTTTAACAATCTGTGTCACATGTATTAGATTTCCTACAAAAATGTTAGTCAGTACTAAAACATATATTGGGCCAAACCAAACTATTTTTTCTAAATAAATATTATTTGAGATGTTGATAAAATGTGAGTATTTGAGCCCTTGATATTGATATTAAGAAGTCTATCATCGCAGCTTTTGATTTTTGTTTCCGGAGATGGTTTTTGTCTCATAACCTCTAAACCATCAAAGGAGACGAAATTTTTTTGTCAGATGAACCGTTCTCTCATAACCACGCTTTAAAAATTGGTCTGATTTCTGAATTTGATTTATAACTTTGGAATTGGTGTCCGGAAAAAATTCAATAAAGATTCTTGAAGGGAATTTAGTTTTCCACTAAAAACGTTTATTAGCAGCTAAATTCACTCTAAATTCAAACTGAAATTCTTGTTTTTTTCACTGTAGATTTTTTTATAGATAATAATTTTCATTTTATTAACAAAATTATGACGATATGCAAATATTATAATATATTTTGATTTGTTTCTAAATGTTCGTGATGTTATTTTTTAAAAAATTATTAAAAAAAACAAATTTTGAAATAAAAAAAAAGAAATTAAAGAAATTTATTTTGATGAAAATAGCCTTTCAATTCTAATAAATCAAAATATATTATGATTTTTGCATAACTTTGTTAAAAAAAATATTATCTATAAAAGATCAAAATTTTTACTAGGCCCAAATAATTTAAACCTACAGCGAAAAAAAAACAAGAATTTCATTTTGACTCCAACTTTAACTTTGAATAACTTTCAAAAGAGTGAAATTAACTAAAAATGTTAATAGACGTTTTTTGTAGAAAACCAAATTCCCTTCAAGAATCTTTAGTGAATTTTTTCCCGATTCTGATTTTTAAGTCAATTACAAAATTCCGAAGTTATAAATCAAATTCAGAAATCAGACCAATTTTTAAGGCGTGGTTATGAGAAAACGGTTCATCTGAAAAAAAATTTTAATCAGTTTTTTTATAGACTATTACATTCTCTTCAAAAATGTTTCAAGTCAATTTCGTTTACTTTGATGGTTTAGAGGTTATGAAACAAAAACCAGCTCCGGAAAAAAAATTCAAAATTGAGAATATCAATATACGAGCTCAAATTCTCCCAATTTTTTTTGTCATCCCAAATGATATTTTCGATATAATTTTAAAAAAAATAAGTCGAAGAAAATTTGACAAACATTTAGGGCATCGATTTCAAAACGAATGATGCGTTTCATTACCCAAACGTGATTTTTTTTGATGTTATAACAAAAATTTACATCACAATTTTTCGATAAAAGGTTTCTTATTGATTGACTTTTGTAATAGTTAGAGTAATTTTGGAAAAAATTTGGGGACTCGGACATCAAAACGAACGATGCGCGTCAGCGCTAGAACGTAAACTTTTCGAATTTTTTTTGACGTTTTAAAAAAAAAATTACATCACAATTTTTCGATAATAGGTTTCTTATTGATTGACTTTTGTAATAATTAGAGAAATTTTGGAAAAAATTTGGGGACTCGGACATCAAAACGAACGATGCGCGTCAGCGCTAGAACGTAAACTTTTCGAATTTTTTTTGACGTTTTAAAAAAAAATTTACATCACAATTTTTCGATAAAAGGTTTCTTATTGATTGACTTTTGTAATAGTTAGAGAAATTTTGGAAAAAATTTGGGGGCTCGGACATCAAAACGAATGATGCGCGTCAGCGCTAGAACGTAAACTTTTAGAATTTTTTTTGACGTTATAAAAAAAATTTACATCACAATTTTTCGATAAAAGGTTTCTTATTGATTGACTTTTGTAATAGTTAGAGTAATTTTGGAAAAAATTTGGGGACTCGGACATCAAAACGAACGATGCGCGTCAGCGCTAGAACGTAAACTTTTCGAATTTTTTTTGACGTTTTAAAAAAAATTTACATCACAATTTTTCGATAAAAGGTTTCTTATTGATTGACTTTTGTAATAGGTAGAGAAATTTCGGAAAAAATTTGGGGGCTCGGACATCAAAACGAATGATGCGCGTCAGCGTTAGAACGTAAACTTTTAGAATTTTTTTTGACGTTATAAAAAAAAATTTACAAAAAAATTTTTCGATAATAGGTTTCTTATTGATTAACTTTTGTAATAGTTAGAGAAATTTTGGAAAAAATTTGGGGGCTCGGACATCAAAACGAACGATGCGCGTCAGCGCTAGAACGTAAACTTTTCGAATTTTTTTTGACGTTTTAAAAAAAAATTACATCACAATTTTTCGATAATAGGTTTCTTATTGATTGACTTTTGTAATAATTAGAGAAATTTTGGAAAAAATTTGGGGGCTCCGACATCAAAACGACCGATGCGCGTCAGCGCTAGAACGTAAACTTTTCGAATTTTTTTTTAACGTTATAAAAAAAATTTACATCACACTTTTTCAATAATAGTTTTCTTATTGATTGACTTTTGTAATAGTTAGAGAAATTTTGGAAAAAATTTGGGGACTCGGGCATCAAAACGAACGATGCGCGTCAGCGCTAGAACGTAAACTTTTCGAATTTTTTTTGACGTTTTAAAAAAAAATTACATCACAATTTTTCGATAATAGGTTTCTTATTGATTGACTTTTGTAATAGTTAGAGAAATTTTGGAAAAAATTTGGGGGCTCGGACATCAAAACGAACGATGCGCGTCAGCGCTAGAACGTAAACTTTTAGAATTTTTTTTGACGTTATAAAAAAAAATTTACAACAAAATTTTTCGATAATAGGTTTCTTATTGATCAACTTTTGTAATAGTTAGAGAAATTTTGGAAAAAATTTGGGGGCTCGGACATCAAAACGAATGATGCGCGTCAGCGCTAGAACGTAAACTTTTAGAATTTTTTTTGACGTTATAAAAAAAAATTTACAACAAAATTTTTCGATAATAGGTTTCTTATTGATCAACTTTTGTAATAGTTAGAGAAATTTTGGAAAAAATTTGGGGGCTCGGACATCAAAACGAATGATGCGCGTCAGCGCTAGAACGTAAACTTTTCGAATTTTTTTTTGATGTTATAAAAAAAATTTACATCACAATTTTTCGATAATAGGTTTCTTATTGATTGACTTTTGTAATAGTTAGAGTAATTTTGGAAAAAATTTGGGGACTCGGACATCAAAACGAACGATGCGCGTCAGCGCTAGAACGTAAACTTTTCGAATTTTTTTTGACGTTTTAAAAAAAATTTACATCACAATTTTTCGATAAAAAGTTTCTTATTGATTGACTTTTGTAATAGTTAGAGAAATTTCGGAAAAAATTTGGGGGCTCGGACATCAAAACGAATGATGCGCGTCAGCGTTAGAACGTAAACTTTTAGAATTTTTTTTGACGTTATAAAAAAAAATTTACAAAAAAATTTTTCGATAATAGGTTTCTTATTGATTAACTTTTGTAATAGTTAGAGAAATTTTGGAAAAAATTTGGGGGCTCGGGCATCAAAACGAACGATGCGCGTCAGCGCTAGAACGTAAACTTTTCGAATTTTTTTTGACGTTTTAAAAAAAAATTTACATCACAATTTTTCGATAAAAGGTTTCTTATTGATTGACTTTTGTAATAGTTAGAGAAATTTTGGAAAAAATTTGGGGGCTCGGACATCAAAACGAATGGTGCGCGTCAGCGTTAGAACGTAAACTTTTAGAATTTTTTTTTGATGTTATAAAAAAAATTTACATCACAATTTTTCGATAGTAGGTTCCTTATTTATTGACTTTTGCAGTAGCAAAACTATTAGGTTTTGATTCACTGCAAGTGCTTGGCTTTTTGTATTCGAAACAACCCATTTTCCAGTAGCACAAGCTCTTCATCTGAAACTAAAGTTGAGATCCTGACTCTTTTAGGTTAGATTTGCTACTAAATTTTCTCTATCTTCCATAGTTGCAGCATCAAATGACAACCAGCGTAAAGGAGCGTTCGGGGGCGGGCACAAAGCAGCAACATTTGTGTTCTTTTCTTGGCATTGTAACGTAGCTTATGAGGATACTTAGTATGAGTTGACTGGGTATCAAATTATATGCAAATTTGCATAGTAAACATTTGCACTGGAATAGACTCGAAAGATTTGAAAGACTGTGATATTTCTTGGACGTCATTTTATAATTTTTTTCTAGAGTCGTATCAATATTTTTTTTTTCATTTTCCTTATACTGCTAACGTAGATTTGTTGTTGAAAATACTACATCGTTTGATGGAATGGAAGATGTCGTCTCTGCTGTCAACATTGTCACGGTGGAAGGCACTACACCAAAATGATTATTTTCCTGCTTGTTGGTTCGTTTGCTGTCAGATGCTGCTCAAGTGGGAATTGAATATTAAAAACAAAAGAAAATACGATGATAATAAAAGAAAACAAAAACAAATTTTACCTTGATTCTTTAGAACTTTTAGTGTATAATAGTTTTTATTGGTACCGATCCTCTCCAAATATATTTTACATAGAAAAAAAAACCTTAATAATATACCGACCTTGTCGCCAGATGCGAGCTTGAAACTTGTTTGTAGAGTCGAAAAAGTACCAAAAAAAACCTTCACAAGATTGTTTACGGATTTCGTTAGTTTTTTCATAATATTGTATGTTGAAGTTTAATTTTAATAGATTAAACTTTTTTTATTTGAAAATTAGTTTAATTTATAATCGATTTTTATATCAATTCGAATCGTAACCTTCATACAAAAGTCTAAAAGACCGTGATGTAAGAAATAGTTTTTTTTCTTTTTTCAAGTTTGTATTTACAAACAGTCTGTGAATTAAATTAAGAATTTTTTAGTTCAAGGAATTCGTTAATGAGTCTACGTTCATAATTTTGTGGTTTTTATAACAGAAAAAATCGATTGTTGATTTGTATGAGTGAATCGATTTAACGCAAGATATCGATTTGAAAAATCGATTTTATATCGATTCGAATCGCAGCCATCATAAAAAATCGAAGTCTACAAGATCGTTATGTAAAAAATCGATTTTTTTTCAAGTTTGTATTTACAATGTAAATATGAATGCTGTTTATAATAAACAGTCTCTGGGATTTCTTATCAGGAAAATTAAGGATTTTTTAGTTCAAGGTATTCGATAATAACAAGTTTACGGGGATCCGAGAGGTTATGCTCATCACTTGCGATGTTGCCGGTAATTGAAAAAAAAGCGCTTATAAGGAACAGATGACTACGTGTAGAAAGTTACTTTTTAGCAAGTAACGGATGCTAAAAACACAGCCATCTCGCGAGTTTTTGAATAATTGACCGGCAACACCGTAATATTACGAGTACATACATAATTTTATAGTTTTTACCAAAGCAGAAAAAATCGATTGTCGATTTTCACGAGTGAATCGATTTGTAAAGTCGATTTATTTGTTCCGAGTTATCGGTTCCTCGATTAATCGATTTATCATTATGATAAAGTAATAGACAATTCATAAAACGCACAATTTTCATTTTTGAAAAAATATAAAATTCCGTGAAATTTTTTTTATTCCGCGTCTTTTGACATAAATAAGTCATAAAAATACAACGTCAAATTTGTCACTAGTTTATTCAACTTATTCAATTAAGCTTGTTTTTCTGCGATGAATTTATTCAAGTAGAGATCACATAAGAGAAAAAACCAATAAAGTAAATCCCGTTCACTATAGGTATAGATTATGTTTTAATTCGTCCTATTAAGTTTTCTAAATTATCTGGTCGGTTAATCTAGACCAGACTTTTTAAATGTCCCTTACAGAAAAAAATCAAGGGGAGTAATATCAGGTAAAATTTGTGGTCACTCCATTGATTCACTTTTCCTAATCAACTTTGTTTCAAACTGGTTATCCAGAAGTACAAGTTTTCCTAAATACGTGTTTCCAGAATTGCCGAAAATAGGTCCGGAAGCACTGCCATACGAAGACGTTCCAAATATCGGTCAAGTGTTAAATTCCCGCGAAAGAAATATGGACCAATTAATCAGCTCCTGATGATTACTTCCAAATTTTAATATTTGGCGGGTTTAGGTGTGTTTTATCTGAATCCAGAGGGGAATTTCCAGAGCTTGGAACTACTTATTTAGAAGACGATTTGACCCAATGATTACTGACTTATTGGAACATGATGATAATCATTTTGATGATGAATTCAATCTCCTACGAGACAGTTAGGTTAGTCGCATTGTAAAGGTCGAGTTAAAAGTGGAGGTAGACATTGAGGTAATATCACATGATGAGGTGGTTTACCACTCCGTTTTACCAAGACTTGGAGGTCAATGAGTCAGTGTTTACCTAGGTTGTAATGAGAAAGGTTGTTTAATTTTGTTACAGCTACAGCTTGTGAACGGTGGTTGATGGGTACGTTAAGTAATAACGAGTTCAGTGCTCATCACATCAAGTGCGACAAGATCTGGGAGAATATCTTTTTTGTAACTAAAGGAATACCCCGACAAGTTGTAGTGAAGGGGGTGTGATGTCCTTATATGGACAAATCACAGAGAAGTGACGTACCGCGAGGTAGAACGCTAGAAAAGACAAACTAGCTTCTCTTCAAGCTGTCGCGCGTTAACTCCAAGAGACCAAGAGACCGCGAGGTGAACCTGTATATACACCTCCTCACTATCCACAAGCCTTTCAAAACTTGTGGTCGATTACATCACCAGAGTTCTCAATTTTGGATTTATTTTTGTGAATGAACCTAAAACCTAAATAGACGCATTTTCTCCTAAAAAGACCATGAATTGGTTAATCATATTGAATTTGTATATACACGCATTTGATTACTTTGGACCAAAATCGCATTCAAATGAACATTTTTCAGGCTCTATTGACACGGTTAAGTAAATTGAGTCGAATATTTCACATCGATAGTACCTGAATCCACCACTACACTCCTGGTACATAAAAAACCTGTAAGACAGTGGATTACAAATGGGGAATTTGCTACGGAAACGGTAAAGACGATTTCAGCGAGCGGAAAAGGGATGGTGGTAATTTATTGGGATAGTTATATCATTGCTTGATAAGACAAAGGTAGAAATTGCAAAAAACGGCCGCATTTGAAGAAGAAGAAACTGTTTTTTCATCAGGTCAACGCAACCTTCTTACATTTTGATCTACGCTATGAATAATATCAAAAAATTTGCCTCCAAAGACTATTTTCTTTTTCCTAAGCTTGAATTTTGATTCGCGGGATATTTACTCCAGGTGATGACGTTATCGCAAACACAAAAACCTATTTTGAAGAAAAATTACGGTGACTATGGTTTAAAAAGTTGCATCATTGTTGGAAAAAGAGTATAGACTTAAAGGAAAATATTAATTTTTTTATTCATATACTTTTCTAAATGTGACCAATCGTTGTCTAATGGCCTCGAAACTGTAATCCAAATTCATTAATTAAAATCAATTTATTTATTTATTTAGAAATTTTTTTTTTCAGGTTAAAACTAAGAGTTTTGACATACAGATGTTATAAATCAAAACAGTTTATAAACTTTGTTTATAATAAAAGTTATGTTAGTCTGGCTTTTAAGTGGGTATATTTTTCAAACATAAATTTCCTACTAATGGATTTTTTTATAATTCCAATTTTATTATAACCACAATTTATGAAGCTGTGTCCTGTTGAAGTTGGAAATTAGTTTAGTGCTAATATCTTTCGGAATTTTTAACATTTCTAAAACCTCCAACAACTTATAAACAACGTTTTTATGGAATTTTCATCTTATTGTTAAATTAATAGTTAAAACCCCTTTTACATAAAAAACCACAATTATTTTTCAGTTTCATACATATCATACAGACGAAATCACCTTTTTCTTGACACACCTCATATAAATCGAGTTTCCAATTAGAATTAATATTCATCAAATTTAACGATTAATTCTCATAAAATAAAGTTTCTATGTTCATATTCATTCAGTCATAAATTCAATACACACTGTGTTAAAAATCGTGAAAAAAATATTGGAAGACCCCAGTTCCAGATTTTTCGATTTCTTCACTTTATTTTCATATATTTTCCATCAACGGGCAATTCCATCAAGGTCTAATACAATTCAAAATAATTTTTTACCAATATTTGGAATGTAATGTCATTATTTTATACTGTTTTTTGGCATTTTTTTTTTCAAAATTTATTGAGGACATGTTCTCGAGTTGAATTTATTAAATATTTTCTCACAGTTTTATCTTGTAGTTTTTGAGCAAACCTCGTATAAGGCAGTCTGATAAATTTTAGTATCTCATAGTTAGATTTTAGGTTTAAAACTAAGTAAAACTGAAAAATTTGATAATAAAAAATGTCCTCTACGGTCCCAAGTCAAGTACACATATTATATACGAGGTTAAGTCAAAAATGCAGAGTTATTTTAGTTAAGATACTGTTTAGATGCAAAAATTGTGAAATTTTGGATTTTAGAACGTGTAAAATCTCAAGTCAATTGAGCACCTACCATATTTGGCCCTATAGTATACCGGGAGTTTTCAAAATTGATTTAACCGTTGAGTGGTAAGCAACAGACGATTATCTGTTTTCATTTTTCGGTGATTTAAATTTACGATTTTGCCGCAACCACTGGCACCAATGTATTAAAATTTTATGTTTTGGAAGCTGATACATCCAATGAATTTGTTTTTATGTCTGACTCCCATACAGGGCTCTAGTTACAAGGTTCGTACCAAGTAGTATTGAACATAACAAAATTAGATTTATTAATCAACTGTGTACCGTTTTCGGAGTATTTTGATTTGAAAATTATGAGGTGATAAGATTTACAATCTTCGGTATTTCAAAATACATTTTTCGAATCCAAGGTGAATGATTAGTCCTTTTTTGACTGAAATATATCGATTAATATAAATTCTACTGTTAGGAATTTTCTTGAAAATATGTCTCGAACTTCTCTCTTAAACTAATGACTCAACAAAATATATTTAAATAAAATATTTGATTGTGTTAATTCAAGTATAATCAATAAATGTTTACAAAAGTGGGTAATGTTTCTAGATATTTAATATTTTTCAGTTTTCTATCTATCATAGAGACAGAATCACCTTTTTTGAAACACCCTCTATGAAGGTTACCGAAAATGTCACGTTTCCTAATGTCAAGGAGTGATTTAAAGTGTCACATTTGATACAGGAATTAGATAAACTTCTTTTAAATAATTTCCAAATACGCAAATTCGATTATGAGCTTTGATTACAATCATTTAAAATCTAACCCAACGAAGATATAGGCAAATTCAACTCTAAATACAAAGTTTCAAGATCATTTCAGGAACAGATTCAAAACATTGATATCAATAAGTTAAATGAATATTTTTTTAGTAATTCATGTTTCTATGTATGGACTAAATATAGTTTTTAACTATATCCCAAAAATTGAGGTTATGTCACTTGATTTATTAAGCAAGTTGCACAAGTACTGATTTTTCGTGTACGTTTCTTTCCATGTCGATACACAAGTCTTTCTAAAATGTGTATTTCAAATATATTTTTTAACATTCTAACAAAAAGTAAAACTCTGAATATAAATTTCGCATGTAATTGTAGAGTTGATTCAAATTGATATCAATTAGATAGATAGAATTAAAGAAATAGTTTTTCCAATAATTTTACTAAAATTCCTGTTCTATAGTACGTAAGGACTAATTTTTCAACAACTAAATTTCTAAAATTCAGATTATATTTCTTGATACATCCATACATATTTACGACTACAAATACAAAATTTCGCAAGTATTTAAAGATCAGATAGGAATCATTGATACCAATAAGTAATAGAAACAGTTTTATTTATTGATTATACTAAAATTAATGTTTTTATGTACGAACTTAATAATTTCTCCAACAATATTCCTAAAAGTGAGGTTATAAATCACTTGATTCAGTATGCTAGACTGATTTTTCCTGTTCGTTTCTGTAAATGTTGATATACAAATGTGTATTGCAAATATATTTTTGAATACAAAACTAGTTAAATCTTATAATAACAGATAGAAACTTCTAATTTATTCTAACAAAAAGTTTTTCTATTAGTTTTACAAAAATTCATGTTCTACAGTACGTATAGACTAAATTTTAACAACTAAATTTCTAAATTTGAGGTTATATTTCTTGATCCATTACGATCATAGTAATAGACGAAGACAATATTTCGGTTTTGTTTCTATGAATGTTAATCAATCTTTCCAAACATGTTTTTTGTAATATTTTTCAAAAACTGAACATAAGAAAAATCTCATAATAGAAGAATATAAAAAAATATAACTCATAGATTTCTATCTTTTTCCAATATGCAGATTAGATTATAAGCTTCATTTTTCCTAAATTAAGTCAGGTTTAGAAGACATACATTCAACAATACACCCAACAAATTGATTAAATCCAAAATACAAAATTTCGCAATCATTCGGAGTTAAGATTCAAAAAATTTTGAGCGATAAGTTATAGAAACAATTTTTTTTTTAATAATTGTAATAAAATTCATGTAAATTAAAACTCAGGTTTGAAAGATATGATTTCAAAATTTAATCCAATATATCCATATTTTCGACTACAAATTCAAGTTTCGCAAACATTTAAAGATTGAACAGTGAAATCATTGATACCAATAAGTTATAGAAACAGTTTTTATAATAATTATACTAAAACTAATGTTTTTATGTACGGATTTAATAATTTTTCTAACTATATTCCTAAAAGTGAGGTTATAAATCACTTGATTCGGTATGCTTGACTCAATTTCGTTTTAGTTTCTGTAAATATTGATTAATGTTTAATGCAAATATACATTATGACATTTTGACTTGAAAATAATTAAACAATCATTAAATACAAAATTCTGAAAAGAATCTTATTAGAATTGTTTCTTAGAAATTCATGAATGCCTATTCTTCTTCTATTTTACATCTATAGCTACAGATGTTTCCCTACACTTATTGGACAAAAGTTTTTAATTTGATTTATTGCTTATTCCCTTTGAGCTTCTACTAATAAGTTATTAAAATCCACTATCAAAGATATTTAAGAAAATCCAAATTGATAAAATTTCTGTTTCAATATAATTATCAAACTATTCTTTAAACTAAGTTTATATACTCTGAATTTAATGAAGAATGTAGTTTAATCAATATTTTCTGTAGCATCACTAAATTTAGGTGGCAGCTTTTAAAAGTTCCAATTCAAGATTAGAAATTAAAAATTATTGAAATTTAATTAATTTTTTCATAAAAATATAATAACCATTACGTTAGATCACTATTTTTAACGTTAAACACCTGCGCATACGAAAATAAAATCAGCTATGAGTCCAATCTTTTCAAATTACTATATAAAACCATTTTGTATAGATCAACACCTGCCAATGAACAGGTTGAAGATTCAAGCACCACCCACCTGTCCAATCAGGCAAAAACGAGCACAGGTAAGAGGTATCACGTGTGCACAGGTATAAAACCACCTGTGCGGCTTCGATCACAACGACCAATCATAAACTAATGTTCCTAAACAATTTAATAATGATACGGCGAATAAAATCTATATCATATTGAATATAAATGATTGGGTATCGTATATTTATCAAACACATGGTTAATTTTTCAAAACAACAGATGTTTTAAAAATGAGTAGATAATAATGATTATTATTACGTTATGATAGTTTTAGATGAAATTTTAATTAAAAACTTGCGTTAGGATAAAAAAATAATAAAGTAATAACGAATAATAGTAAATTATGAAAAAAAAAATTAAAAATACGTCAAATTAAAATATTTTGGCACACAAATCTCCAAACTGTAGAAATACCTGTGTGTGGGGTAACCCCTAAAGTGACTGACGTCATGGTCTCTCATCAATTGTTTACAAACAACTGTCTTCTTTAATCGGAACAAAAGCAATAGGCAACAACAAAACACGTAAAAACTAAATCACTGATTAAACACAGAACAAAAATGAAAGGCGATCTATGCAGAACAATGGAACGTTTACTCACGTTGACAGGTGTTCCAGACATTGGCTAAACTCCACAGTCTATAGGAGTAACTGTCGTAACACCCAAACATGCTCTCACTACGCGCCACCATGGCAAACTAGTATCGAGAGCGACACGCTCTACAGATGAGAGCTACGTAACTATGTTTTGATCAGGAGCATCTCCATCCCCCTACTTCGCTTCGATGTGTGTGAGTGTGTGCCGTTCCCCCCACCCCACGTTTTATCATTCTATCTCTCTCGCGAAAACGTAGGCGCGCGCCTACTACGTTTCCTACCTACCTACATTCGCCGTGGAGTTGTCGTCCGTACCCGTACACTTGACGGTGATAATCGGAGATGGCCGTGAATCTTTCTCTTTTTACTCTCGTCGCCCGTCCGATGGGACGGACGCGATGTACGATTTGTGAGATGTTGATAACACGTCGATGATATGATGTTGATACTTTTTTTTTGTTGATTTGTTGGTATTTCGTTATACATCGGAAACGCAACAACCGCTGATTGCTATTTACGTAGCTCTTATTGCCTTATGTTTATTATCCACAGAAATAGAAAAGAAAAATGTAATTAACTAAATATAAATCAAGTTAAATGTAAACTGATGATAATGCAGAGGAGACGCGACAACTTATTATACTTTTGTTTTTTTATTTTACTTATTTCTAAGTTTACTACAATTTATCCGAGTAAAACAATGTTAGATAGTTTTCTTTCATCAATTCTTGATTAAGAATCCTTAATCAGGGAAGTGTAGATTCAGTTTTTAAAGAAATCTCTAATGGAAGTTTTGATACAAAACACGATTCACGGCTAGAAACCTGATGAGCTAATTTTGAAAACTTGTTTACGATGGATGTAAATTAATAACTTGACCTGCGGTTTCACAAAAATCGGTTCACTGGTAAATTCATCCAGAAAGTCATAGGTTAGGTTGCTTGATTGTATGCTGTGTAAATTATTTGTTATGTACTTTGCAATGTTCAGTTTTAACAATAACCGATTCAGTTTTTTTCGTTTTGAAATAGCACCATAAAATCTGGCCGAGTTTAAATATACAAATATTGCATTCCAAAGTTTTCTGGCTGAATTTACCATACCTAAAGGTAATCTACTGCTATTTACCACCCCTTTTTTATGTCTTCTGTTTTAATAAATTGATTTTTGATCACTTGAACACAGTTACAGCAAGCAGACATTGATGTCTGGTGAAAAATAAAAAGATAGAGCGGATTGTGTTTCAATAGTTCAGTATTACAAAATTTGATTTTTTCATATTTTAGACTGTGTGAGGATGAGTATTGAAGAAAGGTTTTGAGCAAAGACGTTTCATAGAATTGCTATTGTTAAGTTTGACTCCAAAAATTTTCCATATAATTCCAACAGAGTGTTTGTAAATGTGTGAATTTGAAAGAATCAGCTGTTGGGTGTTTACCAATTTGTACATTACAGAAAAAATTGTTTTTATTTCACTGTGCATAAGTCTTTTGACAATATACGTTATAAGGGTCCATGACCGTGAGTTTTTTCAGGTTTTTCTTCGGGTACAATTCCAAAAGATGAACGCTCTTAGTTGAATATCTGTTGTAACTGTTAATAGTGATCATCACTATTGATTTTACAATTGTACAGTAAAAATGTTAAATAATTGATCGTCTTGGCAGTGACCCCAAATTTTGATGATGCTCGTCGTTGCTTATGCAAAGTTCTGTAAGTGCCCCATTCATTTATATACTTTAGTGTTCTTCAGTATAATTCAAGTTTTCATTTTCCGTTAATATAAGTATTTAGAGAACTTTTCAAATACTGTAGGCTACTCTTTAGACAAATATCATGGTTACACGCTGTTATTGAGAGAACTATTTTCATACTGTAGGCTACTACCTAGATAAATATTATCTGGGCTTTAAACTACTATTTCGACAAGTATTTCAAACCGTTTTAATACTGTAGGCTACTCTTTCGATAAATAGCATGGTTACACCCTGTTATTAAGAGAATTATTTTGATACTGTAGGCTACTATTTAGACAAAGATTATCTGAGTTTCAAACTACTGTATAGATAAGTATTTTCCACTATTTTAGTACTGTAGGCTACACTTTAGACAAATATCATGGTTACACGCTGTTATTGAGAGAACTATTTTCATACTGTAGGCTACTACCTAGATAAATATTATCTGGGCTTCAAACTATTATTTCGACAAGTATTTTAAACCGTTTTAATACTGTAGGCTACTCTTTCGATAAATATCATGGTTACACCCTGTTATTAAGAGAATTATTTTGATACTGTAGGCTACTATTTAGACATATGGGTGATTCCGTTCTAACTGTGATTTTTTGTATTCAAAATTTCAAGATTTTAAAATTTAACTTTTCTAACTTTTTTATGCATATTATTCATCTATTTTACTGTAAAAATAAAACTCTAAGAGGAATTTACTACAACTTCAAAGTATCACGAGCAAGACACAAATGTCGGATTTTGAGTTCCACGGTACTGACTCATTTATCCACGGTACTGACATGGTAACTTAAGATATTAAACAACAAGTGCATCAATTTTCCTCAGTTTGATCATAAACATTAGAATTTATAAGGTAATTAGTTTAAATCATTTGTTACGACAAAAAAAATTAATAATTTATCGGTAAATTCTAGGAATGGACATGACACGGTACTGACATTCAAGTGATGTAGTATAAGTTTTCTTTAAGTGGCAAGTTATATTGTATAAAAATAATGTTTAAATATCTTAAGAATTATTCAATTAACACAAAATTTTTATTAATTGATTATTAATTAATGACTAGTACAAAAAAACAATACAGGACATTGAATATCACAGTTAGAACGGAATCACCCATATACTTTGATACTGTAGGTTACTATTTAGACAAATATCATCCGGATTTCAAGCAGACAACTAATTTAATTCCGTAGTATATCAATAAGACAACTATTGTAACTATAGGTTATTGAAAGCATTTTTTTGTTCTCATTTTTCAGTTGAACAACCCTGTTTATATGATTTAATTTTAGAAGCAAAATGTGTGCGCGAAATTTGTACTCATTTCGCATTGTTCTAGTCAAGTTTAACGCCCGAGCTTGATCCGTGCCATTTCTATCTGTTTTATCAAAATCAAATTTTTGATTTGAGTCTGGGTTGAAGTTGTGTAAGAGAAGTAAAGTACGAGTCCTGAAGAAGATATCTTCTTTTAAAAAATGGAAAGTTCGCATGGATCCTTATGTAGGAAGTGATAATACTTAATATTTTACAGCACCAGGATTCCAAATTACATGGTTTATTTATTTAGACATTGGGTTATTAGTATTATTTCAGAACAAGGTACCAACTCGTCAACTTCGATGTTTGAGTGTCATTGCATCCGGTAGCAAGAGTTTTTTTTCAATTGCTTGAATTCAAAATGCTTCTATAGCACATCAGATGCGAAATCCTTGAATATAAAGTCCTTCAATGTGGTTAATGTATAGAATCTCCTAACATGACAAAGTTCTAAATATTTGTAATCCAATATGTAGCTTCAAAACTCGTTTTATTCACATCTAAGGACGCTTTTAAATTCGAAATTAATTTTGACTTTTATTTTACACTAATTTTTGTGAGTTAGATAGAAAAAAGAACAACAAAGAAACCCAAAAACATAAATTCATATCGTCTATTCCACTAATCTTTCGACCGTTAAGTCAACAAGTATCATACACCGTTGCTGTTTCTTTATACAGTTGAAAGAATGAACGATAGGTGTCACTAGTTGTTTGAAATTCCAAATAAAATTCTGTAGCGGGTAGTTTAATAGGGTTGATAAATTATCAAATCAATTTGAGTGTTGGGAATCCTACGATAACTATCGATATCAGTATAATAAAATTTGATAATTTTAAATTTAAAAAAACCGAGTATAATATACAATTTAATATTTTTTTATATCCATATATACAGAATATAGCGTGAAAAGTTCTATATAAAAGAAATTGAGGACACAGTTATGTTAAAATAACTTTTCTCACGAAGTTTCCATCTTCTTGGGTCTTCATGAAATACTATTAATAGAATTAATTGTACTTAGTGCGATCCTTGAGTACTTAGTCCAACATAAAAAACGATTATTATTAAAAAAACTGATTATTTTTCAATATATTCTCCATTTATTCCCACACACTTTCCAGAACCTCCATAAAGGCATTTATGATATTTCAAACTGGTTAACAGTGGCCAATGAGCAATATAGTTCTAACTTTAGCGTTTCTTAGGTTCTCTCTGATCCTCTTAAGTCTTCTTTCTAGCTTAATATTATCAAAGAGCCGGATAGCCTCGACATTGACATGATGACGGAGTCTTCCTTCATGTCTCTTGGTCAATTTCTTAATGGTCTGGTCCATAGTGGGTTACTACTGCGAATTTACCAAGAGGCATCTACTTGGTTCAATATATTTTTCTTTTATGTCCACACACTTTCCAGAACCTCCATAAAGGCATTTATGATATTTCAATCTGGTTAACAGTGGCCAATGAGCAATTTAGTTCTAACTTTAGCGTTGCTTAGGTTCTCTGATCTTCTTGAGTCTTCTTTCTAGCTCAATATTATCAAAGAGCTGGATAGCCTCGACATTGGTATAATGACGGAGTCTTCCTTCATGTCTCTTGGTCAATTTCTTAATGGTCTGGTCCATAGTGGGTTACTACTACGAATTTACCAAGAGGCATCTACTTTGTTCAATATATTTTTCTTTTATGTCCACACACTTTCCAGAACCTCCATAAAGGCATTTATGATATTTCAATCTGGTTAACAGTGGCCAATGAGCAATTTAGTTCTAACTTTAGCGTTGCTTAGGTTCTCTCTGATCCTCTTAAGTCTTCTTTCTAGCTCAATATTATCAAAGAGCTGGATAGCCTCGACATTGATATAATGACGGAGTCTTCCTTCATGTATTTTGGTCAATTTCTTAATGGTCTGGTCCATAGTGGGTTACTACTGCGAATTTACCAAGAGGCATCTACTTGGTTCAATATATTTTTCTTTTATGTCCACACACTTTCCAGAACCTCCATAAAGGCATTTATGATATTTCAATCTGGTTAACAGTGGCCAATGAGCAATTTAGTTCTAACTTTAGCGTTGCTTAGGTTCTCTGATCTTCTTGAGTCTTCTTTCTAGCTCAATATTATCAAAGAGCTGGATAGCCTCGACATTGGTATAATGACGGAGTCTTCCTTCATGTCTTTTGGTCAATTTCTTAATGGTCTGGTCCATAGTGTCCATTTCCAAGTCCATATGGAGGTTACTACTGGAAGATTGCTAAGCTGCTTGCTTCGTTGCATCCCATAGTCGGTTACCATAGGTCCATAGAGGCTTATACATAGTAATCTTAGTATAAGATTACTATGTATAGACAGTGTGGAGCTTCTTCCAATAAGCCAGTACATTTTTCTATATAATCAGTTCAGTTTTTTTTCTTTTTAACACGAACTTTCCATCGAAGTTTGGCATCTAAGGTAATACCTAAGTATTTTGCTTAATTTGAGTGCGGAATCAGATTATTACTTCTTCTGACTACAATATTATTTGTCCTTTTTGACAACTTTTTGTACCTTGTTGGTTGCTTCTTTTCTATTGCTAGAATGGCAGTGTCATCGGCGAAGGTGTCTATGGAGACAGGTCCTAGAACATTTCCTTTGATACTCCAGCTTTAAGATCGGAATAGGCTTCTTCTTGCTTCATTCTTAAATATCTTTACGATATATATGAATGGATGATGTCGGAAAATTGTTTTGGAAAGAAAATCTTGAGTTTATGTACTAGGCCTTTATGTCAAATTTTATCAAAGGCATTGGTTATTCTATGGACTAGAATGATTTCTCTTCCTTCGATAAGTAGAAGTAGAAGTTTCTCAAATAGTTTGCTTCATGTGGTGGTTTTTCTGGCTTGGGTATCATTTTAGTCTCTGTTGAATCTTTCACCCCTTAAATCGCCATTAACTTTTTGAAACAAAATAGTCGAAATGATCTAGATAAGGATTATTTGGTAAGTGTTCAATATTTGTGAAGCTAAATTCGTGTAGAGTAGCCTTGGAAAGCTAAGCAATGTGAACTGGAGCTTTGTCCAGAAGTTTGGGCATACGTCGGTTGATTTTGCTGCGCCTTTTTATGATAGTTTTTTGACGCAACTGCCTTAGTGAGTCATAGTAGTATGCCGCGTTGTAAGTACTTCTGTCAAAGTCCTAAAACATTGCCGCCCTCACTTTTTTTGGAGTTTTAAAGGAGCTGAAACTTTCCACACCGATTCATTGCTCAATATATTCTTTATTAGTAATATTATTTGATGATAACATGGTATTTCAATATTTATATTGAGATCCGAATAAATCTGTATGGTTATCATTACTGATAGAAATATATATTGTTTATTTTTGTAATCTACACTAAAAACATTAACATTATGTTCTTGACTTGGTATTTGTGATTTGTGATTTGTGAAAATAAGGAAGATAAACAACAGGTTAATAATTGATGTTGGTGTCCTACTACCTAGGAAGATCCTCGGCCCTTTTAAAAGTGTTATCTGTTATCGAAAACACTCCACCTTCACTTTATCTATTTACCAAAGTCAGCGGTGATAAAAAGAAGAATTGTAATTGAAGAAATATGAAAATGAATAGTTTTATTGATATATTACATGCTAATCTACGAGGTTTGTCTAAAAACTTTTCAATCTAAATCTCAAGATGTCAGCAGATATCAATAGGAAATATATTTTCGCAATTTGTACGCTTTCTGTTCGACAATTTTATAAGTGAGTCTTGAATATCGAGTTAATGTTAAATATTTACGTGGCAGTAGTACGTAAAAACAAGTGATATAAACCAAATGGTACTAAACGACCGTCGCGTAGGCATCGGATTTAGATTAGAGAAATCTAAAATCGGTTTATCAAGTCTATTTTTTATCTATTGACTAAAGAATTATGTTATTAGCGCGTGGGGTACCGTGGTTGCTTAATTTGGACTAAAAGAAAATTCGAAAGAACATTTTACTGGTCTTATTGACTCCTTTTAGGTAAAATGTGTTCAAAGTTACCGCATTTGAAGGAAAAGAAAGTAATTTTCCATAAACAACGCACTTTTTTACACTCGATGATCGCCACGATTGAAATAGCATATTGTATTGGTTGACCACCCACCGTATTCACCTGATCTCTTCTTCAGTGGCATTTTCCTGTTTTCAAACCTCACAATTTCAAGTGAAGGAATAAAGTGTCTTTGATTTCAATATGTCCTCCAGTACTTCTTTACAGGATGTGTCCAAATACATGTAGGCAATTATCAAGCCGAAGTTTCTCTTGTTTGGTGTGTCTAGTTATTGAAAATTATATTTACTCTCTTAAATCTCCAATTATGGAAGCGGTTAAAGCAAAAACGGAGAACCTAAATCAGCTTATTGCTTTAAACAATAGAAAACATCAATGGGATTAAGAGCAGTTGGTATATTTTAGTAACTAAACCTTCTACAGCAATTTGTTATTCATAATTTTTTTATTAATTTGCTCTAGTTGCTTAATAATCAGGCATTGTTGATAATTATAACTTTTTTCATCCTTCTTTTTCCCCCAAAACCAACAGCTGCAGAGAAAAAAATAAAGGCCATAATTTATTACCCTGTACATCGACATGCAATCAATAAAGTAAAATTTGTAGTTTAATAGACAAAACGTACAAAATTTTCCTTTGAATAATTAATGTCATAAACAACACAATTTAAAAAAAATCCGCTAAGTACAGCTCTGTACTAATCAATAAAATTGTCCACTTTTAGACATTTCTGGTTCTCGTCTTCCGAGAGTTTTCTAAATGGTAATTTTGTATATTTCAACTTGCACTGTATGATTTTTTACTTTTATTATGATGCCCAAAAATTGTAGTACACCTTTGGATAACGAACTTCGAGGTGAAAACTTAAATTATTTTGATTAAAAAGCACTTTTGAATTAAGTATATTTTGTGAAGATAAATTCAATGATTACAAATGATGATTTTCGTATAATCTTAGCTGTTATTATTCACATCTTCATTAAAAATACGATAGAAAACACTTACCCATATACTACAAAACGATTTTGAAAAATCGACTCGATAAAACGTAACTAATAACTGTGTTATTATTTAAGACAATATTAGTTACCTTGTAAGAATCATGTTTTTATAATATACCAAACTATGAGAGCAAATATACCTTGACGTCGGGAAATTAAGTGAACCCTAGGTCAGAATGATAACATGAACCAGTGGTAGGACTCCAATTTACAATAAATGGGGTTAAAACATAACTTCTTTACAGTCATTTTAGCTAATTTTATAGATACATGTTTTTCCAAATCTTCTATTTTATATTTGGGATTTCCCACCAATTGTTTTGATGTATTGCTGGATTCTAAACCAATTTCAAACCCAATCTGTTTAAAATTCCTTCCAATCCTTTGTACTTACATATAAATAGATATTCAGACCATTTAGGTCCATAGTTTGTCATTTCTCTCCACTTCTTTCGGTTCCTTGCTTTTTCTCTCCAAGGTCTTCTTCTACTACTTTCCTCCATCGTTTTATTGGTCCATTGCATTTCCTCTTGCTCTCGTTTCGAGAGTCTGTCTTCGTCCCTTAGTTCTAAGTGACCTAGCCTTGTTTTTATAAACGCGCTGATTGGTGACTCATTGACAAGTTTGTAAATTTCATGGTTTGATCTCCTTCTTAGTATTTTTCACTCCCAGATTTCCAATTTCTGTTTGGTTTTATTCGCCATTATCCGGGTTTCACAGGCGTATGTCAGATTGGGTCTCAAAAGTGTCTTATAAACTTTCGTAGATCTGGATATGTCTTTCGATGTTAATATTCTTCTGGCAGCACAGCTGTTATCTTTAGCAATTCTTCTTCTTCTTGGCATTTATTATCTAGTAGTACACCCAAATACATGAAATTTTCTACTTCCTCGAATTCTATTAACGTCCCATCGTGTTTCAGTACTTTGAAGTTGCTTTTAGTCCTGCTTCCATATTTATTCTTTATTTCCATAAACTTTTTTTTGTAATTTCTCCAAGCTTTCTTCTGTTTATTGCAGAAAGACTTCTAAAGCTATTGAGTCCAGCTACGTCCCCATTAAAAGTCCTTTCCTTAATGTATATTTCGATTTAAAGTGGAAAGTAGATTAAATGATGTACCAGGAAACGGAGACTGGCCATCTTATGTTGGATGCATGGATATCAAAAAAAAATTTTTGGATATCTTTCAGTGAACTAAGCAATAATCATATCTATACATCTTTTTCTGGTTCCATGACTCTAATGTTAACATTGTAATTGAAAACAATTAACTTAACTTAATTTATCTATATATGGGTTTAAAATTTCCCTTGGGTTACTTCAATGTATCTATAATCAAAATTTATGTTAATAAACAAACACCTCGATAAGCTGAGCAAAGGAAGACGATTGAAAAAATATTTGTTACGATTACGGGTAAATCAAAGTTCTATTTAAACTGATAGTCAACTGATTATTGCAATAGTACTTGAAAGGTATTTCATTATTTTTACATATAAAAAATAATCATTATTTGTAGGAGACTGGTTACAAAACATGTCGATTTTGATGATAGAGTACTCGGTGTTGTACATATTTCGTTGTTATCAGACCAACTAGAACAAACAGGATTAGAAGGCACACAAGTGATCAGCTCTTCTTCAACGTCAACAGGTGGAAATCTTTCTGGACTCATTGTAGTTGTCGCAATAGTAAAAATTATAGGTAAATCCGTCTGTTAGCCAGCTCTACCATAGACTGAGTAATTGAGGATATTACAAGATGGATTCCAGATATTGTTTCATTGGTTATCGCAAGAGGAATATCTGTAGTCAACGAAAACTGACTGGTGGTACCCCATCACGCCCGATTGGATTCAAAACTTTACCTTTAAAAATAATGTTCTCACACACAAACAAAAAAGCGTAAACCTTCATCAATACGAATAAATTTATTTATAATTTGAAAGATTTTCATTTCCAGAGCTAACAAAAAAAATGCTAAGAAAACCTTTTCCTTTTTCCCTTTTCCCTTTAGGTGGTGCTGCCATCTAATGATTTCGCTTACCAATGTGTCAGGTGCAAAAACGATTGTGATTGGTCAATTGGTTTTTGATTTAAGACGGGTACCCCTTTATCTATTTCCTGGATTTTTAATGCACTTTTTATTCGTTTAAATGAGTTTTTAATCTATTTTTAAAATATTAGAATGTTTGTCCTATCTAAAAAGCATCAAAATTATTACAAAAAACTACATATAAGTTACTTTTTTCTTTAAGATACTTTGATTTATAGACTAATGAAATATTGTGGAAATTTGGACTTATTTCTTGAAGACCTTTATATTTTGATGTTTGTCATTTGCGATATGTTTTGTTCATTAATTAATAATAATATTTTTTTATCTTCTGTATGTTGTCCATCATTTTATTTTATCATTCATCATTATTCTCGCATTAGATCCGGAGATGGAAAGTGACTCTAAACACTCAAAAAACTCAAACTATCATCTTTAAATATTCACTTAGACAAAGAATTGTACTATGAGAAATCTTTCTGATTTTTTGATAAGAACGTTTCGATATCCGTTTCATTTGAAATGTCATTTACTCAAACTCTTAATTCTCTATCTCTCTATTCCCTATTTTTGTTCAAATGAGCTCATCGTTTTAATCCATAGGTTATGTACCATGGTGAACTTACCGTAACTATATGAAGGAAAAGTTGGTGGAAATCAGCGTGGACTATGTTTAGAAAAGTTATTTTTCCAAGTAGTCGATGAATATTTAAGCATGCTGCACATTCGGGATAAAAATAAAGAAACAATACGGTTTGATGATGACTCTGAAGTGATTGTCGATATAATCGGAGCGTGTGTGGAGACTGTGGGACGAGAAGATTTATAAGGAATTCTTGGGTGAAATGCGGAAATTTCTTGAGCTTACGTGAGTGGCTACAAAAGTTTTGAGACGAGCTTTTTCTTTGAGCGACTGTCCAACGCCAACAAACAACTCGAATTGCACTCGTATGACAGCACGTTTTGAGTACGTTCACCATTGAAAACGTCAAACTTTATGATGGCGATGTCATATATGCGATATTTCTGATACAACAGCAGATTTTGGACGACCTTCTGGAAATTTATACTGTAGCGAAGTGCGATCACGATTGCATTCGGAAAACCATCGAAAACGGTTGCTCGAGATGGTGTTTCATCACCAAAAGTCGAAGCGAGTTGTCAGCAATCGTGTGACAGCACGTTCTGAGTACGTTCACCATTGAAAACGTCAAACTTAATGATGGCGATGTCATATATGCGATATTTATGGCTCAACAGCAGATTTTGGACGACCTCTACGTTATTTATACTGTAGCAAAGTGCGATCACGATTGCATTCGGAAAACCATCGAAAACGGTTGCTCGAGATGGTGTTTCATCATCAAAAGTCGAAGCGAGTTGTCAGCAATCGTGTGACAGCACGTTCTGAGTACGTTCACCATTGAAAACGTCAAACTTAATGATGGCGATGTCATATATGCGATATTTATGGCTCAACAGCAGATTTTGGACGACCTCTACGTTATTTATACTGTAGCAAAGTGCGATCACGATTGCATTCGGAAAACCATCGAAAACGGTTGCTCGAGATGGTGTTTCATCATCAAAAGTCGAAGCGAGTTGTCAGCAATCGTGTGACAGCACGTTCTGAGTACGTTCACCATTGAAAACGTCAAACTTTATGATGGCGATGTCATATATGCGATATTTATGGCTCAACAGCAGATTTTGGACGACCTCTACGTTATTTATACTGTAGCAAAGTGCGATCACGATTGCATTCGGAAAACCATCGAAAACGGTTGCTCGAGATGGTGTTTCATCATCAAAAGTCGAAGCGAGTTGTCAGCAATCGTGTGACAGCACGTTCTGAGTACGTTCACCATTGAAAACGTCAAACTTTATGATGGCGATGTCATATATGCGATATTTATGGCTCAACAGCAGATTTTGGACGACCTCTACGTTATTTATACTGTAGCAGAGTGCGATCACGATTGCATTCGAAAAACCATCGAAAACGGTTGCTCGAGATGGTGTTTCATCATCAAAAGTCGAAGCGAGTTGTCAGCAATCGTGTGACAGCACGTTCTGAGTACGTTCACCATTGAAAACGTCAAACTTTATGATGGCGATGTCATATATGCGATATTTCTGATACAACAGCAGATTTTGGACGACCTCTACGTTATTTATACTGTAGCAAAGTGCGATCACGATTGCATTCGGAAAACCATCGAAAACGGTTGCTCGAGATGGTGTTTCATCATCAAAAGTCGAAGCGAGTTGTCAGCAATCGTGTGACAGCACGTTCTGAGTACGTTCACCATTGAAAACGTCAAACTTTATGATGGCGATGTCATATATGCGATATTTCTGATACAACAGCAGATTTTGGACGACCTCTACGTTATTTATACTGTAGCAAAGTGCGATCACGATTGCATTCGGAAAACCATCGAAAACGGTTGCTCGAGATGGTGTTTCATCATCAAAAGTCGAAGCGAGTTGTCAGCAATCGTGTGACAGCACGTTCTGAGTACGTTCACCATTGAAAACGTCAAACTTAATGATGGCGATGTTGGATTTGACATATCCACATCAGTATTGTCATATATCAAAATTTAAGTAGCAGCCCTTGTAGAACACTCACTTGTGAAGTGCAAAAACTGTTCAGAAGTATTCAGGGTCATTTAATTTTCAAGTACTAGTATGTAGGTTATTTATAGTTCCTTTTTCTATTTCACCTCTGCCGCATCTTTTTGGTCAATAAAACATCTGGTATTTCCAATGTGAGTACTAAAATCAATATGGGTGTAATTTGTAAGTTTTCGCTGACCAATTCATTTACGACTCATTCCAGTTTCAATGAGAGATTTAGAAGAAACGTACAAATGGTCCATCGATCGTCCTTCACAACAATAATAAAAAAAATCAGGTACAAAGCCAAATAGTGTGGGTATATACATATACATCCTTTTTGAATTGTATTGTGACTGTGAAGAGAAGGAACAGTGTGTGCGACAGATGGTGCTAATAGTGACTGCAATAATAATCGAAACACCTCCGGGACGTGTTAGAAAATGGGGCTGATTTCTCGCTCCCTCTTTCTGTCGAACAGGTCTCTCAAACGACCTGCAAGGGCCCAAAAGCCCATTATAGAATTTAAAGGTATGAACACGAGCCGTCCAGGGACAATTTCAAAAGGGCGTTAGATTGAAACGAAGCAAATTTATGCATAAATTTTTTCTACTGAATAATCCAATCTGTAAATTTACAAATTGAAATATAATTATTTAACATTTACAGATTATCAGACAAAATAATAATAATAATTAGCAGTGCACAACTTCTGGAAGGTTGTTAAGTGACATAGTCATGAAATAGTTCATTATTTTCACATAGTTTTATAATGAAATTATTTTCCCGTCTATACAGGGTTTATTAAAAAATGAAATCCAATAAAAACTGCTTTCGAATATACATTATATGTATATTTATGTCATTATCTACTTTATAATTTGTTTTATACATACAGGGTGTTTCTATATTCGATCGACAACGCTCTACCACAGAGCGGGCTCAATAAATGATCCATTTTGATATAGGATAACGAACTCTTACTGGGCCTAGTTGCTGAGATTCAAAATTTTATATCAAAATCAAAAATATGCCATAAATCGAGAAAGCATCTAAATTTTTTTTTCAAATTTGGTAATCAATATGCTGTTTCATAAAGTAATATTTTGTCACAAACAAACTTTGGAAAAATTTAACCAGTGGCGTGCTGTCAGGTCTAAATAAAAGTCTGCAGGTAATTAAATACTACTCAATATTTCTAAATTACAATCTAGTAGACACTCTGTGTATTTTACACGATTTTGGTAGATTAAATCATAGAATTTCAAATTAGTTTTTACATTAATTTTGACCGATATGTTAATTATTTACGGGGAAGCTCAAAAAAATTGTAGAATAGCAGATCGTTTATACTAAAAAAGATTTCGCAATCGTCGAATCATCAATCTACATTTGCAAGTATTGAAAGAGGGCCGAAAGAAACCGGAAACTTGTTAATTTAAACAAATAATGCTGGAAAGCAACGTACAACAAGGAATGTGCAACTGGAAGAGGCAATACTAAATAATATTTTTGAAAGAACATCTTCAAGTAGTCGAACTGTAGGTCGCTCTTAAGAATTGACCATTTTACTGTATGGAAAGTTTTAAAAAAACAAATTGGTCAGTGTTTGAATTAAAACTTTTCAGGTACGCACGGAATTTTCAAATTGGTATTTACAAAAGTGTCGTGAGAATCGAAACAATTGTAGAAATAGTCACGTTTGGGATGAAGAAAGTCCGCACTTCAGGATAAATATTCGGTTAATGTGAGAAAATCAGCTTCGTTGGTGTATTTTGAGGTAAACATTGAGAAAGCAGAAACTGTTCTAAAACATGTCAACCAAATAGTAAACCACAATCTAATGGAAAAATAAAGATTTATACAGTTTCAATTCACAACATGCCAGGTCTTATAAAACTTTGTAAATAATGCCGAAGGTGGAAATTTTCAATATTTAGAAGGTCAAATAAGACCAATACCAATTAAACATTTTTCCATTTATCCCGCTTTAATATTTTTATAATCAAAATTATTACAATTTGTTTGTAATTTATTTTTATTTATATAATATACCAAACAACAGAAATGTGGGTCGTCCATATACTATTTGTAAAACTAATTTTCAGATTTAATACGCCCCTGACTTATCTCGACTACATTGTAAGAGAAATTTTCTATTACACTTCCTTAAATTTCTTAAAATATCTTACAGTGTGTTCTGTAGATTACGTCTTATTAAAATTTATGATTTTGTATTTGGAATGAAGTAATCATTATCGGTGCTGTTTCGAATTTCATTTCTACAAATCATTAAGAAGAACGTGTAGTTTTTGTAAATATTTTCAAAGTTTTATTACCCACAATAACTATTTAATCTATTTTGTAACACAGTAACTTGATAATGAGATATGCCAAAAATACGTATTTAAAAAACACCTAGTGAAATACTCCAAGTTTATTATTATTATTACAAGGCACCGTTAAATTAGAACTTTCGAATTTTATGAAGTGTGACGGTTTGTAAATTACGATTCTATTTAATTGGAAACCAATATGTTATTGATATTTTTTATTTTAACAAATTTGTGATGAATTTGTTTTTATTTTAAGGCGCAACTTCAGTATAAAGTAAATGCTTTATTGTCAAAAAATTGTTACAATTTGTAGACAAATAAAATAAAATTTCAATATACAGAACAAAAACCACAATGAATAACAAAATTATACTTAATGGTAATAGATAATAACAAAGACTTAAAGAAAAGTCGAAATGTCAATTTTTATCTTCCTTTCAAAAATTTAATAATAATAAAAAAATTTAATAATAATAAAAAAATTATTTACAAAGTAGAAGGCACTTTCCAGGAAATATGCCATCAAATTATTGCGGGATGCGGGATAAGATGATATCGATTTGATTTCTTTTGGCAAGTGATTGTGCATTTTTTTGTATCGTAAAATATTGAGCATTTAACTATTTCTGATCGTGCAACGAACGATCTTTCTGAAATCGCAAACGGATTCAAAGATGAATGAGGAAGTACAGTCAGAATTTTTAATCTTTTGAAAAAGTCCCTGCAGATTCGCAAATTGAGTCGCACTACACGTACCCCATCAGAGATATGACTCAATAAGGGCGTAATAAATTGTTAAGGAGGTGGATAAGTTCGGTTCTTTGGAAACTCATCTTTAAGATATGGCGGCAATATGTAACTGCCATTTCAAGGAATTGTCCACAACAAGCCTTAAGAATATTATAGATTCTATTAATTACATTGTAAAATGTAAGAGTAGCTTAAATAGGGACAAAGGACCAATTCCTTACAGCCCACTCTAAAGTTTAGTACTTAAAGAAATAGATGTGAAGATTCCCCCCAAGGAGTTTTTTTTCAATGAAATTTATTCCATCGGAAGAAGGAAAATTTAGTATAAAACAGGAAAGGTATAAGTCATTAAGCTTTAGTTTACCTACAGTCTAGATTTTGCTAAATACAAGAGCTTACAGATCAAATTACTACACCTAGAAAAAAACTAAGACTAAAACGCAATATGAGCCTCCGGTACCACATAAAGAGTCTGACTATGTTTGATATAGGTAATAACATTTTAATGTAATGGTGAGTTATCAACAACCAGCAACATTATAAAACATCTGTGTCCATATTTTCAGTTTCAGCAACTTCTCATGTAGTCAGTTAATTTACTTCCAGTCAGTTCATCTTCATTCTCTGAAGACGACAACTTGGTTATCGAAACTCGAGTCAGACAGTGTAATTTTGAGTGTTGGTGTAATGGTGGTTTAAACAGTGTATTCAATTTTCTTCTCTTTAAGTTAATTAAGTAATAAATCTGGAAACACTTAATATTGAAATAATTAAATAGTATTGATATTGTACATGGATTGTGTCTAGAATTCAAAAATAGATAATATGCAAGGGGTTACATCTAAAAGTAGAAAGTTCGTATTGGAGACTGTCACATGGAACACCCTGTAGATTAAAATCAACTTGACTAAATGTTTTTTCCAACAGCTACTCATTTATTTATCAACGAATTTTGAAATGTGTTTTACGCGCGAAAATATGAAATCTTTTCGAAAGTAAATAAAAATAAAACTATAACAAGTCGTGTATTTAAAAATCGATTCTACTTACCCATATTAATTCGAAATAACACTACCCGATTTATTGTTCATTAGTTTAGAAATACCCTATATATGGCGATAATTCACCCAACGTTAGGATACACCTTCACAAACCAAGCAAATTATTTAAAATAGTTGCAGGGATACAACCAAATTATGAAACTACCTAAAAAAATAAGGGACCGCCGGATATATACCTAAGGATTTCATATTTCTCTTATTCTTGAAATTGCCAACAACCTGAACTAATAAGAAAAACACGTTGGGAACAGTGTAACATCTTGTGGAGAACAAAGTATATAGTAGGAAGTATCCGACAATTATTATATAGCACGTGTACGCCAAATGTTGTGTATAGCCAAAAACATAATACAAAAACTGCCCTTCACCAGAGGTGTAGTATCTATACAGAATAATATTTCATAGGCGTCACTAATTTATACGGCGAAAACCTCAAAATACATTTTTTTATTGATAAATTAGTAAAAAACAACAGTTGTAATTAGTGAATCATATACTAAAATATATAGTTTGGTTTATGAGTTTTTTGTCTAATATAGTCGCAAAAATATTCATACACGTGTCAGTGACAAGTCCCGATAAGCTTCGATGGTAAATCTCGAGCGACCACTCAGTCAAGTAGCTATGAAAAATGTCTTGAGTTTCGCGCAGTCATTTTTGTCTATCATTTTCAACAATTCAAAGTTGCTTTGGTGCGGACGGGAATCATTAGAAAATGACTCACGTGTAGAAAGTCCATACTCCGGAAAACTTTAATTTAATAGAAGAAATTATTCAGTGAAAAGTCTCAATAAGCTTTACCCAAAATTTCAACTTGCAGCTTCGTTACATTTGTGATAGTAAAGCTCGAGCGACCACTCAGTCAAATGGTTTCGAAAAATGTCTCAAATTGAGTTTCGCGCAGTCATTCTAATGATGTTCTAAGGATTCTACATGAGCTTTCAAATATTATGAAAATTAGTGGGTGCTTCGAATTCTCAGTGCAATGTAGAAGCAGCCTCGAGAAAAAATTTGTGCTGGTCTTCGCAGATCGTAGAACCCAATATTTTACTGTTGATTATGAAAAAGCAGTCTCCCCTAGAGTAAAATCCAGTATAACTTTTTTTTGCTTGTACTAAAGCCTTCCAAATAAAGGTATTCTATCATATAACGATGACCAATTTTTTCCACTTTTACAAATTCACTAACAACGTTCACTATTCAAATACTAAACAACATGGCGTCCTCAAACTTGAAACATATGCCGTATAGTTTATGTACTCTTTAATACAGTGATTTGGTTTTTTTTCAAGCAACTATCGCCATCTTTAGGTCAGGCCAGGTACCTCAGAGACCATCGTTGTGTGTCGACAATGAAGATAATTTCTTTCTTTGTTGGATCGCAAACTAATCAGATAAACCTTGTATATTTGGAAATTACAGGTTTGACTTAAAGACAAAAATTATCATCCAGTTTTGTAATTAATTACTTATTCACTTTAAATCAATCTATAATAAAATGAACTTTGTGTTTCAAATCTGTATATAATTAGTAATTTAATTGTCCACGTGGCCACGTGTATCTGCAAATTTTGCCGAATTGAAAACTTCTTATCAAGAATTAATTAAATTATTCTAATTTCAAAATATGTAAACAATGTTAGTGCGACAATGTTATTTGGAAACTAATAATCGAATAAATAAAATAATAAGCAAAAAATTTAAGTTGAAAAGCCTCAGCTTATAAAATAGACAAAAATTGGAAGATTTAAAATATATACAGTATTGTTTCTGAAAGTAGAATTCTTTTTTAATAAAATATTTATCCATGAAAATTCCTCTATCAATGAGTTTTCCAGTTTGCGTACACTTCCAGGAACGTTTGAAGCGAAAAGCTGGTCAGCATCTGCCTATCGGACCGCCTCTACCGAGCAGTTATGCTTTTTCCTGAGCGTCGATTTCATTCTCAGGAATCTAAACAAATCTATTGGAGTAAAGAAGATTCTGGCTCTTGCGGTACTAACTTCGCTCAGATCCGCACGTTGCTATTCGATAGACGGCCACCCGATCTAACCATGGCAGAATCACCGTATAACTTCTTAATCATGTCGTGAGTTTCATTAACAGTTTTACCAGCTTTCATAAAATTTGATCGCTCATCGTTACTCCAGTGAACGCTCTATGATTTTTTGTCATCATGCAATTCCACGGGTGCTCATAGTACAAGCATTTTTCCCGCGTTTCCAATATCTCCCTACTAGAGAGTCTACACATTCGCTCAGGGAAAAAACTTTTCAGAACATACATTCAATTACAAACATTCAAAAATTCTTAAAATCGAATCAAATACATGAAAAAGATAATTTTCGGAAATGGTTTGCATACATAGTAACGAAATAGCTGTCAATGGTAAAAAACCAATAAAAATAAAATGCATTGTAGATAATAAATAAATAAAGATACATAAAATTAAGATAAATCATCACCGTTTTGAAGTTTTGAAAAATCTGCCACTATCATCAAAAGAAATATTGGGTTGTTTATTTGTTCATTGATAAGAAATGATCCGATTCAGTGATCTCAATCTGCCTACTCCACGCAACGAATCACCCCATTATCCTGGTTGATTCCAATGCCTCAATCTGCCTACTCCACGCAACAAACCACCCCTTTTTCGTGGTTGACTCCAAGGCCTTAATCTGTCTACTCCACGCAACGAATTACCCGTTTTTCGTGGTTGATTTCAAGGTCTCAATCTGCCTACTCCACGCAACGAATCATCCCTTTTTTCTGGTTCTTTTCAAGGCCTCAATCTGCCTACTCCACGCAACGAATCACCCCTTTTTCCTGGTTCTTTCCAAGGCCTCAATCTGCCTACTCTACACAACAAACCACCCCTTTTTTTCTGGTTCTTTCTAATGCCTCAATCTGCCTACTCCACGCAACGAATCACCCTTTTTTTCTGGTTCTTTCCATGGCCTCAATCTGCCTACTCCACGCCACGAATCATCCCTTTTTCCTGGTTCTTTTCAAGGCCTCAATCTGCCTACTCCACGCAACGAATCATCCCTTTTTTCTGGTTCTTTTCAAGGCCTCAATCTGCCTACTCCACGCCACGAATCATCCCTTTTTCCTGGTTCTTTTCAAGGCCTCAATCTGCCTACTCCACGCAACGAATCATCCCTTTTTTCTGGTTCTTTTCAAGGCCTCAATCTGCCTACTCCACGCAACGAATCATCCCTTTTTTCTGGTTCTTTTCAAGGCCTCAATCTGCCTACTCCACGCAACGAATCACCCCTTTTTCCTGGTTCTTTCCATGGCCTCAATCTGCCTACTCCACGCAACGAATCACCCCTTTTTCCTGGTTCTTTCCATGGCCTCAATCTGCCTACTCCACGCAACGAATCACCCCTTTTTCCTGGTTCTTTCCAAGGCCTCAATCTGCCTACTCTACACAACAAACCACCCCTTTTTTTCTGGTTCTTTCCATGGCCTCAATCTGCCTACTCCACGCCACGAATCATCCCTTTCTCCTGGTTGATTCCAATGCCTCAATCTGCCTACTCCACGCAACAAACCACCCCTTTTTCGTGGTTGACTCCAAGGCCTCAATCTGTCTACTCCACGCAACGAATTACCCCTTTTTCCAGGATGATAATGAGTTTTTCGCAATTTTCAGCGAAACGGTGAGTTTTATCATAAAAATACATCAGACAAAAATTGTAGATCATAAAATTATCTACAAAAAACTTATCAATACTTTTTTTCCTACAACACACTGTTTCTGAGATATAATGATTCAAAAAGTTTTAAAAGTTGTATTTAATGGTTTGACCAATATATTTTCATCAGTAAACCTTTCTTACAACATTGAAATGAACCGAGACTTGTAAGTATTTGTAAAAAATTTCTGTTGACTGGTGGATCATAAGTTCAACAAATAAATTATCAATTGACGAAAATGTTGCTAAAGTTCGACGGTGTTGTTTTGCAGTTCTGAAACATTATAACTTTTACAACTTTGTATTGGTACGTTTTTTGTAGATAATTTTATGATCTACAATTTTTGTCTGAAGTATTTTTATGATAAAACTCACCGTTTTGCTGAAAATCGCGAAAAACTAATTTTTTTGACCTTTGACCTTGAATAAAATTTTTTTGCATACATGGGGAATATTAAAATTTTATTTTCAATTGTATATTAAGCAATTTCACTGATTTTCAGCTTGATGGAAATTTATGTAACTTCACCATTATTTTTTAGTCTAATTTGACCGGACTATTACGTTTTCAAACTTCCGCGATTGTGAATGAAAGAACTTACCTTGCTCAATCATCACAAGAAGATTCAGGTATGTATACTTAATATCGTTTTATAGAAATATTCAGAAAATAAATACACAAGTCAAAATAAGATTGGACTGGTTCGATAAAATTCATATCGCGTAAACCGTATCTCAAAGTCAGCTTACTACACACACTCAATTCCTGGTATAGATGATATATTTGATATGAAAAGAAAACAGTATCTGCATCACGTGTTTTTTCCAAACAAAAATACACTTCGGGAAATGAGAAATAAACGGGAATAAAATCTAGGAATAAATTTTCCGCACGAACTCCTTTCAATCGTCGAATCAATGAAAAAGAAATGATGATTCATCGCACGTATACGTTTCACGTACGCACAATAAAAATAAAACAAGGTCATTTTTATTACAATGCTCCGTATTGTATTTGGTGTGTATAAAGGTACGGGTTTTGTGGGGTGACTTTTGAGCACCCCCATCTCATATACGACGGAGACTGACGTCCCCAATCTCATTCAAATGCCAACCGCCCGCATTACGGGGATTCTTTTAATGAATATATTCCAAATACCTGGGGTGAGACTATTAACGGCAAAAATATATAGTGTCAATTTAAAAACCGGTTCTCTTTGTTTTAATTTCTTCTCCATATTCGGTTTGGTAACATACTAGGGCAGTCCGATGCTGAAAATATCGTGTAGTACATTCTGGTAGCCGGCTACTGGAGAAACTCCAAGTAACTTTATTTTTCTTGCCTAATTTTTATAGGCAATCCCAAACGAGTTTGGATTTTATGATATTAGAGCTTAAAGCTTTAATGGGTGCCTGGTTATCGGACAAGATGATAATCTCCTGTTTGTAATATTTCCTCTAAAGATTGAACTAGAGACATTGTTCAATTTCATAAATTTCTTCTTGAAAAATGCTTGATATGTTGCCCAAGCTTTCAGAGTATTTGGTTCTGGACATGGACACTCAAATTCCAGTTCTATCTGAACATTCTAAGTGATGTTTTTTCTGCCACGTTTTTCAGTAATATGTGGAGAGTTGGAAGATTTAGAATCACTTCTAGTGCAGCTGTTGGGTATGATTTCATGATATATGGAATACAGGTACCGAATATTTAGTACCATCCATGATCATGACCAGATTTAAAAGGAGAGATCCACAAATTTCATGCGACGAATCACTTCACCATCTTTAAAATACAATTCAAGTAACTTCTCCTTGGATTGTTCAAAATAAAAGATTTGTACTATTCATCTCTTAAATAATTTTGAAAATATATTCATAGGGGAAAACAACTACTTTCCTCGCTAATGCTTCGACGAATTTTGAATTAGAACTTCACTGAAGAGCGTGATATTGTCGATATTAACATCCCCAATGGCTCGTAATTGCAAGGAGAGGTTGTAACTACTGACTAGTTTCGACGTTATTACGTCTCATCAGAGTGGTATAACAACCCTATAGACACGAACTGAAGACAACGCCTTAAGTATATGTACCAAATAGCGACTCTCTTTGACGTTGTCTTCAGTTTGGGTCTCAAGCCCGAGCGATGGTTGTTAAACTGCTCTGATGAGATGCAATAACGTCGAAACTAGTCAGTAGTTACAACCTCTCCTTGCAATCGCGAGCCATTGAGGATGTTAATATCGATATGACTGGAATTAACAATATATTTACTTAGCGACAGTATTTGTAACCTCATAAAAGTCATAATGGATTCAATGGTTTACTATATGGATTCGATTAATTGTAGACTACCCAGGTCTGAATCTGTATCACCAATCCTCTAAAAATTTTTCTGCGAATCTGATATAAGAATTTTTGTTGGCATATTAATTTTCATTTTTGCTCACCTTCAATTTTGCTGTAATTTTCTGAAGTGGGAAGACAAAGGAGACGTAAATTGTTGGAAGGTACTTTATGGAGAATTTAACCACGTTACAAGCCGTCAAAACTTTGTTCCCGGTGTAAAACTAAAGAGAAATTCCGAGTTAATTTTGTATATTTTGTCTTTCACCGGAAAAACAACTCTATTAGAGTTGAGAGAGTTGAAAAGTCGGGTTTCTGATTGTGAATGTTTGTAAAAGGAAACGGAACAAAACTTTACTTGGATAACAATGGATTAGTGTGAAATAGTTGAAGTTTAAGATTTTCGTACTATCTTCAACCATTCAATTCGCATAGTTTTTTTAATCTTTGATTTATATTTTATTAAGAAAATGTTCATGATTTTGATAATGGAATATAAAAATTTCGAGTTCAAATCTATGATTAAGTCCTAACCAAACAGAAAGATTAAATACAGGAATAGATCAAATATATAACATGATGAATATAGACCTTTCATCAGAAGTAGTAATCAATGACCGTCAAACATAGAGTTGCTAACAATGAAGGAGTGTTCGAACAGTAAGCTCACCAGAAAAACATAAACATTATTTCCGATAGACAAGCGATTGTTGAGACTTTCGAAGCAATAAAAGTATGGGAGAGAATAAATTTGAGAAGCAGTAGCTTACAAAAATACTAATATGGCTACCCACCCACGAGCTTTCCCATGAAGAAGCGGCAGCTCCATAATTTGGACCCAAGCCCTACTGGGTGCTTATCAACAACGAAAGTCTGAGGAAGCTCCCGAAAAAAAAGCCGACATTGGTTCCTATGAAATACCACCTTAAGACGATAGGAATTGCGAAAAATTAAGAGTCATGTACAGAATATCTTTTTGGGTAAAGACAAAATGACTTTTCAAAAAATTTACGAAAATATACAATCTGTAAACGTGTTATAAACAATCCAGCTAATGGATCTTCACTTCTGCACGGTTGTTTTCTTTTAAACTATGAGGTCAAGTTATAAAAAGTCGTTTTCTTAATTTTGGAAGTTGATAATTTTGGCCGTTATATTTTCAAGTACATTTGGTACATAATAATATACAAATTAATACTTATAAACATACGAGGGTTTCTACTTAAGTTTTAAGATAAATAAATTGGATATGACTTAATAGTTTTTCGAAATATTCTCCATTAAGATCAAAATACTCATGCATGCGTTTGAACCAACTGTCGAGGAATTTTGTCCATTTCGATTGATCTCGCAATTCATTTTTGTGAGGACTGTACGGCGTATGACCCACTAATTCTATGCTTTGACTGTTCAAAAACGTTTTTTTGGAGGATGATTCGTCTTTTGCGATTGGTTTCATTGTTTTTGTCTAACAATTCTGGCAACTACATGCTGGATTATCATTCAAAATTGACTGTTATACTTTGCTTTAATGGAACGGTTGTAACTCGTCCATTTATTCCGAAAAAATTGGCGACCATTTGCTTCGGAGTGCTCTGTACAGTCGATTGATGTTTTCTTTCGTGTTAATATGCATAGATCCATGATTCGTCGCCTGCTACAACCTTATTGACCAATGCGAACAAATATTTTTGACAGACAAAATGTTGAGTGTATGACTAATATCAGTTTATTTACAGCATCGATGTTTTTTGGCACAACAGCCGATTTTGGACGACCTTCACGAAGTTCATCCTGTAGCGAAGTGCGACCACGATTGAATTTGAACAACCAGTAGAAACGATCCGGTGAGATAGTTTTTCATCCCAATAAGTCGAAGCGAGTTGATTGACACATTACTGTTGGTTTAATCCACGTCGTAAAGCATAGAAACTCATCGCACGAAAATGTTGACACGTCAAATTTCATGAATTTCATTTAAATCTTATAAAAATAAGCATTTTAGTCTTGAAATCCAATTTGAAGTTGAATAAAATCAACTCGAAACTTTTCTACGTTTTTGTTTTCCAATATGATACAGTAAAATCAAATCATCTTTCGGTGTCGATGGATATTTTCAAGACCGAGTATGATCGAAAGTTATATTGGTATGTTTTCTCTCAATACGGTCCTGACTAACAATCTGTTACACCACACAACGGTGTTCGACATTTTTCAAAAGCTCTTTAATCGCCGATCGAACTTATAGAAACCTGTTGCGGTACTTTGAGGAAATGAACGTCAAAATGCAGAGAAAACATTTGCGAGGTTTCCTGAGAAAAAATCGCGCTTTCGATTTCGTTATTACTAAATGAATTCTAAGTGACTGAAATGTTTAATTTTGTTATTCAATCAAGAATCAAGCGGAGCTATTTTGATATCATTCTATGTTTAATCAATATTGCAGCAACTTTCACATATTTGGATATTTTCTCAACTTTTTGCATTTCTAAAAACGTGCTATTTACGTATTTTTGAAAGAATTTGTGTCGATATGAGTAAATTTTCACTTTAAAAATATTCGCGTTATTCAAGAGCAAAATATTAAAGCACAATTTGAACCTGGTTAATATCTGGATCAGAAGTTAGCCCGAGCTTGCTTACACCATTACACAATGATACATTTTGTTGTTATTTTCCTTCCGGTAAATATTATATGGTCTCCTGAATGTTCAAAGTTCAGACAGCTTAAAAAAATGCATGTTTATAATCTATATACCCACCAAATAAAAAATTTCGGTGACACAACATGTCGGGACAGAACTACACAAGTCAAAATGCAAGAAGATGAATGATTCGAAAAAAATTAGTCACTCTTAGATGGTAGATCGTCCTAGTTAGATGTAAATTTCTTTCTGGCTAGTGATAATCTGAAGTTAAGAAAACAGGAAAAAGTCACTTAGGACCAATTGTTATTTGCTTTCGGATTTCTATGTTTAAAAATGATTTTTCAGTAACTAACTCACTTGTCACCGCCAAAATTGTCATAAAAAGGGGTAGTCATGCTCACATACATTTACAATGGTATTTTAAGACTCGGATACGGGCCAAAATCATATAAAGTTGCAATCATATTGATTGATGAACCAGGAAAGACCCAACCAACATGTCATCTTTTCGTTCAATAATCCTTCTACCTACAATGTCCAAACTCCTTGGATATTACACCTAGAGATAATAACTGGAGATCTATTTCCACAGGACTGGATCCCCTGCCATTTATTTGGATTCCAACAAAAATATTCGACAGAGCAACAAGTCCATTGATTTACGCATAAATAAAGCCCTGGAAGACAAAGAATATTGCTCTGTTGTTTTCGGACGGGCTTTTGACACAGTGTGGCATCAAGGTTTGCTATACAAAACTAAAAGAACTCTTCTCCGAAACTAGTACCTACTTCTGCAATTTCTCACTTCACTTAATGAAGCTATGATTTATCGAAACTTTTCCCACAAATCTTGTATAAAAATACATTATAAAACAAACTTTTGATGAAAAATTGACGGATTCGTCGAAAATGGAAACAGTGAACGACTGGAAGCTCAAATTTCAATTAAAACCTTTTTATTTGTTTTCCACAGAGGTTTATTGTAGCGTTTGTGTGACGAAAAACACATAGTTGCATGGTTTTTTTTTACCGTAATTAAGGTTGGCGTGCAGAAATGTGTCATCAATTGATATTTGCTTTTGGATATCTGTGCTTAAAAATGATTTTTCAATAACTGGCTCACATATTTAAGGTCACATAATCTGAATGTAATTGAATAGAAACACCGGCAGGTAATCTATAAATTTTTCATTCACTCGTTACTAGACGATAAAGTCGATAAAAACGACGACGACGGTAAAGAATTTTATATTACATATTCCAGTTAGTATTTGGAAGTCCTCCATGTAAATTAAAATCTTTATAGGTTTGAACTTCAAGATATCTGGTGATTTGAAAAAGATGAAACTGGACTAAAACACTTTGGGAAGGATCCTCCATTAAAAACTGAAATTTCATTCGTACTGTTCAATCGAGAGGACAAGCTTCTGTATTATTCTTTATATCGAAGAGATCAATATATGTATGTAAATGTTTTATATGTTTCTTTTTCTTTTTAGCAGAATCTGCACGAAACACCCTCGACTAAATTTAGCGTCACTAGGTATCCCTACTGGTGACAATACCCCGACAAGACTGATGTTAGAACTCTCAACTCAGGTTGATACATCCAATAGATCTTCTTTGGTGATGCTATAGCTTAGGTTTCATGTCCTAATTCGCTTATCTTTGATGACTCGCTTTTCAAGTTGACAGATTGAGAATCACTTCTAGCGCAACCCTTGTACATGCTTTCACGACATAAACAGGCCACTATTTGTAATTTCGACATATTGATTCTCGTGGTGTCCAGATAAACTCTATTGCTCTAGATTTCTCCCTCATACGAAAATAGTGGAGTTTATTACTTATGGGAAGTCCAAGATATTTCCAGTCTGTTTTCCAGTCAGTCAGTGGCTAGCTCGTTTCAATTGATTAACTTCATATTGACGTTTTTATTTCTGGTAAAGGTGACTAGAAAGGCCTTGTTTGGATTGACATTCAGTCTCCAGTCAAAATAACAAGGTGAAATTCTGGAGAAAGACCAAAAAAACTTGAAGTGAAAATGTGAAGCAAAATGTTGAAACCCACGGTGATTTGGCTTGAAGTTAAATGAAAAAATAGTACTATAGCTCTATTAGGTCCCAGAAGTACCTGGCGCGATAAAGAGAAGGCGAAAATTTTGAAAATAAATACAAGGTGGCGCAAAAAGAACGCATGAATTTCAAACTAGTATAATTTGCTTTATTTTGATTACATACAAAATGGACTCACATAAATACAATGTTTAGATTATTCAATTTATGATTTTGTTTATTGGAGCCTATTGGAGCTACGAGGAATTTGAAGAATCGACGCCCTAGCTTTGTCGACATTTTGTGAAGTTCGCGATAAGGTATCGAACCATTTCGTGGAACATTGAACTCCGTGCGCGGAAAAGCCCTAACCTAGAAAACAACCAGCCCCCGCTCCTCCCACTTGTACTACACAACCCAAATTCGATGTTCAATAAGTTCGATTCCCTTTTTTATAATAAGAATCGTCAAGCTTCTAAAAATAGTAATTGTTGGAAAAAATTTTTCAAGTCTGGGAACAGAAAATAATCCTAGAGGGCTTAATCTAGCATAAAGTAGCAATTCAAACAATTGAAATTATCCCAAGCGCATCCCAAATAACCGACGGCATGACCTTGCCTACAGATGGAACAATCATCGTCTTCTTGGAGCTGGTTCTCCCTTTTCAAACCATTGTTTTGATTGTTCTTTTTTTATGGGTGTGAAGTGATGAGTCTACGTTCCATCCAATAGTTATGAAACATTACCAAACACTCGATGGAAATATCAGCTTTCTCATCAAAATTTTCAGTTAATATGCGATGTACCGCACTTTTTGAAATGCCAATGCCAATGCTAGCTCGCGTACTTTCAGTCGACGATCATCAATTACCGCTTTGTGGTTTTTCTTCCATATTTCTAGAGTAGTCACCTAATTTGGTCGATAACTGCGTTGCTGGTCTTCGCAGATCGTGCAGTCTCGTTGAAACTGTGCTACCCAATATTTTACTATTGATAACAAAGTAGCAGTCTCATACTAAGCTATGTAGCGTCTTCAAACTTGAAACATATGCTGTATATTTTATGTACTCTTTAATACACTGGTTTAGGTTTTTTTCAAGCAACTACCGCCATCTACTAGGTTAAGCCAGGTACATTCTCATATTATTTGTTTTGATAAAACGGTAATTTTGCTTAGGATTAAATGAATAATTGTGAAATCCACCCTGTAGTCTGCCTCTAATTTTAAGATGTAGTAACGTTTATTTTTCTTGTAGGAGAGATACTTACAGTTGGACAGTTTTGAGGAGGACTAAGACAAATGTAAGCGGTTGTTGTTCCTTTTGTTAATTCCCGTTTTCGTTTCTTTTATAATTAGCGCTTCCTTTTGACTAGGTACATTTTTAATTCCTCAATTCAACCATTATAAACACAACATTAATTATCAATTTCGTCGACAGTTAAAGTTGTGAGGCGCCATTGTTTCCAGTCGGCATTTTTAATTGAGATTATTGCACCATCTTCATTCAAATGAGCATTTCTCTCTAGACGTGGCTTTTCGCATTAAAAGTGTGCATAATTACGACTACGGCCGCCAGAGCGCATTGTCTCTCCAAAATTAGTCATTTGTGCGTTACTAATTATATTCTTAATCTCTTCCTTTTCCCGGCACACCAACCCTATCATTATTTCATTAGCTTGGATTAAAAGTAAAACAAATTTTTGTGCGAAAGAAAACATCTTGTTCCCTTCAAAGAAAGAACTCTCTCAATTGTTGGTTTTAAAACAGATTAATATTTTGGCCGTTGGAAAAATTCTTCGCGAATAGGGGGATGTCATTTTGAAATGATACGCTTCAAGGAATATCAAGTTGGATTCGCTCAAGTAGGATTTAATTAGAGTTGCAATAACATCATCATAATTCTCTTTTCTGTTATTTTATTTCAGCGGTCGTCTTCCAAATTCCACTCCAAGTCTTCAAAATATTTATATTTTTTGGTTTTTTACATTGGTTTCCATACAAACAAGTAATTCTGCACAATTTTAAATAAGAAGCGATCAAATTAACTAATTAATATAATAGTCAAATCATTTGTTAAAATAGTCGAGAAAATTAAAAAAACTTCGAAAAAATTGATATTATCAGTGAAATAAATTGTTTGTGAATACAGGTGAAAAGTTTGGAATTTAACTGTGGAAAAGCGGGGACGCCAGACACGACGGGATTCCAATTTTTTAATTCACAATTTCGAAATATGTTTTTACAAGTAGTAATCAAGTATTTGCTAAAATGAGCGTATGTGTCGAGTACGGATACGAAACATATTGTTTAGTATGAAGGTTAAACGCTTTCTATTGATATAGCAACGTATTAAGCGTGATACGTATTTATATTTTGTTCAGTCCTGTTTCAAAATGTAGCTCCTTATTTTTATTTATTATACATGAAACAACGAGATGTACTTGCACGTACAAACCCATCAAGTTATTTTAAATTTAATTTATGTGTGTTTCAGACCTCAAATTTCAAGATGTCAATACTTATCAATAAAATATCGCTTCGGAAATAAAAGAAGGGTTGGACATTGTCTACGGAGACTGCGCCATGTGTTTTGAATTCAAACGTGGCTTGGGTTAGGTTAGGTTAGGTTCCACTCCTGGGAGCTGTAAGACCTTGAAGTTGGTGGAGTGGCTCAGTACCTTTCTCTCTTCTTGTTCCGTCTTGACGGACTGGTGGAGAGGAGTGAAGCTAAGAAACGGCTCAAAAATCCAAAGGATTAAGTGTTGTACGCTGATGCGATGACAATTTATTGTCCTCCCGGCGTACGACACTCCCAAGGATTGAGGGAGGTGGTTTAGTGGGTGAGAGTCCCTCGCAAACTCACAGCATTTGCACCCGCCCGTTGTGAGAAAGGCATTAGCTTCCATCCCACCTCTGGGCAAAAAGGCCAGGTTAGGTTAGGTTATCTTGACTGACGCCGACAGTTTAGGATGCTTAAAAAGTACGAAAACACTGAGACAATTCACCAAATGAACCTGAACGATTTTGGATTGAGGATAGAAAGATAGAAGGTGCTATAGGTATCTTAAAACGACGCATTTTGCGTATACTGACTGTAGAATTATGTTTTCCTTAATGATAATTTTCCAGACTTTATTGACGTGGTTTAACCATCAGGAGAAAGATTTCAAGAGAAGAGGACGTTATCGCAAACGCCAAAGGTTATTTTGAGTAGAAAGACATGAAATAACATTTGAAAGGGTTAAAAACGTTGAAGTATCCCTAGATTTCTTTAATTTCTTATTTCTTAGACCTTTTGATATACTAATGCTTCAAATTGTTCTTGTTTCTAGGTCTCTTATGTTTTAAAATTAGTTTTTTCATCAATATTTTTGAAAAATTATTAGAAAAACTAAATTTAAAACAGAAGAAAACTAAAATCAAGAACATTTAGAAGGATTAATATCTCTAGATTGAGTATATAGGCTTACAAGTAGACTATGATGGAAAATAAAAATGATTATGAAAAAAATGTTTTGGTTCTTTGTTATATCGGCAATCCTCGTGTTATCTTCATAGATCAATGCGTTGAGTCTACCTCTTCCGACAGTATCCATGGAGTCGAACTGATTTATAACATTTCATACGATCCGAAACTAAAATGTTTAAACCAGTACAACTTATTTTCAACTCAGGGTGTGGAGGTATCCCTTACGAACGAACAAAAAATGTAACGATCTATAATTGCAATCACAGTCAAAAGCCTTGTTTCGCGCTGGTTAGAGTCTCCTCCTCGTGCTCGGACCACGGTGCGAAGTTAGTGATCCACGTTGCACATGGAGCATGAAGGGAAGCAAAGCATCATACACGTAGTAACAGGTGACTTTAAAATGTATACGTAAACCCTGACATCTCTTTAAGATCAAATGAATAATGTTTTTTGTTAACACTAATCTTGTGCGAAGTAATCTTATGATATTAGAGGTTGCATACGATTCTAAATACAGAAGATCTGAGAGAACAATGTGGTAAACAAACTGAAAAGGGAACAATTTGCAAAAATTTTGACAGCACTAAATAGCACGTACTTCCACGTTGCCTAAAATTAAATTCTAGAAGTTATAGAAAAAAATTTTGTGGTAGGACTTTTCTAATTTTGTGAGTTTCTGAAAAAGCATGATATTATGAAAAAATCGTGTAATTTTTGGGACAAATAGATTTTTTCTCACTTTAAAGTAATTTTAAACAAAATACCTAACAAAAATTATATCGTAGACCACGCGCCTTCATCATCATCAAGCCTTTCAATCCTTTGGATTATGGCTGTCGCTTTTAGCGCTTCAAAATCCTTTTTTAAGGTGGATTACTCATAGTTTTCTAATTTTTATTTTCTTTATAGTTTATTGTTTGTTTTGGCTGCTTTTGTTATCATTTTTCATTCCTTTCGGTTCCGGCATTTTGCCTTCCAGTTCTCTTTATCAAGTTCTCTTATGTCTTCCTCTATTTCGTTTCTCCAAGTCTTTCTCGGCCTGCCTGCTTGGTTAGCTCGAGCATCAATAGGCGAAAACGTCCTTGGCTATCTTAGTAGCTCTTACTTTATGTAATAAAATCAAAATAATAATTTGTTCGTACCAATTGGCATGAATCCTTGTACTATAATTCATGGAATATATTCTGAAAAAGACATTGTTTACTAAAAGAAATGTCTATTTCGCTTTTCTTCTAATTATCGAGAGACAGTAGCTGGAACAAGAACAGTATAAAACTGCGAACAATTTACTCATTTTATAAGGGTCCTGGACTAATTTTGGGCAAAGACATTTATAGTTTCGCATCCTTTATATAGCTTTTTAGAAATGTTGAAATTGTCTGTTGTTTGTCCTCTTTTCTTTATGAGACAGAAGACTGGCTCGAGTCTGATAAAAGAAAAACATCAAGAAACTGGAATCCTTTCCGCGATGCTCGTTCGAAATTATAATATTCGGCGTTTCACGTTTCATTTTAGAGCTGTACGCTTTTGTTTCTACTTTATGAAATATACTTTCAAACTAAAATCAACACGAACTTAAATATTGCGAGACCCGCCGTTTGCTCGAAATTCCCAACCTCTTCAGATTAGAAATATCGTATTGTTAGAAATTCAAGTGAATTTAGTATTTCTCCTTAGAATTTAATATGCAAGTCGAGCAATGAGATTACATTTTATTAATATATAGTTGATAATAATAATCCGTGAGAGGGTTCTAGAAGAAAACATTGGCTAGCCTTCCATAATCTCGTTTCCATTGTTATATGGTATATTTATAGATGCTGAAGTTGATTTTAGCTGACGTTGGAAAAGCTTGCGAATCGTCAGTGACCAATATCTTGATGATATACTGGTAGCAAAACTCGTTAGTAAAACCAAAATCACAACCCACAATCAACTAGAGCCGTTTTATCAAAATATCCAATAACCTCCGTAAAGTTGAGACACTATGATTGCAGAATTGAAGTTCAATCTGGTGCTACTATCAAGGAACATAACTGGAACAAATTGAAAGATTACCAAGAACTTATAACTATTATTAAATCTCATAAAAGTAACAGCTAATTGACCAAAATTATATTTTTTGCACATTGGGTAGCCTTTTATAGTCTCATAAAGAATTAAATACAATCCATCATTATGTGGTACGTTTATAGAAGCAGAAACTGATTGGAGCTGATTTTGGAGAAGCTTGCGATTCGTCATTGATCAATAATTTGATGAGATACTGGACAGGAAACTCGTTAGTAAAATCAAAATCACAACCCACAATCGACTAGAGCCGTTTTATCAAAATATCCAATAACCTCCGTAAAGTTGAGACACTATGATTGCAGAATTGAAGTTCAATCTGGTGCTACTATCAAGGAACATAACTGGAACAAATTGAAAGATTACCAAGAACTTATAACTATTATTAAATCTCATAAAAGTAACAGCTAATTGACCAAAATTATATTTTTTGCACATTGGGTAGCCTTTTATAGTCTCATAAAGAATTAAATACAATCCATCATTATGTGGTACGTTTATAGAAGCAGAAACTGATTGGAGCTGATTTTGGAGAAGCTTGCGATTCGTCATTGATCAATAATTTGATGAGTTACTGGACAGGAAACTCGTTAGTAAAATCAAAATCACAACCCACAATCAACTAGAGCCGTTTTATCAAAATATCCAATAACCTCCGTAAAGTTGAGACACTATGATTGCAGAATTGAAGTTCAATCTGGTGCTACTATCAAGGAACATAACTGGAACAAATTGAAAGATTACCAAGAACTTATAACTATTATTAAATCTCATAAAAGTAACAGCTAATTGACCAAAATTATATTTTTTGCACATTGGGTAGCCTTTTATAGTCTCATAAAGAATTAAATACAATCCATCATTATGTGGTACGTTTATAGAAGCAAAAACTGATTGGAGCTGATTTTGGAGAAGCTTGTGATTCGTCATTGATCAATAATTTGATGAGATACTGGGCAGGAAACTCGTTAGAAACACCAAAACCACAACCCACAATCAACTAGAGCCGTTTTATCAAAATATCCAATAACCTCCGTGAAGTTGAGACACTAGGATTGCAAAATTGAAGTTCAATCTGGTGCTACTATCAAGGAACATAACTGGAACAAATTGAAAGATTACCAAGAATTTATAACTATTATTAAATCTCATAAAAGTAACAGCTAATTGACCAAAATTATATTTTTTGCACATAGGGTAGCCTTTTATAGTCTCATAAAGAATTAAATACAATCCATCATTATGTGGTACGTTTATAGAAGCAAAAACTGATTGGAGCTGATTTTGGAGAAGCTTGTGATTCGTCATTGATCAATAATTTGATGAGATACTGGGCAGGAAACTCGTTAGAAACACCAAAACCACAACCCACAATCAACTAGAGCCGTTTTATCAAAATATCCAATAACCTCCGTGAAGTTGAGACACTAGGATTGCAAAATTGAAGTTCAATCTGGTGCTACTATCAAGGAACATAACTGGAACAAATTGAAAGATTACCAAGAATTTATAACTATTATTAAATCTCATAAAAGTAACAGCTAATTGACCAAAATTATATTTTTTGCACATAGGGTAGCCTTTTATAGTCTCATAAAGAATTAAATACAATCCATCATTATGTGGTACGTTTATAGAAGCAAAAACTGATTGGAGCTGATTTTGGAGAAGCTTGTGATTCGTCATTGATCAATAATTTGATGAGATACTGGGCAGGAAACTCGTTAGAAACACCAAAACCACAACCCACAATCAACTAGAGCCGTTTTATCAAAATATCCAATAACCTCCGTGAAGTTGAGACACTAGGATTGCAAAATTGAAGTTCAATCTGGTGCTACTATCAAGGAACATAACTGGAACAAATTGAAAGATTACCAAGAATTTATAACTATTATTAAATCTCATAAAAGTAACAGCTAATTGACCAAAATTATATTTTTTGCACATAGGGTAGCCTTTTATAGTCTCATAAAGAATTAAATACAATCCATCATTATGTGGTACGTTTATAGAAGCAGAAACTGATTGGAGCTGATTTTGGAGAAGCTTGCGATTCGTCATTGATCAATAATTTGATGAGTTACTGGACAGGAAACTCGTTAGTAAAATCAAAATCACAACCCACAATCGACTAGAGCCGTTTTATCAAAATATCCAATAACCTCCATAAAGTTGAGACACTATGATTGCAGAATTGAAGTTCAATCTGGTGCTACTATCAAGGAACATAACTGGAACAAATTGAAAGATTACCAAGAACTTATAACTATTATTAAATCTCATAAAAGTAACAGCTAATTGACCAAAATTATATTTTTTGCACATAGGGTAGCCTTTTATAGTCTCATAAAGAATTAAATACAATCCATCATTATGTGGTACGTTTATAGAAGCAGAAACTGATTGGAGCTGATTTTGGAGAAGCTTGCGATTCGTCATTGATCAATAATTTGATGAGTTACTGGACAGGAAACTCGTTAGTAAAATCAAAATCACAACCCACAATCGACTAGAGCCGTTTTATCAAAATATCCAATAACCTCCATAAAGTTGAGACACTATGATTGCAGAATTGAAGTTCAATCTGGTGCTACTATCAAGGAACATAACTGGAACAAATTGAAAGATTACCAAGAACTTATAACTATTATTAAATCTCATAAAAGTAACAGCTAATTGACCAAAATTATATTTTTTGCACATAGGGTAGCCTTTTATAGTCTCATAAAGAATTAAATACAATCCATCATTATGTGGTACGTTTATAGAAGCAAAAACTGATTGGAGCTGATTTTGGAGAAGCTTGTGATTCGTCATTGATCAATAATTTGATGAGATACTGGGCAGGAAACTCGTTAGAAACACCAAAACCACAACCCACAATCAACTAGAGCCGTTTTATCAAAATATCCAATAACCTCCGTGAAGTTGAGACACTAGGATTGCAAAATTGAAGTTCAATCTGGTGCTACTATCAAGGAACATAACTGGAACAAATTGAAATATTACCAAGAATTTATAACTATTATTAAATCTCATAAAAGTAACAGCTAATTGACCAAAATTATATTTTTTGCACATAGGGTAGCCTTTTATAGTCTCATAAAGAATTAAATACAATCCATCATTATGTGGTACGTTTATAGAAGCAGAAACTGATTGGAGCTGATTTTGGAGAAGCTTGCGATTCGTCATTGATCAATAATTTGATGAGTTACTGGACAGGAAACTCGTTAGTAAAATCAAAATCACAACCCACAATCGACTAGAGCCGTTTTATCAAAATATCCAATAACCTCCATAAAGTTGAGACACTATGATTGCAGAATTGAAGTTCAATCTGGTGCTACTATCAAGGAACATAACTGGAACAAATTGAAAGATTACCAAGAACTTATAACTATTATTAAATCTCATAAAAGTAACAGCTAATTGACCAAAATTATATTTTTTGCACATAGGGTAGCCTTTTATAGTCTCATAAAGAATTAAATACAATCCATCATTATGTGGTACGTTTATAGAAGCAGAAACTGATTGGAGCTGATTTTGGAGAAGCTTGCGATTCGTCATTGATCAATAATTTGATGAGTTACTGGACAGGAAACTCGTTAGTAAAATCAAAATCACAACCCACAATCGACTAGAGCCGTTTTATCAAAATATCCAATAACCTCCATAAAGTTGAGACACTATGATTGCAGAATTGAAGTTCAATCTGGTGCTACTATCAAGGAACATAACTGGAACAAATTGAAAGATTACCAAGAACTTATAACTATTATTAAATCTCATAAAAGTAACAGCTAATTGACCAAAATTATATTTTTTGCACATAGGGTAGCCTTTTATAGTCTCATAAAGAATTAAATACAATCCATCATTATGTGGTACGTTTATAGAAGCAAAAACTGATTGGAGCTGATTTTGGAGAAGCTTGTGATTCGTCATTGATCAATAATTTGATGAGATACTGGGCAGGAAACTCGTTAGAAACACCAAAACCACAACCCACAATCAACTAGAGCCGTTTTATCAAAATATCCAATAACCTCCGTGAAGTTGAGACACTAGGATTGCAAAATTGAAGTTCAATCTGGTGCTACTATCAAGGAACATAACTGGAACAAATTGAAAGATTACCAAGAATTTATAACTATTATTAAATCTCATAAAAGTAACAGCTAATTGACCAAAATTATATTTTTTGCACATAGGGTAGCCTTTTATAGTCTCATAAAGAATTAAATACAATCCATCATTATGTGGTACGTTTATAGAAGCAGAAACTGATTGGAGCTGATTTTGGAGAAGCTTGCGATTCGTCATTGATCAATAATTTGATGAGTTACTGGACAGGAAACTCGTTAGTAAAATCAAAATCACAACCCACAATCGACTAGAGCCGTTTTATCAAAATATCCAATAACCTCCATAAAGTTGAGACACTATGATTGCAGAATTGAAGTTCAATCTGGTGCTACTATCAAGGAACATAACTGGAACAAATTGAAAGATTACCAAGAACTTATAACTATTATTAAATCTCATAAAAGTAACAGCTAATTGACCAAAATTATATTTTTTGCACATTGGGTAGCCTTTTATAGTCTCATAAAGAATTAAATACAATCCATCATTATGTGGTACGTTTATAGAAGCAGAAACTGATTGGAGCTGATTTTGGAGAAGCTTGCGATTCGTCATTGATCAATAATTTGATGAGATACTGGACAGGAAACTCGTTAGTAAAATCAAAATCACAACCCACAATCGACTAGAGCCGTTTTATCAAAATATCCAATAACCTCCATAAAGTTGAGACACTAGGATTGCAAAATTGAAGTTCAATCTGGTGCTACTATCAAGGAACATAACTGGAACAAATTGAAAGATTACCAGGAATTTTTAACTATTGTTATATCTCATAAAAGTGACAGCTAATTATTTTGGGATAGATGTTCTCTAGCTGAATAGATATTTTATGGAGGTCATTCTATGGATTATAAATCTGCAGAAGTATTATCAGAAAACGCAGATTTTAGGAAAATCACACATAATGCTCAAGATGATCATTATATTAATGAAAGAACTGATTTTAATGGTAAAGTGTAATTTATTCATATATCCAAAATTTTTGAAATTCTTTGAAAAAGAATTCAACGTCATCTGGAACAAACTAAATTTGCCTAGCCTATGAAATCTCAACTTCATATGGATTCATATGGACATAACCTAATCTAACCTATAAAAATTTATTGTGTCATAATCTAAACTATAAAAATTCGATGTAATCCCAAAATTTGTCGTATTATGTCAATTTAGAAAACAAATGAACCCTATAAATTCAACAAACTCAATATTTATATCAAGTGTCAATTTAAATGTTGTATTTTGAGTCACATGTCAGTGATTTTCAATATTACTACTTTCTTATACAATGAACAGTCTCAGATGATGAACAAATAAGTATTCGAAAAATGGGAATATATATATTAAAAAGAGTCGCTTTGGTTTTAATTGCCACAATCCCACAATTGGTAAAATGACTCGTAAAAAATCCGAAAATATGGTAGCCATAAAAGGAAACTTTTCCAAAGAATTAGAAACGAAAAAAGGATAAAAGACGATGTGATTCTCGGGGTTAGTGGAATGATTTTTAAAACCAAAGACAAGTATATGCAGATGACACAGTGTTGATAACCAGGAGAAAATAAAAATATTTTTACTGTTTGAATTGAGAGCTTTTGTTTGGCTTACTTGCCAAAGAACAAAATATCAAGAATATGGAAATGGGAAACGACTTTCCGAGCAAAACAAGTTCCAGTTCAATAGACTACAAGATTTTGAACAGTTCCAAAGATTCTAGGTTCTAAAGAGTAGTGAAGATAAGAATTTATATGATACATGATGAATGCAACATGTGAAAAAGATGCAAAAAGAGATCTACGTCGAAAATGATCAGATGCCTGAAAGGACGCAGCCGTGAACAAAATAAATTGGAGAAGACCAGTGCAGAGATTGTTAATTCATTTCCTATTTTTTATTGTACTTTCATAACTTTATATAATTTTTTCGTTTAAGTAATAAATTCCTCTGTAACGTTCACTTTTCCATAGCTTTTCATAGCTTTCACCAAATCGGTAATTGTCTGAATTTTATTCTATTATGTAAATCATATTTGGAATTTCATCTTCCTTCTTAATATTGAACCTTTTAATGCATATTTGACCTTAGGAAAGGGGTAGCAAGATCAAAATTCAATCGCATTCAAAATATCAATACATCAATTTTTGTCCAAATTTAAGGGTTTCAGTCATTAGTTTTGGACACACTTTGCATATTAAAATTTTTATTTAATATTTGTCGCCTACATTCTCTTTCAATTCCTATAGATTCAGAAATTATTCGAGTATTTAGTCGAGGGTTAAATCGAACGGAATTATCGACTTTTTGATGGACACTGTAGACAATGCATTCGAAAAATTAGGCTCGACGCTAAACAGTTGATGGTCATTAACATTTTGGGCATGCAAAGTTTTTCTGTAGCAGCGCCATTATAGTTATTTAATGGCCACAACTAGTATATTCTAAAGTACAAAATATGGTATTGATATCGAAATTATCTTGTATGAATTTCCGTCATTTTATCACTCACTTGTCATCAAGTAAAAGCGAAAATTATAAAAGTTTCTCTACTACTTTTCATTATCCAATGCACGTGATATATTTCCATAGGGACAATAATATACCAATTCATATCCCAGGAATTGTACCAAATTACCTACTTCGTTAAATCAAAACGAAACTTCTCGATATCTGACATTCATCGAATTTTATGAAGAAAATCAAGGTGAATTACGAATCTGGAGCCATCAAATCATCTCCGTCGGTTGCTGAATCAGTGTTCAGAAGGCGCATAAAGTCAATTTTCTAAGGTCGAGAGAATAGCATGAAATAATACGCGCAAGAGTCCCGTATACCCGGGGCGGTTTAGTCGTCTAACAGTCGCATTCCATTCTCTTTCTCACTGGAACATCAGGAATTCACTAAAACGCTCGAACAATAAAACCGTTCTCATAGCCACCTAGTTTTCGAATCTACTCGACGACATTTTTTGCTGATAACAAGATCTGATTATTACTTTTTTAAGTTATAACTAGACAAATAAATGATGTTCCATCCTTTAGCTTTTATTCCCTTAGCTCATATAATTTAATGCGTTTATAGGTTTGAGGTTAATTTTTTACTTGAGCACATTGCGAGCCTCGCCTCTTTCCAATTGGCACACAAACAAAATTTTTAGCAACATTTTATTAGAAGAAATCTCGTTTTATTTTTCATTAAGCTATCTGTCAAGATTTACAATTTTTTTGATATTAATTTTGAGGTAAAATAACCCAAATCCTTTTCAAAATTCAAACACTTAAAGTTCGTTATCAAATTCAGTGACCCTTGATGATGGAACTGCTTCAGTCCACTCTCAACTTAAGAATTTCTTTGGATCAATGTCCAGGACGATTATTCTGATTTGGCCTACGATTCGCTTCTAAAAATTTATGTACGCTAGAACCCTGATCGTCTATTTATTCTAGAAAATCCTTTTCTACTTAACTCGGAAATCCATTGCACTAATCGTTGTTGCTCGCGATCCATTAAAATTGGAGGCAGGTTAAAAGTATGTCCCCGACTAGAATTTTTGTCATGGTGAGCTTAGAAATATCAAATGTTTTATAAAAACGGTGATATAAATTTTTTATTCTCTTCTTTTGATTGTCATGACTCAAAATATCTTGCTACCGCTCGCTTATACGCTTGGAGGAGCTTACGTCTATTTTCAAGAAAGAGGGAGTAATAAGATAATAAAGCATTCGTAATCCATAGGCGTATCACTTATATTTTTTCACCTAATTAACTTGCTTGTAACTGCTGGATGTAGGATAGTGAAATTTATTCTAAAATGTTTAATTTTTCCATCCGGTATGAAGAACATTTGGTCATACTAGTTTTATGGATATAAAGGTTTGATTTCAAGCAACCTCACGTGGGTACTTCTTACAAATCCAAGAAAGAATCTGAATCAGAAGATGATTTATTGTAACCAATATTGTAACAATATTCGATCAGTAATATTGTCAAGTTTAATCGTATGATCAACTGCTTTTTCCCAGTTTTCAGCTTTCAAAAATAACTTTTTAACATTTTAGGAAAATAGTTTCTTCATTAAACTTCTCCCTTTATCTTCGCTCATACCAGTTCAAACGGGTTTTGCAAGTTCGTAATGATTTGGTGGAGATTTAATCACCGTTTTCAACCACTCGGTTGTGGATAATTTTCGAGTGGTAATTTGCATTATCCATTACTATTATTTCTATTATCCTCTAATAATACTTAAAATGACCTTAGTGAGTTTTGGATTAGTAATTAGGTTAGGTTAGGTTAAGTTAGTCCAGCCGAGATATTTTGGGTCATAACGATTAGGTTTACATAAAAATGTATGAGGATTTTTTTTATACAGCTTTTTATTAGCATAATTTTTTGTATCAAACTCTTTCCTTGATATTATCGCAGTTTTTTTTAAGGAATCTGGGTGGGAAAAGAGATTTTTCTTCTAGGGACTATATTCAAAGACAAACTTTGGCAAAAATGTCATTACTACAACTAGTAACGATTTATAATCTGTTGAAATAAGGAGGCGCCAGCTCGGGACAGGGAAATTCCAGGTAAACGAAAAGGTAACCATACATAATACAAAATTAGCATTCTACCTGGAATTTAGAACGTAATCCACTTTGTAAAGTCGGAATATCCAAAAATATAGCCTAGAATTCTTAAACAACATGATAAAGCATACTTCCAAATGGTTAGGTTAAGTTAGGTTAGGTTAGGTTAGTCAAATACAGTAAAAGAATATGAATTTGTGGAACAAGTCTAATCTTCATGTCAACCACGATCACGAGTTGGCATATTCTAACAGAATTTGAGATTTTATGGCAGGTATTAAAATGAAGAGTTGGTTCACACCCAATAGGAGGGTTAATTTTTTTTTGACATTCATCCAGAAACTTATTTATTTATTTTATATGAATCATCCACATTACTGTGAAAATCTCATAAACATCCTTGTTTTTTCTTCAAATAAATCTTGTCCTCTTCTATCTCACTCAAATAGAAGCTTCGGGGTTGAAATAGGGCAGTGAATATTTCTCTCACACCCCTTATATTTTCTGCTTGACCCGTTTATGTAAAGAGGCGATTTTCACCCGATTTTCTTGTCTTATCCTGAAAGACAAGTTTCTGGACGATAGGTATTTTTATAGGTAACAATGGCCCATCATAAAATCATTCCTTTCGAATTTTCAGTTATAAAACGATGATTTATCGACACTAGAGGGTAATTTATTATTGTTTTCGGGGTAAGTAGGGCACAATAAACGGTGAAAAGGGCATAAACTTTGAAATTGCGTTTCACTTTCGATACGGTTATTGAGAGAATGATTAATGTTACTGAAGATAACAAAAACTTTTCTCTATGTTCGATAGAGAAGAGTTATAAACAATAAAAACGTTTCTCGAGGTTTAGGGATCTTAAAATTCACTGTTGATTATTTTTTGATTTTCTGATAATATACTCTGCTTGTCGTCAATGATATGCAACTATTTACGAGGTTTGAAGAAAAAGTCTAAGCACTCATAATGGATCTTCAACATTTAAATTAAATTTTCCTCTAGTGTTAAAGAAGCTTACGAACTGTTAAAATTAGTCCATGGTCCTAGTGTAGTAACTTTGAAGACTATTTACCAGGTGGTAGGAAATATTTAAAAGTGGACTTTAGTCAATTGAGGACTACGAATGTTGAGATGTCTTAACATGTGCAAAAAGTGCTTATCTTCTTTCGAAATCATCCTGTTTTTTGCGTTGGGTTTGTTAGCTATTCGCTATGCAATACCTCTTCAAAAATAAAATGTCTATGAGTTGATAATGTGCCATTTTTCTTTTCACATCAAGTTAAATCGAATAAACATTGCAAAAATAGTTAATTTGATACCCAGACAGTTTATTTCAGTTAATTTGACATCATTGTCAATTAATTTGTTCAATACTACCACTACACCAACACTATGAATCAGGATAAAATTACGCAGAAGTCTTGTTAATGCTACAATGAGATTTAAGAGGTAAAAAAAGAAGAAAATAGGGTTAAAAACATCTCGCAAAAACGACTCAGCAAGTAATAAGCATGACCAGTCACCTTGGCTCTCACTTCTCAAGTTTTGAAACAGACTGTGAACGAGGGAAAGCGAGTGCGAGAGTGTGCACTGGGGCCTCTTCATCTTCTCTCGGCACATTTCGTTATGGCTTCCTTTCGTGTCGATTAGCGGTCAATTAAATAAATCGAGAATGTGGATGTCATGTCGGGAGCCTCTAGGAAGTGTCTCGTGAGAGTCTAGTGTAAGGAAAAAAGTTATTTCTCAATAATCAGTGACATTTATAAGGATTTTCATCAATATGAATTTCCATTCTTTCTAATACATACCTAACGAACTTTTTCCAACGATAAGGTTATATTTCATACCGAAGCTTTATATACAATTTATTATGAAATATATATCGTTGTTTCCTCTCTCTTACGTATAAAAATAAATAGGTATAAACATTATTTATTGTCGAAAGATAATCTTTATAGAGCCGATAGCATGTTTACGGTTGGCTTTTTATCTACCCTCTTCCAAAAAAAATGTAGCTATTATTTTTTCACCTCTGTACCGTTTCAGGTCAAAACCGCCATGATCCAAAAAACTCTTATCGGACGAACGCGGGTCCGCCAAGACCACTAAATCAACCAGCGGTCAGATATAGAGACCGAAACCTGTACAGTTTAGTGTTGTGTATGAGGCGGTTCCTCTAAATAAGATTAAGTAATACAGGATTCTTTAAAACCGAATTACTTTTCATTCGGTTTAGTGTGATAAATCCGATAAATCCATTATTATGGAAATTAACTACAAATTATCATCAAAATATGTATGCTCTTGAATGAATGAATATGAATATGGTAAAAGTGAAAATTTACAAAGGATTCTGCAGCCTTTACGGTGAGGCCGTACTGCAGGATGCTACATGGAGGCTGAATGGTAACGATGGATGGTGGATGGTAGAGTATCCAATTGATACCTAATTCAACATCAATATTGACATCAGTTTTGAATCAGTTTCGATATTAATTTTGACATCAGTTTTAACATCCATTTTGACAACAATCTTCACTTCAATTTTAACAGCAATTTCGACATCAATTTCATTTTGGTGAAATCATCTTTGGGAACTATAGAGGGAATAAAACCGTGGGTGCATACGTTGCAATTTGAAGCGGCATTACACCACTACTTAAATACTAAATAAAATTAATAAATCCTATTTGTACAGTTTGGCAAATTATGTCAGGTAAAATGTTACGCACAGACTATTTACCTTCAAAGTCCTACTTCCAATTTACGCAATTTGAGATTTAGCCTGCAGACCATTTACCTTCAAAATCCTACTTCCAATTTGCGCAATTTGAGATTTAACCTGCAGACCATTTACCTTCAAAGTCCTACTTCCAATTTACGCAATTTGAGATTTAGCCTGCAGACCATTTACCTTCAAAATCCTACTTCCAATTTTACGCAATTTGGGATTTAGCTTGCAGACCATTTACCTTCAAAGTCCTACTTCCAGTTTACGCAATTTGGGATTTAGCCTGCACACCATTTACCTTCAAAGTCCTACTTCCAATTTTACGCAATTTGGGATTTAGCCTGCAGACCATTCACCTTCAAAGTCCTACTTCCAATTTACGCAATTTGAGATTTAGCCTGCAGACCATTTACCTTCAAAGTCCTACTTCCAATTTACGCAATTTGAGATTTAGCCTGCAGACCATTTACCTTCAAAGTCCTACTTCCAATTTACGCAATTTGAGATTTAGCCTGCAGACCATTTACCTTCAAAATCCTACTTCCAATTTTACGCAATTTGAGATTTAGCGTGCAGACCATTTACCTTCAAAGTCCTACTTCCAGTTTACGCAATTTGGGATTTAGCCTGCAAACCATTTACCTTCAAAGTCCTACTTCCAATTTTACGCAATTTGGGATTTAGCCTGCAGACCATTTACCTTCAAAGTCCTACTTTCAGTTTCACGCAATTTGGGATTTAGCCTGCAGACTATTTACCTTCAAAATCCTACTTCCAATTTACGCAATTTGAGATTTAGCCTGCAGACCATTTACCTTCAAAATCCTACTTCCAATTTACGCAATTTGAGATTTAACCTGCAGACCATTCACCTTCAAAGTCCTACTTCCAATTTACGCAGTTTGAGATTTAGCCTGCAGACCATTTACCTTCAAAATCCTACTTCCAATTTGCGCAATTTGAGATTTAACCTGCAGACCATTTACCTTCAAAGTCCTACTTCCAATTTTACGCAATTTGAGATTTAGCCTGCAGACCATTTACCTTCAAAATCCTACTTCCAATTTTACGCAATTTGGGATTTAGCCTGCAGACCATTTACCTTCAAAATCCTGCTTTCAATTTTACGCAATTTGAGATTTAACCTGCAGACCATTTACCTTCAAAGTCCTACTTCCAATTTTACGCAATTTGGGATTTAGCCTGCAGACCATTTACCTTCAAAGTCCTACTTCCAGTTTTACGCAATTTGAGATTTAGCCTGCAGACCATTTACCTTCAAAGTCCTACTTCCAATTTTACGCAATTTGGGATTTAGCCTGCAGACCATTTACCTTCAAAGTCCTACTTCCAGTTTTACGCAATTTGAGATTTAGCCTGCAGACCATTTACCTTCAAAGTCCTACTTCTAATTTTACGCAATTTGGGATTTAGCCTGCAGACCATTTACCTTCAAAGTCCTACTTCCAGTTTTACGCAATTTGAGATTTAGCCTGCAGACCATTTACCTTCAAAGTCCTACTTCCAGTTTTACGCAATTTGAGATTTAGCCTGCAGACCATTTACCTTCAAAGTCCTACTTCTAATTTTACGCAATTTGGGATTTAGCCTGCAGACCATTTACCTTCAAAGTCCTACTTCCAGTTTTACGCAATTTGAGATTTAGCCTGCAGACCATTTACCTTCAAAGTCCCACTTCCAATTTTACGCAATTTGAGATTTAGCCAGCAGACCATTCACCTTCAAAGTCCTGCTTCCAATTTTACGCAATTTGAGATTTAGCCAGCAGACCATTCACCTTCAAAGTCCTGCTTCCAGTTTTACGCAATTTGAGATTTAGCCTGCAGACCATTTACCTTCAAAATCCTGCTTCCAATTTTACGCAATTTGAGATTTAGCCTGCAGACCATTTACCTTCAAAGTCCTACTTCTAATTTTACGCAATTTGGGATTTAGCCTGCAGACCATTTACCTTCAAAGTCCTACTTCCAGTTTTACGCAATTTGAGATTTAGCCTGCAGACCATTTACCTTCAAAGTCCCACTTCCAATTTTACGCAATTTGAGATTTAGCCAGCAGACCATTCACCTTCAAAGTCCTGCTTCCAATTTTACGCAATTTGAGATTTAGCCAGCAGACCATTCACCTTCAAAGTCCTGCTTCCAGTTTTACGCAATTTGAGATTTAGCCTGCAGACCATTTACCTTCAAAATCCTGCTTCCAATTTTACGCAATTTGAGATTTAGCCAGCAGACCATTCACCTTCAAAGTCCTGCTTCCAATTTTACGTAATTTGAGATTAAGCCTGCAGACCAAAGAGATGTGGCATTCTATTATTGACAATGAGCAATGGAATTTTCCCAACTGCCGTGGAAATGGAAACACATCAGCTGCAAATACCGTAATCGTAAGTTTATCCTTATTTTGTTGCAAGCAGTGGCAGACGCTGGCAAGCTGTTCATATAGCTAGTGCTGGAGGACAAAGGAAATTTCCAAACATCATCACTCTATTCTTTAGAAGACGAATAGCTAGATATTCCCGAGTCTAAACCTATCCCATCTAACAAAATACCTCTACTTTTTTGTGCTTTTCGGGGAAGAAGGAAGCCTTTACTAAAATACTTAATTGGCCTTATCTAGCCAGAAACATAGAAGACTAAAAAATTAATTATCTTTGAATGAATGTGGCGAGTCCCGTGCAGGAGAGGAGGTATTTGCGTTTTGCATAACTTTGTATTAACTTATGGAAACATTAATTCGAACAAGACTTTGTAAGGAGAAATTTGGATGTCAAATGCAGCACAGAATATCATTTAGTACAACAGTGTAAATTGATGTGATTCAAATTCAAAATAACTACTGGCTATTCGCTGATTTAAAAAAAATGCTCGCCGGTGAGAAATTTAGCTCAAACTGAGAAGCAATTGCTGAAACTGAATTTTGAGACAAAAGACAAATCCTTCAACAAGCACGGCATTGAGAATCTAGAATCGAAAAGTTAGAGAAGCGTTGGAATGATTGTATACAAAAAATTGTTTTCCTTAGTTAGTCATACCACTAATTAATCCTTTTACTTTGATATGATTTTGATAAACAAACACTAATGATGAAGTAAAGTCCATATATAAAATTTTTATGTGACCCAGCATCTTGATAAAACACTTGTCGATTGATACAATCAGGAACCGATTGAAACGGAGAGAATTGAATTGAATTACGTTACTTACAAATGTTTGCCTGTATTCTCATGTACGATCTGACTGCACATATGTTGTTTAACGTGCTACAAAAATAACGTGTTTCGGATTCAAGCACCGCCTTTTTATTTTCCAACGAATCAGACAAAGAATTTAATGTCGGCGCACCTAAAGAGCCCATCAAAATTCCTGGTGGAAGGAAAGTAGAGGAGGAGGAGGAGGAACAGGTTGTGTCGCCGCCGTCGATGATGTCCGACGCTTGCCGCCGCAACGCCTAGCGTCGTCGAAAGTTCTGAATACAAAATGCACGGTTACGGCGTTTTCATTAAGAGTGAGGTGATGAAGCGCCAGTTCAGGGCTGTACATACCGAAATATTGAAAACCAACTAATTTCATTTCATTCAAATATTCATTTTTGACAGAACTATGAATTAGAATACATTTCCATATTTTATATATTAATTAAATTATTTTAAATGTTCAAATATTAAACGAATGAAACAAGTCGAATACGGGAAGTATTACAATTAAAGATGAAATAATAAACGTACAAGCTGATGCTGAAGAAAGCAATGATGCCAATTTATCCCAAACAAGTACTTGGAATGCATTCAGATGAGTTCAATTATCATTATCCTTATATTAGGAGGAATCTCTACATATAATATACATCAAATCATCTAAGAGAAACGAGCTAAACGAATGGCTGATCAATAGAACAGAATACAACTGATTTATCATCATTGAAATGGAATTCTAGCCGTTCCAATACCGAAATGGTACAAAGATTTTCCAAACACGATTTTCAAGTGTGAAAGGGCATCCATAATACTACAAAAGGAACATTAATTCAATAATCACACATAGATCAGTTCTTTTATATGTAATGTTAACTTCGCCAGCTGGAGATTTTTCCTGGGGAAGTGGTATTCGGCCTCAGCTGAGGGGAGAACAATTAATATTAAAGACGCTTTTCAAGTGTGAAAGGGCACCCATAATACTACAAAAGGAACATTAATTCAATAATCACACATAGATCAGTTCTTTTATATGTAATGTTAACTTCGCCAGCTGGAGATTTTTCCTGGGGAAGTGGTATTCGGCCTCAGCTGAGGGGAGAACAATTAATATTAAAGACGCTTTTCAAGTGTGAAAGGGCACCCATAATACTACAAAAGGAACATTAATTCAATAATCACACATGGACCTAAATTAAAGGGAACGAAAAAGTCACAAACCTGGAAACACCTTATTAATTAAATTGATAAAAACTGGCTTATTTGCTGTAAACAATACAAAAGTCGGAAAATAACGAGCTATGGAGATGTCGAAAACGAGGTGCGACAGCAGGTCCTCAAAACAAATAAAGTAGCAGGATGCTTCAACAGCATTATTTGGAAAAATAAACATTTTACAAAAGAAACAAAAAGCAGAATATATAAAACAACAATTAGACCTATAATGACATACGCAGCAGAGATACGACTAAGATAAAAAGACTACTAGACACGACGGAAATTAAAGTACTCAGGAAAATAACAGGGAAAACACTTTAAGACAAAGAAAGACGTGAAAACATAAGAAATACGTGCAAAGTAGAAAATGTAATTGACTACTAAAACGAAGATAAGAATGGAATAGAAAGAGATGGTGTGACAATCTGGATCCAGGAGGCTCAAACTGAAGAAAAAACAGGTTTAAGCCTACCATAAAAAAAGGAAGAAGAAGGTGTGTAGTGTGCTCAGTATGAAAATCCCGGCTTTCCGTAGAGTAGGAGTAGACAGAGGCCTTGGAATTAACTAAAAAGAGGTACTGAATACAGTTTTACACCACCACTACACCAAAACTGCCTGGAGCGCGTTTCGATAACTAAGTTATCATCTTCAGAGACTGAAGGTCTCTGTGAACACTTTTCCCGAAAAAAGACTGATATTTTTATTTCTGGAGTAAAAATGTATGTGCAAGATACATCCGCTATAATGGAAAAATTAACTTTGATTACGTTTGGTTTGGAGAGCATTAAGTAAACGGTTTTTTCTTTGCAGGTAGCTTTTTAATAGTGACTTATATTTCCTTTATAATCATTTAAAAAACTGAGATAATATTGTAAGCAAAAGTTGGTTTAATCGCTTTAATAGTGAAATTTGATGCTTCAAGATTGTTCGCACTCAAGACATCCACCAATATTCAGATTAAGAAGAAAGCAGTGAAAGATTATCTTAGTACTATGATCATTCTATTAGACGCATTGTCACTTGTGATGAAAAATGTATTCATATGAACAACCCGAACATGGCAAATCAGTGGTTTCATAGAGGACAATTACCAGAGTCCGTCGATTTGAGCGGAAAGTCTTGTTTTGTATCTAGTGAGATTATAAAGGTCCAATTGGTCGAGGTATCAATGCCGAGGTATATAATGAACAGTTGGCGCGAATGTATAACAATTTTTCTGCATCTGAGCGTAACAATGGTTTTACGAAGATCTCAAAGAGCTTGCTGGACGTTTGGTTATATAATATGAAGATGACCGCATCTTTTGTGTTTGATTATGTATGACATTTTAATATTATTTAAAACTATGGTAAATCCTCGGACGGCTCTGGATACTAAGAACCATTATTGCATTATTTGGAATTTCGCCATTTTGTGTGCATACCTAGAACAACGGAAAGCAACGGACCGTATGTGCAGGATACCTTTTCGACCCGATGACCCCCGCTGCTTTTCTATCCGTTTAGAAATTCCGAATAAGCTCTGAGAATACAAAGTTACATTCACAGAAATTGCAACTTCTACTAGTATTCAGAATAATCCGTTAGACATGAAATTTCAAAATTACAGGAATTATATCAGTTGTAGAACTGCATACAAACCAAATATATAAAAAAAATTGTATTAGTTATACTATTTTTAAATGAAAAACGGCCAAACTAATTTGAAAGAAAATTGATGGGATGGTAATTTGGAATTGATAAAATTCATCAAACACGAAAGGGGACAATTTATTAGTCAAAACATGAGTCTAATCGCTCATTTGTTAAAAATGGTATAACCAAACGCAGCTGACACGAAACAACGAAACTCAACTTCTTAACCGTGACCAAAAGTACCGAAGCTTTCCCGACAAGCCGTTAAACAACTAGGATTCGAAACATTGTGATGAGAGGACTCAAAAAGAACAAGAAATTGCACGTGATGAGCGCTTCATTAGTATGGTTCGAATTCAAGCTTCTTAATCAATAGAAACGGCTCGGTTGACAATGTGAAATCGTTCGATCAATAATTAATTTTCGACGAGCAAGAAGGAATTTAAGAAGCTGACTTGAATCGAGCAGCACTGATTACTGCGTTTGCATTGGCATTGAAATTTTCCGGAGAAACGTCAAGTTTGTACTGCTTTAGTGAAATTACCATTACAACATGAGTCATTGCATTCATTATTTCAGGACAAACGTCTCGAATAAAGAAATTTCCTAGCAAACACTCAAAATACAATGATTGTTTCTAAATTACCTAATTGAAGACATTATTGAAGAACGAGAATTAGATCCAAGGTACCATTAACAAATCACCAGGCGAAAGTTTGTGATCTGTATTTGAAAAATCCATGTTAAACTAGGGATTTTTAAAGGCCAAAGATCAAAGGAATATATAGTTCATTTTGAGCGCCATATATGTCCAATAAAAATATTTTCCTCGATCAGTTTTTAAAAGATCTGTATTATTTATAAAATTGTGAATTGAGGTTAGATAATTCAACCTCACCTAACCCAACCTAAACTGGAGGATTTTGAAATTTATAGATTTTCATTTTTGCATATTCCAACTTTACAAAGTGGAACTAACTATATGGACTACCTTTTCGTTTACCTGAAATATCCCCGTCCCGAGTAGGCGCGCTCCAGAAGATTATTCGCTTCATTTGTTCTGGCGCCTGATAATAAAACAAGATGCTGACCAAAAAGAAGTCATTAGAATACTCCTGGTAAGAAATTGAATTAAATAAAATCCGGAATCTGTTCATTTATTGTTTGTAAATATGATAAAAAATAACGTTCAAGCAGATTTTAGTAAATGTCGCTTCTTGTAGTATAACTTTAAATGAAATTGTGAGTCTTGTATTGTAATCATCATCACAGTTTAGATTAAAATGAGAAATTCCTAGTGAATGCATAGCTTGAAGAATTGACTGTTTTCTACCTCAATTATTCGACTGGCAGATCCTCGAAAACACAATCGACCCGTACCTAAAACCAAGTACTGAAAATAGCGTCGGGACGCATTATCAAACGTTACTTTGTCATTTAAATTAAACGAAAGAATGGGCGAATGCCATTAAATTAATAGGTATGAGGGTTCGAGACATAACAACAACTCTAGAGTCGGTGTCGTCGGTCTCTGGCCCGCAACAGAGACCGGGCTTGCGGCTTCGCGATCTGCATCCAGCTCATTACACAGGTAAATTAAACTCGGGATCGTGGAATTACCTGGGGAGGTCTATTCGACTGCAGGGGACGATTTACGGCCGAGACAATTACATGGTGTCGGATACGAAAGCCATGTAGCCATGATTATTTTATTTTCAGTGAATTTGCCGAATTTTATTCTGAACTAAAATGGTAACGAATGATTTCATATGCAATGGAATGGAGGAAGAAGATTTATTGATTGGCCTGCAAAATAAAATCATTCGATGCTCTCAACTATCGATCTCCATTCTTCCCTATTTTATTTTTACTTTTTCCTTATAGTTTTATCATTTCTGTAACATCCTCTTCCTCAAATTTGCATATTGGTACACGTTTTATAATTTCCTCTCGTGGTTTTCAATATGTTGTCTAATATATTGATTTCTGCTTATGTTTTTATGCCTTATGCCATCCGTTTTTTTTACTTGCCATACTTGTAGCTGCTCTTTCTTTTTTTTCTCGACCAATAATTGTAGTAAGCTATTTGCACGTTTATCTTCAAACATTTTAATAATCCTTAATTCATTTATTGTGACCCAGTAGTCTCTATTCTAGAACGACCTCTATCTACTTACATTCTACAACTGAAGTTGAAAATTAAAGTAAATTTATGGTCCTACTATTTTTTATATTCGCTGTTCTTCAGCTGTCAAATCTGGAGGGGGACTACCACCAAGGACCCTACCGGTGCACCATCATCAACATACCAAATTCAATTCCAACAACTTGGAACTCAAAATAGGGCTGCAACCACTCCATAGATAAGTTCTCATTTTCAATAAATGGAAATCTTAACTGTTTTCAACATTATAACTGCTTTTTTTTCGTTGTGACTTCTTGGATATGCAGTGGATGCAAAATTTATTTTTATTCACTGAAACCTCTTTCAATGATTTCAGCCATGAAATTTCATTCGATAAATCGTGTACGAGGATATTAATTTGTTCATAAGTTGTTTTCAGCTTTCTTTATTCACTTTCTTGAGGAAGATTTTCCAGCTGGGGAAATAACTACATCAACTGCATTTGCTTGTTTTTTTACCATTGCCTATCAAAATTTGGATCTTTTCATTGTATTCAATCGATGCTCTTATAATATGTAATGCATCTGCTCTAGACTTTTATTTCCTGAAACCATGTTGACTGTGGAAGCTGTGTATACGATTTTATTATTTTGTAATTTATGCACTTCGCTATATCTTCTTGTTTTATTATTGGAATTTTCACCCCGTTCTTTCACAGTATATAGTTAAAACTAGTAAAAACTAGGAAAAGCCAATCAAGCAGCTTTTAACGTCACTGGGCGAAATATGATGATTCCCAATTGTTGGAACCTCGTACATGTGCAGTTTATCCGATATTACGTAAACGATAAATACATTTAATACATAATTACTTGTAACTTAATGTAGTAGTTTTCATTATCTGACTATGATTAAAAATATTACAATTTCCTGAGTCAACATTTTCCAGATACAATCTTCATTCACTTAGAATCAAATACATAGTAAATATCTTGGATACTTGGTTTTAGAGGCTGCTCTATGATAACTTAGATTGTTTCTAAAGAAAAAATCAATTTTATACCATCAATCAGATTAAAATAATTATCTGATTGCTTTGGTATATAACCATCGCTCAATAAGTCGTGTGATTAACTAAGAAAAACACAATTTTTTGCCAAAAATCGATTTTATTCATCAAAAGCAATACAATCATTTCAACGTTTCATTTCTCGATGCCGTATTTGTAGAAGAATTTGTCGTTTGCCCCAAAATAGGCTTCAGTTCCATCAATTTCTTCTTCATTCGAACCGAATTTCTTACCGGCGAGCATTTTTTTATCAGCGAATAGCCAGTAGTCACTGGAGGCCAGATCTGGACTATATGGTGGATGATGAAGCAATTGGAAGTGGAATTCGTTCAGTTTAATCATCGTTGCAAACGACAATTTTTTCTTCGACCTATGAGGCCGTTTTTCCCTGATTTTTGTCTTCAAAAGATCCAACAATTCTATGTAGTCTTCGTTATTAATTGTCTCTCCGTTCTGAAGACAATCGATGAACAATATACTGAAGCCATAACCTTCCTAACTGACTGTTGTGCCTTCGGACTCTTCGGACGTGTTTCACCGGTTGCAGTCCACTCAGATGATGATCGTTTTGATTCCGGAGTGAAGTGATGGATCCATGGTTCACTCATTATCACATATCGACGCAAAAAATCTGATGTAAACATTACCAAACACTGCTCTGAATCATCAACACGTTGTTGTTTTTGATCGACTGTGAGTAAACTTTGAAAGAAGTTTTCTCATGGTCAAATTCATTCATAATTGTAAATACACTGCCTTCTGATGTCTTTACGGCATCAGTCTTTCATCCAATTTGAGTTTAAGATTCGTGGACTTTTTGATGTTTTCTGGAGTAACTTTCACCATCATCATCATCGGTTTCTGTACGACCACGTTCAAATGCTGCAAATGGTTCTTTTCGATAGATTAGAGTCTGGATAATAGTTTGAAAGCCATTGAAGAGTTTGTACAGTATTTTTTTTTTCATCAAGAAACACAAAAAATAACAAAAGTAGCTTCACTTAAATGGCCGTCACTTTTTTCTGACCAATCGAAATGTCATAGTTTTGTTTTTTATTTTAGTTTTGGACACAGTTTTCTAAATAAATTGGAGTGGAAGTGGCAACGCAGCAATGGAAGGTATCGTGATTTGGCATGTTCGTTTTCGGCTTTCCATTACGAATTACGTCTGTGTTTGACTTTATGTAGCTCGTTATTTCGATGTTCTACCTTCGCATGTTTGAATAAATGCTGATATGGTAATGGGAAATCATCAACGATCGTGATTAAATTCAAAATTAAAAAGAGAGTCTCGTTCGTTTGGCGGTTGACAGAGGCCTAAAAAGTTTATAGAGGGAGGAGTATATTAATGGACCTTTTGTTTTATCTCTGGTCGAAAATATTCATTGATACCTTTTGGCCATCACCATCAGGAACTAATTACAATTTTCATTGTTATTTGGTAATTAAAAAGTTGTTGTGTTTGATGGATATTTGTATGTTCAAAAAAATTATTTAAATTATTATCGAAAAAGTTGATTTTCAAAAGCTTATTGAAGGAATACAAATGTAGATATTGAATAATGATAATAAAAGGAATTGAGAATATTATCTACAGAAATATTTATAGATTCGGAACTAAAAATAAGGTGCAAATAATCTAATAAGAGAGATTTAATAACTGGAAAGGGAAAAACGGTAGTAGAAAATTGGAGAAAAAACAAAATACAAGAAGAAAAAATAGGAAAATGAAAAAAAATTACAGGTAGTGAGAGTTAGGGCTGTAATCAAGATGAGGAGTGAAGAAATTAATGAAAGAGTTTATAATATAAATGTTATTTGAAGTACAAGAAAATATGAAACGAACAAAAGAAGAAAACAGAAGATGCAAGGATATATAGTAAAATTATGTACTTTTGAATGTGAGTACGATACAATGAATATAGGAAGATGATAAGAACAGATTTTTCAGAGTCGATATGTCATCAATTTTGAGGTAAGTCGAAAATAGTATATAGAATAAGGTTGAATGGTTAAATCTTGTAAAGTATTTATAATGTACAACTTATAGATTTCAAAATACAAATTTTATAATTCAAAATCAATTTTTCTTATCGTATAATTACCTTTTAAGTAACTACCCCAAACCCATCATCTTCCCGATCTTTTTGCTGTATAACTTTAACTTTACATTTAGTCCTCTCTTGTTACTCATTACGTTTCACTAATTAATCCGTAACGGCTCTTAATTTTTTCCCTCGTTCAGCATTAACTTCTCGGTTCCCCAAAAACCTCTGAAAATTTGTTTAATATGTAAATGGCACCTTAAATTTACATAACTTAAAAGTGTATTTTTTTGTAACGTCGCTGCTTCTTTTCACTCCACTAATCAGTTAACGTCCCCTTTTCATGATTAAGTTATTCCAAATAGCTTAGAAAGAATTGGGGTTCTAAATATGGAGATATCTATACAGTGTATACGATTTAGTTCAATTCAAATTTGATTTTTCAATAAAATATTTTAAGAACTTCGAGAATATTTGTACCAGGTTCACAATCAATTACATCAAATGTTCCTCTTGGGGAAGAATTTGCTTCGATGTTCGAAAGACTACGTTTTGTGATCTCCCTAGACACAAAAGAATGACGACTATCATTGACCTTGATCTTCTTAAAAGTTACAATAAGAATTAGAAATGGGTGGGTGCTTTTCGACCTGAATACTAGTTCTGCCTAGTCTCAATAAAATGTACCTTTGGAAATATTGAACTCTTGAAACTAAGCGTGTCAAAAGGTCTCTTCATTTTAGTTTTTAACTCGAGATATTGTAACCAAACACCTGTGTACCAAAGGTCATTCAATCCGGTTCAGGTATTATGTCAGTATAGTCAATTCATGACGATTCTACAGCCATTTTGATAACGTTATAAGGGACGATGGAGACCATTCAACCTTGAGGTCTGGAAAATTTAATGTTCAGTAATATGTAAACTTTAACCACCCCAAGTGGCATGTTCTCCATCAAAGTATACAACCCCATAACTGTGCCAAAGCCCTTTATCTGATCTGCTAAATTATGTTATAATTATAAAATATTCTGCTTGTTCGGTTCCTTCTATCTTTTACAGAAAGAAAATGTTATTAAAGCATTATAACGAGAACATTTCTTCATTTTTTATTTGTTTTCCTTTCCTATCTACTTCTTCTGTTGATATTAGCACCGATTGTCTATGAACTCAATTATTTGTTTCCATACCATCTTCTGCGCCTGTATTGTAATTAACTTTAACACTAAGAACCGTTTTTTAACATTAATATTGATTCCAGAAGGGAGACAATACACTTATTATGTATACTGTTAGGTTAGAATCAGCTTTTTGTCAATTTAAGTAGTTTTAGAATGATGTTCTCAGCACTTTCAATGCGACCGCTCGTAAAATAATATGGTCCGATGGGACGATTTTCATTTCAAATTCAAATATTCAAACCTACAAATACACAAACACCCCAAGACAGAAAGATGGGTGGCTGAAGTAGCGAAAGTCATCAAATCTATTACACAGTATCGTTATCACGTAACTAGAATTGTTTTAGGGTAACGATACTGTTAATGACAATAATTCTAACAAAAAAATTGCTCAGTTATTGGAGACTTTTCGACTATGAAAACACAGAAAGAAACGAAACAAAAAACGTGTAAACCTATATTAAGATGAAGAGGAGTATCAAGCAAAATAGAATTAATAAAGACTAAATAAAGATTATACCCTAAATTATTATTTTTTAGTGTAACTAGATTTAACTTCGGTGGATAGATGGTTTTTCTGGTCCCAAGGAAGGGAGAAAAAAGATTTTATCTATGATAAACAGACACGGTGCTCAAAGTATTGATTCCAATTTGATAAAACTCACTAAAGAAGACTTGAAAACATCGAGAATCGGTTGCTAGAATGTGCCATTGATGGAAGTGAAAAATAAATAGGAAAGCGAAATTCCCAGTATGCTGGTTTTTGGCTGTTTTGCACATAAAGAATATTTAATACATCAGCCATAATTTGCTACAAATAATTATCAAGCCAGAAATTTATGCGCTAGACATCAACACACCTTAAAAGAAAAAAGAAAAACGTTCACAGTGACCTACACTACGTTAAGGGTTGAGTACCATTATCGAATAAAGTGATAAGAGTTTGAAATAAAGTGTTGACAAAGAAGTTTTTCAATCAGAATGCTCGTAATGGTTTATTTTTGTGCACAAAAGACCTACGTATAAATAAAACTTTCCACACAAAATAATATATAAATGAACGTTTCAAAATATCAACATTGACTTTCTTTTGATTAACAAAAACGTTGAAATCTCCAATATTTTCGATATTGAAGTGATAAATACAGAAACTGACTTGGTCCAAATTAGATACTATATCTTAATCAAAATACACAAAGAAAAAATATAGAAGTTCAGTTCGGATAAGTTCGATAACGGTATAACGAAAACATCTTCACCAGAAACCAAGGAAATACGAGATTACGAAGTTGAAACAGCTTGGAAGCAAATATCTTAAAGGATGCTGACAGAGCTTTGGGTAATAGATGGAAAGTCTTGTAGTATACAGTTTATGATCTTTGTTGTTAAATGTTGAATAAATGATGTTAAATAATACTCTCCATTTCAAAACAATAAGTAGAGTCATTAGATATAATAATTCTAGCAGAAAAAACACATTAGAAGTCTAAAAGAAATCTATTGAAGAAAGAAAAGACATATATACCTAGTTGGATATTTTTGTGTATCCAGGTAGCGGGTAGATAATCAATTATGATTCAATCGTAGACAAAACTACTCCAGGGATGCTCCCCTGCCAATGCGAATCATGATTTATCTCCCAAGGCCGTATGGAGGAAACTATTGTCTCATCGCAAATTTCTTGATCAAACCTATTGACTCCCTTCAATATCATCATATACGAAGACTACGTTGGCATTGAAGGGGAAGAACAAGGACCTCAACATGGCCCTCCAGGCTTCGGAGCGATGGAAACCATGAATACCAAAATAGATGTATACTGAAAAGAAGGTTTGTGGATCTGGAAACTGGGGTTACCACGATTACTTCTATAGTGTAGTCGACAAAAACCAGTGAGCACAATAGGGAGTGTCTATTTCAATTAGCAGAACGTTGAGGAAATATCTTACTTCGTTGAAAGCAATTAACCAACGCTATATAGAAATTTATCTTACCATACATCCTGAGGAATCATGATATTAAGATACTTCAAATGCAGAGAAGGACGAAATACCAATAAAGATACGTGGAAGCATACGGTGAGGAGGTGAGGAGGTTTTTGATAAAAATGGACAGAATTATCTAAAAATACCTGCGTACTAATAGCCCGGTCAAATTAGACCAAAAAATAAGAGTGAAGTTACATAAACTCCCATCAAGCTGAAAATCAATAAAATTGTTTAAAATATCATTGAAAATAAAATTTTATTGAAGTTCCTATCATTCCCTTGCGTGGAAAAAATGTTATTCAAGGTAAAAGGTCAAAAAAATGAGTTTTTCACAATTTTCAGCAGAACGGTAAGTTTTATCAAAAAAATACCTCGGACAAAAAATGTTGATCATAAAATTTTCTACACAAAATATGTGGATAGTTTTTTTCTACTAGTTATCGATTCTGAGATATAACGATTCGAACATTTTAATCGTTAAAAAATGCAACTCCAACTGAAAAAACTATTTTCTTCTTAAAACTATCTAATCTATTAATTAAAAAGTTTATCTACTATCGAAAAGTGACAAAATCATGTACTATTTTTCACACGCAATAACTGGATGTGACAGGACATCTGCATTTTATAGGAGGGGTAAAATAACAGTTTTAAAAATGTTTGAAAAACAAGATTTAGTTCAAGTTTAAAAAAAATAATTCAACTCGACAAGAAGTTATTACCAACGGCATTCGCTTAATTCTTTCTATGTATGAAGCTCCTAAAAAAACTACCTGCTTAGATAAATATCGATATGCATATTTAGTTAAAAATACTAAAAGTGAAAAAACAAGTTCAATTGGCTTGTCTTCCTCCAACGTCAGTTGCTGCTCATCAACATCTTTTTTGGGTATATTAACAAGTTCTAGTCTTGGTTTGTTATCAGCTAGACCCTACAGACCGGGGTTGGAGATGGTCAACAATACTTTAGAACCCGTTCATACTTTACTCCCAGCACATAAGGGATGTAGTGCTAAGTGGTTGCAAAAAGTCTGATTGTTTTGTTCTCTGGCATGTACCATCTTGTCAAAGCTCTAATATTGAATCACCAACAGTGGAGGATCCGTTTGATTCCAACGAGGCTACAAGAAGAGCTATTTGAAAGTTCCGACTCGGACGATCAAATTTCACAAATTTTTTTTAATTTAAATCCCATTTAATGTGCATATTATGATTACAACTTTTACAACTTTATGAATCATTATATCTCAGAAACGGTGACCCTTGAAAAAAAGTATTAATAATTTTTTTGTAGATAATTTTTTGATCTACAATTTTTTTATCAGAAAACTCACCGTTTTGCTGAAAATCACGAAAACTCATTTTTTTACCTTTCACCTTCAATAGAATTTTTTCCACACAAGGGAATGATGGGGAATTTTATTTATAATTATATTTTAAAAAATTTTATTGATTTTCAGCTTGATGGGAATTTATGTAATTACGAATGTCTAAATTGACCAGACTAAAGCAACTCGTAATCTGATGTTCATAATAGACTATTTCATCGTTAGAGGAAAGACAAAAATGAAAATTCAATTTGTGAAAGCATGTATTATGAATATAAGTGGGTAGTTCAAATATGAACTTTTTATGAATTTTTTAATAAACGCGCGAAAAATTTAGTGTCGTGAAAGTGTTTGCACTGGAAGTTCGACTGGTCTGCTATGTACAGTCATAGTCAAGAGCGACCAATTTTTTTAGTCAAAGTTAATGTAAAATTAATCGAATCCAACAATTCGGGGATGGTTGCTTCTTCAAGTCTCAAATATATGAATGGTGTTACGATTTCCAGCCGGCAGGTGATGTCAAACTTGCCAAATGGGGGTGCCCCGCAGCACGTTTTATCGATGAAAACGTCAGTACTGTAAAAACTTATTTTACGAGCCCGACATAGTTGCGATATGGTTGAGGAATTGGGTATCACCGTAGGTATTAATTTATGTAACGCCAGATGGGTTTCAGTTCGCAACGATTTAAAGAGGAAGGATAAAATTTATTGCACCGAATATTCACAACAAACAAAACTTGCGTATGAAGTAGAGGAAAGACGAAGATGCGCCGGTTACAGCGAAGACTGCAATCTCAAGGGAAAAGTTGTTTTGGTACATGATGGATTTTCTGGAAAACACGACGAAATTTTTCTACAGATAAAAACGATAGAAACATTGAACGAATTGGGTTTGGAATACACTGGAACACCCGACTTGTCTCCATGCGACTATTATTTATTTAGTTAATTGAAAGAGAGACTTGGAGGATTGCGTTTCGAAAGTAATGCGTTCGTAGAATCCTTCGTACGCGAATTTGTAGGTACGTGAAAACCGAGAGATTTTTACTACAAATGCTTCCGAGAAAAGGCAAATGCGTTGAGTGTCATGTGATGTGATTTCAGCTATGTAATTTAATTTAAACCCCCCCCGGTATTAGAACATGTTTAGAAGGAGCTGCAGAAGAAGAACCGGAAAGATACAAGAAACTTTGATTCTTCTTCTTTGATCAAGTGAAAATAGAAGAAAATTGAGTAATGAAAGTGTCGGAATCGATCTAATTCTTGGCAATTTTTATATAGAATGTGATATGTCAATAAGTTTTCTAGTATGAATAGTTTCGTTACCTTTCCAAATGATAGTTCCATTGATTAAACACCTCCTAAGCGTGACCTAAGCTCTTTTACAACCTTCTTCGCCAACAATTCTCCCGCGACATTTCTCGCAACATAAAAACAGTCCTTTCTCTTGTCCTTCGCCGGAACTCCTTTATATTCTATTTTGCATACCGTTTCGCAGGCGGGCTTCGAATGTCTCCTGTACGGAACACGAAAAAGGTGTTTCTCCAACCGTCGCGATTTTAGGATCAACCGATCAAATTAATGGACTACTGTCCACGTGGTATTAAAGCGAAATAATTCACTTTAAGTTGATATTTGCTCTACCTTCAATCTTGCTATAAGATTTCTTGATACAGTGGTAGTTTCCATATAAAATTCGAAAGGGATACTCAAATCTCTTTTGGACAATGGCACATCCTTTAGTAACCGTTTCGACCTATCCCTGCAGCGGATTCTAAGCCGTTGAGTTATGTAATATACATAAAAACTCATTGTGATAATTGTTAATTTTCGTGCAAAATATAATTTAAAAATAAATCTCAAATTCCCATCTCTAAGACAAATAAGTATCTAATAATTTTTCGGGAACTAATGGCACTATTAGATATCAAAGATAATTTATTTTTCCCCAACGGAGAATCAACCCCTTATCTTCTGGCACGTCATGTTCGTCTTGGGAAGGGATAATTAGAGTTCATTAAAAGAATTCTGAGGGTGAAAGTGGGCGAGTTTCGAAAGAGGTACTGGGAACGGACAAGATGCATTGCTAATCTTGAGCTAATTAATTATCTAGTATTTATTCTCACAGAATCAGAAAAGAGTGCGAAAATTAGAAAGATGTGATGAAATAAAAGTAAAATATGAAGAAGCAAATATTTTTACAAGACTATGTGCTAAAAGCAGGTAGGGATTTAAAAGTTTTTGGTTTTTTCAGCTTCTATGATCTTGAAAATAGCTGCGAATCGATTAGATTAGATTAAAGAGTCGAAGACAGTGAATCAATCTTGCTGAAACTTGCTAGTGAAGACTTAACAAATCTTTCTAGTTATAGGAATGTAAGTACTGCAGCTTTTGTCCATGGGCAACATCACTCAAGTGATTGCTCATTTCCTTTGGTTTCTGTCAAACAAGGAAGAAACGGAGCGAGTACGGCGTCACTAATATCATCATAAGAAAGCTGCTCCCGAACGATCTTCCTCGGACCCTTTTAGCATGTGTTTCTGATTTATTGGCGATGTACCATAATGATTAATTTGAACCTTCTTACAAACAAAAAAAATAGTCACAATCTTAGAACGCATCCGTTTTTTTATTAATATACAAACGATAAAAATATTTCATTTTATACTGTGAGAAGTGAGATTCTACTGTCCAATTTTTCGGTATTATACTTTTTCCCTTTTTATAAGAAAATAAATTTTATATTTTTGTATGTTGGAGCTTAACTCTCTTAATGAACTCGAAAATTCATATCACCAAACCCATTACCGACCCCAATTGATGGAAGCAACGGCGACCATTCTATCCATCTACTATTCGATAAAATCTCTTCTTAGACGTGGGGGTAAGGAAAAGGACACACTTCGGAGTTTCCCAACATCCGGCGGAAGTCCATCAGCGGGATCCTCGGGGAGTCGGGAAGGTGATTGCCGTATGCCGAAAACCGGACGAAATGGACGTTGTTTTCCTTTATGTCTGCATAACCAAGGACAAAAGATCGTTTCCCTGATAGCAGTCATATTGCGATGTACAACTGAGGAGTAATAAGGGTTTTTCTTGTACGAAGATTAACTGTTAGAAATAGAATTTTATTCAGAACGATAATAAAAATAGGAGGCTACAAATTAAATCACATATCGCAGAAATTCACATTGTCATAACTACAAATTCGATAGATCAAATGATTCCAAATTATTATTCAATAAGTCATGAAAATACGCATTTTCAGGATGAGATTCACTTCTTATGACTCATAACTGCGTGTTGAATCAATTCTTTGTTATCATATCTCAAAAGAATTGGAATATTACTTGGTTTGTGAGCTATTTCTGAGAATTCTATTCTTTGTACATGAACTTGTCTCCATTGTATTTTATGGTTTTACTCGACGCTCAACTACCTCTTTGGTAAGACAATTCTTTGGACTTATATGGAAAAAATTGTTGTACTACGGTTCCCATATCTCATTTGGATCCAAATGTTTTACCATGAATCTGAATAAATAGTAATCTAACGGTGCAAGGTCTGGACTGAATGCTGAGACATTATTTTTCGATAAAACCTCATATATTTCATTCAGCTATGCACTATATACCTCGGCATTGATACCTCCATCACCTCCTCTTAGCATTGGAGACTACTCTTAACAAGGTACAATGTGAGACGTAGGAATTTTCACATTTCAAAACGGACAAAACTTATGATACACCTCTGTATAATAATAAATAATAATGAAATGTTTTTGATATTTCATAGTTTGTTAATGCAGCTCTAATTTTTTATCGTATTAATGACTTATACATCTAATTTCCAAATACTGAGATGTTTGTCCTACGTTAACAGCGTCGCCATGATTGTCATTTCAGATTTTAGTTTATTGAAACATTCCGTTAGTGTATTATGTTCTCATAGTATCCTCAGATAGTAGCTATATGAGGATCTGGTGGGGTTTGGAGTCCCAATGAAGCTGGTGCGTATGGTTAGAACGACAATGAGAAACACCTCTGGCAGATAGAAGGTATCTGCGACCCACTAACTACTACAATATTCAATTTCTCATTGGAAGGTACTGCCGGAGGATTTATATGCAATAGGCTCACACAGAACCTCGCTCCTACAACTGTAGCAAGAGGACTCAAAGTCAATGAACACAAAACTATGTATATGTGAACCTCAAGGAGATCTCCGACCTCCCAAACCACGTTCAAAGTCAAATATCAAGACAAGAGTTGCTTGGGGGACCAGATGCTTCTGGGCAGTCCAGAGAGCGCTCAAGTTTAAACGGCTCTTACGGAGGTTAAAGTTTACAATTAACAAGACAATAATCCGTCCTGCAGTCACATATGGATGCGAGACTGGACGACAATTGAGCGGATTTTGATCCTACGATCCTCCATAGCCATGAATGGAGTTCCTGGAGGATACCGATTGAGAAGAAGACCGCACCTTCGCTTGTTGAAGAACGTTGAGGTGCACCTGATTCAGCTAGGGGTTAGACTTTGGAGGATAGTGGATAACCTTTCTAGTTATAGGAATGTAAGTGCTGCAGCCTTTGTTCATGGATAACATCACCCAAAGAAATTGGTCACTTATTTTCTTTGGTTCCTAGTAAAAACGGCATTAATGGAGTGAAAATGGGGCGTGGAGGATCCGGAGACATCCTGAGACAGATGTGACAGATTTGGTGGTGTTGATTAGGGAAGCGCGTCGGAGGTGGTTGAGTGTGAGAGGATGCCTTCTGATCGATACCCGCGCATATCCATGTATGAGTTCCTGAAGGATAGCGATTGAGATTGAGAAGACCGCACCTTCGCTTATTGGAGAACGTTAAGGTGGGCCTGATCCAGCTAGGGGTTAGTCTATGGAGGCGTTTTGCACAGGACAGAAAGGATTGGCAGAACGCAATATGGCGAAACGTAAAGATTTTTATCTGTTTTGAAATTAAAATGCAATTCAATTCCAAATCACTCACCCTTAGCAAATGGGTTCAATCTATTTGTAAAAGGTCTACAAAACCAAATTCATCGCTTAACAAAATTAAAGTAGAAATTATTATCTCGAGAAAGACAGGGATAAGGTTTTGATAGAAAGATATAAAATAAAAGTTCACAAACTTCTTTACCAAGCAATTGTTTATGTTTTCCTTCGAAATGTGATACAAACATAATGTATACCTTTATCTGAGTGTATTCCTCCGAACGGGGGACTTCCTGTATCAAAAACATTTTGTTTAGACATTCCTTGTGTATATTCTATCTACAAGCAAAGTCGATGTAACCTTATCGATGTTATCAGAGTCAGGCAACGTCTTCGAGTTTTACGACCCCTCGCTTTCCTCTCCCATTCCGTCTATTATTTCCTGCACAATTGTCAGATATCCTAGCATCACCTTAGTTATCTGTTGTTTTCGCCGAACGACCTGCTCCAGGTCTTTCTCGGATCTCCGGGAGGCCGTTGACCGTTCCCTCAGGATCTAATAGCGGTTACGGTTATCGCTCCAGTTATAGTTTTCCTCCAAGCAACGGAAACCCCTCTTTCTCTCTCTCTCTTTCTCCTTCCGAAGGTACTCCATAAACTCGACTTCAATTTATTTTTACCAATTTTACAAGATGTTTATCATATGTGAATGTGTGTGTGTGTGTGCTGAGTTGATTTAATGGAAAAACCGCCACCGTAGTGAAAGATTTTTTCGATAAAGAAAATGAGAATTCGACGTATTTTTTATAGATATTATGTTTGTGAATGCGTATAGTTTGATCTTGATTACATAATCAAAAAATTACAACCAACATTTCTTGTTATCAAGCTTTTATTTGGAACTAGTTCCAGTTCTCTTAACCATCCGACAGTGTGATCTATTGACAATGTTTAAATTAAAATCAAATATTTAGAGAAGAATAAATCAAAAATTTAAATTTTTCTGTTGATTTTAGGTCTCTTAATGGAAATATTATTAGATTAAATTGAAGGAAGATACAGAGTGGTACACCGATGCTCTGTCTCTCTCTATCAGCAGTTCGGGTTTACCTCAACAAGTTCCCATCTCTATATCTGTAATATTAAATGTTTCAGAGACGTTTCGAATTAAAAATTAGTGAGAATCGATTTAGGGAATTTCTATATAAAGTGTTAAGTTTTTAAATTGACAAACTGTATTATAATAAAGGTACTTCATTTGCTTGTATTAACGGATGTGTGAGCTGGTGCATTATCTTGATGAAACATCACTTTCTTCTTTGCCAAATGCGGCCTTTTTGGCTTGATTTCTTCGCGCAAACGTCGCAATAAGTTCGTATAATATTCGCCATTGATAGTTTTTCCTTTTCCAAGATAGTCGATGGATAATTCACATGCGTATCCCAAAAATCCGACGCCATGACCTTGCCTGCAGATGTAACGTTCATTGCCTTCTTGGAGCCGGTTCTCCCTCGTCAGTCCTTTGTTTCGATTGTTCTTTTGCTTCGAGTGTGAAGTGATGTACCCACGTTACATCTCTAGCTATAAACAGCGCAAAAAGTCAGCTTTATTTTTGGAAAATTTTACCAAATTTTGAGTTATTATATGTTTGCTAGCTCGCGTAATTTCAGTCGCCGATCATCCAGTACCGTTTAGTGGATTTTCTTCGAAATTTCTGGAGTCGTCACCTCATTTGGTCGACTACTGGGATGCTGGTCTTCGCAGGTCGTACCAATAATTTCCATATTTACAAATTAACTGAAAACGATCACTATTGACTGCAAAACAAATACTAAACAACGTGACGTCTTCTTACTTAAAACATATGCTGTATAAACTGTGTGGTATTTTTCGAGCAACTACCGCCATCTCTAGATCAGTCCAGATAGTTCTGGGACCATCCTCATAGTGTAGATGTTTGTTGTAGCATGAACATTGATTTTAACATAAGAAAACCTGAAGATTGTTTGAATATTCGTAAAGAGAAAATAGTATGAGAACAAGAAACATTCTTCAGTAAACAATCATTCCTCTTCTCACAAATCGCACTCCTCAAATCTCTCTCAAACCTTAAAACTGTGTGTTTTTAATCTAACAATCGGTGCATGTTATAAACTTATTTTGTTGCATCTGTTTGTTATTGATAATAATTGAATATTGATTGAACAAATCGTCTATTCCAATATCAAGTTGTAATCAATCAGTTAACATCTAATGTTCAAGGTCTTTTCTGAAATTATTCAGTTATTAATAAGTAGCTTAAACCTGTTAGTGACAGGAGTGAGGTGTCGCTTCGTGTTTCTTGTATAAACTTTCAACACGTTGGCGGTCAGGTCGGAAAATTAGCAATTTCCTTTTACCGGTCGTGGTATGGGCGAGAAGAGAGATATATATCCTCGAGGGAGTTGCTTACTACTCTAGACAACCAATTTATTTGCATAAATAATCAGACAGAATGCAAATCAACGAGGTAGTAGCATTAATTACTTATTATGTATATTTTCTTACAATGAAAATCTTACAAAACAAACAAATTAATATTTACAATTCGTCTATACTCTAGCACAAGGCAGAGGCAATTATTTTTTCATTCCTTACCATTTTTGTAATCGATTTTAACACGATTATTTACTTTCAATTAAATGATTGAACATTAAACGCCAACAAGGCAAATAATAAAAGCATAGAAGTAGCGGAAAAAATCAGAACGGCAAATAGAGTACACTAGATGAAAGGAAAATTTCTGAGGAATAAAGAGCTGAGCGCGTACACAAAATTGAAAATATACAGAAACCAAAGAAAGAACAAAATATTAAGGGAGATGATGGAACCGGTCAAGAAAATATCCAAGAAAGTTAATGAATAACGAAATCTAAAATAAGGTGAAATAGTGATAAACATCAAAAGAATTAAATGGGTTGAAAAAATATAAAGAAGAAAACCGAAAGGTCTGATATGGAAACCAGCCATCAAAGGGCCAAAAGGTCGACCTAATGCTCGCGGGAACAACTGGATAATACCGTTTATAAACCATAATACTGACAAGAGTGTATACTTATATGTACTGAAGATTCAATTAAATGAAATAGTGCTAAAGTAGAAAATTCGTTACTAAGAACCATATCAGACCAAAGTTTGTATATTTGAACCACTCCAGGTTCATACTGGCGAGCCCTGAGGTACACCACTGCCAATTGGTGAATTACTAGAGACCATTTTAAAGGAACACCTCGGATACCATAATAATCAGAATTTCCTGATCAACACAATCGGAAGCTTACACAAAAAACCGAAGCCGTAAAGAATCAATTGAATTTATACAATTAAGTGAGGTATACAAGTTTATTAAATAGAGATTATAATTTTTTGTCACCCTTGTGCAAAGGAACAATTATAGCTAGTTTTACACACCTAGGGAAAAACCCCTTTTTCAAAAGATTCGTTAATCATCACTAATGGAAAATTTAAGGATAACTTAATTGATAAACCATCAATGCCGCAGGATATTTTGTTTTGAACATTGAGTATGGTTTATAATAGCTCAAATCTATCCACAGATCTAAGGAAGAGACTGTAATTCTTTTAGGAGCCTCGGAGATACTTTAGTTAATACTTTTACTAACGTTCACGAAATAATTGTTCGTGTGGGTCGAGATCAATAGACTTTGATGTGTCTGCAAGTTTTTCAATATACAAGAGTGATCTCATATTCTTAGATAAAGTACGTTCCTATCGAATATCTTCAGAAGGATTAATCCAAACATTTGCTCAGCATAAATAATGAAATTTGGTGAAATTTTGTTTAGAGAAAATCCTTACCAACTGATGTTTTTCTTAAGGTGTTACCACTTCGGCGAAAATTACTTCATGGTCAGAGAGACCTGAATTAATTATTAAGTGATTCATATCATGGACTAGAAAACTATATTATCTAGAATTGAAGAAGTCCATATATATTTACCTGAGGCTTTCGAATGATTCAATCATTATTAAAGTCAATGTTCTACTAGTAAAAAGCATAATTTAATATGTAAATATATGTATTAACAAAAATACAAGGGCACTTTTTTTCTAACCTCCGATCGCTCCGTGCAGGCGATACGCGGGCAGAAGAAAGCGGACATGCGCTGTAGGCGACTGCGAAGCTCTCGCACTACATACTCCGCCATTGTTAACATTCAAGCGTCAGTCGGCGTTGTGCTACAGCCACGTAAGAATGCCCGCTATTATTGATGCTTACGCCGAGGGTGAATTGCGAAGTGTGATTCGTTTTCTATAGGCTAAAGGCCATATTGCTGCAGAAATCCATCGGTGAATGAGTCTTATGTACGAGGAAAACTTCATGAGTGATGGTGTTGTGTGTGAATGGTGTCGAAAGTTTAAAGGGCATGATGTGCATGTTGAAGGACGCCAAGGACGCAAATCTGTCGTTTCAGATGACCTTGTTCAACGAGTTGGCAGAATGGTTAAAGAAAACCACAGTTTCACCATTACTGCATTGTCTACGGAATTTCCAGATCTATTTTGTACTCTACTTGAATTCATTGGCGGCAACTTTCTTTGAAGAGGGTATTGAAAAGTTTGTCTACAGATATGACAAATGTCGAAAAGTAACTAATAAGCACCAATCTTTTGTTAATAAAATTATTGTTTTATATGAACTTGTCTTTTATTTACATCCTATCGGAGTTTGAACAAAAACTGTCCTCGAACGAACTAAACAAAAACAAAAGCTAAAACGTTATGTTAACTAAAAAAGCCTTTGATCGTATTCAGAAAGAAAGAAAATTCGGTTCAAGCAATAATAAATGAAGTTCTTACTGATCCGAAAATTGTGGGATGTGGTATTTAATAAGGATTTTCTCCCGGTTCACAATGAAAGCAATAATAAAAAATTTACGGCTACGCAAATGATACAGAAGGGGCGATCATAAAGTTACTGTAAGCGACTGAGAATCAAGACGATGATGTACAGCAACTATTACATTGAATTGCAAAATTATTTAGTACGACGAAATCACCATAAGAAAACTGAATTATTAATATCGTTAATAACATTAAAATCAAAACTGGAAGTTTAGGGAAAAGTTATTTAGCAAAAGATTAAATTTAAGTATTTGGGAATTGAAAGACCATTTTGTGATGACGGTGAAATGTAGGTTAGGGAGCAGACAAGGTTAGGAACCACTAAACTCACTATGGGATATACCGAAAAACTTTAGACAACCTCAATAAGAAAATTTCTTAACTGGAAAAAGCCTCCAAGTGAAGAACTGCAAACCTAAGAAGAGCAAGCAACGTAGAAAACGGTAATGACTTCGTGTCAGGTAGATAAATGTAATTGAACGACCTTATTAGATGGATAGACGAAAATAGAATCACTACTGAGACGTAGAAGCTCAGAATTTCCTCGAAAACGACGAATTGCTTAGTGTAAAGAAAAAATTTGTATATTAAGCATTAAGTTGAAATGAATTTGTTTCAAGAACTAATAGACTCCTTAATAAAATCTATTTGGAAAATCAACTACATGATTTTGCAAGAAAGTCTTGATCCATATTTCATGGTAGATGGATCGGTTGCGAAGAAGCTACCATGATTGTTTGGCCGAGCACCTTAAGACTTCTTCCTAGGAAAGCATCGAAAAATATTCATCATCTGCGTGTACAGAGCTTCAGGTGCATATTTTATGAAATATTATCGAGGATTTCGGGAGAAATTCATCGCTGTTACTTAAATTTTCCAAAGGGAACCAAATATACGTTTTGAAATTGACTCACTATAGATATCGAAGGAGAATCCTTCCAAAAGGAATTGAAAATTAGATTGTTCAAATCTAGTTTGCACTATTTTTCATAAATACATTTAATCAAGTTACAAGTTGTATGTCGAAGTCATTTTTTTAATAATTGACATGATCCTAATTTCTCACCACGTAGACAAGTGTTTTTTTAATTGTGTCCAAGTTTTTTTGTTTTCAATTAGAACTTTTAATTACCGTCAGGCAGTTCATTTGTCAACGCTTCAACGGTGAGGTAGCAAATTAAAATTCATAACAGCGTCATTCTTTAATTAAAGCAAAGCATTTTTCTAGATTCTCAAACTAATTAGTTGTTTACTCGTTCGAAGTTTACAGACTAATCCTTTTATATAAACAACTCCTTGCTTTCCTGTCCTTTCAGTAGAATTCAGTTTCGTCCTTCTTGTAGTGAAAGATTTAAGTGCTTGTTTTTTTCTTGGTTATGGTACAAGGATGCCACAAATTGTTTGGAGTACAAACAACGAGATACACGATTTTGATTTTATAATCTATTAAAGATCTCTTGAAAATTTATCAAACATTAGAACAATATCAAGTTATTGAGATGCCACGAGGGTTGTTTCAAAATTATTCTACATTTTTTTTAAGATTAGGAAGACAGAAAGGGCTACCGGTAGATCAAAAGAATGCATTTGCTATCTACTAACTAACGTTGGATTCACAAAAAGTAAGTCGCAAATTGTAGTGCAGCGGGTATTTCGTGCTGAATTTGGTATTAAACTACCACATTACTCGTTGGTTTAATCAAGAGACTGGAAGCGTGTGTAAACGAAAAAGCACAGGTCGACCGCGTGTATTAGAAGATGAAGACAGTTTAGTTCGCAGCCCAAGTAAGTCTACCAATTGAGCTAGTAGAGAACTTGGAAAACCCCCAACCAACTGTATGGGAAGTTCTAAGACGCCGTTTGCTATACAAGCCCTACCTTTAAGAACACGTGCAGGCTCTAAGCCCTAATGACAAAGAGAAGCGTCTCGAATTTTGCGGTAATGGGCTAGAAATGATGAAGAATGACACATTTGTACAGCTTTCATAACTTTTAGCGATGAAGCAACTTGTCAACAGACACAATGTTCGCATATTGGGGTGGCAAAATCCACATACAACACCGAAGATAAACGTGTTCTGTGCCTTATCACGTACAAAAGTTTATGGACTATTTTTTTTTCGGAAAGAACTCTGAGATTCCCATTGGTATCTCGATGTACGAAGATTTTTAAATGAATCCCTTCCTCAGCGCTGGATTGGTCGCAGGGGAAATGGCTCTACACTTCTGGCCACCGAGATCTCCTGATCTCATACCATGTGACTATTGGGGTTATGTTAAGCAAGCTGTTTTCGTCCCGCCTCTATCAACAACTGTGAACGATTTGTGGAGCCGTGTAGCCAGTTTGGCTACCGCGTAGATGTTTGCCGTGCAGCAGCTGGATTAAAAAAAACTTTGAAACTTCCTATTTTCATTGGTATAAAAACTATTCATGTAGCATTTGTATTTTATTAAGTACGAATTTTTAAAAATGGGTTCATCATTGTGTCCTCCAAGTAAAGAAAAAGTATAAGAGTGAGTTTTAGCTGCTACCAATTTTCAACTGCAAACATATATTCCTTAGAAGTGTCTCACTACTTAATACAATATTGTCTACGCAGTGAAACTTCTTTGCAATCTTATCTCCATTGATAAAATTGAAGACAAACATTAAAAGCCGACTCCCCCTCGAACATCCCCACCGTCAATTACATTAACAACTACAACTCCCCACGGCCTACTACAACAGATCCAAAATATATATTATAAATCAGAGATAAAAGAATGTCGTTTAATCCGAACTGTTAATCATCGTCTACGTTTTGACCGTAGTGGCCATCTTGAAATTGGTAATAAATGAATTGCTGTTATTTTCTTTTTGACTCGAGTTCGAGGATACGCCACGAACTGTATAAAAAGATCCGTGTGCGAAAAGGGTGATAAATCCGCTCGGAATAGATGTCACAGAAATATGTGACTGGTATAGGTGGTATTTTTTTTAACTCTTTATATCGCTACGATAAAAAATATATTATCGTTTTGAAACTGATATTCCATATACATGCAATTAATTACCACTTTCTAAATGATGAAAACAATCTTTTTTTTTCCATTTTTTTTTGTCTTTTGCCTCATTTTGCTAAACCCTCATTCTCACTGTTCTCGTATCTCATCTAACCTTCTATAATCATTTTTTTTTGGTCTTCCTCCTTTTTCATTCTACTTATTTATCCCAAACATTTAAATATATCTGGAAATTTTACATTCCAATATTTCTAAATGATTTCGCTCTTTTTGTTCATACGCAACTGACTGCTGGGTTATTGTTTGGAACATTCTTATTTCAACTGTTCGTAATACATCATTAAAGCCTAATATTTTTGTCCCTATCCCTCTGCTTTGCTGCGTTCTGCTATTATTTCTCCCATTTCCCTTTCGTCATCTTCTTAACTTGTGATAGCAACTCCCAAATGTTCGTTACATGTTTTCCATTAATTGTCTTCTCATTATCTAGTCTATCTTCTCATGCCTTACCTTCCAGTAATTTAAATACACTTTCAACTCAATTCCTGGTTCTTGTGATTTTCTAGCTACGATGTTTATTTCTCTAAATTGAATCTAGGTTTCCATACCAGTTCCTTTTAGTATGATTCCTTGAATTAAGTTGAAGAAGATTGTGGATAATAGATCTCCTTGTCTCAGACCATTACCTATCCTGATTTCGTTAAAAGGATTGCCCTGCAAAGTTGTTTGCTCTCGGTTTTCATCGTATCATCCTATCCATAAACTATTTTGTTGTTTAATCCCAAGCCGTGGGGAGATTTTTTCTCCAAGAAAATCTACTATCCAAATAGATTTTTGTTTGTGAAATTTCAAGTGGATAGATTTAGACTCGTTTATACTTGAATACGTCATATTTTTAACCAGCCTGTCGGGATTTTCTTGAGGAATCTCTGATGAGGGTGATTCGGGTACATGTAGAAGATTAGGTAGCTCATTCAACAAGCTACTACATTGGAGAACACCTGCGTGGATTAGAAGTATTATTGAGTATTCATTTTGGTACTCAACCATAAAATACCGATCTCAGAAGTGGGATTTAAAAATAAAGAAATAATAAATATAGGAATTTACTAATTTCAAATTACAAACAAAGTAGAACCAAGTGCCAGTATTTATCGAAGGCCTGACTAACATCGAGGCAGTGCTGTTTAACTTCCAGATCTTGCATGTTTTTATTTGTTATTTTTTGTACTTGCTTGATGGTAGCATATTTATCTCGGAATCCAAATAAATGCTTCGGAACAACTTGGTTAGGTTAGGTTCCTGATTTATTTTCTAATAATTTGAACCTTTTAACGTACTTCTTTGGAATATCAACTGGATATTTCAAGTATTTTGGTCTGTACGATTTTAAGAATTCGTTAGGAAACAATAAATTCGATTCTTCAACTTTGAAGCACTGTATCTCAAAATCCGGCCAATTTATTACGTTCCTGATTTATTTTCTAATAGTTTGAACCTTTTAACGTACTTCTTTGGAATATCAACTGGATATTTCAAGTATTTTGGTCTGTACGATTTTAAAAATTCATTAAGAATCAATAATTTTCGATTCTTCAACTTAGAAGCACTGTATCTCAAAAACCAGCCAATGTATTACGTTCCTGATTTATTTTCTAATAGTTTGAGCCTATTAACGTACTTCTTTGCAATATCAACTGAATATTTCAAGTATTTTGGTCTGTACGATTTTAAGAATTCGTTAGGAAACAATAAATTCGATTCTTCAACTTTGAAGCACTGTATCTCAAAATCCGGCCAATTTATTACGTTCCTGATTTATTTTCTAATAGTTTGAACCTTTTAACGTACTTCTTTGCAATATCAACTGAATATTTCAAGTATTTTGGTCTGTACGATTTTAAGAAGTCGTTAGGAAACAATAAATTCGATTCTTCAACTTTGAAGCACTGTATCTCAAAATCCGGCCAATTTATTACGTTCCTGATCTATTTTCTAATAGTTTGAACCTTTTAACGTACTTCTTTGGAATATCAACTGGATATTTCAAGTATTTTGGTCTGTACGATTTTAAAAATTCATTAAGAATCAATAATTTTCGATTCTTCAACTTAGAAGCACTGTATCTCAAAAACCAGCCAATGTATTACGTTCCTGATTTATTTTCTAATAGTTTGAGCCTATTAACGTACTTCTTTGCAATATCAACTGAATATTTCAAGTATTTTGGTCTGTACGATTTTAAGAATTCGTTAGGAAACAATAAATTCGATTCTTCAACTTTGAAGCACTGTATCTCAAAATCCGGCCAATTTATTACGTTCCTGATTTATTTTCTAATAGTTTGAACCTTTTAACGTACTTCTTTGGAATATCAACTGGATATTTCAAGTATTTTGGTCTGTACGATTTTAAGAATTCGTTAGGAAACAATAAATTCGATTCTTCAACTTTGAAGCACTGTATCTCAAAATCCGGCCAATTTATTACGTTCCTGATTTATTTTCTAATAGTTTGAACCTTTTAACGTACTTCTTTGGAATATCAACTGGATATTTCAAGTATTTTGGTCTGTACGATTTTAAAAATTCATTAGGAATCAATAATTTTCGATTCTTCAACTTAGAAGCACTGTATCTCAAAAACCGGCCAATTTATCACGTTCCTGATTTATTTTCTAATAGTTTGAACCTTTTAACGTACTTCTTTGCAATATCAACTGGATATTTCAAGTATTTTGGCCTGTACGATTTTAAGAGTTCATTAGGAACCAACAATTGAGGAATAGTTAATAGCCTTTATAACAGTTTAACTAGTATTGGAAGTAAACTGATTGGTTCTTTCTTTAGATTCTTTTACCAGTTCTTCGTGTTTGGGTGTGAGGATTATTTCAGTCAATTTCCACTGGATTGGAAAATAACTAATTCTGAGTATTGTATTATAAATGAATCCTATCATATTAATGGTGTTAGAGGTAGGTAGTTGTTGTAGAAATTTTGTTGTAATCAGGTCGTATAAATTGAAAATGGTAGGGAAATGGAAGTTTTGGATAGCACTGATTATGGTTTTTAGTAATCCATCAACTATTTATTGAATATTTTTTCAATTCACTTGAAAAATTTTATTTAAAAAAGTTTAGTGGTAAACTTTTAGGATTTATTTTTTTTTCATAATTTTTCAAAGAAAAACCTTCATCGACTGGACTTATTATTAATATTATTCATATTCTTCTCCGACAAATGATTTTTTCCAAAATTATTTCTCATACAACATTTCTTGTTCTCTTATTTCACATGATTATTTTTTTAGAAAAAGCTTTTCCTTCACTCATAAAAATTTATTCAAAAAAGTTTAGTGGTACACCTTCAGGATGGATCTTTTTTAATAATTTTTCAAGGAAAACCTTCATCGACTGGACTTACCCGATATTGTATAGTGTGACAATAGACGTATTATTTCATTAGGGATGTTTTCCATAATATTTTGAAAAATGATGTTTTTCAAAATTCACATAGGACTACTGAAAAGTGATATATATTATCGAAAATCTTCTGAAGGGTTACAAGTTGATACAACGCTGTTTGATTAACCGCTGTCGAATGAAAACGTTCGTAAGGGTTAATACCACTTTCGTTTAATTCCTCCAAAAGCGTAAAACAATATAAATTCACTTCCTCTACGTCGTCAATATTATGTTTGCCGATGTGCCTGTGCCGAAGAGCACCACCATCTACTTGATTATGAATATATTAACAGATGTGTGTGCAGAGTATCATCGATGGAAATGATGGAATTCTTAACAACATATCTATATGTTTATTTTAACAGGGATGGTTTCCATTACTATATTAAAGAAGAGCTTACGTTGATCACGAAACAAAATGAAATTATACATTCCATGTCTCGTTCTAGAATTAGTTTTGACTTCAGAGTGAATCTCAAAAACGATACAATCGAATTAAAAATTAAACAGTCAGGTCTTAAAGTTGTTAAATCTATTTCACATCGTAAGTAATTAACAGTAGTATTTACAAAACAAGGTTCCTTCCAGAAACTACCCTCGCAGAATTGATTATAGTCTGAGTATAACGAGATCCGATGAGTCCAGTTCTTTCATTCTTCCATTCCTTTTCTATTATTTGTCTTTAGCAGGAAATCTGGTTTACTTAGATATTCGGTACTAACACTGTGAGTACTTGAAGATCGCGATGGATTATATATTTATCTTAGTACTTTGAACTATAACTGTTAAATTTTCATATGGTTTTTTATTGCTAGCTGTAAATCACGAATCCTATACGTCCAGATTTTCCATAGTACGCTTTGGTGAATTAGGACCTTGTTTTTTGAGATTCAAAACCAATACTTCTTCATGTATTTTCATCCAAATTAAATTCATTTGGCCCATAGAAGTTTTCTCCAGATTAGGTGATTATTCGAATTGATTCCCAAATATTCAACTTGACTTGTTTTACATTCATTCTCATTGTACAAACTCTTTGTTCAATATAGGGTAAAAAAAGCATTCCATTTTGCTCAATGACTTTTTGCGATATTTCTTACAGCTTCGCGCTCATAAAATTTCTGGTCCTTACCAGATCAGGGCTGTATGGGGGATGTGGCATTACTCCCAGCCAAACTCCAATAGTTTTCCACGACTTGCCAAAGCTGTGCGAGTCCTTCCATTATCATGGTGGAACGCTAAACCTTTCCGATTTGACCATTCTAACAGTTTTTCTTAGATTGCTTCATCTAGTTTCATTAATTATTGTTTGCTTCATGATTGTTTTCTAACAATGTTACTGTACAGGATCCATTTTTCATCACCAGCGATGATTCTTTTCAAGAAAGAGTCAGTTTCATTTCGTTTAAGGTGCATATCACAAATTTTTGATTCTTTATGTCAAATGTTATGTCATGAACTTTTTTCAAGTCGTTAGGTATCCAAATATCCAGCTTCTTTACTTCCCCAATATATCTCAAGTGTTTTTCAATTGTTGTGTGCGATACATGTAGCTTCCTCCAAACTCTCAAACAATTATATGACGACCCTCTTCAATTATGACTTTGATTTGGTCAATGTCAACTTCAGTAGGCCGATCAGAACGAATCGCACGGCGCAAGATCCTGCGAATATGGCAGAATAACTACGATTTCTCAGTTATTATGATTTCCAATAGATTTGAGTAATTTGTCTTCAGTTTATGCGAACCTTTTGGTAAAATCTTTAGTGTCATCCACTTTTAGATGTTACCGATTTGCTGTTTATCAGTTTCTAGTTTCAACATTCGCACTAATACTTCACCGATTGTCAAATCGAAGCAAATCACCGATTTTTCTGATTCGTTATTCGTTTTGGCACGAACCAATCAGAAAACACATGCAATCGAAGGAATTTCAAAAATTACTCTCAATCGAATGAAGGTAAAAGCTGTACTGATTTGTTTACTGTGGATAGATGCCCTGCATTCGGAGCAGAAGGTTAGGTTAGGTTAGGTTAAGTAACCGCTGTGGTTTCTCAACATTTGGCGCATGCGCACTTTGTCTGTAACATCGTTATTTCATGCTTTCATACTTTATTTAGGCTTATGTAAATGTCCTGCGAGATTGATGTCTTAGATACAGCAATGTATATTCTCGAATTGCAGCTTTAATGTCAAACACACATTTGTCAAAAAAAAGTTCATAAATATTAAAAACAGAGTAATATACGAAAGTTTTCTGGAAAGCTTCTGACCTAACAAAGAAACAAGATATTTTTTCGATAATCATTTTTATTTTGCAACAATGTTTTCTTTTATTTTAAACAGTTTTTCCAGCGAAGCGTCTCTTCTTTTTCAAGTAACTCTCCAAAAAACGTCTTCGTCTGATAAAAACCTCCCCCTTGGAAGTGAGACATTGAGGTTAGGAAACAAGAAGTTCTTAGGGTGTCAGATCTGGAGAATACGGTGGGTTTTCAACAAATTCTAAGTGCAGTTATTGATTTATAGTTATGGAGATCACCAAGGTGTGAGTTTTTACTTTTTTCTTCTCACCTAACCAAGGTTCTTCTTGGTTAATGTGTTAGACGTAATAACTCCTACATATACCTTATTTTTTATATCTTCCAAACAATTGATTTTTATATAAAATAACTGTTTCTTTCTATATAATTTTGTATGATAAAAAACATTTTCAGTACCATATTATCTCCAAGTCGAACACATCGTTATCTAAATAATTATTTTATCAAATCGCATTTCCCGTGCAAATGTATCCGTTTATTACGATTAAATATATTAGACGTCAACTTGTTCATATCCGAACCTATCACGTATTTAAGTATGGATAAGTTTGAGCCCGATACTGACACAATGAAAATTCTTGACTGGGAATATATTTACTCAATTCCTGTCGAGTATGGCATCAATTCTCAATTCGTATATAAATCGAATCAGGCAGAGGCGCATTTAATTGTGAAAGCGCACCTCTATTCATGGCTTTCAATTTCGCTGCTGCGTGTTTATTTTCACTCAGCAGGACGAATCATTCTGCTCACTGACTGATGTATATATATGTATATATGTGCCTAGTTTAGTTGCGACGATCTCGATTTTCTGTTTGTTTTACGGAAATTTTCCCGCAACTGTGACTGTTGAAAGGAATTTTTACTGGATTATTTTCTTCGTGATTGTTTATTTTTTGCAGATTATATCCGTATTGAGGTTTACGTAATAGTATAGAATGAATGAACGATTTTAGTTGGATTACAACATGTTTAAATTACATGATAAGCATATTTTTGAATATTTATAACAGTGCTTATCTGTAGATCTGCGACGTTATCTGCCAATAAGACATAGCGGAGATTGTTGATTGGTACAACAACAATATTTGTTCTGAGTACAAGTTGAGCAACAACGGCGATAGAATGCAACCCTGCCTAACTCCCCTAGCAATGCCTAAGTCCTGACTCTTCATGTCTCCATATTGGATATGCACTGTTTGATTCCTATACAGATTTTTTATAATCTGAATATCATTGGCGTCGAGTCCTGAACGATATAATAGTTCTGTAAGTTTGTTAATAGTGACAAATGCTTTCTCGTAATCGATAAAGCAAGCATAAACATCTTTATGTTGATCTAGGCATTTTTGAATCAAGACCTGCATCGCAAAGAGGGGCTTCCGTGTCCTATAGCTGCATCTAAATCCAAACTGTGTATGACCTATACGATCCTCTAATTTTGTTCTTATTCTGGAAAGAATAATTCTGGTAAGAATACCTTCAGGGTGTGGCTCATTAAAGTTATCAGCACTTTTTGGAGTTTGCTTTTTTGGGGAGTGGATTTCAACCAGTCGGATAGAATTTGACCGGTGTCGTAGATCTTATTAAACAGGTTTAACACAAAGGGCGGATTCAGGGTCTTGACAAAGGTATCAGGACGAGTCCTCCCTCAAAGACATGGCATTTTAAGCCTTTTACCCACAAAATATAAGTTAATTAAGTTGTTTTTGACAGCACAATGACGAATTTTAAGCAATTTTTACTTTAAACGTCAATTCCCCATCGACTTTGAAACAAAAAACCAAGTTAATTAATCAGGGTTTAAGAGGGGGTTACAGGGTTTAAGAGGGGGGGGGTCATGACCCCCCACCGGATCCACGCTTGTTTAACACGATATTCAGATCGCAATAAATATCGAAGTATTTAACTTGAGGAGCGAAAATTTGATAAGGAAACGTTTATTGAAAAAAGAGAGTCCCTTTAATGCAAAACAGTGCGGACATTTTTGATAGAATATTTCGGTCTTTTATTTTTCTTTAATAGATAAAGTTGTATAGAACCATAGAAAAAGGTTTGTTTATTAGGTTAGATCACAGAGCCGTATCTTAGCCGTATGCTTTCAATAAATAATTACCTATTTGTCAATATAGATTACAAATTTTGTTTTATTTTAATTCCGATGATATCTTCCCAACAAATTTTTCCGAAAATTCGATTTTAGGTTCTTCCGTTTAATAAAAATGTGCAAGTTGGCTATTTTCAACAGTTTAATTTAGTTTGGTCTATTGTGAATTCTAGTGTGATTATGGAAAACGCCACAAAATCCTTTAATAGTCTTATTTTAGTACTATATATATATATATATATATATATATATATATATATATATATATATATATATATATACAGTAGACTGCCACGTATCGTACTTGAAGGGAAACCAATAGGGAAAAGGGAACCCGGACGACCACCTCAGAGATGAATGGACAGCTGGCACCTCCCAGGAACTGATACAGATGAGATCTTAATAATGAAGAAGAAGAAGAAGAAGAAGAAGAAGACGAAGAAGAAGAAGAAAAAGAAGTATATTTATTTATTATAACCAGCATATTTCATCTACCCAATCTTCCATTGTTCGAAACAGTCTTTTTCTGTCAGTTCCTTCAGGACGCGTACCGCTCTGTCATTCACAGCTTTAACAGACTCAAATCTTGTTCATTTTAATGCAAATTTGACCTTAGGAAAGAGCTAGAAGTCGCACGATGCAAGGTCCGGCGAATGAGGTGGGTGGTCTAACATTGTTGTACTTGGCTAGAAACCTCTTGACGGACAGTGCGGATTGAGTTGCGCATTGTTTTAATGAGAAACCATGACTTCTTCTTTCATAATTCGAGTCGTTTTTTTTTTCTTATTCTGTATCTATACAAATTTTTTGCAAACTTCTTGTTGTTCGAATGTGAGGATTTGTATTTTGAATTTACCGTACACATTCAGCAACCGCAAGGATACTTAACTTTCGTTTTTGACGTGGAAGTGATATCCGAACGTGAATCTCTCAAAAACACGTAGACGCGAAAAAAATTCATTGTCATATACTTGTTGCAATAAATTATAAGTTTCAGTTGCAATTCTACAACAATTCGTTGATCTATTTATGATCATCGATCATTTTTACGACAAATCACAAAATATACAAATGAATTTTACTGTAGCATTGCTAATTTTGTTACTTATTACAGTGTGAGCTTTTTGTATGGAACGCCTCAATTATCTCAGAAACGGATTATACGATTTTTATAAATTTCTATGCACAAGAGACTCAGATATTTTCTCTTTCCGGAAAAATAATGAACTTTTTTATTCCAAATGGACAGGAGAGAATAATGTTGTGCTGATCTGGGAACTAGAGCAAGAACAACAAAAATAAAGGAAAACAGTGATAAAAAATCTCTACAGGATCTGAAAAACCGTTATATTATGAGAATTAGAAGTACTCAATATGATCAGATAAATGGGACCAAGACGGCGTTACGACATAGATTATTTATAACGAATGGATGATGATAGGCTTGTTAAGTCGGCTAAGAATAAAAAACTACCACAAAGTATTCAATTGGTACTCCATATAAAGCCAAAAAGTTTTTCTTTATATGTAAATCCACGATATTACCAAAGAAAAAATTGTGCTGACTAAATCTTATCAATAAGCAGAAACATTTTCCTTTTCGACTTTGGAATCAATTTTAAGCCTTTTAATTTCTTTCAATTAATTTTTAGAATCCGCCCCCGAACGAAAGGTCGATTAGTATCCATCTTGATGGATACCTTAATTTAGGATAGCTAATAAAGATCTTTTCCCTATCGGTCTTGCTGGCTTCGACCGTTTGTGCAAAAGAATGACAATTTAATTTCGTACTTGAACTTTTCAAATCTGAATCTACAAATCTTTTATTTCAGGACCGTTCTCCGAAACCGAAAATGTTTTTTGGTAAAGACAGCAATTTCTACAAAAACTTTCTAGATATCTCCCAAACTATTTCCACTTATATACTTTTATATATTCAGACTATGTGTTACGTTACTTTTTACAGAAATTAATTTGTTCTCGGCCTCCTCGACTTAATTCGAGAAAATCAATAAAACCTCGGAATATATTATAAATCGTCCTCTACCTATCTACACACAAGTGTTTTAATCAATATTTTAATTCCACAAATTTGTGGTGATTTTATTCTTGATATTCGCTGTTCTACAGCTGCCAGGTTGGGAGTTTAAAACCACCAAGGACCAACCACCAGACTACAAATTCAACTCATTTCCAACCACCGGGAATTCAGTTGAGGGCTGCAACCATCTCGGGTTTCCATAGATAAATATCTTTAATATATAAATAAATCAGAGTTGTTTTTAAGTCTTAACTGCTTTTGTGTCCGGGGATAGTTGGTAGCGTCCAATATAATATTAATTGTTCACCCCATTTTATCACCAGTTATTTATATACTTTAACTGAATACCACTTTCTGAGGAGGAGTCTCCTGCCGGGGAATTTAAGGTTACAAAACAATATTTATGTTGTCTCATTGGTGAACAGTATGACTCCATTACTGCGTATTTTTTATCAAATTGAAGTCCGGGACACATTCCGATCCGTCTCGGGTTCGGTTTGTCTCCAAAGAACGGATCGGTGCGGGATCGAACGGGGTGAGCACACATAATCTGTTGTGTACCCTTGAAACTCAATTCCTTTTCCAGATCATGTCTTTGTAGTTGGTGTTTCGGTACTGCTCGTTTGTCTGGTCATACAGTACTCACTTCTTCAATAACCTCTTCCGTTTTTACACCAGATTATTGTCAATTTAGTAAAAAAACACTGCAACTCGAAAGGATTATTACAAATCCCAACAGACAGTCGTCCTGCAGCCGTTAAAGGAAGTCGTGTAGGATTGGAATCGGACACGTGTCCGAAAGGTGTTCATTTCCTTCTCTGATACAGTATGATCGTACTCGGATGCATGACAGGTGTTTTCCGGCCTTAGTCTCTTGGTGTTTTATACCTCCCCATCAGAGCTACTTTCGTTGAAGATCTTTTATAGCTCGCCGTTTACTTCCAGGATCATTATGAACTCTAGTTTCGTTGTACTGCATTTTTTTCGACCAAAGCATTTTCTACCGTCTACATTTTGTTTAGTTTAGAGTAGACTCAGTTCGATTAGGTGCTTCCCCACAAATTCTTGCTGAAATGCATCTTTTTGTAGTGGTCTAGAATAATTCCCTTCTACGTTTCGTTGGAGAAATCATTTTTCTCGTACTTGTCTATGCCATAGAAGGTTTTAAGCCAAGTGGAAGGCTTTTGGCAAGTATATTGGCAAATATATGGATTTCCTTGTCACATTTGATTCCAGAAAGACTAAAACCAACTATTAATCTATGAACGATCTGGATCAACATTGAATTGATATTGAAGGATTAAGAATCAACCATATAAGTATTTAAGATGGTCCTAGCAGTACTTACGAGTGAGTATTTACATGTTTATTGGCAATATCCTTGAAGGAAATTTTGACTTCTTTCCGTTTAAAATCAATTTTGGTTATACTATATTGATACTTTTATATTGACCAACTTAGAGACGGTTCTGCTGTATTAGGTATCAAGACGGTATATAAAAAAGGAAGAATGATGCCAAAATTTCGAAAGTAGGGTTTTATTTTCAACAAAAAGTTAGATCGGATAATGAAGAGTTGCAAGTCGCTCATTTGAGGTTTTGAGTGTTCGGAGGAGGGAAAGTTTTACGATACGCCTTGCGTAGGATTCACGGTAGAAAATTAACTGTTCCTCTTATTTCGTATTCATTGGAAAATGTAATTGCCAAGTATCAGATAAAGTTGAGTCGGTGTAGTAATAATCTGAAGATGTTCATTTTAAATGAATAGTAATAAGATTTTAGTATCCAATCGGACTGCGACAACTTGACTTAGAAAGTTTCAATATTTTTACTTTCCTCCGAATAATAACACGATTACATTGAATAAATAATAAGAACAAAGTTAAAAACAAAAAAATACAGTTAGATTTGAAGCGCAAAAGAAAAGGATTGGATCAAAAATAGAAATTTAGAGAGTGAAAGTCAATTCAGATCAGATGTGAGGAAAGATATCTCGAAAAAATTCATTTTGAGTCATAGTATTTCCCGATATAGATAGTAATAGAGACAAAAACTTAAAATACCACAGGAATAAGTTATGCTGCAGATGAAATTATGATAATTGAAGTAGTGGATGATAAAATAATAAATAGAGCTAAAAGCAATATAAAAGAACCGATTACATTGAATAAATAATAAGAACAAAGTTAAAAACAAAAAAATACAGTTAGATTTGAAGCGCAAAAGAAAAGGATTGGAGCAAAAATAGAAATTTAGAGAGTGAAAGTCAATTCAGATCAGATGTGAGGAAAGATATCTCGAAAAAATTCATTTTGAGTTATAGTTTTTCCCAATATAGATAGTAATACAGACAAGAACTTGAAATGCCACAGGAATAAGTGATGCTGCGGATAAAATTATGAGAATTGAAGTATTGGATGATAAAATAATAAATAGAGATAACAGCAATATGAAAAAGAACCATCAAGACTGTCGTTGAGAAAATTAACAAGAATTCCTTCATAGATAATATTTAAAATAATCTGGAAACACTGGAAACTTATTGTACCGAATAAAGATGAAGAAGGAGTGTGAATATTTTGTTCAATACTTATGTAACCTTTGAAAGTTTTCGTCTTCTTGTTCCATCTCTATTTATTTTCAAATATCAGATTAGAATTCTCTGTTTCGATTTGTTTTTGCTGTACTCTTCTCTCTATAGGTAAAACTTTTATAACGTTTAAAGTTTTCTTTTTTCCGTCCTATCTATATCTGAATAACCGATTGTTTTCTTGGGTATCCTCATGACTTTTTATTATTTTGTTGGGTCAATTCTCTCATTAGCTCATTTCTGATTCTGTTCCATTCCATTTTTCTCAAATATCTAATTCATAGTATTACTTAATGATTTATTGAGATTGTTAATTATCTAATTTGTTTTATACTGTCATAAATCTCCGTTTACAACGCTCCCCAATGATTTATAGCCGCGATCTGTTGTAGTCCGTAGTCTTTCTCGCCTCCTTTTACCTTCTGGACCTGTTTAAGACATTCTTTGTACATGACCATATCAGATTAGTTGCTTGGTTTTGATGTCATCATCTCTCGCATTTTATCAATTTTTATCCAGTCCCTTCTGGATTAGTCCGCTGCTTTTCTCCATAATTCCCTTTTGGTTGTCTTTTCTGCCTTATATTTCTGTCTTTGATTGTTGTGTTTTGTGTTATTTTCGTTCCAATGTACCAATATCAGTTTACATGGAGTTTTTGAGTCATGTAGCTTGAATTTTTTCCACATTTTGAGTGCCTGCTTGAATAGCATTGGTTTTGGATCTTTCGTGGCAGTAGACCCATTAGAAAGATCCTGATTTGCTATGATTTCTGAATGTTCTTTGCTCTTCTTTTATTAACTTATTTATGATATTTGTTTGTTTTAGTTATCTACACATTTTACTAAATTGAGCTCTCCACTTTTCTATCTAACTGCTTCTAAATATTCATATCTTGTTATCTTTGTTTTACCTGTCGTTCCTCATGGTTTTATACATTTCTTTCTCTATATCTAGTATCTTTCTTTTATTTTTTGTCTCTACTTTTTAAAAAGTGTATTGATTTCTATCTTCAAGAACTTACGAAATATGTGGAAGAAACTTTACCAAAGTTTTAAACAAGTACTGAAAAATAAACTTCTCAAATTATGGATCTAAAAAGCGGAACAAAAGTTACTAATATATGGAAAAAATCCTTTGTACTTATTGTATTTTTTCATTATTAGTCCTCTGCACACAAAGGAAAGTTGTTCTTTGAGTTGAAATCGTGTAAAGTTCACCCCTTACAGTTTTATAATTGAATCTTCGTCGCGTCGGCGATCCATCGCAATGCTAGTAACGTCAGCCAACACTCACCTGAAACAAGAGAGAAAAGAGTGTTTAATCAAGTGCTACTTTCACATCAGATAATTTACTGTTCATTTCTCTGAAGAACAAATTACGCGCATAACGATGATAGAGATTTTAAAGAGGATGAAATAAAAATAAAATTTCATAAAAATATTAAAGCAAAAATTTGATTGAAAATTTTAAGTTCTGATGGTTTGTTTTTAGTTTATGAGAAAAGTGGTCAATGACGATATAAATCATTTGTTGGCACTATAAATAAAATTCAGTTAACACAATTTTAGTAGCCAATTGAATATTTTTTGAAAATATCAATATCAGTTTCAATCTTTTATTTCTTCGAATTACTTTAGATATTTGGAAATCACGGTTATATGTGAAGAAATAAATATATTAATAGGAAATTTTGATTGAATATAGTCGTCAATCGAGCAATCAAAATTAGAATCAGATTCCTACTTTTGTACTATATTATTTTCTATAGGGTGTCTCATAAGTAATGTCGATTTTCATATAGTTCAGTTTTATGAAGAGTACAATTCAATTTCTTTGTTTTCAATCATTTTTTCTTTGTTTCAGAACGTTTTTGTAATGAATAGTATGGAATGGAATATAAAAAATTGGAAACAAAAGTTCAAAGCAGCTATGGCAGCGAGGAAATTACGTGAAATTGAACAGTTTTGATATGAATGAGGATTCGATGCTTGAAGATCCACGCGCTCAGTTCGTCCACTTATATGGGTTACAAGGGAAACATTAGAAAAACAACCTAGTAGCACTAGGGTCTAGATAGGGTCAAATTGTGCGACCCGAATTAACCGAGACTGAAGCAAAACATCGGGTAGAGATATATAAATAAAATATATTCACAACAGCGATAATCCATAAGCTCGATACCCTTTTTATAATAAGAAGTTCCTCACAACAACCATTAACTGCCAACATCATCTCTTCATTGTTGAAAAATCATTGACCACCGAACCATTTTTACAAGTGAACTGGGAATTGGAAACAGAAAATAATCCTAGGGAGCTGAATCTTGCAAGTAGGATCCATGAGGTAGCAATTTAAACTCCAATTCTTCAATTTTGGCCTTTGCAATAATAGATGTGTGACTAGTGCATTGTTTTGATGAAACAACACTTTCTTCTTAGGCAAATACGGCTGTTTTTTCTTGATTTAGTCATTCAAACGTTGCAATAATACTCGCCGTTCATAGTTTTTCTATTTTAAAGATAGTCAATGAAATTTATTCCACGCGTATTCCAAAAAACCAAACCATGACCTTGCTTGCTTGCTTGCCGGTTCTCCCTTTTCAAACCATTGTTTTCAGCCCACGTGCACGCACAGCTATCTCATGCCCAAATTTTTTGTTAACACGCGATGTATCGCACTTTTTGAAATGCCTACTATGTCTGCCGGCTCGTAAACTTTCATTCGACGATCATACAATATCTCTTTGTGGATTTTCTTCAACATTTTTGGAGTTGTCATCTCATTTGATAGACCACTGCGATGATCTCGTGAGATTTTTCAAACAACTACTACCATCTCTATGTCAGACCAGGTAGTTCTGGGACTATCCTCGTATTCTGTTTAATTTTGTTGATTGCTGTCCATTAGATTCTTATTGATTTCTCCCGATTATTATCCATTGTTATGTTTAATTTCATTTTATTACTCACAAACTATAAAACAGAGTTAGAGAAATGGAAATCACCACTTCTAGTAAGACTTCGGTTTCTTTAAGGCGCGAAACAAACATAAAGTAGTAGTTACGAAACTACTGAATGAAAATCAAGAAGCAACTAACCTAGAAATTCATTGTTTGTTTGATATTTAACACTCTACATGAAACAATCTTTCATTTTCACTTATATATCCCTTAAAATATTGTAAAAGCTTAGAAAATGATTATGGAATGAATGTAAATACTTTGATAAATTATTGTATATTTTGTTAATACCCCTGAATTTAAGCCGATCCAAAATCAGACGAATTTGCATTAGAAATACCTCAAACTGAGTAAAGTCTTAGACCGAGGATAGCAATGCCAAACCATCGCTTGCCGAAAATAACCAACTTTGTTAGAACCGAGAGAAAGGTTAAATAAAGTTTACTCATTTGTGAATGTGTATAACTAGTTTGCATTGTTACATGTCTTATATAATCCCTATTTGTAGCCTTATCACGTCCCCCAAGTCGAGGAGTTTTACTGTTCTATCCGCTACCAGTCTTGTTTGCTTTAATATATTATTAGAAAAAGTTGCCGCAGAATTGGATTAGAATTCGGTTCCTTACCCTAATCAGATATAACAATTTAGTTGTTGTCAACTGTCTGTCTGACTTTCAGTTTAATCATGTAAGAATTTGTTCAGGAAATTTAGGTTAATTCCCACTGTCGGTTTCTGTATACCAGGAATACTTAAATCGATAAGCAACATTCATTTTTTTAAAATTATGCTTACATTGGAGTATTAGCAAACATAGTTAGAGACATACAGAACAAGGAATCGAAGTTTTTTTCGTAACAGCCAACTACTAGAAGCTATTTTGTAAAACATCATACAAATATCACAAACAGGTTAGTTTTAATAATCAAACGTTGTTGTCTTACGTGGCAAAGAATGAGGAGAAACCATGGAGAAGTTACAAAAATATTTTCATGAGGTGTTCCTTGGATTCACTTGTTTTATACTTTCGAAAATGCTCATATGATCGCGGATTACCCTTAACTATAGAAAGTTGCTGTGATGAAAAGCTAGTTTGTATTGAAAAATCGAATTACTATTATTATGACACCATTTCAATCACTGCACTGCCTCAAAAGGAGAGTCGCGTCCCCACTTATGTGGAGCTTAGTAGTAGACGAACTTTTATGCGAGTTGCCTGAGCTCGGCATATCTTAACAAGGATATACAAACGATTATGCTTTGTAATATAGTTGAAATAGGACTCAACTATACAAAAAGGTGGTTTGGATCAGTGGGGCTAAACGTCAATCCGACCAATACCTACCTAATTTCCTTCACTAGGAAGAAAAAACTCAACCTCTAGCTCATCGAGCTAAACGGGGCTGTAACTCAAAGATCCTATGGTGGATGTACATGGCAATTGTGACATAAGGGGTTTGGGGTACTAGAACTAGTCTTAATGCCATGAGGAAGAATCTATATCAAAGGTACAAAGACTGGCTTGCTTATGTGCAGCTGGGGTCATGAAATCTTGCCCAACAGATGCATTAGAAGTGATTCTTAATCTCCCACCTCTCCGCATAGTACTGGAAAGGGTCGCTTAGAATGTTCAGAGACGGAATCATCAAAGAGAACCCGTTTTTAAATAATGACCAACCTTGGGACATGCCTCAGTACGTCTCTACAGAAAAATGGGAAAGAAGTTAGAGCAAAACCAATTATTGGGATAACCTGAGATAGACAAAGACTCTTCTGAGAAATTATGACCATAGTAGATCTGCTAAATGTATCAAATTAAGTAAGAACAATCTAGGAATAATACCAGGAGTTCTATGAAGGCATTAAGGAACTCCAGAGCACTACACAGGAAGCGCTTGAATAGAATCTCTTCCAATTGAAGCCATACCACATTCTAGACTTTTAAAAGGAGTGGAGTAAACACTAGGTTCTCCAGTATCGCAGCAAGAAATTGGGGCACAATAGATCCTTTGGGTCACAGTGTATACGAGATCCGAAAAAAGTACTTACAAGGAAGCAAAAACAGTTATTTTGCCTCGTCAGTATTGGGATTACATAGGTGTTATCTTTATGAATCATTTGGGAAAAGGAAAAACGATTACTGGTCAGTATTATGTCCATTTGATGACAAGTATTGAGTCTGGACTTTAGGTGTTGTGATGTGAAGACAATAGTTGTTAATGGCTGATGATTTTAAGAGTTTCATAACTAAGTCAATTTGAATTATGGGATAGAATTGATAATATTCTTCTGATAGTGTAACAGGATATGTATTTTCAGCTGGAAGGTACATCAAACCATCATTAAAAACATGTTCGTTGTTTAATAAACTAAAAATTCAATATACTCTCGAAAGTAGAAGTATTTTTTGAGCTCATATCTTCAAGGTCGATCAATCGTATATCACTTGATATTTATTTTTTGATATTTATAAAAAATCGTAAGTCTCATAAGTAATTTCGGTTTTTATATGTAAAAATTCCCGCGTTTAATTTAAACATTTCTTAACTTTTTGGGGCTAAACTCTAATTCTATAAAGAATACTATATCTTGGTACGTTTTTATAATAAATAGTATGGAGGACGATAAACATGAAATTCGTGTATTTTTGATACATTATTAAATATAATAATTTGAAGCAGCCGTTTGAGGAATGAAAATGTGTGGAATTTTCAACTAAACAGTTGAGGAAGTCGTAAATTAAAATTTATTTACTCGGCACCTAACCGTAATACGCTAGATTGAATGCAGCGATCTTCTCCAGTTAAATCGCGCCACAATTTTAACCTACGGGAATACGAAGAGCGCGCAGAGATTGGCTACTACGAAATATTAAAAATTATATTTTGAATAAGTGACAGAATATATAATAATTAAGATTATTATAATTTTAATTATCATCATTGCATCGTTTATGCACTAGACGTCGCAATCTTCACCTAAGATAATAGCCAAATCATATATACATAATATAAAAACTAACCAAAATTTTAGATACATTTGACATGCAATATTTCTAGAGATATACGAATAACAGGAGAAATATATAGGAAACTTCCTTGTGGTCGTCGTATCACGAATTCCGCTTGGTGCCTGCCTGCCTGCGCCTTCCGTTTTCCACTTAATGATTTCTCCCTGTTCTAGACAATTAACGAGGGTTAAAAGGGATTCAATTGTACCAACTTAACAGGTGTGGGTAGACTGACCGGAACGAAATTGAACATTTCGACGATGGCAACGAACAGACTATTTATTCTTTAGATAGATGTAGTTAGAATTGTTGACGTCATATAGTCAGTTTTGGGTAATATTGATTGATATTCATCAATGTAATTTATTTTGATAGTTTCTAATTAAGCTGCTTCTATTTCTAGTTTTTTTCAAATTTATCTTTTGACTGTCACTGATACAATTGATTCCTAATGACAAGGAGTGTCAAGTGTCACATTTGATAGCGGATAAACCGTTTCTCAAAGTTCGATAACCTTCGAATGAATTATGGGTGCTACAATATCCTATCCTTGAAAATATAGCTCCTCTGATGATCTGGTATCTATACCAAAGCAGTTTGGATCCACAGTGATTCATAGATACTTCACCGTTCTGGAATATATAAGAGTCATGTGTCTTATTGGCATAATCGGTCTCTTTTGGGTTAATTCTTAGCCTTGCAGGTTGACACCACTGATCTTCATGCTGAAAGCTTTTTGACATTAGATCTCACCAAGCAGCGGCGTCTTTTTCTAGGCAAAGAATAACCGAAGTTTACAAGTTTACCTTGTTAAGATCAACGACTGAATCGTTAATGAACATAGGGCTGAAGACAAAGCTTCATTTCATACATCCAAAAATGTTGTTGAATGTTGACTTCATTATCAATAAAGTCCACCTCTACATCGACTCTTCTATAGCTTAGAACTTCTGTCACCCTTTTTATGTTTTTCAGTTCTATCAGGACTTTTTTAGTTTGATTATTTGCTATACAATTATGTGGTAACCAGGTTTTCCTGGTGGATATTCTCATAATGGACTTTTCTTCTTTCTGTTATTTTCATTTTTTAGTGTTTTCATCGGATCTTTGCAATCATATCTTTTGACTACTGATTCCAGTTCTTCATTGATGTCTTCGTTTTGGTCCACTGACGGAGTATCATTTTTCTGTAATTTCCTCAAAATCTATAATATCAAAAATACTAGAAACCGAGTGCAGGTTGCACCAAATCTTATAATAAACTGAAAAGGAGCCACACAAACCGTGAAAACAAAGCAATGGGAAGATGATAGTTTTTATCTAATATTGAGACAATCCACTTCATGATTCTGTATTCTGTCTGTATAGCAAAATTAGTATCTAATTACGCTCTTAAAGATATCCATCCTAATCCTGCATTAACTTCTTTATCTACTCAGTATTTTTTTAAAAAAGAATTCCAGAATCTTAATCTTCACCATCCTCCTGCAAAACCTGCCATCTTAAGAATATAATGATGGAAACTAATCCAAATGACGAGGACAGTAAAAATAAACGTGAGATCTACTATTATCGAGCTAAAAAAGCTTTAAAAATAGAACTGACACCACAAAGAAAAAGTGTATAAGGGTGCATGACGATTGAGGAAATTTACCTCTCCAGCCTGAAAGTAAGACCCAAAATTTTGGAAAAAAGTTAAGAGTGTAATTGAGCTTGGTTTAGAGAGAGGTAATTTGAAATTAAATTTGGCAACAATTCAGTTCATCTAATAATTTTTTGAATGAACCTTCATTATTTTTCTCAAAATATATGTGGATGTTATGAAAGCAAAATTAGAGACGAATAACATTGATTTTCTCAAAAAAAATAATTACTTATCCCAATTTTCATTTCAATTGTAATGATTGCGTACAGCTACTTTTCGACTTAACCCTATATCATCAAGTTCTACGCGATTTTGAATATATGGATTGATATTGAATGTTCAATTACTGCACAGTACAAAAATTTACGATGTAACAACAGATCCAGTCATAAACCTTTCAGAAATTTACGACGAAAATAAATTTGTATGTTCATCAGCCGTATTTTCAATTTTCCGAAGATATTTTTTCACTTTTTCCTAGTATACGTTCATCCCTTAACCCATAAATGAAGATAAAAATGTTTTCCTTCAATGTATATAATCAAAAACGAGCTACGTATGAAATAATAATTTTTTCTACGTTCGTTATAATATTTACGTTTGAATTTATAAAGAATGTAATTTCAGAATCGGACAAAAACGGCGAAAAGAAGTTTAAAAAGCACATTCATTTCTTGATATTCGTTCAAGATAATCCGTTTTATGTCTAATTAAAAGAAGTGTAGTATTATTATTAGTGATGGAGAGTAATAGTGATGAAAGTTCAAGCTGCACACAAGAAGATGTTGTTGAATCAACAACTGCAGCGACTATGAATCTTCTTCCTGAAAAATCCAAGGAACAGTATTCAAATCCCAAAGTTTCTGTTGCAAGCTCCAGACGATCATTATTTCATGCTTAAGTTAAGACGGCAAAAAATTTTAATGTAAGCTTAAGAAAGGAATTATATAAAATGATATTAACGATATTAATAATACCGAAAATGTTTGAATATTCACAGTATCTAATACAAAAACTCATGTTGAACGTCGATTTACTGTTATTGGTGAAATATCTGATAATATTAATATATAATATTATATATTAAACTTGGTAAAAATTTATAAAAAATATAAAAACCAACGACCCACAAATGTCAAAACAGATCATTTCTTTTTGCAGTAAAGAAACGGAAAATGTTGTAGATATCAATCACAGTTGTACTTTTAATATCATTATTAAAAAATAAAAATTGATAAAAGTTTTGTCGAATTTTGTCTACGGATGTAGAAAATTTTTTGTATGAATTTCGTAGGAATTGCCGCACTCGCTTTCGGCTCGTGCTCATTCTACTCGTGCTATAAAGTATTACTTTACTCACTTGTTGCATAAATAACTATTTATCACTACTTTGAAATTCAATAGAAGTAAAAAGCAGCTACTTATATATATATAATACTAAGTTTGATATGGAAAATTTATGTTCATATCGAATGTAATGATATAAATAAATGGATCAGAATTTACAATCGACATTCGTCGGGATTGTGTAAAGAAACAAAAGTATATGGTAACAATGGAGTCCGACAAATTCTAGCAGTTAAGCATGGCTGAGTATGGATGTGTGATGGTATTAAAGGAACGTGCTTTGAATTAGAAAGTAAGAATCACCGACATTCCTCTCTCTTTAGAACCCAACCAGGATCTCGGAGATAACCTACACTGTATGTACACTGAGAACATTCATTTGAAAACTTAACTCACAGATATATATTCCAAAATTTTATTTGCTCAATCCTTCTCCAATTAAATACTTGATAATAAGGTAAGAATATTCAGTTCATAACATTTGTAATAGATTAAAAATTGAGAAGTAAAAAGTAACGATGAAATTTATAGAGTACATACATACCTAGATCGATAATTTGACTGACAAAAGTAAAATAAGAATCGGAATGTATAATAGAAAACAGACAGACAAGAAATTATAAATTGGGGACGATGTTTCGCAATTTTGTGGAAATTCATAATACAAAAAATTGCACACAATATGAAAAATTTTTAAACAAAAACTATCACATAATAAAATAACGTTAAAAACAATCTCTAAAAGAGAATCGGTAGATGTAATGATGAAAAAATAAACAATTTATTCGCTGTGAATGCTCATATCGTAAAAATTTCAGTTTATTCCGATGGAAGTTTATCAGAACTAGGATGGTGATTCAAATATAAACCGGAATAATTGGATAAACTCGCGAAATATTTATCAACTTGTAAGTGGCTGCACTGGATGTTTTACAGGTGTATTACGGAGCGTAAAAAGTAGAAGGTAACACGTAACCTCACTTTTCGTGTACTTATAACCATGAGCGAAAAAGATGTGATAGTGTCTGTTGCGCAACGCTTCAGTATTTTATGTAAAATTCCTCTCCAAGACTCAAGTGTATGAATAGTGTTCCGCTATCCGAAATGTAGTTTCAGCAAATAATTCCAGTTATCGCAAAATTTAGATAGGTGCCAAGATTGCAACGATATGAAGAGTAAGGAGAAAATTTTTTGCACCAAATATTCACCACATACAGTACTATATTCCGAAGAATAAATTCGTGATTCTGGAGTGGAGGAAAAAAGACCAAGTCGCGCCAGTTAAAGCGTTGTGTACTGTATTTTGGTACATGAGCCTTTGAAATCTGTCTATAGATCAAAACGACGCGATATTCCAATCTGTAGTGCTATATAGCTGCAAGAGAACGCCAGACATCTCGGCTTACGATAAAAATTTTGAAACGAATTGGATTGGGAAACTCTATAGTATCCTATTTATAGTCCAGATCCGTTACCATGCGACTATTATTTATTTGGTGCATTAATAGAAACCCTGCAAACATTTTGTTTGTCGCTACATGTTGATCAGTAAATCTGTTGGAATTCACCGGAAGGTTGTCGAAGTTTATGAGGATGATGTGATGAATTATTGGAATATGTATAAATGCTCTAGGTTTTCAATTAAACGATACTAAAAGTTAATGAGGAAACACACATCAAGACAGAGATGATTTTTTTATTTTGGTCCAGAATAATGGTTCTTTCAAATGTTGACATAGCTCGAGCTGATGCCATGTTTAGAGAAGGACGGAGCTTACGGTAAATAGCTGAATCGCTCGGTATTCAAAGATAGACATTTAATGGCTCCTGAAGTTCGTGGAAGACTTGAAATGGCTCGAAATACACGTCTAAATACAGACAGACTACGGCGGAGACTGATGGAACATGAAATCCTATCAAAGAGACCCGCGACAAGGCCCCAACTTCTGTAAAGACATCGAAGAGAGAGTATTATCATTGTACTCTGGAGAAATGGGGAGAGCGATTTGCTATATGTACCATTCGTGAATCACGGCCTTTTTAAAGAAAATCAGTTATGGTTTGGGGTGGCAATAATTTACACGCCCGTACAGAACTCATTTTATAAATAATGGAGTTCTGACTGCTTGGAGGTGCATCGAGGAAGTTTTCCCAGAGGCTGTGATCCCATTTGCTCCAAATCATTTTAAAATAGGATAATGTTTGTCCATATACCGAATATTTAGAGTGAGTGGGAACCACAGTTCTGGACTAGCCTGCACGATCTCCCGATATAAATCCAATAGAGCATTTGTAGGATAATTTAGGGAGGCGAGTTAGACGTCGTCATTCTCCTCCTAGTGATTTAAACCAACTCTAACTTGTTGTTCGAGAAGAATGGGATTCTATGATGGTGAAGTACGTCCAGAATTTAATTTCTTCGATGCCTGATAGAGCTAAAGCCTTTCGCCATAGCAGAGGGAGTAATACTCGCTAATTTTTTTTAAGAACTTTGTTAATTTTTTTTATTTTGTATTTTTTTTGTAAATAATAGGTATATGGAAATCTAAATTTATCTAGGAAAAGTCTGCAATTTTTATCAGTGTAGAGTAGTAGAAAGACTTGGGCTTTCGGCCTTAACGTGAATGTGATTCATGGTAAGGTTTATCCTAACCTGTTTTTCTTCTCTTCGCAGGATAATCCTTGAGTGGATAAACGACGATGGATGGCGCTTTTATTTCGAAAAAGAAATCAGATACTTACTAACGTAAATCTAGTTTATTAATAGTTTTAATACACTATTGAATCGATAAATTTACTGAGATTTGGACTGTTTAGAATATAAATTTTATCACTTATCAAATATTGAGCGATGTGGCTTTTATACGCTTCAGCAGACTTTTTTTTATAAAATATGTTATAATTTGAACAATTTGCCCTCAACATTTCATTATCTTATTGGCCGAAATGGCCAGTTCTATCCCCCGATTTCACAACAATAGATTTCTTTTTATAAAAAAAATTGAAGGTAAGCTCGGAGAAGAATCTTCTGCACTGGAAGAGCAAGGGCCCTTATCGTAGTCGGAGAGCTGGTCGCCATTTCGACTTTCACAAGACTGAAACTTTTTCTTTATGAGACAATCGAAAAATTCATCTGCCAAATTTTTATGGCCAATGAATCCCGATACTTCAAATTGATCTCAACATACAATGCAAATGAAAATGAACCTTTTATTAAAAAATATGTCAATTATGATGGATCCAAATGACAACCCTGTGAATCAGAAATAAAGCAGCAGCTTAGCAACTAGTTTACAAGATATTTTCTTTAGCAATTAGATTTGGAAGATCGTCTTAGCAATTTTCGATCCAATTTACAGATACTCAAAATTGTCTAATTAAAAATATACTCAAAAACAATTTCACTGTAATTATTAATTCGAGTAATTAAAATTAGTATCTATGCTAGATAGTTAGATTATGTAACTTGAGTTGTAAACATTTCGTTACAAATATATTTCTATAGTTCTTTTTTACACAAAAGTATTTTCTAATGTGGTTGTAGATAAAATATTGTATGATACTCGTGCGTGAAATACTTTCGCTTCACAAATAATTACATTGAGCTCGTTATGTTATTCCGTGCTTCTTTCTCATTTTAATAACTTTCCACATCCAGATCCGAATGATTCCATTAAACTTCCAACTTGTATTCATATGTAACTTCCAATTGGCGAAAGAATTGGCCGCTTCCGATGGTTATACGGTCGTTAAAAGAAGTTCTTCTACTATCAGGTCGTTCAATTCGCACTTAATATTCGAAAATGGAATAGTTGGAACTCCATAAAACGTCAACAGATCGTAACGATGGGATTTCAGCTTTATTTATTTTTTTTTTGTTGAATATACGCGTTGATTTGTTTTATAATAAGTAATTTTATTATGTGTTGTGGATGAATAGTTATTTTTCTATTGAAAGAAGATGGAATAGTTTACTTGTGAAAGTTCTCACCTATTTTATACTAATTTTTCTGATTTTAGAAGAAATTAATAAAGTACATGAAGAAGATAGAGAAACTACGAAAAGTAGTTTGATTCTACGAATTATTATTCATTATAATGAAATTGATCAAGAAAAATGTTAAATACAGTGGGAGTCTTATAAGTAATGTCGATTTTTATATGTGCATTCTTATGCTTTAATTTAAACATTTCATAGCTTTTAAGGACTAAAATCTAATTCTATAAAGAGTTAAATTGCTATATTTTCTTTCAATTATTCTCTATTCTCATGAGTGAACATCACAGCGTTAATTTAATCATCTTGTTAGTGGAGATTTGAATCTAGAAGATCTCAGATCGTCCACCTCTCAGGAAACTAACTTATCACCATAACTCACCGATTATTGGACCTTCTGAAGATTCCATACATCACCTCTTCAAATTATTAAACAAAGTCTATAAAAGTAGAACTTTCTTACGCTAAAAGAAGATGATCAAAAGCAGTGTTTTTCACCAGATGTCTGTTTACAATCCATATTTTATGAATTTAATATAAGTTAGAACCAATTTTAAGAGGACAGCAACTCTTCTTGCTGAAGAAGACTTCTCAGAATCTCCTATAGAACTCAGAGGAGGGGAAGAAGTCTACGCGAAAAACTGTGACGAAAGGAGGATGAGGGTCTGTCGAATTTACAGGGAGTTGGGGGAATGTCATAATTCGCACCCATCCGAGGATTTATCCTGAGTTGGATGTTAGAAAGTGGTGTTCAATATAGTCTTAGAATGGACAGAAACAGAAACAGAAAGAGGTTCAAAGCAAGGACACTCAACTTTTCATTAGAAAATCATCCTAAGTAGCATCTGAATCCAGGGGATGATTTTCATTTACAAATCACAAATCCTTTGCAGATAATGTGTTACTTATGAGTAAAAAAGATAAAAGGAATCTGAATAAGATGTAAGAGTATAGATTGGATAAAGTCCAGGATCACGAATACCTAGAAGTGGAAGTGGAGAACGAAGTAGGCTCGGGAGAAGAAACAAAACGTTCGAGGGACTAGAAGGGACTATTAAGATCAAAAGATATTTCAATTATGCAACCAAGGGAGCTGTATGGCACCATGAAAAGAAAAGAAGAAACTAGAATAAATATATGAGAGATGAAGATATTAAAGAGGATTTTTGGAGGAGTAAAAAAGGAAAACAAGTAAAGGAGCAGACCGAACGCAAAGATCAAAGCTGTATGGTCAAGCTGAAATGGGATATGTAGTCGTAGCAAAAAGACTCTGTTGGATAGACGTAATGGACGAAGATCGTTATTAAGAAGAGAAGGAGTGAGAAGAAATAGAGGTCGTCCATGAAAAAAGTAGATAAAAGCATGTCGATAAGATTTATAAAGTCCGAATAGAAAATCTTACAATGAAACAGCAATAAACAATAATAAATGGATTAAAACAGTACATCGACTCCAAGTTTTATGTATATAAAGCCTGTTGAACTGTTTTTCATATATATTTCTCAAGATAAAACTAGAGCACTGAGTAGAATATATAATTTGGGATGTTCGGAAATGATTTGAAAGTAACCAAAGTGTGTAATAGAATATATGGATAATTTTTGTGTTGTTCAGCGCACAAATATTGCACAAATTTATAACAGATTAGATAATTGTATTGGTCTATAAAATTTGAATGAAAAATTTTCTCTAACTAATGTTTTTTTTTATTGAAATATTCATCGTTAACTTTAAAACCAAAAATAATGATACCTGCCACTACGAGTGACACGCCATTATTTCAATTTAGCCGGTTCTGATATAAATGAGCAAAAACTTCGGGACTTTCTCAAATCCCCGATTTCACTATAAAACAGCGGACTGGTCAAGCGACCTGTCTACGACGATATTTTACTAAAACGACATAAGGAAGACACCTTTCGACCCTCGTTATATATCAATGATCCAGAAATATTCTCTATTCAAATTTACAGATAACTCCAGCAACCTGCTTTCGACATATTAACATTATTTAAGAAAATTGTAGATGAGACTCACGATTTAAGTTAATTTCCATAAACATTACGTGAAATCAAATTAGCATTCGACATTTTAAAAAGAAGGACAGCGGAAGAGTACCCCAAAAGTTAATACGATTGGTGAAACGATTGTGTTAAATTCTAGAGAAAGGATAATGACAAAAGAAGGATCATCTGAGGTAAGACAAGGTAAACACCCATCAGAAAACATTGTTAGGAATGCAGGAAAAAGAGAATTGGGAAAACATCAGAAAAGCCTTCATAGTTTGGTTGGAAAGATCCCTAAGCCTATCATAGTTCATATTTTTCAAAACCAAACTATTTCACGCATTTACCATTCTATAGTCGAGTGTCTGAATCTGAATTTCTCAAAATGTGGAAAACCAAGAGCGGAGATACTGGTAAACACAGCTAAAGATAGAGTCGGGTTTTTCTTAAGAAAATTGACGCGTGAATATTATAGTTCAAAGAGTACCTTATCGCGGGAATTAGCAAACAATGGTTGAAAAAACCGAAAAAAAACGAAAGTGTCCTAAATATACCCCAAACCAATTAGCACTTACACTAAGATGCTGTCGTCAACCAAAGTGGATACATTTTGCTAAGGAGACAGTTCATTGTTATGGATAATGAAGAATATTTCACACTTGCCAATTCGCATACCAAAGGAAACGATTTGTTTTTATACAAAGAAGAGAATGTAGAATATGAAGAAAAAGCCAAATTCGTTAATAAAATCCAGTAAGGGGAGATGCTATAGATTCTGAAAAGAGTGTCGTCCTAAATATATTACAAACCAATTAGCAAGGATACCAAGATGCTATAGTCAACCAAAGTGGATACATTTTGCTAATGAGAGAGTCATGGTTATGGATAACGAAAAAACTACTACCAAAGATTACAATAGAGCAACTACTCAAATTTTCAAACAGTTTTTAAGGTCTGCTAGGTTTTATAATTATTTTGTGTTGTTTATGAATATTTTTCTATCAAATCTGATATAAAAAAGTGTATATTTGCGCGATAGATGTAGCTTGAGTACTTCAACAAAGCCTCGAAGATCATCAACAATATTTTTTCATCATTTTTTACAAGCGGTTCGACCATTATCTTTTGGAATCCTACCAAGTTCTTAATTAATTCTTAAAGTGCTTGTCAAAAATAAAAAAGCACAAAGAACAAATAAAAAAGCCCAGAATATAAATTGCAACTGAGTGGCAAGGTTAAGATAGGTATCATTTTTCTGCGATTTTTATGATAAACAGGCGATTTAGTTCGGCCGCTAATTTCTCAATGCGAAGGCATATATTTGACCACAGAACTGCTTCCTAAAACCTCAGCTTCTTTTAAATATCTAATATAATTGAAGATTCTATATATTAGTATGAAGTATGTCGCCGTTTGGGAAAATTGACCTCAACAATACGTCTTGACATTGATTCCCACTGGTATAATGCACATTGACTTCCTTATTTTGGAAACTAACTTGTATGGATGAAACTTGTTTTCATTTTTTTTTTATTTCAATCCATCTTACTTAAAACGTTGTAGCTATAAGTTCTCAATTGGATTTAAGTATGGTAAATTACCATTCCAATCAAGCACTTCCAATTTATTTTCCCGGATAAAAGTCTGGACCAATTTGTGACCAAGGTTATGTTGAAATATTTCATCAAATGTTTCGACGAATGAACATAAACCGTAGAATTTTGAACTTTTCGACAGAATTCATTATACCTTGAATAATAATTAAATTTCCATTGACATTTGGTGAAAAAAAATCTCCACATCGGTTTAGAAGGATATTTAATAGTATGTCAGATATGGTCTAATGACTTCCACTTCGTCTAACAACATCTAATAGACCTAAACCTTTTGCCATAATTTGCCGAGCTAGAAATTGTTTCTTTCATGTCAGTGGAGCACCATAATAATCATCAATAACACGAAATACTATAATATAACCATCGATCTATTCATAGATACAATCAGAACTAAACTAATTCTTCACGTTGTTGGGTTTCAGTGTGATTTTTTATATTAGCATCTTCTTTTTGATTGTGATTTGAGATCTTCGACCTATTAACCATTACAGTTTACTGAATCTTAGGCCCAATTTGTTTGTTCTCCAAGTTAGTCGTCGGATGAGATGAATTACAAGGTATTTTGCATTTTAATTTTGATGCAGAAGATAACTGTTTAATGTCATAGTTGGCTGTAGGTAACGTGAACAGATTTATTTTCTTTCAATTCAATTGTGCAAGTATTTAGTCACGATGAAATGGTATCTAAGTTTGCTATATTTGGGAAGCAATAGCAGCAATATAATAAGTTGTTGTCGTTGTTGTGTGTGGGAATATCAGCTATGTACTTGAGTATCGGGCCAAGTGCACTCCACTGTGGATGAATTTTGATTTCGCTGGATTAGGAAAGGGTTGTGCGGAAGGTTTCTAAAAAGGCAACCAAACGTTCTTTATATTCAAAAGATGTGTACATAGGTATTAGTTAGCTGGCTTTTAGTATTTATTCTACTTTCTATACAAATGATTTTTCTAGTACTTTCGACATAGCACGTCTTAGACTTATCAATCTATATGATGTCGTTTCGTAAGTTGGTTCACTTGTCTTAGGAATTAGTATGATTTGGACTACACTAGTGCTGGATAGCTCAACCCTATCTGGGTAGGTAATATCCAGTAGATTTTTTGTGATGAAATGATTTTTGACTTGGTTCCCGGCAAATTTTTCAAGAAAGATCTCTAGTTGATACGGAGATTCCAGAATCAACTTTACTTTGAATTTGGAAAACATTTTAGTCAATATCTATTACTAAAATTAAAAAATTGTTTAAAATAATTATATAAATTTATTTAAAAACAACAATATATAAGTTTTTATTAACAATCAGGATATTTTTCACATTCTATGGGTTAATTTGCTGGCGAGTGTTAGATAATCTAACATCTATGTCTTGGTGAGGCTAACATTCAGTGATGCAACCTCTTAAACCTCATATTAGATCGACTTTTGGCCAACTTTTTTTCAGTCTTTTCGCGTTTCGTGGCGCTAACAACTCCACTAGTAGTGGATTTGGGTGGGTTCCTATAATTTTGTGGTATTTGATGATCCTCTCTTGGATAACTTTTTGTACTGTGGGCATTCCAGGTCGACGTAAATGGTGTGATTTGTTACATACCATGAAGCATCTACTAGTTGATGGAGTATTTTAGGTTTAGAGTAATATTTTTATTAGATTTTGAAGCGCAACCCCACAGCTCTAGTCCATATGTCCGTCCATATAGGCTTGATGACAGATTTGTAGATGACATTGTTTTTAAATGAGACTGGATTTTCTTCCTATCAACCAATGCAGCTCTTTTGCTTATATATCAAGTTGTTTTCGTTTTTTTTTGATGTGTTGTTTTCAGTTTTTTGTCTATATGGATTCCTAAGTATTTGGCACCATCTAATAGTGGTATTTCCCTATTGTTTGACTTAACTGGCGGACATGTACCCTTACGTAGCGTGAGTGATTTGGTCTCATTAACTTTAATCCTCCATTATTGTAACCACTCTTTTAATTGGTCAAGATGAGCCTGGAAATATTTTGCTGCTGTTCGTGGCTCTCGACCACCAGAGAGGATGACTTTGTGTTCAACAAAAGTTCCTGTTGTTGTATAATGTATTTCTGGTAAATCTGATGTATACAGTATTTAAAATAGCGGGCCTAGTATGCTACCCTGTGGCACCCATGTTGCCATAGTAAAATTTTCACACTTTTCCTCATTAATTTTTGTTTGGAAGGTTCTGTTGGTTAAATAAGATTTCAGATATGGGTAGTAGTTTGGGGGAAGATTTTTTTTATTTTGTATACCAACCCTCGATTACTCTGTCAAAAAATATAACATATGAATGCGGAATTATGCATCGGTGATTGAGAATTCTTTTTATATTGATTATCTTTGAACATCATGACACTATGAGAACCATATTAAAAAACAATAAAACGCCATTTGGAAACTTACTTAACAATATGATATATAAAATAAGGATAATTAGACAGTTGAAGTGGTGTTTTTCACAATTAATATATAAGAGTGTTTTTATACAAGTTTGAATTATGAAATTTTTCAATAAGCTTCCTCACTATAAAGAATAAGTGTGTTGTTGAACCACATTTTTGAGATAATGTTACAGCGAGAATGGTTGAGATTTCTATTGTTTGATTTGGACCATATTGTAGGGAAATTCATGGAAGCCACTTTTCGAGTCACATTATCATGTAAATTTTCCTTCTTACATTTGCGTCGAATTTAAAAAGACAAGTATAAAGTTGGTGAGGAATAACAAGAACAATAAAGTTTTTTTATATCGATTGAATTGAGCTTGTCTAATGAGTTGGCCCTTCATGTTTAAAATGAGCTTTGAAAGATGAAATTTTTCAATCTTTTCGACATTTGTCTTTAAAGTGAAAACTATTTTATATGGTATTAATTTCCCTCATGAGGTACGATAATTTGCAATAGATTTATTATTTCTATAAACTAAAAATCCGGATTACCCTGTATGGTACATTTTAAGAATAATTTACATGTGCTTGTTGTATGAAAATACTGTATCCAAAATAAATACGCTGGAAAATACGAAGAAGCTTTTAAGTAGAATCAATACAAAAGATGTCCTGCTATCTCTAAGACATTTATCTTAGCCTGCAAGGACACTGCTAGTTACTGGGATGTCCTAGCTCGGAGATTTATAACCGTGGAGAAAACAAGCAAAACAGGTATAAATAAATAAATTGGCGACCGTTTATACACCATGTTTGTATACGAGAAAATAGAAAAGTCAATCTTGTTGTGAAAATATCTCTTTAAGTTCAGTAGCGTGGTTTACACGAAAAATTTATTTCAAACAATTTCAATATTAGTGATTAACACAAATTTTCACCTTCTTGGTCATATTTCCAACGTTTTTATTCCTTATTTCGATGACATCTTTTTTGAAATCCCAGTTAAATTAATTGAGCTCTACTTTACTCATGTATTTAACCATTTCTTAATTAAAACCATCCAATAAATAAAGTGATTCAAACAATAATTGATGCGTGATCTAAACATGATCACCATTCGCCTTTACATCTATAGACTAAAATAAACAAACCTCCTTTCGTTGGCCAATCGGATTTAACTGCAATTGGCTGTTAATTGTTTTTGGTACATCGCTACAGGGTCGGAAGGGTTAGTTTTTATATTTATTTCAATAGATCTTCATTGTATGAAGTTTAATATTTTTAAAATGTCAAATATTGATACAGCTTAAGAAATTTCTAATTTTTGTCACAGTCCATTTGAGAAATAAAACAAAAAATGCATTTTAATATAAATAGAAAAAATTTTGAAATTTCACAAAATGAATGTTGAAGTTAATCCTTCATTTTTAGCCAACGAAAAATTGAAAAAGGTAGGGTGCATTTTTGGAATAGCTCTTTTAAATGTTTATGCAGTGAGAGCCCTCACGAAAGAAAATTATTAATATTGTAGACTGTTTTGAATTAAATGCTATTAAAAGAAAAGTACATCAATATTTTTTTATCTTTTCAAGTTATCCGAGGGAAGCTTTAGGGCTGTTTCGCAGAATATTGGAAATGCTATTGACCATAGGAGTTTTTGAGATAAAACGAACAAAAAAAAAGAACCAATTGAGCTAGCAAAAAATGAATTAATTACATCATCATGGTACTAACAGCGAAGTAACTGAAAATCAAAAGGGAACAAGAAATGTGGAGGAATTATACGAAGATGGTCCCAGAAGTACCTGGCATAACAAAGAAAACACAAAAATTTTGTAAAAAAATATATTTTTCTATTACCGTGCATAGAGTACGTATTTTAGACGCACTTCGACGCACTAATACGAAGCAGTAGTGCGTAAAAAACGTATTATTAAGGTCTCCGTAACGTAGTGACTAGAGTACGAAGCTTGCATGCGGAAGGTCCCAGGTTTAAATCGCGCTCATTCTGTATTTTATTGTTCTATGTAAAAATAAGTATAAATAGGTGGAATTCATGCAGAGATTGATAAATATATTTTATAACGAATCAATAAAAGCGTTAGTGTTTCTTCTAACGAATGATTAAACTTACTTCACGCACTAGTACGTGAAGAAAATCACTATTAAATTTCTTTATTTTGATAAAATTTTTACTAGTAGAGAGAATATTGTATGCAATTCATGTGTAAAGGATACTTGTTACACAAATAAAATAAATATTTTTAACGCAATCTCCCTCTAGATCCATACTCTTTTCTCAGCAATGTTCAACAAGTTTATCATCTTTTATCATAAGAATTGTCAAGGTCCTCAAAATAGCCATGAAGTGGAATATCTTTGACCAGAAGAATTTTTTCAAGTCTGGAAATAGAAAATAATCCGAGGGGGCTAAATCTGGTAAATACAGTGCATGAAGTAGTAATTCAAACTTTTATTAATTAATTTTGGCCATTGCAATAACGGATGTGTGAGTTGGTGCATTGTCTTGATGAAACAACAATTTCTTTTGAACCAAATGTCGCCGTTTTGGCATGATTTCTTCGCTCAAACTTTATAATAAGTTCGCATAGTACTCGTCGTTAATAGTCTCTTTAGAGCTGGTTCTCTCTTTTCAATCCATTCAATCCATTGTTTTGATTGTTATTTTATTTCGGGTGCTAAATGATGGACCTACGTTTCATTCATGGTTATGACTCGCCGTAAAAATTCTGTGAAACATTGCCAAATACTCGATGGTAACTTTTTTTTTCTATAGAGAGCAAACGCGGCACCTGATGTACCACACTTTTTGAAATGCTTACCATGCCATCATCCAGTACCGCTTTGTGGATTTTCTTCAATATTTCTGGAGTCGTCACCTCATTTGGACGATGTTGGTGTTCGCCTCTTTTAAATTCTGTTATTGCTAATAACAGTCTCAGCTAGAGTAGAATATAGTTCATCTGTTAAATTAGTTGGGCTAATCCCTTTCAAATATAAGTAATGATGACCAATTTTTTCAATGCTTACAAATTAACTGAAAACGTTTGACTATTGGTGGAGGCCAAACGAATACTGAACAACAAGTGTTGTATAGATTGTGTACTTTCTAATACATTTCATATATAATTCAATCAACTATCGACATCTCTAGGTCGAGTCAAGCACTTCTTGGATCATTCTCGTAATATCTAAGCTTGGGATCTTCACCTAAATATTATTGAAAACGTTAACACGGGTTGAGTGAATGCCATAACATATAACTGATTTATAAATGATAGATAAAGATATTCATATAGTAATTAACTATTCTGTTGATGTCGTTTGAATCTCAATCACTTAAACTCACTGAAAGTTCTTATTTTTATAAAAAAAAAGAAGTTAATTTACTAGAGTCGATCAACATAATACTTTTTACATGAATATTCTAATCATTTTCTGCTTCTAGTCCCCTTTAACATTTCCAATATCTCCTTCCCCATTGAGTTGAACCACTGATGTACATTACAAATTTATTTCTTGAAATATTTTGACTTCATGATGGAAATCTTTTTATCGAGGATTCCTGCATATCATTTTATTGTCTCTATTCAGCTGACAACGTTGTTTTTGAAGTAAAATAATATCAGTACAGTTATAAAAAGAAAAATGGCATTGTTATCTCCACATGGAGAAATGAAATTTTAAAAAATCAAGATTTATGTTTCACTTACAGAAAGTGATAAAATTCTCCAAATTTACAGAGATATTTCTTGAAATTCACTTGGATTTCATAAGAGGTATATTAAAAAATTTATTACGATACCCATAAAAAATAAAGTGACACCATTAAAAAAGTAAAGAATATCAACAACTCATACAATTTCAAAATTGTGTAATTCTCCATAAAACAGAAGACTGTAGATGATGAAACTAGATCTGTAGATAGATAAATAATTTTATATAAGTGCTGGAAAAAACTAGATCTTTGTTAAAACTGAATTCCTCATGATGGTAAAGCTCTTCGTACAGTCCCAGCTTCAAGGTCAACACTCCTCTTTCAAGTACTTCACCTCGACAAAAAAGCGAATTTATTCAAGTAAGTACCTTCAGCAATAAAAGTTTTTCGTGACTTTTTTTCTACTACTTCAAAATTTAAAACTAATTCATAGCCTTCTGCTAGTCCAAACTATCAAAGGCTGATATCTTTTGAAAATCCATTCTAACATTTCACTGTAAAGTTTGTCAAAATATATCAATCTTGCACCTGTGAGTGCTGGACCTTTGATTTGGTCTGCAATCCGGATCTCCGTGATGCCTAATAACATGAAGATTGCATCTTTGGTGAATATGTGATTGATTGATAAGAAAGTGTGGAAAATATATTCAATTGATTGCAAGAACGATGTGTGATGAAGATGTAACTTGTTGCATTATCAACAACGTGAAGCACAATTTAGAAAGCATGTTACTGATTAGAAAATTATCTAAAAATTACAATGGTATGTGAAGATTTTCGGGAATATCAGTCTACTTCTTCAAAAATCATAAGTAATAGTTTGAAAAACAACGTTTTTTGTTAAAAATTCTATATCAGAAAATGTGATTTTTATTCTGTCTTTATTCAAAATACAATTCATATACAAATGAAGCAGTTTTATAAATACAGACATTGTTATCATATATGATGTATAAATCTCAAATATAATAACAAATTATGATATTGATTAATTCTGTAAAAACAATTTACCTTTGTATATTGAAATGAAAAATGTGACGTTGACTGAACAAACAAAGTATCAACGATTGCCAATAATCCTGTATTCGTTGCTTCCACACCTCTAGCTCATCGGATATAAATGAGTATCAACAACTTTCGGTAGCGACTGTTGTACCGTACCCTACATTCTGTTTTTTATTATGCATCGAACTTAAATACTTGAAATATTGAATATTTTCAGTTAATTTTTGAACATGACAAAAATTATTCATCGTTATGTGATACAAAACTTTTATTTGAAAGGCCTTATCCCAACTAATGTTAAAGCTGAACTAGATTCTAGTTTGGATGAGACTCTTCGTTATCAAAAGTAAAATATTGGATAGCACAGTTCAACGAGACTGTACGATCTGCGAAGACTAGCAACGCAGTGGTCGACCAAATGAGGTGACTACTCTAGAAATGTGGAAGAAAAACCACAAAGTGCTACTGGATGATCATCGACAGGAAGTACTCGAGCTAGCAGACATAGAAAGCATTTCAAAAAGTGCTGTACATCGCATATTAACTGAAAATTTGAACAGGAGAGAGCTGTGCGCAAGATGAGTCCCGTGTTTGCTCTCAATGGAACAAAAACCGCATCGTAAAGATATTTCCTTCGAGTGTTTGGCAAAGACCGTTCCATCTACAGACATCATGGCGTTGGTTTTTTGGGATGCGTGTGGGATAATTTCCATTGATTATCTTAAAAAAGACGAAACTATCAACGGTGACTATCATGTGAGTTTATTGCGAAGAAGTCAAGCAAAAACGGCAGAAGAAAGTTAAGTTAAGTCTTGTTTCATCAAGACAATGCAACAGCTCACACCTATTTTATTGCAATGGCCAAAATTAATGAATTTAAGTCTGAATTGCTACATCATACACCCTATTCGCTAGATTTAACTCCCTTGGAATATTTTCTGTTCCCAGACTTGAGAAAATGGCTCGGTGGTCAAAGAGTGCTTTGTCATTTATAGGTGGTTTGTGGGATCAATATAGCCATAATGGTTTTCTAGCACATTATTTTGCCAACCATTCTTCTCCAAGCCTCAATATTGGGAGTTTCTCTTCGAAACTGCTTCTCAATGTGGCTTCTTGAGTTTGAAATTTTCATTCAGTGTGAAACCGATATGGTACACTCCACAAAAAAAACTTAATTCTGGATGAACTGTTAAAAAATAGTTATTCACGTTATACGTTTTACGTGATTTACGTAGTACGGTACGAGTAGATACTAAGGGACGAGGGGACGAAGGAGCCGGGTCAAGAATATCTAATCGAGTAATAATAACTTCACAGACGTATATGGTAATATGTTATTTTTCATACTGTTTTCAGTTTTGAATAAAAAGCAAAATTATATCAATATATGACATATCATATTTGACATTTTGACGAAAAAAAAAATAAAAATTAACAGAAGACACTAAGGTAACATTGTAAATAAAGAAATACAAAAAATAATTTCCGAAATTATGGCCGATAATTCAAATAAAATTGCTGAGTGCAAATTATTCCAAGTCTTCGAAAAGGTACGACAAAGAATATGGGATGTTTTGCGACTGTCGCAAGAAATACGAGGTATACAACAAAAATCAGACTCTTGAGTTGAATATTCAACTCTGCAAAAGCTCCCTCAATGTCCCTTAGCATAATAAGTAGTTGCCACATCTGACCAAAACACAAAACTTCCTTAAGAATTCTCACTCTTTATAAACTGCATTAATCTAGATCTACCACACTCTTTTTCATATATTTTCGAGTTGAACTTTTTGTGTCTTTTTAAATATACTGCTGAATTTACGCCTTTCTGATAATAATAAGTCTAATTATTTGTCTATGGCTATGAAAGCTTACTTGCTTCGTATTTATGAAATCTAGTAGTACTATTAAAATTGACAACTATTCAACTAACGATCCCAAATAAACTTTTGATCCTGTAACGATTTTTGGTAGAAACGGCTTTGAAAAAAAACTGACGAGTGTTACTTACCCCGTGATTATGACTTGTTGTAACAGGCTCGGGGCAAATTGTAACATTAGGAATTGAAAACCAGTTTTATATTCTATAAATATTTATTTGGCATATTTTACAAACGCTAAAACAGACTTAGACACTTTAAGTCAAATTTTCAATCTAAAAGAAAGCATTCAATAATAAACAAATATGTAACATGTTTTTTATTTACTTAAGCTATTAAGGCATTTTAGGCTTACAGCCATTTATAATCTTAACTGCTTCATTAATCAGACTTTTGATTTATTTAGCATTATAAATTTTAGGTACGTTATAACAAACTTGGACTTTTAAGCTATATTCTTAATCTAATAGAAAAATAATCAAATATTGTCAAAAACATAAACTATAAAGGAACTTTAGGTGTCTAATATATGACTCGTTTTCGATAATGATTTCTAAACCTTTAACCAGCGAAAATTCGTTGTCCTAGAGACAGATAACTTTTGATTTTTGTTCCATTTGTGATTACAAAGAATATTTCAATGCCGATTTTTCAAATACAATTTGTTCCTTTAGAATGTTGCTTACATATTTATTATTGATATCTAATATTCTGCCTAATTTGCGCAAACTAACTCCCAATTTTTGGTAATATACGACTTTTTGTCGATAACGATCTCCAAACTTTTAGTGTTCGAAAATCCGTTGTGCCAGAGACATATAGGTTTTGATTTTTGTTCCATTTGTGATTAAAAAGAATATTTCAATGCCGATTTTTCAAATAGAATTTGTTCCTTTAGAATGTTGCTTACATATTTATTATTGATATCTAATATTCTGCCTAATTTGCGCAAACTAACTCCCAATTTTTGGTAATATACGACTTTTTGTCGATAACGATCTCCAAACTTTTAGTGTTCGAAAATCCGTTGTGCCAGAGACATATAGGTTTTGATTTTTGTTCCATTTGTGATTACAAAGAATATTTCAATGCCGATTTCTTTGATTTTTCAAATAAAATTTGTTCCTTTAGAATGTTGCTTACATATTTATTATTGATATCTAATATTCTGCCTAATTTGCGCAAACTAACTCCCAATTTTTGGTAATATACGACTTTTTGTCGATAACGATCTCCAAACTTTTAGTGTTCGAAAATCCGTTGTGCCAGAGACATATAGGTTTTGATTTTTGTTCCATTTGTGATTACAAAGAATATTTCAATGCCGATTTTTCAAATAGAATTTGTTCCTTTAGAATGTTGCTTACATATTTATTATTGATATCTAATATTCTGCCTAATTTGCGCAAACTAACTCCCAATTTTTGGTAATATACGACTTTTTGTCGATAACGATCTCCAAACTTTTAGTGTTCGAAAATCCGTTGTGCCAGAGACATATAGGTTTTGATTTTTGTTCCATTTGTGATTACAAAGAATATTTCAATGCCGATTTTTCAAATACAATTTGTTCCTTTAGAATGTTGCTTACATATTTATTATTGATATCTAATATTCTGCCTAATTTGCGCAAACTAACTCCCAATTTTTGGTAATATACGACTTTTTGTCGATAACGATCTCCAAACTTTTAGTGTTCGAAAATCCGTTGTGCCAGAGACATATAGGTTTTGATTTTTGTTCCATTTGTGATTACAAAGAATATTTCAATGCTGATTTTTCAAATACAATTTGTTCCTTTAGAATGTTGCTTACATATTTATTATTGATATCTAATATTCTGCCTAATTTGCGCAAACTAACTCCCAATTTTTGGTAATATACGACTTTTTGTCGATAACGATCTCCAAACTTTTAGTGTTCGAAAATCCGTTGTGCCAGAGACATATAGGTTTTGATTTTTGTTCCATTTGTGATTACAAAGAATATTTCAATGCCGATTTTTCAAATACAATTTGTTCCTTTAGAATGTTGCTTACATATTTATTATTGATATCTAATATTCTGCCTAATTTGCGCAAACTAACTCCCAATTTTTGGTAATATACGACTTTTTGTCGATAACGATCTCCAAACTTTTAGTGTTCGAAAATCCGTTGTGCCAGAGACATATAGGTTTTGATTTTTGTTCCATTTGTGATTACAAAGAATATTTCAATGCCGATTTTTCAAATACAATTTGTTCCTTTAGAATGTTGCTTACATATTTATTATTGATATCTAATATTCTGCCTAATTTGCGCAAACTAACTCCCAATTTTTGGTAATATACGACTTTTTGTCGATAACGATCTCCAAACTTTTAGTGTTCGAAAATCCGTTGTGCCAGAGACATATAGGTTTTGATTTTTGTTCCATTTGTGATTACAAAGAATATTTCAATGCTGATTTTTCAAATACAATTTGTTCCTTTAGAATGTTGCTTACATATTTATTATTGATATCTAATATTCTGCCTAATTTGCGCAAACTAACTCCCAATTTTTGGTAATATACGACTTTTTGTCGATAACGATCTCCAAACTTTTAGTGTTCGAAAATCCGTTGTGCCAGAGACATATAGGTTTTGATTTTTGTTCCATTTGTGATTACAAAGAATATTTCAATGCCGATTTTTCAAATACAATTTGTTCCTTTAGAATGTTGCTTACATATTTATTATTGATATCTAATATTCTGCCTAATTTGCGCAAACTAACTCCCAATTTTTGGTAATATACGACTTTTTGTCGATAACGATCTCCAAACTTTTAGTGTTCGAAAATCCGTTGTGCCAGAGACATATAGGTTTTGATTTTTGTTCCATTTGTGATTACAAAGAATATTTCAATGCTGATTTTTCAAATACAATTTGTTCCTTTAGAATGTTGCTTACATATTTATTATTGATATCTAATATTCTGCCTAATTTGCGCAAACTAACTCCCAATTTTTGGTAATATACGACTTTTTGTCGATAACGATCTCCAAACTTTTAGTGTTCGAAAATCCGTTGTGCCAGAGACATATAGGTTTTGATTTTTGTTCCATTTGTGATTACAAAGAATATTTCAATGCCGATTTTTCAAATACAATTTGTTCCTTTAGAATGTTGCTTACATATTTATTATTGATATCTAATATTCTGCCTAATTTGCGCAAACTAACTTCCAATTTTTGGTAATATACGACTTTTTGTCGATAACGATCTCCAAACTTTTAGTGTTCGAAAATCCGTTGTGCCAGAGACATATAGGTTTTGATTTTTGTTCCATTTGTGATTACAAAGAATATTTCAATGCCGATTTTTCAAATAGAATTTGTTCCTTTAGAATGTTGCTTACATATTTATTATTGATATCTAATATTCTGCCTAATTTGCGCAAACTAACTCCCAATTTTTGGTAATATACGACTTTTTGTCGATAACGATCTCCAAACTTTTAGTGTTCGAAAATCCGTTGTGCCAGAGACATATAGGTTTTGATTTTTGTTCCATTTGTGATTACAAAGAATATTTCAATGCTGATTTTTCAAATACAATTTGTTCCTTTAGAATGTTGCTTACATATTTATTATTGATATCTAATATTCTGCCTAATTTGCGCAAACTAACTCCCAATTTTTGGTAATATACGACTTTTTGTCGATAACGATCTCCAAACTTTTAGTGTTCGAAAATCCGTTGTGCCAGAGACATATAGGTTTTGATTTTTGTTCCATTTGTGATTACAAAGAATATTTCAATGCCGATTTTTCAAATACAATTTGTTCCTTTAGAATGTTGCTTACATATTTATTATTGATATCTAATATTCTGCCTAATTTGCGCAAACTAACTCCCAATTTTTGGTAATATACGACTTTTTGTCGATAACGATCTCCAAACTTTTAGTGTTCGAAAATCCGTTGTGCCAGAGACATATAGGTTTTGATTTTTGTTCCATTTGTGATTACAAAGAATATTTCAATGCCGATTTTTCAAATACAATTTGTTCCTTTAGAATGTTGCTTACATATTTATTATTGATATCTAATATTCTGCCTAATTTGCGCAAACTAACTCCCAATTTTTGGTAATATACGACTTTTTGTCGATAACGATCTCCAAACTTTTAGTGTTCGAAAATCCGTTGTGCCAGAGACATATAGGTTTTGATTTTTGTTCCATTTGTGATTACAAAGAATATTTCAATGCAGATTTTTCAAATACAATTTGTTCCTTTAGAATGTTGCTTACATATTTATTATTGATATCTAATATTCTGCCTAATTTGCACAAACTAACTCCCAATTTTTGGTAATATACGACTTTTTGTCGATAACGATCTCCAAACTTTTAGTGTTCGAAAATCCGTTGTGCCAGAGACATATAGGTTTTGATTTTTGTTCCATTTGTGATTACAAAGAATATTTCAATGCCGATTTTTCAAATAGAATTTGTTCCTTTAGAATGTTGCTTACATATTTATTATTGATATCTAATATTCTGCCTAATTTGCGCAAACTAACTCCCAATTTTTGGTAATATACGACTCTTTGTCGGTAACGATCTCCAAACCTTTAGCGATCGAAAATCCGTTGTCCCAGAGACATATAGGTTTTGATTTTTGTTCCATTTGTGATTACAAAGAATATTTCAATGCCGATTTCTTTGATTTTTCAAATAAAATTTGTTCCTTTAGAATGTTGCATTATTTATTATGGATATTGAATATTCTGTTTTTGGTTAGCCGCATCTTTTTTGGCCTCTTTATGCTTTTCTAACTGATCCTGACTTTTTTTCAATCGAAATACCTGTCCCAACAAGCCGCCAGATATCGAACATACACACGAAGTGATTAACCGTAAACTATTTCCCCACACCTTCAATATCTTCTTTTTTGTTGTTTTGTACTTTTTGCTATTTTATCATAAAGTTTCATAAAAAAAGAAATTATTTAAAACGCACCGGCCTAGTAGACACAACCACTAGAAAATCATAAAATCCGTCACAGCCGTAACATGACCAAATGTCAGAGCCGTCGAGGCCATAAACAGGAGTTTTAATCACAACATACCCCATTAGTACACACACAGTACTAAATATACCTATGTGATATTACATCATTCTGTTTGCAATATAAACATTCCTTTATGATTTGACAAATAAATTTCGTACATTTTGCTTTGAAAATGATCATATTGCGCGTTTTCAATTTGATCATAATTAAACGACGACCGACTGGATATAAAACATGAAACGAAATAATTGCTGGCCGAATGAAAATTTGCGCTCGTTAAATCCGTTGTTTACATGCGAATTGCATAATATATACAGAATGTACAATAAACGGTGTGGTTTCTGGATAGCTATTTCCTGTTTCTAATTGCTGTCGTTTCCTTTAAAAAAAACATTTAAATGAATGTACAGTTTCAATGCTCTCGATTATCATTATTCCGAATTGATGACTAGAAAGAAATTATTCTAAGAGGAATGATAATTTATCTCAATTATTGACAAAACTAAAATAACATTAAAGGTACATGGGTTGTTTTTTTTTCACACTCCGATCGCTCTGTGCAGACGCTAAGCAGGCGAAGCTCTCGTACACTCCATCATTATTGACATTCGGTCAGTCGGCGTTGTGCTACAGCCACGTAAACATGTCCGCTATTATTGATGCTTCCGCCAAGTGTGAATTACGACGTGTGATTCGTTTTCTACAGACTGAAAGTCATAGTGTAGCAGAAATCCATCGGAAAATGAGTCGTATGCATGGGGAAAACTTCATGAGTGATGGTGTTGTATGTAATGTATGATGAAGGGGGCCAAGGACGCAAATCTGTTGTTTCAGATGAACTGGTTCAACGAGTTGATAGAATTATTTAAAAAACCGCAGATTCACCATTACTGCTTTGTCTATGGAATTTCCAGAAGTGTCAAGGTTTGAATTTACTGGTGGCAACTTTGTTTGAAGAGGGTATTGAAAAGGTTGTCCACAGACAAATGTCTCAATCTCTCCGGTTATTATTTCTAAAAGTGTATCAAAATTATTGTTTTATATGAAGTTGTCTGAGTAATATGTACGTTCACCATTAAAAATGTTGAAATTTATGGTGAAAATGTCAGATTAGGCATATTCAGATCATTGTTGCCTACAGAGTATGAAATGAGAGGTTTACAGACAATATGAATTGACAGTAAAATGGAAGAAGTTTTGATATAGTCGTTTTTGAAAGGCAGTTCTAATCTTATACAATAATAATTATAAAATTAGATAAATATATTTATGGTTCATTATATTCATAATCAAATAATAAATAATTGAAGATGATACCTTAATGGGGTTGAAGTTGAATCTATAAAACTCACAGAAATACTAAACAAAGACAATTTATAATAACGGTAACTTAAAGCTGTAAGAATTTAGGCATCTGAATTCAAACGTGACCGTATCAGCTTGACTGACGACGAGCGTTCGGGACAGCAAAAATCTTTGATAACCAGTGATATCATAGAACAATACCACCAAATGGTGGTGAAGGTGAAGTAAGTTTTCGAAGGTATATCAAAAGAACGTATTCGAATAAACCTTTCCTAGACATTATTAAAGTGATTCAAGGAAAATTTTTTGTCAATTGTGGATAAAACCTGCATCCAAAACTGTACTTCTAACAAAAATAAAGTGATAGAAAAATTGAAACCACCGATTTTTAGGATACTCGTGATCATCGACTATTACGCATCATTGCTGGATAAAGTGCTGGGAGAAATTGCAGCAAATCGACTGCATTTGAGGAAAAAGAAAGTGCTTTTACATCAAGACAACGCATTTAGTTGATATACGAGGATAAAATTCAGGAACTAAACGCCTATTTTCAGGAGAGCTAAATGAAATAAGTGATAAGGGAATAGGTAAAAAAAAATGATTATAGATTATGATCATCTCTCATAATCAACTGCATTTCTACTATTCTTCACGTAATACGTTTAAATCCATCATTTGAAAGTGTCAACACTCTATTTTCCATTTAAAAAATATATAGTAACCGATTTTCACAGATATTTTTAGTATAATTAAAAATTTATCATATTATTTAACGAAGTAATGTAAACAAAACATTTTTTTTTCTGTTCCAACTTCCACAGTATCCATTACGAGTAATTTGGACTACCTTTGAGAAGAAGAAACCAATATCTATATAAAAAGCACAGTTGCTATTTCGCAATTCCTGTTAAAAATCTACAGTTAAAATTCGACTGGTTTTTTCGACCATTAAACTGCAATAAAACGTTTAAAGTTTCTCAAGAAAGCCACGAGTTGGAAGTTTTCACTTAGGAAATGTCCACCGTTATCATCGGAAAAAAGGAAATGGAAAAGAAGAGCCGTTTTTTAATCATAATTGAGGGTGCTCAACCGCTTTTTCCTTGCTTAAATTCAATTAGTAATTAACGTTGGAATCTGTCTTTATGTAAATGATGATGGTGCCGTCATGGAGCTGTATATTTTATATGGCCCATAACGTTTCCTTCTAACTAGATTTTTAATCATGGTGACACTATTCGAAATTAACAAGAATGAAAATAAGATTTCTGAGTCATCGAAACATTGAGACCTTCATAATAATGTGATTAAAAACAAAACTCACAGTGAATATTGTTTAACAGCATAGAATTATATACGAATTAAATCAATTAAACCTCATATTCTCAGTAAAATAATAAACTTTATTAAAAACATTTTAGCTATTACTCGTGGAAAAACTTGATAAGAACTTAATTAAGAAGAGCTGGGCTTCACAAGATATTAGATTAATTCCCAGTCTCTTTAAATTTAAAATTTAAGTCTGTTTTATATGATGATCAGTTTTCACAACTTACACATGGTTTTAACTAATTTGTTAAAGACAATAATATCAACAAAGTGCTCTAAAATGGTCGTGTCGGTTTTAGAGAGATAGCAGAGGCTCTCTATATTCCTCATGAATATTATCCTCTACACATTTTGGTTGGTGTTTTGGGTACAAGACACTTCAATGTCAAATTCGTATTAAACCAAAGAGTTACAAGAATTTTTGACTATGAGGACGAAACTACCCAGCAAAATAGCAAATGGTGCTCCAAATATGAGCCGAAAGCAACAAAGCCACCTCGAAGTCCATTGGAAATCATCATTTTCTTCAATTATCGTTGTTTGGTTCATCATGAATTGTTTAAATACGTCAAACGTTCAATAATGATTACTAATTGGCTGTTTTGAGGAATCTAGCTTGAGCAATTCGTTATAAACGAACTGATTTATGGACAACAATTCATGGATTTACCATCACGATAATGGGCTGTCAGATTTCAGCATAATTGTGACTGATTTTTCAGCTAAACATGAAACGGGAGTCATCGATCAGCCACCTAAACTAAGTTGAATTTGCACGAAGACCAGGTTGATATAATCCAAAATTATCTAAAACTTAGTTTAGAAATTTATGTAAACAAACAATCTCTATAATTAAACAAAACGTGAATTGTTTGCTACTAGTCTCAAACAAAAACCATGAAAGAAAATATAATATATAGATGATTATTACTCATATAAAACATTTGTATAAAGAATCGTAAATAATTGTGTGTATATAGTCGATAATTGTATTTGATATGTTTATACGTATTCACCTGACTGTAAATTGTTATTTAGTGTATAATTATATACCTGGTGATGTAGAAGATGTCTTTTATTTTCCACCCTGTATTCCCGATTGCGGTAAGACTTTCCATGGAGGTGGCATAAGACGTAAGCGTTATACTTCAACGTAACCATACACCACATACCATATTCGATAGATTTGGTTCCCTGGGACTTTTTCTCAGATATTTACTTTGGGCAACCTACTTAACGTACTAGAGGCCATCCTAGCCATGCTTGTATTGTCTTGGAAGGAGTCTATTTTTAAAACAATAATGAAGATAATAATGTGAAAATTCGTCATTTGATCACATTGTATATCATATCTAGGTAATGAGATTTTTTATTTCAATATAAGAGAGAGGAAAATCCATGAAAACAATCACAGTAAATGTATACAATGCTGGCTGATCTTATGTAGGGGAAGTATATGAGATGATAAAAGAAAAAATTAAATATATGGAAGAAGAACTAATAAAGAACTCCAATCTCTCCAATCAAATCTGCAGATTCGCAAGGAAACTTCCAGAGGGTAGTCCGCCTGACGATGTCAAAATCAAAGAGCAATTTCTTGTACACGGGTGTTGTTATAATTTTAGCCAGGTCAGACTGTTAGTTTTGTTTTATTGTGTGATAAAAAACATTATCGGTACGTGATTGGTTTCTTGTATTTGAAAGGGAAATCACGCATCGATTTCATACGTTTAAATGCCGTATATGTTGACTTTTCTCTTTCGATAGCGACTGTCGAATTGCTTCATAGTATTCATAACTAATTTTTGTTGAGGTACCTACTTCCAGGTGCCCCGGCGGCAACCACCACGTAAGGTAACGTGACAAAAGTTAACAATATCGTATTGTCAGACCGCGGATAGAAGATGCATGAACAATAAGCATTTTAAAAGATCCCGTTCTGAATGAAATTTGGGCATGAAAAAACGTGTTAAGGGACATGACAGTCGACAAAACATGAATTTACCAGAGACCAAAGTTCAAGTTGAAACAGCGAATTCCACCCGGTAAACGTACTCCAATCGGCCAGAAAATTGATGGCCAATAGTTTTATAGAATTCACTACATGGTATATCTGGGGAAGACAAAACGGTTCAGAGCAGTACTATGTTCAATTGTGGCCGCTTTTGACAGAAAAAACCTTCATCCTTTCCACGGTCGAATTGGGTTACGAATCGCTGCCCATTCCATCGTATTTTCCAGATTTGGTTCCGTGCAACTTCTTTATGTTCATTCTTCAGGAGGAAATGTTAATCGGTTAAGAAGATCATCGCCACAACGGATTCCTTCCTTACATACCACAAAAAAAACGTATTCTTCAGACGGATTGAAGAAGTTGGAACATCGTTGGGTCAATTGTATCTAAGTGAGAATTCTGAGAATCTGTTAGTTCCATATAAATCTATATATTTTCAATTGCAGTTTATTCAAAATAATTCATATATTTAATACCATTAATTGGTGGTATAATTAGATTTATTCTTGATAGTTATTTTTCTGTTTTAAAAACAAAACTAGTAATTTTGTTTAATGGTATTTGGAGTACCAAAGAAAATTGAAGATTATGATTTTAATTATTAGACACAAGTTCTATATGTGATATAAGTTTTGGATATTGTCATATTATGACATTACATCAAGCTCGTATACAAGTAGATAAAAAGTATTACAATTATGAACTTTCTAATCAACCTTTTTAATATTCCAACGGCCTAATTACCCGTTAAAACATTCAGAATTTTCCTCTCATAAATAATTCTCACAAAACACCCGGTTAATTGAAAATGAACCTTCATTACGTTCCGTGAAAATTAGGGCCGGACTAAAATTGCGATAAAATAAAAATGAAAATAATATATTTAAAAGCAAAAATTATAATAATGTTTATTCGATCCTATCAAATTATATATTTTTTATTTAATTTCTTTTGAACAAATAATAGTATGATCTATAACTAATTATGAGTTCCATTACCTTATTGGAATAAAAGAGAAAGGGCTGTTGAAAATATTTAGTTTTATGCTAGGAAAACTTGATAATTTAATTAACGAAGTTCCTGATAGGAAATATCTGTCGACAAAGGTTATGGATCGAATCCAAATTTCAGTTTATTTCCAAGAGTAAACTCCCAGCAGTTCATCTTCTCAAAGACATAATAGACCTGGATAGAAGCTTTTCAAAAAGATAAAAAACAATAGTAGTACCGAACCCATTGGGAAAAGAAGAGAAAATAATTAAAATAAAAGGTAAATAATTTAAGGGTAATTTATGGTCGGAAAGGTTATAGTTGTAGGTGATAAGAAGACCTACAACTTTTGTATTTATACTTACTTTATATAACCTCATGGGAAAAATTGAAATAAATAACCAAGCTTTTGCTTTTTTTATTCTTATATTTTACAAAAAACATTTTTTCTTCATGAAATTTCGTGAGAACTGAGCTTTCTATGTCCCACGACACACAGTAATTTATTTGATTTGTATATTCATTATTTTGACTTAATATCGAAAGAGCACCATAATTTTCAAATTCAAAATATCAGCTTTTTTTGAAAAAGCGGTGAGTTTTTTGTTCTTCAAAATCTCTTTTTCTGAATAGCGAAGAAAAATACTACGATCACTATCGTAAATTTTTTCAGAAAAGGCATATAAAAACTAACATGCCAAAAATTTTTCAAGTATGAGTATAATTTTGAGTTATTTATTAAAATTTTACACTCAAATAACTAAAAATTGGACATAATGATGAAACAAAATTTCCGGCTTTGAACCTTTTTCGATTTTTTTTTACTTTTTTGAAAAAATGTACCATAATGATCAGAAATTAGACATATTTTGACCGGGAAAAAATGAATATTTCATATCAAATAAATTACTGTGTGTGTGGGACATAAAAGTAAGTTTTAACAAAATTTGTTGAAAAAACAATATTTTTTGTAAAATTAAAATGAAAAACCCAAAACTTAATTATCCTAATTTTGCACATAAATTTTCAGGTTATGTGAAAAAAGTATAAATATATAAGTTGTAGATCTTTTTATTATCTACAACTTTTCCATAGGACTTGTAACTCCAGCTTTATATGAATACCGAGACTGAAAATGTTGGGTTTCAATAGAAGACATCAGAAGAAGGCATACATTAATAATATATTAATCTAGTCAAAATTGAAATAAAATGATTTTTGAATAATCCGTCCTCATATTAAAGTTGACATTGTAATTTAAAAAAAGAAGGTTGTAATTGGATTTTTTATACATAGGAAGGTACTATTTTTGACCCATCTCAACTTAAATAGGTTCAAATAAACACTTTAAATGTCGTAACTGATATAACTATGATTGAAATCAAGACCCAACATTTTGATGACGAATTTTAAAATCAAAATTCTCCTCGCATTGCGCTGTTTTGTACGTCATTTTTATTTATAATCAACACTTTTCGAATAATCGTAATTGTATGTTATATTTTTACATCCAGTCGTTTTCCCTCGAAATTTTACTACTCCGATCCTGTCTGAAAATGAAGCATGTAAATATGAATATGTATACATATACGCCTACTCCCTTATCATATATGAAGCTTTTTAACTTTTATGACCACAAAAAAATTAGCTTTTTTCTAAATCCATCACTAATTCAATTTTTCTCTCGTTTATCATGAATTTTCACGTTCGGAAAAAATAACTTTCTAATTGAACTCACTTTGTTTTTGTTATAGTTACTGTTTATGTTATTTTAAGTGAGTTTGTTCTCAATTCAATATTCGAAAATTCCAAATGAAAATAACGTGTATCATGATTAGTTTTTCCTTTGGAACCACGTTGACGTCAACAAGGAAAACCTAACCTTAAAATAATGAATTACAGCAACTTTTTTTCAATTGAACTCCATGAGGACTCAAAGTGCGAAAGGTCTTCGATCTTCGCACGAAAATGTTCGAACCGCGAACATTTTCGTGCGATGTTTTCCTATAACTTTCGATGTGGATTATACCAAAAACTCGCTTCGACTTTTTTGATAAATAATCATCTTGAGATACGGTATTTCATTGGTTTTCCGAATTCAATTGTGATCGCTAAAGGATGAATTACGTGGTCGTGTATAAACTGAGGCTTCATTTCAACTTGCATAGATTCAATATTTGGCTATCAAAAAGATTTTCTCGCGAGGTCGATATCACATATTTGGAGGTTGAAAGCTTCTACAATTGGTTCAAACGCACGCAAAATTGTATTGATCTTAATGGAAACAATAAAGACATATCCAAAATTTAAATAATAATATACGGCTTAGAGGTATAGACACTCAAAGAAAATCTGCTCAAATATTTGGAATAGTTTGTGGGTTTATCGCCGTATTTTAAGTTGGATCAATACAGTTAAAAATACCGAGAATTTGAGCGAATCGCAAGGCAAAATAATGTGTAGCAAGATAATAGATCGCCGCATAAAATCATGTTTGAAAAATCTTTGTCAATGGTTTGGGAAATTAACAAATGATAAAACACTGAGTTAAGTATGATTGTCCCTAACGGTTCCAGAAACACCAATTCGATTATCAATATTTTATTTAGTGCCCAACAAAGGGATTAGCCCTCTTAGACGAAATATATAACATACATTCAAGGAAAGTAACTACATGATTTATCAAATAACATAACAGGTAAAGTGATTGTTTAATCAAGCCAAAGTAAGTTTGGATTACGAAAAAGAAACTGTAGAGAGAGATCCGTTAAAGAAGCTTCATAAATTGTCCCATAAAATACACGTCGGAAAGAAAAATAAAGCGTCTTGAAGCGACGATTTCGGGAAAGAGAGCAATCTGCAGGTGATTGAAGTGGGTGCTCTTTCTCGTTTCTTCATCATAAAATTCCGGAATCCTGAAAGATAAACACCAGAGAGTGAATTGATGAAACGAAATAAGTGTTTAATTCCTATTTGAAACGAGAGTTTGAATTTAAAATGCAAATTCAGATTTAGTGAATGGATTAGGGGACAGGGAGAGGTGGATGAAGGAAGGAAACGGCACCTAGTATTTATAATACCAGGGATAACGAATTAATACACAATATAAAAAATTATATTTTTTAAGATGATTTTTTTTAGTATAAGAAAAGAAAAATTTGGTTGATAAAAATTCGAAACGTGAGTTTTTATGGTTTTCAGAAGGTAGTACAGGTATATTTAACTTACCAAAGTAAATTTTCTTCAGTAAAGTAATATCTTAAATTAGTAGGATCCAGTGTTCAATTTGGTAAGTTCAAGTTACAAGTCTTAAATGTGGTTACATGCTAATCATTATTCTTGATCTCACTCTTTGGTTTTAATTCTCACTCGGTTCTTCTTTGAAAATACCTCGGAAGCAAAAGCCACGTGCAGAGATGAAAAAACAACAGCAAGCAGAGCGACAAATGTTTTGAGAGCAGCTGGAGCTCCTCTTTAGATACGACTTTGTTCAAAAAGACATACTACGCTGCAGGCAGCTAGAAGAGCGATATAAATGCAGGCCACGCGCGCCTTTGAAATTGGATTGGTCGATTTTTAATGGTACTAGGCTTCAATATGATCCTTCAATATATTATCGTTATCATCCTTTGCTTTGTTATTGGATCAATTAATGAAAAATTCCAATATTGCGATGCTTTCAAATGGAAAGTTGAAACTATTGGAATGCGTTGTTCCAGTGGTAAAGTTTCACATCCTACTTGGTGAACCAAATCATTAAGAACTTAATTGTTAAGTATTATAAATGAGTCAAAGCAATTTTTAATCAAATTAAGAAAGTACAACTCTTGCTTTCAATCGTATTGATTCGCTAGTATTGCAAATTTGGGGGCTAGAATTTGGTTTCCTCGCGAAGCTATACCATCATATCTTGTTTATAAAATAAACATTCTTGATAATGCAAATTTTCTATAAAACAAATCCACTAAGTTTGGCTGTATCATCCATATGGAACAATCATTTTGAAATCCAATGAAACTCGTGGCCATAAATAACGCACCACTCTTTATTTCAATATCAAAACCTAAAATGTTATTCTTGTGATGCTTGAGACTGCGCAGAACCGAGCTGGAGCCTCGGAGGATAGAGAAAGCGTTATCATTCTGTCTTTCTTAGTCGAAACAGGTTCCACTTAGAAATTGTCTATATAGGAGTATTTCTGAATACTGTATTTGTATTTCTTTCTATATTAAAAAAAAATAAGCAGTTTCTATTGAAATCAAATGTTTTCATTAAGATATTCATGTAAATAGGTGAATTAATCAATTACCACTCGTATATCGAAATCTAGAAGTAAAGCTCCAACAAGTTTAAAGCTTTTGGACAAACATGGACACACCTAAATCTATAACCGCTGCTTTCATAGGATTATCGGTGAACAGATCAAAACCAACTTGCTGGAATTTAATGTTATAATCTTACTTATCGTCAGGACCGGTTTAAATTTGAACAACAAATGTAGAAATTGTGTTCTACTAACTCATTTAAATCTAGATAAATACCACTCAGAAATAAGTTACCGAAAGTAATTGTTGAATAATTATTTCAAGGGACGATTATTATGACTGTATCAAAGTGATTTTAGCTCCTAATTTTGAAATATGTAATCTAAACATAAATTTTGTGAACTAACAGCTGGAATACTCAAGTGGTTTGGTGTAATATAATGACTTATATATACTCGGAGCTAAACCTGTTAAATACCTGTTTTATTGTCGAGATTCGAATTATCAATTTTCATATTGGACAAATTTTGTTCAAATATAAAATAAATATTAGGAATGTTTACACAAAAATATCGCAAGCAAACATACATTTCAGCATAAATCAATTATTAATAGTTATATATATAATCAGATTATCACCGATTTGTTATTAATTATACGAAATCGAATCGAAACAAATGATCCGAATATATAACGGAGTACGTTACATAATTCTCATTAAAATCATTACCATACCCATGAGAATGAATGAAGATTACCAAAAAGTCCTTTGTATGGTTGACACAGACAGCTACACGCGCACACACCAATATACATTTATACAAATACGCCACATTTTAGAAAACAGAGACGTATCTACAATTTATTTATTAGACGACGACGCCATCTCAAAGTTGTTCGTTCTGTATTCATTAACATACCGAAAGTTGCGTTTTGAGTGTTCCATGTAGTGAAAGTGACAGTTCCGTACTGTAAAACACTTTGGAGTCACTCTAGAGTGACTCTAGCCACTTCAATGTTGACAGTTGAAAATTTCACTTCGATGATTTTGCATAACCTTAAATTTTTAATTTTCTGAAATTATTTGTTTTATCCAAAGTTTTATCTAAATTAATGAAAAACGATGAATTATGTTGAAAAAGAAGAAATCAGCGATGAAGTGTTACTCGTATCCACGCCATTTGATGTTTATAATTCTCTATTATTCATTTTCTTTCCTTCTAAAAATAACTATTTATTTATTTACATATTATCGATACAAAAATATTTGGTAAATATGAAGGAATGGCTTTTCCACGTGCAATTCTAATAATAATTGCACAGAATAATAGTAAACGGTTTGGAGTAGCCAAAAGCCCGCTGTATTGAAGATTTTTTCCAATAAAAACTGGACATTTTGTTTTTATTTCGATAACAAGAATGTCTTCCTAAACTTCACAGAAAATTTCAAGAGTTTAATTCAGTTGTAACTTGCAAGGTGTAGTATGAATTCTAGTAGGATTATGGACAACTTTGAAGGAGCGTATAAACGTCAAAAAATGGTTACATTAACAGAGTCATATTGTCAAAAAAAGTATTACAATTTGTATACAAAAGTTTGTAAAAAAACAAACATAAAAACATCTAAATAAAGATACAAATAAACCAGTATGCAGCATGTCCGGAATTAAATATTATTATTAGAATAGAAGTCGTTTACAGATTAGAAGGCACTTTCCAGTGCTGATATCGATTTAATTTCAATTTGCAAGTGATTGTGCATTTTTTGCATTGTGAAATATTGAGCACTCAACGTGGAGTGGGTAGTTGAAGGTCGTGCTAGGCGTTCCGAAGTGGATAGCCCTGCAACAATCTTCTGGAGAAGCCCGCTTACGAATTAGGCAAACTGATTCAAAGATGAATAAGGGAGGAAGTATGGGGATATCTACAGAGTTATCAAAGAAAACAAATTTCAAATAGACCATCATTTGAAAGGAAGACTACGAAGAAAAGTGCAGTTTGTGATGACAAAAATTTCCCTGGAATGAGTCGAGGCTCACTATGGAAATTTTCAAAAGAAATAGGATTTTTGTGGAAAAAGCTTTTCAGTTGGTGAATTTCAATAGAAAGAAACGATATTGTAGTATGCAGAAGAAATTACCTTAAGACTATAAAGGAAATGAGAAACCAAAGAAGAACTTTCTTTCATTTAGATGAAATATAGATCAACGAGGAATAGATACAATTAATTTTGACAAGATGAAACTGCATAAGTCAATACCATCCATTGTACAAATAAAAGGCTTTTGGTCGTTTGTCATCATAGCATTTTGTACACACGCTGGAGGTTCCATTATTATTTTGTATTGTCTAAAACTATATTAAACTACTTTTCTACTAAATTTCACTATAAGAGGAGGATGGATCGTAGAAAGGCCGTGGAAAGGATTCAATAGTTTTTTCATCATCGTAAATATTGTTATCATTCCAGCACCGCATTATGGAGCTTTCAAAAAAAGTTGTGGACTGGCAGAAACTAACACAGACTTTTTTTTGAATAATTTATATACTGGTTCAAATCCCCCATCAGGAAAGGGGCGCAGATTCATAATAGTACACATCGGCAGTTTAAACGGTTTTGTTGAAGGTGGTTTATTGGCTATTGAATCTACTAGTTCCATTGACTAACAAGAGGATATGAATGCTGATGTTTCCAAAGAAAGGAAAGACGAGATTTTTAGAAAAATTGCCCATAACCACATGGTTAAAAGAAGATTTACAGAGTTGGCGAAGTTCAAAAATTATCCCTGGTTCTCAGAAAAAAGAAATTCTTTGTGATCCCTTTTCAAAGAGGGCTATAAAAAATTTGAAATTGATGAAGTCGTAGATGGATAGATCTCCACCATATCATTGCGAACTAAACCCGATAGAACTTATATGGGTACAGTTCACCATTACTCTCAAATGTAATACTGTGGAGTGGACTGTTATTTGTAGCCCTGCGTATTTGACATTTTAAAGTTTTTCTTCTAATTCTAATACTGTATATTCAACATATCTGATTCCCACGTAACAAAGACCCAACCTAACAAAAATACAAGACATTTTTTTCCATGATCGTTTAAAAATTTTTAACATAGTCTCCTTTTGAGTCTATGAACCAGAGATGCTCCAATTTATTTGATGGTTAAGACGCAGGAATAAGTCGTTGGGTACAATAACTGGTGAATAGGGCCGGTGGTTAACCGATTCAAAATACAATTTTAGTCATAACGATCATGGACTATCTCATCCCTTTTCGGAGCAGGTTCGCCCTTTGTAATCGTCTGTCTTGACTGTTTTAGGAGTGTAGTAATGAATCCAGGTTTTCCTGAATCCGCTTAAACTTAAACAACATCTAATCTGCGGATAGCTTCCACATAGTTTTTTTAAGTAATATATAGCAAATGTGTTCTTCTGAGAACCTTTTAGATTTCTTTTAGATAATCTTAATCAGACGGTCGTCCAGTACCATTTAGTTAATTTTTTCTCTGCTGATTGTCATAAATCGCCCGTCATCAGTCAAGTTGATAGGTCACGTCTGAATTCATGTGCCCAAAATTTGAAAGTCATAAATTATTGTGTAAAGTCTCCGGACACAGGGTTTAATTCTTTTTTTCGTGGGAGTATTGCCTTTCAAACAAATATTTAATGCGTTTGTAACGGCTTATAAGGCTGATAAATTGCATTTCTAAATTCAATTTTCCGTAGTACCGCCACTGGGAAAATTCATTTTGTCAGTAAAGCTATGAAATAGTGAGTACGACAACGTAGTAATGGGCAATGACATGCACGGTGCGCTTCAATTGGTATAAAACGTGCTGATTAGTCGGTACAGACTGAAACATGGCAGATATACCGGACTTTTAATATAACATCAGTAATGAAGATCATTTTCAAACAGGTCCGCCGTTCTATAATTATTAGTTCGAATAGCGGGACGAATAATTTTGTACGATATAAACGATGGGTGATGGGATGTTATTAATGTCGAAATGTTTCATTGTTTCGGTTTATATTTTTGCTTGTAGAATAATCACGAGTGAATTTTACGTGATATCAACGAGAGAAGGTGTTAATAAACTTTGGTTTGCTCTTATTGTCTAATAACAAAGCACAAAAAAAAAACTTGGTATAAATGTCCGTCATCAAATATCGAAAAAGTTATCGGAAGATTCTCACACAAAACCATACTGGGCTTACAAATGTGGATGGGGAACTCATCATAAAGAATAGTACTTAATACAACAAGCAAAGATAATTTCGGTACAATTAAATCAAAGAAGAATTTGTTGCTTCAAAGTTTTATTTGTAACTTAAAAAACTGGTAGCAGTGAAATTCTAAAATTTACCAAGTTTTTTCCTTTGTGGTCACTACGATTTAGGAAATTATTCTAAATCACTAGCATCACATTTTCTTCAGAATCATTGACGTTTATATTAATTTCTATCTATTTTAAACTGGTATATGTTGGATTATATTAGTTTTCATTTTTTTACGTGATTTATGACATTTCTCCAATTATCGGTGCTTATATTTGAATATAATTTCATTATAAATTCCATAACGGAAGTGGAATTTTTTGATGAACCTTTAATAGTTCTTGTCTTTTTACTTGGGACCATATTAATTCGTTTGGTAATTAATTCTTTCATCTAGAGTATATTCTCTGGCAATTATTTTTGTTTCTAAGACCTCTAGGAGCTGCTGTATGTTTGCTTTGGAAAAATATTCATTTGGAATTTCAAGGATTTTGTCTTGAATGATACTGTTTGCTTGTAGTGAACCATAATCGAAAAAGGTCCCTTCAATATTAATGTAATATACATATATATTTACTCCTGAAATTCCCTTTTTTTTTCAATTATTATTTTTCTAGACTTTACGAACAGTATAGTAGCTGTTTCATCCAAATAATAGATTTGACTTGCCTCTTTACGACATTGTCAAATTTTTGTTGTATATTCGTTACTCCATTTTATCGAATGACCACTTTCCATTACTGTTTGCTTTTTATTCACTGTTTTACATCTAGAACCATGGTTTTCGGAAAATCTTCGTGTAGAACATACCAAGGATATGTTCGTTGCAATTTTGTTGAATGTAGACTGAGAAGTGTTTGTCAAAAACTTTGTATAACATTTCTTCAGGACATTCCTCGACTACAAAGTCAGTTAAAAACGGTCAAAATCACATTTTGAGCATCTGTTGATAGATGTTGCCGTCTCTTTTCAATCGTTTGGACTTACTTTTTGCTAGGCTCCAGTAGGACGTTTACCGAATCTGCAAATCGACTTGTTGATGGTTTTACTTCATAATTATAAAAAACCTATTTCTAATTATGTATAATATCTTATATACGTTCATTATTCTGGACGTTTTCCAAACAACCAAAACGGCTTCATAGTATTTTTCTTGAAGCTTTGCACAAAAAAATCATTTCAACTTCGCACAATCAATATTTAGTGTCTGCATGTATAAGTGTGATCTGTAATTTATAACGAAGTTATCTTTAGACTGACCTACAACAACTTCTATATATAGGCAAAGAGAAAGAAAGAAAAACTTCACCAACCGATTTGCTAGTTTTTGGTGTTAGGACTTAGACTTTTCTATGTGTTTCCTTCAATACTCATTTCTAGAATTCTGTAATTCCAAGGCAGGATCCCCATCAAAATGACATAAGGACCTTTTCACATCACGTTTATTTTAATAATGTAATCAATCCGCTGTCCACTTGTTTATAATACGTCGAGATTGCTTACAGAAAACATGCTTACGTTTTATAAAATAATGTAAGTACTCCAAATTAATTGAGAAAATAATAAACTTATAAATTAAACATATTATCGTCTTTTTAAGGTTAATTTAATGCTATGTCTACCTTCTTTTTACATTTAATAGTTTCATGAACTTTCTCGTTATGGTTTTAATAATTTCTAATCGAATAAAAATTAGGAATAAAATTCTTCTAAACCGAATCCTTTTAAACGACTGTTTACATAATCAGATACTGATTTTAAACTGTTTTTTTTTCAGTCTCTGAAGACGATAACTTGGTTATCGAAACGTTCGTCAGGTAGTGTAATTTTGAGTGTTGATGTAGTCGTAATGTGAACAGTGTGTTCAGTATGAATATCAACAACGTTTCCAGGAATTCCAGTTTAGATCCCAAATCTATCATATAAACAATTTTTTTAGTTATAAAATTTATAAGACAGAAATCACGTTAGTTATTTTTATTATTATTTGAAATAAAAATTTCAAGCGAAATAATTTAATGACATCTTTATAACACAAAAAAAGGTCTGAGGCATCCCAAATAAATAAAAGATCCATTTAAAAACGAGTCCTTAATGGACAGTCTTCCCTCTAAAACAACAAAATCGAAAAGCAATCAATCTGGGGGCTATCCAGGTCCAATTAAGCTCACGTATAGATCGAATACTATATATATACCTACACTATGTATAAGGTGATGCATTTCGTCAGCGGACGTGCCTGACGAGGTGGACAATCCCCCGATTCCGACGGTGGCTAAGCTTCCAACCGACTGTTTGATGGATTACCTCATCTATTAAAGCCGATTGCCGTACGAAATCCCTGTTTAGCGATCTCCACAGCACTTGTAGTTAACCGTGTGGCAATAGTACAAGAAAATTACGATTTTTCGTAGAAAATAAAAATGGGGGGACCAAAAATCCTTACTACATATTTAAACAGTTTAGTAAGTAAGTAAGCGTGGACTGAGAATGTTATTAATTATTTTTCGTAATTTGGCAATTGTCACATTTCTCTGTTAGGAGTTTAGTTCCAGAAAGAAAGAAAGAAATACCAACGACATTAAATAGTTGCCAAGTTTTATTAATTGAGATCTGAATAAAAACAATTTACGATAACTTTTTTCGTATTGAGATTGACATTTCGATTAGAAGAAAGTCAGGATCAGACAAAAATGCGAAAAAAGGTCAAGAGAGAGGCTTTGATTGAATCGGCCCATGAAAAACTGGGAGTCAGTTTACGAAAATGGGCAGAATTATCAACATTGTCTAAAAATCAAGAAAATCAGCGCTCAAATATTCTGAAAAGCAATAAATTGAACATAAATCATAACTCAGAAGTCGGGGTCGTGATAAACCAAAAAAAAAAAATCAAAATTATAGGTTTTAAACAAGAAAAAAACAATATCCAAACAGGACATCTTCCGGTCGCGTAGTAGGATGAAAATTTGATGAAATTTGCCAAAAATCTTCATTTTAACTTTTTTTTTGTTTAATGTTTGAAGTAGAAGTTTCCGATATGCAATAGTTGATATATATCCTGAATCAATTATGTATTAGTTTGATTTAGGTCATGCCTTAGTTACAAAATACTCCGAATTTAGATATTCTGAGCAAAGCGCTGCATCCAAAATACGTGGACGTTACCCAAAGGAGGCGATTTTTCAAGGTTTTTCGACCTACTTCTCAAGGTGTTAATACTACTACTTTGATCTAAGCTTCTCACCACTCCTATAATGTCACTTCTGTACATCTCGATAAGTTTCCAAAGCTTTTACTTGATAGGAAATATTTTGAATTATCCTGGGACTGGAGTAAGACTAGATCTTTTTCTTTAGTCTTAATATAGTGGCCTGTTCCAAAATATAGAGTCCCTGGTATCGAAATTAATTACTATTCAAATATTTATTCAGATATTTTCGAAACAATGAACCTGAGGAAAATTTGTCTGTACTGGACGCTTATTACATAATCGAATAGAACTCTTAGATTATTTGCAAGTGAAGAGAATCCTTCAACTGAACTTCAAGAACTAGTTTTGTTTATATTGAAAGCGTACATGCTTACTATCAAACTAAGAATTATAAAAACATCACAATCTATGCTAAAACCTTTGCTGCATGTCATCGAATCTGTAGTAGAGAGAAATGGTTTTTTAGCTTACAGTATAAGCCATAACCCACGATAACAGAAAACTCCTAAGAAAGTTCGGACATCGAAGAATTCTAAAGGTACACAGATCTAAGAAGGGAGCTGTTCACGCAGTCGAAAGCTGTGTAACCTTGTCGTGGATGAACCAGGACAAGTTAATTAAGGTTAGTCTCCGAACCTCAGTGCTTTGCTCCTAAAAATGAAAAAATTACTGGTTCAATAGTACGTTTCCATATTTATATTTCTATATTTCCATGCAGTCTTCGTGGTATTCACTAATCGCTTTCTACAATGAACATATGAGGATGCGCCACTCAAATGTTAAGAAACTTTAGGTTGCTGGAACTTTTTCGGTGATCCACTCTATAATTTGATGCATCTGGTCGTGTTCTCAACGTCTTCAAAGCATCAATTCCATTTGAAAATAATAGAATCAAAAACTAGCATCGAATCTGCGAATAATTTCTTTTTTCATTAAAAAGCTTGAGTACCTTGAAGGTGGACATCTAATACATTGGGAAGTGGGACATATAAACCTGAAGAAATTGCTTCCTTAGAGAGGAATCTTGGGAGTATCTTGGGAGGAGAACAATGAGATGTAGAGTCTATTTTCTAGGTATAGATGCAGAGTAAAACCAAAACGGCTACTTTAACCAAACGATTATAATCTTCAAAGTAATAAAGAATTTAATTAACTCGAATTCATTTTATTTGTTAACCTCTTTCGAATAATATTAGTAAATCACCTATATTGACCGGGCTATATACAAGATTTCCTAGAGATCGTAGTTTAAACTGATTGTTACCTCACTCTAGTGTGTTGGTACATCGATTTTAGGGAATTACAAGTAGATATCAGGAATATCTAACCATCTAAAGAGGGATAAGATCCAAATTGAATGTCCGCACCTAGCTACTCTCCAACTCAACTGATTTAAGTGTTCAAAAACTCAAAAGAAAGAAGGTATTTCAGCGAGTGTTCTTAAATCAAAACGAACTCTGTAGCTATATTAGAACCTGAGATATAGATCTTTGAATGTAGAAAAATTGCCAAAAACCTACAAAAATCCATAACTCCACATTGAATGTACGCGCCTAGCTCCTCTCCAACTCAACCGATTTAAGTGTTCAAAAACTCAAAAGAAAGAAAGTGTTTTAGCGAGTGTTTTTAAATCAAAACGAACTCTGTAGCTATATTAGAACCTGAGATATAGATCTTTGAATGTAGAAAAATTGCCAAAAACCTACAAAAATCCATAACTCCACATTGAATGTCCGCGCCTAGCTCCTCTCCAACTCAACCGATTTAAGTGTTCAAAAACTCAAAAGAAAGAAGGTGTTTCAGCGAGTGTTCTTAAACCAAAACGAACTCTGTAGCTATATTAGAACCTCAGATATCGATCTTTGAATGTAGAAAAATTGCCAAGAACCTACAAAAATCTATAACTCCACATTGAATGTCCGCGCCTAGCTCCTCTCCAACTCAACCGATTTAAGTGTTCAAAAACTCAAAAGAAAGAAGGTATTTCAGCGATTGTTTTTAAAGCAAAACAAAGTCTCTATCTTGAATAGAACCTGAGATAATGAGGATAGAACGTGTGTATGTGTAGGGATTCACAAAATTCATGTAGGTTTTTCCACCAGTTTGAAGTCGGCTATTGTGGAAAAAACAACATCGTTTGAAACTCATCCCCGGTATTTTTCCCGTATTGCTCGACGGAATTTCTTAATAATCTCTCAATAAATATGTATATTGATTATTTGGCTACGTGGTAATCATCACAGTCTTCATTGTAGCTTTTCAAAAACTGCCCAACTGTTATTGTTTGTGTTGTTTAGTAAGAATTTTGGGTACCTAACGTGAAAAAAGTTCGGTTTTTCAGTAACAATTATTGATCATGTGATTTTTTGGAAAGTCCATAGCAGGGCAGTAATTGTAAATTCATAGTTTTGCTTTAACTTGTTTTCAATTGCTAGAACCCGTTCATCAGTAACAAAAGACGGGCATCCACATTGCGTACTTAATCACGTTCTTAATTGAACGAATCACACATCTGATTTCCCAAACAGCGACATTTTTAATTAAGGCTGACTTCATAAAGAAGTTGTAGAAGAACTCTCAGCAGTAGCGATCTGAAAATGGCCCTGCTTCAGTCAGATTTACTGCTGCATAGAAATAGAAACGAAACTCAGATTTTTCATGTACCTCGTATTATTATTAATATATATACAGAATTGGAAGTAATTTGAATATTGGTAATTACTTGTGTTTGATTAATACACATGAAAAGTTTGTATTATATCGGGAATTCAGAATTTCATCACATGTAAATATCAATAAAAAATTCATTTGCAGTTATGAAATAAAAGTATGTAAACATTATGGTTTGCACTATACTATTGTATGTAATTTTCTCTCATTTTTCGGCTGAAGTTTTTTTTCCCTTCAAAGAAAGAATGATTTCTAGCCATAATCATCAACCTATCAACGTAGGTGTCTCCTCTAAACCTCTCTCTCTCTCTCTTTCTCACATTTTCATCACTACCCTTCTGAATTACCGCGGGGCTTTCAAGACATCAGAAACTCTAGCGGATGATGACTTCTTGGAAATTGGATGTCACTTGGAGGTGTCACACAAAACAGTGTTTTTCCAGCACAAGCCTGAGGCCACATCCAGCCGCGATGAGAACCAGACAAATCAGCTAGAAACAAATGAGCAGAGCCCGGCTATGCGAGGCCGACTTTTCCTCTTAGAAAACTCGAGGGATTGATGAAAGGTGTTCCTGAATAGGATAGAGACAGACGACTGCCATCAAGATAAAATACACTGAGAAACACCAATATAAAAATAGCTTCTGTTTGTCATTTTTATGAAGTAATATCTATAATTTTTCGTGATGGAAAGTATTATGCATAACTTCATCGAAATACATGTTATAGTTACTTTAAGGTTAAAGTAAATCATATAAAAATTGATTGAATTGATAACTATGAAAATTAGAGTTAGACTTCATTTCCCAGAATCAAAAATACAGTCGACACAAGAAAACTTTGGTTTTCCGAGGAGGAAAGCCAAGGTGTTGTGAAGAAAAATTACTGCTAGTACTTGCCATGTACTTGCTTGGGATATGGCAAGACTGATGTGAATATGTCAAATCTGACATCATAAAGTTTGACTTTCATTTTGGTCAAAAAACGGAATTAAATCGTTCGATCATTTCCTATGATTGTGCCTTTTCGCTGGTTTTTCGAATTCAATCGTGGTCGCACTTTGTTACAGGATGAACTACGTGGAGGTACTTCAATTAGAATATAGAAAATGGTTTCACATCACAAAATTTTAGTAGAAACAAACTTAAAACAAAAATATCCTGTTTGTTTCATCATGATATTGCGCTTCTCCATTCTCCAAATTAGTTCAACAGCATTACGATTTATAGCTTCATCCGCCTTAATCACCACATTTCGCTTGGTTCTCAGTACCGGGCCTTTACTCGCATCAATTTTGATAACTAAACTGAAAAAGATTTTTATTCACAACTCGTTTAACCCAAGCCACCTTTAAACTCTGAGATACCTAGCAGACATGGTAACTTTTAGAAGTAATAGATAATAAAAATATGACTGGAAATGTTATCACAAAAAATTCACTGAACGAATATCTGAAGCTTTGATTCACCTGACACATAATGAGAACAAGTATGTAACCAAACGACCTAAGGTTAAGTTAAGAGGCAAATGGTTATTTTGTCTTGGCCAAAGCTCGGGTGATCATTTGCACGTCCAAGACTAGGTTGGCTAGTCTTGGCGCAAGCTTGGGTATTCAATGAATGGCTAAAGCTGTGCTAGCAGCTCTTGGCCCAAGCTTGGGTGATCATTGGCTTGACTAACGCTGGTTCAACCAGTCTTGGCCCAAACCGAAACTAGGTGTCCCAATACTGTAAGTTTCCTGCATGGGAAATTCCCGTTGTTCTTTATGACTAAAAGTCCATTCAATTATATCGATTAAGCTGATATTTCAGTCAGCTTGTGATTAATATTAATCTAATCACCATTTCTGCTAATCGATTATTCGTTTCTAAATTGAGGGAAATGAAGAAACTGTGACCTCCAAGTAATCCACGATTATTGAAGGTCGAGGTTGCCATTACCAACTTAAACTGATCTAATGTATATGCTTCAATTAGTAGTAGTGTTTTCATAGTCTTACTTTGGAATAATGTGTATCAATTTTCATTTTTATCATAATTCTCAATATTAAATTGATGACACATAACGACGATGTCTTTTTGCCAAAAATCAGCAAAATTTTTACTGGTGTCAGAAACGACGTAAATAACCATGGATTGGAAGGTCCTCTAGTGGGTGGTACTTCTTGTTTTACCATCGTGTCTAGTTTTTTTCTTCTGATACAAACCTCGGCAGATATATTGGGTTTTGTTATACCGAGAGGCGTTCACCACATGCTGATCGATCGGTCGATGTATCGACTTTCATAATTTATTTTCCGATGACAGTTGAGTAGCATAAACATTCAGTTTTATTTACATAAATTTCGGAATAGAAGCTACTTAACGCTCCCAATTTTCTCAGTGTAATAAGCCCACGCTGCTGTAGTGCCAGGATAGGTGCCGTGTGTTGTCGGGAAATTAATCTTCTACCGGCTCTCGAGTTGTGAAATATGAAATTCCGAATTAGAAAAGAAAGTTTTTCAAGGTTGAGACGACCGACCTCGTTGTTTATGTTTGACTGGAGATAGAAATCTAGCGGAAAATTAGAGAAAAATTCTGAGACACTGTATCTTTTGAATTAGATGATGAAATAAATATCAATAATGGATTTTATTCATTAGTCATAAGCATTCATCAAAAGGACTGTTAGTCATATTCTTGATTTGAAATAAGGAAAAAAAACGATAACTTATATATTTACAAAGTCTAACAAATTGAAGATTAAATAGGCCAATTATAATCTATTTTCATTAACGACAGAATCTACTCACAAAATTTCAGTACGGTTGTTTCTAATTTTATCTGAATATATCCTAAAGTTTCCCGGCTTTTAATGGTCTTTCAAAACCATGCACAAAACAATAAGAAAAGGTTTGGATTGGTCAAAAGCCCTGTTATTAAATATTATAGTCGTATCATAAGATGGTGTAACAATTTACAAATGAAGGTTAGGAATTTTGTTTTATTTACCTTTACTGAGATATCACACTTGAACAAAAAAATGTTTCCTTGGTGGTTTCAAACTCCCAACCTAACAGCTGTAGAACAGCGAATATAAAGAATAAAATCACCAGAAATTAATTAAAATTTACTTGATCGAAACACTTGTGTGTAGATAGGTAGAGGACGATTTATAATACATTCTGAGGTTTTATTGATTTTCTCGACTGGAGTGGGAGGTCTATAACAAATTAATTTCTTCAAAAACTTGCTACAATCAAAATTGTAGTGACTAGTGATTTATCATAAGTTATCATAACAAGAAAATATTCAAAATTCAAAAAAAATGTAACTAGCCAAATTGCATGTTACAAATGACCTACACAAACACCTAAATTGAATTATAGTAATCAAAGAACCAGGGCACGAAGTTTGTTCACAATCCTGAATCTTGAAACTAAACGGATTAAAAATGCATTTAATTATGAAAATTGGCTTTCATTAGCATCAAATATAATTATAGTTATATAGTTATACAAATTCAATTTTACTTCATTGAATCCGTTGAATAGTCCATTCAACTTAAATTGTCTCTAACATTTATCGATAAATATTAAAGTAATTAATATCAATTTTTATTATTAATATCATTTTTTAGTGAGCTGGCCAACTTCACAAAGACAGATTTCGTGAATAATTGTTTAAAAATTTAAATCTGGATACCTCAAAATAACAATACGAACGTATTTATATCTTAAATTCAACACTGTAAAAATGTTTCTGATTGGAAATTTTGGTGTAAATTAAATCTAAAGTCATTAACATAGAAATTCCGATTCTTTGTTCCGAGAAGGAACTTCTATTAGTTTCTCATATTTTCGTGATGTGTCCTGTTATGAAACCTGAAATTCCTTCATGAATCATCACACAGAACATTTCATCGAGTCAGTCTGGGAATGTGACGTAATGTCACTTGCCCGGCTTAATGTCCCCACATCTGTGCCGCATATTACGAACTAAGATTTGTATTTATGAACACGGCATGCAAGAGGTGAATGCAAAATTGATAATTTACCTCTATATTAAAGTTTCTTACATATTTCTCGCCCTCGATCATTATCTTCGACTGTCTTCATTTACATTTAAATATTTCATTTCAGCAAATTGATCACTTAAAAGGAAGACCATCGATACTTTATTCTGTTAGTGCTTTTTTAATTTCCTTCCCCTCATTATGGAGTTAATGGTCAATAGGTTCTATATAGAAATGTCCACCCAAATTTGAATGTATATACAATATTTAAAGATCAGATTCTGTAAAAATAAGTTACAAATTTTTAAGTGAGGTTATGGTAAATAAAATTTGTTAAACACATAAGGGTTTTCCATCTCCATCTAGCAATATTCCAGAAGCCTCAATGATATGACAGAGCAAATCTTCTTCGGTACTTGATTCAATTATGCCTAATTAAATAGTGCAACATTATCCATTGCCCAAAAAAATCTAATAAAAACTTCCTTTCACTTGGTATTTCGCATTTTTTTGGAAAAATCTCTTGCTTCAATTTGATCAGGTCTAGAAATCCAGTATTTAGCGGTGCTTCATGTCGGAGCCTCGTTGTCTTTGAGCATACCAATATCAATCAAAGATAACATCTATTCTAGATGCTGAAAATTTAGTAATCATTTGCAATAACTAGCTTTCATTTTAAGCTTAAAATGTATATTTTAGCAAACAGCTAAACAAAGCATCAAAGAAAATAATTAAAAATTTTCTTGACCATTACTTTTTTCTAGTTATGGTAGGTCTGTTTTGATGTTTGTGGATTGCAATTGTAAATTGAGTTCCCATTGCAGGCTTATCATTCAATTACAACAAAATGATCCTGTTGCTATCCTCAGTGCTGTGTTTTAAATAGTTTCTAGTTGGTTTGGGGTAATTTGGGGGACAGTCGCAGACACTATAGAACCATAATCTTTTAACAAGTAAGTTCTTTATATATGTGCATTGGACAAGTAATAAGATCCCCAGGAAAGACTGATGGTCTTTCCATAAGGTTCATACATTTTTGACACCATTGTTTCAAGTGCAGTTTTTGCTGCTTCCAATTAATTTCATGTCAAATATAATTCCAAGAACTTCGATGTTATCGACATAGTTTAAAAATTTGTAATTAAGTTTAAATTATGGATGTGTGGGTTTGTTTTATAGATAATAATATGCATTTGGTTTTCTAAGTTCAAAATTGCATTCCTATTAGTAAGAGGTCTGGCTGTTAAATAACGAGATTGGTTACGAAAAAGGGTTTTATTACAAAAATTATTCTACATTCAAATGATTCCATTGATGGAAGTAGTGCTGGAAGTCTTCTTTGGTGAGAGCCTTTAGGAGCTTTGCCGTTTTCTGCTTTACCGTTTCCATCGACTCAAATCCCTTTCAAAGCAGATCTTTTTCCTTTTCTAACCTTTGAAGGAAATCTGAGCAAACCCGTTGGCGCAAGAGCTTTTGGTCAGGAGTCAGATTTTGTGGCACCAGCTTCGCCAGACTTTTGTCATGTGTAATTCCCTGTGTAAAATTTTCTTCATAGACGTTACATCTTAGGCAATCATTCGGATGCTCTTTCGACGATCTGTACGCACAATTTGGTTGATTTTGGTTACTGTTCTCGGAGTTGAAACAGTCACAGAGTGATGGTTTTAAATATATTATTGACAGCAATAAGAAAAAAGTTGTACGAATGATATTTTCTAGAGAAGTTCAATCAGTGTATTATTTTGAGGTTGAAGTAGTTTTATGGAATCGGACAAGAACGATTTTTTGAAAATTTTGTGGGAATTTAAGAATGTTGCCTTTGATATTTCATGAAGAGTTTTGATGGAGTTATGAAGTCAAGTTGCATTAAAGGCTTTTGTGACATTGATAAAGACTGCTAAGCAATTTTGTTTCCAATTCAATGACAATGTCTAATGCTGATATGCTTAAATGGAAACCGCTTTGTTCTTCTATTATAATATTTCTGTCTTCTAATGTCTGAAGAAATGCAAAAATATAATTAATATCATTGATTATAGAAAAAATCAAAATTCAATATTCGAATTGACGCTTTTTGAACATACTCAGCATATTGATTCTGGTTGCTATATAAATCATTATTAACTTTCATTGGTTAGGTTATAAATGACGATGAATTTTTATAGGTTAGATAAGGTTAGGTTGATGTGAATGATATACAAATTCAACGTCATTCATAATTTAACCAATGAAAATTAATATTGATTTCTATAATAACCAGAATCGATATTTCTAACAAGCTTTAATCTAATATTTTTTTAAATAAATTATAAAATTTATAACAACGCAATTCTTATATAAAAGTATATGGAAAAATGTGTAAATCAGATTAATAGACAAATTTTTTCATGTGAAAATTATAATAAAAAAAGTATATTCGAAAAAAAAACTACAGGAATGAAAACCGCAACGAAGACTGTAAAATAACGTGAAATCAATTTCACGGTGAAAATTTTCTCGTTAATTATTCTTGTCTAATTAAATTAACATCGCAGCTACAGTAAAAAGAAATAGTCGCTTGGAATGAACTGGCTTTCTAACCTCCGGCTATTATATCAGAATTTCAGTTGAATTGAAGCTTAATATCAACCAAAGGAGAAGTACACAGATCAGTTCCAGTTTTAATTCAATTAAGTACGGAACACGTTTCTGATATACGAGAGTTGTCTGAGAAATTTGCGACCTAATAAAGTAAAGAATGAAGACTTTTTTCCATAATTTTAAATCATAGGCGCCTTATAGGTTTATACAATTTTTTTCAGGGATTTTATAGTCTTAGTAACACTTTTAAATGAAAGTAACCGTCTACAAACTAAATAGTTTCAGTAATATCTGGTATAATGATTTTTTCAGAAATCCCCAGGACTATTTTCGCACTCTGTCGCATGGAAGGCGATAGCATGTTCTTCAAGCGAAAACGATTCGCTTGGATCCATTTTTGTACCAGGCTACTCAATTATTCAATATTGCCGTCTTAGGGACCCTCGTTGTTTTCTGTTATTGATGTGTACCTCCAAGCTTTGCGTCATAATTTTGCATGGCCAGTTACTCAAATACGTAACTTGTTGAGAATAATTAACCTCAAGCGTTCTTAGTGTATATATGAACGCGTCAAAAAGATTTGCTCGCGTTGTGTACCACATAATTTGAGAATCGCTCAACAAACAGCTCGTGTCGATAGGTGCGAAGAAATACTGAAAGAATTCAATTGAATTCATTAAACAACAATCGACTGTATAGCTCGTTTTTTTGAAATAACTGGACGTGTCGTCACTGTTCTATTAGAGCAACTTAGAACGGTCAATTCTGAATGGTACATCAGCATTTGTTTGACAGAAGCATTCGAAAAAATCAGTAGAAGATGAATCATTCTCCATTAAAAGCTTTCACACATCAGTTCAAACAAAAACGTTTTTGAACAGTCAAAACATCAAATAATCTTTGAACTTAATGATTTTTTTTATCCCGCAGAGCAAAATTTGTCTGTCTCAAAACTTAAACAGCAACTCTCGCAATCTTGTATGATGGTTTTTTAGAAAATCTTCATATTATAAGAAATATATTATTGCGCTTATAACTATCAAGTTTTTAATAAAGTCGGTTACTCAATCAAAACCGCATTTTGTGCCGATATTCCAATATTAAACCTCTGTAAGGAATTTAGTGAACCCTCCGATGAATGCGCTACCTTTATTCATTCATGTATGCTTTATTGAACAAGAGTGCCGTAATTGAAGTTCTACTAACAGAACATTCTTTGCTACCGAAGTTCTTGCTCTCAATATTATCTATGATGAAGATGAGAATAAGATTCCTGTTTGTTTTTACTCCGCTGCCGGATTTAATATGAAATATTTCAGCTCAAGGCATCCTTACATTGATTTTATAATTGAACTTCGATGAGGGGCTTTAGTAAGCCGGTATTGGTATCTAGAATTTTCGATTAATTGAGTTTATACATTACACGAAACCTTCTAATAAAGAACAGTTATCATTGGAGGTATAATTTTATGGAAACGACGTGAAAAATGGGTTCGAATTTATTATTATGTCAATCAGCAATCCGAATCTCACAATGTAACCAATCCTATTGAGTAGCGCCATCTATCGAATCCAACCGAATCCACCATTTACCTACGTGAGCTCATGATACTCAAGCTTGGCAACGTTGTTTAAACGAGACCTCTTCTAACTTGACATCATAAAGGTTTTTAAATTTCGATTATTTCTTTTTTTCTATAAAGATATATACATATATTTCATTATGATATTTTCATTTTGTAGAACGTGGTTGTGAAGCGCTATTTGAAGAAATAGGTACGTTCGGAAAGCAGTTCATCGTTCTTACAATTCGAAATGAAAGTACAGAAAACTAGTACGATCATTTTAAAGACAAATTGTCTGTATTGCAACAAATAATTCAGGGAAATTGCGGGTAATTGTCAAAATCATTTGGGTATAATTGAATAGAGATGAAAATAACTGAAATTAGTTTAAAAATGTCAATTCAAGTTCCGTTGCGTCGTAGTGGATTTATGTTTTGTTTAACCACTCTGATGAGACGAAGTAACGTCGAAATTGAAAACCTATCCGTGCAATTGCGAGCCATTGGAAGTGTTAATATCGACAACAAGGTAGATTGACATCACGCTCTTTAGAAAAGATGTAGTTCAATATTCGTCTGGGCGTTAGTCAGGAAAGTAGTTGTTTTCTCCTCCCTGGAATACATTTTATGTCTCTTCTGTTTTAAAATTAGCATTTCTATAATTTTTGAAAGACAGATAAAATTTTGATGTTTTGACTACTTTTAAATATTTTGTGGCTTTGTGGCAATTATAAGTACGTTGTGGCATGCAAAATTCTGTGCTTTTCATGAAAAATGCTTGTCATAAATACCCATGCGATTTAGTCCCATGATATTAGAGTTTGCATACGACTCCAACCCAGCTGACCATGTACCCGTTTGGCTAAAAAGCTCAAAAGTGCACAATTTAAAAAAAATTACGTTCTTGTCGTTTTTCTGGTCAGGAAAAATTCCAACTAAGATCTGTAATGCCAATTATCTTATGATAACCGGTCAAAAGTAATTGTCAAAGGAAATTCCTTGAAAATGAGGTTTTGACAGCTGTAGAAAAAACTTCTGGCGTGCGATTGTGATTTTCTGAGAGCTTGCAATTCTAAAGAAACCATGCAATTTTTGAGACTACACCTTGCGGTGGTTGTTTCAGCTGAAATTCCTGCTCCACATAGAACCCAAAGCGTGAATAGCTGAAGCATGTAAAATTCTTCAGTTAGTATGCAGCAAAAACATTCTTTTGATATGACAATATATATCCCTTTTTATCTTTACAACCTCAATCCGACGATCGTTCAGTACCATTAGGTGAACCTTTTCGATGGTATATATATTTGTTGCAATTTTTGATCATTCCGAACGCTCTTAGCACAGTTGAAAGCTTCTAGGCATTCAGTAAATTATTATTCACCATCACATTTTCACATATTATATTTCATCTCTTTTGTAGGTTTTTATATACTTGTTGGTGACATAATGGGTTTCTGGAATTTAAGTTATTTAGCACAGTTTAATTTGTTCGTTTGTTGAACTATTTTTATATAAACAAATTGAATGTTCGGTTTATTTCCTTTTGAGATTGAGTCTTGGTCTACAGGATGCAAGCATTATTCGAAATTTGCCAGACGTGGTATAACTGGTTGCAGAATTAAGTTGCTTGTAAGACCAAAGTTGTTTCCCCTTGGAAGATTCGAGCAACATCTAGTTAACTGTTCACGAATAAAGTTTTTCATGCAGATTGTCGTCATGACGTGTGACCCGATTTTGCTTAAGAAGTCTGCTGCTAACTTCATTCATATTTTCCCTTTGACTGACAACTGATGTGGAATTTTTCATTATGAATTTAGTTATAAATTTTTAAATTTGGCACGAATTTTATATTTGCGGAAGTCGTGATGTTTCCGACTGAGAATTTGACAATTGGGAGATAGTTACCTTTTTTTTTTGGTGTCAGCGATCGTGCTAGCGTGAAGATTAACTTAAGAGATTTCTGCAAAGCGGGATCTTGCCGGCCTAAAGGAGCTTTCCGCCGATTTCAAAATTTCTGGAATATAAAGTTGTTAATTGACTTCTATTAAGATATAGGTTCCCTTCGTTAGAAAAGAAGGGACCTAGATTTGGACATAGAACCTCTATTGGGGCTTAAAACTTAGACGGCTTTAATTTGGATTTAACGCCAAACTTCGACTCGTAGAACTACCAAGTCCGGGACAACTAACTGAATGAACTTCTTTAATTCCTAACCGCATTACACGGATATGGTCCTATTTCTATTCTCCTGACAAGTAGGGAGCCTTATGTGTTGTTAAAGGTCAGATCTACTCATATTAGTCGTGAAATTTACTTCATTATTTTCTGTAAACCGACAAACTCATGAGTTTTGCGGGTTTTTTTATAATTTCAAATTTCAAATATAGATTATTGTACTTTGTTTTTAACGAGTAGCTTTATTCCTAAAGGTACCTCAATCTATTTCTATACCTTTCTCAGTTTAGGTTAAGAAATTGAATGGTGCCCCATTTGGAAATTTGAAAGCATACAAAAATGTTGTACGTATTAAACACAACAAAATCTTGCAATGAACCCTGACAACACACATTAACATGATGAGCTTAGTCGGAGCCCAAAATGTGACCTTTCAGGTTACAGTAATTATTATCATTTTCAATATCTAAAGCTCAGATAAATACAAAATTTAATGTTTAAAGTTTGAAACTACTCAAACAAGAATCTCGCTCACCTACATAATCGGATCTCTTCAATTCTAGGTATAATATATAAACATGACGGTAACGAGCATATAAAACTTAAGTGTATGAGATCTGAAAGCTTGCTCTAGAACGTGGAAATGGCTTTGAAAGAAGACTATTTTATATGTTTGAAGAGGCGTGCGGCAAGAAAATCGACTATCAGGAAGGATTATCTATCTATTTATGAATTTAGTTATAATTTGATAATAGAATGGATTCAGTACGTCAAATTTATGAAATATGTTAAAGGGTAAACGAGATTTTTCAGTTTTTATCATAACTTCACTAGTACGAGGGCTGTTAACTGAGTTTTGAGATCGATAAAAGCGGAAATAATGAGAAATCATTGGGCTTTAGGGCGGATGACCCATCAATTCGAAGTTACGAGTGTTCAAAATCTTTTTGTTTGTGAAACAGCTCGCATTATCGTAGTGGAGAAAGATTCGTCTTCTGCGATTGGTTTTCCTGATTTTTTCGAACACTTTTGGCAAACAAATGCTGGTATATCATGCAGAATTGATCATTATTCGCTACTCTAATGGAATAGTGACGACATGTCTAGTTATTCCGAAAAAACAGGCGACCATTATCTTAGAGGTGCTTCGTGCGCGAAAAACTCGTCTTGTAAGACCCATACAGTCGATTGTTGCCTAGTTTCAGCTTCATATGCATAGATCCATAATTCGTCGTCTGTTACTATCTTGTAGATATCTTCTAAGCATAGTGATTGAATTGAAGTATGCTTCAATCTCACGGTATGTCACATGGCAATCTTGCAACAACAGTTTTCTGGCGACCAAGATGGAATTCGGAAAATCAGCGACACGAGATGGTTCAAAATGGTGCTTCATCACCAAAAGTTGAAACTCGAGTTATTTCTTGGGAAACAAAAGTTACATAATCAAGATTATAATGAGGGTGTGATATCGTTAGAACGCCTATTTTTACCAATAATTCACACATATAAACTGAAGAGTGATTCGGATGGATGTTGTGGACCAAGACCTGTCCATTGATTTCAGATAGTACAAGGAAAAAGTGTCCCATCGACAGCTTCCGGACGATAATATAAAACCTTACTGTTTGACCGTCAGAAATATTTTTGTGATGAACTTAAATATCGAAAGAAAAGTCATAATCAACTGTTCAAGTCTCATCTCCAATTATTAACTCATTCAGCTACTGCCGTAGCTTTGAATGCGAGAGAACAAATTCTTGTAGATTGATTTTTATGTTCACAGGTTAAATTTTGTACACTCGACTTTTTATACTCTTAAAATTTTCCATATAATCAAATTAATATGTTAGAGAGGGACTGGTTATAAGTTTAACTCAATTCACAGTAGATCAGTCTAATGAATCATTGGACTGATCTTTCATGGCATAAAAAAACCATGAGAGATGGTGGTGGAGTCTAGACTATAAAGAAACGGAAATTTTAACAAATTTTTTTTAGTATAAACAATGATATTAATGTAATCTTTTAACATATTTAACCCTTGTGGTACACAAATGTAGAGCAGGTTTTTGCTTATTGGAGGTCTAGATCAACGAGGTCAGGAGGTAGATTGCCAACTATCTTTCCACCGTTTTGTCTTGTTGGTGTCTTCTCGGACTTCCGTGCCGTACGTCATGATGGGTCTGATACAAGTCTTGTAGATTCTAATTTTGCTCTTTGCGCATGTACGGGTTGGACCAGACTATATCTCGTAGGCATCCTGATAGTGCGGATGCTTTGTTAATCTGGCTTCTTAGGTCTTTAACTAGGTCGTGGGTACTTGATATGTCTATGCCCAGATATCTGAATTGCATAATTTGTTCTATGGGATTGTCTTCCACCACCAGCTTACATCTGAGCGGATTGTTTTCTGATTCGGCGATGATTGCTGTATCATCGGCGTAGCATACCATACCAACTCTTTTGTTGCCCATTATGTATACGAGTATACGAGGTTGAGACATGTTACTTTGTTTATAATTTTATCCATGAGGAGATTAAACAAGAAGGGACTTAGACTGTCACCCTGTCTAATTCCTCCTACCTTGACCTTGACAAAAAGAAGATAAATGTGTTAAATGTGATGAACATCAACTAGCATATGACAACTGGCCCCCATTAATCATTAGAGGGAAAACATAGTTATGTCGATTACCATTAAAACAAACACCGTATAATCAAACAAAAAAAAGCTAATTACAGAACGAGCATCTCCAGGAATTATATACGGCCTAGTTAGAACTAAGATGGGAGCTCCACTAGGAGCTAGATATTTGTAGAAGTTAATATAAGCTTCAAATTATCTGAAAGAATGGAAACGAACTAACGCATGAATTTGTGTGGTAATGAATGAAAAAAAATCAGTCAAGTTCAATAGCCTTGAGTTAATTTGATGTTATTTCCGCCTACGCCCCTGCAGACCCGTTTTTAGGAGTCTAAAGAGAGTACCCTTTCTGCAAATATTGTGTAACGATATTTATTACATTTCGAGATTACTGAATTAAACAAAACAAGGACTGTTTCACACTTTACTGATAAGACGTAAATAATATTCTGAGGAATAATGTTTAAGTAACACAAGTGAAGTAAAAGATACTTTGATATTAAGTTAATAGTATTTTTTTATAGTGAATATATAAAGTAGAAACGGTAAAGGGCTTTCATCACGTGACTAATACTTCAGCACAATATTCATATGAATAAAATCAAAATTTCTGACAACTTAGTAGTAATTAAAAATAAATTATAACTTTTATTTAAATATTTCAATTTTACCAACATTTACAAGAAAAATGAATGATAAAAATGTCGATATACTGGGTGTATGATTTACAAAATCCAAAATTAATATTAGCCACGTTGATTTATTACTGGAGAGCTGATTTTTTGCAGGATGACTAAGTTTAAATTCCACTTTATGAACTGATTCATATCAAAACTTTTTGTTGTAACTGAATTTGTCGAATATTCACTAAATTTGTAAGTAAGTATGCTGATTCAACGTTCTTTTAATAAAGAAAGGTTCGAAGATTCCCAGTTTGTATGAATTAGGTAATGACAATTGCTTTCGCTGCAATATCGAATGTTCTGAAGACGGAAGACCTTTTGACTTAAAAAATTATTAATTTATGAAAACTCCTCTTTCCTTAAATAACTCTCTGAAATACAAATAGAACTGCACTCGCCTCGCTTTGTCAACTTCTAAAATGTGACAAATTTTGACTTTGTATGGAGCTTTGTTTGAAAAATTCCAAGTAACATTGTTTTGTTTATATAATGAGTGACAGTTTGGAATCTGCATCTATCGAAATTAAAGCAGCTTAACTATCTGCATCAGTTCAATTGATCGAGGCAAGAAAAATAAAATTACCCGTCTGTGGTATCAGCTACAGAACAATGGAAAAGAAGGTAGACTGGAGCAGAACCAATTATTAGGACAACCTATAAGGGCAGAGACAGGCAAAGACAACCTACGAATATTAAAGGGAGTCCTACCGGGCACTATTACATCAATGACCTAGCAGATAATACGGCGCGCAGATTTTGTTGCATAGTGGATCCACAGTCCCTAGAAGAGAAGAGCTCCAGAGCATTACAACTGGGAGCGCTTGAAATAGAAGACCTCTGGTAATTAAAGCCATTAATGGGTCAGCTGTAAACATTGGTTTCTCCAGTATCATATCAGGAAAGGGAGAGACAATAGATCTTTTGGGACCGAGTGTATACGAGACCTCAAATCTCTCTATACATACATATACATCTGCATCAGTTTTATCATAAGCTTTGATATTTGCTTCTTGTTGGAAGAAATATCTTCGTCAAATACCGTGCTTTACTTTTGTTCGTTGTAGTGTTTGGATACTTTTTTTTGACAAAAAAACCATATTAATCGATCTTTCAGTAGTTCCACAACTTTTATTTTAATACAGTTCAAGTCTACCAAAGAAACATGAGAACAAATTGGTAGTCCATGTAGATCAATGATTTTGAAATTTAGTGAATGGTCTAAATACTGATGTTAAACAACTTATTTTAATAAATATATAAAAATACTAAACGGAAATTTATCTTTAGCCAAGCAAAACTTTTTTTAAGAAAGTGACTAAAAATCAAGACAAATCAACCCGAAGTGAAGAAATTTAATAATACTGGTTAAGCTACGGAAAAGCGAATAAATAGATTTTGAAATTATTTGAAAATTTATACTTAATATGTACCGACAATTACGAAGTTCATATGCTATCTAACACCTCATGAAAATGACAAGATCGAACGTTCTTTGAATTTTTTTTTGGCGTGACTAGTTTTATGTCAATGATTTTCGCATCATAACTAACATTGTTGTATTGCTGTTAAACTAGAAATGTTCAGTGTTTAAAGCTAATCTTTTAATCTCACTTCTTCCATAAAATTCACAATGTGAAATGGCTGTAGGTGCTGAAGATCTTCATCTTCTTTTCTCTTGTAATGTTTTCGAGTTTCGTAGATTCTTCACTTCGAGAGAATACGGATAAAGCTTCCGTTATCTACGTATCAGGACTTTCCATTATTTTTTCAGCTATTACAAATCTTGTTTAACAGTTCTTCGATCGGCAATCACATATCAATATTAAATCCACCTCAAATTACGTGAAACGTTCAATTACTTTTGATTCGCCACATTGCATTTTATCTTGAGGTGCAACTCTCTAAAAAATCAGGCGTAATATGGGTTTACTTGCGAATCTGTGAATTTATCATGCTTTGGTAGTTTTCTCTATTCTATAGTACAAATATTCTATTTTAGTTTCTCTCAATAAAATTTGTAAAATCATCAAATTAATCAACTTTGCTGGTCTCAATTTTTTTTTAATCCGTTACTGTTAAATATTAGTACTGAAGAAATATCAAGTCATCAAGTCACTAATAAGTGAGGGGACGAGTTTTTTGGTATACGTCAGAAACAAAAGCGGTAATTTTTTGCTGAAGCCATTAAGGAGGGCACTTAAGTGGTCCTCGGTGTAACATTGACAGTACATTAAGCATTTGTTTTACTACAATGCATAACAGTATTATTCAGATGATATAATACTGAATTTCTTTTATTTAGATATGGATATAATGTACATCATTCTAAATTATAGCTTATTCCTATTGGAAGATTATTAAAAAAATAAACTGTGGAGAGACTTAGAAATAATGAAAATGAAAACTAGAACTAGTAGGTCAAATAATACAACACCTTGGAATTGACATAATTATTTATGAAGACGTAGAAAACGTGGTAAAGGACAAGTGGAAAGATCGCAGGATTTCTTCAGAACGGAATATAAGACAAGAAAATAGGCTTGAATTTACGAAGAGAAAGAAGCAAAACCATCAGACGATTATCGAATTGGTATCACATACTAAAAAACAAAACATGACAAGAGATAAATCTCCAATTGGAACACGCGTGGAAAGATATCGAAAAAGGAACAAGCATTAGATCTATTATGGAAGAAAGAAGAAGAGAAATGACTGTTATTATGCAAAATTTGCAAATGTATAAAAAACTTGTAACGTTTCAAAGCCTCGAATAGTAAATGCTTTAAAAAAAATTCAATCCTCATATTTTCAAATCACACCTCGTAAGTTTGATTTAATTCCACAAGATTATTTCAGATATGACTTCAACGATCAGTTTTTTGTGTTTAATGGAAACTTGAAGCTTACAGCGTGGTTCAAAAACAAATTTCACTATAGCACAAGATGAGCACCGAAAGGCAAGCAGCACTTTTACATGTATTTCGAGTGAAACCCCAAGTTCTGAGGGTCAACCACATAAACTTCGGAAGCTGCTAGCCAGTCGTCGAGAGTTGTGTAAGTTTCTCTCAACTCCTTTCGAAGTAAGTGCGGATCGTCTTCCGGCCCTCTAGCGCCAACTACAATCAAGTATGTTAGGCATTTCATTGAACATCCACAATTTTCAGGTTAAGTTGAAATTTTGCGAGACTGAATCGGTTAAGTGGATCGGATGTTCGTTCTTAGGATCATTAAGATTAAATTTACAAACTTGTATTTACTTCTAGATTAGCAGTTCTTGCGAAATACTTGACATAATTGATTCCAGTATGGTAAAGTTGAATTATATTGCAAAATTGTTTATATAAACACATTGGTACAGGATGAACAGAATATAGATATTATTAATGAAAATTTCTACAAAATACAAAGAATTTGGAAACAATAAGCGCCAAGGAGAAGTTTCCATTAATTGAAATGTTGATTGTTTGAAGTAAAAATGTATAAAGTTGTGATACAGAGTGAGTTTTATCTATGGAACGCCTCAATTATCTCGGAAACGGCTTGTGATACGGCTGGTAATATGGTGGTATCTACATTGTTGTCAGATCTTTCCTTTTTCCGGAAAAATAATGAAATTTGTTATTTCAAATAGATCAACCAAAATCGTCAACTGACAATTCTTGAACCAATGTATGGTTAGAATTTATTATCACATGAAAATTTCAATACGAAATATCAAGTTACCTTGATATTTGTCCAGTACTCAAGTATGGATCGTTTTCTAACAAGACAGAAACATCTAAAGATTTGTTTTGAGTTGATGCAGTTTTTCTGTGCCATGATTTGGATAAATCTTTTACTGAACCAGTTCACTAATTTACTGACAGTAGATCTTGTTATGGGATTTCGGTTAGGATATAAATTATTAAAGATATTACACCATATCCCAAATAAGAATATCATTTAAAAAGAATATAAAATGAAAGATGGAAGAAAATATAAAATAGAATAAACTACTTGACTATTTGCCCAATGTTTTGCTGAAAATTAACAGATTTTTAAGAGTGTGAAAAAGATTAACTAGCTTCCAATATATTATCAGATATTCCTCAAGTATGTAGATACCACAAAACCGATGATAATTTATATCGTCGTAATATAGTTGTCTGGACTTTTCAATTAGGTTAATGAAAACCAAAATATGATCTAATTAAGTACTTAGAGATGAAAGTTGAGTACATCTGTATCATAAATAACAGCGGTGGTCATTCTCGACAAAAACTGATGCCGTATAATTACGAGAGGGGCAATCGCTATGTTTTATTCTAAACAGACGCAGACATGTGGGAAAATATTTTATATACTTGATATACGTTACATAGTTATGAATAAATTTTCATTAACTGTATTAAATGATGTTTGAACAAAATATGTCTTGTATTCTATATGCAAATTTACAAATATAACCAAAATATTCTGTACTCTTGTTGAGGATGTTTAGTATAAATCAATATTTGTAAGGTTCTACTATTTTTTGTTGGGTTGTGTGAAATTATAAAGAATTATGAAAAAGTATGTCTTGTTTTTCCAAATTTTCCAGACAGCTTCTGTATATTTTGTCAAACATTCCAGATAATACAGAAAGCCTGATTCATAAAACTTTCCCATTTTTCCACAGTTGTCTCTTGAAATTGCAAAATCGTGGTAGATGCTGGACTTCGAGCTCGGATGCTCCATCACAGCTAACTCCACATCTTTCTTGGTCTAAGCTTGAAGTTGCGTGCAAGGTATGACATTATCATGCACGGATCTTCATTTTGGCCTGTGGACACGCCTAGCAGTTTTTACTTGGTATAAAATCGAAATGGATTCCTCTGATAGTGAGTTTGCTGGAAAATGGATAGCTATCAGCCATATGCCGAAATATTCGAAGGCTTTTGTCCATTCAGCTTGAAGCTCGCACCACGAGGTTATCTAAATGGTTAGGTTAGATTAGATTATGTTTCACAACATATAGAGTCTATCCACGCAATTTTCTCTAGTGTAAATTACTGGGTCTTTTAACATTTTTACATTGATCGTTTCCATGAAGGCGTATTCTAGTCTAGTCATTGCTGAACAGTCCCTGGAATGACCTGCGTTTGATAACTAGCTTTCAGCTAACACTATATAACGACTGATATAAACATTTCTCACTTCCTGGAGTTGTTAATTGATATTTTTATGTTGTCCTGAAGAATTTTGCTCTTGGATGGTTTCTTGGTAATGTACCAAATTGTTAAATTATGTCAAGCCCTCATAAAGGTGTTTTCTCTGATGGTTTTTGTATTATATACCGAGAGTAATGGAGAGGTAGTACAATAAAACTATAAAATATCAAAAAAACTATATAAACCAAAATATGTACATCGACAGATAAATCTGCGTCTCCGAAAACGGCGCAGTTTCACTGAGATCTCGGCGTTCGAGATCTGATTGCTATATATAAATAATAAATTTCTCCACCATTCCAAACGCCTCGCTTGGGTTCGTGTAAGTATGGAATAAAGATCAGATATAATGTTTTTGGTTTTTCCCACAGTCAGGTATATTGGAGAGGATCAATTTAATTGTATTAAGAACTTTACTTGGAATTTCCTGGGTATGGTTGAATAATCGTTATATATTCGGAGAAATAATTACCTGTATAAAGTATTTTTAAATGCAAGGCATGACCGCCATCGAATTAAGAGGCTACATCAAAGTGAGGCTCAATTGATAGACAGCCATAGTAATTTAGGAGACTTCTTTCAGATTGGTTCACCACACCAACTGGTGGTAATCTTGATGATTATATTGAATAGTTTGGTTTATTAGAAGTACTCGAGTCCAGATGTATTTGTTGCAAAATCTTTCTAATACTGTGCTATATAATTTTTTAGCGGGAAAAATAATCTAGACCTTCAGAAAAATTTGGATGTAGATTTGGATAACAATATTCTATGAAACGAAGGACTACCTCTTCTATCAACACTCCGAAGATTTTTTTAGCTGAAATTTTCTGCGACTTGATAATGAAAAAAATATTTGATTTCTAGAATTTGTTATTAACATAATTTTTTTGACTTTTTTTGTATATTATCAAAAGTAACACTCACGATTTTCTATTGAATAGAAAAAATAAAACATTTCTTGATAAATTAACCTTAGTTATAATAATAATATACGAAGAGATATTAATGACTATTTTTTAGTACATCCCCACTGGGGTTATGAGGAAGTTAGAAAAGGACAAGAACGAACATAGGCAGGGAAATTCTTGAACTAGAATCTTGAGGGCCAGGGCGAGAGCCTCAAGAGGTTGCGGTGGTCTCGACATCCATTTCTCTGTACATACTCGCAAAAGTTTCTCACTCATGATCTATGTTGCTATTAAATTCAAACATCTTCGGATTGTTGGGAATTGTAATGTATTATCCTTGCCCCGGGACATTTCCGGTTGTTCTTCTTCTCTCACTCTTACCCTGTCATAGAGAAAGATTTATACTAAGTGTTATGTAAGACACCAAAAGGACGTGTTGTTTGTTCTCTATACGTTAACAAGAATTATGAAATATAAAAAGTGTAACAATAAAACTGTGTAAAATGTTTTTAGTAGAGAGATTGAATTATAACAATAGCATTCACGAAATAAAAATTAGAAAGAGAGAGAAATTGATTGAGTGAAAATAACTACTCATTTCTCTAGAGGATAACTTCCGATGTCATACTAGTATAACGAAGCATCGTGGACGTTAGTTCTAGTTTGGTCTAGAGGATGATCGGCGGTTGCCTCCTAATTAAAATATATTCAGTTATTTTCTCTAAAGAGTAAATTTTTTAATTGTATCTTATCTAATACTTCGAAGAAATGAGTAATCAGCTGACTAAAGCATGATGGATGCCAGCTGATGACTCAAACGTAAAAAAACAACGCTCTCAATGATTTTCTCTGTACTAAAAATTTCCCTGATGCAACTATGAATGAATACATTCATAAGCTGGCTAAATTTCGTCAACTGATGCATTTGAAATCATTGCGCAGGACTTAAGCGGAAGCTTCTAGCTCACAAGGTTTCCTTGGACTCGCTGATTTCCAGCTTGCGTGAAATGGGATCCTTCAATCAACTCACACACAACTTTGAAGCATCTCAGTAATTACTGCTTAAGATTAACTTGGTCGTGTGAATCTGTCACAAAAAATTCTGGCTCTGTACTTATATTCAAGAATACTCCATTTTTGTTATTGGGAGGAATAATGGTACTAGAATGATTTTAATACTTCCATATTAAATTGAAATCTATCATCTTATTTTTTGTACTGGAAAAGATGAATTCCAATACTTATGATGAAACAAAATGGATACTTCCATAAATAAAGCAAGTAGCTAATATTGTAATGAAGAATGAATGAAGATTTAAAGGAAATCTTCAGAGTTAGCAGCTGGAATAATATTATAATTAATATTTCAACAGATTGACTACTCTATGGACTGCTACTCTATGCTAAAACACACACCCACACGCTCCAAGTTGTCCTGTCCTTAGTCGTTTCTTTCCATCTCTTGACACCCACTCTATTCGGGTCCTCATCTTCTTTCCTCAACCACATTTATCTAGATTTTATTCTTCTTCTTGTAACACAGGGATCCCATGAAAGCACTGTAAAAGATACTGTGTCTTCTTCCGCACTTTACAGATGCCGTAGCCATTATATTCTTTACTAACTATATCTATCCCTTCAGGTTCCTCCATTATTCCATGATTCACTTTCATCAAATACTTTTGTTTTGAGTCGTACATCCTCAATGAATCCGGTGGGGAGTATATAGCTTTTTGATCCCAAAGAGGGCTCCAAGTTTTTGTGATGCTGCCTTAGCTAATTCGTCCACGTGACGATATCAGAACAAATTTCTTATAACCTCAACACACAACAAGCGAATTTGGTCGAGTTTAATGGAGAGTTGACCTCAAACTTTTCTTAGGTGTGTCCGTCAATAGCGACCAGAAAGCTACCCGTACGATTTTAATATATTCACGAGGTTGGCATGCCACACTCTGTCAAAAGTCTTCGATATGTCCAATGCAATGGCTCTGGATTCTCCATATTTCTCTATGTTTCTAGTTAATACGCTGGTAGTATAGAGTAGGAGATTCCGGTTGATATATGAAACTCGTGTTGATGGTTGTTGATAATCAGTCGTAAGTAGTTTATTAGTTTGGTTTGAACCTGAGCAATTGTTCAATCTACATTTTACCTTTCAGCAACTTTGATTCATCTGAAAATATCAATTTTGACTAGAGTTATCGAATCAATGCAATGCAATTAGCAATCAGTAAATGCTAGGACCATGCACTTCTGGAGTTAAGACTGGAGCTAGTACGTGCCCCTATATCTCATAAATTACTGAATTTTTGATAAAAATTATTAAGATCATTCTTGTAGATAATGAGCTGATTTTTATTTATTTCCTATTAGAAAATTCTCCAAGTGCCTTATTATTTGAAATATTGGTTATTTTTAGAGCCTTTCCGACCTCTTTCATTCAGAATATTTTCGAATTTCAGAATACTAGTGGGAATCTACCGAATAAAATTCGGTTTATGTTGGATTTATTTCAAATTACAGACTATAAAGTTCGTACATTAAGTATATAACATTGTAAACGAAATTAAAGTTAGTATAAAAGAAAAATCAGGTACCAGAAGGTTAATAAACCAATAAAGGTTCACTATAAACAAAAACACATTAACACTAACCCATTTTAACTTATTCGATTTGAGTAATTGCCAATATTCATTATAAAGTGAGGGATTTTATTAGTTCTCGGAGCGTTAAAAATTAGTTGCTAACTTGACAGCCAGACACAACTGATTGCCAATAAGGAAACAAACTCAAATATTGAAAGTTAATAGAGCGCAGCATGATTAAAATCAACGAATGGTGTTGAAACGCAAAGGTTGTAGCGACGAAGCTCGCTTAATGAGGTGTTGAAACATACCATTGTTTGCAGTTTGTTTTTATTCCTCACTCAACTTGCAAATATGAATGACGCTTTCAGTTGATCCAAAAATAAAGTTATTGTGATTAGTTCTAGTTTCTTCTAGTCAACAGCAACTTATGTAGTTTGCAGTAGAATTAAAATAAATTTATCGTAAAGTTAAGTCAATAAACGACATCGACGGGAAAAAATTAGGGTAAAGTTGTATGTTACTCAATTGAGGCTATCACTAAAAGTATATTTTTACAAAAGTTCTTAAAAATCCCTCTGAAGGTCTCCTCAGCCCCCCTCAAGGGATCAGCATTCACGGAAACTCTAATAACTGTTTCTTATTAAATAGTTTATAAAATTACCGTAAAATGGGGCGACTTTGATCATTTTAAAGTTAATTTGATGAATATTTGGTTTGTTTTTTTACATAGTTCAAATTAAAAAATAGTTATTGATAAACTTATATTGTTAAAGTATGAATATTTTCTTAAGAAACCAACGTTGAAAAAATTCAAGCAGAAACAATAAAAAGGAGTTTCAAACTTGTTTTGTCTTCAATGTTTTCAACTTTCCACCCCTAATCTGCGACTGTGAGTTTGTTTTTTAACCACAACTCAACTTGTAAAATGATTGTTGGACGTTTCGGACGTTTGTGTTTTATCGAATTTTTGTTTCAATGTCATAAATCAGTAATATCATCTCTCGTTCATAGAAGAATATTTTTTACAAATTAATTTACAAATTATGTAGCAGTTATCCAGTGTTCTTTTGATGTTGAAGCGTTCAGAAATAATTTGCTCAACTCTAAAGTTTATAGGTTTAAAGAAAGTCCATTTTTTGTTATTTTTCCAATGACATGAAAACAATAAGTGATGTAATATCCAGTCAATGCATGGATAAACAGGCTAATTTTCAGATACAAGGGGTTAATTGTTCTTTTTTGTTTCTTTTTTATAAAAATTTTGGAAGTAAACAATTTTGGGGCTTAATTGCAACTATATTACATAAGTCTTCTAGTGTGGATCGAAAAGTTTAAATATTACATCCATTTTCAAGATTAATCTTATTCAAACTAATTTCGTCAAATTGTCATCCTTGATATTATAAACTAACAAAAAATTATAGATTCCAGACGTTATTATAATCATTTAATACGTCTAATAAAGTGGTAAACATCCCTCCTACTTCTTTTTATATCTTACAATCTTCAGAAATATGCCAAGCGTAGTCATATGAAACATAAGGTTATGGCATCTGGATATCAACCAAACACATAACAGTTTGTCAAAGATAATGATACTGGGATTGGGGATGTTTCGTATCGCGTTGAAAGATTTCATGCAAAAGAGTGGATATACAAGGCCAATTTATATAATCCGGATCTACTAATTTTGGCAAACTAGATACGCCTACTTGCTGGAATAGACGGGATATCACAATGGCATACGAGGAAAATTGCATCCTCTTTTCTTTAAAATACTGTGACTAGACTTATACAACAAACTCGCGCAAATTGAGTAGAAATAAATGGAATTTATACCATAGAGAGACTTTATGACAGGCAATTAGTTTTTATTACTGTTTTGTTTAGCATGTTAATAAGTCGATGCCAAAACTAAGGGTTATTTATTTTTGAATATATTTGTCCTAATAGAAACTAATTTATTACCAATATATTCCGATTCATTTTATACTAGATTTACTTAAATCTAAGATGTGAGCGAGCAAATCTGTTTTATCATTTTATATACAGGTTGCTACGGAACTTGATGCAAAAAATTCGGAAGTGAGTAGGAGACGTGAATATAATACTGTGACAAAAAAAAATTCTCTTTTGGACATTATGAATTTCTAATGGACGATTACTTAATTCTTTGTATTGACTGAAGCTGAATCGATATGTATATGGGAAACACTGCGACTAGTGTTCTGAGAATTTGCTTAAATGAGGTTTCCGAAATGATCGTTTCAGCTAAAATAATGTCAGTTTTCTGGTTATACCGTAAGTGGACTCAAACTTCGTTATTTTATGTTTGGAATCTACAAGAAATTTCGATATAACTTTATATAAGGCATCGTATGTCTAAAGTTAACCATTTTTTAATTATTTCACATTTTCGAAATTTTTGGATACATGCAGCCCTCCACTAAAAAAATTATATTTCTGAGTTTAAGTGAGTCAGGTTTAATATTTTTGAGATTTGGACAAATAACACTTACAGCTTTCAAAATCTGTGAAAATCTTGACAAAAATTCATATAGGGTGTTCAGAAAATGGTGCCGAATTTCGCTATCTAAAAACTTCGAAAACTTTCAAATGGCAACTTCCATTTTTCTCTTTACCATTGAATTCTCCGCTTCGTTAGTAAGTTCATATGTCACAAATTAACGGTTTTTGTAGAAACTTGACAAAAACCGAAATATTCATGGTTTTTAATTGTCGGTTGTCTGGAGCGACCAAAAAAAGCTAACAAAGCAACAAACAAACAATGAAAACAGCTTGACGGTTAAGGGTCGAAGTCTCCTTAATTTAAAGTGTAGAATCCAATGGTGAAGAGAAAAATAGGGGTTGTCATTTGAAAAAATGAATGAAATGTTTTCGAAGTTTTTATATAGCGAAATTGGGCACCATTTTCTGAACACCCTATTTAAGTTTTTGTCAAGATTTTCACAGATTTTGAAAGCTGTAAGTGTTATTTGTCAAAATCTCAGAAATATTAGACCTAACTCACTTAAACTCAGAAATATAATTTTTTTAGTGGAGGGCTGCATGTGTCCAAAAATTTCGGAAATGTGAAATAATTAAAAAATGGTGGACTTTAGGCATACGATGCCTTATATAAAGTTATATTAAAATTTCATGTAGATTTCAAAAAGTTAATAAAAACCATACCATTTTGTTTAAAATAACGAAGTTTGAGTCCACTTACGGTATAACCAAAAAAACTGAAATTATTTTAGCTGAAACGATCATTTCGGAAACCTCATGCATGCAAATTTCAGAACACTAGTCGCAGTACTTTCCCATATACATATCGATTCAGCTCATCGTGAAGGATCCTGTACAATATTAATATAGCAAAAATGTATTTTTCAGTAAATCAGTCAACAAAAAATTACTCTTTGTTTAACTCGATAAAATTTATGATTTGAGGGATCTTTGCATTTCTAGTTCATTATATACGATTAATTAATAATTATTTTTCATCTAGGCTACTGATGATTCATTCACAGAGACTTGTGGCTCAGATACGATGAGGCCCCTCCTCACTTTCTAAATGATGTAAAAAATCATTGGTGGATCCATGGCCACCACAATCCCCTGAATTAAATAGAATGTATTCGTTTCTTTCTGGGATATCTCAAGAGCTTGGCATAAGCAACACCAATAAACACAAGGAAAGAAAACATCGATAGAATAAACTTCCGTTGATTGCCCTTCCAAGTTCCAATATCTTCCTTAGACTCCGGAAGCGTTTAGAAGTGCAAGGTACCCATTTCGAACATTTTTTATAGATTTTTTTTTGTTTTTTTTTTCTTTACATTCTACAACAAGATGTTCGAGAGTTTGCAGTTCCATTAGAAATGATTGATTCTGTTCAAATACCTTGTGTAAGTATTTTTAATAAATAATCACAATTTATGATAATTTTCTTCAGAATGTTTCTTTATGGCGAACGGTTTCCTAAATTATGAATTTTATCGAGTTAAATAAACAGTACATTTTTGTTAGAAAATCGATAGAAAAATTCATTTCTGCTATCGTTAGATTGTACAGGTTGTCCCCGGATTATTAATCATTGGACGTGAGTCGTACCTTGCCTTTAGATAGTATTGTAGAATCATATATTATATCGAAGACAGTACAAAGACATACGTAACCATTTATTAAAAATTTATAATGATCGAATGTCAAATAGAAACTAATCTTTCAAAATGGCTGAAATAGTGAAAATTCATCAAATTATATTGATAAGTACTGATATCTTTAGTTTGAGGTCTGAAACTTTTTAGACAATCCTCGTAAGTTTTATTCCATATTAGGTATACTCGTTTGATGTGAAATTGAATCAGCGATAACGCCACATCTTCAAGCAAAGATTTCTAATATTCATCCTCAATTAATGATACATTAGTAGTCGAACATTTGAAATGACTAATACAAAAAATCACTTTTCTAAACCTTGTCAGAGATAATTATATTCCATCTGCATCCACCAACAATACGAGCTCTTAACAATCGTTAAACTAAAAGTGTACATCCCCGAACACACTTACGATATATCAATCGTTCAATTTCTTCCCACTTAACATCCTCTGTCGCTGCAGTTACGAATCCATAAGTCTTCATTTGTGCCCCCTGTATCCATACTGATTCCTCGGCCCACTGGATGGAGACTAATGGCATCAATTCAAGAAGTTGGCGTTGGAAGTTTCGCTACCTGCGTTCCGCATTATGTGGTGTTTTCGTCAGCACACTGAACTCATTTGTTAAATGTGACGCGACCTGCAAGTTTCCTTTTATTTCTTTTATTTTTCTCTCAAGAGATGAGAGGAATGAAATTTGTTATTGTCATTGTCGAGTAGGGCTCTTAATTATTGACGAAAAGGAAAAGTTTATGTGGATGTGATGAAAAATTTTATGATTTAGGAGAAAGGAAAATTCAAATCCGCAGAAGCAGCTTATTAAAAACAACTTCGTTGTATTGAGTCCGAAGCAACACATATTTCCAAATAAAAAAATTTTTTGCCGCGCTGTTGGAACTGTCTGGTTCTTACTTACAACTAATAGTTCAAATATGGATGAATATGGGCCTTGTAGAGGATTAGAAGCTATTGCTTTTTGGTCTTAAGAGAGGTCCAAGGACCAATTTCTGGGTCGCAGTACCAGACTTTTTTTGTTACCTCATTACAGAATGTTTCTGAGATCGGTATAGATAGTGGTTATCTGTTTCTGCCTACAGATTTGAGTGTTGGCCGAGTTTATTGGAGCGGTTGATTTGAACGACGATAATAGTATGCTATGGTCAGCAAAGCTATAGATCAGATTTGCAATTTTATCCAGTAGGATTCCCCATGTTTCTCTGTAGGAGAAAGAGAGTAGGTGTTAAGATGCATCCCTGGGGAACATCAATGTTGACCTCAAATCTTTGCCTTTGATATGTCCAGTGTAATTGCTTAGGATTCCCCATGTTTTTCTATAGCTTCAGCTCAGGGAATCCCCAGTTAATCTATATTAGCCTTACGAAAGCCATATTTATGGTCGCTGATTCTGTTAACATACTTAAGATATCTCAAGATTTGCTGGGTTACGGCTTTCCCCATGACCTTGGTAATGACTGGGCATAAAGCAATCGAGAGGAACCGTCTTTTTCCTTTTATTGGTATGGGTTGAGCTCAAGCAAGTTTCCAATCTGCAGGGTATAGATTTTTTTTATATAATAGGAAAAAGAGTTTGCATAGGGCGGGATTCTTAGTTCAGCTGCTCATTTTTTAATACGATTGGTGGTATTCCGTCGGTAGCTTCAGTGTTGTTTAAGACTTTGATAACTTTTACTACATCTGGGTGTTGAAATTCTATTTCTGGCTTCGATCAACCAACTTCAAGTAGTTCTCCCAGCGAATCAAGATTTGGATTTAAAGCAAATATGAGACCCAAAAGCTTTCTCCTTTGCGGTAACCGCGATTCTACCATCCTCTCTAGTCAATGGTGAAATTTTTTATTTACAAAAGCCTTGGCTGAGCGTTGTTGTTGCACATCAGAGAGACCTTGATCTATTTGTACGATTTTCGGTACTTGAGCGCCATTTACAATAGGCAGCATTTTTGTTGTTAACTGCTCTAGTGCAGCTTTTATCAAACCGTAAATTATTGTCTGCAAATGTGTTGAAGGAGTAAGAAATATTTGCTTCCATACTTGCCAAAGTACTACAAAAACCTCAATTGCGCACATGAAGGAGCTGGAGGAGCTGAAGGAAACATCATTCCAAATCAACATAAAAAGGAAATCATTTAGATGCTTCCATTTGACCGATCTATAATGCCAAACTTCAGCATGGTCTAGCTGGATACTGAGTTTGGATTTCTAGTTCACACGTTGTTGAAATTAATTTTTGTTCCATGTGATAGATACATGTACAACCGCATTGTACATGCTAAGAGGCTAGCCAAGTCAGCAACTCCATCGAGGATACTTGTTGGCTTGTTGATAAGTTGAGTCAGTCCATCACTATTTAGAAAATCTTCTACATCCCATCCCGCCCCTCATCATCATTTCTCTCTACTTCTCAACCAGCTAACGTAATTAATACTAAAGTCAATAACGTTAAAAATACCTGCTTTTAGGTGGTTTGATCGCAGGTAAACGAGTTTATTGGTTTTATGAAGATCTGTCTATAGCAGGTATCACTAGGAAGTTGTGATTCGTTGAGTCGTTGTTGTAAACCACATCATATCGAATTCTGAAGACGGTGATTCCTAAAGTTATACCTAAATCGGGTAGGAATATCGTATCCAGGATATACAAGGTGACCCTTGCATGTTGTTGGGTTCATCTTCAAAGTTTCTCCACCGCTTCTATAAATGCTTCCAATTTATGAGATATTTATACATAAAAATAGAGTTACATAGCTCCACTAGATGTATAATACAAGAAAACATAATTTCTAATGTCCTTACACAAAATGGTTCTTTCTCAGATTTCTTCGGTCATTATTTGTGTGTAGCCGAAAGCTCCGACACTGATTCCCATTCTGGCGAACGCTCAAAAGGTGCATAATATTTCTCAAGATCCCTGTTCTATTGTGTGGAAACTTCTAAGGATTAAAAACACATCATTAATTTAATATGTATGCTCTAATTCAGCAGAGCGAACGCGCCTTATATTTACATATGAATACAAACGACCTTTCACGTAATATCAATCACAACATCTGAAAGAGTACACCAACGAAAAAATCCTGCTACTCAAGAAGGGCGAAGGTGGCTTAATACGTCTATTTGAATTTAAATCGGGGTGTTATTGTGAAGCTTGTAGATGTGGTATTCATATAAGGATGATTTACTGAAAATATGTAAAGTAAAAATATTGTCAAGATACAGAAATTGTTTCGGGAGGAATCAAGTACTTGAAAGTATGAAATAGAGTGGTTTTAATTATCATCATCATGTACTGTAATTTCTCCATAGAAAACGTAACGTGAAATCGCTTCTGAAGAATACAAGCAACAAAAAATGACCAAATGAGTTGTATGATTGTATTCAATCCTCATGCACCTCGTTGCTATTTCGGTATCTTCGCTGTCATGCTACTTTCCATCCTCCGATTTTTCGTTAGGGACCTTCACCTGGTACGTGCTTTGAGGTACGTGCTCAGTGAGCGGTTTAGTGTATCCTGCCTCTTTCATCTTGTAAATCAAGCCTCGATCGAAAGCTTTGCTTATGTCTAAGAAGATTACTTCTGACTGAAGCCTTGAATAGAACATTCCACTAGTCTCAAGATTTGCTGTGATTCCTCCTAAAGCTGAACTTTCCTCTGGTACCGTATTCAGAGTCCTTGTTAGTTCGTTCAGAACTCTCAGTATAACTAGCAGACTTATCGGTTTATAGTTTTGCGGAAAAGTGGGATATTTTCCGGGTTTTCTTGGCATGATGATATCTGCTTGTTTCTATCTCGATGGGAAGTGTTTCATCCTCATGCCGCTACTTGAAACTCCGTCTATTCTCGGAGCTTTCACTCCCATCGGTATTGCGATTCCAAGGGTTTCTTAAAGCTTCTTGTCTAGGTATTCGTGTTGATGTTTTCTTGTATCATCTCTGAGAACTCATTGTTTTTTTCAGCTCTTCTGCATTTTCTTTGAATAAAAAGTATGTTTTGTAATAAAAAAAGCTTCAATTTCTAATTATGATGAATTAAAATTATTGATTTATTTCTCATATTATCGTCATTGGTTATTGTGATTCAAATTCGTATTCCTTAATGTCCTCAGTGAAACTAAAAGGCATTTTGGGTCACCAATGAGTCGTTTACCTTTCCTATGAACTTTCCAGATTATCTTAAGATGATTAAGTAATGTTATAACGTACGACCTTTGAATTGCAATTTACGTGTACCTTACTTAGGCCCTGGATATTAGTATGCATGCATAAGGGTCTGTATACAAGGCGAGGGCCAGAGTTAAGGGTCAGTTCAAACAGTCTTCATTCCGCCGCAAATCCTGAATTCGACTGCACAATTTAATTACGACAGTAAACTCTGGCTGACCAGTAGGTATTATATGAAACTATCCAAGGATTTAACATCTTCGGAAGTTGCATCTCTAAACTAACATTTAAACTTAGCAACGTCGGCGGCGCTGGTAAATCCGAAGTTATACAACTTACGAAATACTCCTTATTTTGGACCCTTTGAATAAGTTGTTGCACCGCAATTAATTATATTGAACGTATAAACCGGGAGGACGACAGTTCGGTTCTTGCTGCGTTTCAGTTTCAGTTTGGTAGTTAGTGAAGCGAAATTCTCCAAGCTTGTGGCGTGAAAAGTATATTTTTCTCGTCTTCTATAAACTTTCTGAGTCAACTATATGGGTTACCCATATACCCAGTAAAGATGTCTTCAAAAAATGTTCATTTCATAATTGATTTTTTGTTTATCTGATGAATGATCGAGGAAAAATAGAAGAGAGACCAAATGATTTTTTTGACATGAAATAGTTTAACTTTATGTCCTGTGGAAAAATACGAGCTCTGGTTATTAAATAACGTGACTAGTTACGAAAACTGATTTTATTATAAAAATTATTCTACATTTAAATGTTTCCCTTCAATATACTCATGTCCTCTCGCCATACACCTTTCCATACGTTTTTACATTGATCTAAGCAGTGCTGGAAGTTCTTCTTTGGTGAGTGCCTTTAGGAGCTCTACCGTTTTTTGGTTTACCGCTTCCATTGACTCAAATTGACTCTTCCAAAGCAGATCTTTTTCTAACCTTCCAAGGAAATCTGAGCAGACCCGTTGAAGCAGAGCTTTTGGTCTGGAGTCAGATTTTTTGGCACCAACTTCGACTCTTATCATGTGTAATTCCTCGTCTAAAATTTTTCTAATCGTATCTTTATCGGCGTTCAAAGACCTCGGCAATCATCCGGATGCTCATTCCGATCTGCACGCACAAATTGATTGATTTTCGTCACTGTTTCCGGAGTTGAAACAGTCACAGAGCGACCGGGTCGATGGCCATCTTCAGTGCTCTCTCGGCACTCACTAAAGAAGTTTTGTGCACTTTATATAAAATACAGGAAAGTTTTTATAACGATTAATTACAGTTTGTTATGTCCAAAGAATTTTCACTTGAAATTCGTGTTCAAATCACTTTGCATCATCATCAGTAAATCAAGAAATTGATATGAATTGTTTGTACAACCTCTGGCCAAGACTACAAAGATTCCTAATGAATGAATATCATATTTCAAAACTAATTCTGGAAAATATTAATTATCTAAAACACAAGTGACATTAGTGCGCAGATTTAAATTTAGTGATTTCAGTTTTTTTTGATGCAAACGGGCTCTATGAAATATTGTTGTTTTATCTATGAATGGGATAGCAGAGTGCGTTTGGATTATTTTATAAAACAAAACTGTCATTTAAGATATGGTTTTGAGCTTGGCTGCAAAAATGATTAGTACTGTTAAAATTCAATTCATAATATATTCGAATTTAGAATACTGGATCACAAATATTAGAGTTTCTCATTTGATAACTTTATTATTCGACATTTCATTCACTTCCTAGTTGAGATCTCAACAATAATAATAGTAGACATCAATTTCTTTTTCCAATTTCCCCAGGAATGTTATCAAACATTTCTAATGGGTATACTATTTTATTGGCATCACAATGATAGTTTTTAATTCAGTAACTTTTGGTACACTGTCATTTCGAGTAGACAATTTAAACGTTTAACATTGTGGTAACAGATCAGAGCAGCATTTCCTTCTTCAATTGATACATCTTGTAATGTCTCCAACTTGATTATTTACGAAATAGGCACATCTTTCGCGACGCTTTGTTACATAATCCCGATATTGCTGGATTAGATTTTTTTGGATTTCTTCTGGTATTCTTTTTGATTTATTTTGTATACTGAATACTCTGTTTAAGCCACCACTACACCAATACTCACAATTACACTGTCTGACGCGCGTTTAGTATAAATATCGCCAACGGTTCCAGAAATTCCAACTTGGTTATTTTGTATGTTAAATCCAGATATTGCTAATGCGTCTCTTCTTCTCTCTCTCTCTCTCTCTCTCTCTCTCTTCATTTTGGACTTCTTTATACTTAAACTTCCAAAGATTGTCCAATTGTTCAATGTTTGAACCATATTATAAAGCTTTAAACCACAAGTTTTTTAGGTTTTTAGAGCTCGTATCTATGAATTCTAAATCCTAACCAGTCTTTCTTCTAAATTTTTTAAATTTCATAGTTGGACGTTTAATTCTCCTCTTTGTAGTATATACTGAACTATTATTATTCTGAGGCTCTACCAGGTTTCATTAATATTTTCGGGTGAAACTAGTATGTTTATCAGCAATTTTTCTTCAAAATAATAGAGGCTAATGCTTCATCTTTAATATATAATAATTTAATATATAAAGTTTCCATTATTACTGAGTTCAGTTCATTCATAGTTTCATTCTTCTGCTCAAGTATCATCAATTTACTATGGACTTCTATTACTTTCTTTGTACATTCTTGTTTGTTCAGTATAACATAAATCGTATTATAAATAATCGTTAAACTGATATCACGGTCGGCAAAAAATGTATTCTAAAGGTCTACCCTTGTAGGTACATCCCAGTTAATTATTTCCATTGTATCCAACATTAGATGGGCAGTTCCTGGTACTTCCTATTGAAATATACAATAAGGAAAAGACTTTTCTTGAGGATGTAGCTGTCATAGATTCAAGAAATCTCCCGTTCCAAAATTAATGAAGAAGAAGAAAAATTTGCTCTGGTACCTATTTTTATAAAAGGATTTGAGGGAATTTTTAACAAAGTGGGTTTTAAATAGTTTGATAAATCTAACTTTAATTAAAATTAATTATAATTATACTTTAATCCCTAGGATGGAATATAAAATTTGAAAAAGATTGGTATACATGAAAATAGTTGTAACGGAAAGTATGTTGGGCAAACTAAGAGATCTGTTGATGTCAGGTTTAAAGAGCACATAGCTCAACCAAAAGTTTGACCGATCGATAAATCAAGTAAGAAGTAAACATAAATAGTGTGAAGTTGTTGAAAAATATATGCAATAATAAATTTTTGGATGTATTTAGAAGCAATAGAACAGAACAGTTTCGATAGGGGCCAAAGGGTCTATTCCTTACACTCTATAGTTTACAAAGATTCTAGATTTTCATTCATTATCTGTCTATAGGTAATAAATCAGCTATATATTGAGAATTTTGTATTCAAATTTTATTTGATTTCCACAAAACAGAGCTTTCAATTATTTTTAACGAAACATTTTTCATATATAAAAGAAAGAACTGGAAACTCACTGGACTACAAGTATCCCGGCAATCAAAGCTTATTTATAAGTGCAATAATTATTTTATTGTCACTGTTTTGTGAAGCTATAGTCCTATATCTTGATACTTTTGATAAACAAATCGCAACTATATTTTTATTAGTATTTGTTGTTTGTTTGATGTTACAACCGCTATAACCCATGATATACTGAACTTAGGATTGACCTCAAAGGATTTCCAGTCGTCAAACATGAAAATGCACATAATAACCTACGTTCTAATTAATTAAGATGAATTTCATTGCGCTGTTTTTTCCAAACAAGCCATAAAGTATGACGCACGTCCCAAATAAAAGTATTTCCCTCATACAATACACACGACATAATAATCAATTTTAACAACCTTTTGGAGTGTGTCATAAACAAAGTAACGGTCTATAAAAGGATAAGGATAAATTTTAATTATTACACTTTTACATTGAGTAATAATTGAGGTTGTTATGGACCAAATAAAAAGTAGAATGAACCGAATAGAGAGGATAGAAATTAATTTGGATATTACCTTGTACAGCAAAAATTTAATCATCGACACAAGGTTATGATGTCATTAGTTACGTTTTGATGTATTATTCTGGTGCCAGGGATTTCAGGCCCAATTTTAAGCGTGTCTTACATGGCGTTTTTTATTCTATCAACTCCCCTCACTCCATTGTCTAATTATCTAATATTTTGGAACAAACACATGGAATTTAACAAAAAATTAGAAATATCAAAATATATTTATTTTTTAATAATAGTGAAAGATACATTAACAAAAAATGGGACAAAATTAAATAATACACAGACATACTTCAAAACGAATTTATCAAAACTATAGAACTAACATACTTCAAATTTGAGAATGAAATTTATAAACAAATTTATAACAAATTGTTACAAACTCGTCCCCGATATGAAGACGAATTGTTTACATTGTTTCTTTTGAACTAATTTTCAGAAAGGTACATTTATTTATTTGTTTTGTTTCTCTATTTTCTAGAATTTTTGAGAACTTCGTTTTGGATATATAAACGAGTTCATAGTGGACAAAACGAAAGAGAAAAGTAATCGAGGAATTTAAATAAGTTAGTTAAGTACTAGTGATAAGTTCCTCATTTAATAAGTTAGTTAAGTGTAGTGTAAAGTGGGTAAAAAATATCACAATATGAAGTGTTATAGCATGGTTAGTAATGGAAGATAATGGAACTGCAAGAAGTAAACTTTTCATTTTATTCACGCTATGTAGATGATGGCATCACTGCTGTATTAGAAAATGAAATTGAAATTGGAATTAATTGAAATAGAAAACTTCACTTCATAAACCAATTTGAAGAAAATAATAAAATTAAATTTCCTGATGTCACATTATTTAAAATATAACACAATAGTCCGAGAAATGTCAGCAAATTTTCGGTAGGCATTTGAGACCAGCTGGAAACGAAAAAATGAATAGTGGGGCTAAATCAATTTCTAAATTTTCGAGAATTTTTTTTTATTCCACAAATATGTTGAACGAATAAGAAAAAACATAAGCCACGCGATTTAATCAGTTTTTTTAGTCAATAAGCTATCAATTCACAACATTTAGAGCTGTGTTTGGGACACTGGTTATAATTGAAGCGAACTTTTCAAGTTTGCAACGTGATAATCCAGTGGCAGCTGAAAGGTACAAGTACAGACTTAAAGCTTTAGGTGAAGTTAACCTTCTCTCATTAGACGAAAAGAGTTTTATTGAGAATCCTGCTCATTTTCCATAACTCATTCCAATATACTATATTTCCTTCTGGCCTACACTGACCAAACACTGCATAGTGGAAAAAAGACGAAAAAGCCACGTTTCCGGGAGAAAATTTCATAATTATTTTAGTAAGAACTATTTAAGAAGCAATATAAGGTCTAAAATGGAACAAATGAGTTCACAAACCATTCAAAAACTTGAAGCAATAGCATTTATTTACCCCATGGCGGGTATTGTCACAATTAATTAGATTGCTCTTTGTAAACTTTAAAGGTTTAGTTATTTATGAATGGATTTGAGTTTCATATGTTGGATAAAGTTAAACAAGTTTAGTTACTGATGACGATCAATGTTTTGTTTGATTTGTTTGTTCACTGATAACAAGCAATAACAGGTGTTTCTTGTAATTATTTTCTGTTATCAAAACTTTTGCAGAACCATAATCCATAGATTCACGGTCATAAAAAACATGAGAGGCAAACGAGCATCTATCAGGGTATAATTTGATGTCACTTGTGCGAGAGGTTTACCGATTGGTGAATGACCTTTTAGATGGACTAATGTATTTTTCATCACAAGTTAGTTAATATACTGGTTAATTTTAGTAAAGACACGAAACAGACATCATTTTCTTTACTTAGATCTCCTCAATTTTGTTCTCATTGTTATAATTGATAGTCTTTGAATCGAAACCAGCATATTATGTACTACATCTACATGGTGGTCAGCCTTATGCTTTCGGAGGAAATTTTTTACAAATGCTACAAAAGTTTTCCACGCCATCAAAAAAGGACTGTTCTCAAATCGGAATGATTAAGTATCCAACGAAATTCGAAGTTTTAGTTGAATAAAGTTGAATAAATATGTGAGAGCTAGAGTGGAACTTTGTATCAAATGTTCAATACATGAGAGCCGTTCAATTCCGAAAATCACGAGCATGTTTCAAATATAAATCAGAATTTTCGAATAAACGCGCGAAAAATTTAGTATCGTAAATATGATCGCACTGGATGTTTTTGATCAAAGAGTTACAGAGAAATTTCAACCAGATGGATGCCAAGACTTCTGAATTTTGAACAGAAATTCATACGGGAAGTTACACGCATCTCCATAAGGGATGTGAAGAGGAGGGAGAGAATTTATTGTACAGAATTATCACCACAAACGAGACTTGAGTACACTACTATATACAGGAGAGTAAACTCGCGTCTATGTAAGACGAAAGCTCGTCCGTCAATTAAAGAGAAGATTACACTTTCAGCGGAGAAGGTGTTCTGTACCATGTTTTGGGATATGAAAGGAGTATTTGCTGTTGATCTTCTCACTGAAAAATGAACTGTCAAGATGTAGTATTATAATAACCTCCTAAATTCCAATATTCCAATCGGTGGAAAAGTTAAACGATACGAATTGGGAAAAACTAGAACACCCTCCATCACCCTTCCGCCATGCGACAATAATTTATTTGGTCAATTGAAAGAGGCACATTGCGAACTGCAATTCGAAAGCAATTTCTGTTTATATTTGATCTATACTTGTAGTATCAGATAATAACGTTTGTAAGAAAAAAATAATCGATTACTTCATTTGTGATATGTCATTTGGAGCTCTATTTCCGCTTTTGAGAATTATTAAATGTAAATGTAGAGCAATTTAGTCGAGCCACATGAAAGTCTAGTAGTTTATTTGGTATAATCTTTTTAATCTTACTTTAAAAATGAACAAACAGTTTTATCATTAAATCTTTTCTGGAAATCCTAAAAGGTACAACTTCATTAATTTATTTCATAGTTAAAAGTTAAACTCTCCAACAGTTTTATAGTCAGTTAGATACGACGACAGCGCTTATGCTAAAAATCCTCATCTCCGGAAAAAGTTTGCGGCATCGAATCCATGCAGGTTAGCATGTAAGTGCCATAAATATTGTAGACTTATCTCAATTTACACTTATAATCAGCTTAAGAAAAGTGGCGGGTTTTAAAATGTACTCCCCGGATTACGGGGATGTTTTCATCCTCTCTTGCTGTTTTATACAAAGCACTGGTTGGTTTAGGATCATAATTTTGTAACAGTATATCTTGTTTAGTCTCTTGTTTTAGGGATCTTTTCGTATTAGGTGACGGAAACATCGGTTTAACTTGCATAGCTGCAGGTATGGGTGTTGAAACTTCGAATATTATGTTTTCTTTCACATTTTGGAAGCTTCTTCGTATATTGATCGTACTTGTTTTCTTATATTAGGTAACTGTTTTGATTCTATGTTATGTTTCATAGAAGAAAAAATAATCATATTTGAGATTTGTTGTTGTGCTGGGCGACAGATCATCCCCTTATGACAAATATTAAGCTAGTGATTAAAGTATAATAAGAACATCCTCGAGATTATAACAATATAGTGGAGTATTGCTGCGTTTCAATATGAAAATCCTCTGCGTTTGATTTAAGCAGAGTCGAATCTAAGTCCAATTTACATCACCAGCCCGGATCAATTAGAATATTACAAGAGGAGGTTCAAGAAGGTCCTTTATCTAGTGCAAAAGTGAGTATATGGGTGATTCCGTTCTAACTGTGATTTTTTGTATTCAAAATTTCAAGATTTTAAAATTTAACTTTTCTAACTTTTTTATGCATATTATTCATCTATTTTACTGTAAAAATAAAACTCTAAGAGGAATTTACTACAACTTCAAAGTATCACGAGCAAGACACAAATGTCGGATTTTGAGTTCCACGGTACTGACTCATTTATCCACGGTACTGACATGGTAACTTAAGATATTAAACAACAAGTGCATCAATTTTCCTCAGTTTGATCATAAACATTAGAATTTATAAGGTAATTAGTTTAAATCATTTGTTACGACAAAAAAAATTAATAATTTATCGGTAAATTCTAGGAATGGACATGACACGGTACTGACATGGTAACTTAAGATATTAAACAACAAGTGCATCAATTTTCCTCAGTTTGATCATAAACATTAGAATTTATAAGGTAATTAGTTTAAATCATTTGTTACGACAAAAAAAATTAATAATTTATCGGTAAATTCTAGGAATGGACATGACACGGTACTGACATTCAAGTGATGTAGTATAAGTTTTCTTTAAGTGGCAAGTTATATTGTATAAAAATAATGTTTAAATATCTTAAGAATTATTCAATTAACACAAAATTTTTATTAATTGATTATTAATTAATGACTAGTACAAAAAAACAATACAGGACATTGAATATCACAGTTAGAACGGAATCACCCATATGGCAGTTTAGGGTCAAGGAATCATTGGTTCATCGAAGCGAATGGTAGGCAAGTCGCATTTGATCATCAGATAGTCGACTTCCAAGTACTCTGTAATTAGATTTTCAAGATCTTTCTTTTCCCTCTACTTAGTTACAATCTTTCTACCTTTCAAAATGTTTTAAACTTTTGTTTTTTTTTCAAGAGTAATGTTTTCCAATTGAGGTTTAGGCCAAGTCGGCAATTTTACTTTCCCGAATCTCCTGTATCAACGAATCGAAAAAAATCCAACAGTTTCTTCATCAGCCACTCCATCGAGTATGTTATAATCTTTCATAATCAGATTTGAATCGATAGTCACGTTTTGTAAAGCCATTAGTGACGCTGCACTGTCAGTGCTGGTGTGATGGTCTCGTGCAGTAGGCTGAGTTAGAGTAAATATGAAAATTAGCTTGAAACATGAAGCTTTCAAAGGAAATTTGTATAATCCTTCCCCAATCTGCTCGTCTTTGATAGATCAGTGTAGTAGATATGACCAACAGAGTACAATTTGACCTGATTTTGGTCCTATTTGTCTGAAGAAATTAACCTTGAATTTAGATCAAGTAAAGAAATGAAAACCATTTTCTTCAAAGTCCTTCAATAAAATAATAAATATTGGCATGGGAAGTTATAGTTTTCATAGCAGGAGTTCTGTGGTGTTAGTTGTAGGTTGTTTTTTTAGGGAATAAAACAATATTTTATGTCATAATATGATTAACAATTAGAAAACCACACACCACACAGCCATTTTGACTGTAGGCGATCACCACTTAGAGCCAGCAATCATCCTACAGATATCAATTAATAAAACCAATTATTGGACCAAAAAAATGTAGGATAAGCTTAAACAAAAAAAAATTACATGTCAATATGACAAACAAAAAGGGGTATGTAATAAAAATAGATGATGAGCAAGTACCATAAGCTAATACAGCAAAATATCTGGGGCTAACATTAGATGCGAAGTTACGCTGAAAATCTCACATAACAAAGAATCGAGAAGAACTGGGTATTAGATACAAGAGAATGTTGCTGGGAAGACAATCCATTCAGATGGGGATGTGTCAGCAAAATTAACACCCAAATAATCCAAAGATTTCAAAATAAAGTGCTAAGGGGCATAGTTGATACTCATTGGTTCTTTCGAAATAACGATCTTTATCGGGACCTACAAATAGATACTAAAAATCAGATATCTACTAAATTTGTAAAGATTTACGGACAGCGAACATCGAGGCAATCCAGCTCCTGGTTAACAGCATCTAGACAGAAGACTGAAGAGAACGAAGCCTTTTGAGTTAGCTATCTAAGTGCTTAGTGTAAAAGCGGAATTCTATATAGACCCTTGGTTTCCAGAATTTTCGGTATCTTCATTGTCTTGTAGTAGCCTCTCATTAATTGTGGTTGTTCGTTGGGAATTTGCATTCCCATCATTCTATTTGTGTTTGTTTTGTCTTGCTTTCCATCTACATAATTTATTGTCATTTTGGCGTGTGAAGGCATTATCAAAATTCTGCAAAATCTTTGTTTTAATTCAAACTTCATTTATCTATTGATTTGTTTGTTTGGTTTGTTCTTTTGTGACTATTGGACTTTTGGACAACAGTGTGGATAAGTATAATGTTGAAAACTGTTGAAAATCGGTAAATACATTGTATAAACGTCTCGAATTTCCATTGAGACAGTAAAGTAGATCTTTTCCGCTATTCTGAGAATGTATACGTATCTTAATAGAAATTAATTTCGAAGATTAGAACCCCAACTTGGGAAAATAATTTCAATAATCTCGGTAATATCCTTGAAGATATGCGAAAGGCAAGGAAGGCACAGGAAACAAGACGGCGATTTTCCGTCTGTCGTCGGTCGGCCGTTCTCTCTGTTCCATCACGCTCCTCACTTTATGCTTACTTCCCACACTAACGGTCACTGGACATTACGGGAAACCTTAAGATAATGTTTCCCCACAACAATTTCTTGGGTTGTTATTCCGATGCACATTAATCTGCATCTCTAAGCAAAAGGGTGTCTTCAACGACCGGAAGGGCTCACTACCTATATTTACATGAATTCCTTTGCGATTTTAGCAGCGGGCCGGTTTAGCACAGCTAAATATTTTATTTGGAATATTAACAACGAAAAACTATATATTTTGGAGGCTTTTGAAAAAATATGAAGTGTAAAAAGCTCCTTGCCCTGAGAGGAGAAGACGCATTGTTAATTGGGATAAAAAAATAACCCGTTCATGGAAAATCAGTAGTAAGACAAAGGAAAATAACCAGAACCCGCTAAAAACCAACAAAGAGAGATCCATTCGGGCGGAAAGGCTTGTTGTATGTATATCTTGTGGAATTATGAATGTATTAGTGTACCTAGAAAATCATTCTCCACGATGCCCATTAAAAAAACCTCAAATTATCGGTTTTGTCCAAAATAATTCAAATTGGTTGGAAAATACAATCATTTTTGATACACGAACTAGATTTAAGTCCAATTTACAAGTTTAAAATAGTTATCTCTTCACCACTTTCTCAATGGAATTTTAGCAATGGAATTTTTTGTTCAACGACAAACAGTTTCCTAAATAGAGCACTTTTCTTACTTAATTGTCCATCAGGTAACTATGGGATAAGCATTGACAACTGTGAATGCGATCTTATAGTCTACAGTCACTTTAGTGATATATTATTTGCAGTATCTTTCGTGAAACATTAGGACCACTCATATTTTTGTTAATTCCCGATTACGCGCTCCTTTCTTGGTTTGGTAAGAGAGGCAGAAGGTAAATTTATGACTGCTTCCGCTGAGATAGATAGAGACACCTCGCTTGATACTAGTAAAGTCACACATACACCTTCTTACTCTTAAACCAACAGTTGCTATAATTAAATAAGCACGAATTCGACTAGTGACTAGAGTTTGAATCGGACACGGTAATGTTGGACGTAATCTTTATAATATAGACGATCCTGGGTGCTGCTGGTGGATATAACACGACATCGTTGAGTTGCAAGCACATATATGAGCGCGGTTATAATACCTGGACCCACAGCTTTTCTAATGGCATCGAAAGGCTCAAGCCAATGCACGACGGGTCTATCTGAAGGCCTAGGTACTCAACGGGCCTTGGAAATGATGGTGTGATAAAAGATCATGTGAATTGTTTGGAATTTGAGTACAGAGAGATAAGGGAAATCGATCACTCAAGAACGATAACTGTCAGATCTTTGACGATCATATGGAAATGGAGAATAAATTGACAAACATGTTTTTTCCAAAAACGATATTAGTATCATATGGTGTGAGTGATGGTGTCGGTAGGATTTTAATAATTATAATATTACTAGCGAAAAGAAAGTCTGTAGTGCTAAATGCAACGTTGGGTTACATGCGATGCTTGGGGACTACTTTGAAAGAGTTCTTTGCAATTGCTTTAGATAATTTTTAATCACTTCTCGTATTTGGAAGCTATTTATCATAAAATTCTTCCACTTCAACAAATAACAAGCTGGTGATATTCTATTTGACATTCATAAATAAATGTAAAGTTTATTCATTTAGGCATTATCCCTACTAAACAAAAGTTGATTACTAAAAGTAAAAATGTAAAAACTATATTATTGTCTTATTCCAACCAATACCAATTTTTCTAGATTGGAAATTGATTGTTTCCATTTTATATTGAAGCGGAAACCGGCCCTGTCATAGTTATGGAAGATACTAATTCTTCTGAAGTAACTGAAGGTCCAGCACACATAAGGAAATTAGAGTGGGCCGTGCCCGAATTCCTCAAGCGTTTAATTTCGGCCCCGTAAGGTCTCGGCACTCGGCACCAAACATCGACAAAACGAACGAACAATGTTACGGTTGCCGTTGCCTCGCCGCCGTTGTTCCAATAAAGTCCCACGGTTCAACGCACAAATATGAACGTAATTAAAATTGCTAAGGGTGGGTGGGAGGTGGATTCGAGCTCATCCTCTCGTGTTCTCCTTGCTTCTTGGTCGGCCTCCTTCACTTATATTGCCTGTAATAAGGAGACGGTTTTGGTACGCGGCCAGATTATTATTTGTGATGAATATTTTCAACTACACTTATAATATCTTTAGTTCTCAATTGTTGGTAGTAAATTTCATTCGTGATTAGCGATAATAATGATATGCGAGGACGATATGCGTTAATAATTATTTTTATACAAACTCACTACCAGTCTAAATTGATAGACTCGTCAAAATCTAGTATTATTTTATGTCTCTTTCATATTAGAACCATGAGCACTGAAGGAAACTTATTTCCGTTATGGAGCAACAATCGCCAGTGATTTGGATCATATTCAAAATTTAATAATTTCGAAACATTAGATACAATAGACTGAATCGCCTAATTCAGAAAATTGAGTTTTATTGTAGAACCGAAAAGCTCAGACTGCTTTTTAGACAGATTAAAATCACGTACTGAATGGTTTGAATCACTTTGTGTCAATACGTGCGATTCTTTTGGAGTTAACCATATCATGCAACAAGTTTCAGAGTAAAAGACTGACTTTTTGATCGATTCAGAGGCTTTGACACAAGCAGGCACTATGTAGAATGGCTGTTGGCCGATGACAAGTTTGGATACTGGATAATCAGTTAGAACGCCTTTTGTTTGAGGGTATATGTATGAGTTTTTGTTTAGGAGTCTCACATATGCTATATAACAATAATGAGGAGCCCAGGATTCATTACAGGAAATCCGAAATTCAACTAATCTAAATAGAACTGTTCAAATAATGATGAGAAATTCCGAGAAAGTATATAAGATAGAAGTTAATTGAATTTAACAGTAATAGACTATACAAACATCTCAACCTCACAATGCTTCAAATCGTTCTATAACTTTCCTCTATTTATTTCTGTTCTGGCTGCTTCACGTCAATTCTGTATTCCTATTCTTTCTAAATCTTCTCTACATCCATTTTTTCCGTGGACGCTCTCTTCTCTTTTTAACTCCTTTTTCCGTTAACAAGGATCTTTTCACCCAACTGTCTTCGTCCATTCTGGCTATATGCCCCATCCAAAGGAGTCTTTCGGCTCTGACCCCAGAACCCATTTCAGCTTGACCATACATTACAGTATAGCGATCTCTGCGTTAGTTCTTCTCCATTCATTTTTCTCTCGCACTTCTACTCCTCAGTAACTTTCTGTCTCAGATGTTTATTTTGTTTTCTTCTTTTCTGTTCATGATCCAACACTCACTGCCATACAGCACCGTTGGTTCTATAACTGTCTTGTAAATACGTAACTTGGTGGCTCTTGAAATATCTTTTGATATTAATAGTCCTCGTAGGGCTCCAATTGTTTTGTTGCCTCTCGCCAGGCTTTTGTCAATCTCCCTGGTTTCACCTCCTTCGTTTGTCACTGTTCCTCCCAGGTATTCGAACCCCTGGACTTTATCAAATCTATACTCCTTGTTTTGCTCTGTCGTCACTCACAATTGGTTGCAGCTATTCAGATCCCTTCCCATTTCCATATTTTGTTCATTGATGCACAGTTCATATTTTTCCTCTTTATTTTCAAAGAGTAAGAACATTTTTCGTTCTACTAATAAGCACCAGATCATCTGCGTAGACAGAGATCTCAGGATCATTCATAATACAAGGTTAAACAGCACTGTTGATAGTGGATCTCCTTTCTTCAAACCTCTTTATGTTTCAAATTTTTCTGATATGCTTCCTTCGACAGCCACTTCATTCTCGGTGTTATTGGATGTCGTTTTGACCAAATGTAATATTTTCTTAGGTATTTCGTTTGCTGCCAGTGCATGTTTTCTACTTATTGAAGCATACGCCTGCTTGGAATCCTCAAAGAGGAGCTCCAGGTTTAATCCTTGGTTGCCTTGGTCTCCTTAATTAGATCCTTAATCCAACAGATGTTTAGAATCAGTAGGCCTAATTTTCATCATTATTTAACGGCGCGTGATTCAATTGTTAAAGAAACAAGTGCACTGATTTCATGTGCACTTGGACTAGTATAAACTTCGAACAACGCTCCAGAATGCGGTGATGAGGGAGGCAGGGGACAAACCTATCAGTATTAATATTCCGATCTGTGAAGAAAAAAGATATTGCAGCTGGAGCTAGGCAAAGCCATTTAGTAGATTCTCGGATGGATTTCTCAGACAGGTGATCGTTGTTTAAATATAAAGAATGTTAGGGGGCATCAAATTTGCTGGTGCACATAGAAATGTGCACTTATTTAGGAACGTTACCCCATCAAATGTAGTATTTCTCCTAACTATTTCATTCGGATTCACTCAAAAATTGTTCAGTCCTCTGTGGAAGACTGAAATATTGTCTAATTCAGACTAACATAACCTTCTAAACTCCTAAAAAGAAGAATTGATAAAACAAAATGAGACAATTTTTTATGAACGTTACCTCCAATTTCCTATGATTCATCACTCTAATACGTTCTTTCGGTCGTTTTTGTCGTATATAAATATAAAAATTCCCTCTTTTATTTAGATTTAGAGTTGTATTTTCAAAATATATTAGTAGATACTAGAAAAATTTAAAATGTAGCTATAAACGTGTGTCAAATTCTTACCCTCTTCTCATCGTTCCACGTCTCTAAATATCCGTCATCCGGGGCACAATTCGCCAACCTTTTATATGCAAAACGAAAGAATCTGATATGTTTATGGTAGATTATAAAAGTCCATGAGTTGTAAAAATTGTGAGTGACAAGAAGCGCCGGAACACGTCGTCGAGGAAATGAAAACGGGAAGTTAAGTGCGTGGCATAGTGTTCATGGCAGAAGAGACATCGAAGGAGGGAACTGCGAAAGTGAAATGAAATAAATGAAGCCTTAAGAGAAAATGATGATGTCGGCCGTTAATGGTGAGGTAAACAATGAGAAATAAGAAGGATTGGGAAGTTATTACTAAATATTCATATTGGATAATTTTTTTTCACTCATTAACTTTTGAAAATCTCGTTTCGGTCTCGTTTGTTTTGGAAAAAATTAGTTTCAATGCAAACTTAGTCTCATATTTTTCATTTAGTCAGGTCGATTATAGTATTGTTGCGAAATTCTATATTTTATTCGTCCCTTACGTGAAAAACGGAAAGACAGTTGGCGCATAACTTTTTTCATTGTTCGATTGTTAATAGAAAAGTAGGCAGTTTAAGGCTTTGATTGATTAGAGTGAGCAGGTGATGGCTATAATTCTTGAAATTTTCAAATTGATATCTCAAAGGACACTGAACTTCATCACACTAATCAATCACTCTTCTTCATCTTATAGGAATTTTTTTTCTATATGAGTTATCTTCTTATTTTCCCACCTTCTCTTTCCTCCCGTAATATTCTGAAAACTTGTCCTAATCATATTGCTTTTTGTACTCTATTTCAGTTATTGTATAATTCTTGCATATCATCATATATCTTACTTAGTTAGCGTGTGGTATCTAAGAGTCCGTTCAATAACAATGAGTGTTTCCAGGTTTTTAATGTCCATACTTCTTTCTCCAAGCAATGATCTTTACACGGATTTGGTAATGGACATCGTTATACAAACTTCGACAAAATTTACCAAATGTCACGTGGTATGGCTCTTACAACATATCAATATAAGCTTCTCGACAATATGAACCTGATCAGAAGACTGAAGAGAACTAAACCTTTTGAGTTTGTTTAACGTTGTGCTATTTAGTTATTAGAATGTAGGTGATGCCTATAATAAATATTTGGGACCTTTGGGACACTTTTATCAATCTGCGATAGGTTTTAACGAAATGTTTTAACAACATGATATAATTTTTGATATTTTTTCAATATTTCTAAGAATTCAAAAGGAAATATGGATCTTAAATATACTCAAACTATGTTTTCACATACAACTATTCCATTTTAGAATGATTTCTGTATGATTTTGAAAAACATTTCAATTAAAAAAGTTCCAAAGAACTATTCTCACAATGAGGAACGAATTTAATCTGATTATACTATTCCAAATCCTGTGGCTTTTTGAGATTTTATTGTAATGTTTTTATAATTTTATACATTCCTTAAACTCTTGGTAGAAAAGATTGTTACAAAAACTTATTCAAACAAAGTTATATGAAACTATGCAAACATTCCTGACTTTCATATAAAAAAATTGATATTGATCACATTTCGCTTTGTATAAGAAAGACGGAGTTCGAGATGATGAGGAAAAAGACGGTTGTGGAAGGAGGCTAAACCGAATCAAAGTCTAGCGGACTCGAATCGTTTTAATTTTCCTTTACATTTCTCTTTATTCCTTCAGTCGAGAACAAGAATTAAGTTTGGCTTTTGTAAATTAAAACAGCAGCTCAGAGTAGTGGCGGAAAGACTGCTGCAGTGGTTTTTACTCTAATTAATTCTGCTTATAAATTCCGATTTTGGGTGCTGCTTCGGCCCTCCTCGTCTTGAGGGTAACTACAAAAAGGGATTGGTAGAAGAAGAATTTCAGGAAATATTTTAAATAAATAGTCAATTTTGAACAATGACCAACAACTAAAAAATCGCTACAATTGAAGACAAATGCTTGTAAAAACTAAAAAACAAATATAAAAATTAGTAATCTGTGATAATTAGTATATAAGTCCATAGCAAAATTAAATCAGTATGCAGCATGTCTGGAATTAAGTCGTTCACAGAGTAGAAGGCATTTTTCAATAAATATACCCTCAAATTATTGCGGGAAAAGATGATATCGTTCTGATTTCAATTGGCAAGTGATTGTGCATTTTATTCCCATTGTAAAATATTGAGCCCTCAACTTATTCTAAGTGGATAGCCGTGCAACGATCTTTCTGAAATTGGAGGAGCGTGCTTACGAATTGGGCAAACGGATTCAAAGATAAATAAGGAAGGAAAAGTCAGAATTTTTATTCTTTTAAGTTCAGTTAAGTTTAGTTCTTTCGAAACTGATCTCAGCGCGAAGCATGAGGAGCTTAATTTTTTAGATTAAGCGTTTCAAGAAATTGTCTACACAAGCCCTATGAATTTTACAGATTCAACGACGTCAATGGTGGTGTTATCAAATAAAAAAGGCAGCAAATATTTTGATAAAATCTTGGTTGTAGAAACGTTGAAACCCAGAAGATTAGAAAAGCACCATGATTTAAGTATGATTATGTCATTAGATATGATCCTATGAAGTGCCGTGTGATCAGGGTTGTACTGCCTAGTACTAAGCCTTGGGGCACTCCACATTCTATTGGTTTGCAAGAAGACATTTGACCAATCTTTCTATTATCTTAGATAACGTGGAAAAGAGTGAAATTAGGCGATAATTCGATGCTTGATTTTTATCTCTTTTCTTATGCGGAGGTATAATTATAATTGGGAAAAATACCTTGAAATGAGTGAAATATATTATCGTCTTCAGAGACTGAAGGACAGTTTACCTTTACCTGAAGACGATAACTTGGTTATCGAAACGCGCGTTAAACAGTGTAATTGTGAGTGTAGTGGTAGTGCAAACAGTGTTTTCAGTATGAATATCACCAACGTTTCCAAAAATTACAACTTAATTATTATAGAATTTATGCAATAGAAAAATAAATCCCTCATGATGATTTATAATTGACGATACATTTTGTCGCAATTTTCAATGCTAGTTGTTTTCGCATTTCTAGAAAACCTGTCATCTATCGGCATGAAAAATATTGGCGAGTGGTTTTTGACAATCGTCTGTCTGAAGTCGTTAAAGTTTACGATCTCAAAAGTCGAAATATCTCGTAAAGTTATAATATATTAGGGTATAAAATTAATACTTTCATAGTAATTGTAGTAAAATTCTTGTGATACAATTCAAGCGTTTGAAAATTTCAAGTGGGAATTTACGCAATAACTTAGCTCGTAATATTAGGTACATAAACAAGATCAATGTTCTACATACTCAATTTTTATGACACAAAATTATTTTCGAAACTATACAGTAGGACACATTTGTATTGGTAATTCAAAGGCAAAGTTAACTCTCACCTCCCAACGATCTTAAAATGCTAGATTGTTAATATATTTTCTCCTATTTATTACAATTTGTTCCACTGTTTTTGTATTATGATATGTAAAAAATTACTCGTTTGAACTAATTTGATATCTATAATGATACTTTCTATTTTGGTTTGTTCACTACGACTATTATAAACTAATAGTACAGGTAGAATAGGCACGGGTTTTCGAAATTTTGGAACTTGTAACTAAAATGCAATTTTTAAACGCGAATAGCTCGAAAACTAAGAGGAATTCCAAAAACCTGCCCCAACAAAATTTCCTACAAAAAATGTGTCGAGTTATTTTTTCGTTGGAGCCACCATTAAGCCCAATTTACGTTCCATGCGCATATGGAAACTTCTCTATATCTTGGAAAACTACTTCGTTTCCAAAAAATCAAATGAAGAGGTATATTGGTCACATAAGCACTTGAAGTTGAAGTTAGTGTGTTTTGAGCAGTCGTTGCAAGGTTGTCGCAGTTAGAGGTAAGTTGGGTCCCATTAAGACCCCGGACCGGCATTAAGCGGCTCCAAATTTGATACATAACCAAATTTGATACTAGAAAAACAAGAATTTTTTGTAGATTTGGGCTAGAATGGATGAGGAGGAAATAATGAATTGAATAAAGATAGGAATCAGAAATTTACTATGAATCGGATGAAGATTATGATGACGATACCAATGAACTTGTTTCGGAAATAGAGAATAATATAGAAATAAAAAGTGACTAAGATTATTCAGATCAAGAACCCACATCTCAAACCAGCGTTCCAGATTTGAAATTGCCTGTATATAGATCAAAATCTGGTCCAAAATGAAAGAGTTATTTTTTTTTCACACCAACCAAGAAGACCTTAGATACTACAATAATTGGAATGAAAAAAAAAACAAACAAAAACGGTGGTTACCGCTCGAAGAATCAACTCGAGACATGTGGTCCTCAACCGCCATGTCTAGTGAAAGATTTGAGCAAATAATTGGGTTTTTGATCAAACATTTACATACAGCCACATCAATAATAAGTTTTTGTCTTGTATCCTCCAATGTTAAGTGGGATTAAACATACCTAAAAATGGAGACTGTCCATTTTATGATGGATACAATATAAATAATTAACTAGGATGTAGCAGCGTCCTTTTTTAGATACGTCACATTATAATTTATCTCTATTTTTACTACTAGGATATCTAATGAGGACTACTGACCATTATTCTTAATTTCATTTCAAAGATGGACACTAAATTGAGTTCCGATATGAAATTTTTAGTTTCTTCGTATCTAATATGACCCACAAACTATATACCATATTTTGAGTGAATACTGAATATTGAATTGAGTCTAATCTACTTCTTATAGTAACTCTTGAATAGATTAGCCAAAAAAGGTGATTGCCAATTGCTAATAGCGCCCAAGTTTAGCGCAATTTTTTAGATTAACTAATTAGAAGTAATTAGATACTTTAGGAATTAAATAGTTAAGTGCGTTGATTGATTTGATTTATTCCGAGACTTTTAGTTCCAACTGCGATTTACTTTACAGACACCAAACAATTTTTTTCAGTATGCGGATGAAAATAGGTCGTACTTAATAAAAATATATCTACTAAAACCTCAAAAAAGAGTGATTTATTGTACAACATACAAATTCCGAGTTGAAAAATCACCTTAACTCATAACCTAAACAGCCGAGAGTGTTTCGAGTGTGAGCTGCTCTGCCCTATTTCGACAATTGCCTTTCGAATTGGATAAGCGTCAGAGAAAAGTGTTCTATTCCATTTTTTTATATAGACTAGTGAATAAAAAATATCTCGCGAATATTTCAAAGATAAAATTAATAAATATGAAAAATAGTAATAGATTAGAAAAAGAAAAAAATATTAACTTGAGCAACACACTATTTTCCATTTTTTGATACTTTACTCACTTTAAGTTACTTGAAAAGTAATTTATTTTCGAATTTTCTTCCGAAAATTGCCACCCTTGAAAATTATTATGCACGTGCAGGCTTTGGTGCAAGATTGGACCCTGCAAAACCAAGACCAAAACAATAACTAACCTGGTCTTGGTCATAACTAGAAACATCGGACTTCATCCCAGGAACGTTCACATAGGAAAACAAAAATAGTTTTTACCGCAAGTAATTTTATGGTTACAGTTTTGGGATTCTGAAGTTGTGATATTTATTAATATTTCAGAAAACGAAGGAACAAGGTTAGTTAATATTATGATGATTTGCTGATACGTTTCAAAGCAGAACATAAGAAAAAACGTTTCATCAGGACAATCCACAACAATGTTGCTACGAACACTTTTATTATAGAAGTACCTTCAGTCTCTGAAGACGATAACTTGGTTATCGAAACCCGCGTCAGACAGTGTAAAAGCGAGTGTTGATGTAGTGGTGATGCAAACAGTGTGTTCAGTATGAATACCCCCAACGGTTCCAGAAATTCCAACTCAATTCAAATACAGTAACAATATATTTTCATCTTATTTTATGAACTATATCTTATTTGAAATAGGTTGAGGTTTCTATCTGAAGCAACCACAGTTTTTTAATAAAAATAATAACGAATCAATACGATTTATCAACGAAAACAAAAAAAAAGTCTAAGTAACAAAAAATTAACATAAATAGTCAGTTTATACACGTAGAGGGTTCATGAGTTTTTTGCCATATATATTAGTTTGATGTAGTCTTTGTAGTTTTCACACAAAGTTCCAGCTTGATTGAAATTAGTGCAAAGTGGGTGTCTCGAAATCTCAATACAAGCAAAAGGATTGTGGGCGATTTTTTGAGCTTTGCCGCAAGGACCAAGAAAGTATTATCCGATCAATTTTAACAAGGAATGAAACTCTGAAATACGACATATCCAAAAGAGATTTCATTGAGAAGACGTATAAAAAAGAGGAAGTCACAAAAAACAACAACGACAACAACTTTTGATTGACTTTAAGGAATCAAATTGCATCAGAGAATTATCGATCTTGCTTCATGATAATGGTTCTACATTCTCTCGTTGCACACACGAATGGGGTCATAGAGATCGAATATCTACCATACGACCCTGATCTAGTCCTATCCTATCCGACTATTTTTCCCAGAGGTGGAGGGGTAAAGGATTAAATAGCAACGATGAAATTGAACTGGCAATTTCTGGAAGTTTTAACTATAAATTTGTTATTTATTATTTTTTCCTTTTAATGCAGCTTATCATATATATTCAGGATCTTTTTAGTTGGTAACTATATCTAATCACTGAATAATTAAATATAATCACAAAGAGCTTTGATATAGATATAAATAGATATATAAGAAAAAATATAATAAAAGCTAGATATAAATATTATTTTATTATGTTTTGAAAATTTGTTTTGTTTTTGAGAATTAAAATCCATGATTCCAAGGTTATATCAAGTTGTTACAAATTACGTTGAATTTAATATTTTTAATATTAGTTTTTTCAATATCTAAAAGATTAAACTAAATGCAAGTGTAGAAAAAAGTGAAGCATCTCTTTGGAACTCACAGAAATTCCTTTATGAAGAGCTTCTGCCATTTTGTGTAGAGGAAATAGTTATTATGTATTTTGATAATAACGAATACTACAAGAGAAATTGAGAATAGTCGATTATTATTTTTCAATGCTTACAAAACCACTACAACTAAGCTTTCGTGATTTTTGGACAATTATTCGTGAAATAATAAATATTTTCGAAACTCTCGTGAGTTATAACTGTTAAAATTATTGAAGTCATAATTAATAATGTATTCAGAATTCAAGTATGTTTAATATGAACAAAAAATCGTCTTTGTTGACCGTTCTAAGACACATTTCACCGTGTTGAAAAAGTGTCCTATTCCATTTTTGATATTGAAATTGACAAAGGCGACGGCGTTGGAGTATTATGATAATTTCGAGGGCATTGCGTGAAGATTTGTACGCGTAAATGTGAATGCGACTTTTACTTGACTTGAATGTGGCGGCGAGTGGGAAAGCGCTGGTACAGGATTACGTCGGCGACGGTTTTCCGGGCGCCGTCAAACACCGGGAGGCGGCACTTTTTTCCCTGATGAGGGATACTCACGCACTCGACACTTACACAGAAGTAAAAAAAATTGTTTGATTAAGGTTGGAGTTGAAAGTAAACAAACAACAACAATAGCCAGATAAAAATGGCAAGCTGAAATATTTGTTCCAAGTTTGTAGTTTTATAAACTTAATATGTGAATGAACATGGGTAAGGGGTTCAGACGAGACGTTTCGGTCTTGTTAGTTTTCGAAAAAATAAGTCTCGGTCTTATTTTGTCACCAGTTTCTTCTATCATCGTTATAATAATCCACAATAAACAAATTAATGTTCACAAAGATTTTAGATTGTCGATTTTTTTAATTTTCGTCCAACCTGCAATTATACCTAGAAAATTTGCAATAAATAAGTGATTTAATATTCAAATCTTTTAAATTACCAGTTGTTGTTCGAATAATATAATCCTACAAAGGTGTACAGGTTGTAGACATTATAATAATTTTGGAAATTTTTGAGGAAACGTTTTAATGAATCTTTCATGATTGTAAAATGTGAGTCACTTATTAGACGAGGCAACCAGTCAGGCAACCAGTTGCTTACCTCGTTACCCAGAATTGGTTCATATGGAACTTATTACACGAAGGCAGCCAGTTGCGTAGTCACACAACATGTTGTCCAGCCCGGTAACTGCACCGGCAACCAGTCGTCATATGGAAATCGTTGTTTCTGATGTTTGCTGACGTGTCCTAACCTTAAAAATGTCTCAGTATTGAGTGTAGTCGGAGTTCTGGTATACGAAAATAAAAAAGAAGATGCTGAAGAAACTACTGCAACAGGATGTAATGAGAAGAAGAACTGAAAATAGTGCCAGGAGTTAATCGATGAAAATGTGTTTTATGAGGTGGGTCAACACCCTGTAATTTAAAACTGTGTTACTGATCAGTGATCAGTCAAAGTGAAAAAAAAATTAAATGCCTGGAACCAAGTCAGTTGCAATATCATAACGGACTTGGATTATTATCCTTAAAGAATGAAGTGGATGTATAAGTATTTTCCTCCTTTTGCATCCTCTTTTTCAATGAGTAACCACGAAAAAAAATAATATTAATTTCTCATCTCGACTGTCATATTCAGCCAACTTTCTCATCTCTTTTTTCGTCGTCTTTTATAGTTTGTGATTTTCTGGTTGTTCGACTGGTTGCTCGACTGGTTTGGGAAACATCCGCAGCGTCAACGTCTGTGAACAGCCCGAGAGTGATGGATGATATCCAAGAAATATTCGCAAAAAGGGAGAATCCACAATCTCTTATCTACTCTCCATGCATTGTTAGGTATCATGGTGTAAAATGTAAATTCTTCAAATAAGTTTTAGATGAGATTACTTTAAAAAATGGAAGATCAAGAAAAACTGGAAAAAAGAATCAAGTTCGAGCAAAATTGAAGGAAAAACTTTGTTTACTTATTGATCCCTATCAAGTCTAATGACGAAAATACTGGACAGCAATTTTTTGTGCAATAATTAAGATTTAATAAGGCGTTTTGGTGTAATTTCATAAATTATGGTACCTAGTAAAAATGTTGCATGTAATATTTCGAAACTATGAGTTAATACATTCGAATATACTCTTTTATATAGCAGATTCGGTTCATGAAGTTCTTGTACATGGATCTCGAGTAGTTTCAAGGACATAATTGTTCGGAAATTTCGAAAGCTTGTTGGAGTATTGGAGTGATTAGAATTTTTTCTTTGATATTCAAGCCAGTGATCATTTTCGATTTCCAGCGATGATTTATTCTTAGGAATATTCTGCTGATTCTAATACTTGGGCTTCTTGGCATCAATATAAATAATCTAATAGATTCTGATATTGCTGTCGTTATTTTCTATTAAAAATTTGTTTTCAGTACATATTATAAACCCATTTTTTCAAGTCTAAGTACATAGTGATACTCAACTCGATTTGTTACAAAACCATCGTTGTTTGATTCGATACAAAAAAAGTCAGCAAAGCAAGAAGCAGTTTCCTCACCTCGCCAAGCAAATTCTACCGCGGCTATGTGATTTCCATTGCAACCCTTCGGGGGCATTATAATATAAATTTATCATTGTCGTTATTTGTACGGAGCTTTGTTTCCTTTTACAGTTTTCGTCGTATGGAATCTCCAATTCCTTCTACCTATTCAATAATTTCTATAATTGCAAAAGTCCATAAATACTTTCCATTTTTTTGGTATGTTTGTATACAATTTCATTAATTTTCTCGTCCCCAAACGGCAACGAATCAATAAGTCTTTTGCTTGTTTTCTCACAATCTGTGGCAACAGGCATAAATTAACTTCTACCAAAGCCAAAAACTGTTTTTATTTCGATGTTATACACTTTATCGAACAGCCTGATGTTCAAGCAATTGGAACTTGTTGGGAACAAGAAACAGACTAGATGCCGGGTAGTTCTAGTGAAAGTGATTAAAAAAGAAAAAAAAATTATCAATTTTTGAATTGTATTTATATTGTTAAAAGCTTTCTTAGTTACTACTTTTTATTTTGGGCGCAAATTACAGCTTTTGACCCATCGTATGTTTAAATGTAAATTTAAATAAAAACTGATAGTTTTTGAGTTGGAGAATTAGATCAACAATCAATTATTTTCGCTTTTAATATTCATCAAATTTATTGAAATATACTTGTTTCTTTCAATATAACTCTACCAATTACTGCCAGTCGCCACTCGAGTTTGAAAGAAAAAAAATATGGGTGGACAGTTGCGATATCGTTATCAGCGGGGGACCTTTATGTCCGAATCAGCGCGAATCTCAATCAGAAAGATATATAAGCGATTCAGCAGGAAATAAATCAACAAAGAATATCTAATGCTGTTGATCACAGATTATTTTTATTTGCTAAAATTTGTTGTCGTTGGAGTTATATAAGTATTGGAAAATACATTTCCACTTAATTCTGTCGTATTCTGGTATCAAAATCGTTCAGAATTAAAGAGAATTTTCAAATGATATTTTCTCGAATCAAGATGATTATTTGCAACATTTCAAAAATTTCTTGAAGACAAAATTAATTCCAAATTAGTGAAGGTCGGGTTATCAATCAAAATGTGTGATTTTTTGAGAGGTTTAGAATTTGATTTTGAAAAAAAAAACTACAAAAAGTTTTAAAAAACTGATGGAATCTTTATTGGAATCTATATAACGATCAGTATAATTTAATGTTTGACGATGATTTCATGAAAATATTGGCCGCGGCTCCGCTTTAGAGAGCCTATGTGAAGGGTCCAATTTTCAACATATCGGCCGGTATTTCACGAATAAATGCTTCAATATTGGCTTCCAGTGCGTCAATCGTTGCTGAAAACATTAGCCTTAACATGCCCCACGAGAAATAGTCCAAATGCGTTAAATCACTCTATCTAGGCGACCGATTGACGGACCCCAAACTTGAGATGAAATGTTTACCGAAGGCAGCTCTCAATTTGGTCATTGTTTCTTTCCTTTCTACTTACCTAGGCTAGTACATATATGGTTGAAGAGGGAATATATTTAAAAATATTTTCTCGAGGACTCATTTCGATTGAAAAAAATGTTTTATTTCATGTAACAGCCTTTCAATGACTGTTCCACTGTTAACCATTGTATTAATACGTTATTCCTATTTATTCTTTTCGTTTAGTTCCTTGCCAAGCTAATTTTCTCGGCATTTTACATATGTATTTCATTCTCGTATTTGTTTTATTTAATTTGATTTATTAGCACTTTTTTATTCTATTTTTTCTTCGCTGCCCTTATTAATTCCTGTTCATAGCGTTGTTAGTTTCCTACAGACCGTCCTATTGGTACGTAGTTTTTTGTTTCTTCGATCAAAATATGTTGCTGTTCATTCCTCTTCCATAATTTTCTATTTATTAGCAGTTTTCTATAATCTACTTTCATTCGTTTCTCCTTTTCTCTTTCTTTTTTAGTTCTTTTTTTATGTTCTTTCACCTAGTTACTTCATGTGATTTACTAAATAAAAAACAAAACGTATATTTCTTAGAGAAGACACATCAAGACAAGTAAATTTTTATTACAAATTAACATCTATTGTCAAATTTATCACCTTGTAACTACAGTGTGTTCCAGGACTAGATGCAAAAAATTCGGGAGTGAGTAGATGACATGAAAATAATTCTGTGACATGGAAAAGTTTTTCTCATACGACTCCTCGTATTTGAGTATGTCCATAGAGTGTGTTTTACGGAAAAAATTATTTTATACTACTCTCTGATAGTTAACAATCCGTAACATTTACAGGGACAACCTATACAATCTCAAAATAGCAAAAGTTGATTTTTCAATCGATTTTTCAACAAAAAGGTACTCTTTGTTTTACTCGATAAAATTTATGGATTAGGAGAGATGTAGATTTTTAGATCTTGCTCCTGTAAGTAGTTTCAATAAATAATTACAATTTATGATAATTTTCTTCAGATTGTTTCTTTATGGCGAACGGTTTCCGTCGCATTTATATCTCTCAAACCATAAATTTTAGCGATTTGAGCAAAGGGTACTTTTTGGTTAAAAAAAAGATTGAAAAATTTATTTTTGCCATCTTTATATTGTAATAGTTACGGATTGTTACCCATTGGGCACGAGCCGCCCGTGGTCTTCAGATAGTAGTGTAGAATTATTTATTCCCTCAAACAATCTACATGGACATACGTAATTAGTTATCATAAATTCATAATGTCAGAAACGAGGGATCGTATGAGGAAATTCCCGAATGTTTTGCATCTAGTCTTTGAACACCCAAGATATTTTTTATTATAAATTTCCTAAATTTAATGAATAAGATATACGAATGAGGATTATCATGGTAGAAATCCTGTCCATTTATCCAAGCTGAGTATCATCTTCTTACGACGCTGTCTCCCTACGGTGGTTGGCGATCCAAATGGCTATTGTCGCATGAGAAACTGCAACTCTGTCCGAGCCATCTGCGCAAGTCTTTCAGCCATGAATTTTGTCTACGACCGACTGACCATATTCCTTCGATCTTCATTTCTATTATCTCATATCGCTCACCTCCCATTATATGTCCTAGGTACTGCAAGTTTCTCTCCTTGATTGTCGTGAGAAGTTACCCATTTGCTGTAGGACCTCTTTGTTTGTCTTATGTTCCTTCCAAGATATCCGCAGCATTCGTACATTTTAAACGCATCAATTTTCTTCTCTGTTGCCGCATCTTTGTTCCAACTTGCGTATCCGTCCAGAAAAGCTGGAAAGGTCTAACAGCGAAGCATTTTGGTCCGGAGTTCCAGTCTGAAGTTTCGATTTGCCAGAAGTGTCCTCTGTTGTTCAGAGTTGCTCAATTCTTGATCTGATTTCGAGTTTTGTGTCGCATTGTTGGTTGACGAGCGTGCCCAGGTATCTTAGAGATGACACTTGTTTAATGATCTTTCCATGGAGTCTTAGGATGGTGTTTCTTTGTATTTTTGAAAATACCAATAGTTTGGTCTTGGACGCATTCTGGTAGGCTGCTGGCCACTACCACGGTATCATATCATGTTCATACTGTAGCATAACTCATATTCTGATCTTTAAACATAATATTCGGGTGTAGTTATCACATTTATGAGATTGATGACTCAAGTAAGAATTATTTGTTTTAGTAGTGGCACAAACATTATTTCTCTATTACAACGAATATCATCAGTATCGTGATGAAAGGATTTGGTCTACCTAAGATGATATCAACGTGTTATTAATCTTCTCTTATTTTTTTTTTTGGTGAAGAATATTCTAGAAACAATCAGTGGGTAGAACAAATGACGTGAAGAGGAGTTAAAATTAAATGGGGCATGTGCTAGAGTCGACGTAACTCATATTTATGATTTTTAGTCGCTTTTTTCTAAAGAGGAACTCAGCGGGACGCACAAACCCCTTGGTCGTCGTAAATACGGAATAAAAATTATGCATTTTGTAGCGTTTGCTAATCGTTCCGACTGGTAGATTCGCTTTATCGCATTTTTATAACTATGTAGAGGACAACAAAGAAAAATAATATTTTTATAACTAGCAGTAGATAATTGAGTTATAACAAACCACGTCACTTCATCCATACTTAAATTATTATAAACAGAGTTTTTAAATATATCTTTTTTTGCATAAAAAGAGAAAAAAATTGCGATTCATTTGAGCTGACTTATAGTTTAGGTACGATAAATAATGTTTAATTTTTCCGTCCACCAGAAGTCCACGGGAGACTCGAAGGGGGTCTACGTTAGGCGTGACAAAAAAATTGTGGGTCTACAATTGTAAGCACCCGCCGCCGGCCCATCCGCAACGCTTGTTTAGACGTGGTGTATGTTTATAAAGATTTTATTCACTTTTTGACAAAGTCTTAGATTTCTGGAAAGCAGAGATTCTGATTTAAGAGAAAACCTGATCAATTCCAAAGCAGATATCGCGTATTTGACAGATTTGTTTAAAAAATGACCACAACTTATATTGTAATTTTTTGGTAAATTGAAATTTATGAAAGAAAATATTGATGGGCGCGAATTTTCACAGTTTTCAAACTTGTCGCAGATAGAACCCCTTTTAATATTAGATTTGAAAATAGATATACCACCATGGATCATAAATCATTTTGAAAAACGGAAGTGGAGAATGTGACATTACAAGAGGAACTACTTAAGCTTAACTCTAATGATGAACTGAAAGTTATATTTAAAAGGGGATATCAAAAATTTTGGCTGTAGATAAAAGCACCTGGTCTGTGGAGAATCGCGTTTCTCATGTCATATCTTGTCGAAAAATGTTTTACCACTCTGTATAGGAAGTTTTGTGAATGAAATTTTTGAGAATCTATTGATTCTTGTGCAGTGAGTCATTGTAGATTCAAAAAATGTTAAGTTGGATGAAGTAATCTTGTGAATTAAGCGACTTTGATATCCACCTATACCACAATCAATTAATACTTAAATGAAAATTTTTTCAGTTGATTTTATTATGAATAAATCAACCCTCTGAAGCAATCAATTCTAACCTTTTTGTTTTTTGTTTTTGCGTCTTTGACACACAAAGATAAATCTAATCTTCACATTTTTTCTAAATTGGCACGGAGCCAGCAAATTTTTGGAAATGAAACAAATAATTTTGGGAACCAATGGTCTAGATTATTGAGAAATTAGAAATAAACCTACGGAAATTAATCCTCTAATGTATTTGAATTAATAAATAAATTATTTCCTTTTTCTAGAGCATATTTTTAATAATTTGAAAAATTTCATAGTTTACGAACTATGAGCAAAAACCCAAACATTATTTTTTAAAGGTGCTTAATTGTTTATAACTTTGGAAATTCTTTATATGCTAATTAACACAATGATTCAATTCCAAATGGAATGAGCTTTACATAATTTATTTACCATTTATTCCCAAACTTTTTTGTTTCATAAACCACTTCCAAAATTTTGCTGGATCCGTTGGACAATACTACCAATTTCCAAATCTCGAAAAAAAGTGAAGATTATCTTTATCTATGAAAACTAGAGAATTAACAGTTTTTGTTTCATTAATTGCTAGATGTGGTTGATTATTTCATAATAAAATTAACTGAATAAATTTTCAATCAAATTTTGATTGATTGCGCTGTGAATGGATATCAAAACAATCTACAGTGACTCACAACACCAAAATCCAATCAATTATTACAAATTTTATTAAAAATATTTCCCAATTGAGTGATAAAAGGAACTATAACTTCTACAATGGTTATTACAAAAAAAAATATAATTTTAATGAGGGATGTACTTGTTGGATTGGAAATTATCAAAATTTGGCTTAAGTTTTGTAAGGAATAACCGCAAATCTCCCTGTTCTGTTCTATTAAATCTTCCCCTTTTTTGTTAATAAGTTTGTATCGACAAGACATCACGTTTGAACCAGCGTTGCGGGTGGGATGGCGGCCAGCGCGGCAACTGCAAATCACGACGTTTTACTGAATATATAATAAGCAAGCTTTCACAAATAAACAGTTGCTGAGCTTCTAAAAATATTATCTGCTTATACTGATATTCTAGTGTGGATCTTCATCGAGTCTCCCGTGGACCCCTGGTTAGGGAATCACTCGACTAGACTATATAGCAGAGGTTTTAAAAATTTGATAACATAGTATACCCTTTCGAGTGTTTAAAAAAATAAATCGTGATCAGTGTAATAAAAAGTGCACGCGAGTAAAGCCCATCGACACTACTTTATGTGGCGAAATAATTCGATTGTCTCTCCTTTTGAAAAACTCCATCCGGCGTCACATCATTTAATTACCGGTTAACGACACCCCAGATGACGACCGACTATTGTTAGGCCGCCATTCTATTGCCAATAAAAACATTCAGTTGTTAGTTGTATTAAAAAGTCGAGTGACACATTTGCTTGTTATATTTATAACGAGTGGATCATTTTCATTATCTTAAGCATCACTAACGCCATTTACGGCTATACGTTTTGTTTTCTAATGGCAGTTTCGGCATCGCTGTTATTGCGACTTATAATTTTAATGGTTTGCAAGATGGAAATGCAATTATCATGGGTAGTTTGATTGTTCGGTTAATTATAATGAGATTCTCAATGATACTAGGATAATTATAATACATGAATCGAACACGATGTATCGTTCAATAAGAATAACATCGTTAATAAAACTTTACTGGAAAGTAATACTTATTAAATGATCTTCAATAATTACACAGATTTGTAGTACAGCGTCGTAGTTGTTTAAAATAACACGGAAGATGCTTTTGGTTGTAACAGTTTTCAAAAAATCAAATCCTGCCTTAAAATTTATTGTATAGACACTAATGAATCAATCATAAACCGTTTTCGTATGACACTGTTGAGAATCAAGTGACTGCCCAATTATTTTTGTATGCTACCATTGCATTATTGATTTGAATTTGAGCAAATTCGTAACTAAGTTCAAATTACATCACAGGACGATTTCCGTGGCGCCATTTTGTAAATCGATCCAAAATAAGTTGAAAACGGAGAATCAAATTTTTCGAGAACTCGCCTCTTTTTCGAGATATCGATACTTGAAGATGGAAAAATTTATTTCTATTTAATATTTATATATATCAACCTAACCTCACCTAAGCTAACCTAACCTAACATAACCTAACAAAACCTAACCTAACCTAACCTTCTCGTGGTGCACTTTGAGCACACAAAATTGTCTAACAAAATAACAAAAATCTCCTTCGCGTGAGGATTATTTTAGTTTTATTTTATTATTATTATTTTTTTCTCATGGGGGGCTTCGCCCTCTCGATCTCGTACCCTGGTATGCCCAAAAGCCATAGGCCGCGAGGAACGGGTGAGTTTGGAAAGAAGAGATTGGGGGCAGTTGAATTCGGAGCGGTAGATTTGGAAAGATTCTTTACAGTAATTTTTCTTATTCGTTTGATTTTATCGTTAAAAATAGGATAAATGATGCAAAAATAATTGCTAGAGAACTTTTTCAGAATTATTGTGAGATACTACAGTAGTATTTTCAAGTATAAAACAAACGGAAGCATTTGAAAGCATTCAGACCGTACTATTTGCTCGAAAGAGGAAATTTTTACATTAAATTACTAATTAAATCTTCAAACTATCATTAAACACTTTTTTTATTTTAAAGAAAATGAAAAATAAGAGACAATTCTTCATGAAAAACATGAAATTATTCATGTATTTATCGTATGTAAAGTTAAAATCATCACAGACTGATGAAAGTTATCAAAAATCTATTTTTTTTTCAGAATAATTTTGGACTATAAGGATAATATTATAAAAATCAAATAAAAAATAATTTGTTTAATCAATCACAACATTCATATTGAAATTAAAGTGATAAAATATTCATTTGAAACGAAGTATTGACCGCCATCTGTTCAATAAACCGAATTTTGAATTAACGTTTACTTATAACTTTACGTAGAGATATCTCGAAAACCAAGCGAGATATTAAAACATTTAATTCCTCATTTTCGATTTATTTTGACCTAATTAAGCGTACTCTCCCCAAAAGTAGTCGTGGAGAAATGGAAAAAATTTAGTATTGAGCTGTCATGAAATATTCGATTTTTGAGAAGCAATACCTCTACATCAATGAAAGAAAAGTCTTCACCATTTTTTGAAACCGTAAAATTTTGGACCGACAAATCAAACGTGTATTGGCATTGGCATATCAAAAGATCCATCACCACATGCCTGAAATGAACAAAAACATGACGTTGGATTGAGAACTTGCTCTAAAAAAGACCAAAACGATTTCTTAAGCACCACTGGTCTGGAGATATTCCACGTCCTATCCACCTATCAAGGTGTTTTATCTAAAAGCTACAGAACCTATAGAAGAAGTCTAAATATCTTTCTACATTAACACCACGTATTTCTAAGGGCCACTTTGTAACATATTTTTTCCTTGAAGCTGTTCCTGAAATATGGGCAAAGGCCATTTTTATTTACCCACCCGGTACATATTGGCGATTATATATATACATAATACATATTAGGAGGCATTTAGAAACAGATTTACGTCAAAAATTAGACCAAACATTATCCATCTCTTGAAAATATTAAAAAATAAGAACTGGCAAGACATCCTTTCTGAATATTTATATTATAATAACATAAAACGGTTTCTTATAAATATTAACTTATGCTGAAACATTTCTAAATGCGTTCAAACTGTGACAAACATTTTTCACACAATATTTTGAATGTAACATCATATTCGGTGATCATATTTCCCAAGCGAGAAAAACTCTGATGTTGCGCCTCATTTTTATTTTGAAGATGCTGCAGTCACTTGACGTTGATAAAACGCTTGTTCACACTAACGATTTTTGCATCTCCTCAATTTAGAAATGAATTTTAAGTTCGAAACATCATAGTAAATGAGACTTGGAATACCTTTGAGAGTTTGTTTCGCAACTGAGGCTATGAAGCCTTCCACAACAGATGCACTAGATGTGATTCTTAACCAATAAATACAGAAGTGTACGTGTATCAGCCACAGAACAAAGGAAAAAGAACTGCAAAAGGAGGTAGATTGAAGCAAAACGTATTATTGGGACAACCTACTGGGACTCAGACAAGCAAAGACTTTTCTGGGAAACTATAACCAGAGTAAGAACAATCTACGCCTCAACAAACACCTGAAGACCTAGCAGATAATGCGGCGTGTAGATTTTATTGCACAGAGGATCTACATTCTGTCAAAGAAAGGACCTCTAGATCATTACACCTGGGAGCGCTTGAAATAGAAGACGAAGATCTCTGGTAATAGAAACCATTCCATATACTAGAATTTTCAAAAGGAATGGTATTGATGGATCAGATGTAAATACAGGGTTCTGTAGTGTCGCAGCAAGAAATTGGGACACAAAAGATCCTTTGGGTCGCAGTATATACGAGATCCCAAATCTGTGTAAACATACATGCCTCAGAAACAAACATGTCGTCAAGACTTCTTCCGAGTAGAAAGTAAAATCGTTTTTTCTTCCAATGAGGTTATGTGCAAGAGATTTTAGGATTTAAAAGGGAAAATCATTGATTGATGTATTGATTGATATATTCTACCGATTTATTGCTATATTCACTAGTAGTTCACTTTGATTACTTCTGTTCCCAAACTTAGTTGATGGAAAGCGATATCAAACATGAAATATTTTTCGTACGCGAAGAAACTTTTTCAATTGAAGTCACATTTTTTCAAATCTATATTAGCAAAGGTATTCGAATTTCAATCGAATGGATAATTATCAGTGAATAAACATCGATAGATCAAACGGAATTTATATTAGCAACTTTGTATTTTGATTCATTTAATTTCTGTCGTATTCAATGTTCGTCATCGGTTTCGAGTTTGGATTGTTGCTAACGTAAAATTTTATAGTGGTTATTATGTGACACGACCATCGAATTTGAGTGCCATTGAAATTGCAATAATCGAATAATTGATCGTTTCCCTGGTTTTTGATTACGCGTTACTTTAGTTCACTGTGTCGTTTTGATGACTTTATTTTCATAGGGTGTGTAACAGAATACTCTTTTCGGTAATGTAATAAAATGGGATGACGTTGTCGATACGGTTCGGAATAAATTCGCACTTCATTAAAAAGTTTATCGTGTTACGTTTTCTGTTAATTATAATCAGGAAAATAAGGTGAACAATTCGAATAATAGTTAAAGTTTTGCAAAACTGTTATAAAACTGAAATTGTAAATCAGTGTTGGAAGTAACGTGTGAGATCATTTCTAAAGTTACCCACTGAAATAGGGAACCATTTGCGGTTGACCTTCATGTTCCAATCAAGGTTTATGATACACCATGTATCACCTTTACGTGCTGACTTCTTTTCGTTCAGTATCTATCTTATATTTATAACTGACCCGGCAAACTTCGTACTGCCTCAATCGATAAATAAAAGACTTTAACTTTTATACAAAATAAACTTAAAATAAACGAAAACAATTCTTTTTTTATTAAAACAAATAAAAAAACACTTGGTATGAATGAAGTTTTATTATTATTTTCGATTAATTACACATTATGCCTACTTACAAAACAGATTTTTCCTGAAATACTGAATATTTATTTGATGGTTTCAATTTTATATAGACAGATACAGACAGTTATGATAGAGTCTTTTAATCAATTTAAAGCTTTCTGATAAACAATAATTTTTAGTTTGTTTTGTGATGACTAAATAAACAAATAGGACGGTATTCCGACGTATAATTGTCCTTGCGTGAAACAGGGAAAGTCCAAGTTGATTCCGAAAACTTCCAACGACTGGCCTTGCGATTTATTTATGGTCATCGCAAAATCCAGATAAACCGGACATTCCAAACGTTTAAAATCGAATTGTTTTTATCAACCGCATACGCAGGATCAAGATATTCTCAGCTTTGTATTTTCCCTAAGGTAATTTTATAAGAGGGCGGTTAATATCTGTAAATTTTATGGTCGAAAAAATAGCTGAACTGTATTATACAGAATGATAAACATAAAAATAACATTAATAATTAGTTCTCTGTTGAGTTTCATAGTAAGCGTTTCTCTGTTCATAGTACAAAAAATGATTGTAAAGATGAAAATGTCGAATCAAACGCGCCGCAGTTGCAAAACTTCTCCTCACAAATTTTGCTATATTTGTGGAGACTTTATAGTGAAATCGGAAGCCAGGCCATTTTCCGAAAATGTGAGAAAAGCGTATTTCAAACATTTTGGTACTTTATTTGGAGACCAAGACAAGCAGTGGCCCCCCACGCGTGCTGTGTAAGTTGTAGCGTGTCATTGGTGCAGTGTATGAACGGAAATGCCCTTTGCAATTCCAATGGTATGGCGGGAACCTACTAACCATTTTCACGGCTGCTATTTTTGTCTAACAAAGACCGGAGGTTATTCTAAGAAAGGTAAGCACAAAATCGAGTTTCCAAATTTTCTACACAACCTGTTTAGATCCGCAAAATATTGTTTTAGAAGATACTGGAGACAACGTATTATCAAGAAAGTCTGATGAACAAATCACCGACTCCAAGTACCAGTTCCAGCGAGCCACATTTGATTGTTCAAAGTGAGTTAAATGATTTAGCACGTGATTTAGGATTATCAAAGCAACAGTCTGAACTTCTTGATTCCCGTCTTAAAGAATATACCACTTTTAGAAAAAGAAATGCTACATTTTCTGCATTCTACAGTATGGAAAATTATGAAAATATTCGCTTATTCTTAGACAAAATTAACGAAGAGTTTACGAACCATTGACGTTTTCTTTGTCTATGAGACAGTCTTGCAGTAGATCAACACTATGGGAAAAAAATTGGCAAGCAAGAAGTGAATTTCAACCGAGATATCAAAGTGTTAAGTTTATATTCCTTGTAGATCTCAAAAATTTCCTTCTGTTCTCCTTCACGTTAAACTTGGATTGATAAAAAACTTTGTTGGGCTATGGCTATGGCTATGGATGAAGACGGCGATGGATTCAAATACCTTAGAGAAGTCTTTTCCCAGTTGAGTGATGCCAAATTGAAGGAAAGTATTTTTTTGGGCCACAAATAATAAAATTGCTGGACGATGACAATTTCGCAAAAAAGCTCACCAGGCAGGAACTTAGAGCATGGAAGACATTTGTTAGTGTAATGAGGGGATTTTTGGTCAACAATATGAATCCAAACTACCAACAGTTAGTTGATGAACTTCTAGACGCCCACAAATCCCTTGATGCTCGAATGTCGTTGAAAATTCATTTCCTCCATTCCTATCTGACAGTTTTTCCAAAAATTTGGGAGCTGCCAGTGATGGGCAGGGCGAAAGGTTCCACCAAGATATCCATTATGGGTGATTACTGTTGGTGTTTAAAAAGAAGAAGTGAGGCCCTCATAAAAGGAAAATATAGAGCTAATTGATATTTAAAGCGATTTTTTTAAAGTTTTTGTTCTTAATAGATGTGAAACATATTTATTCGATGTAAACTATAAATATTGTCAATATATACGATTCAAAAAACGTGAAATCATTTTTTTTTAAATAAATTTCAAATATTTAACTAATGAATATGTTTCTATAAATGTAATATAAAAATCTTACGTGTTACAATTATTTTTTTTTCATATTTTCGTATTTTATCACAATATGCTATTCATTCTTGTGTTACTACAAAAATTTTTTTTACCAATGTAATTTTCTATACACTATAAATTAACGACTTTTTCATGATGCCTGTTCCTCAAATTTGACAATATGTATTTTTGAATTCAGTAGCTTACCAAAATTTTTTTTTAATTTCCAACAAATTGAAATATTGACATGAAAATATAAGTAATTCAGTTGAAATTTAATTTATGATTATACATTTTATAACTCGAAAAACAATATTAATTTCCATCGGACATAAATAGAATTGATAAACTAAAAAAATGTCCCCTAACTATTTTATTAAAGGAAACATAAACATACCTATAACCATTTTCATTTATAAACCTGTTAGATCGGTTGGAAACCTACCTAAATTAGTCAAGCAAACTTCTCTACGAACTTTCTCATTTAAACGTTTATATTACACCTTAAACGTTTATATTGCACCCTAAATTTTGATAACGTCTCACCTCAGCCTTTCTAGTATATAATCATTAGTATCTTCAGGCACTTGCTTTGTGGTATTTCTCTTTAAGAGTTATTGAAATAAACTCGGAATTTAAGTTCATTATAATTAATGTCTATTGTTGTCTGAAATAATTTAACCGAAAAGAAAATTCTAGTTATATACAGGATGCTGCAGGACTTAATACTAGATAATCGGAAGAGAATGAATGACGTGAAAATAATACTGTAACATAAAAAAAGAATATCCTCCGTGGAATTATTAAGAAATGCAAGGTACCCACTTCTAACATTAATTATAGTTTTTTTTGTTTTTATTTGTAGGCTAACCAATTTAATTTTTTTCCTTAACACGTTGTTTGACAGTATACAGCTCAATTAGAAATGTTTGATTGTGTTTTAATACTTCCTGTAAGTATTTTCTCTGAATAATTAAAATTTATGATAATTTTCTTCAGAATGTCTCTTTATGGCGAACGGTCTCGTTGGCATATATAACGATCTAAGAATCTACATGTCTTCTAAACCATAAATTTCCCTTTTTGTTAAGATACCGATAGGAAACTTCATTGCACAGATTGTCTCTGAAAAGTTACGAATTGTTAACCATTGGGCATTAGCCGCTCCTGGTATTCAGATAGTAGTCTAGAATTTTTTATTCCATTAAACACACTACGTGATCATACATAATCAACTATTAAAAATTCATATGATTTAGTTAATAAAACTAAATATGAGTTCTGATTTCGCAATTTCAAAGACCTATAACTCAAAAGCCAGGGGTTGTATCAGGAAATTATTAGCAATAATATCCCGAATTTTTCGCATAAAGTCCCGAACCCAAGTTAATAAATCGATTAATTAAAGCGACTTTATCATTTGAAATGTTGGCTCGCAATGTCAAAAATATCTTATATGAAGACTCTAACTGTACAAGTATTTTCTTCTGTAATGTGATGGTAGCGAAAAAAAATTAGAATGCCCATATGGCGACAGAGACCCATTTTTGACCAAGGTGAAAACTTAGATGCTTAGCTCTGCTTGGGATCATTTAATATGGAAATCTTTCTGGTGGGATTTATTTATATTCATTGGATTTCGAATTATACAGAAGACAGAAATATGAGAAACATAAAACATACCAGAGAAATAACTTTGCAACAACAAGAGCAGGTCAAAAAGAACGTTAGCAAGCTAAAATGTCTTACGACAATGGTAAGACAAGATAGAGAAGTGAGCAAAGAGTGTACAGACTATTTTCCAAAGAAATAACCAAAATCGTACTAATACTAATGCTGATCTATGGCTGCAAATCCCGTGTGCTAGTGAACCAAATAAAGCAAAAAATAACGCGTGAAATATAAAGATACCGAAAAAAATAACGAGATAAAATGAAGAATGAGGTTATTAAAGATTAAATCTATTGAGTGCCTAACAAAAAAATTAATATCGGTTGAGATGATTGGAACATGAACTAGAAATGGAATACGGAAATAACAAACAACCTAAAAAAAGAAGACTGAACTGGAGACTTGCTAAACAATACGCAAGTGATGAGCCAAATGGACAATATACAACGAAAAAAAAAATTATCTCGTTTATCAAATCATCATCATCATCATCAAGTCCTTCAATCCCATGTGGATTATGGCTATTGCTTTTGGCGCTTTAAATCCATTTTTTTTGAGGTGGATTACACCTCGTTTTCTAATTTTTATTTTCTTTATAGTTTGTCTTTTGTTTCCGCCGTTTTTCACAGCTTGCCTCTTTTCCTTGGCCACAATGGGATCCATTGCGTTATTCTATTGGTCATTTCAATTTGTTTTCTTCCCATTATTTCTTTTTTCGTTTTTCTTTGCTCTTCTTTCTCCTTTCCGTGTTAGGTTTGGGCCTGTCTTTATTTCTGATTCTCTATTTCTTAAATACTGGTGTGATTATGCCTGTACTCCACTCGCCTTGGATTTTGTTTTGTTTCCATATCTGTTCGATTAGTTAATGAATATATTTACTTAGTTTTTCTCCACCATATTTAGGAAGTTCCGGTTCTATTCCATCATTTCCCAGGGCTTTGTCATTACGCATTTTTCCTATTTCGTCTTGCACCTCATTTTTTGTGGGGCATTTTAGCTCTTCATCTTCTTCCTCTGTTAACATTATTTCTTTATTTGCTTCGATTTTTTATTTCTCATTAAGTCTTTCTCTATAGTATTCTTTCCATATATTTTCCATCTCTTGTGGGCGATGTTCTGTTTTGCCGTTTTTATCCGTTTTGTTTTTATTAATGGCTTATAATTTTTTGTAGAATTGTCAGATATTCAAGTTTTATTAAAGCTATAATATGATACATATATGCTTGAGTGGGAAATTTGCAGTTTGATGGTTGCTAGTAGCATTGCGACTCCGTGCATTCTGCAACCCGACGACATTCTACTTCACAGACATATTCTGCCGGAAAGCTAGAAAGGAAACAAGACAAATGGAATGATAGTTCATACGAATTCAGTTACATGTGTATCGCATTGTTTCATCTTTATGTGTTTTCAAAGTGTGCTACGTTCATAGACCAGGAAATTCTCCATATAGATCATTCAATTGCTGCTATAAGAATTAATTAAGTTGATAGGAAATTATGTGTGTACATATATATGAATCAAGATGGAAAAGTTCCAAAATTGAAACTACAATTAACCTTTTCTATTATCGACACGTTTATTTTTGTGCATTGGATAATGCTTCTCGATGATCTGACATATCTTCATCTAGTTCTCATCAAGTATCAAACTCTAATTTTGCAATCATAAAAAAGGCCGTGCGCCAACTCGTGCTTTAAATACCCATCATAAAATTTTAACTTTTGTCACAATGTGCCAAATCGTAATGGTGAAATAACTTACAAAAGTAGGAATGAAATGATCGTAAGTGACGTATCATTGGAATTGGACGTGACATTATTGACAGTTGAAAAATAATACTCGGAAACGGTGGTGTTGAGAAGCAAAAAACAGCTGGAGAGTCGGTAAAAACGAAAGAGTTCAAAAATATTGTGTATTTCAAAAATTTTCCAAGATAAAACTTATTTGAAATAAAAGAGAGAGACTTGGGTTAGATGAGGAGTTATTTTTTATAGAGAGGTAGGTTTATTTGGAGTGGCCCTGATGTAGGAGCTGCTCCTTTGCACTACTCCAGATCGAAAAAAGAAAATAAGCATCCGACGAAACTTGACTCGAAGAAGAAGAAAAGAAAGTTCCAGCCTTTGAAACAAATGGTTCTTTCAAGGTTTAGAGATGGGTTTCAGAGGTTTTTTTGTTTTTTCTTTCTTTAGTTTTGTTTGTTACTTGATAGAAAGCGGGTAATAGGAAGAGAATAGTTTGCTGGAGAGGACCCAGATATAGAAATTGCTCCTCTAAAGGGCTGTGATTGTGGTGGTTCCGTTTGCCAACTTTTCTAGAGGAGGAAAAGCGAATTTTTCGCTATATAAAAACAAAAAGAGAGCTTGCAAGTGAAAATGATTTTTCTCGATTTGGGTTGTTTTTTGATTTTTTGAGAAATTTTATTCATTTACTTTTTGTTTATTTTAAATTCAAAAGGGGGCGAGGTGGTACAGTTGCTGCTGCATTAGTTCCTAACGTCGGCCAAGTGTATTAGGGCTAACCTGACGAGGTCCACGCCAGGAATGCATCAGAATAATCCTATAATCCTATAGAATGAATGCATGTTTCATCAGGTTTCCCTGAACATGTCCAGGAGCATCTTAGGTTACCTATTTTTACGTACAAAGCAAAAATAATAGTGTCCGTTATTTGTTCACTTTATACTTTTAATCTGTGAGTGCGACAAGCTGAAACTTGCAAGTAGCGGCTGTTTGTTTATTATTCTTCAGCTTAGAATTATTTCTTCGGTGTTTATAATTGTAGTTTACTCCTTGTGAGAAGCAATAACGTGCTGTGATTTATACTTTCTGGACCAAGCAACTTTTTTTGAGGTTCGTTTCAGTTCTCGCAAATTCAGACTTGTAAGTTTTAAAATGGGTAAAACCAAGAAACTATCGTTTGAAACTTGTGCTTTAATCGCAAGTCTAGGCAATATTAACGAATTGAAAATATGTTCATATGAGGAGCATCTTAGGTTCTTCATTTTTTGTCCGAGCTTTTTTTCAGATAAAACGGATGAGTATTGAGATTATTGATAATAAACAACGACCGAATATGTTCAATAATATAAATGTGTAGTTACTTTTATATATTACTTTTGATTGTTCAATCCCTGAATATAAAACAGCAATTGTAATAATTCAATATTTAGATACGCTCATGAATATTTTCCATGCAATATTTCTTCTTGTTCCTTATCACCTTATCACTTATAATCGACTCCAGATACTAACAGATTATCAATTGATATAAAACGATTATTTCCTGGTCTATTTATATATTCTATAAATATACCAGGATAAGGAGATGTTACATTTACATGGATCTTTCACAGTACGTTGCCTGGCACTCACGGCACGCGCATTCATACTTATTTCCGGTTTTATTCCTTAGTTTGTAGAAGGATGCCGCTTTCTAGTTTTCGACAGATAAATATATCAACTGTTTTGTGTATATTTGGCTCCATGTGGACCGAAATGCCTATCCAGCGCAACATATTCCAAGATTTCAACTCGATAAGTATATTATGAAAGTGTTTTTCACACGCTTATATTTGCTTGGTATGAACACTACCGGTCAAAAGTTTTTGTCCACTCTATGAACCATTCAATAAATTTCAAAATAATCCACAAATTTTCTTCAAATTGTCAAGCGAATGTCAAAGCGGTGTCTTAAAAACCAAAAATAATAGTATCCGATATTTTTTTACTTTATACTTTTTATCGCTGAATGCGACAAGTTAAAACTTGCAAGTACCGGCTGTTTGTTTATTATTCTTCAGCTTTGAATTATTTCTTCGGTGATTGTAGTTTAGTCCTTGTGAAAAACAGTAACGTGCTATACTTTCTGGACCAAGCAACTTTTTGTGAGGTTCGTTTCAGAACTGTTCAGTTCACGCAAGTTTTAAAATGAGTAAAACCAAGGAATTATCAACGAATTGAGAATACCTCCACCTACAACTTGAAAAAATATGAATTTACCAAAAGCTTTGGGGACAGATGTATAGAGTGGCGTCGAAACACCTTAACCGCTGAAAATAACGTTTTGTATCAGTAGACGTGGTCAATGGAATGTAGGGATCTGACTTGGAGTACTTCTACAGTGAAAAGGAGGTCGAGAGAAGTAGTCAAAAAGGAATTAAAAGGTTGCAGAACACCAAAATTGGACGAATGAAGAGTAAGAGAGAATTTTATGGAGCGATGAGTCAAAGCTTGAGATTCTTTGGGTCTAAGAGAAGAGATCAGTCAAATATATTATGCTCTAAATAAGACAATTTTTGGGAAGTACCTGCGTTAATATATGGAAGTGAAACATGGTTATTGAAGAAAAAAGACACAGAGTAGAATAGTAGCAGCTGAGATGGATTTACTAAAGAAAATAGCAGGAAAAGCGAGGATGGCTAGGATAAGAATGTGGTAATTGGAAAAAAAATTCAAGTAGTAGAAAATAGGAAATACACAAAGAAAGAAACACCACAAAGCCTAATTAGAGAAGTGACTGGAGCCAAAAAGACATAAAAGAAGAAAATAAAGAAGGAAAACTCCTACGACAGGCAGAAGGAAGAAAGGTAAAAACAATGCAGAAAATGAATTAAGTAGCAAAGGATCGAAAAGAACGGATAAAAGGATAATGAAGACTAAAATCTCAATACTCTGACGCTCGAAAAGATATGACAGAAAAAGATGATTAAAACTGAAAATATAAGTCGAAGACAAATCGCACAAAAACAAAATGAATGATTGGAATGATTGAGGATTGAACTGGATACACGATTAACAGATTTTTAGAAAAAGAAGTGGTTTTCTGCATTGGTTAACGATACGTAGAACTTTTATAACAGTATTTATACTTCTCCTTTGATTTTGTAGCTATCAGATTTTCGTTTGTTTGTATATAACTGCAATATATTAGGAAGAGTACACCTGCGCGTTTTGATTTTGATTTTGACTCAAAATCACATATTAAATTAACCAAATAGCGAGGAATATTTCACCAACCAAAGTTTAGATAATGCTAAAATTTTGTATGATAACAATAGACAGATATATTAAGATTTCACTATTTCTTTATTTGGAATTTATCAATAATTTGGACTAATTTGGTGATATTAACATTGAAACAACGTTCTCACTCATGCAAATTGAACATTCCGCGCAATTAAAACAATACATAAAATTACACCGTCATCTCTCATGGTAATAAACAACCCCTTCCGCAATATTAAATAAAAAGTGTCACGTAAAAAAAATGTAGCTGTAGTTCGTTGAACGGAAACCATCCGTTGAATTTCCACTTCGTGACGCAGATTGTAAATTTCAATTAGCATCAGCTAAATTACGTGTGTAACAATTTCATTCAACTACATCGTTTACCGAGGCTCAACGTGTTTTTTGTTTGCAGAAATCGTTTACCTAGAATTCAACGATGCATTAAAGCTCGCCGTTTCTCTGTTCCGTCATAGGTATTGGAGAGTATCTATTTTACATTTCCCATTATCTATGGATAATTTTTAAGGAGAACTTCGAGCTTGTTACTATTTATCGGATTCGTGGATGAAATACATGATTATCATAAAGAAAAACTACGAATCAGAATTGAAAACTAGATTTATGGAATATGGATTGAAGATTATTTAAGTGGGTTGTTAAATATTTGAATACGTGTTTTCATTTATAGATGGACGATCTGTAGATCATTCTTTTTTCAGTTTTCTTGTTTTTTGTCATTCATATGAAGTAAAAATTCCCCCTTCTTGGATAATCCCTATTCCCACCATTAATATTAACATGAACTCTTTGAAAAAAGAAGGAACAAACCATCTTCTGATAACACAAGCTGCAAAGAATACCATTGTCTGTACACCGACGAATCCAAGATACCTAATGACCTAGGAGCTGCATTAGTAGTACTAGAATACAAACCAAACACCCAATAGGTCTTCTCGTTATAACTTAATTACACCCTATCCAGAAATCCGAGTTGGAGGTATCAATTTTTTGGCTCCCATCACACACCGGCATACCAGAAAACGAGTAGATCAACGTGCCAAAGAAGCAGCAGATAACAATGAAGCAGCAATTGTACGCGAAGTGATAGCAAAGAGATAATCAAAACAAAAGTTCAGTGTAAGTAACCAAATAAAAATCGATCACCAATACGTGAATCTCGTGATGAGAATCTAAACGTGAACACTTAGTATTGAACTGTCAGAAGTATAGAACCGGATGTCCAACTAACAACTTCCCAAACAAAATAATTGACTTCTAAAAACATCATTTCAAAGCTCTTTTCTGATGTGCAGAATTTGGAAAATTACGAATTAGAGATCAACAACAGTCAGGCATCATCATGCGAAAATTCTGTTTTTTTCTCATATCAATTTTCCTCTAACCTATCCAGGTGATCATAGAAGAAGTGAGTTTTATGCTCATATTGCATACCATATTTTCAAATTTTCACAGAAGGTCTTCTATAAGCTCAATATAATTCCCAGGCTTTTATTTTCTGAGAAAATTCTCAGGCACAGAAATGAAACTGCGGAAACCCTCAAGTTTCATGATGCCCAGATTTATATTTAGTCGTCAAAAGATGATTTTTTCATTCCATATGCTTCTATCCAGGCTAAATATTTTCTCTCTAGAGTCTAGTTTCTTTTTATCTATCACTTTGTTGGTCTAGAAGAATATTCACTGTTCTCAGATTGTCACCAATTTGCCATTTATGGTCGTAGTATTTGATTTTGTTCATATTGTACTGTTTTCCGTATTTATATATAAGATTTCTATTCGTGGGGGGAGTTAATAAACACTTAGCACTACATCATCTTATAGTATAATTCAATTATCACTATCACTTAGATAATTTATTCAAATTTTTCTGATTACTTTACCCAATAGGTCTTCTCGTTATAACTTAATTACACCTTATCCAGAAATCCGAGTTGGAGGTATCAATTTTTTGGCTCCCATCACACACCAGTATTCCAGGAAACGAGCAGATCAACGTGCCAAAGAAGCAGCAGATAACAATGAAGCAGCAATTGTACGCGAAGTGATAGCGAAGAGATAATCAAAACAAAAGTTCAGTGTAAGTAACCAAATAAAAATCGATCACCAATACGTGAATCTCGTAATGAGAATCTAAACGTGAACACTTAGTATTGAACTGTCAGAAGTATAGAACCGGATGTCCAACTAACAACTTCCCAAACAAAATAATCTCCCACAACCTATGAAGGTGATGCTATAATCATTTATTTAAGAAAAAAAAATGAAATGAATTGAAATATTTCGAATGTTTTCTGTTTATGTGTATTGAATCAATTCAATCGAATATTCGTTGGTTCCCATTGTATATACGAGGGTTGTCTGGAACTTAACCAGCATCAAACAAAAGATATCAGTATCTATAGACATAAGTACATTTCAGTTATTTTAGACGGTTAGTTTTTGACACAAGTCATCAAAAATATTTTTTTTTTGAAAAGTTTTGAGAATCGAGCTGTCATTTTTAAGGAAATATAGGAACAGTAAAACTTTTGGCAGCTGAATTTAAATGTAGTCGTAGGAGTTTGGCTACTGGTAAGCGTTCGAGATAGCCAATGACTGGACAACCAGTGACATTATCAAAAAATTTCCCCAAAAGGTACTGGAATACCCACGAAATTTGGATCAAATATGATCCGAGCCTTATCGACGAGGTTGCAAAAAGAGTTGGATTTTTTGATTCGATTTATATGGAATTTGAATGCACAACTAATCTACTACATAAAATCAGTCCACGTAAATATCATTACTCGATGAGGTAAAAAGGAAGTTTACAGAAAAGCGACCACATTTGAAGAAAAATAAAGTACTTAGAACAACGCATCTTTGCACACAAGATATTTTCATCTGAAGAAGACTTTTTCTCGGGTATAGGGAAAGATTTATTTCAGATATGATGTGTAAGAGTTGAAAATTTGGGATGCAAAATATTTGAGTTGAATACAAACAAAAAGAGTGAGTTTAATATAAGTAAGCTACCACGAAGTAATTTAATATTAACCGGAAATGCTTTATAAGGGATCAAACACATCAAGCATGGTCGAAAAATTATAAATACTATATTAAAGCATTAAACAACTTTTCTTCAAAATATTAAATTTTTTTCTACTCATTTAATGTTTATACTTAGAATTTTATTTATTTCTTGCAATAAGGGGTAGTTTTAACCCCTAAGAGTAATAGGATAGAGGATAGATTTTGAAGACAAGGATAAGTCAAGCTTTATTCCAAATTTTTTTACAAATCGATGCAGGTTCATGGAAATCGGAGGTAATACCTCATTTTCACCTTGGTAGCATAGAGCCTGAATAGTTTTTTTCTCCAATTAACAATCTATCAGTTTTTTTTTTATTTAGAAATAGTACATAAATATTAGTTAACACTCGAAGAATTCCAAAGCTTAAAGTTGCAGGAACGTTTTTGCGTGACAAAGTTTATTCGTGGCATGAACGGACATGGTCTTTCGGTCACTAAGTAAACTGTTAGCAGCCAACATGAAGTTAAGAAAACGGGAAATATAATTTCTCCCCTAAAAAACTCTGGATTCAAACGAGTACAAGCCAAAGCTGTAAAGAAGCGTACTACTCTGTTTGCCAAAGCGGTTTTGTACATTTCAAGTTCAATTAAATTGGTTTGAATAAAACAGGAAGTTACAGGATATATTCGGTTTTGTTATTTTTGATTTTAGTTATTTGTTATTCTCAACGCATCATGGAGATAATTGGAATTGAAAATCAAAGACCATTGAAGATTAGAAATTAGAATTTCAATAGAAAAAGTTTCATTGGAACTTACAAGTGTTGAAGTAAGTAAGATGCTCCTATATTTACGAATTTCTATTAAATTCTTATCAGTTCTGGTTTGTGGTATGTTCAGCTATGTAAGTACACAACAGAAAAAACATGTATTCACTCATAAAAGTTCATTAATAACCAAAAATTAATAATTGACTTCTAAAAACATCATTTCAAGGCTCTTTTCTGATGTGCAAAATTTGGAAAATTACGAATTAGAGATCGACAACAGTCAGGCATCATCACACGAAAATTCTGTTTTTTTCTCATATCAATTTTCCTCTAACCTATCTAGGTGATCATAGAAGAAGTGACTTTTATGCTCATATTGCATACCATATTTTCAAATTTTCACAGAAGGTTTTCTATAAGTTCAATATAATTCCCTGGCTTTTATTTTCTGAGAAAATTCTCAGGCACAGAAATGAAACTGCGGAAACCCTCAAGTTTCATGATGCCCAGATTTATATTTAGTCGTCAAAAGATGATTTTTTCATTCCATATGCTTCTATCCAGGCTAAATATTTTCTCTCTAGAGTCTAGTTTCTTTTTATCTATCACTTTGTTGGTCTAGAAGAATATTCACTGTTCTCAGATTGTCACCAATTTGCCATTTATGGTCGTAGTATTTGATTTTGTTCATATTGTACTGTTTTCCGTATTTATATATAAGATTTCTATTCGTGGGGGGAGTTAATAAACACTTTGCACTACATCATCTTATAGTATAATTCAATTATCACTATCACTTAGATAATTTATTCAAATTTTCCTGATTACTTTGGTAACTCGGTCTGTTCACCACGACAATTTAATATAAACTGAACTAAACTGCGCTACAGAAGCTCCTTAAATATATGTTCCAGAAGAAGTCTCAAAAGTTTTTTTTATGAAATATATTTTAGGTTACGCTTTGAACTATGAATAAATAAACGCCAGTAGTTCGGTTCCTATTAGTTTAAGCTAATTTTCAGCAACAAGTTTTTGATATCAGACCACAAGGTAATACCATTTTTTTTTTGGAAAAATAACACCATCATTCTTTGTCTTATATAAGAAATCATTTAAGTGTCTGAGGAAAACAATTTTTTTTTGCTTAGGTAAGTTTTTTGAGAAAGATTCTAACTCATTTTGGGAGATACACTCAATTGACATATCTTCAAAACCATCTCCGTTTCTGATAACCTTTCCTATCCCTTCAGAAATACTTTTAGGCATCGAACAATTGATTGAACGAAACACTGGTGAGCCCATTGGGAGCCCAGAACTTTTCATTTTTGTACAAGAATATCCCAAACTACTTATTTTTCAGTCATTCAGTCATATGTTTTCTACAATCTTCGAATATGTAGCAAAACAGATTTGCATTGTTTTATGATCTTTTTGAACTACTCAAGTTGCAAAAGCTTTAGATACTACTATAATACCTAATACAGTAAAATATAATCTATTATTATTAATTGAGAGAGATAAGCTTTTGAGTCTGAAGACTAAATTCATTCACACGTTACTCTAAGGGTCAAAAGTAGTATCGATAAGACATGGTAGATATAACTGTACTGAGCATACCACATTGTATTATCTGAACTCTTCGTCTTCACTATATTAAATTGTTAGTTTTAATGCTATATATATATATATATATATATATATATATATATATATATATATATAATTACCTGTTCCATTTGAAGCTTCATCACGATCATTCAACACCACTTGCAGTTTTCCTTCGTCATCACTATCTTCCACAGTATTATCATTTGAGTAAATCAAGTCAACTTGATTATTTTCTATATAATTTATTTTATTATTGATAATACCGTTAACAATTGAATTAGACAAATCAATTAGTGGTAGATTTTTTTCACTTAAATGTTTGGAATTTGCACGTATTTCATTATGGTTGTCATCGGCTGATGGTGTTGTTACCATAGCGGGCGGATCATCGGACATATCAACTGAAAAAGAAAAAATAAACAGAGATAAATATGAGATTATTTCAATAAAAAATCGTTTGGTATATATTGACAGAAAAAAAAACAAAAAAAGTTATGTACACAATTTTTTTATCGGCACAATTTATGTAAATTACATGTCATGACTTAATCCCATTAATTACAAAAAGTTTAGGATTTAGGATGACTCTAGCTTCCAGAGTTCTTCATTTATCTCTCTCCAAGCTTTTTATTGTGTTAATCATAATATTTTAAGTAACAAACCAACAGAAGTCATCTTGTAAGGGTTGATACAACGATGTCTTCTTGCAAGTCAATAAAATGTTCCTCCTGCTTTGCGCTCAGATCAGTATCCAAAGAACTGAACTTATCCATCTCCAGTCTATTATGCCCTTATTGAGTCTCATCTCCGATACGCCCTTTCCTTCTGGGGTACGTGTGGTGCGACTCAATTTGAGCGAATCTTCAAGCTACAAAATAGAGCTGTTAGATATTTACTCGGACTAAATAGTAGACTCTTCTTTCCTAATTCATCTTTGAATCCGTTTGCTTAATTCGTAAGCACGCTTCTCCAATTGGTCTATCCACTTAACACGGAGCACGTCCTTTACCTACCTACTCCACGTTCAAAATTAGTTAAGGGCTCAATATTTTACAACGCAAAAAATGCACAATCACTTGCCAATTGAAATCAAATCGATATTATCTTTCCCCACATTCTGATTTATTTCTGTATATTGAAATTTCATTGTATTTGTATCTTTATTTAGTTATTTTTATGGTTTGATTTTTAGTTTTTACAAGCTTTTGTGTACAAATTGTAATTTGCAGCTCGTTTAATCAACCAATACATTGAAAATTGTATTATGTGATTAGAGCGACTCGTGTTTAAAAATAAAAAAAAATCTTGTTTACAGAACAGGGTGGTGCCTTGATGAAAATGAAAAAAAAATTCACCATAGTTTAAGAACCATTTAAAAATGATAATGAGGAAAAATCCTTATATTTTATATTTCTATGTATGTTGCTGATCTGCGGTGAACTATGTATAAGAAATTTGAAATCGAAACTAAGCGATTACAGTGATTCATACATGGTGTGTTTAAAACAAATTTCCAGAAAACCATTTTTTTCTCCAATAATCTTGATCAAATATATAATTTAGAAATTCCATCGGGTTTTTTCCAGATTCCACAATGTTGTGACAAGTTTTCCAGTCCCTAGCACGAAACCAATCTTTTTCGGTAGTTTAACACCGAGGCCCGATCGCTTTTCACCTTTACTCCCGCTATCAATTTTCTAACACTCTATTACGCCTACGTTCAAGGGGTAATCGTCTACGAGAATCGACGAGGATAAAAGAGCTTCGTTTTTACTCCATAAACATACATGCTCTCGACGCAACCTCCGAATTTCTTCACCGTATAAAACTTTTCTTATTTTAATAATAACGACGTTTATTAAAAAATGTACACATTATAATATCAATAAATCATACTAGAATGAATAATTTTGAAAATTTCGTCGAGAAATCATTTTATTTCCACAAAAAATTTCTAGTAAACTAGTTTTTCCAAGGAACCAAGCATGAGTCCTTGGTTCCTAACCTAACCTAACCAAGTATGAGTACTTGGTTCGTTAGTGCAAAAGGTTTTCATGTCTGAATACCACGAGACAATCTCTCACCATATTACTTAATTGGATTACCGGGACCATGAGAGCATGCTTTACAACTACACTATAAATCATCTACCCTTCCATATATTAATGGAAAACTTCCCATAAAATTTTAAGAGAAAGATTCATCAGCTAAAACATATCGAAGAAAGTAATTCATCATCATCAAGCCTTTCAATCCTTTGGATTATGCCTATCGTTTCGAGCGCTTTAATATCCTTTTATGAGGTGGTTTATTTCTTCCAAAGGCTTGATAGCCTTTTTGCTCCATCTTCTTATTTTCCCTCTATTTTCATATATTTTCTGCATTCATTTCCAGTTCGTAATTGCTTTGCTTCTTCTAATCTATTGATCGTCTTTATTAATTCCCTCTGTTCATTTGCTTTGATAGTTACATCTTCTGCGTATTCTATTATCTGTGTTACGTCTGTTATGATTTTCTTATTTTATGTTGGTGCCATTGGGTCGTTTCCTTGTTTGACACCTTCATTTACGTGTGTCTGTTCTAACGTTGTGCCCTTGAATCTTACTTCAATTTCACTTTTATTGAGTATTATTTCTATTAATTTTCTCATTTGTTTTTGGGATTCCTTGTCTTTATAGTTCTTCTGTTGTTTTCTCTCTTTTTATTGAATCGAAAGACCTTCTGAAGTCGATAAAAACTCTATATGTTTCTTTGTTATATTCCACTGATTTTTCTATTATTTGATCACAATTTGATATACAATATTAATAATACAAAAAAAATTGGAAAAACCTAGATACTAAGGTTAACTTAGTTCTGTTAACTTCTTTTGTTTGAAAATTCCTACAGGCCTCATTTACAAAAATATCGAATTCATATTCTAGAATAGTCTTCCTAAAAGATCAATGAACGAAGAAAAGAATCTAGAATAACAAGAAGAAAGGGATTTCTGAGATATAGTGTGAACAATGTTAAAAAACTTTCCAAAAAAACCTTCTATTGTAAAAAAATACTTACAGACCACATTTTCGAAAATATCGTGCCCATATTCTAGAATAGTCTTTCTAAAAGATCAATGAATGAATAAAAAAATCAAGAAAATCGAGAAGTTGGGGATTTCTGAGATATAGTGAGAACAATGTTGAAAAACTTTCTAATTTATATAAATTCTTACAGACCACATTTTCGAAAATATGGAGCTCATATTCTAGAATTGTTTTCATAAAAGATCAATGAATGAAGAAAAAAATCAAAAATATAGAGAAGCAAAAATTTTTGAGATATAGTGCGATTAAGATAAAAAACTTTCCAAAAAAATCTTCTATTGTAAAAAAATACTTACAGACCACATTTTCGAAAATATCGTGCCCATATTGTAGAATAGTCTTTCTAAAAGATCAATGAATGAATAAAAAAATCAAGAAAATCGAGAAGTTGGGGATTTCTGAGATATAGTGTGAACAATGTTGAAAAACTTTCTAATTTATATAAATTCTTACAGACCCCATTTTCGAAAATATGGAGCTCATATTCTAGAATTGTTTTCATAAAAGATCAATGAATGAAGAAAAAAATCAAAAATATAGAGAAGCAAAAATTTTTATGATATAGTGCGATTAAGATAAAAAACTTTCCAAAAAAACCTTCTATTGTAAAAAGATACTTACAGACCACATTTTCGAAAATATCGTGCCCATATTGTACAATAGTCTTTCTAAAAGATCAATGAATGAATAAAAAAATCAAGAAAATCGAGAAGTTAGTGATTTCTGAGATATAGTGTGAACAATGTTGAAAAACTTTCTAATATATATAAATTCTTACAGACCACATTTTCAAAAATATCGTGCCCATATTCTAGAATAGTCTTTCTAAAAGATCAATGAATGAATAAAAAAATCAAGAAAATCGAGAAGTTAGTGATTTCTGAGATATAGTGTGAACAATGTTGAAAAACTTTCTAATATATATAAATTCTTACAGACCACATTTGCGAAAATATCGAGCTCATATTCTAGAATTGTTTTCCTAAAAGATCAATGAATGAAGAAAAAAATCAAAAATATAGAGAAGCAAAAATTTTTGTGATATAGTGCGATTAAGATAAAAAACTTTCCAAAAAAACCTTCTATTGTAAAAAGATACTTACAGACCACATTTTCGAAAATATCGTGCCCATATTCTACAATAGTCTTTCTAAAAGATCAATGAATGAATAAAAAAATCAAGAAAATCGAGAAGTTAGTGATTTCTGAGATATAGTGTGAACAATGTTGAAAAACTTTCTAATATATATAAATTCTTACAGACCACATTTTCAAACATATCGTGCCCATATTCTAGAATAGTCTTTCTAAAAGATCAATGAATGAATAAAAAAATCAAGAAAATCGAGAAGTTAGTGATTTCTGAGATATAGTGTGAACAATGTTGAAAAACTTTCTAATATATATAAATTCTTACAGACCACATTTGCGAAAATATCGAGCTCATATTCTAGAATTGTTTTCCTAAAAGATCAATGAATGAAGAAAAAAATCAAGAATATAGAGAAGCAAATATTTTTGAGATATAGTGCGATTAAGATAAAAAACTTTCCAAAAAAACCTTCTATTGTAAAACAATTCTTGCAGACCACATTATCAAAAATATAGATCTCATATTCTAGAATAGTCTTTCAAAAAGATCGATCGATAAATAAAGAATACAATCAAGAATATCGAGAAGAAACGAATTTCTTAGAAATGGTGTGAACAAGATTCAAAAATATCCATTCTTTAAAAAATCCTACAGATCACATTTTGGGAAATATCAATATAATTTGAAATAATATTCTCGCAGTATTTTAGGCTTTTACTAATCTCAATCCGTATTCAACTGGGCCATGAGATTCATCTCTGGTTTCTGGTTTCACCAGAAAAAAAAATTATGGAAAATCAAAGCATTTCGGAAAGAATCCTCCTAGAAATGCTCTCAGAGATTAATTAAACGTCGGGATACGTACCTTACTAGCCCGGGCAGTACTTTTAAAATGATAAACCAAATTTTTGATAGAATTATACATCGTACTTTATAATCTTGATTTAAACTTTAATTGCGGTGACTGTATTCAATTATTGTTAAATAAGCATTAGAAATATCTCCAAAATGAGTGATATTCCATTTAAAGAATATATTAAGTTATGAGAGTATCCCCTAATATTTATTTTAACTCGACCGGGTAGAAAATTTGCGAGTATCAACATTTTTATTATGCGTCACCGCTGAACTGATCCTATACGAATCTGAGAATATCTTATAGAGTAAACGTTCTCGAAATTTGGTGCTAGCAATAACAATAATTCACATTCCGGCTTTCCTGCGGGATAGAGGACCATTCGATATTATGTTTATATAAGAAACGAAAATGTGAAAACGGCCGCTTGTCACGCTTATATGATATGCATAAATCAGACTATCCAGACCATCAAAGGGATGTGATGACGTGTTTGTAGGTAACGAACGGTTATTTGACATTGATGTTATGCTACTTTCGTAAATTAAATAAATAAAATTGATATGTTGACGGAAAAATGTTAAATTCCAGCATATATGATCATTGTTGAGTTATAAATCAAGTAAAAAATCTCTCTACGAGATTAGAGTGGAGTAAAGCTAGAAGAACCTTTATACTAGTGGTCCCACAGACGTTTTTGAAAATTTTTTGTTCTTTTTGTTATGTCATTAAACGTAGTAAAACGATGAGGTCATTTTCTGTGTTTATTTTATTGACGAGGGCTCTCCATTTACTTCTGTTTTTGGCTATTTCTGTAGCCTCTTTCAAGTTTATTCACTACAGTTCTTCTTCATCTTCTTCGTATTCTTTTGCCTCCAGTATTTGTTCCGTAATGTATGATCTATCCACCTTCATTTCTGCTTGATATCTTCCTAAACTTTTCATTACTTACCTTGTTTGGCCAAAAAAAATTGCAGATAATCCTTAGTGAAAGTTGGATTTTCCTGTTATATATGGTGCCTAAAACCCTCACAATTCAACAACAAGAAACTCGCAGAAATATTTAATGCAACTGAAAATGACTTAAACTTATTAGAAAAGGTGATAATGTGTGACTGTTAAATCTGCATTAGAAGAAACAAGAATGTTGAAGGTGTGAAAGTAAAAGCGATGCGGTTTCCGAAGAAACTGATAGTAAAAGACTGCTTCAAACCATAGAAGATTCCCATGGAGCGATGCAGGAATAGGCACACCTCGTATTTTCATTCATTTCGCCCCCATACAAGAGAATTGATTTTACATTGGTCTGAAACATCTTTAGATTTGTTAGATATTTGTTGAATTTTCTATATAATGACTTAAAGCGTTTTGCGCTATTTTTCTTTCAATATCCTTTTCAGTATCTTCTTGTGTACTTATTACGGTGAAAACACGCGAAAACCTGCATATGAAACATGGGAATAATGAAAGAAAAATTACATCGTATTTTGATCTACTAGAAGTGATTTATTGTATGTAAAACGGCAAAACACAAAAGGAAATTGTGATTATTGTATTTTTTTATAAACCCAAATTGAATGAATTTGAATACCCTGATGGAATTCCAGATACTGTTGGTGATATTTATCTCTGTTTACAAAAACTTCCAAAATTCTACTGTCTGACGTGCGTTTCAAGATTCAAACTCAGAACTCAACATGAACAGTTGAGAAATTTCGATAAAATTATTATGATCCATTAATACCAAAATTGTTTGTTTTAAATGTCTTTCTCACGAATGTATGGCGCTTTCAGTATCAGTTTTGTCGTGTTTTTTACTGTTTTCAATGTCCTTTCTATTTATTGTTAATCCATTGCTCGATATACGAAAATGGTCGCGGAAATATCTGGTCCAACAAGAAAAATACGAAAATTTTAGCTTTTAGCTTCTTGTACTTTTCCCATCAAGTTTCTTAATAAGAATTGTCAAGTTCCTCAAAATAACCATTAAGTGCAAACATCACCTCTTCATTGCTGGAAAATCTGTGACCACCGAGTCATTTTTTCAAGACTGGTAATAGAAAATAATCCAGGGGGGCTAAATCTGGCCAATAGGTTGCATGAGGTACCAATTCAAACATTAATTTTGGTCATTGCAATATCAGATATGTAAGGTGGTGCATTGCCGGTCGTTTTTGCTTGATTTCTTCGTTCAAACGTTGCAATAAGTTCGCGTAATGCTCGCAATTGATGGTTTTTCCATTTTCAAGAAAATTATCCCACGCGTATCCCAAAAAAATCCGACGCCATGATCTTGCTTGTTCTTTTGATTCGAGTTTAAAGGGATGCTCCATCCATAGTTATAATACGTCCCAAAAATTCGGTTTTATCATCCAGTGCCGCTTTGTGGATGTTCTTCAACCTTTCTAGAGAATCTAGTTCAGGTTTTATATTGGTTGGCCTACGCTCCTCAAATAAAAATAACGATAACCAAAACAGTGGTATTTTCCAAGCAACTGGCGCCATCTCTGTCATGCCAGGTACTTCTGGGACAGATCACATCCGTATCTTACGTCTATTTTGATTTACTGGGAAAATTGCTCTTCGTGCTGTATCCTGGCTGTGCAGTTGTTGTATTTTTCTGATGACTTTATCTAATAGTTGGTACGCTTTTAAAATTTTCCACATTACACATAATAAAAAACAACTATGGAATGCAGTATGCCATTTTGAATTCAATAAAATCTAGATAAAAATGTATCATGTTTGTTATTTAAAACTCTGCTATTGGTATGATACTGATTTTTAGAAATAAATATTCTATCATACCTACTATAAATAAATAATTAATCTGTTATTCACTTCATATGTGCATTCCATAATTATCTCATTAAGAATCTACCTATGATTTCTAGCTTCACCATATCTCTAGATTCTATCCAAGCTCCTCCACTGAACAATTTTTGATAATCTTACTTCAAAGATGGATAGAGAAATTCTCCACAGATTATTAAAACATAGGAAATGTAATGAGAAGTGGAACTGTTTAAAAATTCAAAATATCTTCACGGGGATGAAACAACTAGACAATCAAGCGTTTTATACATTTTTGAATACATTGATTGTAGTTGGTCTGAAAAGAATTCTACTCATAGCACAACCTATTAACAACGAGTAGTAATTAGAAGTTGTTTCTTCAACAAATACGTCTCAAGTAAGATTGCAAAATGTGGACTTTAATTAACGTGTTGAAAATATACATGTAGATCGAGAAGAGATGTCAAATGACTTCTAAGCTCATCTACTATGATCTAAAACTATTTAATAGAGCTTTTATTGATTATTAATTAGTTTTTATCTCGTAATACATATTTTTTCCAGTTTCATCAATCACTGTAAGAAATCGATGTTCATGACTGAGTTATCATCACTACGTGCCACAAAAAAGTTTTTTTCCATCTGACTTCCCGCGGAAAAGGGGCGCTAATCTACTTATTGACTCCAATCTCCACATATCATATTAATACGGGCCGACACGATGACAAGCAACGTGCTACCAATATGTTGAACAAGTGCAAAAGCACGTCACTCATGATAGATGTCTGATCAACACAGATAATTGCATTAATATCTGAACACTTTTACTTATTAAATTAAAAGCAAGGGAAACGACGAAAATTTTCATTTACGAAAAATGTCGATTCAGTTTCCATATGACTGGGTATATAAAAAGTATCTTCCAATAAAAACTATACTTTGTAATTGAGGCGCCTAGAATCAAAGTCCTTCTCAAGAAATTTTCGGAAAATTGGAAATAACTGTCACAAGCAGACCAATCATGATAAATTATTAATTTTTTTACCAAAAAATCAACTTACGAGATCCCCAAAATAGTTTCATAAATATTTAGATTAAAATCAATATTTGGACTTGTCGGATATTGATAGTAAGTTTGGGATTTGGCGGGATTGGAAACAAAACTGAAGCAAATCATTAGTAAAAATTCTTGACCTTCTTGTGGTTTCTCCACCCTTGTCCAAAGTGCTTTGTTAGCAGTTTCGCAACATCCTTTATTTTTGCAGCTTTGAGGCTAGCCCCTTGTTGATAACTTTTGGGTTAATGTGAGATACATCAAACTTTGGTTTTACGACAAATTTTGCTTGACAAGCTTCAGTTCTATGAAAAACTTCACCCTGGACCAAAATTTTATTTTTCTTCTTGTTCTAGCGTAATCCTTTTTGATGGATTGAACTCGAAAGGTCACAAATTCTGGTTTTTTATCACTTTTTCATATCAAGACTTCCAGTCTTTAACCGTGTCAGTGACTCCAACATGATGAACGGTTCCGGAATATCCCGTATATTTATTTTAACCAGGAGCTCTAACTGTTTTGGATAATTTATAGGAACTAATTATTGAATTAAACGCCTATCCAATAAAACGTGCAATTCAATGCAAGACGCAATATTCCTTGATCAGAAGCATACACAGATTAAGTTCGGCTGGTTGTTCAATGTAACATCAACAACCAACAAATTGGTCACGAAATATTAAAAAATAATTGACGTTAGGAGTTTGTTATTTGGGTAGCCATAATGCCAAGCTTTCTTAAGAAGTTATTAATAATGTCACAGTCAATTGTAACCTCTTTGTTTCCACTTAATTTTATGTAACTTGGAGTTTCACACTCAAATGTATACACATTCATAATTATCTGGGTTTTTATACAAATTAACAATTTACATTTTCCATGATTGATGTTTGATTTTGATCTAAATATCATTTCCCTATATAAATTTATTCACTGATGCAAAAAATCATCGAACATTCTCCCACTATATTATTAATTATAACTAAAGTGAATTTCAATATTTGATTGATGTAACCTCGTTCTGATCAAATGATGAATGGTAACATTTAACTCAATTAAGACCAATTACCTACAGATCAGTAAGTTCAATTAAAATACTATCAGATACTGTTTATTATCAAGATATCCATTATGGTTATCTTTAATAAATTTGGAAAAATAGAATGAATTTTGTAGTAGTTTGGAGGCTTAGTTATCACGTTCCTAAAATGTCAATAATCCAATTTTAGTTTTAGTAATAGTTTAAGGCAAGTTTATCAAAAAAGTGCTCATATTGGTACATACAAGACGAAAATATCCCAATTTATGAACTATTTACCAGAACTCGCCGCTTTTGTTTCTTACTTTATGTTAATTATAAACTTGCTGAAAGTACAAATCTAAGTACTGGACATACGATTGGAAGTATGCGACTTTGATTACATCCTTCTCGTGGTGGCACTTTTGGAACTATATCCAGCTAATCTAGACCGGGAGGTCGAGAAACATCCCCCGAATCCAAGTTGGAGGACATCGTGGCGATGGCAGCAGGGTGATTGCTGTCTCAAACGATTTCTTGGGGCACCGGATCGCACCCCACTGTACCCAAATCTTACTCTGGCATGTAGGGCTCTTCTGATGTGTACCAACTACTCGTGGGAACAACCATGAAGAGAGAAAAAACAGCTAGAGCATACCGCAAAAATAGAGAGACCCTCTACCTCACGATAAAGGGAGACAGGGAGAAGAGGGATCCTCCTCTTACGAAAAAAGAGAAAAACATGCGGGAACCTGAACAACCATGAGGCAGAGATCACAGTCTGAGGCGTGAACTCCAAAGGAAACTAGAGCCAAAGCATTGTAGCATATATTATATCCAACCCTTTCCAACGTTCTTTGGCAAGAAAATATCTAGTTCAAGTGGTCATTCGAGTTCTTTACAGCTTTTCACGATATATAACTCAACTTGTTCGAGTGTCCTTTTATACATTTACTTGGCAAACCTAGAAATAAAAAATTAATAATCCCAAAATCAACAGATAAAAAATAGAAAAAACTAGATCTTATCACAAAAGCATTTATGATTGTTCAAATTTAGAAGAATTTATAACTGCCAAATTTCAAATCCGGATCATCAATTCAAATCGACTTGCAGAAAAACCAATGGTATGGAAGCTAGGCGATGATTTAGAAGGTGATGCTGGAAATATGGATCCAGATGACTTATTAGATGAAGATGATATGCAAAAACCAGATCCACCAAGCTCAAGAGTATGTGCAACCACTGGAAAGCGTGAAGCTTACAAGGATTGTATTGTGGGTTAGCTGAAGGACTAGCTGATAAAGCGAGTAAAGGAGATGTTCCTCCTCCTCTTGTTGGAGGGGATGTGCTACATGTCCTTATTTAGGTATGCCAGCATTTAAACCTGGTGAGAAGATTCAATTAGTACGGATTCAACTTCAAGCTGATGTTCAACTTCAGGATTTTTAGTTTAAATTTTGATTCCGAAAAAATGAAAATGTTGATTTACTTTTTTAATATGTAGAATACATCAATGTTGTAATGTGTATGATGTAGATTTCCCAATACTAAACGTTCTACTGATTCCAAGGTGTCATCAACACTTACATCACATAAATGATTTAAAGCAAGTTTCGATGTTTTTTACGCAGCCCTCTATGATTACATTTCAATTCAGAATAGTTTTCACATTGCACCTTGCACTTGGACCTCTTTACTATTGGAAAAACCTGAAATCGTATTTTCTGTGAATTTTGTGGGGAAGAAATATTTAGATTATGCTGTAATAATATTTTGAATAAATGTTTTATTCAGAAATTAGGTTTTATTACTCTGTCGTAATTAAAAATATACTATACAAGACTATATATTTTGGAAAAAAATGTTAAAGGTCATTGTGTTTCCAATTTAATATCTATATTTAGCAGTAAATATTTCAAATCAGCTGCATATTCTACTAAAATAAACTTTGGCAGGAAAACGTGTTTTGTTAATAATTTCTTCTTCATTTGAAATTCATTTAAAACAAATAAAATATATTTTCTCCAAGAAATATGTTCTAATTTTTGCTCGGTACACTTCTAGTATACATTTTGAGAATAATTCAAGACCCTCAAGTGTTTCCGGAACTGTTAGATTTTTCGTAGGTCCATAAAGTATTATTCGCGAGAAAAAATTTGGGAATAATCTCCTATACTATAAGCAAATGATGTTCTTTGATTATTATTTAATTTTTTAATTAATTGATGGGGGGAACGCAAAAGAGTGTCGGCTTAAAAACAATTTGTACTTATCAAGGATCTTTTTGACATTCAAGGATTAGTCGACGATGATATTAAGAAATTTTAAAACGAAACAATAAGATGAAATTGCTTTGTAAGCAGTAATTATTCACAGTTTGTTCATGGAAAAAGGGTAAACAGACGCATTAGATATCTTTTCATATTTTCATCATCATCCAATATAAGTATAAGTATATTTTATATTGTAAAAATAAGAATTTGATTGGGAAGATGGTAAAGGTATAAATATGAAAATTTTCGTTTCGTTCCAAAGAACGTTTACAACTGATATGAAGAAAAAATTTGTGAATTAATTGAACAAACTTTTTTTATCACACGAAAATTCATACCAAATTTTGAATGTACCAAACAATAATAAATCAATGGAAAAAAATTGACACATCACATTTCTTTATGACATATATTTTTATAAAAAGAACAAAAAACATTTAGATTAAAAAATATTCCTTAATCTAAAATCTATAGCTATGAGTTTTGTGAATTTTGGCTTCTGCTAGGCCTCATCAGTTATCTGCAGGAATTTTTTTCCTTGATAGCACTTTTATATCTAGGAAATGTCCTTATAAAGTCTTCCACCTTGTTCGCCACTGACAGCACCCAAATACTCGGGAACCTCAACTTGGTGGGGCTAACCAACTTGTCGATGGGTTGACTTTTGTTTGGTATGGAAAAATAAAAATAATATCAAGAAATTTTTCCAAACATAACAGTACTTCTCGGTGATGTGAATAGTGAATATAAAAAATCCAAAATTAAGGAACAAATGGTTGGAAAGTTTCATGGCTTTTAAATTCATGTGAAGCCGAAAAAAAGAAAACATCACATTTGTTTAAAGATACTTCGGCGTGTTATAATAAAGTTTGATTTCAAGTAAGAAAGGAACAATTATCAACTAGCGTTGAGAAAGAGATCATGGTTGAAGTTGGAAAGAATCAGAGAGCCTCCAAACGTAAAATTAAGCTGGTTAAACAGAGGACTAATGTGGAAAATCCTTAAGGCCTGCATATTATCAGAAAAATATAGCAGGAAAAATTGTCCCAGGGATGTGTGTCGTCGCCAATCCTGTTCAATCTTATAAATTTAGTTTGGATTTGTAAAACTAGAGGACCATCCATTCAATTCAATTCAAGACATATGTCTATTAACAACAAAAGAAACTAAGCAACAAATATAACCAAGCAAGCAAAAGAAAAACTACAGGCTATAAAAACAACAACAATTAGACGAAACCCACATAACGAGGAATGAGGATAGCAACTTGATCGTTTTACCACAGCTGCTGGAATACCGGCATGTATAATCATTTGCTTTACTGGGTTTTATACGACAATTATGATCCAACGCGAAAGGTCCTTGATGGATAAGTTAGCAAAAAGAATTAACCACCACTAAACATACGCATGACGTATTTAAATAGGGATAGGATGATTATAATGAAAGTTGTTTTTTAAATAGTTTTTGCAGAAGAGGAAGACAATAAAATAAGTCTTCATGTTGGCAGTTAAAACAATTTTGTGCTGCAAATATATTGCAGCAAAGAAACCAGTAATAAGAGTGTATGGGCCCTTTTAGCCTGGGCAACACACCAAGCATTTTTCAAGCAGAAATTTGTTCAATTGAAAACTGTGTCCAGTTCAATCTAGAGAAGAATAATCTCAAACTGGATCTGACCTATAGCCAAGCAACTTTGAGCTCCAATATCAGAAAATCCAAACTCGTTTAGGATTGCTTAGAAAAATTAAGCTAGCTAAACAAGAAAAATAAAGTTACCCTATAATAGGAGTGAAGAGAAATGGAATAGACAAGCCCTTCATGGAACCTGAAGCCTTCGGCTGGTATCAGCTATATAGAACCATAAAAAAATTGGAAAGGAAGGTAGATAGGGGCGAAACCAGCTATGAGGACAACCTACAGGGGATTAGACATGCACAGACTCTTCTGGGAAACTATAACCAGAAATCTGTTGAATGTATCATCAACAACAGGAATTCTATCGGGGCATTGTTGCATCTATGGACACATGAAGGATCTCCAAAGCACTACTCCTGGGGGCGTTTGAAATCGAAGACGAAGATCTCTGACAGCTAGAGCCAATATTCTAGACTTTCAAATTGGAGTGGGATGTAATCTACATACATACATAAAATTTATTGCTTCAATCAACTAAAAACTGCTTTTCGAATCCTGCGCTTATTACTACTATGACAAAACCTTGATATTATTTCAAAATTGGTTCAATTCCTACGGAACGAAAAGGATGTTTTGTATATATCAAATCCTATGACCACTCCAGTATCGAAAAGTATTTTGCTTTCCAGTTTGATACCTAGGTAAAATATTTTTGAACATTTGGTTAGGTTATGTTAGAGATTTATATAATAAATTATACTGTAGAGAAAAAATTATACACAAGAAACTAATGAGTACTAAGTAATAAAAGCCTGCGTGGTAGATTTAAAGCAATGAATTGATAATGTACAGTTACTTCATTTATTGATTTTGTAGGGGGTCGAATTAAATGAGATTGTAAATAATTTGGATCAAACATTTTCTCTCTAAGAAAAATTTTCCATTTCATAGAATTCCAATATAAAATCCTATCATTTCATTATTGTTTATTATAATTTTGTTTATTGGAACTTTTTCACGTTGAGTTACTACTACAGTTTATACAAGTTGAGAAAATAAAAAATTTGTAGTAATTTTTTCTTATAAAATCAATCTTCATAGTCTATTTAATTTATTATCGTTTTTACTTGACATACTCGATTTCTATATCACCTTTGTTAATGTTCTTATGTTAAAAATCTGTCACTGTTAATAGAAGGGCTTAGAGAAAGGACCGTTCAGTGTAAATTCGACACAGTTTCTTTTCTCATTCGCTCGACCCCACTTAATTTAATTGTGATTTATTACCCAACTCTATGACTGTTAACTCCTAGCCCAAATATTGAAATACGAAATATTTTCTTTTTAGATTTATGCGTTAAGTTTAAGTTTAGTTGGGTTGACTTGTAGGCGTTAGGGATATAAATGTACATAAATTCGGAAGTTTGAAAAAGTGTTTCAGTTATGGCTATTGTTAATATTTCATCTGTATATTTTTTGGCATTAGTGACCAATTTATAAAATATACAAATACGTTTTGATTTATTGTTAGAGGAAAATACTAATATTTTCCTTCTCTCTTAATAACACAAAAGCCTCAAAGATATTTTTTATTATTATACTCAGCTTAGACTTACATAATTTCTAAATATTAGTGAATCTTGCTTTATAAACCCAAAATTAGAAAAATTCCACTCATAAAAATTAAAGAAATGTTTGGAGAATAATTTTTTGTTTTACATTAGGCTTTTTGCACGTTCTGTAGTTTTGAATTTATAATATTTGACTCAAAAATTCAAAGAAACGTCTTTAATCTGTAATTTATATTATTTGTTTCCCAATGGGTTTCTCCAAACTTTTTCCACTTTCTGTCTTGTCTAATTAAGGATATTTGACTCATGTGTTCAGAAAATATCCAAAAAAATATTGTTTTGTGTCTCTTTCTTACAAATTAGTGCTTTTCCAGATTTTGCTACAAATTTTGATTATATATTCACATACATCTTGCGTTTCCATGCGTTTTCCACATTCTGTATTGTTGATTGGATGATGTTTGACTCAAATATTTAAAGAAACAATGAAAAACTATTGAGACAATGAATATCTCTTGTACTTTATATTTCAATAAAGAAAATACTACAAGTTACCAAAAGTGTCTTAAAACAAAGCGTCATTCTGACCTGTTTGGATATGCGAGTGTCTCAAACTTCGAAAGAATGTGGATAAAGATATGGTTTTATGCGCAGGCTGTATTATCCGCTTAGTCTTAGCATCTTCAGGCGTTCATTGAGGCGAGAGTGCCCAACAAGACCCCTGTTAGTATTCAAAGGCTGCTCTCGCCTAGCTGATACATTCAACAGAACTTCTCTGGCTGGTTATAGCTTCCAGGGAGTGCTTTGTCTGTCTCAACCCCTGCAGATTGTCCCAGTGACTTTCTCGATTGTTCTGTAGCTGATACACCGGACGGGTTCAGATCCTATGAAGGGTTTGTCTGCCCTTACTTTAGCGAGTTTTCAGCTTAGAGCCGATTGGCTGGCGGACAGGATGATGAACTTCTATTTGTGATAATACTTTCTTGATTGAACTGGACACTTTTTTTGATTGCATATATTTCTATTTCAGGAATCAATCCTGTGTTGCCCAGGCTTCCAAAGTCTTCTTTCTAGGCCCGTATACTTCTTTTCCATGTACATTTATGGAGTTTCTGTTCATCATAGTGTCGAATGGGAAATAAATTGTTTTAATGTGATTTTTATCGTCTATTTGTCATACCAAATAGATTGTCGGATTCAATGTAACTAATAACTATAAATTATATGCGGTCAGAATGATACAATTTGTAGTATATGAAATAAAATCTATATCGTAAACTTTCTCGACGAAAATTTCCGATCACTTACAATTGTATTTGGAAGTTATTATCATTGAGTCGTTGTCGTCGCAGCCGAATGCCAGCACGCGTCCCGACGACCTGCCGAGACCGCGTCACCAGTAATTAATTGATAGCATTGTCCTGAAAAGTAATTACCTGGCTTTGCTTCGCCTTCCTATCCCTGCTTGCTGCTTTCGACTCCATATTTCATCCTTCTGTTTCTGGTTGGTGTATAGCTGGTTAGTTGGCTCGCTTGCTGGACGTACTAACGAACAAAGGCCCTTACCTTCTCTATAAAAATGTATTTACGCTTCCATGCACATTGATTAAATACAGTTCAGGACTAAATAGAAGAAGAATTCTAAGATATACGGGTGATTCCGTTCTAACTGTGATATTCAATGTCCTGTATTGTTTTTTTGTACTAGTCATTAATCAATTAATAAAAATTTTGTGTTAATTGAATAATTCTTAAGATATTTAAACATTATTTTTATACAATATAACTTGCCACTTAAAGAAAACTTATACTACATCACTTGAATGTCAGTACCGTGTCATGTCCATTCCTAGAATTTACCGATAAATTATTAATTTTTTTTGTCGTAACAAATGATTTAAACTAATTACCTTATAAATTCTAATGTTTATGATCAAACTGAGGAAAATTGATGCACTTGTTGTTTAATATCTTAAGTTACCATGTCAGTACCGTGGATAAATGAGTCAGTACCGTGGAACTCAAAATCCGACATTTGTGTCTTGCTCGTGATACTTTGAAGTTGTAGTAAATTCCTCTTAGAGTTTTATTTTTACAGTAAAATAGATGAATAATATGGATAAAAAAGTTAGAAAAGTTAAATTTTAAAATCTTGAAATTTTGAATACAAAAAATCACAGTTAGAACGGAATCACCCATACGGAATCTAATCTAATTCAATTAATCAATTATATTATATTACTTGAATAATTCTATAGATATGAAATCATTAATTGATTCGTTGAAATTAAACAAACATTTCTTGGGTTTATTTTTCTACATTTCTCTATTTTTTCTCAAAAATTTTAGAGGAGATATAAAGGAGGAATTGATCAGATCAGGTCTATCCTTTTATGGATTTTAACACTGTATTCATTATTATATAAATAATTTTTTCACGAAGATCGTGATAATTTATCTGGAATCAAAAGACAACAGTCTATGAAAGAAGCCATCTTCTTATCTCCAAATTTAGTAGACAATCTATTGTGAAAACCGAATTGAAAGAGAAGAGGCTACCAAATATCTCAATTGCTTTTTGGAAACCTCAGATCGATTGAATATTTGACAACTTTGACTTCATAATCTACAATTCTGACAAGATATGACAATCGAGAAACCATTTCAATCTATCGAGTTCGTTGAAACTCATTTCATTGGAACTATGTACATATCAAAAATGAAATATGCTAAGTAGTACACGATTTTTTGGGAAATTATTTAGGTGAATGTCAATGTTATTAAACTATAAATCAACAACTAATTTTGTTCTACTTATAGTACAGGTAATTATCATTTAATTCTAATTGAAGAAAAACTATGAGTTTTATCAATTTTAAAAATCCAATTTATTGTTCCTGGAGTAGACGAGATCTAGAGAAAACCAAAAATATTTCAACCGCATTAATAGATATTACAATAAATAGAAAACTCAAAACATTACAGCAAAAATCGGATATAACTCAAAATGTATTTATTTCGTTAGATATAGTTTTTTTGTATACAAATATTCCTATTTCCATTGTGGAAAATATATTAATAAAAAATGAGATAAAATAAAAGAATATTCAGAAATACCTCAAAATGAATTTAATAAAACTGTAGAACTCACACTCGACACGGCAACATCAAATTTGAGAATGAAATATACAAACAAATTTATGATTGTCTTATGGGAGCTTCCATTTCAAATGTTATAACATAATTAGTAATGAAAGATATTGCGGAAACTTCAAAAAGCAAAAACTGCATTGAAAGAAAATAATAATCTCGAAAAAATGATAAAAAACATATTCAAGAAAAGGATAAACTAATCAAACCAGTTTTCAGGAACAAACCAATGATTATTGGGTTATTCTCAACTTTTAAACTTCAACAAGAAGTAACTTCAAAGTTTTTTTTTTCAAACATATGTATGCATCTAAAGACTACGACACAAAGGATTTTTTTAATGCTATATCACAGAAAATACTCAGTGTTTATAACTAATCTATTAGACCACTATTTTCAAGAAGTTTCAGAGATCGTGGATAGATGTTTCGTCCTCGAGTGTCAACTGACACGATGATAAGACATTCTGCATCTTCAAAAACTTCGCTGAAATGCTTAAAACCATTGGAGAGAGTTTCGGTAAACAAGGATACCATCAGTCTCTGAAGACGTTCATTATTTCACTTTCAATACACCATAATGAGCTTTGAACACCAACAGTTTGAAATGAATAACGACTATTGTATTTGGTTGTTCAAAGAAACCTATTGATTCGCTGGTAACTTGAATAACCCGCCTTTCAAAGGTTTAAATTGACGAAGGTTATTTTGTTCTCAATCCGATCACTTCAACAAGTTAGTAGTGAATTACAGTCCTCATTTCATTTATTTTTTATGTAAAACGTATGCACAAGAAAGAAAACTCAGGTGGATATTGATTTTTGACTTCTGTAGGTTGTAGTGTTCGAGAAAGACATGCCTTGGTAGCTAATTCAACAGGCTTGCACTTCTCCGAAGAAGTAAGTCTCGATAAATTCACCTTCTAGGTGTTCATAAAACGTGTCTAGTAAGTCTTGCTTATACTGCTTTAGGTATGAATATGATGGAAGAGCATTTCCCTTAGTAGTATCGGTAAAATATAGTCAAGTCGTTGACATTTCTTTTGTTAAAGTTTCTGGTCAACTTTTTATCATCTATTTATTTAAAGTAAATTGCCTCAAATTAACTATAGTTTATTTTTGAGTAAGTCAGGTTTCAGGTGTAGAGATATGTCACTAATCAGTTGGCAACCAGTGATTTCAGTCACTTTTGAATTCACTTTATTTTTGGTTGTTTCGTGTGTATTGGGCTTAAGATATCTGCTATGTTCTTGATGAGAGAAAATGTGAAGTTGTAGAAGATATTCTGTTCATATGTATGACTGCTTGGAACGTTAAATTATGTGGCACATGAAATTCCACATAATGTTAAACAAGATCAAAAATGAAGTAAAAACAGATCATTTGTGGTTTACGCGGAATATATGAACAATATTTAACAAATAAAAAGAAGAGGAATTAATATTATTTATTAATTTAAGAAATATTTAGTTACAACTACTCTATCTTCGTTCGAGTACGGTCCTGTAAAATTCGACTAGTCACTGTGCTGTACCGGTAGCGCCCATTAATTTTTAATTAAAAAATTAATCTGCTCCAATGAACGGCTCTTTGATGGCTTCTTTTATATTTGGTTGTTTTTTTTAAAAGTAGGGCTTGGCGTTGAAGAATTAAAACCCGATAGAAAGATGACTTTATTTTAATTGCCACAACAATGGTAAAAAAATGTGGATACCGCTTATTTTGAAAAGGTGAGGTCCGAAAAGTAATTGTCATAAAAAAATTTCTACAAAAACATTGGTAAAAAAGGAATATGTGCATCGTGAGAATCATATACAATTTTGCACTGAATAACTTGTTCTAGAAGACATGACACTCATGCTCTATCTTCTTCAAAACTAGATAGAGATATGGTGTATGCAGAAGAGAGAACTATCAGAAGACTTATGTCAAGATAGGGACAGATGGCGATTAGAAATCAGAAGACGTAGATTGGTTTGATAGATACAGTGTGATCCCCCATGTTTGGATTAAAATCATAATTTATAGTCTCAAATACTTCATCGAAAACATTTCTAATTTTTAATGGTATTTTTGACTAAAAAAAATACGAAAATAATACATTTTGAGTGGGAATTTGGGTTTAGCACGACGCCCATTCTTTATCAAGCTATTGTAAACGGAGATTTGTATCTTTTTCGTATTCGACTACGTTAATTCATTTCATATTCCTCTTAAATCTATATATAAAGATCATTTAACGAAAATATAACAGACAGAAAGGCTTGTTGTAATAAAAATGCTGAAAAATCATAATGTTCTTACTAATCAACTTGTTTTGTGTTTTGAGATTAACTAAATCGTCTGTACGGAAGATAGAAAGGTAAGTCACATATCAATAATCGCATTTAGGAGAGAATGGAGCATGGCGGCGCATTATTGCCCCCATTTCTTCAGATGACGTTAATTCAGATGACTCACAGGCTTATCTCACCCTTCCTCGTTATGTAATTAATCCGCTTACGTTTTTAAGTCGACAGTTTTTTTTGGGGAACTTACTTTTTTATTCTAAAAACAAATTAGATGGGAAACAAAACATGTTTGGATTGTCAAGTATTAAAAATTTTCATTGGAAGGTTTTGCCAAAGAAAATATGAGATTGACTCTATTCCTAGTTATAAAATTCTTAGTTCTTTATCACTATTGGTATGCGAAAGAATATTCTGTGCAGTCAGTGAGGATGTGGATGACAGACACAGATACGTAACAGCTTAGTCTTCTTATTGTCACAATTCCTCTCCTACTCAGAAAGATTAGGGGCATGTGAGTAGTAGATGGGTAGATGTTATGTAATGCTCCATATATCGCGCCAAGAGGTTTTTGAAGTTAGTCTTCAGATCACTGGCAAGCTGAACTGGAATTTCAGCAGAATTCTTCGTCGCTTCTTTGGCATGGCGATCTGCAGATTCGTTTCCAATGATTCCATTGAGCGATGAAAGCCAGATGGGAGAGACTGCGATATCAAGAGCAATGAGAGTTTGGTAGATGTCGTGAATGTTTTGGACAATTGGATGGTCGGTGGAAATGGTTTTAATTGACTGTATGGATGAAAGATAGTCAGTCCATATGGCGATATGCGTATTATGGAAAGGAGATATAAATTTGTGAGCTTGAAGGATACTGTATCGTTCACCAATCTAAACACTACACTTATGTCAATGCCCCTTTCAATCTAAATGAACTAAAAGAAGATTTATTCGTATTATCCTAAGAAATAAAGTTAAACAACAAGCTTTCTTGGAATTCTGGTAGTAAAGGATCTACTTTCCTCCATTACATTATTAATTATAACAAAACGTAGGTTTATAGATATGACGTTGGAACTGCCCAATAATATAGTGATGACACGAGTCGAAACCGGAATAAATCACGTCAAAGTTCGTCGAAAATCAAAGTGTGGTTAATCATAAGCTCATTCCAGGTCAAATTATAAACTTGCTTTGCCGTATGAAGCATCTAAGTGGCGCGACTCGTCATTACCGATCCGATTTGAGGACAGAAAATTCAAGGATTTTCCATCACAATAATGTAATACATTCCGGCAGGAATCGTATTCGCCAGATTTGGCTCCTTTTTCTCCTTCATTATTCAACTCAAAAATGATCCATCAAATACACAATGCCACACCTCAATTTATTTTTTTGATATCTTGAACAATATTGAAATTAGTGTAGGAGCTGGTTAGCTTCGACATTGACTCTAGGCGCTCATGAAAGTCACTATTCTGAGTGTACCAAGACTATACTATATTACTTAGTGCTTTGTTTAAGAATCTCTGGATAATTGCTAAGTTGCTTGCTTTGGTTCATCCCCATATTTGAATAACATGAGTCCATACCCTACTGCCTATAAATCTAACTTAGAGACAGACACTAATTTATCAAGATTTAAATGGAACGTTGACTAAAGGTGTGTATACCCAGCTCCTTGCCTTGCCAAAAGAAGATTTTATTAGATGGGTGGTAAGACAAAAAACAATTACCAAAGCCCATCGCAAAGAGTTGATACGATACGAGTCTTGTTGTGTGTCTGATGAAGGCTTAATGTACTTCGAAATAATTCCAGATGGTCGAGCTATCAATGCCGATATTTATAGTGGTCAGCTAATACGAATGTATGAAGTTTTATCAGGGAAATATCCAGGTGAAATTAATCGAAAGCGGGTTGTCTTACAACAAGAAAATGTCAAACCACATATTGAATAATATTAAACTTCAACACCCAACATTTAGTACGGACCTTGCACCTTCAGATTATTATTTATTCAGATCGATGGCGAAAATCTACGGAGGGAAAAGTTTGAATTGGTTTATAAAGTTTACCGAACTTTGGAGACCGAAATTATTTAAGAGACACCGTCTATATTATCACGGTTGTCCATGAATAATTTTAACGCTTTGACGCTTTAGATTTTCAAGAGAATAATTTTATCTATGATTAAAGTTATCACCATTTACATTAATACACTTTTGTAGCCGTAGGAATACTTTCATTCATTGTGATATCTTGTATAAGTTTTTTCGTAACTCCTCTAGTGTTTTACACGAAAGTTGAAGGGAGTGACCCCTTTTATAAACCACCCTATGCCGGTGGATAGATCTTCTCCGTGGAAAATCGCGTCTAAGGTTCGTTATCTCCACTTTACCGTTGATTGATGTCACCGAAGTACGGCACTAATCGCATACCTAAGAGCACGTGACTGGTAGGGCCTAATTCCATTTCGGACACGCGTCCGAAATCCCGGCGCACAATGATTCATTTATATTTGCTATTCTGATTCCCACAGATAGACGAGGAGGATGCTGGACCCCAAAGTTAAGCGATACGGTCTAGCTCGATGTGTGTGTTTGTTCTTTTGTCGTCCATGTGAGAGATATTTTTTATAATTAGATTCTATATTATTACTATTATGCAGTGATCTCTTTTATCTAGTGCGGACTTGCGGGTGAATAACAGGGGACGGACTTGGCTAACAATAATCAAACCCTTTTTTTAACAACAATAAGTAAAAAGATTTCATATGGGAGTACTGAGGACGATTTTGTATCATTCGGCATCTATTCAGAGCCAACCATATTGAAAATTATTGAAACATAATTTAGATAAAACGGTCATTTGATAAAACTAGTATTCTCACTCATCAAAAAACTGCTGTTAGTGAAAATATTAAAATGAACATAATACTATCTGTTGAAGAAAGTACTAATATCGTTGATATCATTAGTGAATTGTAAATTTGAGGGAAACTGGTACCAACAAGTAAAAATCTGGCTGCAAATATTAATAAAAATTTTAATATGGACATTAAAAGTAAAAAATATCAATTATTTCATTCAGTTAATGTTATTTTTCTCACAATTCTTATAATAATTGGTTATAATGATAATAATAATGACATTAAAGGACTTTCATTGAAGCTTATCGTCATTTGATGTTGATCGATGTCTATTCATGTCCATTAGGATGACATTTTGGGTAAATAGAATGATTTTAACCTAATAATGTCCAAACAGAAATTAAATTTTCTTTATATACGATGACCCTCCAGTTTTTTGATGTGATCAAAAATCGAGTTTTGGCAGCCCAAAAATGACCAAAATTTTTTCTCAACATGCCACCATTTTGTCATTTTTTGATTTTTTGTGCGGCCAAGTGTCATATGTTTTAGTTTAACGAGAAGTTTTTTTTGTTATGTTTTTTTTAATTTCAAAAATTGCCTTTCTATAACTTAGTTAGTATATAAATATGGTTTTCTTTTATATATTATTTATTTTAAACCATTTTTTTTCTAAAAAAAAATCGTTAAAACGCAGTCACAACTTTCCATAGATAGTTGCAATCTTCACTTTTTTCCAGGATTTGAAAATTGGTAGTGATGTATCTGATCCAGTAAAATTTTGAGAGTGATCCATGAAATAAAAATGTTTGGGAACCATTGGTGTAAATGTGTCTCAAATTAATACTTAAATATGTTTTTAGGGCCAGTCCATTTCTGATTATAATTCTCATATGATCTCTTTTGTCTCGCTTATGGAAGGGTGAGAAAGCAATTTATTACCTATTTGGATTCTTTAAAAATCCATTTCAGTGTAATGTGATTTGCCGTGAGAACGGTATGGGATCTCGTAGAGCTGAAACTGAAAGAGAACGGTCATACATTCGTTCCCTAATTTGATTATCTCGTATTAAGCGAAGTAATTGAAACGAGGGCTCTTTGCGAAATAGTTGACAAGAAAAAAAATGAAATTGAATTAAATCATTCAAAACATATTTATGTCGATAACATTTATAGGGTTAACTCAATGATTGATCGAATTTAATCATTATACCAAATGATAATTTCATAGAACTTCGAATTATTAATTATATCGGGTATGACCAAAACTTGAGGTGAATTGGGCTTTAGCATATTTATTTTTTATTTACTTCATCCTTCTGGAAACATTTGCCTCACCCACCGCATTTAGTTTGGAGGCTTTTCCGAAAAATTGAATATGGGCTAAAATGGAAACATCTCTAACACTGAGAGGATTGTTACAAAAAAAATCGGTACTTTTATTTAATAAATTAATAAAATAATAACTTAAAATATTTAATTCATTTTAATACAAATCACAAGTGAGGCAAACATAAACTCAAAATTGATTGATTATTATCAAATTTAAAAGTTTTTGATCGATTTATTACCAAGGAAACTAAAAATTTCTCAATTTCACAAACTAGTGGATAGCTCACAATATAGTTCGTTCCCCAACTTTTTGACAACTTTCAAAATTTGTCTGGATCCGGTGGACCTCCTTTCAAAATTCGAAAAAAAAGTGAATTAACAGCTTTCGAAAAAAAAAAGATTGACGTTGATTGCTTCATATGGTTAATTATTTTATTGTTAAAATCAATTAAGCAAATTTTCAATTAAATTTTAATTGATTGTACTGTGAGTGGTTATCAAAAAAGCAAAGCTGGTCCATCGAAAAAGTGACTCTATCTAACTTTTATTTTTTAAAATCGACAGTGACTCACAGCAAACGAACCAATAATTCCACACACATTTTAATTAGAAAATTACACATTCGGAGAGCTTAACTTTTATAAAAGATAACCTTAAATCTTCCCCCTTTCTGAGATATCTTTTTCTTTCTTTTCTTTTCTATTTTCTTTTTTTGTTAATAAGTTTGTAACGGCATTAAAACTTATTTCGTCAAGATATGACGAGGGAAACGCATATAACAAATAGGCAGTTAAGTAGGTAAACTTTTCTTTATAAAATTCCAAAAACGAATGAATAACGTTTATTCTTGACACTCGTATTTATATTGGTGAAGAGTTAAACAAGTTCATGCAAGATTGCAAGCACGTACACCTCAATTCGTGTTAATTTGCACGTTTGAACAAACGTTGCGGACCGTACGGCGGCCGGCGCGGCATCTGCAAATCTCAACGCGTTGTACCGAGGATGAAACATGCAAGTTCTTACGAGTAACAGTCTCTGAGCTGGAAATAAAGTAAAAATAGTCTTCATCGCATTGGTAATAAAGGTAAGAAATAGTGAAGCAGCAATTTTATTTGGCAGCTTGCTATTTTTATTCCAAACGCAGGGCAGTTGCCACAACTTGACATACTAAGACCTTCTCGAAAATGGAGGATACGCCATTTAGCAAACTACTGGTATTTATCTATTTCGAAGAAAAAAAAGATGTTTTAGCAATTTGATTTTGATGATCTATGTTTGTATAATGAATGATTATTTTAAATAGTGATCAGCGAGACTGGTCTTGATCTTGCAAAAAATGCAAGGCTAACTTCAAGACGGAGTATTCAAGATCACGACTAAGCAGGTTAGGTTAGGTTAGGTTAGGTTAGGTTAGGTTAGGTTAGTCTTTCCATTTTCTTCAGCCGGCTCTAGCGTTACCACTTGGCATTTAAGAGAAGTCGCAGCTTTAATTAAAACATAGTGATTGAATTTTTAAGTGTTTTTCTCTTGGAATTATTATAACAAAATAATCAAACTCATATCTATACTATGTTGAAGAGATCTAGTGTTAAAAAAGTGGCCAGAATAACAAAATTCCACCTAAAATAATTGCGTTAATTTCTCTTAAATAGAAATAACCAAATTTGTGTTAATTAGACATACATAAACTAATAATCTGGGTTCATTATATACCGTATCTACATACAATAACCGCTCAAATCTACAATACCGTAATATTGTTCAAAGCAGTTAATAACATTCTGGTTCTTACTGTTGAATCGTTTGTCACTAACCACGAAACCGTGGTAATTAATAACAAACGTACACTAACGGTATGGACGTGTAATGAGATAATTGTGACTCATACGTGCCGATTTGAAGCGTATAGTCTGAGGGTATTGGCGCGTTAGAATCAGATTCGGGCATGTAGATTAGAACGCACCCCGTGGTGTGGATGTACGCGTGTTTATGTGTGTGGACTGTCCGTCGATCTGGCAAGTTATACAGCGATTAGTTCTGCAGGGGTGTACAACCCTTATTCATACAACTGTTCTTATATTTGCTGTCACTTTTGATGACAGTCTGTACCTTACATAAATTAATTTCAAGTTTATGAATGATTTATAATTTAGTTTATTATAATATCGAATTGAATTTTAATAGAGAATGAGACTGGAAAATATTTTTATGATAATTTTAGAATTTGCTTATTTGATGTAATAATTTGAAACTGTACTTATGTTAGTTAAATTTGGATATCCTTGTAGAAAACAAACAAAGACGATTTGCAGTACTTACTCACGTATATATTCATATGAATCGAATAAAAATTTTTGTCAATTGTGACTTATATTCTAAAAGTAGGCTTTTCACGAATTGGCAATCAAAAAAGCTCAACTTTTTTAATTGTTCGTCAATAGTTGATATCTACAAAATCCAAAATTAATATGAGTCATGTTAAGTTGGAATTAAGTTCGAATTTTGGGAACCATTGGTGATATTCATACCGAACACACTGTTTACACCAACATTCACAATCACACTGTCTGACGCATGTTTCGATAACCAAGTTATCGTCTTCAGAGACTGAATGTAAACTGCAATGCTGACTTGTTACTAGAGAGCTGATTTTTTGCAGGGTGACTTGGATTTTATATAATTAGATACATATTCATGTAGTTCACAAAAATCAAGCATTTAAAGCTTAAATGTTTCAATAAAACCAATAAATAAGTTCCTTTTTGTTTAGTTTGTTATTTTCGGTTTTGAAAGCAACATGTTTCTATGAAAAATTTGAATTTAAAACAACGTTTTATTATCATTTTTTCAGTGTTTACATAAAATTACTCCATGAAAGCTAAATCATAATATAAATTATGCCTGTACACTTGAAACAATTTGACACAAATGTTTTTTGTAAATAAGTCGTTTGAAAAACTGATTCCTTAAATTTTTTAACGTTATAAGGCAATCTGTGGGGCTTGCTTAGGTGTGTTAACCTTGCATGCATGAGTCTTGATGCAGTAGTCACCAGTTTCTTCTTCTTCTATGCACCGTTGGCATTTCGGATCCTGCGCGATGCTTATAGCATGAAGATGATATCTCAGATAGTTAGAAGGTCAGTGACCAGTCAAATTTCCTGTCTACTCAAGTAGAGCTATTGATTGATAGGAGAAACCAAGCAGCTTGTCTCATACCAAGTGTTTCCAGTCATCTCCATAGGTTGATTTTGCAAACAGTCCCTTGTAAAGCTGATCCGCACTTAAACTTATTTTTTTTAACGTCATAGGGCAAACTGTGGGGCTTGCATAGGTGTGTTTACCTTGCATGTATGAGTCTTGATGCAGTAATCGGGATTTTCTTCTTCTATGTACCGGCGGCATTTTTGAACCTGCGCGATGCTTATAGCATGAAGATGATATCTCAGATAGTTAGAAGGTCAGTGACCAGTCAAATTTCTCTTCTATTTAAGTGGAGCTATAGATTGATAAGAGAAACCAAGTAGCTTTTCTCATACCAAGTCATCTTCATAGGTTGATTTTGCAAGCAAGAGATTCGATAGCTAAATTTTTAGCTGCAACAAAAATAGTTCCTGTGCCTTGACTTCAACACTTACCAGTTCTTGCAGATATTACTTTTTGGCAGCCTTACTGTCTAAACAGATTGAGATTACTGTTTCTATAGCGATGATGAAGAAGTGTTCATATTCTATCACAGTGAGTACTTTGGCTTAGAAGAAGGTAATATATTCCCAAGCAAGAAAGCTTCACCTATTCACCCAGTTGTCAAATTTATTTGTTTTGCTTTCATATCATTAAAATTGAAATTCCAGATTGTTTTAAATTAATTTTACGACTTGAGAGTTTCGAAGAAATTGCATTATATAAAAATGAATAGTTTTCCAATATACAAGTGCTAAATACTAAGCAGATTCACCAGATAACATGAAAAGCAGCTTCTAACGATACAAATAACATAAAAACTCATTTCTGATGATTTTTATAGTAAATAATAATGCTTCAATTATGGTTTTTTATAACATTTTTTTTTTCAAAATAATTGAGATGACTAAGAAAATATAAATGATGATATGGTGTTACACGAAATATTTAGTTGTATACTTATTGTTGGATATGGACGTGAGTTTTATGGGGTTCCAAGACTTGTCACATTAAAATTCACTCTCAGATTGTTAATAGATGCAATATATCGACCCCTCGTCACAGGAAATTTGGGACTTTTGGTCTGCTATTCCATCTTAATCCCCTCGCATACAGTTCGTCCGCATGAGTGGTTGCTTATTCGTCCACGTGCATCAGAATAGAACTTAATTGTTCACCTATTCTCCTCCAAGTATTGCTCAATAGTCAATAACAATGCCTCCCCTATACACACACGTACGTTCATTATCGACAGGAAAGAATAACAATTTACGAATCCGCACAGATCGATGATTTGCTTAACGATTTATGGGACAAGCGGGAAAAAATATTGTTGTAATCATTAATAAAAGATGAGACCTAACGTAATAGGAGAACGTGGTTTGTTTTTCGTTGGTTGATGAAAAAAATGAGGAAGAAGGAAACTAAAATTAATGTTGCATGATTCACAGTTTACATTCTGTAAATCCGAAACGAGATGGGCGAAAATTAAGAAAAAAATTATTTATTACCCGTTTCCGGAAAAAATGTTTCCAATAACGAAATTCGATATTTCACGAATATCAATGTGAAATTATACAGTGTGTTCATTATCAAAATCAAAATATTTTGATATCTGTTGAAAGTAATTCATGGTACATTATTATTTCAAAATAGCTCACTTATCAAAGTAAACGTAACACCCTGTATAAATTTTCAGTTTTTTATGGAACATTAAATCAAAAATACGATTGTCTAGATCATTACTCTTATTTTTTTCATTGCCAACTTCCATCGTCGCGACTAACTGTCAAAAAATTAGATTCAATTGAATAAAATAATAATTTTCTTTGAAGTTTTCCATACAAAAAACCACCACAGGTACTACACTCGAGTAGTACCTGCCGTGTGAAGATTCCTGCGCATATTCATCTTCAAATTTTGTAGATTGTAGTGTTCAGGAAAAACGTGCCTTGGTAAATGCTTCCGCAGGCTTGCACTTCTCCAAAAAAAAAGGAGTCCCAAGTTGTGGGAGACTTCAGGCGATTATGCTAAACAGCTCGGAAGAGCATCTGCCGTGGTAGTATCGGTAAAAAAGTCAGGTCAACGACTTTTCTTCTATGCTCTAAGTTGTCCCAGTTTCGGTTCAACTCTTGATCGCATAGAAGTCGAATTGATCTCTTCTGTATTGAGTCTAACATCATTGAGGTATGTTTAGGAGCAAAGCTCCAAATATGAGAGCAATACACCAAACATGGACGGATTTCATATAACAACAAAAATCTTTTTCACTGGGCTCTTCATCAAGACCATATTTCTCGATATTTGTGTTGACCTATTATAAACTAGAAAAAAATACTTTGAAAAAGCTTGGAACATCTAAATTTCAAAGTAAAAAGTTAACTATGGTGTAAATCTATCAATTTTATAGCATTTGTAAGACAAACCAAGCTTGGGTTCGCCACGTAAGGGCGTATTACATTTGCAGCAACTACTTTTTGTCATCCTCGTTTTGATGACGAGCATATGGTACAATTTGTCAAGTTTTTATCGCGATAAAATATTTTGCGGCTTCTTGTTTTTCAGTCTCAAATGTCAAACTCGATCTATCACTCCAATTTTTATGTAATAGAAGCGTGTAAGCCAGTTTGAAGTAACCTTTAATGACTTATGGTATACATTGCAGCATAATTCTTGGATTTTTAAGATTTCCACACAGTTCCAGCGTGAAAAAACTTCATCTTTAATAAGCAACACAATCTAATTCATTTTTGAATATTCTTGCAGCTCCAGTTCTGATCTGTATAATGCTCCATGAGCCTTTGTGACCTTGGCTTCAGCGATGACCTTTGATGCTTACCATTTCTGCGAATATAATGTTACATTGGAATTTTCAGTCGAAGTATTTTGCATTGATCTTCACTTCATATCGTACCAAAGAAATTTTATTTTTATTAAGTGATTGATATACTAGATCAACCTCGGTTTGGAATTTTCTTCGTCATTAATAATATCTGAAGAAGCGTATCTAGTGGAGTGGAAAATATTATACGAGATCTGCAATAGATACGGCCAGTCTTTCAAAATTTAAGTTACTTTTTTCGGATTCGCGTAGATTCAGCAAATCAGATTACCTCTAGTAGTTGCGACGTCCTCAGCCAAACGGGGTCCCAGGAATGAAACTGATATATGTAATGCTGAATCATAAATGGTTAACGTATGGTTAAGTTTTAGTAAAATATAACAAAATGTATTAATCTTGAGCAACATCTTGTAAAAAGGTATTTAATTAAAAAAAGGTGTATGTTTTGGTGATAATGCAATGCCAAATCAAGCTCCTTATTTTGTGCAATAAACAATAAACCAATTTATGCTCAATAACAAACTTATGTTTGCTATAAAAATAATTGTATTAGTTATTATAGTATATTAGTATTAGTATTATTTATATTGTAGATAAATATCTTGCAAATATATCAAAAAAACATAATTTTTCGTGATGATTTATCTTCATTTCAGGTCTCTTCTGATACAAAATTAATTTTTATGAAATATAATCACGCAAATGTTTAATGTCAAGTCATATTAGATGAAGAGCTTAATAGACGGCCTCGGACTATGCTACGAGCGTTTTCGTAGTGGGATTGTGACAAACTTAAACATTCTAATATATTTCCGAGCTTTCGAATAAATTTGTATTCATAGTGTCAGAATTGATTAGTTGAGAACTTGTTAAATTTTGTGATATCTTTTTGAGAAAATTAGATTAATCAACTTCAATATTCAATACTCAAATTGACGCTTCATAGAAATATTATCAATACGCAAATCTTTAAATCCGTCTCTAGAAATAATATCACCAAGATGATGATTGACAAACTGTGATATGTGAATGTTATTTTAATATTAATCAAGTCATTTGGGAAAATTAGGAAAGCATTTTATTAACTGTTAAAAATTATACATACTGTATATAAGACTTTCGGTCAAAACCTCTGAAATTACCATTGATTCATTGACTTTTTTCTTGTACATTCAGTAGTTGTATATTTATATAACAACCATGTTATATTTAATCAAATTGTTTAAAATTTTTTGCAGATATTTATATTAATGTACGTTGTATTAAATACCTTCAAAATTACATTTATAATAAAATTATAAGGATAATCAAGAGACAAAAAAATTATTGACGTCATTGCACAGCCCTGGTGGTTGAATATACTGGTATTTTTAAATTAATTCCGCCAATTTTGATGACCCACATGCGGAACAAACGAAATAGCCTCATACACTTAAAATGATTGAAATGAAAAACTCCAACTGTTGCTTCTTGACGTTTTAAATTAGGTATCTCGCACGCGATCTCCCCCAAAAACCACTTTGCTGTGTATGTCTATTTATTTCCGTTACCGGTGAAAGTTATAAGTACATAAGGTGAAGTTTTATACGGGGGTAGATTCAATATTAGTATTCGAATAACTTAGTATAATATAATGGATATTTGTACGGCTAATTATATGAAAATATCATTTTATATGAATCAATATAAATATAAATACTGTTTTTTTCCCATTGAATAAGAAAATGTCATTTATTTAAACTCGTGAACAAAAAAATCGACTCAGGCTGTACCACTGCAATCGCAAAGTCACTGACAAAAAAACTGAACACTAAATTGTATTTTTCTAATTAAAATCTCAAAGTTAATGGTAATACCTTCAGAATGATATGAAGATTGTAATAATTTTTGCTCTCTAAGATCAACAATATGTTATGATCGGCAACCAATCTTTTTATTCTTGTAGAAGTAACTAAACCTTAAAAAAGGTTATTTACTCAACCCACCAGTATCAGTTAGCGTTTAAATATCAACCGATACACATCTCCGTTAATAACAAACAAGAATTCCACCTGAAAATTGATACACTAAGTGATAAAACGGCTCAAGCGGTCACCCTATTGCGACAAGGTTAGTCAGCGAGTGATAGCCAGTTCCAGAAGAAAAATAAACATATTTAAGTGAGATGACCTACCGGCTTCAAACTAAACCCAGTCGAATGATTTTCTAGAGTTCCTTTTCAGACGAAAGCAGTCGTGGTGGCTGTAGAATGATCTACAGAGATACACGCAGTATTGCATAAAAGAAAACGTGGCTTTCAGATGAGGTTTCTGGATGGTTTGCGCTGGTATTCCATTGGATCCAAAAACCGAAAAGAGCGAACTGATACACAAAAAAAAATGGCAATTATGTCGTTTCCTATGCGAGTTTCATCAGCGAAAACTTCATCCTAATGCAGAGCAATGCCCGTCCACATACTGCAGATCTGTACAGCATTATTTACAAGTGTCGAAATTATCGCTAAGGATTGAGCAGCGCGTATCCTCCAAGTACTTGAAGAAGACGTATTTGTTTGTATTACCACATCCGTTAAGGCTTGAAATAATGCGATACAACTTGCAAGGAATTGCATGCAAGTTTCTATAAACAGTAGAAGTAAACAAATTCATAACCTCAAATTTTATCTAATATTTTGTACCTAGTTGATAATGGTACAAAACAGTTTTACGAAAGTCCACTGATCTTTTGATCCAAAGTAACTAGATTTTAACTTGCATGTGATAAAAATGGCACAAAACCGATAATGTCAAGATCTTGCACGAAACAATAAGCTGAATTTCATCTGCGAATGCGTTTGATCAAGAAATATTGCATTGCACGTTGCATCATGTCAAGCGGTCTTAAAGTTTATTTAGTAACTTAATTTCGTATATTATTTCGAAAATGTTTCGTATTTCCCTCGTATTTTTCTTCTGAGATCGCATCAAGGCGCCCCTATGTCGGTTTATACGGGTATATGAACTAATAGTTCTTAAATTGTTCTTGATTAGTCCACATACCTGCAGCTGTCCAACTCTCGTGTTCCATTGTTTCCTTTACCTACAAAGATCTGTAGATCACCCTTCAATTAAACAGGAGACACGATATATACGGGTCAATTCATTCTTTTTGTACCTTTGGATTATAGCACGGGAGCCGAAATGATCGGGAGGTCCTTTTGTGAGAGTTTGATTGGTGCCACTTATAACATTGTCAGGTTAACCAACATTGCAATTGATATCGATTGTATAGTTTACTTTGATGTTCAAATTGAATCAAACAACTTGGAGGTACTAAATGATTTAACCACTCTCTTCATTTTGTAATAGAGATACATGATTTTATGGAATCTAATTTTTTTCAAAACTATGTCATAAGCTCAAATATATACGAAGTGTTCAACTTTCAATTATTTTTTTACCATCGCAGACATTTTGTTTATTCTATCTAGATTCAAAAAACGTTGGGACCATCTAAAATTTAAATCGGAATGTATGATGTGCCTTATATCATTATTGGGAAACATCGATTTGAAAAAATGAAGTTAGGAATTTAATTTAAATTTTACTGATCACGATGCAATCGAAGAAAGTTATTGCTTCTATGTATATATATACAAAGTGTATCGATATTCGATATTAATACCATTTTCCAAAACATTTTTACTACCTATTTATAGAAATGACTCACAACTACTTCGTTGTTGCTTATTGATTTCTTCACTGATCTAAAATTGTGTCTTGCCATGCATAAAATTGAAAAAAAGTCACACGAGGCCACGTCAGGCGAGTAGGGTACGAATACTGTAATTTTGAACCAACCAATAGTTTAATGTCAAAATATTTTATTACTCACTCAACATATTTTCCTCTTAATTGGATACATTTATTACAACGAACCTGCAACGTCTCTAGACCTTTAAAAAAAAATGTTTCCTCTTGCTCTGCAAACCAGACCTCCACAACTTTTATTACCTCCTCGTTGGAAGAAAATTTACGACCTTTGAAACTTTTTTTTCAGTTGAGGAAAGATATGATAGTCGGACGGAGCCAAATCTGGTGAATAAGGGGGGTTTTCTAGTAATCCAAACCCTAAATCACGAATTTTTTGTATAGCAGCATGAGATTTGTTTTTTCTCTTTAATTTTTTTCCCGGTAGAGTGCTCAGTAATGTCGAATAGTAATCTCCAGTTATTGTTCTACCGTTACCAAAAAAATGCAACTGAAGCAACAACTTTTCCAGCAGATTTTTGGACACGAAACTTCTTAGGTCTTAGAGAACCAGAGTGTCGCCATTCCATCGATTGTTGCTTTGTTTCTGGATCGTAGATATGTACTCAAGTCTCATCCATAGTAACAATTAGGTTTAAGAAGTGTATATCGTTTTCAAATCGAGCACAGTTAGAACGCTATGCACTCTTTTGGTCAACATTCAAACATTTGGGGATCCATTTTGCAGCAATTTTGCTCATGTCCAAATTGACGTGAACTATATGATGAACGCGTTTTTATAAAATATTCAGTGCTTTAGTTATCCGTTTTAGCCTAATTCGACGGTCTGATAAAATCATGTCATGAACTGCAACGATATTTTTGGGGACTGACACAGAAACTGGCCTTCCCTATCGGTTATTATCTTCAATGGAAAACTTACCTCTTTTGAAGCTTGCAGTCCAATTTTTCACGGTCGTATACGAAGGACATTGATCACCAAGGGTATTAAGCATATCTTCGTAAATCTGCTTACCTCTTAACCCTTTTAAATACAGGTACTTGATGATGGTTCGATTTTTCGATTTTCTATCTAGATATCAATACATCCTCGTATTTACTGCCAAAAGTATAATATAAAGAAAAACTAATAGGGGACGCTATTAGAAAGTTAGAGAAGCATTTTGGAAAAAATTACGCTTGATCTACTTAAGCATAATATCATCCAATAATACGTCTTCGTTTATAGTAGTAAAGCAATCCATGCAGCTTTCAAATTTCTCAAAACAATGATAAACACTCAGTTATGAGCTGTGCAGAAATCACAGAGACGTTTGATATTCAATGGAAATATGTATGAAACAACCATGAGACAAAAGAAGAGAAATTTAAGATACTTCTACTTTAGACAAACCAACGAAATCTAGAAAGCTGCCGGGAAAAAATGTATACCATTAATTTTATGAGGAAAATAAATTTTTATATGTTCACAGTGGTTTGAGTTTTGAGAGAAGGTTTAAAAAGAATGATGCGTGGCGTCTTGGTGACATTTACCAGACCTGGTCCCTAGCGACATTTTGCTGTTTCCTAACATTGACGTTTCACTTGCAGAAGTGAGATTTTCATCAAACAAGAACGTAGACACTTAAAAACACACATTAACACACTGTTAATGCTAATCTTCCATAAGTTGGTAGAAGCCAGACCTCTAGAGGTTCAAATTACAAAGTTTTTTAGGAAAATACGTATAAAAGTTGAATAGTAACTCTCCTTCAAAGTACTTTCCCTGAGACAAGATGCACTTCTGCCAATGGCGTTTTCATTATTGATAACAATGCTAAAAGTCTTCAGTTGTGACGCTCTTCAGTTGCCATTTTGTTTCTGTCATCTTCCAAGTGCCGCCCCCTAAGACCCATTTTGCATTTTGAGAACAAGAAGACATTCCAAGGAGCAGAATCGGGTAAATGGGGCGGTGATTGAGCTCGAACTCTGATCACACGAGCTCCGAGAGGTCTCAAAACTTCAATATAAAAATTTTCGCTCACTCTCTAGTGAAGGGAAGGGACAAATTCCTTGAAAAAAGTGCCACTAGAAGCAATTAAAACTTTTTGTGTTCGGTTCTCATGCTACTTGTTTTGAAATTTGAACTACACATCGAATTTATAGAACCAGAACTCGTCTCCAGTGATAACTTAGTTTAGAAACTCCCCTCTTTCCTCTGCTTCCAATCAATCCTCCCAGCACCCAACCCTCTTTGCTTTCTGTTCTGGTTTTTGTATTAAAATTTAGTGAACGATTCTTTGGGGAATTGACAGTTCGTCAGTTATAATTTCGATGGTCAATATTCGGTCTTCAACTTTCACTTCTTTCAGGAACCTTTTTAACCACTTGTTTACGCTCGATTTCTCCTTAAACTTGTTCCAAACAATCTCGCGGTCATTCTTGCCTTCTTTTGTAAGAAACTTTATGCTGATGAGCTGTTCGTCAATCAGAGAGAGTTCCAACAAGCTGACACTCACTCCTAGTTACACGCAGAGTGCTCTGACTCGAACAGAGCGTCGATGGGATAGGATACAGTAGTAATGCAACCTGGTGCCGCCTTCAACCTGTATAATAGTTATTATTCAATTTATTTGAAAGTATTTTCTTGAGAAACCTTGTATATGAGATTGTTCTTGAGGTACACCTCTAGTGGAAGGTTTTTTATCAAATCGTCTTCTATTTGGATTCATATAGATGGTAAATTTGAAATTACATATTTGTTGATTCACAATACAACAAAAAGATCGAGTTTCATAATACCTATTACACGTACTGATGCTGGAACAATTGATAATGTCAGAAAAGAGAAGAACAGGACAAACGATAGATCCTGATTGATGTGATGGCAACCGACAATCTGCGGTGACGTCCGGTTCAGGACGATCGGCATATTGAGACTTCCTTCCTGACCGTCTGCTTTCTATAATGCGACTTAATGGTTTTCGCGTGCCCCCCTTCTACGATTCACTTGGTAATTTTATTGATTATAGCTAATAAAAGAAAGAGTAGAATGTATCAAATTATATTACTGAATTCAGAGGCGTCCGAATACTGACCATCACTAATCATATGAATTAATGTTAATCTTTGAAATTGTCACCTCATTGAACGTCTGTTGACACAAAGGTAGGGATGGTTTCTCATAAATTCCTCATTTACTATATTACTCCACGAATATGGTAAAAAAATAATAATTTATTTTCAAATATATCTGTTACTTGCCAAATTTTATAAATTCATAGTTTCGTAAAATAGACATAATCAGTGATTCCCCACATCTGCTCAACCATCGCTGTAGTATTCTCATATCCATTTGAAGATATAATTGACAATATTGTAACAAAAGAGTCAAAGCTTTGAAGGAGAGGTGTTTGGTTACTTCAAAAATCTACCAGAGCTTTATCAGAACATTTTGACACTTTAAAGTTGTTCCACGAAGAGATATTGTCAGAAATTCTCTGGAAATCACAGTATGCAATAATAGGTCGGTGCTAGTTACTACAAACAAGATTCGTTAGGGTTAAAAATCAATTTCTTTACCCAAAGGAAGCTTCAATAAGTCAAGTCCTGTCAGTTGTTGAGTTGATCAGCTGTTCACCTATGTCAGATGTCAAGTTGGAAGATCTATGTTGGAGCTACCATAAACAATATTAGTGGTGATACAAGCGAAGCAAAGAAAATTATTTCATTCTATTTCATATGTAGGAAAAGATTTGTATTTTCAGCCTCTTATTCTCTATAAACTTTGCAGAATTACTTTTAATTATTTTTAAGGATTAAGAATCGGTGTGTAGAAAATACGAGTATCATTTTTAGAAAAAAATATTTTGAATCGGTTGGAATGATCAATATTTCAATAGCACTGAAAGGCATAGATCGTCGCTATTGTCGAAGATTCACTATAAACAGCATATCATAGAAACGAAATTTGCGAATCACTGATCTTATCGTTTTTCGCAACTCCAACATAAATATACCTTTTCCTAGCAATTGTGTTAAGATCTGAAGCGAATAAAGTTTAATTGAGAACAAAATTCAAAAGCAAAACTAACCGAGGATTTAAAAAAAAGTAACTTAGACCAACAAAATCGATTTTGAAAACAAAAGCAAAAGAACTCAAGAAATATTAGAAAACAGATAAAGTGAGAATTTGATATCTGAAGAGTTAACATTCCAAGAAGAAGAAGAAGAAGAATATGATAAGTTGAAGCCAAAAATACAACTACTGCAATAGATTCCAATGAAAAATCATAGTGGTTACCATCTCACTCACTCCTAAATCACTAAGCGGTTATCAATAATGAAGTAGACAATTTAAACGCAGTGAAACCAATTATTTCATCAAATTAGATTTCTGAGGTAGATGTAAGAATGAAATAAGCTACATAAAAACAATTTTGCAATGGAAATTGCTTTGAAATTTCCGAAGAATCTGGCTCATAGTTTTCACTTTCTCATCAGTATGTAAATCTAGAAACTTGTTATAGAGTCTAACGTCAAGTTTGCGTTTGATGCAACCTAGAACATCAGAATGATTTGCCTCATCTCTTACATCCGTATGAGAGCTCAGAAGTGTTCCAAATATCAACATGCAAGGCAATGGCAGGATCCCAAATTCCGTGAAGGGTCAGCAGGAATTTACTCGACTTCTTGCATTGTAAATAATACACAAATCAGTTTTCTGAAGAATAAAAACCCTGCCAGAGGCGCCCTATAAAGGGATACCACTTGCCAGATGACTGTGGATCAACCCCAAGTAAATCGTGTTCATGATAGAAGAGCGCAATTATCTCATTGCAAAAAGTTTTGATGAAATTTTTGAGCACACTGAGTCTAAACACTCCCCCCAATTCATACTAGGATTCTCATATTCCCCTCTGGTACCTCGTTCTTTTGAGCTAAGAGTAATTTTTTTAGTTTTAGCTTCGTTTAATTTCCAGTTGTTAGATTCTCGATATAGATTTATAGCAGAAACAATAGTGGACCCAACACTGAACCCTGAGGGACTCCATTGTTTACACGAATAGATTCACAGCTGTACTGCTCCAGCTCTATACCTCGGAATCCTTAATGTTACGTATTGAGCAATAAAATGTCTGATCTCACAAAGTGATAGGTTATGCTATAATTACTTTAGCATATTATATTATTATTATAAGAGTTAATCCACTCAAAATTTGAAGTTTTTTTTGTAATAATAGATAGTTCGTTCCATTCAGTCGAATTGTGGGAAAAGTTATTTTATCTTTTGTTTCCTGTTTCTATCGGGATGACACTGTCCTCTTATTTTCGCAATAAACACGTTGAATTGAACTAATATTGATTTTTTTGGCTTCGGTTTATTATTAACAGTTGATAATAAAACTTTTATTGTTATTTTCATTGCCTTTGATCAAAAACCACTTTACGACTGTCTTGCTTACACGAAATATGACAACTTTTAGCATTGTATCCAACAAATCTGTCTTCGTTCTTAGGCTATAAACGTTGATTTGCAGGGGATAACATATAATGAAAATCAATTTTGTTTATATCTGTTTTTATGTTTATTCTATTGTTCTTATACTTTCAAATGCTTTTTATATTTTTATGTAATGTTATTTGCATAATGGTAATCATATATTATTTCAAATTGTACATGAACATGCATTATTGAAAAAGTATATTGCTTTTTACATTAATGGTTACACGTGTTTTACAGGTTTAAATAAATTATTATTGTTGAAATGCATTGAGAGTCACAATGGATATTTTATCTGAAAAACAAAGAATTGATATTTTAATGTTATTAGGATATGGTGATAGGCGTAGAGCTCAACAAGAAACGTGTAATATCTTTAATAATAATTTATATCCTAACCGAAATCCCATAACAAGATCTATTGTCAGTAAATTAATAAACTGGTTCAGTAAAATATGTATCCAAATCAGGGCACAACTCAAAACAAATCTTTAGATGTTTCTGTCCTGTTGTGAAATAAATTCCATCCATACAAAATAACATTGTTTCAAGAGTTGTCAAATGACGATTTTGGTAGACGTGAAGACTTTGTAGATCTGATAATGGAACGATCCAAATTAATTTTCAGAAAATAACATTATTCCAAACTACAATATTTGGCTACAACAAGATGGTGCCTCAACGTGTTTCCCAGAAGATGGATTTGAAGTGGTTTTTATCGATTTACCCCTGCGATTATCCGACATGAATCCTTTAGACTATTTTCTGTGGGATCACGTAGAAAACATCGTTTATAAAACAAAACCTCCCCGTATTCAGGAATTATCAGATAGGATTACCACAGAGATATGATGAACTAAACAATCTGGGATGTTGTAAAATATATTGCAAAGTTTTAAAAGTTGCTTGTTGTATTGAAACGAAAGGACAATAATTTTAGAATCTGCTGCAATTGGCTTCACTTTATGTATTTAAAGATGTGTCTTAAGTTGTTGTGGGTTTTCTGCACCATGATTTGGATAAATATTTTACTGTAACAGTTTCGTTAAACTTTTTACTGACTTACCGACACCACACCTAGTTACGAGATTGGTATTAGCACAAAAATTATTAAAGAATAATCAAATTAAACGAGTTTATTCAATCGTGGCCATCTAAATGGCTAAACTTTGGTGGAGATATAAATTTGAAATCATGGAAGTTAGGTATAAGAATATTACATGAAAAATAATCAGTTTATTTATCTGTGGGCACGGGGATTTTCTGGAGTACGTTACAGGACATTCAGGACGTTAATGACTTTCAAATGTTGAAAATTATGGACACAAGTCATCGTATACAGCGATCATTCTGTTGTTGATTTGTGCTGGTTTATCCTTGGTCGGCATACCAATGTATAGATCTTTGACACTTTTCGAGTTAAGTTTCCGCTTATAATTATTATTGAAACGTTGAGTATTTTTCTATTTTCAGTCTTGTGTACCTTGTACTACAATTTCGTTTAAATTTTCTTCGAGTTTCGCATCATTCAACCAACCCTAATTTCAACATTTATTCAACACAAACACAAAACTTGGTGTTATTGAAAATTCTTAACCGAATTATGAGTTTCTATATTTTCTACCTTATTATTATGCAGGCTAGTATCAGTTTTAATTCTGATTGAATTATAACTTGCAATCCTTTTATTCTGTTTGTTATATTATTCGAAGTTGGCGAGATGAGAGAGGAAGAAGAGTTCTTGCTCCACCGAATACCCCGAGATTCTTTTTCATGTTCGAAAATTGATTAAAACTTTTAGACGCTTCAGTGTATTTAAGAGCATAAATTCTATGCATACTTCGATATTGGATTAAAGTGTTGTAATCAAACTCGCTGAGAATATTTTCCTTCGCCTCGACGGAGAAGAGAGAAATTTATTTATGTGTTGTTCATCTTTTCCCTTCCCTCGACGAAATAAAAACATAAAAATGCAATTGACACCACGTCTGCAGGTTTATATTATTTTTATGGCTTTCCTGAAATTGATTGCTTTGCGAATTAAGAACGGGAATAAGGTGATTTATCATTATTTTATTTGTCGAATACATTGTCTAAGATATAGTTTCTTACCAAAAGGTACTTCGATAAAATGAAAACGATGTTTTCTGAGAAGATAATTTTTTTATTGCTTTGCGTGTGACTCAAATTTAATGTCACAGGGAACTAGACGAATATACTACTGGCGAAACTAATAAATAAAATAGTAACGGGAAATGATGTTAAATTGTTTAAGAGAAAAATTTGTTATTATCACTTTTTCCTAATGTAAAATTATTCGAAGTATCAAATTAAAGTTTTGGAATTTCAATATGTATGTTTGTAATTAACTTTTTGTCCTCGAATTTGCTTACCTTGAACGATAAGATTCGATCACAATATCTTATTATCCTGTTTAAATTTGCCAGGATTCATACTTTTTTTGTATAAGTCCCAGATATATAAAATCAAGATGGAATCATCAACGTATTCGTACATATTAAAGACGGGTTCAAAATATCGAATTGAACTGAAAATACGGCTTAAAAACAAACTGACAAATAAATTTCTATATTTTGTTGTATTAAAAAGTAGCAATTAGTTTGGAAAATATAAAAAAACACATTACCGAGAATCAAATTAATAATTCATTACTTGATAAGTCGTGTGACTAACTAAGAAAAACACATTTTTTTTTGCCGAAAATCGATTTTATCAATCCAGAGCTATACAATCATTCTAACGCTTCTCTAATTTCTCGATGCTTCAGTTTCTTACCGACGAGCATTCTATCGATATTAGCGAATAGCCAGTAGTCACCTGGGGCCAAATCTGGACTATATGGTGGTTGAGAAAGCAACCCGAAGTGTTATTTATTTAATTGGTCTTTCTTATTTCTTATTATTCTTATTTTCGTATTCGTTATTAATTGTCTCCCTTTTGGAGATAATCGATGAACAATATTCCATGCGTATCAAAAATTCGTTTGAAGAAATGTGTGTACATAATACACAATAATGAACAACCACATTTTGTACTCACTATTTCTAATCCTGGAAAATGGGACTTGAATATATTTGATGTATCAATAACTATTGAAAAATTAGCGTATAGATTCGACCTAAATAATTTATTTTCAGATATACATTCAAAATTTTGCTTCATTGATAAAAATACGACGGGCCGTTTTCTTTTCAACCTCCGATAGGCTATAAATAAAAGACAAGTTTGGATAAAATAATAATTTTATTACCAAAAGATTGGTACTTTTCGACATGATCACCGAATAGATTGAAACATTTGTCATGTCTGTGGACAAGCATTTCAATGCCCTCTTTAAAGTGTTCAATGAAACTTGCCGTCAATTAATTCAAAACTTCTGGAAATTCCGTAGACAAAGCAGTAATGGCGAATCTGCGGTTTTCTTTAACTATTCTGTCAACTCGTCGAACCAGGTCATCTGAAACGACAGATTTGCGTCCTTGGCTCCCTCCATCATGCACATCTTTACGGCTATCTTTAATCCTTCGACACCATTCACTCACAACACCATCAATAATGAAGTTTTCCCTATATACAAGACGAACTATGACCTTCAGCCTGTAGAAAACGAATCACACTTCGCAATTCATACTTGGCGGGAGCATCAATAATGTTTACATGGTTATAGCACAACGCCGACTGATACCTGAATGTCAACAATTGCGGAGTGTGTAGTGCAAGAACTTCGCAGTTGCCTACAATGCATACCCGCGTAACGTCTGCACGGTGCGATCGGAGGTTGAAAAAAAAACGGCACGCTCATTATTTTGACCGCGTGTAGTGCACGTGCAAAGCTTTTTCAGTGCTTTACGGTATTAGTTCGTTCAAAAAAATTTCACCTACAAATATATGTATAGTAGCATCATTTATAACAACAAACAATATCTGTTATTTTCTATCGTCCTATTTGACCAGACACGCATTTTAGAATGTATGTGATAGCAGTTTTTCATCCTGCCATGAATGAAATATTTCGCCTTGGGAATTCCAGAGGCACATTTATATTAGAGGTAAAAATTCTATACAAACATGGAGATACAAGGATTTTATTATCTGCTGATACTCAGACTGAATTTTAACCTCACTTTCGGAATTGTAGGAAATAAATCAAGTCAGTCACTCATACGCAGTTTATATGATATGATAGTAAACTAATTCAAAGTAGAATTACAATTGTGAAGATAATAATCTATCATTTTTCATGTGCTTGTTGAATTGTTATTAAATTAACAACAACAATCACTATATATTATTTGTGTGAACGCATTTCCGTTTCTTCATGTGTGAAAAACTTTGATCCTGCAATTTATTTTTGATCTGCTGAAATGAGAAATAATCATTGGGTGCCTAACGGCTGATGACCCATCAATTCGATGTTTTAACTGTTCAAAAAAGTTTTTGGACTAGTGGTCAGAAAACCAAACACTAGTTAAATATTCCTGGAAATCTCAAATAGTTTCTCAGACTTCTTAATTGATGTTTCATCAATGTTTTAGACCTGGAATCGGGTTACTAAAAGTCACAAGTGCTTTGTTTACTTCAGTTTCAGTTCGATCAATATTACCAGATATTACTGTTGTCAAAAACGTGGTGGAAATGGATTGGTTACCCAGATTTTTTCCAACACCTCTGGCAAGCAAATGCTCATGTACCATTCAGAACTGACTGTTCTACGTTGCTCTAATGGAACGATGCAGTTCATATGCATGGATCCAGTGGTCAGAGGACTAAAAACTAGTTAAATGTTCCTGGACATCTCAAGTAGTTTCTCAGACTTCTTAATTGATGTTTCATCAATGTTTTAGACCTGGAATCGGGTTACTAAAAGTCACAAGTGCTTTGTTTACTTCAGTTTCAGTTCGATCTTTTCAATTTTTGAGTTTTTTGTGCTTTTGGATCCGTTTTCCATATAAGTTACCTAGGTGGAATATGGCCAGTCGATCAATATGACCAATTACCAGTTATTGCTGTAGGCATAAACGTTTTTGTTTGAGTCTTCAACGGTTGGTTTCCCAGATTTTTTAGGGCAAATGCTGGTGGAGACGATTTGGACGAATTGGTATCTCATCAGATTTAGGAAAAGAACTTGCGGGTCCAATAATGTTAATAAAACTAAAACATGGTATTAAAGATGTTATTTGGTTTCATATATTTATCACAAACCCCGAAGCGTCATAGTTTTTATGCATAATTAAGATAATGGACGTGGAAACGATAATTTTGTTCAAAAGTTAACTTTTGTAAATTACTAACAGCTACGTCAAAACAGGATGCGACATACAGATAAAGTAGGTATCCTATGTTTATCTATTACTAACAGATCGGTATATATCTAAATAGAAGCAAGGTTGTAAAAATATTTTTCAGTAAAATTTACCGGAAGATGAACGTGTATAAATTATCAGTTTGATTATAGTATCCTGGTTATGCGCAAAAATAAATACACTTTGGTTATTGTTATACAAGGTTTTAGTGATTGAAACATTGAGCAACGAAGAAACATCGATTTGAAACATTCTTCACCGTATTACTAATCATTCCATGGAAGTGTACATATGAGAGTGATGTTATTTGTTTTAACATACAGAAAACTATTGATTTTCTTGAAAAAATGATTTATATCCACGCACTTTTGCAACCATTCCACAAATTTAAACCTTGAAGCCAATCATGTTTTCTTGACAAAATGGCAATTCGCTTAGGATTTGATTTGCTTTGCAGCTATACCTAAAAAGATATTTTGATAATGACTCTGCGTCCATTTATCTATATGGTTTGATCGCAGAATATGCAGTGGTCGTCATCTATCACGCCTGCCGTCTTAAGGTGGTATTTAACCAGACAGAAGACCAAACCAAACCAAACCAAATATTCCTGGACGTCTCAAGAAGTTTCTCAGACTTAATAATTTATGTTTGATAAATGTTTTAGTTACCAAAGGGATTACCGAAGTTCATAATAGGTTTGTTCACTTCAGTTTCAGTTAGATCTTTTCAATTTTTGTACTTTTCGATCCGTTTTTCATATATTTACAAATACTTATGGTTGTAGGTTATTGATCTTTTGAACTTTTTTGCTTTCCGACTTAAAAGATTAGACTGTGTATTTCAAACAGTCTTATTTATTGATGGGTTTCTATAATATATTGAATATTTGCCTCGTCGTTAATATCAACTAGTGCAAGTACACACAGAGTGGGTCACAGAAAAAAAAAAGCTCACCAGATGAATTTATTTGTCTCCATGATCTAGTTGAGTTTCTTCAACAGATTATGCCGAAATGTTTGAACATGGTAATATAAGATACGGAAGGAGAGGCTAAGAGAATGAAAATATGGAAAATAAGGGATTAAAATAATATATATAATAGGAAAATATGATGCAGTTGACTGCAGAACAAAGTTCGACCACAAATAAATACATAAAGTAGCATGGATGTCATCAAATTAAATCAGAATAAAATTGATTACGTTTTAATAGTACAGAAGCCTCAGAAGTGAGTACAAAGTTTTAGATATTACAGAGTCAAAAAACAAGTTTCATGGTGGCCAGCGCTGGTTTTGGCCAAAAATAATTACACAAAGGGACGTGGATAATTTCAACCGAATGAGCTAATCGAACAGAAGCACTGAAAGTTAGTGCAAAGTTTTAGATGTTCTATAGGAACAAAACAAAGTCTGATGGCAGCTACTACTAGTCTTGGGCACAATGTAATTTGGATGTTACCAGATCCATTATCAAATGTCTCAAGTTAGTACAAAATTTTACATAATCAAAATAAATTTTGATTATCGCTAGACTTAGCTCTGACTACGAATAAATAAATGATGTAACGTGGGCGACGAAAGGATTCAGAATCAATTTTATTATAAGTTTTTAGAACAGAAACATTGGAAGCTCCAAATGTTGTGATTGCCCAAAACAAAGATTGATGGTCGCTAGCACTAGTTTTGAATCCCGAATCCCGGAAAAAAGATACCCTGGAGAAAAAGGGGTAATTTTTCTGTATCATCGAAGCTCTAGTATTTCACAAAGTGAAAATAAAACAAATCTAAACGATTTATAGTACTTTTTGCTGAGACACTGTATTGACTTATTGACTTTTCATCTCTATTTTTAAATCATTAACTGGTGGTGGGACCTTTCGAAATAAATCGTTTCAAACAAACCGAAATCAAAACTTAAAGGTTTTAGGGTCACATTTTAATTCCGCTCTTAATTTACACTCCAATTTACCATGAAAACGACCAAGAAGTCCTCGGATCCTGCTCAAATTAAAACTTCCTTCATTCTTTCCCTTCTTGATTTATATCAATTCTTAATTATTATCGACTGTAATTACCCACCTAAGCCGGGGGTATTTTCTCGACGTGGACAACTTGTCTCTCTAACTGACGGGGGAAATGTACGGGAAAATTGTCTTTTCCCAGGAATAGTATGCATTTTTTTCTTCGGCTGGCGCATTCTCAATCTTTGCACATTCTTTTGTTCCAGAGAACATTCGTTCAAGGCCGGACGCGGACAAATCGCAGTTATTTACAGTCGGCCATGACAGGAATACTCAAAAAGACAGAATCTAATGTACCTCGAATTCTTTATGTATATAAAAGAATTTCCGTGTCGAATTTATCACATTTTTTTTCGAACGATTTCCTAATAACGAACATCGAAAGTGGACTAATCAATGTACTGGGTGTCCCACGACGAGTTAAAACTATCTGTATATGGCAAAATACTCATAGTAAAATCATGAAAATTTCTACTTTTGGGTTTTCGGATACAGTCGACTGTAACATTGTTATTTTAAATTTATTTTTATTATTTATTAATTTTTTTGTAAAAAATTTGACTAATGCAGACCTTTATAAATTATTTTTTTACGAGGATACCCTTAAAGATATGAAAATGGTTTCTGTTTGGTTGCTTTTAGAGGGTCAGACGTATTTGAATCTATGTTGAAAAATTTTTTATTTTATACAGAGTGCGTATAAAAAGTGTCCGAAGTTTAACTTCATAAATATCAACTTTCCTCATTTTTTCAAATGGAACCACCCGGTTTTTTCTATTTTAATGCATCCAGGGGTAAAAAATAAGGTAAAAACATGTATATTTTCCTATACCTAAACCTTACCGTTCTCCAGATATTAAATGTTTTCTGTTAATTTTGGGAGATACAGGTATTGTTTAAATTTTATTTTGACCCGTTGATGTTAACACTAAGAAATAAAAAAAGTATTTTTCTCTATCTTGTTAAGGTCTGTAAAAAAATCAGATTTTATTTACTAATCCTATTCCAACTTTTAGTCGTTTCCGAGATATTTGAGGTTTCAAATTATAGTTATATTTTTTATGTATATTTTTATTAGGCTTTGTAATAAATGATTATTAAATTATTGAATTATTAAATGGCAGCAAATAAATTACATATTCTTGTAAATACTTTGTCTTATTCAACATATATTAAAAGCAAATTTTATTATAAATATTTTGCCACATACCGATAATTTTAATTCGTCGTGGAACACCCTGTATACACGTACAATGGTCTTCATTATTATGACTAGTATCTATACAGAGTGATTTTTATGTGTGGAACGCCTCAAATATCTCAGAAACGGCTTGTACGATTTTTATAGATGTTTGAGATATTTTTTTTTTGAGAATTTCTTGAACGATATTATTTTTAAGAAATAAATGTACTTTATTTTAAAAAAACATTGCACACGAGGTAAATACTATATCGAAATAAACGATTTTTATCAATTCTCCAACTGCAGAAAGTTTTCGAATTGGCCTCAACTACAAGGACCGGTACAAAATTCTATGCGAATAATTTTTTTTTTTTTTTCGACTCTCTTCGAAGAAGACCAGTCTTTCAATACAATGTACCTATTGTATTATATCAACGAGTAACAGTGCAGCTTTTAATAGAGAGAAACCTCTTCTTTTCTCAAAACAACAACACATCGCGTCGGTCTGCGAAGTTGGCCGGAAACGGCGAATCCTCTGTCATTATCACCTCTGGCGTACAAAAGAGATGATGAAGTATGACTGCGGAGAAAAGAACTGCATTAGGAACCGACGATGTTACACTAGTAGCGGTGGTATATGCCAAATATTATAATATACGAGGGTTGCTACTTAAGTTTTATTATAGACAAATAAAAACAAATATTTATAATTGGATATGGCTTTATTATTTTTCAAAATATTCTCAATTAAGATCCATACACTTTTGCACGCGTTTAAATCTATTATCGAAGATTTTTTTTCATTTTTTTTTGAAGTACCTCCAAAACATGTGATTTGTACGCTTCTTCAGGTGTAGTAAACGTCGACCTCGCAAATTATTTCTAATCTGCGGTAACAAGAAGAAATCATTGGTAGATGACCCATCAATTCGATGTTCTGACTGTTCCAAAACGTTTTTGTTTGAACTGATGTGTGAGAGCTGGCATTGTCTTCTGCGATTGGTTATCCTGATTTTTTCCAACACCTCTGGCAAACAAATGCTTGTATGTATACTATTCAAAATTGATCGTTCTGATAGAACTATTGCAGCATGTCGAGTTATTTCTGAAAAAGAGGCGAACATTTGCTTCGAAGAGAGCGAACAACTTCAGTTGGATTTTGCAGTCGATTGTTGTTTAGATTCGGATTCATATATACATAGATCCACGATCCATAGCTTGTCACAATCTTATAGATCGGTTTGAATCACCGCGATTGAATTTTTTCAAAATTTCCTTATACCAGTAGACACCAACAGTCAAATGTTCATGCAATATCTAATGTGTGCGAGTGGAACTAATGCCAAACTATGATTTAATCTCGCGATTCTCATGACGATTTTGCAATATCATCATCGATGTTATCTAAAGCAGCAAGCAACAGATTTTGGAGGACCTTCACGAAATTCATCCTGTAGTGAAAAAAGTCGAAGCACTCGTATGACAACACGTTCCGAGTACGCTAGTTATATCAGTGTTGCCATATCAAAAACTCACGTATAAATATTAATGAAAGAAAAAGTTTATTTTGTATAATTATGAAATTTCACAATAAACCAGAATCAGTTCCTTCCTATAATATATACAGGATGAGTGTTCAGTTGGGAATACGATCGATATTATCATCATGAAAACAATCTAGGAAAATTATGGATAAAATTTGTATGCTTCATATTTGGAAAATTTGCCTATATCTACATGGTGGCTCATAGCATTTTTCAATGGGACTTCCTGTAAGTTTTCTTTCATTCGGATTTATCCTTGGATCCTCGTTCTAACGATATGCCATATAGAATATTTATAAAGATAAATATAATCATTTCAGAATTAAAATTACTACGAAACGAATACTTTTTGTATGAATTATGAATAGGTAATAAATGACTTTTGGCGTAGTGAGTCGATGAATCAAAGTCAAATTATTTAATTATTTGCAATGAAAAGTCGACTACAGAGCATTGCAGCAATCTAGAATAATGTAACGCTATTGAAAATTTTGATTTATAAATCAATAGCCTCAAATACTCTAGACAGAAATATTTTCAACTTCATCAGTTATTATTGAAGCGATTCTACTTAAATTGTCTTCAAAAAATTTTTGCACGGCATTTGCTATATCTTCTTCTTTTAGAAGACATTTTAGCTACTCTAGCTTTCACTGTTTTAACGGATAATGACAAAGTTTTTCAAGATTTCTGGTTTATTTTTGAAATCACGAACCAAATCGCCGTTCATTGATTCAGAACGATTTTTAAATGCATGTGGCTCGCGTAGTATATTTATTCATCCTTATTTTTTTAGCCCGTAGATTGATATTTTTATTTGCTTTCTATTTTATTTTCTCAACGTTTCGGTCCTCACTAGGGGTATCATCAAATGAGTCCTACTTAATATTATCTAAAACTGTGGTTAAAACTAGTAGAATTCTGATACATTACAGTGTCTTTGAATAATTCAATTCTCATATTACCATAATTCAATGAAAAAACAATGCAGTGGTGAGTTAGTCATGTACCTCTTCTACTATTTACTCATATAGCAATGAAAGAAATCTTTGGGTGTAGCGACAGCGACGTCGTCCAACTAAATATCAGACGGAAGTGCGTCCGGCGGCGACTACTTCCCTACCACGAAACACTGATCGACCGTGGGGAAATAAGGTTATGATCATCTCCAACTTTCGGATATTCTTTTATATGGAAATGTATTTATTAACAATTCCAAATCCATTTTAACACAAATAAAATAATCATTAGGATAATGAGACGTATCTATTTGACACTGTGATAATAAATTTAATCAATAATAACTAAAATCTTACTTGAAGGACCAACACTTTTCAAATGAATGTACAGAAATGCAACCAATTCAAGAAGGCATTCCTCAAGGATCTGTGTTACAGCCTTCTTTGGATCCAACAACACAAACGATAGTAATTCACAAACCCACAAATATAATAGGAATTTGTTTCTTGTAAAATCCAACAATAAACAGTTAATTCACGCAAATTTAGTCATATATCTTGTCAAACAGCTAGATTAGAGCCTCCCAAACTTATTTTGTCCACTGCCCACTTTAAAAACAAATTACCTTTGAGCGCCCCTTCTTCAATTTCTTACCACTATACTATAATTTGATTATAATAGGCAATTGCCTTTTGATAACCAACGGACTTCAATATGAAAAAGCAAATGGTTGAAATCTTCGTCATCTTAGTAACACAGAGCTGATGCTTGATAATTTGATGACATGTTGCAGTGATTGAAATAATCGTTCACTTAAGTTTTTATCAACCAAATGGTATCGATGAATAACGCAATGTAAAGCAACGACATCTGGGATTTAATTTTTCAAGTACGCCATGAAGCCTTTATGGCACCTCGTCTTAGCCGGAGCGCCATCTGTAGCAGCTAATATAATATTCTTCAAGTAAATTTCTTCCTCGACACAAAACTTTTGCAATTAATTGAATATGGTTTCGCCTTGTATCGGTTTCAAGATGTCTAGTAAACAATCGCCCTCCACTTATTTTCTTACGTATTGAGAATTGGCTAGTCCTCAGATGATTGCACAATGTTCAGAATTAGTTGAAGGCTCAATATTTTACAATCCAAAAAAATGCACAATCACTTGCCACATTTAGTTTCTAGATCAATCAAGCGGGACACTTAAATGGAATAACTAAGTTTAATGGTTCTCTTCCCGCCCCCTTTAGGCCTGCAGCGCCCACGAGAAGACGTTATCACTCACTTTGGTATACACAAATTATACTGGATGATTGTTAGAGGATTCTAGTTATCTATTATCTAACAAAGTATTATCATACAAAGTAATGCTTAAGCCCATGTGGATATACGGTATCCATTTATGGGGTACTACAAATTATTCAACTGTAGCCATTTTTCAAAATACTTCCTATGATACTGAACGCCCAGTAAAATATCTCTCTCTCTCTCTCTCTTTCAATAGATGGGGTTGTAAACTACAAAAAATCTCTCATTTTTTGTAGTTTACATCACTCATTTTATTAGTCCACTCGGTATATATTCACCACGAATATCTTAACTTTCATCAACTTTTCATGCCTACATTTTCTATTGTTTTTATATGCAACTTTGTCCTAAATGTTTCATCTTGTTTTAACATTCAATATACTTCAAACGACGTCTTTTCCTCGAACTGATTTTCAACCGATCGTCGACAAAAACGCCTCAGGAACACAGAATAATCTTTCTAATAGATAGATAGTTTCCTATGGAGAAGTTGAGGAAATGGACCTTCCACCTCATTGGCATTGCTTGGGTGTCGATGACGTGTGACCAGAGGTCATCGATCAGTTTCTTTTGGACATGGTCGCGCGCAAGAAATGTCAGTTTTGATCTTTTAGTAACGACGAAAGCACAAGGTATAGTGATGAATGGTTTTGGCAAATATTTTTTATTCAATTCCCTCGGGTTTGGTTTTTTTTTCTATGAAAAGAACAGGAAACGATTTGATAGAGGCGTCAACTTACTTTTGATGTAAAAGGAAAATTAGAGTTGGATGGAAATATCCAGAATATATTCCATTAATCGAAAAGAAATATACGGATTACCTGCAAGTTTTATGCAAATCAGTGAACAGGAAAATCATTTAAACACTCTAGTTACTTGATATGAAGTTTCAAGATGACAGTAAAATTAGATTTAACCTATATTTTCTTAGATATTGAGGCTATTATAACAATAATTAATAAGGCCCCATTATTTTATTATCTAATAATGTTTCAAAATTTCTTTGAAGGAATAGATTCAAATTTCGTTTTTCAAACTCTCCAACAACGCTATGTAACAGTCGTTTTACATGATTTTTCCTTTCCATTTCAAATAGTCAATGAATATTATTCCCTAAACATCCCAAAATACTGATGCTATAATCTTGCCAGTCGACTTTTACGTCTTTCCAAGCTTTGAAGTAGAGTGCATCACGTGCAGTCCACTCGGTTTGTACTTCAATGTGGAATGTTTCATCCATTGTCACTTATCGACATAAAAATTCGGGGTCATTACGACAGATCAGTTGATCATCCACCGTACATTCCTTTTTTGGCACCCAATGATTTCTTATTTTTCCCGCAGATCAAAAATAAATTGCGAGGTCAACGTTTTTCTATACCTGAAGAGGTGGTTGATGCATTTAAATCGCATGTTTTGCATGTACCTCAATCAGAATCGAAAATTGGTTCAAACCCATACAAAAATGTATTGATCTTAATTCTATCTCAAAATTTAAGTACCAACCTTCGTACAACGTATTTTCCTTCTATTTATGATTCCAGAAATGCAAAATTTCATTGTCCCCATCGTATAACATATTCTAACAAAATCATATACAGGATTAAGACGCGTTTGTGTCACCATCAATTCATCATTTGTCTAAAAACAGAAACAGTTGTTTGGAGGAAGCCAGATTAATAAATCAGTCAATCATTTCGACAGTGTTTTTATTTGTTCACTACAATCATGTACCCAAGTTTCGTCTAAATTATTGCGAGTGAGTTTTTAATAAGCATTAAATAATTGTTGTACCTAAAATATTGCACAAGCATTTCGTTTCTTTATTGAACTAGACTTTCTGAAATACTGTTCCCAACAAAAATCTATTTTTTCTAGTTTCTATAGTGTACTCTGAGTTGAACATCTCTCTGAACTTTAACTACCGAGGCAAGAAGTTTCTCTACAGTGTCAAGAAGTTTATTTACTCTCGGAAATTATTTCCAAAGAAGAATACATGCACTTTCCTTTGAAGTTTTTCCCTGAAATGATTTATTCTATTGGAAATTTTGGTTTTCTTGGAAACTCGCCACATTTTTCATCTTTAATAATCCTGTAAATTGAATTTTTTCAACACCAAACGTGGTACTAAATCCACTGTGTTCACGTGCGAAAAAAATTGATTGATTTTGAATAATTCAATATGAATGTTTCTCCTTCAACTATTACTGGACCTTACAGGACTGTGCCAAATTATCCATAACTTAATAGAATTCATTGTTTACACACTTCACTTATCATCTACTTTTTTATTATCTGATATTGTGCATGCGATAATAAAGGACAATCTGTATAGCACGTATATTTATACTGTAAAAAAAAATAATCAAATTCTAAAAACTGTAACAGGCAACGAATTTGGTACGATGATGAATGCTCCTTTATACTTGAACTGATCTACATGGAATTTTAAATTAAACAGGTTGTTAACATGTCTACGTTTGTTATACATCCACATTATACATTAAGATCCGCCTTCTAAAATAAAATAAAGCTTCCTTTCATTTAAATCACGGTCGAACGAAGTTTATGTGTATTAAGCTTCCACCTCTATTGCGTCACACAAAATGGTTTCTCTTGTATTAGGAAACGTAAACTATTCAAATGTCAATTAATTTTACAGATGGTTTTGTTTATTGGGCCACATAATTATTGAGTGCGTTGATCTTTGAAGTAAATGTTAAAAAAAAATGGATACGTAACTAGACAGACTTTAAAAATCTACATATTAATCACGTTCTTAACAGGTGTAGCCTATCGTTTATATTAAAACAATTTTTTTAAAGGTATTTTTAACGCTTGAGGTCTCCTCGTAGGATAATCTAATAAATTGTTAGTTTATTTAAAGAATATAATCTATTAAGCTGATCTAATTTTCAAACATTTGAAATTTTTCTGTGAAGTTATGTGGGTTTAAATATATAATATCCCATATAGGATTTTACGATGGGCTCGGTATACGCCCAGACTTGGGTCAACTATGGACAGCTCTGGCACTAGCTTGGAAGCCATTATTGGCTAAGACTTGGTGGATGATAACAATTGTCCCTCGCATGGTTTGCAGGCCTGGACCAGGATTTTTATTATTCTATTTATTATTTTGTGTCTTTTAAGCATAAAACAAAAATTTATATAGTTTTTCAATGCTCTACCAAGCCTGGCTGACTATAGAATGACCTAAGTCGGGTTCAGCCAAGCCTGGCTGACTGACAAATGGCCGGTGCCGGTTACACAGACTTCAATCAGGCTTGGTCCATTATTGGTTTGCCAAGGCCGGGTTTCCCAGCCTTGGCCCAAGCTAAGCCCCGTCGTTCAAGTCTGGGGGCTCCTACATGGGGTTCAGTATTATATAGTCACTTATTTAGATTGAAGTATTGAATATTGAGAATGTGAAATAATACTTTTCTATTAAAAAAACATGCAACTAATTCTCTAAATGTGTGCAGCTTGTCGGTTTGTATGCGTGCTTTTTTGTAGATATTTCTATTGTTTGATGATATAGGTCCTTGATAGTTGGAGGTCATAACTTGTTCTATTTTTTCATCTATCGCTAATTTGCAATATACTGTACCTCTACTTATTGTCTTAGACTTTGTAATCAGTTTCGACGTACCCAATCTATCTCCTTTCTTTAATTCTATTTTGAGCTGAGTAAGTGCCCATTTCTTCTCTAAAAGATTTGGCTTCTCTTATTTTAGTTCTCGCTACTGACTTTAAAAGTTACTTCGGGCCGATCCATGCGAGAAGATGATGGTCTTACATCAGATAAATAGGTAATAGGTGATGAAAACAGTTCTTTAAGCCAAACAGAATTTTGATTCAGAAATCTTGTTTCTATTCTATGCGAAAATAAGCACGCTGTACATTTGATTGAATCTGGAAAGCAAACAGTGCATTTGGTTGAATCTGGAAAGCACATAGTGCATTTGGTTGAATATGGTAACCACACAGTGCATTTTGTTGAATCTGGAAAGTACACTGTGCATTTGGTTGAGTCGGGAAAGCCCACTGTGCATTTGGTTGAATATGGAAAGCATACAGTGCATTTTGTTGAATCTGGAAAGTACACTGTGCATTTGGTTGAGTCGGGAAAGCACACTGTGCATTTGGTTGATTCTGGTAAGCACACAGTGCATTTTGTTGAATCTGGAAAGTACACTGTGCATTTGGTTGAATCTGGAAAGCAAACAGTGCATTTGGTTGAATCTGGAAAGCACATATGCATTTGGTTGAATATGGTAACCACACAGTGCATTTTGTTGAATCTGGAAAGTACACTGTGCATTTGGTTGAGTCGGGAAAGCCCACTGTGTATTTGGTTGAATCTGGAAAGCACACAGTGCATTTTGTTGAATCTGGAAAGTACACTGTGCATTTGGTTGAGTCGGGAAAGCACACTGTACATTTGGTTGAATCTGGAAAGCACATAGTGCATTTGGTTGAATCTGGAAAGCACATAGTGCATTTGGTTGAATCTGGAAAGCACATAGTGCATTTGGTTGATTCTGGTAAGCACACAGTGCATTTTGTTGAATCTGGGAAGTACACTGTGTATTTGGTTGAGTCGGGAAAGCACACAGTGCATTTGGTCCAATCTGGAAAACATTTATTGCAGGTTGACTTCGTCTTTTATTATAAGCGTGATCTACGTAGCATACAATTTGGAATTTGCTGCTTCCCATCGTGTATCCTCTTCCTACAGTTTTGACTCTATTATGCGATCCATACAAGGTTTGGACTTGGCCGGTCATCCTGTCTAATTCCTGTTGATATTGGAATGTCATCTGTGAGTGTGTTCTTTGACGGCTTAGTGAGTTTTTTCACTATTCGCATTATTTTTTTCTTGACTCGCTATTCCTATAAAATACCTAAAACATTGAGTTTTACTCTTTCGAACGCCCAGGATAGGTCAACGAAGCAAAGGAAGATCGCCTTATTTTTCTCCATAGTTTTTTTTTTTAATTTGTTTCAGTATGAATATTGCATTTATTGTGGAACTATTATGTCTGAAGCCTTGTTGCTTATCATTTATATCATTTTCTTTTCTTATTAATAGGATGGCGATACTTGCTTTCCACCCACTAAGTACTGTCGCCGGCTATATCCTCAAGTTAAAAAATGCTGTCAGCTTACTTAATAGTGAGCTGCCACTATACTTAATCATTTCGTTGTTGATATTGTCAAGTCCTAAAGACTTCCTATTCTTCAGGCTTGAGATCGCCATTCCAGTCTTCATCTAGCTGATTTCGAAAGTATTATTCTCTTGTTCCATCGTGCTAGGAGTATCATCCTGGTGATCTGAGGAGAAGTTCTTAAAATGGGTTGCCCACTCGGTCGGTGTGATTTTAGTCGCATTATATTCTGTAGTTGGTCTAAAGCAAAGACAGTATCCAATACTTTCCCCCATCTATTGACAAACGACAAGTCCATTCTCTTTTTTTATTTGTCCTCAGTTTTTGAAACCAAGAGCTGCTTCTTGGTAGTCCTTAAAATATCACTTACATTCAAACAGAGGTGAGATTAATACCTCCTTCGACTTGACTGCTGATTTGCTTCGGGTTCTTAGCCAAAGCACTTTAATTCATCTTCATTCATGATATTGAACAGAAAATTGGGATCAATTCAAAGCAGTTCTTTCAAAGACGACATACTACAGCTTGATCTTCTCCCTACTTATCAATCAGAGGTTGAGGAACAAACAATCTTTCTCATTCTCAAACTTTGTGATTAAATTTTTGGCATGGAGCTCCAAGATAATTTCCCACTCATTGGCAGGTGATTAATTGTCACTAGATTATAATCTTAATAACAAATTCATCATTTTATTTCTATTTGGAATTCCAACGAGTTTTAGCATTGGTTGGGAGCCTCGCTAGTTTGTTACCAATTTAATCCAACCTTGAATAGCACTAAATAGGTGTGTGTATTTTTTTTTACTTTTTGCTCTTCTCCCAATAACCACAAAGTAAAAAAAGAGATTGGATACATAACTTTGAATTCGTTTTGTTTTGTTTGAACGGGTGTAGTTGAAAAGTTCTCCTTCTTTTCATGCCGTCTTCTCGTTGAAGGTTAGCAACCACGTTTTTTACTTGCATCTCTGTCTCAACATCAAACAATTCTCCGAGGCTGAGATTTGTCTTCTTCTTGCCGATGCTTTTCTTTCCCTCTACTCTGCCCTGCATGTTCTATAGCAGTAGGTATTTGTCGAATTATCTTCATAATTGTCAACAGCTTTTCTTTGCGATTACTTCGTTGTTGATGATTGCTGAGAAGTTGAAGGAACAATTATATCCAAAGTAAAATCAAGTTACGTGGTTTTTTTAAGTCCCGAAGAGATTCATTAATATGAATTGGAGCTCAATTGGAAAAAAAATCAAGTATTATGTTTTGGAATCCAATGAAAACCGTGTCAAACTGAAAAGGGTTATATATAAGTCGAAATATTTGAATAAAATTCCAAAAATTCAAATTATCATTCTTTATTTGCATACGTTTCACTTTCATACGCGGACATAAGCTTTTAATTACTTTTTAGGTGGAACTTTTCCTGTCCCTCTGCAACATTCGGATATGAATTCAAATCGCATGTTGACATTGAGAACTGTACCATCTTTAATAAAGAGCAAGAATTGGAAAATTATTACATGTTTTATAGAAGTTCATGTCTGTCGAATATTTTACTTCTTTATGCATATTGAAGTTTGTGTATATTTGCATTCTACATATAACCAGTAGTATATTATTACACTTTATTTTATACGAGGCATGTTTCTAGTTGGATACTGTTTTAAAATATCGCTTAAAGCATTTTTTATTACTGCTTGCATTTGTTTACAACTGCTTGAAATTACTTCGTCAATAATGAATTCTACCTATTGTTAATTACCTCTTTGGGAATTGGATCTTCCACCCTTAGAAATTGGATCTCACTAAGTTAGGTTAGTTGTAAAGATGAAAGTATGTAACCAGTTTTATTTCGATCGTTAGATATATACATCAATAAACCAAATACAGTATTTATCATTTTAAGAAATAGGTCTTTCGAATACAAACAATACCATCTGTTAGGTATTTTTCATGCTACAAGCTTAAAAGTCTTCAAGAACCATTTAGGAAAAAACGCCTCAGTCATAATTGACGGTTTATTGTTGTACAATTTCTTCATCGCCTAAATAGTTTCTTCAAATTCCTTGAAATGTTCTTGATAAAGCGTTTAAACTATGGGGAAGAAAGACGATGAAACGTGGTTGGTCTACGCCATACTAGATTTAAAAAAAAACAGGAATAGCATCATCCAGTAAATTCAAGTTTTCTCACTCGCGTACCGTATTGTCAAACTTTAAGAAAACTGTGATATTCAAAATAAGTTGGTATACAATGTGAATTAGTGGATTAGCTCGTACCTACCTAACCCACTTAGACGACGATGTCAAAACGGCTATGTTCACAGGCAGAAGACGGAATTCAAAAGGAAAAAATTATATTGAGAAGTAGATTGAATCTCGGGCTTTCATATAATTAATCATAAAGCTCTGAACGTTTGGTTGTTTGCGTCAATCCATAATCATGTAACAAAACTTTGATATAAATTTTGATGTACTACTTCTTGTAAACAATCCGTGTCAAACTCAGATCAACAATTTTCAATCGATAAATATTTATATGAATAAATTGATTTGTTTCTCACTTCTGTTTCTCAAGAAGAAAATCATTATACTTGGTGATCCTGAAGTCCAGTTCTAACTGGGAAAATTAAAATTTCTCCTACAATTAGACTTAGGAAGAAGTTTTTAATTAATATATTTTACAATTACTTCAGATAATAGAAAAGGCTTTCTTCACTATTCAAAACAACGTATGATTATATTTTGTAATGAAACATGGAGGAAAATATGGTAGATTCTTCAAAATGGTCTTTTTTGTTTGAAAGAGTTGTCGACGTTCTTAATTTCTAACACGGAGATCGGAGGTGCGAATCCTGTGTCGAAATTTTTATCATTAAATAAACCTGCTGTTAGATATGCCTCTAAGTGATCAGTACCTCCAATGTTGATTGTGAGAGAGTTGTTTTTTTACCATAAAAGTTTTCATTTTCAAACGTAGTCTCGTTTTAAGTCCATATTTAACATTTTTAACCATTACAAATGATATTTGCCATTTACTTATGCGACAACGTCTTTGTCTGATGCAAATATCTTTACAAGTGAATCTTCGATGTTAGGAAACAGGAAATAGTCGCTGGAAGCTAGATCTGCCGGATACTGTGGGTGGTCAATCAATCCGGGGTGCAATTGGTAAAGTTGAGCTATGTCAATCAACTGTGTGTAGATGTCTTCAGGAGCAGGGTTCGCCCTTTGTAATTTATTGTCTTGACTCTTATTTCGTTAAAGTATTGTAGTCTAATGTACTGGTAGATCAAGGGCTCTTTTACAATCAATGCCAAACATCCGAGTTATTCTGCTCAAATAGCATCAAGAAGGACTGGAAAATATCTATTTGAGTGCGCTTTTGGTCAAAAATTACAAACGGCGCCACTAAGGCGCGAATAGCACTTGCAAGAACAAATCTTCAGTCATTATATAGTTGATCTATTATTTTGTTATACCTTTTATAGACTTTTTTATTTTTTTAGCGGTCGTCCAGTATCATTTGTCGATTATATCGGTGGTTGTCATATTTTTTGGCCGTCCTGAAGGCTCGTCTTCAGCTATGTTTAAATTCAGTTGCCCAAAATTATATGGTTGTCTATGATAGTGCAAAGTCTCAGTACCCAATGCCTAAATTCTCTTTAATTTGCATTGGTGTTTCAAGAACGAATATTTAATAACGGCTCGATACTCAATTTTTTCTATTCTCAAAACAAGCTTCACAACGACTCGCTTATACGATTTGCAAATAGAATCTAAGCGGCTGACATATTCAGGTTGAGGTAGAAAAGTTTGTCTACTACCATGGAGTAAACTTTCCGAAGTGTGAATAGAAAATTGTACAACCCTTGTAATTAATTTATGGCAAATAATATTGTGAGGTACATATCAATGTGTTATTTAATTGATGAAAATCAGATCTCAATACTGTAATTATGTAACTAGGAATTAAGTTCAATTTTATGATTTTCGGTGATTTATTGCTTGCTTTATATGAGTTAATTTTGGTGAAGAATTTCGAATATAGGCTATGGCCTAACCTGATACTCAAATAGAGTAATCTAATTCTAGAACTTGACACAAACCAACATATGACTGCAAACCTTCGTTTTCCGCAATTGATCGCAGCAGTATATGTCTAATATCTTCTCTTGACAAGTTCCGTGCCCAAATAAATTAGAAAATCATCTAATGGAGGTAGAAAAGTTGCTATGACCCGGTTATAGCTTCGTCGCAGTATGAAAACACCATATTACAACAAATAAGAAGAAAATTGAAACAAATAAGAAACCCAAGCGAAAGAAAATAATATTAGAAATAAGAAAACCAAGAACGGGATCACTGAAGAAGGTGAATAAGATATACAGTTTAATTCAGATAGTGTATCAGATGCCCCTACGGGAAGAGAAATTCCTGACATTGCCTATGTTTTACTAGAAACTTTTTTCCTAAAACGCCTCGAGAGAACTGTGGGCCAGAAATTCAATGGGGAATCACTGGGCACAAAATGACGGTGCTGTGCCATAGTTTGACATAAGTATACATGATTTTTGAGTGAATTTAGTAATTTCTTCTGGCTACTATTATAAAATAAACATTTGTATTATTTTCGTACGACATATAAGGTTCTATGTGTAACCGATATTTTAGTTCATGTTCCATATTTAACGTTTACTTCACAAGTTTCTTTAATACCGAATTTAGTTTACTTGTTTCTTTAAAAATATATGTGTGATTATTTTTACGAAAATAAATGGTTGATTGTTGAATAGTTTTTTCATTTTGAAACAAAAACAAAACTATAGTCCAAATTTGGTTACTTTTCTAAAATCCCGTGTTTTCCATCGTGGGGCAATTTGATTGTTAAGGGGGGCAATGGCACACAAAATGTTTGGGAATTGTAGAATACAAAAAAAAACCAACAAACAATTCATCAAGTTTGAATACAGTTTCGTGATTTGTGACACAAGTAAACAAAGAACACTTTTGATACGATTACTGATGATATCAAGTTGTGTTCGACGCAGAAAATTGAGGATTGATTTAGGACACGGAAAATCGAGTTCGATTGAAAGATCTATTATTGTGAAACCATTAAACGAGATAAAATTACATTAGATTTACGATTTTTGATCGTAACAGCTTGTTAGACATATAAATAGTCGGATAGCAAAATAGTTGAAAGCAAACTTGGAGGTTTACCGTTCCATTCAAATTCTATTGGAAATATATTACGAACAGATGCCGGATTTCAAATTATTGTTAATATACAACACACTCATCCTTTATATATAAACATCTACTACTATTAAAAGTAATTTATGTGACTCAAGTTTAAAAAAGGTGTAACTACTTCGAAATTGTTGTGACAGTACGTTTGTATTTCAAACTTCGGCAATAAATTTATTATATGGTTAAATAGCGGACGTAAATTATTACTAAAAATTGTAATTTTTTCGATACCTAAATTTCTACCCGCATTCGTGAAGGATATTCCAAGTAACCCCCACAAATTTCTCTCATCTCAGCGAATTGTCTTATGAATATTATACAGCTGCTGTGTGAGAAATATTGTGGGTTTTTAAGGGTAATTTGGTCCCAAAATTATGTGGCCCAACAAAGAAAAATCTCCATTTCCCAGCTTTAAGTGAAGTAAAGTATTCTTTTTATAATAATAATCGTCAAACTCCTCAAAACAGTCATTAACTGTGGACATCACCTCTTCATCGTTGGAAAATCTTTGACCACCGAGTCATTTTTTCAATTGTGGGAACAGAAAATAATCCGAGGGGATAAATGTGGCCAATTGGTAGCAAATCAAACTTCAATTCATTGATTTTGGCCATTGTAATAACGGATGTGTGAGTTGGTACATGGTTTTGATGAAATGACAACTTCTTCTACTCCAAATGATTTTTTTGCTCAAACGTTGCAATAAGTTCTCATAATACTCGCTGTTGATAATTTTTCCTTTTTAAGGATGAAGATTATTCCTCGTGCATCAAAAAAACCGACGCCATGAGACCTTGTCTGCAGATGGAACGGTCTTTGCCTTCTTTGGAACCGGTTCTACCGTTTCTGGAAAAATTATACTTATAGTTGAATTCAATGGGAAGTTGTCTTTTTTGGACTTAATTCATACAAGTTTCAGAATTAAGTGGATTTGTATCAAAAATATTTATTTTACAAACGCTATGATGGACATTATCAATAAAAAATGAAAAGCAACTCTCTCAATTGATAAATAAAAGCTGGTAAAACAATATTCTTTATTGATATGATACAATTGCTAAGTGGTGGTTCTTTCTATATACATAGTTGTTATTTTGTGAATGTTTTGACCACCTCAATAAAAACGGTCGAGTAAAATGAATGAATAAATAATTTTAATAATGTATAAACGTGTTTCTAACTATTCAACTTCCGAAAATTGTTATGTAAATGTTTATTTTTCGTATTTTTGAATAAAATGCAAAAACACGTCAAACAGTTCTTTGACGTCTCAAACAAATTGGAAATTTGTCCTTCCCTTTTTTAAATAAGAGGCTGTTTTTTTTCACAGTACACCTCGTATCTTTGGGGATGTTTACATGTTTTAGTTGTTTCTCGGTGGGCAAATGTGAAATTTAACGGTTTTTATATAAAATTTTTGATATTTTGCTATAATTACTAACAAGATTGCTTATTCCCTTGTAGAACAATGTATCGACACATAATAATTGATTAACATATATTTATTATTCAAAAAAAGTGTATACGGTAGCTAGTAGAAAGAGTGCGCGCATCGAGCGCACGATGGTTCCAGCGCACAATTGCATTTGAACCTAATACCAAAAATGCCCCCATTCTTAGAAAAATTTATTTTTTCTATCAATTTTTGTTCAATATTTTATATAACATTAAACACTTGTTCATTTTGTCTTGATGATAATAATCATTAAAAATTCGTATGTTTGCTCATCTCTAGGACTCATTTCGGCAGATCAAATTTCGTCGGACGATCTTTCTGATTCTACAGTGTGTGCTCGATGCACGTGCGCTACTCGAACCCCACCAACAAGTTTAAATTTGGAGATGAGGATACAGAGGTTGGGCGACAGTTTGGTCTGTATTGTGAAAAATCGTGATGAAATAATGCTCGAATACCATACCATCTTTCTTTGCCAGAAATAACTGGTTTGGACTATTAAAAAAACGATTGAATTTGCATAGCATTAGTATAACTTTCCAAAGAAGTAAGTGCAGATGCAGAAGCTGCGTCCGAAGTTCACACCCAGCTATAATGTAATTAATTTGGAGTAGCGACATTATTTAAAAGTTGAAAAGTTGATTACATAATCAAAGATACGTGATGTAAGAAGGTACTCGACTTTACAGATGATCCGCATCTCAAATACACTACAGAAAAATAAAAACACAAAAATTCTTGAGATATCAGTTTCCAATTTTTAAAATAGTTTGTTTATATAAAGAATTTGGAGTTTTATTACATAAGATTATCAAAAAGAAAAGTGTAATATATTATTTTCTTTATTTCAGACAACGTTCTGATACGAATCTATACCTCAATAATAAGAAACCAAAAAGTAGGATCTTCCATCTTGTCCCGTTTACCAAATTCGCAAAAAAAGCAGTCAACATTTTTTCCCTTGAACGTTCAACCAAAACCTTCACTTTACGACCGCGAGCGTCATTTCACTATCTATACAAACGACGAAGATACAAAAAAACGAGCCGGCTATTTATCCACCGTCGTATTAAACTTTTGTTTATTTTTTGTGTGACAAGTTGATGTTTGCAGACATCAAGGACCGTGTATCGCAATTTTGGGCGCCTCGACACGCTCGAAAATTGGGATAGTTGCCCGATACCATCTACAATCTAAGAGTTCTCCAGGCCTCGCGTATATCATTTCCAGAACTTAAAGCGTCCGATGCTTTCTGGTTTTTTGCAATGAGGTTTATGTGTCGAAAGTTGGTTTATGTAGCTTTATCTGAAAACGTTTGTTGTTTTGTTATTACTTATTCACTAAAACCTCTTATATTTATCGTATTAACTAGAGCTTACTGTTCGTTATCTCAACATGGAGTCATATAATTTGATATACAGAGTCTTGAATATATCGAGGTATCGTAAAACTTCCATCTAATTTTTTTAAATCAAGGATGCAAGAGAGATACATTTATCAAATCAGGGGTGGGAGAAATGAGAAATATAAAGTTAGTTAAAACCTCCGCACATTTTTCATTAACTTTAAATAAATCTGTAATAACATCAACAGATGTGACAATACATGGAGATACTAGAAAGCTGAGAAACTTTATAATGATGTCTATGGACAGTTCGATATCTCAAGTTGAAATAGATAAACAACTAAGTGATCCATTTAGGATAAAAAAAAGTGAGGCAACGAAATGGACTATGAAGATGGTCCCGGAAGTACCTGACCTTACGTAGACCATGGAAAAAATTGGTCATCGTTATATGACACAATACTTTTATTTGAAAGGCATTAGCCCAACTAATATAAAAGCTGAACTAGATTCTACTCTGGGTGAGACAATTTCTTCGTTATCAACTCGAGATAGCAGAGTTTAAACGAGGCCGTACGACCTGCGAAGACCAGCATCCTAGAAGTCGACCAAATGAGGAGATGATTCCAAAAATGTTGAAGAAAATCCACAAAACGCTACTGAATGATCGTCGACTGAAAGTGCGCTAGCTAGCAGACTTAGTAGGTATTTCAAAAAGTGCAGTACATCACATATTAACTGAAAATTTGGATATAAGAAAGCTGTGCGCAAGATGGGTGCTGCATTTGCTCACAATGGAACCCAAACAACATTGTGAAGATGTTTCCATCTGCAGACAAAGTCATGGCGTCGGGTTTTTTGGGATGCGCGTGGGATAATTCTCATTGATTATCAATATGCTAACTTATTGCAACGTTTGAGCCAAGAAATCAATCAGAAACGGCCGAATTTGGCTAAGAGGAAAGTGCAGTTTCATCAAGACAATGCTCCAGCTAACATATACCTTGTCAGCAGTAGTTATCAACTCAAATAAGCTTCAGGAAAAATGTACGTTTAGGAAGTTTGACTTTCACTCTTTACGTTTCGCCAATACGAGAAGCTGCACCTAGTTCGCTAGCAGTTCAACTAATTGCTCTTTCTGAAGATGCTAACCCCTTATGTCTTGTTTCTTTATCTCATTGATATTTTACGTTCAGTATTAATAGAAAATAAATTATTCAACATTATTTATTCATTATATAAGTGAGGGAGGTCCGAAGCAGTCTAGGATAAAACTCTACCGATGGTGAACATTTCACAAAACTTTGATTTAAATCGCATAATAGTGAACGATCTAAAATAATCGATTATCGAGCATTCTCATGAAGCAAGTAACTCAGTTATATGTCTCAATCTCAAAATGTACTTTTCGTAACGTTTAATTTTTTTTGCGCGGTCATTCCTTTCCAATACCATTCTATGGAATCCCTTTTGAAATATTAATAGACCATAGACCCATTAAAATTGATTGCATTACACTTTCTTGGTCTCCGCGGTAAAGCTCAAAAATTGCTCAAAACATTCTATTCGACGCTGCTTTTGTACTGCACTAATTTTTGTCGTATTCCAATGATCATGTAGGATCCTTAGAAAATTTTTTTTTCGGATTTTCATCTGTGCTACAATTTCTTTTAATGATACTCAATCACAACCAATTTTTAATTGTAGAAAATGATGGATACAAGTCACTGCAAACAGCCTTCATGCAGTTTCTGATTTGTGTTACTGAGCGAAACTCATTACAGTACACAATAAATTTGGACGTAAACAAATAATCATTACGAATATAATATATTTAGCGGCTTGAAAACTAAAATAATGTGATTCATTTATGTCGAAAGAAGTTCAAACTTTCTTGTAGCTAATTTCTAAGAAAGAATGCAATAAATATTTTTCTAAAGAAGGTAGGAAGCTATTCACCATCATAATCAAAGATCAATGAATGAATAAAACGTTTGTTATTGATAATATTAATTTCAAAAAGACAACCTAAAGTGGAATATGCAGAGTTCTGTAGTCCAAGTTTTACTGAAGAATAAAATTTTACCTTCTAATCTAATTGTTGGCTGAGGTTATCAAATTTCTATGTCCAATGGCATTATATTTTATTATAATTTCTGTATTTCTTAGTGTTATCATCATTTATTTTGAAATTAAGGATATATTCAAGTAGTTAATCATCCGTTTTTGAGAAAATATCAATCCTTTAGAAGAAAATATCAATAAAGTCGGTAGTCTGTTTTCCATCAAACAGTTTTTTTCATGTTGACGTGGTCGACACACAGAAAAGACCTTTTTAATAGCGTGTCTATGTCCAGAGAGAGAGACAGATAGATTCAGACAGGATATGAGTTACAGGTTATTGAAATGTTGACTTCATGTTTATGAAAGAAGTAGGTTTTAAGCCATTTCATACCCGTCCACAGTAAACAAGAACGTTGGCCAAATGAGTTTTTGGTTTTAATGAGTATGTTGAGTGTAACGGCCTATTTGTGTTTTTTCTAAGAACTAATAATCGTTTTACCTCATTATACAAATACAAAAAAAATATTCGTGTTGTGGAGTGGAACTATGTTTATCTCTTCGATTTTTTTACTTCGTAGACGTTTTTTTATATGGTTTTGATTCAAAGTCTATTTTAAATGAAAATTGGTTTGAAAACATATGATTCTCACGATATATGCATTTCAAAATTAATTTTCAATTAAAACAGACCAAAAACATAAATTAAACGGGCTTCATACTGAGCTCCAGTACAATCCGCAAGTTCTAATGTTGGCAATAACGACATGTCACTGTCAAGTGTCAAACCAAATCTTGTCAAAGAATCATATACGAGGATGACCCCATAAGTACCTGGCCTAACAAAGATAACACAAGAATTTTGGGAAAAAAATTTCCAGCGATGTACAATAAGTTCGATACCTTTTTATAACAAGAATCGTCAAGTTCCTCAAAATAGCCATTAACTGCCGACATCACCTCTTCATTGTTGGAAAATCTATTACCAACAGCAATTTCTTCAAGTGTGGGAACAGAACATAATCCGAGGGGGCTAAATCTTGCAAATAGGGTGCATGACGTAGTAATTAACTAATTTTGGACATTGCAATAACGGATGTGTGAGCTGATGCTTTGTTATTGCTTTCTTTGGAGCTGGTTCTCCCTCTCCATTGTTTCGATTGTTCTTTTCTTTCGGGTGTGAAATGATGGACCCACGTTCCAACCATGTTTATGAAACGGCGCTTTACTTCTGTGAAACATTGCCAAATACTCGATACAAACATCTTCACGACGCTGTTTTTGTTCCATTGTCAGCAAACGCGGCGCCCATCTTGCGCACAGCTTTCCCAAGAACAAATTTTCAGTTAATACGCGATGTAATATTTTGTGGTCTATTTTAGTTTGTAACCTCATAAAAAGAAATCAAGTAGAGTCAAATTAGGTGACCTAGGCGGTCATTCTATTGCTCCTTTTCGACCTCTTCATTGATTTGGAAAATCGTTGCGCACCAACACTTCATAGTGTTGAAGCGCAACATCTAGCTGTTGGAAAGAACGGGTTCAATTCGGAGAGTAAGAAGGTTTGAAGAAATTCTAAATATTGAAGACCTGTTAAGGTTTCTTCGAAACATTATTTTCCCTCTTCAACTTTCTGTTGAATCATTCATGGCATTATCCCGTGCTACTTGTAGTAAACTTGTAAGGGGATTATCTAGGACAGCTAGCAAAACATCTAGTTGTTTATTTTCAAATATTTTCTACTACCTTTATGGAAGTTTATCTGAATTTCTTATCAATTTCGTTTACAATGTATTATGAAAAAATATTCATTTATTCGAACATTATTTTGTAATGTAATCGTACCAATTTATGTTATTAATATAATTAACTCAACAATTGAATGATTATTGAATAAGATACTAAATATTTGAATGTCTTATCGAATTTACACGTCAGCAAAATGATAAATTCATTCCGTGGCCAAATACAAAGAAGCCGTTCTGTTTTCCCTAAACGGATGTGGCTCTTGAAGTTTGTTTAATGTGAAATTAAGGTGCGTTTCTGTAATTAATTTTCTCTTTCACCCGACACAAACAAAACTGTCGTCTCTCTGTATCAGACAGGCACTTCTCTGTTTTCAAAAGTATCCAACGAGGTTTCTCTCTCGCTTAAGATAATTTTCGGTGTTAGGCACAATGAGGGAAGTTATTTTGGTATCAGTACAATGGAAATCAACACAAATAAAACACCTCTGATATGTTTTGTCACTTTTATTTCACAATTTAGCTGAATCGCTTAATCCTTTTTGCGAGGTCTCTTCATTTTCTACAAGTTCATTGACACATGATTGTCAAAATTCAGTACAATCTTCTCAAAACTTACCTCCAAATAAGTTATATAGTGAACAATAATAAAACATTTCCGGGGTTTTTTTATAATGTATTCCTTGAAATATCTTTTCCATGGCAATGTTTTGCTGTTGGAAACCACAAAACTAATGGAGATAAATGGAATTTTGTAATAAAAAAGCAAAGTTGAAAGATATTTGAAAAACAGCGAATTTAAAGAATAATATCACCAAAAATGTACTGAAATTTAATTTTATTTCAACAATTGGGTGTAGAGAGGTAGAGGACGATTTTCAATACATTCCGAGGTTTTATTGAATTCGTCGAATGCAGTGGGAGGTCAATAACAAATCAATTCAATGAAAAACTCGGAATAAATAAATCAGAAGTGACTTCTGTGCCACAAATGTAATAGGTCGAATGACATTTCACGCTGTATAGATCGTTATTTGGTCGTTCTTAGTTCATGATAAAAATTATATTTCACAAAATTTTTATTGGTTCGTTTTTTCTACTACAGTACAACATGCAGTTGTTTGGTCAGGTTTATACGTAATAAATCAGATATTTTCTTTGATATGTGACATTGGATGAAACATGGATCCATCACTTCACTCCGGAATCAAATCGGTCATCATCTGAATGGACTGCAATTGGTGAACCACGTCCAAAGGCACAACAGTCAGCTGGAAAGGTTATGACTTCAGTATTTTGGGAATCGCGTAGAATATTGTTCATTTACTGACCTCAAAAGTAATAGACAATCGATAGAACACTCCAAAGAGTTGTTGAATGCAAAAATCAAGTAAAAACGGCCTCCCATGTCGACAAAACAACCACAACGGCAATGGCAATGATGGTTAAATGGAACGAATTACATTCCGAATTGTTTCCTCATCCACCTTATAGTCCAGATGTGGTCCCAAGACACTACTGGTTATTCGAGGATCCTAAAAATGCTTAAATGGAGAAGGAATTGTTGAAACTGAAACCTACTTTGAGATAAAAGACGAATCCTTCCACTAGCACGGCGTCGAGAAGAAGATTACATTGATAAATCGATTTTTGGTAAAAAAATGTGTTTTTCTTAGTTAGGCACACGACTTTATAAGTTCGTTTCCAAGGCAATATCAACATACATCTGTTCTAAAACATTTACGCTTTAAAATAAGACATTAAATTGTGATAAGCATTTAGTGTATATGACCAATCTTCAGGGCTGTTTGCATCTAATCAGTAGAAAAACTTGTCAATTTAGATATACCATGAATGTTTGTTATTTTTATTAAGTTATGATGTACACTTTTGTTGAAAAGGACAGTATGATTATACATCTGAAGTTTGTTGCCCACATAATCAATCAAATCATTTGGCTTATATCAGATCCAGGAAACGCATGTTTTTAGGTGTTTTTGGTTCTTCGCTATCATCAGAAGGTTTTTCTATCAATATAAACGACATGGTGGGTTTTAAAATGCTCCTCTGATTGTCAAGTGCATAATGACGGTACGTGAATATATGTTCATTATGCTTCTTCTTTTTCTACAATATTTTGGGCACTACATTGCTTAAAATCGGTAAATAACTTCAGATGCAATTTTAAGTCACACATTTTATATGTATTTTATGATTTCCACTAAATTTTCTATAAGTATTTCAGAAAAAAGAATCTAATGAAAAAACCTGTCATTAATTTATCACCGTTTATATATCTCACCATCACTTTGCCGTAACGCAACACAACACATAACGATGAGATTTTCATCAACTATGTAAATGAGCGAGAAAATTACTTTTCCTATATAATCGTCATTATTTCGACATTGGCGTCAGAGCCGCGTGTGATCACATATATTGCCGTTTTTCCTAACCAAAACCACCGACGGCACGTCAGCATATAGCCATCGCAGCTTGCCGTACAACCATCACGTATCTATTATCTGTAATACCTCTCTCTGTTATGTGTTTAAGTCTTATGTGTGGTTCTTTACCGGGGTTATACTCTAAATACAAAAAATAGCAGATTAAACAGCCATGCGGTGAATCTAGCATATACGCCGAGAAGTCGAAACATATCAAAAGAACTATCGTCACGTAAGCGTGAAGCGGCCTAAAGTTCGAGCTTCTAGAAATCCAGTTAATGTTACATCCACGTGAAAAATGACCTTGTTAGGATGGAATTGCTTGTTTTGATGTATCATGATCTTGAGTTTGACTCTTGAAAGTCTGTACTCGAAAAGTTTCATAGCATAAAAATATTTTGTCCTAAAACATTTTCTAAACCATTGGACTAGATTTCCTAGTGAGATTGTATTGTCAAATTTGGATGATATTCATCGTAGCGATGAGAAACATTTGTTGGACGTTTTCTAGTATCTAGCAGTCACCATTTAATTTAATACGATGAGTGGACATGTGTTTTGGACAAGCGATAATGACACTTGATAGTACTGAAGTAATGAATCAATTTTTAAAGTACAATGTAGATGAAGATGCACTAAATAACTGTAATACGAACTCAGTACTCTGTAAAAAATCTCAATGTCAAGAAAGCTGACTTATAACGATAGTTAGGAAACTTTCATGCGTCTTAGATACTTTTCCAGTATCGACAATCCTCATTATTAATTTCTCTTTGAACTCATAAGTTGTTGAATTGCCAAAGCATTTCGTTCGCAAAATATTCTTCAATTCAAATCTTTGAAATTGAATGCATCGGCAAGATGTTGAATGCTTGGTTTGGCTTTCGAATTTGTTGAAACGAATGTTTCGAATACGCGAACAGAAAAGGGGGAGCTGGATTTGCATCCCCAGGTACTGCTTCTTTGGCAATTAAAACTGCACAAAATTTCAGGTGAAAAATCGTAATAACTTTTAAAAAGCCTAACTAAGATATTTGTCACTTATTCCAACATGACCGATGGCTCTTTGATTTAATGAGACCTGAAAGATCTCCTTCTTCATGCAGTTTTTGAGTTGTGTCACTGAAAAATTAGTTAAGTAGAAAATATGACAAGACGAAATTTGTTGTCTATATAAACGATTATTGAGATAATCTAATTTAAAATTTAAGATTGTTTTCAACTTATTTTATTAGCTTTATTTGCAATTATACGATCTCGTGAAGCGAAAAGTTTAAATAATTCCCAGCACTCACTATATTGGTTAATCTCAATTCTAAATTATCATTTAAAAAAAAATAAATTTTACATATTTTCGACTATACTTGAATAGATTACTGATCAATCAAAAAAAATGTGTCATTAAATTAATCAATAGTTTAACATCAAATCAAGGAAAATTCGAGATGGTTCATTTTCTGATTGGGCCAAAATTATGAAAAAAGTTTGAAAACAGGCATGGCAGAAATATATTAAGTTGACTTACGGATGTAGTTGTACCAATAATATCCACAAAGGTTAGAGCAGTGAAAGGTTTGATGCTTTAAAGGTGAATCACTTAAAAATGAAAGAACAGTGACTGCCCTTTGTTATATCTCAAAATGTATTTTAATTTTTTGATGAAAGTGAAGTACGGCGTCCAAAAACATTTTTCTCCTCTTCATTTTTTATTTAGTTGATCATTAAAGTAATCGATTTAACACCGACAATAAAACATTCGAGCATATGAAGAGAAAATTTGTTCGGGTGGTAAGTTTTGATTAACTGGTTTTATATATACAACAATTTCCTCCCTACTGGGTCTCTTGAAAATTGTTAATACTCTTGATAATTCATTCCAGAACTTCAGGAGAAAAAAATAATAAACTTTTTTCTGGAGATTTCGCATTTTTATTTCACACCGTTTGCAAATGTTTGTTGATAAAACCAGAGCAATTGAGGTTATCTATTCAGAGTCATCAACATTAGATTGTTCCATATCGGTATTTTCAAACCCTTCTTCGGTGGCATCCACCACCTCCAAGTCTAATCCGTCGTCTAAATATTTTTCATAGAAGCCTTATGATATTCGACAAATTCCACAAATTTTTAATAATTTCCTTGTAGTATATACTTTGTAAACAATTCTTCATAGATCTCTAGTTATCGAATGATTTCGTTTGTACGTTATTCCAAATTCCTTCCATTCGATGATTTTATTATTTTTGGAACAACCGTCGTAGTTTACGGTGACGTTTAAGCTTCATGGTTGTGTTGTTGATATCTTTAGACCCGAACGACGCAAATATTACGTTAAAGTAATATCTTTTGGCGATATTAAACTATAATCTCATTTATCAAACATGTCAGGACTTTAGTTTGGTTAAACTATAATCATCTACAGGATATAAGCCAGATGCCAGTTGAAAATTGAGACTATTACGTCTGCGGAAATATATTTGCAATGTTGCTTAATAAGATGTAATACCATTTAGCAGATGAGTTAATTGATTTTCATAATCGAATGCATTAAAATTTGGATTTCAGTAGCGGCAAAGACACATTAAAAAGCACTTTGTGAAATTTTATCTACTATGAATATGGGCGCTAGTCTTAGGATCGAAGATGGAGAAGAGCTAGCACAATAATCAAAGTTCGACAACTACTTAAACTTACTATACACTACCGTTTGTTCGATTTTTTTATTTATTAAAACAAAAGATCTGACGAGAAAGAAGATTACAGTTAGAAAGGCTCATAGATAATAAAACAACAAAAAAAATACGATGCAGAACTGAAGAGAGCTCTAGCAGAGCAACAGAGCTACTATGACGAATGGAAACATTTAGAGAAAACTGCAAAAAAGGCGGTAACTAAAATAATAGCACGAGAAAGAAACCATGGAAAAATAGGACGAATGGTTCGATGCTAAATGTAAAGAAAAAATAATTTAAAAGGGAAAACAGGACAAACAGATAATATTACAGAAGGAACAGATAAAGATAAAAAACGGTATGAAGAACAAAGGAGAATAAAGAAGAAGGACAAGCTGAGCAGAGGAAATTATAATAGAAGAGACCAAAATAATGCGGAGATGGTAGGAGCACTTCCAAGAAATATTAAATTCAGGAAATGATGATGAACAATGGAAGGAGCTTACAATCTAAGATGAGAATAATGACGAAAATATATTGCCAATATTGAAGGAGAAGATACTAGAAATAATACAAAGGTTAAAAAACGGTAAATTCATGGGAGAAGATGCAATATTATCAGTATTAATCTACTCGTAATACAGTATAGACCTACTAGATACGGTATTCAAAATAATGGCTAAAACCATAGATAGAAGTTTGGGATATTATAAAGACTTGTGTTGAGACTACCAATGCGTGGCCAGATCTAGAGCATCAGTCACACACAATATTTTCACTCTGGGGTAAACGCAAAGAATGGGGTATGAATATGAACCGCCAATTTACTCAGTACAGAAATGATTTATACAGCATTAAGAACGATCCTTGTATAGCTAATAAATCTTACAAGAAACACACTCGAACATACAAAAACGATAAAGGCGCACCAGAAACAAAAAATCTACGAGTCAACGAATAAGTTTATGACATTGAAAACACCACAAAGGAAAACGGTAATGAGAAGTTTTTTAATAAAACTGAATGATGAAAAAATTGCTTTACAAGTTCAAAGTTGGGGTGGTTATTAAGAACGATGGTGACGATGGAGGGAATCTAGAAGCAAGGATGACGAGAGAAAGTAAACAATTCGGGGCACTGAATGCGAGTTCCAAAAAAATCACCAGAAAGGTGAAGCTATATCTATACAAAACAATAATAATATCAACAATGAGCTATGAAAGCGAAACGTGGATTCTTACCAAAGCAAAGGAAGGGAAGTTCGATATATGGTAGAGCAAAACACTCAGAAGGACACTAAAGGGTGAAAAGGAGGGAGAATTTTGAGCAGAGCAAATAATGGAATACGGGATTTTTTAGAGGAAGCAGAACTAAGCAAAATAAGAAGATCCAAAAGAGTATAATGGCTGATGATACCAGATTTTAGAGCAACAGAGAAAAATGATGAATATAGAACATGGAGAAATGAAGAAGTGAAACACGAAGACCAAGGAAAAGATGATACGCAGGTGCTAATCTATGGAAATCTGTTGATAGAACTCCATGTGTAACAAATTTAAACTTTAAAAAGTGTACAGAAGGGACACAAACGAACAAGAATGAAACAGGCGTGTTCGACTAAGATTTAGAATGAAATAAATTGTATTAGTTTGGTATTTTTGTGATTTTTATATTAAAATTTACTGTCAGTCACTTTCACCCGTCTATTTCGATTCTTATAAGAAATATATTTTTTCTTCGCTGGTAGTTAAAAAAATATGCAGGATAATCTATTATTATACTATCTATTAGCTTAAAAATCTTTGACTCTTCATAACTTTCTTAGAAATGAATACTACTTATGTCACATTTTGATGACAGGTCTTTGGAGGGATTCTGAATCCAGACTTCCCGTATTTTCAAATGAATGAGAGTTTTTAATCATTTAATATATTACCAATAATGTAACCTTTTTTAAATTAATTGGGAACGAATGTAATTGAGGCCTTTTATTGTATTTACACTAGACCTTAACTTGGATCTAAGAAACTGTCACGTTTAACCGAAGAAACAGATTCTATTCCGTAAAACCGCATTAGGAGAGAACAAACAGTAGAACAACACGCCAATCATCATGCAAGAGAGATAAGTCAAAAGACGTCGGAGTTAAGAAAACCGAAAACAACCCTTCGTCCTTTAGTTCACTATCTGATGGGACATTGAAACTTGTAGAAAGTACACACGCGCTCAGATAGAACCGGACTATCCCAATTTGGATTTATCGTTAAATTTGACTGATTTTTGAATTGTGAGAAATTATCAAAGATAATTTTGGAGTATCATTGAATAAATTTCATTTTCGTATAACTAAATTCTGTTTTTGTTCAATAAACTGTAGGGCTGCAAAAGTCTGTCATTTTTTTTAAGATTTACAGAGAATAAATAGAATTTTATGATTTTATTTGTGTTCTAAATATTTTAGTCTGGGGAGGAATTTTCTTAATAACCAGCAATAGCTTTGGGGTCTCAGCACTACACCCAGTGGTGTAGTGCTGAGTGTTCCATACTTCGAGAGAATGCGGATAGCGGCTTCGTCTTCTGTGCAACAAAATCTGCACGCAGCATTATCTGCTAGGTCTAGCGTCTTCAGGTGTTTGTTGAGACGACAGTGCCCCAATAAAACTCCTGTTAGTATTTGTAGATTGTTCTTACTTAGATTGATACATTCAGCAGATCTACTATGGTTATAGTTTTCCAGTATCAGTCTTCCTTGTCTCAGTCCTTGTAGGTTGTCCCAATAATTGGTTTTGCTCCTACCTACATTCTTTTCCATTGTTCTGTAGCTGATACTACAGAAGGGTTCGGGTCCCATGAACGGCTAGGATAAGTGGGTGATTCCGTTCTAACTGTGATATTCAATGTCCTGTATTGTTTTTTTGTACTAGTCATTAATTAATAATCAATTAATAAAAATTTTGTGTTAATTGAATAATTCTTAAGATATTTAAACATTATTTTTATACAATATAACTTGCCACTTAAAGAAAACTTATACTACATCACTTGAATGTCAGTACCGTGTCATGTCCATTCCTAGAATTTCCCGATAAATTATTAATTTTTTTTGTCGTAACAAATGATTTAAACTAATTACCTTATAAATTCTAATGTTTATGATCAAACTGAGGAAAATTGATGCACTTGTTGTTTAATATCTTAAGTTACCATGTCAGTACCGTGGATAAATGAGTCAGTACCGTGGAACTCAAAATCCGACATTTGTGTCTTGCTCGTGATACTTTGAAGTTGTAGTAAATTCCTCTTAGAGTTTTATTTTTACAGTAAAATAGATGAATAATATGCATAAAAAAGTTAGAAAAGTTAAATTTTAAAATCTTGAAATTTTGAATACAAAAAATCACAGTTAGAACGGAATCACCCAAGTGCTATGTCTGCAAATAACGAGTACACTGTACACTGTCATTGTATAAGGAGGAATTTTCTTTATAACCAGTAATAGCTCATAATTTGTTTTCGGAAAAAAATTAGTTGCTCACAAGCTAAAGGAGGTGATGAAATACATTTAATGACCTAATTTAGGTTCTCTCACTAAAGTCATTAAAAAATTATTTTTAGTAAGCAAATACTTTGTACCAGCTTAAAAACGCCACATATATTTATCTAAATATATTTTATATTTTGGTGTTGTTCAAATATGTTTGGTCCGTCTCTGGTGAATCAAAAAGGACAATCCAGTTGTAAGGGATAGCACCGAACACGCAGGAGTCAGTCAAGACGTTACTGTTAAGATAAATAAAGATATCCTTCTCGATCTGTCGGACTTGAGCTGAAATCCCTCTAATGACCCAAACAACTACACCAAGTGCTGGCAAGTTTGGGATTGATACGTGACGATGGCCAAGGGTTTCTCTTATTATCAAGCATTTCCCTTTACGACAATGAATAAACGGTGGTTTGGAGCATCAAATGTTTAACATAAAGTTATGTAATAGCAAAAATATGTTGTTTGTATAATCGCATTTTTTAATATGTTAGACAATGAAGCATCTATGACTATAAATGTGGTTTTTACTTCCCAGCTTTTACGAGGTGAATCGCTGAAAGACATAGCTAGAGAAAATTGACAGTATTTGGAAGGAAATAAAGGTCAATGAAGCAAAAAGCGAAGATTTTCCCTTAGACATTCAGCTAGTTTATTATTTGAGTTCTACATACTTTTTCCAGCATTTCTCAAAGTTTTTTATGTTTTCTAAAAATATTTCTAGAGAATAACAAAAAATGTATTTGCTGCCGAGATTATTTCATCGTAGCATTCAAATATCTTTGGTTGAGCCAATCGTTTAAGTTTGTGCTCAAAAAATGGCATCTGGAAAAGAATTTCAATAAGTAAAGCTAATAATGGTTTAACATAGGGCCTGATTTATTGATTTCTGGAATTTTGCTCAAGTCATTCCAATAAACATTCATAATACTATATATTATTTGGAGGAAATCACTTTGAAATTTACTACAAAACTAATGTAGTCGCCATCATTTCATTTGCCAAGTTATTCTATGAAACTGCCTAAAAATTTATCCATATTGTGATTGAACAATGTTTCCAATGTAAAGACCTAGACTGCAAGCTCAGAATTGTAAACAAAAAAATTGATTAAACCATTTACCACCACCATTGAAATTAATAGAGCAAATTCATTTTTTATCCTGTCCTTTTCCAGCTTTGCTAGACTCTATCTCGGGACGCGCTGATGTTTCCATTCAAAGCAAAAACATCAACGAGCTCTAAGATGGAACCTAGCAAAGCTAGACAAAGAAACAATTTGAACACAATATCCATAAAGGAAGAGAAACTTGTATAATGTAGAAGACGCAAACTCGTAGTAGTGGAAACCATGGAATCCATCGAGAACAGATTCTAGGAAAAACAGATACAAAACTAAGATCTGCCGTGTACTGGTGGAACGATGGAATGACTAACCTGAGAAGAAAATAGAAACAATTGGACTGAAGTAAATAGACGAAAAAATTGTTTTTTGATTTTTATTTTCTAGACTTTTTGATGTGTTTATCAGTTTAAAATAACAAGTAAACATTGAGGTTTCGATCTACTTCGATATTTATCAAAATATATTTTGAAACGTAAATTTTTAACTGTTATTTTGAACTAAAAGTTGGGAACTCCAGCCCAACACCTTATATCTAGATGAAGAAAAGTGAGAATATGTTAAAGAAGTGGACTTCCTAGGAGTGATACTTGATCAAAATTAACATTTAATTTGGGATTTCCATACAGAATATACTACACCAACACTCACAATTACACTGTGTAACGCGCGTTTCGTTATCTTCATCAGAGACTGAAGGTAAACTCTTCAGTCAAATTGGGAACCCCACAGATTGTATTTTGCTTTGCCACACGTATAGGTGACTAGCAAGTCATTTCTTAATTTTTTTTTCGAGAAAATGACAAAAGAAAAGTTAATAGAGGCGGTAAGGGAATCCAGAGAGTAAAAGATTCATTCGGAAATAATTAGCAAAATCAGTATCATTCATTTTAGTTGTAATTGTGAATTGTTTACTTCGATAGAATAAACTTAAAGAACTTAAGTTCAATAACAACAATTGTTTTGTTCGGTTGTTAAAAATGTGAGACAATTTGGTTAATTTAATTATTAATGTGCAAAATTTCTTTCGTTTTGGCACATCTACAGCTATAAAGGAATTGAATGCAAAATCTCGCTACATGATTCCTGTAATAATAAGTAAAGCGATTTTTTTTGTAAAAAATGCGCTAGAAAGATGCCTTTTTATTTATTTATATGAATATTTCTTCCTCGAGTCAATTATTAATCACAATGTGGACCATTATATTAGATTTTTACCAATTATTATCGATACTATCTCATACATTCTTCATATTTTTCATATCATATTTTTTATGGACAGAAAAATAGAGTAAAATCTCTCTGCAAACCGCAAATTTTTAAATTATTCTCTCGCTAGCTCAGATACTTATTTGAAAACCAAAACGAAACTACAAACCTGGTTCTAAAGACTCGATGAACTGTGAAATAATGAGAATAGATATCTCTCTACTTTTTTTTTGTTATTTTCATTCAGTAGAAACTTTTCAACTTCTGCAATAGAAATATATAAATGTAAATTAGAGAATTGGCCAGTGGTCATTTTATGGAATTCATAAGATAACTTCGATGCATTCCACTTGCTCTAGCTTCAAATTTAAATTACAGTTAGTTTGACAATGAATTTTCAATTTTAATAAACGAATAGTTGTTCAAAAATGTATACAGCATTGTAGAAAATTAAATACGAAAGGTATGGTAGAGGTGCTGGATAATATAAAATATTTGAAATGTGCGGTATTGGTTGATATTAGACTCTAGTTGCTTTAAAACTATCGAATCTGAATCGACTCTCAATTATTAATACTGACTGTTTGGTCTTCCTACCAGCTTCCGTTAGTATATATCATATAAATATTAAGTGGTTAACTAACTCATTGCCCTTCTTAAATGGAGTATTAGCTGCTTTTGGAGAGCCCTTTTCTCACTATGGATCTATCCTTATTTTCTTTCATCATCATTTGCTCTACTTTTGAGTGGGTTTGTTTGTTTGTTAGCTGAGTGGTTTATAACTGTTAGTATATCCCACCACTTTAATTACGAGCGACCGAGCCGATCGGGCTAAGGCGTCAACCTACCGATTAGCTGGTCGTAAGTTCCAGTTCCGTTGACGATGTAAACAAAAATTTTTTTTTTTAGAAATTACCACTGCATATTTTGCCTTTACAACTGCCAGCCCTCTGCCGGAGATTTACAATACTAATGACTAGAACTAAGAAGCTAAAGGAATTTTCAAAATAACTCAAACGGTTTGACGTCTATCCGTTTATTTTTTGATTTTTACCTTTTTTTTTCCTTTCTTGCACGTCCTCAATTCCTCTTTTGGAAACATTTATTCTTTCACGTATAACATTGACCATTTCTAATTTCATTTCAAATTATATTTCGATACCTTATCCACAATAATAATCTGTTACTCAATACAATATAACATTGAAAATGATTTTTTTTCTCAGGCAAATGTGGAAACCTGAATACAAGGGTTGTATGAAAAGAAGTAGAGTATTTAATATTGCGTTTAATCAAATGTTTTGGGATATTGATTAATTAATAATAGAAGAAGTATCAAGGCGTATTTTTTGACGTGTCAATTTTTCGCAACGGATTAGAATAAAATATACTGTAGGTCTTTTTATTGACGGTCCAATTTTTTTTTGTTGTCGCTATATATTTTGTAATTGTTTATTAGGTAAGTACGATGTAATTTCTTTTTTTTTTCTAGAGTGTATGTGTATGTGTGTTGATAGAATTTTATGAACGATTCTCGATATCGTTATTATTATTATTTTGAAATTAATGTACATTTTGTATGTGCAAAAAGCAAAATACATCCTTAAGAAGGATGTTTTTTTAAACTATATTTATTTATTTGTTGTTCCTATGTTTTTGGATCGAGCATAAAAAAATGTTAACACTAGACAAACTATGGATGTCAATCCTAATTCTACCGTATAAATATAATAATAGTACATTGAATAATGAATATTTGAAGTAGCTATCATCAACTTAATAGCATTCTTAGAAATATGTTCGTTTTATTTTGGAATTCTCTATAAGGTGATGGTTATTTATTTCTTGAGCATATTCTGGAAATTCTGCCAGCTATAGACATCCAAGGGATCAAAATCAGGACTCCTAGTACTGTATGGAAACTCGCGGAACCATGCTTTTTTTAAAATAATACTAGTATTTTGCATTCTTTATTTCATTCTTTATTGTTTTCAGCTTATTCTAAAAATTTGTTTGATGTGCTTTGAAAGCGTACTCTTCAGTTTTTTTTTAAACAATATCCATTACATATTTCTGGTTTTATTTTTATCTTGTGACAACCTATTTCAACTGTTTCGTTTCATTTTGGATTTCGTTTTTCCTCTAGGTCTATTTTCGAATAGTCCTAATGATTCTTCATAACAGTGAGAAGTATTTTCTTTCTTTGAACCAATTTAGTATCTGTACTTTAACTTACTTTATTACTATGTATTCTCCTTACACCTGGTTCCTAATTTTTTGGTCCTAGCATCCTTGTCATTTTTTTAATTTTCAGTTTCTCTGCATCTTTCTGTGTTAAGCTCATTACTTCAGCTGTGTAAGTTATTGTATTGTAAGTATTTTTACTGAAATTTCTTTTTTTATATTATAATTGATATTTTCAGTAAAATGCACCTGTTTTAATCCTCTAAATTGTCTTTATAACTCTTCAATTTTTCCTGTGTATTCTAAGGCATTCGAATATATTTTTTATTAGAAAAATATATTTATTTATATATTTATATATTTTCTATATCTTGTATTGCATTTAATATATATTTTGCTTTGTCTTAAATAATCCTGTTTTCCTTGCTAGAGTTGAAAGACCTTTGGAAAGTCTCTGTTGCATGAAACCGAGCTTCTACTTCATATAAATCACAAAAACGAAATTATTGGTTCTAATTCTAAACAAAAAAGTTTCCAAGTCAAGAATTACAAACTACGACATCAAATATGTACGAATATATTGACGCATCTCTTCTTCTGAGGCTCTTTTTTTGCAATATACCAAACAGTCAACTTTATTATAGGGAGTTTTATTATTTGTGTGGCAATAGGAACTTTTCTTATACAGATTATGATTCAAGTTTCTCTTAACGGTCGCTAACAATGATTTCACAAGTTTGTGTAGGAATATTTTCTATAGCTCACTTCAAACTTACCCTATAGCCATTTGTTACGAGAAAAATAAATTGGGACAGTTTATTATTCTGTGCTAAGCCCTTTCCTAAAACTTTACTAATACTGGAATTAAATTTAATTTTTAATTGATAAGGTACGTTTATAATTTGTAAAATTAATTACGCTAAATCGAGTGAGTTAATTTTTATGTATCGTATGTATAAATCGTAAAAATTATAAGTATGACAGCCAGACTGAAAAATAGGGTTTAGTTCACAAACTTTTGTGTTTCATAGAGCACTTTCAAAATATTCCTGGACCTGGTGGACTTCCTCCAGCTACATTACTACCAATTTCCAAATCTCGAAAGAAAGTGAAGTTTATATTCATCTACGGTTTCCAACGACGAATAATCAGTTTTTGAGAAAAAAAAATATTGGAATTGATTGTTTGGTACGATTAGCAAAGAAATGAAATAAACAAATTTTCAATTAAATTTTGATTATGCCGTGAGTGGATATCAAAAGAGCAAAGTTGGTGAATAAAAAAAAATGACTATTCAGCTCTACTTTTTTATCTACAGTGACTCATAATCAATCCTCACAAATTTTATTCAGAAAATTTCCCATTCGGAAGGCTTAAGTTTTGCAAGGGATAACTCTATTTTTGTTAATAAGTTGGTAAGGGCACAAGATAAGACACAATTTCCCACAATCCAGGATAATTTCCAGGTATTTTTACCTGCATCCAAAATTCTCCATACCCTCTTGTAATATCACGCTCTCCACTTCCGTTTCAAAGAATAGATTCATGATCTATGGTGGTATTTCCATCGACAAATTTGATTTTAAAATTATCAAGCAGGGCAATCAAATGTTAAACGTATGCCTGAATACCTTCTTCAAAGCATACTATCTACGTTTGAAAACTGTGAAAATTCGCGCCCATCAATATTTTTTTTTCAAAAATATCTCTTCGGCAAAAAAAGCTGATATAACACTTTTTGTATTTATGGAATTCAGGCTGTCCCCTTGTAATTGTAAGTTGAGGTAATGTTTTTTGAACAAAATTTTCTTTCGAATGAGGACCTTTGTTTCCAGAAACTCTAAAAAATTGATAGACATGCACATTTCGAAAACCCGCGCCGACCAATATTCTCTTTCAAAAATTTCAATTTAGTGTGAAAAGCTGAAATCACACCTCTTTGTTCTTATTGAATTATGGCTGGCCCCTTCTAGTTATAAGTTGAGGTTATGGTTTTTGAACAAATCTATCAAATACGCTGGTTTAATATTGAACAAGCTCTGTTTCGAATCAGGATCTTTACTTTCCAGAAACTCTAAAAACTTGATAAACATGCACCTTTCAAAAAACAGAGTACTACGGTAACGGCAATTGTTGGAAGTCTTAATCATTTCCATCTCACAATTGTGCAAATAAACGCATATTTAATGAATTGCTTTTTATTTTGTTGGCTGCATTAATCGCAATTTGAAGCAGTTACAAATATAATTATTTTATGATGGTTTATAAAATTATGATATCCTCTGGCACCTATGGTAGTAGCTCCATCTGCTTCTAGCGAAATAACGTTTAACAATGACAATTTGAGCTTCTTAAAATATTATCTGTCTATATTGATAGGAGAAATCAAACCACGCCCAACGTAGACCACCGTCAATTCTCCCATGGCCACTGGTGGTCTACCTGAATCACTTTGGGAGTCACAGCTTCAAAGGAAAAAAATAAAATACGTTTCTCACGATTTTGTCAATACTGCATGGTAATGAAAATTAAGAAGGAAATGTTTTCGACTTTAATTAAATCGAAATTCAAGTACCTTGGAATTGACATAACCAATTATAGTAAGATGTAAGAGGACAAGTAGCCACAGCAAATAAGATCGCGGGATGTCTTCAGAACGAAACAAATACTTAAACTAGAAACAAAAGAATGAATTTATAAAGCAACAATTAGATACAGAATGATCTAAACCTCAAAAACAACAGTTCTTGGAGACCACAGAGATAAAAATTATCAAGCGGATTTTGGAAAAAATACTAATAGACCGAGAAATAAGTGAAAACATCAGACAATCTTGTGATCTAATTAACATTAATTGGTAAAAATAGTAGGGATTGAACCACTTATTGGAACATGGAGTAGAGGTCGACCACGAAAGAGATGGTGACAAGCTAGAACCAGGATGAGAAAAAATCGGTTTTTATGAAAACTTTGCACATTCTTATAAGACAACGCACGATTTTTAGTAATCAACAGTGTTTGATAATAGTGATATAATATTAAGAAATACATAATTTCTGAAATTTTGTAAGTTATTACAGTTTGGTTCTCAAGTACACATTAGTAATAAGAATTAGAGTAAGTAGAGAAGACTAGGCAATAGTCTTGGTAATTATACACTGTCGCGGTCACCTGGTTTTTTGGTAAGGTTAGGTTAGGTTAGGTTGGCTCTAGAAAATCGAAAAATGGATGGATTTTAATGATCTTGGTCCAAAAATGTTCCATTTTACGGCGGATTTATAAAAAAAAAAATTAAAAAAAATAAATATTTTTTACAGTTTCATGACTTCAAATGCAAAAAAAATGACTTTCTACATATAATCCTTCGTAACTGTTTCTGACGTCGTGGAATCAAGTTCGTATATTTTTTTTCGCAAACTACATAAAAAAATGAATATTTTGAAAAAAAAAAAGTTTTTCTACTATTTAAGGTTTAAAACTATTAAAAACCGCAAATTCAGCCACTACCCCCGTGTTTTTCATAAATTCGTCGTAAAATGGAACATTTTGAGACCAAAATTGTAAAATTTATCTATTTTTCGATTTTTAATGGTCCAAAAACTATTAACATTGAAGAATATAGTACGAAACTATTCACGAAAATTGATTGTTTTTCATCGATGTCATTTTAAGCTATAAAAACTGAAAAAATCATTCTTTTTGGATTTTTTTAAATTGTTTATTAATTTATGTAGAATACAAAAAAAATATAAGAACTTTATCTGATAATGAGATAGGTTTTTTGTAAAGGATTATTTTGCAAAACCGTTTTTTTTACGATTTAAAACAGTAAAGCTATGAGAAATTTTCATTCCAGCTATTTCTACTAATTTTTTTTATAAATCCGCCGTAAAATGGAACATTTTGAGACCAAGATCATTAAAATTCATCCATTTTTCGATTTTCTAGAGCCAAAAAACCAGGTGACCGTGAAAGTGTATAATTACCATAGTCTTGACTAATAAGTGTGAATTTCTTTTATAATTTTTTTTCATCTATGTATATAAAAAAAACATGTTTGAAGACTGACTTCATGATAAATCCTTTGTAAATTATTCCATATATAAAAGTGACGATTAATTTTGACCAGATTTTTAGTTGTTATACTTATTAATCGTTCCAACATTTATTGGAATAAGTCTTAATCTCCCAAATTAACTCACCCTTCTTGTATGATTAAGTTAAGAATCACCAGAAGAAATTTGATTATGTTTGGTTGATGGTTTTCTAAGAAAAAAAAAAATTCGTTGATCCACCTACACGTCAAACGAATGCATTTATTCATTACTGAGAGGAAGTACTTTTGATAAGACTTGATTTTATTCAGGAAACGGTCTTCGTTCGGGAAACACAGGTTATTGTGGGCCGCTGTCTCTTCTTTTTATGTTAATATCGCTGCCGACAGATTATGGAGGTTACAATTTTTTAATAGGAGTTCATTAGCAGATAACAAAAAGGCGTTATTATGTTTGGGAAGAGCGATTAGATATACGTCTCTACCCGATATTATTATATCTTCATGTTCCGACTATTTTTCTACGAGTTATCATACATATTTTATTAATATATTCACGTCTCGGAATAGGACAATGATTCTTATTCAGTAGCATTGCTTGAAAATAGTTTTTTGTGATAAAAGAATCTAACTAAGACCACCTCTAGTGGTATGTTTGAAAAATTATTTAACGTTAAACCGAGTTAAACATCTCATATAATTTCTTAAGTTGCGCAGCATTCTGAAAAATATTCGCGCGCATTTCCTACGCAAAGATTTTTGTCACACACGACACACGCGTCTAAGGACCATTTCGCACCAAGCCAGTCCAGTCCATTCGCGTCTAGTCAAGTTTTGTTCAGTCAAGTCACGTCAAAATTTGCTTTCGCACTGAATACGTAGCTTGCCGTGACTGAGTCGGTCAGTGTTGTGAAGAATTTGTGACAAGATGGATGCTCTTCTGCAAGCCATAATTTTATTCCGATTATACAGAAGATTAACTGAAAACCCTGCTAATTGATTATAGATAATATATTTCGAATTATCTATAATACCCAATTTACTTCACTTTACTTTACTATTTACTCATTATTTTTTCAGTATTATTCGATTTAATAACCGGTCTAATTGAGGATTCATATTTTGTGTGAGGTTGTTTATCTATACTTTTATATTATTCACTGATTCTATAAATTAAATATTGTAATGTGGACCTGGACAAGTTGTTTACTATTTAGTTCAAAATGGAGCGTCTCATATCTCTTTTTGTATTATAAGATTTTCCTTATTTGAAGATAAGTTTTGATATATTCCGATAAATAATTTTATCAATTATATTGAGAATTGTGTATTTATCTTTACTTTCATTGAAAAAATTTGAGTGTCTATATTTTGCCGATTTTCAATAACCTTTCGGTTTAGGACCCTTCGGGCGAATGCCAGCAAAATGAGAATACACACACATACACCTACAGAGGCCTTTCTCTCTGAAAACATCCGGCCAGTAATTGCATATACATGAGCGAATTTCATATTAATTTCTGATTATACCAAAATGGACGACCACAAAGCTTTTATATTACGAAGCTTTAATAAGACCTGTAATCCGTACTCATATGGAAATAATCAGAGATATTACAAAACGCCTGGTGGCACTTTGGCCCATCCCGGCTATTTGCTCAGACATTTTACTGATTTAACATGCAAATTTTTTTGGCGGGATTTCTCGGGTTAATGAAAAATTTTAATTCGAAAGGGGAACACGCTGGGTATCATGATGAACGCGTCGTATGCTGACAACAAAGGTCAATAATAAAACGAAAACAAAATATTCAATGAAATCGCCACCGCAAACGCTTTTAATAACTTAAAAGTGTATAGGAGTTGCGTGGAATTTGTATAAAATAAAGATCAACGTGGAAAAAATAGGATTATGAGATATGATTTATGGGAATCAACATTCTGATAAATTTCATGTAATTTCCTTTTATGGAACTGTGGAACTCTAAACCCATTCGTATAAACTATTTATTTTAATCCAGTTATTTGCATTTTACTTTATGAAACAATGGTCACACACAGTCGGTTCGTTTGCTCAAAATTCTCTTTCCTTTCCGATTCAAAAACGTTTAATTAGGAACATTCCTAGACTTCTCAATAAACGGAATATTTAGAACTTCAGAAGCTCCCACAATCTCTTTTGTTTTGCATTATGAAGAGAATACAAAATTTCCTTCGATATGCTTTTACTCTAGGAACTGCATTGATCTAGATCTAGCACACTCTTTTTCATATATTTTGGCACAATTTCCAAAAGGATAAACGTATATTGAAGAACGACTACTAGAAAATATCCTCAACCATACGAACACTTTCAACTGCTTCACCCGCATTAAAAGTAAAATATGATTTTCTGGATTTTGCAACTAAATTTTGTTCCTTAAAATATGTATCTGACTTTGAAAAAAGCTCCTCTCTTCTTTTTTGCTTTTCTATATGATCCTGACCCTCTTTCAATAGAAATATCCATCCAACACGCCGACAGATATCATAAATTGTTTATCTGGCTATTCAAATTGTTACAAAGTGATTTCTTTCGATCTTTGTTTTGTTCAGAAAACTTATTCTTCAATTATATTCCGTATTATGTTATTTACCCGAAAATGTACCGTATAAAGAAAGACTTATTGAGAAAAGAACAAATCCTTGGACACAGGTCCTGACATTAATTACCTATATCCGTGTAACGGCGAGATCGGACACAACCTGTCAATTAGACAGCATTAGACCCAATTTCCGGACAATGAAGTCGATTTATCTGCTATCTATTTATAAATCAATCCTTAATAAATACTTGGATGATTTTTACGGTATACTTTTGTTGTGTTACTGATTATTTCTTATGTTACTCGTAATTCTGTGGCTGATGGACTTGCTTCCAAGCCATTTTCTTTCACACACACACACACACACACACACACACACACACACACACACACACTGATGATACTCGTAAGAAAGTTTTCTCTAGATCTAAAAATGGTTGATACCTCTAACGTTTATGTTATTAGTATTCTCTTAAATATGTTATATTATGAAGATGTCTTTTTCTAAGCCCGCTCCGAGATTCTTCTATAGTCTGTTTTTATGAATGAGAGAGTAGTAAAACGATTAAACAGAATCCATAGGCGTATCACTTTGGTGATTATTAAAATTCTTTATAGCTGTTCAGACATCAATAATAATTATTCATATTTTTACTATTAATTGGGCGAAAATATGCTACGCTATAGTTGTCCAATAACCACTTTGAAATGAGCCTAAAACTCTACTCTACTCATACTACCTCGTGTTCACACGCAAGTCTGCATTGTTTTGTTCGCCTAATGTTCGTGCTCTTATATGCATGAGATTTGATTGTTCGACGACTCAAATTGGTTCCTTTAAGTCTTGCTGGCATTGCCGAATGGACATATAACCTGTAAATAAATTTAAAATACTAATTCGTGAGAAACAGTGACTCAATATTGTATTCGTTTGCTTATTATTTCACTTACCTTTCACAATAAGAGAACACGTATATTTATTAAACACGGTTCTGTTCTGATTTAAAACTATTTGTGAAAAATGTTAAGTACAATATGTACAGGTACGGTAATGGCCAATGTTAACACGTATTTATTTACATGAGAGTAAAAACTGTCTTTTCAGTTATTAATAAATAATTATTGTACTGGAACTTTAAAGTTCATAATTAACAAATAAAAATAGGGGTTGTTCCCTCTCGTAGAGGGGTGAAAAATGGATAAAAAAGATAATGTAGAAAGATTTATACAAGAGGTTATTTGCAAAAGTACGACATAATTTACGATATGTTTATAATTTAATATCAAATAAATCTGCTTCTTAGGTTCCAGTGATAAAAGGGATTGCGGAAGCCTGCAGGAAGGCTGAACTGACGTTCCTACGTCAATGAGACGAATTTGATAAAGACACCTGTTTCAAAATTACAATTTCAGGAAACAAAACACACGTTATTCGCAAATTTGTAGACACCACTGGAAATATTGCTGGTGTTCCATCCTATTGACCTCCTCAAAAAGTATAGAAATATTAGACCTCCTGCTGTGAAGCACGACAGATTTTTTGTGCTATATTATATTGCAAATTGAGGCGTTCAACCCATGAGCATAGATACCATTGAAAAATTATCAGCAAAGATTGTTCAGTACTTGGGGCTACCTAATGTTAAAGGATACACAGGACATTGTTTTAGACGTCGTCAGCGTCTCTCCTGGCAGACTTAGGAGCGGATATTCTGAAAATAAAGCAACACGAAGGATGGAAATTCAACAGTATAGCCGAAGAGAAGAATTTCAGAAAACGTTCTGGGTCAAGCCCCTGGCATACATGTAAATATCACAGCTTCAAATGAAACTAGCATTGGAGAAGAAGTTTAAGAGAATATTCATCCAGAAAATGGACTTACTTCAAATAATTGTGTCTTGAATAATGTTGTTTTCAATGTCTATAAATCTTAAAACACTATTGTGTTAATTGTCAGTTCAAATAACGAAACAATTGTCATTTTTCACAGTAATTAATAACTTATTCTTTGGAACTTAAAAAGTTACGTAGAGTTTTTACTTTACTACTTTTCATAACTCATATATGAAGTTTATGGAAAATGTGACATTTCCTATTGTCAAGGTGTGACTTAAAGAGTCACATTTGATAGCGGGATTAGATAAATTAAATTTGGTATGGAAACTGAATTCTAACGTATAAAAAGATCAACAACTGAAAATTGGAACAAAAGTTACTGACGCGGTTACGTCTTGTTGACATTTCGATTAGGAGGTTGTCTTCGTCAGACCACTCATCAATTAGTGCTTTCGGTCGAATCCCCCCGAACAAATCGGTGGAGTTTACACAGAGTAATTTCGATCATGTAACTGTCGTCAGTCTAATGAAATTTGTGAAAAGAAAACGGAATTTAATCTAACAATTTTGTAAAAATATTTAGGTTTTTAAAAATTATAACCATAATGCGTAACTTTAGCTAACCAAATTTATTTAATAAGAAAATAAACGCAGCAATGAGTATATTTTGTCTAAGAGGTTTGATTTATCATATACAATCACAAAAAACTGTTTTATCACGTAAAATATTGATGTGATTATGGTAAACACGCTGCACAACAATGCGATGTAATACACTTTAACAACCTTATCACCTTATTTCAATCATAGTAAAATCTTTCTGTGTTGTCTATCTCTATATCTTCTCAATATCTGGACACTGCACTGATTCTCACAAGTCGATAGCAACGGTGATTAAATTGAACGAATCACATTTCCTTATCTACCGTATCGTCCAGATCTAGCTCCCAGTGATTACTGGCTATTCGCTGATCTCAAAAAAATGTTCGCTGGTAAGAAACGAAAATCTATTTGGGGGCAAAAGACAAATTTTTCTACAAGCACGGCATCGAGAAGGTAGAGAAGCGTTGGAATGATTTACTGCTCTTGAAGGAGATTAAATCGATGAAGAAAATCGATTTTTGCCAGAGAAAAATGTTAGTGACACGATTTATTATATAAGATGTGAGCAAACTAATATTTAATATTGATTATTACCCGATTCATAAAAGTATATCGGATACAAAATGAAAACTAAAACTATTGAGCTTCAAGAAAATTAGATAGTAAATTCCTGGACAATAAGAAGAGCCAGAAAGTTGCAATAGAAGAAAAAACAATGAACATTCTATAAAATAAAGTATGAAAACGAATTAAAGAGGTAAAATATAACGATTATGGAGATTCGATAAAAAAAAAGAAATTTTTGAAACCGCCCCATCAAAAAAATGTCAGTATTATAACAATCATCTTATTTTTAGTTGAATGTTCACCTTGTAAACTACAGATATACGTGATTCAAGTGTCTCTAGTCATTAAAATGTTTCCAAGTATCATAGACAAATACCTTTAAATACTCCAGAAGTCATAAAAGTGTGAATAACGTGGTATATAAACAACTTCAAGCATATACAACAAAGAAGGCACTGAATTTTGGAAAGCTGCTTGCACGTGGACCCCACCGAAGAATGCATATAAAAGACGTTTTAAGACACCTAAAAGAATTCTTTGATCTGAAATCTCACAGCTTGTCAACTGTGAATGAAAAGTTCGAACGGAAAGGGTTTTAGGTAATTAATAGTTCTGAAATGAAAATAATTAAAATGTTTGAAAAAGAAATATTCACTATTCATTGTAATTCCACCAGTTATTAAGTTTGTAATTCCTATATTTTACATACGGGATGTTTCACAAAAGTGTAATTACGTTGAAGGATAAATCCGATTATTAATGTAAATCAAGACTTACCCCAATCGCGAATACAGGGTCGAAAATAAACGATATCTTCAAGATTATTCGGTTTATAATTATCTATTAATTTAACTACATATATTACTTCTATTTACATTACTATATATATTTTCTTTCGTGGCTTCTGTTTTTGATTATCTAAGACTAGAAGTGAACAATTCGCGCTTTGTTTAATTATACACCTTGTTTGTTTACATGAACTTCTTAATTTACAATAACTAACTTTTAAATGTTTAAAAATGTTAACCTTATACTCGCGTCAGTTCAACTCAGTTCCCATTGGTCTTTTTGACCTTCGGGGTTAATAACCACCACATACTTATGATATAATACAAAATTTCAAACGTACCAGTCTTAATATTTCGATCCTTATAGAAGTAATTGAACATTTCATAGGCTAGTTTGAATTTAAATTACATGACGTACACAACTCCTAAAATCTTGAATAGAAAAGAAGTTGTCTGATAACATATTTTAAGGGTGGTTAGGTCTGGTGAACATTGTGATTAAGTTGTAATAATCAAAAATAATTTGTGGTATTATTTTGAAAATTTCAGACCTTTCATTTTAAACCAATCAGATGTTTCATGTTTGACAGGTTGCTATTACAACAACCTGAATTTTTAGAAAATTTCATTAGTGAAAAATATTTTTAATATATGTTTTTTTGATCTGAAATATAGGCACATACATGTTATTCACTGGAGACTCAATTAAAAATTCCAAGTGTGCGCTAAAACTCGTGACAATTTTTAATCGGTTGAGATAAGGATGAGCTAATTCGGAACGATGATATTTCAACATTAAAACAGGTGCAAAACAATATACAATAGAAAAATGTATTTTGAAAATTAGTGGAAGTCGTAATTTGTGAAACATGATAATACATAATTGCAATTGGTTAAAATTCTACATCCAATATTGCCACAACCCTCAGCTTAGGTGAGTGTCAAGAACTGCATAATTTTCCATCACGAGTAGTCTAATATTCATGTACAACCATGATCACGAGTTGGCGCATACCCGTTCTTCATTTACTTTTTTCCTCAACGACGAATAAAGTAAAAAGCCTTGGATTCAATCAAGTTGTACAAGGATTTCACCTTATTCTTCTAGAGTACAAGGAAGTAAGAGGAAAGCTACGCCTAGCAATATAGATAATGCCACTTAGACTTTTGTTAGAGTAAAAATATACAGTGAGAACAATTTTTTCTAAATACTTAATACAAACGAAACAAATTTATAAAAAAACACAGGAAACTTATATTCTTAATCTGGCATGGGTGCCAATTTAATCATTGGAGGTATTAGTTATTTTGAACTATTACTATCTGGATGTAAAGGCGTTGTTTTTACTAAAAAGAATTTATTATTTGTGAGGTAGTTTCATTTAATATCGAGATATCATATCTCGTCGCTTCAATTAAATTTTGGTCTAAGAATCCATTTGAAGATAAGGTTTGATGGAATTCGTATTGACGTGCCCATTAATCTCGATGCTCTTCTTGCACCCAATCTTTAGCCACTTGATACTATTGTGGATTTTTCAGCATGATTTGTGATTTTGGTTATTTCAATGGTTATTTTTGTGGCGGATTTTTGCTGATAGAACTGCTTTCGAGAACTGCTGATTGCAATTAGCATTCGAATTAACAAATAATCGATCTACTTGAAGATTTACATGGTTTTCCATATACTTTTCGAAACAGTTTACGAGGCAATTTCTCTTATTCGTTATCAGCCACTCACTGTAAGAAATTTTAGTGAAAAAAGGAGTGTATTCAATTATTTCTGTAAAATTTTCCTGGTGGTTAGGTTTAGTTTAGCCATAACCTCTACCTTCCCAAAGCCATTTCTCGTGAAATAATATGAAATAATTTTCGATGCCAACCTACAGGTTCCTCATAGCCCTAACATTTTTATATACTTATATATTTTTGTTTTGCTTATAAAAGAAACTGCAATTGCTTTCTTTTTGTAAAGGCTTTGCATTTCGCGTGGAATTTGCTGAATTCCATATGTAAAATTTCTGTTTAACAATTGAGTTACATATAATCTGAAACAAGAAACTCTTTTTTAATTCATTTGATAATGATTTAATAATATATGGGTGATTCCGTTCTAACTGTGATATTCAATGTCCTGTATTGTTTTTTTGTACTAGTCATTAATTAATAATCAATTAATAAAAATTTTGTGTTAATTGAATAATTCTTAAGATATTTAAACATTATTTTTATACAATATAACTTGCCACTTAAAGAAAACTTATACTACATCACTTGAATGTCAGTACCGTGTCATGTCCATTCCTAGAATTTCCCGATAAATTATTAATTTTTTTTGTCGTAACAAATGATTTAAACTAATTACCTTATAAATTCTAATGTTTATGATCAAACTGAGGAAAATTGATGCACTTGTTGTTTAATATCTTAAGTTACCATGTCAGTACCGTGTCATGTCCATTCCTAGAATTTACCGATAAATTATTAATTTTTTTTGTCGTAACAAATGATTTAAACTAATTACCTTATAAATTCTAATGTTTATGATCAAACTGAGGAAAATTGATGCACTTGTTGTTTAATATCTTAAGTTACCATGTCAGTACCGTGTCATGTCCATTCCTAGAATTTACCGATAAATTATTAATTTTTTTTGTCGTAACAAATGATTTAAACTAATTACCTTATAAATTCTAATGTTTATGATCAAACTGAGGAAAATTGATGCACTTGTTGTTTAATATCTTAAGTTACCATGTCAGTACCGTGTCATGTCCATTCCTAGAATTTACCGATAAATTATTAATTTTTTTTGTCGTAACAAATGATTTAAACTAATTACCTTATAAATTCTAATGTTTATGATCAAACTGAGGAAAATTGATGCACTTGTTGTTTAATATCTTAAGTTACCATGTCAGTACCGTGTCATGTCCATTCCTAGAATTTACCGATAAATTATTAATTTTTTTTGTCGTAACAAATGATTTAAACTAATTACCTTATAAATTCTAATGTTTATGATCAAACTGAGGAAAATTGATGCACTTGTTGTTTAATATCTTAAGTTACCATGTCAGTACCGTGTCATGTCCATTCCTAGAATTTACCGATAAATTATTAATTTTTTTTGTCGTAACAAATGATTTAAACTAATTACCTTATAAATTCTAATGTTTATGATCAAACTGAGGAAAATTGATGCACTTGTTGTTTAATATCTTAAGTTACCATGTCAGTACCGTGTCATGTCCATTCCTAGAATTTACCGATAAATTATTAATTTTTTTTGTCGTAACAAATGATTTAAACTAATTACCTTATAAATTCTAATGTTTATGATCAAACTGAGGAAAATTGATGCACTTGTTGTTTAATATCTTAAGTTACCATGTCAGTACCGTGGATAAATGAGTCAGTACCGTGGAACTCAAAATCCGACATTTGTGTCTTGCTCGTGATACTTTGAAGTTGTAGTAAATTCCTCTTAGAGTTTTATTTTTACAGTAAAATAGATGAATAATATGCATAAAAAAGTTAGAAAAGTTAAATTTTAAAATCTTGAAATTTTGAATACAAAAAATCACAGTTAGAACGGAATCACCCATATATAATAATAATTATAACCAACTCTTTATAGTCCTCTTGATTTCTCTTTCTCATGCTGAATCCCTAATCTAAGTTCCACAACAGATTTTGTTTTCCAATTGCGTCCTTTCTTTCTTCACAAATTCTTAACAATTTTGATTTCCTTGTATTGGACATTATTTAGTTTCCACCTCAACTTCTATTTCTTCCAAAATCTGTCTTTTCCAAAACGCAACAGTCACTTTAATTTATTTAAGTGATAAAACCAAAATTATATCAAATCTGTCACAAATTCTATTTTTTTTTCTTAGTATAAAATTTCCGTATCGAATCTCTCACTAGTTTGAACTGATCTTCGTAAATAAAATCTTGAATATGAATGTTTTAGGAAAATTTGCAACTCAAAAAATTTTTCAGGAATAATTTAAGCTCTAGAGAAATTATAGCGATAATTAAAAATGAAAAAAGAAAAAAGGAAAACTTATGTAAAGATAAATTTTCATTCATTCAAATTTTTTTCATTAATCTAGACCTAATACTAGTTTCAAATCACTAGAACATTCGAAAACTTTTGAAAACATTGTGAAACTAGGGGTGTACTTTAGATATGAAAATGTTTCAGTAAAAAATTACGAGGATATGAAGTTGTCAACCAATCTATGTTTTTGAAAGGCTGAACGTCTTCGCAAATGAAGAGGAAAAACTCTGTATACGGACACTCTGCACCACGGCCGTAAAATTTTGACCAGCTAATGTATATGTCACTGTATCAACTCGTAAAAAGGGTAAAAAGCTTGAATTCGCTTCTGTTTATAATTCTAAAGAATTTTCTTTTTTCAAATCAGTTGGAAATAAAAATACAATCAAGATCAATTTAAGAACTAACTTATTGTAAATAAGATACACAGATTTCTCTATTCTTTAGACAGTAACTCGAGATAATTAACTCAATATTTTACTCTTATTTCTGAAGCTCAATATAAACGAAACTTTTCCTATGTAGAGAGAAAATATTTCTTTCGACGGACCAATCAAGTGGCGGTTTTACCTGTCCGATCGATTAAAATGGGAGGCGCCGCCCTATCACATGCACCTGCCTGACGAGTTCCAGGTGAATGAGGATGCGCGTTCGTAAAACATATTCACCACCCTCTACCGACCAATCGGCGCTGAAGCACCTGCACATTTACCTGCCCAGGTGGGCGGCTCACCTGCCGCTATCCAATAAAGTTTCAAGACAGAGATTTCAACTTTTCTATAATGGAAATGATATTTGATAATAGGAAATTTGGTTTTGATGGAGGATATTTATCATGAGCAAATATTTCATTATATTTATAAATGCGTGGAAACAAACAGTTTTAGATATACAATAACAATCCATTTAAAAAATTATCTAGAAGAATTGAAGGAAATATACAAAAAAGGGTAGGTGTTAAATCTCCACGATATGGCTCAAATAATACTAAAATCTTTAAATAACTATGAAATTGGGGATTGAGGTAACTTACAAAATAATTGTAGAATGGATTATTGAGATATGGTTATTTCTCAATTGATCCTTAAGCCAGGAAAATCTACTGAAGAGACCACAACACACAAATCATGTAGTCTGTTAGTTGCTATGTCAAATCTACTAGAAAAAGTACTGATGGAAAAGAGAAACGATTCAGAAAGTTAATTGACTGATATCTAGATATCAATTTGGATTTAGAACGCAACATGCCCCTAACTGCTGTCGCCAATGCAGTCGACAAGATCTGGCACGGTACATCATTGGGAAAAACCTCTCCTAATCGTCAAACCCTAGCTTCCGGGCAGACATTTTTAAATCAAAATTCAATATATCAACTCTGCCTCAAATAATGTCAAAATACCTTGGATTAGAGTCTTATAGCAAAAATACGTCAGATCTAAAACAATTTGAAATATTCATTACCACATCAGCTAAGTCTGAAAAACTTCTCGTGATGCCCGGAAACGACATTAAACTATTGGTTGGACTTCTGACAGGTCACCGGCCCCCACTTAAGATGGTAGTTATGTCAGAGGATGATAACCAGCCGTGGAGACTATGCTGCAACCGTCTTCTTGGGTACCTTACCTAACAACCCTTAAGGGAACAATAGATGCAGATGAATCAAATATCTTCCAAGTGGTTGGAAAGCCAAACCGACTACAAAATAATAATATAATTGTCTAGTATACATTCTTTTACTATTCATTAAAATATTATCATATTGGAATATCAACTAAACCGATCCAAAACAATGATAGAATGTGGTAATGATTTTTCAAGTACTATTTTGAACTTACTCAGTTTATTTTTGAAATGAAAATTGGACCTGAGGCCATTAAATTACCTTTACAGCTATGTAGATGGTTAAAATAACGTTCCTTTTTTCAAAAATCGTGAAAATAATTATCATATCCATAAGGACTTTCCAACAGTTTTTTTAAGCACATTTTTGGTATTTAGGAAACTGCATTTTACTATAGCTAGGGTAGTAGTTGTTTGTTCCTAGTTTGCAGCTGCACAATGAGTCCATGAACTCGACTTCATCATTATTTGGGTGCATGACTAAGATAACTTATTATAAATAGTAATTATTTAGTCATTTCAAAAATATATATTCAAAATAAAAAATTCAAATATTAAAAAAGTCCAAGAAAAGCTTCAGTCAATCAGAAGAAAAATTAAGGCAGCTAACCTCGAGCCAAAGGGGCAAGCTACTGACCCCAAATTAATCCCAACCCACCGAGCATCCTGTCTAAGATTTACCAGAGACCACGTTAATTGGACTGATGAACAATGAGGCTCCATTCTCTCTTCAGACGAAAGCATAGTGTGCCTGCATGACAGCGATAGAAACCGACGAGTCTAGAACATACCTAGAGAGAGATACGAGCTGTTTACATAGAAGAAAACGAGGCTATTGGAAGAAGATCCTGGACTTCAACTTCAACTTCAATGGAAACAAAACAAAAGTTGGTTTTTATTAAGCTGGCGGTAGAGTTAGGTAGAGTTATAAATTATATCAGTGTATAAAATTCCTTTTCATTTTATATTTTCTCTTTAGCAAGTAAATAACTCAATAACAAGATGTACCACTCATTGTGAAGCTAAAACTAATGGATTTGAGATGCTAAAATCAGAAAATGAATGGAATGGATTTTTTTGCTAGAGCGCGCGACTTGAGACGATTTTTTTGCTCACGAGTGTGTGTATCTAATTTAAGACAACTAAGAAGATATCGATATTTTGGGTGCTCTTGATCGAAAGTAGTCTTCAACACAATATGTATAACTAATATCGTAAGAAGTAATGAACTGTAAATTAAGATTTTGAATAACAAATCTTTGACATTTCCAGAAGATCTCATAAATAAAAAATTCACAAAATCTAGTCCACTTTTATTATGTCCTTTTGTGTACGTTCTCTCATATTTTCTTCATAATGGGACTTTTCGGAAAGTCTCTTGATTAGATAGATCACCTTTCACTTAATTGCGGATCTTAACTCACCACGAGATTTTGATCATAGTTTCTGAACATCGCTTTCAATTCTCGGTGGACATTTCAAATGTGACAAACCTTTGAGAATCTATTGCATGATTAACAAAAAGTCCAAAAAGACATGAACTAACGTCAGCTGATCCCTTTTACTCTGGTTAACCATCATACTTTCTAAAAAGTTGTAACGTGACGGCTTTGTTATAAAATGATTTATAACGTTTTGAGTTCGCCCTTTTTTTCCAATACTGTACTTGCATTTTTTAAAAAGTATTTATTTTTTTGTTTATTCTTTAAGTTATTAATATGAAATAAAGTCAGAAACTGAAATATTTAATTTAAAGTGAAAAAGTAATATCTAAATATTCAATTTATAATAATTTAACTACATAAGAGAACGATTCTCATTGGTTTTCAGTTGTGACCTCAATAAAAACATTGAACAGTTGTCTGTTTGAGGTTATCGTTGCCGGCAACGTAGCATGTGCTGTTATAAAACAGTCAAATTTGAATACTTCATAAAAATTATCCCGGCAGCAAAAATAATTACATCTCTCAACGATCAATACTCAAATCATTTTTGTTGTGTATTAGAATTTCTTGGAATCATATAAAAACTTTATCAGATGTTTTAGTCGTGGTATTTTCACATCCTGGCAGGAAACACGATTTATATACCATATTTCATGTTGGTCAAAGTTTAATTATAACGTTTATAATAGAATAACTTAAATTTTTAAACTACCTATAAAATTTTTGTATTTTTCATACATTTTTCTCTATAAATATTGATTGAAGAAGTTATAATCAAATTTTTATGTAAACTATCTAAAACTATTTTTTTTCTTAAACCATGCAAGTTTATTTGTATTATTTAGAGCAGTTTCTAAAAAGACTAATTCAGTTCTTGGGCGAAAGGATCCCTATTAAGAGAAGAAAGTTGGAGTAAAAAATAAATAGAAGCATGTAGAGAAGATCTAGAAAGAATAGAAATAGAGAATTGGCGTGAAGCAGCTATAAACAAAAATATATGAAGGAAAGCAGTAGAGCGACTATAAGACTTGCACCTGTAATGCCTATTGAGCTGTTTTATATGTATAATTTAGTTTTCTTTCTTCTTCTATTTTTGTTAAAATTCTTTTTCTACAAAATAATTTTTAAATTGAGAATAAAGTACGATCATATTTCATTTAACACTTGCACAGCAATTATCACTAATTATTTTTTGTATTATTTTGTCTAGAGTCGAAAAATGTCTTGATTATTTCATAAATAACTTTTCCTCGAATTCCAATAATCGCAAATTTAGGTACATAAATCAATCTAATAACTGTTTATTCAACTATGTAGGTGAATACTTGACGAAACGCCGTGGAAAGAGGTAATCGACGGCAAAATATTTTCATCGGCCTTTCCACATCATCATTAGAATAACGGTAGGTAATCTATAATTAACGAGCAAAGTGAAAAACATAAAAACATCGCGGTGAGGTGAAGCGTGTTAATTTCAATACTGGCAAGAGGTGATGACGGATATTAAAAGCAAATTACTTCGTACCTCAAACGCCGCCGTCATATTGCAAATTAAAAAATTCGGCGTAGTTACAACCAAATAACGAGAATATTCAAAATATTTCACGCAATTTTACTTTGATGGAATATTACAAATTTAACAGTTATTGGAATAGTTTTTTTGTAGGTATTGAGTCATTTTGCAAGATCTAGTGCTACAAGTATCATTATAACAATTATAAAAATATAGGGTGTTCTTGGAAAAAATTCGGGAGTGAATAGACGAAACATAAAAAAAGTTCTGATACGATCCCTCGTTTAAGTTTCTAAATTATACATTCTAACATTATAAATTTTTAATGGATGATTACGTCCTCTTCGTTTAACTCGATTAAAGTTATGGTTTAGGAGATATGTAGATTTTTAGATCTTCGTACGAGACATTCCAAAAAAAATTATCATAAATTGTAATTATTTATTGAAAATACTTACAGGACGTATTAAAACACGATCAAATATTTCTAATTGAACTGCATACCTTCGACCATCGTGAGGAAAAAATTGAAATTTAGTTTGTTAGTCTACAACTTATCAAATAAAAGCCAAAAATATTATACCTAATTAAATGGAAGATCATTCAGTTATTCAATAACACATACAATATCAGTTAACCAAAACCTGACAGAGGAAATACAAACACCAACGGGTATCCCACAGAGAGACTCCTTAAGCCCGCAACTGTTCAACCTGTTAACGGACGAAATAATAAATCATGTCAAGAATACAGCAAGAGAATATTCAGACATACAGCAGCTCCTATATGTATTTTACGTAAAAGCTAAAACCTTTAACATGGAAGTATCCACCGCCAAAACTAAAACCCTTGTAATCTCTAAAGAACCAATGAGGTGCAAACTCGCTCTAGAAAATAAAACCATAGAACTTGTGATGTCATTTGATTACCTAGGCACACAAATCAGCGCAGAATCAGAACGGAATAAATGAAATAAAAGAACAAGCAAACAAATTCAGCCGAATACCAGGCGCATTCCGGGACATTATCTGGAATAATACCAGTATGAAAAGGGCAAAAGTTAAAATATATAAGAACTGCGTTAGACCCTATAAAAACAAGAGCGGACAACAAAAGAACTAAAAACATCATTCGAACATCAGAAATGAATTATACTCAGAAACATATGCGGATACACACCAAGAAACAGAAAGAGAAATAAAGACACGAATGTGAGGTGGAAGATATATTACTGTTCATCGTAATTTTCTTTATAACATACTAAAATTTTAACGAAATCAGAGGGGTGTAATCTAATCTAAATAATTACCTTTTTTCTTATGCTAATAATGTGATCTTCAATGTTATGTACAACAAATGCTTATTTATTTTTCGTTAGTTCTCCAAGAATTAGAGTTTGATTGTGTTCTGTAATTATTTTCAATGAATAATCATAATTTATGATAATTTTCTTCAGAATGTCTCTTTATGGTGAACGGATTCCTTAGAATGTACAACGATCTAAAAATCTACATATCTCCTAAATCATAAATTCTACTTAAACAAAATATACCTAAGACTGGGATATCGTTGAAAATGGCAAGAGAAATTATGAACTTAACTTGAAATGTGGCCTTTGAATTTCCAAAAAATCCTTAGAACTAATATCTTAATCAATCAGATCTTTCACTCGATTCACTCGTTAAAATAATCAGAAAACAAAGCACCAATATAAAAAAACTATGTTAGTGGAGATGATGGTGTTCTTTGTGGTGTTCTACAGGGATCGGTGATTGAAGGCGGTACGTTTTTATAATAAATTGTATGTGCACGGTGAATATGGAATTCTTTTCTTTTGATGACATTATTGGAAACAAAAGTTTGACCTTGACATCAAGAAAGTGATGATTTTTCCTGCATGGGTTATTGAGGTTAAAAGGAAAGCAGTAGTAAAGAAAACTAGCAAGCGCTCGCCGATTGACCGACTCCCTCCGAATTTCTAGAGGTATTATACATCGCTATTTTAAATCATTGGATAACATCTATTAAAGTTATCGAAGACGGTCAAACGAATTAACCGAGATTCAAGCGAAACATCGAGTACAGGTGTGTAAACAGCTCCTTGCCCTGCCGAAAGTTGACAGTTCATAAGACGTATTGGCGGTTTAGTGGACCTCAAGCGGGTTCTCTTACAACAAAATGATCCCAAACCATATACCGCGGAAGTTACGCGGAATAAGATTGATGAACTTGGTGGTATTGGTCTATTTATTCAAATCCCTGGCGAAATTTTTGTGCGGGAGGAAATTTGAATCCAAAGGAGAAGTTGGTAATGCAATGGGACAAGCCCATGGTCTCATAGAAGTTGTTGAACATTCGATTCAGTCAATATGTAGTAGATGAAAAATAGCAGTTCAATCTGTTCGAATTTTGGAAGAACGCATGGTCTAATGGTCCAATCGAAGGTAAAAGAAAATTAAGACCGGAATGTAGCTCAGTTGCAAAAGCGAAACATCGTTTTTCGAAACTAATTTGGAAAGAGCCAGAGCGACTAGTCAGACAATCTTTTGTCAAAAGAATCGTTTCATATCAAGGGAAAATAGTGATGTTTTGGAAACTCATAATGCATGGTCTTCGTACGCAGCTTATGCCCATTCCAGACACTTTATCAGGAGATGAATGTGTTCGAAACATTATTGTAGTTACCCTTCATTTATTCTCCGCTAAATTGGAGTTAATTTCATTTTGAAGGATTTCAATGCTATGCTCTAGAAGAGCACCAAATGCACTATAGATTTGAGATATTCAATGGACGGATACCGGTCATATACAAATTTTTTTCGGTTAATATTTGCCTCGTCCAATTTGCATTACATTTTAACAACCATGATCAGTTCGAAACACTTTGGTGATGTGTATACAAGAACTTTTAATCATGAAAAAAAACATGAAAGCTGTTTCTTATTCTGACCCTGTACTGGAGAGCCTTCCTTTATTTGGTTAATCGATTTATTACTGCCCATAAAATCCTTGAAGCATAACGATGTGACAAAAACATTCGCTAGGTGCATCCGAAAGGACCTTATGCGTTAGTATCCTGTGTGATTCACGTAGACAAAGCGACCATTACATTCCCCTCTTTCCCCGTCCGTGTCGCCAGTCGAATCGTGAAGGGCTAAGAACACAACACCCCTTCTTTCCTTACTTTCCCTGGTCTAGCCTGAGTCACCCTTCTTCCGTCGAAATGTCACATGGTCGCATGTGCTCTCTTTTTATTATTGTTCATTTAGAAAGGTAGTGGCTGGACCCCTTTATATGTCATTAATCAATGACAATTGACTGCGGGGGTACCGCCTTTTGCCTACTTTACTATTCGGAAGAAGGTATAAGTTAAAACGCGAAGGGTGAGGGATGTTTATAATTCTTTAGGTTCTCAACGGTGGCAATGTACCATGAAGCCATCTATTTGTCGAATAAAAATATACAGTGAACAAAAATGATTATGTATGAAGGGATAGGAAAATTTAGAAATACTCCAAAGCTTTTGCGACGTACTGTATACAAGGGTAGAGTGATATAATCACAAATTTATGTTACGAGGGTTGATACTTAAGATTTGACATGTGAATATACCAAATCTGATATTGATGTCAAAAAGTTTAACATAAAGGTAAAAAGTTTACCTTCAGTCTCTGAAGACGATAACTTGATTATCGAAACGCGTTTAAAGTTCAAATTTTTATTCTAACGAACTGAAGTAATTTGACAAGGTGGATAAAAAAATCGATCATAGATACGTGATATACATAAAAAAATAACGTATTTACTTCTTTACTAGATAATTTCAGCGAACAAAACCGAAATATCGGAATTTATGACTTTATTTTTGAAAATTATTGTCTTAACTTATTGAGAAATATTGGAGAAAGTACGAAATATCTCGGAAAGTTTATCTGCGATTATCAAGAACAATTTAAAATACCGTCAAAGTATTATTCCAAGATATTCAAAAGTTGTGACTTGTTCTATTCTTTATTTTGTTGCTATTGGTCTGACTTTGTTTCTATTTGTAGTTTTTCTATCTATTGAATCCAAATTTATCGTATTGTTCCCATCTTTCTACTATTTTCCACCATAATTACGATATCGTTTGCATAGGAAGTCTTCTAAGTTTGTTGGGATCATTTTGAGTATCCTATATTCGTTTGCAGGTGTCTCGTCCGTTTCTTTATATAGTATTTCATCCATTATTAGTATTAACAATAATAGGCTTATCTCCTTGCTTTAACCTTTTTTTTTTATCATAAGGCCTTCTGATCTTTGACCATCCAGTTGTACTTTTCCTTTTACTCTTTTATATAAGCTTTTTCTGATAGTTATTATTTTTTCATATTTCTAATTTATTTAATATCTTCCACACGTCGTTTCTTTGGATTGAGTTGAATAATGTTGTTCTTTCTATTATATTTTTTAGTAATAAAATATTATCTATTGTTTGTCTTCCTTTTCTGAACGCTCTTTGTTCTCTTCAACTTTCTTGTCTACTTCTTCTTTCAGTCTTCCTTTCCTTTCCTCCCAATCTTGTGGTATTGTTTCTGACCTTCATGCTTCCTCTACCACGTCGTACCTTTATCTTCCAGATATTTAACTTTTTTGAGTTCTACCTCATCAACTTAGAACAGAAATTCAATACTGAAAACTCCCGATTAACTCAATCAATCACTAATATGTATTTTCAAGAGCCATTATTAAAAAAAACCGGTTAGTCAAAGATAATGTCCAAAAATTTTTAATATACGTCCAATACTTCTTAGCAGAATTGCAAAAATTCGGAATCGAAATAAAAATAATACCATTTGATGATGTGAAACATGGAGAGCTGTACTCAAAGATTTCGTCGTTATACCATCATCATATCTCATAATTTTCTTTCAACGGTTTTATCCATCAAATGTAATGTAGTTACGCATTTAAAAGATGACCTCAACACCACACTGAGCTCTGCTTTAACAAACATTTCAGCACCTTAATTGCATTTTGAAAGAAAAATAACTCCCACTCTCTCTCTTTCTCTCCACTATTGGGGAGCTGATTTGCTTAATGCTTTGTCATGTGTAACGAAAGTATAATACTTCAATTTAGTTGGCTGTCGCCGGCATGCATTTTTCCAGCCACTACCTTTCTTACAACCAGACGACCGCTAATTAGTGAGGGAGCCGGGAAGATATTAGTACATTTTTATATTGCATGTCTAGAAAATATCTGTTGATATTTTGAAATACATAAATAAAGAATTTATTTAAGATTCTACAGATCGGTTGGTGCTCAGAGATACTTACCGAAAGAATCTAAGCAGGCTCGACTGGTGCTACCACACAAAAAAGTGACAAAAGTAAACAAGCTTCAGAAGAAGCTTCTTCATATCAACCTACCTATACTACATTACTCAATAAGTCGTGTGACAGATGGCGCTGCCATCATCAAATCCGTTTATGAAGTACCAACTTTCGAAAGACTATGTGTAAAATAACATTTGTAAATGGTTTGCTAAATTTAAGCGTGGTCGTACAGACACCGATGATGATGATGATGATGGTGAATGTTACTACAGAAGACATCAAAAAAATCCTCAAATTGGTTCAATCTAATCGTAAATTGGAATTGCGTGAGATAGTTAAGGCCATAAAGATATCAGAAGGCAGTGTATTTACAATTATTCGTGAACATTTGACCATGAGGAAGCTTTTTTCAAAATTGTTACTGCGTTTATTTACAATCGATCAAAAACAACAACGTGTTAATGATTCAGAGCAGTGTTTACACGTAATAAATCAGATTTTTTGTTCGTTATGTGACGATTGATGAAACATGGATCCACTTCACTCCGGTATCAAATCGATCATCAACTGACTGACGATTAGATATAACCACAAATTCGTTATATCTAATAGGAAATTTGAATGGCAATGCACCGATTCACGAAGCGATAGCAACGATGGTTAAACTGAACGAATTACACTTTTAATTGCTTCCTCATATACCTTATGGTCCAGATCTGGCCCCCAGTGACTACTGACTATTCGCGGATCTCAGAAAAATTATCTTCTATAAGCAATTCAGCTTAAACGAAGAAGCAGTTGCTAAAACTGAAGCCTATTTTGAGGCAAAAGACAAATCCTTTTGGAATTGCTCTTGAAGGAGATTATATTTATGAATAAAATCGATTTTTGGCCAAAAATGGTTTTTTTGCAGAGAAAGCTGGAGCTGAAGAATATGGCTTTAGAAAAAAGGAGCAAACCTGAGCAAACTAAATAATAAAGGAATTGATTAAGCTCCATTTGGGCCCATATCTTTCTGAACGAGATTTTATAGTCGAGGAGATGAAAGAGAATATAGAAATAAAAAGCGGTATCCCACAGGGCTTGTATACTTTGAGAGAGGTGATGAGCTTTACGTATAAAGCGAATATGATTGTGCCAAATTGGATGAAGAATAACTCCCTTAGACTAGCACCAGAGGACACAGAAGGTGTGAAACTGTACACTAAAAAAAGTAAAGGAAGCAATTGACGCCTTGTTCAGTGTTATGTTCAATGTGGGTGGCCCAAAAACTTCTGATATTTATTACTGAATCTCAAATCTTTTATGCTTCTCCTGTGTGGGGTTACTAATAATAAAATATTGATAAGAAGATTGATAGAATCCATAGACCTACGTCAATTAGAGTAGCTAACATGTGTAGGATAATATCGGCAATGGTATTCCCCTTAAAAAAACCTCTTACTTGATAAGAGAATAGTCATTTACAATGGAGTAGATGGGAACAGTTAATTATTGCATACTTGTTAGCAAGAACGCTAAGAAATTGCTACGAACGGAGGATGGACATACCAATCCCAGTTATAGAAGTGTGGATGAGAAAGAAAAACCTTGTTGATACATAACAAGGGATGAAAATTCATGGCTACTGAATTGAGTATAATATATCTGTGATTGAATCGAAGTAATGCGAAAGCGGTTCTAATGGAGTGAGGCATAGGAAATGAGGAGAGGTTTTTAGTAGGTAATGATCCGACACTACTTGCAATAACAACACAACTGTCTTATGAAAGATTCCCTTTCTTTTTACGTAAATAAAATTTTATAATAATGGTTTTTTAATAATTAGTTTTGGGTTCTATGAATATAATAAAAAAAATACATATTCCAAGTCGAGCTCCCGCTCTAAATACCAAAAGCTCAAGCGAAACAATTTTGCAACGCGTCAAAAAAATTGTCATTTTTCTATTTGTTTTTTTGTAACAAACTCGAGTAAACTTATTAATACGAACTAACTGGTTATGTCAAAGCCAAACATCGACATCGTTAGGAACTGCTTCCAAGATGGAATACTAATAAGGAGAAGCCATGCCACTTCTGATTGATATGGACAGAGAATGATAATAAGCTAAGATTAAGGAAGAGAATTGCATAAGGATCCGAACGTTCATAGCTTTTTGGAACAGTAGATTTATATAACTTCGAAGAATACTAACCATCAACACAAAAAGTAACATTGGAAAGATCATAAATTAATGGGTGATTATAACTAGAATGAATAATACCCTTCAACATAATATGTTGGATTTAAACTACAGCATTTGAAGCTCATCTTAATCAGCACAAACAAGCCATAAGTTATACATCAAAATTCAAATAAAATATTTACAGAATGTGTAGAGTATGATTTTTAAGAAGACAAGCAGCACTAATGATAGGATAACGGTGTTCCAAAATTAACGCAAAGTTTAAATTTGTCGTTATTTAGGCAGTGAAATATTGGCAACCCAAAGTTTGTGGTTGGTAAAAATGGTCGTGTCTTCATTTGAAAATTCCAAACAGAAGTGGCCGTCCAAAAATAAATCGTGCAAATGTCAATATCGAAGCAGTAGCCGAAAGTGTCGATGACAAACCAGGAAACTCAATTCGTTGTCGTGAACATGAAGAATTGCGAATTTCACGAAGCTCTCTCTCTAGTGCATACTCACTAAAGATCTGCGTCTTTATGCTTACAAAAATAAGATAATGAACGTATGAACCAGAGAAATAGAAAATATGAAAATGGAGCTGAATCCTCGTAAAACCAAAGATCTAGAGGTTGGAAGGATAGAGGTAGCAATAACAAATATGAATTAACTGTACTACATAATAATCCACAACTGTGATATAAAAATATTGATATACGTAAGTGGAAATTAGAAAAAACCGACGTGACCAAAATAATCATGACTAAAATAAAAAACCTAAGATGAATATAGGATAAACAAAGTGAAGAGTTAAGAACAAATAATAGGAACAATAAAGAAAAAACAGCTTAATTGGTATTGACATATCCTCAAAACGGAGACAGAGTTCCAATAAAAGGATTAAAAGCAGAAATGATGAGATACTCGTGGAAAAAATAGAAGATAGACCAAATAAGGGAGAAAGGAGAAATAAAAATGGAATAATTATAATGTAAAAATAAATAGAAGACAGAGAAAAATGAAAACATATACTACAAGAGGAGAGAGAATCAAACTAAATTGGTAACTTTTTTGATGTATAATAGATGTAATAGAGTTAAATTTTTGTATTTAAATTCATCATTAGGAATTTTTTAAATGTGCTATTTACCAATGCATCTACAACAAATTAAAATTGCAGAATTGCTCTTCGTATTATTTTCCTTTTCTGTTTAAGCTCAAAAACAATAGGAAGCACTCCAGATTTGGTACATTTTTACCAAATAACCAATCCAATTCTCACGAGGCGCCTCCTAGAGCCTTTCGATATAAGGCGATAGGAGGCGAGCGCTCGTTCACACTCTCGCACTCGCTTTCCCTCCTGAAGCTTCGTGTAGACTCTAGATCGAGCTTGAAAACCTTACCCAACAAAAAATGATACAATCGCACACAAGATTCACAATAATGGATTTGAAATGGTAATATTTTTCTCCACTTCTCATCTAAATTTTAGATGATAGTTATATTCTGATTATTGGGTTTGGGATTGATTACATCTTATGTTTTCTTACGTAAACCTCACTTAAATATTTCAAGGGAGAATTAAGATTAAATTCTAAACATATTACAAGAAGTTACGGCTAGTACTTTCATGTTGTAGTAGCTTGGTATTGCAAGATTTAAGTTAGAGTAAGTATCCAAGACCCATGCGTCTTTTTTGCAATTTTTATCTGTTCCTACTTGTAGAATCGAAATTTTTTGAGTTTATAGGGAAAAAATTTCGTTTAAACGTTCATCAAGAATTGATTAATTAGATGTTCAAAAAGAATAATATTGTAGGTATTTGGAATCTTAAGAACTCAAGATTTTTCTCCGGACAATTGACTCCTATAAAAATCTATCAAAAAAGTGCAAACTAAAAGCTACATTGGGCCCTTCAAGACTGAAACTAACCTGGCGTTGATCTTGCGTTTAACCATCACCAGATAAACAGATACCAGATACCAGATAACATTAATTAATTAATTTTGAAAAAGAAAAACAAATAGAAACGGGAATCGTTCCTTGTACTATTCCAAACAGTAGGTTAAGGTTTCAGTTTATCTTCTACCTCTGAAGACGATGATTTAGTTAACGAAACACGCGTCAGACAGTGTAATTGTGAGTGTTGGTGTATTGGTAATGTACAGGTATGAATATGAATAGTAAACACATAAGAAGATGATTTTGATTACAAAATAGAATACAAAACGCCTCATTATGAATAAATAATTGTGTTTACACTGATACAATAATTAGTTAATGAAACTGTGAATAGATACGACGAAAAACGTAAAAGGTTGGTTGTTTTTAATTTAATAAGAATTTATCAACAATCTATACATAAATATTAGCAATCTTCCTAAATATAATAAATCTAGAATCTTATTTTGAGGCACTTTTAGGATAACATCCCTGGAAAATTTATATTTTTCAATTATAATTTTTGGCTCTTAAAAGCGCTTTTGTATTTCGCCATTAAATAATAGACCGTCTGAACGGAGACATTATGAGAACCACAACATCATAACATAATTTGAATTCGAATTATGGGAGCATTTACGTCAAATTTTCTCGGTGTCGGATTGCTTGCAAGCTTGTGTACTAATCATAAAGTATCAGCTAAATAGACCTCTGACATTCTTTGTATTCTTCTGGAGCCACGGTTCACTAAGTTTCCAGGATCGTATTGGATCTATTCTAAACGAAATATTCGAAAAGTTGAATTAATTTTTTTAATAAATTAACAGATCAGTTAGACTCGATCAAAATCTTACATATACTGTTTATGATGCCGAATTTGGAAAATTTCTCGTTCATTTCCTAGAAAAATCTTCAAAATAAGAAAGGGTTTGATCCCACTCCAATGACTTTCATTATATATTAGACCAGGCGCTGGATGGACTCGAGTACGCAAAATTTGTATGGTTTTTAACTCAGAAAAGCAAGCGGATTATGATTCTGAACGTTGCCCGGAGTCGTTTTAGTCCATTTTCTTTTTACACCTCACCCCCTTATACATCTAGTAAATAGACTGAGCATGTGCTTTGGTATCATTATAACGATTGTTTTAGTGAGAATATCCAATTTATTTTTTCTTCAGCTTTAACATTTATAAGAAAATCATCATTTGGTGATTTCCTCTTTTTCTATTTCATTTAATCCTAAGCCAGATTATCATGAGATATGGTTCTTTGATGTGTGGGTATAAAATAACCTTTTTTCCGTGTTTCTAAATCTTTTATTTGATCTTCTAAACTGCTTGTTTCATTATTCTCGTCTTTTTTCTCCATAATTTGTACCAGATTTTATAGATTTGAATATTCTTGATGGTATTCTGTTCATTGAAATCCGGAAAATGTATTCCATCCATTCCAATAGTAATTCTCCATTAAACTCAGTACATTAAATGCAAAACATGTGATTTGAATGCATCAAGTGAAGAAAAACGTTGACCTCGCAATTTATTTTTTATCTATGGGAATTAAAAGATGTAATTGAGTACCAAACAAGGAATGTACGGCGGATGAGATACCAATTCAATGTTTTGACTGTTTAGAAACGTTTTCGTTTGAACTGATGTGTGAGAGTTCGCATTGTCGTGGTAGAGATTGATTCGTCTTCTGCAATTAGCCCAATATTGGCGAGTTATTCCGATAAAAACGGACGACTTCTGTTGGATTTGGCTTCGTCAATCGACACGAGTTTAATTTGAGCAATTGTCATATTATCCGGTATCCAACGTGGACAAACCTTTTTGACAACCAAAAGTGAATCAATATTGAATGTATACGAGTGAAATTAGTGCCAATTTTGAACGACCATCGCACGAAAATTTGATTCCAATTTTTGACCAAGATTGTTCCAAGTATCTGTAAACAACTCAAATAGTACCTTCACCATTAAAAATATCAATCTTTAGATGGCAATATCAGATTTGACATATTCACAACATTGTTGCCATATCTCAACATTCAAGTAGCAACACACATCTTGTTTAGTAATTCTGCCATTTATTTTTCCCTTACCTTTCATATATTTTATCATATCAGCAGTTATATTATCTTCTGCTGTTGTTTTCACTAGCTTTAATATCTTTTGCTTTTCTAATTTTCTCGTCTTCTAAATAAACAAGAATGATTACACCTTTTAAACACAAAAAATGTGGTCCTCATGGTTGTATAAAACAATTTTTGTTTCATGATATAGACAGATACCTCGAATGAAGTTTCATTTCTTATTATTGACAACGTTGTTGATATTACTTGACATACTATTCATTATTAATATTAAAACAAGTCTCAAAAATACACTGTGTCTGACGCACTAGTCACAGCTCAACTTCGATCTCTGAAAACGATAACTTAGTTATCGAAACACCCGTCAAACAGTATAATTGGGGGTATTGATTTGGTAGTTATGGTGAATAGTGTATTTAGTATTATTATTAATAATAATAATGTCTATTCTTACTATAGCAGAAACATCCGTATACTAAATCCAATTCCTGGTGTCAAATATTTGTAAATGGGCTAATTCCTTCCTGGAATGTTTGATATGTGTTTCCTGTTGGACTTGCGCCAACACGTCCTTGATTTATTTTATAAAATATGCAATGATGAGATAATATGCAATCAACAATTTTTCTTTTTGTAATTCTTATTATGATATATTTTATACATAATACAGGTACACTACCAGTCAAAAATTCATACCCTCCCTATAATTTGCTTTATAGAAAACAAATTAAAACAATACCATCAATTTTAGTATTTATATTTTAATTAACATAAATAGATAAGAATATAGTAATAACAAAAACCACAGTCTGTATTTAAAGTTTGGATTCATCGATGTAACCTCTTTTTTATTATGATATATGTGTACAATTTTTGGCATTCTATTCGTCGGTTTTCATGATATTCGAAAGATGTGAATTGGAAGTATGACAACCACTCAATCGGGTCCAAGCTGGGCGACTGTTACGGACAAATTATTACTTTTAGTACATTCTTCGTTACCAATTCTTTCAAATATTTTTTACACACATCAATGAATGCTTGGGATCGATATCATAGTGGAAGATAAGTCGATAAGCCCTTCAATTTTTAACAGATTTATAGTAGCCCTTTCTTCACAACATCCCTGAACCGTTTTCCACTTTTCATGCGTCCAATTTTCATGTTCTGCACCCAATACAACCTCTTAATTTTATATTGATATTTACTGCTTCCTTCCCACAAAGATCAGCAGCTTCCTATCTCCTTTTTAGTGTAGTACTCAAAGGCAGATCTCTAGATTAATTGATCTGAGCTGCTATGTCTGAGCCGTCGATCTTCAGCAGTTGTGGTTTTTAGATGTCTTGGTCCAAAAAGTATAAATCAAAGCACGTCCTTGGACACTGTTTTTGGTTCGTAAGACACCGGCACCGTTTAGACATATGCTTCAAAATATCAAAGAGAAATTTGTTAAAATGTATTATTTCGAAATTAAATGAATGGATTATGGGATATAGAAAGTACTTATTAATATTTTGTTGATTGATTTGAATCGAAATCAAAAGTAAAAACTCCAGTCACGTAGAAAAGATATGAGCTTTTCAGACAAAGAAAAGTATAATTTTGGAAAAACAATTCTCTCTCTTTGTCTTTTGAATATACCCCAAATTATATTTGAATGGATTTAAGTGAATAGTGCCAAGACAACCATCGGTCAGTTTTTTTTTGGAAGTGTGCGGTATCTGCAAATTATTCGCTATAATTTTTCTATTCCTGGACCGACTAAACCACCAGTTTCGGTATATACTATGTAGCAAATATTAGAATATTGTCCAAGAGCTTTCCGAAGTAGCTCAATGATAATATTTAGTTTCATATGTATCAGCTTAACAAACAACTTAGATAGGATACATACTATAATCCAGTTTCATATATGACAGAGTAATAAAATGATGAATCATTCGTAATCCATAGGCGTATCAATAATTTTCTCAAGTAACTCCTTATTATTTTCGTTTCAAATAATATTTTTCTGAATATAAGGAATATATCGGGGGTACACTTAATTAATCTGTTTATAAATAGTTGAAGGTATAAAAATTCAGTTTATTCTAAAATGTATTATTTTTCCACATGGTATGTTAGGATCATTATGTCCATACTCGTTATTAGGTATAAGGGTTTAAAATTATTTTTAAATAACCTCATGTTCATAAAGAATATTTTTAATATTCTGTCCTGGTAGTCACTGAAACGGGTACATTCAAAAATCAATAAACTACATTTAACAAAACCTCATCTAAATATAATTCGAGGTCTGGCTAATAAATAATGAGACTGGTTATTATAAAAATTATTCTACATTTGAATGCTTCCTTTCAATATACTTCCGTCCCCTCGTCAGACACCTTTCCATACGTTTTTTCCATTAATCGAAGCGGTGTTGGAAGTCTTCTTTGATGAGTGCCTTTAGGAGCTCTTTGCTTTTTTGCTTTACAGCTTCCATCGACTGAAATCGGGTCCCTTTTAAAGCAGATCTTTTCCTAACCTTTCAAGGAAACCTGAGCAGACCCGTTGAAGCAAGAGGAGTCAGATTTTTTGGCACCAGCTTCGGACAGATTTTGTCAAGTGTAATTTTTATAGCCGTTTCTTTATCGGCCTTTACAGCCTCAGCAATCATCCGGATGCTCATTAGACGATCTGCACGCACAATTTGGTTGATTTTGGTTACTGTTTCTGCAGTTGAAACAGTTACAGGGCGACCCCTCTAGGCGCGCAGTATCAATATTTAATAACCAGGCCTCGTATATTTTTTCTTTGGCTCCTCATTTATTCTATAGTTCTTAAGTATGTTATTTTTTCTTCACATTATAATATCAATTCTTTCTATCAAAATAGATTTTCTGAAAAGCTTTTTCCAGCGAAAATCTATTTCTTTTAAACATTTCCATAGTGTGCTTCCACTTAGTTCATGGTAATCCTCACCATCTCGAACTGCAAAAGGAACTTTATCTACGATAGAAAATTCTTTCCTGAAGAAGAAAGCACATACTTCACGTACTTCAAAGTAATGAATCTGTAAATCGTAGATTTCTCAACATCAAACGTACTACTAACTAATTGTGACATCAACATAAATGTTTGAGAATGATTTAAAATAATTGAATGTTTTTTCTTCCAACATCACACTGGAATTCACACTATACTTTGCAACTTACAACTTACAACTGTTAAGAATAAATAACTTGCAGTTCATTATTGTATGAAAAAACCTAAAATCTATTTCGTTAGAACTTGTCGGGTATATTTTTTGAACTAGAATAAACCAAAATTTCTAACTTTTATTAGCAATTGATACTTGTAGATATTCGGCTATATAATCATTAATAATTTTGACCATCCAAACTTCGTGAAGAGATGTTGGCATCCGGAAAGGGATTATATAAGAATATAAATAATAACTAGATTCAAAAAAAGTCGTTTTGTTATTTTATTATCCACAAATTTTGGTTTCCATATTCTTGATGTTTTTTTTTATTAGAAATAAAGAAGAATGAGAATATTAACTGCTCTAGAATTCATTATTTTCCAAAAATGGCCGTTTCAAGTAAAAGTAATGAATAAAAACGGTAACATTAATTTCGAAAATTATACCGAAACGAAACGGGTAGTTATTAATTATAGCAAACAGATATTATTTCAACGTAATTTGCCGAAAGTTTCTTAAATTAATTAGAGAGTCGTCATATTTCTTACGGTTCTTCGTAATTAAACAATAATACACATCGGGTATTTACTTTTTCAAAGTTGGTGGATTCCAAGGCGTGGAAATTGTGGAAAAGGGTTTCGCTTCATTTCCTCCACCCTCGGAAAAACTTCCGAGCATTCGGGCCAACATCTTTTATGCCACAAGGTAATTTTACAAGTAATTAGAGGCAATTACACCATGTCATTATACCGCAATGCTCAGAAATATATCTTCCGAGTCTACTTGGAAAGTTTAAGCTGATGCCGTTGGAAAGAAAAAGGAAAATATTATCTTACGACTCAACCGAAACTTCACACGTTTACTCCAATTTTATAGTTTCGGGGTTAAATTGAGGAGTCAATTTTTGGAAAGTGGTAATAAGTTTAATGGAAAAGGAAAACTATGCCGATGAAATTAATTAAAAGCTCAAGTATAAATCCAAATGATCATTTGAAAAAAGTAAACCCATGTCGCAGATATAAATAAGCTTAAACTGCAGACAGGCCAAGATTCATCATTGTTTCAAATCCTATTTTGATTCCGATATCTTTTGGAATAGATTCGATTATATACTCATCACGATTTGAGGAGAGTTTTAAAAAGCTCACTCAATTCCAGCAGGTATAAGCAATAACAAGTTTTGCCACGATAGGACGCAATCCAATATCATGGTGGAATGTAAATTAGCAATCAAAAATAATAAAATAGCTTTTCATAGATATAAATCAGCACAGAAACCACTATCAACCTTCTTCTCGAAGTGTGTAACACTACGGAATATCAGAACACTACATCTGGGAGCGTTTGAAATAGAAGACGAAGATCTCTCGTAGCTACGGCCATCCTACATTCTGGACTTTCTAAAAGGAGCAAGCAAGAAAGGGAAACGCAATAGATTGCGCTGTATATGACACCCCAATATCTATCTACATACATACCTCAGCTTACTAATTGGCACTACAGTCCTTGAAAAACCTTGTCCTTCATTCCAGTCCAGTCAAGTCCATATTGTACTTTTTCCTTCAGATTCGGATGCATACGATCCTTATATCCCAATATATATCTATTCGGATACCTACTTCTTTCAGATCGTGTACTCCCTAGTCCTTTCATCTTATGCTTGGTCGTCCTGGTAGTCTTCGGCTTTTGCCGATATGCAAGACTTGATCCCAGGCTCTCCAAATGGGGCGTAAATCTCAGCGTTAGTCCTGTCCCACGAGTTGAATGTCATTTCGTGTTTAGCAGTCATTGCGCAGGTTTCAGAAGCATCCAGGACAACTGGCCTTAGTACAATAGGGTAGATACTCTCCTTTGAGCGGTCTTTAGAGTAGGCGGGATTTTAGCATCTTCTGGGCACTGTAATAAGGCTTTTTTTCAGCTTTCATTCTTTCCCGAATCTCTAGTGCAGATCGTTGTTATCATTTATGAGAGATGCAGTGTTTGAGGTTGTGCCCTGCTCCATTGGATTTTTCTTTGAATGTCTGGAAGCTCTATTTCCTTTCTCGTTAGAAGGTCAATATCGTTTGCGTAGGCCTATCTTAATCGGTTGAGTAGGGTTCTTTCCGGATTGATCTGCGATCTTCTAAATATTCATTCCAGGGTCAGGATGAAGAGAATACAAGATTCAACCAAATAGTGGAGTAATTTAGTGAGAAGGTATCTATACCCTTTCTATATATAATATAAAGTCTATGACAAATAGTAAAGATCCAAAGCGTTGAATAAAGTAAAGTAAAGTAAAGTAATATCAAGCAATAAAAACATCTTCAAGAAAACATGCATACAAGTCATCAATGCCGCCAGAATTACCAGGAGTTTGCGCTACAAATTCTTTTCGCGCAAGGTACAACTGAAACAAGGGCGGATACAAGCAGAACAAAACATTTTGTCCGAACAATAGGGATGGAAACCCTTAGATCAATAGACGGAGTAATCATCTTGTACAGAAAACGCAGTTCCGATATCAGACAAGTCTGCGACCAGATAACAGATGTAGTCAGATGGGTACGGAGGAAATGACGAGAGTGGAAAGCTCATGTGAATAGAGTAGGGAAGGATCGGATATTTCAAGATCGATATTTAAGATCATAGGGCAAGCCCTAGAATAAGTGGAAGAAGAAGGAGATGAAGAAGATGATGATGATGAAGAAGAAGAAGTTTCATAGTGTGTTACTGGAGTTATTGCTAGCGTAGGTATATTAAAAATAAGTTATGGAAAGTGGAAAATATTCAGCATCTCAAAACCAAAAACATATATAGAAAGAAGGAAAAAAAATAAGCGAATTGTTTTCAAAATAGACAGATAGATAAAAATCACTGTGTATGTAAGTTTTTCATTCGTTAACTTTCAAGAAATTTTTATTCTACTTTGCTGTATAAAGATCAAGTAAAAATTTGGTCTGTATAAAAACAATTGATTATAATTTCTACCTCGTACATAAAAAAAAACAACATTGATGGTAGGTTCAGAATTCTCAGCACGTAAAATATTATTTTTTTTTCTTTATGTGAAAGGTCACTTTCCTTGTAACGTAGTGTCTATTATTCACCGCTGCAGTGGACCTTGTGATTTTATTGCTCATCTTTTCTCTTTTGTCCTCATGTGGTGGTTATATCTGTAGATGTAGAGTGTGGTTCATAAATAACAAGAGAACCGACACAGATAATCGAGGACATTAAGTTTTGTGTAAACAAACGTTGAATTTCAGGAGTGGATGATCGATGATTAGCAATTCGGTAGTACTGCGAAATTATTTTGTAGTTTCGTATTGGTATCATTCAAAAAAATGAATTAGTTAAAATCGTACATGTAATAGTCAGCTTTGATTATGTACAATAAAAAAAATTTACAATGTAAACGTGAAATTTGGAAAAGATATAAAGAGGACACAACCTAACTTAACCTAACCAAATATGGAACACATTCATTTAAAAATATGTGTATTGAAACATTGATGTAAAATCTTCATTTTTTTTTCAAAATTTTAACGTTTATTTAAGAAAAACATGTACAATAGTATTATTCAAAGTATTGAAGCTATGACATTTTCCCATCTTTCTAGCAATTTGTGGATTCCATCTTAAAAGAACTGCGCCGGCTTGGCAACCAAGAATTAATCAAGCTAATATTTGATATCTTGCTCAGATGTGAACCGTGTTCTCTCTTCACACGGATTAATTGTGTTCGGTAGCATTCCACATTGATGTTTTTACCCGGATTTAACAGCTCATATTTCATTTTTATAACTATTGAAGCTTTTGAATTCTTTTCAATAGCAAAGTATAGCTAATGTCAACAACTTCATTATCTGTATCCGTGCCAGACATGTTTAAGAAAATAATCCAACAGACTTCAGTAATGCAGCGCTCGCCTCTCTCCTTTTATTTGTGGTGTATTATGATTGTTTTGGTTTACTATTTTTCTTCAATAAATAAATTTTAGTTCCCAGTCAGATAGTCTTTCATAAGAATTGATATTCGGCCTCATTTAAAATAAAAGCATATGATAGGCGTTGATAAGATCAACTTATATTATGGCTCAATTATATTTTGTTAAATATATAGAGACATAATGGAAATGTGTGAAAGAGTAAAGATATATCGTCAAAAGTTATTAATTATAAAGAAGTTTGTTTGGTATTGGGTATTTAACATGACACGATAAAAATGAAATTTCCGATATTCTACTCTCTTTTACGTTTTCACAAAACAGAAAAGGAACTAGAGGAGCTTAATTTTCTAGAAATTGTTGCCATTACTTAACATTGGATAAATAATAATGAGCCTGTTCTCGTCAAAAGCTATACCATAGTAGCCAGATTCAATAGAACTAAATTATCTCATGTGGCGATCTCAAAATTGATTATTCCAGCTGGTCAAGAATGTCTTCATTCAATTTTTGATTCTTTTGGTATGGTCACGCAATCAAAATAACTAAGACCAATTCTAATACTATATACGTTGTGTAATCGTTAGTCTTAAATTATCAAATTTTTTTCATATCAATTTATAGGAATTTCCATATTCTATAATTAGAATTTTTTATTTTTATAACCGCATCAGCATTCGTCGTTCAGGAAGCATTTACTTTGGAACAGATTAGAAGAAGAAAATATTGAGAGCCAGCCATTTTAATTAAACCACCGATGGTAATGGGTTGAACTTTTCCAGTTGTTCCGCAATTACCGTCCCCCGCCGAACTAAATTGGAGTTGGCGTTATTCTTTCCATTTTCAGGTTATTCTAAGAGTGTTACTGTTGATCTTTGGTATTAACGGAAATTTTTCGTACAACTACCTATATGAAATTTGTCATTACATTCCAAATAAAGGAAAAGAAAGTTAAGGACTCGTTGATGTTGATTAGAAAGTTGTTAATTGAAAGTATACAGTATATCAAATGGTAACGACAGTCAACAAACTTCCCAATCAACTACAATATTTGAAATCAGCAAAACTCGTATGATTTTTCTTAAACCTATGGTAGTCGTGCAGGATCTATTTGAGCCAGACCGTGTAGTTTGTTTTGTAGTTTGGATGCGCAACATCCTGGAGGGTACATTCCTAGCGCGAGCAGCCTATGTATGTACATCATCCCTGAATAAACTACGGTAGATAAAAACCTTTCGGCATCCAGATACAATTGTAGATTTAAGCATTTAATATATACCAGAATGGATCCAGAAGAAGAAATGAAGATCAGAATTGAAATTGATCGAAAGACATTTATCAAGTACTCTTCAAACAGAAATCTAAACCTCCACGTCAGAATAGGATTCATGGAATGTTATGTGTGGTCAGTACTGATGTACGTAGTAGAAACTTGGACCTTGAAAGCTTAATTTATCAAAAAACTTGAAGCATTTGAGATATGGCTCTATAGAAGATACTCTGGACTGACAGAATCACCAACGACGAAGTACTAAGTCGCAAGAAAAAGCTGATTAAGATAAGAAAAACATCTTAATCACGCAACGACAAATACCTACTGCTACAAAACATAATGCAGAGCAGAGGAAGGGGAAAAAAGGCATCAGCAAGTAAAAGGCCCTGAGAAGAAATAGAGGATAAGAATTTAGAGCTTGTGGACGCCAAATTGTTTGATACATAAATTCGGAAATTTATGTTGGACAACAACCCTATAAATGATGCAACCGATTTCTGGAACGCGAAGAAATATTACGATTGTTAACTGGTTTACCAGCTGTGAGCTCGTGAATAAAATACTTTGGTGTCATTTGTACCAATTTAAAAAAAAATTGTATATGTTTTTTAATTCAATAACTATAATATGTGAATAGATATATCAGAAAAATGGTAATTTTCAGAGTACGATTTGCCTTTTGGCAAAGGGTTCACGAAAAATCCCTTAAATAGTTTCATGTTTACAAATATGTTAAAGATCTCAACTTTCTATATGCTTTCAAAAAATATGATTAGTTCTAATTTCGTTTAAAAAATCCCAAAATTAAATCGGATTTGTAAAATCGATTGCAGCCTGTTTGGATACACAAGCTGTAGAATAATTTATTCCAATCATTTTAGAAAACTCATGGTAACAAAAAAGAAAATTACAATGGGGTCCACAAGACCCCAGGATTATGTTTCCGTTTATTCTTGTAAGTAATGTACATGAAGGTTGAGCTCAAATATTTAGGCAGCACATTTTTTTCTACCAATCACATTAACGCCATCTGTGATTATTTATATTGTAGATTTTCAATTAAATTTTTATTACCATGCAGAGATGTTTTTCATCTCTCATCTTATGGACATTGCCGAATGTAAATCAGTTATTCAAATGCAATCCCATTACATTTTCTATGATTTGATATGATCATATATCTCTGCATAAATATAAACAGGGAACTAACTCTCACCTCCCTCGAGACTGTACGTGTGAGATTACATCTTGATTCTATGAATAGGTAAATTTTTCCTCGGCAAACAAACTCCAAGAAGGTGGTTTATAACCTGACTGCCCGTGGGAGCTTGAAGCTTATAAAAACCGTATAAACCAACCATATGGGACAACACACACATCACGCAGATAACACATATGCCTGTTAGTTAGACAGTGTTGCCAAAACCAGAGGTCTAAGAGACGATGGATACGTTAATCAGAAAAATTCAGAAGATAAATAAATTTTCTAAATTATTTCAAATATCCACTTAGTTATCTATGTTTTATTAAGAATTTATTTATTCGTTATTTAAGACAAGTATTGAAATTTAAATAATAAACGGAATTGGTCTTTCTTCGTAGTATTTAGAAAATAATAAGGAATTCAAGAAGGCGGGCATACTTATAGTGTATATTCATGAATCAGAGAGTCTTCTTCTTTTTCTTCCTCTTTCAATACCAGGTTCCCTTCAATCATGTACATTTGGCCCTCTTTCTGGATATTCCAAAGAAGCTGAACTCCAGCTCTCGTACCACCTCTTTGGTCTCTGAGTTTTGGCCCACTTTGCCTATCTGTCTTCTGGCATTCTCTCAACGTGATCCCTCTAAAATCTTTTACGTGCCCTGACCTATCTCACCACATCCTGTACGCCCAATTCTTCTCTTACGTCATCACTCCTTATTCAGATCCTAAGGATGATTCCCTTGATGGTAATCAGTCAGTTGAACAGTCGCAATAAATAATTGGCCCAATCATTTCATCTGTAATATTCTCCTATTTTCACATATTCTCTCCATCTTTAACTGTATAATCTCTCAGTTTCCAGGTTTCACATTCTTCAAAAGTATCTACATCTGCAGTATCATAAGACATAGTGTGAGGCTCTCCACCGTCGAAAGCGAAACCTTATTCTGGGACACTGAATGTGAAGGAATTTCATTACCTGAGCTGATCACCAGCACATATAGATTAAATTTCGTGATGGTTACGTTGAGCAGTGGACTTAGATGATATGGTGAGGATATGAAAGAGAAATATAGAAGGAAATTGCACGCATTCGGTCACATTATCCTCCAGATTTGGCCCTTAGCGATTTTCTACAGTTAATGAGATATATGTGCGGTTAATAAGTTATACGTGCGGTGAATCAGTATTTTGCAATAATCTTCGATTTGAATTAAAAATATCAAAACATACAAGAATGTATTGACATAAATGGAAACTATATTGAAGAATACAAATTATATACTTATTATATTTATGTTAGGGGCGATGCAAAATAATCATATTGTTTAATTCCATCTTCTTAATTTTGTATTGAACATAGTTTTGAATTTTTACTAATTTTTTTTATTTTTGTTAACTATATCGATCTTCAATAGCAGTATTTATAATTTCTCATGAAGATAATAATTTCTTGTCACGGAACTATCCGCATTTTGTAATGAGATGATTCTCTTGGTACAACAGAATTACAGTTTAATAACAAACCTAGAGAAGGTTCTATAAAAGTCAGTTAAATTACTGAAATCATCGGTTTCCTATATTAAATTTCATTCGACACTAAAAATCAGATGATTCCACTTGTCATAAAAAGTTGTGGCAACGTTGCTTCAAGATATAATATTACCTTTAGGAAAATACCAAACCGAAGCCCCAGGTGACCTTAAACTTGAGGTTATGTTGTTTCAAATCTACTGCAGCAGATTTATTGCCATTCTTGACGCCATTTCGATTTTTATGTGGATGAATCAATCTTGAAAATAACTTAATTTTTGAGAGATATATGATACACTAGGAACTGAAGGTGAATAATATATTTTGTAAAAAAAAACTGTGTGGGATTTCCACCGGGTACTTGACGATTCCACAACAAATTTTTTATTGCGAAACAAAAACAGTCAACGAATGATATTTTTTCGAGATTATTCTGACTTTCATCATTTCCGAAATAAATACAGAAAGAGTAGAAAATAATTCGTAACCATGGTACAGAAACTTGTACTTTACTGACACATAGATAATACAAAGTATATAAAAAAATTTTGCATCACGTATAAAGTTTTAATAGAATTCAATTTCCTTCCTTTGTCCAAGAAATTCAAATAGGAGAAAAAAACATCTCAGATGTGACCATATCAGGAACTGGGATAGATTGAGCATGGACGGCCAACATTAACACAAAGAGGATCTATTCAATGTTTTCTTTTGAAAAAAGAAAACACGTTGATGAGTTTGTCAAGTTTTTTTTTCTTGTGTATAATACTGAAAATCCAACATCGCCTCAATACCAATTTGGATTCAACTAGTTACCATGTGGTTGGAATCATTTCTCATCATTGATTCATCATGTAGAACAGAGACATTTTATCTCCCTCGAGGTGGTTGATTCTTTTCTGCTTTTTGGAAACCATTCAATGCCAATGCAAAATAGAATTTGAATTTAAGTATTTCATTTTTGCGAAAAATTGTGCTTAATCTAATTATGCATGGCTTGCTCCATTTACCTGACAGTATAATTATCAAAAAATTAAATACTTAAATTAACAATTTTTGTCAATATTGGTCAATCGATGCTGTTATAACTTTTGTAATTGTAAGTGAAAATTTCTTCGTGTATACAATTCGATATTATTAAGACATAAACAATTATCAGAAATTATCATCTCTAACTTCAAACTTATTCAAAATAATCCATCAATTATAATGGAAATAGGTAGACTTGAGCGACGTTATTCACTCTGATGTCTCTTTGAGAAACCAGTGACGGAACTTGAGGAAATTGAACCAAAACTTATAAAAGGTTCCATTATTAATAATTTTAGAGTAAATTATTTGACTTATAAAATTAGTAAATGAAAATTTATTTATTTAGAGCTGCAGCTGCTTAAATTGAGCCCCTTTGAGTCCGTATTTTGTGAGAGATCAGCCAACAGTTCATCACAACTTATTTACAATGCATAACATATTTTGCAGCGCTGTTCTCAATTTTTTCCTGTACTAAATCTGTTTATTCCAGTCATTTCCATCTATTTTTTGATCTTCCCGGCAATCTCCTCTCCTTCGGTTTCTATTCTGTAATTTTTCTTATTTCTTGTCGTTTATCCATTCTTTTTATGTGTCTGCAACATCGTAAACTTTTTGATTTAATTGTGTTTCCTATCTCCTCATTTCCTAATATATTCTTAGTTTCATAGTTTATAAGTTCCCTATACTTACTAATTCCTTTGTTTTTATTATTCTTTGCTTTATATATTCTTCTTCAAGATATTTATTTCGTAATTCGGAAGATTATGAAATTAGTAAATCAAAATTGCAAATTAATATACATTTTATTTGGAACTGCAGCGGCTTAAATTGAGCTCCTTTGAGTCTGTGTTTCGTGGGAGGTCAGCTAACATCTCTAACAGCTCCTCTCGTTCGGTTTCTATTCTGTAATTTTTCTTATATTATTGCCTTCGTTTTTATTATTCTTATTATTATTTCGTAATTCGGAATTTGTCTTGTATTAATTTTTAACAATGTTGATTGATCCTAATATTGTTCTTGTTGTCTTTATTTGCACTATTGTTAACTACTTTTCTTCTCTGGTTTTATAATTTTATTATACATATTCATTGTATTCTTCTTATTTGGTATTTCGCTCTTTAACTTCTTATTTGCATAATGTACTATATTTCTTGTTAATATTTTTTATTTTACCTCTGATCTCATTGCCCCATTACTGGTAACCGTTATTCCCAGATATTTGTATTAATATTAAAATCTTTTGCTTATAATTTGGAATTATTTAGTGAAATATTTTTCTCAATTTGTAATATTTTTTAAATTTTCTTGAAACCCCTTTTATATACGTCCTTGATCAAAGATTTAGAAACAAATTAATGTTTCTCCTTCTACACGTAAATACTCTCCTAACAGTTAATTCAATATTTGAATCATTTATCTTCATTTACCACCGTCTCCTTCACTAAGTGAAGTTTTTTAAACGACTGCCAGGTTTGTCGCTTTCTCACTGTTCCGGTTTAAAGTTAATTTCAATAAGAATCATCATCACCCCATGCCACATTGAATGCGCATTTCACACGCGCGCACATCATTTTGTGAAAAGTTACTGGGACTAGAAATAGAAACAAAATAAAGCCAATTAAAACAAGTTTTTGTAATTTGCTATGCTTTTCATAGATATTTTGTTCTAAGTCTAATAATACATTCTTATTGAGATTTCCAAGACGTCAAAGTTTCACCATGTAAGCAATTTTAACAGCGTAAAATGGTCCGTCGCAGTCGTTCGTGACCAAAGGTAGGTAGAAGAACACCAAGAAGACTAAATGGTCAAGCGAGGCCAATCACCGAGCGGAAGGACCAATTAGCTATTCAATAGTTTTGCTATCAAAATTAAAATTGCTGTCCAACGGTTTTAACATAAAGGTAGACATCTTAATAAAGTGTACTAGGGTTTTTGGACTTTCTTATACCGTCCACGATTAGTACTTCCTGGTGAATACCGATAGATATAGAATCCGTGCGATCGCAGGCTTTGACGCTTGAGCATCCACTATACTTTCAAAAGTTGAGGTTAGTTACGTCATTTCTGAAATATTAGATTATTTTCTTAATATCATGAGTTAAATAGGAAATATTCAGTATAATGAAGCAAATTTGTGATCAGTTGAAGATGGGTATATGAATTATGTCTATTATGTCTAAATAATTGCATTTGAAATAATAAATTTGTTATTGGTCTGTCACATGATCCACCCTTTATGAAATTTTTTGAAAAAAAATATATCACAACGTTTCCAAGCGATACAATCTGTTCTACACTGTATGGAGTCCTCCATGTACTTTTCACAAAGTGATGGGACGTTTCTTGATTTCATTCCAAGTAACATAATAACTGCGGGAGGTTCTTAACCTATACTGACTATAATATTCGAAAATTTCTGCTTACATTCTGATTAGTAGATAAAATAATTGATAATCGTTGGCTTTAACCCGCAGTTTTTCATAGAAATATTACTGAACGCCTTTTGTACTAAATTGATAACAAGTCTTGTTGAATGAATGTTTGATTATGTAATTGAGCTAACATTTTACCCTTTTCTTTCGAGAGATGATGAACGAGCATGCTGGTACTGGTTAATTACATAAAATACAATAATTTTAATGTTTAATCCAAATATTTATTTTCGGTTTCTAACCATGTGTAAAAATTCTAATTTCTCCATAGAATATCGGGATTTAATATTTTGACAGTGTTTATAATTTTTGTTTAATATAACCAAATTAACATAACTGAATAGCAAATAGAACGGACTCATTTTTATTTCTTAAAGTTATCGATATCCCTCATTATGAATTTCTTAAAAAGTCGTTCGGAACAAAACAAATATCGGAAAAATTTTAGTTATATATCCGCGCTAGTGGCAACTGACAGAAAAATGTCTGCTTAACCATGACCTATTAGATAGAGCAATCTTGTTCATTCTTGATTTAAGCTAGAGTTTAAATCTTAGTTCAATCTCCAGTTTTACTCTAGGTTATGAAATTGACAACAATTTTCTCTGCTTGATACTTGGCGTATTCTTTGTTGGTGTAGTTATTTCTTCGAATATTCTCCTGGTCGCTTCGTATATGATCTCTACAACTTTTTTCTGGTTTAATTCAAGGTAAACTTGCTGTGTTCTGATGTACCAAGGTAGTGTATCCTTAAATACAATATGCTGGAAAGAAGTATGTTCCTGATGAGGTTTTACTCCTCATTTTCAGTTTGTATCGTCTTCCGATGAGCTCTGGGTCTTCCTTGCCTTCCTCGTCATGTCCATTAAGTAGTCGACGTGGTCCTTGGTCCGAAATGTGTTCCAGGTATATTTTCTTATTGAAAAATGATTGGACTTTAGAGTGTCCACAATATACACCAGTTTAGTGTTTGGCTTCCTGCAGCGTCTTTCGTCTGAGTAGATAGTGTGGAGTGTTGGGAAGAGAAATGATCTTTGTAATACTTCTGACTCGATTCATCTTAGGATTTGATTCTAATGATCTCGAAACTTCAGGTAGTTGCGCAGCAGATTCGTGAAAGCGCTACTGAATTCTGAAATTCTTATCTTTGTTAATAAATCTTCATTTCATTGATGATATCCAAGATGGGTTCTGAAGATTGGTTCCTACTGAAGCCTTGGGTAGCGTCTTCTATTTTATTTGGAACGCCGTCTCGGCGCTAAATCTGTACTGTTCTTCTAGCAAGATCTCGTTGGTTTCTGTTTCTTATAACAGTTTTTTCTCCATAGAATATTGGGATTTAATATTTTTACAGTGTTTATAATTTTTGTTTAATATAACCGAATTAACATAACTGAATAGCAAATAGAGCGGACTCATTTTTATTTCTTAAAGTTAGCGATATCCCTCATTATGAATTTCTTAAAAAGTCGTTCGGAACAAAGTTTTTATTGCCATAATTCAATGAATTACCGAATTTAATAAAGGAATGGCGGCCTATCAATTAATCTAAAAGTTGTTTTAGTCCTCGCTTAACTTATTGTATTTACATTTCGTTTGTGAAAAAGTTCTTTGTGCATGGTTTTAATTTCGTTTCTCGATATTTATTCTCGCGAGTAATAAAATCACCGTTTATTCTTTTAAAAATAAAATTTTGTACAAAGTTTTTGAATTTTTAGATTGTTTATGTAGAAAATCATTCAAAGACGTTTCAAAAAAAATAATAAAGGAAATAGGAATATCAATAAATGATTAGAGATTGAGAAAAACGTTTAAATGTTATTTGAAATTGATAAGTAGAAGAAATCAAATACTTACACACATTTAATTTTATTTAAGTGAAAGTGATAAAAATAAGGTTAATTTTCATAAACCATAACTCCTAATAATAGTTTGAGTACTTTGAGTTAAAGATATTATTTATTCAAACCAATACCGGGAAAGAAGTACGGTAAATATGTATTTAAGTTGGAATTTGCATTACCACTACATCAACATTCACAATTCATAATCTTCAGAAACGGTAAACTAAAACCTTTTAGCTTGACTCACAATTTTTATACTAAATTTTTGGCGGGAAGTATATTGGACAGACTAAAAGGTACATTAATATTTGGTTTAAAGAGCACATAGCTCATTTATGCAATTACCGTTACCAATTGCCGATTACGTTGCTAATTATAATCATAAAATTAAAAATAAATAATGTAAAATTGTTAAGAAATATATTCAATAATAAATTGTTTTAAGCATTGAAATTCCTAAATGTATGAACAGCTTAAATAGGGTCAAAGGACCAATTCCCTTCAGCCCCCTTTATAGTTTAGTAATCAAGGATTAAATGTAAAGATTTCCGCCAAGGAGATTTTCCCGCTTGGTACATTTTTCGCGGGAGAAGGTTTATTGGTGGGATATTTAGTATAAAATCGTGAAGTCAAGGTAAAAAAATCAGTTCACCTTCAGTCTTTGAGGCAGGGGGTCGAAAGTTTTCTGACAACTATTACTAATTAAATTATTATTCTATTGTTTGTTTCTTTGGTTATCTTTTTATTGCACTTATACATATACATAAATTAAAAAAATATGTAACGACACATCAGAAGGGCAGAATGTGACAACTTGTGACAAGGACGAGGGGAGACCCCTCAATTGAAGTTTTAGTTTCAAATTTTTGTAAGAAAAACGGCATCAACCACAAATATTTTGTCAAACTTTTGTACAATAATTCAGCATCGACTGGCGAAACATAAGCATAGTAAACTTAGTTTACCATCGGTTTCTGAAGACGATAACTTGGTTATCGAAACGCTCTCTTAGTAAGTGACTTTTAGACCCTTGGTTTCGACTTCCTTCACCATTCTTCTTCATCAGATAATGTAATTTGGTGAGTTTATATAGTAGTAAGTTTCATTCTCACATTTTATACTAATCTACGTAGACAAAACTGTAGCGATTTGTGTTTTCCGCTGGAGGAATGGATTATAATTGATTCCTCACGTTGTCATTACTAGTTTAATCACCCTCTTTCCTAGCTTCCACATTCATATAAATCTAGAAATGTTTTAATCATTAAAGAATCGGTATATATTCTATTTACAGTTTCCGCCTACTTTAATTGATATGTGACTAATTCACGTACATCTGCTTAATTGTTTTTGTAATTAAAATAGTATTCAAATTGAATACAGAGCACTTTTAACGTACGTTAATAAGATTGATGACATATTAGACCATACTACCGAGTCAAGGATTAACTTATTTTTAGGAACGAAATTTTTACTATACTTAACCTCCAAAATATCAAATTTTATCATTTATATTTAAAAGGAAAACTAGAAAAAAATTAGTTTTGGAATAAAAAGGAAATTTCCAATCACCTAAGCCTATTATTTTTGCAAACCTACTCTCTCCAAAGGGTTTTTTGGTCCATGAAGTGTGTTTGTGAGAAGTAGTCGGTGGTTTAACTTCCTTAACCTTCTTGAATTTCTTGTGAATCGCATATCTGATTCAACAAGCTATATTAGCTTCCTCTTCCACTTCCAAGTTCATCAATTAAGAAAAAGTTATAGAAGGTCGATAAATAAAAACGATGATAATGCAAACAACAATGAAGAACAATTTGATTTACCAAGATTGTACTTGTATAGATTGAAAATACTATGAGAAATATTCAACCATTTTCAAGAATTAAAACTAACTTTATCTAAAAACTTCCACACAACATTTTATCTTTTTATTAATAACCTAAGTTCAAGAATCGAAATTAGATTTCATGAAATTATAACTTAATTCAATAAATTATTTTGCATTATAAATCACTCCGTAAAACCTAAATAAGTCATAACTCAAAACTCAAACTTTTCCTATAAATAGTTGTTAAAAGATTACAATTAGACAGACGATAAGTTTTTGTATATTTCTCAAGTCTATACAAAACCTACCAAGGCAGCGATCAGTAATTTCTATTCGTTTACGAAGGTTCTTACTTCAGCTTTGAAATGTACTGCTGACATCAGACTGGAATTGGAGCTTCTTTTGATAGCTTTTGACAGTGTAACAGAGACAAGACCACTAGGTAGTTGTCGAGCTCTTGAGCGTTTATCCTCAGTCAAGGTTGACTCAGAGGTATTTTGTTCAGTTCAGCTGATTCATTTTCCAGCGATGTCAACGTTTGACTTGATGCTGACGTTATGGTCGAATCGTGGTCCAGGTCTTCCTGAAGTATTTGTGTTATCTTCACTAGCTGGGTCGCAGTCATTGTCATAATAAACATGAAAGCTTGAATAGGGTCACTTTATGTGAAAACTACTCCTCGACTGAACCAACAAATTTCGATAATATAAGGGACATCAGAAAATTTTTCGTCCAAATCTTGTAAAAATTACCAGAACTGTCGATGATTTAGTCCTCTGTCTAGGTTGCATGATATGATTCATTTTCAAATGTTTAGATGCCAATGATTCCTGATGAATTATACAGTGAAATCTCACAAAATTCTCTGATGTCTTCTGTTTTAATTTAATTACAAAGCACGAATGTTTACATTGCAGGAGCGCCATCCGTAGTTGTACTGCCAAGTTTATTCCAATCGAGTTCATATTCTGCTATCAAATTCTCAATTGCAGAATGAATATAATTTGCTGTTGTAGTATCTGTCAATTGAACGCACTTAAACAGTTCCTCAGTTATTTCAAAGTTTCTCTCTCGCTTATCTAGGCACGCACTGTCCTTGAAATTACTAATAAATATCCGTAGACTTGAGAGTACAAGTATTTAAAACACCCGTAGAGGAATCGAATGAAGTTTAAAATCTCTAAAATACATTATTCTTCTTTCTGTGAAACATAGCAATCAATCAACCTTATTAATGCGGCCCAGGGGCCGAAAGCGGCCCGCGGGCCGTATCTTTAACATGACTGTCTTAGAGTGAGTTCAATTTAAGCTTGAACTTATAGAGAATATAGAGGTCGAGTTGTAGAATAAAGAGAATACATTAATTACACTTTGAAGTAGGTTTGAACAATAATTAATACAAAGTAACCATTTTGTCCTATTTCTGTATTGTCTAATGGTTAAGGATGGGATAGTCTTCCAGCAGGTACTAGAGTTGTATGCAAGAAAGAAAATCACAAGCAGTTCTGGATAAAAATATTATTTCTTACGATAAATTGTTAATTGAAAGTTTTATCCTCAGAACTTGACTACTCATCCAAATCACAACTCTATTTGGAGATATTTGATTTTGTCGCCGGTTTATAGAAACGCGCAGTACAGATTGTAGCTCAGTTTATAAAATAGCAGGAGTTATTAAAATTTCAAATTAGTAGGTAATGGCAAAATTAAAATCTAATGTATAAAACAGAAGTATAAGATCTTCAAATAATTCAAAGTTTTCATATTGTTTGAAATGAAGAGAAGTATGTCCATTTTAATTTAAATGCAAATTCCACTTTAACCGTGCGATTTCCATAGCAACCAACGGAAACGATTTAATCGCACTAAATACTTTATCTTCTTATTAAATTTTACACCTTTTTAATTCTCGTCATGATGTAATGCTCTTTGAGATGAATTAAGAAATAAAAATGAGGGAGATTCCGATTCTATTTTTGAAGGAAATAAAAATGCCTTAAGAATTTATACGAAACTAAATGAAAATATTGATTTGACACGGAATGTTTTTATTTTTGAATAAATTTTGCTCCAGTAGAAATCCAATCAAATAAATTAATGTTACACCTTTATACGTATGTACATATGGTCATATGATATGGAAGAATACTTCGCTAAGTTACGGTGCCGATAATATTCATTTCCTCTCTCTTTCGAGACACTTTATCTATACTGCGCAAGCTTGAGAATGCGCGGAACCGAGCTGGAACCTCGGAGGATAGAGAAAGCGTTATAACTAGGCTGTTTTCATGTTGCTATGATGATATTTCAAAATGTCACGATTTGGTTGTAATACTGACGAGAATATTAATGAAATTATAGAATCAGACATACCAAAAAGTACCGTTTACAGTAAAAGAATTTGTACGGAAAGCATTCGTGGACTTTTCCAATGATAGAAATTGATGTTGATTTTAATGGATTGGACTGTGAGCACGAGAGGAAAAGATGAGAGTTTAAAGAAACTATAGTCATTACAAGTGAACTTTTACCAAAAAACTATTATGAAGAAATGATAGTTATTATTCACCTATTAAAAAGTGTATTCCAACGAACGCGAATACGACGAAAAGGAAACAAAGTTCGACAGAATTAAGTTCCGTGGAAATAACAAAAACTAAATCATATAGCCGCAGTTGAATTAGCTTGGTGAGATGAGGAAGCTGCTGTTCGCTTGACTAATTTTTTTTGTATGCAATCAAGGATGTAAGAAATCGAGTTAAAAATAATCCTGTATTCAGCAAGACTTGCCAAGGTGGTTCAAGAATGTGTATTGTCAGAAAAATTGATGTCAAAAGGGGCCAAAATATTAGAATATCCCCGTAATTAAGAGTCAACTAGATTGCTAACAAATATTGACGAAGAAAAACTCAGGATATATGAGAATAATAGGAGAATAATTAGGAAAATTTAAGGACCAAAGAAAATTGGGAATAATGTGTAACGAAGAATTATGAATACATTAGAAAATAGAAAATCGACAGATGATAAGGAAAATCACAGCCTGGAAATCGAAGGAGAAAATATGGCTACGAAAACCAAATAAATAGATGGAAAGATCAGATTGTACAAGGTATGTGAAGTCTGGGAGTACGTGACTGGAAACAACAAATAAAACGCAACTTAGTTTATTCATAATCGTCGATTTCTTATTTCTTAATCCTCTCAATTACTCATTTTTAGATTTTTTTTTATCAAAATTGGCCTCACTGAAAATCTACTAAATGAAACAAAAAAAATAAGACTAAGACTGGTCCATGCAGGACTAAGACCAACTATTACTCAGCAAGACCATGACTAACTTAGTTTTGGTTTAGCATTTTCTTATTATTATGTATTATGTATAAACTCATGCTATGAACTGTTTTAAACGTTAACCTGAATTCGTGGGAGTAATATCTCAGGTTCAAATTGGATCATGTTGAGTAACGCGAGGTGGTTGATTATTAAATACATTAAGGGAATTTACAGCATAGTGACGAGGTCAAGTTGTGTGTTTAAATGTGTTAGACATTCTTGTACAGTGTTCCAAGATAAGAAGAAATTCGAAAAGGCATGATTCTACAAAGCACGACAGTACGCTAATTGGAATGGGAAGTTGTCTGCCTACTCTCAATCCAATTACCACCTGTTTTTAGTTCAAAAAATCATATCTTTTTGGAAAACGTTGCAGTAATGAATAGAAATCCGAAGTACGTTGTACTGATCCTGATACAGTTTGAATAATTCGAAAAAAAAATCATGTATTCACTAAAGCGCTATAGAAAGACGTAAAACGGAATTGAGGAATGACATTACTGGAAAAAATAAAAAAATCATAGTTCGCCACAATAACAATTCCATCCTTAACATAAAAAGAACAATAAAACCGTTAGCATAAAGAAGTAGCTCGTTATCATCCGTGTCTGCATCTAATTCGTAAAATCCACAATTTCAGAAATCGCTGTTACTGAATATACATGAAGAATTAATTAACATACATATATTAGGGATAACAAGGACGAACTAACATCGGAAAAAGGGTCACACAGGATAATTTACTTTCACAAGAGAATCAGACGTTTTTCGGAAACGAGATTTTTTGTTGCATCTATCTTTCTTGAATAATAATATATTTGAATCGATAGAAACAGTTTTTATATGGGGTATCTTAAAATTGACACTTTGGAGATATGAATTAAAATATTTTCAATTCGAAAGACGTATGGTATACGAGGTTAATATACAAACTAAAAGCTAACATGCCTCAAGATCTTTACCTAATACTTAGGTTTCATTTAACTGACAGAGTTAGTTATCAAGATGAATTCATCGCTGTATCCTATATTAGCTAGAGTGCCACAGGGTAGTGTGCTGGGCCCCGTGCTCTACACAGCTGATCTTCTTATAACCTCACATAAATCACTTGCTGCATACGCCGATGAGAATCTAATATTTTCATCCCATGCCAAACCAAACATAGTCTGAACATAATCCAATATTGGTTAAAAAAATGGTGCGTCAAAGACAAGGGTAAAGAGAAGGGTAACTTGCCCTGAATTTAAAACATGTTGACCAATATATAACACAAATAGATGACGTTAAATACCTTGGTTTACATCTAAATCGAAGAGAAGAAACACAAATGGACCAAAAGTAAACAACTCGGTTCAAAACTAAATTTGTTATGGACCTACCACTTCATTCCAGAAATTCAATAAAAACTGGAATTTTTGTGAGAACAATAATGAAAAAGCAGAGAACAACAAAATCACCGCAAATTTACTATGATTTGAAGTGAAGATAGGTAGAGGACGATTTAGAATACATTACGAGGTTTTATCGAATTTCTCGAATGGACTAAGAGATCCATAACAAATTAATTTCTTTAATAAGTGAAATGTTCCAAGGAAATATAATACAAATTTTCAATAATTCTCTTTATCGTTTTATCCTAATGTATTTACCAAACACTAAGAACCTCCATATAAACTAAATTTGTTATGGACCTACCACTTCATTCCAGAAATTCAATAAAAACTGGAATTTTTGTGAGAACAATAATGAAAAAGCAGAGAACAACAAAATCACCGCAAATTTACTATGATTTGAAGTGAAGATAGGTAGAGGACGATTTAGAATACATTACGAGGTTTTATTGAATTTCTCGAATGGACTAAGAGATCCATAACAAATTAATTTCTTTAATAAGTGAAATGTTCCAAGGAAATATAATACAAATTTTCAATAATTCTCTTTATCGTTTTATCCTAATGTATTTACCAAACACTAAGAACCTCCATATAAACTAAATTTGTTATGGACCTACCACTTCATTCCAGAAATTCAATAAAAACTGGAATTTTTGTGAGAACAATAATGAAAAAGCAGAGAACAACAAAATCACCGCAAATTTACTATGATTTGAAGTGAAGATAGGTAGAGGACGATTTAGAATACATTACGAGGTTTTATTGAATTTCTCGAATGGACTAAGAGATCCATAACAAATTAATTTCTTTAATAAGTGAAATGTTCCAAGGAAATATAATACAAATTTTCAATAATTCTCTTTATCGATTTATCCTAATGTATTTACCAAACACTAAGAACCTCCTTATAAACTAAAATTTCTCCTGTAAACAAGAAATATATTGCAGTTAAACTTTTTAAGGAACTATCGAAGAAGAGTTGGACTGATTTTTGGACGTAACCTCCGTTTCAGAAATTAATTTTGAACCGACTGATATATTCATTGAGTTTATCGTCATTGGTATTGTTGATTTGTCTTCTTTTTGTTTTGTTCCTCGTAGTATTTCAAGTAACGGAGCCAACGAAGCAGGAACAATGGGCAAATTACATTTTTTACGTACGTCAAGATACGTGAACCTCCATGATTTATGACACCTCTTGAAGGAGTAGAAGACCTTTTGTCGTGTCAACCAGGAAACACAATTAGGTAGATAAATGTAAAAAAAGTCGAATAATTAAAGACTACAAAGCTCGAAATTTATCATATTAAAAATAAGCGTTAAAATTGTGACGGAAGTGAGAGAAAAACAAAAGGGGCGTTGGTGTGAACGGGTTGTCAGTTGAACGCTTAAAAATCGCGACAAAAACAATGAAAGAGTTTTCTATTGTTTCTCTACCGCTTGCCTGGATTCCTGGATTCCTTCTACAGTTTTCTTATTCGACAATCGTTCATTTTCATGTCATCAAGTTTAACGCCCGAATATATTTATTAATACAAAACAAGGTGGAGATTAAACATTATTTCTCTTTTATTTATTACATAAATACAATCGAATACAAGGTTCAGTTTAACTTCAAAAATAAGTGTGATGTGGCTTTTCTGAAATATGGAACGTGATATATTTATAAAGAGAAAGCTATTAGTTTCATAAAATCAATATCATCTCAAAGGAATTTCTCATATAAGTTGTAACATGCCATCCGGCTTGTTAGGTTTTTCTTCAAACATTTTGATTATCATTTCCGATTCGCCAGCAACGCAAATTGTGTGTTTTTTAGGTGCTAATTAGATGCCAAGTTCAAAAATTAAGTGCTCTGTAAGTTGCAGTGCTAGGAAAATGTGATTATAGCAACGCAATAAAAAAAATTACAATACATTGATTGTTGAGATAATAAAATAAGGTGCTTATTAGGTGCTGAATATCGCTAAAGTTTTTTCTATTTTTAGTAGGAAGAGGTACCCAAAAATAACCGGAATTATTTTTTAAATGCTATATATTTACAAATATTAACAAAACAAACTCATCACCTTCAAAATAATCTACATTACAAGTAATACATTTGTCCTGTCTGGCTTTTTTCTTGATGTCTTCAATGTTTTCAAATCGCCGTCCTTTCATGCCCCTTTTCATACGTGAAAACAAGAGCCAGCCAGGTCAGGCGAGTAAGGTGCGTGGGGCAGCGGAACCATGTTGTTTTTTAACCAAAAACTGGCTAACAGTGATGGCTGAGTGCGCAGATGCGTTGTCATGGTGGAAGAGCCAGTCACCTGTTTGCTGAACCGAGCTCCAAGATATTCCACTGATTTCAGACAGTTGATCAATTGTCTGTCGACGGTCTGTGCGCACAAGCTCTCGAATTCTTCCAACATTTTCATCGATTCGGGCAGTTGATGGACGTCCAGAGCGAGGTTTGTCATCAATCGACATGTCGCCATTTTTAAATCGAGAAAACCACTCATACACTTGAGTTTTCCCAATAGCATAATCTTTGTAAGCAGTTTTCAACATCAAAACAGTTTCAGCAGCGTTTTTATCGAGTAGAAAACAAAATTTCACATCGGACGATGTTCACTAAATTTGCCGTCATAAAAAAAACGAAGCAGCAGTGAAACAGCACTAGCAAAAACGGTCACTATTGATAAACAGAACATGGCAGATCAACATCCCGCGCGGCACCGAACTGGCGACGAGTTGCGCTAGGCAGACCCTAGCGACAAAAGCTCCACCCATGGCAATGCTATTCCTTATATGCTACACCTCGGACGGCTTCTACTTTCATAACAACTAACCTAACCTAATCTAACCCAACCTGACCTAACGTAACGTAAACTAACCTACTACTTTTTCGTTAATGTTATTTCTCGTACTTTCATAACACCTAATCTATCCAAACCTAACGTAACGTAAACTAACCTAACTTAACCTAACCTACTTCTTTCTCGTTAACGTTACATCTGGGACGGTTCCAAGTATCATAATCCCATTTTTCACTTTATTTTGAGTATTCTGTTGCTGTTAAAATTACAGAGCACCTAATTTTTAAACTTACTATGATCCTAAATTTGCTGTTCTTCTTAACTCTTTTTGTCTGTTTTTCACGGGCTTGTTACGACTAGGTATTCGTCCATTTTCGTCCACTACGTGCTTTTTTTTATTCTGTCCAGTTCGCTGCCTCGTTATCTCGTACTAATTTTTCACTCAAACTTCACAATTTTGTATTGAGAGTTGATTTGGTATGAATTGTTAAATAAATAGATAAACCTACGCCTGGGTTATAACAATTTAACCCATAAAAATTTTCCAGCAAACACTGAGTGAAACAATAAGACGACACTAGAAAAAAAAACGATATTTCAGTGAATGTACTATCTTCTTGGATTTATTTTGTGTGATTATCTAAATTACTCACCTTGTATATAATAAACTACATTATAATCTTGATAAACTACTCAAATGGCTTCCAGCTGAGTACTTTTTTAAGCTGAGTTTTTTCAAAAAAATATCAAAGCTCCGAAACACCCTGTATACGTCTATTTTGACACTAAGCTAGTCACTATTCAGTATACTAGATTTATTTTTATTGTTATGAAGTTGATGATAATTGAAATTTCAATCAAAATTTGTGAGAAAACTTACATTTTCTTGTATCGTTTACCTATAAAAATTTTATGGTCTTTGTACCTAGAGCGGAAATCCTCAAACCGCGTTAATTAAATTATTTTTACATCGCACTTTCTTTGATATATCCAATAATAACTTTTCTTCAAAGTGATTCGCTATTTTATGAGAGCAGTTAAATGAACAAAATTATATTACAAAATGATCCACGAATAGTGTTTAGCCTAATAAATATATATATTCAAAATATATTACAATCAAATTTGATAGATAATTGTTAACTTTCTTTTTCAACCAATGAAAAAATGTGATCTAAAAACATAGAAAATGATTAACAATTTGATATCTGCGTCTTATTCTTTGATTTTACGAAAAACATAAAGTAGATTACGCCTCTAGGGAGAAAAGTAGGATTCCACGATTTCTGTCAAAATCGTGGACCATCAGAGCAACCTAGAACGGTCAATACTGAATGGTAAATCAGTATTTGTTTGCAGCATCAACAAAAAACATTTAATAACAATCAAAACATCGAACTGAAGAGTCATTCACCGTATAGTCCTTGTTTGGCACCCAATGATTCTTTTTTATTTCCGCATTACCTCAATCGGAATGGAAAAAATCGGTTAGGTTAAATCGTTTTTGCTTGATTTCTTCGCAGAAACTTTGCATAATACTCGCCGTTGATATTTTTTCCTTTTTCAATATAGTCAATGAAAGTTATCCAAGGAGTATCCGAAAAAACCGACGCCATAACCTTACCTACAGATGGATGTCCTCTTGGAGCCGATTCTTCCTTTTCAGTCCGTTAATTTGTTTCGGGTGTAGTAAGAAATAACCCTGTATATTATTTGCCAGATCGTTGCTACTAAATTTCAAAATTATAAACATCTAGATATCGATCTCAATTTTCGAGTCGTATGAAATATAATATCGTATTCTTTTTTTTTAATTCCAGACTCCTCGATAGTTTTTTATTTTTACGACTCGAAACAGCGACCTACTGTTCAGTGTCGTCATATTAAAAAAAATCGGGAAAAAAACAGCCATGTCATTGAACTAACAACGTAATTTGATGAGATGCCACATTGAATTCAGACATTAACAGATGCATGTGGTCTTATCATAAAATACCTTTTTTTTTAATTCTTACCCGTAGAATTCAGTCGTGAAATTAATTAAAACAGTTTATTGCAATTTCGCTTTTTGTATATATGGCACGAAGGGGCTGGTGATCGAGGGGCCAATAAGATGTCATCTTGTTTCTTTAAACTGATGTCTTGTTAACAAGAAGTTTAATTTTATGGTGTGAAATACAAAACAATATCCAGGGTTTTATCGCTCAATAGATCTAAAGTATTTGGATAGTGGTCGTAGTTACATAAACTGCGACCGGAACTTCGGCATCATTGAAAAACGACGCAAAACATGCCAAGCACTAGTTCCAAAATATCTTGAACATGTATTGTTATATTTTCTACAAACTTGACATTCTAAAGTAAAAAACCTATATTTGGTTACTATATTACTCTTTTACTGTTTACTTCAAAGAGCTTGCTAAGAAATACCTCAACTCTAAAAACCTTGGAATCAGTAAAATTGCACATTTTCCTATTTCGCAGAAGAATCCTGGTATTTCAAGAGTGGAAGGCATCAGTTCTGCCAAAAAAATAGTTATGGTAAGAATGAAGAAGAAAAATGCTAGTCTTAAACACCTTCTCTGTATGGATGAGATCAAAAATTCATGTAAGATATCTCAAAACAAGAAAATGATCTAGGAAAAGATAAGACTTTCTACATTCCACACACCATCGTTCATGGAGTGGAGGAGCAAGAAGAAGACGACAATCAGAAGGATGGAGAAAACCACATCTAGAAAACTAATAAAACGAAAAGATGGGGGATAGGGAAGAAAAAAAAAGTGACGATATGTATATGTGTCTGTAATATTCTGTAATATTTGTCAAAAACTTGACATTTCAAAAAAAAGGAATAGGGAAGAAGTTTGAAAAATTAGACCTTACAAATTAGGTAATATTTAATTATTTTTGTATTTTTCGAAAACCACTATGAACATTCATCCTTTAAGTGTAATGATGGCTGGACTTCCAGCCTTTTAAATAACATGGCACTTACAGTCCCAAAAAAAGATATGATAACACTTTCAGCTTTTTGCATGCAAAATCTATATTATGTATAATAAACAAAAATTTGAAAATATATTTTTCTACGACCGTGCGTTCTTCAAAGGAGAAACAAATATCAAAACTGGTTTGATATCAGTTACTATGACAACCCAAGCGTGTAATTGTTACTAAAACGTCAAAGTTGTTCAAAACGTCTTGGAAGTGACCGAATAAGAACAATCTTCTTTTAAATTAAACCACATTAAACCGAATCCGATACAATAATATTAATGGATTCATCCGACGAATAACTTCCCGAAGCCGTTTTGAAGGCTGCAAATGAAGCTAATTCCGAGCTGTTACCTGCCAAATCCAGACTAAAGTATGAGAAGCAATACGACCATTTTGTTACATGGTGTAAGGAGAAAGGGGCCAAAACTTATAAGGAAGAGGTATTTCTGGCGTATTTTTCAGACCTAAGTAAGGTTTTGAAATCTAATACATTATGGTCCCGCTATTCGATGGTAAAAAGTTTCTCTGTACTACAAATGACTTAAAACCGTTGCCGTCACCGTCATCGTCATCTTTATGCGACCTGCAACCGATGCCATCTTCACCGACGTCATCTACCTTCCAGTTGAAACCAAATAACTCCACTGGGCCGGCAACTCTTACTAGTCTACAGAATACAACAAATTGTGTTTTCAATATTAATATTTATAATAATTAGTAGTTTTTAGTTAAAATTTTGTATATTATTATGTTTGTTGGAATAAAATAATTTTTGAAAAATGGGTTGGTATACTTTTATGTATATACGGTCGTAGAAAAAATTATGTTCCTAACTCATGCGTAAAGTGTCTTTCCCGCACTTGACCGCTTGCCCGAACTCCGCTCCGCGTCGTTCGGGACAACTGCAGTCGCGTGCGGGAAAGTATCACTTTCCGCACTTGTTAGGAAAATAACTATTTTAGACGACGTCATCTGAAAATTGTTCGTTCTGTATTTATTTACATACCGAAAGTTGCGTTTTGAGTGTTCCATGAAGTGAAAGTGACAGTTCCGTACTGCAAAACACATTCTGGACGCACTTCAATGTTGACAGTTGACAGTTTCAATTCGATCATTTTGCATAACCTTAAATTTCTAGTATTCCGAAATTATTTGTTTTATCCCAAGTTTTGTCTAAATTAATGAATAACAATGAATGATGATGAAAAAGATCAGCGATGAAAAGTTACTCGAATCCACGCCGCCTGATCTCACAGAAGAAAAAAATGCGGCCTTTCTTAATTCGTTGCCGGATAAATCTCGTGCAAGGTACAAAAAACAGTCTTTATGAAGTATAAATAAAATTTTTATAATTCTCTATTATTTATTTTCTTTCCTTAGTGTAATTGAAAAAGTTTTGGATCTTATGCGTCGTCTGAAATACTACTTTGTTGGACTCGTTTGTTGCTCGGCTCGCTTCGCTCGTGTCGCAATTTTCAGACTCGTCCAACAAAGTAGCACTTTCAGTCCTTGGCTTACAAATAACTATTGTTTTCCATATACTTTTGTAAGATAAAATAAAAATTCATTAGATTAGCTAGTTACGTAATAATTTAAAGCCAGGAGTTGTCTTAAGTAGGGACTGAATAAATCAACATACTTAATATTACATGGATATCACAACTTTTTAGTGCAGAAAAACTGAGTTCCAAGACGGATTTTCTTAAAGCCTACTCAGTGTCTTATTTTTGTTTCTTTTTGGGTACTATTTCTTGAGCTTCAGCTACAGTTTTTCTCGAAGCCCCTGTCTCTATGGACTTCTTTGCGGAGGCTTTGATGTTACAATTTTCGACAAGTTTAGATAAATATTCTCAATCTATTGTATTCAATACTTCAACATTAATTAGATGTAACCGTCCCAAATATGTAACTTTAGAAAATACCACGTAATCTTGACCAGATGTGAATACTGCTGAACCGATATCCATCAGCACATTATTGAGACTTAGGCCTAGTTATAGCATATGCTATACATATGAAAAAAAAAACTGTTCGATAAACATTAGCTCTATTAATAATTTCTAATTTAGTTTCGACCGGACCAAGCTCCTGAATATTTTCTTTATTCAATGTAATGATATTCTCTTAATTATTTTCGTATTTTCCAGATCAACCTTCACTTTTTGTACTATACCGATAAAACCATTAACATTTAAGCATCATTTTATTTTGTTATATGGGTTTACAAAGTTATTTATGCAGTTGGTGCATGAAAAACTGGACTGTAACTGAGAAATATTTTAGTTTTTCCGTAATTTATACCCTAAATACTAATTGTAAGCTTGTATGTTTACTGGAAGTGCTTTAAAGTTTTGATGATCACTCAGTGAGAATTAAGAACTTTGACTAGTTATAATTCTCAAAATACTAGTTCAAATTGAATGAAATTTGAAATATACCGTGTTTATACAATGCTTGCTAGGTTACTAGAATTATAGGCTTCTAGTTTAAACCACAACGGAGTTATAAGGGATCGAAAATGGCCTGAACTGTTTCTAGAAAAGGATGGGGTAAAGCATAATTTTTGCTCGAATTGGTTGGGACACTGATAAAAAATAGAAATGTCTGTTATCAACATTTCTGTTTATCTTTCAGCTTAACGATTTGCATTTGTAAGTGGATATTCTGGATTTTTCATTTGCAAATATGGGTTTGCTTAGTTATAATTTAATGTATTTCCATTAGATCTGAAATCATTTGAATACAATTGTTGTTTAAGTTGAAATAAAGTGTTTGTTACATTTACAATGTAATATAGATAAAAGAGAGTTCCTCAATGGATATAAGCGACAACACGGCGACGGTGTCCTATCTCTTATATTTTTATTAATATTGCTTCTTCCAATTTACGATCAGTTTCCTACGACACATCGACAATCTATCTCCACCTTTTCGTCTAAAAAAACTTCGAAGTGTGGATCATAACGGGAACGGTGAACGTTTCAAGCTCCGATATTCTTTTATGCCTCCATGATAAAGGTTTATAAAAAACCGCAGATAAGAGAAACATAATACAAGGGAAATGCATATGTAATTTGATTTCTTTTCAAGATCTTTCTCGACCGACATCGTTGTTGTAACGCGCGATGTTACGCACTAACACATTTTTTCGTTCTCTCTCCAAGAAAATGTGATTGGAATATCTGAATCCCTGTTTTTGTCCATTGGACGATTCCAGAATCATAGAAGGTGTGATAACGAAATGAGTCATAAGCGTAATATATTTCCATAAACTGGGGATGTAAAAGGTAGATAGAAACGCAATTAGATTTTCTCAATTTACGAATATGTTGATAATAGGAAATCCCATCCACTTTGTATTACTTTTTCATAATATTATTGATTCCAATTTCTCATTATAGTAACAACTTTATATTCATAAAATGTTTTTAACACAACGGAAAACAGTTATCGAAAAGTATGAATAGATGTAAGGTTAAAAACCATCGAGATTGAATATATACCATGACTAAATACCATATTCTAACTAAGCTGTCACATTACAAGGGTTACTGGAGAAGTCTGACCTAACAAAGAAACCAGACGTCATCATTTTCTTTAAATATAATCTATACGTAGTGCGTTCCATGTGTTTTTTGTCTTATATAGGGTGTCCGAGTTAAAACTATCTAAATATGGCAAAGTATTTATAGTAAAATCATGAAAATTTCTACTTTCGTTTGGGTTTTTGGATAAAAACTTTTTAACTAAAATATTTTCAAAGATTTCTACTGGAGGTCGACTGTAACTTTGTTATTTTGAATAGAACACCCTGTATATTAATATATTTTTTAAATCCACGTAAAATTTTAGTATACTTTTGACAAAAAACTTTTTTCGAGAAATGCATACTTTTTTAGTTATTAATTTTTTTGTAAAAAATTTGGCCGTTGCAGACCCTTCTAAATTATTTTACCAGGATACCCTTAAAGATATGAAAATGGTTTCTGTTCTATTGCTTTTAGCAAGATCAGACGTATTGGAGTCCATGTCGAAAAATTTTTCTTTTCATACAGGATGTGTATAAAAAGTGTTCAAAGTTTAACGTCATAAATATCAAATTTCTTTATTTTTTCAAATTGAACCACCCGGTTTTTCCTATTTTAATGCATTCAGGGGTAAAAATAAGGCAAATTCATGTAAACCTATATCTCAACCGCACCGTTTTCCAGATATTAAATGTTTTCTGTAAATTCTTAGAGATGCAGTTATGGTTTAAATTTTATTTTGACCCGTTGATACAAACACTAAGAAATAAAAAAGTATTTTTCTTTATCTTGTCAAGATCTGTAAAAAAAATCAAATCAAATTGTATTTGCTAATCCTATTCCAACTTTTAGTCGCTTCCGAGATATTTGAGGTTTTAAATTATTATTGTATTTTTTAACAATACCGAATAAACAAAATTTAGACCACACACCTGTATATCTAAAAATTTACCGTGAATATTTAATATCTGGACAACGGTAAGGTTTGGGTATAGAAAATTATACATGAATTTGTCTCATTTTTTATCCCTGAATGTATTAAAATAGAAAAAAAAACGGGTGGCTCTTTAAAAAAAAAAGAAATTTGATATTCATGAAGTTAAACTTTGAACACTTTTCATACCCACCCTGTATAGAACGAAAAAATTTCCTTTATAGATTTAAATACATTTGACCTTGATAAAAGCAACCGAACAGAAACCATTTCCATATCTTCAAGGGTATTCTCGTTAAAAAATTAATTTATAAGGGTCTGCAACAGTCAAATTTTTTACAAAAAAATTAATAACTCATAAAGTAAGCATTTTACCAAAATTTTTGGTCGAAAGTCACTGAATTGCAGGTAAAGTATCAAATATGAAATTTTAGAGAATATTCGATAGTTTGCAATGAAATTTCATGGCAATCATTTTCTATACTTTTTACATTCAACTGGGATACAAAATTTCTATAAAAATTAATAATAATGGATGAAAAGATACAGAAAAAAATGTTTTTTTCACTAATAAAAATTTTTATTGAACACAAGATAATGGAAAGTAAATAATCCGGTAAGTAGTATAGTTACATTTTACAAACGATTCATCGAAAACACATAATACATAAAAAATAAATTATCGGGTTCTGCCAGAGGAACTCGGACTGATTTGGAACTCGGAAGATGCTCATAAAAAAACTTGTATGCCCTGGGAACTAGCCCTTGATTGCATAGTTGCAATAAATCCTTTTTTTCACCTCCGATATACAAATCTGACCATCGTATGGCATAAAAGGTTCAGGAGGGCTATCATTGGGAGTAATGAATTTTTTCCCTCGTTTTCGGAACAAAATATCGAAATCAAAGTCATCAAAATTACTTTTGACAAAAATTTTATTCAGTTTAGATTTCCGGTATTGAAAACACACACAAGAATTGGAATTTTTGTGTTTTTTTTGTCTTCATAAGGATTAAAAATTGAAAAATATTCATGCTGGAGCCTAGTCACATCGTATGATTTGGGTTTTGTACGCGCCAATCTGATCAATTGGTCCCAGTCAGAGGATACGTGTGCTGTTATATTTTTTGCTTTAACCTCAATATTGGACCGAGTCACACTCCATTTGCGAATGGCCTGACTCAAAATAAATATGATCAATAGTTTCTAAATGAGGGTGTACTGGTAACGCATACAGACACTTGCAAGAAAATTTAAAATTTTTCTACTGCTCTCCGCAACCGCCAGACATCATGCGAACTTTCATTACTTCAGGGTGGTCAAAAATGAATTTGAAAATGGATGTAGAAATTTCAATACTTCTGCGTTCCGCAAACTATAAACTTGCGTACGTAAAAAAAGGCCCAGCTGCTCCTTTAGGCGTTGGCAAAACAGATTGAAGGTCAAATAGATTATTTGATATACAGAAGGTGAAGGTTGAGAGGAGTTAAACCTTTTACGGCTGAAAAAAGTTCATGCTGTGGACATATTGGAGTTCCTCCTGAAAACAGATTTTTAGCGACTGAAGGTTAACACTTATCTAAAAATGAATGTATTGATATTAATACTAAAGACAATTCTACAAATAACCGGATAAAAGTAGGCTATTTCCATTAATAAACCAGTTGCGTAAGGTAATTCTCTTAGAGAATATAAAAATTTCGTGTTGCCATTCTCATACGGTATAAAGAACAAGTAACTAGTTGGTCTAAATGAAATAAGACTTCAATTTGAGAGAAACATTGTTTCTAAGTAACAAAAATACATTCTTTTTCATGAATAATTATGCACAAACAAAATTACAACGTATACTATCGATGTGTTATATTTGATACATCACAATATGCGAATGCAACTGTCTTAGTGGTAATGATAATTAACGAAACTAGCATTTTCGCTAGTTTAGATTATAAGGTTTGGGAAACTTTTTTTATTTGTTTAACTGTGTGAACTGTTGAATATCATATTCGTAAATATAGCATAAATTAATCGGGCAATTCGTGAATTCGTAAAAATGACATTGGCTTACGACCATCTAACAGATTCAGCATTTTAAGCATTCAGGAGCTTGTATCAAGCAAAACTTTTAAACGGTAGTATATATTAATTATTATAATAATGTTGACAGGTAAAAAAGTTTTCAAACAACCTTCTTAGATATACTCGTATTTTATATATGTATAAAAGTAGGTCTGAGAATTTCTCACTGTTTTGTCGTTATTCATTAATTACCTTTTTATATTATTAACATCCTTGTTATTTTAAACTCCCCACATGTAACCTAGTTTAATAACTTTGATGAAAAATAGTGTTAAATATTCTTAGCAAAATTCCAGATGTGCTGTATATATCGTTATATCATTTGTTCCTGTTCTCACGAACTGGTTACCTCTTTAACGTTGTGGTAGAGATTATCTGCAATACATATGCTGCTATTTATAAAACAAACAATCAAAAAAATGTCAAGTTTTTATATCGGTATTTAAACGGTAATTACGTCGTCCCACGTAACAATTTATACCCATCTGGTGGACACATTAAAAGGTGTGTTTGTGTGTCTACCCAAACAAAGGTTTACCAATATCTAATAAAACTTCGATATTTCTGTCAGTTACGAAATACCAGTTTCAATGCTTCTAAAATGCGAGTTGTAATTATTAACTTTTCTGGTGTGGCACATTAAAGGTGAAATGGAAGAATGAGACGGTTTTCAAAAAGTCGTAAAAAGAAAACTGAACGCTGCAGATGGAAATAATGGAATGTCTTAATGACACCTTTCACCCTCGTTCTTACGTTTTAATACGAAATTGCACCGGGATTTATAAAAGTTTTAGTGAGAATATAAATACATGACTGACTTTAATATCAAGATTGCGCAAATTTAGAACAGATCCGTACTTTGAGATAAATACTAAACTAATTCTCTATATCGATGTTCCTAATACCTTGTGTAGATATTGATTAACGCTATAAAATAATTCATTGTGAATTTATGAATTTTTATTCATCATCTTTTTGACTATACCTAATACTCTTCATCTATATATACAACGTTCCATGTGAAACTTCATTGGAAATAATTCATCAGCTTTCGTTTTCACAGCTTCAACACAATCAATTCTTGTTGCTTTTATTATATATTTTAGCAGATATATATCACAAGGCACCAGTTGTGACGAATAATCTTTTATTGGAATTAGAAACAACTTGACAAACAAATTAACCAGTGGTTGATAAAGAACCCATGACTTATCTTTCCACAGTAACGATTGTTTTTTCTTCTTTTCTAAAGGACCACTGGGCCTAGAACCCATTCTTGGTGTAGCTTATTACATCTATCAACTGTCTGCTTACAAGGCATGCTCTGCGGAGATGGATAGAGAAAGGAGGCATGAGATAACATAAGGGACACAAAGATGGGCTTCCGGCATCTATCACCAATCAATTGCTCCACTAAAATAGGCACAAGGTTCGACTGGTTGGTTACTAAATTTTTAAACGGACACTGTCATCTGTGGCGCCATCTCCAGACTATAGGCATAATAGATTACTCTGAGTGTCGCTGATGCAGACCAAGACTTTAAAGGTTCTTGGCCGCCCACTATCCTACTACGAAACATCAGTGAAGGTATGATTTTCTCGATCTCTCCTGATATTGGTGAACATGGTTAGCATAGGCTTTTCCATTCGTTTATCTGTTGTCTTCCTGTTAAGGTTTTTGTTTGAACGTAAGAATTCTGGACATCTAATTATCCGATTTATTTGAAATATTTGAAATTGACAATCATTTTAAACGTGGGAATAGTCTAACAGATAGAGTCGAACTTTCTACTTCAAGGTGTTGAAAGGAATGGTTTGAAAGGTTGCTGTACAGCTCTCTGAAAACAGCAACTTTGGATTTAGTCTTCTTTAACCACAAATTGTCCAATTTGTGACAGCTACTATGAGCTGTCAGCAACCCTCCAAACGATTCCTAACAACACCCAAAGAATAGTACCACTGTTTGATAACGTGCAAAACTCGTTTCTATTTTTTTGTCTAGAGGGTAAGGCAGAATCATTTAGAACGTCTTCTCAGCCATATTAAAAACGATTTAAGCACTTAAAATAACGTGCAAGTTATCTACACTTACGCAATACAATTCTTCCAGTAAATCTTAAGTTTTCTTGCATATTACATGAAATGTATTGCTTTATGATAACAAAGAAGGCTACGGTTAAACTGATTTGTTTACTGTAAAAAGAGATACTGCATTTGTTACAGAAAGTTTCGTAGTAAAGGATGTAGGTTGCTACCGATTGGACATGGACATTTCTGTATGTTCTTTTCGATTATTTTTTAGAGAAGATTCTTCAAAACTATGTTTGTAAACAAGCCGTTTCTTTTTTTTTTTGAAACTAGATAATAATATCTCTCATTTATTTGTTCTGCAGTTGCATTGTAAGATCGACTACTTAATGTGACAGACACATTTGAATATTGATTAGGACGGAAAGATTACATTTGGTACCAGGAACATACGATAACGATAAAAATGTATTTTGACTGAAAAACTACGCCGGATCTGTGATATTTTGTTCTACTTTATAATCGTTGGAGGGTTGACTTAATAGTTTCACCATTTTCACCTTTATTTAATGTCGAAAAAAGTAATGTCGTCTTTTTGTAGAGGTTTTTATTAAATTCTCTACTTTATTGGAGACATTCCTTTTTAATTCGAAACAAAAAATATATTTTACTTGTTCTCTTTTCCCAAAACGCGTTTAAATTGATATTGTCGAAATATACTTAGAAAAATGACGAAAATAATAATGAATTAAAAAACTTTTTTGTTTTGTTAGTCAATTTGAACGCCTAGAATTCGAGGAGTATTTCATCTAGTGAGTTTAAGATACATACAATTGCTTTATTAGGTGAAAGGAGTTTATCGATGAGTGTTGTTTTCCAATATAACCATGGATCTTACTATAACAAAATATAACGTGCGACAGTGTGACGAAGTGTATCAAGTTTGAAGAAATAGGAGTTTTGGACATCCTATAGTGGTAGAGAGGTACCATTTGCTTCAACTCAACTTTTTCAATCAACATAAAGTGACAATCGACCTCAATCGACTTCAATGGATGCAAATCGACAATATCTGACAAATGTAATTGCCAAATCACTCAAATATATAATAGTTGATGTGATTCGACTTCAATCGGCGTCAATAGACTTCGAAATTTTTCAATCAACATAAAGTGACAATCCAGCAGAAAGAGGATGTCTTGGATCCACAATATCAACAATTGGACAGGGATAAGAGCCACAGGAGAATAAATTCATCCCACCAAAGACAGTATAAATTGGTCTAATGTCACTGGGACATGTGATACAGAGCAAGAGATACCATTTGTTTCAACTCTTGATAAAAGGAAAGATAGAGGACTAGAGGAAGATTGGGCGGAAAGAGGAAAGTTAAACCACCATAAACAGGATAAATTGGTCAGAATTGTTCGCAAACATCCATTAACACATAGCAGGATAATAAGAAGGTAGCAACTACGGAACAACAGAAATTATTGATAGTCTTTTGGCTCTCTCAAATGAGCTTACCCACACTTGAGCAATAGAAAAGTGTGTGCAAACTGTATATCAAAGAATACGAAGTTTTGGTTATCCGTACTAGGAGTAGTTGTTCACAGCTAAACATCCTGATATAGAAAAATAATTCCGCAGAAAAATTGATTCATATTCAGTAACGAATCGCAAATCGCACGATCTGATTCCAGTTGCAGTTTATTGAGTATGTAGTATCCTTCATAGACTTGAGTAGCTCTTTGTTATGAAATGGAAGTAGCTTGGAATTAAATGCGATTAAAGAAGATACCGGTATAAAATATATAATCTACATACACTTAGTTTGTTTAATAGAAAAAAAGTTAAAAGGCATGAATCATCAACAATCATTATATGTCAGTATGAATGGATTGCAGAGATTGTTCCAAGCCTTGTTTCAATGTTGGAAATCTTTAAGTGGAAATTGCGACATCACATGTTTGTATATCTTCGATCGATCCAGAATGCGTTCCCTTTACGTTTTGTTCTTTCTATTTTTAGTAACAAGAAGGAAGTCACATCCAGAGTACATTCTGGTGCAGCACCCAAGTTTATCAATCTTGACGGATTACCCTGCCCACTTCGACTGGTCTTTTTCATCGAGCTTTGTCTTCCAATTTCTTGAACATTTCATCCCAAAAAAACAACATCAAATATTTAAAAACATCGTTAGTTACCAAATGAAGCAGTGAAAGTTTCTTTGTTCGAAGGTTCAAGTCTCATTACTTACTTAATAACTAGATATCTACTTTTAGCTGAGATAGAATTGGATATCTTTACTACAAAGTAATAAATGCATTAATAGATTATTTTTGTCAAAATTTGCTACGAAAATTGAATCAACAACGCAATTAATAGAGAAATTAACGAGACACTCTATGGGGAGAATAGAATACTCTTTACAGTATGTGAAACCTTCAACAAAGTACTTATTTTTGGAAAAAAAATATTTTTAGAAGTTAATTAAAGCGTTTACAAAAATGCACAATACGATTGAAAGTGAGTGGCACATTTCACGTGAGAAATATGTTACGTCAAATATGAAGAGACATCATGGCACGAAATGCCACTTCGCTTGCTAGGTACAAAAAGAATAGCTTGTAAAAGCCTGGTCCTGTGCCAAATTGAATCTCTCAATATGTTAATGTCATAAAAAAGATACCTGTTCGTTATATTTCTGAATGATACATTTTCTATTTTCCAAATGAATGTCTAGACATAATAAAAATAATACCACGTCATGTTAAATCTTGGACGCCTAAGTTTTTTATTTATATTAGAAATTTTAATCGGTGTACAGTTTTCAAAAATTCATATTTTGAACTGCTTTTCCTCATACTTTTGACCTCTATTAATGTTGATTTTTACTCTCTCTCCAATTCATTTAGCAGACAATTTCTAGTTATGTAAATTCATTCTGTTGGGTTCTACTTCGTTTTCTGTATTATTTTTCGCAGATTATGAACATTTTCTGTGAGATATGTGATAATAATGGATAAATAATATTGAATCATTCAAACGAAGAATACAAAGTGCGATTCATCAGTAACAGGCACATTTTTTATTACCAACAATGGTCCTACTGCTCAAAGAGATACACGATGCATGTTAAATTGAAAAAAATCAAATAGAATTTTGTAGCCTCAAAACAGCAGCCAATTCAAAACAAAATAAACCTTCCATGGTTTTTACGAACAGTCACAACACTGTAACATGTTGCTTGTTCTTCTTATTCTCTAGAACTCTTTATACCTTTTCGAGTATTCGGATTCCAGGTTTCACTCTCCTTGTACCCATTCTTTCCACTCTTTCCTATCCTTTTCTATTGTATTCCCTTGTCCTCCCTCTTCCAGAGCTACTTGTTATAGTCAAGTTTTTCTTTGTTGTGTCCATACCAGCTTAAACATCTTTTAACTATTTTGTTTTTAACATGTTGCTAGAAAGATAGAAAAAATTTGTTCATGGGTCCTCTGAAAGACAATTCATGGATCGGAGTATTGAGAATATTGTAGATTCTCCAAAGTCTTTAGGTACATTCCCGTATATCAATAATCTCAAATAAACTAAATATTCAGCTTCAGCTAATGTCTCCTAGTACTTTGGATGGACTTCTGAAGAGGGATTTGATTTGTCACTTGGTAGTGGTTTCCAGCTATTTCCAAGTCTATTACTTAGTAGGCTTTTGATAGAGCCATCGGGAAAAGGATTGACAACACGTTTCGATAACGGTTGCTAATACACAGAAGCTTGACATAGTTATTCGTGGACACCTTCTCAAGTCGCTCAAAACATTTTTGTATTATCATTAAGGAGATAACTACTGCTCCGAATGACTCTGAGTCTATCAGCTATCGCAGTTAGAGATGGGATTGTTTCTGTGCTTTTACTTGATTATGTATCCAGCACAGGCCTAACTTACATACAACTCTGCTTGAAAGATTGTGGCTAGGGAACCGAGCCACAGAGTCTCTTGCTTCCAAATGTGTCTTAAACTCAAGTCTAAAATGCTAAATTTAGAAAATTAAGATACCCATAACCTAACCGAACCGCCTATCAAGAAATATAACTTAAAACTTAGGTTCTGGAGTTGTAGTAGCTAGGACGACAGTAATAACTAAAAGTAGGAACTCTTAGAGGTCCCCGTCCTTCACTTCACAGCCCCAATTTTTTATTATAGTCGAATTTCTGTGTCCATATTGTCAAGGAAAGCTAATATCTTAACCTTATCAAAATTTTAACATAATTTGTCTCTTCAAGACAGTCGTCCATACGATTGATGCGTAAATGATTTGTGGATCAAAATTTTTGTAAAGATCCGTCTAACTACAACGTTTTCCAAGCCTCATGTTTTTCGAGTCATTCTTCTGAAAGTACAAAAACTGGAAGTTACCTTTCCGGTTTGCTTTTCAGTGGAGCTTCGAGTGTGCAGAATCTCTAAGAGCAGCGTAGCTGCATTAAGATCTAAGCATTCGAAAGCTGCTCGCTTCAGTACCTGATGAATTTTTGGCCTTGGTTCGTGTAAGGAATAGAAGGTGATACCATGAAACAATGTAAACAGTAGTGGGATTCAGGTATATTGATTTTTCCTAAAACTTGTACCAGGTATATGAAAGAGGATCAAGTAGGTAACTTGGAATTATCAAAAGTAGACAAATTGGGATTCCTCGGGGATTGTTTTATTGATAAATGTATCATATATTTTTAAATACGAGGGGACAAACTCATGGAGCATATATTTGTTTTGTCTTTATTAGTTCACACCAATTCTAAAGATATCATTTCGATAAATAGCTGCTCTATTCTGATTCTAATTTAATATGCATTTTATTTTTGTCAATATAACACCTTGCATGTCACTAACGAGCAGCTCGAGACTTTATAATTCGAAGTTATTGTTATAATTTTACTTATTTTTTATGAATCCCCCTATATATAAGGTATATAAATATGTGAACTGTCAAGAATATCTACTAAACTGAAGTGATTAAAATTTTAATTACCGTTTCCTTCCTATGCAGTTTTCTATTGGTGTTACTTAAATTTCTTTACTTGCACCTCATTATACATCCAAATATAAACAACTGAAGTATGAATTACATACTACCATTAGAGTATTTAATTACTAAAGTTGAAAGAGAACGGAAATATAAACGAGTTAATTTTTAAAACGTCACCCTATCTATTGGTACTGTTGCAGGTGCATAAAAACTACTTTGCCACATGTTGCACTGAATAAATAATTGATGTTTTAAATAAGAACTTCATGTGTTCAAGTCGGGATATCTAATTAAATTAAAATTATAGTGGAAAAAATGTTGAAAACAGTCATCTGTATTTATTAGAACCATCAATAAAACGAGTGAATAAATTAAGTTGAAAAACCTAATTTTATTTGAATCATCGTTCTAAAGAACTCTGGATCAAAATGGTTCCTCAAAATAAAATGCATATTCTTGATAAGAAGATGAGTGAATTTATGGTTGAACAATATTTCAATCTTAAAAATGGACAACAATGGTCATTAATATCATATTTGGTGCTAAAAATAATTTTAGCAAACAACAATGTATTTCCATTGAAACTAAGAGTGATGTTGACACTTCACGATATTCGAGGTCTTCGATTACCTCGCCACGAAATTTACTGAAAACGCTCTCGACCGGGGTCCTTTAGGATCACGAAGTTTCCTTTTTTATAGGAGATCCTTTTGCTGTGGCGTGAAACCAAATCGCTTCGGCCATAGACAATATATCGCTTGTAGGATTTGGAAATATTTTCGAAACCTAACACTCCTTTTGTAGATTGTAGATTGTGTTGGCTTTACAGCCACTGTGCACCTATACGTAGAAGATATTTTGTACAAGACTCTACATCTCATTGTTCTGCTTTAAACATAAATAGATTCCCCCAAACCACTTCCATAGGTGTTAGTCTTTCAAGGTACTTAAGCATTTTAGCGAAATGAACAGGATATTCGCAGAGTTGAAGCTCTAATATTTCAATGGCTAACTCGTTAAATCTGCTGTAGTCGTCTACTGCCATGCCCATCGTCTTAAGATGGTATTTGACGGGGCAGTGACCTATCAGAAGATCGATCACAAGTTTCATGTCGTTTCTGGTCATCACCAGAAGTTCCACAGACTTCTTAACTGATCTGGTTATGAATCTTCTGAATTGTCTTAGGCTTGAAGTTGTTCTCCAGTAAAACTCCATCTGATTACTCAATCATTCGTTCAGTTAGTTATTGAAGTGGCATTTTGTAAGACCACAGCTGGGCTTTGCTCCAAGGTATGGAGTCGTTGTCCCTTTTTGGGCAAGGCTGCCTGTTTTCTCATTTCTTGATATACCTTGCTGGCATGGAAGCCACATTAGTTTTTGTTGGTTAGCTTTCAGGACCTGCCTATCTAAGACAATGTATATTAAGGTTTTCGAGAGGTTTCTATCCCAACACTGCTGAGCACATTTTGTTTATTTCTAGCTTTTCTACCTGAAAAATGGTGAATGATGTTTTTAGAGGTATGGAGAGCTCTTTTGATCCAGAAATGCCCGGTCCAGCTCCTTGCGCTAGCTACGAACCGTCTGCGTACCAGAGAGATATATTTCCTGTTGCAGAAGATTTTTATTGAGCAATGATTGGCGGTTATTAATTACCATTTCGTTGGTATCTTTGTTCAACATGCTATGCATTTAGTCCACTGGTTTGTCACGGCTTTCTACTTTATTAGTCCTAGAATCCTTACGTGATATGTCAGATTTCCTCGCTCTAGTTTTATTGTCTGGATTAGCCAGTGGACAGAGTTGAAGAGGAGGCAAGTTCAATAGTGCCTCTTCCTAGTGACTCTGCATAGCTGCGAAATCAGTGTTTATTACACGTTATATGAGATACTTTAAGTCAGTAATTATTTGTAGTGCGGTATTTGACATTGTATCCATATTGAAACTATATGATCAGTTATTATTGTTAATGTTATAATAACAAATATTCCAGTAAAGTATTTTTACATTTAATCAATTACTACCAAAAATAAACATCCATCTTGTATGGGTCTTTGTAATAATAAACCGAACAGTTGTTTATTATGTATATGTTAGGTGTTTATTTTCAACGTTCCTGACCTGTCAGAGCAAATTACATTTTTGGGTTTTCTAACCGGAAATGACCACTGAATCCCTAGTAAATTGAATCCCTCCCACAGCAAACAGTCCGATGTATAACGATATACCAATTAATTGTCTAAATAAAGCAAATGATAAGGAAATAATTCTCTTTGGGTATTACATGTAAAATCGTACTTTATATTTCATTAATAAGATGTATTTGTTCATAAATAAACTTGGTGATTTGAGTTTTTTGGGAAAATCAATTTTATAAGCTTAATATTTCTTATACTTATGAAAATTATTTATAAAGTAAGGAAAGAATTTACAGAAAATAACGGAGTACTAGACTATATTTTTCATGATAGGCACTGGATTGAAAAGTGATTTTTACATCACGACAATTACAACTAGTGTAATTCATTCGAATTGAATGGAGTTATTCCACCAAAATGTCAATATTATTGACGATTGTAAGAATTCACTATAAAACGATGAAAACTTTTGATGAAGTTATCTAAAACGCACATCCTTTACAACTTTGGTCCAGATCCACCAGGGTTCCATGGGAAACTACGTTGGGCGTGACAAATAATGGATTTCCACATTCCCAAGGCGGGGGTTCATGAAAATGAAGAACTTGGCTTCACTTTCCCCATCAATGTAAGCAGATAATATCTTGAAAATCTTAGCGACTGTTTTTGTAAAAACTTATATTCAATATTCAATAGAACGAATCAAGACCGTTGACGCGCCGGCCGCTATCCCGTCCGCAACGCTTGTTCCACACATGCAAATACCACTCGTGGTGTATGTGCTTACAATTTTCCTTGCACTTGTTTGATTCTTCACTTGGTTGGAGTAAATTCTCACGATTTTCAAATTTGTTGAAATTCTTCCTTCTATTTAGACATACGCTCAGCATTTGGTTGCCCTGCGTGATGATTTTAAAATCAGATTTGAAGATATTCTGTTGCTGGAAATCCATCAAGTACATTCCTTTCATAAAAAGATAATTAAAGTTCGATGAAGTAACTTTTTCGATTGACCAACTTTGCTTTTTTATATCCACTCACAGCATAATCAATTAAAATTTAATTAGAATCTGTTTAGTTGATTTTATTATGAAATAATCAACCCTCTCAAGCAATCAATTCAATCCTCTCTCTCCCCACCACAGTGGAAATTTCCATAGTTAGATCTAATCTTCAATTTTTTGAGATTTGGAAATTGATAGTAATGCAGATGTAATGTCCACCGGATCCAGGAAAATTTTGAAAATGATCTATAAAACAGTTTGGATGTAAATCGACGTTCGGTTAGAATATGCAAAGACTGGTTACGAATTCGAACCAAACATCAAGTTACTCTTTCCACAAAACCTAAGTAAGAAGTTTCAGGTTCACACTCACTGGCGAACACAACCTATCCAATAAGATCATAGATCTTTTGGACCATTGTACACATAATATTTCGTTTAGTCTGGTTTTTTATTCTACACTAATAATCATTAAAATTAGATTTCTGTTAACAACAAGAATAACAACTGTCATTTATTGTCAATACTTTCTTACTAAACCTTAGATTATGTGACAGAATGGAATTCGTGTAGATTTTATTAAGACATTATTAGAAACAAAAGTAGCAGCCTTAGCAGCAAGTAAAATTGCAAGTGAAATTGCAGGAGAAGATACTGTTAATAAGTGAACAGCACAGCGTTGGTTCAATTGCTTTAATAATGAAGACTTGACACGTTTTTGTTCGTGCTCAAGTCATCTTCCGACATAGTGTATCTAGAGGTACATATATACGTTAACAGCCTCACGCCTTACCGTACTTACGATGAAAAATAGATTTATCCAAACAGTTTGAACATGGAAAATTAGTGATTAGATAGCACAGGGATAACAGTGGATAATCTTGTGTGTTAGGTGGAATTATGAAGGTTTCGTGTATTAAGAAATCGTTTCAAATGATCGAGCTGAGGTATATAGTGGACAGCTGAATTTGTGAGGTTTTATCTGAGGTTTATATAAGTGTATTTAACCGAAAACGGGTTCTCTTACAACTAGGTAATGCTAAACCACATATTACGAAAGTTACGTTAAATAAGAACGAAAGACTTGGTGGTATTAAGCTCGTACTACATTCAACATTTAGTCCGGATCTTGCAGGGTCAGATTAATATTTATTCAGAGGTATGGCGAGATTTTTGTGTGAGAAAACAATGGAATCCAATGGAGATATTGAAAATACATTGTAGCAATTTGTTGTACCTAAGCACAAGAATGGTTCTACCAAGGAATCAAAGAACATGCTGAATGTTGGGTTAATTTGTTCACTCTAGCTTCCTCTAGCGTAACCTTATATCTATTGGATATACTTTAGGAATGCTAGTATATCGATTATATGATATATTTTGACCTTAATGGCGACTAAATTTAAAAATTAAAGATGCTAATTACAAAAAATTTTTATTTTTTTTTGAATGAGATATCTATTTGAAATATTAACTAAACTGCAACACTCTGATTTAATTAAAGAGATAAGTAGAAGACATAAAAGTTCCAATGTACGGAATTCAAATTAGCGTTTGCTAAAATCGATGAGGATTGAAAGGAAATTGCCAATAAACTCGACTTTATTTAACCGAGGTAAAAGCTTTCGTCCTTCATCTTCTATTCAAATAAGGTTTGTAGAACCTCTTAATATTTGGTGCAAAATGGAATAACTTATTGAAATCTCCAGCCAAGAACAGAAAAATAAAACGAAAATCTACTTTGGAGAAACATGTGCAAATGTAAATGCAAACAGCAATTTCTTGAAGTGGATCTCCAATAATTGCATTTAACTTATCTCGAAGAATATATACACCTTCTTTATTGAAATCCAGAGAGCATTTTTTGCATTAATTTTAAATGTTTACAAGATAAATTGATTCAAACTACATGTACAGGGAGATAAAGCTCAGTACCTCCTTTGACCTTTAATGTATCAATTTGAAAAGTCGATGGATTAGAACCATTTTAAAATTATTTATAATCTTGCAATGTGCTTCAGCCCATATTTTATTGCATATTTGGAATCAGCAATAATATATTGTTGTTTTGTGTTCTGAAGAGTATTCTAAAAGTTTTAACCAAATTTCCAAAATCGTAACAAGTTCAATGAAGATCTGTTGCACCACTGAGCTTGCCGGAGGATTCAAACCCTAAGAAAGAAGAGAACCTTTTCTAAAAAGTCACATATCGTTCTTAGAGGACCTCCAACACCAGATGATTCTTTAGTTAGAATAGTGACAAGAGCAAATGGCCGTATCCATTTTGGTACAAAAAAGAGAGTTATCTCCTATTGACGATGACCTCCCGAAGACGACGACAACATGGAGCCCAACAAGTGGGATCAACCTACTCCTGAAGAAGAAAGCGAACATCAACTCTATACCACTGAGCTTGCCAGAGGATTCAAATCCTAAGATAGAAGAGAACCTTCTCTAATTAAAAGTCACATATCGTTCTTAGATAACCTCCAGCACCAGATGACTTTTTAATTCGAATGGAGACAAGAGCAAGTGGCCTTGCGCAGCACCCTAAGAGGTTCGTATCCATTTTGGTACGAAAAAGAGAGTTATCTCCTATTGACGAGGCCCTCCCGAAGACGACGACGACATGGTGCCCAACAAGTGGGATCAACCTACTCCTGAAGGAGAAAGCGAACATCAACTCTATACCACTGAGCTTGCCAGAGGATTCAAATCCTAAGATAGAAGAGAACCTTCTCTAATTAAAAGTCACATATCGTTCTTAGATAACCTCCAGCACCAGATGACTTTTTAATTCGAATGGAGACAAGAGCAAGTGGCCTTGCGCAGCACCCTAAGAGGTTCGTATCCATTTTGGTACGAAAAAGAGAGTTATCTCCTATTGACGAGGCCCTCCCGAAGACGACGACGACATGGTGCCCAACAAGTGGGATCAACCTACTCCTGAAGGAGAAAGCGAACATCAACTCTATACCACTGAGGGTTCCGGAGGGTTCCAGCCCTACGCAAGAAGAGTTCACTAAACTTCAATAGAAAAGATTCTTCCGTTGGGGGAGATGTCGTGCCATTGGAAACCAGAAAGGCCGAATACTTTAAATACGCGACCGAATCGATCTGCAGGTAGACTGGTTCACCTCTTCAAGCGAGAACTTTCTCGATGAATTCTTGAAAACAAAATGCACCCTTTCCACATTTACTCGGAACAGGAATTAACTGGAGTTGATTTTAAAAAAAGACTTGCATTAAGTGGGCTCTATGTTAAGTTAATCAACAGAGAGAATTTTTCGACTTTATTTTATTTGGAGATAAGACCACGTTCAATAAAAATGTTATAAAAGGCAAAACTTTCACTATTATTTATTAACTAATCCATATCATATAGTGACACATAGTCAAACTAAAGTGGGAAGGTATTATTGGTGAATATGTAGTAGAACTATATTTTTTAGAGAAACATTTAAATTCTGAGATGTATTTACATTTTCTAGCCAACTAATTACCTCTTTTATTGGAACAAGTCCCATTTCGTACACGTGAAAGGATCTAGTTTTTGCATGCCTGCTCACGCTAATTGATGTTGAACAAAATGAATATTTTCTAGAAGATGGATCGGAAGAGGTGGTTCAATACTAGTTTACTATTCTATTCAGTATTCTAAAAGCAAATTTATAGTAAAAACAAGTGTGATCTGTTTCGAAGAATGTTGCCCAATAAAATTTGGTGATTGGTAAAGCTAAAAATCTTTGAGAATTCAAGGGAATTTGCCTGAGAGTCTACCAATCAATAATTTCGGTTAAAAGAAAAGTATTTAGTTAATTCTCCATAAAAATTTCCTTCCAGAATTGACGGAGTGCTTGATTACTTATTTTAGTCTTAAAAACAAAAATTTGGGATGTTGTTCAATTCTCTCTCGCTTAAACATTAAGTTGATTGTCTAATTATAATCATCATAGACTACATTAAATGCGTTACAAGAAAAATAAGGGAGATAATTCAGTTTACGAATATGGAAAATAAAGGGCAATACAATCAGATGTGCTTTCGAATGAACCAAGACAAATTTAGGTCGTAACACCTAAATTTACCTAATTTAATTAGTGAGATACACAAAAAATACGTGTAGAACATACATACACTCTAATTCTTTTATAAAACGTCTCAATATTATTTTTCTATACAATCCATCTTAATATTTAGTTTTTAAAAGAGTATCAACACGTTTTTTGATATAATTATTTCCAAAATAATCCATTCTGGAGTAGAACCTGTTCATTCCGATCTTACCGCGATTACTATAACAATTGATTGTTGCTTATATAAGCGTGTGACAGATTCAGTGGTTTCAGCTATATTATTCATAATATCGTTTAAGTTTTCATACTGGTTCTTATACCAAGTACTAAATTAACTATTTGTGTAATTTGTAGATTCATGGAGCAAAACCGACCCTGCGTGTTCCTTTATCGAATCTGGAAGTCGATTAAATGATGCCGCTAAATTGTGAACACACACATGTTCACTTGTTAATTAAGTTGGAGATTCAGGCAAAAATATGCGTCACAATCGTTTCGTTTGATTTTTTTGTTCCAATACGATATTGGAGAGAATTTTAATACTATTACAAAACGTTTTGCTATCATTTGAAAACCAGCTGAAACACTATTCGCTTTCTTCATTTTCTGTTAATTAAAATAATATACAAAGAGATTTATGCAATTATTAAGCTGCGTAAATTCACTCGACATGATTAATGATATTAAGTTATCAGGTCAGTATTTAGAAAAAAATTAATAAACTATAATTATTGCACCAATCTTGTCCAGCCAACTCGGGTAAATCTCTACCATTCAAACCCATTTGTTCGCTACAAGGTATGATTGGGAGACTTTTTCTTCTGGAGACTACTAAAGCGCAATAAGTCCATCACTCACTAATACGAAAAAGTTTCTTTTTACCCTTGTAGCAACAACAAATACTCACAAATAATTGCAAGGATTGATACAACGATTTCTTCTTGCAAACCAATAGAATGTGGAGTGCCCCAAGGTTCAGAACTAGGCCCTATTTTGTTTATTCTGTTTATAAACGATATCACTGTTTTGCGCTAAGATCAGTTTTCAAAGAACTGAACTTATCCACCTCCTTTACAGTTTATTATGCCCTTATTGAGTTGCATCTCCGATATGCCCTTCCCTTCTGGGGTAGAGCTGTTAGATATCTACTCGTTGCACGGCTAACCTTTCTCTACCTGGGTGATTCCGTTCTAACTGTGATATTCAATGTCCTGTATTGTTTTTTTGTACTAGTCATTAATTAATAATCAATTAATAAAAATTCTGTGTTAATTGAATAATTCTTAAGATATTTAAACATTATTTTTATACAATATAACTTGCCACTTAAAGAAAACTTATACTACATCACTTGAATGTCAGTACCGTGTCATGTCCATTCCTAGAATTTACCGATAAATTATTAATTTTTTTTGTCGTAACAAATGATTTAAACTAATTACCTTATAAATTCTAATGTTTATGATCAAACTGAGGAAAATTGATGCACTTGTTGTTTAATATCTTAAGTTACCATGTCAGTACCGTGGATAAATGAGTCAGTACCGTGGAACTCAAAATCCGACATTTGTGTCTTGCTCGTGATACTTTGAAGTTGTAGTAAATTCCTCTTAGAGTTTTATTTTTACAGTAAAATAGATGAATAATATGCATAAAAAAGTTAGAAAAGTTAAATTTTAAAATCTTGAAATTTTGAATACAAAAAATCACAGTTAGAACGGAATCACCCACCTACTCCACGTTCAGAATTTGTTACGGGTTGGATATTACACAATACCAAGAAAAATGCACAATCACTTGCCAATTGAAATCAAATCAAATCAAATCGACTTCTATTCTAATATCAATATTTAATTTCGGGCATGCTATTTACTGGCTTATTTTGGTTTTCGTATTTTGTTCAATTCCTTTCTTTTTGGTCCTTGAGGGTCTTCCTCGGCTCCTTCTATTCTGCGGTTGATACATCAATGCTTTCTTCGACCATTTGTTCTGCTCCATCCTCATCACATGTCCGTACCAGAGTTGTTTAATTTGTATTCTCTCTGAAATAGTGTAAACTCGTCGTATATCTTCATATCCTGGATATCCTGCACGATCTTCTCAAGGAGTTCATTTCCACAGCGTCTATTGTTTTCTCCTGTCTATCAGTTATCTAACCTAACAAATGATTTTCTTCTGATTCTGATTTTTCAAAATCCTACATATTAACATTGAATAATTTCCCATACCATTAAACTTTTATTTTGCTCAATTTGAAATAGAAAATAAATAGTTAAAATCATAAAAATCCCTAAACAAATATAACATTCCTAAAAACATCCCATCTCACAGTTTGCCCCCTAAATTTGAGGGAAAACCCCTAAGCTAGGAACTCTGTGTCTTCCTGACATGGAAATCATACTTATTATAAAATTTTTCGAAAGTTCGAAGACTCAATTTTAAGAATATAAATTGTTTTTTGTAAAAAATAATCAAATGGGAGACTAGAATAGATCTAACGACCCCTTAGAGTTGAGCTACAGGGGGCATCTTTTTCTTAAGCAACCTAGTGACCAGTTTCCCTATTTTACCGTTTTTAAAATTTGAAGAAATATTTGTAATGGGGCCAATACGTTTCTGTATGAAATGGAGGTTCAAGGAGCTTTATCCACTTGGTCCATGTATCTCTCTAATTGGTAGTCCTGGTTTATGCAATCGTAGAAATTGGATTGCGGTAAAATACGCCGAGCGGTTTCTGTAAACTCCGCCAGGACCTGTCTCTACATCTCAATTACTGTGCTAGAGGTAATATATTGAATTCTAACACCGAGAAACTATATTTTATTCCAATCGGTTTTAGTTTAATACAATTATTCAAGAACCAATCCAAGAAATTCATTCGTGTTTACATCTACGTTCGCACATGTCTTCCTTGGTTTACGGTATTTCTGTTTCTACAATAAAACTAAATTTGGAAACTTGAGGAATTGGTGGAACTGATACTACAATTAGGGGTAAATAGAATGGTTCTATTTTATCTAATACTCGTATTCGAAAAAAAAATGTATAAAGTAGAAAATAATAATTAAAGAACGAATTCATATACTTTTTTAAATCAATTCTAGTTCTAGACATTCACGTTTATATGAATATTCTCCTCGTCGACATACAAAGTGTTTCTTCTTCGTCGTAACTTAGCTTGTTACATTCCTAAATGGAAATTTTTGCTATACACCAAATGTTTGAAGTTTGAAGACGTCACGTTGTTTACCCCAACTAATATAAAGGCTGAACTAGATTCTCTGGATGAGACTGCTCCTTCCATATCAACAGTAAAATTTTGGGTAGCAGAGTTCAAACGAGGTGTAAGAGCTACGAAGACCAGCATCGCAGTGGTCGACCAAACGAGGTGACGACTCCAGAAATGTTGAAGAAAATCCAGAAAGCAGTACTGGATGATCGTCGACTAAAAGTGCTCGAGCTAGCGGACAAAGTACGCAATTCAAAATGTGCAGTACATTGCATATTAACTGAAAATTTGGACATGAGAAAGCTGTGCGCAATATGGATGCCGCGTTTGTTCACAGTGGAACAAAAACAGCGTCGTGGAGATGTTCCCATCGAGGTTTGGCAATATTCAAAAGAAGCAAAGCCGTTTTATAATCATGGATGAAACGTGGGTCCATCACTTCACACCCGAAACAAAAGAGTAATCAAAACAATCGACCGAAAAGGGAGAATCAGCTCCAAAAAGGGCAAAGATCGTTACATCTGCAGGTAAGGTCATAGCGTCAGATTTTTGGGTCATAGCGTGTAGGATAACTTTCATTGTTTATCTTGAAAAAGGAAAAACTTTCAACAGCGAGTATTACGCGAGGTTATTACAACGTTTATGCGAAGAAGTCAAGCAAAAACGACATTTGGATAAGATGGAAGTCTTGTTTCATCAATAAATGAAAAGGGAACTGATTTTTAAACATGCTAAAAGTTTTGGAATTGGATGAAAAATAACATTCAGCAAGAGAAAAGAAAACAATACTGAAGCAATGGTTAAAAAATATTAAAATAACAATAACAAAAAAAAATTCACGTACCCACAATTATTATTTATGTGATAACTGAATAGTAACTTAAATTTGAATATTTCATATATACTATAATAACAATTCCCATATATATAAATCCTTCAGAAACCATTCAATTTAAAGCATCGAATCTGGTTTCAACAATGGAATTTAATACATATTTTTCTTGGTAAATCAAACACCCCAACGAAAGCCATCCAATACATTTCATTTCATATCTGTTCAGAAGTTTCTCCCCTCGACTATACATATTTTCCCCCAAATAAAAATTCATGAAAGGTCAACTATCCGGCATCTGGTCCGTCAAGGGACCGTCACCACGGCCAACTATTAAGGTTTTCCCCGATGCTTTTCCTCTCTAGGTGAAACTGACATTTTAGTTGTAATATTTCAACCGTTATCAAAAGTTTGTCTAACGCTGTTGTAGAGGTGAAAAGGGGTAAACGTAATGATAAATATACGTGGAATCGATAATCAACCCTTTAATAAATCTTTATTAGTTCGAAGTAAATTATAAAAATTCCAAATGCATGCATTCCATTTATTCAATTATATGTTGTATCTTTAGATACTAATATTCCTAATACATTATATTTTTCAATTTAGGGGTTCAAGTTTGTCGCTAAAACACGCATTACAATATGGCGGTACATCATAATATAGTGAGCTGGTAAATAGTTTCCATTAATGTTTATTGGTTCAGTGTTCTAATACTTTCTTAAAAATCCCTGGAAAACTATTTATTCACATGCCTCGAACAATAAAGTACCGAAATAAGTGGTTACAGCTTGCTTTAATGATCCAGATAATAAAAAAATTAATAGTATATTACACACCAAGATGGTGAAGACTTTTATTATTGGCCGAGTCATCAAGATGTCTTCACCATCTTGGTGTATAATGTACGATTTCCTACTACTATCCAAATTTAAGGCAAACATCAAAAATAACATTTATGAAAATCAAGTCGCACAAGAAAGCAAAATGAAGTTCACTTTTTATAAAAATATTATGTAGGCTAAATCAAAACTGACATACAAACAGTAAATGTTTTTGCTTGGTGTTATCATCGCGATTTGAAGATGATTTCTTAGCGTAATTGAGTGATAAATGATGTTAAAGGATAAATTGTTCTCTTTAAATGAGAGTTAGCAGCTTCTAATGGACTATTGCATCGAAGGGTTTGTACCTTAAAACATATAACACTTTTAAAAACTGGTGTAACAATAAAAACGTGCCTGGAATTATCGAAAATGTGCTGCTAGCTTATTTTCAATAATATTCAAAAGTCAAAAAAGCTTTTGTGATCTCGATAATCGATGTTAAGGACCAAGATTTTGATGAGAGGAACTTCGACATATCCAAGTCTGAAAAGTCTTCTGTCGTCTCACAAGTTGATATCATAAAATTATTAATACAAGCACTTGGTGAATGTTATATTGCATTTAATGTATTCAATAATTTCAGGTTGTTTTGGCAATAGGAGTAGCCGGTGCTTAACGTGGTTATGAATCATGTAAATTGCTTCTTTTCGATGTGATAACAAGATGACGTAATTGTTGTCAGTATTAGAACGAACGAAAATCTTTCATCACGAGAATTTGTGATTATGGACGCTCTATGGACACAAAAAAGTAAAATATATTCAACTATTAAAAATTTACCTACTCTGTTTGTTTTGTGTTCGAAACGGAAAGGGGATAAGGCAAAATATTGGCTCATACCACAATAGAGTAATAAGATTGCAAGTTATTTAAAATTAGCGAATCCCAAATATTACACAGGCTACAGTTTCAGAAAGTTCTCTACTAGTGTTTTAGTTGCTGGTGATGGAAATATTCTTCATCTAAAACAACATAAAGACAGCCTTGCTGTTAAAAAAACAATTACGAGAATGGTGCAATCAACTTCACTGGCTACATCATTAGCTAGAAATACTACCTTAAACTTCTAATTCAATTGCCGTTGTACCTGATTCCGACAACAGATAATTGCACTTTCAATTATAATTTCTGTAAATAATAATCAAAATCCTTTTTTCTCAGACCTTATCAGTCCAAAAATTTCATGTTTCAAAATCGTCTATTCTGTTAAAAATTATATGAAAAAACTAATTTTAAAACAGAAATAACCTAAAATCAAGATGATTTAGAAAGATAAACATAATAATTGATGTACACATATTGTTGTGAATAATAACTAAATATTCTTTTCTGTTGCTCACACAAAGTATTCATCTAGCTTAACATAACCTCAAAACGAGCGTGATTCGTTATTCTTAATAGAAATATCAATGTCCTTTATTAGAGATATGTTCAGGAGGCCGTACTCAAAATGCTACTGGAAGTTTCAATTCAACTATTTGGCGTATGGGTCCAAAACAATCATGTTTCTAAATCGTCTTAATTTTAAGTCTTAAAACTCTTAAAAATTATACGAAAAAACTAATTTTAATACAGAAAAAAAAACTAAAATCAAGACGATCTAGAAACATGAACATATTAATTAATATACATATAGTATTGTGAATAATAACTAAATGTTCTTTTCTGTTGCTCACACAAAGTATTCATCTAGCTTAACATAACCTCAAAACGAGCGTGATTCGTTATTCTTAATAGAAATATCAATGTCCTTTATTAGAGATATGTTCAGGAGGCCGAACTCAAAATGCTACTGGAAGTTTCAATTCAACTATTTGGCGTATGGGTCCAAAACAATCATGTTTCTAAATCGTCTTAATTTTAAGTCTTAAAACTCTTAAAAATTATACGAAAAAACTAATTTTAATACAGAAAAAAAAACTAAAATCAAGACGATCTAGAAACATGAACATATTAATTAATATACATATAGTATTGTGAATAATAACTAAATGTTCTTTTCTGTTGCTCACACAAAGTATTCATCTAGCTTAACATAACCTCAAAACGAGCGTGATTCGTTATTCTTAATAGAAATATCAATGTCCTCTATTAGAGATATGTTCAGGAGGCCGTACTCAAAATGCTACTGGAAGTTTCAATTCAACTATTTGGCGTATGGGTCCAAAACAATCATGTTTCTAAATCGTCTTAATTTTAAGTCTTAAAACTCTTAAAAATTATACGAAAAAACTAATTTTAATACAGAAAAAAAAACTAAAATCAAGACGATCTAGAAACATGAACATATTAATTAATATACATATAGTATTGGGAATAATAACTAAATGTTCTTTTCTGTTGCTCACACAAAGTATTCATCTAGCTTAACATAACCTCAAAACGAGCGTGATTCGTTATTCTTAATAGAAATATCAATGTCCTTTATTAGAGATATGTTCAGGAGGCCGTACTCAAAATGCTACTGGAAGTTTCAATTCAACTATTTGGCGTATGGGTCCAAAACAATCATGTTTCTAAATCGTCTTAATTTTAAGTCTTAAAACTCTTAAAAATTATACGAAAAAACTAATTTTAATACAGAAAAAAAAAAACTAAAATCAAGACGATCTAGAAACATGAATATATTAATTAATATACATATAGTATTGGGAATAATAACTAAATGTTCTTTTCTGTTGCTCACACAAAGTATTCATCTAGCTTAACATAACCTCAAAACGAGCGTGATTCGTTATTCTTAATAGAAATATCAATGTCCTTTATTAGAGATATGTTCAGGAGGCCGTACTCAAAATGCTACTGGAAGTTTCAATTCAACTATTTGGCGTATGGGTCCAAAACAATCATGTTTCTAAATCGTCTTAATTTTAAGTCTTAAAACTCTTAAAAATTATACGAAAAAACTAATTTTAATACAGAAAAAAAAAACTAAAATCAAGACGATCTAGAAACATGAACATATTAATTAATATACATATAGTATTGGGAATAATAACTAAATGTTCTTTTCTGTTGCTCACACAAAGTATTCATCTAGCTTAACATAACCTCAAAACGAGCGTGATTCGTTATTCTTAATAGAAATATCAATGTCCTTTATTAGAGATATGTTCAGGAGGCCGTACTCAAAATGCTACTGGAAGTTTCAATTCAACTATTTGGCGTATGGGTCCAAAACAATCATGTTTCTAAATCGTCTTAATTTTAAGTCTTAAAACTCTTAAAAATTATACGAAAAAACTAATTTTAATACAGAAAAAAAAACTAAAATCAAGACGATCTAGAAACATGAACATATTAATTAATATACATATAGTATTGGGAATAATAACTAAATGTTCTTTTCTGTTGCTTACACAAAGTATTCATCTAGCTTAACATAACCTCAAAACGAGCGTGATTCGTTATTCTTAATAGAAATATCAATGCCCTTTATTAGAGATATGTTCAGGAGGCCGTACTCAAAATGCTACTGGAAGTTTCAATTCAACTATTTCACGCATGGGTCCAAAACTATCAATAGTATATCTAAAAAATTGAGCATTCGAATTTCAAAATATAAATCAGATTTTAACATATCAATATTAGAAGCAATACTCTCTGTTAACCGTTGTTGTATTCCGAACCACTTGTGAGTTGCTTATAGTCTATTTTCATGGTTTTAGACAGTATTAGAATAATAAACCATTCGTAATTCATAGGCGGATCACTTGTTTTAGTATACAGTAAAAATAACCATGGCTGTATGTTATTACTCATCGTCAGCCACAATAAGCTGATAAATGAGAATCAAATATCGACATTACTTTCTTATCCTTCAAATATTTCTTTCTCTATGTAATAAAAACCCGAATATTAACTTGACATCATCGTCAAATACTTCCAAATAAAGAACTTCGTTTCCACTGTTCAAGTTATACAGTAAAAAACTAAAATAAATTATTTTCCGATGTTTTTAACAATAGATAACTGATTCGAAGTATGGTATCAGTAATATTTGTATTAAAAATTCTCCATTTACCTGGCTCCACCTGTTTCAGTTCCATTTGCCAACCACTTGTTCGATTCCACCTACAGCGAGGAGGGATTTCCCGTGTTCGATTCACCTGAAGGGTTTACCTGTGCGTCTACGAATACGGTTCGTTGGGTTTGTCTCGTCTAGTGGGAGGATACCGACTAGATTCGATTAAATTAAACATTTCGAAATGGTTCATAAGTTTTGTAAACAATATAATGATTATGCATGCTGATCCGTGTAAAAGCAGAAGCGGATTTACAGATTGGCCACCATTAGGTTATTCATTCTCTGTAAATTGGATCTTACTTCACAATTATTCTCAAAAAAATTTCAACATTATAATTTAGAAACCAATTGTTTGTGAAAGATCCTTGATTATTGATACATATTTTTGATTTCACTTATAGTTTAACAACAAAATCATTAATTATATTGTCATACAAAATCTGTCTCTTTCTGTATAATCTTATGCTGATGTGGACAGAACAATAAGAAATAGGAGTTAGTAGCTTAGAAAATGAATGCATTCCTGAATTAATTCCGATTCTGGATCATTAGGGTACAAATTTTCTAGAAAACTCTCTCTTCTATTAGAATCGACGGTAACATAATGAATAAATATATAATAGGTGTACATACACTTATATTTTCACCAAATTAACCTGCTTAAACAGATGAAGTTAAAAAAGTGCATGTATTTCTAAAATGTTTTATTTTTCCACTGGTTTTATAGGTATGAGATTTCAAATTTTGACTTTTAAGTAATTATACATTCATAAATAATAATTTTAATATGAAAACACACTGTAGAGCTACTTCTTACAAATCCAAACACAATCGGAATCAGAAGATGAAATGTTGCAATGGCAGTAAAATTTTCCTAGTTCTTTAATCGTATGATTTACTGCCTTTTCAGGTTCAAAAAATGTTCAACATCACTAATTTTGAAATAATTATTTTATCTTGAAACGTCTCTCTTTAACTATGCCCAGTTCAATCGGGATTAATTCGCAATTATATGATGGAGATGAAACCACCACGATTTAATTTCTCTTTTTAGAGAGAATACAAAAAAATAGTTCTTTTCTCGAAGAACTGGGATCAAACTTGATATTCTTCGAATTTTACCAATTCTGGAACTCTTGAGAGCGCGGCGTGTATAATTTTACCAAGTTCATTGCAGCGTCACTCATCAAATGGATACGGCCTGGTATAAAGCATGTAACGACTTTCAAAGAAGTGCAAAAATGAATAACAGAAGATGCATTAATAAATTTATTCACCGTGACAATTACTCGTAAAATATTTAAGTACATCTAGCAAGGTCAAAATTTACAAAACGTTGAAAATGTCATGACGATTGTCATTGAGACAAAAAATTATCAATCCACGAATGAAGAGAAATTCATAGACTCTGCATGAACGTAAGATATCTGTGGACTACAAAACGTAAAATAATCTAGAATAAGAAGAAAATAATCTAAAAACCACGTGTTTACATACATATTATTTAAAATAGCAAAATAGAACGCCCAGCGCTGGGTTTCAATTTCAATTCAATAAATGAAGAACATTACAGAAAACAAAGTTCTAAATAAAAAGAAGATAACGAGGAAACTTTTTCCTTACAAAATGATACGTTTTTGTCATGAAATAATGATGTCCTGCCACATGTACCTTATTAAATGCAAGATTTATTATTTATACAGATAAATAATTCATGAAATTAAGACAAAAGTATTTGAAATTGCTTAATAACCACCCTGTATAATCATTGTTCATTCAAAACTCAGTAAAATTGAGAAATTGATTGTCGTAGCACCATCTTTACATAAACCATCAAATTTCGAAGCAGGTCTTGAGCAGGTTGATTGGAAAGTCCCACTGGGAAGTCGACCCACCCCTTATTTAGAGGTGGACGTTTTATTCAGTTCTGATTGATGATGTGGCTTGTTCAGAGACAGAAGATATGGGGATACAAGGATACAAAGACGGTCTGATAGCTTGTATACCTACCAAACGCCGGTGGGTGGTCATTATATAAACTTTGTGAGAAATGATTTCTGTTTAGGATAACGATAACTGAATATATTTATCCTACACTATTTGTATAGGGTAATGATGGTTGTTGTTGTTTGATGAGGTTGATAAAATTGTTTTCGGAAATAGACGTCACAGAAATTCGTCTGAATTGTTTTGACTCTAAATTCTTTGAATTTGTATATAAAAATACGTTGCTCAATATGTTGCTAAGCGGAAAAGATCTTATCGAGGGATACATTGGGGAATTTACTTGAGAAACCGTCAAAAGTTCACTTTACGTTTCCTCTTACTTTCCATCTGTTATCATGAATTAACAATAGGATTGATTTTGATGATAACTTCATACGCCCTTTCTCAATTTTTGAAAGTACAGATTACAGATTAGTAAAGGGCTTTACACTTCCGGTTATACTTTGAATCTGTGAATCTTGCTTATGTTAAATAGAAAATTATTAATACAACGAATTTTGGTTAAAGTTTGAGTTGAATATTTCTGAGTTTTGAAAAAACTAAATAATAAAAGATTGTGCTGCAGTTTATCGAAAAGACTTGACAGCATATCAATTTTGAGAACTGTAATCGAAATGCAATTTCATTTTTTGATATATCAGTTATTTATATACCGAAAGAAAAATGGAATATTTATGTTAAGTTTCCTTTAAACAGTTTCATCAAGATTTTCTTCTACTAATTCTGCTATAATAATCAATTTATTTATATATTTCATTCTTAAATTTATTGTGAGACTTAGTTCTATAGCTTTCATAAATTCTGTTTAAGGTAAATCTGAGAAAGTTGAAGAAATTTATGATAATATAGAGGGTGTTTCAAAAAACGTAATTGCCTCTCTAGATTAGATAGAAAACTCGAAAATATTTGGTGTTTGTTCAGTAAAAAATTTTCGTAACGCCATCCGTAATCAAGATAAAAGACGTTAAAAAAAATTTATACGAATATATTTAAGAAGCTGATACATTCAATAAATTTGTTTTTATGTCTGATTCTCATAGAGGGCACTAGTTACACGGTTCGTATTGAACATAACATTTTCAATATTAGATTTATTAAGCAAAATTTCAAGTGAACTCAAACATCAATTAATTTTACACCAAAAAGGTACTGTGATGAAAACTGTTTACGGAATAATTTGATTTGAAAATTACGAAGTAATAACCGATGCTGGGAATTGTATAAAGTGTAAATAAGACCCCATCGATAACACGTTTCTTGTAACGTTGTAACGTTCCAGGAAAATCCAGTCTAATCAGTATAGGATTTTGTTTTTCAAAGTTAAATAAGTATGGGCACTGAGCTATTGGAGGCTTTAGTATAAAACAAACAAAAATTTGATGATCATTTATTACGGTTCTGGGACTCAAACTGTTGTTTGTTCCATACTAAGGCCCCCAGGTATAAAATCAAATTCAATGGATGTATCAGCTTCTAAAACATAATCGTATAAATTTTTTTTCTTCAACGCCTTTTACTGAGCAAACTCCAAATACCAAATACCATTATAATAAATAATTAATAAGTATATTCATAGTTGAAAATAAAAAAAATCTTTCAATTAAAACAAAAATGGCATGAATAATTAAGTTTTTTGTTTTTTATAATATGGTAATATTATTCTGGTGAAAAAAAAGTTAACAAAAAACAACCCCTTTTAGTTTGTTTCATTTTTCATCTAGTTTTAAACTTCACCCCTTATTTCCTAATGATACATCCAATTCCTGACACGAAATATTTAAAAATAAACTGATACTATAATTTTAAATAAAAAGTAACGTGAAATATTTACACAAGTGTTGCCTTTCCTATGATAGGTTATACACTATACTGTCACTATGCAGACGTAGAAAAACACCGGTTCTCAAAAATTAATGGTTGGAAGAAATTTTTTACCGATAATTAATTTGAAGGCACTCCAGAAAAACAAGCCATCCATTAAGGCAGTAATATGAGGCCAACACATAGGGCCATTAACAACTTTCCTGAAGCTTATCTGGAGTGATATTTGATCACAACATGTGTCATCGTAAGTAAAAGTTATAGAAAAGGATGAAGCGAGTCACTGTCATGAAAAAAATACATATTTTGACCTGTCTACGAATCTATTTCTTCGTCAACAGGAAAATTCAAAAGTAATCCGATATAGAAACGCGGTGATGAAAGATACGGAGTACCGAGGCCAATGAAAAAGACACATCGGATCTATACGAGGTTTGTACGGAAGATACGATTGAAAATTTAAATAATGACTTCTACAAACGCCGTTTCCATTATTAACAACATTGCTAAAAGTCTTCAGTTTTGATGTTTTTCAATTGCCATGTCGTTTTTTTATTGATGGCTTCCACATCTCCCAATTGCCGCCTCCGAAGCACTATTTCGCATTTAGAGAACAAGAAAAAATTACAAGGGACTAAATCGGGTGAAAAGGGTGGGTGGTTATCAAGGTAATTGAGCTTCGAGTAAAAAACTCAACCACAACGAGCGACGAGTGAGCGAAGGCATTGTCGTTATTAAAGATTCATTTGCCCCCTTGAGCTAAATCTGGTCGAACTCGAGCCTCATGAGCAGTGAGACGTCTCAAAACTTTAACGTAAAAATTTAAAGAGAAATTTATGCCGAAGATAAGTGGAAAAAGTTAATATTCAACAAACAACCGCTCCTACTTACACGCAAAGTAAATAAAGTTATTATTCATCTTTTATACAGTGACATTTTCTCGTTTCTGAGTTATAGGCTTTTAAAGTTGCGAAATCAGAGCTTATATTTGGGGATATTTTCTAAATTATTCATTCGAATATTAAGAATGTCTTTGCAGTGAAGTTTTCAAGGATTTTTGTATTTTCCTCCAAGAAACTGATATTTTTCTTGGAATCAAACCCCACCCTTATGCACAACAGTATTCTGAATATATAAAATAACTAATTTCTGAAACTACCCAGTTTGAAACTAATATTTATTACAAAACTTTTCCTAGATGTTCCTACTCATTTTTCATATGAATTAATTTGCTCGGTATCTAATATACGAATAGTTATTATTATTTATCACCATAGTTTTTGGTTCACCTCTTCGGTTCTGGACAAGTTGGTTTTAATAAAGAAATACTGTGGAGACCTGCAAGACGTGCTCTCTTGAGTAGAACATAACTTCGCTTATAAAGAGAAACACATTATACCTTAGAGGAATTTCAGGGAATTACCAACACGGTGACCGGCGTTTCTCGACTCAAGTAACATCTTGCTGGGTCAAAGAATAATCTAGAGGGTAGCCGGAGATATATAATAGGATCTCCTGAAGACTAATCTTTATATATTGCTCTTGAGAGATTTGGCCGCTAACAAATTTACCTTCAAATAATAAATTTAGTTAGAAGTGGATATTTATTTTAGGTATGAATAAAAGGCGAAAATATATATGTTTTATATATATATATATATATATATATATATATATATATATATATATATTTAGGTATTTTAGGATAAAAGATTCAGTCCAAACTGTTAAATGCGGATGAAATCAAGCGAGGAGTCAGACAGGGGTGTGTTCTTTCTCCACTAATTTTCATAGACTAATCAGTGGAGCTGATGGGGTCAGTGATCAAGAAGAGTACAGGAGAGAACGCTCATAAGTAATAAAATAACAAAGAAACGATACGAAGAAGAATTGGAGAGAGCCCTAGCAGAGCAACAGATCTATCATGTAAACTACCAATGGAAACATTTAGAGAAAACTAGAAAGAAGTAAAATAAAACAGGGAAAAGAGACGAATGATTCGATGGTAAATGTAAGGAAGAAATTGAAAAGATAAAGAATGAAGAACTCATCTCAAAATATCCATCGCCTACGAAATCGAATTGAATAGAGACAAAGGGCCAATTCCTTACAGTCCAGTCTATAGTTTAGTAGTCAAGAAATGGATGTGAAGATTCCCACCAAGGAGGTTTTCCCGTTGGAATGAATTATCGCAGGAAAAAGATTATTGGTGAGAAAATTTAGTATAAACAAATGATAAATGTGAAGAAGAAATTGAAAAGAGAAAGAATGAAGAATTCATCTCAAAATCTGCATCGTCTACGAAATTGAATTTAATAGAGACAAAGGGCCAATTCCTTACAGTCCAGTCTATAGTTTAGTAGTCAAAGAATGTACATGAACATGGATATTCCCGCCAAGGAGGTTTTCAGTCTCTGAAGACGATAACTTGGTTATCGAAACGCGCGTCATATAGTGTAATTGTGAGTGTTGGTGTAGTGTTAGTGTAAACAATAAACAATTAGATAATGGAGTTTCAATACTTGATAGATTTGGTAGGTTTTGGTAGACCATGTATTTTATAGTCTTTCGAATCTAACAGTTCCATTAGGTAAGTAAATGTGTAATGTCTACTTAGCCTTCTTTGCTTGGGTTTCTTGCTAGATTGTTGGAATGGTTGTTAAGCCTTAGAGATGACGATACAATGAATATTACTTTTTCTACTCTTTTCATTTGAGTGTCTTTAGTAATTGCATTATCAGTTTCATACCAAGAAGCTTTTAAAATGCTAAAAAAAAACTGAAACGTTGGACGCTTTCAGAATCGCTTTTCACACCAACAATTTATTGTTAATTGTGTGTAATCTAGTCTACAATTCAGATATAGCCTTAAGTAATTGACGTGTTCTTGTATTTGTAAAAAATGACTGTTAAACTTGACACATGTGTCCTTTATCTATGTGAAAGAAGAGACACATTAAGTAATAATTATTTATTTACAGTTATTCGGATGAAATAATATTTTTGTTTGTTAAGAAAAAAATAAATAAATTCGCCTACAAATTCTCTTTCTTGAAGACAATTTCAATAAAAATATTCTTCGGCCTGTCTACCGACCAAGACGACGAAAATACTCCTGTCACCGTTCAAAGAACTGAAAAATATTATTTCAGAAACTTTCTTAACAGTCACATAAAAATGCAGAAACACGAGTTGGTAAGATTCGATGTAAAAAAGGACTCCGAGATAATGCCATTGTGATGTCCACTCCGTGGAAAATCCTTTGTAACTTGAGTGTTTTGCTGAAAATATATATAATTCAATTTGAAATCAATGTGACGTTGATACTGAAATTTTTGTAGCAAAAACTATTATACCTTTTTTCATTAAATAGTTTCATCTACTTTTATGGAATGAATGATCGTTCTCAAGGTCAAACAAGTACATAAACAGGAAAAGAATTAACATTTCATCTATAAAAGTTGTCTCAAATTTATCTTAGCTGCCATATTAGATTTTCACCATACTGGTGACTTTTTAAATTCAAATTATTTTTTTAATGTTTATTTAATAATTTATTTTAGCTGTTTTTCAACGGTCTTCTTCTTATTTAATCTATTCAAGCACTTATCACTAATTTGATTACTACTTATATTGATAATTCTTCATTATAAACTAACACTTGCTGCTAAACAAGCTCGAATATATTTCTACAATTCTAGAAAGTGAACAATCAAACATAAATTAGTTCTAAAAAAAATATTATTAACAAATCTCCCCTGTTTTTTGAAAAATATCAATTCAAACGAACCGGCGTGTTTTAGACTTCCATTATAAGCGAACAGAACCGTCTTCACGGTCCGTGTCGTGGACGAGCTCGTAACATTATTTTAATAATAATCCTTAACTCCGATTACCGCGTCTAAATCTTATGGTATTTATATTACCTAAAGTTAAAACTAACTGCCACGCCAATGTTATAATATTTTCTCTCGTATTTTCGTAAATAATGGGGTTGGACAAATTTTATTAAACCCATGAAGTAACACAAAACCAAAATTCAGATTTCCCGGCCCGCGAGAAAAAAACCGATAAATCAGTGGAGTACGAAAAGTGTGAAGGCAATTAACATCTATAAAGTAAATCCCTATATGGAGTTTTAACACGTGTTCCATAAGATATTAAACAATTAATACGCTGCGATTGTACTGTATAAAGGATGCAGCATCAGGTTTTAGTCCTTTTTTTTATTTAGCCATCGGATTTTATGCGGATTTTGGTTTCGGAATTAATAGGTTTATCAATGAAGCCTTGCCACAAAAACAAAACACTTTACTGGCTGATTTTGCAACCACACACTCTCTCGTAAGTACAAAAATTTGCTAATAAATTTGAAAATATCTCTTAATGGGTTAGAATTTTATTTGGAAATAAATGTCGCTTACCGATTTTTTTTAATACGATCTTATTTATGTAGGGGTGAATACAAACCGGAGTTAAAAGATTTACTGAGGATTATTGGATAGTTAAAAATGATATTGAAAAAGCGATATCTCAGGCAACAAATATATGAAATTAATGGGAGAACTGCACTTCTAAAGTAAAATTTTTACAAGGATTGTATTCTAGTAAATATTTAAAACAAGGAGGTCTTCGAAACAGCTTGACCATATAATAAATTTTCTCCAACTTTAGACCTTTAATATTTCGAAGAAGTTGTGTACACACGGCATCGGCCAATAGAAATGCATTTATGTTTACGATTCGATGTTTTCATTGGTAAACAGTGGAGATCATGAGTCCACGTGGACTGACGGTTTGTTAGGTGTTTATCGAATTTTATACGGGGAGTAAATATTATTTTTCATTTGTTAATTTGGTATTTTAAACTTCAAGATGGCAATGTCAGATTTGACATATTCATATCAGTGTTGCCTTATCTCAAAACTTAAGTAGCAACTCTCGTATACAGAACACGCACCTCCATGGTGTCAAGGCGTTAACTAAGATATTATTTAACAAATACCATCGCATATGATAAAACAAGTTTGTCAAATACATCAAACCAGCTAACACACTTCCAAAAAATTTGATTAGTACTAATAAAGATTTGACAGATTATTTGACCCTGTTGGGGACTCTTAAAATTTGTTTTAAGAGAATTTTTTTCTCATTAAAAACGAAAAACAAACTTTTTTAATTATTTTCAGCATATTTGTTCTTATTCTACCAATTTTCTACAAAACATATATATCAGTACTTGTTAAACGATATAAATATACCCCTATTGTACATCCCTCGATGGTCCGCGAGACCAACAGACCCGCGTAATGGATTGTTGACGTAACTGACCGATGCAGGTACTGAGACGTCGATTTCGGACTGCAATATTTGCATATTGGCCGTGTTTGGTTGTGATAGGAAGCGGGAGTTTCGTCGTCGTTTCTGCCAAACTTACGCCGAACTTCCGAAGGTAAACTCCCAGAAATTTGAATAGTGAGAGATGCGATGTCATACACATGGATATCTGTATAAGCTCTTCGCTATCGTAGGAGAGTAAATTACCATTCGAGTAGAAATTTATTACTTTGTACGTCTTTGCCTGCATAAACATTTCGGGTGAACGAGATAGTTATGTCGATTCCGAAGGCAACGCACGTATGATTTAAAGAAGTTATAGATTATTAAGTAGACGTTTCGATGCTATATAATATTGTTGAAATAAGTTATACTTGAACTTGTTTAGGAACCCTACATCAATCATCACGTTATTTTTAAAATTTAAACTAATGAATTAGTAATAAAATATTTAGATAATTCGAAACACTTGTTCACACAAATACCTAATAAAACCACACGGAACTGAAAGAGACTGAAAAAGGTGTACAACACATGTGTTTGTGTGTGTATTCGACCAGGCAGGAGGTAAACGATATAAAAACTAAATACCGAGAAAAGAAAAAGGTTTATAGTGAATAGGGAGAGGGACGAATGGGTGTTAATGGTTGAAAGGTCAGGTAGCAGTCAACTAGGAGACATATGCAGGTGGTACGGTTAAACAGTGTTGCCACAAGCACGAAAATGAATTATTAGATTATTAACGCTTATTTGCCTGACAAAAATTTCATAATTAGAAGCAGCAATTTGTGAAGAATATGGATGTGTTAAAAAAATATTTGACAATAGTTTTCCATGAAAACTATGGTAGAAACTTTTTATTACAAAATAAAAAAACAAAATATAAACAAAAAATTCAAATTCTTATTCATCAACGCTGCATTTTTTACAAATGTTTCCGCGGTGCTCCATGCTTATCGGATATTCACATTTTCCACAATAAGTTCTCTTTTTTGACTTGGGCAGTGGAAAAAGTTTTGCGCTTCTTTTTTTAAGAAATTTTATTTTTTGAATCATTTTGAATATTCAAAATTAGAGAAATTTATTGGCGGATATTTCGCCTCAAAGTTGTGGTCACTAATCTTGTCCTCATCCATGGCTCAGCAAGAAGAACGATCAAATCTATCATGAAGATACTGGGGGTTTCTCTTCCCTTTATAAAGTATTAATCGAATAAATCACAAAAAAGTTGATACTGGCCGTATTAGTCATGCCATATAACATACACATTTTTTCTGCTGCAGCTCATTTTGTGGCACAATTGATCGAATGTATCGACACCACCTTTAGTTGTATCTTCTGAAATTTCACCTCTCTGATGCATTGTAGACATTAGCAGTACAACTTTCTGCTTTCTAGGCACGTACGAAAGAAATACCTCCTCCTGATCATACCAGAACATTGATGTAATCGTTGTCTTGTAGCCAGCAGTTGTGGTGGTATTTCTCTTTTATTTTTCCCGAGAGTTCTAATTATTGTTAGTTTATATGAATCTTCGAGTAGTTCATCAGCCAAATTAACTGAACTAATCTCATTACTTCCTTGGATGGATTTTGTAAGCTTTTTCACAAAATAGTTAGCAAATGGCAAACCATTTGTATTGGACTTGCATCTTTCATATAACACGTAGAGGAGTTGCACCAAAAAACACTTTTTATATCATACTTTTCAGGTATGGGCATCGTTCACGAAATCCCAGGAGTTATTCTTCAATGGTCATATAAGATGAGGGTGTATATGATGATCCGCACGTTTCAATGGAAACTCTCAAGAACAGGTGCTAAAGGATCATTCATTTTTTTTACTGCATTGTTTCTCTTGAATCAAACCTCAAACAATACAGCAAAATCACAAATCAATCACAATTCATGCAGGCTCTGTGAAGGGAACCAGAAATTGTGGTAGATAAATGGTTGACGATCAAAATTGCAACCAAGGCTAGCAATTCTTCTTTAGTTGTAGGTGACCAATGTTTGTTACCATTGAAATTTGTGTGAAGTAATATCATATTAAGAAACTGTTCAGACACATATTTCTTTGCTTCGCCTTTCGGACCCGATGTCAAAAACGAAGCCGAGATATCAAAAAGTTTTTTTCTTTATTTTCCTCATATTTTGGACATATTAAGCTAAATTATGTCAGATTGTGGAGCCTTGGAAATCGTACTTTCCCCCAATAGTATATTATTCGACACTAATTTTCGAAGATGAGTTTGAACGAAAATGTCTTGGAAGCAATTCCATCAGCCACATAATTTTTCAATCATACTATTGAAATATTAATTCTAATATCGTTGATCAAATTAACAGTAGTTTTGTTGAATGAATGAATAATAAAAATCTGATTGAAACATACAATGATATAACCTGAAGTCATTATTAATTGAATAAAATGTGTAAACGTTCCTTATTTACATTAGTCAACGAGAATCTGTTAACCTTTAATAATTTGTCACTCGCAGGTCTAAACGATTTGGCAACTCCGGCGTTCCCACAGTCGTTTTCCTCTTTAAACATAGTAAAGTTTGTTAATCCCGCATGTGTGATACAGTTAAACCTCAATTTGGCGCGGTAAGTTCAGGGTCAGGCCGAAAATTAGGTTCTTCGGTCTACAAAAGCCCGCTTGTTTGACTTACCTGAAACAAAAGAAGAGCTTTGATTTAGTTGTTCTTGCAGTTGAAGAGAAAATTTTTGTTAAATCATCATTTTATCATCTTTTAAATAAAATAAAGTGTGAATAATATAATAAATACTAGTGTTTACATTAAGCTTGCAAATCATGAATTAATCGTTGGGGAAGAATAGAAAAATATTCGACTATCACATTTTATGACGTATAAAAAGATTTTGTGTTGAAATTATATTTCTTCCCATCATCACAATGTATTTGATCGCAAATCTGGTGTTATTTCAACACTGCCACACATTCTTAACATTTTATTAGCTATTTCTAAATCAAAATACCCTTCAGCGACCCTTCATGACTTAACCAACCACCATGTTTCTTCCTTTGTCTCATCAAGTTTCCCTTTCTAAAAAATCTTCGAAATGAATGACCTGCATTTTCAAGTTGAAAAGAATTAATTTTTATAATACTGTTTTTCATCCACAATCTTATTTTCCATTGTGTTATCCATAAAACAGGCGGCGGTGATCCTTTGCTGCTGCTGGACGAAGGACTATGTACATACGTTAAAATTTAACATATTTTTCATTAATTAGAAATTTCCTGTCTACATCCTTCTTTATACTTTTAAATTCTACAATTAAATAACGTTGATGAATCTTCAATTCCATCTAATGTTTCCTGGCTGATTTCACAAATTCAATCGCAATCAAGACAGATATAAATTTTTTTAAAATAAACTGGATCATATTAGCAACTTTGATTTTTCATACAAAATACAAAGCATTCACTGATAAAAGAACCAGAAGTTTTAACACTAGTGTTGGTTTCAACTTTGTACCAATGTTGAGTCCTCCGGATCGAAAAAATCAACTTTCCATGGCTAACGTTAGAAGCAAAATATTCGTCAAATGCATTAAGGAGGAGATAAAAATCAAGCATCGAATTTGGGTTTTTGAGTAAAAAATGCACAAATTATACTATATTCTCCCTTATAAATCATGTCTAAGGCTTTTTCCAAGGTTTTCGATTGGGTTAATAGTAATATTTCAATTAACAAATTGTAGTACTACGGATTCAGGAAAACAACTCTCGCATGGTCAAGTCATAACTTACAAACAGAAGTCAGTTTGCTATCCAATAGAATGTGGAGTGCCATAAGGCTCGGTACTAGGCCCTATTTTGTTTCTTCAGTTTATAAATGCCTATCTAGACATCAGTGGTAAAATATGTCTATTTGTAGACGATCTTTGTTTCCCTTGGAGCAATCCCCCTGATCTCTTGGCAATTCATAAAACCACATCTAGTGACCTTAAACTAAAGTTTAATCATATAAAATTACATCGCAGCTTTTTTTATAAAGTAACACCACCACGTTGTTGGATCTGTAAAATTCTTAGGGCTTGTTGTGGACAATTCCTTGAAATGGAAGTTCCTCCTGTTTTGCGTTGAGATCAGTTTCCAAAGAACTGAACTTATCCACCTCCTTAACAGTTTATTATGACCTTATTGCATCTCCGATATGCCCTTGCCTTCTGGGGTACGTTTAGTACGACTTAATTTGAACGAATCTTCAAACTACAAAAGAGAGGCTGCTTTGAAAGATTAAAAATTCTGACTCTTCCTTTCTTATTCATCTTTGAATCCTTTTGCCTGGTTCGTTGCACTTGGGATCGCGGGGCACGACCTTTACCTACCTACTCGACATTCAGAATTAGTTAAAGGCTCATTATTTCACAATTCAAACAAATGCACAATCACTTGCCAATTGAAATCAAATCGATAATATCTTTTCAGGTATTTCGTGATAATTTGAGGGCATATTTACTTGAAAGTGCCTTCTACTCTGTAATTTTTTTCTGTATATTAAAATTTGATTTTATTTGTATCGTTATTTAGTTATTTTTTTTTTGACAATAAATCTCTTTCTCTCTCCAATCATACCAGCATCCATCGTTGGAAGCCATGGATGTATCGTGTGGTACAGGCTTTAGATTGTTCTACCCGACTATTTTCACAGTATTGGACATTATTCTTCGTCTTATTCCCGTGTAGTTATGTTAATCTATATATTTCAACAGTTTCGCGATAGAAAACGTATGAACTATTATTGTTGTTTTTGTTATCATAACATGAAAGATTTTTATGTTTCATCTGACTGTTATAATAGATGAGCAACATCAACTCCACACCTGTCTGTACGGAAAAAATAACAAACAATATCAAAGTTGAATCAGTTAAAGTAAACAAGAAGATCCGTCGTTTGCTATTCCAAAATTTCAACCTCTTTGAGACAACACATATTGTGTCATCCTCTCATCCACCCAACTTCGGCACTATTTATTTTTTAACCAAAACAAAGGTCTACTTTTAGCTAAGAACAAACGTTCGTAGGTATCTTATACGGACATACTCTTGTAAAATTAAATCCTATTTAAATAAACTGTTCTTTCCTGTGCTTTGCCTATGACTACCTACTTTGTTAAGTGATGGATGTATTCGACTCGAGATAATTCCGGAAAGAGGAACTTGAAAGGAATAATAAACATTGACCATTTGTTCAAATTGGCAGTCTTAAGATGTATTTTAAAGTGTTTCAATTCCTCTACTAGCAATATATATTAATTTTGATTAATATTAGTAATTATTTTTTAGAATTTAGGTGATTTTTATATCAATTTAGCTGCAAATAAGTGGTAGAAATTTTGGTAGATCGTCAATGGTTATGGACAAAGTTAAAACTTGTCGAAACATGCAGCAAGCGTAAACTAGCACCGTCGAATTTACCGGAATGAACATGCTTGTTACATAATGATAGATTTTCTTCTAATACAGCTCAGGTCAACGCTTGTTTAACATGAAATGTAAATAAAACTTTAGTCACGTAAATAATTATGAATGATAAAGAAAAAGCGCGTTTTCCATAGCTTCCATTAAATATATTTCTCATCTTAAAACGGAATCCCTTTTAATTACTTGACTTCCGAAAGTCTTATATTTTCATTTAGCGATTATTGTTTTTTCGACGTGGCTCTACTCGGAAAACAACAAAAAACGAAAGAGACATCTGGCATTACTTCCCATCAATTCGTCGATTAGCAATCAACACTTTGTGTACATAGTTTCCTATTTTCCGAGGGCAGCAATTAGGAGAATTCTCTTAAGAAATGAAACAAAAGTGATTGGAAGGTTTCGGTTCTTTGTTTATTTTTAAAATAGTCAATCATTTACACAGATATTGTTAAATGTAACATATTACATATACCGAACACGACATAAAGAATCCAGTCTCTATTTTCTCATAAAAAAATATAAATCAAACTATTTAATGCATCAAAAAATTCAATTATAAAAATTCAAAAATTTTGTTGGAACGGAATCTAATACACGATAAAGAGAATTTTTAGAAATAGTTCACATTCATAACAACGAAAAAACTATAAATGATAAAAAAAACCTAAATAATTCAAGTAAAATTTTAGCTTTATTTAATAAATTCTAATAAAACTAAAATAATTTGATTTATTAAGACTGCTACATATCAAAATGTAAGACTTAAAGAAAAGTCGAAACGTCAAATTTTATCTTTCTTCCAAAATTTTTTAAAAAAACTGGTTTTAAAGCAGAAGAGACTCAAGAACGTTTGAAAACATAAACATATCGAAAGGTCTCAGAAATTAAAGAAATTTGAAACCATTTAATATATACCAGGATATTTTTTTCAACTTCGCATCCCCCCAGGTATGCGGCAAGTAGGGTCAAATACATCATTTCCCGTTAAAGAATAGTCACAAAAACATTGCTGTCTGTATTGATTCCACCATTTTTCATTAGTTTCTTGTAATCAGAAGTCGAGCTTCATGACTTGGTCAATTAATTGTATCGCAAAATAAAAGATGAAACAACTTCTCTAAGCGATTAAAAAAAATTAACGGTGTATTATGAGAGTATCTAGATGAGCTACAGAAACATTTTCGACCGCTGGATCCCACAAATGTCCATTAAAGACCACAAAACTTGCCCATGGGTTACAGCGTTGATGTTTCTTAACTGTTCCACAACGGATTCCTTTTTATCCAATGTGACAAATGGTAAGACTTGACTCACAAAATTTATGCAAAGATATACAAGAAAGGCGGTTTAACATTTAATGATCCACGATAATGTTAGTCCTTAGAGTATTTTTGTAACTCATTGGCTATTCTAGCAATATAAATGGAATACCCACCCAAAGGTCTTGATTTAGTGCTGAGTGACTGTCATTTTTTTTTCCTAACTGAAGTAGAGGCGTTTCAAACTAACGTGGAACTCAAAACAACCGCACACGCTTCGATGTAATCACCGTCTGTTGTTCTATAAATAATCGGTTGTTTCTTGATAGTTCGATAAGAGGTTCTTCAGACATACATTTTCACATATGCTTTTCATTTAATTGAAAATCTATTAATAAACAATTTGCTACAAGCTGATTCAGCTCTGTCTCTGAGTATTGACTAACGTCAAAATCTTTTATTTTTCATATTATACTAGGTATAAGATGTAAACCATCTCTAATCATTTTATGGAATAAAAACTATGTTACTAACAATTCAATTCTCCCCTCTATTGAAGATTTAAAAACAAATTCATGGGACGCTTCCGCTTCCAAATCATATTTGTATACAATTTAATTACAACGTTGTCAATAGTTTCGTAAGAAATGTCTATAAATATATTTTCTTCAAGACTCTTTATTATCTTCTATATATCTATAACTTTTTTTGAAGCACCCTGTATATGATTTTATCTTCGTTTCTATTTCTGTCGTCGTAGTACTACCGTATTATTGTTCTCATTTGTATTTCAAAACTGTTTCAATGTCTTCTTAATAGAAAATCTGATTGTTGATATTTGCCAAATTGGTTGAAGCCCTTTAGGGTCGAATAAAAGATTTATGTATGAAAATTTTCAATAAAGTATGACCAGTAAGTTTTTTAAAATGTGCTTTACGTATTTAGATTTAAGGAACACCGATAAATTAATTATAAAAATTAATAAAAAAATCCGAAGTTCGTTCCTGAAAAAGGTATCAAATGTAGATTATATTTTTTTATTGAAAAAGCAATTATTTTGATCGAAAAAGAGAGGAGGTGATAGAAGAAAAAAAGGTTTTTCAATTAAAGGGTCTTTAGTTCTTTGCTTGACAATGAGAAGAGTCCTCGATGGATCTTTGCAGGAAATGGGACGCTTTCATTATTTCTACGTGCTTCGCTTAATGGAGTTTCCTTGTAAAAAAAGCCTAGGTGAAACCTTTTATTGAGCAATTTATTACTTAGGAATTTTCAAAGAATTAACACGTATTGACACCCCGCCGCGAATTGGCACATTGTTTGGATAGGGAGAGGGTGACATTTTTCAGCTTTAAGTTCACGTATTTCTACTTAACAGATTCTTTCGCTTGTTGAAAAAACGATATTAAAAATATGCGAGTAAAACATTTTCAGAAAAATATTTGATTAAAATATCCGTTACATTTATGTTTTTATATATAATTATCCTTGCGGTACTAACGCTTACTGTCTTATGAGAGACTTCAAAACTATCTATTTCTCCAAAAATAATGCGGTATTAAAATAGTTAGGAGAAAGGACCAAATCCTTTTTTTCGTGATAATTCATCTTAATTTCATCATCTAGAAATATACGAACTCAATCCTCAGCCTTGTCTCAATTCTTCTGTGGTTAGGAAAACCTCTGAAATTATGTTTTTACTTATAAAATGGTTGTTTTGTATAAGTTCATGTTTGAACTTATACAAACAATTTATACGAACAATTCTTACGATCATCATCATCCACGACGATCATCATGAAACTCTATACATAGACTATTGATTATCTCAGGAAGGCTAACAGATATCGAACCATAGATAACTTTGTTCGATAGATCTCATCAAGATCTATCTGTATGTGAAAAGCCATGATGATTGACGCATGCACACAAGAGTTTCTGTTAAAAAAGTGTAATTTTTATCAAAAAAAGGACGTCGCTTCACAAAGCATAATTCATACAGATAGCTGACTAGTATATCGATGCCTCAGTAATCAAGGCTGCACTCATGAGTGGGTCAATAACAAAAAAATAATTGTTTGCGATAGCGGGATTCATACCCAAAGAATTGATGCCACCTGAAGACCTCTGAGAGCATTCTTCCGCGATGTACCTTCAGAAGATTTGGAGGACAGAATCATAGAATATACATATACACAATAGAAGAACTCAAAAAAGATTTTCAAATGTAAATGTTATAGATTCAAATCCAATTAAAATATTTGATTGAAAAAATTATTTTCGTTCACCTTTATTTCAGTCTCTAACCTAACCTAACCTTACCTAACTTAACCTTACAAAAATTAGTGAATTTTCATTTTATTTATTGATTTTTCGTGAGAAATATATCAAAACTTATACATTCACGACGTAAGGAACTACTATAAAGAATACAGAATGAATATTTTCAATTTTATATTTCCAATCTCGAGATTTTCTTTTTACATAAAAGTTTGTTTCTAGTGGGAAAACGAAAATACGAGTTGCACGTGTCATATCTTCTGATATCTAAGGGACGAATATAAAGAAACCCCCTTCCGCAATTTCTATACCTATATATTCTTGCTACGTGTGTGTAACCTATGTCCGGTGGCCAGCGTCTTTCACCACAGATATCGGTATTTTTATTAGGCAAAGTGTCTCCCAGGATCGCTTCAAAGGCCGCAGGCTGCTGTATGTGGGTAAGGGTCGAATCGTTGGATGTATATGTATGCATATATAGGATCCACCGACCGCCTCCGGTGTCTGCTAAAGAGGCGGTCATTTATTGCCTGGACGACTTGCGGCGATTCTACCGGTTCTTCTATCAGCGACGGCGGATTCTATTTTGTTATAAAGGGAAAATGATTCAATAGATGATAGAATAGTGACTTTATAATCAAAAAAAGTTAGAATAAATTTTTTCTGTTTTGAAACCATCCCTTTCCACAAAACAATTTTTCGAATTGTGGAAAGAGTTGACTTGACGGGCCTTCATCGACCATGAAGTATTGCCGGCCTATGAGAAGAAACTTTAACAGCTTTCTAATGTTAAAGGTTTTTGATTTTATGGAATAAAAGTTTTTCAGTTAATGACAACATGTGCTGCATACGAAAATGATGATGAAAATTCAAGTTAATCCATTGATTTCCAATTATTGAAGTTTTTCCAAAACATTACATGTAAAACCTATTGATCCTTGCAGTTCTTCTTCAGTGGAAGGTCACTGATCGCTTTGCCTACCTTTTGTATTCTATTGCTGTTGATAGCCTGATGTTTCTATTGTCCTTGATGTTCAATATGGTGAGAAAGGTCTCCATGTTCGAGGAAAAACTTCAGGAGTAAATGAAAGAAGAAAATTTAGAGACATGACCCAGTCCGTCATAGCATTTCAGAGGATTTTCACCATGGGGTATCGTAGTCGTTTTCCTCCTCATGATTCCCATGGAAGTTTTTGGATACAACAAAAGGATATTAGGCTAATCTCTAATCACCTTTGAGAATCTCATTAAAATCATTAAACAGTTTTTATATTCGTAAATCAACCAAAAAATGATATTCCATCACTTTTTCGAAGTACTTCAAAACTTGATTTGAAAAATTTACTTGATTGGGTTAAGATTGAAGTAATTGACGCTATCCATCCTCATCCTTGTCTATAGTGAAGTGCCCTTGCAAAAAAATTAACAACATCTGGTATAAACTTGTTGCAGGTCAAGTAAACTTGTAATATTTTATCGTGTATAGTAAATTTTTCATCTTTTCTAATTTGCAACTTGCCATTAATAAATAGGAAATTATTTTTGATATGCAGGATATTTTTGACAGCCAAATGCTCATGCCGTCTTAAAGTATATGAATGGAACTAATGCTCACTGTATGTCATTTGACGAACTTGTCAAAATAGCCGTTTTTGGAAGACATCCTGTTGCAAAATGCGACCACGATTTTATTCGGAGAACCAGCGAAACATGGTTGCTCGAGATGTTGCTCCATCATCAAAAGTCGTAGCGGGTTGATTGGTTTTAACCAAGATGAATGTTAACAACTCAAATAACATTGAGAAGACAACAAGTTGTGAGAAAGTTCACCATTAAAACTGTCAAAATTTATGATGTCATTGTCACATCAGTGTTGCCATATCTAAGAATAGAAGTAACAGCATTCGTACTTTACAAAACGTCCTTTTTTACATTGTCGTCAATTCTGTCATCGTATATATTGAATTATTATTATTATTATTATATCATATTTGATTAAAGACTAGAAGAATTCGAAACGACAAATTTTCATCTGTCTAATTAACTAATTTTAAGTCAAAAGAGACCTAAAATAAAATTAAAAATTAGAGCCAATCTAGCATTTTCAAAATCGTGTCGTAAGCAGCAAAATTTTCAGCACGACCCTGTTATATTAGTCATTCCAAATAATTTAAACTAGTAAGTATTTTTGGTATGTTGAGAAATATGTATTTACCAAGAAGAGAGATATTAGTTGAGATGAATTTTAGCATAAACAATTTTATTCATTATCATTTAATTGGGTCAAGTTAGATTATTTTGAAATCGCTTACTAATTACTGGAACAAAACGTAATTCATTATTATTTTCAAATCATACGTAGTATCTTATGATCTGGCGTGAGAACATGCTACAGAATGAAATTTTTAAGATGACAGACTACTAATAATTGAGTAGAAGTAGTAGAAATTATTGAGCAATGAGAAAAACTAAATCTATGTTTAAAGGATTTAAAAGGGTTTGATTTTAATTCAGTTTTATCACACGGTAGGTAAAGCGAAGTGACTTCACGCGCAATCAATAAATACCAAAAACTTTTGTTCTGCTCACTCTTTCATCATAACTCGTTGAAAAACAATTTCATGTTATAGAGGTTGTGGGAACATTTCTTTAAGTTACTGAGGCTCAATACAGAGATTACTTATTTAAGTTATGGGAAGGGAACATATTTATTTTTTGAAGTTATAGAGGCTTTTAAGTTACCGAAGCTTGAATTATCTACTGTATTAGAAAATGAGGATCAGATTGTGTAAGATATGCAAAATCTGGGAGTACTTACAAGAGTACGCACGGAGTACGCACCCACAAAAAATACAGCGTCAAAAGTGCGGTTACAATTCGCAATAAAATATATAGCAGAGTGCAGCCACAGATGCAAGTTTAATTATGTCACTAAGTCACTAATTTTCATTTTTTATCAATCAATAGGGTACATAATAAAAAACCGTTTTAAAACGTTTTAGCGTAAAATATACTAAATTTATTTTTCCTAAATTCCTGCACAATTAGCTTTTTAGTTTTCAATTTATTTGGATAAATCACTCATTTTCCAACGCTTGTATATCTTTTTAATCGGAAAATAATGCTCAATATTTCCAGAAAACGAGCTGTTCACGTTTTATTAGTTCCGTACTTGGAGTTTTCTTTTGAAATATCCCTCATATCGTTAATCTAATACTCCTCAAGAATTTCATTTGCGATTAATTTGAAGGGACCCGACTGGCGGTCTTCAAAGTATCCGCCGTTTTCGAATTTCGATATAAAGTAGGTATTTATAAGTAGAAAGCAACAATGCAGTCTCAAATGGACCGACGAAGGCTTCATAAACGATGGATAATACGGTTGTTTTTCCGCTTCAGAGGTACGCTCGCTTCAAGATGATTGGTCTATTCCGCATATTGGATATTTTTCAATAGAAACCATTGGCGTGGAACTCTCCTCTGACCGCTTAGAAATTATGATTAAAGACAGTTTTATTGAATTTCATCGATATTCAATTTAATACATAATATACATTTCTTATACTGGATATGATATTTACAATATATACGTGAAAAATATGAAGCGTTTGATTAAATTTGAAACACCAAATGAACAACAACCTCCTTAAATCTGCTTAATCCAATCCAGCAGCCTCATAAGCTAGTGCACACGTTTCTTCATTACTCAATAGTAAATATACGAATGTTGCTAATTGAGTTTTGAGATATGGCAACACTGAAGTGAATATGTCAAAACTGTCATTGCCATTAGAAAGTTTGACATTTCTAAAGGTAAACGTACTCAGTACATATTCAATCGTGGTAGCACATCGCAACAAGATGAAATTCGTGAAGTTGCTCCAAAATCGGTTGTTATAACAGAAAACATCGATGCTTTGCTTAAACATATCGTAAGATTGAAGCATACATTAAATATGGCTGCCAAAAAGATTTATTCGCGTTAGATACAGCATAATTTGACAATTGTTAAAAAAACTCGTGTCCGTAGGTGCAAAGAAATCTTGAAATAATTCGTAAATGCGACGAATCATAGATCTATGTATTTAAGCCGAAAACTGAACACCAATCAACTGTATTAGTTTTTAAAGACGATCTGAATCCAATAAAAGTTGTGGGCGTTCGAAGCACTTCGAAACAAATGGTCACTTGACTTTTAGGAATAACTGAAGATGTTGTTACCGTTTCCAATGGCGCAAGGTAGAATGGTCAATTCCAAATGGCGAACTTCACAACTTAAGTAGAAAATTCAATGATTTGGAAACATGCATCAGCATAATTGAGCTTCATAATATATCAATTTGTGAATGAGAGAACTATTTCTGATTTTGACGGATGAAAAAACCTTCTTCCTCTATGAAGGTACGATCCTACTATGCAGATCGAGCTGGTACACATCTGCATGGAGAGTACAGCTCCACTAATGTCATAACTATCGAATGAGCTTGCTGCGAAAGACTGTTTTAGATCCCTGGTTCTAAAGGATCTAGCCAAGATTATAACCAGAGCAGATGGTCGCCTGTTTTTTAGGAATAACTGGACATATCGTCACCGTTCCATTAGAACAACGTGAAATGGTCAATTCTAAAGGTACATCCGGTTACCAATTGCAGAAGAGCAACCACGAAAATGCGAACGAACTCTCATAAATCAGTTTAAACATCGGTCTTTCGTCGTACATTTATATTTTGTTACCCAATGATTTCTCTTGATTCCCACAGATCAAAAATAAATAGCGAGCTTAACATTTTTCTTCACCCGAAGAAGCGGTTGGTACGTTCAAATCACATGTTTTGAAGGTACCTCAATCAGAATGGAGAATATTTTGAGAAAAAATAAAGCCGTATCCAACGGCAGTAAATCGAAATTTGTAGAATAAGAATGAAATACAAATATTCCGTAACGGTAAAGTTAAATATTATGATAATTAATCAGTTTAATCGAAAAAGGTTTCACCTTCCAAAACACATACAACTTAACGCGTTATTTACGAGAACATCTGAACCTGCATAATTATTTTAATAAAGTTAGAAATGCTTTCAACTCACGACCGTTAATTTAAGGGATCTGGAACGGAAATAAAGCTTCACAGTCGTCGTTTGCGAACTAGACTATCATTTATTTCCTCACGTAAAATTAACAGGGGCCGAAGCTGAGACCATTCAGAAACTGACCCTTTTGAAAATTATGTCGAAATTTAATTATACTTTAATAAGGAGTCAGCATGTCCTGCGTTTGATAAATGATTGCATTTAACTAATTGCCTGTTATCAGATTACACCTTTCATCAGAGGCGTACTGAACATAATCAAGAAAGCAACAATACCAGCAAGAAAGGGGGGTACTGTAGATCCTCTGGGAAGCAGTATATACGATACCCCATCATCCACATACATACGAGAAGGTGAATATAGAAAAATGAACACAATAGAGGAATAGGAATTGAAACTGAAAGAATTGATAACATCAAACAACTAGGAATCGGGAAAATTCCTTCAAAAAAGTGTAAGATAGCTCAAAATTGACATACACTGAATATAGTATAGTACAGAAAATTATGTGGAGGAATATAAGAGAATGGAAATCATCTCAAGACAAGGTTTATGCGTGGTAGTGAAAGTTAAAAATCTAGGAAGAGGAAGAACTTATACAGAGTTGTCACCAGTATCAAGAACAATCCAGAAATAACGTCTTGAATGTTTTGAACATCCCTGTATAATAAATAACAACCTACTGGTATAGAATATTTTTAAAACTGAAACTGGCGAAAGGACAATAAATCACGTAAAATAAAATGAAAAGTAAGTTTGGTAATTATCCATATTAGGTTAAACCCCTTCGATTTCGTTAAAATTTTAGTATGTTATAGAGAAACTTATGCTGAAGAATTTGATATTCATATATAGGGCATGAAAATCATCCCTTCACATAGTTTTTCAACTACGAAGTTCCAGAAAAAGAAAAATAATTTGTACATCATAGTTTAGCTTCGAATGTCTTCATTACCTAAATCATTTGCAGAGAATTTAGTCTAGTTTATTTACGTACGACTATCGTTAGTAAATCTATCAATATTTGTTTTCTTTTTGATTCGTGTTTGACCATGAAAAAGATAAAATTCTATGAATTGTTGTGTATTGCTGTTTATTGATTGATATTCTATCAATATTCTTAGTTAAAATTAGCGGTTAGGTTAGGTTAGGTTAGGTTAGGTTAGATTAGGTTAGGTTAGGTTAGGTTAGGTTAGGTTAGGTTAGGTTAGGTTAGGTTACGTTAGGTTACGTTAGGTGAGGTTAGGTTAGACATGCGAAGCTAAACTATGATGTATAAATTATTTTTCTTTTCCTGGAACTTCAAAGCTGAAAAACTATATGAAGGGATGATTTCCGCGCCCTATATATAAATATTAAATTCTTCAGCATAATTTTCTCTATAACATACCAAAAATTTTAACGAAATCGGAGCCTAATTTAGATAATTACCGAAATTTTTCTACACATAAAAAACAATACATAAAACGCAGTGTATTCCGTGGAACCCACTTTGATCAAGAGTCCGTCCATAAGTTATTATTCTCAACCAGAATTACATTATGTATATGTATTGTTACATAAGAAATGTCGAAGCCTTAAAAGAATGCCAGGATAGATGATATAAGCTTGTTTCACAAAGTCATAAACTATTATTATATCATTTTATTATATAAATAAGAAAGATAAAGCCTTGTCTTAATTGCGTGGATAATACCTTTGCATTTATTGGCCCTCGTTTTAGCCCTATCTATGTTGTAACTGTCAATAAGTCTACCAGATTATTTGCTTGCCCTCAACTTAGCTACTTTATTTCTAGTGTGTATTCTAAGGAATTTCCCATAACTATGGAACCTGTCTATACGCGTATGACTCACAAATTAATTCGAGTAATGGATTTCTACAGATAAATTCAGGTCGTGTCAACGGTTGAGAGGTTCTAGAAGGATCTAGAACAGTCCTTCGCTTGCGAGCTCATTCGATGGTTATGACTTTAGTGCCACTGCACACTACATGCAGATTTGCACGTACATATTGTGATTGTCATGTACACTGATCTGGACCATGGTAAATATAGCCACCAGCTATATCTACCATAGATCTCTCAACGCCAGAAATAGTTCTCAGTTCTCTTCGGAAGCATACTCACTCAAAAATTGAGTATTTTGATATATTATGAAGATCATTTATGCTGATGCATGTTTCCAAACCGAAGGAATTTGCTTCTTCTTCTTCCAGTACCTGCTTCATTCTCATGAAGGTTGGGAATCATCCTTTGGAATTTCTCACGATCTTCAGTCATCTCGAAGGTTTCTTAACCATGATAATGTCTTTCTACTAAGGTCGCGCCTGTCTTCTATCATCCCTGCCATGATCAGCTGTAACAAGGCATATTTTTTATTTCTAAGAATGTGGCCAAAGTAGGAAGCTTTCCTTCTTTTTACAATGGTTAATAATTCTCTTTCTTTGTTCATTCGTCTTAGCACCTCGTGGTATTTTAATGATCCGTCTAAAGAGTCACATTTCAAAAACTTCCATCTTTTCAAGTGTACCATTTGGAATTGTCCTTTATATCTTGTGGCATTTGGAAACGGTGAACATCTTTAGTTATTCCTAAAATACAAACCATTTGCTTCGAAGTGCTTCGAGCGTCAACAACTTTTATTGAATTTGGATCATCTTAAGAGAACCATACAGTTGATTGCTTTTGAATTTTGGGTTAATATGCATGGAATGTTTTCATTAACACGTGGTGGATTACTTTGAATTGACAAAAATATTTACATTTACATTTAATCAGTTTATTGGCTTGTGTGAGTAAATTGCGGATTCAGTAGCAGATACTCACATTATAGTTATTCCAAGTTTAATCTGAATAGAAAAGAGTGGTTATCAATCTTACTTTCGCTCCTCGTATAACCGACACGGTAATATACCATTGAGCTTTTCCACAACACCATAGTCGGAGTACAACTCATCGGTGTACGGAAAAGGCGTTTTTGTCTAGATGAACGCCATATATATTTCCTAGGCTAGATGGGCAAAAACCCTCACAACACCGCCCAAATTCAATACAGTAAAGTGCTCCCGTAGCCGTGAGAAGCGGCTTATACACAATGATCCGGAGATTTTGCCTGTTGGATGAAGGCCATCATTCAAAATAGTTGCAAAAGGTTGCGCGAATTATCAACTTTGACTTTGACTCAACTTTAAATATTGACCATACAAAAGCATACCGTTTCGATCCATCAGTTACTATATAAGATTCACAATCATTTGCTCCAAATGTGTAAGTGTTATATGAGGGGTTCAAAACTGAAGTGGACCAAATCCATAATAAGTGATTTTGAGAAAACAGCATTTCCCAGCTTTAAATTAAACATTAATACTAGTTCTTAACCGATAAAGATATTTTTTACACCTAATCGATATAATTCTTTATCATTTTACTGGATTTGGTTCACTTTTCCAGTGGATATTTTGTAAAAAGTATAAATAAACAGACAAGTTTAATTTGCATGATTAAGGTTATATACAACGTGGAAAAGTGAACATTACAACTGAGGTTTATTATTAATTAGTATCATTATCGAAAACAATTTCGTCTTCAGCGAGGTCGATAGTTGTTGTATTGCGCTTCTTATGGAAGAAACTTGATGTAAGTTTCTAAAATAACCATGGTGTACAGTGGGAATGTAAGACAGAATATCAATCATATTCTTTTTAGCAGCAGTTACAGGTCGCTGAGTAATGTAAAGACATTCTTGGTTGGCGCGATTCAAAGATGTAATTTTTTTCTTCGAAACTGCGAAAAATCGTTCAAAGTTTCTTTAACTCTTATTTTGAAATCATGGTCCCTTTGAAAGCGACGCCAACGTATCTTCAGCCAATTAAAAGGCTGAAATTAAAAGTTATCTGTGTCCTCTCTTTTTCTATTTGTAATACCACCAATCTTCTGGAACGAAAATTAAAAATTTCAGGTCAATCGTCTCCGCAGCCATTGTGGACAAGTTTAAGGAGCATAAGAGACAACTTAATGTTGCGATTATGACCAGTGCAAGAAACTGAGAACAAAATTATATTCCTATTCCTATGGTTAGGGGCGTTTTCTTTAAGATGCTTCCAGATACACGAAGCTACATCTTGAGAGCCTGTACCACACTCGATTCCATCCCAAACATACATAAAATCTGTTTTTATATATAAATTCCTTCAATAGTAGGCAAGAGATGTGGATAGTTTGGGAAACAGAAGCGCTTTTTGGAGGTCAAATGTGCAGATGTAAAAATCGTCAGGAGTCTTCTGTTGATCGGTCTTAAGAACACTTCTTGCTTGCTCAGCACGAGCTAAATGCAGATTTCTTTGCAATTCAAGTTCCTTTCTCTTTTCATCTTGCATTTCAGCACGCATATTAAGGAATAACTCATCGCATTGGCGACAGGTATCTTTGCTGGGAACTTTAAAGTGAAGAATCAATTTTGTTGAGAAAACCTTTTTCCTTCACTGGCTAATTGTTTTCCAGAGAGCATTGTTGAGCATAAAGATCGTACATTTTCCATATGCTCAAATTTGGATTAATGTATCGTCTTTTTCCGTTATCCGTCCTGCTATAGTGACTCTGATAAGATGGAAATGATGTATGCAACACCATTAAAATCATCAATTTTATTTATTGGGACATTCTTTCCCCGGAAGTCTATGACTGCAAAAACCTCTTCTTTAGTCAAACAACGATACAGCCGACACCAACTAATTTGTAGTGTATTGAGGAAAAACTTTTTGCATACAGTTTTATCGCTTTCTTTGATACGTATCGATTAAACAAAAGTAGAATTCTTTTCACGCCTTGAACCATCCCTAGTTGGCTTTCTCGCGGTTCTCGACATTTTCACCAAGCCACGTAGAAATATATTTTGTTTACTAAAATCAACTAATTTCCAGAGCGATACGAAAAACTTGGATAAATCTTCCTTGTTGAAGCTGCTAGCACATTTTTTATGTATTTGCAATCAAAATTTGGATGAAACATTTTAGCAGGAATACATTTTCCTTTCTCTGTTTTATAGGTTTTTCCACTATTTCTAAAAAACTTTCGTTTATTTTTTGCCTAGCTGGCTTTGTTTCTAAATCTTTGCCTACCTGATTTGTCATTTTCAGGACTTTCTAAAGCAAATAAAAAACCTTTAAAGATTGTATGGTAATGGTAGTTCGTCTTCAGATTCCCAATCTGAGAAGAGATAATATTAATTGTTTTATCATGTAACTAACCCCAAACATGCTTATTTTAGACGGCGGAAATTATAACCTTAAAATATTTTATTTTTCCAGAATCTTCAATATTATTGTTGAAAATTGTAGCTAAATATCATTGCTATTATCCTATCTTATCATCAGAATTTATTTTAACACTCAAAAATTATTCGAAATAAGCAATAAAAAGTAAAAACAATTAAAATCCTGGCGACAAGACACGCGGGAATTTCAAAAATAGTGCTAATAGACTTGACCCATTGCAAGAGAGAAAATTTATTAAGTTTTTTTTTAGCTTGGACAGGAGATTAATTTCTTGTACAGTGACCAAAATCAGTATTATAAGCTGGAAAACAAAAATATTTTATCACTTTTTCGTTACCTTCGACCGAAATAATAATTACAGATGAAGAATCTACTTGTTAAAAGCGTACGGACGCCATCTATATCCTATTTACGGCACTCTGGATAGGTATTGTTCAAGCTAATCTTAATTGATATCCCTGAAAGTTATCCATCATCCAAGGAGACGTGGAGGGACTGAAACAGCCGACAAGGAGCAGCATGTACATGATTTAACAAGGACTACGAAAAATACATTTTTTGCATATTATATATTAAATGCAAAATAAAAAGAGTATATTGAATCAAAAACTTATGTTTAAATGGATAACTGATAGTGGTTGCACGCTCGAGGTCAAAAGTTTCTAGAAAGAAATCTATATCTTCCATCTGCCATTTGTCTTAGCTTTATAATGAGTGGTCTATGTTGTTATATAACAAAATATCAAACCAAAAGTAATCTCAAACAATGAAAAAGGATTATAATTACCAGTAATGAGAATACAAGCTCAAATTCGTCGTTATCATAAATGCTCAATACAATTGAGGTCTGGACTACGTGCTGGCCAATCCATACTTACAGTTTAATGGGAACGGGCGTCAGAATGAAGTTTTCCTAGTCTTATTTACAAGTTTTTACAGCTTCTCTCCTCTTCTAACTTGAAATCGTTCTTAATGTCATTATATCAATATCATTTTCTGATGTACAGTTGGTTATTCTAAACTCTGTCATTTCCTGGATTAATTTTGTCTACTATTTTTTTAACTTTACTAATTCATTTATTATTTGTCAATTTGCACAGTGGGCGAAATCGCCAAAAAACTGGTGAAAATTCAGAAAATGCGTTAGGACATTGTTTTACCAGGGATTCTTCCCCGAAACATACCGTATAAATAATTTTGTTATTATTAATCATGAAATGGAGGTAGTTTTTGTACTATACTTTTTTATTTTTATATTATTGAAAAACTTTCTTGAATTTTTTGTTCTTATGATGTTCTATGAATGTGCAATATTCGAAAAATAGAAGAATTGACTGTGCTAATTTGCAACCTTGAATGTAATGATACTTTTTGTACCATGGTGTCACAAATAGCGGCACGTTAACATCGGTTTTTTATATTCATTAAGAAATTCCATTCCATTACAAAAGTAACCAAAAGTCTTTTTTTGCATCGTGTTTTGAATTGAATATTGTCACAGTTCTGCAGAGACAGAATCGATGACTTGGGCTGTATGACTGATAAACTTAGGAAAAACCTTCCAACGTAATTCAGAATAAAATCTATATTTTCATAAGTGCTAATTCATTTGTTTGTTAGTTAGTTTACTTTTAATCACTAATTTTCACTACTAATAATCAGTTTTGTCATTTTTTGTTCGCCATATTGAATCCGCCATTTTGTTTTTCGAAAATAATTATCTACTTCGTACTCAGCGATCCCGAGAATCTTATTTAGATAAATTTCGTTGCAAACTAAGAGCTATTTCATCATTCTGGTCGCCATATCGGAATCTCCATATTGTTTTCCAAAGACTATTGCCTAATTCGTGATCAGCGACCCCAAAACACCACCAATTTTTAATTAATTAAATTTATCCGAGTTTTCTAGTTTTGACCAGCTTTATGACCCAAACTTACTAATTCAGTTCAGTTTGATTGAAGGCATTTTGATTCTTTCAAATTTGATAAAACACTTTGACTATTTGTCATATTTTTCCGAAGAACAAAATATTAGATCCATAGTATTTATCTTTAGAACATCCTGTGAAGATATATGCGGTATAGATAAGAAGTAAACTTCCAAGCATTTCTCCATTGGGACAATCCATAGGTGTGAAGAATAGAAACGATGTATGTATTCATAGCACTACACCGCACCGGTGAAAACGCTTCGGATAATGGAGAATGGAGGAGTAGGTATATAGAAAAGTTCCCCAGAGAGAGAATATAGCGAGCAACAAGGATGTTCACCATCATTCGCACCCTTCTTCACAAATCGTCGCCACTACAAAGCCAATTCAGATTCACTGTTAATGGCACATTATATTGTTACCTTTCATAGCCTCGTCTAGGACCCTACGATTCTACTCACGAATATATTTGATCCTACACTGAGAAAATTGTAGATATTCCTAATATTTTGAATCACACAACTGTTGGTTTGAGTAAATCTTGCTTCTTGCACATCTTGAAAGTATTTACAATCTTATTAATGAGGATATCCCAAGTTTTGTATGAAATTCTACTGGAACTGAACTTTTTTCTTTTTCGTGAGCATTTCAGTATAATATTTAGGTAACTTTTCTCGGTTTCTTCAATTTTTTTATTTTATATGAAAAATAATGTTGAATTAACCCTCAAAACCTTCTCATTCTTCATATTTACTCAACGAAAAAACCGTTTTATTTGTAGGAGTATTGAAAGTAATCAATCTAAAAATTTCGATCAGAAATATGTTTCGAATGGATGTGATTTATACTTATTATCTTGTTTCATGCAAGATCTTGGTGCCTTGGTTTCTGATCTGACCGCCAAGGATTCTTTATTTATCTTATGATTTATTTTCCTTCGCAGTTTTTTAAATGTTTCTTCATCTATTCTGAACTAATTTTTCTATATTTTCTCGTCAATGTTTCCTGTTGTTCTATCTAGCCAGGGCCTGGCCCGCCATCGCCTGGGTACTTTTTTCTATCCATCCATCCATCCATCCAGCGTTTTAGGGAACGAGAAAAACTGAATGCATTATTGTATCAATGTAGTATCTATATGATGCAAATAATAAAATTAGCAGATTGGATTTCAATTTATCGCTTCAAGATTCCCCTTTTACAGTAGACGTCTCTAAATAAAGTTAACTTACCTTAAACCATAACCATTTATTCTCCCCCGTTGACAATCTAACCGAAGTAGTTAGTTACCCTCTTAAAGTGTAGTGGTAGTGAGACACAAATATCGTCCATAATTCATACAATTCAATCCATTTGTGTTATTGACAAAGAAAAAATCAATTTAGAAATTATGGAAGGTTAGCGAAGGGCTGTACATTTCGATAGATTTGTTACATTTGTAAGATGAGTCACATAATAATAAGAGCCTAAGATATATTTTATGTATCTTATTTCATAACTACTATAAGCTATGCCAACAATTACACACAGTGTTGGAGTGTCATATACACAGCGAGCCAAAGTATCTACGAGGTTCCCTTTTCTTGCTGTTATACTGGGGCTCCCAGTGTTTAAGTTGATCTGTTAATCTAGCATCTTCAGGTGTTTGTTGAGGAGATAGTGCCTCTATAAGATACCTGTTAGCATTCGTAGATTGTTCTTACTTAAATTGATCAGAGGGCCGTATCAAGTTTTTTTGACGTTGACGATAAACATGGCAAAACTCTCTATCTTGAGTTAGTCTAAATAGCTGTCCTGCTTCTCTTATCCCAGTCCATTCTCTAATATTCTTCATGTTTCCTTCCAATTTCTCTACGACCTTCAACTTTACCCATCATAATCAACTGGAGGATATTAAATCGGCTACCACGCATTATGTGTCCCAAATAAACTTTATCTCCTCTGGTTTTAGTTTCCCAGAAGAGTCTTTGTCTGCCTCATCCCCTGCAGGTTGTCCCAATAATTGGTTTTGCTCATATCTAATTTCTTTTCTAGTGCTTTTCCCATTGTTCTGTAGCTAATACCACTGAAGGGTTTAGGTACCATGAAGCCCTCACTTTAACCCTGAATACATTGTAGGGTAACTTTATTTTTCTTGCCTAGCTCGTTTAATTGTCGTAGGCAATCCCAAACGAGTTTTTATGATATCGGACAGGATGATGATCTCTTGTTTACAGTATCCCAGTCAATATAGAGACATCGATCCGTGCATAAAATCCCAACAAGCTCAAAGTTAACAAGAAGAAAAAATAGTTTGTAGATCAGGTAATTACCTATTGTAATGGTTCTTATACTTTTTTTTCTATATTATTTCTAAGAAGAAGCCTTGTGGATAGTCGCATGAAAACATGAATCGACGCAGTTCTGAAAGAGATGATGATTTCAGAGACTGCTTATAAAGACAAACATCTGGTTAGTATATGTACAATTAAAACTTAGCGCGTACTTCAAACAAAGATAGGAAGTTTCAGGTGAAACCTGGAAACGAGTCGACGGGGAGCAGCAGGCGGGAGTACCGCAAGGAGCGGTTCTATCACCAATGTTGTATGAAATATAGACAGCAGACATCCCAAAAAAGGAGAACAATCACCATGACAGCGGTATATGCGGACGATACCGCAAATAGCAACGAGGTAAAAAACATCTCGAAAAGACCCCAAAGACACTAAAAATATTCGATCTATCGTATGAATTTGGAGTTTTTTATTTACCGATGATATATTTAATTTTTGATTTTATTACATTTCATATCATTTCAATTGTTTATTGTCTGAAATTGTCATTAGTTGAACTTTTAATCCCTACTTTCTAGACATTTCCAAAAATTGACCCTCAACGCTCATAAGTTTGCCAACGCTGTCGAAGGAGATTGAAACGAAGCATGTTCCTGCCTCAGACAGTTGTGCCTTTGTCATTAGAACACGTGCTCGTCGACTAGATGCATTTTTATAATGAATAACCAATACAATTTAGCGCTTCAAGAGTTTTTTTTTCTTACGTTGTAACTGCGTACGAACGCGAATAACGAGGCCATGTTAACCAAATTTCAACAACAATTTCCGAACTCGCCGTCTAACAGTGTGGAAAACGTACCAGAAATTCTTAAAATCGGGCTCTGTTGCCGACGTGCCGCGTTCTGGACGTTATTTCAACAGCCGAACCAACATCAAGTGCGGGAAAATTTCAAAAATTAGATCGTTATCCACAACGAATGCTGAAACGCATACACTATCGAGTTTATCGTCTGCCTCTCCTCCGCGCACTTAACGAGGATGATTTCAATGGCACAGTTGCAGTCAGGATGATCAGTAGTTCCAGCATTCCATTTTGTGGTCGGATGATGAAGCCTTCAGGCTAAATGGTACGATCAAACGGCATAACTGCGTGTACTGGTACGACCATAATCCTCACGTCTTCATTGAAGAATAATTAAACCTGCCTGAGGTGTGTGTGTGGGTAGGTATACAAGTGGGAGGTCTTGTGGGCCGGCACGGTAATGTGGCCTGACACCCTGTGATTTTTTTTTGTGGGTACTTCTCAAGAACAGCGTTTTTGCAAGAGGATCACGCACCCTTCCGAAACTCCGAATTGCAATTGAAGAAGAATTTGAAACTCTTCGCGGACAGCTTGACATGCCTTTCCGTTCAGAAATGTTGCTGAAAATGCATTGATCAAGATGGACATCAATTTTAACATTTATAGTAACCTTTGTTCCTTTCGTAATTTCTTTTAATGGATTCATTTTTCTTTCAATGCAAATATCTTGCTAACCTCTGTAGAACAATATTTAAAAATCCCATACAAAGAAAATTCGATCATCAAAAGATTTGAGAAGATCAATAAGAAAATGTTGGAATTCTACAAAGTTTAATCAAATCGACGTTGGATCGACTAGAAATACATTCACACAATGTTCAATAAGATTCGTTAGGAATGGAACCAATATTGTCCTTGTTCCTTGATTTCTGCATAATGCCACGCTTTTTCCCGCATTCTCGTAAAAATGCCTTTCGGGCCATAGGGCGATAACTTAAATTTAAAATCGACACTTATTGAATAGCGATGGAAAAGTGATTCGGTGAAAAAATGTGAGTGAAAGAAGTTGAATACATTATCCGAATTGAGATTTCCAAATAAATAATTTAAGGTTTTTCTTCCATTTTACAGAGCTACTATTTTCCAGATAGTTTTCCGTGTTATAGTCATCAACTTTTGTCAAAATTGGATGCATTAAGTTGAAACATTTTCGCAATCCTGGAAAAAATCGCAAACATCTCGTACAGAAGACAAGAGAGTGAATATACGAGAGTAGTCTGAAAAGTTTTCTACATAATTGAGTCGATGTGATTTTTTTGACTGTGACTGTCCCCCATTAGATCATCAAACTCAATTAGACAACACGTTGGGTGCAGTAAACACTTTCTGTAGGAGAAATTTCATTTAGGATACTAAGAGCGCTTGTAGACGTCCGTTTTTTTCACCGCACAACGGACCGTGTTTTTTGCCGGATTCGCGGTAGTGTATGACTAATAATGGATGTATGTACATGCACCGGACATCAGTCCTGCGAAAAATATACGCCGGATGGACCACCGCATCCCCTCGGCGCGACGGACGGACGTTCGAGCGCTTGTGGACGTCCGTTTTTTTCACCGCACAACGGACCGTGTTTTTTGCCGGATTCGCGGTGGTGTATGAATAATAATGGATGTGTGTACACGCATCGGACATCGCTCCGGCGAACATTATACGCCAGATGTACCACCGCTTCCTCCCTACAATGATCTTTCACGTTTTTCTATTTCTTCTTGTACAAATAGTGATCCAATATGAGTTTTTTTCTTATTATTTATGTCACACGTGCGTAATCTCTGACTACCAGTTTAAAACTATCAACTAGCGCATGTAAGACGGCAGTCCCAGGTAATATCCATCCGGTAAAAAGTATATGTATACAAGGATAGCTGTTTATTGACGGTCCGTTGTCCGGTGAAAAAAAGGTCGTCTACAAGCGCTTTCTTCACATTTTTTCACATTTAATAAATTGCCAAATAATTATTAACCACATAACTTTGATTGTCGATTATATGTTTACAATTTCTTCACCCAGTAAAATCTCAGGAAAATAGATTCCCTTGGAATGTACGTATGATATGATATTTAGAATATTAGAGGACACAAAAAGTTCGACAAAATTTCGTTAAGCGACAAATTAAGAATTAGAATAATATAATTTCATAATTTACTGGATTATAATTTTAGGGAACATGTCAAATATTAAAACAGATCAATATCCACCCCCGTGAGACTGAATTAACAAATTTATGGCAGATATGCTAGAATGATAACAGTTGCATAAATTCAGGTTCCTAGTTCTCAATACTTCACAGAAGGCAATAAACAATGTAGCTCGAAGAACAATCGATTAATGACTGTATTATTACATTCTTTTGTTCATTTGCTTTGTTTTTTGTTAATTTTTTTGGAAGGCATGCACAATTTCGATATGAATTTGAACACCTCAAAGCGTTTTCAAATTTAATACACACTTTTTTTCAAAAATACATACTTTAAAGAGTTAGTTTCGAGGCTTTCAGATTTGATTATAGAAGTATATCATATTTAGAAGTAATTTTAGGAGGCAAATTTCACGTGTTATTTATTAATAGAATATTTGCTTTCAAAGTTTCTAGAACACACAAAAAAAGGAAAATAAATCAGCCCATAGATATTTCTAAAACATGTACGATGCTTTCTTGTTTGATATGTTTATAAAAAGGAATACACGGAATAAAAATGATGATTATGATGTTAATATTAATGTTGATAATGTTAATCAACAATCGTCTAAATTATTGAAAAATTTACTTAATAAAAAAAGCCAAACTGGAATGAATTTTCCAAGTGTTTTTCGATTTTCCAATTCAGTTTCAGCACCTTTGAAATTGACATTCTTGCTTTTAATACGCGTGGAACCCAAAATGGGGAGCGAAGGGCTAGTTTTAGAGTTGAATAAAAATTATGATTAATCAAGGTTCTAAATTTTTTAAGTAAATTTCTTTCTCCTTAAGGGTGTTTAATTACTTATAACTTTTGAAATTTTTTCATGCAAAAGGATCGAAGACGAAGGAGAAACTCTCGAAGGAGAATAGATCAGTACAAAGAAGAGTTTGTAAACAGAAGCCAATAATTATTTGTGTAAAACAAAACCAGCAAGAAAAGAGAATTGTTAATATAGTAAAAATGAAAGTCAAAGCAAGATGAAGATGAAGACGAACAGAGTTGAAGTTAGAAAACAATACGAAACTATTAGAGGGAAGAATAATAATCTGCTAAAGAAAAGTAAACGTTATTGGATGGATAATATTGTTAGAGAAATGGAGAAGGAAAGTTCAAATGGAAATAAAATAAAAAGATCTTCAGAAAAAAGATTCACAGAATGTGAATGAAAGTAATAAATGATGAAGAAAGACAGAAAAATATCACCTTTGTAAATAAATATGGGTAGATTAATTTAAGAATTTTGTCATTAAACCAAGCACAGAAGAGGACGAGAAACAGGGAGAGAATTATCAAAGAGCCTTATTAGAAAGAATAACATTGGAAGAAGGTAGAAATCATAAATAAATTGACGAATAGAAAAGCAGAAAGTTTATAAGTTTGGAGGATCAAAATTTTATGAGAGATTAAAAGAATAATTAGAAACATGAGCTCAAAATTGAGATACAGATGCTGTTCATCGATTTTCAACACTAAAAACTTTTTTGGGTAAGTTTCCTCCTCTTTAAGGACCTTTTTCAAGAATTTAAAAATATCTATACTTCACAAGATAAAAACGAAAAATCAAACATTATGTTTTTAAAGGTGTTTCATTACTCATATCTCTTGAAAAGCCAAACACTATGTTCTTAAAGGTGTTTCATTACTTATATCTCTTGAAAAGCCAAACACTATGTTCTTAAAGGTGTTTCATTACTTATATCTCTTGAAAAGCCAAACACTATGTTTTTAAAAGTGTTTCATCACTGATATCTCTTAAAAAGCCAAAGAAACACTATGTTTTTAAAGGTGTTTCATTACTCATATCTCTTGAAAAGCCAAACACTATGTTCTTAAAGGTGTTTCATTACTCATATCTCTTGAAAAGCGAAACACTATGTTTTTAAAAGTGTTTCATCACTGATATCTCTTGAAAAGCCAAACACTATGTTTTTAAAAGTGTTTCATTACTTATATCTCTTGAAAAGCCAAACACTATGTTCTTAAAGGTGTTTCATTACTTATATCTCTTGAAAAGCCAAACACTATGTTTTTAAAAGTGTTTCATCACTGATATCTCTTGAAAAGCCAAAGAAACACTATGTTTTTAAAGGTGTTTCATTACTCATATCTCTTGAAAAGCCAAACACTATGTTTTTAAAAGTGTTTCATCACTGATATCTCTTGAAAAGCCAAAGAAACACTATGTTTTTAAAGGTGTTTCATTACTCATATCTCTTGAAAAGCCAAACACTATGTTCTTAAAGGTGTTTCATTACTTATATCTCTTGGAATTTTTTATAGGCTTTTTTATGGACTTTTTTTAGGAATAGTAAGTTGAATCAACACAATGTTGAACTTCTAGACTGGACTATATACCAATGTTGAATTTGTGTACGTTTTCATATGTAATAATATTCTTATAAATTATATGATTAAAAAAAAATCTCACGCTCTTAAATTTCATGGAATTAAAATACATTCAAAAATTGATAAAGGTTACGAGCGAAGTCTAGATGACTTTCAACTTTATGTCCAGAACATGCACGGGAGTTACTCTTCCGAGTTACAATATCCGGCCAAGCGCCATGTGCTGCCAAGGTACATCTCCGTCGGATATTGGCCACTTTTATTACTCTTACTGTCCAGAGAACGTGAGACGATGACGTCAAATCTCTATTTTCTAAGAGAATAGAATAAACTCGTCGACTTGAAGCGACGTAGACAGAAATTTTTAATAATACCCTCTAGACTATTCTTTTAAAAAATAAAAAGCATTTACTTAGAGGTTACTAGAGAGGTAAAAATCAGATTTATTTGATTATGAAAATTCTCCATAATACACTCAAAGCTTATTTTCTTCTCGTGTTCTATATACATTATTATATTATATTCTGTATTATATAATTCTAGAAACTGAACCAGCAAACAAATAAATGAACAGACCTTCCTAGCTATTGATTCTAAAAAAACAGTTATTCAGGTATATATAAAAACATGTAGAAAAATAATATTTAAACAGTTTTTTAAAACTACCGCATTTGCCAAACTTAAGACTCTTCCATTATAACCTAATAGGACCGGTTTCATGATTTATGTCGTGGACGAGTTCGTAACATTATCCCCTCCTTAAAAGGAAGTTTAAAGACCGTATCTGCATGAATTCTGTTAGATGATCTTATCTAGAATAGCCATTTAATCACAATGACTATTACATATAAATTTATAGCAGTTTTTTTTCTTTGGTTATTTTACTCTTCCTTGAAAATTACAGAGTTTTGTGGAGAATTAGGAGAAGTAATAAATTTTCAGTATGAAATTTTCCATGGTATGAAACTAACATTTTCCAAATCAATTAACAGATAAAAATCTTCTGTGAAATTTAAATTTAGGTCAAGCTTAATTAACCTCTCCAGAATGGTTCGATCGTCTTCTACTTAATGCCCTTAGAGTCTCATACAGTACACGAAATTTTTTTGTAATTTTGGGCCCTTCTTTGATTCCATATAACTCTTTATGGATGCAGTTGAGTATAGAGATAAATTACCCGATATTTTGAGCTTGGAATGGAAGTAGTTTCAAATTGATATGTTACTTAACATATTTTGACAAAAGATTTTCGATTTGATGATATGTATCAATTATAGTATATTTGATTTTTTTAAGCCAGGAAGTTAACCCAAACATAATATAAATCAGTTACGGAGTAAAACAAAATAAAATAAATAATTGGATAGAATGCTGTTGCTACAACTATGACATAATCTACGGATTTTTCTCCAAAACGGCATCGAATAGGCCCTTTTATTCGGCAAACTATAGCCTTATGATCATTTTACCGTTAGGGCAATCTCATTTGGAGCTTGTTCGCCGCGTAAAATTCATTGTTTTGAGAGTTCCTTTTCTCTAAAAATTATGGACACTTCTACATACGGTTGTATATATTGATCTTGAAATTCTGTAGGTTGTAGTATTCGAGAAAGACGTGAATTGGTAACTGATTCCACAGGCTTGCACTTCTCCAAAGAAAGGAGTCCCGATAAATTCACGTTCTAGGCGTTCTTGAAACGTGTCTGCCTCTCGAGTAGGTCTTAAAAATGCTGCTCTAGGTGGGACTTTTCTTCTATGTTCCAAGCAGTCCAAGTTTATGGTCAATTCTGGGTCACCCATAAGTCGAATTGCTGTCGTCAGTATTGAGTTGAGTATCATTAGGATATGCTTGAGAGCCGATCTCCAAATGTGCGAGGAATATTTCAAAGAGTTGCTGAGTATACAGCTTCTTCTTCTGAAAGATGTCTCCATGTTTTTGTGAAACCGCCTTAGCTAATTCAGCCACGTGACTATGTCAGGATATATTGCTTGTAACCTCAACAACCAACAAGCTAATTTGAGATAATGGTGATATTCTTTGTCCAAGCAGGACGACCAAAACCTGTGCTGCAGTGCCAGCCTTCTTTGTATAAACACACCAGCCCGTGTCTCTGCTGTATTAAACTCAATCAGATTGCCTCCATCCTACTTCAGAATTTTTTCAAGTTCGGTATTCAAAATAGTGATCTCATGCTGCAGTTTTGGTGAATAAATAGTTTATGTATAAAAGATAATACGTGAAGATGCATCACTGGGGAACATCAGTGTTGACCTCAAACTTTTCTGTGGTGTTTTCTTTGATAGCGAACTCGATGGATGCCAAAGCCTTCGATCTGTCCAGTAGGATTGTTCTTCATCATATTTCTCTATAACTTCAGTTCATACGTTATTGACTCCTGCCAGAAAATCTCCGGTTGATCTATGTTCACAAAAGTCGTAATGATGGTCGCTGATGATGTTAGCAGAGTCAAGAAATCACAATATTTGCTGGTTAATGGCTTTATCCATAACCTTGGCAATGGCTGGGTCTACAGACATCGGAATGTAGTTGTTGGGAGCTGAGTTTTGTATGGATTGAACTGGAGTACTTTTCCAATCTATAGGAGAAAAACTCTTTTATATGATAGAGAAAAAAGTTTGCATAGCGTTAGTTCAGCAGCCCATTTCTTCAATAGTTTTCCAATTTTGTAATTTCCTATATTGATACTTGTTTATTTGATGATACTACAAACAGTATGAAGGCTTTTCAAGAACTCGATAAACGTACCAATACTTCTCCTAACATATTGAAGTTGGCCACAAGATATTATTGCTGTGTTAACAAGAAATACAAATGATTTTACAACTACTTGATGTTTTAAAATGAATATTTTGATTACAACGATCTTTCCAGTACTTTGGCTCAGATGAAATGTTTCCTATATATTGATTCTTCTTCTATTTTATCCCAAAAGTATCTATGTCTTTCCAATCTTTAAGATTTGTTTTTCCTAATTTCCATTTCGTACAACCTCATAAAATTCGAATAAATCTTGTGATAGAATATAAATCCCTACATAACGTAGCGACTGTTTAAATAAAACAACATCTGATTTCCAATAAATATCGTGTGAGGAATTCTATCGGTTTTCATCCATTTTCGAACCCTTATAGGTACGTATAACCAATCGCAGCAACAGCAATGTCCAAACGGAATTCACCAGATGAAAATAAAAGTAATCTGCTTGTAAATGTGTCACAGTAAAGTCTTCTTTGCACGCCAATAACATCGGCTATCGCGCGACACGTGATATATGTGACACGGTACAGAGAAAATTAGTTTTCTCGACGAGAAAATTGCGCATACCAACGGTGTCTACGGCTCAACAAATGCCTTCGACTCATATATATACCGGATTGTTTTAAATGGAGGGAAATCTATCTGAATAAAGGTAGAAAAAAAAATTTCTGTCGCCTATTAGGAAAAAAAAATTATAGACTAGACATGATTAGTCGATATATTCTGATCACACTACGAGAGTTGCTTCTTAAGTTTTGAGATGGATAAATGAAAACCAATATTTATAATTGGATATGGCTTTATTGTTTTTCAAAATATTCTCTATGCCTCAATCTATGGTATATCACATGATGTTTTCTGGCACAACATTAAATTTCGTGAAAAACAATTTTTATTCGTAAAAGATAAAAATAAAAAATTAACAACTTGGTTAATTCAATTTTTAACAAGAATTTTGAGGTTATGTGAAAAAAATGTGGGATCAAAAGTTGTAGAACTCTTTATCGCCTACAGCTTTGCTATTTAACTTCTTCCATAGGACTTTTAGTTTTTAGGGAAATCGAGATAATTGGAATAATTAAATGATTTTTGCCATAAAAATAACTGAGAAACAGTTTTGTAAGAATTTTTGTTTTGTTTTAGTTCCCACGTCTTTAATATTGAAATACCTTGTATATTTAGGTAGAAATCATTTTCCCTCCTAAAGACAATTCATGAACAAGATAGATAAACTAAGTTTTAACCATAACAAAAATTATATATCACCGTTGTGCTTGATGAATATGACCTAGAGGTCAATTGATCACCTTGTATATACCTATGAAGAAAGAGAGAAAAATAGTCATCAAACCGATGCGGGAGCTTGGCAGGTGTGGTCCATTACCTTCACTTAGGAACAATTAAAATTGAAGGTCTTTTATGAAAGAAAGAACAGTTGATAAAAGCGGAGGCTCTTTATTACAAGTAGTCCGGTGAAATTAGACCACAAAATAAGAGTGAAGCTACATAAATATCCCATCAAGCTAAAAAACATGTAAAATTGTTTAAAATACAATTGAAAATAAAATTTGAATGTTACCCTTCATTTCCGTGTATGGAAAAAATTGACAAATTTACAGTAAATGTTCAAACTGTTGGCCGCTTACTTCAATAAACTTTTTTGTAATTTATAACCATGAAACCTATTTTCGACGTGGTCTTTCTTTATATGGTGTTGAGTGACTACAAATTTCTTAGATGTGTCATCCTGTAAGTCAGAAGCCCGCAGGAAAACAATTGCCTTTTATTGGAGTTTATTGCACGAAACAATTACTTATCAGGTTGAGATATGGCGTTACTGAAGTGCAGTAATAATGGTTTTTTTATAGCTATGGCGATATTTAAGTTTCGGCGTTTTTCCATTTACTTTGCTCTTATTTTTGCATTTCATATTTCAATTATGACTAGAGTGGTGCTATAATTCAACAGTTATTATTAATTATTATCATTACTAATTATTGGAATTAAAATTGTAAGTGAATAAGGAAGCAATTGAATAGCGTGTGGATTTTGGGAAAATGAAAAAAAAACAAATCGATTCCTGTTTCTAAAGTATATTTTGATGTTCGAGAAAGTGATAAAACCTACTAACTAATCCTTAACTAAATAAGAGTTCTGTCCCTCGGCTATGAATTGCGTCCCGAAGATCTTCCAACAAATGCGGTACTAAATATTTCTATAAACTTATTATACTTACCAGAATTATCGATAACTAGAGATTGAATTCTGGTTAACTATTTTCTTACCTGGAGCTTATGTAAAATACATATTACATAACCTAACCTAACCTAATCTTACTTAACATAACCAAACCAAACCTAACCAAACTCAACCTAACCTAAATCAACTTAACCTAACCTAACCGAATTAAGATTTAGATGTAATTCTTAGTATTATTTTGTATATTGTCAACTCAAACGCAAGTACTATCCAGTGGTACAGAACAATAGAAAAAGGTTAGGACTGCTTAGGTTTTTCCTTATAGAAGGCAGGTCAAAGTTTTGTATTCTAAACAGTTTAGTTTAGTTGCAACTGGCAAGGTACATTGTGTAAACTATTCTAGTGTAAATAAGGAAAATTTAGAAAGGACATGTACACGCTAAAAACGTTTCAGTTCGATATAAGGATTAACCTGAAAAGAGTCGAAGCACTGTATGAACACTTGATGAAAAAAGCATTCTAGAAAATCTATGTTGATGATATTGGAGTTTGGAGAAGAATTGATCTGGGGACTACGGAAGAAATGATAAACCAAAGAAGAAATAAATTTTTTTAAGAAGAAAGGTGAAACTGTTACAAGTCGTAGACAGACTTTTTCAAATCATTTATTTACTGGTTTAAATCCACCAATAGGAAAATACACATCGGCAGTTCAGACGGTTCTATTTACTGGTTCCAAGTGCAAATGTTTACATTGAATCAAATGGAATCCTGCTACACTACGGTAGTTAGCAGAAAATTAACCGCTTAGGTTAGAAAAACAATTTAGGGCACGGAGGCTTCTGTAAAGAATACGGTGGCTGGCCACCGGGGCCGTAGCTGCTGCACGATGTGGAAGTGCACTGTTTATTATTATTAGCAGGAGAGCTAGCAGAAACATGTACTCAATGTTTGATGGCATCATTACAACTAGCAAACTGAACACGTCATGAAGCATCCACGTGTTAAGCTAGGCGATCGCCGACGAAGGGCTGTTCGCTGATTGACTTGTCTTCACCTTCAATTTCACACTGTACATTGAGGATTTTGTGTAGGTATCGTTAACAAATTGAATAAGGTCTATGAGTATTTCGGCTTGATAAAATAAAGTTCCAATATAATGCGTCTAAGCTTACAGTTTTGATTGGTACATTCCCATGCAATTAAAAATTATTTTGTATACAAAAAACAAGTTTGATTATGTAACTACTGTACTTTATGCAATAAATCTACTAATAATTCTCTTAAATAACCTCCTACATATGCAGACAGACTTTTTGAATTTAAATAATTCGGAATAATTTAATAAAGACGAACCAAAAAGTCACACAGGATACTATTAAGTATTAAATAGAAACGAACAACTACTAGCTGATGTCTGCTAAACGGTTTAACTGTGATTTATGCCAAAAGAGGTCGCTTAAATAACGTGCTGTATAAATCAGCGGAGAGTTTAATGTGATTATTTGTGTTTAATGTGATTTGTTGATCTGACGGCCGTGCACCTCGCCGGCATCGTTGAGTCGTTGTTGTTGGCGTTGACAGTCGCGTGCGTCCGAAAACCAACTACTAGCTTTACGACAAATAAACAGGGACTGATCCAGCAAATTGTTTACCCTTAATTCGAAATTCGATGGGTAGTTACCTGCGACAAGCGTCAATTGTATCATATAGCTTCGTACTCATAGTTACGACAACTTCTTAAGCTTCATCTAATACAAGTATCGCACTCTGAATGAATTTATAATCAGAAAGATTTTATTTTTCTACTTTTAAATGTACACACTTAGTATTGGCTGGTATATGTACAACTCGGACCAAGAAAATTCCTAACAGCTGCAACAGAAGTGATACTAATTGTTCTATATATTATTGGAACACGTGGCAGAAAAACTTGAGCTAAGAATTCCTAGAGAAGGAGTCATCAGGTCCGAAACTCTCATCAAATCTAGGACATATCTCGGGATGAAATTACGAAATAAGAAGCTTTCAGACAAGTCATACCCCAAAACCGAGATGTAATTAATGGCTCCAAAATGGTAAAAATAAATATAGAGTTCAGAGCTAAATACTCTGAAGTCGAAAAATCTATCAAGTTAATTTTTGAAAAGAATTATGGCCAACAAGAGATTATAATCTTGTTCTATAGTCAAATAGCCATTAGATCTTCGAGCTCTGGTGTTATGACCTGAGATTGGAAGGAAATGGAAAAGTAGACAGACTTGATGAAGTAGGAATGGGTAAACCCTTCAAAAAGTTGTTTTGTGGAATGGGATACAGACTATTAGAAAAGGGGCTATAACATTGCCCCCCCCCTAGAGGACCAAAACTTTATGTATTCCGTTTCATTTAAATATTTACATACCTTTGAAAAGCATCGCACCACTTATAAATCGTTTTATTAAATAATTTTTCTCTAGTTTTTTTACAGTTATTTTTTCATTTTCTAATTATTTTTATGTGATAACAAAATCAGTTTAAATGATATGATTATTAAACCTAATGTATATGTGTCAGATTTATGTAAAATTTCCTCAAAAACTAACAGTATAAGTACTGCAGTTCTCTGAAAAAAAAAACAATATTTTTCACGATTCATTCATATATATATTATCATTTGAAAAAATGTTTATAGATAAAAATAAAGTTCTGGGGAGTTGCCAAAGCGGCCAGTCCTATTCTGCTCTGGACCTGTCAGATCGGGCGGAACTGCCGAATGACAAATGCACTCGACGGTGGTCCTTCCATTGCCATCTATTCGAGTGCAGGATTATATAAAATGTAATTGAATCAAGCAAGCATTGCGATTATACTCATCGCTGAAAGTGATGCATTCGAATCATGCGTCGTCGTATATTTCGTTATTTGCTTGTTATTTAGGGTTAATATCCTTGAAGGACACTACTGACTACAAAGGAAACTATACAATGTCACGTCAACAGTATGATCAGTATCTACAACGTGTCGAATTGACTTTTATTCGGATGGAATTTATGGAAATAACGAAGAATTGATAGGGTTGGGTTTGATCTATTCGTATTGGAATTTGACTTCAAATTTATACACGGTGATAAAAAAAAGGAAAAGATCTTGTTATAAATAAGAGGATGATAAACGAAGGGAATGTAAAACTGGCCGTGCTTAGAAGATTAACGCTTCCTTTTTCTCTGTTTTTGATTATACAATGAACCCAACTTGGAAAGAATAAAACTAATATCACTTGTATTTTTAAAGGTTAATTTCTACAAACAACATTTATCTCATCTTAAATAGTTATCATATTAAGGTCTAGAATAAATAAATTTTCACAATAACCTAATGAACAAAAAATACAAGGAGAATTAGTAGAATGATTATAATGACTGTAATTCTGCGAATTAGAACCAACTGAGCGATTTTAGTACCAAAAGGTGGCGCAGCCTAACAAAGAACAAAAAATTGATATTTCTTGATATCTACCCTATCGAGACTCCTCGGGCGTGCACCCGTCGCTTTCAAAAATACATAATATAGAAACACTTTACGACATTTTCCACCCTTCGACCGGTTTCTCAAACAATTTTCACAAAAAAAAGATATTTCTTCGTCGAATAACCGAAGCCTATCCCAGAGAAGTTACTTCTTTTGGTAATTCCATGTCACTTTTCTTTAATATTCTCTTCAATTTTCCAATGGTATCGTCCGCAATACACCTGTTAGCAAGTTCCGGGAAAAACCAATATACCTACCTTCCACCTTGTTTCATGACACCCCCATCGATCCCAACTGAGAGATTTTGATTGAAATCACTCGTTCACTGGGCATCGATGCAGCTTTGGTGGAACTACACTATATCTTAAGCTGTACGGCGGCCTTCGTCCTCTAATAGTAAATCCAACTTTGATTATGTTACCTCTTCGTCATTCTTGACGCTAAAACTCGCTCTCATAACTGACTTAATCAGGAGAGGACACGAGAAAATTTTCGCGGAGGGTTTAAGTGACATGCGGTGCTAGTTTCATTAGCGGGTTAATCGTAAAAAGAAAACCACAAACAGGAAGAATGACTGACGGTGTAAATGACATGGGTTCGGTAGCTTCACAACCAGCAAATAGCCACTTTTTGTCACGACTATCCGCATTCATATCCTCAAAATCGGTACTCTGGTTTCGCTGCATACAATATAACGGACGGAGAAGAAAATTCGCTTACACAATCGAGGTGCTAGACCTGATATACAGCGCCAAAGTGAACGATATAATCTAATGGGTTGCCACGTTTATTCCAGATAAAACAGAAGTCGAATCCATCGGCGATCGGAAGCCCTATCAGTTTTTGGGTTCGTTCTTTCAGCGGTGGTGCGTTGCCGGAAGAAGATTTACGCTTGATCTGGATCAGCTGGTTACACGAACATAATTCGACTGATAATAACTAGAAAAATAATTACTCAACAAAGCTGCAGAATTCGATTCGATTGACTTACAATAGTGTCTGCAATCACCTAGTCGGAAAACTGGTTGCCACTTCGACTAAAGCTGTAACTTTTTCTATATGCTATTTAATATATTTAAAGTGAAAAAATCAACTTTTGGCAGGATTAGTAACTTTCGATCCATTTTATAGATACTTGCAGCCGAGTAAATCATCTGGCAATTTGTTTTTAAACGCAAAATTGTCCAATCGAGAGCCAGATTTGTGAGGATGCATTTTTTTAAATAAAAAATTTATAATATGCAAAAAACAGTGGATATTGTTGCAATATGCGCTCACCCAGAAGTTGATTGTTCTACTTTAAATATATTAAATAACATATAGAAAAAGTTTCAGTCTTGTGAAAGTACCTTAATGGAAGTGACGACCGGCTCTTAGACTAATCGATTAAAGCCGAAAAATCGAAGACCAGCTATTTTGGAGATGATTATGTTGATGGCATGCCGTAAGGTTAAAGGTAACTTGGAATTCCCGAAAAAGGCAACTTGGAATTCCCTGGTTCAAGTATCGTTCAATCAAGGGACTAAGTGTGCGTTCACATTGGCAACGCTCAATCGGTGAGCGTCGAGCGATGCCGTCGAGCGGTGTTAAAAATCTTGAGCGTCGCCAATGTGAACGCACACTAATAAATATTGTTTATTGAGGAAGTTGTCGGGAAAACGATCAAAGGATGGTGCCTATATTATATATTTTTAATTACGACGGGAGGGATGCACAGACATAAAAAGGAATCCAAACTATATCAGATCTTAATTTAAAGGCTTGAGTTCAGGAAATATTGAACGACTTCAATTAGAATACTGTTAAAAATTATGCCAGAGGGGATCGTTGTCTCAACATAATGATGATTCTCCATTTGCCTAAATACCAAAAAGTTTTTGGTCGAATTAATTTGGGACAGACTTAATAAAAGTATTGGATGTTGTTAAGTAGTTGAAGACACCATACAATATCCAATAAGATTAATTTTCCTGAACTGACTGCCTTTGTATTCCCAATGGAGTTAAAAAGCGGATTGAAATTCGTATGAATGTCTGTGAATTTTAAAATTATGATCTTTTTTTATGAATTCAAATTTTCCATAAATTGAATTTATCAAATTAGAAAACGAGTACAGGTTGTAAGGTAATCTTGTAATCAAAAATTTAAAAAACATTTCACGAACCGAGTTGTTCCCCAACAAGGAAAAATGCAAATAGAAATCTCATTTTCCCAAACTGGTCGTCGGAGCGGCGAAATTATTGACAAGGGCCGTGATGCCACCGAACTGTGGACGGTTCCGACTAAATAAACAGTGGCCACTCGAAATTGTCCCAAAGGAGAGATCTCCGACCGCAATCCAAACAATGAATAAAGTGTTGCAAACATTTCAGCTAATGTGTACTATCACCCTTTAGGACGTTTTTTATAACTTCATTGGCAATGTTTTCCAATTTTGCTATGACGAACACGGAAATGTATATAAAATAATTATCTTATTGAACAAATAGAAAGTTTAAAATTAATTTTTGTTTGGTTTTAATGCAGATTAATTCTTCTATTTATTATTAAAATATAATTTCAATATTTGTTCTTATATTTCATTACAACTACAAATAAAGAAGGTCAAGAACAGGCTTCTGAGTTTTGATTCCTAGTTTGTTATATAAGTTAGAAAGAAACTACTAGAGATTCTCAGTAATCTGGCTCATTTGTCAGCTAGTTCTAAAGGTTCAGATATATTTTTAGGCACTGAAGATCGAATTTATTAATCGTTAAAGTATTTCAAACAGACGTTATTTAAATACTCCAAAATTGCAGATTATAAAAACTCTTGCCGACAATTTTGTTTGATCTACCATAAGCGTACATACCTCTTTTTATAAACTTATTATTTTTATAAATACTTTTAAAAATATGTAGATCTTATACGAGTTAAAAGGCAATAGAATCATTATAAATTGGACGGCCATTATTTAGACAGAAACACTTCATTGTAGTCCTCCTAAGAATTTAGAAAAAAATCATTATTATACAGTAAATAGTAAATACACGACTAAAATGTACCTGCCTGTAAGGAAGTTTGGTTTAATCAGGATACCAGACGTGAACTGAGCCCTTTTTGTACACCATTCGTTTTTTTCTTTCTGGAAAACGAAATTTCAAAGCAAAAACCATGAATGGAAATAAATTGAAACAAAAAAAAACATTTCGATTCCAAAGTATCTTCATGAATAATAATGGTAGTCAGAATCGTCTGAGCTAGAGTCATTATTTGATTGAATTGTGTTGTGAAAAGGGTGATACCACATAATCATCTTCTTTGATAACACAGTTTTTCCAATGCTCTTGGCGGTCTGCTAGATAGAACTTTCTACAACCTCTACTCAGTTCTGGAGACTAGTAGGAGTAGTAAGAGGGTAGTTTGAGAAGGGTGTGTCCCTTTTCTTTGTAGAGCTTGTCAATATAATAAATTTTCTCCAGCTCTAGACCTTTAATAACAGTAAGCAATTCTTTGTTTGTTACTACTACTATTTGGTATCTTAAGTAGTTGTTGCAAGTGATAATATGCGTTGTCCATAACGATTTCTGATTGTCGTAGGATATTAGATGAAAGCTGTTCATTAAACCACTTTCCAAATAATTCTGCCATTCATATCGTCATAATAATCAGCTCCGCACTTTTCAATTTTTTTAGCAAATATTAATAAAGCATTAGGCACGAAAACGTCTTTCATAGTCTTTTATGTGACACAAATAATCTTGTCGCTATCGAACTACCCTTGACGATTCGGTTACTGCCATGCGTTTATTCAGGTTTTTCTGTTCAAAATCACATGCTGACAAAACTTGACTCAATATTTCTAAACTGGTATAATTGTATTCTAGATAATTTGCTACTTTTTGCTTTATTACTTCTAATGTCGCTCATAGTCTATTAATTTAAAGAAATTTATGAATTAAATGAATCTCATCATGCCACGCCACTGCTTATCGTAGACTGTTTCTGGCAGGAATATTTCGAAGAAATTGTGTACATACAACTTCGGCCAATAGAAATGCATTTATGTTTACGATTCGACGTTTTCATTGGTAAACAGTGCAGATGATGAGTCCACGTGGACCGACGGTTGGTTAGATGTTTACCGAGTTTTATACGGGGAGTAAACACTATTTTTCATTTCTTAATTTGGAAGAACTAAAGCGCGAGATGTTCAAAAAAATTTGAAATAGATTCGACAGAAACATATTCGCGGCAACAGATATAAAGTTAAGTTCAGTAAATTCATATTACCAAATCTTTTGGACTAAAATCACTTTGGTATTTATCAATTGGTCCAATTGGTATTTATGTCTAAACATCTATTTCAATGTACTAAAAAATAATGTCATAAATAGATTAAAAATAACCTAATTTCAATGTGAATATGTACAAAAAATTTTATCACCTAATGACTGTATTGCATGTAAAGAAATCTTATTTATTTTATAATAGAGCAACATATTTTGGTTTAAATACGTTGAACAGATCGTAAAATGGATATTCCACATGATTTACTAACCTTTAAACAAGTGGTCTATTATTTCGTAAGGAAACTTTCGAGTGGGATAATAAATTATAAATTTCTATACCTCCTGTTTGGAATCTACACCCATAAATTCTTAATATAAATATTCCTGCTAATGTTTTACGACTTAAATCACTTTCGAAATTATACAATGTTGCAAAGCAACATTTTAATTTTGAAAAGAAAAAACATATACATACTTCTCCGTTGAGTGAAATCCAGTCATTACATAAAGTCAAACACGCTCGTAAACAATACCTTAGAATTTTGTTCTAGTTAAATGAGACTCTATTCAAAAACAAAAAGCGTGCGTATCAATTTTTGACAGGGCTATAAACTTACAAAAATTCATTAATTAATAAATAGTAATGCGTGTGGTAGAAGTTTTTTTCACGAATGGAAAAAGTTGATCGGCGATTCCATGAGTGAAAAAAATATGCTATGCGTATGTTACATACGTTATTTTTTCTACGACGCAACAAAAAAATTTGAATAGAAATTTGTGATATTTCAATTGAGCTCGTTCGGTAAATTACAATTTATAATGATGATAGAATTAGAAATTAACTGTTGACAAAGGTATTAAGAAAAAATTGATCTTTTTAACTAAAAAGTTAAAAATAAACTAATTCTAAAAAGAAATATAACAATTAAAAACACTTAAAGGAATAGTTCAGGAGCTGGTAACGCCGTCAAAGCGGAATCAAAAGATTTTTATTTGAATTAATAAAACATGAAAAATTATTAAAAAAAAGGGAAAAATGTTCCACCATCATCGCGGATATTAATTTTTTTAATGTATTCGACAGTAAATTTTATTGATTTATAGAAAAAAATCACGAAAATCACTTTTTTGCCGGAAGGGTCTGGCATACCTATTTGAAGTGTGTGACAAGGACTAAAATTTCTCCTTCATGTTGGAAACTTTTTTTTTATTTTATTTATTTCATATAATTTTCACAAATTTCTTGGTATGTGCGCTTATAAGCCCCGCATATCACCTTGAAGTGCATAAATTACGAGGTCTGGCTGTTAAATAACGAGACTGGTTACGAAAAAGGGTTTTATTATAAAAATTAGAATGCTCTCCTTTAATATACTCTCCTCCCGTCGCCACACATCTTTCCATAATTTTTTTCCATTGATCGAAGCAGTGCTGGAAGTCTTCTTTGGTGAGAGCCTTTAGGAACTCTGTCGTTTTATGCTTTACCGCTTTCATCGACTCAAAACGGGTCCCTTTCAAAGTAGATTTTATCTCCGGAAACAAAAAAAGTCGCACTGTGCCAAATCTGGTAAGTACGGTGGGTGTTCGAGCAGTGGAGTGCGCTTACTGGCCAAATATTGCTTCAAAGATAGCGCGTTATGGGCAGGTGCGTTGTCCTGGTTTTTTACGTCTGGTTGACAGTCTGACCCTCTGGAACCCGCAAGAGCTGGAGTAGTGGCAATAGTTCATGGAGAATAACCTTTATACTCTCCATGGTTTCTATGTATATCTTTATTACTTTTCTCTAGTTCAGGTAAAGAAGTCTTCGAGTATTTTAGAAGGCAAAGAGAATAGATTCTGTTCCTTCAGTCTCCTCCACCTTCAAGTGTCGAATGTTTCGTCATTTCGATTTCTATTTTGAAAATAATTGTTGCATCTTCATATTTTTGAATATTATCAACTCATATTGTTTTTTTTTTGGACGGTGTCTTAGTGACAATTAATTCAATGTGTTTGTGGTGACACCTTTTTATATCTGTGACAAATCAAAATGAAGTATTTTATTTGTAATTCATCTTCTAAGAGAGATGATTACTCCGTTCTCATCGAAAGATAAAAAATGTGCTAGGCTTCAGCCGAATTGAAAACTAAAAATATGCGGATTCAAGTTTAAATTTGAATTATGTGAATGGTAACGGCAGTTAATCGTAGAGAAGAATATGCCTTGTGGATGCTAGCTGTGAGTAGAAAATATTTTGTTTATTTTAATTAACGTTCAATGTTCAATAATAATGCTTGTATAACTGAATCAAAAATTTATTTTAAATTAATTCTTGTCAACAACTAATGTATTTTCATGAGTTATTATTTATTACATTTGGATTTTCAAAAAAAGCTAAGATCGCGATTCTTAGTCAAGAAACTGAACTTTCTCAAAATTGCTGCATCAGAGAATTTTCAAGTCTGGCAGAATACGATATTTTGTACCTTCATTTAACAATAGGTCTAAGAGGGTCGTCACAACCGGGCATTTAATCCAAAATAAATTTATTGAACATCGTACATTTTGGAGTAGATGCAGATATAGTTTACGCGGGATTTTTCCGGCAGTTTTTGAGCGCCCATACCAAGATATTTCTAAGAATAACATAAAAATAAATAAAATAAAAAAAGTTTCTGGCATTATGGAGAAATTTAAGCCTTCATCACACTTCAAATAGGTATGCCAGACCCTTCCGGAAAAAAGTGGTTTGCGTGATTTTTTTCTAAAAGTCAATGAAATTTACTGTCGAATACATCAAAAAAAATTATCCGCGCTGAAGGTAAAACATTTTTTCATTTTTTAAATAATTTTTTAAATTCTATTTATTTGAATAAAAATGTTTTGATTCCGTTTTGACGGGACTTTCAGTGTTACCGGCTCCTGGACTGTAAAGTTTTTTAAATTTGGTGTAATCATAACTGAAGAAAATCAATTTTGATAATGTCTCTATTTTGATTTTGGGTAATACATGTACAGAAAAGCCATTTCATGTACCATTTCACCTTGGCATCTTCTAATTTATAATAACTAATTAAACAATACACCCTAGTATTTAGCTCCCACTTAATTTTCTAACTAATGCCCCATGTTTCATAAACTCCCAAATTTTCTCTTCACCTTACATGAAATCACAGTTTTCCTAAACTGAACATTCAGTGCTAGAAATTTTATTAGTACATTCTGCTTCACGATTAAAACTCAGAGAAAGATTATAACTCTCCAAGGAGCCATCAGGAATAAACTTTTAACGAACTTATAAATGTAATCCGTCTTTACGTTTATTGAAATGAATAGAAAGTACTCGAGAAACATGTATATTTCTTTTTCTCCAGTGTATCATTCAATATTTCGGCTCAAATTTCAGAAGAAGCTCGAAAAATAATTCAGAAGCAACTATAAAATGAAAACAAATCGAGTTTGCAGGATTTATATATCGTTTAATTGATATTTAGGAAGCAAACAGAAATGAATAGTAAATATCAGAAATTTGGGCTTGCTAGATACCAAAAGCAACCAATATAAGTTGTCCACTATTCATAACAAATTTTTCGATTGAAGCTCCAGTATTCCAGTTCTGTTTAATATGTTCATGTACACTTAACATTCAGTTCAGTTTTTCATATAAGCACTGTCATTTTCGGCTAAAACTGTAACAGAAGAAATACCAACAGATTGAAAGATAATTTTCTCTGTTTCTGTATTAGAGCAATCGATCAATACTTCCAAAGTCACTTGTCAAACATGAATCAGTGATACCAACCGACCATCTAAGTTACGGTGTAATTCCCCTAATGTATATTTTTAACAATATTTCTATGAATAAATAATATGAGACAAGCCGAATCAGAGAAAATAGTATAAAACGCCCGTAGCAGGAGGCAATTCCAGTAATCGTACCTTCAAAAACTCGCGCCACACGCGTTTGTGTCCGAATTTGGGACGCTTACTGGAATGAAAGGACTTCTGTTACTTATATTTTATTATACTATTCTCAGTTTAGTTATTAAAACAATGTTATTTTCGCACGGCTTTTCGTGTAAAAATAGACTCTATTCTTAAATGATTTTTGCTAATTTTCTGTAGTGGGTTGGTGCCCCTAACAGTTTCATTTTGACTGGTCGATGCATTCTTAGGTAATGTGTGAGGGTGATGTGGGGTTATTTCAATTTTATGATACTATTTATAATAAATTGTAATGAGTTTTCAGACAAAAAATTTATACATGAGATATGGACTAAACATACAAATCTACCATGGTGTGCGGAAATGGCGTCTTAGATGGCAGGGTCCGGTTAGAAGTCCAATCACTAGTCAGATTTACCGCCTGTTTAATTGGAACAGTTGGATCTATGATAAGTGGCCCCTTCATCCGAGCACCAAGCCCTAAATTTCTCATATTCATAATTTTTATTATTGCTTTTTTATTTTATAACAGGTAGTATATGTTATGACGGTAGCATAAATTGAAGTTATTCACTTGACATTCCGCTTTCCAAAGTCAACTGTCAAACATGAGTCAGTGCTACCAACCGTCCACCTACGTTAAGGTGCAATTTCCCTAATGCACAGATTTCTTATTCCGAACGTATTCTGAATACGTCCAATGTCTCCCTGGCGCATGTACATTCATATTTTTTTGATATTTATCACGAAATAATCTATAAATTATGTGGTTTTCTACGTAATTGTATTTAAAAAGTTAATTATATACATATAATTCTCCTATCTAGTTTTGAGTTCAAATTATCATTTTAGATGTTCATAAGTCGTTTGAGGTCCATGGTACCTTCAATTCTGAGGATTGGACAATGCCTTTCCAATAAAATGTTACAGTACTTCGACAAGTAATAATAGCAAATGGTCAGAATAACTGGACATTTCACCATCGTCCTATTAGAGCAACATAGAACGGTCAATTCTGAATGGTAGCTTTTGTCATCAAAGGGGTTCAAAAGAATTGAGGAAACCAACCTTAGCAGTTCAAATAAAAACGTTTTTGAATAAATGCATTGATCCGATGGGTCAATCGCTCTACAGTTTTTGTTTGGCACCCAATAAATTCTTCCTATTCTCGCAAATCAAAAATAAATTGCGAGTTCAACGTTTTTCTACACCTCAAGATGGTGTGATGTCTTTAAATCTCTACCTTAAACAGTATGATGAATATTTTGAAGAACAATAAATAAAGCCATATCCAATTATGAATATTTTTTTATTATTATTTGTCTATCTCAAAACTTTAGTAGCAATCCTCTTATAACATGATATTAAGTTTCACCTTTTATATATCAATTTGTGTTGAATTACCACCAATTAATCCATATTACATTGTAAATTGTACAAATGCTAAAATCGAACGGAAATCGTAGTCGTTGAAGAGTCGAGTAAGACACTCGCACAATCACGACAATCCTCAATCGTCCCCACAAAAGTCTATTATCGTCAGCAAGCATTCAACAGAAGTAATTTAGAGATGTAGGTAGAACGTGAATGAATACATTCACCTGTTAAAGACAGGATGTAACCGGTTGAGCTAATTCAAGTCAATTTTAATGCCTTTCTGTAGGTTTAAATTGAGTTTCAGTTGTAGACCGGGAGATAAGAAACAAAAAAGCGTAGCGCAAATCTATAATATGAAGATCTTTAATGTTGTAAAACAGACCTTCAAATAGTAACAATCATTTTGAGATTTTGAGCGTCAAAATTCACTTATGATCTTTTCCCATACAAGAAGAAACAAATAGAAAACAAGTTTAATATTTAGGCATTAGTCAAATTATATTTTGAATATAGTTTCTATTTGGAAATGGTATACGTAATTTTTTCTGAAGATTTTTCTAAAAATAGAAAATATTGGGTTTAGGTTGATCAATTCGACCGTTGATGCACGTTTTATGTATAACTGAGCTCCAAAAAAAATATTTCTCTGCTCACAGTTTAGGGAGAAGAATCAGTACGTACACCAAATTAGCAGTATCTGTCTACTTTAAGATCACAATGAAACAGTACCCTATCAAATGATGACGAATTACATACAATAATTCTGGAAAGCATGAAGAAGTGTTGTAAACTATCAAAGAGAACAGAGATAAATTGTAAGAAAAAACCTCATTTTACGAGAAGAGAGAGCTTCTCTATCGGGATTAGTTGACCATCCACCGTATTCATCAGATCTGACCTATAGCGAGTTTTTCCTGTATCCTAACCTTGAAGGAGAAGACGTAGAAGTTATCATATACTCACATTTCTATTTTGAAAAGACAGCTATTATTTGAAAGAGCTAGAGTAAGTATATAGAGTTGGAAGGGGACTATGTTGATAAAAGATAGAAAGGATTGTGAAATGAAATATCTTTTCAAGTTCAGAAACTGTCCGTCGTAAACACCAAAGCAGAAATGACAGATGCTGCTTAAATATATTTGTTTCTTCACTTTTTTATTGACTTGTGTTTGATTTTTTTTGAGTTTATCACACGTACTAAATGAGAGTATATAGAATTAATCCGATTCAGAGGTGTATCATTACTGTCTATTCAGATCCCTTCGCGGCGATGAGGTCATGCGAAATAACTTAAATTTGCTTCTGACGCTTACCTAATTTCATTATGATACAAAGGTGAATGGGGTTATTTTCGTTAGATGAAATGTCGTATAACCAACTCGATTTGATCGGAAATAACAGGAATTTGATTATATATATATATATATATATATATATATATATATATATATATTCAATACGAATCAGTAATTCAATAATTTAATAGTTTCTCTACGGTACCGGTCAAAAGTTTCCATCCATTAACTTTCAAAATAATACTTTTTCATATTATCAAGTGAAGGTCGAATGGTGTCTTAAAAACAAAAAATAATAGTGTCCGTCATTTGTTTACTTTATACTCTTTATCGGCGAGTGCTTAGTGACTTATTCCTAAACTATTAGTCATTTTTTCGGTGTTTATGATTGTAGTTTAGTCCCAGTAAAGCGAACGCGTGAATAAATATGTATCCACCGGTAGCTTTGGCAATAGAAAACGTTCCAGGCAGCCTCAAAAAACCACACCGCTGATCTAGGATGTCAAAATAAACTTAGGCTGCACTAGGCTAAATAATATACAAATTAGACGCATTAATAATAGGAGAAAGTTTAAAAAAGTTATGAATTAAAGTTTGAGGTCTAAGAGTGTTTGTGCGCAGGCCAAAGGAAGAAAGTATGTCTGTAAAACACGGTGGAGGCTCGCTGAAACCAGCATCGCAGTGGTCTACCAGCCGACAACTCACATAGAAGGCAATCCATTAAGTGGGGTACATCACATATTAACTGAAAATTTGAAAATGAGAAAGCTTCGCGTAAGATGGCTACCGCGTTTGCTCGCAATGGAACAAAAACAGCATCCTCAAGATGTTTCCATCGAGTATTTGGCAATGTTTCATAGAATTTTTGCACCATTTCATAACCATGGATAAAACGTGGGTCCAACACTCCAGACTCGAAATAAAAGAACCATCAAAACAATGGACTGAAAACTGAGAACTTGCTCCAAACAAGGCAAAGACTGTTTTACCTACAGGCAAGGTCAAGGTTTTTTGGGTTGCGCGTGGGATAATTTCCATTGACTCTATGGAAAAAAAGAAAGAGTATCAACTTCGAATATTTTTGGCTATTTGGCTAAGAAGGAAATGTGGTTCCATTAACAAAATGCACCACCTCACACATATGTTATTGCAATGACCCAAATAAATGAATTATTGTTTGAATTGGTACCTCATGCACCCTATTCGCCAGATTTAGCTCCTTCGGATTAATTTCTGTTGAAAAAATGGCTCGGTGGTCAAGATTTTCCAACGATGAAGAGGTGGTGTTGGCAGTTAATTGCTATTTTGAGGAGATAGTCGATTCTTATTATAAAAAGGGAATGGAACTTAATGAACATCACTGGGAAGAGTATATCGGACTAAAAGATGATTGCGTTGATAAATAAATATATTTTTTTCCAAACTTATCATCATACCAATAGTATTCAATATCATTAAAGGTATTCACTTCAAAGTTATTCCACAATATCTTCATTGTTTCAGAACCCAGACATCTTTTCAAAAATATACATTGTAGAAAATGATTAATGAATTTAAAACTTCTTGGAAATAACAGATTATCTGTCCTCGATGTAGTTCGCTTTATTTTTGCATATCATTAATATATTATGCAAAAACTTTTCGCTAATGTGTTTTTTAAATGGCAAAGAGTAGAATGAGGAATTTCAATTATATCAAAAACTTCGTTGGGATGGATGTTTTCAAGGATACATTGTCTCTTCAAAATAAGAATCCACTAACAGTAATTGAGAATATTTTTTCAATTTTTTCATAACAAACTATGTGAGTATTGAAGGCTGAATCGAAATAATTAAAAACGTACTTCAGTATATTAAAGTAAAGTGAAAAAAAATAGAATCGTTTTTCAAAGATCAGAATGACCTGGAAGGTGTTCGGAGTGGATGTAAAATCGTACATGTACAAGTAGAATAGTTTTTCTAATGGATGAGAAAGGTGAATAGTAATAAGATAAGATAGAATAGTAATAAGATCGATTGGTCATTTTGATCGCACTATATCACTGCTTTGAACCTCCTGTGGAAACTCTGGACGATCTCGTTGGCTTGAATCGTATGCTGATATGCTTGGTTGGTGCACTGTTTACGTCAGCGGCGTCTCATAGTCTCATAGTTGCTGATCCAGCCTTCCCAGAAGGCGCGATCGACCGTCCCGGCTTCCTGATTCATCATTGGAAGAGCTACTGGCCAGCGAGATAAACGGTCTACGCAGGTCAAGCAGTATCTTTTTCCCTCTGACAGCGGCATGATAATAATATCCATATGCACGTGCTCGAGTCTTGCTTTGTATTCTATTAGGACTTTAGCAAAGTTTGCTGACAATACCATAATATAAACTGATGGATCTAAGACGAGGCTTGGAGTTGGATGTGCAGTATACATTCAGAATTCATACGAATCGAATTACCCGATATTTCTAGCATATATACTGTGGAGCTGTATGCTATCTTCCAGGGTTTTTCTTGGTTGAAGTCAAATAAAAAAGATGATGGTGTAATTTTATCTGACTCAACATTGTGTGCCTTAAAATAAACTCAAAGTTTGGTCGGAGAAAAGTGTTAAGTATTTTTAGAGGCAAGGGCATTTGGCGTACATAGTCAATTTTACAAATCATTCTATAAATTAATTAAGCAGAAGAAATTATACGTCTTAGTAGCCTCATCCAAAAGTATTACTCACCCTCATAAATAATATTCAATGCTAGTGTCTCATATATCCAGAATAGTTTTCCTTCCAAAATATTCAGCTCCAGCTAAGATTAAGATTTCAAATATCTCAATCAATATATTCGTAATCTCAGCTATTATATCAATCATTGCAAAATGGAGAAAAGCTGAAAGACTTCTCTTGAATCCGCAATTGGTCCTGATATTTTGAAAACCCAAGTCAGGAGCTCTGGTTCTTGACCGTGTAGGTGGAATTTGATCCCACTTTATTATCTTGTCTTTACCCATGAAAAATGTATATGCAGATTCTGATTGATTGGTAGAACTTTCTTCACCTTCATTTTCATCCTGGGCTTCTTGATTGTGCAATTACATAGAGGACTAAACTTCTATCCACATTATCCTGAAGTGTGGGAGACTAAGAAGCTCCAAAGCATTACACGTGGAAGCGATTAAATAGAAAACGAAGATTTTTGGCATGTAGAACTATCCCACATTCTGAACTTTCTAATAGTGAGATCAATATATCAGTTATAGAGGATCTCTTGTACCCCAGCAAGAAAAGGAATAGTTCCTTTTCGTAGCAGAAAAGAAGTTTTTTGTTTTCCGCAATATTAACAGACACCAATTCATTTTCTACAATTTCAAATTTGGTTTTATGAATAATATAATTTTTATCTTCATATACTATATTGAAATGAAGTCAACATTTAAACGTTTGTCTTCAGTCGCTTTCTCATTGTTACAAAATAATGATACAGACAAAGAGCTTCTTAAAATTTACGATTTTCTGATTCATATAACTTACAAATGCTTATAAGGTCTACTTTGTATAGAAACAAATAAGGCGAACGTGACGTGCCCTTTGATGTAGATCCCTTTCTCATATTATTCAGAAATGAAAATTTTTGATAACGATGAACAACGATCACGTCTGTTTCTTCGAGTAAATTGGAAAGTTGAATATATGTATTTACTTACAGGGACGATAGAAATATAAAATTATTATTCTATTATTATATATAACAATAGATATATGAGATCAGTTAATTAACCCTCCAGTTAACCTATTTATATACCTCGTTTTTTCGTAGGGATTAACTTTTTATTAAGGGCAAAAAATTGTTTTAAGGAAGAGAAGAAAAAAGTATCATAAATTACATAACATACATAAAAAAAATCGAAGACTTGGTAATAATATCAGAAGCAGAAATAGGCACAGACACTGGTGAAAACAGTACTGAAGATGGAGGGAGACGAAACGAGGGAGAAGAACAGAGGATACGAGAGAACTTCCAAACATAAGTTGAAAACAAAAAATTAGAAGGAAGTACCGAGAAATATTAAAAAAAATAACATATGGAGTAGCAAAGGAGATATGCAGGAAGATGACGATGAAAACAAAGAATCGTGAAACTAGATGGTGGACAAAAGAAATGAGGAAAAGCGAAGAAAATAAGGAGGCATATAGAACCATAGGAGATAAAGTGATGAAAGGAATTGAAGAGGCAAAAATAAAACATCGAAACAATTAGGTAATAACTATAAAGACAATAATAGAGCAATGAGAGTAAGAGTAAGAGATGGAAGAGGGAAGAAGAATTTGAGAATGAAGGGGAATTACTCGTCTGTTGAAGGGTAAGAGGAGAAATCGCGGAATAAGAAGTGGAAGAGGCGGTAGGGAATATCAAAATAGGAAAAGAGTGTGAAGGAGACGGCATAAAAGCGGAAATGATCAAATATTTTATGAAAGAATGAAAATGATATTTTTTTGATGTGGTAAGAGTAGTTGTTTTTTAGCAGCATTCTTTTCAATCCTTAAATTTTCAGTCAAAAACATCAAATAGTTCTTCATTATGGTCTAAATACTCGGTCAAATCAATGATTATGGTTAATGAAAAAAGTTAATAGCGCCAGACAAAGACTATTTACTGGTGAAAGTTATCGCATTAATTGGCATTGCCCTAAGTTGTCGAAGGAGAGACATTTACAATTTAGAAGTATTCGATGTAGAGGCTACTGGTTCTCAGTTAGTGGTTCGTACTAATCACACAAAAACACATGTTCGACGGGTTTTTACTGTGATCAACAGCAATACGGTGTAATATTTGGATGTGTTCGGAAAATATAAAAATTTGCGAGAACTCCTTTCACTAAAAGCACTTTGGTAGGCTACAGACAAGGAAAAATTGCTGAATTCCTCAATCTTGAGCATCCAGAAAAGTACACTGCTACAAAAGGACTCGTCAACGTTGTTGGCCAACATTGGGGCTGATATCAATGTTTAATATAGCATGGTGGATGAAAGAGTTCATCAGAGAAAATTGCGTCGAGAACAAACAGAAAATTATAGAATTATACAAGGGGGTGAAGCTTTTGAACAAGCGTTAAACCAAAACAAGGCAATTTTGAAAATAAAGTAGTACACCCAGTAATTACTACAATAAATGTTTCTGGTAACAGTAGTTGCATCATTACTGTTAACATTCAAAAATTAGAATAAAAATAATTAATTTTTTATTTCCAATTATTTCAAATGGGATCGGGAGAATTTAAGAGTACAAGTATTTCGTAAAGTACCATTTTACGGACTCAAATTAGTACTGTAAAGTCGAATTCGCAGTACAGTATAAAAAACTACAATTTGGGACGAGAGTATTTAAATTCCACTGGTCTGTTAAGTATTTCAGAATATTCCAGTTATTCTTGGCATTGTTTTATACAAATATTAAAAGGGAAACATCTGCCATGGCGGGGAATTGATAAATAGATAGGACTAAGAAGTCCCCATGGCGTCCGCTTCTAGCTAGCGGAAAAAAGTTCATTTGTTAGAGGTCAGGCGGAAAAGTAGCAGAAGTTGTCTCATTTAAAAAGACAGGAGATTCTTTCGAATGTTACTGCAGCAATTGCGAACTAATCCTGTGTGTTCCTTGTGCTTCCTCTTCTACTGCAGACATAAATATCGAGCGGCCTATTATATAAGAAAAAAACGCGGCAATGGGTAGTGAGTAAATAACCGAAAAAACGGAAAATTCAAAAATATTGTATGTTCAAGCCCAAAGTACAGTGGAGTAAATTTTAATACTCCAAAAATGAAATTGTATGAAATAAGAATCCAAAAAAATGATTAAAAAGTTGAAAATAATCGATATAAAAATTTATTTTGAATAAAAACAACTGAAAGAAAAAAGTTGGATAGCCTACAGCTTTTAAGTAGGTGCATATTTTTTTTATAATAACCTGAATGGTCAGCGGTACTTAGAATGTCTCCAAATCATTTCCCACCCAAGTTAAGCGATATTCCTCTAAACATTCGCAGAGATATGTGGTACAAGCACGATGGAGCCCCCTCCTCACTTCCTAAATGATGTAAGAAATCATCTTAAGAACATTTTTCCTAATACCTAAGTGGATTGATCGGGGAGGTCCATTAGCATAGCCACTACGTTCCCCTGAATTAAATACAATGGATCAATTTTTTTGGGATATCTTAAAAGCTTAGTATATGCAACACCGGTAAGGACAAGAAACGAAATAATCGATAGAAATATCCGTAGACTCCGGAAGGTGTAGAAGTGCCAGCTTGCCACTCCGTATATTTATTCTACATACAAAACACTAATGAGACTTTACTAATCTATGGAATTGACAACAAGAAAAGATACTTTTCAAATATGATATAAAAAAATGATTTACGGAAAGATATAGTTAAAATAATAAAAACACCAAAAAGGGGGAGTTTGGGTAAACCTGACAATGCTACAGTAATATCTAGAAGGAAGTTAAAATGGAGGAAGGCCCAGAATGAAATGGTTGATGGAGTAGAGGAAGACCTGAGTATAATCTGGTGCTTCAATGAAATTCTAATCATCTTTATTGAATACCTGTACCATCGTGGTTACCGTATTCTGGCTATTTACCTCCAGCTCATCTTCAATATACCACCTACCTCCAGGGTTGATTAACCTTAATATAAATAAGTTTTATGTTCCATTGATCCAAGTTTAATCTGCGGAAATTACAAATCAATTTTGTTTTTTGAGATTAATCAGAATTATTGCCACAGATTTGCATCCGTTCTGATTCAGGATAGGTTAATGTGATAAAAGCTCAAAGGACCGAGCCCTTCACAGTAATATTTAACTAGGATAATATCAGGTTTGTTCTGGTTTGATTAGGTTCGGTTAGGCTGAAATATGTTAGGTTAGGTCAGGTTTGTGCGATTGAATGCATCTTATCCGTTGCCCTTTTTCAGTGTTCTATCTCTACATGAAGCATCTATCAATCGTTTGCAGCGTTATCAATGAAGACAACTGCTTTTCTACGTAGACCCCTCCCGTAATCTGGGCCCGTAAAAAACTTCAAATTATAACTTTCATATCTCGTAGTTTCCGCCGAATGTGGTCAATGTGGTCAATCATTTATCATGTGTTATCTATTAGATTATATTCAGCATCAATATTTGGCTGTCAGAAAGAAAAAATGCCGAAAAATAAAATACTGGTGCTTCAGAAAAAGTCGATAAGATCATGACAGACGAAGAATAATGGATCTATACATATGAACCTGAAACTAAACATTAATAGACTGCATGGGTCTTTAAAGACGAATCAAATCCAACAAAAGTTATTAATAAGTGGACCAGTTATTCCGAAGAACTGAAGAGCAACTTAGAATTGTACATTCTGGATGGTATACCAGCATTTGTTTTCCAGTAGTGTTCGAATACCAATCGCAGAAGACAAAAACGTTTTTGAACAGTCATTCGCCCTTGTATTACTGTTGGCTTTTTCGAAATATAATCATTGATAAAAGATATAATTCCAACTGATATGGTTAAAATTAATAAACTTTCGAAGGCAGTATGTCGGTTACACAGCCACTCCAAAACTAACAAAATTCTCTTCCACTTGGACAGAATTACACAAAACAACAGACAGAGACAATTAGTTTCGTGTTCTGTACAATTAAGAAGTCCTGGCGATCATTTTTATTTCTTTTATGTTTGTAGCACCTAAAATTTTCTCATTTCTTTGAATCGGAGTTGAAAATAATAGTTGAAAAGATATTTTTAAAAAGGTATTTCATTAATTTATTGAAAAAAGATAGAAAACAATTTTTGATGATACCAAGTACAATTGAAAAAATACTTTCTTCTTGTAGCTTGGAAATGAGTGGTCTTATAAAGATTCAGAATCATCAGCACATGAAAAAAATTTCGAAAATTTTTGATAACAATCCATGTTGTTATTTGGTTACTTTCTAGTGAAATGTTACATTATTTTTCAGGGCATGCGCCAACTCGTAATTTAGATACTCACCATAAATTTTTAATTTTTGTTACAATGTCAACTCTTGACTGTGTTTGTCATGAAGATTAGACAACTCGTGACTGATTATTATCCAGCTCGGGATTTCTATTATGTACGTTGTTGAAAGTTTATTCGATAAAAGGCAAAAGATCAACAGAATAAAATGTTCATTGCGAACGCCATGTATGGTGACCTGGAAACATTGTTTTGGACAGGACCATGTAAAATGGTGCTGAGGTTTATATACAATTTAAATTTATTTCAAATCCAAATGTAATTGTTAAATTATTGTCCAATAAATAATTATCTACGCGGTCAGCTTTTAAGAGATCTGTTTTATTCCTAAAATTGTGAAATTAGATTAGGTAACTCAAAATAACCTAACGTAAAGGATTTAGAAATTTTAGGTTTTAATTTTTGGATTCTCCAACTTCACGAATTGGATAAAATACTAAATTTCATGTAATACTCTTAATGGATTTATCAGGACTTGTATTATGTACAGGGTCCTTCACGACGAGCTGAATCGATATGCATATAGGAAAATACTGGGAAAATTTGTTTGTACAGGTTTTCCGAAATGTTCGTTCCAGCTAAAATAATTTCAGTTTTCTGGGAAGTGGACCCAAACTTCGTTATTTCAAACGGAATGCTATGGTTTTCATTAAATTTTTGGAATTTACGTGAAATTTCAATATAACTTGATGAAAGGCATAGTATGCCTTAAGTCGATCATTTTTTAATTATTACACATTTTCGAAATTTTTGGTCACCTCCAATAAAAAAATTATATTTCCAAGTTTAAGTGGGTCAGGTCCAATATTTTTGGTATTTGGACAAATGACACTGACAGCATTCAAAAACTTTGAAAACCTTGATAAAAATCTATATAGGGTGTTCAGATAATGGTGCCGAATTTCTTCTCTGACACGTTTCAGGTAGAATGATATTTTTATTTCATTTCATTTTTGAATTTAAAATATCTTCCTAGCTTTGAATCATAAACTTCAGCAATATTTCCATAGTAAGTCAAATTACAATTTTTTTTTTGTAAATAAACAATCTTCAAACATAATTATCGAAAAGTAATGAACATTCTGTATAATTAGTATCCAAGTAAGATTTATACTCATTGATCATAAAATTAAACCTCGTCTTAGAACATTTTTCGCTATCTAAGAACTTCGAAAACTTGATTTTTTCAAATGGCAGCTCCCAATTGTCTGTTGTCTAGAACGACCAAAAAAAAAGCTAATGTCAAGCTATTTCATTGTTTGTTTGTTGATATGCTTTTTTTGGTCGCTCCAGACAACCCACAATTAAAAACCTTGAAGATTTCAGTTTTTTCAAGTTTCTACAAAAACCTTTAATTTAAGATATATGAATTTACTAACGAAGTCCCCTCAATTTAAAGCGTATAATCTAATGGTAAAGAGAAAAATGGGGGTTGCAGTTTGAAAAAATTAAGTTTTTAAAGTTTTTAGATAGCGAAATTCGGCTCCATTTTCTGAATACCCTATATACATTTTTGTCAAGTTTCTCACAGATTTCGCAAGCTGTAGGTGTTATTTGTCCAAATCCCAAAAATTTTGGACCTGACTCACTTAAACTTATAAGAAATATAATTTTTTTAGTGGAGAGCTGCATGTGTCCAAAAATTTTGAAAATATGTTCGTAGATTCCAAAAATTTAATAAAAACCATAGCATTCCGTTTAAAATAACGAAGTTTGGGACCGGAAGTTTTAGAAAATTGAAATTATTTTAGCTGAAACGAGCATTTCGGAAAACTCATGCAAGGAAATTTTCAAAACACTGGTCCCAGTATTTTCCCATATACATATCGATTCAGCTCCTCGTGAAGGACCCTGAACTTGGACTACCTTTTCGTTTACCTGGAATATCCCCGTCCCGAGTTGTCGCATCTTTATCTCAACGGATTACAAATCGTCAAGAGTTGCAGCGCGCCCATTTTTCATCATTTATCGCCAAAGGCACAAGCCAACTCTGCAATCTGTCTCTACAGAACAGAAATATTCTAAGTTGAATATAGATTTTTGAAATTATGCCTATTATGTTTCCTAGTTGACTATATAGATAAAAAGTTCCTCAGGTTCCTCAGGGATCCTCAAGTTAGCTGTGTAAGTTGCAAGATGGTTCTTATTCAGTTGATGATAAACAAGATAAGATTTATGCCATTGACTACACCCACGATGAAGCAACCACGAACTAATTATTTTGATAACTGTGAATTCGATCTAAAGAACATGGAACCATAATAAATAGGAAAGAAAATCAGTATTCTTTGCTAGTGAAATGGAAAGATCAATATTCAAGACGTAAATCACACCTAAATGGATATAACTAAAGACAATGTATTTGGACCCTGACTTTAGACCTGAGAATTCCATTTTATACGTTAACATGTAGGCCTATAGAAACAGACGGCGCAACTTCCTCTCAGGTCTTATGGAATGAAAGGTTCAGGTTGTGTTTATTTTCCATACAAATTAGTTAATTAAGGGATAGATATTCAGGAGACGTCTTCAAATATTTGTTGCTCATAATGTTTGACATTTTTGATAATGAAAGAACCCAGAAAGTGTTGTTCTACGAGTGTTATTTGAGTTGTTTACAGATACTTAGAACATTCATTTTGGTTAAAAAATGGAATTAAATCGCAAACATTTTCGTACGATGGTTTTTTATGACGTTAATTGAAGTAACAGCAGTGTACAGATAAACTTTTTTCGACTTTTGGTGATGAAGCATCGTGCTTCTCTGGTTCCACAATGAATTTCGTGTAGGCTTTTCTAGTAGGAAACATCGATGCTGTGTGCTGGAATATCGCCACCATTCCATTAGATTAGAGCAACGTAGGATGGTACCTCTGAATTTGTTTACCAGAAGTATTCGAAAGAATCAGGGAAACCAATCGCAGAAGACGAAATTTCCTGCTCGGTACCTTTTTCTTATTTCCGCAGATTGAAAGTAAATTGCGTGGTCAACATTTTGTCTACACCTGAAGAAGCGTTCAAATCAGATGTTTTGCAGGTACTTCAATCGGAATGGAAAAGATGCTTCAAAACTTAAGTAGCAACTCCCGTATTGTCGTTAGTGAGTGCAGATTAACCTTTTCCGCCATTCTAACGTTTACATAGATAAATGACAGAAGCGTTACATTGAACAAAATCTAGTATAATAGTTTAAATAATAATTATAATCCTTAGAAATCTTATTCTCGTTTTCTGTAATTACTAGAATTCCTTAAAATATTTAATTTATGATTGTTAACGTTTGCTATTCCTGCATTTCCTTACGAAATTTGTATAAAAGCAAGGATAGTATTTAAGAAGGATTATGAGGGTTGAGCCGTATAAAAGGGCTCACAAATTTTATATACAAACGTTATCCGGTTTACTTTTAAGAGTTTAAATGCCAGCAGTTTAATTGCTTATAACAGAGCTTAATATAATTTTATTAGTCAGAAGAAAAGTGCAAATTTATTTATTTTTCTATAATTACTGGAATAATCGAGGAAAAATAATAAATATAGAGCATGTCCCTCAATTTGTCAACAATCAATAATTCTAAATGAGGAAGAAAACGTTTGATCGTCAATAAATATCAAATCAGTTCATTATTTATTAAGAATGGACTCATATGCGAAAACTTGATGAAATATGCTCAAAATAAACGGAAAAAGTCAAAAATGCACATTTTGTATATTTTCTAATTTGAAAGAATACAATTCATTTCCATTAATTCAGGAGGTTGGAGACACCAGATATAATTCTATCAAAACTCAAAACATTTATGAGATGTCTATTTAGAAATAATGCCTTTTATGTGAATATATTTTCAAAATTCGGAAATATCCTTTCAATATTTACCGAGGTAACTCGGTTTGAAGTTTGAACCATTTGAAGTGACTGAAAATTCTATACCTACATTAAGTTCAAAGTTTCTATTCAAAATTTCGTAAATTTTATCTAAGCTAACATTCTTTATTTACTGAATAAGGGTAACTCAGGGTGATATGGCCAATTAAAAAAATTACACAATTAAAAAGGCAAGTTAAACCTAACTTAAACTTGAAAATTGTTAACACATGTTAATTTGTGAACCTAATTTCATGATCAATTTTGTATTAATTTTACTTTTATCTTGTAGTTTGATACTTTGTTGTTAGTATAACTTGAAAATCATCAGAATTATTTTACTTCGTCAGAGCTTTTATTTAAAGTCATTTTATCCTTAAGGTATGGTTTATATATCAATATTTCTTTAAGCTTATATGGCCATACTGATTTTATTTGTTGACCAATTTATTTCTTATTTTCAGACACCGAACCATGGTCACTGGTCACAAAAACAGCTATCAAATGCACGAAATGCCATTGAAAACTATAAGGCTACAATAAATTTTAACATTCCAAGAAAAACTTTGGAACGAAGTTTAAAGGAAAGTAATCCTAGAAAGGAACATTTGGGTACTACAATCGGTTTTGAAAGCATCATATACAGAAAATGCAGTCTGGGAGTTTCCTTAATCAGGAGAGATCTGGGAACAATCGTATTTAAATTTGCACAGCAATCAAATTTCTAACAAAAATTCGATACAGACAAGAAAAAAGCTGGATATGACTTCGTGACTGGGTTTTTAGACAAAAATCAAGATATTAAAAATCGTAAATCGAAGGGAATATCAACCTTTGGTAGACCGTTTCGAACAAATTGTTTACTAAGCATTCCAACATCTTTAAAATGAATGAGACTGGTCTCCAACTGAATCTTCCTGGAGTACCTAATAAACCCTAACCACAATAACGTCGACGAAAAGAGAAAAACTGTCCTCCCTCAAAAATAAAATAGCAGTCCATGAAGATGGCTCACCTCCAGGAGACGTTGTCTACATGTCATTTGGTTCAATGACCATTTTATTCTTCGACTTTATTCAACCAACTGGTAAGATCCTTCGGTACTTGATCTAGCCCAAGCAAATGACATTATTCTTTTTTTTTCGCCAATCCTTTTTCAGGTCTCTAAAATTGTGTTTTTATTGAAAATGTCCTAATTGACTTAATAATCATCCAGGTCGAAGGATTCCTCGATCACAATTTGACACAATTTTGTCAGAATCTTGGAGAAAATCCACCTCTCAAAAGAATACTTTTTCGGGGTTAAGCTCTACTAGGATATATCCATTTAATCGTCGATGACTCCTGATTATGCTTTCAGATCAGATTTATATAAATAGCAGAATGAAGAACCAATACCACTTAAAGTCTCTAATGAAAGTCAAATCGCAGAAACATTGGATAGTGAGTCGAGGGGAATTCAACCAGGAGCCTCAAATTCTGTTACAGACACTATCGAAACTTCTGCTAAATTAGGTCCAGGTACAGAAATTGATAACACTGTAAGAAAAGGAAACGTGCAAAACAAGTAGCGGAAATACTGAAAAATATTAAAAAAAGAAAACAAGAAAAAGAGAAGAAACAAAATACATATTAAAAATATCAATCCTCGTTTGTATAAAAAGAAAGTAGAATCAACTTCTGTACTTCTGTAGAAGAATGTAAAATAGAATTGGATAGTGAAGATTCAGCTGGAGAAGATAATAATATGATTGTGTAAGATGTGGAGAAAACTACTGTGAAATTGAAAAAAATACGAAGATTAGATTCAGTCTTAAAGGATTCATGACAATTGTACTTTGTTTGAAAATACTTGTGACACATATGGAAAAAAGGCAAAGGAAAAGACTGAAGTCAAGAAAAATCAGAGCAAGGGAAACGGAAAAAGGATGAAGAGATAATATGGCGATCTTCTACTACTTGCTATGGCCATCTAACACGGATGAATTGGATAAGATAGTCACTTACTTAGTTTAAAATAAATTAAATACTAAAATATCAATTGATGAATCGTCACCAAAGTCTGTAAAACCAAAATTGATTAATAAAAGATTAATTAGAAGGTACAGTCTTTCCTTTCTTTTTAACTACAAAACTTCAATGCAATTTGATACAGATTAGTTGGTTTGTCAAGAAGGTTTTGTTAAAATATGTTGTGCCTTCGTAATATCTTCAACATTAAACTTTAGAAATGCTAGAGTCACGTGTACTCAATTTCGTTAAATTATTTCAAGTTGTTGTCAGTAGTAACTATAATAGAAACAAGAGAATTATAAAACATTGAATAACAGATCTTGCAATAGTTAAATTATATAGATGAATTGTGTTAGTTAAACAGTTAAATTCCTAAGGAAAACAACCTGATGATTTTAACAGTCCCTTGCCATACATCTCATCCCATCAACACAGTGTAGCTGAGAACACAGGAAACTCGAAATTCAAATGCACAAACCGTTAATTAATCCTAATTATCTAGTTCAAAAGAGGGTTTGGGAACGGTAAAAGACCACCACGTTCCAATAGACAGATAAACAAGTGTAACATGAAACTAGTCTCGTATACTTTAACCAAAAATATCGAAATGACATAAATTGATTGATGACTGACAAAAATACTTTTCGTTTTATGTTTAAAATTCAAAAGGCGAGGGTGACAATAATCGTAGTCCTACTTTTTTCCCTAGTTGCGTATTGCACTAACTTTAATATTAATCAACTTGAACATTCTTTTTCTTAGCTTTGATCCGCGTAAAAACCTCGATTATATAATCATAATTAATTTCTTGGACTAGTTAAGCGAATAATCTTCGCCCAAGCTTCCGCGTAAGTATATTTTTACCATTTTTCTAGAGTAAAAACAGATTTTCATCCTGAGAAATTTGTAGCCGATGTACTGAAAAGATTTGCTCATTAGGTTAAACATCTTGATCTGTTTTTGCTACGGAATCTTTGAGTTGATAACGAAAACGAATACATTCATTGCCTAACGTCTCTTCCAAATCGTCAGGATACTTACTGATTAGGTTATTAGCAATTTAATTGCAGCTTTTCTGTATCTATCTCAGATAAATCATCTAATTTCCTTGTCTAGAGAAAGGTGTTCTTTCGTTTACTCTGAGTCATCTGAGAATATTTCTGGTTTTTGGCGACTAATACATTCATTGCCTAACGACTCTTCCAAATCGTCAGCATACTTACTGATTAGGTTATTAGCAATTTAATTGCAGCTTTTCTGTATCTATCTCAGATAAATCATCTAATTTCCTTGTCTAGAGAAAGGTGTTCTTTCGTTTACTCTGAGTCATCTGAGAATATTTCTGGTTTTTGGCGACTAATACATTCATTGCCTAACGACTCTTCCAAATCGTCAGGATACTTAATGATTAGGTTATTAGCAATTTAATTGCTGCTTTTCTGTATCTATCTCAGATAAATCATCTAATTTCCTTGTCTAGAGAAAGGTGTTCTTTCGTTTACTCTGAGTCATCTGAGAATATATCTGGTTTTTGGCGACTAATACATTCATTGCCTAACGTCTCTTCCAAATCGTCAGCATACTTACTGATTAGGTTATTAGCAATTTAATTGCAGCTTTTCTGTATCTATCTCAGATAAATCATCTAATTTCCTTGTCTAGAGAAAGGTGTTCTTTCGTTTACTCTGAGTCATCTGAGAATATTTCTGGTTTTTGGCGACTAATACATTCATTGCCTAACGACTCTTCCAAATCGTCAGCATACTTACTGATTAGGTTATTAGCAATTTAATTGCAGCTTTTCTGTATCTATCTCAGATAAATCATCTAATTTCCTTGTCTAGAGAAAGGTGTTCTTTCGTTTACTCTGAGTCATCTGAGAATATTTCTGGTTTTTGGCGACTAATACATTCATTGCCTAACGTCTCTTCCAAATCGTCAGCATACTTACTGATTAGGTTATTAGCAATTTAATTGCAGCTTTTCTGTATCTATCTCAGATAAATCATCTAATTTCCTTGTCTAGAGAAAGGTGTTCTTTCGTTTACTCTGAGTCATCTGAGAATATTTCTGGTTTTTGGCGACTAATACATTCATTGCCTAACGACTCTTCCAAATCGTCAGGATACTTACTGATTAGGTTATTAGCAATTTAATTGCAGCTTTTCTGTATCTATCTCAGATAAATCATCTAATTTCCTTGTCTAGAGAAAGGTGTTCTTTCGTTTACTCTGAGTCATCTGAGAATATTTCTGGTTTTTGGCGACTAATACATTCATTGCCTAACGACTCTTCCAAATCGTCAGGATACTTAATGATTAGGTTATTAGCAATTTAATTGCTGCTTTTCTGTATCTATCTCAGATAAATCATCTAATTTCCTTGTCTAGAGAAAGGTGTTCTTTCGTTTACTCTGAGTCATCTGAGAATATTTCTGGTTTTTGGCGACTAATACAATCATTGCCTAACGACTCTTCCAAATCGTCAGCATACTTACTGATTAGGTTATTAGCAATTTAATTGCAGCTTTTCTGTATCTATCTCAGATAAATCATCTAATTTCCTTGTCTAGAGAAAGGTGTTCTTTCGTTTACTCTGAGTCATCTGAGAATATTTCTGGTTTTTGGCGACTAATACATTCATTGCCTAACGACTCTTCCAAATCGTCAGGATACTTACTGATTAGGTTATTAGCAATTTAATTGCAGCTTTTCTGTATCTATCTCAGATAAATCATCTAATTTCCTTGTCTAGAGAAAGGTGTTCTTTCGTTTACTCTGAGTCATCTGAGAATATATCTGGTTTTTGGCGACTAATACATTCATTGCCTAACGTCTCTTCCAAATCGTCAGCATACTTACTGATTAGGTTATTAGCAATTTAATTGCAGCTTTTCTGTATCTATCTCAGATAAATCATCTAATTTCCTTGTCTAGAGAAAGGTGTTCTTTCGTTTACTCTGAGTCATCTGAGAATTTTTATGGTTTTTGGCGACGAAAATTATAATAATAAATCCATTAGCAGCATCAAAACGATTCCAAACAATGACTAGGGTTACTGTTACTAAATGTTGTGATTTTGCTGCAATTCCTTAGCATCAGATCGTGTAGTGCATGCAATGCATTTATTTTTCTATGCATGTCGTGCAAATCAACGAGTTTGAGAAACACCAAAAAGCATCATCAATTTGAGGAGTTATTAAGATTAAGGTAATACACAAATGTTAACTTCATGCAATGAAAAAAATGTTGAACCAAGAAAACCATTTTCGTGAACCAGTCGAGTTTTTCCATTCCAAATTCCATGGAAAACTTTTCATAAAAACTAATCTGAAACAATTTTTGAAATGTATTGTCTATACTTTTTTCGTCCCTGAAGTTCTGGTATTTCAAAAATTGCGCTAGAACTGAATCCATCATTGAGTGCAAACCGAGATTCAGTCTACTAGATTGGTAGAAACTGGAAGATTGGTATGGACTGGTCACTGCGTGTCTTATGAGGACACAGACAAGATATTCCATTGATATAATTTGCTTCCTTTTACCAGTTTGCATCTCTGGAGCTTATTTTAAGTTATATTTAGTCTTTTCGATGGAAACAGGCATGTCGCATGTAAATGTTTTTCACTTTTACTAATAGATCGAATCCGCATCTCTGGAAACTTTGCCAAATTCTGGAATAAAATATTGTAGCTTTGTCATATCCATCAATTAGCAAATATTGATTGAGAATAATTATCTAGATTTATTTCAACTTATTGTTCTCTATTGACTGGCCTAAACAAGCATTCCCAGTCGAACTATTAATTGTAAAATCGGTAACAGCTGTTTCGTTCAAACCGTAACGTAATACATAAGGTATTCCGAAAGATTAGAAGGTGAATTTTAGTGTTTAACATTCCTTGATGTTGCCTACAACTAATAGATCTATTTTTGAATTTGATTGCTTTCTCGGAATTATAAGAAAAGACTTTTATTATGTGGTAGCGTGTTTTCAAAGCGGTTCGTTGCTAAAAGACTCCTTTTGTAAAATTAACTCTGCTATTTGTAGCCAATAGCCTTAAAACTGCTTTCAAAAAGTATTTAATTTTATTCACTTGTCATTACTTCGTGAATTAATGTTAGCTTTAATAAAAATAGACAAACAAAAAAGAAATGAAAAGGAAACTCAAAGACCAATACTTAATATTGAAATTGGAGGTATAATGGAGATCAATCAAAGTTGGTGAGAGATATGTCACCAAAAAGGGCCAAAAACCACTCATGTTGCTATTACATCTCTGAGTACTTTGCTCGTACGACAAACTCCGTGGATATGAATGGAAATACCTGGAATAAGACGATCTAAAGCACACATAGCTGGTCCTTCTGCTTCTTTTGCCCATCAAGTGCAACTCAGGCGCGAAATTTGACTGGCCTTCCAACCAGTCATCTAAGACTCTCTATCCAATAGGCATCCACAACCTAAGTTGTGGAAAGTTGCTGGTGCATAAAGAAGAAAGAAACAGACCACGGCATCGTTAGCGTACACCAACTACGAGTTCGAGCACTTGGACAAGCCACACAGTTTTTCTGATGACGTTAAAGGGTTGAAGCCCGATCACCATTTTAAAGTACCAAAGAGTAATAAAATAAAATGCTACGTGTATTTTCATTTACAAATGTTTTGGACTAAAAGTTTTTAAAAAGAAAAAAGCAACAAGCAAAATTATTTGTATTCAAAAGACGAAGCTACATAATTACAGCAAAATAATTGAAGAAAACAGATCAAAGAAAAGATAATTTGGAGTAGTAGGAAGATCTACAAGAGCGGAATATGAAAAAAAGGGAAGAGACAAAGAAATAATGCTCTTGTGGATTGTGACCTTCTATTACAAATGTGATGCTTGTAGCTACTGGAAACAAATCAGTATAACCTTAGCGCTCATTCGTATCAAAGTTTCTCTAAAGTTTTATTTGCTGAAAGTTAAGGAATTCATAGGAAATTCCCACAAAAAGGAAAATCATAAGTTCTACTCCAAACTAATGCAGTTATTCAGTGTTTCTTATCAAAATGTTTCTTTCCCAATGCTAGATCATTCACCGTGCGATTTTCATCTGTTTGCTAAGGTGAAATCAATTCATATTTGTGTTCGTCGAAACTGTTAAACGGAAAACATCATGCGTCTTGAAGGATCTTACTGAAAATTTCTTGCAGCATTGTTTCAAGCAATTCAGTGATGTAAGGATAGAGGAATCCTTTGTCGAGAATTGAATTAATTAAATGTTCCGTACCTGAAGAGTATAATGGATGCATTACATTACCTAATTAAAATTCCAGCTTGTTAATGGATTCACTACCATTCTTTTGCCGGTATTATAATGAATACAAGAAATATGCAGAATCCATACCTGAAACAAAACATTCATTTGAAAGTATTTTCACATAAAAATATATATTCATAGATGTATGGTTCAACAATTTGGTTGTCTCCAAAATGCATCAAGAAGAATACGAGAAGGTAGAAATGTATATATGAGTTCTGTTTAAAAAGTTAGATGAATGGATAGAAATTTGAATAGTAAAGTTTGTCACACGGAAGCGTGTGAACCTGTTGTAGAAAGTCGAATCTAATTAATCTGATAGATAGTGTCCAAATGACGCAACTGATGAACATCCAGTTGGTGAAAGTTTACGGGAAGGAAGCTGTCACCAGGTTTTAAGAAACGGTTCGTATCATTCTACTATTTGGGTAGTAGGAACATCTCATATGCTGTCAGATGATCATAAGGCAATATAAATAGAAGCCTTCGCGGAAAGTGTTACATGATACTACTAGTTCGAGTCGAATTCCAAACTAAATCGATGGAAAGGCGTTCGTCGCCTTCTCCATTACCCTAAAAGTACCGCTGTTAAAAATCTATGGTCAAGGTCTTCTTCAACAACGATGAAATCATCTATTAGTTTCTTTGTGCTAGATCGCAAATGCCATATTCTACTACGAGAGCTATCTAAGTTTTGGAATATGGCAACATTGATGTGGATATGTCAAATCTGACTTTTTTGAATGGTTAACGTACTTATAACTGTTATTTGAGTTGTTTACAGACATTTGAAACATTCATCTTAGTTGAAGAATAGAATCAAATCGTGAACATGACTTTCGCCATGGATTAAACCAACAGCAACTCGCTTCGACATTTGATGATGAAGCACCATCTCGAACAACCGAGTTTTGTTGGTTCTAAACTCAATCTAAGATTTGAAAAAATACTGAAAAATAGGCCTTGCTGCACAAAAACGCGTGTACAACAATCCCTGTGCGCTAATTCTTGATTCAGCATGGAGTAACTATTCTCGATCATCCATCGTATTTCCCTGATCTGGCGTCATTTCTTACGGGGATTATTAAGCATAAACATAAGAAAAACTAGTAGAATTCACTACTTTGATCGTGAGAATAGGTATTACAAGCGTATTTTTAGAACTAGCCCTGGTATATAAGTTTTGTAGTTGGAACTTTTTTTTAAAACCTTGAAGTAAGAATAGATAGACTATACTTGATATTACGTAAATTGAAAGCAAACATCAAACATTTCGAAAAATGATTCTATATTATGCTGTTGTACAAATTCCAATGATTTCTTTAATTCGCTGAAATAGCGTACATAAAATCGAGTTTCGCCATATGTTCGAGCGATTGAGAATCATACATGAATAAATTCAACAGTGGCAGTATGTTTATAAACTTGTACCACAAAATAAGAGGCGCCCGACTCGGAAACATGGTAGCAAATAACGGTAATGGGAATGATTGGTTTAAAATGAAATAACACGTGTTTGCAGGTTGTGCGAGATGATAAATTTTATAGTAACTGTGTCGAATGCGACAAATATTGATATTATATAGTGAAAATGTTTTTAAAGACATTTTTTCACGATTTTAGTGAACAAAAATGACTCGAATAAAATTGTTTTCAAACCCTAACAATAATCGTGATGGTTTGAAAATATTGTCCACGACATTTTAGTGCAAAATTCTTTTTTAAGTCAGATAGTTTCCAAAATACATTTATTACCACCTTGTATATGGTGCTTCTATCTTTAGTAAAGCTTCTTACATGCCATTCGTGAGGATAGTCCCAGAAGTACCTGGCATAGTAAATAAAACACAAAAATTTTGGAAAAAAATATATTTTTCAACGTAATATCCTTTCAGCTCCATACACTTTTCCCAGCGATGTTCAATAAGTTTTATAAGAATCGTCAAGCTCCCAAAATATCCATTAACCGCCAACATCAACTCTTTATTTGATCATTTTTTCAAGTTTGGGAAAAGAAAATAATCTGAGTGGCTTGAAACTTTTATTTTGGATATTTCAATAACGGATGTGTGAGCTGGTGCACTTCTTCTTAACCAAATGTGGTCGCTTTTGCTTGATTTCTTCGTATAAACGTTGTAAAAGTTTAGTTTAGTTAGTCAATGAAAATTATCCCACGCGCATCCTAAAAAAATCGGCGCCAAGAACTTGCTTGCAGATGAAACAGTCTAGGCCTTCTTTGAAGCAAGTTCTCCCTTATCAGTTCATTGTTTTGATTGTTCTTTTATTCCGGACGTCAAGTGGTGGACCCAAGTTACATCCATGGTTATGAATCTGTCCAAAAATTCGGCTTCATTTCTGAGAAACATCGCCAAACACTCGATGGAAACATCTTCAAGGTGACAGCTTTCTTATGTCCAATTTTTCAGTTAACATGCGATGTACCGCACTTTTTCAAATGTCTACTATGTCTGCTAGCTTACAGTTGATGATCGTACAGTACCGCTTTGTGGATTTTCTTCAAACTGTCTGTAGTCGTCACCTCATTTGGTCGACCACTGCGATGCTGGTCTTCGAAGGACGTACGGTCTCGTTTAAACTTTACCACCCAATATTTTACGGATGATAAAGAAGGAGCAGTCCCACCCAAAGTAGTATCTAGTACAACTTCTATGTTGGTTGGGCTAATGCCAAATAAAATTATTGTATCACTTAACGATGACCAATCTATTATTGTTTACAAATTCACTAAAATCTTTCACTATTGATAGCTGTCAAACAAATACTGAACAACGTAGTGTTCTCAAACTTGAAACGTGTGATGTATAGATTGTATTATTTCTAATACATTAGTATATTTTGTGCAACTACCGCCATCTCAAGGTCAGACCAGGTACTTCTGAGATAATCCTCTTAAGTATATTAAGTGAACATTAACACTTTTTTCTACATACGGCTGGACAACTACGAATTATCGTCGTCCATATATCAGAAATGGATGATACAACAGCTTTAGGAAACTGAAAATTATCACCGAAACGGCCGTATAAAACACGTGGTAATTATTTACATAATTTCAGACCCAGATTTTATATCTTCAAATACGCCCTCTAGTAGTGAACCTAACATCCTGAAAATAATTTCCACGTGTGTCTCGGGGACACCTTTGTTATAATTTTTGATCCCTAAAGCTGTAATAATACGGCTGACGACCGTTCTTAGTTGCTCACCTGGTACATCTGATGTATATTTTTAGTGGAATGAATATTGAGTTTAATACAATTATGATCAAAATTTTGATTTAATATAATGTGTACCACGAGTAGATATTTATAAATTTATATAAATATAATGACATTATTTTGCATTTCATTTGTCATCAAAAACATAAAATTATTTTTTTAAATTTATTACGTAAACGAAAAGCGGAGTAAGTTATATATATCCTATCCGTTCAATCATCAAAACGGGAATGCAGGACCTCGTTCGAACTCCTGTTAGAGAACCGAAATGTGGCGGCATCTAGCGACAACCTACTTAAAAAATCCCGTAGGACGTCGCTTTAGTACAGGAATGTGCAGATATATAAAAAGAAGTTTCTCTTATTCTTATTGGATTTCGGAGAAGGATGCTGCCTTTTTGAGAGTTTAACTTTCTGCTTTATGGATGGAAAAGATGGTTTATTATTTTTCAATCATCTGAGTTATATATACAAATAGAAATTTTTAATAATAACTACCATGGAAATAAAAGTTTTTATGACGGATTTCAAAAGAATTCCCATAGAAGAAACTCGAGACATATTCCAGGATTTAATGAACAAATGTAATATTTGTTATTTAAGCTTTTAAATATATAAATTATACGAATGAAATACTATGGAATGGATAGCAACAGAAATTTGTATTCCAATCACTAGTTGAGATTTTGAAACTAAAATCGATTTAAAAACAAAGAATTTAACTTTGAGAAAATACTTTAAACTTTTATGAAAAGTAAAAATTGATAGAGAAAGTACCTGTTGAAAAATTACATAAACTCTATATACAGAGGATTCCACATATCTAAATATTGTTACGCCTCAATTTAAACATGTCGTGTCTTGTTAAGACTAGTCTATAATTCTATAACGACTACAATTGTTTTTTAAACTGAGCACACTGTTCACAGTACCACTACACTCACAATTAAACTGTCTGACGCTCGTTTCGACAACCAAGTTAACGTCTTCAGAGATTTAAGGTGGCCTTCAGTGTATGGACGACACATAATAAATAGTATGGAGTGCGATAAATATGATATACGTATATTGTTGAGACATTATTGGAAACAAAAATTTAAGGCATCCGTGGTAGCAGGGAAAATATAAGAAATTGGAGGGTTCTCTATCAATGTTAAACCACACATTGCGGCAATTATCTGGAATAAGATTGAAGAACTTGATGGTATTTAACTCCTATCACATCCAATATTTTTTGCTATTGTTTCATTTTTCTCAAATTCAGGATCACGCTCGATTTCGTATAAATTTTTGGACTGCTTAGGCTGAAATTTTGACTGTAACCGTCGATACTAAATTGCATTTTTGATACATATTATTATTATATTTTGATGTATTTTTAATACGATTTTTAGAAAAAAGATAGTTTAATAAAACCCTAAATTTTTGTTATTTTCGTATAACTGTTGTCGGTTATCGAATTTTTTGAATTTTTTGTCCATTTCTACGGGAGACCGAACAGTATAAAACTGATACGACGCGATGTCACGAATCTACTTGGTAACGTAAAATATATTTAGTATGCTCCTCCATCGTAGGTAAATACGGAAGAAATACGGGAATTAAGTTAAAGCCACTCTCTTTTCATTCTCCGCCTAATTGCAATTAGAACCTTCAGAATAAGCTGTACTTTCCTGAAAGGGAGACTGATTACTCAACAAATTCGAAACAAAAACGTTACATAGTGGGCGAGATACCTACGTACCGAAGAGGAATTCTATTTATTTTTGAGAAACCCGAAAAAGGATTTGAAAATTAAAGTGAGTATTTTAGTTGAATTTAAACTGGAATCTAATTCGTTAGGACTGCGAAAGGACCTATTTTGTTCCATGAATAATTATACAAACATAAAAAAAGGAGTTCAGAGCTCTACTGTATAACCACAGAAATTCTTTTTCTATTGATAAACCTCCAAAATTTTAATTCTAAACGGGAAACATCTTCATCTTAACCAAGTGCACCGGGTGTGCAATTAAAAACGGCAGTTGGCCATGTTTCAAGCACGTTTAAATATGAAACTGCCATCATAAAGTTTGATATTTTTAATGGGATCAGCTCCAAATTTTTTTAATGAAGCACCATTTCATGTAGGTCGTCCAAATCGGCTGTTGTGCTAGCAAACATCGATGCTGTGCGTAATCTGATATTACAAGATCCTAATGTAACATACCATGAAACTGAGTTACACTTTGGCACTAGTTCCAATCTTATACTTTCAATATTGTTTGAACATCTGGTTGTTGAAAGATTGGCCGCATAACTTAACAATCGCTCAACAAACAGTTCGTGTCGATTGGTGCAAAGAACTGTTGAATCGCGTTGCTTCAAAATACGATCGTGAAAAGCGACAAATCATGGATCTATCCATATGAGCCCCTGAACTAAACAATAATCGACTGTGTGGGTCTTTGAAGACTCAACAAAAGTTGTCGCGCACGAAGCATTTCAAGGCAAATGATGGCTTGGTTTAACTCGACATGTTTATAAACAGTTAAAACATGGAATTGATGGGTCATCCACCGTACAGTCCTTGTTTGGTACCCTATGATTTGCGTAAATTGCGTTTTTCTACGATCAAACGTACGCAAAATTGTTTTGATCTAAATGGATATCTTGAAAAACAATGAAGCCATATCAAAACCGTCACCGGTCACCACTCAGGATGTTTGGAAATCTACATTTTCCTCGATACCTTAAAAAGATATTAATTTTCCCCAATTTTCAATACAAGATACTTTTAAAAAACAATAAAACACATAATCGGCAGTGAACGTGTTAACTCTATATGAGTAATTATTTATGCGTTTCCACGTTCTCTCCTTCTTGGATTTTTTTTTGTTTCCAATTCCAATAAATACATGATCGAGGAACAGGTTTCCTTTACGTCAAAACAGCAAATCAAATATTAGTTACGAAAAGTTAATATTTGCCCGGAATGGAATATCTGAGCTTCGCGTGCCCTTTAACTTTTACTCTTCAAAATTATATGGAGTGTTCTCACACTTGTTTGCGCAGTATATGCTGTTAAAGGAAGGAAGTAAACAATTGCTTGAAGGTATACAGAGGTAAAATTCGAAATTGCCACTTTCATCCCTTTTATTAATAATAGAAGATAAAGTAAATTGTTTATTTCTCAACAGCTAATAAATATTACGGATTAGTTTGTTTTTAGCAATCATTGGCATCTAATGAAGATAATTATGTTGAAGTTGAAAGTAAAATCAACAAATTTTTAGTATATTTACTCTAGTTTAATAAATTGGAGCTGTTTAATCTCATACTTCATCATGTATTTCAATGAAAATTGAGATAATCTCTGGGAGCAGCGTGGCGTGGCTCCGCTGAAACCTAGGCGTTCGTAATCTCTTCGCTTCGTATTCCCGATGAAGAATGAACTTCTTTTCGACCCAAAACGTTTCGTGTGGGTTCGTATAATTATGAAATAGAAGGAGGTGCCATAAAACAATATAGAAGGTAGAGGTAGAGGGATGTAGAAATGTTGGTGTGACTTAAAACGTGCAACCAGGTATATAGGTGAGGATTAAGCTAATTGCATACTATGAGAACATTTAAAAGCAATTGGAATCCTCAGAAAAAAGAAATTCACGGGATTAAAGGATTATTGTATTATTGAGTAAGTTGTTCGATGAAACTGTCGAAAAATATACATAAATCCCTTTCCAGTAATCCAGTGGAGAGCCACGGAATTTTGTTTGTATACATGTGGGTGTAGTTGCTGCTGCTGTGGTTTCAAGTTTTTTTTTACCGATGGAAGACGTTTAAAGTAAGTTTAACCTCCAATATGTACCAGAAAACTTTCCTTGAGGATTCGATGAGCTTACAAATAAGCAGTGAATTTTGCTATACTAATGTATAACCTCTAAAGTATCATTACCTTTTTCTTCTCCTTCTTCTTCTCCTTCTTCTTCTCCTTTCGAGTCGGGAATTCTTGAAAATGAATGATTCGAAAATGATTCGATGATGATTCGAAAAGGCTAGTTGCTCAAAAAATGGAGGAGACTGTAGCTGCTGGTAAATGTACTGCCTGACTCGTTCTTGCTATAAATTCTGATAAAAGAAAAAGGGGTAAAAGGGGTTGTTGACGGAGAGACATTTTCTAACACGTAAGAAACAATGGTAGCCCTGCATTTTTGTGAGAGACTTTTGTAAAGAGAGTTGGATTTTATAAGAAGGTACCTACGGATCAAAACTGTAGAAATATGGCAACGAATGGGAATATAAGGCTTAAAAATAGGGAAAATTACGAATTTTTAATATTGAGTTAAATATTCATGAAAAATCTTGGAAAAAAATTAGTATCGGCGTATCAAGAGAGTAGGTACACAACACTGCAACTTTCACATAAGTTCTCATGTCTCATTGGTCTCATCTAAAGTAAGAAAAAGGGTCATGAAATCGGTTATCCAAGCAAGAAATTTTTCACATATTACATGAAGAACTGCAACTCAAATGGAAACGTCGTAAAACCAGGCACGACTGTCAAGGTTTGGGTGCAGTGCTTCAACTTTTTTGTTAAAAAGTGCCTTTGTTTTACGGCAGTTTTGAATTTTTTCGCCATAAATAATTGTTAAAACCATCAAAGGAAGATCATATTGCTAAAGAGTATTTTTTTTAATGTTCCCATTTCATTTGATTGTGTCTGAATGAATAGATTTCAATAATAATCCAAATTATACTGTATTATGCATCAGAAGATCTTGAACTATACGCACGCTCATGGAAATGCTAAAAATTGAATGTCATTATAGTCTATTTTAAATATTATTACCCAATAATCTAAATATTTCTCAAAATTTTCATCAAAAGTACCTGAGCCAATTCAAGATCTCTGGTTTTTATTGGTATTTTATAACCATAAGCTGTACAGAACAATAGAAAAAGGTTTGGATTGGTCAAAAGCCCTTTGTATGAAAGATAAAAGCTAAGAATTTTTTTTTATTTTTTCATAATATAGTGAAGAGGTCCAAGTTATGTAATCTCAACAGTTTAGTTGCAGCTGGCAGATGCAGTGAGCAATCTATTATGGAAACATCTTCCAGTTCCATCCTGGTTCTGTGAGGAATATGCGAAATTGATGAAATAGCAGAATTGCGAACTGGTATGAGCACAGATAAAGAGAGAAGTTTCAATAACAAATAAATCTTTCAAAATGAGGGATGTGCTGAACAGTTGTTTTTGGAGGCTTTAAATAATGTCAAACCTAGAACTGTAAAAAGGCAGTAAATCATACGATTATAAAAGAAGGGAAAATGTAGAAGCTGGCCAATATTACTGATCAAATTGATAAGCTACTCAAATATCAAAAATGAATTCATTATACTTGAATAACCGATATAACATAATGTTTAATATAACTCGTGAAAAAATGGAACATTCTAGAAAATATTGCGCCTTTTTACCTTCAACTGTTTGGAAGTAGTTAAATCAGATGAATATGTAAGGGCCTTATCATACAAGTGGATTGCGAGCGTCTTCAAAGCGGAGCGAGCGCGCAACGAACACGCCGTGCAGGTGCAGCCAATCCATTCTTCATTCAGTTCGTAATGAGACGAATGTGAGATAATTCGGATAATGATACAGAGTTAGTGAAATTCGTTACGTATTGTGTGACCAAAAAAGCAAAGAATTTAGTGATCGGCATGGGAAAAAGATTAAATAATTACAAAGTTAATGCAAAGGATGGATTTTGCGTTGTCTCTGGTTGAATCAATTCATCCAGATTATAAAATTGATGCCAAAATAGAGATCATGGGAGATCATAAACGAGATGTAATTTGAAAAAATATTTCAACGGTTTACTAAAAGAAGTGATACGCCTATGGTTTACGAATGCATCATCATTTTATTACTTTCCCATTCATAAAAATAAACTATAGTTAAGGGTTAGTGAATTCAAGATTCTTTTTTCGGGTATATTAAAACACCAACAATGTATTGTTAAAAGTTATCATTTTTATTTCAATGTTTACGTTTGTTCCATTCACTAGAACTAAAATCTCATTAAATATGTAGAAAAATCGCTGTATTTATTGTATAATTGAACAAAATAATTTTCTGATGTAACCACGTATACGCGATTCATTTTCCGCATACATGTTTGGTTAAATTTAGTATAGATCATTAACCCAGCAAAATAGTTGCACCTATATCGCTGTTCGTTCATTATGGAAAACGTAACCAGGGAAATGTCTAAACTAACTAACGAATTAGAAATTCAGATTTCAAATGAACCCCCAAAATGTAAACAATGGTATAAATCTGGAAAACAAAGCCAAGAGGAATCCGAATGAAGAGAAAGGTGAATTATTTCGAGATTATACATCACTAAAACAGGAATAAATGCTCCCTCTATCCTTTCTGTACCTTATTTTGAATGAAGGTAATAATTAAATTGATACAATGTCAGAGTTAGTTAGGATGGATTGGCTGAATCTCCAATATACATAAAGATGTTTCAACTACAATTATCGCATAATCTGTGGAATAAATTGTTAAGAGAATATTGAAGAAACTGAATAAACTTCTCGATGAAGCAAGTACCTAAAAGTAAAAGAAGGCCTTTTCATTAATCATTATCTAAGAATATTTCTGGACACTGTTGGCTGAATTACCATTTGGAGAACATTGGAGAAATCCTCCACAGCTTTTGTCATTTTTACAAAGAACCAAAAGAAACAGCCACACATTCTATGAAGCTGTTGGTTACATGATATCTGCTCAAAATGATACACCATCACAAGAGGCTCTTATCGAAAAATATATGTTATTACCTAATCAGGTAATTTGATTAATTTTTATTAGACATCTCAGGTGGAAACTGACCCAGGTTTGGGAAGATATCATTAGTTAGGCTAGTAAGAACATTGAAATTTTTAAAGACATAGAAATTGTCAAACAGTTAGCAAGTAACTGTTATGTTATGTTATCCAGTAACCCTTCAGTGATCTTGGGTTTTCTATATCGATAACCCAATCTTGTATTATAACTGCAAATCTGGAAAGATCTATTGTGTTGCCTGTCCTAATACAAATTTTAATGTATACATTCCTTTGTATGTGCGAGGCTGTCCATAGACACAGGCTACAATAACTACCTGACTGGTAAACAGGCCAGAAACTAGATATAGTTCTAACATTGAAAGATCCTTGTGGGAACAGAACTGCGAAAAAATAAGAAAAGTGGAAGTAAAACCCATATGCAGACGGCTACATCGACGACAACATGAATAATAGGTTAGAATGAGGAAGATAAATTGTGATAGTAATTAACAAAAATTACTGTAACATAGAATATAGTATTCTATTTGCAAATAATGCAGTAATTACTCAGGAAAATGATTTTTGAACAACGAACTGATTGAATAATATACTATTAAATGAAAACAATAATCCTACTCTCTTAGGCGATAAATCATGTAAATACAGGCAATGAGATATCCTATGAGACGCCTCTAGAACGTCTTTCAGTTACATGCTGCACATTGTGCACTTTATTTCTCGAAATAGGTTGCGTTAGGTTCGGTTATGTTTTTGGTTATGAAATTTCAAACAATTACGTTTAATTTATCCCCATCCATGGTACTTATCCCAACATGAGAAGAGGTGTTACGATTAATAAAGTTGGTAATAAGTATTTTTTAAAGCTCCGTGTGAGAAAATGGTTAACCCGAATTCAATATTTAGATATTGATAATCGATAATAAAGTATAATTAGTTTACAGAAGTATTCAGTACCATATTTATCATCTTCCTTTACTATTACTATTCGTTCGTCCGGAAAATTTCATATCAAATAAATCAAATTGTACCACGGCTACTATCAGAAAAATTCAAGACGATAATTGACTATTTGACTATATCAGTTTCACCATCATTAACCCTATATCGAGAACTTTTGTTACATAAATACAACTGTTATATTTTTTTAATTATAAAAGCGAACTACCCGAATCGGAAACTCCGAGTTAGAGGAAACGTTGATCGTTAATTAAAACATGAATTTGAATTACCTTTGACATGACGGTGTTGGCCACATTTTGCACAATGAAACTGAATATTTAATTTAAATCAGTGAAGTAGATCATGCGAATATTCTTATGTCATTGTTGATAATCGATAATTGTTTCTTCATATTCATGGTCTGATCAAATTTGAAACGAACTGTTGCATTTAAACTTGAATTTCAATGCCAGCATTGGACTCAGCATGCCCAAAAACCGAGAAACGATTTTTCCGGATTTCCAATGGTTTTGTAATTGTCCCAGAAATTAGGTTAGGTTAGATTAGGTTTGGTTAGATTAGGTTAGGTTCTAAACTTATTTCCTTTATATATAAACTAAAAACTCTTTTTTATTAGGATTGTTTTTTAAGAATAGACCATTTAACACCTTTATTTAAACCTTTTATTCATAATATGACAAAATCTATAATCTTTTGAGATTAAATAAAAAATCAAAATTTGATTTCAGTTCTAGTACGTCACTGGCCCACACAGAAGTTAATCTTGCAGAAGGTAATGTCGAAGTTCCCGCAGAATTAATTGGAAGTGGATTATTCCAATTAGTGCTCGGGGAGAGCTTTTGCCTGCCGCCTTTATAAATATTCTAGCTTTGTTTAAATTTCAGAGATGCATACTAACTTCTTTACTTTCTGTAGATCACGATTTGTGCTGCTAACTTGACTAATATCTTATGGAAAAATTTTATTCAGGCTTAAAATTGAAATAAATACAAATATTTATAGTTGGATATGACTTAATTGTCTTTCAAAATATTCTTCATTGAGATCAATGCACTTTTGCAAGCATTTGAACCAATTGTCAACGCATTTTTTCCATACCGATCGAAGTAGCTCTAAAACATGTGATTGGAACATATTAACCGCTTCTTCAGGTATACAAAAATCAATGCTTCCCTTCAATATACTTCCCTCCTCGTTACACACCTTTCCATACGTTTTTTCCATTGATCGAAGCAGTGCTGGAAGTCTTCTTTGTTGAGAGCCTTTAGGAGCTTTACTGTTTTTTGCCTTACCGCTTCCATCGGGTCCCTTTTCAAACAGATCTTTTTCTAACCTTTCAAGGAAATCTGAGCAGACCCGTTAAAGCAGATTTTTTGGCACCAACTTCGTACAGACTTATTCGAATGCTCATTCGATGATCTGCACGTATAATTTGGTTCCTTTTGGTCACTGTTTCTGGAGGTGGAACAGTTATAGGGCGACCTGGGTGCTGGTCATCTTCAGTGCTCTCTTGGTACTCTCTGAAGAGCTCACACCACTCAAATAAAACGCGCACCTGATAGAAAATTGTCCCCATAGGCCTCTTCCAACAATTTATAGCACTCAGTCGGAGTTTTTTCACACGTTCGATTCAAACGTGTTTTGGGAGGCGCATAAACAAGATATCCAGATACCCAACGCACAACTCGTTTTTTAGCTCACCCCTCAAGGCGCCCTCTAGGTGCGCGGTCTCGTTATTTAATAGCCAGACCTCTTATTCTTTTTGAAATATTTTTAGTTCCCCTACAATAATATTTTTTAATTAGTACATCCAACTTTCTAATTAATGAGGTGATATCTATCTGGTATATTTGAAAGAAAAATTTATGACTGGTGCCTGACCAGTTATAAATGTGGATTTACACCTGTCGCTGCAGTCTACATCAAACACTAACTAAATCTTTTCCATAAAGCATATGATAGAGAAAAAATGGTTTCATGGCTCATTCAACTGAAACAACATTGACACTTTTCTGGAATCGTTCCCGAAAATAAATGGAGTTCAGTCTTATATTTCTGTTATAGTTTCAGACATAAAGAATTAGATGAAAATATAATTAATAAGAAGGAAAAATCTGAGACATAATCATAATTGGAGGGTGTGGGTATTATTGGCAGAATAGATTGACAAAATAACGAAAACGCTGACGACTTTTATCAACATAACGTTAAAAAAGTATCACTCAACTAATTTGATAAGAAAAAAATGAAGAATATGAAGCTTAGAGAAAAATAAATGCACTAGTATTTGCTTGCCAGAAACAGGGAACAGTCAAAACATCGAATTTATGGGTGCAATCCTTGTTTGGCACCCAATGATGTTTTTCTACACCTGAAAAAGCGGTTGAGGCGTTCAAATCACAAATTATGGAGGTTTATCAATCGGAATATCTTGAAAAATAATAAAGCCACATCCAATTATAAATATTTGTTTCTATTTTTCCATCTCAAAACTTAAGTAGCATTCCTCGTATAGTAAACTCATTTTATGTCAACTATTCACTGGTTTTAACTATTAATATTCATCTATCTTTCAAATTATATCATAAAATCAACTCCGGAATCCCGAAATTAATTACTTAAAAGAATGAAATCATGTATAAATAAAATATTCTTAGAATGAGAACAATCAGTCCTTCTTTCAATGATTAGATGGTGGAGCACTACACTCCGTGGCTCACAGAGATACAGAGATTAAGCCACAAATGGAATGAAAGAAGAATAACAACAAAGGCGATGTGCAAATTCAATTTAGTAAAACTAGGTAGGATAAAAATCCCGGAACGAATAAACAAAACCTGCCTGCACTCTCCACTCTACAAACTTCAAAGCTCTATAGCTTTGATTTACCTTTTTGATTATTCGAATCCCTTTAAAGAGAACAGCATTGAACCAGCCCAACGATATTAAATTTGAAAAATATGACGTGAAGAATAAACATACAATCAAACGTAAACCTTATTTTCTATTCGTGCCCAATATTAACAATTGTCTAAAAGTTTAAATTGTAGTTTGGTCAACAGAGGTCAATTTGAGTTAGTATTTACCTTTTTATCTCACCAGTAACTCTCATCCAAATTGGAAACTAATCCTGCAAACATTTTGATCAAGAAACTAAATCTAATATCCTAGAAGGACAGGACTTTTCACCGTTGTCTAATATTCTATAGAGCTTTCGTTTGTAGTTCCTCAGATTCAATATAAAAGCAGCACAGAAGTTTACAGATCAGAAAAAAATATGAGTAAATAGTTCATGGTAGATCTCAGAAAATAGTTAGAAATCATTTGTAGTCAATCACACTATTTGTATTTTCTACTTAAGATCGATCCACATACAATTTACTTTTGGATTAACACGATTGATTTCCTCTGAAACATATCGAAGGTAAGGACAAAGATTATTCGGTACCAGAAAGTTATAAGACTCTGAAACCACTGAGGAGAAAGAATGTGTCGATCAAATATGAAGAACCGATGACTGTTCTCATGGATTCATCAATTCTAGTTAGGATAACATAAAGAGGTTCTCAAGTTAGACAAATATTTTGTTCGATAGTTATATGAGGCATTCAGGTATAGGCAACATTGAATGAAGATGCAGTTGGAGAAATGTTCAGATCCGATACCTAAGAAGTTAGGTACGAGACTGGTCTTGGTTTTGCGTCACTCCAAGATCAAAATCAACCAGTATGGAGCCAAAATTCTCTTTCAGCTTTTCAAAAATGGGTTCTCATTTCAAAATAAATTCGGAATGAATAAGAAAGTAGGTATTCGGGTTCGTTCCATCAATTTCTTAATACAATTCCATTTAAATAATTAATTAACAGCAATTTTATAATTTATAATAATGAATCCATCAGAAAAGTGCAAGACTTGCAACAGTCTTGGTGTAAAACCAAGAGTGCATCCTACAAGACCAAGACCACTTATTCCACGGCAAGAGCAAAACCAAGACTAATCTGATCTTGGCCTTGGCTTTGTATTTACTCATCACTATTCTCAATACAAGTATCTGTAAAGTTTTTGTTAATAATGACATGGAATTGCAGTTGACTTGTTTGATTGTAAGAAATGCAGATAAAGTTTAGAATAATGTTCAAATTTAAATTAATCAATCACGATCTCGGTTAAGGGGGTCGTCCCATGTGACGGCCTGTTTCTTTAGGGGTTTTTTAGTATTTTTTTTCAACGAACAGTAAATAGAAAGAGCTTTGAGTTTATTATCATTTATTAACATATATTTCGACAGTATAAATATAAATTTTAGCTAAAAATATTGTGTAGCGTTCTGAACACCCCCGCTTCGAAAAAATGAGTTCGCACTTCCTCCAAGATTCCGTCTGATTGGCTTATCTGAAGCAAAAATCAGCGTTCTAGTCTGTAAGCCTAAATGCACGGAATGGACTATTATCAAATGAATATACAAAAAATTGGTAGACATTTGAAATAAGAGTTGCGAATTTTGAGTTTTTTTTTGTTTTTTACCATAAAAAAGTCGAAATTTTGGTAATTTTCGATTGATAATAGTTCATTCCGTTCGTTTATATGTGTTGAGTGTGCCCTATAAATTTTATGTCATCGGTCAAGCCGTTTTTGGATACGATGGAGGAAAGTTTGAAAAACACAGTTTTAAGAAAAACGCGTTTAAAGTTTCAAGTCCATTTAAATCTATGAAAATCTCAACTTACCTGCACTCTTCGAAGTTCAACCAAGACTAAAATATTTAATAACTATAGGAATTTCTGTTCAAGTCTGCAGAAACTTGCCGACTCAGCGCTCCGAACAGCTCTTTCTTCTACATGCTATATCTTTAAAACGACTTCGAATTTTCAAAAATCACTTTACTACCGTATTCTAGACATGTTAAGAAAGCAATTTATGATTTTTTGAGCCCATCACATGGGATTATCCCCTAAAATGTTTAATATTTTCGTTACATACTCAAAACTTCGCCTAATACAATATTTTAGGAATCGAATATTTCATATCTGATAGTCACAAATACTGTGACGAGGTTTATTATACAGCTTCGAGTTCAATTTTTCAGTATTTAACTGAAAATTCGTCTTCATTTTGTTTTGAAACTTATGAGATCTTGTTTGTGAATCTAGTTAGAGCCGATCCTGACTAAGTGGGAGGGAATTTTCAAGAAGTAAGGGAAGTCAATCTACTTGCCTACCGGTGTCTCTGTTTTGTTCCTTGTTCGGTAAGCTACATTTATGACAACATCAAATTAATGCAAATCTAAGGATACACCTTGTTTGTCTCTCCTGCGAGGAATAAGTTATAAAATTTTAAGAAAGGCGCGTTTACTGAACGACTTAAACTCTAACCGGTTGCCAGTGCTGGAGAAATAATTCAAAATACAACAATACACGAAAATATCAATGAAAAAAGCGGTTGACAAATTATAAATCATCAAGAACCTTCATCAGATTGTTGTTTTTTTATGATAATGATATTATTTTTTTGCTATAAGAAGCATACATCCTTGCTTTACGCTTTCTGTTGTTTCGAACATATTCGATAAATTTTTTCTAGCTCTAAAGTAATTTATCTTTAGTTCATAAATCTTCCTTCAATGATAATTAGTTTTTCTTTTATTTTTCTGTATCGTACTATTTTCCATATCATTTCTATTGACTCTGTCGATTGCTGTTTAAAGATTTATATTTATTTTGCAGTTATTTATCTAATCATACAGTTTTAATCAGCTGTTTGTATTAATTCTTGTTGTGAATATTCTCTTACCAAAATTTTAAGCGCTTCGTCTATGTCATTTATGTATTTCATTATGATTTTTACTGCCTCGTTTTTACAAATTTCGTCAGTTTAACCATGTCTATTGTTATTCGTTCTATTCTGGGTACCTTCTCTAGTTTTAATTCCTCTATTGGCAATGTTATGTTTTGTCCTGTTAATTCAAAAGCAACGATTACAGCTGCGGAAAACGTTTTATTTGTATGATTCTCTCGAGTATTTTCAGTATAAATTTGATAACCAAAATCATGCGTCTTCATCTAGATCTCATTAAAACAGGGTTAGTTCTAAATTCGTATGAGGACAACAGTATATTTTTGTTTTTGGTTGTGAAGTAATTTGAAGATGTAGTAAGAGACCTGCGCCTCTGTAAAAAAATTTACCTTAAGTCAAACACCGTCATAAAAGTAGTTTTCTCGCGATTTTGGAGGAATATGCAAAGTGTGAGCAGTATTTTAGGGTTAATATAACAAGAGGCGGCATCGTTGAGCGGCACTTCTAATCGGATTTCGGTGTCTGCTAATTAAAATACTTCAACGTTTAAAGTACACCAAAAGCATCAGCCGAATCTTTCTAATTGCTAATTATAACTCTGTGTATTCTATAAATTGAGATTCTAATCGTCAATCATGATAATGAATTAATCGGGGAATTGTGGCCGACGACGACAAAATAAACAACTTTTAATTACTTGCTGAGTTTTCTTAACTTCTTATACCGATTGTCTTTCTTTTAAGGTGTCCTTATCGTTGAAATCGTAATTTTCTTTAATTTTCAACTTCGTCTAAAGTTTCCTCAGCGTCTTCTGGATTCCAAGACTTAGAGATAACTTATATAATTATTTGACAGCGGTGGACAAATTAAACGGCACGGAAAACAAACAATCAAATCCACCAAGTTTATTGATATGAAGATTTTGAAATAAACTTATTAAATATCAAGTTTAGATTGTAATATTAATCGAATAATACGAATAAAACTTTTTGTAACAAATTAACAAATAAAAATCACTCTGATTAATACATATATGTCCAGAGATGGACATAATGGATAAATTATTTTTTTTAATTTTGAGATATGGCAACACTGAAATGAATATGTCAAAAGTCAAAACTGACGTTGTCATCATAAAGTTTGACACTTTTAATTGAGAAAGGGCTCAGAACGTCTTGTCATGCTATTTGAGCAGATACTTGATGAAAAAATGTATAATTTGAAAATCGCTCAAAAAATTTAGAAAAGTCAATTCTGAATGGTATACCAGCATTTGTTTGCCAAAAGTTTCGAAAAAATCAGGGAAACCAATCGCAGAAGACGCATTATTCACCACCACTATATTGGAATCTCTCGCAAATCAGTTCAAACAAATACGCTTTTGAACAGTCAAAACATCGAATTGATGGGTCATCCGCCGTACAGTTCTTGTTTGGCACCCAATGATTTCTTCTTATTACACGCAGATTATAAATAAATTGCGAGGTCAACGTTTTCATACACCTGAAGAAGCGGTACCTCAATTGGAATAGAAGAAATGGACAATTGGTTCAAAGGCATCATTTACCCAATTATAAATAATGATTTTTTTATTTTTCTATATCAGCAGTCCTCGTAATACTATTCGAATATTCATTGTCCTCATTATTTTTTTCTCATTGTCATTTTACTTTTAGTTTTATCATATCCTTAACAGAAAAACAGAAGGGAAAGAAGAAATGAGAAAAATTTATGGACAAGGAAGAGGGCTATGAACAGAAACAGGAAAAGAGAGAGAAAAAGAGTGTCATAGAGAGAAAGTAATTGAAATTGAAGAAAGAAAAGAGGTAGAAGGGAGAATAAAAATGAGGCAGAAAAAATTTGGAAATAGAACAAAGAGAGAAAGAGAAAAAAAAGAGAATGATATGAATGAGGATATACAAAATGAATAAGAGCAAAAAGTAAAATTAAAGAGGAAGAATGGAACGGAAAGAGTGAAAAAAAGGAAAAGAAAAGCAGAGAAGAAGAATGGAAATTAAGAACAAAAAAATAAGGAATATGAGTCAAAATGTAAAAGAGAGAAAGAAGAAAAATATAGGATATACAGAAATAGGTGAAGAGAGGGCAATAAAAAGTGAGACAGGGAGAAATAGGAGAACATGAAAACTAAAAAAAATAAGCGAAAAAGATGAATCAAACTAAAAAGTATGATATCGAAATGATATCGAAATGTGAAAGAATTAAAAAGAGTAGAGGAGAAGAAAGAGGAAGAACATGAGAGATAGGAGTAGGGGAGAAAAAGTATAATACAAATAAAAATTGGAAAAATTTCAAGAAATGGTAGATAAATATGAATAAGCATTGAGAAAAAAGATTAAATAAAGAAAAAAAATTAGTAAGAACAGAAAAAATGTAAAAAAGTATGAAAAGAGGGAGAAATATAAGAAAGGGGATGGAACACAAATAGAAGAGAAAATAGTGAAAAAGAAAAGGAATATGGAAAAGTAAAAGTAGGTGAAAAAAGAATAATAAGGTAAAAATTCAAGCGAAAGAAACAGAACATCAAGAAAATGAAACGAGAAGGAGAAAGATAAGAAAATAAAAAATGGAGGAATGCGAAGAAAAAGTGAAAGTAGTCGCTGAAAACAAATGAAAATTGAGAAAAAAAATTAAGGAAAAATAAAGGAAATTCAAACGGTTTTAAGGAAAGCTAGTGCAATTATATTTGAAAAATGTCGACATATATTGCGATATTTTCGTATCGAAATTCTATTTCTAATCAATAAGGATAAAATTTCTCATTCGGAATCAGATGTTGCCACAAATCCCAATAATCATGTTGTATCTCTCTTCTTGATATTAAAATTTGAAAAATGCTTGTTGGGTTGGGTTATAAGAGTTATAAAAGAATTATTCTTCGAAAAAAGCATTCAATGTGGTTTAAATTTCAATAATTTTCCTTATTTTGGTTTCACCTTTAATTGTATCTTAACTTTAAGACGCAGTAAATTTCTAGTTCGTTTTTTCAATAGTATATATATCGCAAAATTATGCAGATAACATATGTTTACTTTTTTCATCATTGTCTCCGCCTCTGTTGAAATACACTGGAAACAATTTAACTCTTGTATGCACCTCTATTTCCAGACGACGGCACATCAATCTTTTCCCATGTGTTCAGGTCGAAAATACGAACGAAGTGTCCCAGGTGTTTGATCAATCTGTCGGTAAAATACTTTGTGATTGCTCCGACGCGTCGCGCCGCTCCCGTACAACCTTTGTGTTGCATCCGTTTCAAATTTATTACATTTTCTAGTTCCATATGTTTCACTTGCTAGGTACCTTAACATGTTTCCAGATAAAGTGGTAGAAAACGACAAAGTAGGAAACATATAGGACGATTCATACGGAATTTGCCAAATCGTAACTACGTGTTCAGAACGCCAACATTTTAATATCTTCATTAGCATCAGTGGGATCAAGTCTGAGTTGGAATTTCTAGAACCGTTTATCATTTTTATAATTAACACTAACACTCACAATTACACTGACTGACGCGCGTTACCGTCCTCAGAGAATCAGTGTACTGAAGACGATAACTTGGTTATCGAAACGTGCGTCAAACAATGTAATTGTGTGATGTTAATATGAAGAAAATGTTAACAATGCGTTAATGAGTTGAAGGTTACTGAATTGAAAAAATGAACTGGTTTCAATGAGGTTTCCATATGTGAGAATATAAATAACTTTTAGATGTCAATGCACAATTAGATAATATCAGCTACCAATATTTTATTACTCGCAAATTTAAAACTAATTTATTCAATTCTGTTAGCGTGATATCCTGTAGGAAAAGGAACATCAATATCATCAAAATAACAGCATATGGTGGTCGTTCGTGGACATATTTTGGTCTATAACTTAATTCGTGCGGTTTTTTTTAATTTGAACGTTTATTTTAGAAAAACTTGTACAATAGTATTGTTCAAAGTATTGCCCATCTGAAGCCATGACTTTTCCCATCTTTCTGGCAATTTGTGGATCCTATCTCCAACGAACTGGCAGCCAAGAATGAATCAAGCCAATTTTTGATATCTTGCTCTGATGTAAACCGTATTCCAGTAAGGGCGTTCTGCATCGACCGGAACAAATCGTAGTCAGAAGGGGTAAGGTCTGGGCTATGAGAAGAGTGAGGTGAAACTTCTCATCCACTGTTTTCCAAATAGTTTTTAACCGGAATAGCAACGTGGGGTCGAGCGTTGTCATGATGGAAAATTATTGCCCCGTGTCTGGTCGCATATTCCGGCCGTTTTTCGGCTACTGCTCCTATAAACGGATTAATTGTGTTCGGTAGTGTTCTCCATTGATGGTTTCACTCCGATTTAGCAGCTCATAATACAGCACACCCTTCTGATCCCACCAATTAACCAAATAGAGAGTATTACCTTCGCGCCATGGATATTCGGCTTTGCCGATGAATTGGCTGGTTTAGCCGGATTTCACATATGATTTTTTGCGCTTGGGGTTGTCGTAATGGATCCATTTTTCATTACCAGTAACAATCCGATGCAAAAATGACTTCCTTATGTGGCGTTTCAGCAGCATTTCGGACATGCAAAACCGCCTTTTGAAAAACGTTTTGACTTGAGTGACACTTAAAGATTCTGCGAGATCTTTTTGTGTTTGGCAACAATTTTCATAGAGTAATGCTTCCAGTTCTTCATCTTCAGCCAATTTTTTGGCTGCTCAGGACGTTTATCGTCTTCCAAGCCGAAATCGCCACTTTTAAATCGTGCAAACCACTTTTGACACGTTAGCTCAGCTAGAGCATGTTCATAATAAATTTCCACCAAAATACGATGACTTTCGGCAGCATTTTTTTTTATATTAAAGTAATGAAGAAGAATCCCCACAAAAACATTTTTCAGGATCAAAGTTCGACATATTTGAATGAAAAAAATTATCGCAAGTTAGGTTCGGTACAATGTAAAGGTAGCAAAATTGATTTTTTAATCGATTTTTCAACAAAAAGATACTGTTTGTTAAACTCGATAGAATTTATGGTATAGGAGATATATAAATATTTAGATCGTTGTATATGCCAAGGAAAAAGTTCGCCATAAAGAGACAATCTGAAGAAAACTATAATAAATTGTAATTTTTTCATTGGAAAAACAAAATCAAGCATTTCTAATTGAACTGCATACAATCGAACATCGTGTTACATAAAGAAAAAATTGAAATGTAGTAAAATTTAATTAGGATATTTCTATCTAGGAGGATCTACGAAAATGTATAATGCTTTGATTCTGGCAGTTGGAGAAATTCGGCAACAATAGAGGGCATTTCTTCGAATGTTTTCATACTTAATGAACTGACAGTGTTTTTATCATTCATGTATTTCAGAAAAAAAAACGGCTATGTTTGATAACAGAACATACGAGTGACTTTCGTTAATAATTGGAACGTTAATCATCAAATATTCCACATCTGGTGACTCCTTTATAAACTATTAAGCTAGTGAGAATTTTTGATTTTTTTTGATGATATTCTTCACATTTCTGTTTTGAATACGCCATTACCATGAAATATTTACTAAAATCAACACCATTCTAAAAAATGGCAAAGTTTACCTCCATATTTTTGATTTTTCGTATGCTAAGAAAACATTTTTCAATTCTCACCAGGCCAGGAAATTGATATATTCAATATAGTACTCTATTGACAATTGATCAAATTGACGACTGACCCGACCTAACCCAACCTTGACTCTATCCTTACCTCACACTATTTTGTTTTATATAGAGTCAAAGTTGGTAACCATGTTCAGGTTAATTTAGTTAAGTTGGCAAACGATAAGCACTTTTTGATATGGTTCACGCGACAGCGAAAAAGCGAAATGAAATGGCGACAGGCAAACGTGCTCAAATTTGTGATTTCAAGAATTGTTAAGTATTGAGCAACAATCAGACGATTGTTTATTATTAAGCTTTATTTTTTTATTTGTATTTGGATTAAATATTTTCGCATTTTTTAAGTCCTTTAAATCTATTAACCAATTAGTCTAGAGGAAAGCTCAGTTCAAGCTACGAATTTCTATTTAGTTTCTTAGAAAAAATGAGATACTAGGCCAGTTCAAGAACAAGGCTACTTTCAATTTCCGATTTAGTCACGAGAGGGAGCTCGAGACCAAACTCTGCCCCGGCGCGCCAAAGGTCTCCAGGCGGCCCTGTACTTTTCGTCTTTATGTTTTCCTCTGTTCAAATAACAATTCTTTATTCCATTCCCTCGATAAATATGCCTCAATATCATAAGATTGACCTAAATGCTTCAGTTTCTGTTACTTATTTAATATCCGATAAACTGGTCGCTTTGAAGGCATATTCGTTTTGATATTCATTATATTTTCTCATCGATATATCCCACCCCAAGCATCGGTATCGAAAAGCTTTACGTTTCGTCCAGACAGGCGTAGATTCATTTCCCCATTATCAAAATAATATATTCATATTTCCGAAAACGACAGAGTTACTGCTGGCACGTCCATCTAGTTACACGTTCAATAAACGTTCATCAGTATTTAGAATAAATTGGTTTTGTCTGTACAAAGGATACAAAGCGTAAACCGTTTGATTGGCATAGTTACATATATATATTATGTAATGTCGGACGTCTAGTGTTTTCTCTCTCATACCAATCCCTTTTCAAAGCACAAGTTGTTTTTAATATCGTCTTTATACAGAGTGGAGCTTTTAATTAATCTTTAAACAACCTACTAATTGAGTTTTGAATATCTCGGAAACAACTATCATGATTTTTTATGAAATTTGGTTTGTGAAGGTTCTAATAATAGTGTCGATGTTATAAATGATATTGATATTGTTGTCAGATTTATCGTTTTTCTAGAAATATAATGATTTTTTTGTTTTTAAACGATTAGATTACGGTTGTCATCTATATATGTCTGCTTCCAAATCAGGCCTCCACCTCTACATCCAGTGCATAATATTGGATCTCTGTCTAGGTGCTTTGCGATCCAGCCATGTTGAGAGCCTTTATTGCGAAGTTAATAAGCTACTCTTTGGGGATAGTACCATTTCCGTGGCGCCGGAAATTGACTTAACTAGGCCAAAATAAATCGAAAATTAAGAATGCGCTTCGTTTTTGCGATATCGAATTTGGAAAACTTTATTTTTATTCAATGACGCCACGGAAATACTCGTGACTACTCTTTTCGATAAGTGACTGTCATCTTACTGCTTTTGTAAAATATAACACCAGCAATCTTATGTAACCTCTATCTTCAATAATGAGTACCACTCATGAACCATTATAAGAATAAAATCAAGCCATCTTGGTGGCATAGATCTTTCAAAGCGAGCACTTTTCCTATTCCATCGGCTCCACCAATCTTCCTGAATTCAATACATCCCTTAAAGATACGAGAAATGCCATCGAAGAAATAAAAATTTGATGTAACCACTATTTAATTTTATTTACAGATATATACATAAATGAAACAGGAATACTTAAATCAATCAATGACGTACTCTCTCCCTATAATCTCGTTGGAATATGTACAAACTCACTGAGATCAATCTCATGAATTCACCAAAGTAACATGGCAGGCAAGCACAGGGAGCAGCAGTCAATCCTGCATTCTTGAAATGACTACAAATACGTAGAAAGTGGTCGGAGCGAGTTGTCAAGATTTTTCTTATGTTTCCCAGTTCAAAATATAACAGTCGCCATGGAACAGTGGCGAAAACAACACCAAGCATTTGCTGTGAAAGCGGGTTACCAAATAACTCGTTTTCCTACTAATTTCAAATTCCTAAGATTGTTGAAAGTCGAGGGTAGGAAGAAGCCCGCGTAGGTCAGGACGTCAGCTGAGTGGAATTATTTTTGTTATATGTGTCAGATTTGCACCGTTACAAAATTCAAGTAGGTCAGGCATTGAACGATAACGATTTTGCTGCACAACGGCAATCCAGCGAAACATTTTTGAGCATGGTTAAAGAAAATGAGGAGCTTATTCAAACCTCTCAACGACGAAGTACATTTCAATCTCTCGGGATTTGTGGACAAACGATACTTTAGATACTGAAGTAATGAAAACTTCATCAATAACCTCTCCACTCCAGGGTAATTTGATGTGCCATATCCTCTTCGGAAATCATAAGCCCATTTTTTCCACAAAGGAATTGTGAACGCAAAACGGTATTCGAAAATGTTAAGGTGAGTCTTTATTCCTCAACTTCTTCAACATGCAGTGATTAATCAAACCTTATTTTAATAAGACGAAGCCACAATCCATACAGTTGGTGTTAGGATGAATATTGTTGAGTGTGATATCCCAAAATGGATTGATGCCTTGGCTTGGATTTCTTCTTGTTGGGATTCCTGGAGAGTAATGTGTAGGAAGAGCTTCGTATAGTTAAAGAACTCAAGAAAAGAATACGATTGACAATCCTGGAATTCCTCAGCGCATATTTCATGACGTGATGGATAATTTCAGATATCGCCTGCAAAAATGTATTAATCGGTGTGTAGTAAGAATTGTCCAGTAATGGTTAGGTTCGGTTCAAATCTGCGGTTCAAATTGTTTATAAAATTTTGACTTTGTGTGATAAATATGCCAGTCTAAGACAATAGTTTGTACCTACTTACAAGGATTTTCTAAACGATTTGGAACAAATTAATCACCTATTTGCTGCAATGGTATATTGTTAATGCATGTTTATAATAATACTTGATCTAATAAATTTTAAACTAACTAGTACAATTAAACTAGTACAACTTTTGTTGATGTTTGTGTTTAAGCGCCATGTAAAAATGATGGTGATGATCATCGTTTTCTCCCAACACCATGAATTTCAGAGGATCAATGAGAATTATCGCTTAGCCACCGTATTCGTCAGATTTAGCTCCCTGTTACATTTTTCTTTAATCGATATTCAAAAATCTGCTTCGAGAATTGCGCCATTAAGCTATAAAAAGTATTTGGTGAAAGGTACCGTAGGCCATTCCAACCATTCCGTTTTTCTATTTGTATTTTTGATATATCAGTTGATTTTTTCGACTGTTGATAATTGTGAATACATCTTGTTTTTACATTTTTACACTTTTTCATTTTCGATTTAACGTAAAACTTTATACATCGTTCGTTAAAATGTGATGTATACTAGATATTTCTAAACAGATACACCTTGTATACATTTACATTATATTAATCGTTGAGGTATTCAATTAATTTCAAATAAAACACTGTCTTTGTATTCTTCAGAGAAGGTTTTAGACATTTATATATTAATAGTGAGGAAATTTGAATCTCATACGGATTGCGAAGCTAAGGGTTGTTTATTTCGAATTTTTAATTGTTTTTATTTAAAAAAATGCATATAACACTGAATACAACTGAAAAATTTTACATAGAGCGGATAATGTTCTTATATTCACTCACTCGCGCACCCTTTAGTCATACCATAAAAGCAACCAATAAATCCCTGAATACAATAGGTGGAAAATTTTTTTCAATTCCCCACCCCATGAGAGAGAAACTTTTATTGTTATAGGTAGGAATTGAATACATTAGCCAAATTGCCTTTCTCCCTTGTTAGATACCGTACCTATTCACCTGAAAAAAACTCTATATCATTGACGTAGATATTTTAATTTTAGAAGGATTGTGATTATAAGTAATAAATATGCAGGATATTCCGGGATGCGAAAAATTCAGGAGTGAATAGATGAGGTGAAAATAATGCTGTGACATAAAAAAAATTTCTCATACTAAACTACGATTCTGAGTTATAGGCATTTAAAGTTGTGAAATCAGAACTTATATTTAAGTATTCGAAGGTTGTAATAAATAATTCTACACATCTGTACTTGCCATCGAACCGTTCGCCATAAAGAGACATTTTGAAGAAAATTATCATAAATTGTGTTTATTCATTCAATCTACTTACGTTCCTTATTGAACTGGATACTTTCGAAACATAGCGCCGTAATTCTTTATCATCCATCTAACTAATTTTGGAATGGGCATTTGACTTCAAAATCATTATGCAATGCCCAAGGCCACTCATTTTTATCCAAAACTTTTCTACAATTTTTAAACTCATATTCTCCGAAATCTACAGCAACAATCATCTGAATTGTTTAGACAATATTTCTTTGAACAACTCGTGACACAAAAATTTATACGAGGTTAGTCCCGGAAGTACCCGGCAAGATCTAGAGATGGCTTGCATTAGAAAGATTTCAGTGAATTTGTAAACATGGAAAAAATTGGTCGACGTTATGTGATACAACACTTTTATTTGAAAGGTTTGGATAAAACGTGGGACATCAATTCAAAAGCGAACAATCAAAACAATCGGCTGAAAAGGAATAACCGGTTTCAAAGAAGGCAAAGACTGTTTTCCATCTGCAGGCAAGACCATGACGTCGGTATTGGATAAGAGAAAGCTGTGTGCAAGATGTGTGCCACGTTTGCTCACCATGGAACAAAAACTACATCGAGAAGATGTTTCCATCAAGTGTTTGACAATGTCTCACAAAAATAAAGTCGGAATTTTGCGACGTCTTATAACCATAGATGAAACGAGGGTCTATCAGTTCACATGGACTGAAAAAGGAGAGCCGGATCCAAAAAAGGCAAAGACCGTTAAACGTACTGGTCGTGGCGTCGGTTTTTTGGGATGTTCGTGGGATAATTTCCATTGACTATCTTGGAAACCGAAAAACTATTAACTGCGAGAGTTTTGCGAACTTATTGTAACGTTTGAACGAAGAAATCAAGTTAAAACGACCACATTTAGCTAAGAAGAAAGTGTTATAGCAATAGCACAAATTAATGAACTGAATTGCTACCTCATGTACCCTTTTCGCCAGATTTAGGCCCCTCGGATTATTTTCCGTTCCGAGACTTGAAAAAATAGCTCGGTAGTCGAAGATTTTCCAACAATAAAGAGGTTATTTCGGCAATTAATGATGCAAACAAAATTGATAAGGATATCAAGCTATCAATAATAAAATTTTTGTGTTTTATTTGTTGGACCTGGTATATCTGGAACCATTCTTATATACTAATCTCAACACAGTAAAATACGCCTGTTATTGATTAGTTCATACGCTTAAATGATACGAATCAAAAACAAAGTAACTCAAGCTATCCAAAAACTTACTACAACAGATTAATGAAGTAGCAAAGAATCGAAAAGAGTGGATAAGATCCCAATACTTTGACGCTCGAAAAGGTGTAAAAAGTTCTAGAGAAGAAGAAGACAAAAGCAAGTTATGAGTGAACATTATCAACCAAAATTGGCAGCAACAGAAGTTAAATTTTGTAAACTAGAGTTATATAATTCAATAGGTGATGAATTTATGGTTTTATATCAAATTGTCTTCTCTTTGAAAGTTAAAAAACATATCTTTTGTATATCAGTTTTCTATATAACAATCATAATTTTGTTATTTCAAAATTCATCCTTCACCTTGTTTCTTCTGATTTTTCATGTAGGTTTTTTGAAACTTTGATGAATTCTTAGCAAATAATATCAGTATCTGAAGTTAAAATTCAGAAAACGAAGCGGAAGTAGATCCCCTAAAGCCACACCTCTGTTTAAAATGTTTCCAATCTCGCGAAACGCTATTTACCGACTCGCTGAAATCCTACCATAAAGAATTTTTCAAACTGAATCCGAATGTTTATAATGTGTATGTCTTCCACCTGTTCTTTGCGGTTTTTTACCGAAATTGCTCAAATTGCTCTCCAGGGGTAGTAGAGGGTGCTACGAATACCACCTTCTACAGATTTTCATTTTTATTTTACGATTAAATGGAGATTATTATTGCATTTTTTCACAAAGAGATATTGGTTTTGTATCGTTAAAATGATATATTCAATTACATTTTGGAGAAGGGGGATAACCAGAATAGATATTAAAACATAAATTCTCCAGAAAAGAATCGAAATTAGTATAGAAAAAGATCCAGGTTAGTAGATGATATATAGATATGAAATTTTGTGACTAAAACATAAATAAAATGATTTTAATGATAAAGGAGGAGACGTCTTAGATATTCTCCAGACGATAACTGTAGAAGAAACTGATGACTCCGAATAGCTAAAGAAGAGGTTGGGCAAACGATATGGTAACACCTGTACCAATCTCAGCTGAAGAACCGAAGGGAGAAGCGTGACAAAACTCTTCAAAAATATGAAGTAGACATTGCCCGATTTGTCCGATTCGCTTATCCATCTGCACCAGAGAACATAATGGAATCTTAGAACATCCAAGCATCCATTGATGGTTAATATGATATGCAGAGGATGCCTTGTTTAACCCATCCAAAACCTTTGACTGCTGCTGTGATACGTTACAGCCACGTCTTCGGGATATAATGAGACAAAAGTCATACAAGAAGAAAATGACGATAACAAATGAAACCAGATCGTTAACAGTACAACCACTTTCGAAAGAATTGCTTCAAATATCTCTGGGCCATTTCCGAAGACAGAAAGTGGTGGTAAACACATTCTAGTTGTAATAGATTATTAAAATGTGGGTGTAAATTCACGCGATCCTGTACACAACTGTCGCGGAGGTAAGGTGGAGTCAGCAACGATCAAATTTCGAAAGGCTTGTGTTCCTGGATCTGGATCTGTGTTCAACTGGGAAAGAAGAGAGCCATCACATCCATAAGATAGAATGGTCGCGAGAATGAGCAGGATCACTAGCAAATATCTGTCCAAAGTAGTTTCTAGTCACAAAAGAGATTGGGACCAGAGAAAATCATATTTGGACGTCAAGTGAAGCTTCCTTGTGACCTATAATTTGGGTATTTGGGTAGAAATGAGTCCAGTTGCCGGTTTAAACATCCACTCCTGTCCATTTTGAAATTTGGTAGCCGTGCTGGTAGAAATTTCCAAGGACAACAAACCTTTAAATTGTTTTGATACATTATTTACAGTAGGTTATGGTCGTTTATATAAAATAAATGTTTAGGAAGGCCTTTTTGTTTGTTTATATTCTGGAACCGAATTATCGAGAAATCCGATTTGTATAAAGGATCTTATTTAGTGTTTAGTAATAAGTTTTAGTGCATAGTTTAATAAATAGTGACTAGTTTAGTGTATTTAGTGTAAATGTATAAATTGATTTAGAATGGGGGGCAATTCACCTCTATACTAAGTTGGTTCACTAAGGAGTTATATATAGGGCATCAAAATTTCTAAAAAGAAAATCATCTCTGCAACATTTTCACTCACAAATAACAAATTTGATACACTGTTAAGACCATTTAGTAATGGTAAGTAGAGGATGGCCATTCTGGAGAGAGGGCACCATCATAAAAAGACAAGTTTACTCAATTTATTCAGTTCCTACTCAAGAAATTAGCTAACCTCACATCTTATGGTGACCATATCAATATTAACCCTTCTAAAGTAAAGTTGGGGTTGGATCTGACTCAGCGTCAGTTTTTTATGAACAGCAATCGCGCAATAGCTTTGAAGGTCTCTGCAGATATACTATGAGTCATACTTATTTCTCATTTTACCAGAGTGAGTTGTCCAAAAAGTCACTTCCTAGTAACTTACTTTCGACCTTCCCCAGTTAGTTGAATCTTGAAAATATTGTTTAATTTTTTGATCTTATTCATCTGAACTACTATGGGGATAAAAAAGTATATTTCAACTCCAGAAGAAGCTTTAGAAGAGATGCGACGTTAGCAAGAGGAATTCCAAATTGATTTCTAATGAATCGAATTCCGATTATGAAGATTGCGTTCTAATTAATATAGAATATGAGTTACTAACTACTTCATAAGAACCAAAAGTTTCGAGTTCCAAAAATTTTGTTCTTCATTTACCAGAACCGAAAGAAAAAGCACGAGGAATCAGATGTGAATTGGAACTTTTTTTGTTATTTATAAGCAAATAAATCATTGTTCATCAAGCAAATGAAGAAATAATATTGAAATCAAACCCTCAAAAAAAGTTATTTCTGAAAGTACTGGGTCGAATCCGATCTCACCATGTTCGAGTCTGAATTGACCTTAACCAAGGAGGGTTAAAAATGTTTTGAATGGATAGATGAACTTTACAATCGTATTAAACAATCTAGTTAGTGAAAACATAAGAGATTTCCAATATTAATACGGTCACTATGAAATGTTAGGTTAGGTTAGCTTATTATATAATAACTTGAAGCAGAAAAACCCACAACTTTTCACTATAGATTAACTAAGTTGAGTACTTGGTTTTTGTTTTGTTTTAAATGGCATAATTTTCATACATGACTCCGCTACTGGAACGGTTTCAGGTTAAACGGTAGCCGAAGCTACGTAACATCCTTCAGGTCTGCCAACGCTATTTATCACACCTTTCTAGACACAGCATGGTCTTAATCACTGCTAGAGAAATATGGAATTCAACTGATTTAAGGATTCTAGTGACTAATTGGCTCACGGTACACAATTTAGAAACCAACAAAAGATCAAAGGAAACCGTTTTAGAAAATAATTAGTTGAATTATGTACCGATAATCTAAAAATAATAGGATTCGATTACATCGTATCTTATATAGTTTGGTATATTTTGAATTAAATAAAGCATGTCAAATTTACTTACACTGAAAGCTAAAGTACATTGAAAACGAGAACATTTACTGCTACATATTAACATTTATTTGTAAGGGTTCTTTGGAGTTTTCATAAACTGAGACGGATAAATGTTATACCACATGGCTAAATCATTGAAACTGAATATTATTTAAGCCAACTAAATCACACCTTCAACATTAAGGCTATCAACTTCGACAGAATCGTTGAATGTCAATCCCCTTTCTGGAGTAAGATTGACTATCATCAGTTTAGTTACTTATCCTTCCTGCATTTCCTTATCCATGCCATTTTTCTGTTGTTTCTTACTTTGAGATACCCATACATTAATGTTATCTCTCGTTCCAGCAGTATTTTCCCGAAATCCGCTATAGAAATTTCATTTATTTTCAAGAATTACTTTTTTTTACGTTTCTTGCATTATTTTTGATGTATGTCAAGTTTCATCACAACTTTGTAACTTTCTTTGTTGTTTTGTTTGTTTTGCGAAGCTACATCCTAATCTATCCAGCTTGGTCGTGGTCTTCTTCGTCTCCTTTTCCCTTGTGGTGTCCGCTTGTTTAAGTATTTTGTTGTCTGACATTCTGAAAGAATGTTTCCGTTTTTTGTACCTTCATACACAGTTTTTGCAAACGTTTCTTGTACATTCAGCACATGCAGATTAGTCACACTTCATACATTTATATTCTGCCTTCCTATTCTTTTGGTAATGGCAAAATCGGAAATTTACTCTGCGTTGAAGTTTATCTGCTCGAGATGCGATGGAAGAAACATCTTCCATCTTGACGTGGGTTTGAAGCACCACTATCATTATTTGTTCTAATTTTAGTTGACCTGCTTCTGAATTATGTTACAGATGGAGTATCGGTCATAATAACCCACTAGGTTTCTGCATGGTCGCAATGAACCAACTCAAGCTGTCACAGAATGACAGCTCGCTGGCACCGACCATATCCGTCAAATGACGGATGTTCCGGTCAGAGGGTTAACATCAAAAACCACAAAACTTTATTGGCGTTGCATAACCTCTTATTATTAACGAGTTTCAATATATTTTGCTATATGAACAATACGTATGAGTGATTCGAGAATTGTAGAAAATGAATATCGGGAATTAAAACCAAATTTCCAGTTCTTATTTATAATATTTATAACATCTGAAATTATAATTAACACGCTTTTATAAGCTTCACATGCATGTGGGTTTTTGAGTTTGTTTGTGACTCTTCTTTGTACCAATAGCAAGTGGCTTGTTAATGTTAGTATATCCCACCACTTTGATTGCGTTCGTCAGCCGAGCGGATTAAGGCGTCAACCTCCGGGTACGCAGATCGTGGGTTCATATCCCGTTTTTTCAGCAAATTTTACGACTGTTTGCTATCTGTTGTTTTTACTATACTAATGATTAGATCTTGAAGAAAAATTTTATTTTTGACAATAAATCGAAGTAAAAAGTGAAAAATAAATATTGTTTAAACAAACTAAAAAGCGCGTTTTTGAAGCGAATCAAACTAAAAAGTGTTTTTTAGTTTTTTTAAACGATATTTGTTGTATATCTTTGCGTATACTTAGCTCAGATCTGTCACTGGAAACATACCTAAATTCCTTTGGTTAAAACGACCACTGTGAGAATAAAATTAATCACTTCACGTTCTGAACCACATGCTCGACTGAAATTCTGACAAATCTATTTTCTTGGCAAATTCAAATAGGTAATTCGAAATTGTGAAATTACATGCTATTATATATGAATAATTTTGTGGCAGGATACCAAAAAGGTGGATGTGATGATTTATGAAAAGGTGAGAGACTGATGTTTGTTAAATTTAATTAAGTGAAGTTAGGTGGAATATAAATTATTGCAGATTAAATTAAACCAAACATTTTAACACAATAATATGTAATTGTGGATTGTGCTTTCTCTAAACTTTTAATAAAGATATATGTAATTATATACAGTTACCCCTCAGATAAAGAGGACTTCCATGATTAACTTTCATAACAATAACATAAAAATTTCCAAATAAGTAGTGCTTTTAAAGAGTTCTTATCCTCAGATAGATATAAGGCTCAGAAATTCGACTTTGCTAATAAAAAATAGTCGTATGAAGCCAGATCAGGGCTATTTTGAGGCTGTTAAATCTCTTTAAAGCCACCATCGTGTACAATCGTGTAAGATCCTCAGAAAACTTGGTTTCTGGAGTAGTTAGCGACTCGGGATCTCCAAATTTCAATTGTTAAAAACGGTAGACACAAGTCAACGTAAACAGCCTCCATTCCGTTTTGATATTTGTTAATATGAATACTTCTTAGGTAAAAAATTTTATAACAGCGCGAAACCCAATTTGAGACATTTTCCAAAAATACTTGACTTGGGGGTTGTTCGAACTCTACTATAAGAAAATGGACCGCAATACGTATGAAGACCAAAACATTTTAGTAGAAAAAAAACAGGCTAAGAGTAGACTTAGATAATAATCTTTATATAAATGACTTGGATAAAAACCTTTGGAAATATTGGTATCATAATTTGAAATAAAATTTCAGAAACGTTTAAATATAATTATATAATTATTAAGTGAATGGTAGACAGAGAATTGCTTTTGAAAACGTCTCAATCAGTTATTTAGGCAATCAGGAATGTGACATCTACATTAAGAACTATCTAATAATAGTTACCAATGCTGGTATTTTACCATCAAATATCAGAAGAGGCGACCTTGTTATATCTGATAAACGTCTCTAAAATTCTTTTTGGCCACTCCCTTAATTATAAGTTTTATGCCACTGGTGAAGTTACTCCGGTCAATGCTACAGAGGAAAATAATTAATTACAAGAACTTATAAGCAAAAGTCAAATATGTGATGAATCAGACCAAAAATCCTCTTGGCAAAAATTATGTACTTGATGATAAATCCGGCCACTCTCAACTATCGAAAATTTTAACGACAAAAAGCTAAATACGACGTTACAAACCTAATTTTTAATTGAAATTACTCTGGCAAGCATATCCGAGCATTTTTTTTTGCTTCTGCAAATATAGCACTACAATATAGGATTTAGATTGATAACCCCTATGGATTATACCAAAAAATAAACACCCTTCCGGGGACCTATAGATTATGACTCAATGTAGAACTAGAATATTACCAAGATAATGTAAATAATAGAAATTATGTAAAAATCACTTGTCCTGAATAGTTTATTATTTGTTACAGCTAGAAATAATATATTACATAACGAGTTTGGAAAATGATACATTTCGCACTATTTACTTACTGTACGAGTGCGAAATACACTTTCCAACGAATTGTGTACACTATTTTTCCTACGAAAACGTAAGAAATTCTTCAAAACAAACGTATTTTTTTTTTATAAGAAAGTCAATTAAACAATATCACACGTGTGCTGTAAAGTTAAGAAATATTTTTTATTTCGTAGTATTAGAGATGGCAAAAACAAAGATAATGATTATGAAATATTTTATAACTAAAGAACATTAAAAGAACCAATTTTTTGTAACTATATTAGATACCTAGCAAGAACTAAATAACTATTAATGTTTTTTGTTTTACTTTGTTTCTGAGACGTTATAAAAGTTGAATGTAAGGTTGTTATTATAACAATTACTTGATTGCAGTTGATTTGTAAATCATATTTTGTACTTCTTCTTGATTTTGGCCTTTTGCCTTTCGGCATCCAACCAGATTCATATTGTATTAGCGTATTCCATCTATCGTTCCAGACCATATATAACATAAGAAAAAGAAGCATTCTAATACATGTATGTTTTGTTATTTTTTAGTAAATGTGTGAAATAAACTACTTTCTTAGGTAAAAATGAGTGTGCGATCCATCATTTTCATAAGTGGTCGTAGGAAAAGTTATTTAAGTAACTGTTTAGAAAATAATTGTATTTTATCCAATTATATTTTAATTCACTACTTAAGTCTCCATCAAAATTATCTAGATATTTCAACTAAAAAAAAAAACATTTATTTTCTAGTTGAAACATGAGTTGAAAGTTATATTTAAATAAAACTCTTGATTTAATAGTTTACAACGGCGCCGTGGCTTAGTTGGTTAAAGCGCCTGTCTAGTAAACAGGAGATCGCGAGTTCGAATCTCGCCGGGGCCTATGCGTGTTAATTTTTCTTTTTTAATTTTACAAATTAAATTTTTACATTTTTACATTAAAGCAAAATGAAAAATCCAAAAATTTTAAAAATAAATGCCAATATTTTTCTGCACAGCTGTCAAAACTAATATTAAACGAAGATCACTACGAAAGAGCCAAGAATTTCTAAAAATGTTGATATATTCATATAGCAAAAGATTTTTCAACAGTCGAAAGGTTAATTATATAAATAACAAAGTAAACATGAAACTAGTCAGTTATATAATTAGAGTTTGAGGGCCAGCGACTAATAGTTTATATTATTAAGTACGAAAATACATTTTTGTTTATATAGTGTTAATGAAGTATTTTCAATGAAACAGCGTACTCGTAAGTATTGACGTTCCGAACTAGTACAAGAAATCACAACTAAGAGGATACACTACATCTGACGATTTTTGATCTGTTGAAATAAGGATGCGCCAACGCGGAATGGGCATATTTCAGGTAAACGAAAAGGTAGTCCAAGTACATAATACAACTCGTAACGGATTCATCAAAAGTAGTACCTGGAAATTAGTATCTAATCCACGTAAAAATGGTAAATCCAAAAATTCTAGCCAGATATTTCTAAATATTTTAAATCGCGTTTTATCGTTAGGTAGGTACGGTTTCAATAGAAAAATGAATTTATAAAATTTGCCGAAGTTGTAACTCATAAAATTCCATATAACATAATTATGCATACTTGCAATTAGTTAAAATTCACCCTCAATGTTGCCACCACCCTCAAGTTAATTTAGACTGCATTAATTTCTGTCACGAGTTGGCGCAGGCTCTTTAAATCCCGAGCTGCATAATCTCCAATCACGAGTAGTCTAATCTTCATGATAACCACGGTCACGAGTTGAAAATGACAGGGACATAAGTGTCAACTTCCACCAATTATAAAATCGTACTTAAAAACGAAGTTGTACTGATGTTCGACACATATCTGAGAGAGAAAATTTGGTGAGGAAATTAGCTTCCAAAATCGCAAAATTTACTATTAAAACGAGATATTGGTGAATTTCTACTAATATCACAAGTAGAGTTTTGTCAAGGTTCTTAAAGTTGAAGAAGAAATTGATTAAAACAAACAAGTTGATTAAAATTCAGAGAAGAAGTCAGCACGAGACTTCGCCGTCCTAGGAAGAGTACTTGAGAATTGGTTATTGAAGACTTTACTAATTGTTATATTAGACATTCAGACATTTTTCTTCTGCTTTCATATTTGTTTCACAACGAAAGCACTCAAATTCTATTCATCAAGGTGGTATGTAATAAGTAGTATGTAATTATTGAAAGTTTTTTAAGGACCTGCACGTTTATTAAAAGAAGAAGACATCATATTATAAATTTCCATATAAATTTTACTTCAAGATCACACTAAGCGACTTTGAACTAAGGTAAATTTACTTAAATTATGATGTAAAGGATGTGTGTTGAACAAGTATAAAAACAGTGTTTTTAAAGGCATGACCAAATAAGGCAAATTTGAATATTTGATCAGGAGAACATATTATTGAGTAGAACACTTGTTGCATCAACTCGAACTGACTTAAAATTTTTACAATTCATTATCAATATTCAATTAAATATACACAAAGTTATCATTATTTATTTATTCAGTAGAAATTTCACATAATTTAGTCCATTACGTGATAGAAAGGATTATCAGGAACATAGGAATGTAAAGAATTATTTATTTGGACGTAAAAAACATTAGTTTATTTATATAGGAGCCAATTCTTATTTTTTAAATTCATTATTTGAGAATTGAAATCTTCAATATTTTACATATCATTTATTGTAAAAAGAAATTGTTCCAAAGAAAATGACTATATCAGAAAATATATATTCTTCACCCTGTACATGGTACTTCTCGTGAATAAAGGGTAGTTATAAGGAACTCATATTATTTAAAAAAAAATGATGAAAATATTGGTGATAACTCAAATTTTTTCTGTTTGAATTTGCTTTATATTATATCATACAAATAAATAATTATTATTATTTCACACACTATATATAGGAAATTATTATTGATTCCAGCTACATCCTATATTTTTAAACAAATTTATTATAATATTAACAATTATTTTCTGCTTGTTCGATTGAACCATTGTATTTGAAATGGAAGTTGAAGAAGAAGAGATCCACGTCAATAAATAAAGCCTTTTGGGTTCAAAGGGTATGCTTCAAAACAAAAAATGATACTAGGAGCGCATAATATTGGAGAAAGTACCAGGTACACGTGTGAATACTATGAATCGATGAATGGTACTCGAGTAGTTACGTATTTGGTATACCTATTTTTTGATTTATGATTTATGCTCGCTATAAATTTGAATACAAATGTAGAAAATAAAGAAATGAATTTAACAGATTTATCTTAGTCTTAAGTATTCAGTTATCTTAAAAGGGATTTTCTCTCCAGTTGTTGTAGTATTTACATTGTTGTCAGATCTTTTGTTATTGATAAAAGTGCTGATAAAAGCGGTTTTTTTGACAAAAATCGAGATTTTTTTGTTTTTTCTTGGTTTTTATTTGTGTTTCTTTATTCTAGCTGAAAATATACGACATTTCAACAGCTGTTAGTCTGTTATACCTTTAATTTCTTATTATGTACTTCCAATATTAAACATATGAAATTCCTACGGCCATATCTGAATTTCATGCTATAGGAAAAGCGAAAATCTCCAAATTGAAGAAGCCTTCTATGCTCCAACAACAGAGAAAGAGATATGCCCCAATTTCTGGAGACATTCTAAAAGAAAAAAATCAAATTTTTCACCAACAAATTACGCACAAAGATGATTTTCGCGTTAATGTTTAGCATTGAGGAATTATCTACTGAGAAGGCAGCAATTTATAGTTTTATTACAAATCTAAATGAAAAAATCACTGAACTGCCAGCGAAAACATTTTTAACATCGGATGAGCATCTGGTCGAAAAATCCAAGAAGAAGAATTACGTTAATAGTATGTGCGCAAAAGGTTCTGGAAGTCCTATGCTAAAACTGCTAGTTGTGGGTAAATCCAAAAATCTCCGAGCATTCAAATCACCAAAAAATTGAAAACCTTCCAGTTGTTTATAAAAACTGCCGATAAAAGCCCTTTTACATCCAGATAACGCTCCTGGATATCCAAATATGCATGACTTAAAAGTTGGAAATTGGCTACATACAGGTAATTCTTTTTTGGATGATCGGACATAGTTTCGAAAGTTTTAGGTTACGTATTTGCCAAAAAACTCAATCGTTATTCTCATGCGATGTTTGGTGGGTTTGGACCAATACTGTTGACGAGTATTCTTCCTGTTTTGGCTATTTCTGTAGCCTCTTTCCATGTTAAGTTGATCTGTTATAATTTTTTCTCGATAATTTTTCTCCTTGTTTTCACAGATCTGTCCTCTTCTTGTTTTGCCTTTGGTATTATAATTTAATGTTTGTATGGTTAAGTTTTTTGTTATCCATCTTCATTTTTCATAATCTAAAATAATTTTTTCTTCTTTAATTTTTATATTTTTGGTGTTTAGGATGGGTTGAAAAAGCCCGTCGTCCTATGTATGATTTATTGCGCGATACGCTTTTTATTTAAACCATTTATGTGACTGGAATCGAGTGAATTGATTTAAAAAATCAATATGTTAGGTCGGTTTCGATTAGGAAATCATAAGTTTGTAGCTGGTAGAAATCTTCTTCAATCTTCAGTAGCGAATGAATCATAATTTTTAGCATACCATTTCTATAATTTGTCGATTGGGCAAAACCGTAAGCTCTAACCGCAGCGGATAAAAGTTAGGTACTTTAAATTCATACCTGTGAAAGTTTAAGAAAAAAAAAAGGAAACAAATAACGAACACAGATTTGTTATCAGTTTTGAGTACTTTCAATTTCGTTTTCCAGATAAGAAATATTGTCTATAACTGTGATGTTACAAACTTATTCCCACTAAATTAACTCACAATTATAAAATAGGATCAAGTTAAGAGTTAGAAACCATCAAACCGAGTACAACTTGAATATGGCAAATTTCATCATCTCTAATCGAGACGTTAGAAGTCACCTCAAAAGATTTTTAGACTTATTTATGCAGATATATGCTGAAACATTAGGTTTCATTTTATACAATGTCCAATCTCTTCTGAGATAAGGTTGTATGTAACCAAAACTTGTCAACGTTGAAGGTACTGCGGGCGATGCCTCCTGAATCTGTTAAATTTCAGAAACGTGGATGACAGTCAAGCCAAAACAACACAAAACTACGCAGGAGTAATTAATTCAATTTCAAGAAAAAAAATTAAAAGACATGTTAATTGGATTTTGCTTCTTTTCAGTTTTTGTTCGATACAGATCATGTGTATTTCATTCCAAGCACCTAGGCCATCACCATATGTTTAAAAAGTAAATTGAAATTGAAAAATCGAATTTCATCGAATCATTTTCATTTTGTATTCATTCAATTAATAATAAATTAATGTGTCGAACTGTATATTAATAAAAATATTTTGCAGTGTATTTTTAAAGTTCCAAGCAAACTAGTTTTTTCTGTGTTGATCTCATTGATGATTGATCATGATGATTTGAAGAATAAAGAAGAAAACATAAAATGATGATCGTCCTCGGTTATCAGGTGAACAGAATCGTGACGCAGGTAGAACAGGTGTTTGGTAAAAGTGAGTACCAGTACGCACGTGGTTAGAATCACGACTAATGTTAGTCAGGTACAAAAAAAGTGGTGGATCTCATGTTTTTTTTACGTTTTTTCATCGTTGTTTGTTTGTTTGTGAATTCGAAATCTACTAATTTAGCCAAAAAATAGATGCAACACGTGAAAATGATGTTGTTCAATCAAATACTTACTTTTGAAACTTTATATTAGGCCTTTCACATTTGACAGTCAGTTGATATCATATGTTTTGGACTAATTTTACCAAGTTTACTTCATTAAATTCGTTGAATTAACTTATGGAGAAGAAGGAATATCGGAAAAGCAATTTTTATATATTTTTGTTTTAGGGCTATTATTGCATGATTAGAGTACCATAATTAAAAGATTTTGTTGATAATGTCAACATTTCTACACAAATAGTAATATTTAACATGAAAAAATTGTAGTCCAAAAATTTTTGAGTAATAAATGAAACAATTTCCGAGATATTTTGAGTCAAAATATAAAAATTGGTTTTGCTTTTTCCTTCAACGCTATTTGGATCAAGCTCTAAGTCGTACCATTTCTTAATATGTTCTTTAGATCGTTTTCTCTATGCTGGTAGTAAATTTTATGTGTATTTCTAACCAGGAAGATTTCGTATAATTGTTCTGTTTAGTTAAGAAAACTATTAACGAGAAAATTGGCAAGTTATAAACATCGTTGTTATGAGATTTCTCCTGAAAAGTTTGTGGAGAATCCACGGTGAAGTTGCAAGCTAAATCGTTTTATTAAAATTTGAAGCATTCTTGGAGTCTAGAGACAACGCTGTTTATTACATAATAAAACTAAATAATCTAAACCAGTTTCTCATTAAATGACTATAAAAGAAATCTATGTAAATATGCCCCTACCACAATAAAAGTGGCTTCTAAATTCATGTGACAAAATTAAGGAGATAATTTTTCAAATGAAATTAAATTTTTTGGAAATATAAAATAATACGGATATTTTTTATATAACCATGATATTGTTACTAAAACGTCAAAGTTGTTCAAAACGTCTTGGAAGTGACCGAATATGTTCAATCTTCTTCTAAATTAAACCACATTAAATCGAATCCGATACAATAATATTAATGGATTCATCCGACGAATAACTTCCCGAAGCCATTTTGAAGGCTGCAAATGAAACTAATTCCGAGCTGTTACCTACCAAATGACTTAAAACCGTTGCCGTCACCGTCATCGTCATCTTTATGCGACCTGCAACCGATGCCATCCTCATCGACGTCATCTACCTTCCAGTTGAAACCAAATAACTTCACTGGACCGGCAATTCTTACTAGTCTACAGAATGCAACAAATTGTGTTTTTAATATTAATATTTATAATAATTAGTAGTTTTTAGTTAAAATTTTGTATATTACAAAATAATATTTTAGTTAAAATTTTGTATGTTATTTGGTTTCAACTGGAAGGTAGATGACGTCGATGAGGATGGCATCGGTTGCAGGTCGCATAAAGATGACGATGACGGTGACGACGTCATTTGGTAGGTTAGGTTTCATTTGCAGCCTTCAAAATGGCTTCGGGAAGTTATTCGTCGGATGAATCCATTAATATTAAGAAGATTGCACTTATTCGGTCACTTCCAAGACGTTTTGAACAACTTACATGGTTATATAAAAAATATCTTTATTATTTTATATTTTCAAAAAATTAAAAATGCTACAAAAAGCTAGAAAAGGTTTAAATTTTATTTGATGGACTATTTCGTAAATATTTATTTACCTGAAGTAACAATAGTTATAATCTCAGAAGTAAAAAACTATCTAATAAGGTCAAAATTTACATAATTTTACTTTCCCGCACTAGTGTGACATTTTCAAAACTAAAATGCGTGTGGGAAAGTGGGTTAAAACGCACGGTCGTAGAAAAAATATATATTTATTCTTTAACGTAATTTTCCTTCAACTTCCTAGCGAGGTTCAATAAGTTCGATACCCTCTTCATTATTGACAAATCTTTGACCACCGAGTAATTTTTTTAAATCTGGGAGCAGAAAATGATCCGAGTGGGCTAAATCTGTCATATAGGTTGTTTGAGGTAGCAATTCAAAATTTAATTCATTAATTTTGGTCGGCCAAATGTGGAGGTTTTTGCTTGATTTCTCCACTCAGACGTTGCAATAATTTCGTCGTTAATAGTTTTTAGTTTTTCAACATAGTCAATGACAATTATCCCACGCCCATTCCAAAAAACAGACGCCATAACCTTGTCAGCAGGTGGAACGGTCTTTGTCTTCTTTGAAGCCTTTTCTCCCTTTTCAGTCCATTGTTTTGTTTCAGATGTGAAGTGATGAACCCACGTTTCATCCATGGTTATGAAAGGCGCAAGAATTTTGCTTTATTTCCGTGAAAAATTGCCAAATATTCCATGGAGCGGCACCCATCTTGCACACAGCTTTCTCTTGTCCAAATTTTCAGTTAATATTTGATGTACTGCAGTTTTTGAAATGCCAACTATGTCTGCTAGCTTACACACTTTCAATCGAACGATCTTCCAACATTTTATGGATTTCTGAAGTTCTCACCTCATTTGGTGCTGGTCTTCGTAGGTCGTACGGCCTCGTTCAAACTCTACTACTCAATATTTTACTGTTGGTAACGAAGGATCACTCTCACCCAGAGTAGAATCTATTTCAGCTTTTATATTGGTTGGGTTAAGATCTTTCCAATGGAAACTTGTATCACATAACGATGACAAATTTTTCCATGTTTACAAATTTACTAATACAGTGGTTTTCTTAAGCAACTTCCGCCATCTCTAGGTCCGTCTAGGTACTTCTGGGAGCATTTTAATGGTTTTGGATTAGAAATTGCTCAGTTAATTTTACTTCCTGTCAACTTTATTTACAATCAATTATTGATTAATGCTTGGTTTATCGACATCAGCCACGGTCATTCTAAACATTCAAAATTATTTATTCGGAATAAATAAATCGGTAAAATACTTCAAGAATAAAAAATTAGGACATTTTTATTATATCGGTTGTCCAAAATTGAAGTAAATCCAGTGTAACCAAAAAATCTAAGGTGGTATGTTATAAAACACCTCAATTAAAATAATAATAGACGGGTTCGAAGATCGAAAGGGATTATACTCAATATATTCATCGTATCTTTATAATAAGAGAAATGAAGCATCACCTGAAACTCAATAAGATTTTATTTTGAGAACGGAAGTGGACGTGAGAGGTTTATGAATAAATAATAGCGATTCTCAACTGTTGTACCAATTTGTTATAAGAACCTATATTTCAAAATAGATTTGTATAGGTAGAAAGAAACACGAACGAAAACCATTAGATATTTATAGAAACATCTTTAAAAAAAGTTATTTCAATTATGAATATACAAACAACAATTTCCTGCTATTTATTTTCTGCCTACGGTCGTGTTTTGTTTTAATTTTATGTTTCTGACGCTACCTGGATTATGTACGTTTGAATGTTCTGATATTTTTAGTTATACGATTATTGCTGGCGTTTCCGTATGCTGTAACATTTTAATCAAAAACTAGTACAGCAAACACGTACCATGTACTAAAACTAATATGTGAAATTGAAGCGATAAACGAATTCCGTAGTGTACACATAATCAAAATTGTTGTTTTCCGCCGATTCAGTACGAAAATTGGGGGGTGTATAATTACAAAACTAAATTTCTATCATAATGTTAGTTATTTTACCATACTCCTCGCAAACGGTTTGACCGATTTTTATGAAATTTTATATGCATATTCAGTAGGTCTGAGAATTGGCCGATATCTATTTTTAATACACCTAAAAGTTAAGGGTGGACAACACTGAACGTTCTCCTAAATTTTTTTTATATTGTAGCGCTAGAAAATGCATACAAACGTAAATTTTCACCTTCCTACGATCAATCCTGATTTTTTATTTGTTAATCATAAATTTTTTTAGCAAGATTTTTATTTTGTCATGACAAAATTCATACTTTTCTCAATTTTTCACCTATTCTACGATCAACCCCTATTTTTCCATCGCGTTTTTTTTAAAATTTATCCGTAGATTCGAAATAAGGTTGCAGGATGGCAATCGACTATAATAATTGTAGTACGATAAATTCTTATTCAGAGTTTATAATTTCAATTTCCTTTAACTATGTTTTTTTTTCTCAATTTAATTCAATAGGTTTCACTTTCTTATAAACACAAGTCTTATGGGCTCCCACCAACAACGGCCATAATCGTATCTGTACATATTGTACTTAACATTTTTTGCAAATAGACTTAAATCAAAACAGAAACGTTTACCACGTGTTTTATTATTGTGACAGGTAAGTAAAATAATACTATAATAAGTCATTGTTTTTCACTAATAAGTATTTAAACTTGATTTATTTATATGTTCTATGTATAGTCAGCAATGTCAACAAAACTCAAAGGGACCAATTTTAGGCGTCAAACAATAAAATCTAGAGTCATGCAAAATAAAAATTCAGATGCGCGTGTGAGCTCGGCGCAGTTACGTGATACATAGCGCAAGAGGTAAGAGACGAAAGAAATTATCAGAGACAATTAAAACGAAGAGTAACGCACAGATTCATAGTCAAAAGACGTAGAGGAATTGACCAACGAAGCCAAGAAGTTCTTCGAGCATTTACAACAGATTTATTTCTAATTGGTCTATGTCAAGTCATGTTTAAAATATGACTTGACATTGACAATTTCCATGATCATATTAATCAATCACTGCCGTTAAAAGTGACAGTTTCAATGAGAGCCGTTACTAGAATTCCCAGTGTCATAACTAGTGGAAACCGGAAATACATTATTAGATGATGACGATCTAGAATCTGCTATGTTGTTAGATTTTTGGTGAATTTTTTGTACCAAGGCAATTCTATAAACAATATAATGGTCAATATAGCTCTCAAATACCATAGGGTACAATGTAGTGTATTCACGGAAATAGTATGGGTAAGTAGCTGTGACTTACAACCATAAAGTACAGTCGATAAACATTTTTCGAAACAATTTCTACAAATAACCGTCGTATCGTCTTGATGGTTCCATTCGTTTTTTAGGATATCACAAAGGTGTGTGATGCTAGCTAGTTGAACACTCCTTTCTGACTTCCCTGTTCAATTTGTCAACAAAATCTCAATCGAGTTGAGGTCGGGCGATTACGACGCCAAAATTATTACTTTTAGTAGATTTTTCCTTTCCAATTCTCTCAAATACTGATTGAGATCGTTATCATGCTAGAAGATGAACTTTCTGCTGAACAAGCGCCAGCCAGAATGTACAGTTGACATTATACATAGATCTAGCATCCGTTACTCCTTTGACCTGCGCACAAAAACTCTTTTTTTAGATCCAAAACCTAAAATTTTGACTTATCTCTCCATAAAGTTTTCTTCATGCATCCTATTTTTATGTTCTTTAGCCTACTGCAGCCTTTTAATTTTATTTTGACGTCTTGAAAGAGGTTTCTCCACTGCGACCCTTCCAAAAAGGCTCCTCTCCATCTCTTTCTCACTGTGAGCTTCTATCTAGACTATGAATATTTATGATTAATGCACTCGCTCCAACTGACAGTTTCTTGGTTTTATCTATTTTAAGACTTAAAAGTCTGAATTTGAGAGAACGAAAAAAAAATTGTATACGAATTTTACAAAAAGATGTCTTGGCCAAAAAGTATAAATCACAGCACGTTTTTGCTTCTCATAGAGCTAACTATAACTAAACTACAATCAAAAACAACGAAGATATAAATCAGAGTTGAAGAATAGCAACCAAATCCGCCGGTACTTGCGAGTTTTGAATTTTCGCACTCACCCTTCAAAATATAAACATTATTTTTAGTTGGTAAGACGCCCTTTCGACCTTCGCTTGACAACACGAAAGAGAAATTTGTTAAAGATTATTATTTTGAAAAAAATGAATGGATTATGGTGTGGGCAAAAATTTTTGACCCGTAGTGTATGTATATAAATAGAAAGTCTGTCTTCAATTTGTAATGATAAAAACTATTAAAAATTTCGAATAATATTTTTTATTAGGAAAAAAATGTTTCAATTTTTGTGATAATGGTGGTGTACCATTGTTAGGTTAGGTAAGGTTTGTGATAATGGTAGTGTACCATGCTTAGGTTATGTTAGGTTTGTGATAATAGTGATGTACCATGGTTATGTTAGGTTAGATTTGTGTTAATGGTGGTGTACAATGGTTAGGTTAGGTTAGGTTTGTGATAATAGTGATGTACCATGGTTAGGTTAGGATAGGTTTGTGATAATGGTGGTGTACCATGGTTAGGTTAGGTTAGATTTGTGATAATGGTGGTGTACTATGGTAAGGCGTAAAAAATGTTATCAATATTTAACCGTTCGGAGTTTAATACCACGTAGTTTTATATGATTTTACTCTACATAAATGAACTTTATTTCTCTTTAGCTAATAGTTGATTCTGATTAATTTATTTCAATTAAATTTTCGTTTTTGCTTATACTATGTCGACTTCAGTATTTCTGCACTCAATAAATTTCTACTTCACAGATGAACAGATACGTCTGTCTGGTGATTTTACTCCAGCTGTTCCTACCTGGTATTAACTAATTAATCAAGAGGTAAAAATATCTAAAGTACCGTGTGTGTTGTAAATAAAATAATTTTAAACAAAGCTCTTGTTGAGGTTGTATATATTCGAAAAAAAAGGAAAATTTTAATTTATCTTGCTTAAATGTCGACACCTATAAAACGTTACAAAAATAGTCGATGTTAATTATTTTGGCACCGACTTGTTGTCTCACTAACTGGTATTAACGTTGTAAACGATATGCCACGCCTCATAAAATACCTGGTGTTTTTTTTTTGTGTATTGCGGTTTGAGGAACATAAATTTAATAAGTAAACACTAACTCGATTCATTCCTAATAGTGTGAATTTACTTAGTTAGAAACGATCCATTTCCTAAAACTAAATGTACTGGGGAGAAACACAAACAAATTCTATATTTACATCGTTAGTAGCGTCATTTCTTAATTTTTTTTGACCATAAGAATAAAGGTAATTTGGAATTATCAACCCTATAATCCACTCATGCAATAATTATGTAAAAGTAAGGAATTCCATTAAAATCTTTTATTATATAATTTCATACAATGAGGATTCGATTTTCAAGCAAAAGCAGGCCTGCAACTGTCAATATAAATTAATTTTAGTACATATTTAATGTATTTGTAGTTGAGAAATGTTGAATTATATTTGGGGACTAATAAATAATCAAAAACTACTAAAAAATCATTTTTATGGAAATACTAGCTGACCCGGCAGACTTAAACAACCTGAACTTTTGTATACAATAAACTTAGAACAAACAAAAGAAATCCTTTCTTTATCAAAGCAAATAAAAAAGTTTGATCTGAATAAAGTTTTATTATTATTATTATTATTATTATTATTATTCAATTAATTACACATATTTTTTCCTGAAAAACTAGCTATTTATGAGGTTTCAATTTGATATTGACAGACACACACAGTTATGATACAGTCAATCGATTTAAACTTTTCTGATAAATTATATTTTTTGTTTTGTTTTGTGGTGCGTAAATAAAAATAAAGATTTCGGTTTGCCGACGTATAATTTTCCATGCCCAAAACAGGGAAACCAGTTGATTCCGCAAACTTCCAACAACTAGCCTTGCGATTTATTTATTGTTATCATAAAAGCCAGACGTACCGGAAATTGTAAACGTTTAAAATCGAATGGTAAATCCGTTGGATTAATCGGTATACGCGAGATCAAAACATTCTCTCCTTTGTATTTTCCGTTTATATTTGTTCCCTTGATGACGTTATTCATCACATTCTTCACAGCCAATCTTGTTCCATTGCACAGTCGAGGTTCAAACCAACCATCCCGGAAGAAAATTCTGATTGTTCGCATTGAGATCTTCGAAATTTTTTTTCCTACGTTATAAACTGCAGAATGTCATATTTTTTACCTTCTTTCCATTTTAGAATTAGGACGTCCTCTATTTTTCTAAAAACATCAACATTGGTCCAATGATTTTTCCATGATATTCTCAGAATCATACGGTCTAGTCTTCGTTCGCAATATGCGTTGAGGATCCAAGCTTCTAAATCATACAAGACGACTGGACATACATATTACTTGAGCCGTGTTCCGTGTTCTGAGTTTCAAGCTGAGATCGCAGCTATAGAAAAGCTTTTTGACCTTCATAAACGATGCTTTATAGCTTTATCTATTCGAAAACGTAATCCACTGACCAGCCAACACTTGTTTCCAGGTAGTCCTCTCGATTATTCTGCAGTTGTTCATTGGGCATCATATTTGGTTTCTTTAACGTTAAGTATCAGACCATATTCTCGATTATACTTGTCGACATTGTTCAACATGTTTTGTAGAGAAGTACGAGGATGATTCCCGAAGTACCTGATGACAGTAGTTGCTTGAAAAATACCACAGCCATCAATAATGAATTTGTGAACTAGATTCTATTCTGGTGAGATTGCTCCTTCTTTATCACTTGTAAAATATTGGGTAGCATAGTTTGAACGAGGCCGTATGACCTGCGGAAACTAACATCGCATTGGTCGACCAAATGTTGAAGAAAATCCACAAAAATTTGAACATGAGAAAGCTGTGCGCAATATATGGAGGGTAAGGCCAGCATTCATCAACATAAATTAGGAAATCTTCACAAAAGTAAAACAAAACTGCATTTGATAAAAAGAACAAAATGCTTTTACATCAAAACAACGTACTTTCGAATTGGTTGACTACCCATGATACTTACAACATCTTTTTCCCAACCTACAAGTTTTACTTGCAGAGGGATATTTTCAAGAGATTGAGACGTTATCGTTTGCCCAAAGGCCTATTTTGAGAAAAAAAATACGGCAACTATTACTTGTAAATATTAAATAAATAAGAGTATTTTCTAAAAAATTATATAGTTCAAAAAATATACTTTGTTAATAAATGAAAATGCTTCTGGAAAATATTTTATTTCTTTAAGTTCTAAAACTTTTCAAACAGCCCTCGTAGCTATGCTCGTCAACTAAATCTATGATTTTCTATATATACAGTTGTAAATATGTTGACGTTCGACGTTCTAATCAATTTATCTTGTATCTACTACTTAAAAAACATACTTTCACTGGAAAACTTTATGTTATAAATATGACAAAAGTTATTAGAGGAGAAGTTATTTGGCTGTCAAATATTGACATGTGAGTCGGGACCTCTTTTTATAAGCTTTTATTCAGTTTATGCAATATTTTGACATACAGTTGTTCTGATTATGGAGCTGGAGGTGGTCATAGGAACTCCATCATTTAATAACGCAATCCAATAGAGTTTGGACTGGTTTGAATCGCCTTGACGAGTATCTTGATTGGCGTGAATATACAACTCCAACAAATCTGAGAAAAAAGCTCGTTCCGTTCGTTATGAATATGGATTACGTCTGATGGATTAGAAGGATAACCAATGCCAAGGTTAGCACGTGGTGAGCTGGATGGTATGAGGTTCTATAAACATTTCAAATATCTACGTTGTACCACAAAGAAACACGCTTTTATTTATAAAATTGGGACGAATTTCTTGAAAATAAAAGGTCTGGAGAAAGCAATTTAATAAACTTTCAACATGTCATTCATTACATTAAATTGTCATCATATCTCTCAGTTTACCAATTAACTTTCTGTCTACCAAACAATTAGAAGCGGCTCTCTCAGTGGAGGTGTATATTTCAAGGCGCCAAGGGGTATTTTTATAGATTCCCGTTGTCCAGAAACGCTATAACATAATAGAGATTTATGTAGGTGATTTCTACGTTATTATTCAATAAATTACCACTCGATATAACAAGGGACTCACATAGACTCCTTAATTAGTGCCTCAAACCTGACACTATTGCCTGCCGGCGAACGGACATTGCCCGTTTACGGCCACTTGATTAGTTTAATTTGTATTCGAGAATCTGGTCAAGTTGACAGTTTCCTTTCAACCCTTATTTATATTAATTCTAGGTCTAACTAAGTTAGATAGAAAACTTCTAGAATACGGGGTGAGGGAGCTCATATTTGATTATTTTTACCGAACGCTACTAAATTGTAAGACAATTTTATTATTTTTTTCAACGAACAATAACTTATTAGAAGTGTTAGTGTAAAGTTTGACGTCAAAAAAGTAAACCAGAGTTACGCTATAAATTAAAAGAAAAAAAATATCCACCTTCATCAAGTACCTGTATTAAAAAGGGTTAAGAGGTAAGCAGATTTACGAAGATATGCTTAATACCCTTGGTGATCAATGTCCTTCGTATGCGACCGTGAGAAATTGGACTGCAAACTTCAAAAGAGGTAAATTTTCCATTGAAGATTGCAGTTCATGACATGATTTTATCAGACCGTCGAATTGGGCTAAAACGGATAACTAAAAGCACTGAATATTTTATAAAAACGCGTTCATCATATAGTTCACGTCAATTTGGACATGAGCAAAATTGCTGCAAAATGGATCCCCAAATGTTTGAATATTGACCAAAAGCGTGCAAGGGTAGAAGGTTCGATCTATTCTCGATTTAAAAACGATGTAGACTTCTTAAACCAAATTGTTACTACAGATGACACTTGAGTGCATATCTACGATCCAGAAACAAAACAACAATCGATGAAATGGCAACACTCTCCAAGACTACTGGAAAAGTTCTTGCTTGATTATTTGGAAAAGGGTGGAACAATAACTGGGGAATACTATTCGACATAACTGACCACTCAACTGAAAAAAAAGTTTCAAAGGTCGTAAATTTTCTTCCAACGAAGAGGTAATAAAAGCTGTGAAGGTCTGGTTTGCAGAGCAAGAAGAAACAATTTTTTTAAAGTTCTAGAAACGTTGCAGGTTTGCTGTAATGAATGTATCCAATTAAGAGGAGAATATGTTGAGTAATAAAATATTTTGACATTGAATTTTTGTTTGGTTCTATAGTAGGCTCAGAATTTTTCAATATATCATCGTAAGTTTCTACAAAATCCTTAATTTTAGAAATCATTTTGTTGTGGGTCATCTAATAATATCCTATATAATCATGGAACAACTTTTCTATCTTTTTTTGAAGCAAACACCTTAGTGAGTTAAAATAATATTAATAATCAAAAGGATATTTTCGTAGTCTCAAAATATTGTAAACTTCAGTTTTTTCTCGTGCTTTTCGTGGCTTCAGATTTTTTTGGTACGGGATCTCCTTTCCAATGATAATCCATGGAATCTTCTTTAGATGTCGGATCATAGTAAAAACTATGGTTTCATCACCTGTTAGACTTCAGTCAGATTACACATTCTTGGTCTCAACGGCACTAATTTTTGTCATATTTAAAAGCTCATGTAGGATCCTGAAAGAATTTTTTTTGGAAAAGCCAATCTGTACTAAAATTCCTTTTGTCCATGAGCTACGGTCATTTAGAACAATTTCTTCCAATAATTGAATATTTTCTGAAGTAGTTATCGTCTGAGGACCTCCTCTGATTTGTGTTGGCGTCAATTCTTTAGTCAAACATTTTATAACAGCTCAAAACTGGGACAGTTTGACAGAGTGGTCGTTCGAGCTGCACTGAAATAAAATCGATCGACGCTGAAAGTTGAAAGTTTGTGTAAAGCATCGCTAACTCCTGCATACATATTTTTGCGAACTCACTAAATTTTTGACACTATAAGTCAAAAATTCTTGTTTCGTACGTAGTTATAGTCAAGTCCTAGAATTTCCTATTGAAATCGAACCAAGTGCTTTATATTTTCTTGTCTTATTATCCAGAATCACTAATCAAACAATAGGTGGTAAGTGAGAAGTTGTAAAATAAGGTTTGACTTCACATTTTATATTATATTTATGTCTGTAAAGACATTTTTATGTCGCGATTTTTGAGCATTTTGTTTCCATAACTTAGAAGTGGCTATAACGACAGTACAGATATTTATCTATGAATAGCCACATTTAACCAGAATTTGGCTACATTTAGAACAATGTTTTACCGAATTTACCCAAGTTTATTTTGCACAAAACGTCTCCTTTTAAAAAAAACAAGAAAATAGGAAAGTAATAATACTAAATCTATGCAAAGGCATAAAGGTTCTAGTCATCATTAAAATTAAACTCCAAACCAAATTGTACAAGCAGTGGACTAAAATAGAATGGTGGTGGAAAGGGCTATTAGAAGTTTTGTTGTGGTATTTGAGACTAGATTTGTTTCTTAAGGACTACAACAAAAATAATTGATTCATAATAACAATTAACAAGTTATAAAATTGTATTGAAACGCCTGCCAAAGCATCTATCTTTATTTTTAGATCGAAATTTCAAAACTTGAGCCAATTTGACATAAAGTTTGACATTTTTAATGGTGAACGTACTTAGAAAATGTTGTAATACGTTTTAGTTTTTTACAGATAGTTGAAGCATTCATCTAGGTAAAAAAAAAATGATTTTCGACGTGGATTAAATCAACTCGCTTCACATTTGGTGATGAAGCACGTCGTCTAACATCAGCTGTGCGTAAACTGATACTGCAAAATCGTCATGTGATATACTGTGAGATTGAAACATATTTGGGCATTAGTTTCCACTCGCATACATTCAATATTGCATCAAAATTCGGCTGTCAAAATGATTTAATCGCGTTGGATACCGCATAGTTTGACAATCACTCAAAAAAAAACGATCGCAAAAGCTTTGTCAAAACATCGAATTGATGGATCATACCTAGTTTGACACTCAATTATTTCTTCTTATTTTCGCAGATCTACACCTGAGAAGCGGTTCAAATCACTACCTCAATCGGGATGGAAAAATTGCTTGAACGCATGCAATATTGATCTTAATGGATAATATTTTGAAAAAAAAAAATGAAGCCATATCAAATTATAAATATTTGTTTTTATTTCTTTAATCTCTAAACTTGATGAACAGGACTTGTATACGAAATATGCGCTTTGGGTTTCCTTAATGATAACATTTATATTATTTAACTTTAGCAAATTGTTACAACTGGCAACAATGTACATATTAGAACGACATCCGTGACCTCCTGCTCGAAGAAACATAACCTAATTAATTGCATTATCAACCATTGTTATTTTTTTGACAACAATGTTTATTAGCGTTCAGAATATGATTTCAACATCATATTGAAAGACAAATACCTGTTATAATCCTCCTGGTGACCTGCTGTTTGAACCTCATTATTCCAATTATACTTGTACAACGCACTCACTAATAACTCACCATCACCACACACGCACTTTTTATAGAATAATTAAATTATTTATCGAGAAGTACTAATTTGATTCTAGTTTATACGACACGAGATTCTGAGTTCGTATAAAACAAAGCACTGCGAGACAACATAAATAATTAATGATTATAAATTTTACTAAAATCCCTTATCAGTTTCGTTTAATGAAGAGTAATGTTGTTTCCACATTCAACCTATATTTATTATTACACGTTGATATTCTATATTGAGGGACTTCATTATCAGTTTTGTTTGTTGCGTAAACTTCAACATATTTTAATGAAGCATCCGTATCAACTTACACCGTGTTTTTCAGAAAAATCAAGGATATAGATAAATTATTATTGGTCATTATTTTAATTAAATCAGTTTCTGCTATCAACGGAATATGAGATTCGAATTAAACAAACTCCTGCTGCGGATATAGTTGTCGACAGAAAAATTCACGCTCAAGATATATTATTTGTAATATAAACAGAAAAATAATATTGGTTGCAGTGCCGTAAATTGTCTTTTCTGCGCCCTGTGCGAGATTCTATAACTGCGCCCTTGATATTATAATTACCCTAGTCAGAGCACCCAATTCGGGGTTATAAAATAAAGCACAAAGACCTTGGTGTTGGTGGACCAATTATCTAATATTGTGAAAGAAAAATCATTCTTTTTCTTTTTACATTTCGAAATCATTTTCAGTTGTTGTCTTTTTTATGTAGAAGGCTGTTTTTAAGTAAGAACTATATTAACTATATTGAACATAAAATGATAATTGAACCATATAACTAAGGCGCTCACCATCTTTAGCTACATAAGGAAAGCGCCCACACAGATATTTGCTCTAAACATCCACTAATAATCAGAGTGTGCGGAGTGCGGATCGGTGACCGCGGGTGGGTGTATCTGCTTAAACTCGCACCGCTTGACTCCGATAAACATTAATTTGTCTAATTTAACAAACGTTTTTGGTGCTAATGACACTGGTTGATAATGTTCACTTACGATTTGTTTTTGTCAAATCTACACCCAATTTTTTAGAGCTCCATCAAACCAACAGCCAAATATTTGGAAAAATTAGAAAAATATATGAATCGAAAGAATTTTCGATGCTCGTTCTGAAAATCCAAACCCCGAATTTTCTCGTTGAGTCGATAAAAAAATATTAATTAAAACCGTGGTCGCAAATTCGGAAAAATATTTTTTATTTCCGGCCCAAAGTGTCCTCTGGAAAAACTAAAAATACCTATCAAATGCTCCTGATTCTCTCGTTTAAAAAAATATTTTCATTTTTGTCGAAAGTCTTAGGGAAACCTGAAAAAAAGAATAACTAATTATTCTTGATGATTCATTGCGCATAGACGAGTTTTTGCGACAAGAGTAGTTCGAAGAGACGTCTAAATAATCTAAATCATTTTTGATGTATTGTACGACTCGTCGTTTCTGAGTTACAGGCATTTAAATTTGCTAAATCAGTACTTTTATTCAAATATATTTTCTAAATTATACATTCGAACGTCATGAAATTTACGGTTTAGGAGATATGTGGATTTTTAGAACGTTGTACGTACCAAGGAATTGTTATTATCTATTGAAAATACTCAAAACACAATCAAACATTTCCAATTAAGCTGTATACTGTCGAGCCTCGTGTTACTTACATAAGGAAAAAATTGAAATGTAGAAATTTCAAGTAGTTAGCCAACAAGTTATTAAATAAAAAAAAAACTATAAAAACTTATCGAAATGCATCCCGGACCACCCTGTAGACTAAAAATATCTATTTTTTCCTCAATCATATTTTTGATATATCTTAAAATAACCCACCACAGATGAGGTTTACCTTATATGGTTCTTATCAGAATTGTACCATAAGATCCTTGTCAAGATTACTTTACATGGTCATCATCAGGATTACCTGGGACTGCTCTAATCACGATAACCTAACATATTCCTGATTAGATTTTCCTTCTGGTTTGTATGGAAGGAAAATATTCACACGAGCACAAATTATTCATAAAAATACTCTATTGATCATAAACACATAAATTTTTTTTTGAATTATTCACATTACAAAAACATCATTGAATATTTTTTTTTCAATTATTTCATTTTTTAATTCATTTTCTTCCCCTTCAAAAAACCGAGATTATGTTACCCATTAACTAGTACAAGGACCGGCTTTATCGGGCAAATTTTCAAGAAGCTCCGGTTTGCGTGAAAATTTATTTAAGGGGTTATTTCTCCAGGACCGTCTGTGAGGGGGTGTCGTTGAATTTTGTTCTGTAATTTATGATTTATTTATGGGAAATCCAATAGCAATATCAGTTTCACCATCAGACTTCAATGACATGGTTAAAAACAATGTATACCTCAAAAATTATGGTTTTCGCCGTTAAAAAAATAGTAAATTACTCATGGTTTCGACAAAATTTCGAATTTGAAGTTAATAGGTGATGAGAATCCTCTAGAATATGATCAATTTTTGGCAAAAATGTTTTTCTCATACTTTACTTGAAGAATTTTCAGAAAATATTATTTCCCATTCTTAACTTTGAAAATTTTGGAAAAATAGCTCCGAAATCGATATTCTCGTATTAAAATACATCATCTACCATTTTTTTTTATTACAATAACCATAACACTTAAATGCTAATCCAATTAGATTTTTAAATTTTCTGTGAAATGTATCCCTCGAAAAATTATATGTTCCACGTGAATGAAATATTAATGTAAAAATATACCCGTCTGTGCGAAGTTGGTGCCAAAATATCTAACTCCTGACCAAAATGTCTTCCGTCAACGGGTCTGCTCAGATTTCCTTGAAAGGTTAGAAAAAGATCTGCTCTGAAAGGAACCCGATTTGAGTCGATGGAAGCGGTAAAGCAAAAAACGGCAGATCTCCTGAAGACCCTCCCCAAAGAAGACTTCCAGCACTGCTTAGATCAATGGAAAAAACGTATGGAAAGGTGTGTGGCGAGGGGATTGGAGTATATTGAAGGGGAGCAATCGAATGTAGAATATTTTTTATAATAAAACCCTTTATCGTAACTAGTCTCGTTATTTAATAGCCAGACTTCGTATTTATGGGAAATCAATTGGGCTGGAAATTATGAAACGAGCTGAATATTTATCGCATACGAGTTTTCAAATAAAGATAACGAGTAACTGAAAAAAGTTAGACAAGTCATTCCAACGATTTTAGGTGAAGAAAAGATATTTGTAGATAATAATTCGCATTAGATTTTTCCAAAACGGCGTTTATAGAAATTATTTATTAAAAATAACACCATAAAATTTTTCGCTCGATAATTTATTATTAGTGAATAAGAAAAAGAATCTTAGGTAATGTTATAAAAAAATTATACCTGCTTTTCCTTGATTATACAAGGCGAGTTTTTGAACTTTGAATTTCAAATTTTGAGACAAAATTCAACATTTTTCAGGGTAGAATGAAAATGGCCGGAAAAACTTTTGTCTCCGATTTTGAGCAAATTGTGCACATGGCGGTTCAATGATATGGACATTCCAAAACAGTTGTCTGTATTATGATGGTAAAATTCGAGAAAATTAGTCATTCCATCAGTAATTTGTTCTAGAACTTAAGCAATTTTTTTCTCTGTAGGCACGAGTGCTTGTTATATTTCCAAAGCAATAGCTCGTTCACCAACATACATTCCTACCGAAATAATTTTGAGATAATACAAAAAATATAATTTTTTAACCACTACACTGGAATATTTTTAAAAAAATTGTCTAATTAGAATAGGAAAATATAAAAACCGTCATCACCTGACTACAATCATCTTGTTCGATTTCAGAATCGTGAACCACGATATTCGCTGGAGTGACGCCTTGTGGCTGTGCCTGGAAGTGTGGAAATTACCTCATTTATTAGGTAAGGGTGTGCGGCCCCTGTATCTGACACCTCTCCTTTGCACCTGCTGCAGACTATTATTGAGTTTCCAACAGAAGATCCTTCCAGGGTCGGATCCCAGGAAATTCGGTGATTGCTTTCTAATTAACTACCATTTCCTTTGATAGTCGACAGTTCTAAAAGGAAGGGATTCGCGGTCGTTTGTCCTTCAACAGAACTCGAAAATAAAACTAAAAGGGAAATTAAATTTTGGACGTGTATTAATTGTTGGTTTTTTCAACATTTTCAATTTACAAATTTACAAATTCAAAAGACGACGAAATTTTTATGGATAGTTTCATCGTTAATTTTAATAATAGTTTCAGTTTCAGTTAATTATTTTGGCACCGACTTGTTGTCTCACTAACTGGTATTAACGTTGTAAACGATATGCCACGCCTCATAAAATACCTGGTGTTTTTTTTAGTGTATTGCGGTTTGAGGAACATAAATTTAATAAGTAAACACTAACTCGATTCATTCCTAATAGTGTGAATTTACTTAGTTAGAAACGATCCATTTCCTAAAACTAAATGTACTGGAGAGAAACACAAACAAATTCTATATTTACATCGTTAGTACCGTCATTTCTTAATTTTTTTTGACCAAAAGAATAAAGGTAATTTGGAATTATCAACCCTATAATCCACTCATGTAATAATTATGTAAAAGTAAGGAATTCCATTAAAATCTTTTATTATATAATTTCATACAATGAGGATTCGATTTTCAAGCAAAAGCAGGCCTGCAACTGTCAATATAAATTAATTTTAGTACATATTTAATGTATTTGTAGTTGAGAAATGTTGAATTATATTTGGGGACTAATAAATAATCAAAAACTACTCAAAAATCATTTTTATGGAAATACTAGCTGACCCGGCAGACTTAAACAACCTGAACTTTTGTATACAATAAACTTAGAACAAACAAAAGAAATCCTTTCTTTATCAAAGCAAATAAAAAAGTTTGATCTGAATAAAGTTTTATTATTATTATTCAATTAATTACACATATTTTTCCTGAAAAACTAGCTATTTATGAGGTTTCAATTTGATATTGACAGACACACACAGTTATGATACAGTCAATCGATTTAAACCTTTCTGATAAATTATATTTTTTGTTTTGTTTTGTGGTGCGTAACAAAAACAGGGAAACTCCAAGTTGATTGCGCAAACTTCCAACGACTAGCCTTGCGATTTATTTATTGTTATCGTAAAAGCCAGACGTACCGGAAATTGTAAACGTTTAAAACCGAATGGTAAATCCGTTGGAATAATCGGTACACGTGAGATCAAGACATTCTCTCCTTTGTATTTTCCCTTTATAATTGTTTCCTTCATCAAGCAACATTTGTGCAAACATTCCAAATATTAAACATTGACAGTTTTCTCAAATAGTACTTGTAATAATAAGAGCAAAAGAAGGGAAAAGAAAGAAGAGACAAAGCAAAAATTGAGTGGTGTAACTGGGGTAAAATAAAAGAAAAAAGAGAGAAGATACAAGCAGCGATCAGAGTGTTTGGTCCAAATAAATTAGAATGAGGACAAAACTTAAAATATATGGAACAAAAATAAGATCCCTCTTTTTAAAACTGCAGAGATAATGACAAAGAAAAATAAATAATAATAATAAAATAATATTGAGTATGAAAAGAAAAATTATACGTAATATTATGAGAGTGTACAAAAGAATGACAATTGACTAAATAGAAGAAATTCCGGGGGAAAAGAATGTGATAAAGATTATAAAAAACCAAGAGTATACTAACTGGGATATACATAGAAAGCTGGACCTGAAACTGAGATAAGAATGATGATATAGAGGACGCAAGGTGGAAGAGGAAGACCGAAGTCGAATTGCTTGGATTAGCTGGAGAAAAAAAGAAGATGTTCCACATAAAGGACGTTCACGTTCATGAACAAGTCGAAAAAGACCTCGTTAAATCAAAGCGCGCAACAGGAAAAATTTAGTATACATCGACGTAATAAAACAGATCCGGCCTCACAGTCTATATCAATGGACGAGTTTGTATTGAATGATATAAGGATGAAGTAGATTGATATGTCTCCATAATTAATTGTCACAATTACTTGCTTCCACAATTGAATTTCGTTTTCGTTCCAATAGATAAAAATATTTACGATGCGTATTCGATATTGTGCGAATTTCATCACGAGTTCACTGACCTGGCTGATAGATATTTTTGGAAACCTGATTCGATCACCTAAAAACAAAGTACAAGATTGTATAGTCCCGACATTTCAAAAACAAACAACTTTTATCCTACAAAAAACTTCAAAGGATTCGTAAATGCAACCAGTAAAAGCTCGTGGTTTAGCAAGACGATCAAATTTATAATTAAAACTGTGAAGTAATTAACTAAAAATTCGGACGTGACATCATTCCTTCATATTTACATACATTAGAAATCGTGTCAATAGAAAACTTTTCATTTTCACTAGTGTTGCTTAACTATAATTAGTTTTTCATATAGATTTACAACAATTAACCAAAAACGTGAAAAGACCTTACATCAAATTGCTGGGTAGACATACGAGAGGTATTTGTGAAGAGGTTTTAATTAACGTAGATAATATCCGACTAGAATTTTTTCCTCATTTCCTTGAAATATCAATAATGACCTTATCAGGTTAAAACAAGGTTAAGTTTATTAGCGCATTAGAATAACCCTATTTAGAATAAACCAATTTTCTATCAGGTTTCCCTGATCAAGTCCTTATAAACAACAGGATCACCTGGAAAGAAAATTATTTCTTAACAGGTTATCCTGAAGAAGGAATCTCTCAGAATCAACTATTTCTTATCAGGATCTGAGGAATTTGTCTCTTTTATTGGTTTAAATCAAGTCGGATAACATTACAACTGTCAAATGTTGTCGATTCTAATAATTTTCTTATTTATTTGAGATTGAAAGTATTATTTGTTCTATGAAACAATAGAAAACCAAGTTCATTTCATCCAAACAATATAGAAAACCTTATAGTGATGAGTGGGTTTCAAATCCATTATATACAAATTTATGTGATGCAAATTCATCGAAAATGTGAAAAGTGACATAACATCACCAATAAAACACAAGATCTATTTCGTCATAGCAAGAACATTGAACCATAATCCTTCCCAATATCCTTGATCATACGAGGTTTGTTTTTTCCATTGGCTGTGAAGAAAGGATTGGTGAATATACAAAAAAGATTTTATAATCATCTAAACGATTAAAGCTTTTGTCATATCTGTATAAAAAAATTATTGGAAGTGAATTATAACGATTTCTATGAGATCCATGTCAGTTTGGAAGCGCCGTACTCCAAGCCGCTGTTTCAATTCGAGGAAAAGATGAAAATCACTTTCGGAATTGTATGGTGGGTGTTCAAAAATGTCCCATCGAAATTGCTGAAAGAGTCGTTGGGTTATAGGAGCGCTGTGGGAACGGGACGTGGTTCAGAACAATCCCAGAAATCAGCATGCTTCTTCGTTTGTTTTGAATAGCTCTTCTTAAACCTCGCCAAGTTTCACAATGTAAATCTGCCTCATGTGTTGTTCTAGGTTGCATAAACTCCACAAGCACCACATCTTTTCGATCCCCAAAAAACAGTGCATCCATTGTTATGATTTTTCACACTGGATTTTTCAAAATCTTGTCCAACAGTATTGTCAAGGTCACGAAACTCCAAATCTTCATCTATTCGTCGAGTTTTATGATTGTCAAATTTTTCAGTACCGATATAGTACAGGGTAGATCTTGAAACTTCGAGTTTTCCTAACCGCTTGGTCAACTTGCTGAACAATGTCGTCTGTAGCGACAGACTTGACCCCTTCATCATGAACATCAATTCGGCCATCACTCATAAAGGTGTCTCTATACATTCGACTCGTTCTTAGATGAATTTCTGCTGCTTTGTTTCCTTCTATCTGCAAGAAACGAATGACGGCCCGCAGTTCACATTTAACCATATTTATGTGACTTCAATTCAAGGAGAAATGGGCTGTTAGAATGATGTTTGTATTTATTATTTTATAGTGCAGAAGGAAATTATAATTTGATCAACACTTACTAAATATGGTTCTTAGCATAAAGTAATTTGACCATAGCCTTAAAGTTTATATATAAGATTATTGAGCTCTATAATAAGAAAATAAACAATAAAGAAATCAAGTTGAATCAATGAAAAAGTTGTTACGTCTTGTACCTCACTGATATATTCTCATTAAAACCATTTATTGACAAACAAAGAGATTGAATTGAGTAATTTATTCGTACTTAGATCAACGTCCATATAATTCATTTTTGAATCAGTTAGATATGATACAGCTTCCATATATTTAAGACAACAAAGGAAATCGATATAACATAAGTAAACAAAAGGTTTAATCGGCTCAATTACCTTAAAAAATTAGTTGACCATTCAATATCACAACGTAAATTTCGCCATGTGTACCCTATATGAATACAACGAAAAAGCATCCCTCACACAATTCGCTCCAGTCACCGACCTTCAATACCTTCCGATCTCCTCAATCCTTTTCCACCCCCCGTACATAGAACGTGATTAATGGCTCGTTTATCAAAGTAATCAGACGCTTTACAATGTATTCTGACTCCCGTGTGACTGCAAATATACACGGAGAAACAGTTTTTTCATAGTAACCATATATTTTTAAAAATTATTACTTTCAGGTTAATTCATCATTTTGATTAGATGCTCAATGATTTATGTTGGAAAGTGAGCTAAGAAAATATGATAGAAATACTATTAAAAATAAAGGAAACTGATGATAAGCTTTAGGATCAATTATGTTAAGAGTCGTAAAGAATAACACAGACCTTAAATTTTTGAGGTCCTTTCCAAAATTTAACATGAGGTAGTTCAAAATAATATAGAGAATTCTTCAGTGAGCGTCGTTTTGAGGTATGATTTCGTGGCTGGTGCAGAATTTCTAGCCTGAAGTTCATTCCATAAATGCTAGATAGATCTATATACGAAACATGCAATATGTGGACGGGCATTGTCCTGTTTTAGGATGAAGTTTTCGCCAGGGAACGGAGTGATTCCCTCCCAAACCATCCAGGAGCCTGCGCTTCCATGTCTTCTGTAGACTCGCCCTATTCTATCGTTACCATGAAAATACACTCTGCTGTCGTCTGAGAAGGCAACGAAGCCCCATTTGTTTGTTAGCAAGTCGTAGGTGGACTGCGATTAATCTAGAAACAGTAGATGACCTTTAGGCTTGATGTTAGCTTCCTTAAGTATTCCTCTGATTCAAAACTACTCTTCGCGTTTCACTGAGTTCTTGTTGTTGAGGGCCTCATTTCTCAGAGATGTGCTGACAATGAATCGGTCATGTGCACATTTTTTTCCGGAACTGCATCTTCGATGAAAGTTATTAGTCTCTTTGTATCGATGGTAAACTCTGGAAATAGCAGGATGATTCATGTTCACCGCACTGGCCACTTATCCTGTACTGTGTTTCGGTTGACATTTGATGACTGACTGATAGTGGTAGGTCAGGTTAGCCCTAATTAGCATTTTTTGCGTTTCTTGGTGTTAACAATTCCTTTAGTAGTGGATTTGGGTAGTTTCGTGGTGTTTAAATAATATTATTACACTGTATTTCACTAAGTTAGAGTTGATACGAATTTCAGTAGCTCATGATGATTTTTTTCTTCGTGTAACTCTTAGTAGGGAAAAAAATAACCGTGTGGTGCACCTTGCCTTCTGTAAGCGCGTGATTTAATCCAACCGAGGGCTGACACCTGAGTATATTGTCCGCCAGGCATTACGCCAAACTAAAACTAAATAGAATCAGAATTGTTCGTTGTTGAGCACTGATGTGACTACTACTCTGGGAGTAGTTAGTAGTTCACGTGGGCACATCTGGCGCGACATAGGTGAACAGTGGCGTGCGTTCTGATCTAAAACACTCGGAGAGGTTCTTTTATGTTCAAATATTGATATGTAATATTTTATTTGCCTTATTCTTTTAGGAATCATCAACAACCACTGTAGTTGATCGGCAACTGCCATAGCATTTCGGTGCATCAACATCTAATAAAGATGTTAGGTTAGTGGGACGAAAGGATAGAGGAGAACCAATAGATAAAAAAAAACTTTAGAACATATCACAACTATAAAAGTCAGCTAACATTATGGACTAAAAATAAATGAAGAGAAAACAAAGTTAATGAGTAGAAAGTAAAAAATTTAAGATGTAAACAAAAGAGAAGAGAAAATATAAGATAGAGAAAAATGCATAGTGATGTGAAATATGGGCTCTAATAAAGATGGAAGAAACAAAACTGTTCACGCGGAAAACGAAGGTCTGAAGAGCTTACCAAGGATAATAGAATTTGTATAACTACCCACTACCCAACTACAAGTTTCATGTAATCCCAAGAAGAAGAAGGTAAAATAAGAGAAAACAGTTTGAAGAATAAATAGTGGGATGCATTATTGAAGGATAGTGTTTGGTTCTGAGGACTGAGGACTGAGGACTGAGGACTGAGGACTGAGGACTGAGGACTGAGGACTGAGGACTGAGGACTGAGGACTGAGGACTGAGGACTGAGGACTGAGGACTGAGGACTGAGGACTGAGGACTGAGGACTGAGGACTGAGGACTGAGGACTGAGGACTGAGGACTGAGGACTGAGGACTGAGGACTGAGGACTGAGGACTGAGGACTGAGGACTGAGGACTGAGGACTGAGGACTGAGGACTGAGGACTGAGGACTGAGGACTGAGGACTGAGGACTGAGGACTGAGGACTGAGGACTGAGGACTGAGGACTGAGGACTGAGGACTGAGGACTGAGGACTGAGGACTGAGGACTGAGGACTGAGGACTTAATGTTCTTACTGCTATACCAATCAGAATTTTAATATTTGTTTTTCAATTTTTCCGGAAAATAAAGTTTGCTACATGTCTTATTTCCGAAGGGATACTATATGAATATATATGAATTTATAATATTTGGGTACTAAATTAATTTGAAAACGAATGATTCAATTCACATCAACACTTTCAGTAATAATAACGGAAAATTCCAAATCACCTACAGAAGTACACAGCAATTTTAATATTCGGTTCGTAAATAATTCTAAGAATCTGCTCCAATTATTATTACAGTTATTTGTTTATAGATACTATTAATTGCACGTATAGAGTTGAATAAAATCAATTTATAAATTAATGAGAGTAGATAAATGATTAGCATGGAATATTTTTATTTTATTCTTCACAGACTTGAAGTATTGATAATATACTTTCATGAAAAGAAAAAACAAGATTTATAAACCATTATTTCTAAGTACTGTTTGATAATTTGTCCACCTATTGTAACAACCACGTTTATTAGAAGATCACATGCGTTGTGATACGAAATTTCAATTTTTTGTAAAATTGGGCAACATCAAACCTATTAAACATATGATTTATATCATTTAATGACATTTACAGTCCCTCCAATTCTGTTTTTCGTTAGTTTTTATCAAAAATAATATGATATTTCACTAAAAATATTTACAGCATCCACCACTGGTTAGGTGGAAAGTTATCAAGGGTGGAGGAGTAAAATTAAACAGTCCTCTTTGTCTGGATGCATATGTATTGTGTATGTACTACCTCAAGTAACCCTCGTCTGCTGCCATCTGCCAGTCACCGGTGTTTCCCCCCTCACCACTCCACTTTCAATCCAATTTCGAAGTGATCGCAATCTGTCCTCCTGTATACTCTGTATCAAATCGATAATTGTACGAGGTGAGGAAGACGTTGGGGACGACTAAAGATATTTGTATAGGAATATAAAAAAACGCGGTTAAAAAAATGGGCTTGGATTCTAGCATATGAGTAGTGGAAATTCTTTGTAACAACATTTGAGTTTAGGGCTTTTACAGTTTTTATTGCAAGCAAGCTTCTTTAACATGCCTTTATTAGCTGTGCGGTACAGCGGAATTTTGATCTAAATAACGTGAGACTGTGGATAGAGGTTTCATTTCCAGTGCAACAAAGCCTGCACGCCGCAGTATCTGTATCGCAGTCTAGCGTCTTCAGGTGTTTGATGAAGCTACAGCGCCTCGATAGAACTCCTACAGTATTCGTAGATTGTTCTTACTTAGATTAATTCAGCAGATCTACTCTGGTTATAGTTTCCCAAAAGAGTCTCAGCCTGTCTGTCTCAGCTTTTGTAGGTTGTCTCAATAATTGGTTTGCTCCTATCTACCTCCCTTTCCAGTGCTTTTTCCATTGTTCTCTAGCTGATACCCAGAAGGGTTCGGGTCCCATGAAGGGCTTGTTTGCATTCGCTTTATCGAGCTTATCAACTATTTTCAGTTTCCCTCCGCTCCGGTGTGTCCCGGAAACCATTGTAGGGTAATTTTATAATTCTTACCTATCTGGTTTGATTTTTCTAGGCAATATCAAACAATTTTTGATTTTATGGAGCCTAGATCTCTAATGCCTGCTTGACTATCGGATGATAATCTCCTGTTTGTGATAGTTCCTCTCTAGATTGAAATAAAAACATTTTTCAATTGCATAAATTTCTGCTTGAAAAATGATTGGTGCGCTGTCCTGACTTTCAGAGTGTTTAGTTCATAACATCCATAAGAATAATAAATATACCTCTGTGTAGGCCTTAAAAGATAAATAATATATAAGAAAAAACACTATTCGAATCTCATGAATTGAACAGTTCCAAAAACTAACTTCTTCGTTTCCAATTTTGTTTTTCCGTTCTTTTTTTGTTTACAGCTTGTTCTCTGTGAATGTTATTATTGTCCTGGTTCTGCGGTATCATCTCTATTTTCTTCTCCCCTTTCTATTTCGCGGTTTTCTCCGCATTATTAACATCCGATCTCTCAACATTTCCTGGATATTTAAATGTCTAATAGACGTGATTATATACAATCAAGAGCCTTTGGACTCATTTTCTTGTGTTGAATTAAACCACGTTCTAAACATTTTACTATTTTAAACTAAAGTTCATTAAATGTTTTGGCTTTTTTCGTTATTTCTCTTCATTTTTTCCTGTCCTGGATATAAATTCCTCATCCGTGGACTTTTGGTCTTCCTCTTAGCCAGTTTCCTAAGGGCTTCGATTGTGTTATTTTTTTAACTGCATTACTATTTTTGATTCCTCATATTATGTTCTCATCATTTTCTTTCGAAAATGTTAACTTTTTCTTCATCAGATTCATCATTTCTCTTTCATAGGTTACTGTTGTCTTTAGTGCTAATTGCTTTTCCAGGTCCGTTTCGAATTCTATCCGCTCCATAACTTTTTTGATTCTGTTTTTAAGCGTATCTCGATCTTCGTCTTTATGCTTAGGTATACCTTGTGATATTTTCTTTTCCCTTTATTCTTTAGTCTATTTCCAGTTACCCTAACGCCAGCGTCCTCTGTACAGTTTTGTTACTAAGCTTCTACTGAATTAGAACTCTGGACCACATAGAAGCTGACCTTGTATTTGTTTGTCTAGAGTTTACTTTGTAGTTTATTCGGTTTTAATTGATTCCGAATGCATAGAATTATTCTTTATTAACTCTTCCCCGCCGACTGTCTCCTGCGCTTTTGTTTTCCTTATCTACCTATGACCTTTTTTAATATAAGTTTCATCGGCCATCTTTATCGTCCAGATTTGGCAATCTAGCTTCTGGTTTCAATTATTTTATTACTACTTCTACATGTATCTAGAAAATGTTTGTTGCTTTCAATCTATTAGGAATTCCAAACAGATCCAATATCAATCTGATGCAGACGATTGAGTTTTAAGAACAGAAAAAAAGTGGTTCTGTAAACTAGAAGATGCTACAAAAAATTATGGATTCTCATAATAAACCAAGAGAAAACAAAGTATATGGTGTTAAGTCAGAATTTGATTCGTAGAAAGAAATATAAAAGAAAAATTAAAAATTTTGTGAACTCGAATACCTGGGAGCAGCACTGTCAAATAAAAATGAAGAGCGGACAGAAATAAATAAAAGGAAGTAAAGCCGTGGAATGATAAAGTAAATTAATAAAATCAAACGAGTTATATAGAACAGTGAAAGTTACATACGAAAATAGAACATGGTTTTAACAAAAGCCGAAGAAACAAAACTGATTATATGGCAAAGGAAGTTGTTGAGGAGTATTTGTGAGGGAATAAAAACTAGTGAAGGACTATGGAGAAGAAAATCTAACAAAGAACTGAAGGACTTATATAAATAAGCATAATAAGATACATAAAAGCACGAAGAATAAAGTGGTTGGAGTATACTAGAAGGATGCCGGGTAAAAGATGTGCAAAAATGATCATTAAAGAAAAGAAAGGAGAAGGATACCAAGGCAAAAATAGTTGGATGCAGTGTTAATGGAAATTGAAGAGGTAGAACCGGATTGAAGCACAAAAGTATAGAATCGCAACTTGTGGAGAGGAATTGTGCAATCAGTTGAACACCTATGAGAAATGAAAATGGGCCTTGAATGTCTGTAGTACTGTATTTTTTTATTCCACTATTTTCAGTTCTTCCTCCTCTTTTTCCGTTATTTCTCCAAGCGTTGAAGCAAGGCTCTTAGGTTTTTTCTTGGTGCGTTATTAAGAGCTTGACAACCCTACCAGAGTATTTGCCCTCCGTTTACTTAGCTACACTCTAAAGAACTTGTTCTACCTGTTAAAGGTTTGGCTAGTCTGCAACAATACGAATTGGAGCCATGTCTTTTCGTTTTTTTTTGCAGCTTAAGGTTTTTATTTCGCGAGTAAAGGATTATGACTGCTAATTTGGGTCATGTGAGCGGGTGTGGGACTCCAAGCTTGACCAGGTCGTTAGCAATTTCATTACCACTGCTGCAGTCAGCAAGTCTTTTTAGATAAGAGATATACCAATTTCCTATTCAAGGATAATTTTCTTTCGTTCATTGGAGTTATCAAACTTTCGAAGAAAGTCGATGACGTTTAACCGGAAAAAACTTTTCTAAATCAAGAAAATAAACACTTCATTTATGTTCAGCTTGAACGATTAATATCAAAATCCCTTACTAGTTGATGTAAATATTATAGCGAAGGGTTGGTTTTATCTGAAAAGAGATGTCAGAAGCAGGCGGAAAGGTATAGGCTATGAATACGCACCTTATTATCCTACCTATATTGCGTATATATCCCTAATAACCTAGTAATCAATCATCGGAAAATCCTGTTCTACAAGGAATACGCCGTATAATAATTTGTATAAGGGGTTAGTTACGATTGAATGATGGACGGTCTTGACGTTGATGCGTGTTATTTTTCAATAAATGTTTTTTATCCAGGTTTTATTAACTCAAAACGATATTTATTGGATGTTTCACCTAGACGGGTTTATAAAAACATCAATTTTGAATAAAAAATAACTTAAAAATAGATTTTTTTTCTTCACTTTGCGCCTAGTTTCATTAAAAACACTTATTACAAAAATATATGGTGAAATATTTTGTTTCAAAAAATTTGAGATATACGAGAGTGGTAAACAGCCCTGTAAAGACATACAGTAGTGTTTCGAGATTCATATTTTTCTTGTTTCGCATCTTTAGCAATCCATCTTTTCACATGTGTCGATAAAACAATGAAAATTTGATAAAGACTGCAAAGCTTCTACATGTTAAGTTTTCTTCTTGAAATCTGTTACCATCAGCCACCATTGGTACCATAAATTATGACTGCTATCAAATACCGAGATAGAAGTAATTGAAAATACTGTTTCGATAAAGAAATATGCGTTATAATATTACCGAAATAACCTATATACACTGCCCAACAATGATAAATACAATTTTTCTAAATCATGTTTTTTTTTCCTTTAATTTGCCTTTATAGAGAATGTAATTTTTGAATCGGTCAAAAAGCGTTAAAAAAAGTACGCAATCATAAAATTGTTTTATCAAAATAGTGGGCGGTGAATAATAGTGAAGAAAGTTTAAACTGCACACCAGAAGATGTTGTTGAATCGGCAACTGCAGCAACTATGAATTTCCTTCTTGAGAAATGCAGTGAAAAATACCTTTAAATAGTATTCTTTTATGGACTGGCGTACTAGAAGAGGCATAAACAGCTTCACAGGAAGAGTTTTACTAACTTACTTTGAATCTAAATTCAAAATGTGTAAGTCTTCAGCTCTTTGGGCGACTTATTCAAAACTGGAAGGCACACCAATCGTAAATAACGACGTAGACATCAGTAAATACTCCAAATTCATTGCATATTTGGAAAATAAATCAGTTGGCCATAGACCCAGAAAACTAAAACATTTTCCCGTGAGGAAATTAATAAGTTTCTGTGAAAGCTCCAGACGATCATTATCTCATGCATAAGGTATGATAGCAAAACATTTTTATGTAATTTTAGATATTATTTGTAACATATTTCAAGTTGCCCTAATATTCGAAATCTTAGCTCTGCGGAAAGAGGAATTACATAGAAAGAAGTGTAACGATAATAATAATGCCGAAAATGTTTTAATTACCACAGTACCTGATGCAAAAACTCATGTTCAACGACGATTTATTTGGTGAAATATCTGACAATAGATTAAACTTGGTAAACTTTTATAAAAAATATAAAAACCAACGACCCACAAATGTCAAAACAGATCATTTGCAATATAGAAATGTAAAATCCAAAACCCAAGTTGTAGTTACATTTTCAAAAATTCCCTCGCTTTGAATTTCGCTATTCCTCGTCTTTATTACTCTGGTGGTGATATAATTCAAGTAAAAAATCACGGTGGGTAGAAATCCAACACAGTTGCGGAGGGTTGCATAGACGAATCGATAAAAATTGTAAATGTTCAAGATCCTACCAACAATCGAATAAGGCAATTCAAGTACCAATAGTAATGTAACTTCTTCTTCACTTCAAATTAATAATGCTCACAGATGTACTTTTGCTATTACTATTACAAAATGAAAATTGATAGAAGTTTTGTCGATTTTTTTCCAAGTTAACGAACGTAGAAACAATTTTGTTTGAAACTTGTAAGTGAAGTAACTTTTTTCACTCGTAGAAAACCGTTCTACACGAGAAAAAAAGTATTACTTTACTCACTTGTTGCATAAATACCTATTGATTTTGTCCCTTTTTGCTTTTCCAAATCACTTTTACCTAAAAGTAGCAAACCAAACTTTGATATGATGTTTATTTGTTGCCTTTGATTTAATACAGTTATTTAAATGTTTCAATTCCCGATTCAGACTTTCGCCTACTGGACGCTCTTGACACTTGGCGATTGGAGGAGGCAGAAGTGCTAGTAATCCACACTCTCGATTTATTCTAATTCTCCAACTGATTCGACGCGTCAATCACTTCATTTTCATTCTCAAGTTCTTTGACTTGTGTCCGGGAAACCGACACGGAGTGGCGCGACAGAGAGTCAAGGCGAGGGAAGGTGACTCGTGCCGAGTCTTGTTATCGATTCCTTTGTAAAATATGTCCCGAAGACATTTGGATGATATACCGTAACGTGCAACTCAGAAGAGTAAAATGTTGTAAAGTTGGTAGTGAATGGTGAAATAATAAGTAGGAAAAGCACAGATCTGCTTGCAACATCTTCGTTAAAAGATTTAAAGATCTCCGTCAAAGACTCAAATCAACAACGCAGCTATTCGCGCAGCATTAAATGTAGCAATGATAGTTAATACGATAGTCAACATGAAAGCCATTGAAAGAGACTGGTTTCAACTTGACAGACAGATTAGAGATATAAAGATATGATTATTGAACCAGTTGCTGATGAAATTGACGAAATTTTTGATTTAACTAGTGACAAAAAGATTATGTCTCCCCAGTCATCAGATATGATCATAGAATGTGCTCAATTCGCAAAATCTAGAAAATTGTTTGTCTTAGAGAATCCATCGATGCAAAGCTGAACAAGTTTATTTCGAAATTATATTAAGTTACAATGATAATTCTGCACCCTTACATGTGATACTAAATGGAATATTTCTATGTATTGGTAGCGATGTCCTTCTCACCCTGTCCTTCTGTTCTTTCGATATTGTCCCTGTTATCTGATCCATTGTAAATCAGGACTTCGTTCAACCGATGTTATCGAGATGCAATAAAGCAGTAAATTTCGGCAGTTGCGAAACGGTCTTTCCGACAAGTAATTTTGTAGTCAATAGAATCGTGACATGTAAACGAGTTTCAGAAAATCAGCCTGTAAAAGATTGAAAGAAGTAGTGCCAAAGTTCTACTGTAAATTTATTCATACTAAAAATTATTAGACGATTCACACTAGGTGTGAATGTTAGTTCTTATCTTTAGACAGGAAATTTGCTTCAATAAATCATGGAAACAATTTTAATGAGGTAATTATTCCAGTTACATCCTGTATAATAGATATAATTTTTTTATTTTCGATATTTTTTAGACGACGCATATTATCAAGAATTTTTTCAATTACACTTAAGTTAAAGTTTTTGATTTTTTTGCAGTGTACCCTTTGTTTTGTTTCTTCAGGAAGTTGATAAGTTTTGGATATTTGTCGATGTGAACATCTTGTTTTATTGCGAGAGTACTTTTAATCATCGATAATGTAGACCATAAAATAGACCTTTTCCAGATTTTTCTGTGAATTAAGCGCCATTTCATAAAGAGCTCTGTTTTTCGCACCTTCACGAGATTTATCGGTAATTATACACTTTCACGGTCACCTGGTTTTTTGGCTCTAGAAAATCGAGAAATGGATGGATTTTAATGATCTTGGTCTCAAAATGTTCCATTTTACGGCGGATTATATAGAATACAGAATATAGTACGAAACTATTCACGAAAATTGATTGTTTTCCATAGATTTCGTTTTAAGCTATAAAAACTGAAAAAATCATTCTTTTTGGATTTTTTTTAAATTGTTTATCAATTTATGTAGAATACAAAAAAATATAAGAATTTTATCTGATAATGAGATAATTTTTTGTAAAGGATTATTTTGCAAAACCGTTCTTTTTACGATTTAAAACAGTAAAACTATGAGAAATTTTCATTACAGCTATTTTCACTAATTTTTTTTATAAATCCGCCGTAAAATGGAACATTTTGAGACCAAGATCATTAAAATCCATCCATTTTTCGATTTTCTAGAGCCACAAAATCAGGTGACCGTGAAAGTGTATAATTACCGATTTATCCAACAACGAATTACGAAAGGCCTCATTTTTTTCTTCGGCGAGATCAGGTGCCGTGAATTCGAGTAACTCTTCATTGCTGCTGATGTTTTCTTTTTCATCATCATTCATTGTTATTCATTAATTTAGACAAAACTTCGGTTAAAACAAATAATTTCAGAAAATTAAAAATTTAAGGTTATGCAAAATCATCGAAGGGAAACTGTCAACTGTCAACTTTGAAATTGTCTACTCCAGAGCGTCCCGAAAGTGTTTTGCAGAACGGAACTGTCACTTTCACTACATGGAACACTCAAAACGCAACTTTCGGTATGTCGTCGTCTAAAAAATGATTTTCAATGAAAACATAGAGTATTAAATTTGAAACAATATATCTAAAAATAATATTTTTGAGTGATATAACAACTGTTCCATGACATTTTTTTCGGAAAGGTTCCCATCTGCTTTATCGTCTGTTTTAGCGAATGAAAAGGTCGCATGGTGCTAAATATGGTAAGTGAAGTGAATGATGAAAACTTCTTCTTCTCCTTTTTACCATGGATGATCGTATTAATAGGCTACTGGTTGTTCTTTGCCAGTCTTCTCCAGAAAACAAAGTCCAAAATTACTGTCTTCCATTATTTTTATAAGTTTGTTTCAGAATTTACGTTCTTCTACTGTGTTAAAAAGGTTTTCATGGCTTGTTCCAAGGTATTTAAATTCTCACATACGATCCTTTAGATATCACTAGGCATTTAATCTTCTCGGTCTTGATGAATATTTTCAGTAGTTTTGATCTAATGTTGAAGGAGTGGAATAGCATTTGGAAATTATCTTCAGCATAGTCAGCATAGCAAACGATGTAAAAAAAATATATTTTTCATTTTGAACCCCGCAGTGTTTGTCACAATTCCTAGTATTTGATCCATTACCACATTTAATGAAAAGGGACTGAGTTAGCGCCCTTATCGAATTTCTTTGTTTACATTCACATCTTCTGTTGTCATATGGCCTACTCTGATTTTTGTTTTGCACTTCTTCATGGTCTTGTAGGATTTTAAAATGTTTTTATTTGTGAGTTCTACATCTTAATCTTCCCTATATTCTTTTTATATATAATCTATGTCTTGATCTTCCTCATGTCTCCCTCCAAGCCTTTAGTGAATTTTTCCCAATATATTTAAAATGTTTTCTAATTCAATTGGTTCTTATATAGTTGTTTAGTGCTCTGGTCTTCTACTGATTCGACATCGAATTTACTACTTTTAGTTTAGGTTTCCAGGCCTTAAGCATCTCTAACCTCATTTTTAAAAGTACAAGCTAATGATCGCTTCTCACATCTAAAGTCTATTTATCGAAGAAAAATAGTAAACCAAAACAATTATCCGTGCGTGATCAGCACGTGAACATCTCGGACGAAACGCGACGTGGCAAATTGGTCCAAATCAGTGGGACCATAATATACAAACCAGTCACTTAGAAGGAACGTTAGAAAGCCGTTAGATCAGGTGTAGTACAGGTACGGCATCATGAAATGCCAAGAAGTTATAGTTATCAAAGAATTGAACTTGATAAGTGCAAAAAGAGTATTCAATATATCCAGGATAATGTTGATATGCAAGTTGAGCCCCTTATTATGAATTTTGACGTCAGTGGAAGCTCTATGAAAGGTGTATGAAACCGCAAATTATTTCTCAAGTTCGAAGTGCGGTATGGAGCCTTCCATCTCACATCGTTTAACAAACGTTCCTTTCTAACTGTTCTCACATCGATGGTAGTAGCAAACGTTCAAACTATAGAATTAGTACTATAATAATCAACTCAGTCACTTCATTTTTTTATTCATCCGTTGTGCTACTAATTTGAGAATTATCGAGTGAACTTACTGCAATATTCTTTGTGTGTATTGAGCCTCGAATGAATACAATACAAACTGACAGAACTTAATCCATCATTCGATAACCATGAAACCGCGTGTTTGACCTCATTTTCACACCACAACCGATGCATTTCCAACTGTACACTCTGCAATTGACCTTTTTTTCCACCTATTTAATCCTATTTAACCTGTGCGACATAACTTTGCCATTTTCCAGCGGGCCATTCCGTCGCCCTCTACGATTAACTTTACTGGCTATGATAACTGTCATTAAAGGCTCTACTATTACGACTCTCCGGGTTGAAATTGATTAACTAAAGTTAGCGAAGTGTTAATAAAATTGTTTTTAAGGATATGGTTTCGGTTCAACTTAAAACACTGGGAAAAATAAAACAAGTAAATATAATACTAGTATAATACTATTTATGAAAACGAAACGAAAGTTATAATTGATAGTTAATATATAAGCAAGAAAATTCTATCACGAGTTACTGCAATTCTTCGAATTGATAAGAAAGACTGATGATAGATAGACCACATAAATAACCCATAAAACATTGAATTGCCCAGAAGGCAGTACTGCCCGAATCTATCCCCAGGTCTTCTGAAGACTCATCCTGTTCCATTGCTACCATACAGGCACACTCCACTTTCGTTCGAGGAGAGAACGGAGGCCCATTCCCATGTAGGAGCCCCCAAACGTGAACGACGGGGCTTAGCTTGGGCCAACGCTGGAAAACCCGGCCTTGGCAAACCAATAATGGCCCAAGCCTGGCCGAACTCTACGTAACCTTATCTCGGCCATCCCCAAGCCTGGCTGAATGCTGGGTAACTATATAAAGTTTTGTTCTTATCTCTTATTCATGATAGATATCTTGACATCAAAAGTAATAATGGGATGCAGGCCAGACTTTGGTTTATCTAAGCAACCAGGCCTGGTCAAGGCTTGCAAACCAAGCGAGGGATATTGTTATCATCCCAAAGTTCCACCAAGTCTGGACCAATAACGGCTTCCAAGCTAGGGCCAGAGTTGTATATATATATATATATATATATATATATATATATATATATACTTGGTCCAAGTCTGGGTCTATACTGGTTTGTTCGTCATTTCAATTAACGTGTTTTTTGGCAAATTCTTCTGACTGTCCATCCACTTTTAGTGTTTCTTTGAGCTCTTGTTTAACCACTGAGAGCCCGATTTCTTAGCGATGTGCTGACAATGAATCGGTCATCTTTTTCTACCTGAACCGCGTTTTTGATAACATTTAACAAACTTTTGGAAACGACGGTAAACTTTGGAAACATCAGAATGAGTCATGTTCAGCGCACTGGCCATTTCTGGTGATAGAAAGACAGCTTGAGCAGCTTTATCACTTTCACGTATAATCTTGTTTGTTGTTAACTGAGATTTGTATCGGATGACGTTTGATGGCTAACTGCTAGTGGTTGGTCAGGTAGATAACCTTTTATAAGTTATCAGTTACCTTCAATTAGCACTATTATGAATAAGCATACAAAAAGGTGGTTTCAGATCACTATACCATATATTTTACATCATTTATGTGCAGTTTTTTTGCTAGTGACTTTCGATTGAAGAGGTGTCAATTATTTTGCGGACCAGTGTAATTAATAGTAATAGGTACAAATTAAAATAATTATATCATCCGTTAAATAAACCTCTGTCTAAACAGTGGAAATATTAAATATTTTCTCTGGTGCAAATAAATCGGCGATTTCTTTAAAATAATCAACCGACTAGAACATGTTGTTTACCGAGATCCAACCTCTATACTGGAGTTACTAAGAATATTTAAACTAGTGAAAATCTCTACTAAGAAATTTTCTTATTTTCCATAGCCCTTCAAACAAGAATACATACATCATAATTTTTCTATGTCCTATATGAATCAAGTTGCAATTTTCGATACTAAAGTATGTTTCAGAAATATTAAACTACCATTTTGAAAAAAACAAGTACATTTAACAAATAAAAAAGGATCTAATTTGGTACTACGGTTAACAAATAAATTTTCTCAGTGTATAGTATGTTTCCACTTAGTTGGCGGTCCTCGTTACCTTGGTCTTTATATCTGAGTAGTGCAGAGGACGTCTTATCTTTTAGTATAAGGTAACCGCTTCTACCTCTGCACTAATCCTGCAGCGTCCAGTGTTTTGTTACGGACGGTAATTCCAGCGATTCCTGTTATCGGTTGGAAGCAGGATCCTAGTATCCTGAGATTCTCTCTCACAGCCGTGAGCTTCACACTCCGTTGGTCAACCGAATGGATGGATATAGATAGATGGTTGAATGCTTACTCCCGATCTTCCGATAGTGCTCAAGATTGGAGGTATTCAGTTTAGTGGAATAATTGACTTGATTATCTTGAAAATATAGCATTTGATCAATTTATTATTATAGAGAAATTAATTATTATTAAATCCACAAACTTAGAGCGGTAGAGCCTTCAGTAAATTAGGAAAAAGGGAATTTTTTCTTTCTGTTATTGATTTTACCTCCAAATCAAACGAATTATTATTATATTATTATTTAATTCATAAATTAGAGCGGTAGAGCCTTCAGTAAATTCGAAAAAAGGGAATTTCTCGTTTCTGTTATTGATTTTACCCCCAAATCAAACGAAAAAGATAATTTTACAACTTATTTATTATTATAGAGAAATGAATTATTATTTAATCCACAAAATAGAGCCGTAGAGCCTTCAGTAAATTCGAAAAAAGGGAATTTCTCGTTTCTATAATTGATTTTACCTCCAAATCAAACGAAAAAGATAATTTTACAACTTATTTATTATTATAGAGAAATGAATTATTATTTAATCCACAAAATAGAGCCGTAGAGCCTTCAGTAAATTCGAAAAAAGGGAATTTCTCGTTTCTATAATTGATTTTACCTCCAAATCAAACGAAAAAGATAATTTTACAACTATTTATTATTATAGAGAAATGAATTATTATTTAATCCACAAAATAGAGCCGTAGAGCCTTCAGTAAATTCGAAAAAAGGGAATTTCTCGTTTCTGTTATTGATTTTACCCCCAAATCAAACGAAAAAGATAATTTTACAACTTATTTATTATTATAGAGAAATGAATTATTATTTAATCCACAAAATAGAGCCGTAGAGCCTTCAGTAAATTCGAAAAAAGGGAATTTCTCGTTTCTATAATTGATTTTACCTAAGATAATTTTACAACTTATTTATTATTATAGAGAAATGAATTATTATTTAATCCACAAAATAGAGCCGTAGAGCCTTCAGTAAATTCGAAAAAAGGGAATTTCTCGTTTCTATAATTGATTTTACCTCCAAATCAAACGAAAAAGATAATTTTACAACTATTTATTATTATAGAGAAATGAATTATTATTTAATCCACAAAATAGAGCCGTAGAGCCTTCAGTAAATTCGAAAAAAGGGAATTTCTCGTTTCTATAATTGATTTTACCTAAGATAATTTTACAACTTATTTATTATTATAGAGAAATGAATTATTATTTAATCCACAAAATAGAGCCGTAGAGCCTTCAGTAAATTCGAAAAAAGGGAATTTCTCGTTTCTATAATTGATTTTACCTCCAAATCAAACGAAAAAGATAATTTTACAACTATTTATTATTATAGAGAAATGAATTATTATTTAATCCACAAAATAGAGCGGTAGAGCCTTCAGTAAATTCGAAAAAAGGGAATTTCTCGTTTCTGTTATTGATTTTACCCCCAAATCAAACGAAAAAGATAATTTTACAACTTATTTATTATTATAGAGAAATGAATTATTATTTAATCCACAAAATAGAGCCGTAGAGCCTTCAGTAAATTCGAAAAAAGGGAATTTCTCGTTTCTATAATTGATTTTACCTCCAAATCAAACGAAAAAGATAATTTTACAACTTATTTATTATTATAGAGAAATGAATTATTATTTAATCCACAAAATAGAGCCGTAGAGCCTTCAGTAAATTCGAAAAAAGGGAATTTCTCGTTTCTATAATTGATTTTACCTCCAAATCAAACGAAAAAGATAATTTTACAACTATTTATTATTATAGAGAAATGAATTATTATTTAATCCACAAAATAGAGCCGTAGAGCCTTCAGTAAATTCGAAAAAAGGGAATTTCTCGTTTCTGTTATTGATTTTACCCCCAAATCAAACGAAAAAGATAATTTTACAACTTATTTATTATTATAGAGAAATGAATTATTATTTAATCCACAAAATAGAGCCGTAGAGCCTTCAGTAAATTCGAAAAAAGGGAATTTTTCCTTAAAATTATTTAGAATATAATTCAGATAAAAAATATGTGAAGTCAAACTAGTCAAATATATTATAATCATAAAATTTTATATTCTAAAGCATCATCTATAATCTAGAAATAGAAATACAGCGCCTTCTACCGGATATCTGTGTAACTTACATACCAAACCGCCATCTATTGGGATTTTATAAAACTAGCAGATGAATTTACAATGAATTTTTATAATAAATATTTAATTTGCAATAAAAATTATTAAGATCAATAATTGAGATAAAAATTGCCATTTCTCCCAATTTGGACCAATTTACAGATACTTACAGATCAGAACCAATTCATTGAGCTCAAGATTTGTATTGACCACCCCTAATAGAGTATTAGAAAAGAAAAAGTTTTGGTAAAACCAACAACTATCAACCCTCTTTGTGAAAACTATTTATTCGTTGGAAAATCAGATCGGTCAATGAAAACAAAAATATACTGCCAATTGATTTTATCAATAGTTTCACTGTATTTGTCGGAATTGGAATTTACCGAGAGTTTATTTGATTCATCCTCCCATTTTCCTCTGGGAATTGCAACTAGACTTCTGGGACGACTCGCTTGCTCTCGCCCTTTCTTTACTTGGTAATAAAACCCTTATCATTCGATGGATAAAACTGAAGGTAAATTAACTTTGATATTTTTATTCACGGGATTTGTATTGCGTATAACGTGGTTATGCATTTTATATACAAGAGTTCCAGCAAAAGTTATGACAACGTAGAACGGGCAATTTTGAACGATACACATTTTTTTGTCAAGTGGAAGTAGAGGAAGAGATCAAAGAAACCAATCGTAGGAGAAGAATCATTAACGACCACGACTCACACATCAGTTCAAACAAAAACGTTCAAAATATCGATTTGAAGGGTCGTACTTGTCCGGCACCGAATAATTTCTTGTTATTTCTGCAAATTAAAAATAAATTGCGATGTCTACGAAAATCACATGTTTCGAAGATATCTTAATCGAAATGAGAAAAATACTTCGAAAATTGATTAAAATAAAGTGATATCCAATTATAAATATTTAATTTTATTTGTCTTAAAACTCAAAACAGTAACCACCTTCGTATACAGCGCAATATACTGACAAATAATGTCAAAATAAATGTTTTCTTTTAAATAAATGTTGTTATTAAAAATACTCAAAATAATTAACTAATTCCTTAACCAAAATTATTTTACTTTTAACAATAATAGTGTTGCGAACTGCATGTGCAATAGAGGTATTTGGCGCCATCTCTTGACAAGATGAAAAATTATCATTTTGTAGGTTAAAAATTTGATGATGATGATGATCAAGATTATTTTAAACGAAAATTCTAGATGAGAAGATTACATATATTAAGCTGTGTGGTGAGGACTCAGAGTCAGTTACTCATTTTTGATTCGACAGCGATACAAGTGAAAAGTGAAGAAGAATCGAAGAATAATAAATAGAGCAATTATGGCCCGTATATACTAGGCAATTGTGTGCAATTTAAGCCGTTAAGACATTGTAAATATTAGTGTGTATATATCGGTTTCAATTTTTATTCAATGATCGAATGAACAGTCGCCCACGCCCAGCAACAATAGCACACATCGAAGCTTCTTCATAACTGACTGTCAAAATGCTGTCAATTCAAATATTTTCAGGTCGTGATTATTAAATTTGAATCAAGTTTCTGGTTAACAATAATAAAAAGAATTATTTCGAACGTAGAAACGTGGGAAAACACATAAGGACCCTCAAAGTTGTTTCCTGTGTCACCATAAGCTGTTTTTTTAAACCTTTGGACCTGGTTCCTTTTCTCGGGGCAAGGGAATTTCATTGTGAATGTGTTGGTCATACTGTTTTACGTCTAACGAAAGTTACATTTATCAACGAAAACCTAAACCGGCAAGATATCAAATATGATACATATGGTTCAAAAATTGAACATGTTACTTGAAGTCTAATTGATAGAAAATCATGAAAAAAAGTCGTTGGTTAATATCTTGCCAGTTTAAGGGTTAACATTTGCCCACAAGTTGTGTTAACCGCAACATCTTTTGGTGCTCTGCATTAGCAAAGTTCTCTCGTATTCCAAAGTGCCTAACCAATAGAAGTTCTCCTTTTCAACACAGCCTCACGTCGCAACAGCTGCCCTAAACACTCCATTTTATATAATCTTCGTTACCACGGAAGATTTATTACGATTGCTGCGTCATACTAGTTGTACCAAGAAGCGACTATGACTGTTCCTTGTAATAATTATATAAGTGCCTTTTTGGTTTGCGGTCCCTCGTGCAGCATTATCTCCAAATTTAAATTTACAATTTTAAAAGTCCATCTATACAGAGCTATTAAAAAACAAATTCGGAAGTTGTTTTATTCTAATTTAAATAATCATTGTGGTAATTAAATTCTGAAACATTTGCACTTACATTTTCTAATCCAAACCTATCAGTTGAAAATAAAATGGTTTTAGCGTTAAAAATTCAGAATTCGATTCGTTCTAATATAGATTGTGAAGCTAAAAATTTAAAAAAGAAACATATTGATTTTTTTTATTAATACGAATCAAAATTTTTCGATATATTTGATATTAGAGAAGCTTTTTTATAAACTAATACTGATACGTGGATTAGAAATGATAATTATTTATTTTAATGGACTGGCAATTGTAAATAATTTGCAAGTAATAAACGATGTAGCCGGAAGAGGTCTTCAATTAACACAAGAGTATATCAATAGATTAACTACTGAAGAAGATCAAAAACAATATTTGATTCAAGTTGTAACTGAATTCAGAGTCAATTATCCTACTGCAACCTAAAAGCTTTGATAAAAAAATTGTAGGAATTGAAAAAGTATCTCTGTATATTTAAGTTTAATATATGTTTGTGTTCTACAACTTGATTCGTGCGATTTTTTTCAAAATTTGTCCGTTTATTTAAGAAAAAGCAGCACATCCTTCTGATCCCTCCAAATAGAGAGCATTACCTTCGCGCCATGGATATTCGGCTTTGCCGTTAAATTGGCTGGTTGGATTTCACATATGCTTTTTTGCGCTTGGAGTTGTCGTGATGGATCCATTTTTCGGACATGCAAAACCGTCTCCCGACGTCTTTCGGCTTGGGTTCATGTGGAATCCAATTTCCTTGCTTTTGAATATATCCAGCTGCTTTTAAACGTTTTGAAATGGCTGCTTGAGTCACACCCAAAGATTCTGCGAGCTCTTCTTGTGTTTGACAACAATCTTCATCGAGTAATGCTTCCAGTTCTTCATCTTCAAACTTTTTTGGCTGCCCAGGACGTTTGTCGTCTTAGAAGCCAAAATCACCACTTTTAAATCGTGCAAACCACTTTTGGCACATTCGCTCAGCTAAAGCATGTTCACAATAAACTTCCACCGAAATAGAATGACTTTCAGTAGCATTTTTCTTCATATTAAAGTAATGACGAAGAACTCCCCACAAAAACACTTTTCTGGAACAAAGTTCGACATATTTGAGTGACAAAAAAATTATTGTTGTTAACGCTTCAAATGAATGACATATACTGAAAAGACCTACAATAACAGTAGCTTCCCAAAGCAGGTTCGGAGTATTGGAATGATCTAATATTATACAAGTTACGCCATCTCTTATCGAACCACACGAATTAAGTTATAGACCCATGATGGAAAATTATTGTGGAAATTTAAAAAAATGATGAATTTAACAATAAATATCGTTGAAAAACGGTGAATTTTATCGAAACAAACAATCAAAAATTTTTTGTAGAGTGTTAAATTTCCAACAAGAAATAGCTCTCTTCAAGTGTATTTTACTGCTAAAAGTGTAATGTTATTTAAATGGGAAATGTATTAGGATTTAGCCACGGGTTAATGTGAATATTTTTTTTACTTTGGGTCTGAAATTATTTTAGGTTATAACCTGAAAATTTGGGAGGCGTTTGCAGGCGTACTGTTCCTCGACGTGGAACAAAGTGGTGAACAATAATTCCCATGACGTCCTACGAAACGATCACCATCAGTTTGACTGAACAGGACTTTTCTATGATCTATATTTGGAATAGGTATTTTTCACCAGCTCTGATATGTTTTCTACAATTTTCAAATTCATATTTTCCGCAAAAACTATCTAAACACAGTGATATATGTTAACATGTTATGGATTAATATATAAGCCTAAATGTTAAAAATCGAAAACTTGAACTGTCAAAAGTTTAAACTGATAAAAACAAGACGCTAGTCAACACTATCAACTACAATAGCGAGGGCCGACAAAAATTTTGTAAACTAGTGATATATTTCAAAATATCTCTTTTCTATCTATTTTTTTCATAAATACTTTTTGCAGAAAATTATCCAAGGGGTTTACGTTGAAATGCATTATGACTAAGTTGTATCCCTCAAATTATAATGCTCAAAAGACGTAAATGAGAGAAAAAATTCACGCCATTATATTAAACCGTTAATCAATCTTTCAGTTTCCAGCTGCCAGTTACAGTTACAACCCCGCAAAAAAAACGGTGTTCGGTGAGAAAAGGTGACAACGATGGCTGACAAAAAATTTGCATGATAATAACCTGCATATATTTTCCTCCGGTCGTCTAATTAATCAAATTAAAGTTTCTTACAAATTAAAAAGAGTCACCGACGTGAGCTCCCGTCAAGAAGTTGTTGTCAAGCACAAGGCCGGCTTTGTGGTATTTAAGAGCCCTTCGTCTTTTTGAGTACCCGCCTCTTAAATATCTTAGCATGGAAATTAATATTGATTACCTTTACCTGTTTAGAATATGTACTATAGTCGGAACGTTTATTCGAAACTCATTTTAGTAGACAATTGTCATAAGTACAAATAGAATAGACTGAAGTTTAATATTAACTACCCCTGATCCCCCTGTTCTTAAGTTGCGAATGCACATCCAGAATTTGGAAAACCACCGCCAAGAAATATTGAAATAAGCTTCATGTCTGCGGGATCAGAATAAAGTAAATGTATCTGTAATGTTTCTTCGGGTTAACCAATTATGGTTGACCATATTCGTTGTGTTAAAACATCAAAACTACTTTGAAATAAACCACCCAACCATTTGAAATAATTTGACGATCATACTCGAACGAACTCCATCTGTTTACAGACTTAAATACTTAAAAAACCTATTGTATGAAAGGTTATAAATATCTACGAGTATGGTACAAGTCCCAAGGGACAACCGGAATCTATCATCTATGATGTGGGTCCCCATTAAGATCGTGTACCATAAATCTTAATGAATACAATAAACCTTGAATTTCAATAGATAAATTTAAGATTTTTCACAGTGACATTAGTAAAAGACGGAAATTTATATTCGTTAATGGAGGGGAAAAATAAGGAACATTATTGTATCCTTCAGCTAGCTAATAGATTTATATACAAGATATTGTATCTTTGACTGGTTTACATTTGTGCAAGGTTTTTAAATTTGAATAATTCTAAACGGGAAATCATTATGTTGGACCAAAAAAAATCTCCATTTTATGGAATAAATTAACATGATCTTAGAGGACCTATTCAACATTCGGATGAGGAAATAGTGAACTGAGAAAGAATTTGGAATCACTCTCGAAAGGATTTAATGATATTGATCCAAAGAAAGATAAACCAGATCTTTAGTAAGTAAGTGAAGGTTGTTTTAAGTTGGCCTGGAACGATTCTAAGGGAAAAAATTACTCAAAAAGTACCTCATTGGTATCAATATTAAAAATTTTCGAAATTTTTCTCAATACGTCAGATACAAGAAAGTATTTCATACCTCATGAATACATTCAGTTATTGGTAAATACACTAAAAATTCTTGTATCAGTAAATTGAGTGATGAAAATGTTTGTCCGAGAAAAAAATGTGATTTTCTTAGTTAGTTTTCGTCTTAGATATGAGTAACAGTTTTGTTTTTACTTATTTAACTAGTTATTTTTGACACTAAATAACCAAGATATAAATCATACAAATAAATTTCTTCACACTGAGTTCCTAAATCTAGTAAAACATGCATCAAATTTTTCCCCAAAACAAAATAATATTTGATCATAGTTTTGCTTGAAAAGTTCTAGTCTTGGTCTTGATTTTTATTATTTAATTTTCCTCTTGGACTAGAATTAGCAAAAGATTTGTTTACTTTTTTGTAACGTATATACAGGAAGAGATGTTTTGATTCAATAATAATAACACTTATTTTCAAATTAATTCTACCTTATCTTCACCTCCGAACTACATTTGTAAATATAACTTTTTATTTTACTCAACGAGTTTACTTAGAATGAAGACTGGTCATGAAAGATCTTGCTCAGCCTATACGGATGCAGCAGTCACATTCATGAAAGAAACAATTTGTTAAAGTCAAAACTACTCGCTACCTCTAAACCTCACACACCTTTTAAGCATAGATAACTGACATACTTCAAATCCCATAACAAATTTGGCTTGAAATATAATGAAACAACTTGTTTCGTAATTACTGCAAAAGTTCTGCTTAATCAGATCACCGTTCCACAATTTTTCTCGACCAAAACTCAGTGGTTTTTTAAATATAGGTCGACGATTACAAATTGAAACCAACCCTGTAATTTTTGTGAAAAATATATTAAAATATTTATGGAAAAGTTGAGAAGAGGCTTAAATAATTATAAAACTTTATCCTGCGGCTAATATTAGTAGGATGATGAAGATGAGGAGGCAAAAGCTTTGATGTGAACCGTTACGTCCAAAGGATGAACTACGTACCTACTTTGTAATTATATAATTTGCATCCTAAGTGATAGGTAGGCGAAGACTCTCCGGTAAAACTTCCTATATTTTCAACTTTCACGTACACTTGGGGCTTTCCTTTAATATACGAACTTGAAATTTTCGTAGCAGAAAATGAAAATTACCTAACCGAAGGAAATTTTGTTTAGGAAATTCATAATTTGATTATGAGGCAATATCACTACATTTCAACTTATTAATTGAATTAATATTATTTGCATTGTATGAAATTGTAGGTGATATTCACACCAACACTCACAATTACACTGTCCAACGCGCGTTTCTATATATAAATTATCGTCTTCAGAGACTGAAGGTAATTATCATAATTAAAATCGTCAAAAGTCAAATATAACATATACGAGTATCGGACACCCCAATTCCAAAGCGATTTAAAGAACCACCAAACAACTGATAATAAAATAATAACAAGAATGATGAAGATAAATATTGATGCTGACGAATCAGTCTTCAAAATAACCTTGGACCTTAGACAAAAGAAAAACTTATGATGATTTAATTCTAGATATAAACTACAAACTTCAAAAAAACACGAAATCAATGGAATTTTTTCACATTTTAATAATCAATTAAGCAAATCAGAATATAGAGAATACGATAACAAGCTTGTCTCGAAATTGTATGAGGGTTTGAACTTCAAATTTCTCCGTAAATTTCCACAAAACTTTCCACTAATGAATCTAATTCATTGAATGATTCAACGATTTACCTATCAGAAGAAGTACCAAAGGTTTACGGTGGAAGAAGACATATCCAGTCTGTCGTTAGCTTTATACAGTAGGTGGTTAGGTGTACTTTACATATAAGAACTACAACAATTTTAACATTGAAGTGCTTGAATAATGAAAAAAAATGTCTGCTAGTGGTAATTCAATACTTTTGTATAAATGTGAATAAAAAATTTGTGATTACTTTACAGTCCGTTCCTGTAAAATGTTAAAAACTCCGCTTAAGATGTTTCCGACGATCTATTCTGGAGGTCAAAGAACGTGTCCTGTATCTCGTTTGCTGCTGAGTCTCACAGAGAAGGACTTACGTGTGAGTTACTAACCAAGGATGTTACTGCACAGATTAAGGATTAAAGTGGACTATTCCCTGCTCCGGAAACTTTACTTATTCTTGAATCAATGGCCAAAGCTAGGATTAAAGTTACGAGATCCTTACACCTAAGTTACCTTCATAATATAAGTGAAACGGAGCTAGATCACCGGGGATTGAGATTCCGTGTTTCCAGTGACGGAGAAGAGGTTATGTCGTAATAGAAAATGGGAAATATTCCATATCATATTGAATATTTTGATACAAATTCATGTAATTATCTAATTATCATTTTGTTTTCGGTAATTAGTCAGTGTGCAAGATTTCAAATTACGTTTTAAAGTGTTCGTAAATCGAAATTTTCAACTAGAATATAGAAGAAATGTTATGAATGAACGCTTGGTTTCAAGAGAAAAAATATCATTCATCTACCATTACCTCATAAGATTAGGGCTAATTGAAAAAAATTGTTGAGGCTTTCGACAAAAATGGTCAGTGTTTTTAGTTTATTTCATAAAAAATTCTTTCTTTCATAAATGATATGGAAAAGCTTGCCTTGAAATGAGGTACAAAATTTCCTCAGATAGCTTTATGTTCACAAGACATGCTGGTTAAATACAAAAATCTAGACTGTAATTGAGTAAAGTCACTTAGATCAATTCCAAGATGGATAGCTACTACTAGGGAAACATACGAGATTGCACGGGTTTAATTCGAAAAAACATTCAAGAAATGATAATTTCTTTTTGTTATAGCCATATAGGATGTGCCTAAAATAAGGTCTAGAATCAACACCAACATGGTTGTAGGTTAGTGCAATATTGCAGACTTGATTGAATTCCACCGATTCATCGATAGTTTCCAATTGAAATAAGTAAAAACTTTTCATCACTTGTCAAATTCTTCTTACCAATCCATACATCATGTTCACAAATATCTAGAATAAGTGGATTAGATTCAAAACTTTAGACTGTAATTGAGTAAAGTCACTTAGATCAATTCCAAGATGGATAGCTACTAGTAGGAAAGTATAAGACATTGCGCGGGTTTAATTCGAAAGAAGTACTCAAGAAATGATAATTTCTTGATGTGTAATGTCAATAAAATGTATATGAATCACTTTTTTGTTATAGCCATATAAGATGTGCCTGAAATAAGGTCTAGAATCAACACCAACATGGTTGTAAGTTAGTGCAATATTGCAGACTTGATTGAATTCCACCGATTCATCGATAGTTTCCAATTGAAATAAGTAAAAACTTTTCATCACTTGTCAAATTCTTCTTACCAATCCATACATCATGTTCACAACTATCTAGAATAAGTGGATTAGATTCAAAACTTTAGACTGTAATTGAGTAAAGTCACTTAGATCAATTCCAAGATGGACAGCTACTACTAGGAAAGCATAAGACATTGCGCTTGTTTAATTCGAAAAAGGTACTCAAGAAATGATAATTTCTTGATGTGTAATGTCAATAAAATGTATATGAATCACTTTTTTGTTATAGCCATATAAGATGTGCCTGAAATAAGGTCTAGAATCAACACCAACATGGTTGTAAGTTAGTGCAATATTGCAGACTTGATTGAATTCCACCGATTCATCGATAGTTTCCAATTGAAATAAGTAAAAACTTTTCATCACTTGTCAAATTCTTCTTACCAATCCATACATCATGTTCACAAATATCTAGAATAAGTGGATTAGATTCAAAACTTTAGACTGTAATTGAGTAAAGTCACTTAGATCAATTCCAAGATGGATAGCTACTAGTAGGAAAGTATAAGACATTGCGCGGGTTTAATTCGAAAGAAGTACTCAAGAAATGATAATTTCTTGATGTGTAATGTCAATAAAATGTATATGAATCACTTTTTTGTTATAGCCATATAAGATGTGCCTAAAATAAGGTCTAGAATCAACACCAACATGGTTGTAGGTTAGTGCAATATTGCAGACTTGATTGAATTCCACCGATTCATCGATACTTTCCAATTGAAATAAGTAAAAACTTTTCATCACTTGTCAAATTCTTCTTACCAATCCATACATCATGTTCACAAATATCTAGAATAAGTGGATTAGATTCAAAACTTTAGACTGTAATTGAGTAAAGTCACTTAGATCAATTCCAAGATGGATAGCTACTAGTAGGAAAGTATAAGACATTGCGCTTGTTTAATTCGAAAAAGGTACTCAAGAAATGATAATTTCTTGATGTGTAATGTCAATAAAATGTATATGAATCACTTTTTTGTTATAGCCATATAAGATTTGCCTAAAATAAGGTCTAGAATCAACACCAACATGGTTGTAGGTTAGTGCAATATTGCAGACTTGATTGAATTCCACCGATTCATCGATACTTTCCAATTGAAATAAGTAAAAACTTTTCATCACTTGTCAAATTCTTCTTACCAATCCATACATCATGTTCACAACTATCTAGAATAAGTGGATTAGATTCAAAACTTTAGACTGTAATTGAGTAAAGTCACTTAGATCAATTCCAAGATGGACAGCTACTACTAGGAAAGCATAAGACATTGCGCTTGTTTAATTCGAAAAAGGTACTCAAGAAATGATAATTTCTTGATGTGTAATGTCAATAAAATGTATATGAATCACTTTTTTGTTATAGCCATATAAGATTTGCCTAAAATAAGGTCTAGAATCAACACCAACATGGTTGTAGGTTAGTGCAATATTGCAGACTTGATTGAATTCCACCGATTCATCGATACTTTCCAATTGAAATAAGTAAAAACTTTTCATCACTTGTCAAATTCTTCTTACCAATCCATACATCATGTTCACAACTATCTAGAATAAGTGGATTAGATTCAAAACTTTAGACTGTAATTGAGTAAAGTCACTTAGATCAATTCCAAGATGGACAGCTACTACTAGGAAAGCATAAGACATTGCGCTTGTTTAATTCGAAAAAGGTACTCAAGAAATGATAATTTCTTGATGTGTAATGTCAATAAAATGTATATGAATCACTTTTTTGTTATAGCCATATAAGATTTGCCTAAAATAAGGTCTAGAATCAACACCAACATGGTTGTAGGTTAGTGCAATATTGCAGACTTGATTGAATTCCACCGATTCATCGATACTTTCCAATTGAAATAAGTAAAAACTTTTCATCACTTGTCAAATTCTTCTTACCAATCCATACATCATGTTCACAACTATCTAGAATAAGTGGATTAGATTCAAAACTTTAGACTGTAATTGAGTAAAGTCACTTAGATCAATTCCAAGATGGACAGCTACTACTAGGAAAGCATAAGACATTGCGCTTGTTTAATTCGAAAAAGGTACTCAAGAAATGATAATTTCTTGATGTGTAATGTCAATAAAATGTATATGAATCACTTTTTTGTTATAGCCATATAAGATTTGCCTAAAATAAGGTCTAGAATCAACACCAACATGGTTGTAGGTTAGTGCAATATTGCAGACTTGATTGAATTCCACCGATTCATCGATACTTTCCAATTGAAATAAGTAAAAACTTTTCATCACTTGTCAAATTCTTCTTACCAATCCATACATCATGTTCACAAATATCTAGAATAAGTGGATTAGATTCAAAACTTTAGACTGTAATTGAGTAAAGTCACTTAGATCAATTCCAAGATGGATAGCTACTAGTAGGAAAGTATAAGACATTGCGCGGGTTTAATTCGAAAGAAGTACTCAAGAAATGATAATTTCTTGATGTGTAATGTCAATAAAATGTATATGAATCACTTTTTTGTTATAGACATATAAGATGTGCCTAAAATAAGGTCTAGAATCAACACCAACATGGTTGTAGGTTAGTGCAATATTGCAGACTTGATTGAATTCCACCGATTCATCGATACTTTCCAATTGAAATAAGTAAAAACTTAGCAATCTATGCATTATGTGATTGTTTTCGATGAAATATTTGATGAATTATATTTTATAAGATAATGTCTTTCATATAAATGGTTTTTCAGGTCAGCGCCTGTATCAAAAACAACATTAAATAGGTGTTATGCGTTATTTTGATTGTTGCCGTCATTGGAGAAAAGCTCTGGCGCTGAAAGTCTTTCAGATTAAGTGCATCGGTATCGGCGTCGTTTCTTTTATAAGAAGCAAGTTTATGTTCCTTTCGTAAACAATCACTCATCTTTTAATAAATGTATGCTGAAAAATAGGATCGCTCTCTAGACAGACTCTACTAAAAGCACCATGAGAGAATTTAGTAGGATTTATTTATTTTCCTTTGGATATGCACTTTTTAACCAATTTACCTATCTTAAACAAAATGCTATATAAGAATTGAAGTTTGTAATTAGAAAAGTATTCATGAATGTAATTCACTTAGTGAGCTACTAATAGAATTATTCAAATGATGTAAAACTATTTGTCTTCCATAATCAAAAATATCGAAATTTAACATCGAGCTTGTTGACATCAAGAGTTTCAATTATGAATCGCAAAGAAGCGTTTTTCTTCCATGCATCCATGATAATCTTGATATTCCTCTCTTCCTGTGGGATATAAATCATTATTTTCTTCCCAATCGTCGGCACGTGCTCACACCGAAACAACTGCTTTTATTTCTTTGAAGTGCATTTGCTCTTTCATTGTGACGTTTCTGAATCAATCTAAACTTGACGTTCTATTTGCTCTTTTTAAGACAACTATTTCCATGGCTTCTATCTTTTCCTTTAATTGTTTTTTTATTCTTCGCGTTTCCGATCCATGTACCAACGTAATCCTAATTTTATTATATTGTAGTTTTCCTTGTTGTACTATTTCAGAATTCCATTTAGTGATTATTGTTCTTGCGCTGTTCATTCTACATTTTAGGTCTATCCCATCTTTATCAAAAATAACTCCTAGTTCTCACATCTCGTTATAATTTCGTTGTATATCGTTTGTAACCTCTCCTATACATAAGTACAGTGACTTTTCTACGTTCATCTGCAGTTTCTATTATCTTTATATAAATTCTTGATGGCCTTTGTGAAAGTATAGTTATTATTGGTATTCCCAAGAGCTTTCCATAACTTTGATATTGGTATGTTATCTTGAGACTTTTGTCCCTTCATTCTTCTTTTTTTTTGACTTAAGAAGGACTATAATATATCTCATAACCATCAGACTTTAGGGATTTGGATGATGACCATATTTTGTAAGACATATTAATGAAAATACTACGTTTTAGAAGAATCAAGGATCCTAATTTGGAGGGAGTTTCTTGTAATTTGGTAGAATGTAGATTTTTACTAAATATCATTGCTACTTGAACTATAAACGACTAAAGTAACATTTCGATTAAACTCCAAAGACCACAAACACCGTTTGAATGCTTCTTTTATAACATCGTATATAGACGTGGTTTTCTAAAGATTGTTTCAAACAAGAACTTTCAGACTAGACCAACAATGACCTGTCCAGAAACTACAATTTATCGTTTGAATCAGGATTTATTCGAATTTGTATTACATCGATATAGGATTTTGCTCGTTTGCAGTGTTTGAGTTGCAGATTTGAATGTTGATACTCCGCATTTGTATGCGTAAAGGTGAGGTACCCGCAGCTGAAGTAGAGGTTAGGATAGTTTCCTCTTGGAATTCCAAACCTCTGCTAAGACAATTGGCGAAAAGGAATAACATGTATAAGCCAAGATAGCCACCAGAGTGGCTATCTTGGTGCCCATCTAATTAAGAGACTACTGACTTCGAGGTGTTCTCCTCAGAGTACAAGGCGTACATCTTGTAGAAGTCTTCTGATATCGGTGCTGAGATGTTTAAAGAAAATGGTTAAGGTTCGTTCTTTGTTGAATCACTACCCATCTCCGCTACTAATTCGAGAAGATTTAGAAAAAGAGGCTACGCAATATGTTTTTTAGTCAACTCAAGTAAGTTCGAATTTCTGGAACCGATTGGTGATATGCATACTGATTACACAATTTACACCACCACTACACCAATTGAGAGACTCAAGGTAAACTCAAGATTGTTTAAAAAATTACTAAATTTTCTTATAGTCCTCACGAACTTGTTCTCTTTTGAGGCAGTACGGGTAGTTTCTCGTGGTGTTCCTTGTTTATTTTCCTATTGTACATCCTTTCAAGAATTACTGCCATGATATTTCATAACAATTAAATCAATTCAAAATAAATGGAAACCATACAAATATAATACTTAGATGTTGGTAAAATATTGTTCTAAACATCAAACCATTCAAAACAACAACGTTTGAAGCTTTCTATTGATGAATTGATTGCCCACTAACACAGTATATTTGGCGCGTAAATTAAAACGACAACTGTTGTAACAATCGTTTCCTCTACTATTATTTACCCGAATCCAATAAATTCGAAGATATCATCACGAAAATAATAATTTTGTGATGAATCCTGATCGATTGGAAGTCACTAAATCATTGGTAAAGTTACTTAAAATACGGATATGTTCTTTGAATGCACAACACATTGTATATGCAGCGGAAATTAAATATACCCATAACGTTGAATAAGTACGTACTTAGAAACTATTTACGAGTAGTTGCAATTTCCAGTTCAGCACACGGAACGAATAAGTCAAAGCAAATATGACATTATTTCAAAATTATTTGCTGTTAGTTGTTCTCTGCATACGAATAAGTTGCTGGTGATACATTAATAATGATCCTAATACAAATATAGTCAGTGACATAGAAAACCCGAACACCCAGTAAATATTATTTCGAAAATTATTCACATACATGTTTATCATAAAAATTTGAATATGAAGATTCATTATTTAACGCTATCACTAAAGTTTTTATATATTATTAAGTGTAAATAAATCCCCAACTGCAATACCTCGTGATGAAATTTGATTCGGACTGAGAAGAAACAGTATCATTATTATCGATCTAAAAATAGACTTATTTCGAAAAAATACTAGCCTGCCAATGCATAACCAAAATTTTCAGACATCTGTTTCAAGTCTCTGCTATATTTACCTTCAATACCCTAATCAAATTACTTTTTATAGATTTAATTGACTGATGACGCCTTCTCTGAAGCGGATTTTTGACAGTCACAAGGAAATGAATCTGGCCAATACGGTGGGTGAGATTTATTCACGTAAATACCTCCAAATCGTCAAGTGACACTCCACAATCACCGTACGACCTTCCACAGTAATCGAAGATAAAGATTATTCGATTTTCTACCGACTTTGACTTGGTTTCTTCGGTTTTGGGCTCATTTTTAAAGCGCCATTGTTTGGCAGTCTCAACATTATAATTATTAACCCACTTCGTGTCATCAATGATGATGCATTCGATGGTCTTGAGGTACTATGCAGAGCATCTCTTCTGTTTTCTCTACTAGACGTTGTTTTTGCAAAGGATTCAGGTATTTCAATCAACCAAAATATGTTGAATCGGTCCATAGGAGATTATAAGAGCCTATGTTTTCTTTAGGATGCCGACATGACGATTTTCGAGCACATGAAGCAAGTTTTTGAAAACTCAGAAACCTTTTTTTATTACAAAATTCGTATACTGGTTAATAGCGATTAAATTTTTTTTAATAGTACACGTTAGATGTTAGTATTTTATCTACAGATATTTGTTAAATTAAGTTTAAGATCGAGAACTGTGTGAGGTAATTTTTGTAGTTAGAGATATTGTCTCTAAAATCTTAGATATTGTACAGAGTGGTAGATTTGATGATTATCTTTCTGCAATTATGTGTTTTATAAATTAAAATTGCAGTTGTCACATGTAGTTTCAGATTTAGCACCAAATAAGTAGCTATGGATCAGTCGCTTATGGTCTAGACGAAAATGTGTGAGAAAAAACGATTTTTCGGTAGCACTGACCATGGTTTCACGGAATCTTTTACTTTGTTCTCTCATTCATCGAACACTTTACGTTTTAGGTATGATTTGATATAGGCACTAGTTGAATTCCTTATTGATCAAGTCTGTCTCTTCGTTTCCTTTTATTCTTGTAAGTGAGGGAATTCAAACAATGCAATTTTTTGTTGTTATTTGAGACCTTTGTTTCACTCAAATACTTGCGTTTGCGACAAAGTAGACTATCCGAAAGACTTGTGTAACATTTTAATTAATTCTATAGCCCGGTAAAAACACACATTTACAGACGAACTCGTTGCTAAACTTTTCAACAGCTGATAAACGCACAATATAGAGATTTAGTTCTCAAACTTTAGAAGAATATCTGAAGAGATTGTACCAATTTAAGAAAAAAATACCGATTCGATTTATGTACTTTGTTTGATCAGATCAGAACTGTCTAATTTTCATCTCTGTAATTACGTATTGGAATGAATTTCAATTCTAATTGTACAGATTTTTGTATTTTCGTTATCAATATTATCACTTTTAAGAGATGTGGAAAAAGAAAGATATCACCGAACTCCTGTGAGATGACAGTTCTAGTATGTTGCTTTGACGGTAGACTAATTAAAGAGGGTTTCCTCTCGAGATCACCTGAATATCCCACAGCGACATAAATAGCTTCTACCAAAGTATTCTCCTTTTCAACGTTCTCTTTTGTAACATACTGCACACATATTTCGAAGGTAGATTGAGGTGGACGATCCCGTTTCTCTAACAGTTATAAAAAAACTGCTGTGAACTAAATCACGAGAGAGATTCATATTTCATAGTTTTAGTGGAAACGAAAAAACTCTTTCTATAAATTAATATCTCCTGGGTCGCACGAAAGCGTAGAAAAAAAAATTTAAAGATGCAATTTCAGAAAAATGATACAATTTGTAGACAAGAGCTTGAAAGAAACTATAAAGTAAACGCAAATAAAATAAAATCAAAATATAAAGTGTACAAACGAAAAATTAGTATTTACATCAACGAAATGTGTAGAATGATCAAAATTAAATCTTAGTATCACAATACGAATCGCTTAAAGCGTAGAAAAAAATGAGATTTCAATTGAAAAATGATTTTTTTGCATTATATAGTGTTCATTAATACTTTTTCTATTCTTGGGGTGAATTAATAAAAACCGTCTTCCACCTTCTCACTACACTTAACTAACTTACAATATTTCATTTATAACTATCACTTAACTAACAACAAATTCGTTCTGTTCACTACGACTATTTAATATAAACTGAACTAAACTGCGCTACATGAACTCCTTATATATCGGAAAATATTTCTCAATCGCGGAGATGAATTCGTATTGAGTATTGAGCTCTTAACTAATTCTGAACGTCAAGTGATAAAAATCTTGTTCCGCGTTTCTAAATGGATAGCTATGTGTAGTTCTCTAATAGGAGAATCGTGCTCCGAAGCAAGCAAACGGATTCAAATATGAATAAGGTACAGTCAATATTTTCAATCTTCGCTAAGAAATCCTAGAACATAATCCAACTGTGTAATCTGAGTGAATACCTAACAGCTTCCTTTAGTTAGTTATAGTTACTTAAGTGAAAATTCAATAAATTGATAGAAAAGGAAAACTTATGTGCTTGTTTAACAACAGAAAGGTCCGAAAGTATCAGATAGTTTTGAAAAACTTGAAATTTGGTTACAGTGAACAGCTGGAATGATGAATAGCAACTCAACCTCTAGTTTTTATGAACATTTAATGATAGGAAAACCATTATAGAGTAATTTTCATGCTATGGCTATATTCATAATCAAATTGATGATTCTCTGCACTGTTTGAAGCTGTGATCAGAAGTTAAGAACAGAAAAATCTTCTTCTAAAAAAATAGAGTTCAAAGTGTCCTTGTTGTCGAAAGCTACTTAATCAGAAATATCCTGACTTTCGTCCTTCCTATCTCTGACTTTCATAGAACGATCTGATATGAATTTTCCAATGTAACTGAATTTTGTGAAATGATCGGAGCTTTTTATAATTCTGTAAATGCTTTTCTATTTCTATTTCGATTTACTTCCATTTCATATCTCTAATGTCTTAGTTCCTACAAATTTTTTTACGATTTTATTCGTTATTCAATTATTAATGCCGTTATATTGTGGAAACCTCTGCTGCTTAACTTTTCTCAGAAATAAATCCAGTAGCGACGTTGATTGATCACACAATAATGTTTATTAGTACACAGACAACTTGCTGCAACGATTGAGACAAGTATATAGAAGAGAAATTTGTGTATAGCGTCCATCTCTATACGTTGACACTTTCCAACCCGACCATTGTCTCTTTGGCTTTCTATTATAACTTTCCACGAAACTTGACGCATATGCCTCACATGTACTGGAAGATTGAAAGTAGCTGTTTATATACCTACATCTTTGTGTTCCCGAGAGCTAATTACGGAATGGGGCACATATGAATGCAGGTGCAAGGTCTGTTGAAAAAAATTACAAAGAAACGTGGATTTATATAGGATGATGAATAAAATCAGGACTTTTGACAAGATTTATCGAATAATTCGTGTCTATTTACTTACTTTACTTTAATTCACTACAATTTTAAAGTAGGGAAAGATCAATGAATATTAGATACAAATTTATGTAACTTCAATTATAGTTTTTCCTCATGAACATTCGTGCTGAAATAGAATGCTTATAATAGACACCCCTCCGAGATTTACTCCACAAAGTGATAGAAATTCAACGTACAGGATAATTTTCAACGAAAAGGATAATTTTATTAATAGAAAAAATTAAGCGGAAAGGTTTTAAAACAAAATTTTTCTTGTTTCAAGATTATGGTTTATGGATATGTTATGGATTAAGAATCGATGTCAACAGAGTCTAAGAAACGTTCATTTGAATGCGCTTTCAGTCATTATAGGCCAAATACATTCTTTTGATACACAAATAGTGTTTTCCATCTCTCTTATTTCAATCCGAAGTTGTCCAATAACATTTCGTGAGCTTTTTCGCTAGTTGTCGCAGTTTTTGACCTTCGTGAACGCTCGTCATCAGTCAAGCTGATACGGCCACATTTGAATGCGCGAATATATTTCCCAACTCCAATTAATAAGTCCCCACATCCTCAGGTTGAGGTTTGGAACTTCTTAAAAAACACTCGTACATCAAACTTCCATAATGTATGGTATCACATTTTACATATTTCAACCATTTTAACTTTATCTTATTCTAGCAGTTATTTTCAATTTAATAGCGGAAGGTCAAGCTAATTATTTGAAACTAAGAGCTTTTATAAGACAAATTTTTATTTACAGTTCTGTACCAATACTGTGTGGATTAGCTAGGAAGAAATTCGATCCGCGTTTGCTCAAATTGGACCAAAATCGCAATTGAACAAACACCTCCCAGTCTTCATCGATAGGGTTCAAGCGAAATGAGTAGAATTTTTGCTTCGATTCATAACTGCAGATGAATCTTGAACCCACCACTACACTCCTATAAAGAAAAAGCAGCCAAGACAATGGATTGAAAAAGGCGAAACTGCGAAAAAAGCAAAGACTATTCCATCAATCGGATTTACCAGATTTAGGTCCCGGTGACGGTATTACAGTTTCCTAACCTTAAATGTTGCACTTGCAGCGAGAGATTTTCATTAGATGGAGATATTAATAGATTAGACCATTGCTACAAAAAGTGTATTATAGATTTAAAAAGAAGCTTCGTTGAAAAATGAAAATAATTAAGAAAAAAATCTCATGTTACTTAGTTCGGAAAGTTTTTAGACAATCTTCGTAATATCGTTCATGGATCAAATATTAGATGCTAAACGACAAAAGCCAAGTTTTCGTTTTATGAAAACACGTAATTTCCTCTAAACGTATGAGTGAAATAACTTAAAATAGACGCCGGTTTTCCGAAGATACTCTAACAGAATCCGTCGCCACCCCACCGTCATTGTCCCTTTGGGGACTTTTCAATTGTAATAACGTACCGTTGATTGCCTGGGGCGCGCTGGGAGTTCGTTTCAATCGTGGGAATGGGATCCCACCTGGTCTCACCGCGGCCGATCTCAATACTGACACGTGGGGATTTCGAAAGGTCACGTGATATACGCCGGTGAATATCGGCTCTGATTGACCCTTCAATGGAACGAAGGTGGAGATGATTATCGGTGAGCGCGTGCATTTGGCCACTGTTTGTCTTTGGTTCTTTTCGAATTCAGTCGGTTGGAAGAAATAATAAATCTTTACAATGAGATATTAATTGATTAGGGAACGTTTTCATGAAAATTTAACTGTAAATATCAAATATAAATGTTGTTTTTGTGAAAAGTTCGGTGACATAGTAGAATGAATGCCTAAATCATTTAATTAAATAGAATAAAAAACATCAAAGTAGAAAAATCGTTTACTTGAGGCGAATAAACTTTCAGATGCTGATACCATAAAAAAATGCCATCCAGAATATAAACTACCATCAAGTTATTAAAGACTATACATAGGTTTTTACAAGCTAGAATGGTTTGGTCTTAGTTTTCCCGCAAGAAAAAGATCTTTGGATTGATAATAACATGGGAAAGCAGTAATATCTGCAGTTCATAGAGATGTTCATAGTCCAGGCGAGATAGCCCAAAAATCATCATTTTACGTAGTTTTCCACGATCAGTATGAAACTTTGTATTTAGGTGGTGGATAGCGTGTACAATGACATATCTTTATCCGTGGTCTGAGAAATTTTTTTGTCATTGTCAAAAGCACCGATATATGTCGAATTTTAAGGAAATTTCTCATTTTTTGCTTATAACTTCATTGCTAGTGGCTTTACCAAAAAAAAGTTAAATGCTTTTTTTTTGTCATTAAAAGACCTACAAAAGTAGACGTCACGCGTTGAAAAATATTAATTTGTTAAAGAGATACAGTAAAACACAATAATAATTATTATTTTTATATAAACAATGATAAAGTACCTTAATAATTGTCATTGGTTCTTGTAATTGTGCAAAAATACTCTGAACTATCAATAAATGACGTGTGCAAAAGCTGGAGATTCTACGTTTAATGGTTCATGAGTTATGGCCTTATAAACAAATTAACAGCAATAACAAATAACTTGGTCTGTGCGTTGAATGTGGTTGTGCTGATTTTTTTATGAGTAGATTTCATTATTTTATGTAGGAAGTCGACGTTCATTTAAAAAAAAATTGAATTTTGCAATCAAGGGAATTTATTTTTGAAATCCCCTCTAAGGGGATTTCAAAAATGAAATCTCGTGCGGATTCGTCTTTTTTTCATAATTTTTTTTGACGTAGATCGAAAGTGCATAAAAATAGCTTTCATTTAAAAAAAAAAAAATTGAGTTTCGTTGGAAAACCACGGAGATACAGACCTGGAAAGTGAAAAATTAACTGTACAACAAATTTAGCGAGTTGACGAAAAAAAAAATACCACATAATTTGTTATTTACAGTATTGTCTTTACATGAAAAATCACGTATCTCGTGGAAATTTCTCCCTGCAAAAAAAATTAACAAATGTCAGCGGAGCGCTCGGTTTTCCTTGATCGCGCGCGGTGGGGATAGCGGATTCAAGCGCGAAAAAAAGTGGTTTCGAGCGTTCAAATTCGACCGCGCATCTTTAGCCGTACTTTTCTCGGGAACTAATTGCTATAAATGGATGATTTTTTTTTTAATTTGATACCTCGCCTCGAGAGGAATCGATTGGCATAGCTAAAAAATACTCAATACACAACCACATTCAACGCACAGACCAAGTTATTTGTTATTGCTGTTAATTTGTTTATAAGGCCATAACTCATGAACCATTAAACGTACAATCTCCAGCTTTTGCACATGTCATTTATTGATAGTTCAGAGTATTTTTGCACAATTACAAGAACCAATGACAATTATTAAGCTACTTTATCATTGTTTATATAAAAATAATAATAATTATTGTGTTTTACTGTATCTCTTTAACAAATTAATATTTTTCAACGCGTGACGTCTACTTTTGTAGGTCTTTTAATGACAAAAAAAAAAGAATTTAACTTTTTTTTGGTAAAGCCACTAGCAATGAAGTTATAAGCAAAAAATGAGAAATTTCCTTAAAATTCGACATATATCGGTGCTTTTGACAATGACAAAAAAATTTTTCAGACCACGGATAAAGATATGTCATTGTACACACTTTCCACCATCTAAATACAAAGTTTCATACTGATCGTGGAAAACTAAGCGATTTTTCCTAAATTGCCTGGACTATCAAGCAATATTCAGTGTCAGTCTTAAAATACCAAGCCTAAAAATTTTTTCATGGAACCAGTTACGTTTATTACTACTCGGTACCAACTGTGTAACTAACGCCCTCTATAAGATTCAGATATAAAAACAAATTAATGGAATGTATCAGCTTCCAAAACATATTGTTATAAAATTATTGTTATAAAATTGCAATGTTGCCAGTAATTGAGGCAAAATCGTAGAAAATGTGTGAATTTCTCAGTAATCAAACCAAAATTTATTTGTCTATCCTACAGATTTTTAAATACATGACATCGTAGCCTGGGAATACCCAGCTTGGTGCACCTGGAGATTAAATAATTTGTTATTTTCAATTAAGGATAAAAAGCTAATTGACCTGCGCGATTGCACTTTCATTCTTATTAAATTTTCGAACCCACACGTATAATAAATACTGATAAGAACTTGGGAAAACAAAAGGAATTGCAAAAGTAAAGTATTTCTTCCAATAAATTTCGCCCGATAAATTTATCTACACCTACTTATCACGTGCATAGTACCTCTTTGTTGGTTATAATTACAAATACGTCAATTCCAGTCAAAAGGTTAAAATAACAAGTTTGTCTTTGTCTGACAATTAAATGAGTAGTGCCGATTTCCGGTTAATGATAAAACAATTATTTGTATTCTGTTTGTTCAGTATTCCTTTGTCACACTATTTATATAAAATATTTCGTCGGTGAACCTGATCCCTGCCTCTTGAGTCATTTATAAACATTATCACTGTCACTAGAAAGATTCGAATGTACGAGGTGTGATCAACAAATACGGCAAATGAAGTTTTGCCGTATCTATTTACACCATTTTCAATTTTCAAACAACTTTACAAGATGTTGAAATCTGTTTGTCTGATATTGGAAAAGATAACTGGAATTCGTGGTCATAGTTTAAATTATAGTCAACATTTAGCAGCGTGGAAAATTTTGCTCTCTGGCCATTTTAACGTTGATGTAAATTCAGTTCAATCACAAATTTTGATAATATATTGGTGTATATACAATACTTTTATTATTTTCATCTCATTTCTGAGCATAAAAATTGATGTACCAATAAAAAAGGATGAAACTAAAAAATTTACAGGAAATATACGAATCAGTGTGTGAAAATATTTCCTTTATAAGCAAAAGAACAGTTCAAAAAGGATAAGACCACTTGTCCTGGAAATAAGGAAAGCTATATATAGATGGTACAAATCCAGAAGATAAGAATTTCTGAATGGATTGACCAGCAATGAAAAACAGGAATAAAAGATTTAAATGTTAATAACTACTCAAGAGAATTGAATAATGATCCTTAATCTGACACCTTACGGAAAACGACAAACGTTTAAATTAACCACCAACCTACGAACAAGTGAAAGAAGATGGGCTAGAAGTAAAGCAGAATAAGTTGATTCATACCTTGAAGACATATTTGAACATTAAATAGTTATTGAAAGATATCAATTAACAGATATGAGAAGAGTAAGATCGAAAGAAGTAAATGAATATCAATCCCAACAAATCACAAGGTCATAAACTTCTTCTTCTTCATAAACTAACAAAAAACCAGGACTAAAGTTGTCACACTTGATAAATTTAGATATAAACTGAGACATGGAATATGTGTGGTAAATAGTTGAACTAATTATATATATATTTCTTTAATTTCTTATATCTTAGACCTTTTGATGTGTTTATGTTTCTAGATCGTCTTGATTTTAGGTCTCTTCTGATTTAAAAATGGTTTTTTTTTAAAAGATAGTTGAAAATTTCACATATTTACTTACTTCGGTCTTTATCAAAATATTGCTTAATTAAGGAGAAGACTCAATAGCTTCGCAATATAAAAATGTCAAACTCTGGCTCAGCAGATTACACTCAACAATCTGACCCACAATTCTTCTGCTGCGTTTTCGGAAAAAAGTTCCTGGCAAAACATATTCGCTGCATCGACAATGCCAGGAGCTTTTCTTCCTATAGTGGCTTCTGATTTATTATCTGAATTAAACTGAATATCTTCTTCACCTTCACTTTCTTCAGTGACCCTGCTCTTGCTTTTCTTATTTCATATATACATGTTTCTTCAATTTTCTTCTCATTTGTTTCAATAATGTTATATAACCAAGGCCGCAGCAGCTTTTCTACCTCTATTAGACGTCTTTCTTTGGTGGACGGGACTCATATCATAAAGAGATACTAGACCTAGACTGCTGCCATCAATTCCGGAGGGCTGTCATATATTGGTTCATGTCCAGTTTCAGAAGTAGATTCTTCTAGTCCATATTTAGGACCCTAGTCATAGACACAAACATAGCCCACACTGGCGACAGCTTGCGCCCGACTCTGAGTGAGTGAGTACGATGTTGAAGCGAGTGACTCTTCGTTTTTAGCGTCTTTCGATTGTTGGTTTTCGAGAATCGTTACTAGTCTATATTGAGGCCCTCATTCAGATACTCTCCTCTAAGCTTGTCCAGTATGCACGTCAACAAATGAGTAAGAAACTATAATTTTAATTGCTGAGATTGTCTACTGTGGTCTTTCCAACTGAATCTTTTGTCAAATACTATCTGTGCAGTTACAATTTGATTATTGGGTATTGTAATCATGATATTTAATAACTTCGTAATGAGAAGTTCTGTTGGCTACTGTGGTAGTATTTCTGCAGAAAATTAATAGGTCATTAGCGTAGAAACCAAGACATATACGTGGATGATTTCTTTGTATATGTTAATGGAAATAAACAATTTTGGGCTTAGAGCCCTACCTTCATGAAGGTAGACTATTTTCTTGTACGAAATTTTCCCATTAGCTAAAACCCTAAAACGTCGCTTTGCAGATCCCTTCAGTAGAAGCGTTAAGTGGACTTTATAACCTAAAAGGTCACATTTTGGGCTCCGACTAAGCTCATTATGTTAATGTGTGTTGTCAGTGTTCGTTGCAAGATTTTGTAGTGTTTATGATGTTCAAAAAAATATGTTTTAAATTTCTCAAATGGGGCGCCACTCAATTTATTAACCTAAACGGAGAAAGATAAAAAAATAGGATAAGATATCTTTAGGAATAAAACTAATCGTTTAGACAAAGCACAATGATTTGTATTTGAAAAATTTCTTAATAAGTATACATATAATAATTTAAATTTAAATAATTTTGAAACTGATTATTCTAAAGTATAAAAGAAAATAATATAGTAAGTGAATTTTACTACAAAAAAAAATTAATATGAGTTGATCTGACCAAAACTTGAACAGAAAAATATATTTGAATAAATTTGAATGATAGAAATTCATTTATATAAACTAATTTTGTTTATAATAAACGTTAATGGAATTCTACTTTCTCAGCGTGGACATATTCTTTGATAAAAGAAAAATTGAAAATAACATTGTTTACTTTTCCAATGACTTTCCGTTCCACTTATCTTCGAGGACGCCGTCGCATTAATTTTAGTCACGTTTCACGTCAACTCTACCTTGATGTATTAGAGATGACAGCAAAATTGACAACAGTTTAGAAAAAGAAGATGAATTGTGTCGGTGGAAATTAATATTTTTTTTTCTTTTTACTTACTCGCCTTAGTTTAAGTTTATAAGATGTCGCGTCTTGTTTTCACTTTGAAGTATGTAAAATGAATTTAAAATGCGGTTTTCGTTGGAGGATCACATTAGGGTTTGGTAACTCATTTATTTCTTTTCACGTAAGGGAAAGTGATAAATGTCATGGAAATTTATACACTTCTCGTTGAGGTGAGTAAAAATTATTAAACAAAAACGACAAATGCAACGTAAATTCTGAAAAACTACAATTACAAATTACAATATAATTAGTTGGAATATGATTCTGAGCAATGGAAATAATCGAATAAATTGATGGAACTCCTCAAGCAGTTCTAACTGAAATGAGGTTTCCTGTGGATATAGAAAATCGGGGATTGTTTGCTGTTCATAGCTATCAACAACATGTCAAAACATATCAAATCTAACATCCTTCTTAACGACGATTATGATGATGATTGAGTTGTGATGTGTTCTAGGAAGTATTTGAAAAGTTATAACCAATTTTCCATAAAACAAGTTTAATACCCTGTACATTGTATGAGAAATTGAAGAATGAACATACTATTTATTTATAGTTATTGCAAAGACCAGACGTACCTGAAATTGTAAACGTTTAAAATCGAATGGTATAAGCGAAATCAAGACATCCTCTTCGTTGTATTTTCCCTCTAGATCGTTGCTTCAATGATCCTACTTGAATTATTGGACATATTAGTTGGTGGTTAAATGTCAAATATTATTGTTGTGTTCAGAAATTTAATTTGTGACAAAACATCAAGGAAGACAGAAATTGTTATTTTTATTTAATCCCGTGTATTTGCATATTTACCTTTTGAAATTTCTCTGGACTTTTTCAAATAATTCAAGACCAAAATTAGCTAAATCGGTCCAGCCGTTCACGAGTTTTAGCGAGATTAACGAACAGCAATTAATTTTTATATATAGATATAAATAATCAGTGATAATAAGTTTGGGTGCTAGATTTATAACTATCAGATTCTGAATTTAAATGCTTAGCTATTCAAAAAGCAGAAACTGGAAGAAATTGAAAGAAAATAATTATCCGGAAAACATGATGAATAACATATCCAATAAAAGGATAAACAGATACTACAATCAATAAAAAAATAAAACAGAAACGAAACATCAAAGCATAAAAAATTTTTCCTTACCATATGTACAAGGACTATCCCAACAATTATCAAATTATTTCAATAAATATGATATTAGTATAAGTCATAAAGAAAATAAAAGAAATATTTAACAAAATTAAAATCTAAAACACCAAAAACCAAAAGAAGAATATTATATATAAAGTGCCTTGTACTAATTGTGGCGCTGTTTACGTAGGACAGACATCTCAGTATTTAGAAAATAGACTGAGAGGTCATCAATACGATAAAAATATATAACTTCATTAACAAACCATGAAATATAAAAAAAAACATAAATTCAATCAAGAAGATTCAAAAATTCTTGAAACGGAAAAGAAAATTATTAGAAATGGTTCATAATATAAGAACGAAGAAGTTTTAAGTTACAAAAAAGACCTGAATTAATAAAGTAAAATTTATAGCTCTATTTTGTAAATTCTAATAAAACTTTTAATAATTTAATTTATTAAGTATTGGTACGTATTTGAGATGTGAGGACTAAGGAAAAATTAATTTTTCTCTTCAAGTTCTAGTTTGATTTTATTGATGCTGAAGGTGATCTATTGATTAATATAAAGACGCAAATTGTGAGTGTCAATATCATATTTTGATAAAGACTTAAACGTTAAATTTTATTTATCTTTCAAAAATTATTAAAAAAAAAATATTTTGAAACAGAAGAGACCTAAAATCAAGAACATTTAGAAACATAAACCTATCAAAAGTTTCAAGAAATAAGAAATTAAAGAAATTTAAACCATTAGGTGCATAAATAACTCTGAAAAAACACGTGTTTTTTCAAACCCCCCTCTCTAAATTGGAATAAATACTAATAGAAAAGAAACAATGCAAAAAACAAATAATTTCATTATTTCTAGTAAAATAAATGTATCCCGTCTCCCCTACGTATGAATCGAGGTGCAGAGTCCTCTTTTTATTCCCAATCAACAGCAAGCACGGGGATAAAATGTCCGTCGTCATCGTCAATCTCCCCGTGGGCGCATAACCTCTCTTTGTGCGATCACCGTTATTCCCCCAGGTTCATTACGACCTTCAATAGAAAGGAGGCTTACATCTAATCCATAAGTAAATTTGCACGAATTGTACTACTTTATCATATGGCGGGCTACCGGCCATATGCGAAATAAAAGGTGAAATTAGAGGGCGCTCTCAATTGGCCATTGTGATAATACAATCATTTCCGATTTCAATCCACGTGACTACCTTCGGGTGAAGTATGGTGAATTAGTTAAATTATGAAAAACTAACATGAGAATATTTTATTCTACGGTTCTATATTTGCTATGGACTATGTTGCAGCTAAATACTCTTATTATAAATATAAATTCATGATAAAATGTATACCATCGTTTTAAAATAATTTAGAGATTTTCGATTCACAATGTCAGCTAACTTGAAAGCATTGATAGCTGTCTCGGGAGTTTAATTTTTCGTAAACATATTGGTCAAGATAACTGCTCAACTGCTTATATTCAAATATTACACTGGTTCACATTATCGAAGAAAAATAGTAAACTACAACATATTCACATATGAAGGCATAATATGATGCAAAAATGGCCGCATTTGGCCAAGAAAAAAGTGTTTTTTCATCAAGACAATGTACCAGCTCACACATCCGTTATTGCAATGGCCAAAATTAATGAATTGCTACCTCATCCACCCTATTAGCTTGATCACTTCGCTCGAACGTTGCAATAAGTTCGCATGATACTCGCCGTTGATAATTTTTCCTTTTTCAAGATAGTCAATGAAAATTATCCCACGCGCATACCCTCTTTGGTGTTGGTTCTCCTTTTTCAGTTCATTGATTTGATTGTTCTTTTGTTTTGGGTGTGAAGCGATGGACGCGGTACCCATTTTACGCACAGCTTTCTCATAATCTAATTTTGAAATGCTTACTATGTCTTGTAGCTCACGCACTTTCAGTCGGCGATCATCCAGTATCGCTTTGTGGATTTTCTTCAACATTTCTGAAGTCATCACCTCATTTGATCGACCACTGCGATGCTGGTCTTCGGCCTCTTCTAAACTTTTCTTCTTATTCTGTCCCTCGCAACATAAAACAATACTCCGACGCTGAGATTTATCCATTCTTTCTCTAAGATGTGTCCTATGTAAAATGTTTTTCTTATCTTAATAATTTTCAACAGTTTTCTTTTGCCACCAATGCGTCTTATTACTTCGTCGTTGGTGATTCTGTCAGTCCAGGTCTAAGTTTCCACTCCGTACAACAGTACTGACCATACATACCATTCCATGAATCCTATTCTGACATGGAGGATAAGATTTCTGTTTGAGGAGTACTTGACAAAAGTCTTTCGAGCTATCTCAATTCTAATATTGATTTCTTCCACTCAATTCATTTGAGCGTTTATGACTGAACCAAGATACTCATATTTTTGCACCCATTTTAAACTCTGTCAACAAATATTTTAATGTTAATAATGAAGGAACAGTCTCGCCCAGAGTAAAATTGATGGCTTCCAAACAAATACTGAATAACGTGGCGTCTTCAAACTTGAAACATGTTGTATAGATTCTATTGATTTTGTTTTTAATAAACCATAAAATATATAGACAACTTCATTTTTGAAACCTCCATTACATGCTATTGATGTTAATTCTAGACTCCTTAGATATAAATAATTCGGTTTCTTCTCAGTATTCTCAGTAACAATGGTTACCAGCAGCTAGATGCGCTTATCCACCGTAGAAGTTTGCCTGTAAACATAAACTAATAGGATCTCAAACTTCTCAATGAATGGGTTGTGATAGCAGCTCTTTTCTTGATAATACCATTTTAGGAATTTCGATTAGACGTTTGATTAGGTATGTAGGCAGATACCGTTTTCTGTAGCCTCAAAAGCTTGTTTAATAGTTTCAATGATTCAGAAATATAAAAAAACCAACACAGTAGTGCAAAGTGATCCAGTATAGAGGTGACTGCTATTGCAGTTTCAGAAATCGTGCTTTTAGCTTGCTTCCACGACAAATCTATTGTATTAAAGTATCTATGAAGCTCATGGTGTGAATATTCCATGCTGAAGTCCACCATTCACATTCATAGATATTTCCAAGTAAAAATAACACGATTTTAGCAATAATTTTGTTAGAATCCCTATATATATATATATATATATATATATATATATATATATATATATTCTGAGAGGTTTTTAAGATAAATTTTGTTTTTCCGTATCTTCACTTTATGTGTAAAATATTTTGTTCCAATTGTACATATTTTATCTTCTTCGCGCTTCGTAGTTTTACATCTACTTCAACATCTTTTCTAATAAAATTCTTCTTGCATAACTTTTTTTTAATTTTTGGTTATTCTCTTATTTTCCAAAAACTATTTTCTTCTTCCTTTGGACAGACTCCTCTTTCAGTTGATTGCTTATTCCTCTCTCTTTGTTCCTTCTTGTGTTTCTCGATTCGTCCTGAATTTTGTCGTTTTTTCCCATCATGGTAAATAATATTTCTTCTTTTTTGCTACACTTTTACTAGGAGTTCATTCCATCATTTTACTTATTTCTAGCCCTTGGTCTAATTATCTTTTCTTATCATAAGTTTCTTTAGATCCTTTTTATTATAAATCAAAAAAAATTGTTGTGAAAACTCATTCGGACTAATACGAAATACCATCGACTTAACAGTTTTCGAATATTCCATTAATAGTAATTGGAAAATGTTCACCTTTCATCACGTACCGTTTATTATCATCCCCCGACCAAAATCCCCGTACACCGGCGACATAAACACAGTTCGTTCATATAATGGATGTATTCTCTGGTTTTGCAATTACATAGTTTAATTCGAATGTAATTTATAATTCTGCATTGTCATGCATGTGATGTGCACAGTTTGCTAAATGGTCGAATGTTTTGCATCGAGACGAACGAATGAGCGAGAGGTGGATGGGCGATGGCAAACGAAACGTAGGTAAATTGGAGGTACGCCAATCCCCCAAAAATGCAGTTTGTTAGACCGTAAATATACGTGCCCTACACGTTGATCGAATTATAACCGAAGAGGGTGCGTGCAGAATTAATTTGAAAAGTACGTGCAAATTTCACCTATTTCCAGAAATTAGCAATCGACAACTATGAACGTGGCTAAATTTGGGTCTAAAATGATGTTTTATAACGATTTTATATCAATTCAGAGCAATCGTTCTGTAGGAAGTGCGCTGCTCCGAAGATACTAACGTCTTTGTTCGCCCATTCTTTATTCAGCGTTACTCGAGGTTTCATCTAAATAATAAATCTTACCAATTTCTATCCAGAAATTTAAATCTTCCTAATTTCTCGCCAGAACTTTAAATCGGAAAGCTGCGATATCGATACTGTCTTTTGAAAAAACTTTTTCGTCTACTGCCCTCAAATGGCATACTCACTTAATATACAGCTCAACCACTCAGATTCCAAAAGTACAGCAACATTCTTGGATAAAATTGGAAAAAAACTAGCCTTTAAAATCTGCAACACCTTCCGGACAGTATCTGACTCACTTAAATAGATCTACTGGTGAGGGAAAGAAGCTTGACATGTGGTGAAGATAATGTAACTAAAACAAAGGAGAAAGAAGGATCCATGGAAAGCTACCAAAGACGATGGGCCAGTATGACAGACAAATGTAACTGGACAAAAAGATCAATCCCTAATTAATTAAAATTTGACTCAATAGAAAACACGGATGTGTAAGTTACCAGCTACTCATAAGAGATGGATGTTTTATGGTTTATTTTTACCATTTCAAAATTACAGAATCACCAATTTGTTGTATTGTCCTTAAGTGAAAGATTCTACAGAGCATACCTTTTTTTGCATGTCAAAGATGACAGAAGGAACGTAGAGCAATCATACAAAAAATCAGGAGCTTATTGTAACCAGAAAATATTATTTAAAAAATCAAAGCTAGCGAGGAAGTTTGGAAAACCCTATCTAATATGGTGACAAAAATAATAAATCAAAAACAGAAATATTCAGTAAACGGATCGAAATAAGTTTAAGCAGTATGATGGAGTTATACCTTCTGGTGGTTAGTGGGTTTAGTGGGTAAAAAGAGTGCGCCCTTGAATATCCATTGTGTCCCTTTTTCTTGGTATAGCACTGAGGATATTCAATGTTTACAACTTATCCATTAATCCTACTCCTTTTAGAAAGTTTATGACGTGGATTATTTCCAGTTGACAAACAAAGGTCCAGTAGTCCTTTACATATGCGTCTTCAAGTTTCACTTGAGGAAGCAATGCCCTGAAAAGATGCCTAGTAGTATTCTTAGATTATTTTCACCTTTCTCACATTCAACAGAATTTCCATAGCTACTTTTTCCCAGGATTATGTTTGCCTATTCCAGCCCCTGTAGTTTCAGTAAACAATTTTCCCATATCTTTCTTTTTTTCCCATGCTTCAGGGTTCAGGTTAATTTTTCATCAGGCATTCCTAAACTAGTTTACACATTATAACATTATTATTGTTAAAACACCTTAAAAAATTGCTGAATGGAGATATGCGACTAGCAATGATAACTTACGCCACGTTTTAACAAAATATGTAAATCCACAATGTTTAAAAACAACTTGCCTGGCAAAGATTGCAGAAGAAGTTCTGCTTCATAGCATTTGACACTTATTTCGATAATCTTGAGTAATCACTAAAAGGCGTTTCTTTATATATTTATAATTTCGACGAGACTTACTCAAGCGACGAGCTCAGGTCACGAAAATGTTTTTTTTTTTTTTAAATAAGAGTGAAGTACCCAGAGAGGATTATGAATTATTTCAGATCAAACGTACTACCAATGCTTCGTGAAAACTCAACAGGATAATTCTTTTCTTCATATGTAGAATAAAATGTCGAAAATATGTGGAGCCTTTCGACCGAAGGAGGTCCAGATATATGTAAGTTTTTCTAAGGAGGTGGACAAAGAAATTACATTTGTTTGGTACCCTTAATAATGTAATGATCTGGACTTTTGTCATCTCACAATTTTAGATAAATATTCCGTGCTCTACATAGTATACAGATCACTTTCTCTTGTGAATCTAGCATCTTTAAGTACCTATTGATACTGCAATACACCAATAATGGGTATGGTGGTATTCGTAGATTGTTTTTGCCTCATAAATTTAACAGATCTTTCCAAGTTACTGTAGACTCTTCCAGTAACTGATTAAACTTTTTTTCCTGAGTTTCAGGCTTATCCACCCTTGGCAAGTATATCAGCTATTTAATTATCCATGTTCCAGTGTCTCCCAAATGCACAGAACTCTAATTCTTCTTATCTAGCTCATTTAACTTGTCTAGATATTTCTAAACCAGTTTAGATATTATGATATTGGAACTCAAACCTCTAATGGCTTGTTAGCTGTCGAACAAGATGACAATCTCCTATTTGCGATAATTCCTGTCTAAGTTGACCTGGACGCATGTTTCTATTATATATATTGTTATTTCATCCACTAAGCTTCTAGAGTGTTTGGTTCTGATCCCGTTGTGTCTGCTGTCTTAAAACCAATCTTATACCATTTGATGGCGTTTCTGCTCTTTTCTAGTATGTTGTTTCGATCCCATTTGCTTCCATACACGTGGAAGATTTAGAATCACTTCTAGTGTAGTTGTTGGGCAAGTTTTCATGGTACCAGTGGCACATATCCAGTTTTTGTTTGGTTTCCAGACTATTTTTAGTTTTCCAGGACTGGTACGCTTTTTGCTTTACGAAGATACGTAAGTATTTGTTACTAAAAATTCAATTCCTTCTTCAACAAGTACAAGGAGATTCTTTTTTAGTACTCTTTGAAAAAGTGCTTTAAAAATCATTAGTTTTACACCCACTCATTTCAAATTTAAATGGTTTCAAGTCGACAAAATTCACGAAATAAATTCAACTTGTACGGTATTGAATATTTGAACGGTATGTTCAAATATTCTGCAGTATGAGATCTTATTCGTGATTATTATATTGGTTGACTAAGACTGACTGGGTGTCGAAGACTGAATCGAATTTATGATTTGTCTTTAAAGGTTTGTGTAGTACTTAGAAAAGAGTTGTGTCGAATGTCCATCTTCTGAAATATGTGGGAAAAACCAGGGTAATAAACTTAATAAATAATGGTTGCAAACGTCCCAGAAAGGAATTTTAAAAAGCCTGGAAAGAATTTGTCACAAATTATACTGTACACGTGTATACTGTACATGTGTTGACCACCATATGGTACGAAAAAATGTTTATTTAAAATACTTTATGTATGCGGGAATTATAAACTCGATTTATAACTCCAACTTTCAACAATTTCTAAACACTAAGGAACCAAATGAAACAAGGAATAATTTTTATATGTAATAATCGACTGATCGAACGTATTCTGTGCGAACTATTCCTATTTTTTATCATTCTACGTACTTCGATAGACACTAAATTTTCCCATGTAAAGTAAATTATTTAGTTTTGTATTAGCAATTGTTCTTACTCGATATAATTAAGGAATATCATTTTTTTATAATTAATATTAGTGTATATTTCGAGTTACGTGAAACCAAAAGATTCTGAAATATAATTTTCTCATAGCATAACCAAATTTTGTTTCTTTAAAGCAAATTGTATGATTACTTTCCAGAAGAAAAATGTTTTTTTCTTGAACATGGCATGTCGTTAGCTCTTTTGATAGATGAAAATTATTAGTCGACCTTCTAATGAATTCAAGCAGGGCTGAAACAGGTAATTTTCTCAACGATTTGGCGGTTGTTTGTTCAGTGGCTGGGAAGCAATTTGTTTGTTTCGAGACAGAATAACTAATCTCACCTGTTTTGTATCGGTACTGTGATACACAATCATTAGAAATTAAGTTAATCATTACAAAAAATATATATTTCCACTGTATTTTGTTATTTCATCCCCAAAAATAGTAGTATACCAATAAAATGCAAATTGGGAAGGAAATGTATTCGTCAATATTCTCTACTGTGCGCCCTTCTTCCAATTTCCGTGACATTGGTTGAACTACCTGGTTATCCTCTTCTTTTATTCAGGATAATGACTTTCACTACAATATTTTATCTTTGGTTCTCATTTCTAGAAGTGATTAGTTCTTAGTTGACTCATTATAATTGTAAATTCATTGCTAAAAATTGTCTCTACTTGAAATCCTTTCGATCCTCGGATTGCAAGGATAAATAATCCCTTTTCTTTCCTTGTTCTTCTTTTTCTAGCTTATTCGCATCCGATATCAGTTGCCTCAGTTAAATGCTGGGGTGAGTCTTCGGCTCTAGAAACCTTCTCTCAGCAGTTTCCCAGATTGTTATTTTGCTGGACCGAATACTTCCTTTGATGACTTATGGTCGTCTGTCTTCACGTTGTAGATCCACAAAGTATGATGAAATAACCATCATGAGGTAAATCTTGGTCATCATTTCCAGCTTGGATCGTCTATTATGGGGTCCTCTTACCTGCCTCGTTTTTTCCGTTAAGTAATATTGAATATTTGGATTTGGTGGTCTAGTATCACCTGGTTTGGGACGCGATGGAGGTGATTCAAGATTTTCGGACTACAAAACATTTACGCATTATCAAAGTAAACCAAATAACAGATATTATTATCAGAATTTTGAAAGTCCATTTTTGATTCTAGATGGTGGTATATGTTGTTTAACATTAATGTATCTTTTCCCTAATGTTCTAATACGCTTGACTCTTAAAATTAATAAATGATACTATAGTGAAACGTACTAATTTTCACTATCACAGCCATCAAACAGCAAAAAATACTGTTTCGAATCTCTTTTAGTTTTGTGCTTCGAGAAGGTTAATATATCGTCGAAAATTACATCCAGGTATTTAGTCTTTTTCTGTGGGATAATGGTCTGAAATCAAACCTCAGGTGATCCCGGTTCCCATAGTATTATCACCTCAGTCTACTGCCAGTTGTAGGTCCATCTTCTCTATCCAGCTTTTTATTTTTTCGACGTTTTTATCAACTGATTCCTTGATGCCCCAAATTCGTATCAGAGCAGAGGGTATAACTTCTCGATACCGTTCATTCCGTTAGATGGACACCAGGCCTACAATTCCTCCAGCATTTTGAAAATGATAACGAGTTAAATACGTTCTTTATGTCCAACATTATCAGTACCAACCATCACTTTTTTGATGTTTTCGCCGCATCGTGTATGGGATGTTTTTGAGCTTCTTTTTGATTAGTATTAACTAGATTTTCCAGGCTGTTTGTGGTGGAAGTAGGAATAATATTTACAAGGGTAGTCTTCCGATAAACCACCCTTGTATAATTGGTATTATAGAAGGTTACGTAAGCAAATTGAACATTATGATTGGTGTAGAATCGCAAGAAAGAAAAATAATCATTCATATTTACGAAATCTTGCTAGAAGCTTAAAAATTTATTCAAATATATTCAAACCACGGATAATTTAGTGAAAACGAGATTTCCTCATGAATATAAAAAAGCTCTATTCACATTGTGAGAGAAGAGGAATACTTTTCTCAACACCTGCACAAATTAAAACCGAATTGCTCATTCACACCATCTGCTCTTCCATTAGAGGCGTCACTCAAGGGCCCGTCACATCCAGAAAGAACACCTTTCCTTATTTCTTTACAAGCAAAATTTAATTTCCTGAACTCGTCGACATCGTCCTTCTTTTCTTTTATATAGACGCCAAGCCGCCATCGACGCCACCTAAAAACATTAGCACCTTGACTCCGACGCCGCTTTTTTAATGCTGCCACGTCAGAAACAATGTCTCGTTATAAAACGGAGAAAATGAGATTTTACCTCAGACCCTCTATTTAGCAATTTTTTCATTAGGCTATTATTCCACGCTATAATTGTGCACTTCTGGAGCTGGGATAACGTTTTGAAAGATTTTTTCAATTCGAGCCATTCCCTTTATTAGAAAAGTATTTTAGATTTTATTGATACCATTTACATAATCATGTTTTAAATAAAAGAAGTGTGAATTATACAAAAAAAAACATTTTGGAAAAAAATTTGCAGAAGCACGAAACATTAAAAAAAGTTGGTGAAAAATAGAAGAAAATTTTGTTTCCAATTTATGAACAAAGCTACATAGTTGAAAAAAACGGAAAACTTGAAGCTTCCCGATAAGAACAACTGTATTTTAATCTTACAAATAGAGTAATATTATTCTTATTGCTCTTCGAACTAGAAATGGGAATAGCGAGGGATACAAAATCTGCAAGACCAGGAATGCACGATGGAAATAAGGTATCAGGAGTAAACCGTCCCGTAATCACAATTCACTTTTTAGCTGTAACTGAATAAACAATATATATTCTATCAAAAAAATCAAAATAATTTCAAAAATAATATTTGAAGTATCGGTAAAATTTGGCTTGTATTGAACGCAGTTAGTTTGTACGGCCTGGATGACGTCCAGTATTTGTTTATCTCAAGTATTACAGTTACTTTATAGGTTATAATATCGATAAAAGTCATGGACAAAATTAAAATCCTATAGGTATTGTATTGCAGCCAGTTTCCGACAAGTCTCCAATTAAACTTTGGTTTGGTCATAAGCCGAGCGTCAAACATCTTCGCACTATGAGTTCCAAATACTACGTCCATCTTCCTGCACAAAAGAAGCGCAAAATGGATGGTGATAAACACGATCGAATTTACGTTTCTGAAAAAAGAAATGAGAAAGTTTGTGATTGTGATGAAAAACTAGTCTAGCCTCTCAAGGAAAACGGGTAAAGAGCCAGATCCTGACGCTCAAGTTACCGAGATCGTTTTATCGGGAATTATTATTTCAGCCCCTCCTTGGCTGAAATACTACGTGACTCCCCACTTTGCTTAAATTCTTCCCATAGAGGATGAGTCCTAGCTATCCAGTCAGAAGATGGTAGCGAATGGCAAATTGACAATGAGTGTGCGAGAAAGCTAACTGAAAACCCAAATATGGTAGAAATTTGTGCAAATACACGAGTGAGAAAAGTACTTCTTTTACATGTTGCACACTATACTTTTCCTACAACTGAACAAATTGAAAGAATAAAAGTAATAGAGCTCGTTATTTAATTTTATGATTAGTAAAACCACAATAATATTAAGTGTCCTCTTAACTGTTGAATAATATTATTCAAAATTGTAGTTGATTGTGAAATTTTTACAATTTTGTATACTTAAACTCGGAACGTCATTTCTTTTTATTAAGTTTTCTGCCATGTTAATTTTCTTCATTTCTTCATTTCTTCATTCCTATAAGTTCCAGTGGTTTTTCAATGGAGTTGACGATTTTATTAGCAACGTTAATTTTATTTTCGGCGTATCTTTCCGCCGCGGTACTGGATTGTCATCCTCCATGGGGCTTTAAGGTTAATATGTCCCCTCCTACATTCACTAAAATTGTTGGGGAAGAATATCTGAAGCAGTAACCTGTGTATAGAGGGAGGTTTTCTAGTTTTAAAAAAATTGCAATTGTTTTAGTCATACTACCGAATTTTTTTATGCCAATTACCTGTCTAGTACATTTTCCGTGTTGGTAATTTGAAAAGAAATGTTTTTCTGGCAAATCAATCGGTCGAAGAGCGGCATATTTTTTTATATATCTTTATATACTCTCCCATTACAGTTAACGTTCTTTCCTTTTTTGTTTTCGTGTAATGCTGAATTTAAATCCTCTAAATTATCGATTCTTAACTTCCACAATCTTCTCTACGACATGTCCCTGTCACGCTAATAGAATTTTTAATGATTATTTAATTATTTTGATCTACTGGAAAACCCACTAATTAGAAAAATCTAATTCAAGGAAAAAATGGGATTAATTCTAAATATATTCTTCGTCTGGAGCTTCGTTTAAAAGTCTCGCAATTGGTCTGCTGTCAAAATGTTTGATTTTTTGGGAACGTAATTGTCGTACTTTTTTTTACTCAAGTCCTAATACGTGGATATATCAATGTTATTTTTTATACTTAGTATAGTATTTCGCAACATTGACTATTACGACCAAATTGTAGACGCCTTTAAAGTTTTCGACAACTCTTCAAACTATACTAAAAGTACAGTTTCCGAAAAAGATTACATTTTTTGAAGTTTCAAAAGTTACTTTTCGATATCTCTGAAGAAGTATTATCAAAATCGTCACTACTCTCAGTATACATATTAATTATAAATTGATATAATTATGTCCTACTGAAATAATATTCAATGCAAATTCTAATTTTCATCAAACCACGAATGAAAACTACCTTAAAAATTTAAAAAACATCTATAATCTAAGTTTTTATTGATTCCTTCATATGTATGGGGTGTTGGCAAAGTCAGTGTGAGCAATATGTGGTTTTGAAATCAAGTTAGCTTTGAGAAATACGTCCCTTTTCATAACAGTTTTAGAAAAATATCATTTTTACATATTTAGCGAGTGTTTTTTCACGCGAGATCTAATCAATAAAGGAATGCTAGCTATGGAGCACATTGGAACCGAGTACAAACTCGCAGACATTCTTAAGAATCCCATACGTCCACGACTTCATGTTCCACGAGAAAGTTTGGGTCTACTTTGTGCCAGCTCCATCAAATAAGGAATAATGTTGAAGAATTCCGACTCTACAGATATTTTTGTAGCGTTTGTCTGCGCAAATCGCAGTTTTTCATTATGAATAGTTGGCGTTCCTACCATTGACATTTTTCAAGTGCTATCATTTTGAACACACTGTTTACACCACCACCACTCCAACATTCACAATACACTGTCTGACGCGCGTTTCGATAACGAAAGTATCGTCTTCAGACACTAGAATTAAACTTGACTTTCCCGTTTTATACCTATATTCCTTGGCGGGAATATTCATATTTATTCTTTGACTACTAAACTATAGAATGGGCTGTAAGGAATTTGCCCTTTATCCTCATAAAGGATAAACTTGAAATTTTAACCTTAGGATTGTCCAACAATTGTTTTAATGTATTGTTGGGTTTATAAACCAATTTAAAACCCAATCTGCTAAATATTCCTTCCAACCCTATTGTATAAAGGGAATTGAAAGGTACCGGAGCAAATTTTTCTTTTTTTTCATTTTGGGTTTGCAAAAAAGTGATTTCGCACACAGCTACATACTCAATGAAGGACTTTTCCTTATTGTATCTCTCGATGGAAAGTGGATTAAATTTTGTACCAGAAAATGGAGACTGGCCATCTTAAGTTGGATACAATGAAAAGAATCAGCCGGGATGTACTCGCACGTAACGGCGTTTATCCTAAATTCATCAAATTCCAACCTATTACTATTCCTAATTACTATAGTATCTGAAAACGGTAACTATCCATTATTTTCCATTTTATAAGTGAACTTTCTAGATGGATATTTCGAGTTGAGTTCCAAAATGAATTTTTTGGAACGTCCTGTATAAATTGTGTGTACGTAATTCTAGTTCCCGCACCTTTAAGTAGAAAGATCCATTTTAATTTGTATCATTTAAACTCACATTCTGTTAAATAGATAAAAATCTAGTTCTAATAAGTCCAGTTCTGTATCTTTCTAGTTAGATTTAAAAGTCAGTATTAACAAAAAGTATGATATTTATTGATAACATTCATTAATTTGAAACCAACCAACAAAATCTCAAAAATATTGATGCGAGTAAAGTCCAGAACGTAAAATGTATATCGCTAATCCACGTATATCTGGAAACTTCCAGAGGGGTGGCTTTAATCCCATCATAGTAAGGTGAGTATGGCACCTCATATATTGTCGAAGACCGTTCCTCCGTGCATAGGCAGATTACCGACCATGATTAAGGTATAGAATGCGTCACGGCAGACAATGGTTTCGGTCGACGTGGGGCTTTTTGTGGAGGGTGGCCATTTAGATTGTCGGGGAATTGATTTCGGTTGACGAGGACCGACCGAGCGCGATAATCTCATCGTCTTTAGTATCAAATGCAATCGATTTTATATTTGGGAAACTGAGTATCACTTTATAGATTTTTGAAAATAAATCAGATTAAAATAAGTGGTTAATTAAACTAAAAAGTGAAAAATATTACTCAGAATAATAATAAAATGATTGACGAGAAAATTTCTGTTATTGTACACATATATTACGGGTGTATATGCTACCTTAAATACTAATCCTATTGTATACAAAAACTCTAATTAATTATATTTAAGATCGTTAGAGTCACATCAATAAAAATATAAGGATAAGTAATTTGATAAGTTAACACAACAACTAGTGTCTAGAGGACATATGGGAACGCTTGAGTAAGACGTTGGTTCCCGTCAAGGGACGGTCAGTTTACAATAAGTACAAAGAACAAGTACGATTTTTCAATTTTAAAAAATGTTCAATTGGTCAAAAGTTATTAACATCGTGAAAATTGTCGATTTTTCGGTGTTCAAAAATTTATAAATTTTTAAAAAATCATTATACTTAGAAATTACAAGAGACCTTATCTTCTTAAAATGGGCCATATTTGCATAAAAAAAATTGTGATTTGGATATTTGGATTTAGCGGTTCAAAATTAATAGAAATACCACTGTTTTATCCTTGTCCGTTGACCGCTCCAGGATTAAGATAAGCTACTTTTCTCTTTGAATTTTTTGTTTCATATTTACCAATTTAGAGGACTAGTTCAGGTCGCAAACCTGAACTAGGGTTGTGGAGCTGCTCTGATGAGAAGTAATAACGTCGAAACTAGTCAGTAGTCACACCCTCTCCTTGCAATTGTGAGCCACGGGGATGTTAATATCGAAAAAAGTTCGATTCACATCATGTTCTCAAGAGAGGTCGTGATTCAATATTCTTCGAGGCTTTAGCCAGGAAAGTAGTTGTTTTCGAAATTATTTCAGAGATGAATAGAAATCCTTTATTTTGATACATTTTGCATACCTAGTATACCATCGTTTCTTATTGGTAACGTGGCAATGAAACACCAAAGTGGACTAACTTTAATATATTTTCCGAGCTTTCTAATACTTATGTATCCATCGTCTGGGAAATAATTAGTTGAGATTTTCGGTGGTTTTGAATTGTATTAATTTTTGTAAAAAATTTTGAAAGTGACGTTGATAGAAATATGGATTATTATCATTTCCCATACGATGAATACATAAGTATTCGAAAGCTCGGGAAAATATTAAAATTACTCTACTTTGGTGTTTCATTGCCACGTTTCCAATAAAAAAACCGCTCATAATATAGGGTAAAGACTATAGGTTAGATTTTATATAAAAGTATATATAGTTTTATATAGAATTATTATAAAAGAAACGAGAAAAAAATATTTAAATATGCGTCATTTTTTACCTCAACGAAAAGTATTTACACAAAAGAAATTTTTTGGAGAGAAGTAGTTTGTAGCATTCACCATTATCGCCGTTATCCGTTTGAGACATTTTAACTAGACGAAAAACATTTTTATGTACTTCTAACTACATTTTAACTTCTTCTCTTCAGTATAATTTTGATACTAAGTTCCTTGACACCTTCTTCGAATTAAAGTTTTATTGAAACGTCTTGCTGATCATATTTATCTCGAAGATTATCATTCTTGGAAACAGTACAATTTAAAAGTTATTATTTTCATTTCAGTTTATCCAAAAGAAATAAAGGAAAATTTCGTTGGACAATAAGAAAGATGAAGGAGAGCGTCAGTCTGCCATCGTTGATGACAAATGTAGATAAAAGAAAAGTTTCACGTTTATATCTGACGCTACGACAATACACTTATAACAAAAGGACACAATATATACTCCAGAAAAAGCAATTCTATGCTACTTAACAAGGTTGAGACTGTCGAAATAATATCAAATCTTTGTATTTTCAGTTCTATTCGAGGAGATTATAATTAATACAATACATTCGGGGTGGTCAAATATTGATCATCGTCCGCGATATATGCTACTTCAATTTAATATTGTTAAATTATTTATAATGCTTTCTATCCAAATCGGTTAAAAAGTTTATACATAACACGAAAAGTACAAACCAATCAACAAACCAAGTCTCGCAACTTTTTTGGAAAATTGGAAAATGGAAATTCCAACACACAACCGCGGTAGAAGTAGCTTGGAGAGATGGGAAACCTGCTGCTTGCTTGACTATTTTTTTTTGTATCGAATCAAACTACGATGGTTCTGTAACAAACCCTGTATCCACCAAGACTTGCCAAGGTGGTTCAAAAATGTATCTGAAAGCAAATAGAAAACAACGACAGAGCAACGTTTGTAATTCAGATTATTTAATGCCAAAAAGGAGCCCAAATATTAAAATCCGATATAAACCGGTGACATTTTGACTTAGGTATGGATGGATCTGTATACTTTGCGTTGTCTGCGGTATTGATAATAATCAATCTCGTCTTCCTTATCTGAATACATTGAAAAATGATGTTTCACTGCTGCAACAACTGATTACGAGTCGTATCCGTGTGCGCCCAAAAGTTTTATTTTGATTGCAAAACTGTTGCAAGATCAACTGGTTTGCAACATTTGTTTTGAAGCAGTTGCATCGTGTGAGGTCGGCCTAAGAAATCACTGGAGATCCGATAATGATCACTGGCATTATGGTATTCCCAGTTGAAGAGTGACTATTTGGAATTAGATGAAATCGTCTGCCGAAGCGATTGGCTTGAATACCAAGGCCTCTTCACATAATGCAAATCAACGTGCAATGCAAGACGCAATATTTATTGATAAAAAACGTTCGCACATGAAGTTCAGATGATTATTTTATGCAAGATTTCGCACTTGCAACATCATCGGTCCGGTGCCATTTTTGTTACGTGCAAGCAATTCTAAGGACAAATCTAGTTACTTGCATCAATTTCAAACCGGTTATAAAAGATTGAATTAAATTTGAAGTAAGATATTTGTTTAACTCAATCATTGAATTTTTATTAGATGCAATTACAAGAGACATGCGACGTGCAATATTTTGACCTCGCAACATATTTCATGCAATTTCTTGCACCATGTTAAGCGTCCTTAAACAATCCAATAGATCAACCGCAGTGATTCGATTGGCCAAAAGTGTTGTAGAAGATCAAGAGCTTATAAAAATTACAGATCACGATATTAACGACGAACATCATAATTATTATCAACATAAATTATAGAAACTGTCTGGATCTTCACTTGAATTTTCTAATTGTTCTTTTGTAAATTGCACTCTTAAATAAATTGTTTTTGCTCTGTATTTTTCTATAATAAGCAAAAAATCTTCTATACGAATAACCCTCGAACGTCAATAAATGCTTAGAAATTTGATAGCAACTTTCTCAAGCTTGTTACTTATCGAGGGATGTTTCCAAGCAACAAATTTTGGAAATCTATCGTAAATTTTTTTCAAACAATTATTAATGTTCTTGAATTATTACTATTGATAATTGTTGGAACGAAAATTTAACGTTTCAATATTAATTTATTCGTGGAATAATACAGAAGGGGTGGTTTCACCGTTATTTCCAACGCGTGTATCTAAAAGTATAGACAAACTAAACAAGTGCATCTTGATTACTTTGATCCGAAGGCATATACACAGATGCTACAGTATCCGGTAACTTTAATAGGGAAAGGTAACGTCCCCTCGGACTCTTGCTGACTCATTCTGCAATCAGAGGGTTCGTCGGTAGCAGTACACACATTTTGAGGTACATCTGCACTAAGGAGTAAAGACAAATGGGAGGTGATTTCCTTAGTTGTAAATTAATTTGATATTTCAATCAGAATCTCTTCCACTTATTTTTCTGAAAAAGTAATCATGACTACTATTGATTCACAGTTACTAATGATTTATGTCCTCAAATTATTACGGAATGCGGAGTTCAATTGGCAAGTAATTGTGCATTTTTTTGCATTGTAAAATGTTGAGCTCTTAAATAATTCTGAACGTGGAGTAGGTAGGTAAATATCGTACTCTGCGTTGTGGCAAACAAAGATGAATAAGGAAGAAAGAGTCAGAATGTTGAATATTTTAAAGAAATCCCTGCATTGAACACTGCTGTTTAGTTCGAGTAAATATCTAACAGCTCTCTTTTGTAGTTTGAGGATTATGCCGTCTATTTATATATCGCCTAGGTATTCGAAAGGTCTGGCACGATGGACTACTATATATAAACAGGAAAAACCTTCTGCACAATCTTTTCCGAATCTTAAAATCCTACCTGCATAAAAAACACTTTCAAGTCAAAATCCAGCTCTACATTCAATTATATCAGGAGTTCCACAGAGAAGTGCACTTGGCCCGATCCTCTATTTTATGTACACAGCTCATATTTCCACACACACAACAACGAAACTACTGCAACATATACAGATGACACTGCCGCGCTAGCATCTTACCAGGACCCAGATATGGCCTCTCATATATTTCGCAATTTCGTTGTGGCTAAAAATTTGGAGAATAAAAGTAAATGAAGATAAATCTGTGAATGTTACCTACACCCAACGAAGAGGAACCTGTCCAGCTGCGACAAAAAGAGAATGCGAATTACCTTGGAATTCATCTGAACACACATTCTAACGAAGAGAAAGCAGTTGGTTTTAAAACTCATCAAACTCTACTGGTTAATAGGTCGAAAATTCCAACTAACAATCGACAACAAGCTGTTAATATACAATGTCACACCAAACTCCATTTGGAGTTATGGTATTCCACTATGGGGCATTGCATTCAACTCAAGTATGGCAATTCTAGAAAGATTTCAATCGAAATTACTCAGAATTATTGTAAAAACAGTGTTGTCGCTTGTGACCTTCAAATTAAGTCAGTTAAAGGAGAAATATCTGACTTCTTCCGCATGGAAACCTAACCCAACACATGGCTCAACCTCTAAAAAAACCTCCGAGCCTACCAATGCTTAGAAGGCATCTTCCGTGTGATCTGCTTGACAGATTTTAATATCATGTGTGGTTATCCCTTAATCAAACGTTTTTTTAAGTGAAGGGAAATTGCCACTGGGTAATTCTCCTACAAGACTGTTAATATTGCTTTAAATCGTTTATGAAATTTGTAAAATTTTACAGATTGTAAATAAAAAAATATTTTATCAAATACTCTATCAAAATTATTCATAATATATGAATAATAATTGAAGTTTTGATAATTATATTATTTATAAAAACTTTGTTGACATCAATATCAGTTCGAGAATACTGAATCCTGATTGTTTTTACTCCTTGGGTGGCACGTAAAGTGCACGTAATGGCTCTTGGCTACTGTTGTTTGACAAGTGGATTTCGATTAAATGAAAGAGGTTATTAATGAACGTATATGCATCATTCTGAATCTAGGTACGAGTTTTAATTTTAAAATGCAAATATATTACTATAGCTAGAGGAAGGGTAGTTAAAATTAGATAAGATGAGAATAATTGCAAGCTGTCACATCAATTTCATTTTATTGACAAGTCTGTGGATCTAATCTAATACGAAATATATGTAAATAAAAAAAATTGTTGGACTGCTTTCATTATTTTGATACCTAGTCCAGGGAACAACGGTGACAATATGGTATCACCTCAAAAGACGCATGGATTTCCGTGAAATTTTCGTATTAAGTTCTTTCTACTGTTCACTTCAAAGTTCACCCTATACCAATATTTACAAATTATTGTAAGGGGTGAAAACTACACTTCATTGTCGAAATTCAATGAAATAGAAGTTGAAGATTTAGAAAGTTATAAAAACATTAATGGGATTAAAATAACGATCGTTTTATGAACCCTTAATCAAGTCGTGTGACTAAATAAAAAAAAACCTTTTTGGCAAAAATCTCCTTCAAGAACAATACAATTATTCTAACGTTTCTTCAACTTCTCAATACCGTGCTTGTAGAAGGATTTGTCTTTTGCCTCAAAATAGGCTTCAGTTTCAGCAATTGATTCTTCATATGAACTGAATTTCTTACCGGCGAGTATTAAGATCAGCGGATAGCCAGTAATTACTGGGCGCCAAATCTGGACTATACGGTGGATGAGGAAGCTATTTGAAGTTCAATTTAACCATCGTTGCCATTGACTTATGAATCGGTGAATTGTCTTGATGATACAGTGATTTTTCTTTGTCATATGAGGTCGTTTTACCTTGATATTTGCATTCAAATGATCCAACAAGTCCACACGCATCCCAAAATACTGAAGCCATAAACTTCCAAGTTAACTATTAGGCTTTTGGACGCTTCGGATGTGATTCAATGGCTGCATTCTACTCAAATGATGATCGTTTTAATTCTGGAGTGAAGTGATGGATCCACGTTTCATCCATTACCAAATATCAACGCAAAAAATCTGATTTATTACGTGGCCAAACGCGGCATTTTCGAGAAAGCTTTCTCATGATCAAATATTCATGCATAATTGTATAAACACCGCTTTATGGTATCTTTATGGCTCAGATATTTCATTAAATTACAATTTATGATTAGACATAACTAATTTGTGAACTTTTTTTATGTTTGCCGGAATAATCACCTCAATTAGACCACCAGAACGTTCACCATCATCGGTGAACGTTTAAATTCAGCCAACCAATAATAAAAGGTTGTTTTCGATTGAGCTGAGTCCGGATAACGGTTTAGAAGCCATTACTGACCTTGTACAGTACAAGAAGTTATAATAAATTATTAAACGAAATTGTTTGGAATCCATTGTTTTGAAAGTAACAAAAGTTACACGTAGTCTTTTTAAAGTTGGTACTTCATGAACGTCATATTGATTTGACAGTGTCAGCGCCATCTATGTGTCAGTCACACGACTTATTGAGTGATGCAATATTTCAACCCATATTATATCCTTGTATATGTAGAAAGTCTCCATACACACACACGTTTCATATTTCTTAAACCATAAATTTTATCGAAATAAACAAAAAGTACTTTTTGTTGAGAAATATACCTTTAGATTGTACAAAGTTACAGATTATTAACCATTGGGCATGAGACACCCCAGGCCTTAAGATAGTAGTTTATAATTATATATTACGTCAAACATACTACATGGACATACGTAAACATCCAGAAAGAAAATATACTTAAATATAAGTACTGATTTCGTAGCTTTAAGGTCTTAGAAACGATATTTTTTGCCCGAAGTACCCTTATATTTATATCAAATAGTTATGAAGGTTCCTTTTTTGTGTAGATAAATGTGTATAAAAACAAAATCTACATCTACTAAAGCACAGTGTTATGTTAATAAACCTCTTCGTTAACAAACTCAAACTTCATCATTTCTGTCAATTTGAATGTGGAGTTCCTTATTGCCGACAATTTGCTATTTATTTCAGCTCCCAAGTTGTTAAAACTCAACCCGCCGATCAAAGAGTGTATTGTGGCAAATATTAGCTCGTTAAATGATTTCAAAGCTTGTATTAGCATTCGTTTCAAGAGTATGATATCCATGCGATAATTATTTGCTCAAGTTGTTTTATTTGTTATAGGTGTCACTTATAACATCGTTCTCTTTGTATCATTTATCTTTGATCACCGATGTGATAATTAGTTACTAGAAGAACATATTTCACGTTAAATGCGGAAATCACTGTTTTTCTTTTTCTCTTATTTTAGGATATTTTCATATATATAAAAACCTATAATTAGAATTACACACAAATTAACATTGTGAACTTCCTATTGAACTGAACGTTTAGTTGAGGATCGTACAAAACAATAAACTGATCAGAATACTAATTTGAGGTAGTCTACATATATTCGCAAACACTAGTCGTTCGCCAAACGGCTCGCGACGACGTTTTTTATTGTGCTTTAACCACCAAAACAACCAAAACCAAAAGTCGTAAATTTATGGCTATTTATTGAGAGGGCACTGTGCAAGGTTGCACTTGAATCTACTAAATGAATACTATGTATGAATACATAGATATGAGTCAAATTTTTCACCTGTTGAATACAGTGTCTCCAGTTTTCAGCGGTTATATTTTTAACTTTCGTTCTATATACCTAACAATTTATTTTATATAGAAAAATATAAATATTTACATAACTAACTCCATAACTTTAGGTATAGGTAATGCTTTATGAAAATAGAAATATGTTGGGTACTACTTTTCGATACTCACTCGAAATACAGGGTGATTTATTTGAAAAAAACCAAGAAGGAATGTATATATGATGTCGGACCGAAACAAAAATTAAAAAACAAGTTAAATCAAAACAAAACAAACATACGTAAACGTAGACTCACACGAATGCCATTATTGTACTGTAGTATTTTGATTCACCCCTGATACTATTCGAATAATTTGGCCGCAACAGATTTTCGTTTATAAATTTCTGTCATATTGTGGAAAATTGGTTATAGCTTTTTAAATACCCCGTAGAATACATCACAACCCTGTATTATTGTAATAAAGAACTCCGTTTAAAAAAATATAACTTTGATATGGCACATCATTTTGGAATACATTGTACAGATTGTAAATAACATGTGAAAACTAATAATCGGTGTTATCCATCAAATTTATAACTTTATCACCCTGTATACACATTTTTTTTTACAAAAAATGGCCAAACTGTTCAAATAAGCATTGAACAAAGAATTCGCTTTTCACTCATCAGTAATTTTATCGAATACCAATAATTATTTTTAACTTTTTACCTTATTATTCCTAAATGCGGGATTTCAATTTTTTCAAACCTATATTTCATTTTTAAAGACATGTACCCGATTATGTGGACCTTTATGACTGAAAATTTGTTATATTTACACGACAGTAACATCTCTGGATATAAAATATTTAATAAACAAAATGAAAGAATTTCTTATCCGAAATATATACCAAATATATAATATCTCGAATTGAAACCGCATTTTTACTGCTTCTGAAAGTGTAATTTCGGAGATTGCGAAAAATTACAAAAGTCCCCGACTAGAAAATGGGACAAAGCTTACCTCTTATCTCCTCTAGAAGAGTTCAAAGTACTTGAAAACGAGGTAAGGAAGGGCGAGAAGACGGGATCTCAAACATCAAACCTATGATTGTAATGGATTAAATACATATCTTTGACTGAATCTGTACCCTAACGATGTATCCCCCGTAAAGTAAATTAAATGTGTAGTCAAGTACCGCTTCTTTCGGTAAAGAAACCAGTGAAAACCAAACAATAACCGTACATTCAGTTGTTTTATTTTTTTAGAACACGCAATTGAAAGTCTATTTTTGTTATTAAAATAAATTATGGATAAATTACGAATTTAAAATGGCAGAAAACTATGGGGAAAAGTAATTTAATATATATATAAATATACAAAACAAGGAAAGAAACATAATCACGGGGTAAATAACGCCCACATCGCTAAACAAGTGTAAAAAGCTAAATAGCAATGGGAATTCTTTATCCTCTTATTTGTATATATCGTATGTACAGTAAACTTACTCATTTGTTAGAACAAACCCATTTTAACATACGCAGCCCCAGTCTACTACACAAGTACCAAACAAAATTTCCGCATCCTGCAGGTGGTACAAAACAAGTGCCTCCGTAGGGCTATCAAATAAAATATTCACGCTACCCAAAACTTCCTAAGACCTCGTGGTTACATGACATAGCTGTACTACCCACTGTCAAAGACAAATTTTTGCAATTATTGTCCAAAATAAGTAGAGAAAAACTCAAAGACGCAAATTTCGCGGGAGATATCCACGACAGTGGGTGTAGATTTCTGCATAGTTTACTAATCATATAATTTGCTTATAAAATTAAAAATTTGATATCCAAACATCATAAAAATGGTTTTATTTACAGTATAGTAATGTAGTGTGATAATAAAGGGGTTAACTTGTCAACTGGAATTTGTCTATGATTCGCTTGCTGAACTACCCGGTAAAGTGGCCAACGGTAATCCCCCATCATGTTATTGGTGTTCCAGCGGCCCCGGTAACGTTTTTCCATCACTTTAACATCCTGGTGAAAACGCTCACCTTGCTCCTCACTAACATTTCCTAAATTGTCCGGGAAGTAATCGAGGTGGCTGTTCAAAAAGTGAACTTTCAGGTTCATCAAACATACTAACTCTTCAAACTTTTTTAGCACGTTGGCAACAATATTCTGGATCTTTTGCATTTCTCAAGAACTTGGTGACAACTTGCTTGGAGGATACCTATGCTTCTTTTTCATTTGAGATCACTGTAGATTGAATGTTAACGTCAAACATCATTTTTCTATAGGTAAAGACGCCTTCTTTCAATTTAGCTTCTGTAAGATGTGCAAATTTCTGACAGAGATATTTGAAACAAGGCCCGTCTTTAGGAAAAGCCTTTACAAACTGTTTCATAAGGCCTAACTTAATATGTAGTGGTGGTAGGAGCACGTTTTTTGGGTCTACAAGGTTTTTGCGTAGAATTTTCTTTTCGCCAGGCTTTAAAGACCCTCTAGTAGGCCACTTCTTTTTGCACCAATGTTGATTCCTAGCTCTACTGTCCTATTCACACATGGAAACTTGGTAAAACCACCTTGCGGACCAAGGACCATGCACGTTACTTTCAAATCACCACATAACATCCAACCATATGCGGAATAACCTATTTTATTTAACACTATTTCTAGATTTTCGTAGCTCTTTCATATGTACAGAATGACCCCCAGGTACAGAAGCATACACGTTACCGTTGTATAGTAAAAGAGCCTTCAAACTAATTTTAGATGAATCAATAAGCAGTCTTCTTTTTTGTACTCAATTCCAAACTCACTCATTAGACCAGGAATGTCTGAGCAGTACACCAAATCACCCTCTTGATCAAAATACTTTGAAAATTGCTGTTGTCTCTTCCGATACACATGAAAGCTAGTTCCAGCCATCAACAAGTTATTTTCTTTTAGCCTAGAGCCAAGCAGTTCAGCTTTTTCTTTCGTTAGGCCCAGATCCCTAACTAAGTCGTTAAGCTCGACCTGAGTAAACAATTTAGGCTCTACATTATCTGCAACACATTGAAATTCTTTATCGTGTTCGTCTAACTCCGACTGTACATCAGAAAATTCTTCTGTTACAATATAATTTAACTCCTCTGGTGGTTCTGGTACCGGCAAATCTACACCTTGCCGTACTGGTCGGATACCGAACGGAAAGTTAGGGTAGCTCATTACCTTCTTATTTTTAGAGTTATGACCACTAATATCAACACTGCAAAAGTAACAGTCATCGAAATGATTTCTTAGTTCCCTCCATATCATAAAAACAGCAAATTTGAAGTGTTTTTTTCTCTTTTTTTGTCCATTTTCTAAGGTCTTCAACACATACATAACAAATCTTACGCGGCGCCCAAGATTTAACCCGATCTCCAAGTTTAGTTTCAAAGTATGCTAGATAAACCTTTTTTACAAAGTCTTTAATGTTTCTTTGGTGTTTTTTAATAACTAACTCACCACAGATATAACAAAAACTGTCAGCGGAGATTTTACAACCGCGATTAGGCATTGCACTGAGCACATGTACATACAGAAGACGGAAACGTGAAACTGAGGTTAGGTTGGAACAAAACTAAACATCAGCTGTTTAGCATGTGTTTGAGCAGTACTACCAACATCATCTTTGTTCATTAAATACCCCTAGATAGGTATTTCATTTTAACTATAGAAAAGCTGTTAAATTCTAAAAATGTTTGTTGATTTCATAAATGTGAATAAATGGTGGGTGATACAGCTTTTTAAGCATCATATTTGGATTCAGCAACCTAAAAAACATAAGAATAAGGTGTTTTCAGTAAAAAATTATCATCCTCAAACAAATCACACCGAGAGAACAAATAAGGCATTTGTTACTGTTCTTAACCGTTATACGAGGGTTGCTAGTTAAGTTTTGAGATATGACAACACTGATGTGTATATGTCAAATCTGACATTGTCATCATAGAGTTTGAACGTACTCAAAACGTGTTATCATACGAGTGCTATTTGCGTTGTTTATAGATACTTGGAACGTTCATCTTGTTTTTAAAAGTTTTTGCTCACCGTACAGTTAGTAGCAAATAAAAACAATGCAATTAATTTTGATATTTACTCGTATATTCAAATAAACATACTGGTATATAGATGAGAATATAATAATATTGAAGCTACAGTTTGTATTTGTTAAATATTTAAATTTTTGATTCATCAATATAACTATTTTTTGCTTTGATTACTTTGAAGCAAAATTTGTAAAAATTTCGAGAAATAATCGTCTTGGAAGGATGTAGAGTGGAAATAAGACATTGCTTCCTCATCACATCATGTATATTCTTCCTTTCCAATTATCTCAAATACTTTTTGCTCATCTTCGAGGCATGCTTGGGATTATCATGCTAAATTTTCCACCGATCAGGAGCTGGCCAGAACGTATCACATCTTTTAATACTTTTTATGGCCATTTTAATAAAAAATCGTTCCAATTTTTAAGAGTTTTCCAGTGGCCCTTCTTCCAAAATATCCTCGAACCATCAAGATTTGACTCACCACTCCATAAATCTTTCTCTCACTCAAAGCCATATCTCTAGATCAATTGATTTGAGCTGCTACCTCTGGACCCGTGAAGACTTGCGATTAATGCATGAGTTTCAACCGATAGTTTCTTGATTTTACCTAATTTAAAACTTGAGGTTCACAAAAATATTTGTTGGTCCAAAAAGTATGAATCACAGCATGTTCTTGCATCTCACAGGGTTAACTGGGACTAAAATACAATCATAAAAATTGGGATTTTCGTTAAATAGAGGATTTGATTAATTTTGTTTGGCTCTGATATAGGATTAGTTTCCTCTGCATGGTTGATGAGTATTTTAAATGAAATTATTTCACACGTGTATATTTAGTTTCTCCGATACTTTGGTTGAGAAACGGTGCGTCATATTAACCTTATTAAAAATAAAAAATGATTTATATACCTGTAAACAATTTTCAAAATACAATTTGTCCGGCTTACGAAATATTCAGTGATAATTCACCTGCCTTTAGAAAATATATAAATACACCTTGTCGAAATGTCCGAGTAGCTCAAACTATCGTTTTTCAAATGGCGAAATAGATTAATTTTTAATTGCTCCAACATATTTATATGTTTCAGTCTAATTTGATGCATATTATATGTAAAGCAACAGCACAGGCACATTTTTCTTAAGAAAAATTAGGTCAGGAATAGTAGGCAAAACTAGGTAGTCAAAAATAACTAATTATCGCACTAAATCATAGTTCCAATTTATAAAAGTCACTTGTTGGTCTGGATTATTAATCTTTGATGAATTTTAGTTTTCCTTCCAACTAGAATAATTAAGATAGAGTGTTGAACCAATTTCTTTTCGAAAAATATTAAATCTCATTTTACAACTACAAATTTTAATGATAGTGGTATATATTAAAAGCCTAATCATATAATTAATCTTGAAATATTGGTAATGGATGAGGCAAATATAGATTCGAGGATGGTGCCAAAACTAGTACAGAAAAAAACAAATTTATTTATTTATCAATTTAATCTCCTTTTAGCTCCATACAATTTTTTGTATCGTCAAGCCGTTCAAAATAGCTAGTAATTACCAACATGAACTAATCATTGATGGAAAATCTTTGATCACCGAGCCATTTTTTCAAGTCTGCAACAAAAAATGATGAAAAAAGGGGATAAATCTGGCAAATGGGGTACATGAGGTAGCAATTCAATAATTTTGGCACTTGCAATACGCGTTATTTCCTTTTTCAAGATAGTCAAAGACCAAAGCCATGACCTTTCCTGCAGAAGGAACGGTCTTTGCCCTTTTTGGGAGCCGGTTCTTTCTTTTCAGTCCATTGTTTTGATTGTTATTTTATTTCGGGTTTGGAGTCATGGATCCATGTTTTATGCATGCTTATGAAATGTTGCAAAAATTCTGTGAAACATTGTCAAACACTCGATGGAAACATTTTCACGACGCTGTTTTTGATCCATTGTGAGCAAACGCGGCACCCATCTTCTCACAGCTTTCCCATGTCCAAATTTTCAGTTAATATGCGATCTACTGCCCTTTTTAAGAAGCCTACTAGTTGATGATCCACCACTTTATGGATTTTCTGGAGTCTTCACCTCATTTAGTCGACAACTGCGATGCAGGTTTTCGCTGGTGTTACTGCTTCGTTTATACTCAACATTTTAGTGTTGAGAATCAAGGAAAAGTCTCATCCAGGGTATAATCTAGTTCAGATTTCATATTGGTTGGACTAACGCCTTCGAAACTGATAAAAAATATTATAATAGTTATGATAGAATTTTCTAATACAAGACCGATGAATATTCATAAAAAAATCAATCACTGGAATGGTTGAAATTCAGGTATAAATACTTATAATCACAAAACACAAGAAATCTCCAAATTTATCCGTTATAAAACACGAAAAAGTTTAGATTAGTAAGAAAAGACATTTCAGAATCTCAGAAGGATTCATAAATATTACATCAAATACCTTTTCACCCTAATCAACAACCTTTTGCTTTCTTTTCGAGAAGATATGAGTCTCTAATAAATTTATGAAGTGATATTCCAATCTTTGACCCGAAGCCGAGATGATTTATAGTCGAGAAGCTTGGTGCTGGAATCTCGCAATACGGTTAAATTATATGCCAAGCTTTTTAAAAGCTACAAGGAAATTAATATCGAATTACAAAATAAAGAATACGATGTAAGAAGGAGACGTATAAGCATAGAGATCCAGATGGGAGGCCGAATATACATACGAAGACCTGAAGGTACTGGACACAGCGAAGTTTGAAGATAGTACACAAGGTGTACCATTCTATAGCATGTATAAGTAAAAATAATTCGCTTTGGTCCAACGTGAAGAACGAATTTGAAGTTTTCCAGGAGCAGCTTTTACTCCTTCTAAGGAATTTGATAACGTAGATATAAATAAAATTTTTATCGTGATGATTTTTCTTTTTGTAGGTCATATTTTGATAAATAACGCAACAGGTCGTAATTTTAAATTTTTATCTGTTATTTTCTATAAAATAAAACCTAAAACCACCACGAAAAACATATAAAAAGGTATAAGAAGTAAAATTTGAAGGGAAACAAAATTTTCCTAAAATCTCGTCGATATAATTGTAAGTACATATAATATCTAATCTAACTTAATAAGACCATGTTAAACAGTATAAACTGATCAACATATTATTCAATTCAATTCCAATTTGAATGAAAATATTGAAATTTCGAACTTTTACTGCTAGTCTACCAGTTTTCCAGAAAATATTAATTAAGCTATGTTGTTATTAAGAATATTTTATATACACAGCTCATAAACACAATCCTCTTGACTATAATATCCACAATCTGTCTTTTTTTACTTACCTCGAGTTTTTTTATTCTCTTTTACTTAATAGCACCACCTCAAATATTGACTCTGGAGATCAAATATTCTGTAAAATCTTCCCCACGGATTTTCTTAACAGAACGACTATATATATGACGAACAGATTGTATAATGAGTTTGAGGTGCCTTTTGCTTTTATAAACAATAAATTTGACATAAAAATCCTTCGGATATAAGTCAACATGGGGGAGATACGAATAATAAAATATTAGATAACTGAACTAGAAATTTCTCAGCATAAGCGAACATATAAGAATGATTTGCAACGTCATCTTCAATCCGCGTGTTAAAATTTCGATTTCTAGTATTGGGATAATAATACTACACCTATTAATTGACCAAGTAACATATATTTTAACGCTTTTTTGAACTGTAAACGTGTAAAAATGTGAAATTGTGAATTTGATTAAAAAACGTTTTTATCTACTACCGTGCGTAAAGTACATACTGTAGATACATTTTCGAATTTGTAAAACTTTACTTCACGCAATAATGCTTGTAGAAACATACTTTAAGCAGTAGTGCGTAAAAAAACGTATTATTAAGGTCTCCGTGGAGTAGGAGGCTCACATGCGGGTGGAAGTCGCGCTGATGCCATTTTTTATTTTATTTTTTTGTAACTATGTAACTATGTCATGCGCCTTTCGGAAGTCGATTATAAATATCGGCAATTTATATTTGTAACTATTGTCGGTATCTGCTTAAGAGTGAGTAAAAGGTCTGTTACTGATCTTTTAGGCAAATTTTCTCTTAATTCCTGATCTAGACACTAAGCTATTATATTGTACACTGTGTCCAAAAGTGCAATTCCTCGGTAATTTGCACAGTCCCATTTTACTTTACAGTTTGGTTTCCTATTATTTCTGTTACTGCTTTCTTAGACGGTAGTGGGATTTTGTTTTCATTTTGCTGCAATTTTCTTCTCTTTTTACAAGTTTCTTCCGTCTTTCAAGAATGTTGCACTGTGAGAATTTTTTATAGAATGCTAAAAAACCAGAAACCAAACACAAAGACAACTGTATGGAAGCTCGAACTTTTTCTTTTGAAAATATGGATAGAATGGAATGTAAATATATACTAATCAACCTAAGAATACAAGAAAAACTATTACAAATTAATAGTCTGATAACATATACCAAATAGCAGCACTCTTTGTATTCAATTGGGGTTATAAACTCCATACTCTGATGGGATGCAATAATGTCAAAACCGGTTAACGGATTACACGTACGTAGTCTTGCAATTGTGAGCGATTTGAGGTCAAATAGGAGATTTAATTCAATATTCATTAATAGGAATGAGATTAGATCTTCTCACCTTCAAGAACCAAGGTAAATCAAGTTTCCGAACTATTGAAATTTCTAAAAATATCGGAGTTGAAAGTAATGATGATATTTTGATATATTGTACAAACCTCGTATATCAACTAAATTATACCATAACTGTACCCATTCTACCTCCTATCCATTCCTATTACGTCGTCTAAACTTCTGTTTTAAGTGGATATATAGGTAGAAGATAGGTAAGTGCTCCCGAAGCGGGAATACGTGATATACATATACCTAACCGCTTCTACCTTAATTAGTCTTCATTAAAATCCCGTTTTCCTCTTACTTGTATATCGGCAAATTATAGGTGCTAGCAGAGTCAGCGAACAAGACCTTCACTACAACATCAGCGACGTTTCGTCTATCCCGAATAATTCACCTTGATGAGATAAATGCCGCTTTCAATTAGGCCCGTCTTAATTGCGTTATCTTAGCGTACGACTAATTACAATATTCATGTATTTTGTATACAGTATAAAACGCGGGCGGGCGTTGATGATGCTATGGACGCCACGACGACGACGGACTGTCGCTGTTTACTACAGTTTTAAATATAGGACAAGTGCATATACATTCGATCAAATTGATCTTCACACTTATATGATTAACACGGCTCCCTTAAATAGAAAATTCGGGCCAAAAAAATAAGTATAATGAATCCAGATACTTTTTAGACTTAAGCTTCTATGATGTTATAAAATTATGATGAATCTTGAGAGTCAAAATTTTCTACCTGTTTGATTTCATCGTCGTTATTCAAACTTTTACCCCTTAACTCGATCTTTAGCAGAAAATAGATATACAGAGCAGGATAAAGGCTATATGAATCATATTCATGTTCAGTAGCCTTGGAAAGCGGAGCAGTGTGAACTGGAGCATTGTCATGAAGCAACCACACATCTCGGCTGATTAAATCGCGCTATTTTTTGACGCAACTGCCTTAGTAAGTCAGGTTCTATTTGATTCCTTGAGTCAATCTAAAGGATACCTTCGCAGTCCCAAAACCTATTCTCCTCAGAATTTCTTCGTTGGTTTTTCTTAACATGTAAAAGTGATTGAAAAGAAAAATTCTATTTTTATGCGTATATAGCCAAGTTCAAGAGGTCTTGGCCTCATACAGTAAACAGAGAGCGATCAGAAAAAGCTTTATACACACCTCAGTACCAAGTCTCAACAATCTATACAAAAAGTTCCAACTTGATGTTTAGATTTATTTTATTATAATAGGGGCTTTTCCAATAAGGACTTGACAACTTTTTTTTCAAAATAAAATGAAAACCATTTGAGATATTTCAAAAACTTTATGATCGGGTTGAAGTACATTCAAAACATTTATGAATTGAATTCGACTTCGCTCATATACCCATCGCGGGCACGTTTGCAGCGGTTGATTCGTTGGACCAAATTTTCCATGACTCGGCCACACATTTCTGCCGAAGCGGCTGCAATTTCGCGTTCAATGTTGGCCTTGAGCCCGTCGGCTTATTAGCATAGACAAATGACTTGACGTAGCCCCAAACAAAAAAATCTAGAGGCGATAAATCTCACGAACGAGGAGGCCAATCGACTGGTCCAATCTCATCAAACTTATCCTTCAATAAGTAGATTGTAACGTGTGCTGTGTGGCTTGTGGCGCCGTCGTGTTGAAACCACATGCTGTCCAAGCCGATATATTCCAAATTGGGGTCAGAAATAATCGATAATTGAGGCGCGATAACGATCACCATTCACACTAACGTGGCGAACACTATTTTCGACGAAAAAATATGACCCTATGACTATGACTATGATTTTCACCCGCCCAATACCGCATATTTTGTTGATTGACAACCCATTGAGCCAAAAATGAGCTTCGTCACTGAAGATGATTTTGTGATGAAATTGATCATCTTGGCACATCTTTTCCAGAGCACAATCGGAGAACGTACGTCGCTTCGATTTTTGAGTGAAGTGTAAAGTAAGATCCTTACGCAAAATTCGCCATAAAGTGGTCTTGGGGATGCCCAACTCTTGAGAACGCCGTGGAATTTACTGATTTGGAGTTAACGCTCTTAAAGTAGCGGCCACCGACTCCGAATTTCTGTAGTAAATTTTTAAGTTGTTTTGAAAAATGTCTCGAATTGAGTTTAACTTTGTGAAATTTTTGACTAAAGCGGGTTTTATACCGACAGAAACAAAACAGAATAGAAGCTGTTTCGATAGGGACTATAATCATTAGATGACCCACTAACGAGAAGTCCTGTACCTGTGACGGAGACGGAGCATTCATTAGTGGATGGAAGTGACTGGCGCCTAAAAAGAAATTGCAACATAGAGTGGCAATTTAAAAATAATTGTTGTAAGAATCCTAAATGAGCATTTAAATATAACAGAAATTAGTAGAAAGAGTCGATGCTCCGAATTCTTAGCTCTGTATAACAGAATGTTGTAAAGGATTTTTAGAGCTTTGTCGTGAGGACCAAGAGAGTGTAATCTAATCAATTATAACGGATTACGATAATATGGTCTTTTACTAAGATCGGACATTCAAAAGAAATTCCATGGAAAGGAGAGAACGTGTGAAAAAAAGCGAAAACCATGAAAAGCACGAATTGTATACAAAATTTTAGGATTGCGAAGGTATCTTTTTGATTGACTTCAAGGAATCAAATATAACCGTGAACGCGGCATACTCTGACTTACTAAGGCAATTGCGTCAAAAAATTAACGAAAAAAAGGCGCGGCAAATCAACCATAAATATGGGCTTGCGTCATGACAATGTTCCAGCCCACATCGCATTGCATTCCAAGGCTATTGACTACGAATTTGGCCTCACAGAGAATATTCACCATATAGTCCTGATTTGACACCTATTCTTTGTTCGCAGACCGAGTTAAGGTGTAAGATATTCAACAGTGAGGATGAAATTAAAAATGTGGGTTACATGACATAGAAGCTTTAGTCAGACATTCTGAAAAGTGTGTGGAAATAAAAGAAGATCATTTTGAGAAATAATCACAGTTTTTGTTTTATTTAAAAACTTTCTACGTTAGTCTAAGACCTCATGGACCACAACACGTATATAGTAAGTGGTTAAACTTATCATAGAAATCATTTTATTGCTCCTCATTCGAAGGTGAAATTCCTAATGTTCCGTTTCACTCAATTTACCGGTATAAACATTATTAGGAAACTAAAAGACAGGCGGGTCGAGTAACATTGACAAGATTATGTATTCGGTACTTGTTTCGTACACGACTATCACTAAAAACGTTAAAAGACTTCGATGCTCGAATGTCAAGTTAATTATATTTGTCTTGTTTGCATAAATTTTCCATGTTCTTTTCATGACATTGTGTCGTATGGAACGCGAAAGAAGTATATTCTTTTTTTCTAAAAATAGAGAATTTCAGCGTAAAGCAGTGGTTCTCAACATCTACGGCTCTGCGAACTCCCTTTTTAGGTGGTCCAACTATAATGCACGATGTTTTTTCCCAACTTAATTTGACATTTCTTTGTTTCAGTGTTTGACAAATTCAACCATGGAGAGGTACACACTTGAGCAGCGTGTTAAGATTGTTGAAGCCTTTTACAAAAATGGGCTTTCAAATCAAAATGCATGTCGTGCACTTCGTGATTTTTTTGGTCAGATTAATCGACCAAATGTGTCCACAATCAGGAGAATTGTGCGCAAATTTCAACAAACGGGATATGGACCTGGACTATATGTGGTTCCAACAGAACGGTGCTACTTGCCACACAGCCAAAGAAACAATGGCTCTTTTGCGCGAGAAGTTCAATGGTCGTGGCGACGTCAATTGGCCGTCACGATAATGTGATTTGACTTCTTTCTTTGGGAATATTTGAAAGAAAAATTGTACCTTAATAAGTCAAAAACAATTAAGAAGCTGAAGGATGAGATATTTCGGCATATGAACGACATTGAACCTCAATTATGTCTCAGAGTCATGAAAATATGGACCATCGTATGGCACCGAAGCCGTGGCGAGCATTTGGCCGATATTTTGTTTCACACATAATCGTCATAGATCCTTCTATCATTAAAAATATTAAAATAATTCTCAGAAAACTTTTCGTTTTATTTACAATTAACATCGTGCATTTTGGTTGGACCACCATTTAAAAAAGATGTACTGGCTTCTAGGAAGAAAGTCCAAAACATGTCACTCAAGCTTTCGCATTAGATTTCCAAATGACACACAAACCAACTTTGGATTTATTTTTCAAGGCATTTGGATTTTCTGAGCGATAAACTATGAGATGTTTCAATATAAAATCTCTAGCTGCATTCTTTTAGGCATTTTCTTCCAAAAAAGACCGGATTCATGGTTTGGCTAGTGTAGCCACCTTCATATATCATTGTTTTGAGGTTTTCTGGCTAGAGAGATGCGGCTTCTTTATGAGCGCTTGCCGCTTTTCCACTCTCTGCGATGCTATGCAAATTACAACGACTCTTAAATCGGCTGAACCAGCCGTTACTAGCTTTAAACACTTTTTTAGCCGCCTCCCCAGTTTCTTCTTTTAGTTTTTCAAAAATCTGCTTCGCTTGAAAGCATACTGTATTTTGAACAATGTTACGGATGATACTTGAATTCAAAGATTGAGAATCTTTAACAGCGTTCATATTTTTTTCTTTACTTTTTATAACTGTCCGGACTGTTGATTCCGGTAGATCAAATTCCTTCGCCAATTTACAAATTTTAATTTTTGCTTCAAAGTCTTTAATTACATTCAGTTTACACTCCAAAGGCAGTGTTTTTCTTTTCATGTTAGGCTCAAATGACTCATGGCAAATGACATAATTAGAGATTATAAGTAAGACGCACTGCGCACGTAAAACAGTTCCACGCGGAACACGTTTGAACCTGTCGCAAATTGAACACTGAGAGGTCCAGAACGAGGCGCTAGGCAATCAAAATGAAAAACCGCGTATCTCCGAATTCGCGAAAAGCGGGGTAACTTAAGTCGGGATATTACTGTATTAGGAATAAAAAAAGATGTTTTTCCTAAATTGTGAACATTTAGAAAGAATTACTTCCACATAGCGAACGTAGAGCAATATCTGCGAATAAGATGTTCACAATAGTGGAAAGGAAACAGATTTTTGCACAATAAATATCAGTCGCAACTTTCAGAATTGGCAATAACATTTTGTAGTTCATCGAAGTTTTCAGGAAGTTTTACAGTTCCACCTAGTGAACCGACTAGTAGTAATGTCTAAATGATATCACATTGTAAACGAAAATGTGCATTTACTTAGTTACCAATAATTTAAATATACTTCCACCTCATGAATACATATAGTTTTGAACTAGTTTTTTATATAATAATTTTATAAATTGTTCTAATAAGTCTAATAATGTCTGAAATGGAGATACTGAAAAAAATGTTTAGGTTAGACGCTAGTTAAACCAAAACAAACAAAAAGAAGAGTAGAAGCAGACACGGAAGGACTAATGACTAAAGAGGACTAAACTGAAGAAGAAACAATTGATATAACCAAATGGAAAAGAAATATTATTTCCACAGCTATGGTAGAAGATGTTGCTGATAAGTTAGTGAGTGTTTGATATGAAATAATACAAGTACACCTTTTCCAATATTTTTGTTTTACTTCTTAATATACACCCCACAAAAATTATGGCATCACTGGTATTTTAGGATATTTTTAATATTTAATTTCAGTTTTTTGGGAAAATCTGTGTATGTATCAACTTAATAGATATTTCTGGTTTCTTATCATGAGCAAATTGTTTATGTAACCCTTTCATGTATATTTCTGTCAAAGGGATGAACGTATTTGTTTATTTAAAATCTTAAGCTTAACAAACCTTTCAAATTCCATATTAAATATTCTTTCAGTGTTTTGATACAGAACGGCGTTCAACTTACAAATGGTAGCTCTATGCAAATACAGGGTGTATAACCGATTACCTACTTTAAGTTTTTAACTTTTATGTTAATATTTCATACATATTATAATAATTTTGACCAATTAAGCAATTTCATAATCCATAATCAATATGAATTAGTTATAACGTACAATTTTCAACAATCGTGAATTACTTCAGAACATCTAAGAATTCATCCTTAAGAGCTTCACATTATAGTTCAAGAAAAAATTCTTATATCCAACACTTTTTAAACATTTGATGTTTTTTTTTTCGGCTTGGCAAATGAACATTCGCTACTGCACAGCTCTTCTAATAGCAACAATTTGTCGAACTCTATCTACTTAGACAGCTTTTATAATAGCAGCTTATTTGTAATCATTTTTTCAACACGCTTCTATTAGTTTCACCTGTATGTGAGTTTGTGAGTATATAAGCTTGTGTGTTTGTTTGTAACTCTTCTTTGGAGTGTGAACAAGTAGCCTATCACTGTTAGTATATCCCAGCACATTAATTGCGCCCGTTTAAGGCGTCAACCTCCGGATTCGCCAATCGTGGGTTCAAATCCTGCTCACGCTATATTTAATTAATTATTGTTCAGTTTGATGTGCTTTAAAAGCGTATTTTATAGTTTTTTCGAACTATATTTATTTGCACTAGTGGATCAAGAGTTAATAGCTATTTACATAAGTGATGTAAACGTTGAAGAGTGTGTTCTGTTTGTCTCCACAATAAGTATTGATATAATAAACAAATTTGGTACATTAAATACGTTAAAGATCGATCAAAATAACTCGAAACATAAATATACAACAAAAACTACTTAAGAATTTCAATATGATAAATATTCAAGTGAAATTTTGTGTCACAAACATATTATGCTGTAGCTACCTTGAATTTGCGTAAACATTGTAAATATGTCTTTGTAACACATTTATACAAGCCACTATTTATTTGTTTGTGACTGTTCAGTGGTAGATCAGTGTTGAATTTCTGAGAGTGTCAACGCAATATTTTGAAAGGAAGGTAACATATTTATCTGTAAGGTAGATGTCGCAATTGGATGGACTTAATGCGAGAAGCTCGTTCTCAAGAAAGTAAAAATCGTTTTTTCGGCCAATATCTTAATTTTTCTAATAATGGCTACTTAAGTTTTGGGGTATTTAGATACGGCTTTATTGTTTCTGAAAATAATCGTTCAGATTTTGCATTCGTTTGAACTCATCGTCGAAGCAATTTTTCCATTCCAATTGAGATACCTCAAAACATATGATTTGAAAGCATCAACCGCTTCTTAAGGTGTAGAAAAACGTTGATCTCGCAATTATTTCTAACATACCGGATTAAGAAGAAATCAGTGGGTTCCAAACAAGGATTATTCGGTGGACGACCCATAAATTCGATGTTTTGATTATTCAAAAACGTTTTTGTTTGAACGTAGACAGAGCGAGAGAGAAAAATGCTTTATTGTCCTAAAATTGTTACCATTTGAATATAAAACCTTTGGAAAACTAAAAAACAAACATAAAAATAAGTAAATAAAGATAAAACAAATAAAATAAAATTTCAATATGTAGAAAAAAGCCACAATGAGTAAGAAAATTATAAAATGAGTAACAAAATATGTGGAAGGTCGTATTTTCGTAGTGGAGAATGTTAGAAGTTATTCCGAACAACTTTTGTTGGATTTGGCTTGCCTTGAAAGACCCATACAGTCGATTTGATAGCCAAATGTTGATGCAACATTTAATGTATGTCAGTTTAAATACAGCGTCGATGTTTCATGGCACAACAGCTGATTTTAGGCGACCTTCATGAAATTTATCCTGTAGCGAAGTGGTCCTCGATTAGATTCCGGAAACCAGCGAAAACGATGGCTCGAAATGTTACCTAATCACTAAAAGTTGAAGCGAGTTGATCGACAAACTGTTGTTGATTCATTCCAGGAAAATGTTAGTGATTTAATTCCATTTTTTTGACTGTATCTGTAATCTGTAATCAACCCATATAGTACGACTGATTCTGAGTACGTTCTGCATAAAAATTCATGATGACGCAGTTTTATAAAAAATATTGTGAGACGGAAAAATTGGGGATACAATCCATCATTAAATATAAATGATTAAAATTTTAACAAATTATAAAAATGCTATGAATAAAAACAAACCGACTGTATTAAGTACCCACTTAAAATTTTATAAAACTTTCTCCATTCCCACAGAAAGACTAATTGATTCTTTCATTGCCTCTATCAATATATTTGTGAAAATTCTGACAACGTCACTTAATATTTGACAAACATATTAGAGTCTAAATGTATTATTTCTCGCGACACATTTCTGTTCCCAATCCATCATCATCTTCCGTCTTAAAACAAACAGTAAAACCTCAATAAATATACAAATAACATTTTTTTAACCAAAAATTTATCAATTATTTCGGTAAAATTGATTTTTCCAGCCAAACAGAGAGGTACAGTAAAAAAAAGTTATTGAAATCAGAATAATAGAATGAAGAGTTATTTGATCGAGGTATTCTGAAACAACTGGATCAAATTTGGTAAACATCTCCACTACATTACATTTATCTTTATGATAAACGTTTGTACTAGTCCCTCTCAATTCCAAATTTTGAGAAAATTTTTGCTTGATGCATAAAATTACATGCCTACGACTGCCTATTGTTTTGCCCGCACACCTGCTAGGTAGTGATGGCGATTTGAAATCGATTAATCAAATAATCGATTCCTCGGACCAAACCAATCGATTTTTTGCATCGATATGTTGTACTGAATCGATATTTCACCTTTGAAAATCGATTGTTTGTATTGGTGAAAAAAACATTAAACATTTATCACAAGTAGTTGTGCATCTAAAGTATGATCCTATACTTTACTTCCAAGAACAAAAAAAATATATTTATCCCCTTGTTCACTCAATAGCCATGATCTAAATGAGTATCGTGAGACCATATTTTTCTTGTGAGCGCCTTTTTTCAATTGCCGGCAACATCGCAAGGGATGAGCGGAACCGCTTTGATCCCAGTAGACAGACTGTGGTTTTTAAAAAGCTTAGCATTGGAAACCATAAACTGTATTATCTATTTTTCCAACTTTTCAATTTAACAAATACATTTAGAAAAAATATGTCTTCTTTTATAACTTAATCTAATACTTTAATATGGTAATAAAAATAAATGTTATTATCGAATTCTCTGACTAAAAAATTCCTGATTATACTGATAAGAAATCCCAGAGATTGTTTATTATGGTATCTTCTTTTTTCATAAAATGGATTTATATTTACATTTTAAATACAACTTTCAAAAAAAAAATCGATGTTTTAGAAGTCGATCTTTTAGACCTCGGTTTATTATGAATCGATTCATCAAGTCACGATTCGAATCGATTTAATAATCGATATTTGTGTGGATTACAAACTAAAGAATCTGTTTTAATTTTTATATTAAATGCAACGCAAGAGGACCCGCTACTGAACTTATTTTCCGATGTGAATATAGAATTACCACCATCACGTTTTATTCTTGAAAATAACACATGTGCAATGTTTACCTGTAGGCCACATTAATCGTCAGTAGACTTTTATTTGCGTCTATATTTCACTTCAAGATTAGTTACTCTATTTAAAAAGTTGAACAGATATTAATGCCAACAGTAAAATGCATTTTGACATTATTTCATCCTATTCCAAGTGAATATTATGTATTAAAATTGATAAATTGAAGTAGTTTAATAAGTCCTAGCTAAGGAATAGAAAACTACATATTCATAATCAATAATTTCGATGTGAACTTTATCCTTGGCACTGCAAGTAAAAGTAAACATTCATAAAATCCAGTATCTAGATCATCCCATACTATGTCTTAATGACTTGAAAAAATGATCAAAATATAAATATTACATTTGATACTGGATAATAAGCATTAATCGTTTTGAGAAAACATTAAAAAAAATCAAATTTCTCATATCAACAGTATCTAAGACAGTTGAAACTATCCGAATCATTTATTCAACCTACAACTATAGTAGTACCTAGTAGCTTGGTTCTACTTGATAATTTTGAAAATTGTCTTCCAAGATCTATAAAAAGCTTTTGATAGTACGGACAGCTATTTGACATAACCTAAATCAGATTAATGTACCTGAAAGACTGATAGAAACAATCAAAAATATTTGAGAAACAACCATTTAGAATCTCAAAGCTTCATAATAAAAGATGGACTAAGACAGGAAAGTTGCTGAGCTATCTAAGATTTTCTGACCTCAAGGTAAACAACTCTGAAGAACTACAGCATTAGATCAACGAGCTCAACATGATTAGCCTAAATCAGATGAATGTACCTAAAAGAATAATAGAAACAATCAAAAATATTTAATGAACAACAATTTAGAATCTCAAAGCTTCATAATAAAAGATGGACTAAGACAGGACAGTTGCTGAGCTATCTAAGATTTTCTGACCTCAAGGTAAACAACTCTGAAGAACTACAGCATTAGATCAACGAGCTCAACATGATTAGCCTAAATCAGATGAATGTACCTAAAAGAATAATAGAAACAATCAAAAATATTTAATGAACAACAATTTAGAATCTCAAAGCTTCATAATAAAAGATGGACTAAGACAGGAAAGTTGCTGAGCTATCTAAGATTTTCTGACCTCAAGGTAAACGACTCTGAAGAACTACAACAATAAATCAACGAGCTCAACATGTAGTAGGCCAAGAGATAAACCCAAAGAAAACAAAAGTTTTGGACAATGAAATAAACAAAAGGATAAAATTAGATGATAAATATTCACAGCGATTTTTTGATCAGCTGTTAGCTGATCTCTCTTAGAGAAACTCCAGGTTACGCAACGATCTATGTAGCGATGTCAACACATAACAAAGTTTGACCATGGAAGAATTTAGTGGATTAGACGAAGGACCAATGCAGCAGACATCATCTACAAAATCAAATACCTCAAGTTGCAATGTACAGGGCATTTAGCATCAACAATACAAGAAACCATGAGGATAACACATTGGTTAGATTAGGTTAGGAGGCGTCAAAAGAACCGAATGAAAGATGGAATTATGATAACAGGAGTAGAAACGAACTGATATCAAATTGTTCAACAACACAACAAAATGACAGGTATTTTGAAGGGATATACAGTTGCACTATCAATAGTTTAACATAATAATGATGATGATATTTATAGAGTTGCCTTTAATTTACGAAATTGTTGTTTTGACAACGTAAAACTTGAAACCCAACTTTGTGGAGGAGATGTGCAGCACCATATTTCACAGGACATTTAACAGTTAGTTCTATTTCATACTATCCAATTAAAATGTCGTCAATATGTTTTTAAGACAGTTCGAAATTGTTTGTACTACGTGTCTATTTAATTAGTGAAATCGTTTCCAAGATCATCGACGATATTCATGGGTGGTACACTATGAGATGAAAATAAACTTTAGAACCAGGTTCGTTAGTTTTGATGTAGGGTATGGTCGTAAATCCTTTATGAGATTTATACCCATTGGCTAAAAGAATAACGTGAAGTATTATAAATTAATTTAATTATATTTCAGAGCAAAAACTTTATTTTAAGAAAAGCGATTAACATGTTTAAGAGATCATAAAATAGATATTAACGTTGTTCTAATGTATATTTTTTACGTTCTTTTTTAGAATCTAACTGCGCGTTTTTTGGAAACAAAATCTAAATGGCAAACATTAGGTTTCTGTTTATTATGAAGCAACTACTAAAATAACTATTAGTTTCTTTAATTTCTTAGACATTTTGATATGATTATGTTTCTAAATGTTCTTGATTTTACGTCTATTCTGTTTCAAAATTGGTTTTTTTAATAATCTTGGAAAATAAATTTGACGTTTCGACTTTTCTTTATCAAAATATGATATTAATATTATAAATCATAGAACTATCAATTACCGAATCAACTACTTTATTAAGTAAATTAGAAAATGATATAAAACTTAACAGTTAAAACAAATGAAGTAATTCCTATTAATATTTTCCAAAAATTTAAGGAAAAATGTCGAGAAAGAACCGATTCACTTTTTAATATATGCAAAGAAAAAAATATCAAGAAAATTGAAAACCTAATATTGAAACAACAACCTACGGCTGAAAATTCAAATGAAATGAAATCAAAATGAAACGAAAATTTAACTGATACTGTCAAAACAAATGAAGAGAAAGAAATTTTTATCTTTAGGTCCCAATTTTACACGAAATATTTCTAGTGACAAATAATTGCCTGTGACAAATATCTTATGTAATATTGAATGCAACACCAATCATCTTAATAACGAAATTCAAAATATAATAAATTGAAAAACAAACAACAACTGAGCAATATTAAAACTCAAAATATAACTAAAACCAAAGAATTCATAAGGTATCATTGCGAAAACAACTGGGGTATGTTTCAAAAAACAACAAATTCATAATTTTCCCAGTACTTTTACTTGTAATTCACATTGAGTTCAACTCTACAGGTCTTCTTTAACTTCTTCATTATCTTTCTCCATTTCCTTTGCTACTTCTTTCCACTAAAATCTTCCTACCTCATTTATCTTCCGGTTGACTTCTTAAAGCAATTTTTTTGAACGTTCTCTTCTTCTTTTCTCTCTTTCACATCTCTGGCGATTTGACCACAGGTCTTAAATATCTTGCTACGTATGATCTAACTCGCATATAGCCCGATATAAACATTACTGGTACTGGTACAGTTTCTGGTAGATCATCATTAGGAATCGGTCGATAATAAACGGTGTACAAGCTTAGTAAAACGGGTAATGTATTGTGCCAACGAGAAGGAAGCTCAAAACGTCCCAGGACAGTTAAAAACAATAACCATGAACGTGTTTTTGAGCGAATATTAGAAAATCCGAAAGCCAGCAAGGTGCGTTATATCTTGCCTTAAAAAGAACTTCTTGCAAATAATCATAGATGAGCTGGGTGTATCAACGATCGGGATTATCTCAGTAGAGATAGTTTTCCGGCGCAATAGATTTCTGATCTTAGCCAGGCCAGTTTCGGAACACGAAATCATTGATCAGAACTTTATCTAAGAAAATGATAGGCAAATTACACTCAATCAACAGAGGAAAGCATAAATTCTACCACGCTTTATTCCTGATCTAAGTCTATTCTGTCGTGCATGTACTTTGGTATTTCAGGACTAATTTCAGGACTTCAGGACTTCACGAATCATCATTACAATTACAGATATCTTTATTCCCATCTTTTTTGTCACCTTCCATGTTTTTGAGGGATACGTTTTGATTATGACTGCTCTTCAGTAGTAGATTCACCAGTAGGTTTTAGCCTAGGACAGCAGATTTCAAGGGGCGGCAAATTTTGTTCTACAAAAAGTTCAGAGCTGGCATCTTTTTCAGGTATACTCCACTCCATTTATAACCAAATAAGTTTGAAATTATTGCTTCACAGTAAGGGTTTCACAAACGGCAATATATGAGAAAAGTTTCTTGGTGACTACTCAAGATGATAATTTTGTAATTAACCAAGAAAAATTATTTCCTCTGAAAATATGAGGAAGAAAGCTAAAATACAACATACGCTTAGTTCTTATTGTCCTAAATACAAAAAAAATGGGAGATTCAATCGCATGATGGTGAAAACTACCCCTAAACTTTTAAATAAATTTTTATGACTGAAGGGATGATTAATATTAATAACTATTCAGAATTTCAGCTCATTTTTCGCGATTTCAGTCGATTGTGATTAGGTTAAAATATTAATCACTTCAAAATAACTCGATTACAAAAATTTAGATACGAGAATTTGTAGTTTCGTAGCAATTTTCTCAGACTATAACCACGTGTAGTATTTTTTTTTTTTAATTATAGTACGTGATTCTGAAACAATAACAGTTTTATTATTTTAGCATATGTTAGAAACATTTAATATACCGAATAAAATGATATTCCACTGCTTTTAACCACACCGTTTCATAAATTCTACCTGAAGGGTTTCCACAATGAAGAAACTTCTCTACTTAACTTGCTTGAAAGCCAGCCGAGTATGAAGGTGTGATAAGAGCAACGACAAGGTAACTTTAGTGAACTTCGTTTAATCGTAATTGTGAAAACTGAAAAGTTAACACCTCAACCAACTACTGGAAATAATTAATGTTTTTGTAAGGTATACGTCAACAAGTATTGTTTCAACATTCGTTTTTATAGTACACATCATTTAGGTTGTTAAGTAGCAATTGCACAAATGATGCTATATTCTTCCTCTTAAATAATGTCTACTCAAGCCTAAACAGCCATCACTCCACTACAACAACTTTTTGTGATTTTTCGATTGTGTTAATCATAATATTTCAATCAAAAAAATGCAGTAGTTTCAGGGAAACACCCCTTGCATTGTTTAAGTCATAACTTACCAACAGAAGTCGGATTGTAAGGATTGAAAAAGAGATGTCTTCTTGCAAGTCAATAGAATGTGGAGTGCCTCAAGGCTCGGTACTAGGCCTTATTTTGTTCCTTCTGCTTATAAACGCCTATCTAGACATCAGTGGTAAAATTTTCAGACGACATTAGTTTCTCTTGGAGCAATGGCACTTCATAGGACTACATTTAGTAATCTAATCACCCTCAAATTATACTGCGATTCTAATCTAGTCTCAACGTTTCTAAAATCAAAGTTTTATCATATAAAAACATATTGCAGCGTTTTTTATTAAATAAGACAATCACGTCATTGAATCGGTAAAATTCTTAGGGCTTGTTGTGGACAATTCCTTGAAATAAGTTTCTCTTGTTTTGCGATGAGATCAGTTTTCAAAGAACTGAACTTATCCTCCTCCCTAACAGTTTATTATGCCCTTAATGAGTCGCATCTCCGATGTGCCCTTTTCTTCTGTGGCACGTGTGGTGCGACTCAATTTGAGCGAATCTTCAAACTAAAAAAGAGAGCTGTTGGATATTTACTCCGACTACACAGCAGGGCTGACTGCAGGGACTTTTTTAAAAGATTAAAAATTCGGTCACTTCCTTCCTTAGTCATCTTTGAATCGGTTTGCCTAATTCGTAGGCACGTTTCTCAAATTTTAGGAAGATCGTTGCACAACTATCCACTTAGGAAGCGGACCACGACCTTCAACTACCTACTTCCCGTTCACAATTAGTTAAAGGCTCAATATTTTACAATGCAAAAAAATGCATAATCATTTACCAATTGAAATCAAATCGTTATATTGAAATTTTATTTTATTTGTTTCTTTATTTGATTATTTAGTTTTTACAAGCTTTTGTCTACGAATTGTAACAATTTCTCATAGGACCTGCTCAAAAAAGGTTAGAAATAAAATAAAAACGATGTCTTCGTTCAAATTGAGGAGAAAATTGATTCCCGATATCTGTTAACAAAATCAGGAGTTGATATAAATAGATATGAAACGTGCAATGTTAATAATTGTTTTTGATGTCTACGAGATGTTTAATCGCAAATATACTTTTGCCAGACAAACAGTTCTATATTGGAATTGTTGAGGGCACGTGCTTCCCTTGAAAGTGAAGCTGGATTTTAAACCACGACAACGCACCATCAGATTCATTGTGCACAACATTTTGGCATAATAAGGCCCAATGTGTTACACTTCGACGAAGCTTATCATGGTGACGTTGAGGAGGTCAAATTTATCCCTAGCCTCAATTGAAGTTTCATACTCGTTATTGTAATTGCATTAGCGAAATTAGTTTTCCATAGCCATTGAAATGACTTAAACGACGATACTGGACATAATCCTTAGAGCCCTAATATTTTGTTTCTTTCCATTTTTGTTTTTTATAACAAAGTCCAATATTTCATCAGTTTTTCTCACATAAAAGAATCATATCAGGAAAAAGACGTCCTATCAATTTCAAAGGTCTTGGTGTTTTAGATTTTCTCTCTCAATTCATTTGTGGTTTCCCATAATCTGACTACTGTTCTTTTAAATACTAATCCTATTGTATACAGAAGCTGTAATTAATTATATTTATGGTCGTCAGGGTAAGATCAATACAAAAATGAGCGTAAGTAATTTGATAAGTTAAAGGAACTTCAAGTACCTAACGGACATATGGTATCGCTTAAGTAAGACGTTGAGGACGGTCAGTTTACAATAAATCTTAACGAATACAATAGTAAGTAGAATATCTTTACAATCAAATTAATATAAGAAAGAAATTAAGTAATCTAAGACTATACGTTGATGAAGCTTAAAATAAGAGACATATTGTATAACTTAATATATAGTTAACAGTATAAATGGGGTTTAGTTTCAAATGATAAAAATTAGTGCATGATAACATGATAAATAGATCTGGACTGATTTCTGGTATTCGTCTTTTGTCTAACAATTGATTTTTCATGTTTAAGTTTTTTAGATACATCCAAAAATCTATTTACATACCTCTAATCGACGTTCTGCTTGTAATCACGGTCAATTCGTATGGGAGTATTCGAGACTTGTATAGATCTTATCTAATGATTTTAAATGACGATGTATGGTATTTTTAGAAGACACAATGAAGTCCTATAAGCGATTAGGTTAGTTTTCAACTGTTTCCCTTGTAACATCAATATCCTACGCAGATGGACAATCTGAATGCAAGCGATCTTCAAGTGCCTATATCTCGAAACTAAATTTTTCAATCTATTTTATCCAAATCATGAATAAGAATTATTATCCGTTAAACTAGAAAAAAATTCTTTTGTCGCCTATAAAAAAATGGAATTAATTATACCGCCTCCAGTTGCCGTTACAATCCTTTTATTTGTAAAGTCTTGTATAGCCTGCAAACTTTAGTTATTAACGCATTCCGCACCTCAAAATAAGAGCCTTTAACAAAAACTTTCCGGGACCGGGATTTAAAACAATAATCCTGGCGTGAAACAATTCGGGCAAAGTGAAAAAATAAAGGTGAGTTTCTGCGCGAAATTATTCACCGTACCATAGCTCAAAATACAAATCAAATGGAGGTAAAGAAATGCGTTGCTGGAAGGGACAAAGCACGACTCAAAACTTAGTAGAAAACTTTTCTTTCATCAGTCGTAATGGTTTTCAATTCTTCACAACCGGAGGCATGACCTTACAACCTATCGGAATGAAGTATTTACAGAGGTGTAACATTAATTCATTTTAGGGGATCTTGCCTATAAAATTGATTATAAGAAGATAACTCACCTTAGAAAATATTTTGTGAGCAGCATGCATGAATTTTGATTTAGAAACTGCGAAAATTTGGGGTTTTAAAATCAATCACTGCTCTTATTCATTAATTTGACAGTACCAGGTTTCAATTACAACCTCTATCTTTCCCTGCAAACTTAACATTGGAAATAATTTACAAAAATGACAATTTGAAAATGACGACATGTCAATTTGTAACAATTCTCGCTGAGAACGCATATAAACTGTCTACATTGATATCGATTTTCGACTCACATATCATTGAGTGACAATAATCAATTATCCATGAGTAGTTGTTCATTTGAAAGCTCTGCTCAAGCAATTTCATCAGAAGATTTAGGAATGAAACGAATTGTGCCAAGTTTGTCCCTCGAGCTCTTAGGTGCCGACAATCAGAAAAAAGATCGTGTCGAAACTTGCCGTGCTTTGGAAGGAAAACTCGAAGCTGTTTTACATTTTTTGGGAAAATCATTCATAGTAGATCCTCAAGTGCAGTAAAAATTTTGATAATTCCCTTCATATACCCAAAAATAAACCGGAATTATATTTTAAATGATATATATTTACAAAACAACCTTATCCCCTTCAAAATACTCTCTATTTCAAGTAATACATTTGTCCCAGCGTTGCTTCCACTGTTCGAAACATTGTTTTAACTCATCTTTAGAGATGGCTACAGACTCCTGGCTCGTTATTTTCTTGATGTCATCAATGTTTTCAAATCTCCGTCCTTTCATGCCCCTTTTCATGCGTGGAAACGAGAAAAAGTCGCACGGAGCTAGGTCAGGCGAGTAAGGTGCGTGGGGCAGCGGAACCATATTATTTTTAACCAAAAATTGAGTGTGCTGGAAAAAGCAGTCACCTGTTAGCTGAACCGACAATTGATCAATTGTCGACGATCTGTGCAAGGTTTGTCATCAATAGACATTTCAAATCGAGAAAACCACTCATACACTTGATCTTCTCCATAGCATCATCTTTGTAAACAGTTTTCAACATTAAAACAGTTTAAGCAGCGTTTTTACCGAGTAGAAAACAAAATTTCACAGTGGCACGTTGTTCACTTAAATTTACATAAAGTAGAGTTGTACTAGGCAGGCACTAGCGGCAGAAATCAGTACTACAGAAGCTCCACCCATGACAATGCTATTCCGGTTACTTTTGGGTACCTCCTCGTATATCCTTAGTCCTCCACCTCTAAATTACAATGATTTTCACGAACAACATCTACTTCAGTGGAAATCTGTATGGTTCTTACGTCGATGTGACTACGAGATAAAGTATATTCTGGATTTTCTAATATACAGGTGCAACAACTGATGTCAAAGATATTACAGACAGTTGTGACATTGGGGAAACGGGAAATATCCTATACACAAAATGAGAACCAATGCTTATTAATACCAAACTGTCAAATGGTGAATTTCTTAAATACTATTGTGACGGCTATGAAATTACAATAATGGGCAATGGTTTTGCCCATTTTCTCAAGTGAAATTTCTCTTTTTTACACGTATTTATGAATGAGCATATATTATAATTAAGTACGTTCTTCCACAAATTATTCAAGTTTAGTTAAATTTTCTAACATGCAGCGCTTTGGTAATATGGTGAATTACAAATTTGTGAATAAAAAAAAAACCTAATCATTCAAATTGCTTCGTATTCGAATGAGTTTAACGTCCTCTGTATATCGTGGCAGCGTAGGCACTCAATAAATGCCTGGATGCTCAAAAATTCTTTCTTGTTTTCTGGTGCTAATGGATGAGCGATTCGGACAAGTCGAGCAAACTCTTGGAGATAAATGAGTTTACTGCTTTTTTTATTTCACATAATTGGTTTATTTGTCACTATGTCGTTGTGTTCACTATGACATTGAGCTGTTTACTAAATCCTACAGCTACTAGAGACTAGTTTTATATACTATAATCACGTTTTCAAACCTTCGTTTTCGGGAAATATCCAATTTTCCGTGTACAAACAAAAAGGGAGCGTCCATAAATTACATTTCTTAGGATTTTTCGACTCTCCCACCCCCTGATGAGATTTCGTAAGATTTTTTTCACTACCTCCCCCCTCTCCCGATCACACGTCAGATTTTTTATAATGTGTTTTTGGCTGTAAAATTCATTCCCCCCAAAAAAATTTTTATAAATCGTTTTATGAAAACAGGTCATGAAAAAATGTAGTGTCATAGAAAATACAAACAAATAGTCGTCACACAGAACCTAATATCCAGCGCATCCACCTTCGATCAAAACAATGGAACAGGACCGATTTCACGGTCTATATTGGTGGGCGATTTCTAAGCAGTTTGAAGATTCGCACATCGTATTTGTTATACTGAATTATTAAAATCTATCATTCTTATAAAAAAAATTGTCGTATTCAACAGAATCTTGTATCTATCAAAAATATACTGTCAAAAAATGTTAGTTTAGAAAGTCACATACATATAAAATAAAAGTATATAATTAGGATGATGATGGAAAGTGCTTTAATTATGGAAGCAATTGATTAAATAGTTTGATGTACACATTTCAATTGAACAAATAGGCATAAGGTTCTTGATTGTCAATGTCCTAAACGTGATCTAAATTCATTTTGAACATTTCTAATGACTTGGAGCGACATATCTTATTCATTATTTTAACTTTTCAACATCTGACTTTATTTGCTTTTCTCAAGCGCCTTTATTAAACCCCCAAAAAGTAGAAAGGACTGAGATCTAGGATTTCGGTTGCCGTTATATACTCGTCGTATGAAAACCGATATCCTTCAGGCGTATTTAAGCCTTACAGATTACAAAACTTATTATGGGAGCTGTTGCAAACATACTTTTTCATCAGTTGAGTACATCCGCAAAAACAATCAATAGTACAAAAAAGTTTATTGAAATTTAAGACATTTTTCTATCGCAGAAAAACTGCGCATGGTTCTCGACCAATGCTTAGAGTTGAGTCGACTTAACTAGATGTAAATTTTCGAAACCTTCTATTTGATAGTAATTTTTCCATAATCTTTATCCTCCATATTCCATAGAGTAGTAGATTTACACTTAATGATATTCAAAGAATTATTTCATGATCGGATATCTTTCAAGTTTTCAGGGTATTACGACTACTATAAATATTCGAAATGGCTTTAAACTAAACTCGTTCTTTCACATTTTATAACCCGTATAATGTCGGAAGCAATCGACATACCTACCTAAGCTGCCGTCTTCAGGTTTACGAGATAGAAAAAACACACACACGAAACAGACACACACAAATACTGCGAGTTTATAGCCAACCAGAATAGAGGGCGAAAACGATTTCGGTATGAGTTATAGAGGCATTATCTACCTATCTGTGAGCGAAAAGTAGGGTTATATTGTGCAGGTGTGTATGGCGAGCGGCACCAACGGTAAGGGGAAACGTGTGTGAGGGAATTGATCGTAAATATCGGCGGTTAGCATCGTCATCTGTTACTCACTGCCTCCCTTGTTTTTTTTTCTCTTGTTTTCCTTAGCATTTAACGTTTCTGGCGTCTTTTGGTCGTTCGTCGTACATGTATAGATTTTTCACATAAAAGCATTTAAAACATGGACGTCGATATGCAACTTTATTTAAGGTATTTGAATTATACAAAATTATTTTATTAATTATTTTTAATTCTAATAATATTGTGAATATTTCAACATATTTGAGAGTAATTTAACAACTCAGAACTAGTGTCATCATAATTTCTAAATACGAGATCCTCTGCGTAGAAACAAAAGACACTTTCCACCCCCTGCAGGTGGTACAAAAAAAAATGTATGGTATTCAAATTTCTCTACTAACTAAATATCTCAAAGACATGATTCTATCAAAAAGTTGACAAAGTAATTTCGATTTTGTAATATAAAAGAAAACAAGAATAGTTTTTAATCAATTATATATTTTACATTTTGCTCAATGATCTTTTGCCATCTTTCTTTCAGCTTCCTAACTCCGAGCTCATAAAATTTATCGTACTTATTAGCAAAAAAAACTGATCCAGGTGCGATTTAAGGTCATCGTCATTTGTAAACCTTTGACCATTCAAAGAATTCTGCAAACTTCAAAATAAATGGTAATCAGTTGATGCCAGATCATGGCTATATGGGGGATGTGACATCACTTCCTAGCCAAGGTTCAATAGCTTCCCACGAGCTGCCAAAGATGTGTGAGGTGTTGCATTAACATAGTGGAATACTAAATCTTCTCGATTTGATTATTCTTGCCGTTTTTCTTTGATTGCTTCATCCAGTATCTTCAATTGTTGACACTAAACATCAGAAGATCGTTTGATTCTTTGGAAGCAGCTCAAAAGACACAACATCTTTGTTATCTCACCAAACTGAGAGAATGAAGTTTTTTTGTTGTTTTTAAGCTTTCGATGTGGTAGTGTAGTTTTCGAACTATGTTACTGTACAGAACCCATTTTTCATCACTAGTGATGATTCTTTTCAAGTTTCTTAACTACCCTAAGATATTTTACGTGTTTTTCAATTGTGTGAGACGCATATAGCCTCCTCGCAAACTCTCAAACAGTTATATGATGATCCTCTTCAATTATGACTCTGATTTGGTCATCATCAACTTCAGCTTTCCACAAAAATGGGTGTAGTTATCGCAGATCATATAAAATAATACCGAAAACCGAAAGAAAATTAAGAAACTCACAAAACAATTAACTTAACAGGATAATCATTAAAGATGTTGCCTTTTGTACAAATCCCACCCTTAGATATAGGACGGTATCTCACTAGTCGTAAAGACGAGTCCATTTTAACAAATTGGTCCTTGGAATACAATCAACATCTTTTCATGAAACAATTGACACATTGAGAGTCTATTTTTGAACACTTTTTCAGTGATAACCAAGTCTAAAGACACTGACTGTATTTTGAAATCAAACACATCACTGGCTGCAATAAAATAGCTGAAGTCAAATACCAACACATACACAATTTTACAGCGGGTATAGTTTACCAATAAATTGCAAAGCAATTAGATTTTCACCCTTTCACAATTACAACCCGATAAGATAACTGGAACATCCTTATCATAAGCCAACACAAAATAAAAGACAACATAGGTTAATTAAAATAAAAAGAAAGTTAACCACATCGACATCTCTCACCCAAGCAAACACAAACTTGGTAAAGCGTAACAAATACTAAATACTGAAATTGCTAGTAATAAAACGAAAACCAACCACTAACTTTTGTATACGCAGAAGACTTGGTTTCCCAGGATCTTTCTTTATGTTGTTGGCTTTATAAATATTGTTTGAGGAAATCAAGTGTATACAAATGTTTTCTAAGTTTAAACGAGACCAAATGATAAATGTGGACTCAGTAGACGTCCCAAAGAGGTTGTCATCGAAGGAAACATAAACAAAGTCCAAAAAATAATTTCGGATAACCATAAAGTGTAGCTGATTCAGATAGCTGAGATTCTGAAGATATTTAAAAAACGTATCTTGCATAAATATTTGGATATGCGAAAGCTGAAAATTCTAAGCAGCGTTTGGAGCTGGTCAATAGGAATAAACCCGAATGTTTGCGTCGTTGGACAATGGATGAAATATGGGTGATGAATAAATTCCAAGGCGTGAAAAGATGGAAAAGTTAGTTGGCAAGATTATGGCATCAAAATCTTGAGATGCGCTTGGTATAATATTTGTCGACTATCCAAAAACATTAACAGCTTTTGCAAGACGAAATTACGGAAAAAAACTCCATTTGATAGAAGAGAAAGTACTGTTTCTCACAAATCAATGAAATAGATAGGGATTCAGTATTCTCCAGACCGGTCCTCAGAGACTTTTTTCTAGTCTTAAGACCTCAAGAGGATAGTCGCGCTAATGAGGAGGTTATCGCCGAAGCTGGAGCCTGTTTTGCATTTAATGACAAGACAAGTAAAAATGTGGAGAAAAGAAAACCTTGAATCCTTCGATTCTCCTTCTTCTCGTACCGTCTTGTCATTGTAGGCTGGAAACCACGTTTTTAAATGCGTTTCTGTACGTCGGAACATGAAACAATTCTTCAACGCTGAGATTTATCCCTTCTCTCTCTAAGATTTTTTTCTCATCTCAATAATTGTCAACAGCGTTCTTTTGCGACCAATGCGTCTTAGTACTTCGTCGTTGGTGATCCTGTCAGTCCAGGGTATCTTCAAAATGCGTCCACAGAGCCACATCTCAAATACCTCAAGTTTTTTGGTCATTTGAGCTTTCAAGGTCCAAGTTTCCACTCCGTACATCAGTACTGACCACACATAACATTCCATGAATCCTATCTGACGTGGAGATACTTATTTTTTTGCACCCATTCTATTTGTTTCCCATTCAGTGTAAGAAAAGCGTTAATATTGATATTTTTGTTTTATTTATTACCATGAATTTAGTTTTTTTAATATTTATAGTGAGTCCTACATAATCACATTCTCGGTTCCTCCGATGTTTATCCCCTCAAGTCTCTCCTCCAGCATTTTGATTGATGTTGAATAAAGTTGATACGGTACTCAAACGAAACCGATACAAGACTTTTTAATCTTGTCTCTTATACAGTCTTGCTCTGTGCAACAAAGAAGGTAAATAGATGAAACGAATACTTCTTTTTTATAACATTAAGGTGTAAAACCGTCTTATAACATTAAGAGTATTACCACGTATGAAATTTAAAAGATCTTTCTGGTAGCAATCACACCGACTTGCCCCTTGAATACCTGAGTGCGCTTGAACGAGAAAAGATGGAGAATGATGTAAGATCTTAATAGTTTCCTTTATACAAGGTGTTCAAAAATCAAAAACCAACATTCCTGTATTTGGATGGGTCGACTAAATTTATCTGTTATAAAATCTCTGATAACACCAAAAGAATAAGTGAGGTTATTGAAAAGGCACGTTTTAGATCCTTTATATTTCGCGGACGTAGAACAAAGGACACTTGTCCTTAAACGACACCCTTCAGATGCGCGACCGACGACAAAGTGAGGTAGATTGATATAAATCAATTTTTACTCTTGATGGAAACATATATCAAAGATGACGAGGTGCTTTTTTATTCTGCTAACGTAAGGTGATACTTTCTAAGGGTGAAGGTTTAAAACTCGAAACTAACGACTTTTTCTTGTAGTTTTATAGCAACAATGGAAACAGTTTAATACTGGCAATTGAAAATATTTTCCAAAGATAAAAATGAAATATATAATATTAAATTAATCATTGATCGGCAATATGAATTTATTTATAAGATTTCTATTCGTGTGGTGTATTAATAAACACTGTCTCTTACGTTCTTAATTTATTTACACACTATACATACACTTAACTTATAATAATTTACTTATGAATATTACTTAAATAATTTCCGCGATTACTTTTACTAATTCGTTCTTTTCACTACGACTATTTATTTAAAATTAACTAGCTGCGTTTACACAAATCATTTATATACCTAAATAAAATTCTAAAAAGTTCTAGAACCAAACGAAAGAATAAAAATAAATAGACTTTCCTAGAAATGATTTAAAATATACCGCCTTCTATAATAAATATCAAAGAAACATCAAAGGCGCGTCCGCCATTTATAAAAAACAGATAAAGGCGCCGCGCGAATTTACCGAATATTAAAAAATGATGTACATAGTTGGACAGGGCCGGCCTATGGAACCATTTTGCGAGCTTGTTTGAGGGTTTTTTTATAATAGACTAAATCATCTGCTTTAGTAAGGTTTTATTCTATCGTCACGATTTGGAAATAAGGAATTTTCGTTTAAGGAGAAAGTGAATTCTGCTTGTTTTTTAGACAAATTCAATCGTTTAAATCACTTTCTATAATGTGATTGAAGATATTCAATGAAAACAGTTAGCAAAACATCATTTAAATAATAATTTTAGACAGAAAATTACTAAAATGGTCCAATGGTTTTGCAAATGGCGGATGAATAATAATTGACCAATTAGACGTCTCCCAGTTCACTGATATGTTTTTTTTTTCTATCAATAAAGGGGTCACTCTCTTGACATAATTTATCGGGTTGACCAAAAATAAATTTCGGACTTGAAACATAATCCTGACTTGATTTGGAGGCTAATAGACAGTTTGGAGTTGGATAGGAAGTGAAGGTCCTATTTCAAGGCTTTTAAAATCACCTGATTTCAATCCTATTGAATAAATTACTTCGAAAATTAATTTACAGAATTGTATATTTATTTATGTGAAGATCGTAGGTTAACCGACGCTCTGAAGCTCACGCCATGTTGAACAAACAAATTTTTTTTTCATCCTAACAGTGTTTTTTGATATAACATAATATCTCCGTATCTATTTGAGTTTTATATATTTCCTCTTTTGTTAAAAGGACTTATACCTCCGATTTTTTTCTTTTCTTAGAAAAAACAGGATCTTGGTTTTACAACAATTTTCATCAAGCATTCCCTATATCCAAAGTTCATTATAATCATAATTTTATCTCAGCATTCTACGTTAGTATTCATGGCAATGAACTTTATACCAGTTTTTCATTATTCTCAATAATCTTTGTTAACTTTGTCATTATCAGTATCTAATGATTGAATATTACTATAAATAATTGTATAAAAATAGTTTTTATTTTGATAGAAACTTTCTCGGTTGAAAATAGTGACAGAAAGTCCAAATTAGATAATGAGTGTAACAAATTTAGAGAAATCACCGAGTTAAAGTTCGATGATATTACAAATCAAAATTCGTGAAACTGATTGCAGCCGAAATAAAACTTTTATTTCTTTGCAATTGGCATTATTTGAAAATATATAAATCAACCATAAAAACATTGTTTCTCTTTCTCAATACACTCCTGAATGTCATCCCATAAAATTTACAATCACAATAAAACAGAGTATATATAGAAGTTTCGAGATTCTTCGTCAAGCTGTACCACCATTAAAGTGCTACTTCTGCTAGGTAACGGCTAGAAAATAAATGTATCCTAAATAATATGCCAAAAAACGAAAAACCCACATCCTAAATCTCCCGCCCTATTGTGGAGCTGACCTCCATATTCCGACCACGGCACATTCGATGGCTTAAGCCGACAATAGCTAGCAGACGTTATGGCCACAGTTAAAAAGTAAAAATCCCCAGGTCAATATATGGATGGTGGTGATGGGCGGTCGGTCGCTATATACACTACAAAATACCAGAATCCTACAGCAAAACAAGATTTATAACTGGATGAAAATTTACTGACGAAACTGCATGAAAAACACTTTATAATCTCACGATATTCTACTATTGTTTATTAAATTATAATTATCAAATCAGTACTTAACATCATTCACATTACGTATTTTCTAAAATAAAATAAAAGAACTTTGGCAAGAAAACTCTTAAACTCTTAGTAACTAATATTGATTTCGTGAATCCCTTCGATGCGTGTCAGTTTCGCGTTCTTTTCAAGTTCCTCCTCTCGCCCCTATACCTGCTTATCGACATCGTACACCTGTCAACATTTTTCTCCATTTCCTACCTGCTTACCTTGCTCGATTCCGTCCGTTATGTTGTGTTCGCTGACCCGTTCAGAAACAACCGAAGTCGTTAAAGATGGCGGATAGATGGGGGACTTCATTTCTATACGGATCAGTGGCGTTTTTGCAGAAAATATTCGTGAAGTTATCAAAAGATTTGTTGATATTTTCGTAAATAATTTGTGTGAAAATTGTAAAAATGTATGGCATTTTATTTTTTTATTGTTTTAAATACATAGTTTTAGAACTTATCGCACATCTCAGTAATTCACAATCTTTTATTTAAAAACTTCATACGCCTTACCACAAATACAAATGAAATACTCATTTCAAGAAAGTCTTTGTCTTCTGATTTTTTTTCATAAATCACTTTGAAATTTATCAATTCTGAATATAAATTATCCACATCAATATAGAGCCTATACAAATTTAGACTTTCTCTAATTTGCCAGTTGCTAGGAAAATCGATAGCAGCATATTACACCGATCTGATTATCAAATTAAAGTTAAATGAAAATAAAGATTATTTCATTATTTGGTGGTGGTATAGGGATCGAAAAATCGGTCCCAAAATCCGGTTGTCTAATTTTTCAATTTGAAATATTGCTGCGAGGAAATATGTGCCACTGAGAGGTCCCAATTAACTACCCCATTCGATAAAAAAAGAAACAGCCATAATATGGAAATCCGTGGATTGGGAAGGGGAAAATGAACCGTAGCGTCCTCACTTGATTCATGAGCACAACTAATACGTTTATTGATTCGACGATAGGTAACATTAGAGGCTATAATGTCAAGCAAATATTCAAAAATGTTGGAACGGAATCTAATACACGAAAAAAAATAATTTTTAGGAACGGTTCACATTCATAAGAATAAAAAAACTATACATAATAATAGAACTGAATAATTTTTAGTTCTATTTTGTAAATTCTAATACAACTACAAATAATTTGATTGATGGCTGTTACATATTTTGATGAAGACTGAAAGTAGTCAAATCGTCAAATTTTTAACTGTCTTTCAAAAATTATTGAGAAAAACTATTTTTAAAACAGAAGAGACCTAGAATCAAGACATTTCAGAACTTTAAATTAATCGAAACGTCAATTTTTTTATTAATCTTTTAAGAATTATTGAAAAAAACTATTTTTAAAACAGAACAGACCTAAAATCAAGACATTTCAGAACTTTAAATTAATCGAAACGTCAATTTTTTATCAATCTTTTGAAAATTATTCAAAAAAACTAATTTTAAAACAGAAGAAACCTAAAATCAAAGCACATCAGAACTTAAAACTCGAAATTAGTAGAAACAGCAATTTTTTATCGTTCTTTGAACAATTATTGTAATAAATGTTCTAGATTTTAGGTCTCTTCTATTTTAAAAATAGTTTTTTTTTATAATTTTTAAAATATTGAAAAAAAATTTTGAGTTTTAAGTTCTAAATTGTCTTGATTTTAGGTTTCTTCTGTTTTAAAACTTATTTTTTTTTAATAATTTTTGAGAGACAGTTAAAAAATTAACGATTCGACTCTTTCAGTCTTTATCAAAATATTTAGCAGCCACCAATCAAATTATTTGTAGTTGTATTAGAATTTACAAAATAGAGCTATAAAATTCTACTTGAATTATTCAATTTTATTTTTATCATTTATAGCTTTACGATTAGTTATGCAGTTTAATTTTTTTTATCTTATTGATGACCTTTTAGTCAATTTTCTAAAAACTGTGATGTCTGCCCTATGTAGACAGCGTCATAATTAGTAAAAGGCACTTGATATATAATATTTGAATAGTTGTCTGCTATACAAAAAAAACTTTCAATCATGGGGATAGCAGTCATGGAGAACTTTTAATATTGTGAATTATTTTATACTATACACAGCTTTGGAACGACTTTCCATCCATGTTCAAGGTTATTTTAAGATTATTAAACGAAAAAATTTCATAGGAAAACACATAATTGGAATTATATCGTGAGCTACATTATTTTTATATATTTTAATTTAAATTTCGTTTGAAAGCATAAAATCTTGACGTTCTGACTTATCTATACATTAGGAGTAATTTTTTCTGTTACACTATTATCTTCATAAGTTCTGTCAAGTAATTCTTTATTGAAGCTCATTTCAAGGGATTAGGTATATGTCATTCAAAGGGTCAGCAACCCTTCTAAGTAATATTTTAAAATAAATATTTCATCATTTAAATATTATTATAACACCTTTTAAATTCCAACTAACATAAATCAATCATTTTGTTTATATTTTCTAAGATATCCTACTCAAGATTAATAGTAAACTAAATAAACTACATGTCAGAAATACACCTGAATGACAGGAATTTATTTTCAATTTTAATGTTTTCAAACATCACTATAGAAATAATAAATGCCGAAAATAACGTCAGCAGTATTCCTCAAATTAAAAATACAAGTGCGAACAGAATTTGATAAAGCAAAGCTGGTTCTTCATTTAATTTAATGCATACCCAAACAAACAATCGATTCACAAATTTTATTAACCAAAAGATTGTGTTTTTATAAATAATCGTATTATCGCTTTCAGACAGTTGCTTAACCTGATGTCAAATCCTCTCCCACATCTAACTAATTCGTTCTAAAGATATTTTCTATGGGAAATGATGTAGTGAAAAGCAAAATAATTTTTTATAATTCAAGTTGACATGATTAAAAATTAAATTTTATAATAAATAAATACTTCTAACAATAATTGAAAGAAGACTTTTGTGAAATATGTATTAATTTATAAAACATTATTTAAAAAATTTAACAGTAACTTGTTTTATAGAATAAGTTTTATTAACTTTGTATACGATAATATTAACACTGCAATTAGAACAGTCGATTATGCAAACTCCTTGTAAAGATAACGAATTTCTTAAATCTATTGACATGTATTGTTGCTACTTGAAGATGCAACAAGAAACTTATTTCCAATGGAGTCCTCAATGTTGGATCTTCGTCAGATCCGCTCCTGAAGTCGCTGACGATCTTCGGAAGCAGTGACCAGTAAAGAGCTTCGGATCAGGAAATTTTGAATACGAGATGTCAGCCGGCATCTTACCAAAAGTGTTTATTCCAACTGGTGGGATAGTGAATTTGAGGTTATAACTGACGTAGTTTGAAGGTATCAAAAATCTCTGTGGACGTTGGTTTTCGTATTCGAAATAAGTATTAGTAACGAATTTTCTAATTCTTTTTTCCATCTAATTTCAAATTGCATAGCTTTTGTGACATGCATCAAATACACCAATAATTATTACCACTTTCATCATGAAATAATCGTTATCTGGAGCTTCATTTAAAGAAGATTTATTATATTGTAACTGCCATGCAGTTCTGGAGGTCAGCATCAAACTCGAATATAGAAATTATCGAAAGGTTTCAGGCAAAAACTCTTGGAGTAATCACCGATGCTCCTTGGTTTGTCCTAGTGATATGAAAGTTAACTCAGTTGAAAAAGAAATAAAAAAGTCAAATGAAAACTTCTTAAAAACCTAGTGTCGCATTGTATTATTATAAGACGTAGACTCAAACGATCCAAACAATTCAAAAAATCGTCATTTGACTTTTCCGTAAGTGGGTTTTGATTTACATTGCACGCAATTTCTGCAATTTCATTAGGAATTTGATCAGTTTCTTCTTCAGTGTTTTACCAATGAAAATTTGTGATTTATTTTGCAAAATCACGATGACGTTTCACATTTCTTAGTAACAGTACATACAGAACACCAAATTATCTAAGATAACTTCATAACTATACAAATAAACAAAATGATTATCCCATTGAAAAAGGATTCTACTTTTTTGCACGCTTTTAGACTTATGTATATATGTAATTTCACATATTTATATGAGTTTTTAAATTCATAATTCGATTATTTCATTATCAAAACAGGACAATTATAGAAGACTTTCTAAAGAACATTTCCTAGTACTCAATGAAGATGTTTAAGCGACATAAACTCTATGATGATGGATCCTAAAGAACCAAATGGACGTACTCTCTAAAAACCACCATTGATAAATTTTTATTCAAAATTTAACAAAAAGGAACAGATCAAACTATTTATTGGAAAATATTACATATCATTACAACGCAGTGAGACGGTATTAGGATCAGAAATATCGTCCAATTAGATGACGAGGTTGAAGGAAATTCAAGCTCGATCAAAAGATCTTCTCCATTTCGATATTTTTCGAATCTGGCACTATTGGCGTTTGGAAACATAAAAAATTATCATTCATAGGTTGTTATAACCCTTAATATTGAGTTTTCAAATTTCTGCTTAACGGCGATAACAGGAAAAAATCAGGCATCAATGCTTGCTAAGGTGAAAAGAGAAATGACAAAAAAGCGACCGCATGTGAGAAAAAGCAAAATGTTTGTACATCAGGACAACCCACCTTCTCACATCTTCATTGCTAAAATTCACGAACTGCACTTCGAATTGGTTAACCATCCACCGTACACACCAGATCTGTCTCTCAGCTACATTTTCTTATTTTCTAACCTCTTAGATTCACTTGCAAGTACGTCACTGCCTACTTTGATTCGAAAGATTATTCGGAAGGATGAGTCAGTGTATATACATGAAAAATGTATATGATTTTGCAAAAAAAATTTGTTGTTTCTTGATCGGGTCGTAAACTTCATAGATAACTTCCAAAATTTCGAAATATGATTAAATTTTATCGATAGTTAACTCGAAGTCAAGAGAAATGCCAAAGCAATGAACCAGTTTGGTGCTTCTTGGGTCTCGTCAGTATGATTGTATTATGACTTAAAATATAGGAATTGAATCAAGTAATCTTTGTATCATAGCATAAGCGAAATTTGAAAAATGTTCTCATTAAAAGAAATGAAAAATGTATTTGTGGATTTCGTTTATCACAAACTTGAGAGTTGAGTAAATGGCACATCCACTCGGTGAAATTTATCGATCCTTTTAAAAGCAAAGCGAATCTTGTGAAACATTAGAAAGCATTTTTAAGTTTTCAACAAGACCTCAACATTCATTAAAAAAGGGTACAAAGAATGCGCATTATAAATGACTAGACAGGTTGTTCTAAAAAGTTTTCCTTTAAAATAAAAGCGGAATGTTACAAACTCCTAATTCTTTTAACCTGAAGCTAGAATATTATTGATGGGATTCGAGAGTGAGTAAAACTTTTATTACATTTTAAACATTTCCAGGAAGTTTTTATCTACTATAGAAATATTGAATTGGTCTATAACGCGTGTTTCAAAAAAGGGTGATCCCGACTCTAGGATAGATATATACCTGAAAATATTTGAGGTTTGCTCAGTAAAAACAGAGTATTGATATCCGTATTCAAGATAAAGGGCAAATTATACAGATTTTATACGATTTTGACTCAAATACTGGCAACATTGCATTGAAAATTTATAAGAATATGTTTTGGAAGCTGATACATCCAATGAATTTGTTTTTATGTCTGACTCTCACAGAGAGCGCTAGTTACACGGTTCGTACCAAGTATTATTCAACGTAACTTTTTCAATATTAGATTTATTAAGCAAAATTTCGAGTGAACTTTTTACGCCAAAAATGTACTTTTGATTAAACCGTTTTCGGAATATTTTGATATAAAAATTATGATAATAAATAATAACATGCTGGAAAATATGATTTTAAATTTACTTGATCCTACATCCTTATCGTTACAAATATGTCCAAGAACAAGTTAATGTTTGAGCAGCAGCTTTAGGTTAACAAATTAATAGGTTATCACATCATACCTGGAAATTTAAATACTTATATGTACCTGGATTTATTATTCGACATATTAGAAGATTTAGTTCTAGTTTTTATACACGATGGAGGTCCACAAGTAGCCCAATATTGCAGTAGTCGTTCAGATCAATCATTATTTCTTTTTATAAACCCAACAATCAAGTCAAATAGAAAGTTTCCATCCAATACTCTTTCGTAAAGGATGGAAATCCCTCGAAATAATAATCAATTTTTTTTCATTATCATGGTTCTATAAATCTAAAGTCAAACGATTCAAATTAGATCATCTATCTGACTTCAAATTAGATATATAATTATCCTTACAACACAAAATCACCTCACTTGACGTTTCTAGAGCCTATGATACCTCGTGAAGATAAAGTATAACCTCAAAAAACAAAAACCTTCAAGTCAATAAATAAAGTTCCTTCTCCGTTAGTACAAATAAACCTTCTGTTTCGTTCGAAACCAGAAACCCTTAACCTTTTCACTGCTAGTATTACTTTATCGATGATTTCTGAATTCCATTAGAAAGGATTTACGGGACTATTTTAATCAGTTGCAGCAGTCAGATGATGAAAACCTTACGCCCCGACTTTAGGGATGGTCCGCAAGCACACGCCTAAACCTACTAAAATGGGGCAAAGCTAATCTGGTCCAACTATAGAAGGGCGTCGTAGTGAAAAGGTTAAGGTTCTTCTGTTAACTTTTCATCATATCTGTCAACTCTTTTTCTAAATATATTCCCTCGTCGATTTCCTAAAGAATGTACTCAAACAGAGACAAATTAATTTACGTATTAATAACTTACACAAAAGAACTCTATTCATCAGATACGTTTTCGCTTTATAAAACTGAAACAAAAACAAAAATGAAATTGAATTACTACTTTTCATCAAGAGTCGTCACTAGATCAACATCCTTAAATCTTTATTTTATTATACTTAACGTTATCAGTGAAAGAGGGATGAAAAAAGTTATCGAGTGGTACAAAAATTGATTTCCATTATTTTGGTAACTTTCCCAGATTGAAATAATTCTAGATATTGAAAGAATCAAATTCTATTGTTAATTTTGATGGTCTATTTGTTTTTGAATGAATTATATTCTAAATATTAATTCAATCAACGTGCATTAAGTTTTTCTATAGTGGACATTGACCATTTTATGTCCCACAGAGACATTTAAACCTCTACTCTTGTCGACGAACTGCAGGCGGCCACTTACACCTCTAGTTTTTTTTATTCGTGAGGCAGACTTAGTCACGTGGAGCCCTGCAGGAACGATCGTAGTCGAAAGAAGTCTTTTACCTACCTACTGCCGAGCCCTTAAGAGAAATCTCACAGGGATTGAAAATTGAGAGTAATAAAGTGCGACGCATATTTTATGTAAGTGCAATGTAGTTAGACAGGAAAGGACTTGGACGAATGCATATAATCGAAAAATATACATGATTTGTTATTGTTTATATATATAACTTTTTCTGCTGGTAAACTTTGATCGCAATATCTCAATTAGTATATGTTTGCCAACTGTTTTTTTTACGATACAAAAAGTTTGTTTATGGAAAATTGTTTGAAATTTTTGTATATCTAATGAAAATTGTTGAAAATATGCAACCCAAGTATTTTTTGTAACACAAAGTTCAGTCGGGAAGTCGTCGAAAGTTTGTCTCATGCGAGTTACTTATCGACTTCTGATAAACTGCCCTACATTCTAGCGAAAGGCGCACTAAAAATTCTGTAGAAAATCCAAATGATGCTCGTAATTTTCTTCGATTAGCACGCAGCGGTTCACCATACATTCGTTCCAGAAGGTCAAATAAGGACTACACCGTTTTGAGGCGTTCTCTTTAAGCAATTTGATTCGTGGGCCAACAATTTATGGCCGTCACATTGTTCAGCAAACACAAAACGCCTAAGAAACCAGAGCCGAGATATCAACAACAAAAAGAATAATGAGAACCATCAAGGGAGTCACTCTCAGGGACCGAATAAGGAGTGATGACATAAGAGAAGAATTAGGCGTACAGGATGTGGTGAGAGAGATCAGGGCACGGAAAATATTCACGGAGGGATCACATAGAAAGAATGCCAGAAGACAGATGGGCAAAGTGGGCTAAAACTCAGAGACCGAAAACACGCAGACCTGTAGGCAGACAACCAAAGAGGTGGTACGAGAGCTGGAGTTCAGCTTCTCAGGAAGATCCAGGAAGAGGGCCAAACGTAAAGGATTGAACAGGACCTGGTCCTATTGAAAGAAGAAGAAGACAAAGCGCCGTCTCAATCCTCTAACGTTAAGGTGGGGGTCACTCAACAAAAGGTGGTGTAGATGTTTTGGAAAAGCTTTGCCACGATAAAACAACAAAAATGAAGAGCAGGAGATGGCCCATGAGGTATTTTTTTGGAATGCTCGACATGGCAGGTGTAAATGCATTTGTAATATTCAAATGGAACTCTGGTTCACGCTCGTGCAAACTTCCTCAAAAGCCTTGCTTTTGGACTGACTGAACCGCCACCATCGTTAGCTACTGCTTCATCAAGTAATGTAGAGCAGAAAAGAAGAAGGTGCAGTTATTGTAATACTTCAAAGGACAGGAAGGGCAACAATTTTTGTGTGTAGAACACAAAATGATTTTGTGTCCCAAAAGTACTATAGCTAGTTAGAAAAATGTTTTGCAAAGTACTTCACTTTGTTATTTGATAAAACTGAATAATGTATAATAAATGTTTTATTTCTGTTACCAAATAACAATCGAGGGTTCCTAAATAGATATTATTTTTGCTTCAATGTAAAGTTAAACTTTTTAATTATGAAACTAAATTTGATTGTTCATAGGTAGAATAAAAACTACCAAGTGACAAGAGTTCGTTATAAAATAGTCACTTTGCGTTGGAAAAAAATTAAAAAAACATGTTCCTCATTTTTAGAGTTAGCAGATTAGTGGTGGAAAATAAATATGAATGTTGTAATTCGACTGATGTATTGTTCTATAGATAATAAAATTATTTAATTGATTCTAAACTATTTTTTAAAGAAAACCCCAGATGGGTCGGATTCAACCTCTCCTTACTATTTATGATGATACACTCCACCTTAGAGGCTTAAAAGGCCGAAGGTAAACTCTTCACCTTCAGTATCTGAAGACGATAACTTGGTTATCGAAATGCGCGACAGACGGTGTAATTGGAAGTGTTGGTTTAGTGGTAGTGTAATCAATGCCTTCAGTGTCAATATTACCATCAGTTCCACAAATTCCAATTTAGTTAATGAACTCAATCTGTTGCTTTATTTCCGTCACCATGATGTCCAATCGCTGCCGCGCTAAAGTTTTTTTTTGGGGCAAACTAAAAACAACTTCCCCCTTTAAAAATATCCTACGTTGCAATGCAGGGGGAAATAAGATGAAAATTGAATTTACGCAACAGTTATTCTGATTTTTCAAAATTTCAAATTTCCAACTTTTTATCTGTAGAAACATTTGTTATATATTTCTGTATGTTATCAATTCGATTTTGTTATTTGATCTTTAATTGCCTAATGAAGAGATTTTCAAATTTTTGATCAAAGATATACGAGAAAGCTCCCTTTAAAAAAATTATACGGAAAGTGAGGAATGTTTGTGATTTATTAAAATATATTTCTTGGAAATTTCATCGTCCGAAGTTCCGCTGCCATCTTCTGACAGATATATTCTTTCAATTGTGACAGATAAGTCGCTTTGTTAGCATGAACTTTGTATTCGACATAAACTCATAAGAAAAAGTCCAAAAGGTATTGAATTGAGACTGCGTAGAGGCCAACTTATGTCACCTTTCCTGGAGATAAATTATATAGAAAAAATTTGTTGTAGCAGTTATCTATCGGACGTGAGTCTTACTGGAACCATCTGGTTATAACCATCAAAGTTTTGTTGCATATGTTAGACGACGACGTTAGACTGAATTCACTGTGCGTCTAATTCGTCTCCAAAAAAGTAATGGGACATTGAATAGCGCCAAATCATCTGGTTCACGCAGTCAAGCCTCTGATCAGCGTTTCAATTCTTTTACCAACCTAGTTTTGTGAGGGTGCAGCGCCTACTCTGATTTGTAAGCCTAGGGAAACTGAAAACAAGAGCGTACTAAATTTTGTCAGTCCAGAAGTCCAATTTTACCCATTTATTCACTTTAAATAGATTATAATCCGTTCCTGTTCATCCTCAGTAGAACTATATCCCTACCGGTATCTGTCAATTAGGTGTGAATTACCGCCCGTGTCTCCGGCTATAAACTTAGCTGTGATTATTTTTCTTCTCAAATTTATTAGCTTTTATTAGTCGCAGGAAAAGAAAAGTGGGTTATAATGAGCTCTACGGAAAATTTAATCCGTCAGATAATGTCTTCTTTGAAAATTAAGAAAAAATAATTTGTTTACAGGTTTTGAATTGCATCCTATCACTGTAGCATTTTGATGTTGAAGTATAGATAATATAACAGATAAATATATACCAATTCTAGGAAAAAAGTCTACATATTTTCAACCCCCGTTTAGAATTTTTGACCGTTTCCTCGAACAACTTCATCAATAATACAGTATTTCTTCGCTAACCAACCAATCAGAGCCCGACCCAAAGATTTACCGTTTTGTAACCTTTTTAGTTTCCTAACAGCATGCAATTAACCCCTTCCTCTCCCAAATACCTAATAACGTGTTTCAGGAACAACCAGAACATCTAAACTGCTCTACCTTCCACACTACTTTTTAACCCCTCTTAGATTTCTTATTCACATGAACCCAAGGTATACAGTTTTGGAACCAAGTGTCGACTGAATCAATTCTCCATCCAACTTTGCAGGGAACGCATCTCTATGTCGACTCTATCCGAGCTACTCTACCTTTCAGTGACTACTTGGAACCTTATAGGGGTTTACGGAATGGATATTAACAAAAGCCATAGATGGTGCTAAAAAATTGAAGACATGGACATTGTTTTTATCCAAAACTTATTGTAAAAAGTGTTCGACACCTTAAGTAACTTTTCTAATAAAAAAAAACTAGTTTTTATAGAGAAAGAGTTACTTTTGTTCAACATCATGAGGTACTAACTTCAGCTAGAGTTGTGGAAAAAGTAGAATTTATCATTACTTCTAATATTACTTCCATTTTTCTCTAATTTTTTACATTTTATACAGAGGTCTGCATAAATCAGAAAACGCTTCGAAAAATCGGCATAAGTTTGGCAACGCTGTCGAAAAGGATTGACGAAACATGTTCGTGCTTCAGACTGTTGCGTCTGTGTCATGATAAGGCGTCGTCGAGTAGACCCGTTTTCGTAATGAATAAACTAAGTTTACCGAATTTCAACAACAATTTCCGAACTCGTCGATACCAAATCGACGTATCAGAATCCTTACGTCTTCATTGAAGAACAATTGAACCTGCTTGGGGTGCGTGTGTGGGCAGGTATTCATGCGGGAGGCCTCGTGGGTTCGTACATTTTTGAGCATCAGGTGCCAAAATTTGTTAGCGTGGAAATGCTTAAAGATTTCATGCAGGTTGGAGCTTCGCCATACGGGAGTACCTTAATGTTGATTTTGGAGAATGGATGGACAGACGAGTATTCGTTGAGTGTCAGTGTCAGAGTCATAAACGTTGCCATAAATGCATTGGTCAAGATGAGCATCATTTTGAACACTTCCAGTCACCCTTCTTCGAATCCCTATTGTATTTTTAAATAAATTTATTGTGGCGCAACATTTTTTTTCTTTTTTATGGAATAAGATCATTTAAACCTGTGGAATTTCATAACTTTCACTATATCTTGCCCTTCTATCAACTCTTTAAGTTCCCTATTTATATATTCACTTTTTTGTCCCTGATATTCTTCTCAGCATTATTCTAATGTTTTCTTCTTCTCCGTGTGATAAATATTTGCTGCGGCTTAAGTGACAACGGGTCTAATAGCATATTTTCAATTTGGCGTTGGTACTTAAGATTTTACTGATCACACAAACTGTCTAAGACGCGCGATTCGATAACCAAATTAGCATTTTCAAAGATTGAAGGTAAACTGTTCACGTTCTTTGTGTAATTGTGAATGTTGGTGTAGTGGTACTGTAAACAGTGTGTTCAGTGTGAATATCACAAACGGTTCCGAAAATTCCACCTTGTTAAGTTCTTGTCGCTTATAAATTTATTATATTACCAGTATGATCTATTTCTCGATTTATGCGGTCTTCTATCTCTTTTAATCTGTGATTTCTTGATTAGGATGATAATTTGTATAATAACACGTGACAGAAAACATGTTTTTATTGGTTACTGTGGTTGTGACGTAGAAAGTAAGTAAATACTGAAACGTGGTTGCCACGTGTCGACCTAAAGTAGATGCATTCGTGATTGTTAAGTTCTTTAATACTAATAAATTATTTTCTTCGGTGAAAATACGTAAGGTAAAAGCAGATACGTAAATACCACTAATTAGACTTCATTAACAAAAAATAAAAAAAAAGTTAACATTTTTCAAATACCAATAAGTAAAATTCACATTGAAATGATCTTCACAAACATATACTGGGCTGCCAGGTATGACGCTCGCATAATCCCTTCTTATAGCTTGGAACCATTGTTTTCGTCGCTTTTCCTCTCGAGGGACTTGCACGAAAACTTTACATTCTGGTACAATGCATCAACGATACGTCATCTTTTATTATACAAAATTGAATACTCACAACCGTGCGAGTGTTTTTTCAAAAGAATCCCAACGAATCTGTTTAAACTGTATTTAATTCTAACCTCACTTAAGTCTGTTTACATACTTTCTACGTCACAAATTAATATATCGTTTAAAAAAAATTAAAAAATGGTGTGTGATTACGAACGATATACTAAACGTAGTTAAGGTATAAAAAAAGATGCAAGGACCCTAGTGTCACTTCATAAATCGAGACTATCAACATCAACTAAAGATTTTACTTTGTAGAAATAATGGGGCGGCGTTCTTCAAACTGAACGCTTTCAGGAGCATCGATTATAATTTCCTTTTTCAATGGTTAAGTTAGGTTAGGTTGGGTTAGGTTAGGTTAGGTTAGGTTAGGTTAGGTTAGATTAGGTTAAGTTAGGTTAACTGCTTCTTTGAAACTCGCCCTGATATACCAGTTTCGCGGTGGGATCTCCATAATACTTTTCATAGTTTCATATCCACTTATTCAATTTTTATTACGATTCTGTAGACAAATCAATTAAATTGCAAAGTATTGTACCGAAATTCCTATCGATATAATTAACATTATCTCTCAAATATACGATATATAATTGTCATTTAACCTAGTATTTACTTTATCTGGAATTCACAAACTACGTACGAAGGATACTTCAATTTAATGTTAATTAAAATTTGTTGATGTATTTGTTGAAGTTAGTTAATTAAATTTCATGTTGACAACGTTTAAATAGAAATGAATCCAGAGTATTTGTAGTAAAGAGATCGTTACTCGGATTGTTAGCTATTTAGGTATTTCATGCAACTCGGGATTTATAGTATCATTGATTCATTTTCTGTATCGAAATTAGCAAATATTAGCAAACGTAAATAATCTGAATTACTCATTAATTCAATCGGGGCGTTCGAAATAGTTTTGATTCCTGCTGTTAACGACGAACATTTTTTAACAAACGTCAAACAAATTTCAATCTTTTATCAATGATTTTCAATATATTCTCCCTGTATTTCCACAAACTTTTCAGAACGTCTGACTAAAGCTACTGTTCGTATATCGCCTGTTCAATTTCATCGGCGCTATTGAATCTTCAATCCTTAACTCGGCCTCCAGTTTGGGATAAATAAATAGTCGAACGGGGTTAGATCAGTGGTATATGGTGGGTGTTGAATCTCTGTGAACTTACATTCGTGTATAGTAGCGTTGGAAAGTCATGAAGTAAGCACAAACCTTATGTCTGTATTACATATATGATGTTACCGGGGATACGATGGGTTCCTTTGGCAGTGGACTTGTTTGGTTCGATGGTACGATTCACATAGCAAGCTTGGAGGTCGTTTAGATGATTTGGGATGGAGGTTATGTCTGTATTGACATAAATTATGTTACAGGGGATACGATGGGTTCCTTTGGCAGTTGACTTGTTTGGTTCGATGGTAAGAATCACATATCGAGCTGGAACTCATTTAGATGATTTGGAATGAGGGTTATGTCTGTATTGACATAAATGATGTTACTGGGGATACGAAGGGTTTCTTTGGCAGTGGACTTGTTTGGTTCGATGGTACGATTCACATAGCAAGCTTGGAGGTCGTTTAGACGATTTGGAATGAGGGTTGTGTCTGTATTCACATAAATGATGTTACAGGGGATACGATGGGTTCCTTTGGCAGTGGACTTGTTTGGTTCGATGGTATGATTCACATAGCAAGCTTGGAGGTCGTGTAGACGAATTGGGATGAGGGTTGTGTCTGTATTCACATAAATGATGTTACAGGGGATACGATGGGTTCCTTTGGCAGTGGACTTGTTTGGTTCGATGGTACGAATCACATATCGAGCTTGGAACTCATTTAGATGATTTGGGATGAGGGTTGTGTCTGTATTCACATAAATGATGTTACAGGGGATACGATGGGTTCCTTTGGCAGTGGACTTGTTTGGTTCGATGGTACGAATCACATATCGAGCTTGGAACTCATTTAGATGATTTGGAATGAGGGTTATGTCTGTATTGACATAAATGATGTTACTGAGGATACGAAGGGTTTCTTTGGCAGTGGAGTTATTTGGTTTGATAGTACGAATCACATAGCGAGCTTGAAGGTCGTTTAGATGATTTGGGATGGAGGTTATGTCTGTATTGACATAAATTATGTTACAGGGGATACGATGGGTTTCTTTGGCAGTGGACTTGTTTGGTTCGATGGTACGAATCACATATCGAGCTTGGAACTCATTTAGATGATTTGGAATGAGGGTTATGTCTGTATTGACATAAATGATGTTACTGAGGATACGAAGGGTTTCTTTGGCAGTGGAGTTATTTGGTTTGATAGTACGAATCACATAGCGAGCTTGAAGGTCGTTTAGATGATTTGGGATGGAGGTTATGTCTGTATTGACATAAATTATGTTACAGGGGATACGATGGGTTTCTTTGGCAGTGGACTTGTTTGGTTCGATGGTACGATTCACATAGCAAGCTTGGAGGTCGTTTAGACGATTTGGAATGAGGGTTGTGTCTGTATTCACATAAATGATGTTACAGGGGATACGATGGGTTCCTTTGGCAGTGGACTTGTTTGGTTCGATGGTATGATTCACATAGCAAGCTTGGAGGTCGTTTAGACGATTTGGGATGAGGGTTGTGTCTGTATTCACATAAATGATGTTACAGGGGATACGATGGGTTCCTTTGGCAGTGGACTTGTTTGGTTCGATGGTACGAATCACATATCGAGCTTGGAACTCATTTAGATGATTTGGAATGAGGGTTATGTCTGTATTGACATAAATGATGTTACTGAGGATACGAAGGGTTTCTTTGGCAGTGGAGTTATTTGGTTTGATAGTACGAATCACATAGCGAGCTTGAAGGTCCTTTAGACGGTTTGGGATTGAGGGTTATGTCTGTATTGACATAAACGGTGTTACTAGGGCTCTCTTCTATATCCAATTTCACACATCTTCTTCAATGTCTTTGTTCTTTGTTATTATTCAAATTGTTTCCTTAGGTAATAAATTGATGTTACTAGTTCCACTAACAGTCAAAAAACCTGATTTTTGAGTATCAAAACTAGTAATTTCCTCTTTAACCATGGAGTCTGAAAGTTCACTTGAATGGCTTTTCTTTAGGTAAATTGCCAAATGTTGAGGCATGTGTCTATCTTCTATACCAGTATTCACAGCATTTGAATTCACAATCATGTACTTTGGCGCAACTATGATCTTCATAAATGAAGGTAGATGAGAGGTAGGAATAGAAGTTTCAAAAAATTATTTTCACACAAGGAATAATTTGATATTGAGCATTGAATGGTTACCATTTGGAATACATGACCTGAAAGCGATTTGGACATTAAAACAAATGATTATTAATCTTGACAATTGACATTGACAGTAATGATACACTTTTATTACACTAGCGCCACGATTGGTAAGTGGCAGAACCAAATTTGTGTTGCTGAAATTTAGGCGCAAGTTGACTTCTTATTGTGTACATGTTTTGTGATGTTTGCATTGTGAAATAATTATTTAATACGAAGTAAACACTAATAATTGAACTTTCATCATTTATCGAATAAAATAAAAAAGAAGGGCAGTAAAATATTTTCTCAAAATTTCGATAGAAGAAATTTGAGGAATGATACCACGGACTAAGTCCGTAGTTATATTATTCCAATAAAATGCCTCTATTCATCAGGTGAAACTTCTCCCTTAAATCTTAATTAGTGCAGTTAAAATTCTCCGGCAAACCTCAAGTCTATAATTTTGATAAGGCGCGAAGGGTAACGCAATGTGTTTACATATTCCTGTGGAATAAGGTGCTCTGTCGGTGTTTAGTGGGTAACAAATTAGAAAGGGGGGTATTAATTGCGACACTTCGTTTACCGGTATTTGCGTGTGTGTGCTGCAGACAGGATTTTCTCGTTAATTTTCGGAGTTTGTTGGTTTGTAAAATATTTTGACTCCGACGAAGTATTTAGCTAAATATTTCTTGTTTCATTCCAACTTTCATTTACCACGATTCAAAGATATAATATGCAGTTAACAAAAATAAAAATACACCATTTTACTTTCTTCATTTTATATCAAGAATAATGGATATATTAAAATTCCTTCTTACCATCGATGGATACATTTTAGAAGCGTTTGAGGTTAATGCTAGTATTCCCCAGGGATGTAGCGTGTCACTCACCCTCTACTTCCTATACTTCAACGATTATTCAACAAAACTGCCAACCCTATCTATAAATTCGCCAAAGATAACACAAGTAGTGTCGAAATTTAAGTTAGCCGCTTCATTGACGATTCTATAATGAAGTAAAATCAATCTGATTGAGTTTAACGTAGCGAAGACACAGGCTGCTAGCAGAAAGCTAGTACCACCAAATTTGGTCATGCCTGGACATAAAACAGGACCATAATCATAAATCTACCTATTGATATGTCCTAACATATTCATGTGGTCGAAATATCTAATTTGAAATTAAAAAATCTCCTCAAAAACTTCCAATCTTCAAATAGATTCATCTGCAGCTCGGCTCCGAACCATATCTCAATAATGCTCAACTCAATACTGAGGATAGCAATTCGACGTAAATCAGAGTTGACCAGAAGCTTTGACATCGTAGAGCTGGTAGAGCACAGAAGACACGTCGCTGAATTGACCAAGGCTCATTCGAGCTGTCCACTATAATCCCAAATGAAGGCATCTCCACACTATTCGATTGTAATGGGGTTTTGCTCACATAAAAAGATCCGATCTTCGATCTGTTTTCAGTCGAAACGAACAAGTTTGATGTTATTCTATTCGGGAGAGCGATATGAAAAAGATTTGGAATAATATATGAAAAAAATCGAATTAGAAAGTTTCAAATTCAACCTAGTGCATTCAATAATATTAGTAATATCAATAAATATTAAAAAAAAACTAGATGCAGTAAGGAATGATAAAAATAATAACAGGTGATTTGACAGCGAAGTAGGTAGAGATAAAAATAGAGTCGTGGGATGCTTGGCAGAAAATAGAGAGGAAACAATAAACAGGAATACAAAAAAGATGATAAATTTTTGTAGAACAACGGGTCTAATAATATGATATGGTATCAAAATATATAGAAGTACATTCGTGGCTAAAGCTTTTTGGTGAGGAGATGACACAAATACAACAAGTTAATAGTCGTGAATTTTGTATATAAAACGATATTAACTGAAAATAAGAGAAAAAACTCAAAACGGAAAGATGAAAATGATTAGAGCCTGGAAGTTGAATATGTTAAGGATAAATTTGATACTTAGAGATAGGAAGAAACAAGGAAAATAAATTATAGAACTAAATAAATAGAATTATGAGAAGAGATTGATTGAGATTATACATAGAATATGAACCGGTATGAAAATAGAAAGCATTCAAATCAGATAGGCACTTTCTGGATGTGGAATGGGCAAAGAAGTTGCTCCTGGAGAATCCTATAAATAGTTGTCGTTGATACCTTAAATTTTACCGACATTTTGCGTACGCTAGTCGTGGTATCAGCATAATCTCCATCTAATACATTTTGCATTTACAATTTATGATAATTTTCTGCAGAATATCTCTTTATGGCGAACTATTTAATTGGCAATACAACGACCTAAAAATCTCCATAACTCCTAAATCATAAATTTCATCGAGTTAAACAAAAAGTACTTTTTTGTTGAAAAATCGATTCAACAATTGATTCGAATGAATAATTTAGAAAATATACCTAAATAAAAGTTCTGATTTCGGAACTTTGAAGGCCTATAACTTTGAAACGAGGGGGTCGTATGAGACAATTTTTCTTATGTCACAGCATTATTTTATATTATTATATACAGTTAAATTGGTATTAAAAGATTCACAAAATAGAAGCGGGGAGATAAACAAAAAGAATGATGGAAGCATCAGTTTACGTTTGACTAATAGCAAATTGATACTCGTTTCTGAAAACTCTTTCATGAGAATTTTCACCAAATATTGTCCTTGTATGTAATGTTCCGTTGTATTGTTATAATTTTTAGACAAAAGCTTGTAAAAACTAGGATAAAAACATAAAAACAACTAAATAAAGATACAAATAAAATAAAATTTCAATATACAGAAAAAAACCACAATGAATAATAAGATTATAGATAATAGTAATAGATAATAATTAGTTTGTAAGTCCATAGCAAAAATTAAACCAGTAGCAGCATGTTCGGAATAAAATATTATTATTAGAAGTCGTTCACAGAGTAGAAGGCACTTTCCAGTAATAATTCCCTCAAATTATTGAGAAATACGGGAAATGATGATATCGATTTTATTTCAATTGGCAAGTAATAATATAATAGTCGAAAGAATCTACCAGGTCTCTTATTAAAATCAGAAAACAGGAAAATAAACAGATATGCCTTAGAAAACCGTGAGTTCCTGGTCTGGAAATCGCCCTATATATTATTGTGGTTACGTCCTCTACTTATTAAATGGATACCAAATCATATATTGCTAATGCGAGATTTTTCTACTATAAAAAATCCACGCTGATTCGACCGACAAACTCGGTTCCCAAATCACGTCCGACATATGTAAACTAACGACTTGTGTCTGGAATCCGAAATAAAATATTTAGGGTGTACGGAATATCGATAGGACTTCCGTAAATAACAGAGGTAGAGAATAAATAACAAGATTTTTATTATGGTTTAAACATTGCAACTTAAATACATTTTACAAGGTGCTTTCTCTCGAGTCGATCGATTTAACTTGATGAACCAAAAGTTTTTGCCCACCCTATAATATAAAAACAATACGATCAATTTTTGATATTTCTAAGAACATATATAGATAAGAATAAAGTATTAATAAAAATACAATCTGTATTTATGACATATTTAAACGACCCACAGTGCAATTGCCACAAATGAGAGTCTGGCAATCAGTATTCAGAAATCTTGCCTTACTTACTTTTTTCTCGGTCATTTACCGCATCTAATCTGCTTTTTCAAGGACTCTGGTAAGCTACATGGTATGGGTTTATCCAAAATCCTTCCAATTATTTGAGTTAAGGCAAGACAAGATTTTTCGCGAGGCTATTGGGGGGCACTTTTTTGCCAATCATTCCAACGCTTCTCTAACATTTCGATGTCGTATTTGTCTTTTGCTTAAAAGTAGGATTCAGTTTAATCAATTGCTTCTTCATTTGAGCTGAATTTCTTATCTTCGAGCTTCTTTTGAGATCAGCGAATTGCCAGTAGTCCGGGCAGCCGGATTTGGACAATACGGAGGATGAAAAGCAAGTCGAAGAGGGATTTTCAATTTAATCATCAACGTGTGGCTTTTAATTTTCTCTCCATTTTGAAGATAGTTGATGAACAATATTCCATGCGAATCCCAAAATACTGGAGCCATAATTTTCCCAGTTAACTCATGTGCCTTTGGATACTTCGGACGTGGTTCAGCAACTGCAGTCCTCTTAAATGATGATCTTTTTGATACCGGAGTGAAGTTATGGATCCATGTTTTATCAATTGTCATATATCAAGGTGTTTATTGAGTTCAAGTGCATTGATCTCAAGGGCAACGGCCTTAGTATTAGCTTTGCTTTCTTTTAATATACAACTTCTTGTACTTTTAGCAGCCACATTTTGAGTTTTGGTCTTTTAGTGATAGAATTTTGATTTTTTTTTCCAAAAGGTACGGACGAAAACATTTGGTAGCCCATATTATTGCTAGCATTTTCTTTTCTATAGTCTACTATTTCATTCTTGCATCATTTAGAGTTCTGGATGCATATGCGATTGGCTTCCTAAAGTGTGGATATAGCAATTGTTCATTGATTATAAGGTTGTTATATGTTTTATATTACCAAAAACTGCTTTGAATCATAAATACGTTGTTGTTTTTGATCGACTGTGAATAAACGCGACATAAACTTTGTAAAAAGCTTTCTCATGGTCAAATGTTCATGTAAAATTGTGAATACACTACTTTTTGATGGAGTTTTTTTTTTATATTTTCTTGAGTAACAACCTAAATTGGACGATCAGAAAGTTCACCATCAGTCCGGATATAACTTTTGAAGCCATTGCTTACGTAGTCAAGAAAAAATGATAAACTAACATACGATACGATAGTTTTGAAAATAACGAAAGTGGCTTCAGTCAAAAGACTGTCACTTTTTTAATTTCACAATGGCAGTGCCATCTGTGTGTCAATCGCACGACTTATTGAGTGATTTTTATAGTTCAACATGTCTCTAATAATGCGATAAAATTTACAATCGAATACAAATGATAGTAAACCGCACACGAATTTAACTCATTCAATTGCATCAATCATAAAACTGTTAATAATCGCCGTGGCAGCGTTTTATGAAAACATTCAAATCTATTATTAACGTGGATGTTATAATTTCGACAGAAAGCAGACGAGTTTGAAGCACATCCGTTCCGGTTTTATTCGCATGCGTTGTTGAAAAAAGCTTTTAATCGCATTATGGTATTTATTCCATAATTCCACTACATATATGCAATATGAAATACTACAAAATATTGTATTAACAAATTGTGGGCTGGAATAATCTATTTCTGCAAGTATATTGTTTTCGTAATTCGTTTATACACATTGTTTTTTCGATATAAAAGGTATAAAGGATTGATTTGTTTCATAAATATTCCATACACCACGTTCTCAATCATTTTTGTACATAGGGTAACTCAAAATTCATAGATATTTTAATACAGAATCATTCTAAAATTAGGCAAAAAATTATTGCAGTCTTTAGCTTTGTTTATGCTGCCAAAATTAAAACTAAATGGAAATTATATGATTATAAACCATTTAATCGAACTTTCTTGGGTCCTATACAACTGCGGAAAGCTTCTGACACTGTCAGCTCATAACCTCACAAAATTAAGGAATTAAACAGAGAAGTTAAAAGTTTGCAAACCATTAGTTTCATTAATTTAAATTTACTGCAAGAACTACAAGTACCATTTTAGTGTCCCAACAAGTTTCAATCAAAATATAATTTTTTATATAGCTTCGTTACTAAATTACTTTCATTTAGGGTTTCATTGACATTTGACATTTTGATAAAGACCGTAAAAGGTCGAAACGTCGAATTTTAACTTTTTATTTTCAACTGATTTTCACAGAAAATCAAAAAAAATCATCAAGAAAAACATGTAAAAAGGTTTATGGAGTTAAATGATGGAGAAATATTTTTTGTTGATGATTTTTCTCGTTTTTAGGTCTCCTTTAATGGAGAATAATTCTAGAATCAATTAAAAAATTGACCTATTGCAATCTCTATCAAAATATAATTTCTTAAATGGCTTTGTTAATAAATTATTTTAATTTTGGGTCTCCTTTCAATGACGTTTCGTTTAAACACGTATAAAATCTTGTCTCTTCGATTTATCAAAAAATTACATTTTGATAAGGACCTTAAAAGGTCGAAACGTCGAATAATTAATACGGAATGATTAGTATATAATCACAAAATCTGAATTTTGATAATAAATCGCTGTAATTGCATATTTGAATATAACTTTCAATTTAAAACAACTTTATATTTTACATTTTTCTAAATTGTGAAAAATAAAGATACTTTACTCTTGCACAAAATCAAATTTTTTGACAAACCTCGTATACTGCTTTGAAAAATTGATATCTGATGGTTGCAATTCAATTTTTGGATCATGCAGAACTTTTTATCAAGAATAACTTTCTTTCATAAAACTACTCATAAAAAAGTTTTCCATTTGGTTCCTACTTAAGTAGACACACGGTATATTCTTTCAATGCAATAAAATCTATGTATACAGGGTGTCCCAAAACGAGTTAAAACTTTCTGTATATGGTAAAATAATTCCAAAGATGGCCAACTTCCGGTTCTACAGGAAATCGAATGTTATTTTAAATGGGACAACCTGTATATTAATAAATTTTTCTACGTAAAATTTTAGTATGCTTTTGTCTGAAAACTTTTTTCGAAAAAGGAACAATTTTTTTGTGAAAAAGACCCTTATAAATATTTTTTTTACGAGGTTACCCTTAAAGATATGAAAATGGTTTCTATTTGGTTACTTTTAGCAAGGTCAGACGTATTTGATTCTATGTGAAAAAAATTTATTTTGTACAGGGTATAAAAAGTGTTTAAAATTTAACTTCATAAATATCAAATTACTTAATTTTTTTATATAGAACCACCCGGTTTTTTCTATTTTAATGCAATCTCACCATTATCCAGATATTAAATGTTTTCTGTAAATTTTTAGAGATGCAGGGGTTTTTAATCGTCGTGGGACATTCTGTATATGTATAACCCTCTAAAAAACAATAGTCGAGATCGGAAACTGTTCAGACAAGCTTGTTACGTGCGTACATCGAAAGTTAAATAAAAACTAACAGTCCTTCAGCATGCCAAAAGAACATGAACGGATTATAGCTGTGACAAAACAGGAGCTAAAATAATTCTTCCTCCTTCTAATCCTCCGCATTCATTACATGTGGATATTAAGCTACCGCAAATGAGGTAGTAATGTCGCCTTCGTTCGTTTCAGTTGAAGTTTCAATTTTACTAAACCCACCTTGTGAGCTACTCCAGAGTAAATCCCCTGTTGTACATACGTCAACTTCGAATCAAAATAGAGCTCCTTCCCAGTAATAACATATTCATTGTGTTTCATTCATTTATTCCCCAACTCTCGAGTAAAACTTAATCTCTTCTTCAGAGGGTATACATAATTTTATCTTGCCAACAATAACTTTACTTATACTTGACACAAAGACGCATCGCAAATCTCTGTCATTATTCCAGGTTGAACTCGAGTGGTGTGTGTGTGTATTTATCTCTCTATCTTTAACGAACGACTGTACCTTAGTTGAGTTTGTGATATTGTATTGTTCTGGTGCGTCACTTCTACCGAAAGGACTTTATACGTGGATTCGCGAGCATTATAAATGATATAATTCTCTTTCGGACCATTTCTGTTGGTTAACTTCCGTTTTTGACAAAGACGGGTACATCTTGGGATTCTCGTTTGGTTCATTTAATGTACTCAAGCTATTATAGTTCATACATTTGCAAAAGTTTAAAAGCGGCATCGATTTTTCAACAGCATAGATAAAAATTCTGTATTCCTTCAATTTTTCACTTTCATGACTTTTTCTTGATAAATCGTATTGATTTTAGATGTTTTTAATACTCGTAGATATTTGGTTAGGTTTGATTAGGTAAACAAGGTAAAAATTGACGTTTGGATTTATTTCAGGCCTTATCAAAATATGACATTGACAATTTGTATAATTATATCAATCAATAGATCACCTACAACTTGATTATCAAAATAAAAATTTTATACTTTCGCGGTCCCCTCGTTTTTGTTTTTTTAAATCTTCGTTTTTATGGCGGATTTACGAAAAAAATTATGGGAATAATAATAATAATAATAATTGTTGATAACCTTTTTCCAAATAATCGAATGAAGTTATTATATTTTTTTTCATAATCTACACAAAAAAAAACGAACAAAATGGAAAAAAATTATAGAAAAATGTTGATTTATCATGTTTTTAGTCGAATTTTTCTTCAAAGACAGGCATGACTAGAAGAAAAATGGGGAGCATCATTTTTCCCATGTTTTGAGACCTCCTGAACACGATTATGATGGTTTTTCGAATGTCTGTATTTTATATATATATATCTATATATCTGTTTAAGCTACAATTCTTATTTCCGTCTCTCGAGCAATTGCTATGGGTCCGATTTGGTTCAAAATTAGCATACGTGGCTTTTTTGGCGGCGGATTGATGTTATTAGAGTTTGGTTGAAAACAAATGAGTATTTTGAGGGGTCGCAGTGCAAAAAAAGTGGTTTTTGACCTTCGCTCACCTCTATAGGTCAAAAGAAAAGCGACTGAAAAATGAAATTTCACATGTAGGTTCAATTAGTTGCGAGATGATTTCCTGTCTAAGGTCGAAACTTTCCATCTCCACCGCTCTCCATTTTATGGTAATTTTTGTTATATTTTCTTATTTTTTGGCCAGAAAAAGTTTAACTAGAGGGTTCGAACTTCACATGCAAGTAGGGGTGATGTTGAAGAATTGTCTTTCTCAAGTTCAAAGTTTTCTTCTAGCACAAAACGCCCGAAATCATTTTGATCGTTGTAATTGTTGAACTGGGTGCTAGGGTAATTTTTTTTTCTTCTCATATCTTGTCATTATGACAATTTTTTCTTTGTTGTCAATTGGAATTGGACAAGAGGGTTCGAAACCACCGGGTCTATTGAAATTATCAATTTTCATTCGAGAAAGAGAGAGTTAACTTGTGCAATGAAAAGTTATTGAGGAATAGCAAATTTTCCATATAAAGATAATGAGATTGAGAATTGATATCATTTCCAAGAGATTCATTTTATTGAAAGATTTGTTTGTGTATTAGTTAAATTCTTCATTCGACGAAAAATTCGACTTTCGTGATGGAGCTCTGCTGCTCACGGCTTTTTTACAATTGAAAATAATAAGAATTTCTCTTAAAATTGACCTTTTCTCACATATAATCGTTTGTACCTTTTTTATTGAGTAATCATCAAAGTTACTTGAACAAAAACATTCTTAAAATCACTTATAGATAAAAAATTAATAAACAAACATTTTTCGATTTTTTTTTCCCAAAATGTTCGTTTTTTATGTAGATTAACAAAAAAATATATGAACTGCATTTGATGCTATGTAAAAAAGTTATAAACGATTATATGCGAAGAAGTGCGTTTAAGTACATCTAAAGTCATAAAACTATATGAAATCTCCAAGTGAAATATTTCCCACATTTTTAAAAGATTTAAAAAAAAAATATATTGAAATCGGATGATTTTTCGATTTTCTATATGCAAAAAACGAGGGGATTGCGAAAGTATAAAATCACCTTAATTTTTATTTGAACCGAACTTTTTCTGAAATTATTTTGCACAATAATTTATCTAGTGTTAACAACACAAATATTTATGTGAATGTAAGTACAAAAACTATCTAGATAATGTTCAAAGAAATCACAACAACAAATTAGATAATATTGAAATTGGATTAAAAAATTTTTCGAGTGAAATAAACGAATTAACGAAATTAGTTTGAAATTGAATGAAAGTACAAATATATAGTAAATTATGAGAATAATAATAAAAAGTAAAAGTACATTCCGTCACCGATGATGCAGTCTAAAGCCGGGTGCACATTTCACATAAATCCTCGTCTAGCGTAGTTTTCGGTAAAAATTTTTACGACGTACATTTTTTCCCACACAAAAATTTTGGTCCACACGAAACACGTTATGCAACAGTTGTCGTTCACTTTTCACTATTTTGGTCGGATGAGATTTCCAAGATTGGTCTGGTATAAAATTACCTAAAAATATGTTTTAACCACAACAAATAATTTCCTTAATATATCTACAAAGTCTTTCTCCACAATTAACAAATTATTCCAATATTAATATAAGTCATAAAGGACATATTACGTTATTCAAATATTTCGCTGAATCAAAATCTAAAACACCCATAAAAAATTATATTATACGAGAATGGACCCAGATCAACAAAGAAAACACGAAAATTCTACGTAATCTGTTTTTAGCTTCATACACTTTTTCCAGCGATGTTCAATAAGTTCGATACCCTTTTTATAATAAGAATCGACTATCTCCTCAAAATAGCTATTAAATACCGACATCACATCTTCATTGTTGACAAATCTTTGACCACCAAGCCCTTTTTACAAGTCAGGGAGCAAAAAGTATCCGAATAGGTTGCATGAGGTAGCAATTTAAACTTTAAATCAATAATTTTGGCCATTGTATTAACAAATGAGTGAGCTCCTGCATTATCTTGATTAAACAACACTTTCTTCTTAACCAAATGCGGCCGTTTTTGCTTGATTTCTTCGCTCAAACGTTGCAATAAGTTCTCTTGTCAAAATTTTCAGTTAATACGTGATGTACCGCACTTTTTGAAACGCCTGCTATGTATACTAGCTAGCGCACTTTCAGTCGACGATCATCTAGTCCAGTCACCTCATTTGGTCGACTACTGGAATGCTGGTCTTCGCAGGTCGTACGGCCTCGTTTAAACTCTGCTATCCAACATTTTACTGTTGATAATGAAAGAACAGCCTCACCTAGGGTAGAATCTAGTACAGCTTTTATATTGGTTGGGATAACGCCTTTTAAATAAAAGTATTGTATCACATAACGAAAACCAATTGTTTCAATATTTACAAATTCAATGAAAACATTGGTCTTTATGCGAGTACCGTACCCAAAATAAAGAAGCAATGGGAACAAGATGGGACCGAAAGATTAGGTCTGGAGGAATGAAAATTTTAAATATACAACATGTTGCATTGATTATTTTTTTAATAGAACATCCCTCTGACCGGATGCTAGTTCTACATATGCAACTTCCCAGGATCCTGTCTTACGACATGTAGACGAATTATAGCTTAAGATTTGGAAAACTGTGCTAGTGCTAGGAAAGCATTGCTTTAAAATGAGTGCAAGAAATCTAGAGTTGTGTTCGCACTTAATTATGTGTATGGTAATCTGAATTTTTTGGACGGAATTGTCTTCACAGATGAAAAAACATTTAAGTCTTACAAAGACGGACGTATTTCCGTTCACAGACCACCAAATTCAAGATTTGAAAAGCAATAAGTTGACAACAGTCAACATTTTCAGTTTTTAACGATATGTTCCCCATATCGATTCACAAGCAGCAACATTGATCAAATTAAATAGCAGCGTACAAAAATCTGTATTAAATGAAAACTGTTTTTTCGATTGTCGTCACTACAACAACTGTTTTTTTTTAAACAAACGAAATTCTACACATACGTTATGGTGGGTCCACACGATACAGACATTTGTTCGTACAGATACATTATTATAAAAAAGGTATCGAACAAAATTTTTGTGTTTTCTTAGTTTGGGACCATCCTCGAAGTATAGAATAGTTAAGTCTATATGGTAAATTAGGAGTAGGTTTTTTCCATCACATTCACTATGTTTCTCAAATTTTCACCCAATACCTTTCTTTATATCCTTAAAGAGATATGCGATTGCTTTAAATCCTATTTTTAAAACAAGGATCCTTGTCGACAATATAAAACACTGCACGATTTCACCTTGACAAGATTTGAATTGCCAGTAAGTATTGATTTAAAATTGCGGTCCCTTTCGCATTCGTATTCGTCTCCTCAACCCTCTTTTTTAGTGACGATTCTCCCTCAGGAGTTCACTGATTGCACCTGTCCATATATCTCCCCATTTATAACGTAGCCTCGACACTGTCGGACATCGGCGACGTTGCCCTTTTTCGCTGAAGCGACACAAACTGTCTTTTAAATAGAGAATCGAATGCCGATAATGTCACGTTACCTTCAGATTTATTCAACCCGTTTAGAAGTTATTGAAAAGAAGAGAAAAGGGTTGATGGAGTTGTTGCGGTCACGATAATTATCGAATTTCTAATTAAAAACGTGTCGTTTAATATTTTGCATAAAATAACTGAAACTACGAGAAAAAATGATGAAATTTGATTATTTTTATCTCGAATATTCGTTTTGGAAAACAATGATATCGAACGCTACATAACATCGGCTAGTTCTCACAATTTTATTTAAACAATAACTATATTAGATCAAATCAAAATTTCGTCTGATCGAATATTGAGATTATATGTATTTAAACAACAAGAATCACTGATTTTCCTAATACAATTGACCCTAATGCTGATACCAGACAGTGCCACAAAACACACCCAATTCTTCTGGGGTTATAACGTAGTAGAAACAAAAATATGCCCTCCGTTAGCCCAGTACTTCATGGAAAATTTTCCTTTTATATCCCAAAGAATAATTGGTAAAATGGAAAAGCTACGCGTTTGGAAAATGCATCCCTATAAAAGTATAATTACCCAGGAGTTCATGGAAGATCCTCGAAAGGTTAATGTTGGGGTAGGAATTGTCATTGAGGCAAATTTGAATTCCAACTTTGGCAAATTTATATCTTGACTCACGAAACCCTGCAGTTCCAGTAAATGCGATATAGTTTGAGCATCTTCAAATAACCAACGAAATATCGTGGATAAGGAAGCGAGAATCAATAGTATGGCCGGCGCGATCGCCTGATCTTATATTATTAGATTTTTTTGTTTAGAGATAGAAAACGGAACCTTTTGATTCAGTTGTCCCAAGAGAACGAATAACGCTTGCCTTTAATCCAATCAAGTTTGATATGTTGAACAATGTCAGAAGATTAATTTTATTTAAACTTTAAAAGTACACATCAAACACGATAGTGCAATAATTTAATCAAAATCACTGAATATTCTGATTAGATTCATACATTTCTTTGTAAATACTAAGATTCCAAGATACTAAGATATAGTTAATAGAAATAAAGATTGAAAAGATTGAGAAACTAGGTTTGGCTTTCGCGATGAAATTAGTAAAAAATTATAATGATTAACATCGAGTCCTGAATTTTGATATCAGCATTTTAAGCGAAAAATAGGAATAAGAATCAGATCTGTTGGTTAGGCTCTGTAAAAAGGAAAAAAACTGATTTTCTATAGACTAGAGATCTACAATCAAGACGATTTAGAAACACAAACCAATCAAAAGGTACAAGAAATAAGAATCTTGATTTCAGCAATCTTTCTAAGTGTCCCAGCCATCCCAATCTGCTAGATCTTAAAATTTTGCTAATTTCTAGTTCATCATACAGGTTCTTTATTTCCTGGTTTGTGCGTCTCCTCCATATGTCGCCCTCGTTTTTCCCTCCCAATATCTTCCTAAGTAATTCAATGTCCTCAGTTTTATTTAGTATCTATAAAGTACTGTCGGTCTGGGAATGGTCTTGGAGATTAGTACCTTGTTTATCGTTCCCGTCTGTGTGCTTCTGTCTTGGTATAACAGTTGCAATATCAACCTGCCCTACTGCAGTCTTAGAGGCGCTACAGAACCTGCCACATCTTCACCTCTTAGTGAAGAAGACATTTAGCGACGTCCACAGGCTAATCCAGACAGAAAATCTGATAAGTCTTCTAAAGATTCTAGACCTAGTGAAGGTAGAAAGCTGGGAAAACCCAATCGAGTAAATGCTTAACATTCTGGACAAAGTTATACCATTCGAAGTGGTAATTAAGAACCGCGAATGATGGGTCATAAAAATCTCCCGCAAGCTCGAGAAATATATCTCTCTGATACACAGACGATTCTCAAAATGCAAGCTCTCCAAAAGTATAGGAATAGCACTAACTATTTTTAAGGTAAAGTTGCTAGCAATAAACAAAAGTCCTCAGGATAGAAACCTCTCTAAAAAGCACATCCACGTTCTCTTAAATAGCCAAGCGGTCTTGAAGGACTTGAAAGTTATTGAGTGCACATCCAAATTATTGTGGAAGTGCTAACAAAATCTAAAAGCACAAGATAACAAATCCAGGGTATACAACGAAATGAGGATGCGGACAGCTTTGTCAAAAAAGGAGCAACGACTCCATACCATGGACAAGAACCTTACATCGATAACGAACTGAATGAATAGCTAAAGAATCAGATGAAGGCTTATTAGCTTTCTATTTTTCTACTACACTAAAATATTGGAATCCTTCTAAAAATTCGATAAAGTTTACAGATGAATATATGTGGTAGGTTGGGGTTTTAGCTAATATCCCAGGATAATAGGCAGTTGGCTGATGGCGCGCCACGCATGCCTATTCTCCTGGAGTATTAGCTAAATTCCGGACAATAGATTATTCGTCGAAAAATGACGAAGCGTTTGTTTATTCTCTTGGTACTTTAGCTAAAATTAAAACTAAAAATAATAGAATATCTATTGAAAAAGGCCAAGCGTTTATTTGCTGTCCTATATTTCTATCGAAAGAGCCAATACCGAAGCCAATTTCAATGTTTGTTTTTATTTTTGAGTTCACACTGGCACTCTCTTGACTTTCCGTATTTTCTCAAGAAAAAAATTTGAGTTCAGAACAAGAACCCGTGTATCAAACGCTGGAAAGTACTTCAAGGCAATCAAAGGATTGTACGCCCCAATAGTCTGTTATCCGAATTTTAGCTAAAGTCCCAGGAGAATAGACAAACAAATCCCAACTTGTCTATTGATCTACGACATATACATTTGAAATTCCACTATTCTATTAGTATAATTTCGTAGAATATAACCTATAGATTATCTGTGGTATAATCCGAACGCTCCACGAATCCGAAAGGGGGATGAATTTTTGTAATTGGGATTAAAATGTACCATTTTATAATGAGAAATGAAAAATAAAAAGTAATTTACACCTTCGCTCCTAAAGTTTCTTCGTTTCTAAATTAATCATTTTACACATTATTTTATTCGTATAGATTATTTTGAAAAAAATGAAATATACTTTGATATTTCATACCATTAACACTGAGATTGAATAATCCATATGTATGTGATAACAACTACATACCACAATGAATAATCCACCACGGTACGTGTTCCCAATTTACATGACGCCGTAGTGTAAATTTTTAATTTTCCGATTCCTCGATAAAAGGAGTGTTTTTATTGTATTGCTTTACATGCGGCCATATTTATGATGTGAGAATATCCCGATACGGTGTTGGAGCGCCATAAGGCCGAACCACCAAACACCTCACTTGGAGTGAGATGGGTTTGCGATTCTCACGGCGAATACAGATGTTACATTCAACATTCATAATACGATCTGAATCTACACTCAGAAAAGTATAACTACATTATATTATACATACAAGATTGACAGCACGCGAAGGTGTTACTTTCCAACATGTTTTAGATGTCCTCTGTGATATTTCAACATAAATCTGATAGATTAGATCTAATATATGCAAACTTCTTTCTTAGATGGCCAGAATAAATCCAAAAAAACTTTTGAAAATGATCTTAATTTTTGGAGTTTACTCCTTAAGAATCGATTTGCATATATAAGGGGCCCGGTATGAGAAAAATGTGAGGAGTAAAATCTATCGATGAATGACCTCGTTACGTTTTTGGTGCGCACCCTATGATGCGCAACTTTCTAATTTGTCAGTGTCAACATACTTATATTGCTGTCATTGTGAAATTTTATTCTCATTGTGTTCCGCTAAAGTGAACTGAAAGTATTTTCAAATAACTATGGCAGAAAGAGGTGTAGATGATATTGCCGGAACATCTAACAAACACGTGGTTGCAAGGTACGTTATAATTCATGTATTATATGTATGAGCATGTGCAATTTGTATTTATTAAATATTTTAATAATTATCGATGTAGTTCATATAAATATATATTTGAAAACAACACATAAAATTAGATAATCAACCCAATATGAATTATCGAGCGCATCAACATAAAATAGAAAATTTCTAACCTAACCAAAAATTAATTTTTTTGTCGATGTCTATAAATTCTTCCACGTTATTATGATTTATTTTATAAATAATTTTTAAATATTAACAACTGTAGTCAATAATTCGATAATATTATCATAAAAATCGACAATATTTTTTCATTATAAAAATGTTTTTATATAATTTTCTTTCGAAAAGTTATTTTTTAGCTTATTTAAATAATTTTCATGTACTATTTATTATTGTATGTAAAAGATTTAGTAACATAATTATCTTTTTATAAAAATTTTTGTTAATTATTAAGATAATATTATATTTTAAATAAAAAAGTAATTATAATAATTTTAAAAAAATGTTTATAAAAACCTTTTTTTATCAATTTTCTTAAAGTCGGTTAAAATTTTTATAATTATGCATTTATAAGTTTTCTAATTTTTTTTTATATTTTTTGACTAGGAAAAAATCTAAACCTCCAAAAACTCCAGCCGATATACAGCAAGCTTACAGATTAAAAAAAAATTAATGAAGGAAGCCCAAAATATTCTGGCAATCAACCAATCTTTTTTAAGTTAAATAAACTCTTTTTGCGTCTGGTTAGACTATCGAACTTAAGGAGTAAACTCCAGTCGTGCGTCGGAGCTGACACACACAATTTTTATTGTATTTACATCCGTCTGACCCAAGTCTCGATCAGAGTTACCAACCTAACCTCTCAAAATTCCCTTTCTAGAGCGCGAAATTCAAGTTGAAATATAAGAATGTTTATATATAAAAAATAATTACGAGCTATCTGCAAGATTAGTGTCGCGATCGTTTAATGCTGATTAAAAGATCTCTCCCAATAAAAATGATTGTTTATACAAATTCAATCGTGATTTTTTCCATCCAGTACATGAACTAAACAAAAATTATTTATTCAAAGACAAACTTCATGTAGTCTTAATTGATTGATATTACTCTTAGCAGTATACGAGGGTTTCTACTTAAGTTTTGACATAGACAAATAAAAACAAATATTTATAATTGGATATGGCTCTATTCTTTTTCAAAATATTCTCCATTAAGAGCATTTTTTCCCTACCGATTGAGGTACCTCCAAAACATGTGATTTGAATGTATCATCCGCTTCTTCAGGTGTAGAAAAACGTTGACTTCTCAATTTATTTTTCATCTCCAAAAATAAGAAAAATCATTCGGTCCCAAACGATGAATTACCCATCATTTCAAGATGTTTTGATTGTTCAACGACGTTTTTGTTTGAATTGATGTTTTCAAACAAATGCTGGTGTACCAATTTAAAATTGACAGTTCTAAGTTGCTCTAATGGCCTATTGGAAACCTGATGACATGTCCAGTTATTAAGAACTTTTGCTGGATTTGGCTCGTCTTGAAAGATCTACATAGTCGATTGTTTTTCAGTTTCGTTGTCTGTCACGATCTTTTAGACATCTTTTGAAGTACTACCATTGAATTTTCATAGCATTTCTCTGCACCAATCTACACGAGCTTTTTTTTGAGCGATTGTCAAATTATGCGGTACCCATCGCGAACAAATCCTTTTAACAGCCAAATGTTCATGCAATATTGAATGTATTCGAGTGGAACTGATGCCCAAATATGCCTCAATCTCACGGAATGTCACATGACGATCTTGCAATATCAGGTTACGCACAGCATCGATGTTTTTGGACGACCTGTAGCGAAGTGCGACCACGATTGAATTCGGAAATCCAACGAAAATCGCCTTCTGCATGTTTCAGGTCACCTATGAAAGGACATAGTCTCCTCATAACATAGTTAATCATTGCTGATTATTGATTGATGATGATACATCCATGGTGTTTGTGTGTTTGTTTTTTGGCTCCCCTATCCTTGTGACACCCGTTTCGTCAACGTTCATTCAAGCATCGAATTCATGGTTTTGGAATAAGCCTTGCAGTTAGTCATAAAAATCTTCAACGTTGGTTATGTTGCTCGGCGTTGCTCTGCTCAAAGATGTAGCTTCTAATGTTGATATACATATTTGAGGATTTCTATCCAAAAAATTTACGACTTAGCCGTATTATTTTGGAGCCAGCTGGTTTAGTTTTACACCACAATGGTAAACTAATTTCCAGACTTCTGTTGGTAGTAAACCAAAATATATTTCTGAACTTTTAAGTAGATAACCAAGTTATCATCTTCAGAGACTGAAGGTACCTTGTGGTGTTAACAGTTCAGTATGAATATCACCAACGTTTCCAGACATTCCAGCTTATCTATTTCTTGTGAGAATACTAATCTAGATTTTACGTAACCCAATGAATAATTTTAGTTCTTTTTTCTGTTTTTTCCGACATCGGAAACAAATTGAAGATTTCACTTGCTTTACAAGTGCTCGTTTTGTTCTGCAGTACTTCTCCTGAAGTAGATTCATAAACTTGATTAGTTGTACTTATTTATTACTACTTTATTATTTTGATCTTGTTTTATATCGAAATATTACTGATCAGACTAGGAAAATTTAAGATGTTGAATGTTTTCTTCGTGTATGTGATATGGTTTATGTCGCGGTGTAGAAAAGCAATCACAATCGGACGAATCGTCTCAATATTGCAATCGAAATTGGATTGGAAAAGTGGAAAGCAGGATCTAGACGGAAGGAAAAATCAAACGATGAGCTGGAAGAACGAAACAGGTGTATCAATCAGGTGACGGGTGTACATATCGAAATCGAACACAAGAATATAAATTTTTGTAGCGTCCAAATGGAAATGACAGTATCGGCTTGTTATACTGATTTCGACTATGGGATTTGTTTAAAATTTTATAACCGGGCTTATATATGTATTTTAAAGATTCACCCTGTAACTCGTTATTGTTATTGCTTTTGGTGGAATAATTTGAGGCATGCACAAAAATATTTTCAGCTAAATACTTTCGATTTATTTTTAATAAATCATCTCCCAGAAATCTGACTAAAAAAGTTACTCAAAGTCAAAGATAATTTTTATTGTAAAAATTGATGAATCAAAAATTGTAGATCACAAAATTATCCACAAAAACTGTCGTTAGATTTTTTCGCTAGGAATTGCTAATTCTGAGATATCGCGATTCTCAAACTAAGAAAAAATTATTATATATAACAATTGTAGTGAATGAGAATGATATTTCAGTCGATATTGAAGCTCTTTTCAAATAAGTCAATAGTGGCTATAGTTTTTCGAATATCAATTGCAGAAGACAATTATGCGAGGAACAATCAATATTTCATAAATACACACGTTACTAATACGAAATTAAGAAATGAAAAATAATGTTTATTCCCTGCATAAAATTCGGTAAACATCTAACAAACCGTCGGTCCGCGTGGACTCATCATCTCCACTGTTTAGCAATGAAAACATCGAATCGTAAACATAAATGCTTTTTTATTGGTCGAAGCTATCGGAAGGCGTATGTACACAGTTCCTGCCAGACTGTCTGCGATAAGCAGTGGTGTCGATTGATGAGATTCATTTAATTCATAAATTTCTTTAGATATATAGAAATATGACGAATGAAGACCATGGGCGAATGAAGACAATGAAATTGCACTGTGTAGTGAGAATAAAGACATGAATTTAATAATAACGATTTAGATATACAAACACAGTAAGTTATTTTAAATATATTTAGTCCATTGAAATGGACCTTGCGTTTTTCTGAGGACGCAATTTTATTTTATCGATATGTGAAGGGATCAAGGAAAATTTGTGGGGTTCCACCCGTTGTCGCCGGTCGCCATTTTAAATAAAGGGATGAAAAGCTATTTTTGACGATAGCTCGCGAACTAATGTCCCTACAAAAAATTCGTGGAGACATAAATTGTGGCAAATCGCTTAGCCTACAATTTTTTCTATGACACTTTTTGCCATTAACCGCGAATTTAAAAAGATATGAGCAAAAGAGTGCAAAAATTTTATCAACAATTTCTTTTTTCGCTCAATAGCTTTTTATTTTTTGATTTTTCAATAAAATTACTTCAATCTCTTAGATCGTTCTTTGAGGATTAATTTTATATGTGAATTTTTTGAATAAAAGATAGTCCTGAGGTAATTTTATCGAAAAATCAAAAAATAAAAAGTAATTGAGCGAAAAAATAAATTGTTGACAAATTTATGGCACTTTTTTGCTAATAGCTTTTTATATTCGCGGTTAAAGGCAAAAAGTGTCATAGACAAAATTATAGGCAAAGCGATTTGCCACAATTTATGTATTGACGAGTTTTTTTTAGGGAGCCGAGCTCGCGAGATATCGTTGAAAATAGTTTTTTACCCTTTTATTTAAGATGGCGGCCGGGGGACAAGGGGTGGATCCCCACAAACTTGGAGTAAACTTTCCTTTATAAAATTGCATCCTCAGAAAAACGCTATAGATTCGAAAAATTTCTTTTGAGGTATATTCTTCAAGTTTGAATATTTGACACAATTGTCAGTTTTGTTAGTTTAGGGGGCACGGCATTATAACTTTTCAACCTCTTTCTGTTTGATGGCGAAATAAAAAGTTCTTCCCAAGATCGAAGATTCTGAAAATACAAACTTTAAGTCCATTGATTTTGAAAAACATTTTCTCCAAACATGAGTTAATGGAGATTTTTTAAAACTACTTCCTTCACTAAAGCTATGTGGGTGATTCCGTTCTAACTGTGATATTCAATGTCCTGTATTGTTTTTTTGTACTAGTCATTAATTAATAATCAATTAATAAAAATTTTGTGTTAATTGAATAATTCTTAAGATATTTAAACATTATTTTTATACAATATAACTTGCCACTTAAAGAAAACTTATACTACATCACTTGAATGTCAGTACCGTGTCATGTCCATTCCTAGAATTTACCGATAAATTATTAATTTTTTTTGTCGTAACAAATGATTTAAACTAATTACCTTATAAATTCTAATGTTTATGATCAAACTGAGGAAAATTGATGCACTTGTTGTTTAATATCTTAAGTTACCATGTCAGTACCGTGTCATGTCCATTCCTAGAATTTACCGATAAATTATTAATTTTTTTTGTCGTAACAAATGATTTAAACTAATTACCTTATAAATTCTAATGTTTATGATCAAACTGAGGAAAATTGATGCACTTGTTGTTTAATATCTTAAGTTACCATGTCAGTACCGTGGATAAATGAGTCAGTACCGTGGAACTCAAAATCCGACATTTGTGTCTTGCTCGTGATACTTTGAAGTTGTAGTAAATTCCTCTTAGAGTTTTATTTTTACAGTAAAATAGATGAATAATATGCATAAAAAAGTTAGAAAAGTTAAATTTTAAAATCTTGAAATTTTGAATACAAAAAATCACAGTTAGAACGGAATCACCCATGTGGGGTTTTATTTAGTTTACTAGCATTTTTGGGTATAATTTAACCGGACTATATATACTAGTCCAATCTAACTTTCCTATCGTGATTCTAGTAGTCGTTTTCTGCTTAGTCATTAGAAACGAATTATTTTATAATATACTTTTTAGTATCGACTATAACAGGATTTCGGTTGTGCCGTTCGAGCGGTGAATTTTGAAATAATTTCGAACTTCTCATACAAAAAGTGCCCTTAGTGTTGTCTAACTGCTTTTCAGAGACCGGTAATGAGTGCTTGTGCTGCAGCTTTCCTGTTGCTAGCTTTCGTATTTTAACCGTGCGGCTTTTCTCTCAACTTTCCAGTTTCCATGGATGATTTTCGACGAAGGCCGAAAGTCAACGTTCACGGTTAATTTCCAGGTATTTCGCACAGAGAATCGCTTTGAGTTCTCGCTCATTTCGATGCTCTTTGTCCAAAAATAATTATGGTAACTCAACTTTTAGTTGAAGAGGTGCTCTGTGAAGCATTCGAAATTTATTTTGCCAGTAATTGTGATCGAGGATCCCAATTTGGATACTTCAAAGGAATAAAAGTCTATTATTTTGAATGCAAAAAAATCTCTTTGTTTTCTTTTTGTCCGTCTCTTCATTCTAACAAATCTTCTCAAGTTTTATTCAGTATTAAGTACAATTAATTGTGTGGAAAAGCTCAAGTAAAACTCGATACTTGAAATTCTGTGGCTACAAATCATGACAATATATAAGATGATTCGCAAATAATAAGTCAAACTACACGTTGAGAATACAAATAATGTTTTCTAATGACATACATGATGTTTAATTGGATTGAATGAAATAGTTTTTTTTCAATAGAACACTCATTTTTCAAAACAATAACTTGTTGTTAGATATGAACTGCTGGCCAATATCCAAGGAATAATTTTACAATCTACAAGTTTAAACTATGGTTTGAACTCTAGATTAAACCAAGAATAAACTAGATTGCGAAGTTTTTTTTAATTGGGAGAAGTTGGTAAATGAAAATAATAAAAAAGGTCATATTTTTGATATATTCACACTAAATTAAAAAAATAATGGACAATTTAAAGATTCGCTTTAGAACGAATAACTTCTTGTTTTCCCAACGCGTCGATGTTGATAATTTCTTTATCACCATCGCCAGGTTCTTCAAATCTTTAATCATTCTATCGAAACTTCTCATAATATTGGTGGAAACGTGGGAAATTTCAAAAATTTAGGTTAGGATCATCCGTTTCATGTTAAATTGAAGTTCAAACTACCTCTAAATCGCTGGTAACGTTTAAATTGAAGTTGGTTTGTTGGAAGTTGGTTAGTAAACGCCATCTATAAAACGTGAATGTGAAGATGAGGTTTAAACTTCACTTGTGCCTAAAGAAATCCAAAGAGTCGTCTGAGCATTAAGAAATTTCACAATCGGAGAACTGCTAATCTCCCAAATTATATTCGAATTTTTGGATACTTCAATTAACGATTTGTGTGAATCAATTCGAATAGATGCTTACCTAGCATATATTTTCTAAAATTTCTATTACAAAATATTAAACAGTTTATGAAATATTGAAACAACTTCATCATCATTTCGTAGGTACTCTTTAAGGGCTTTCACTTTCTAGGTGTATTAAGGAAAGTCAAGATATTATACGTGATTGATATTATGACCTATCTTTCTGTGACACTCTGTATAACATTGTAATTGCATACCAGTTGCATCCCGTAATTAAATTTCAATCCGTTTTACATGGTCGTATATGAATTACGTTCCGAAGACTTTCCAAGAAATGTAATATGCAATAAATACTGGCGCTTAAGTTAAATATACAGGGTGTCCAACGACGAGTTGAAACTATCTGTATATGGCAAAATACTTAAAGTAAAATCATAAAAATTTCTACGTTTGGGTTTTCGGATACGATCTTTTCAACTAAAATATTTTTCAAAGACTAACGACTTCCGGTTCCACCGACTGTAAGTTTGTTATTTTGAATGGAACACCCTATATATTAATATATTTTTGGAACCGATGCAGACCCTTATAAATTATTTTTTTAAGAGGATACCCTTAAAGATATGAAAATGGTTTCTATCTGGTTGCTTTTAGCAAGATCAGACGTATTTGAATCTATGTTGAAAAATTTTTCATTGTATACAGGGTGTGTATAATAAATGTTCAAATTTTAACTTCATAAATATTAAATTTTTTTATTTTTTTAAATAGAACCACCCGGTTTTTGCTATTTCAATGCATTCAGGGGTGAAAAATAAGGCAAATTCATGTATAATTTCTTATAAACCTCACCGTTATCCAGATAATAAATGTTTTCTGTAAATTTTTAGAGATTCAATTCTAGTCTAAATTTTATTTATTCGTTATTAAATTGAGAACTAGCAACTTCAACGATTTATTTAAGTATCAACAATTGATTAATAACAGTTAAATTTATTACAAAGGCTACTAAAAGTATATATAAAAAATTAAAACTTGTTGAAAATTACGATAATAATTTAAATCCTCAAATATCTCGGTAGCGACTAAAAGTTGAAATGGGAAATACAATTTGATTTGATTTGTTTTTAGATACCTTGACAAAATAAAGAAAAATATTTTTTTATTTCTTAGTGTTTGTATCAACGGGTCAAAATAAAATTTAAAATAAAAATATACATAATTTCCCCTATTTTTTACCACTGAGTGCATCAAAATAGGAAAAACCGGGTTGTTCTATTTGAAAAATTAAAGAAATTCGATATTTAAGAAGCTAAATTTTTAACACTTTTTATATACACCCAGTATAAAATGAAAATTTTTCCAACATAAATTCAAATACGTCAAACTTTGCTAAAAGCAACCGAATAGAAACCATTTTCATATCTTTAAAGGTAACCTCGTAAAAAAATAATTTATAAAGGTCTGCATTAGTCAAATTTTTTACTAAAAAATTAATAACTCAAAAAATATGCATTTTTCGAAAAAAGTTTTAGGACGAAAGTATACTAAATTTGTACGTAGATTTCAAAATTGTATTAATATACATATCGATATCGATCATCTTTGAAAATATTTTAGTTAAAAAAATCGTATCCGAAAACTCAGAAATTTTCATTATTTTACTATAAGTATTTTGCCTTATACAGATAGTTTCAATTCGTCATGGGACAACCTATATATTACATCTTATTAATCATAACACGTTGGGATAACTACCATATACGGGAATAAATTTAAAGTAATTGATTTGACTGAAAACATAACCTTATATAACCTAACTTTAGATAAGAAAATGGTCAACCCGGACGCAACTAGTATAGACCTTTACAAGTCCGGTTGACCGCGGGACGCATCTAGTGTGAAGCGAATATCATATATTAAATTTTGAGAAAATCTCGTGCCAATTTTGGTACCAGTTATTTCCATTAACAAATCATCTTATTATTGATGTATCCACTAAATAAATCTTCAATTTACAATAAATTGAACGTACAGGCATCAACTATCGAAAAGCAAGCTTTCCCCCTGAAAAGGTAAGCACGTGCCATAAAATAACGGTCCTTCTGATCCGCTTTTTTTCTATTGACAGTAAATGACGGAGTACGTCAACGTGAGGCTTTTATTTCACGTCGACCGGTGTGCAATTTAAATCTTTCTACCTCGGTATATAACAATAGCCACGCGCGGTTTGACAACTCGCACACATCAACGCCTCGATGCAATGTATTTCGATTGTAATCACTCCACCCTAAATGAATAAAAATTCATTCTTTAATAAAAAAGTTTTAACAAACAAAAATATTAATTTTTTGATTATTAGATTTTTTTTCTGCGCCTTTACTAATAAATAATCTTGATTTAAGGCCACTCTAAAAATTAAAGGCTTTTTTAATAGATTATCAGTCACGTTTCGACGAGATTTTTGTCTTTATTAAAATATAAAATTTGAATTATATCAATCCGTTATTATATCTTCCTCTTCCTCTTCCTCTTCTTCCTCTTCTTCCTCTTCTTTCTCTTCTTCCTCTCCTTCCTCTTCTTCCTCTTCTTTCTCTTCTTCCTCTCCTTCCTCTTCTTCCTCTTATTCTTCTTCGTCTTCTTCCTCCTCTTCCACTGTTTTCTCTTCAATCTATTGCTAGTAAATTGCATCAATTCCATCTCATCTCAATTGTGTTTAGCGATTTTTCGGACGCAGGTGGAAGAGTTTGAACTGGTTCTTACGTATCATCGAACAATTCCCAACTCCACTCTGCAGGATCTAGCTTATAATGGAGCCATTCTTGATCTTGGTAATATACTCGAAAAAGATGTTGATAAGCAGCAAGTGAGATAGGATGAAGGCAAGTTAATTGAACTGTCTGAAGAAGAGGATATTGAAAATCCTGAAGATCTATGACGATGAAATTTTTGATGTTGTGAATTCAAGAGATGTTGTGTTTACCGGTGTTGCATATGCTTTCAGGATCGTCCCAAAATAATTATTCGATTGTATTTAATGCAGCCGAACGTGAGGGCTATGCAAATGGATTTCCTCAACCAATCCACCTATTAGGAAAAATGTTATTAAGATGATTTTCTACATCAACTGCGCGAGTTAGTAGACCTATTTCAAAAAGTGCGTAAACTATCAAAACAGTGGATTGAAAAAGGAGAACCGGCTCCAGATAATGCAAAGATCATTCCATCTGCAGGCAAGGTCATGGCGTAGGTTTCTTTGGATGGATGTGGGATAATTTTCATTGACTATGTTGAAAGAAGAGAAATGGCGAATATTATGCAACGTTTCAAGCGAAGAAATCAAGCAAAACGGCCGCTTTTGGCTAAGAAGAAAGTGCTGTTTCATCAAGACAATGACCGTTTTTGCAATTGCCAAAATTAATGAATTAAAGTTCTAATCGCTACCTCAGATATAGTCCCCTCGGATTATTTTCTATTTCCAGACTTGGTGACACCTCGGTGGCCAAATATTTTCCAACAATGAAGAGGTGATATCAGTTTGAGTAACTTGACGAAGGGTATCGAATTTATTTAACATCGCTGGGAAAAGTGTATGGAGCTAAAGGGAGATTACGTTGAAAAATATATTTTTTCCAAAATTTTTGTGTTTTCTTTGTTGGGTCAGGTACTTCAAGTCTATTTTCATAATAGTCCTGACAAGAACTGTTTCTATATTTCAATAAAACAAATACGATAACGAATAAGAACAAAATGGACACTGATACAATTGTCAATCATAATATATGTTAAAAGTGCTGTGTAAAACCGGCTGCGATTCGACCAATCAGTAATCTACAGAATTGCCAACTTAAATTCAAATCAATCCTCCTAGTATAGATGAAATAAATTGAAATATTTGCTGCTGTTAGTTCATTCATTCTCTTATTTGACTGATTTACAAACTGAATTTTATTATAAAAAAACTAAAAATAATGAAGAAGCGGATGAATTATTCAACAATCCTTTATCTAACGAATATTTATCGATAATAATTATTCGCTTCGTTTAGAAACTGTCGTGAAATAGTGAAAAGAATCGAGGTTGGTACACGTAGATCTCACGTCGGTTAGAGCAGCCATTTCATTTGACAAAATAAATAAATGGTAATAGTCGGTAGGCGGTAACCGGTTGGGAGACTCTGTAGGAAAGAACCGTGAAACGAAGATAAATTACCTTTTGAAAAGATGAGTTTTTTAGTGTTCATCGACGTGAAGTTAGTATGAATTTGTAAATATATCAAAGTCTGAACAACCCTAACCCACTTTTCATTATGTTCTCCCCTCTCTTTCACCTTTTTCAGAGACGTACTCACAATTGAAGCACTAGATGTGTTAATAAATTAACGATTGTGTGAAGCTTCAATCAATTTATTTATTACCATAGATCTGTATAACCACAGCTTATTTTTGCACAATACGAACCGAAAATCTGAAGCAATATAACTCGAAATATATACTTTGTACATTAAGCATATAACATGCAATAAAATTTGACCCTGATTGACGAAAAAAAAAACATTTTTGCATATTTAGATACAACAATACAAGCTGATTATTGCTTCAATAGACTTACCGCGCATTTCTCGAAATAGTTTTTGAGCTTTACAAAGAGGAAAAATTCGCAAGAACCAATTTTGACGAATACGGTGGCCGAGTGATGAATATGGTTTTTGTGTTTGGCCAAAATAAGATCCTCTCGAACCAATAGACGCTTTTCATTGCTCCAATGGACTTGTGGCGTTTTCCTCAAAGCAGTTTATCGATTTTAAAAGGAGAAAATATTCGCAAGGAGCCGAATATGGTAAATAAGATGGCTGAGTGATGAATATCATTTTATGTTCGGCCAAAATAGAATCCTTTCGAGCCTTAACAAGCTTTTTATTCCTCCAATGCACTTAAGGGGTATTCCTCGAAGCGGTTTTTCGGTTTTTGAAAGGAGGAAAAATCGCAAGGAGTCGAATCAGATGAATATGGTTTTTGTGTTTGGCCAAAATAAGATCCTCTCGAACCAATAGACGCTTTTCATTGCTCCAATGGACTTGTGGCGTTTTCCTCAAAGCAGTTTATCGATTTTAAAAGGAGAAAATATTCGCAAGGAGCCGAATATGGTAAATAAGATGGCTGAGTGATGAATATCATTTTATGTTCGGCCAAAATAGAATCCTTTCGAATCATAACAAGCTTTTTATTCCTCCAATGCACTTAAGGGGTATTCCTCGAAGCGGTTTTTCGGTTTTTGAAAGGAGGAAAAATCGCAAGGAGTCGAATCAGATGAATATGGTTTTTGTGTTTGGCCAAAATAAGATCCTCTCGAACCAATAGACGCTTTTCATTGCTCCAATGGACTTGTGGCGTTTTCCTCAAAGCAGTTTATCGATTTTAAAAAGAGAAAATATTCGCAAGGAGCCGAATATGGTAAATAAGATGGCTGAGTGATGAATATCATTTTATGTTTGGCCAAAATAGAATCCTTTCGAGCCATAACAAGCTTTTTATTCCTCCAATGCACTTAAGGGGTATTCCTCGAAGCGGTTTTTCGGTTTTTGAAAGGAGGAAAAATCGCAAGGAGTCGAATCAGATGAATATGGTTTTTGTGTTTGGCCAAAATAAGATCCTCTCGAACCAATAGACGCTTTTCATTGCTCCAATGGACTTGTGGCGTTTTCCTCAAAGCAGTTTATCGATTTTAAAAGGAGAAAATATTCGCAAGGAGCCGAATATGGTAAATAAGATGGCTGAGTGATGAATATCATTTTATGTTCGGCCAAAATAGAATCCTTTCGAATCATAACAAGCTTTTTATTCCTCCAATGCACTTAAGGGGTATTCCTCGAAGCGATTTTTCGGGTTTTGAAAGGAGAAAAAATCGCAAGGAGTTGAATCTGATGAATATGGAGGCTGAGCGATTAATATGTTTTTGGCCAAAATAGAATTCATTCGAACCAATAAAATCTTGTCATTGCTTCAATGGACTTATGTCACATTCCTCGAAGGGTTTTTTGAAATTTGAAAAAAAAGCACAATTCACAAGGAGCCAAATCTAACTGGAACTTGGAATTAGGTAAAAAATATTTTGTTACTTTTAAAAACAAATCAAGCTCATAAAAATCTTTCTCCAATGGATCATTTCGTTAACAAATAGTCAGTAGAAAATGATTTTGGTCCGTGTGTTTTATAGAGGAAGTTATAAAAATAATAGACGTGTCTTTGATCCTTATTTAAAAACATCCAAAATAAACAATCTCAAAAGTTTTTCTTTTTACACCGCTTGACTCTATTTTCATTGCATTTCTCGAATTTTTTTTTTATTTTGCAAAGGGAAAAAATTCATAAGGAGCCAAATCCAACAAATACGGTGGTTGAGAAATGAATATCGTTTTATGTTCGGCTAAAGTCAGTCACGGTGATACTGGAATATGGAGACACATTTTAGTGTTAAAAAATTCAAGCATTGTCTACCTTCAAATCCAGTGTTTTAGGATGAATTATTCCTTCATGTAGACACCTTAAAAGGATCAAGTACCGCGTTGATATTCTGTAAAGATACTATTAATAGCTTAGAAGCAGTTAAATCATTAATATATAATTAAATGGGAGTAGATTTAAGTGATTTTTTACACTCATTTGTACCACCAAGAAATAACATACTTTATACTTTATTTAAGGAACGTTTATTTAACTTATTGTTTCTTAGATGCGATATAAAAGTTTATGAATATATCAAGTCCCTGCACATCTTCGGGTTTTCTTTTCAAATCAATGACCACATTTTCATGTCTTCATTTGTATCTCCTTGTTCTTCAACTGTTACTTTATCTTCCACATATTTTGTGTTTTATTGTATAAATATCATCAATTTTGTATCTCTTTGATTTCTTCTTGGCTTCTTAATTCTATTGTTTCATTACATCTTCATTCCACATACTTCTAATATTCCTTTTACCATGTTTTCTGATATTTGCTAATATTTTGATTGGTTGCTTCTGTTTCCTTGTGAAAAAATACAAAAGACAAAACAAACCATATTGAAATGTGTCTTTTGACTCAATAGACAAAGAAACGGAATGAGATAGTAAAATAGAAATCCTCAGAAAAAGTTAGAGGAAAGATTCAAATCTAGATCTGGAGCATTTGGGATCGAAATGGTGGTTATGTAAGAAGACAGTCTTGGTCAACTCTTGTTGGTACTGGTCATGGATATACTAACCTAGAATGAGTTAAAAGAGAAAAATAAGTATATCCAGACTATATAGTAATAGCAGATGATACGTAGAAAAAAATAGACAAAGACCTGAGAATAGAAGTAAATATCAGTACTGTGAGTATGATAGTATACCAAAAAAGGAAACAAGAGAAAGATTTAATAAGAAAAGAGTGTAAATGGGCTATTATATGTCTTTTTGTTGACTACCTATATAGATTACTTACTAATTATTAATATAAGTACTGTTTCGAGATCTATACCTTCATTTTTAAATTTTTGCCTATTTCTTTTTTACCAAATTTCATCTCATTAAGAGCACAGTATTTGTTTTGCTTTTATCCCTCTGTTTGCTACCTCGTTGTCCGCTTTGGTATCTCTTTTTTGTCTTATCTTTTCTTCATGTTCTCTTTCTATGTATATTATCATTTACTGGTACTATATCGTCTGAATATACTTATGTTTCTATTTTCACTTGTTCTAGGTTTTTATATTCCCACCCGTGACTTTATTATCATCTCCATCTTGATCTTTCCTATCTATTTTCATCGGTTTTCATCTTCTTTTTCATGACTAATATACTCAGAAGTGGATTAAGACTGTGTCTTTGCTTCACCACCTTCCTAAACTGTAACGGTCTTCTTCAATCATCCATCTCAAGTTTTCATATATTTCTTTTATTTTTTGAGTTTTTGAATGCACTTTGTTTCCTTTTCAATTTATTTCTTTCATCCCTTTGGCGGTCGTATATATTTATAAGCTAACTGTATAGTTTTGAGCATTAGATCAACTACTTTTTTATGTAGAAAGAAAGAAAGAAACTAAACGTGTACAATCGAAGTCCGTGCCTGTGTTGTATCTACCGTGCAGCCTGTGGCGCCTGTTAGGCGAATATAGAAAATTTTGTAAGCGTCATTCATAAAACGTAAACTGTGATCATATAGAAAACTCCAATTAATTTATGTAAATGACAGAAACATAGTATATGTTGCACGCAAATTACTTCATCCATTTGACCTATTTTTTCACAACATCTAACGAAAGTTCCGAAAATACCTTTTCGCCAAAAGGCTCATTAAAACATTCTAACCGAGTAGCGTGAAAATCATAATAGCTGAAACTGAACTTGAGTATATTTAGATTTTTATTTGGTTACCTCTACTACTAGGTTGCCAGATTGAAGTTTGAAGAAATTATTCCGAAATCGAAATATTTTAATGAGAAACACGGTTTTCATATTTACAATTAAAAACATAATTGAAAAATCCGGATCCTATCTATCTATCTACCACTTGAAACTTGAATAATTACTTCAAACAAAATGTCCTTCCAAAGTATTTGGAGAGATAAATTCGTGTTATTTCACCGTCTACAAAAATAAAACTACAACATTTTTCAAGGGTAAAATTCTTTACTCCGTTTCTTTAATAACGAGTAACTTTCGCTACCGTGGCGTTTCGGACGGAAAGGATAAATGAGGGAGGCGATTATTTACATTGAAAGGTGGGTTTAAGACAATCGCTGTGTGTACTTATAAGGGGACCCACCCCTCACAGAATAAATTCATTTCACATAAACTCATATCAAAAAAAATATTATGTAAGAGATAAGGATGTTTGTTAATAAATGAAATACTAACGATTTATTAATAAAAATAACCAGACACGACTTATAATAATGAATTTTTGTCGATTAGTAATTACAGTCTATCAGTTATCTCAAAAGTTTCCGACCTCAACCTGAAGATGTCAGCACTTGTCACTTTAGAAAATATATTTTCATACAACTGCCATTAAAATTGACAGTCATGTGACTGACACGGAGATGGCGCTGCCATTGTTAAATCCATATGACGTTTTTATGTTTCGATTTCGATTAGTCAGAAAAAAGTGACAGTTATTTGAGTGAAGCTACTTTTGTTATTCTCAAAATAATTTCTTGGTGTTGATTTATCTTGGTTCTTGATGAATTGATTTGCTGCATTTAAACGTTGTCGTACATACAACGTTGATGGTGAAAGTTCTGGTAGTCCAATTGAGGTGGTTACTAAAGAAAACATCAAAAAAGATCACAAATTGGTTAAATCTAATACTAAATTTTGGAATTGCGTGAGATAGCTGAGACTATAAAGTTATCAGAAGGCAGTGCATGAACATTTTTCCAGGAGAAAACTTTTTTCAAAATGGAATCCGCGTTTACTCGCAGTGGATCAAAAACAACAACGTATTGATAATTCAAAGCAGTTTTGGCAATGTTTACACGTAATTTTTCGCGTTGATATTTGACAATGGATAAAACATCACTTCACTGCGGTATCAAAATCCAAATCCTATCATCCAAAAGCACATGAGTTAACTGGGAAGATTATGTGTTTAGTATTTTGGGATGCATTGTTCATCCAAAAGGAAGAGATAATCAATACTACATGGATTGTTTGAATACAAAAATCAAGGTAAAACGGCCTCATATCTCGAAGAAAAAATCTTCCTAATCCACCATATAGTCCAGATCTTTCCCTCAGTGACTACTGGCTATTCGCTGATTTCAAAAAAAGCTCACCGGTAAGAAATTTGGCTCAAATGTAGAAGCAATTGCTGAAACTGAAGCCTATTTTGAGACAAAAGACAAATCCTTCTACAAGCACGGTATTGAGAAGTTGAAGAAACGTTAGAATAATTGTATTGTTCTTGAAGGATATTACATTGATGAATAAAATCGTTTTTGGCAAAAAATGTGTTTTTTTTTTCAGTTATCGACACGATTCACTGAGTGATGTATCATTAAAATAAATTTTTATTTGTTGATAACAAAAGTTCTGTGTTATCTATTTATACTTTGTATCAGTACTATCATATTTAATCTATTATATGCTCTTATTTTACTTGACAGTTAACGTTCTGATCATAATTTAGTATTTTTCAATTTATGTAATTGCTTCTTATCGATTACAATAAAAAATTGAGCAGCTTAAAATGTAAATTAATTCTATATGGCGACCTCAATATTGACTATTCTAATGTGTGCTGCTGAAGAATGTCTTCAGTCAATTTTTGCTTTGGTATGGTCATGTATAATACCTAACCAACCAGAATAACTAAAATCAGTTTTAGTAGTGTAGACTAGAAGCAATGTTAACAAAATTTTCGGTAAAATCCAATACTAAAAATGATTCTCGCAAATTATGCCGTATTTTTTCGGAAAAAAAATTTCAAAACTTCAACCACTATTGTCTGACAACTGACTGTTGATGTGGACGAATCTTTCAGATTCATAAAAACACTAACTAGTCAGGCATCATCAAGGATCAGTTTGTTTCTTTGATTTATCAACGAAATTGATTCTAAAACTACAGTTCTATCATTTGAAAATACCTTGTAGCCTTTTGCACTCAATTACACTTGGGGCTTGTTGTAGACAATTCTTTGTAATGGGATACGTGTGGCGCACTACCGGAAAATTCAAAATATTTACTCTTCCTTTCTTATTTATATTCGAATCCATTTGCCTAATTCATAAACACGTTTCTTATTTTGATTGGGCATCCTCTTAGAAACGCGGAGCACTACTTTCATCTACCTACTCCGAGTTCAGAATTACTTAAGGGCTCAGGACTTCACGTTGCAAAAAAATGCACAATCATTTGCCAATTGGAATCAAATCTTTTTCCGCTTTTCGCAATAATTTAAAGGCGTATTTACTGGAAAGTGCCTTCTAATAAATAAATGAATAATACTAATATTTAATTCGGAGTATGCTACGCCCTGGTTTTATGTTGTTATTGATTTTGATACAAATTATTACCTATTCTAGGATTTCCGTATAATTAGTTTTATAGATGCAATCAAAAGTTTCACATGTGCGTTTCAAAATGTTATTTCGTAATCTAGTGTAGTTTTCTTGTGTATATTTCCTATTTAGATTTTATTTTATTTGTTTCTCAATTTGGTTATTTGTATGTTTATCTTTTTACTTTTCCACAGGTCTTTGCCTATGAATTGTAAACAATTTTCAGACAAAAAGGCATTTCTCACCTTTTGTTTTAAAATTGACTATTCGATTATTGTATATCATTCTTTATGGTGTGACTTCCTGTACATTCCGCCATGTCTATAAAATTTTCTAACATTATCTCAACTTCTAGGTGCAGTTATTTAAAAGTAGATCGCTAACGATCGTTTATTAGGATCGTTTACCTCATTAAACGCGGTTATTATTTCAAATTTACAACTGTTACTTATACAGAGTGTGTCACTAATAATTCGAGATGTTTCAACTGTTAAATCTTCAGCTTTTTAACGCTCAATTGACGGATCAAAATCATTTGTTCAATGAGTAAACTTATGTTGTTACTTGGGGTATTTAGAGATGCCTCAAACTAGAGAAGTTACAACTAGTAACTAACTAACTAGGGCCCCAACTGCCCCGTACGATTTAACAATCGAAATATGGATTTGTCAAGATCTACAATAATTTCAAAGGTGGCTTCAAGTTAACAACAAAGAGGTGGGATATCCCTTTGGTGATGAGAGGCGTGCTAGCAGACCGTGTTAGTCACTTACTCTTGAAAATCAAATCCAAAATGCACCAAGATGGATCCGCAACGGTAAATCCATTTTTACACGATCAATTTGTTGCTAATTCGATATAACAACCGCTTAACGATTTCCAAAAGTCAGAGCGAGCGAAGCGCAAGAAAAGTTGGAGTTTTTAAATATTGGGGTACATGGTAATCGTTGATGATACAGGTGATGAAGCATACTTACAATTTTAAGAAATTTCTAGCCACAACCTTGGGTTGAGACTCACTAAAGAGAAAGTTGTGAAAACATTTTCAATGAATGCTGATGAAGATGTATTGGTTAATGGAAACTTCTAGCAATATATATATTACACTGATGATACTCTTTAAATAACTAACTAGTTTGAAGATCTACAGATGCTCATAGAGTGTCTTGTTGTAGTCTGCTACAGTTAAGACCTAAAATTTCTTCTTACGTGAAACTTTACAAAAAGATTTATCATAAGACAATAAAAGCTGCCAAAGATATTTATTATAATAGGAGACTCGACAATTCTCCTAATGTTTCTAAAGAAACAATGTCCATTGTAATAAATAAGACTTCTTCATCGGTACAAAGACGTCTTCTTTCAAGCCACTAATTTTATTAGTGGTAAAATATGTCTATTTTCAAATGACACTAGTTTCTCTTGGAGCAATCCTTATCTTGCAGTACTTTATAGGACCATATGTTTAAAATATTGAAAAATCTGACTCTTCCTTCCTTATTTATCTTTGAATCCGTTTGCCTAATTCGTAAGAACGCTTCTTCAAGGCTATTCACTTAGGAACGCGGAGCACGACCTTTACCTACCTACTCCACGTTCAGAATTAGTTGAGGGCTCAATATTTTACAATGCAAAAAAATGCACAATCACTTGCCAATTGCAAATCAAATCGATATCATCTTTTGCCTCATTCCGCAATAATTTTATCAATATTTTTACTAGAAAGTGTTACAAATTGTAACAATTTTTTCGACTATACAACATTTATCTCTCTACATATTTTTGTGAAACGTTCAACTATACTTTCTCATTTACCCCCACGCAAAATGAAAGGACTATAATACATCCGTAAGCAAATCAAAACGGCGACATATAATAACTGTCATCAGCAGAACTGAAAAAAAAAATCTACTGCAATATTAATTTCTTTGTTTCGTATTAAAGCTATCGTGATTTGACACCCCTCTATCAGTCATAATCTACGCGCGTCTATATTATTTTCCTCCCTACGTGCAAATATAACGGCGTGCCACGCTGTTTAAGTATACACATTTTTCGTGTGGCACACGTTGTTTATGAAAGGAGCAGCTGATTCTGATTTAGTAACTACCTAATACGTGGAACTCAAACTCTTGTGCTACCTATACGGGGAAATAGGAGCCGCATGTGTTGCAAAACAAACAACTTTTTCATCGGTTTGGATACCTGATCCCTTCGGTAAAGAAAGCTCTGATAGGGAATGTATAACTATTAATTCAATACTTGTTTCGATGGATTTTATTCTCTATTGAAACTACGTTCATTCAAATTAATACTTTGCGGTCTTATGGGATACTTCAAATTAAAAAAAATATGTACTTAAAACATATTTATACATTACATCACTATCATCATCAAAATTACGAGGGATTGTCTGCTTTTTTCAACAAATTATATCTCGAATATTTGAAGCTTGCCTCCTAAGAATACCATGAGAATTATCGACTCAGCACTGAAGATAGCAATTTGACTTATCCAGAGTTGAGCAAAATTACCAAATATTACCTCGGAAAATACATTTCCGAACTGTCTCACCTAGAGCAATATTTGGAAGATATACTCCACAGACAGACGTGGCTGATGAATACCTAGTTTGCTTGCAGATACTCAGATCGTCAATTAATCAAGACTTATTCCTCTTGGAGAACTCTTTGGAATCAGCTAGCTACCAAGGCATGTCTTTCTGAGCATTATAAGTTCAAAATGAATATCCACAGACATCTTTTTATGGCAAGCGGCCCTCGAACTACTTGAGTGTAATAGGGTTTTCCTTCTTGTGCTTGCTTTTTATATAAAAAACTTGTTTATCTGAATTTTGTATACCGATGAACTTTATTGGCATTATGAGGCTGAACTCTTCACAGGATTTGCAAACTTCCACATCAACATGTTTAATTTCATCGTAGACTTTGATGTTGAATGCCTAGTCTGCTAAAAATCGTTATTTTGGACCGGAAGATTATTAATGCTTCTAAATTGTCTTGATTTTAGGTCTCTTCTGTTTTAAAAATGTTTTTTTTTAATAATTTTTAAAAGATTGATAAAAAATTGACGTTTCGACTAATTTTTTAGTCTTCATCAAAATATCGAAATTAGTCGAAACGTCAATTTTTTATCAATCTTTCAAAAATTATTAAAAAAAAACCATTTTTAAAACAGAAGAGACCTAAAAATAAAAAACATTTGAAAGCATTAATATATCAAAAGGTCTAAGAAATAAAAAGTTAATTATTTTGATATAATATAATTAATTAAGAGTTTTAGAATCCCCCAATATTTATTTTAGTTCAGATGGAACATATTCGAGCGAAATATACACCTAATTCAAATCATTGTAATATTTTGAGTTTTCAAAATAAAATCTTTCAATTCGACACAATTCAAGAGAGGAAAATTATCCAAAAAGAGGTTTTCGGAACAACTGGACATTAGAACACCGTAGAAATGCTTCAAAAACCATATCCGATTATCAATATTATCAAGTTTTTATTTTTCCACCTCAAAACTTGAGTAGTAAAGACTTAAAATGATTAGGGAAAAAGATGTATGTGGACTTGACATAAATGCCGAAAATTCTTTTTGTTTAAAATGCTTGCATTGCTATATCTGATAGTAAAATTTTCAAGTTTGATTTAAAAGTATAATCAAATAATTTATGACCTTTTTTGTAAAATAATATATTGTCATAAAAAGCTATAAAATATGTAAAAAATCGAGTCAATTTAATGAAAATTTGGTTAGAAATTTCCATTTAAACAAATAGAAAATATAATTTTCAAAATTCACAAAGGGAAAACAAAGTCTGGTTATTAAATAACGAGACTGGTTACGAAAAAGGGTTTTTCCATTGATCCAAGGAGTGTGGAAGTCTTCTTCGGTGAAGGCTCTAGGAGCTCTACAGTTTTTTGCTTTACCGCTTCCAAATCTGGTACCTTTCAAAGCAGATTTTATCTTCGGAACAAAAAAAGTTGCATGGTGCCAAATCTTGTGATTACGGCGAGTACAAATAGCGCATTATGGGTTGGTGCTTTGTCCTGGTGCAAAATCTACGAAAAATCGTTCTCGCAGTGTTGCCAAAACTGACAAATAGTAAATCTGGTTGACAGTCTGACCCTGTGTCATCTCGATACCGTTAATGTCAAAAAAAAACCATCAACATTGCCTTGAATTTTGATCTCCTTACATTACTCAAAAGTACGCGCACGAGATAGAGAATTGTCCCCATAGGCCTCTTGAAACAATTTAAAGCATTCAGACAGAGTTTTGTTCAATTTAACGAGAAATTTGAGATTCATATGATTAATGTCACGCAAGGTTTTCGGCACGTGGTGAAAACACGTTCTTTTCAAACCGCTACTGCACAAATACTATAATAGTGACGAAAACGTGTTTTGGGGCGTTCGTAGACAAGATATCTAAATACCCAACGCACTGCTCGTTACCCGTCTAGGGCGCCCTCGTTATTTAATAGCCAGACCTCGTATTTTCACAAACATTATCAATAATCTATGATTATATACATACTAAAACTTCATTCATAAACATTTGTCGTCGTAGTTAACTCATAAAGACATATAGACCTTTGTTTTTAGCGCGGTTTTTTACAATTTGGACTAATATCCTTTTTTTAAAATAATAAAACGCAAAATTATACAGGTATAAAATGTGACAATAAAGAATTCAAAATAATTTACTCTGAATAGTCAAATTACCGTATTGGATTATTAATTTATACCGTTCCAATAGTGAAGTAATAACACACCTTCACTAATTACCTCAAAGTTGTCAATAGTCACTGTTGTTTCCGAAACCATCGAATGTAAATTACGCTAACACGTGAATATGCATATTAGACATGTCAAACTGGACCAATTAACATCTCTCCCAAGGCAAACGGCGAATGTTTATCGGCAAGTTATACTGCCGGTAACGTGTCGCGATGGAGGCTGGCTGCCTGCCCAATGTTTGCACCTCAACATCCTTTCGCAAATATACCGGTATACTGTTAATCTGCAGTGGCGTTACCAGATATTTAGTTTACCAATTTACGAAAAATACAAAGACAAAACTATCTGTGACTTGGAATGAATACAAATTCACATTTTTAACCATGTACGGTTAAATATCATCTTAAAACATGACATAAAGATTTTCTTTCGTCATACGGCTGCAGTTTCGATTATTACTTCGTATATACGTCCTTAAAGGCATTCGCTAATTCTCATTTCCCTTTCAACCATGGCTTCAACCATCAATACATTTTGGATTTAAGCGGACACAACACTTCTGGAGGTTTTTATTACACTGTCCGACGCGCGTTTCGATAACCAAGTTATCGTCTTCAGAGACTAAAGGTATCCTCAGATTATGTTGAGTGTTCATGTAAACAGTGTATTCAATATGAATATCGCCAGAAATTCCAACTTATTTCCCACATGTCAAAGTTTGGTTAATATCTGTCGCTTCCGCAGATTTTTCCGTATTTATCTTTGTCCATTTATTGAATTCTCCCATCGTGACTGATGATGAAAAGGGATATACTGTTCATTACTGAGGTAGACAGAGACAAGGGAGGGATAGAACAAACTTTTTGATATGAAAATATGAATTGGAGATATGAAGAATTCTAGGCGATCAGCGATAAGCCCACCAATGGGTTATAAATGAAAGGAAGAGCTCAATAAACACACTGGCAAGAAAGGAATCTACAAAGGATGAAAGAAACAACAAATGAAAACCCCAAACACCATGACCTAATCATCTATAGTTTTTTTAAAATTCTTTTATGTTCGTATTTCGTTTATTTGTACCATACAATTTTTTTTATACTTCTTCGTGCACGTTTCATCAAACTTCAATATTGATTCCTTTTAAACTTTCATCTATTTATTAACTACGAAATTTTATATGACCAGTTCAATGGTTTGATCCATCCTCAGATTATGTTTAGTAAAAGTGAGATACTTTCTTTACTATATGATCTTTTGATAGGCAACTACTGAATGGAATTTCAGATCAAAGAAGAACCGTAAAAAAAGGATTTGGGAACATGATAACGTGAAATCTGGTCAATTTTAAAGTACAATATCCACGGGTTACTTTACAGAATATCATACTCTAAATATGTAGAATTGGAGTTTCTCAAAGCTAAGGTGACAAGAGGTAATTTAAATTCATGTATACTAGCTTCGAATCCATTAAATAAGTATCAGAAATCATTAAAATAGAAAACAACGAAAATTCCATAACTCCGCGCCTAGCTCCTCTCCAACTCAATCGATTGAAGTGTTCAAAAACTCAGAAGAAAGAAAGTGTTTCAGCGAGTGTTCTTAAACCAAAACGAACTCTGTAGCTATATTAGAATCTGAGATATAGATCTTTGAAAGTAGAAAAATTGCCAAAAACCTACAAAAATCCATAACTCCACATTGAATGTCCGCGCTTAGCTCCTCTCCAACTCAACCGATTTAAGTGTTCAAAAACTCAAAAGAAAGAAGGTATTTTAGCGAGTGTTCTTAAACCAAAATGAACTCTGTAGCTATATTAGAATCTGAGATATAGATCTTTGAAAGGAGAAAAATTGCCAAAAACCTACAAAAATCCATAACTCCACATTGAATGTCCGCGCTTAGTTCCTCTCCAACTCAACCGATTTAAGTGTTCAAAAACTCAAAAGAAAGAAGGTATTTTAGCGAGTGTTCTTAAACTAAAATGAACTCTGTAGCTATATTAGAATCTGAGATATAGATCTTTGAAAGTAGAAAAATTGCCAAAAACCTACAAAAATCCATAACTCCACATTGAATGTCCGCGCTTAGCTCCTCTCCAACTCAACCGATTTAAGTGTTCAAAAACTCAAAAGAAAGAAGGTATTTTAGCGAGTGTTCTTAAACCAAAACGAACTCTGTAGCTATATTAGAACCTGAGATATAGATCTTTGAATGTAGAAAAATTGCCAAAAACCTACAAAAATCCATAACTCCACATTGAATGTCCGCGCTTAGCTCCTCTCCAACTCAACCGATTTAAGTGTTCAAAAACTCAAAAGAAAGAAGGTATTTTAGCGAGTGTTCTTAAACTAAAATGAACTCTGTAGCTATATTAGAATCTGAGATATAGATCTTTGAAAGTAGAAAAATTGCCAAAAACCTACAAAAATCCATAACTCCACAGTGAATGTCCGCGCCTAGCTCCTCTCCAACTCAACCGATTTAAGTGTGCAAAAACTCAAAAGAAAGAAGGTATTTCAGCGAGTGTTCTTAAACCAAAACGAACTCTGTAGCTATATTAGAACCTGAGATATAGATCTTTGAATGTAGAAAAATTGCCAAAAACCTACAAAAATCCATAACTCCACAGTGAATGTCCGCGCTTAGCTCCTCTCCAACTAAACCGATTTAAGTGTTCAAAAACTCAAAAGAAAGAAGGTGTTTCAGCGAGTGTTCTTAAACCAAAATGAACTCCGTAGCTGTATTAGAACCTGAGATATAGATCTTTGAATGTAGAAAAATTGCCAAAAACCTACAAAAATCCATAACTCCACATTGAATGTCCGTGTCTAGCTCCTTTCCAACTCAACCGATTTAAGTGTTCAAAAACTCAAAAGAAAGAGTATGTTTCAGCGAGTGTTCTTAAGCCAAAACGAAATCTCTATCTTGAATAGAACCTGAGATATTGAGGATAGAACGTTTGTATGTGAAAAACTCCCATAAGTAATGTACAGGGGGAAATCGCATTTGAGTATAACTTGAGAATGGTGAAAATTAGATGAAATCTGATGGTTGATGGCTGATCTGTGGATCAATACCTTTCATTGAAAAGAAAAATTAAGCAAATCGGTTGGGTAGAACGCCTGAACGGACTCGGAATGGAAATCATCAATTTTTTTAATATATAAGATAATTATTTAATTTATCGTGAATATACACCTTCAACTAGTATTTCTTGTAAAAGTTCACACAAACATATTCAAGTTTCAATTTATTCCAATCTCTCTGTTTGATTAAGTTCAAGTTTTGTTTCAAATTATAAAAAGTGCCAAACAAGCTCATGAAATGATCCAATGAATTTATTAGAATTTTTTCGAAGCATTTAATGTTTAATTGAGTTTAAAAAATGTTTGTCCTTTTCTCAAGGTAACGCTCTTTGTAATTCTGAACTATAAATATTGCCTCCAGTCCCGATTTCTTCTACTCTTGACTTAGTTCTTCATTAATCATCGTTTAGAACTTATATCCACGTCACCTGTAGATGCGTTTCGAATATCTTTTCTCCTGTTTTTTGATGGAACCGAATATCTATCCATCAACCTCCATTTTTGCTAAAAGAACTTCATTATTCTTCTTCACATATTCTATCTATGATATTTACGTAGAAAACTCTTGAGATCTCAAGTTTTTTTCTGTTGGTATTGGATGGGCATCACGCAATATGCTTGATATCCAAGATGCAGCTGCGCTTCTTACCTTCGAGGGCACATCTTTGCAAGGAGCGCAAGAGATTCAATCAATACCAAGGATGAACCCGATCAATCAGCCTTATTCGAATCGGATATAAATGCGTTCAAAAAAGGTTTTGGCGTGTCACATACCGTTGAAAAAGTTGGATCGAGCTCTGATCTTTAGATCGGCGATGAAGCGTGAATTGAAGATACCAGTAGAACATCCTTAACAGCTCTATTCGATCATTCATCTTCCTTTTTGTAAAAAGTCGAACCCATACAATCTTAACAAAGTTAACCGTAGATAACGTCTTAAAACGCTCAATGTAGTGATGTGAAAGGTGATAACTACCGCCCTGAATGCTTTTGGAATAGTTCTATTCCAAAATGTATGTTAAAAGCTTGGTGGTCCGCTATTGAAATCTGTTGGTTATGCCGCTGGTCATTGACGGCGTAGCGGTAAGCGTCGCGAGAGGGCTGCTAATGGCAGCAATACTACAACTATTAATCACGTCAAGTTTAGTACAACATGGCCGCTCCGTACATGGAACATCCATCCCAGATAAACATATTATGTATGGATCCGCCGGTATCCACCGATAAACAATACCCACAGGCAGAGGTGATGCTCTTATCGCACACGTATACACAACGTAGTACATGTATGCGTAATGTTGTGTTTATGTGTTCTAACTAGTGGGACACTTCAGAAAAAGTTCATTTAAAAATAGATTTTTATTGTATGCGAAAAAATTAAAACTACAACTTACAGTGCCGTGTTTGCTATGAGCAAGTAAAAACTGGTTTACGTTTATTAATTTTGTCCGTGAAAAGTTTATTTTGTATACTGTTATCTGCAAATCCCACATAATCTACGGATTATTAAGAGAATATTAACAAGCATTCACAATTCAATACTTTTTGCATAAAATTATGTTTACAATCATTTTAAATGTATCAATAACATTAAGAAACCTCCGCTCAAGTGCAACGACAGCTCCATGAGGTGCAAGAAATGACTATCGGTCAGTGGACAGTAAAACGAAGACTGGGATTGGTTCAAAAGTTACTCCAAGTCATCTAGATTGGATGTTGGAATAATGAGGATCTGTTCTGTTCTCAGAATATGCCTCCATGGTAGTAACCAAAGAAGGAAAGTACCGAAGACCTAGACAGCGATTTGCAGATTGTTGCAGGTGGTTCCTGCATCTTTTATAGGAGCATGAACCGACGAAAGAAGAGTTTTAACAACTGATAGATGTATCGAGAAGATTTTAGCAATTACGTCGACTATTTACCTTTTTCCTTGATAATGCTAGGTCGCATAACGCCAGAATCGTGCAATATTACATAGGAGAAGTCAGTTTTCGGGTTATGGAGTTATATAGTTAAAGTCAAAACTTCCCAGTGTCTATGCACGACGAAAAAATATTTATATACCTTTATAAAGTTCGAAATCCCTAACTCATTAGTTCCAACCACTTTGCCTTACTCACGGTTGATGAACATCTTGTATAAATTGTCAATAAAGGTTTTCTTTGACAAATTATAAACATCGATTCCGAAAACGACCGGTCTGTTTGATCAAAATGCATAAACGGTAAGCACTTGTTCTTAATTGCTGCTGTTGTCCATCGGCCGGCATTTTATCCTTCCTGCTAATACAAAATGAACAAACTCCGACCTTCCTAAGAGTACAAACCAGTGGTGTAGACAACTTTGATGATTGAGCAAACACATAAAAAATTGAGTACTGGTTTATGAAATACTATTTAAAATCTGTTTTAAGAAAGAAGAGTTATGCTTTTTTAATTTAATGATAAAATTAGAAAATTAAATACTGATCCTCCTTCTATAAATTGTTAAAATCATGTTTCGGAAAGATCTTACTAAATATACTGGAACTAGAAGGCTACAATGTCTTCTGGAAAACTATAATCAGACTAAATTTGCAGAATTTATCAAGAAAAATATACGAATACTAACAGGATTTCTATCGGGGCACTATCGCCTACAAATTTTGTTGCACAGAAGATAAAACCTCTATCCACATTCTGTCGAAGAAGCTCCAGAGCACTACACCTGGATGCTAAGAAATAGAAGACGAATATCTCTGGCGATTGAAGCCATCCCACATTCTGGACTTTTTGAAAAGTGTGAGATTAATTGATCAGCTGTAAACACTGGATTCTCCAGTATCGCAGCAAGAAATTGGGACACAAAAGATCCTTTGGGTCGCAGTGTATACGAAACCATAAATCCATCCATACATACAACGTTTTTTAACAAGGAATCTTTACAATCAAATCAAACAATGTAGGATGAGTTGCTGCATTTAGAAATGGTCATGGAAGTCTTAAAGACGATCCTAGCTCAAAAAAAACATTGAATCAAAACTAAAACATTCTCTGTTTTCACCAGGCATGATTTGAGGCCAGTGGATAAATACGCTTCCTTGGGAATGGTATTGATGTTAATCCCACTCTTCTTAGAAATTTTAGAATGTGGTATGGCTGCCAGAGATCTTCAACTTTTATTTCATGCGCTCCCAAGAGTTAGTGCTCTGGAGATCCGTAGTGTATCCCACTTCTGTGCAACAAAATCTGCCCGCCGTATTATCTGCTAAGACTAGCGACTTCAGGTGTTTGTTGAGGCAACAGTGCTCCGATAGAACTTCTGTCAGTATTTGTAGATTGTTCTTACTTATGTTACTATATTAAGCAGATCTTCGTTGGTTATAGTTTCCCAGAAAAGATCTACTGAATGTATTTGACAATAGACTGATAGAAATATTCCTAAAATCGTCTTCTTATTACTTCATGTACTTTATTGATTATTTTAACAAATCTTCTGACATGATTTTCCCTAAGGGACATATTAACGAGAAAAATCATCTCTACTATAGCGATAAAAGTCCACTACGTTTAGGTTCACCCAATATCAAAAGAAAGTGAATATTAACACGTTGACTGTCAACTACGAAACAACTTATAACAAATTTTCCCAAAAAAAAATTCTTATAACATGTTTCAACTAAGGAATAATGGAAACTATATATTTAAATTAGAATTTTTATTGATACAATACGATTGAATAAAATTGGGAAAATTGCCTTGGCAGTCAACGTGTTAAGGCTGGTATTATTGGGAATAGAAATCAATCTCTGGAATTGATTATGCCTAAACACAGCCTCAAGATGCGGAATATTTGGAAATAAGAATAAAGCAGTGTATAGATAGTTTTAGATAAAAGGTTTTATTTTAGAAAAGCAAATAGCATATAATTCCAACTTTGTATGCTTACCTCTTGAAGAATATTTGTGACGCGCATGAGTTTATGGATAAGGTCTAATATACAATGGTCTGTTAGTCGCGCTTGTCTCAAAGACTTTTGAATTATTAAGAAGAAATCCTTGTGTGACTATAAAGAGACCACTTTGGGCCATTTCGAATTCTGTTATGCCTTTTACGACTTTCTATTAACTCGACCGTTAATTATTAATCTGATGAAAATCTTGTGTGACACACCATATTTTGATCATTATTGATTATTAGGGTTGGTTTACGATTAAGATAGGAAATATGCTTGTAATCTATGAGGAAAACATTTTTTATTTGCTCAAAATTCCATTTAAATCATTGTATAAATTCGGGAGGAATTTTAAAAACCTTAAAAAATTATAATGTAGCCCAGGGCATTTACGTGACAAAATTAATAGTAGAAAAAAAAACAACGCCATCGTGTTCTAGGGGTTAAATAAAAGTTTCAAGTGCTTTCAAAGCACATCAAATTAAAAAGTTAAGCCCCCGATGTACGAGAAATATGGAAAAAAACACCCGACGCTTTTTTCACAATTATACTAGTATTTTTAAATCAAGTTCATTCTACAAATTATCTCTAACTTTCTAGTTTTGACTTTAAGACGTGTTTTTTTTTAGTTTGATTGATACCACCCTCGTACAATGGCTTCGTTGCTTGTATACCTACATCTCTTCGAAACTTGCATCAAACCGTAACGGTGTAGTTGGTAAAGTTGTCGAGGGTTTAATTTCCAACAAGTAGATCTGAGGTTCGAATCCTCTGTCGAACATTTATTTTATTAAATAAGCCACAAAGGATGGTTACAAACAAGTTCACTAGCCCAGCGATATTACGAAAAAAAAAAGGCTTTTGGTGACAAAATTAATAGTAAAAAAGAGCCAATAAAAACAACAAAAAATCGGAACAAATTTTGCTTTTTGCGCTGAACCTATGCAAGAATTGTCTTTGTTATTATGAGCAATATTGTGGAGAATTGAAAAATCTTCAAAATAAGCTTTTATAAATGAAATTTCGAAAATTTGTTGCTTAGATAATTTAACCGGAAGGTGAAAATTTTTTATTTTTTAAATTATTTATAATTTAATTAATTTTGAATATATAGGTTTCTTATTCACTGAAAACGTATGTACTTAATCAATGCTTTAAAAATGGGCCCTGTGGCCCCAATAGTATTTGCAAAATGGCAATTAAACTATGAGAGGCCCTTTTTTTCACTGGATGGTCCTATCATCGTTTCTAACTAAACGAACTAAAAATCCCTTATCTCACTTTTTTGAATTTTTTCTTTGACCTCAAAAAAGTGTTTATTTATAAACAATTTATTGTTTTTTAAACATTTCATAAAAATATCGTAATACCAATGTTATATTCGGAAAGCTGGCAATTTAATTTGAGGCGAAGTTGGTAATTTTTTTTAAATTCACTGCGGCTTTGTTTTTCAATATTAAGGAATGTTTTTTGCGTCATTTTGTAGGGGAAGCTTGAAATTTTTATCAATAAAAGTTTCAATAATCTATTATTGAAAATGTGCATTTGGTAGCAGTAAAAGTGACACTGTTTATCTCCGCTGCTCCGCAAAGCCGCGCCAGCGGAGGAGTGGGCGCTCAAAAATCCTCCGACAGACTTCAAATCTGCGGAGTGCTGAAAAATATCAATTATCTCAGTAACTATTGGGCCGATTTTGATCTTTTTTTATTAACTGGGCTAACTCGTTCAGCTAAAATTGGCTGTCACATTAATTTTTTGTTAAAATTAATAATTTTCCCAGAATTTTCCCCTCTATGAGTTTGCGATTCAAAAAACTGCGATGCAAAAACTATAGGGGCCAAAGGGCCCAACTTTGGAGCATTGATTAAGTACATCGAGATCTCGGTTTTCAGTGAAATAAGAATTTATAATTAAATAAATTATAAACAATTTAAAAAAATTTCTCCTTTCTGTTAAATTATCTAAGCAACAAATTATCGGAATTTGATTTGAAAAAACTTATTTTAAAGATTTTTCAATTTTCTACAATATTGTCCATAGTAACAAAGACGAGTCTTACATGGGTTCAGCGCAAAACGCAAAAATGAAAATTTGTATCGATTTTTTGTTGTTTTTTTTGTTAAAAAAAATAACACATAGACAAAAAATGTTGAATTTCATGCACATAACTTTTATTTAACCCCTAGAAGACGATAGCGTTTTTCTACTATTAATTTTGTCCCCAAAAGCCTTTTTTTCGTAAGATCCTGGCCTAGTGAGCTTGTGAACTTGTTTGTAACCCTCCTTTATTTAATAAAAATTTTGCAGCAGAGCCATTATACGAGGGTGATATCATTTAAAAAACTAAAAACACACGTATTAAAGTAAAAACCTAAAGTTGGAAATAATTTTTAGAATGAACTTGATTTAAAAAATACTAGTATTATTATGAAAAAAGCGTCAGGCGGGTTTTTCCATATTTTTCGTACATCGAGCGCTTAACTTTTAAATTTGATGTGCTTTGAAAGGATGTTTTTTAATTTTGTAAACAATATTTATTATTAGGCTAATAAATTTGGTAGATGTGATAGATTTGGTTAGGTAGACCGTTCTATTCTTTGTGAAAGATGAAAGAAAGTTTTTATAGTATAAACCATAAGCTCACACTCAAATTTTTGACACTGAGAAGCTAAAATTTCCATTTATTCATTCATTTTCTTAATTAGATCTAATTTCCTATATACACGTCAAATTCAAACATTGCGCTCTCAACACTGATGTGTACAAGTGAATTAACTCTTTTTCGTGACAGCTTATTTGGTTTGTCCTTTATTTAACGACCAAAGTAATAACTAACAGAGAATATTACAATAATAACATCCATGTCTCTGAAATCTTCTCTGCACAAGAGTCTCCACTGTCCACAGGTTCTATTAAGGTCTCGGCTACGGTAAGGTAACTAAATTATTGGAGCTGTCTACTAACATTACTCCAACTCTCTAGTAATTATCTTTCAAATTTGACCGGGGAATTAGGGATTTGCAGACCCAGCTATCTAAAGACGCACCTCCATAGGTCAGGTGGTAATGGAATAATGGCCATTCTCTCGAGGGAATGTTGGAAATTTCGAAGTAGTTGCCCTCTAATAGTTTTTAAGTGGGACAAATCCAATTATGTTTCCGATTCAGTTGTTTGCACTTTACGGAAATGGTACATGTGGATATATCCATTATTATATTTCAAGATTCAAACATATCATTTAGAATATAGGTACACAATGGGTTTTATCTATAGTATACTCCAATTATCTCGAAAAACGTTTAAAGCATTCGGTTTCTAAGGTTTTTATAATGTGGCAGATATAGCGATATTTATTACATTGTTGTCAAATATTTAGTTTTTCTAAAATTGAAGGAATTCTGGATATATACAGTTATTCAATTCTAACAGTTTATATTAAAAACATTTGGTCATATTTTAAATTTATTGAGGGGAATTTTTCAAAACAATTTTGCGTTATTTGATATTAGAAGTTTCAGTCTATCTACTTAAAAAATGAAGAATTGGGAGAAGGAGGAAGAGAACTTTTTTGTGAAAATCGTTCATAATTCCGATTCTATTAAATCGATTTCAGCAAACTCTCTTCTTTCCACCAATAATAATGTTGATTCTACGTAATCAGTAACATACAGTTTTGTCGTTGACAAATTGTTTTGATTGAAACTTTGTTTCAAAACCGATTAGGAAAACGATGTTTCCAATGTCATTTCGGCCTCTTCCAGTGCCAATTATAGTAATACTCTCTCAAAAATCCTCTGATAAGTCGAACTCCACACACATTTTTTACCAATCCCACCTTATAACATACTACCCATTTCCGCCCAGAGGGCTAGCTCACCAGTTAACTCAAGACCATCAGTGAGTGTTAAGAGTCCACGTTTTTTTCTCGGTGAAAGGAGTAGGCATAATGAGGCCTTGGAATTAACCAAAAGAGGTGAAAAGTTGCGTGGAGTAGGAAGAGTGAAACTACTAAATCTTGACTCTTTTGGTAACTTTTCAAATAACATTGTTAAGAATATGTCTTTGGTTAATCGACAATGACAAAGTTTTCAGAAATATTAAAAACTTTTGTTAAATTTTAAGGTTAAGTCACATCTAATTAACCCCCTAAAAAATTTCGGGTTACTTTCCACTTAATATTACTCAATTCCCTTAAGAGTCTCATACAGTGTACAAAATTTTGTATGTTAAGTTAAAAGATTAAAAAGAAATTAATTTTTTCGAAATTTTGGTTAGGTACTATAACTCCTCAGGGATGCAAATTGGTATAGAGGTTAATTGCCCTCAATCGTCATATTTTGTGCTCCTCTAAACGCCTCTGCTTTGCCCACACTGTATATATATAGTGGAACTGTGGCAAACACCTGAGTGTACTTATCAAAATAAATTTTCTTATATTAATTTTAGTGAATAAGTAAGTTTTTGAAAAATTTTACTTGTAATAAACGTTTTAAAAGAAAAAAGTAAAATGTTGTTTATTTATTATATTTCCTACAACAATTTTATTTGATCGACAATAAAAAAAAGGTGAAATATGTATATGATTTTAAGTAATCATTAACGTAATTGATATACAAAATTACAGTTTTTGAAAATGTCGTTTTTGATTTTTTTATTGTTACTTTAATTTCTGGGTCTAGGAACCAACAACGAATTAGTTACAAGCTAAGTCACGAAGTTAGGCTACCTGCTACACAGGTGAACTGATCCCTTTACCACTGACGGAGAACGTGCCGAGACGCATCTGCTTGATTATCGGAAATACGACCTTGGGATTTTTTCATTCAAATTATTATTAGATCAAATAATTTATATCAAAAAAACTTTCCCTCTGAGCCAAAGGTTTATGTCAAATAGCCCCGTACTCACTGATAATCTGTCAAAATGGCTGCCGTAATGAATGGGTTAAAATTGTAAATTTTATAAGGAGCAGAGGACTAAATCACCGACAATCAGGCAATTTTTACAAGATTTGAACGAAAAGTTTTCTGAAGTTCGTTGGCTCGGTCGAGGAGTAGTTTAAGAAAGATTTTTTGCATTACGTGACCCTATTCATGTTAGAAAAAGCCGAACCAATCGATTATGACCATGACTGGTGGATTGATTGTGCTTTTTTGTTAGAAATTAATAAAAACTTGACTAATCTGAATATGAAGTTACAGGGTGAAAATCTGATTGTCACTCAAATGTATTCATATATTCAATCCTTCGAAACAAAGTCAAGGCTGTGGGAAAATCAAATAAAAAATCAAACTTTGGACCATTTCCATCATTTAAAATCGTTTGGCACAGTGAACCAAAAAAAATGGACAAAATTTGATTACGGAATTCAACATTCGTTTTGAAGACTTTCACAAAATGAATGAAATGGAATTCATTTCACAAGCACCAGTTCATTTGCGAATGGAGTTGTTAGATCTTCAATAGGACAGTATTTTGATAAAAGAAATTTAATGACATTATAATCGATAAATCGTAAATTCAACTTTCAATATAAATTTTGGGTAATAATATAGAACGTTGAACAACTGCTGATGAATGGTGACTCATTTAAAAATCTGCCTTTTTAAGGTTAAAACGGACGACATTCAATTCACCATTCTCGCAACCTGAACATTGTAGTTTGCACGATTCCAAACGGTGCTTTACCAAAAATACGATTTAATTTAGAATGCGCGCGTTATTAATCAGAAAATAAATTAGTAGCGAAATGCAACAGCCGCGTGAGTGTAGGGCGTAATGCGTTTCTAATGTAAATTTTACGTAGCGACCAACGAAACACCGACCATAAATATTCGCTAACTAACCGCTTCATTCTTTTGGCTTACCTGGCAACTAGCGGCCATTCTCTTCGCTCTTACGTCGTGATTAATTTCCTGTCTGGCATTGTGTTAGTTAACAAATCTCATATCTATATTCGTAACAGAATCGTTTTAATTGCTCGACTTGGATTTATAAATTTACACTAATTAACACTAGACAAAATAATGAGTGTCTCATTTAGTTGTTTACAAAAATGTAGGTTAAAATGAAAAATGATATTAAGAAGAAAAATAATAGCAAGAAATAATAATAAAGAACAAAAAAAATGAGTTGAATCGAGGTGATAACACAAAACAAACATATTTAGAAACAAACAACGCCATGAAAGAAGCCGCATTCGATGCAATAGAAGAAATAGAAGAATCGATAATAAAATGGAGAAACAAATTGAATGATCATCGCAACGATAATGGAGAAGAAGAAATAAGATATGGCTAATCACAAAAACAGAGAAAGAACAACAAAAATACAGAATGAAAAGGAAAAAGCGAAGAGCTTGACTATAAAAGAGAAAAATGATCAATGACAAACGAGATGCTAAAATTTTTAACAACAAATAGGAGGAGTAGGTTGTATAGAATCCTGGGAAGTAACCAAGGCATTGACTACAAATACTTAGAAAAGATAAAGCTCATATACTCCCGAAACTTCCTCATGGAAAATAGTGAGGGATTTATAAACATGGAAAATATAAATATGGGCGATCCGGAGGAAAATCAAATCTCAATAACTTTAGAAGAAGTCCGTAAAACAGTAAAATCACTTAAAAATGTGAAAGCGCCGGGCCAGAAGGAATCGTATCGGAATCAATCAAATACGGATCCGAAAATGTACTATGAAACATGTTCTGGAAAAAAAAAATATTCCGAAAGAAAAGCAACAATGATTCATAACATCCCTTTTTGAAAAAAAAAAAGAAACGTGAGAACTATCGTGGGATATGCGTCATTAATGGGAAGACTATATGGAATAAAACGTTGAAAGAGAATTAAGAACAAATACAACGAAAAATGGGGGAAAACCAGGCAGGAATCTCAGTAAGGTCGATGTACAATCACATGTACAAAATTCAAGAGCTCCTAGAAAAAGAAAGAAAGATTAAAAATGTGGAGAGCTACGAGAAATCTATATAACTCAAACTCAGTTACTGTAGAAAAATTAGCAATAGTTTTTTAACAACTAAAGAACTTCTACGGGGATTATCTACTCTATTCAAAACTTTCATGGCATTAGAATTGAAAAAAAATAACGAAATGCGGACGACCAAGTAATCTTAGCGCAGGATGAGAAAGATATGATGGATATGGTAAAGGAAGAGTATGAGATAGCAGAACTTGAAATAAAATTTGAATGAACAGAATATCTAGTAATGACGGATCAAATAGTGAATAACGAAGCTAAAATAACCTGAAAGCCGTTTTTAATAACCGTAACGGGTTTTGGGTCTTTCAGAATATCCAAAACAGGACGTGGACGATCAAATCACGTCGTGACCATTGTAAAAGAACCACAACGCGTTCTGAGCATATAATATTTGCCATTAAAGGTGAGTCGTCACACGAATTATTTGAGGTTAAATTGAAATGAAACAACTATCTAACCTAACCAAGATTAGATGGTACTTGATGTTCCATTTCAATTTTAATTCACATAATTCGTGTAGCGTCTCTGCCAAAACAGCTACACCGGATCCTGACAAATAACAAACGGTCAGATTGCGCTGTGTCTCTTTAATAACGGCGATATTAAACTGGCCATTGGCCGTTTCCGGTCTAAGGTCTGTAGATCAATATAAATAAGCAAAAACTTTTTCGAGGTTGAAAATCTAGATAGGTTAGGTTAGGTTAAGTTAGGTTATGTTAGGTTAGGTTAGGTTAAGTTAGGTTAGGATAGGAAATTCTAGTATGTTATACAGTTTGTTACGCCGAAAAAGAAGATATATATATATATATATATATATATATATATATATATATATATATATATATATATATATATATATATATTGTGCGCGGAAATTATTCCTTCACATACTTTTTCGAGGTTAAAAATTTAGATAGGTTATGTTAGGTTAGGTTAAATTAGGTTAGGTCAAAATATTGAGTGACTTTTGCGAGATATTCGTGATTCATACATTGTTATGGAAAAACTAGATCTCATTATCGTATTATGGGAAATTTCTATTCAATATACATCATTTATATTCAAATAGAATTAAATCATTTATTGAAAAAATGTTACGAATGTATCCAATAGAAATTAATGATTATTTGTACGTGTAAATAAATGATTATTGTTAGAAATTGATTAGTGTCATTACATTAGTCGGAACTAATTATATTTAATGTTGGAGAAGATTGGGGGCGGGGGGAGGTGTGTTAAGAGATAGACTAAATTTTTAACAGACCCCCTTCCTGCCGCTAATCCTCTCCCACATCAAGTATTTGCAAAATATCTATTATCCAAGATAGTGTATATTCTCCAATGTTGGTTCAAACCTTAAAAACTATGTGAAAGAATGTTTTCCGCGCCCAACATATGCTGAGAAAGAAGATTTCGAATTTCAAAAAATCTTCATTGTTCACAAACTTTTATTCACGAATAATTTGACCTTTAATACACCATACACTTGCACAGCTCACAATTAACTACCGACTGTGCACCGGAAACCCTTCTAGAAGTACCTACCTAATGATTTTATAAAAAAATATTTAGAATTACGTATAATACAATATTTGCGTTCATCATTTTCTCAGTATTATTCAATTTAGTATCCAGTTTTATAAAGGATGAATTTTTTTAGTAAAGTTGCTGTTTATCTATACCTTCAAATGATTCACTGATTCTGAAAATTGAATATACGGACCTGGACAAGTTATTTACCATTCAGTTCGCAGTTTGGCGTCTCAGTCTCCAGTAAAGTTGATATTTTCGGTATTTGATAACGGCATTCTTTGAATTTATAATTATTTTTATTATTTATTTCTGGAATTAATTGTCTTTACTTTTATTTATTGTCGTTAGTTTTTTCAGCAACCATTTCATCATATTTCTTCTTTATCATTTCATTTCATACTTCCTCATTAATTATAATTTCTCCAGTTTCCCCCTTGCTGATTAGTACAATTGCTTTTAATTCTTTGACCTTAATAAACCTTTTACTAAATCAAAAACTTGAAAATTCAGAAACATCGATTTGGTAATCATGTGTTTTTTTCTTTATATCTTTAATTGTTAGTATGGAATCAACTCTGGATATTCCTTTGTTGGAATTCATATAATTTTTTTCCTACTATATGATATGCTTCACTTTCCAAACGTATGTTTTCAAACTATGTATTCAGTCGACTTTTTTCATAAGCTCCTCTGTAATTTTGATCTCCTTTTTGTGTATTATTCCCAATTTAAAGAAAACTATAGCTCAATTAATACTCTGAATTTTGCTCCAAATAAATGATAATGGAATGCAATGAATTTATAAATGCAGATGTTAAATACATTTCTTAGTTATATATCACAAATTTTTCATTGTGAGATTGTGGTAACTGATATGGTCTCAATCTATTAAAAAGAATATATACCTTATATCTGCAAATATTCACTGAAATCTTCGCACGAATATATTCGGCAAGTATTGCCTCGTTTCTCTGGAAATTACCTTCCGATAGAGTGGAGACACATTCGAAAAGTCATTCGGAACATTCATGTGTATTCCATTTAACTCTATTTACGATATTACGACGAAATTTAAAAATTTAAACGAGCACTTGGAATTACGCTCACTAGATTTCAGAATCGGAATAAATTTTTTGATTTATTTGCATTAATTTTGTTCGTTTACTTAGAAATCAAAAGATATTGAAAGTTTTTAAATAAAATTGACAGCAAAAAGAAATCAATATATTGAGTCTAAAAGTTTTATTGGAGTTTCTCTTTCGAGGAATACTCAAATTATCCTGTTTAATATTGGTTCACCTATTAGCTAGGGGAGCGAAAGAAAATGCGTTATTGCCATAGAAAATTTTACAGTTACCATCACTCCAGATAGTTTTTAATGTGACTGTATAGTAGCAAATGTTGATTGATAATTGGTATGTTCAAGCTATTAACCTGTACAGTTTGTACAGTTTACTGATTTTTAGTCCCAACCGCTTTTCTTGGTGAGTTTATACCAACTACCAAGAACCAAAAGAAAGTCATAAATAAAAAAATGGGATTATTTTTCAATATATTTCCTCTTTTCATCATCGCTAATGAATCTTTTACACTTTAAGTCTGCCTGCAGCTTCGAAAAACAAAAAATTACCAGATCGGGGTCATATGGTGGATGTTCAATCTCTATAAAGCTACATTTGTGTACTTGGAAAGCTGAGCAGTGTGGACTACAGCATTTTCAACTACGCAACTACTTTAGTAAGTCAGAGTAATATGCCGCGTTCACAGTTGTATTTGATTCGTTAGTAGACAATTGACCTTTACGTCTTTTGGAACGGATTCTTCTTTTCGATGCCACTTCATGGAATCTTTTTTAGATCTCTTTTCGGATCATAGTAGCCGTCGGTCAACAAAAGTTGCCCGATTAACACCAGTCAGACAGGTCCTCTCCGTTGGGTGCAACCACTAGAAAATAGCGGCCAAGTTTTTCTACATTATTTGGGAAGCAACAGCAAGGTATTGATTTTGTATTTTTTTCGTTAGTAGGCTATTAAAAGGACACTCTCGCAATACCCAAAGTATTGTAGCCATCACTTTTTTGATGCTTTTCGTGACCTTTACTTCTTTTGGAACGGGTTCTACTTTTCGATGCCAATTCATAGAATCTTTTTTGGATCTCTTTCCGGATCGTAGTGCTCGTCGGTCCAGATTAATTCCAATGCATTCTGCATTTTTTTGCTACAGATGATGCCCGATTAACACCAGTCAGACCAGTCCTCTCCGTTGGGTGCAACCACGAGAAAATAGCGGCCAAGTTTTTCTACATTATTTGGGAAGCAACAGCAAGGTATTGATTTTGTATTTTTTTCGTTAGTAGGCTATTAAAAGGACACTCTCGCAATACCCAAAGTATTGTAGCCATCACTTTTTTGATGCTCTTCGTGACCTTTACTTCTTTTGGAACGGGTTCTACTTTTCGATGCCAATTCATAGAATCTTTTTTGGATCTCTTTCCGGATCGTAGTGCTCGTCGGTCCAGATTAATTCCAATGCATTCTGCATTTTTTTGCTACAGATGATGTCCGATTAACACCAGTCAGACCAGTCCTCTCCGTTGGGTGCAACCACGAGAAAATAGCGGCCAAGTTTTTCTACATTATTTGGGAAGCAACAGCAAGGTATTGATTTTGTATTTTTTTCGTTAGTAGGCTATTAAAAGGACACTCTCGCAATACCCAAAGTATTGTAGCCATCACTTTTTTGATGCTTTTCGTGACCTTTACTTCTTTTGGAACGGGTTCTACTTTTCGATGCCAATTCATAGAATCTTTTTTGGATCTCTTTCCGGATCGTAGTGCTCGTCGGTCCAGATTAATTCCAATGCATTCTGCATTTTTTTGCTACAGATGATGCCCGATTAACACCAGTCAGACAGGTCCTCTCCGTTGGGTGCAACCACGAGAAATAGCGGCCAAGTTTGTCTACATTATTTGGGAAGCAACAGCAAGGTATTGATTTTGTATTTTTTTCGTTAGTAGGCTATTAAAAGGACACTCTCGCAATACCCAAAGTATTGTAGCCATCACTTTTTTGATGCTTTTCGTGACCTTTACTTCTTTTGGAACGGGTTCTACTTTTCGATGCCAATTCATAGAATCTTTTTTGGATCTCTTTCCGGATCGTAGTGCTCGTCGGTCCAGATTAATTCCAATGCATTCTGCATTTTTTTGCTACAGATGATGTCCGATTAACACCAGTCAGACCAGTCCTCTCCGTTGGGTGCAACCACGAGAAAATAGCGGCCAAGTTTCTCTACAGTATTTGGGAAGCAACAGCAAGGTATTGATTTTGTATTTTTTTCGTTAGTAGGCTATTAAGAGGACACTCTCGCAATACCCAAAGTATTGTAGCCATCACTTTTTTGATGCTCTTCGTGACCTTTACTTCTTTTGGAACGGGTTCTACTTTTCGATTCCAAAACCATAGAATCTTTTTTGGATCTCTTTCCGGATCGTAGTGCTCGTCGGTCCAGATTAATTCCAATGCATTCTGCATTTTTTTGCTACAGATGATGTCCGATTAACACCAGTCAGACAGGTTCTCTCCGTTGGGTGCAACCACGAGAAAATAGCGGCCAAGTTTTTCTACATTATTTGGGAAGCAACAGCAAGGTATTGATTTTGTATTTTTTTCGTTAGTAGGCTATTAAAAGGACACTCTCGCAATACCCAAAGTATTGTAGCCATCACTTTTTTGATGCTTTTCGTGACCTTTACTTCTTTTGGAACGGGTTCTACTTTTCGATTCCAAAACCATAGAATCTTTTTTGGATCTCTTTCCGGATCGTAGTGCTCGTCGGTCCAGATTAATTCCAATGCATTCTGCATTTTTTTGCTACAGATGATGCCCGATTAACACCAGTCAGACAGGTCCTCTCCGTTGGGTGCAACCACGAGAAATAGCGGCCAAGTTTGTCTACATTATTTGGGAAGCAACAGCAAGGTATTGATTTTGTATTTTTTTCGTTAGTAGGCTATTAAAAGGACACTCTCGCAATACCCAAAGTATTGTAGCCATCACTTTTTTGATGCTTTTCGTGACCTTTACTTCTTTTGGAACGGGTTCTACTTTTCGATGCCAATTCATAAAATCTTTTTTGGATCTCTTTCCGGATCGTAGTGCTCGTCGGTCCAGATTAATTCCAATGCATTCTGCATTTTTTTGCTACAGATGATGCCCGATTAACACCAGTCAGACAGGTCCTCTCCGTTGGGTGCAACCACGAGAAATAGCGGCCAAGTTTGTCTACATTATTTGGGAAGCAACAGCAAGGTATTGATTTTGTATTTTTTTCGTTAGTAGGCTATTAAAAGGACACTCTCGCAATACCCAAAGTATTGTAGCCATCACTTTTTTGATGCTTTTCGTGACCTTTACTTCTTTTGGAACGGGTTCTACTTTTCGATGCCAATTCATAGAATCTTTTTTGGATCTCTTTCCGGATCGTAGTGCTCGTCGGTCCAGATTAATTCCAATGCATTCTGCATTTTTTTGCTACAGATGATGCCCGATTAACACCAGTCAGACAGGTCCTCTCCGTTGGGTGCAACCACGAGAAATAGCGGCCAAGTTTGTCTACATTATTTGGGAAGCAACAGCAAGGTATTGATTTTGTATTTTTTTCGTTAGTAGGCTATTAAAAGGACACTCTCGCAATACCCAAAGTATTGTAGCCATCACTTTTTTGATGCTTTTCGTGACCTTTACTTCTTTTGGAACGGGTTCTACTTTTCGATGCCAATTCATAGAATCTTTTTTGGATCTCTTTCCGGATCGTAGTGCTCGTCGGTCCAGATTAATTCCAATGCATTCTGCATTTTTTTGCTACAGATGATGCCCGATTAACACCAGTCAGACAGGTCCTCTCCGTTGGGTGCAACCACGAGAAATAGCGGCCAAGTTTGTCTACATTATTTGGGAAGCAACAGCAAGGTATTGATTTTGTATTTTTTTCGTTAGTAGGCTATTAAAAGGACACTCTCGCAATACCCAAAGTATTGTAGCCATCACTTTTTTGATGCTTTTCGTGACCTTTACTTCTTTTGGAACGGGTTCTACTTTTCGATTCCAAAACCATAGAATCTTTTTTGGATCTCTTTCCGGATCGTAGTGCTCGTCGGTCCAGATTAATTCCAATGCATTCTGCATTTTTTTGCTACAGATGATGCCCGATTAACACCAGTCAGACAGGTTCTCTCCGTTGGGTGCAACCACGAGAAAATAGCGGCCAAGTTTTTCTACATTATTTGGGAAGCAACAGCAAGGTATTGATTTTGTATTTTTTTCGTTAGTAGGCTATTAAAAGGACACTCTCGCAATACCCAAAGTATTGTAGCCATCACTTTTTTGATGCTCTTCGTGACCTTTACTTCTTTTGGAACGGGTTCTACTTTTCGATTCCAAAACCATAGAATCTTTTTTGGATCTCTTTCCGGATCGTAGTGCTCGTCGGTCCAGATTAATTCCAATGCATTCTGCATTTTTTTGCTACAGATGATGCCCGATTAACACCAGTCAGACAGGTCCTCTCCGTTGGGTGCAACCACGAGAAATAGCGGCCAAGTTTGTCTACATTATTTGGGAAGCAACAGCAAGGTATTGATTTTGTATTTTTTTCGTTAGTAGGCTATTAAAAGGACACTCTCGCAATACCCAAAGTATTGTAGCCATCACTTTTTTGATGCTTTTCGTGACCTTTACTTCTTTTGGAACGGGTTCTACTTTTCGATTCCAAAACCATAGAATCTTTTTTGGATCTCTTTCCGGATCGTAGTGCTCGTCGGTCCAGATTAATTCCAATGCATTCTGCATTTTTTTGCTACAGATGATGCCCGATTAACACCAGTCAGACAGGTTCTCTCCGTTGGGTGCAACCACGAGAAAATAGCGGCCAAGTTTTTCTACATTATTTGGGAAGCAACAGCAAGGTATTGATTTTGTATTTTTTTCGTTAGTAGGCTATTAAAAGGACACTCTCGCAATACCCAAAGTATTGTAGCCATCACTTTTTTGATGCTCTTCGTGACCTTTACTTCTTTTGGAACGGGTTCTACTTTTCGATTCCAAAACCATAGAATCTTTTTTGGATCTCTTTCCGGATCGTAGTGCTCGTCGGTCCAGATTAATTCCAATGCATTCTGCATTTTTTTGCTACAGATGATGCCCGATTAACACCAGTCAGACCAGTCCTCTCCGTTGGGTGCAACCACGAGAAAATAGCGGCCAAGTTTTTCTACATTATTTGGGAAGCAACAGCAAGGTATTGATTTTGTATTTTTTTCGTTAGTAGGCTATTAAAAGGACACTCTCGCAATACCCAAAGTATTGTAGCCATCACTTTTTTGATGCTTTTCGTGACCTTTACTTCTTTTGGAACGGGTTCTACTTTTCGATTCCAAAACCATAGAATCTTTTTTGGATCTCTTTCCGGATCGTAGTGCTCGTCGGTCCAGATTAATTCCAATGCATTCTGCATTTTTTTGCTACAGATGATGCCCGATTAACACCAGTCAGACAGGTTCTCTCCGTTGGGTGCAACCACGAGAAAATAGCGGCCAAGTTTTTCTACATTATTTGGGAAGCAACAGCAAGGTATTGATTTTGTATTTTTTTCGTTAGTAGGCTATTAAAAGGACACTCTCGCAATACCCAAAGTATTGTAGCCATCACTTTTTTGATGCTCTTCGTGACCTTTACTTCTTTTGGAACGGGTTCTACTTTTCGATGCCAATTCATAGAATCTTTTTTGGATCTCTTTCTGGATCGTAGTGCTCGTCGGTCCAGATTAATTCCAATGCATTCTGCATTTTTTTGCTACAGATGATGCCCGATTAACACCAGTCAGACAGGTCCTCTCCGTTGGGTGCAACCACGAGAAAATAGCGGCCAAGTTTGTCCACAATATTTGGGAAGTAACAGCAAGGTCTTAACGAGATGCTAGCTCAGCAGAATCGTCTTCATACGTTTCGATAGTACGTTGTTATAATATTAACTGTGTAAATAAGTAATTTTTCTAGTAATTTCGACAACTAATTGGTATTTGAATTATTAATAAACATTTGTAATAAAACACTCTGTATCTTAATAACTATATAAAACACTCTGTATAGTCGAAATTAAAAAATTGATAAAATCCTTTGTGGTTTTGCAACTTGTTTTAAAAAATGTATCAACAATTTCTAAGATATAATTCAATGTCTACTGTTAATGTAAATTAGGTCGTTTTTCATTTAAATTACTTTATCGTACGAAGGTGTTCTGCAACAATGGTCACTAAAAGGATAACAGGATAACGGCGACACTACAATGGCCCGCGGTGATATTCCGCATCACAAAAGTGTTTATGATGGCGCCTACTCGACGGTCATCGTCATAGCAACGAAAAGACGCGTCGTCATACGTGTATCACCTATGCGGGTCGAAAGTTGTTTGGTAGTTATTGTAATAAATATTCCTAAACTGCACTCGAGAGTTTAAGTTAATCTTTAAAACATACAATTCATAAATAAGCAGTTTTTTAGCGTAAAATAACTTTTTATCGATATTTCCTTACACCTAAATGCCATAATTTCGGAGCTCTAGCTACATTTGCTGATGTAGTAAAATATTTTTTCTACGCTTATGTCTGTAAACGTCAAAAATCGCACTGACAATGACATTTAGCAATGACAGGCACGTAATGAGATCTCACAACATTCACGTTCTTTTCGAAAAGAAAACTTAAACTTCTTAGTTTAATTGAATTGCAGTCAAATTTTCATTTACATAAGACTTTATTTGATCTATTTACACAAATTTAGTCTATTAAAAAACATAAAAACTTTTAGCATTAGCGAAATATATTTAGGATTGAAAGAGTGATGCCCCTAAATGTAGGCAGCACATTATGCAGTTTCTTTAAAAATAGGACACGTTATCTTAAGTAGCATGCTATGAAAATAAATGTCATGTCATTTATATTGTTAATTTCTTGAAAAAAATATGATTGTATCCGAACATTTTATCTACGAATATGTCTGATGGTAGTGAAAGTGATGAAATTATGAGAACTCCATCCGAGATTTTAGAAAAACTCACACATAATTTTTCTACCGCTAAAATCCAAAGAAATTTACGAAATTACCTATCAAAAATCTATGGATTTTCGGAGAATACTTCCTTTATTTCTCAATTACAGACATGGAAAATGCATCCAACGAGGATTGTTACATGACCAGTATCTATGATTACTTGAAAAATTTGATTGTAACATTTTTCCATAATTAAGTCTGCAAAATCTTCACATTTATCAAGATCGTCATCTGACAACTCATGTACCAACGTTACTTTGTATGGATGGAATTTATTATCACGTATCACCATCAAATAATCCAAAACATCCACGACTCTACCAAACTCTCATTGCACTTGATATAACAGTTTCTTTCATGTGGCTTCCATCACACACTGTAATTGCTGGAAACTAATCTTCAGATCGCCAAAGAAGCCACGAAGAATCCTCTCAAAGTCCCGAATCAGTTTGAATAGGAGAGAAGTTGTGACAATAAGAAGACTTCGCATCGACCATACAAAACATGCTCACGGGTTATTTGATGTCGTCAGAAAGTCTGTCAAAGTTGTCACGTTCCTGTTAAGCACATCCTCATTGACTACAGAGAATATTCTACCGCATATCAACAGTTTGATATGGAAACCAACCTCAAGGAGACACTTAACTTGAAAGCCACCAAGCTGTATGTGAAAATATACATAATTTACGTATTTTGTAACAGTCCTTTATTTAACTTATGTATCATATGATTGTTTTTGAGTGCCAATGAAATAAAAAGAAAAAATCCGTATCAATCAAGAAAGGATTTCGTTGAAACGAGCAGAAGTCATTCGGTGCAGTTATTCACGACCGTAAATAGTTGTGTTCTCTTTGCCGGACATCCAGCGTACACCTCCGGTCATGTCTCCTCAACGGTTTTAATCATAGTTGGAGAAGTCGTAAGGGGAGATTTGCGACAAGAAGAACGAGACAGAAGTCTGTGGAACGTTTTAGATTGCTTTGTTGCCAACACAATTTTTGCTTATATTATATAAAATATAAAAAGAGAAAAAATAAAAAATGACCTATTTATATATTATTATATAATAAATATTCATTCATATTTTGATTGAATTTTTTGCTTCATTAGTCCTACACATTTCAGGAATTTACTGGTTCCAGCACTTTCTAGTTTTATTTACGTGGTTGAGGTAGGAAATCAAAATTTTCTAGCTCTTTCTACAGTTTTCTACAGTCTTTCACCAAACAACTGCTCCAGCTAGACCGGACTTCTAAGCGGACACTGCCATCTGAGACATCATCTTAACACCATGGGCATCACGGATGATCCGGAGTTCCGTTTGTGCATGGAGGATACACGTGGAGGACACACGACATCAAAGGGTTCAAGCCAAAGCGCCTGATCGACTTCACAAAGGACATCGGAGTTTGGTAACGTCAAGTGGGGCACGACGGAGCTATCTGAAGGTCTATGTGCTCATCGGTTTCACAACTATGAATTATGAGAAGGTACTGGTAAATCAACTACTGTATTGGAACTTGATTATTAACACGTTGACTGCCAACTACGAGATAACTCGTCCGGTATTTACTTGCCATTTTTGTGCAGCTACGATTAAACTCAGAATATATGAGTGCTAATATTGATAGATGGCTTCTGCGAAAAGAACAGAAAATCAATGCTGGAATGCATGAACAAAAAATTTAGAAAAAACGAACAAAAAATATAATTATAAAAATTGTTTGAGGAAAGAAATCTTCCACACAAAGGGCTGGCTTTTCTTCCTTTCTCTACGTTTTTTGGGCACATATACGTTTTATCCGAAACTGGTTGAATCTCTTCTCCAATCAACGCGACGACGAATTCTTCTTCGAACTTGATCAGTTCTATTTTAGAATTTTTGAAAAATTTTGTGAGCATTGTGTATATATATCTCTATAATATGTAATGAAATCTTTTTGAGGCATCTAATAGTCTTTCTTAGATTTGCGTAGTACTCAATTTCATTTTGAGTCAATGGTCTTTTCTTATCCATATTGGATTCTTGATAATTTAATTATAATAATAATTATAAAACAAAACACTCAAGAAAGACGTAATGTAATGCATTCGACAATATCTGAGATACTATGGAAGCGATAGGTCGAATCGTGTCTGCGTACGATTTAACTCGTAGTTGATTTATGTTACGTAAATCAAATGTTATGTAAGTTAATTAACGTAACACCTTTTTTAAAAAAAAAACGAATTTTTATTCTTTTCATGATAGCTATGCACTACAATTTGAGTTTTTAATAATAATAATTAAATCAAATTGTCATTTCAAACGGAATTCTGAACCTTACCGTGGCAGTCAACGTGTTAATTTCTATTCTTACTTGAAGAAATAACTTACGTTGGAAAGATGATGAGTGCTATGTTGTATTTTTCCTTCACTTAAATTTAAAAAACTCGGTGCACGATAGTTGTTGTTTTCAAAACTTAACCTAACTTTCGATTTATTCAAATTCAAACAGTGGCTGATAAAATCAAAACGTTGTCAAAAGTAAGGAAAGTATGTAATATGAGACGTTTTTATTATTGTACATTAAAGGGGTAATAATTTAATTGATTCAAATAGTTTTATACGATAGAACGATAGAACGCTGTGTATACATTTTACTTTAAAATGTTTAGTTTATTTGAACTAATAATTATTTCTTGGAAGTAATAAAAACTAAACTTTTTTTATTTTCGAAATGGAGATAGTGTGGGCTCCTAATAAAAGGCTGACTCATACTCGTATTAGAGGATCCAAAATGAAATTATTGTTATTATTCTGCTGAAAGTAACAAATATAAGAATTAAAACTGTTATAATACGAAAATCTTTTTTTTTCTTGATTTTTCTCGCACTTTGGTAAACAAATTGTGTGCCTTCATCCTCGCCGCAATCCTCGTGGCACCACATAAAACAAGCCCACTTTTCACCTCAAGTATCTTCGGAAAATTTTACCTAGCACTGTTCCTAAAGACTTTGGTTTTTCATTTTTGTTTTTATTTTTGTTTCTTCCAAGTTTTTCTTATATAGAGTAAATGTTAGTAAACTAGGTTTGACTTTCCTTTTATTAGAATTTCCACCATAATTTGAAGAGGTTGATGGTATTGGACAAGCCTCTTTTGGAGAGACGACCCAATCACATTTATCAGACTTGATCTTGGTAGAATATGATAATGTAATCTGTAAAGGCAAGTTTTGTTCTTCTTCCAAAAAGTCGGTGTCCTCAATACATTTTAATTGCAAGGAGAGAGACCTGTCTGTCTTTAGGAATTGATCCAAGCTTCCATGGTTGCAGCCCCATTATAAGCTTTCCCAAATAGTGAGCAAATGTTGTTGTGTGTGTTTCAGGGGTTGCTTTTTAAAATAAGTCTCTATGTCTTGAGGTTTTTGATAGTAGCAAGTAGCTGCATCTTATGAGTAGCATAAGGCGTTAAGCACACAATTGAAACATAATTCTCTCTGGCCATGTCTATGATAGCTGATTTTTTCAATGAATGAAAGAGAGAAGAGAAAAATGCTTTTTTGTCAAAAAATTGTTACAATTTGTAGACAAAAGCTTATAAAAACTAAAAAACAAACATAAAAATAACCTGTTGCATGATCTTTAACTGAATTTACCATCGCCGAAGATAAAAAAAGTGAACAGTCACTAACTTTCCTACGAACAAACACCATTCCAAACAAATATTTGCTCAATTATTTCTAAAAAAGATATAAATCTTCGGAGGTAATCTAGGAATTTAATTTGAAAAAAAAATATTTTTGATTTGTCTACCTGATTCTAAATTCACAAAAGAGAACGCACCCCTCCTCATCTGTTATTCGTGAGGTAGAAATCAAAAGAGCGAGTGCCTTCATTAATAGCCCCATCAACATTCACAAAGATTTAAAGATATAGAGAGCGGAACGAAAAAGTGGAAATCAGTGTCAGCAGACCATGAACCAATTGAATTTATTGCTTTCACATATGCTTTTAAAAGCTTTCCGTTAAACAAATCCAATCAGAAATTCCATAAGAATGCGTGATTGTGGGAGGACGATATTTATCATAACGAACCATATTTTTGCATGCCATGAAAATATTTTACCAAAGTAATCATCTTATAACGGTTATTAAACTAGAAAGTCGTTAAAATATAATAAGATTAATTGTAGGCCTCGATAAATCAAAAACGAGTAATTAGACTCGATTAACAAACACGTACCACTAGAAAAAATATAACAAACCCTGTATCTATAACATTCATTCTTGCAAAAACATGGGATATTTCATTTGGAATATCTCCTTTGGATTCAAAGTTTTCACATGCAAGAGTTCCGACGTGGTTATGAATGAATAGTCATCAGAAAGTATAAAGTTCGAACTAAATTCTGGATATTGTTGGAGTTCAATATCACCAAGTCCTTCGATACTATTCCGCAGTATGTGGGTCTTGTTATAATCCGCTTTCAGTTACTAAACCTGGATATTTCTCCTCAACTGTCTACTATATACTTCGGTATTGATGGCTCTATAATCTTGAATGATTTCGAAGTACAATAAATCTTCATAATACCACCAGACACAGGCAAACTTACCATTCGATTCGACCTCTATTTGCAAGGGGTTCTAGTAATTATCTTTTATCTTACCGCTGATTTTCCGCGTCTAATAAAACCTCTATTCGACATTTCGTTTAAATAGATTTCACCTAATGAATTCAAATAGCGATTTATGGGATCTTTGGGTCCAAGGAAGTCCAATAATTCCAGATCGTCGAATTAGAGGATTATGTAGGCCATCATTCTAATACATTGTTATTAATGATTTATTGAGATCTTGCCTTGCAGACTACGCCCTTACATTAGAGATTCTTTGATTCTTGAAGTTTGTGGCAAGAAATATTATGAAAACATAACCGTCATCAGTTTATATCCACATCTTCTATATTAAAAAAATTTGATGATTTCCATTCCGAGTCTATCCTCAATATCTCAGATTCTATTCAAGATAGAGACTTCGTTTTGGTTTAAGAACAATCGCTGAAACACCTTCTTTCTTTTGAGTTTTTGAACACTTGAATCGGTTGAGTTGGAGAGGAGCTAGGCGCGGACATTCAATGTGGAGTTATGGATTTTTGTAGGTTTTTGGCAATTTTTCTACATTCAAAGATCTATATCTCAGGTTCTAATATAGCTACAGAGTTCGTTTTAACATCTAATTTCACTGTCAGTCAAGTTCTCTTCATTGGCAAAAGTAGACCAATTTCTGTCAGAAACCAGCAAGTTTTCAGCAGTGAGGAAGAAGTTAATTTCTCTTTGGCATATTTTCATATGTGTACTCCACCGATAGCAGTGAAATATAATCTCTGGAACATCCATGTCCAGAGAGTGCCTGTGTAAAGTAGAAATTCATTTCCGCCGCGTTTCCTCTGAACAACTCAGGTAAGTTTGATTGAGTGTTCTCGTTGAATTATTTGTGTTTTCCCAACCCAGTTGCCATCCAAGCATAAGGGTATTTCGTGTCGTAGTTTTGTCTGTTCCTAATTGCTTTTTATTCAAAAAAACTTTCTTTATTTTATTGTCCTTCTTCACCACACCACTATTTCCGTATTTTCTCTACTTGTGGCACACTAACAAATATTTTATTTGGTGTAGTTATTGTCGTATTTGTACATTTTGGTAAAATAAAATATTTATTTCGAATATTTTAAGCAAACATTTCAAAAAATTGGTATAACAGCAACGGCTAAATAATAATAAATTCGACGTGAAACTGAATCTTTAATCAGGCGATAGGCGCTGATGACGTAGCTTACCGGCCGAGCCGCTACAAGAAATACGAGTTAAGCAACGTAAATCCCGCAAACCATGAGCTGTTTACTGGTCATTGTATACTTAAAGATGACAGTGAAACAAATTGTCTCTGAGTGTCCAAGCTACGTCATCGGCTTGGAGTAAAATCGAACTTTCATTTGAATTTAAATTCAGCATGTGAAGCATGATCCCTTAAAGTTCGAAAACTCAACTTTAAGAATGTAAAAGGGAGTTTTATATGTTATTCAAATGGAAAACTAAAATATAAATAGCGATCACTTAAGAGTTGAGCCGCAGGGCTCATCTTTGGTGAAGATTTTTTTTATATCAAATAGAAACATTTGAGACGAGAAAAGTTGAATTTTTTTCAGAAGACATCACCTAATTCAAAAGATTGTGAGTTGTCCATTAGTAATTCTGAAATTAATTTATTTGTCCCAAACCTTCTAAAAAAAATGAAAACACCGTTTCTTTGTTATTCAATGTGTAATATTGAATGGCATGTTATTCGTTACACGTCCTATTGAAGCCGTAGAAAAAATATAGTATATAACTGGCATGGAATGGTAATTTCCCAATCGTATGATTTGCAATTTCATACTCGTGGGAAACGTCTCTGTAGATCAATACAATTTTTTTTATTTCGGAATAATATTTATACAAACTCAAGTTATGAATTGAACCTGACCTAAATTTGATACGTATAGTCAACTAATAGTTTAGGAAACTTATTATTACCGCAATAAAATTGTTTACAAAGTGAACTAGTCATATCTTAATATACCTAATTGGGTACCTTCATGAAAATACAGCGGTAAATAAAAATTTCATTTAATGAATTGGTTTGTTTACCCAGCAGTCTTTTAATATCATCTAATATTTGTCAAACTTGACTCGTAAATATTCGAAGACGCGGTTATTTGAAGTTTTTCTAATAGTTCATTAGTTTCTATTCAGAAAAGTGTTGTAGATCAAGAAAACTGTGATTTCATCTTTATTTTATTTTCATTGTATGAAAGAAAATTTATTAGATTAGATTAGATTCTCTAAGCAATTTTTGAATTATTAAATTTCCTTCCAAAACAATTTACTGTTTTCGGTATTTAAAACAATATATAGTATAGAAGTTTATCGTCTCATAAAGTAAATGAAAACGATATTTTAGAAGATGCATTTGAAGCTATAGGCTCCTTTTTGGAAACAATACTTCTAAATACCTAGTAGTTTTTTTTGAAATGTTACTTGAGTTGAATAATTTTTTATTTATGGAATATCTAAGGGGGGTCAATACAAGCTTAAACCCAAGTTTGTGAGGTTGTCGCCATTGGAAAAACGTATGAAAACACGTTTTTCGCGATATCTCCGAACCTATTAATCTTGTAAAAAATTTTTGATGGCATATTTTGTAGCAAATCGCCTTGTCCACAATTATTTTTATGTGACTTTTTGTCATAAATCCAAAATTTAAAAAGTTATGATCAAGAAAGTGAAAAAATTTCCTTATTTTGCGTAGTAACTTTTTTCTATCGATTTTTTTTACAAAAAAATATATCAATAAATATCAATTTTGTAGAGGATCTCTTCACGAAGATTTTCTTCTGTATTTTTTTTAAATTTTCTTCCTAGTCCAGACTGTGACTAAGAATCTAATTCAACGTCGAATGTTAAGGTTTGGGGAATGGCAAAAGTTAAAGTTGGAGGCAATTCTTCTTCAAAATCATTTTCTTCTAGTAATTTTGTTATTTTCGTAATGTTGGTACAGGTTTCTTCAGAACAATGCAGAAGTCTGTTTTGCTACAACCACACATGCTTCCATAATTTCCTTTACATCTGCAGAAAATCAATTTCATAAGATCGGGGGTGCTGGAGGCTTCAAAATTTGGTTTGGAATCCAAATATTTCAATACTTTTTCCAACCCCAAACCCCAAGGATTATAGTATTTTCTGTATCAATTTTTTGATACTGTCTTGAAGAATCGTTTGTATCTCATAGCGTCTAAAGAATTGTCTTTGGTGCTACTGTATAAAGCACATATGGGCAACCACCGGCCCGCGGGCCGGATCCGGCTCCGTGTAAGATATGATCCGGCCCGCGAGACAATTTGGAAACCCAATTAAAAAAATATTACACTAAACTAAGTACTTATACTTAGTACTAGTACATATACTTATACTGGTACATATCTTTAAAAGAAAACACTTGTTTGTGGTTTTTATCTTATCCGGCACCGGATATGATATGAATAGACTATAAGAATGTGGAGTCATCAATAGACTAATGAATCCCATAGCCTACACAAGTTTCCTTGTGTTTCCTTAGTTTACTCACGGGAGTGACGGTGAGGCGGCAAACATCAAAACCTTCGATGTTTGCTGCTTCACTCTTTGATAATCACCGCCACTCGGCTTGCTCGATCAAATTCTTTGAAGTTTACCGCCTCACGGGCTACACATCAAAAGATTTTATTTATTGCTTCTCGATTATTCTAAACTAGTTTATTCCAGATTATTCCTTCATTTTGTCTATATAAGCGGGTAGATGGCCCGAAAGTTATTTCAGTTCTATTTGAGCTACCGAGGTGAAAACTCAGACAAGCGATATCCTAGCGAACGGCTAGAGCCGTCAACTTGCTTTGTGAATTTGTGTGCATCTTGAGTGGTTACTAACTATAGTTTGTTATTAAGTTTATTGAACGAAAAGTAAAAAAAAATGATGTCTGGTGGAAAGAAACGAAAAGTAGATACAGAGGGTCGCCAGTTTCAAGAAAAATGGACTGAAGAATTCTTTTTTATCTTGCACAATGGTAAGCCTATTTGTTTGCTTTGTAATGAATCCATTTCAGTAATGAAAGAATTCAATATAAAGAAGCATTACTCAACTAAGCATGCTACACAGCACTCACTGACAGGACAATTAAGAACAGACAAAATCCAGAAGCTTAGAGCAAATATTGAAAAACAGCAACAAATGCTCAAAATTGGTTGGCAAAGGCATTAAAACCATTTGCCGAAGGAGAGTTTATCAAGGAGTGTATGTTAGAAGTTTGCGGTGTTTTGTGTCCTGAAAAGAAAAATGAATTTGAAAAAATTAGTTTGTCAAGACGAACTGTTGTTCGACGTATAGAAATGATGGCTAATGATATAAAAACAACATTGACTGACTGACCGTATGGCTGGTTTTGAATCATTTTCCATAGCATTAGACGAGAGCACCGATTTGTCTGACACAGCTCAACTGGCTATATTTATTCGAGGTATTGGTAAGGAGGAATTGCTAGCTTTACAGCCGCTAAAAGCAACCACTACAGGAGAGGATATTTTTAATGAAGTTCAAAAGGTATTCACAAGTTTTGGCCTGCCATGGTCAAAATTAATTGGAGTATGCACTGATGGTGCACCTTCTATGGTCGGCTTACGAAAAGGTTTCATCGGATTTTGAATGAAAAAGCAACAGAATTAAATGTGCAAAAAGATGATTTGATAGTCCTTCATTGCATTATCCACCAACAGAACTTGTGTTCTAAGTCCATTCGACTCCACAATGTTATGAATGTGGTAGTAAAAACCATCAATTTTATTCGATCCCTAGGGCTTAACCATCGTCAGTTCAAGACGTTTTTGGATGAAATATCAGCTGAATATAACGACGTAACATATTATTGTCAAGTCAGATGGATGAGCAAAGGAAAAATGTTGAAACGGTTTTACGAGCTTAGAAATGAGATAGCAGATTTTATGAAAATAAAAGATAAGCCACTATCTGAATTGAGTGACCCAAAATGGATATGTGATTTAGCATTTCTGGTCGATCTTACAGGCTATTTGAATGATTTAAATTTGAAACTTCAAAAACAAGGACAGTTAGTAAATGATTTGTACAGCCATTTGAAAGCGTTTCAGATCAAACTACGCTTTTGGGGAGTCACAGATGCAGTCTGGTAACAGTTACCATTTCAACACGCTCTCTGCGTATGAAAATATTGCTTATGCTCAATATGCTGAAGAACTCAAGTTACTGTCGGAACAATTTTCGAACGGATTTAGCGACTTCAAAAACATGGAAGAATGTTTCAATTTATTTGCTACTCCTACAAAATGTAATGTACAAAATGCTCCAATACACTTACAAATGGAGTTAATCGAGATTCAAGAAAACTCACTCCTAAAATCCAAATTTGAAGACGTAGAGTTGTGCGATTTCTACAAAAAATACCTAGAAGAAGACAATTTTCCGCAGCTTAGAAAATTCGCAAGAAGATTGATTTCTGCGTTTGGCAGTACTTATAAATGCGAACAGTTCTTTTCATTGATGAAAGTTAATAAATCAACACATCGTACAAGACTGACTGACGATAATTTTGAAAATTCTTTACGTCTTTGTATCAGTGGAATTCATCCAAATATCGATGGATTAGTTTCCCAAATTCAAGCTCAAGTGTCTCATTGATTTCAGTGTATTTAACTTTTGTAGTTTGTAACAATTGCAAATGTAACTATTTAATTATAATGTTGTACCATTTTTTAAAATTTCATTTTGTTATTTTAATAAATACAATAATCACATTGTCAATATACACATACATGTCAATAATAAATACATAATATTTCATGTCTAATATCTATCGCAAAAAAATATTATCACTACTTTAAAATGCACTAAGTACTTTTAAACGCGGCCCGCGAACGTTTTGCACGCTAAAGTTTGGCCCTCAGCATGTCAAAGGTTGCCCATACCTGGTATAAAGCAACGAAAAAACGTTCGCCAACTAGACTGAGCAAAGGTGAATCTATTTTCTTATTTAGGAATAGCCCCAGCTGGGATGTTTTTCCAGAATTTCTTTGAATTTTAGTTTGCCCATATTATAGGCTGCTGATGTAGCACAACTAAATGAATAAAATGAGGAAGAAGAAAAAGCTGAACCTTCGAAGATAAAAATAATAATAATAGTTGTAGAAGGCAGATATTCATTTATCCTCAAACGGTAACTCGGATATTTTCTACGTGTTTAACATTCTTGAAAATGTACACCCCCTCAAATTGGGGCTGAAAAAATATGGAAATATTTGGATGCCAATCCAAACTTCGAAGCCTCCAACACCCCTCAATCTTTGAAATGAATTTTCTGCACAGGTAAAGGAAATTGTAAAAGCATGTGCGGTTGCAGGAAAGCGGGCCTCCATTACTGTGGAGAAACTTGTATCAACATTATGGAAATGACAAAATTAATAACAACGTTTTAAATGAATGAAATTTAAAAAAGTATGGAGGAAAATCTTCGTGAAGAGACCCTCTACAAAATTGATCTAACATAATTTTTTGTAAAAATCGATAGAAAAAAAGTTTCTACACAAAATAAGGGAATTTTTTCACTTTTTTGCTCATAACTTTTTAAATTTTCGATTTATGACAAAAAGTTACATAAACATAATTGTGGAAAAAGCGATTTGCTACAAAATATGTCATCAAAAATGTTTTATAAGATTGATAGGTTCCGCGAAAAACGTGTTTTCATATCTTTTTCCAAGGGCAGCAACCTCACAAACTTGAGGTTAAACTTGTATTGACCCCCCCTTAGATGTTCCATAAATAAAAAAATATTGAGCCCAAGTAACATTTCAAAAAAAACTACTAGGTATTTAGAAGTATTGTTTCCAAAAAGGAGCCTATAGCTTTAAATACATCTTTTAAAATATCATTTTCATTTACTTTATGAGATAATAAACTTCTATACTAGATATTGTTTTAAATACCGAAAACAGTAAATTGTTTTGGAAGGAAATTTGATCATTCAAAATTCAAATTCAATTTTTTCGTTGCTTTATACAGTAGCACCAAAGACAGTTCTCTAGACGCTATGAGATACAAACGATTCTTCAAGACAATATCAAAAAATTCATTCAGAAAATACTAAGTCCCTATAAGATTGGGGTTGGAAAAAGTATTGAAATATTTGGATGCCAATCCAAAATTTTAAGTCTCCAGCACCCCCGATGTTATGAAATTAATTTTTTGCAGATGTAAAGGAAATTATGGAAGCATGTGTGGTTGCAGCAAAACAGGCTTCTGCATTGTTCTGAAGAAACCTGTACCAACATTATGGAAATAACAAAATTAATAGAAGAAAATGATTTTGAGGAAGAAATGCCTCCAACTTTAACTTCTACCATTCCCCAAACCTTAACATTCGACGTTGAATTAGATTCTTAGTCACAGTCTGGACTCTACCTCATAGGTGACGGGAAAAGAATGAGCAATAAATAGGAAGAAAATTTTAAAAAAATACAGAAGAAAATCTTCGTGAAGAGATCCTCTACAAAATGGTTCCGACATAATTTTTTGTAAAAATCAGTATTGTTTCCAAAAAGGAGCCTATAGCTTTAAATGCATCTTCTAAAATATCGTTTTCATTTTCTTTATGAGACAATAAACTTCTATACAAGATATTGTTATAAATACTGAAAACAGTAAATTATTTTGAAAGGAAATTTAATAATTCAAAAATTGCTTAGAGAATCTAATCTAATCTAATAATTTTCTTTCATACAATGAATATAAAACAACGACGAAATCACAGTTTTCTTGATCTACAACACTTTTCTGAATAGAAACTAATGAACTATTAGAAAAACTTCAAATAACCGCGTCTTCCAAGTATGCCGTGGGAAAAGAGCAGCAACCTCAAAAACTCGGGATTAGGCTTGTATTGACCCCCTTACATCTTCCATGAATAAAATTGCGTCCTCTAAAAATGCTGTTAATGGTGATTGTTATCCTTCGATGGGAATTGTCAAAAATTACTTGAAGCAATTTCAAAGTGGTCGCACTTCGGTTTTCAATGAACCAATCCAGATGCTATGAAAAAACGGCTATCACAGAGGGCAACTTAACAAAAATTCAAAACAAAACAAAGACTTTTACTATACAGGGTAATTGATTAGTATGATAAAATTCAGAGCCTCCTTTATCCTTTGAATTATCATATTGAAAATTTGAGGGATTATATCCATCATCAGTCTTCCAATTTTAAAATTATTTACAATCTTACAGGATGTTCCAGACAGCTGTGCCATAACAAAGTTACATTATTTTAAATGAAACACCCTATATTTTATTGCAGATTTGTAATTAACTTGAGTTTACATTACAATAATATAGAGTTAGATGTATTCTGGGGTATTTAAAGAAGAAACAAAGGTCCCGGAGAGCATAAAAAAAGTTATGGCTACCATAGAAACTACGGGGGTACCACAGTTATTTATTCACGTTCTTTCTTTCTATGAAAGAAGAACTCATGGATCGTAATTGTATATAATAAGCAATAAAACTCTTCTACAATATAACCACCTGCGTTTGAATTTTTCACGACGTTTTAATCAAATTTGTCCTTTGATAAAACTTCAAACCAAACTTCTCCTGCATATCAATTCATATGTAAAATTTATTCAAGGCAATAAATTCATTGAAACGGTTTGAAATCAAGGTCAATCGAGCAATACATCAAAGTTTGAACTGTAAACGATAATTTTAAAACAACTTTAATAAAACAATTTTATTAGAAATATAAAATTACATTCTAAGGATCACATAAACTTGTTTACAGAAAGGATTCCACCCATCAACACTCCAACAAATTGTTATTTCCATCGTGAACAGTAACAGGAAAATCAATCGAAGACGATAATCGACTGGAAGTTGGACCTTTAAAGGTAGGCACAATCAATCAAAGTCGCAATAAATCAAAAGAAACGTGGAAGTGATGCTCATAAATTGAACTGCTCATAGTTTTTTTCCATACATCATTGACACGCGTTTATAGAGAGCAAATCAGTGAGGTCCTTATTAAAATTATGAAAGGGTTGCAGAGCAACATCAATAAAAAGAAAATATGGTAAAGAAGAAATCTTGAAGGAATATTGGGAAAATGTTTATTCAATTGTATAATGACGATACTAAAAAATGGTCTGAATAAATAGTAATCTAAGAGTGCAAGGTCAGGACTAAATGTTGTTTGTCGTTGGAGCTCTTCAATATTATTCCGCGTAGTTTCACAGTATTTGATTTAGCATTGTCTTGTAAGAAAACCCGCTTTCGCTTAAATAAACCTGGATAAATTTGATCCATTCGCATCAGCTGCCAACTATATACCCTGGCATTTATAGCTCTACTATCTGGAATGATTCCGATGTAGACTGAACCTCCACAAGACTTTCTTTTCCTGATAATTCTGGAAAAGTTTAACCCGCAACTTTAAAATTACTCTTAGAAAAATCAGCAATGCCCATTAAAGACTTGATGCAATGATCAAAGTGTGACGAAAGATAAGGCAAGAAATTTTCTGTCTTGTAAGGTAAGGCAAGACAGAAAATATCTTGCCTTACTTTACCTTATTTATCAGAAAAGGTAATGAAGCCACCTACGGTTTGATCTATCAACTAGTTTTTTTTTACTATAAAACTATAATGCGTTTTGATGAAGGTAAGTTGAAGCTTTTACGAAAAGTTCAGCATTAAAGCTTCCAACCAAGTTCTCCACCGAATAAACTCTGGTTCGGGAGCTAAACGTACATTTGGTAATCTTTCCTTGTAGAAATGAATCCGTAGAGGACTTCCACAATAATATTATTATTTTAACTTGCTCTAATAGCGTGTTTTTCTCTTTAATTTTCATGAAATTGTTTTTTTAAGTAACGAATTTACTACAATTAAAGAAATGTGGGAACATCGAAAACTTTTATCAGTGTATCTATTATAAACTGGAAAACAAATTACAAGTATATGAGTAATGTTGCTTGAATGAGTCTCCACTTCATCTAATGTTCATCAAACATTTTTATTATGGTCGTTATCCTTGTAATTAACCTAATGTAACAGAGTCACAGTTCGTGTCTGCAAATTTTAACAACAGGATCATCATTACAGCAAATTAACACGTACCGGGACACAATTTTCTGAGGTGGATGATAAGGATTAGGGATTATAATTTGCTCATCTTGACTGACGATTATTTTGGTTGCTATATGGAAACTCGCTGTTAATCTAGCTAATTTATTTAAAGAAAGAAGGTGAACGATCTTGATGGATATGTTTATTGAAATACGAGGAAATATAACCAGGAATACTTGTCTTGACCTAGAGATGGTGGCAGTTGCTTGAAACATACCACTGTATAAGAAATAATACAATCTATACATCACATGTTTCAAGTTTGAAGACTCCACGTTATAAGAATTTGCGCGGTACATCACATATCAACTGGAAATTTGGACATGAGAAAGCTGTGCGCAAATGGGTGCTGACTTTGCTCCCAATGGAACAAAAACAGGGTCCAGAAGATGTTTCCATCGAGTGTTCCAATCGAAAGAATGGACTGAAAAGAGACCACCGACTCCAAAGAAGTTCCATCTCCAGGCAAGGTCGTGACGTCGGTTTTTTAGGATCCGCGTTGGATATTTTCCATTGACTGTCTTAATAAAGGAAAAACGGCGAGTATTTTGTGAACTTATTACATTGTGGCAGAAATACGAGAAGTAATTAATAAAGAAATAGTAAAAAGAGTGCGGTACATCGCATATCAACTGAAAATTTGGACTTGAGAAAGCTGTGCGCAAATGGGTGCCGAGTTTGCTCAAAATGAAACAAAAACAGCGTGCAGAAGATGTTTCCATCGAGTGTTCCAATCGAAAGAATGGACTGATAAGGGAGAACCGGCTCCAAAGACGTTCTATCTCCAGGCAAGGTCATGACATCGATTTTTTAGGATGCGCGTGGGATAATTTTCATTCACTATCTAAACGAAAAAGGGCGAGTATTTTGTGAACTCATTACATTGTGGCAGAAATGCAAGAAGCAATTAATAAAGAAAGAATAGAAACAGTAGATGAAAAAGTAGAAGATACAGTAGATGAAGAACAAACTTCTAAAAGACAAGCTATTCCTCCAAAACAGAAAGTTGCTGAAAGAGAAGTTACCTCGAGAAATAGATTTTACCCCTGCAAACTTGATGTCTGTTTCAAATGCTTTAACTATTATTATTGAAAAAAAAAACGTTCAAAAAGTGGACAAGCTGCTGTTATAACTAGCACTCCATAGAACAAGGAATTAGAGGTCAGTATAGAAAAAGGAATTTACCCCAAACTTCGGGCGTCAAAAGAAAAATTAATTCTATTTGCAACTATCGCATTTCTGTATAATTTGTTTTATATTCTTCCTATATGATAATGTTACAGAACTACTACAATTTATATATATATATATATATATATATATATATATATATATATATATATATATATATATATATATATATATATATTGTGATGACTTCATCAGTCATATAACAGCATTGAAATTCCCTTTAGTAGGATAATTACCCTTGTGACATATCCTCTATTCCGGTATCTAGCAATTTTCAGTCGACAATACTCGAGACGCGATTTTCGAATCCGATTCCACATTAAGATAATCCACACCAACGTTAGTTAATGTTCCCTTCTCCTTTCGCCGGATAAGTTTCCACCGCATCGCTTTATGTACTTTCAGGTGGAACGTATAATAGAGGTGGATGGCTTTCAATTAACCTCTTTTCTCCTTTATCCAGGATCGAACTACTCAACGTTTCAGATTTTACCAGTAAATAAAGTCTTCATGTTGGAAATGCAGCTATTTTCGCGGAAATGCACACAATACACAAATTTTGCCGGGTCAGCCAAGCGATGAAAATCCAACGAAAAGCATAACCTTTGCTAAAGAGCCCGTACGATGTAAGCTGGTAGTTCAGGACAAAACAAATCTCACAATTTAAATACCTGGGTATGGACCTGTCGAGTTATCACGACCCAGTGAAGGACCTAAGAAGCCAGATCAATAAATCGACTGCCATATCGGGCTGCTTAAGGCAGATAATATGGGCGGATGAATACATGCTAAACGATAGCAAGGTTAGGTTCTATAAGACTTGTATCAGGTCAATCATGACATATGGAATATAAACCAGAGAGGACACCAACAAAACGAAAAGTATGCTACGGCTAGCCGAAATGGAAACGCTCAGGACTATAGTGGGAAAAAACAATAGGGAAAAGAGAAACCGGACGACCATCTAAGGGATGGATGGACAGTTGGCAGTCCACTAACAGATCATGAGATCTTCAAAATGAATAAGAGGAAGAAAGAAATTTATACAGTTACAACTGACATTGTGTTTGCAGAATTACTTTTCCATATTTATGGTCACAACTGATACTGATAGTTCCATTCGTAGCTATACCTTCTTGCGATTCCCAATCGAACATAATTTTTCTATGTATTTGTATGTTATCTTCTTACTAATAGATTCGGCTAAAATATTGATTATCTCATTTAGAGGTTGCTTTAGTAAGCCGACGGCAATATGAGGCTTTTGGCCTGAAAAGATTATTCCGCCAGTAAACCATTCCGTTTAAAGCTTTTTTGTCTATATGCGACTGGTCTAAAGCGTGCTAATGTCTTCCATGTAATGTTTTTCTTCTATATCTGTTATATATCAATTTCAGGATTCCAAAAAAAAAACGTTAAAACAGACGTGACAAAGGTGTTAATTACCTGGGCTGAATTTTCTGCATTTAATTTGGACTTCATAAGTGATTATTCTCTTTTCGTATATTAATCCTGGATTCTAGCTTTCGCCTCTTCGTATTCCAATAAACTAACCTGCTGAAATACCAGGTATTTATATGTTTCACCGTTTTCCATTACCTGTACGATATCTCCGTTGCGTATTTGCACATTAGACAGTCCAAACTCCAAATGTCCATCAGTAAAGAATCGATGTGTTGAATAGAGAATCCCGCTCATTTGCTGCGTATAGGTTGATGTCATCGAAACAGAGAAGATAGGAAAGGTACCTATAGCTGGTCGCAATAGAAAATAGAATCTTCATGAGAGTAACAACATTCAAATAACTTGGGAATCTGATTGAAGACAATGCAAACCGCTCAACACCCATCAAGGAGCGAGTACAAGCTGAATTCAGGACCCAAGATGATCATCTAAGTCTACCGAAGAACGAACTTGGCCAAAATGCCAATCTACAAAACTACCTTGTAATGTTTTTCTTCTATATCTGTTTTCATCCATTTCAGAATTCCAAAAAACAATAGGTGTTAATTACCTGGGCTGAATTTTCTGCATTTAATTTGGACTTCATAAATGATTATTCTCTTTTCGTATATTAATCTTGGATTCTAGCTTTCGTCTCTTGGTATTCCAATCACCTAACCTGAAGCTGAAATACCAGGTATTTGTAGGTTTGTAGGTATTTGTAGATTAGGTAATTATAGATTAGCTAGGATACAACATAATAAAGATTCAGTTGTATCGTAGTTAAGTAAGAAACTTTAGTTAATCTTATTGATGGTGAAACTACTCAAGTGACATTCAAGATCAAACTCTAGTTTATTCTTTTTTTCTTTAGAGTTCAAACGTCCAACACTGTAGACCTTGCAATAGAAAACAGAATCTTTATAAGAGTAACAACATTCAAGTACAATAGAAATCTGATTTAAGACAATGTAAACTGCTCAACACCCATCAAGGAGCGTGTACAAGCTGGATTCAGGACCTACGTTGGTCATCTAAAATTAAGAAGATTCGAGTGAAAATCATCTAGAAAATATGATAATATATGGAGGCGTGGAAAACCAATGGTTTGGACATATTTAACAAATGTTAGTTCTGAATGTTAAACTGTATAATGGAGAGGAGGGAGACCAAAAATGAGATGATTGGAGGACGGGCTTGAGGTCAAGGAACAGGATGATATGGGAGATCCACTGTTGAAGATGCCAACGCCCACACAGGGCTGTAATACCGCGAGATCAATCAAAATAAGTCTGAAAATCAAACGCTTCCCCTATATCCATTTTTCAACTATTTTCTTTTCTAATCGATAATCTCATTGTGAAGATATTTATATATTTTTATCAGTTAATCTTGTGAATATCTGCTTCATTTAATCCTTTTCATTTGCTAAATTGCTAGAAGCCGAAAATTTGGACATAGATTGTTTTCAAATTGCTCCAGAAAGCATATACATAAATCCTCTTATAAAAAGATTTCACACTAACCAAAAATTGCTTCTACGTACTGTAGTACTTCAAAAGATCCCACTGGATAATCTGCCCAGAGACCAGAAGAAGATGCTTCCTGTGTAAGGAAGAAACCACTAAAAAGTGCGTGTGTCCAAGGGGTTGTTAATGACCCAAAGATTTTTCAATAAAAAAAAACATTGACTGTAATCATTTTAAAACATTTCCATAGTTCTAGGCATTCAATTAATGCCAAATTATGAATTATTCTATTTTTTTGTAACATTAGTATGATTTTAACATAAATTGAATCCTACCCTGTGTTGCATCCCTAAACGCAGATCTCAAAAGCAGACGAGTAACTTACACTGTTATAATCTATTATGTACTTACCTAGTTCTCATTCGTAGTTAAAGTATCTACTTCGTAAAGTGCGCCATCTTGAAGGTTAATTAAACATAAATATAATAGGCGGTTTTGTCTTTGGTTGAGAATGTAGCTTTTGGAGGTAAATTTCACATTTACAATTTAATGTTTATGCTAGTGAAAGTAATACTCTACCGTATGCAAATACCAAACATATTTCTAACAACAAGTTTAAAAATACCCACTAATATCAGTTCTAATAGTTTTTTTTTCATTTATTTAAATACTTTTCACTACACTAACTTATAATATAATTCACTTATCACTATCACTTAACTAACTTAAATAATTTATTTAAATTCTTCGATTACTTTCTATTTCGGTCTATTCACACAACTCTTTGTATATATTTGCCAAATGAATTCTCAAAAGTTCTAGAAAGTAAAGAAACAAAACAAATAAATAAATAGATTTTCCTAAAAATTATTCAAAAGAAACATTGTAAATAAACCGACTGCTATAATAAAAAGTTATATAAAAAAATAAACATCAAAGGCCGAATTTTAGAGTTCCACTAAATCCAGACAGGGCCGGCTCCAAGGCGGAGACGCGTTCGTAATAATAAAGTAGTTTTTAGTTAGGTGATTAATTTATATAGGTTATTCTTCTTTCCCATGTAACTTGGCCATTACTTATATGTTTAAGCCGTTATCTAACATTCTGGAGACTTCTTAAATATTCCATTTCTGTTATTTGAACAATCTTCAGAGGTGATTGAGAATCGTATTGACTATAAAAGTAACTCGCGATGAGAGGGAAAAAAGATGTTGACAGATATGATTTTAAGAAATCAGAAATCTCAGTAAATAAGGATCGCATGAATAACGCATTGGAAGACCGCCAGTTTCGTATGTGATCAAAAAAGAGTTGCTCAAATGGTCAGTTAACATATTGACCGCATTCCTGAAGCCAACGTTAGATTTTCGAAAATTGAATACTCGCTTGGCATCCGGATGTTGACTGATGTACAAATGGAGCAATGTTTTGATTGTACTGTACTGACCAACACCAACACTCATAATTACACTGTCTGACTCGAGTTTCGATAACCAAGTTGTCGTCTTCAGAGAATGAAGATGAACATTTTAGTTTTTCCAAAAATGTGAGAAGGTAGGCAACTAGGAGAAGTTGTTGGACTCTATCGTCATAGGAGATGACGGAGACTGTGTTTTTGTATCGGAAGAGAGTACACCGAATCGGTTTCGTGGATCCTGCAATCCAGAATCACCGGAGAGAAAGACTGAGAGCCCTTGAAGACGTCCGTTTTTTTCACCGGACAACGGACCGCATTATAATTCATTAAAATCCCGTTGCCCGGTGAAAAAAACGGACGTCTACAAGCGCTCTGAAGGAGGTGCTGCTTCATGGCCACATCCCCAAATAGACAATTGATAACTACAAACACTGTTTTCTATTTGTAAAATATATGGGAACATTGAGTGGACAATTTCATATACAGGGTGTTCCGGGAGTGAATAGACGACGTGAGAATAATGTTGTATCTCATACGACCCCTCGTTTCTGAGTTACATTCGAACATTATGAATTTCCAATAGATGATCACCTTTGTCTATGTTAAAAAGGAGAAGTCGTATGAGAAAAAAAAACACCTTGTATTATTAAAACATTTAACAACACATTCGATTTGCTAAAATCGGTATACAATTACACAAAGTAAGCATTTATCTTTCGAAAACGCAATTATTATTGGAAATGCGCGACGCTCGGCGTCGTGGTGGCGACGGTAATAAACCTTGGAAAAGTAGTCTTTCGCTATTCATCAAATTCACCTCTAATAGCATCAATAAAAATGCCCGTCTCTTTCATACACTCAAATCTATAGTTTCCTATAACTTCCTGGGTTGGACATCGTGGTATTCTTGTACATATTAGGTAGTCTATAAATCGATACAAAAAAATTCCTACCAGTGGTGTCGGTAATTTTTTTTTAGTACAACAAACGATGTGTAGAATACATTACTATTAAAGGATTTTTCCCAAATATCGCCGTTTCCAACGGTTATATTTTTGTCTATTACAACATGTAAGGCGCCTAAAAACAAAATCCGCCAAGTCCTTTGAAAGAAATATTCGGATAACTGTCACAAACAGAATAAAAAAAGGATTTATTAATATTTTAGAAAAAAATCAATAAATTTAACTTTATAATAGTTTCATAAATATTTAAATTGAAATCAATATTTGGACTTGTCGGACTTTGATACTAAGATCGGGATTTGGCGGGATTTGAAACAAAAATAAGCAAAAATTTACTGTTTTGGAAAAAGTGAACAAAGCCTTTATTATTATACTAGATCACACTATATCTATATCAATTTCTTCATCAAAAATAATGTTTTGATCTTCTTGGTTTTCCAAACTTTTAGCGTCTCATGGTTTCTCCACCCAAAGTGCTTTGTTAGCAACACCCTTTATTTTTGCAGCTTCAAGGCTAAGCCCCATATTGATGAATTTTGAGTTTATAGACACATTAAACTTTGGTTTTGCGACAGATTTTGCTTGACAAGTTTCAGTTTTCTTCTTGTTTATTTTAGCATAATCCTTTATGATGGATTGAACTTGAAGTGCCACGGTTTTTTTGCACTTTTTCAGATTCATACTTCCAATCTTTAACATGGACAGTGACTTCAACATGATGAACGGTTCCATATTTTCCTAGAACTTCTTCATAAGTTTGTGTCCTTTTTCAAATCTCTCTCAATCAATTTAAACACCCTATGGAAAATAAAGCATAAAAGGTAAACAACTCGCAGAGAATCATGGGTAGTCACGTGACGAAACTAGGCGCTCCTATAGGACGATTTGGATATGGGCAACTAAATCTCAATTCTGACCTCAAAATACACTAGGATGTGGCGGAATTTGCTACAAAACAACAGTTGTAGTGAATTCAGCATGGAAACTCAAACTTAACTTTTAAAAAATATGGATTCATACCTTTTTGTTTCGGTACGGTCCGAAATTCCAAAGAAATTGGACAAAAAAATCATTTAATTCACACAAATTTTAGTATAATACGATTTTGGAAATAAATGATTGGAAATATAACTGAAAATAACTGAAACCAAGTTTATGATACAATCCTTAGATTTTTTGGCAATTTCAGAACAAAATTATTAACAAGGATTACAGGATTTCCAATAATTAATAAATATTTTAATTATGGAGTTACCACGGAAAAATTTGTAGTAAAACATACTGAAAATAAAAAAAGGCGCCAGGAAACATTTTATGAATTTGTAACAATAACGAAAATTTATAGTAGAACTATTTATAATTTATCTAAGGAAAACAGGGTTGCGGAATTGAGAGTACAAACTACCGGATTATACTTAAGCCATTGTGGTTAATTTCCAATAAGTTTTTAAACACAACTTGAACTTCTATAATTTTTGTTTTGTTTGAAATTAATTGATGCGGATGTGGTGAAAGGAATATAATAAAAATCAGTTTTATTTCGGGTAGTGCAATAACCTAAATACGTGTATGGGCTATCAAAAGATATTTATAAATCTTTTCTTGGGACTTGAATTAAAATAACAGACGACCGCTTCTCCTTGCTTATATTACCTACGTCAAACATGTTATCCACTTCATTTTGATTAATTTAACCTTGCGCTCGCTCTAAAATTTTTCAAGGTATGTTGACGTTTTTTATAAATTGTGCGTAAGGATCTTGACCTCTTTTAACATATTAAATTTTTTATTGGTACCTCATTTTGCTAAATTTGAGTACGTCTCGTACTTCTGCAAATAGAAATAACTAGTGTCCTGTGGCAGAATTTGTATTTCGAATTTCTCCCTGGTTTAGTCGCGATGTTGGAGTGGACGGATGAACACGCGCGTTTACAATAATCCAAGGGGGCTAAATATGGGGAATAGAGTGTTTGAGACACCAATTCAAACGTTAATTCGTTAATTTTGGCCATTGCAATAACGGGTTTGTTAGATGGTGCATGAAACAACACTTCTTAGCCAAATGCGGCCGTTTTAAATATGTTTTCTTCTTCTTTCTTTATTGTAAGTAAAGTGCTTGTTTTTCTTCGTATCCTCTGCCGTTTAATTATTAGAAAAGTTGTCGCTTCATCTCTTGCAGGGTTTTACAACACTTCGGCGCCCTAAGGGCGACTTGTCTCTAGCTATTTTCGCCTTCATTCGATATATCTAACGCAACCTCGTATCTCAAAAACTACTAATTTTCAGGAATGGCAAAAAAAGTTTTGTAATGAAATTGGAAGTTGTTTTAAACAATTTTTTTCATTAAAGTTTAAAGTTTAGTATTTAAAACATTTATTCATTATTTTTTCTTTTATTTCATGAGATACGTGTCTTTCATCCACTTTCCTTTTTCCATTGCCTATACAGAAAATACAGATTTTAAAAAATATCATTTTTATTTTTCATTATTCACGTATTTTAAAGTTTCATAAAAAGAGTGACAGTACTTAGATATTAATGGTTTGAGAGATAATCAAATCTATGTATTTCTGCTAAGTTAACGCGATTTCTTTGAAATATAAATCCTTCATTTCAGTATTGACAAAAATTTTCTTGTTCAACCGTTGTTGTAGATCCCAAAGGATAACTTAAACATTATCTTGTCTTGACTATATTTTAATCCTCTCAACTTTAATATTAACTAAATCACACTGCTGAGAGGAAACTTGTTTATGCGCCGTATTGTATTTTAAGATACGAAGTTGCGCATGACACAATTTTTTGTATTGAGATACGAGATTGTATTTTTTAAATAGAAAAAAAAATAGGATGAATATTCTTATTTATAACTTTACAGATCGATGCGACGATATTTACCGATTAATTTTCCGTCTAAATCGAGTAAAAATCTAGTTACGTGGTTGCGTTAAAAAACCATCAAATTGTGTTCGTTCCACTCTCTCTTTCGTCCCAATATCCTCCCTGTCAAAAAGTGTTTTTCCACCGATTCTGCTCACTATTTTCATTTCGGTGGTTTCTAATATTCTCTTTGTTTTCGATGTATCTGGTCTGGTTTCCGCTGTGTATGTTAATATAGACCGGATGACACTCTTGTAGATGCGGGATTTGGTCTCGATTCCGATATATTTGTTTCCGAAGATTGTAAGCTAAGGTTGGGCTGTTTTTGCCGCTTGGTTTCTTCGATATCACCATATCCTGATATTTCTCTGCCTAGATATTTAAATTCCATCTCTTGTTGTATAATTTCATCATCTACAACCAGTTGGCACCTGATAGGTGTCTATGAAGTGGTCATGCATTTCGTTTTTGCCGCAGATATCTTCATTTTTAAACTTTTTGCCGTTGTGTTGAATTTGAATAGTTATCTCTATGGATCATCTTCGTTTTCTGCAATCAGAACAGCATCATCGACGTAGCATAGGATCTTGACGTCTTTTAGATCACGAGTGCTTTTTATCCATAAAGATTTGGAACAATACAGGACTAAGAGAATCTCCTTGTCGAATACCATTGTTCACAAGGATTTCTTCGGTAGTTATGCCATTGATTTTGGCCTGTATTTTGTTTCTCTGGTAAATGTTTTCGATGTTATATGGGATTTGCCTCTTGTATAGAAGATTTACCATGTCATTCAGTTGTATTCGGCCAAACGCCTTTCCAGGTCTATAAAACACATGAACGTCGGTTCGATGAATTTTTCAGTTATTTGTCGCGTCTATACAAGATCCTCCTGATCGAAATCCTTGCTGTTCATCGCTCAATTTGATGAGTTGGACAGTAAAATTGTGGTATTTAGGCGCCATTCATCCGGAATTTTTTGATTTAATAGGCTTTACCCGCCGTATTTAAGAAATTCATTTGGAATGCCGTCTTAGCTTGGAGTTTTTCTATGCTTAAACTCATCAATGCTGTTTCTATATCTCTTTCTTCAATTTCAGCAACTTCGTTAGTTGTAATTTCTGGAGTGTCCGGTGTGTTTCTTGTAATATGAAACAAAATTTATGGTAGACATAAGTTTCTTTGGTTAAAAGAGTATTCATATAAATAATTTGTGCTTTTGTGCACTCCCATACAAACCAAAAGGAAAAACTAACCAGGAATATGTTACATAATCGTGATTAGAGCAATCCTGACAAGCTACATGTAAAGTAATCTTGATCAGGAACATCGGGTAATCCTGATAAGCATTTTATGAGGCAATCCTGATCTAGACCGTACAAGGTAAACCTGATCCAGGACTTCATTATTGATCTGCATTACATCCTCATCAGATCCTCGTCAGGTTATCCTGACCTATACCTCACAAGGTTACGGAATTACCTGATAAGGTCCTTATGGGGTCCTCACAAAAAATTCTAATCGGGAAGTAGCGAGCTCGATTTTTTTCTATTTAATTCCTGTCTAGCTGGTAGATATGTCGAAACGAAATAAATTTTGGGCTTTATTAGGACAAAATTAGTTTTTTTAAGTAAAGCTATCAATTGAATTGTTGTAGCTGAATCTATTAAACGTGTATAAAATTATTCTTTGTGATAAAATTAATTTATGATTCATCGAACTTCTTTTCTCAGTGAATGCTTAACTTGGAACGTCTATGCAGTCACCTCATTTGAAAGATAACACATCTATCAACCGGAATGACATTCAGGGACTGGCGGGTTATTCCGGAAGTAGTTACACCGCTCTCTCGATGCGTTTCCTTCTGACAGGTCTTCTCTTTACCTTCGAACTCTCCCAGAGTTGCGTTGATTGCTTCTTTGATGAAAGCAATGGGGAGTTCATCACGTTTCGGTTTCTATACACATAGAGGAGTTCTGAGGCGTCTACAACTTCCGATGTTATGAACGTTGTGCATTTCTCTATCAAATTTATTGTATAAACTATCGGCGGCGGTTTTAATAATTAGTGAAAATACGGTGGAGAGATCTAGGGATTTTTTTCTCAACAGTTTTCTACATATACCTTCATACAGTAAAACTACATACGTAAATCAACATGTGAAATCAACAATTTTATGTAAAGAGATGTGAAAATCTCGAACAACGTTCCGAATGTTCGACAATTCTGCAAAAGTTCGGATAATAAATCAATATCTGCATATGTGAAGTTGAGTTGTTATGAGATTATTCGCTAAACCTGTTACATTTATCATCTAGTTTCCCAATGTTTCAACTTCCTTTCAAATTTTATTTCTCTGGTCGGTTTGCGGACTTGTTAACCGCAGTGTCGATATCGGAATTATAGACGTTAATAAAAGGATCATAAATCAGTACGTTATCTGTTGATTGATTTTTTAGATATATATCTTTAGGTTAATTACATTGGATTTCAATCGAGGATCAGAAATAGAGTTTATTTAACAAATAGTGGCTTTCAAATTACTCTCCATTAACATAAATTTACTTTCGCATACGTTTGAACTATTCCGATTGAGGTACCTACAAAATATGTGATTTGAACGCGTTGTTGTGACTGTTCAAAAACATTTTCGTTTGAACTGATGTTTGAGAGCTCGCATTTTCGTGGTTTTCCTGATATTTTCCAATACTTCTAGCAAACAAATGCTGGTGTACTATTCGTAATTGACCGTTTTACCCTGCAAGTCCAGTTATTCCATCATCAAATCATTTTCTTCGAAGTACCTCGAGCGCGAACAAAGACCCATTCAGTCGACGTCGCCTGTCACGATTTTTTACAGAATTTCTTTGCACCAATCGACACAACTGTGAAATTAAACGCATATAAATATTTTTAACAGCCAAATGTTCATGCAATATTGAATTTATGCGAGTGAAATTAATGTCCAAGTAAGTCTCAATCTGCACAGTTGTGTTCAGCCGATCTTTGGCGAAGTGCAACTACGATTGGATTTAATCCACGTGGAAAGCCACAGAAAATCATCGCACGAAAATTTTCAAATGTTTCAAATAACTGAATTTAACTCAAATAGCACTCGTATGACAACACGTTCCGAGTACGTTCAGCATTGATAATGTCAAGCTTCATGATTGCAATGTCAAACTTGACATATTCACATCAGTGTTGCCATATCTCAGAACTTAAGTAGAAACCCTCGTACAATTGATTATAGCCCATATAGTAAATATTTTGCATGAAATGAAAATCCATATCCATACCAAAGTGGTAATTCGACTGTCTCTGCCTTGCATATTATAACCAGGAAACTGGATAAAGCTGTAAAGCGTATGGAGATAGCGCCTTTATAGATATTGAAGGTGCCTTCTTCACAAAATCAAGACATTCCATCCATCAAGCACTAATAATGAGTCAAAACATGGTGTTTGGATTATGTCAACCCTGAATAACTACAAAACCGTGATAGTGCTGCCCATAATGCATCTGCTTATCCTCATTACTGTGGTTGTAATCGATTGTCTGCTTATAAATTTAACCAACACAGGATATGGACTTGCGGATACGCTGATGATCTGCGATAATAGTGCGGTGTATCAATGAAGGTGTGGATATAAACCCCTCAAATAGAACTTTAGTTCAATCCACTAGGACAACAAGTACGTTCAACGTGGTAGAGCTAGCACTTAAATTAGATATTAAATATCTCGATCTGAGACTGACATAGAGACATCTTCAAGCAGTAAGCCATAATGAACGAGTTGCTTTATACAAATGCTGCAAAATGGTCGTAGGAGAATTTGGATTTGAAATCCAAAATAATGAGATACAAATTCTTCATGCGTCCTATGTTTTGACTTTCCTGATGGAGTATCATTTGCATTTTGCAAGTGAGAAGAATCGAACAATGTTTGTGATACTTTTGTATGGATTCTTCTATGTTGAACGAAGGTGTCTGTATAGAGTGAGGAAATCAGCGATGTTTTCCACTAAGAACACCTTAGCCCATTGGTCGGCAAACTAAATAGCCAAAGAGCCAAAATACTATTCCAAGCGTTGGAAATGATCCTTCTCCAGGTCATTCAAAGCAAACCAATGGTGTTATGAACAAAGATCATATTTTTCCTCCTCTGATATTTCCAATTCAACACAAAGACGTTCGTGTTTAGAGTGCCATATCTCCTTGTTTTAAAGTCCACCAATTGTATATCAATGTCTTCTTCTTCTTATTCTTATTTCCTTTAGGCAGATTGGCTGTTCATTCTTCACAGCATTAGTAACGCATCAATTGATGGTAAGATTATCACTTCATCTTTTTCGTCGTCTTCCCATACTTCTTCTCCCCAGTGGTTAGGTGCTATCCTAACTATTCTTTTCTCGCTCATGGTACTTATGTGTTCGTTCCATTCGCGCTTTCTGCTCAGTATCAATTCGTTAACATTCTCCACTCTGCATTTTTGCCTTATGTCGTCGCTACGTTCCATTAATTTTTCGTAGGACTTTCATTTCGCTTGTTTCCAGGAGCCTTTTTGTTTTTGCTATATCAGGCCGAGTTCCTGCTGTGTACGTCATTATGGGTCTGATTACAGTTTTGTAGGTTCTTGACTTGGCCTCAATACTTAGGTATTGGTTTTTCCATATAGTATAGTTCAGACATCCGGCTGCTCTTGTTGCTTTAATTTTTGCTGCTTCATCTATGTCTCAATATCATCATATCCGGATAGTTCTATACCCAGATATTTGAATTTCATTTATTGCTGGATTATTTTGTCGTCTACGACCAGCTTGCATCCAAGAGGTATTTTTGTTGTTGTCAGACTTTTTGTTTTGGAGGCAGAAACCATCATATTTAGAGATTTTGCTGTGCAATTAAAGCGATATAGCAGCCTTTGGAGGTCGTCTTCGTTTTCCTCAACCAGAACAACATCGTCAGCATAGCACAGGATTGTAATATTGCGGTCACCCATTTTGTATCCGTTCAATCTGCGTACTCGCTTCATTATTTCATCCATAATTATGTTGAAGAGGAGTGGACTCAGTGAGTCGCCCTGTGGTACACCTCTTTCCGTATTTCAACGTCAATTTCAAAAAGAGAAAATTTCAATACGGTTATTGTAGAATTTAGAGACTTTTGGACCGTTACTAAAGTTGCTCTGGTGTTTTCAAATTCCTGAAACCTGCTTCCTTATATTTAAAATTATTATTTTAAAACGGTGTTTATCAATAGAGGAAGTATTTTCTTGGGAATGCTTCAGCAGAGTCGGAAAATGAAACAATGTTTTCCTTTCAAAATCTTAAGCATAATGGATAATTTCTTCTCGAATATTATTACTAATATCGAAAAAATTAAGTTTCCTTTCCCTACCAATCTTTTAACTTGAAGGAAAAATTACACACGCTCTCGATTTATAGAGGAATTTAAATTTATCAAAATGAGATGTAATTTTGTTCTTACCAATTATTTTTAATGGAAATATTATTGCATTTTGCCTTAGACCACAGCCTTAGGAACAGCGCCTACATGTTGAGCGTAGCATCTACGATTTTGATATGCAACAAATATGACGAAGAACATGATAATTTTCTACTTTCACCGTCCCCTCGTTCTTTGACTCTAGAAAATCGAAAAATCAATTTTTTTTAATTTTCGTTTTCACGGATGATTTTTGAAAAAAAATATGGGCATTAAAAACAATAAAAACTTATATTGGTTAGGTTAAGTAAGATAAGGTTAGGTTAGGTTATATTGAGATTAGATTAGGGGACGTTGATGATATGACAACTCCCAAGGATAGATGAAAGAGGAGGGTGGTTTAGTGAGGTGAGAGTCCTACACAAACTCATAGCATTGCACACATCCCGCTGTGAGGAAGGCATTTGCTTCCACCCCACCTCAGGGCAAAAAAAAGGTTAGGTTAGGGAGGGGGTGCTAAATATTCAAAACAAATGTCACATTTGGCCTGCTTTTCAAACATTTTCAATTTTTCATTTGTATTTTTTTGTATTTGTTCAAATAACTTGAATGATTACTCAATAAAAAAGGTACAAACGATTATATGTGAGTAAAGGTCAATTTTAAGAGAAATTCTTATTATTTTTAATTGTAAAAACATGATAAATCAACATTTTTGTAAAACTTCTTCTAATTTGTTCGTTTTTCTGTCTAGATTATAGAAAAAAATATAACGACTTCATTTGATGATTTGAAAAAAAGGTAACAACAATTATACGTGAATTAGTGCATTTTGATGAAACTTTAAAACCCTGAAACCAATATAAGTTTACATTTTTTTATATCTATAATTTTTTTCGTAAATCCGAAGATTTAAAAAAAAATTCATCGATTTCGAAGGATAATTCGATTTTCTAGAGCGAAAAAGCGAGGATACCGCGAAAGTATAAAAATACCCATTACTGTAAAGAGATTTTTCACTGAAATATATATGAAATCTCCGCCACTGACTTTAACCCGAAACGTGAGATGAGCAAAAACACTAATTACTTTCCGACTGGCAAATTGCAGGTGTTACAAATGTACGCGATATCACTAATTTCGTTGCAAAAAAACTCGCATCTGACACACCGAATACCGCCAAGCCGGAACACCTCCGATTTAATTTATTATCAAAATTACGTTTTTTGTTCGACGGATTTGCAACGGAAACCCGTAATAGCCGACTTTTTATTTCAACTAAAGGTATACCTAAACTAAATTCCGTGGTCCGAATCAAATAAACGCTTCCCAGTTTACAGCATATGAAATACGAAAAATCCATAATTCCATATAAAGGGTTATGATGAACCAATGCGCAAAACTCTTAGAAAAATGTTCGTTTTTGTAAAAAATGCGAAAACTTATTACACAGTTAATTAGTTAATATTTTGTTAAAATACAAAGTTGACTTTTTCTACATTATAAACAAATAATCTAATAGTCCGGGAGCCGGCAATATCAAAAGACCCGTGATGGCGGAATAGCAAAATTTTTATATAAATCGACAGCTATTAATTAGAGGAACAAAATGCACTCGGTAAGCGTCGATTTATTCGGCCGAAAATATGAAAAAAAAATAATTATTTAAAAAATAACAAGAATGTTTGTGAATTAATGAAAAAAAAAAACGTTTTACCAATTTTTTCCAGCAAGAAGGGCCTATTTAACATGTGTGATTGGGGGATCAAATTTCCCCATCATTTCGGAAAACTTTTTTGCTTATTTTTTTGTAAATTTTAAAAATACCCAACGCACTACTCGTTTCTTACCCCACCCGTCTAGGGCGCCCTCTAGGCGTGCAGTCTCGTTATTTAATAGCCAGACCTCGTATATCTCGCACGTGCTAATAATTTCAGATCGAAATAAGAAATAACAACTCTTATTACAAAGTATTTCGGCGTCGAAGCTACGGTCATTCAAAGGGTTTTAGTTACAAAAGCAAAAAGTTTGTCGCGGTATAAATCAACTGAATAAATCATCAAAAATGGACAATGATGAACCAACTCATTCCAATTATTCAAAACACTGAATAAGGTAATAAATCATTTAAAAGGGTTTTAATTCCTTCATATTAGATTGTTCCATTTTCCATTCCGTACATAACCTATATCTTTCTATTATTATATTTCACCTTCATTTAAATTTCGCCCTTATTATCAATTTTCCTCAATTTTTGAGTGTAATTATGTATGCCGTGACAATAACCATTGTATTAATCCAGTGTTCGCCATTTTGATAATGACCTTTATTAGATTAAAACATCACGGGGCCGTTTAGAAAGATTAAGAGGAGTTGGGCTTAATGGGTAACAGGTAGAGAAGCGACTAATCGAATTTCTTAATTTTACTAACAACTTAAAAGTTTAGTGCCCTTTTAAATTCTCCATTTTGGAATACGACATCGGGGTCTTTGCGATTCAATCTAGTTAAATGCAATTAATCTCATCTTTTAAGGTCTAATCTTAAGAGAAATAAACATTAAAATTATTGTTTATTTATTTCAAGAAACCAACAAAAACTAACGACTTCGCCGAATAATTACAATGGTGATCGAAGTTATCCTTCTAATTTGTGTGAATAAATTTACAAAATTGAATTTTTCGTATGTTGCCGAGAAATTTGTGTTCACTTAAGACTTGTTTTTGACGAATCTACCCTAGGACTTTTCGGAAACTATGACCGACTTAACCCGATCAAGATCATGTTCAGATACTAATCCGGATCACTTTCATTGATGGAAACTGATCAAGTTAATCGGGTTGTAGTCATATGATACGAACCTTTCTGGTAGACATCGGAAAGACCCCAGCAGCAGAATTATAATTGATATTAAATTGAAATCGCTTCGTTTTTATTTGTACTACCAGAAAAATTGTATCAAATAATTTGCACCACCCAAAGTAATAAGGAAAATAAGAAAATGCAGGTGGTAAATTAGCATCATCCAATAATATCAAATTTACTATTTGCACCTCTATAAAAACCGATAAAACAATGATTTTTTTAAGGGCGGGTCAGCTCATCCAATGGCCACACTTTCTAGGCACGTGCCGTAGAAAAATTAATTCAATTTAAAAAAAAATAACAAATTATTCGGTTTGTTGTACTGCCTATAAATTATAATTAACTAAATTGCATCCTCAAGTAAAGTGATGAAGATGATTCAAAAATTATAAGGGTGTATCGGAGTTATTCAATGAGAAAGGCCGCAATGAATTTTTATTTGATCTAATTTTGGTTTTAGAAATGTTGAAACAGAGAAGTTTAGTACAGCGAACCAAGCAAATCAACTCACAATTTTAAAGGCCTTCATGGATTAGTTTGAAATTTTGACTGAAGCTCAAAAATGATGCAAATAACAAACCTGATTTGGTGCCAATGTATGCTTCTACCCCAGGAGTGAATGCCACCCTTACTCGGGGATGGAAAATGTGGAATGAGGTTTTTTATTCAACTCAATAATTTCTGAGTTATTTGCAATTGAAAATTTAAAAAAAAAACGCGTTTTTCAACATTTTTTCACGAATAACTCGAAAATTACGCATTTTCTGGAAAAAATTATTCCTATCAAAATTGAAGCTTATAAAAAAACAAAGTAATTAGTCTGTTTGAATTAAATTTTTTGAATAATATTCACCAAGTTATGAGTCACGGAAAGAGCCAATTTCTACTTTTTCGTAAATTTATGCAGAGGTTTGAGCTCAAATAACGGAAAAACGATCAATTTTTCATAAAAAATCGTGAAAAACATTTTCAAAGTACTTTTTCAGACCTTTAAAATGAGCTTTTCTAAAACCGTCTAGCATGAAAATTAAGCGAATTGTGACGAAAATAAGTTAAATAACTCGAATTTGGAAAAAAAAATTCGCTAAATTTGAAACCATGTGCGGTAAAATTAAAATTAATCGTAGCCCACGTAAAATTATCTTTGTTTAAGCCCTAACAACACGTTCAAAAAGTTTGAATGGTTTGGAACACGTATATTTTGAAAAAAGTTGTTCAATGTGAAATTTTTTTAGACGTTATTTTTTCAAAATATATCAAAAACTATTGGTTCAAAGAAAGAATTTTTTTGTAACTTAAGTTTAGCTTTTATTTCCCTGAATATTTTGCTTTTTTTTAAAACTCACGTACCCAGCATGAAAATAAAATGATTTCATACTTTCAGCCGTTTTTTAAATAACTGTATTAGGGTAGTTTTCAAAGGTAGTTACATATAAAAAATAGAAATAGTACTTACATTGTAAAAAAACAACAATCATTTCACATGTTTGAACATAATGAGCCCTATAACCACTTCCATTTAGTAATTTGCAATTTTTTCCATTCTGAGGGGTGGTTTTTGGTGGTTGCATTATAAAAAAATTGAAGATCAGATTTCCTATACTTGAAGAAAAAAAATTCTCCTATTACGATCCAAAATAAAAAAAATTTCATGTTTTTTACCACATTTTTTAAATAATCTTTGTATGAGGGGTTGTTTTTAAGGGTGGGTGAGATGTAAAATATCAAAATATTAAAGTCATGATACAAAACAATCAACATTTATTATATTTGAACATAACTATACCTCATTACCGCTTTAATTCATTAGTTTTCAATTTATCGGAGTAAGGGGTGATTTTCACCCCTTAAAAATAAAAAACATACTTTGCGACTAATTCAGGTTTCAAGAGGTGAGTAAGATGAACTTAATTCCACATTTTCAAGAAGATCGATGAAGGTTTTTAAAATTGCGAAGTTTCGGTCGATTTTAAGCTTGAATGGCTGTACTAACCATGATTTAAAGGTGATTAGTTCACTAGATATGGTCCTATGAATGGTGAGATCAGGATTGCTCCAAGAGAAACTAGTGTCGTCTGCCAAAAGATTTATTTTACCACTGATGTCTAGGTAGGCGTTTATAAACAGAAGAAACAAAATAGGGCCTAGTACTGACCCTTGGGGCACTCCACATTCTATTGGATAGCAAGGAGACATCGTTGTATCAACCCTTACAACCTTCTGTTGGTAAGGTATGACTTAAAATACGCGAAAGGTCTTCCCCTGATGATGTCATTAATTGTACTGCGAAGCTCTGCTAAAACTACGGACGTAAAGAAGAAACTGTAAATTAGCATGAAAAGGTGTTATAGAATTTGATTAATTTTTGGTTACATTCACAAAGTAATTATTATGGTTGTCAGGTGGAGGTAGAGATTATGCTCGATGAAGGGTTCGCATCAGGGTTGCCATATCTCAAAACTTGAGTAGCAACCTTCTTATAATAATAATTTTTATAAAATAATCGTTAATAACAATTTTTCGTTGGAAATTTCCATGTCCAAGATATTCGGACTAGTTAATCGATTTATAACTTCATAATTTTTATATCCGTTTCGTAAATGAAAAGATAATTTTTCTAAGAGAAAAATAACTCAAATTTCAATTCCTTCGATAAATTTATTGTAGTAACATCCATGACACTCTCCATTCAATAACTTCTTTTAAATGTAAATTATCAACTCTTGTTCCTTTTTCGAGCCTTCGTACCGCATTTAAAACCGTATTCTGCCACTTCTTTGTCTAATGTTCAATGGCTATTAAGGTGCATTTTCCTTTGTGAGAGAAAAAAATTATGTTGAGTATACTTCGCATATCTAGACTTTTTAAAGGGGTAGATTAAGATTTTCAGGTTAAGAGAAAGTTGTTAAAACGCTGTGAATTATCACTATCTGGTACCAATTGGATCGGAAACAGCGTTGGATTAAAAAGTAGTGGAGCTTGGCGAAAATCGACTAGGGATCCACTTCAAAATCAAAAAGAAATCAAAAACAGCTTAAATTATAAATAAAAATAAACCAAATTTGTGAAAAAAATGCAAATTTTTCTATGGATCCAATATTGCTTTTGAATGATCAAATTAGTAATTTTGCGAGGCCCCTACCTTCTTGAGGCCTAGAGCCTTAGCCCCCCTAGACACTTCCTAAATCCGACGTTGATTAAAAAGGAAATTTTTTCTTTTAAATCGAATTTATTAATAAATCGTTTTATTTTACGTTTGATGAAGCGATTTTAATTTGTCTTTGTCGTCGTTTTTTTAAGTCACAGTATTATTTCGACATCATCTTCTCCCTCTCGAATTTTCTGCACCAAGTGCCGGAACACTCTGCATAAACATTTTAGACGTTTACTTTTCTATTTATTTGATGTTACTTGTGAATAACTAGATATAATTCAATCGTCAGATAAATAGAATGTAATGAAAAATAGAGTCGTTCGCTAAATTTAACCCGATTTGAAATATATTCTTCAGCAATACTCATTTATCAAGATTCTAAACAACTGACAAATATCAAGATAATTTAAATCTCACGTTTCGATAAGCGTTGGCGAATAACTCGACTTGAAATTAATAGTCAAACTCGTTTCAAATTCTAAATGTAATTCAGAATTTAACAACTACAAAATTTATTAGTTCCGTGTAGCTATTTAAAAAGTTCTCCATTATTTTGACAACTTGTAGCTTACGAAGATCGGCCTATTTTCCTATTATTTTATCTGTTTTCTCTTTGATTGAGCATTACATGTATGCAATGTCGAAACAAAGCAAATTCCATGATGTGAATAGTCCGGTCATTTTAGACATTCGAAGTTACATACATTCCCATCAAGCTGAAAATCAGTAAAATTGTTTAAAACACAATATGGAAAAATTTTATTCAAGGTTAAAGGTTAAAAGAATGAGTTTTTCGCGATTATCAGAAAAACGGTAAGTTTTATCATAAAAATACTTTAGACAAAAATTGTAGATGATAAAATTATCTACAAAAAACATATCAATACTTTTTTTTGAACGAGCCACCGTTTCTGAGATATAATGATTCGAAAATATGTAAAAGTTGTCGTATTTAATGGTTTCACCAACATATTTTCAGCAGTAAACTTTTCTTACAACATTGAAATGAACCGAGACTTATTGTGAGTATTTGTAAAAAATTATCAATTGACGAAGATGTTGCTAAAGTTCGACGATGTTGTTCTGCAGCTTTGGTATTTCTCGTGCAATCATTAAAATACTACAGCAAATCTGAAACATTATAACTTTTAAAACTTTTTGAATCGTTATATCTCAGAAACGGTTGCTCGTAGGAAAAAAAATATCGGTACGTTTTTTGTAGATAATTTGATAATCTACAGTTTTTGTCCAAAGTATTTTCATGATAAAACTTACTGTTCCGCTGATAATCACGAAAAACTCATTTTTTTGACCTTTAAATTTTTTTCCACGCACGGAAATGATGGGAAATATTCAAATTTTATTTTCAATTGTATTTTAAACAAGTTTAGTGATTTTCGGCTCGATGGGAATTTATGTAGCTTCACTCTTATTTGACCGGACTATGAAACTGTGTGTAGAATGTTTAGAAATAAATATTAATATTAGAATACAAGTCGTTAACAGCCACTTTCTAGTACATATGCCTTCAAATTCTTGCGAAATGCGGTAAAAGATGTTATTCAATTGGCAAATGATTGTGCATTTTTTCCATTGTACAGTATTGAGCTTTTAACTAACTCTGAACGTGGAATAGGTGGATAGCTGTGCAATTACTTTTTTAAAAGAAGAGAAACGTGCTTACGTATTAGGCAAACGTATTCAAAGCTGAATAAGGAAGGAAGAATCAACATGTTTAATCTTTTAAAGAAGTCCCTGTTGAGACAGAGAATGCTGGAATCGCACCAATCTTAACGGTGATTAGGTTACAATATATCGTTCTAGGAAGTGCCGTGGGTTGCTCCAAGAGAAACTATATCGTCTTTAACAAGACATATTGTATCACTGATGTCTAGATAGACAACAAGATATCAAGAAGAAACAAAATAGGGCCTAGTAGTGAGTCCTTGAGGCACACATTCTATTGGCTTGCAAGAAAATATCGTTGTATCAACCCTTTCACACTGACTTAAAGCATGCGAGAGGTGTTAATGCAGTGGAGTGGTGGTTGTTCAGGCTGAAACGAACAGATCATAAACGTTTCATTGATCATACAGGTTTTTCATTTAATACAAACTAAATAATTCAATTCGAAAATACTCCCAATTAAGATGTAAACTTAAATCACTTCTATAGCATTAGAATGAAGTTGTTTTCCATTTCCACCTGCCCGTACATAATCTTGAAATTCTCATTTCCGCATTTCATTCCTGAATATATATATATTTATAATAAGTCAACTTCCATTTTCCCCGTTTTCCTCAATATTTCCCAGGTAACTTGTTCGGAACCACTCATGTTTTATGCATTAGATGTTTTCCTTATTTACGTTATAACAGTAAACGGCTACCTACATAATTCTTAACGAGTTTGTGAATTCTACTAAAAAGTTTGTACATCGTAAAATTTTATGGATAAGAAGTTTACATTTTTCCTCTTTGCACAAATTTGATTTAATCCTTTTGTGTCGGAATGTATAAGAAAATTTTGCACAGTTATAAGAAATGTAAGTTTTGGTCAAATATTTGCTAATGAAGATTATTCAAATTCATCGTAATTGTACAATGAAACTACGTAAAGAATCTAATATTTAGACACCTGATTCCAATACGATGATTCTTTGGGTCAATTCTTTTCTTGTAACAATCAGTTATATATAAAATACTAGTTGATAATTCCTCCCCAAAAAAAGGGTCAATTCCTTACAGCTCACTCTATATTTTAGTACTCAAGAAATAGATTTGAAGATTCCCGACAAGGAGGTTTTCTCGCTGCAATTAATTTTCCTGGGAGAAGGTTTATTAGTCGCTCAGTGGGAATGTCACCAATGGTTCCAGAAATTCCAACTTAACCTTCCACTACATTCGAAAAGTTCAATAAATGGAAAATTGGAACTCAGTTTAGGGCAGCAACCATCCCTTCTTATCCATTACATCAAAAGGCTTGAGTATCTCGAAGGAATAGTAAGAAATCCCATAGAGGAAAGTTCCAAAGACCCAAGCTTGGCCCAACTATGCAGAACTCTAGGCCAAGCTTGTAAGCCAGGATTGGCCCAGTCTTGGTAAAACTCTGAAGTGACAACGATAGGCCAAGCTTGGTGGCCAAGACTGGGCCATACTTGAATGCCAGGGCTGCCAGTACCGGTCCAAGATACCACAAGTCTGTACCACTAACGTTAACCTCACTCACGGAGATGATTAAATTATTTAAGCTTTGCCCGTCCACAATTGAGTTAGTTTTTTTTTCTCTATTCAATGCACGCCATCTTTGAACTCGAAGATACGCATCAGACATAGTTACTTTTAGAAGTAATAAATAATAAAAAATGTGATAAGGAACACACACATTGAATAAACTAGAGATCGGATTGATCAGACTCATAATAAAAAACAGCTAAAGTTTGGGTCCCCTATGGATAGCCAAGGCTGGGTTAACCAGGATTGGCCCAACCTTGGTCCAAGGCTGGATGTTAACGAGTGGCCAAGCCTGGGTCTAGGCTTGGCCCAAGCTTGGTTAATCATTGGTAAGGCCAAAGCTGAGTTAAGCAGCCTGGCCCATGAATGGGCCAATAGAGGTACGTCGAAGCTAGGCTTCCCAGGCTTGGCCCCTTTATCAACTCTGGGGTTTCCTGTATGAAATACCTTAGGAAGCTGAACTACGAAATGTACATCTCCCAAACAATCTTTTGTTATTAAATCAAATTAATTTTAATAGTATAGTATTGAATACTCTTTCTTTTTATGACTCTTAGACTTAAACTCTAATTTTTTTCAATCGTTTCGGTCTTTAGCTAGTAAATATTCAATCCTATTGCCTATTTGTCACCCCTAAAGAGCGTCTTCTACGTTATTTTCGTTTATTTTGATGATTTTTTTGTTAGAATTTACTCTTTGATGTTGATTTTTTCGGTAATTTCGCAATATTTAATGAAGTTTTGAGAATAAGTGATTTTTCTGTATCGGGCAGTGTATATTTATCGATAAAGCCCCCTGAGAAACCACTTACAACTAACGCTTGGATCAAAACATCATTTGCAGATAGTTTGAATATCTCTTATCAGCATCATAACGTGAATATTTCCGGTCTTCTTCTTAGCGTGCCGAATCAAGTCATCTTGAAGTTGGCGATCAGCATGGCAAAACTTTCTCTATCTTGAATTAGTCTAAATAACTCTTATCCCAGTCAATTCTCTAATATTCTTCAACCAAGAGGCTTGTTTCCTTCCAATTCCTCTACCACCTTCAACCAACACCAAGTCACGAATCGCATTTGCTCTGTTAAGATCTGCATCGTTTGTTTGCGTAGCTGTCCATGCGTCTATATAAACACATTTCAAAAGCATCTAAGTGATTGATGGTAGATATTTTCAAAGTCCATGCTTCGACACCATATAAGAGAACTGACCATATGTACGAGCTACCTCAATTCTACATTTTAGTTCTTTATCGGGATCCAGTTGATAAGTAATGTAGCAACCAAGATATTTGGAACTGGACACTCTTTGAATCGTTTGTCCGTTTACCTGTAGCTGTGTGTGATGGTACGGTAAGCGACTAAATACCAAATATTTTGTTTTAGAACAGTTAATGTTTAGACCCATCTCTCTTCCCACTCTATCAATGGCGTTTAAAAGGCATTGCACCCCATTCAAGTCCAACTGCGTATCTGATTGTATTTAAAAGTTTATCGTTAATCTTTACACCATATAAGTTGTGTCTAGCTTGCTTAAAGATCTCATCTGAATACAAATTAATCAGAATTGGTGAGAATATGCAACCTTGTCTAACTCCTCTTAAGATTTTGTATTTGTTGTACTCGATCCAATGCCTTTTCGTAATCAATAAAGACTGTAAATACATCTTTCCTTTAGTCCCGGCATTTTTTCTAAACCCGAATTGAGTTTCGTCTTGATCTTCTTATTTCTTATTCTATCTTGGATGATTCTTAAGAATATAATCATAAGACTTTTCAGTCTATAGTTGCTACAGTGCTTTGGACGTTGTTTTTTTGACCAAGTTATAAATTCGGATTTTAACCAGTTTTCTGGAATTTCACCGGATGAATAAACACGATTGAAGAATTTGACTTTCCCTACATAAGTCTTATCTTTTATACATACAAGATGTCTCAAAAGAAAATTCACAATTGAATTACTGATTGTGTAAACGCGGCGCTTGGTGCTGGACTGATTTTAAAATGAGTCGAAAAATTTTGAGAGATCCGATCAACACTGGATAAACAAAAATCCGGGAGTCCAAGGTCTGTTCGTGACGAGCCTGATTTGTCTAAAGAGTGTTTTACGCAAAAATTTTTCGCTGCACCGTTACCGAATTTAGTTGGTGCTCAAGTCTCAGGATTCTGGTCGTAAACCAGATGATTGAGCGCTTCGCAACGTTTACCAACATCTTGTTTATGATCCTAATTGACGCGTCAATAAGCAAAATTGCCACTACTAGAGGGCAACCACAAAACCAAAACACAAATATCAGAATCCTCTACATTCGCCTAAATTTACTGTATGTCTAATACCCGCCATGAAATTTTAACTTTTAACCCGTGATGGAAGATTATGCAGCTAGGGATTTTAATTATGAAATGAAAAACCAAAAATAATATATATTTACAGTCTATTTTAACAAATTTCGTTTACCTGAAATATTTCCGTCCCGAGTTGTAGTGCCCCGGCTGCGATGTCAGCTCGAGGAATATTTATTTTTGAAACTTCTTCGTGCTTAAACTACACCGTCTATGCCGAGTCGTCTCGATTGAAAAAATGCCGTAAACGCAACGGTTTACATTTCTTTTCAGTTTTTTTCGTCATAATATTGGTCACTATATCTATAATACTCTGTATAATTGAAGACACCACTGAATGAGTTCGACGAAGCGAAACAAAGTCAAAACATAATAGCGATAATAAAGCTGAACACCAAGCAAAAAAAAGGAAGGCGCGGTGTAAGCTACCGGTGAAGCAAAGGTAATTAACTTAGGTCCATACGAGGCGAGAAGGCGTAGCGAAGGTGAGAAGTATTATAGACGGCCAGAAAGTTCTTTGAGGTTGAAGAGACGAGCTCGGGGCCTTCCGGAGACTTAATTAAAGTGCGGTTGCTATAGTTACTAATAGATTGTAGGAAATGACCTGTACGGTCACTTCGTATCTTACACCTTAAAGTGTCGGTGGTCACAGGGTTAAAATGAAAGTCTTAATAGTTTCCCATTATCAACTTTTTAATTATAAACGATATTTCATCAAGAATTGAGCACAAAATATGCAAATTTACGATCTCAACATCAAATTGTCAACACGCACGCAGTCAACTGGTAGTCCCGATGCGAAGTTTCTGAAACCTAAACCATATCATTCAAATCTAATTCATACTAACTACTTCTTTAATAAATGAAAATGATGGAAATATGTGGTGGTCAAAATTACAAAAAAAATAATTTCGAAGAAAAAGTTTTTTCTCCTTCATCTTCGTTGTATTCCAGATTCTGTAAATTCTCAAGGCCATGATCGTTTTCAATGACATTTGTCTCTAATTCTTCTATGATTTCTGGGTCTGTTTCCTGGTTCTAAGAATCCCTTACACATTGTCCATTTCAATTCCTGGGGTTCCAAATCGTGCCTTAACCAAGTATGAACATGATGTCAAATTATCAAGTTGGTTTGTCGTAGCTATAATAATGATGAATTGCATTCTTCTATATTTCCAAAGTGTTACTTGGTTACCAGGTACTATTCATGGAAATAGCATACAAGTCTTGGGACAGATTTTTGCTATTTTTCAAGCCGTGTAAATTTACTTGACATTTCTTGTCATATTTACCAATATTAAGTTATCATTACAAGAAACTTTCATTATACCGTAATTATTAAACCTTTCTATCCTGGTCTATTTTTCTTCTGAAGACTACTAAAGAGCAGTACCCAAGTCCATCACTCACTAATACTATAAAATCTCTTTTTCTTTAAACAACAAATACTCTTTTTACCATCTTTCCGAATCGATCCAGAGGAGATGGAGTTGATATAGACAACTGGTCAAAAACTGTGTTCCTTGAGCTTCAGGAAAAATGCTCATAGTGCACAGAGCTACTGAATAAAAACATTGGAACTCCTGGAATAATTTGGCAGATAAATCCGTCTCCTATACTTCAAGAATTAAGATAGCCTTCCACGACCTGTTATACTACAATCTGCGTCATGAATGAAACAAAAAAATCCATAATATAAATTGAAAATACTAATGATGATGATTAAACACTAGATAACAGAAGAAATATTTGAAAATAAATAATTGAATAGGAAAACAAATTTGTTAGTAGTTAATTAGAGCTCCATTCTTTTAAATCACTTCTTAAATCTTATTAACAGAAAGTGAATTAAATTTTGACAAATATTTTTCCTTTTAAGGTCTTCTCGAGCTGTTTCAATGGCTTCCCATAGCTCTTCTTGATTTCAAGGGCGAAAATTCCTTCAATCTTTTTTTTATCAATTACCCCCATAAATTTTCTATAGGATTTATATCAGAATTGAAACTTTATCGTGGCTGGTAACCACGGTTTAGTCTCAATATTGTTTTGTCGAAACCATTGTTAAATTACGTGGCTAGTGTGGACAGGACAATAATGTTGGTAAATAAAATAATTTTCATGAGTTTGATTTACCGATAGCAACATAACGTTGTTTGAAATATTGAAGTAAACTTCGTTAAGTCTTGCACCAAATACAACTCTGGATTTCGTGTACTCATTCGAAAGCAATGCTTCCCTAGCACTTGCACAGTTCTGCAGATCCGAAGATAAATTCGTCTACATTCCATTGGACGTGGTCCTGGAAAGTTTTTGCATAGGCAGCTCGAGCACTAGATTCTGTTCTCTTAAAAAATGAATCACTGCTACATACTGTGCGTCATTTGAAATTCCTCCAAATCCAACCTTTCGGCTCAAGATCCCACAGCTTCTTCTAGATGAGTTGTCTGTCTTCTGAGACCAGCTATCTTCCAATTTGGAAATAATGGCAGCTTTCTGAATTACACTTAACTGAGAAGGTACACTTTTACTTCAACTGAACTCAAATTAATTATTGAATTTTGATAATGACATTAGGTAGAAATTCTGAAAATACACTTTTTAAAAAACTTTAGTATACACGATTTCTTATATACTTTTTTACGATTAACGAACTAACTAGGAAAATGATTATATCTGATTGTAACTAACCACAACTGACTATCTAGAAAATGTTGAAGAGGTCCCCGTGGAAACGGCAACTCATCGGTTTCTGTGGGAACGGTCGAGATAATGCAGCCACTTTATAGCCCCGATTTTATTCATTTCCAAAGATAGTCACATCTCATCGTCGTATATAGTTAAATCTTGATAATAAATTTTTTGTGGAACTGTATTCGCTTTTTTTATGTATAAATTTCCATAGTATAGTTGTTACAGCTCGTATACTATTATTTTCAGTATACTTCAGCTCTCGCTTTCAGATTTTACACGAGATAACAACATAAAATATATTACGCCATATCGTAGTCGGAAAGTTGTATATTGAACTTCCTCACCTGCCCAAACCCTTCGGTCATCGCCATGGAAACTGGTGATACCAATTTGCATATTAAACTCTTTGTCGGTGGTAATTGTAGTTGGACCATCCCTTAAGGTGCGGATTTTCACTTCTAGAAGATTAAGTCGGTAATCAAGATACTATCCGCTATAATTAAGTCTTATTCAAATTAACTATACAAAAGGAAGCTGTAGAAATGTAGGTATTCATTTTCATTCATTAATGAAAATTTGGAAATATTATGTCTGCATATACTTTACAAATACTAGTAAGCCTTCTATTTCGAATGCAGAGCTACTACTACTGAGGCCACTCAAATCAAAGTTGATTTTTGGCCTCGTCAACAGTTGCATCCATACTTTTCTATCCTCAGCCATGTCTACTTCTCCACCAAGTTGCCTTACATCTTGACCCACTTGGTCATTCCATCTTGCTCCTGGTCTTCCAGGTAGGCGCATCTCCACACTCTTCTTATTGTTGTCTCTTCATCCTTCCTTCTTACATGGCCTAACCACCTAATTCTTCTACTTCTTATCACAGCCACAACATCTGGTGATCTGTACCGGATCCTGAGTTCTCTTTTTTTAGTATTCTCCATACTCCTCCTTCGAAAACTGGCCCATATATCCACCTAAATATTTTATTTTCAAATGTTATTAACTTCTTGTGAGTGTGTTTTGTTAGTGTTAGTATTTTGACAGCAGTTTACTTCTCAATAATTTCGATACGCTCCTAAAACATCTACTGGCTGCATTTAACCTCATCTGTATATATTCTTTTATTTTATTGTTGCTGTTCATAGTGAATTCTTCAGTAATTTTAAAGTTGTATCCCATAACGTCCAGCGTCGAATGATTGGGCTCTTCCCAGTTTCACATATTCAGTTTTATCTTCATTTATCTCGAATCCTACTTTTCCAGCTTCTTCTAAGAATACTTATGCCAGTATTTTCATGACACTCTTACTGTCCGCTGTTAAAACTTCATCATCAGCATAAGGTAAAATATTTAATTTCCCTCCAATATTAACTCCTCTTGGAATAGCTTCAGTTGCTTTTTATAGATAAAGTTGAACAGAAGGGGGGACAACCCCTCGAATGTATCTAGTATTCGTGCTTCAGATCAGCGGAAAGCTATAGGGACAGTAACGTAGTTTGTCTAATTTGAACAGGTAACCGAGGGCTAGCCTCACTTTTCTGTACGAACGTATTAACTTAACAGTAAGGAGTACTTGGCCGTTCATAACCATAAGTTGTACAAAACAATAGAAAAAGGTTTGGAGTGGCCAAAAGCCAGCTGTATTGAAGATTACATAGTCATATTTTAAGATTTTTTTTCAATAAGTACCTACCAGCTAATAAACTTTGAAAATTTTGTTTTATTCCAACTCCAAGAATCTCATACCGTCGATGTTAGGTTTCCTCATATAGTAACGAAATTCAAGCGGAGTATTCTTAACACTTTAAGTCCTGGTGCGGTCCATAGGCCCACAATTTAACTTTTCGCACAACCCAAAGCGATCCTATGGACCGCACGACATATTTTATTCCGAACCTCCTTCACGCCCAAAGGGACCTTATTTAAATATATTATACAGTTAGGTTAGACCGTCCTGGGTCTTTGAAACATTACACTACCCTTTTGTTGGAGGTATTAAGTATACAACAAACGAAAGAGTAGCTCAAGTAGTTTCACATTAAAGCCTACATGTGTTCTAAGTGTACACATCAAGCGATGTGCGAGTTCTTCTTAAAGTTTGATTAGTACCTCTAGAGTAATTGTTGCAGCACCTGCTTCAATCACGTTTCGGGAAGGTGGACCTCAAAGGTGGAAATCACAGCGTCAGAACGGCTGACAGTAGAAAGCAAAACCTGCCATCAGACTTCATGCAGCTATTGCTGCAATCTTCTTCCAACTGACCAAAGAGCTATAGCTGTGGTGTAGCAAGATGATAAGCACAAGTTGATTAACCAGAGAAGAGGCTCAAAACCATTTTCTACGATATAGGACTCTTGTTTCAGTGTGTCTTCAGCAGAAGATGTCTTCAGCATGTCCTAAAGTAAAGCACTATTAACCGGTGAAGACGACATCGTCATTGAGCCACATCTGTAGGTTTCAGAATTTGTAATAATCGCAAATGACTAAAATGTAGTCTGGAAGATCACAACTTAAAGCAGACTACACGTTCCAGATTTCCAGATTTCGTCTTTGGAGGATAGAAACTTTCTGTTTTCTGACGGTCACCCCCAGAAGGGTTTAATCAGTTAAATTGTTTATCATATGAGAAAATGCCTACGCCACAATTAAAAATATGTCGTAATTTGTTAAGACTAGTCTCTAATTCATGCTTTACTTCTTTAAATCATTTTCTCTTTGTTTACAAGGGTTGGTACTCAAGTATCGAGAAGGGCAAATAAAAAGAAATGTTTATAATTGGATATGGCTCTATTGTTTTTCAAAATATTCTCAATGCATCAACCGCTTCTTCGGGCAATTTATTTTTGATTTGCGGAAATAAGAAGTAAATCATTTGATGCCAAAACATGGACAATTCGATATTTCGACTATACAAAAACGTCTTACTTTTAACTGATATGAAATAGTTCGCAATGTCGTGATGGAGAATGATTCGTCTTCTGTAATTGGTTTCCCTGTTTTTTTTTTGACAACTTCTGGCAAAAAAATACAGTGTACCATCTAGAATTGACAGCTCTACGTTGCTCTAATAGAACGATGGCGAAATGTCCAGTTATTCCAACCATTTGCTTCAAAGTGCTTAGCTTGTTTTCAGCATTTCTTACACTAATCAACGCGAGATTTTTTTTTGAGCGATTGTCAAATTATGTGGTATCTTTTTGACAGCTAATTGTTCATGCTGATTTTGGATGAACTTTCACGAAATTCGAGTTAGAAACTGCCATTATAATTTTGGTTTTAGTAATAAATATTACGTAGCTATAAAAATATTTTATAAAAGTTAGCGAAAAGGATAAATCTAGTCACAAAAGAGGTTTGAAATTTTCGAAGCTGACAACGCATAAAAGAGCAAAAAGTAATTTACCGTGATAAACTCAACTATCCTTCAGTAGCATCCCTCTGAAATTAAGGTGTACACAACACACCGTCAGCCTGTCGGTCGACCTCGTCCGGTCATTCTCCCACACCCGAAATCCCCCCCGAATTCGGACAGGATAAAGGATGAAAGTGCTTCGATGGACTTGATAGGATTTGATATAAAAGAGAGAGCTCTTTACAATTTGATGAAGGCGGTTAACTCGAAACCATTGCCTTCGTAGAGTGATTTTAAACGACTCCGACGGATATATGGAGGTAGAATAATACCTACGTGAGAAGGATTGGATTCAATAATACTCGAATTACAAATTCAGATTGTGCGGTGTTGAATTCCGCTAAAAGCGGCGAAAGGATATATATTTTTTTTACTATTGCATTGATCACGTAAACCAAATTTACTAGTTACTTATTAGGTGAGTTTGAAACTCGCTTACTAGCGAATTGTTAGCTATATTTCATTCGGAAAGCAATCTCGCAAATAGAGTACATAGTTTGAGAAAAAAATAGTTTTCAACAGTTCATATACAACTTTCATCATAATTCTTTGTTCAGCATTCATAGAGAAAAAAGTTATTGAAAATTCAAAAATTTTGTAGATAGTTTAAACATTTCAGTTAGGCCGCAATATCGCGTGATTTCATAGGTATAAAATAAACACTATATAAAAAAAATACGACAGTTAAGTTTATTGTGATGCTAATTTTTAACGTGATTATGTAAGAACTTAGCTTATCAAAAGTTTATTCACTTTATGCTTATATATAGAAAAATGTTTTATTTATACGTAACTAATAAATACAAACTGTATTATAACAGCACACGCTACGTTACCGGCAACGATAACCTCGTGATCATCAAGCAGACTGCTAAAAGTTAATCTATGTCGTCACAACTGAAAACCAATGATAATCGTTTTCTAATGTAGTTAGAAATTTGAAATTTTTGACATTTCCAATTAAATATTTAAATAAAATGAACAAAAAAATAAACATTTCTTAAAATTTGGAAGAACCCTAGTGGGAGGAGCTTTATTAAGCAGTTTTGAATTACTTCCATTAGCCATCTCACCCTTGTTAATTGTTAGGTGGCGCAAGGCTTTCCAACTGCCTTGCATCAATATCCATTACAGGCCATACTTTACTCAAGTAAAAATGACGTTTTTAGATATTTCAAGAATTTCCTTGGACTTTTGAGTTGATATGATTACAAATTTCTGAAAGTGTGTCTCCAGTAAGACCCAGTCAGTTAGTTGTTGATTTGACAACCACAGAATTATTATTTTAGTTCGATATATTTTCGAAAAATGGCGGGAATAAAGCGTTTCGTAACTACTTCAATTTTGAAGTAATAAAAAGGGTAGAAAAATTGTTTTTTTGTGAGGAACTTTTCTCAACTCAAAACGTTCTTATGAACAACTACTATGATTTATATTAGATAATCATTATATGATAAAAAAAAAAGAATTAACATTCATTTGAACTACTTTTACAATTTATTGCGTTATGAACGTAGAAAATGTTGATTTGAACTACTTACTACTATGATTTTATTTAAACTATCATTAATATGAAAAAATTGAGTTCATTTGAACTACTTTTGCAATTTATTGGATTATGAATGGAATAAGACGTTCATTCGAACTGCTACTATGAATTTTATTAGGTAAACATTATCAGAAAAAGAATTAACGTGCATTTGAACTACTTTTGAGGTTGATTGGATTATGAAAGGAGCAAATCGTTCATTTGAACTACTACTATGATTTTATTTAAACTATCATTATTATGAAAAAAATTGAGTTCATTTGAACTACTTTTGCAATTTATTGGATTATGAATGGAATAAGACGTTCATTCGAACTGCTACTATGAATTTTATTAGGTAAACATTATCAGAAAAAGAATTAACGTGCATTTGAACTACTTTTGAGGTTGATTGGATTATGAAAGGAGCAAATCGTTCATTTGAACTACTACTATGATTTTATTTAACCTATCATTATTATGAAAAAAATTGAGTTCATTTGAACTACTTTTGCAATTTATTGGATTATGAATGGAATAAGACGTTCATTCGAACTGCTACTATGAATTTTATTAGGTAAACATTATCAGAAAAAGAATTAACGTGCATTTGAACTACTTTTGAGGTTGATTGGATTATGAAAGGAGCAAATCGTTCATTTGAACTACTACTATGATTTTATTTAAACTATCATTATTATGAAAAAAATGGTGTACAATTGAACTACTTCTGGGTTTTACTCTGTCTACAATATGGAGTTATTAACCTAATAATATCCAAAATTTCTTTCGATTCGCCAAATTTATAGCTATACGGGAATTAAATGGGAAAAGCCGAGCAATCTTAATATTCAAATGTTTCTGTATAAGCAGTTCGATGAAAGATAGATTTGAAATGGAGTAGCCACCTAAGTCAACTGATCTTAGCCCCTCGATTTTTTTCTGTGGAGACATTCAAAAAGTTCGTTTTCTTCTAGATTTTCTATACTTTAAACTGAATTTCTAGAAGATACGTAAAATTATCCTTCACAAATATAAAAATATTAAATAGTTATGACATAATTTTTAATTGATGTCAATAGTGCGGTCATAAGTAAAAACATTTAAATTTGATAAAAAAATGTTTCAAGAGACATAAAATCGATAAATAGAGAACAGTTTTCACATTACTTTGTAGATAATATGTTGCACTAATAAAGAAGAATCAAATTCACATCAAAAACACCTACAGCGTTACGTTTCACGTGGTTTCTCCCGGTTTTTCAAAGTTATAATTTCAAGATGAAATGGAAACTAAAAATAATTCAACTTACACCTGTGTCTCTATAATTTCGATATCATAAAACGTTCTGGTTAGCAATTAACGACGTTAAATATGTTCTCAGAAGTTGGGATAACGTGATCAGAAAGCCATCGTAAATTTCTATGACATCATCATTAGTTTTGGGAATGAAATAATACGTACAGTTGATTTAGATGTTATTTGTATTTTGCTAAAATCTATTTCACCCATAAATTTTAAACCACTTAGAAATCTGGACGTTTGGCAAAGTCGGATAACTCATTTTTATTTATATTTACCTTATATTCGATGATAATGGAAGCTTTACAACCAAAAGATTGGACGTATTTCCACGTATAGGAGATGACACAATCTCTCCACCCATTTTCAGGAGAAAACATAAAACGAAAACGGCAATACGTTGATCGAAATAAAAAGAAACAATGAACTAAAAATAAACAAAACATACTTTGATGAAGTACAATATAAATACACAAGATCGAGGATTATGTACCTCACCAAAGATCGACTGGATCCTCAACAAGTTCTGGACGTATCTACTAAAGTTTATTTATCGAAGAAAAATAGTAAACTAAAACAATGATCAGTGACGCATTGCTGCAGAAGCCGCTAGATCAGGTGTACAGTGCAGGGATAGCATCCGGCATCGTATTATCAAACTGAAATGAGATTTTTCATTGTTTTCAGTCGCGTAATTTTCCTAAACATATCTGACACGGATACAGCTGATAAAGTTGTTGACACTGCCTAGGAAAAGAGCTGAAAAGCTTCATTATAATGCAAGCGAAAAACAAATGATTGTGAATATTTATAAAAATGAAATGCCAAGAAAATGATGACAAGACTGTTTATGACGGCAAATATTTCTTCTTCAAGTGTATACCGAATCCTTCGTGAGTACATAGCTAATCATTCAGTGGGCAACCCAAAAAAGTATCCATCAAGAAGAAAGAAATGAGATTCCAATACAAAAAAAAAAAGTAAGGAACAATTTATTATCAGGAAAAGAAGAAATAATCGTGAGGAGGCGACAAAAAAGTTAAAAACTAAAAATAAGGTTTGGGTGGACTCTTCCATACAATCCTCATGGCAAGCATTCTTGGATGGGCTTTCCACCGGATTTAAAAGGTAAGAAATGAAGGTAAACTGTTCACCTTCAGTAGACTTTAGCACTAACATTTGCGGAAGTAGTGACAATATAATTCAGTTATTTGCCAATAACAATCAGAAGATATGCGAAATAATAAGAAGAAACCAAATTATGTGATAAAATTCAACATAGAATAGTTAAGGGATGACGGCACAAAAATATCCAATAAGGGAACATATCGCGAAAGTCATAGTGAAAGAACAGTAGACACCAACGGAAAGAGAAACGCCAAGCCGTGCCCAGAGAAGAAGGAATGAAATACGAGGGTTGTACAAGAAGATATAGGTTGTTGTCTATATTTCAACTTCAATATTTTTGAAGAAGTGTGTGACCTCGGATTTCATCGTCGCTCTTAAAGCTTTTACCCCCTAAGTTTTACTTGTGGAAGAGTTGATAATCGCTGTGGGTCATTTTATGAACATGAACAATTTTGAGATGCGGTTTATTGCAATCGACAGGTCAAGAGTTATAGTTTAATAAACAGTATGAAGAATAAACTTACTAAAACTACATTTACATGTTTTTTCAACATTTTATGAAGATTTAGTGATCGAAATCATTGCAGATGGTCGAGCTATAATAACGAGGTATATAGTCAACAGCTTATGCGAATGCATGAAGTTTTATCAGAGAAATATCTAGGTTTAGTTGAGCGAAAAAGGTTTTTTTACAAAAATGCAATGTTGCACCACCTACTGCGAAAGTTCCGCGGGATGAGATCGAAGAACTTGGTGGTTTAGAGTTTCTATCAATCCAGCATAATCAGATTACTATTTATTCGGATCCGTGACGAAATTCATGCGTAAGAAAAAATTTAAAGATATTGTCAATGCAGTACGACAATTTTCTGCTTCTGAGTCCAAAGAATGATCCATCGGGCGTCAAATAGTTTGCCAAAGGTTGGATTGCAACCATAAAATACGATTGGCTACAATTTAGGCTCTTTTTTATTATTTTATATATATTTATTATAATTATCCAATCCAAATTATCCAAAGAATTGAACATTAGAAACAACATTATTCATGAGACACACTATATTTATAAAGTCAGTTTACGGGACCACCATTTTGGATTTTCAAAACCGGAAAACAACTTTTTTAGAAAGTTTTTCGCTATTTCCATGTAATAGTTTCATTTAATTTATTTTTATTAAACTTTCAGCAGAGTTAAAAAAATTTCTTAAATTTAACGGTTGAAATTTATATAATGTTATAGAACAGAAGATTTCCTTCAACTTTGATGTACAAAAATTTTTTTGTTCATAGTTCATAGGTGTGGGCAGCCGTTGAAGCCGTTGAGCATATAGGCCTTCAGATAAACCTGTCGTGCTCCACGTTACCAAAATCCGATGTCCTTTGAGAAACCGATCAGGCGTTTTGACTTAAACCATTTGATGTCGTTAGGCAGGTTGTGGGGTTTACCCAGGTGTTTAAACCACGCCCGTGTGAGTGCAGGGCACTCACAGGTAACGTGGTCTGCAGTTTCATTCTCCTCCATGCACCAGCGGCATTCCGGATCATTGGCCATGGTGTGAAGGTGACGACTTAGATGGCAGTGTTCGGTTAAAAGTCCAGTCACTAGTCTGATTTCGCCCCTATTTAGTTGGAGCAGTTGTTTGGTTAGAGACAAACGAAGTCAATCTATGGCCCTCGCCCAGATGGCCAATTCTTTGTGGATGTTCAGCCTGTACGTTGTCGAATTGTATCGCAAGATCCAGAAGTGGAAGGTCTAGTAAGACCTCAAGAGCCCTAGTTGAGGCTTTCTCCGTGCAGAGCCACCAAACGATGACCCCATATGTAAGAAGAGGTTTGACCATTGAGTTAAAAGACCCCATGTACAGCCAAAGGCACTTCTGCATGCCCAGAGAGCGCAGTTATACAGGTATAAGAGTTTAAACTTTGTAAATCGTACTGAACACACTGTTTACACTACCACTACACTAACACAATTTCACTGATTGACGCACGTTTCGATAACCAAGATTCACCTTCCGTTTCTGTACAAATGGCTTGGACTTTGTATTATTCTGTGTAGCTTATAGTTCTAAAAGACCAATAAATTTTAGGAGATCTTTTATCGATTATTCTCTTATAATATTCAAAATGAGCGTACAAAGTTTTTGAATCTAAAAAATATATTAATGATGATTGTTCTAATAGACATAAGGTCTTAGATAATGACTTACTATCTTGGAAGTGAAAATTGAGAACTGAGTATAGTGGAACTACGTAAAACGAAGAGGAAGAGGACCCCTCTGATTAAGAACGGATGATTACTTTTTAATTTATCGCTTCGGAGGATAATACTTCACCGAATGCCCCAAAAAGGAGATTTATATTATGATTAGGAATATAATGAAGATTCAGACTCAATACTTTTGTCTTAAAAATCGGAAACAAGTTTCATTTTGATTTATCACCGAGAAAACTACTTTTTATTAGTTTACCGACATAACATGTGAGATTAAATTTATCCTGATGCTATTTTCTTATTCGTAGAATAGTAGTTTCGTGTTTTTCTTTGTAGTTAAAAGTAAACACACGTTTCGGACTTGTTTTTTTGCTTATTTGACAGAAACATCCCACGATAACGGGGAGGGAAGCTCGTACACTATTTCACCTGTGATAAATGTTCCGTAGCGGAATCTGTTTTGTTATGACTGCTCAAGATTTACGATCTTTATATAAATAAACTGGAAATCCAGAGAAAAAAAAACTTTCTGCTGACGGGTTTATTTCAATTGAGGTGTTGATTGTTCAACCTCCCGTGGATTTAAAGTAAACCGGAGGTGAAAACTGGAAAACAGATGCCCGTGTTTTGTTTATACTTACCTTTGAACGATTAAAGAGAAATTACCGTTGGAAGTGAGAAATAATAAATGAAAATTGATATATTTGTTTATATATTTCAATTGGTGTTTATTTTAATAATTTTTATATCGTATTTTTCAATACAAATTATCACTTTAGGATGAGTCCCACACCAACACTGGTTTTTGCTCACTTTTAAGAAACATCCAGTATAAAAAACGTTGAGACAAAGAAGAAAAGATTGATTTGATGGAGAATGTAAAAACATAAATGAAGAAAAGCCGAAAAAGAATATATGAAAAAGAGAAATGCTTTATTGTCAAAAAATTTGTAGACCTAAGCTTGTAAAAACTAAAAAACAAACATAAAATTAAATAAATAAAGATACAAATAAAATAAAATTTCAATATACAGTATGCAGTATGCAATGAATTTTATTTTTAGAATAGAAGTCGTTTATATGATATCGATTTGATTTCAATTGGAAAGTGATTGTGCATTTCTTTGCGTTATAAAGTATTGAGCCCTCAACTGATTCTAAACGTGGATTAGGTAGGTAGAGGTCGTGTTTCGCATTCCTAAGTGGTGCATTTTACATATTCAACGACGTCAATGATTTAAGGGGGATTTTGTCACTAGATATAGTCCTATGAAGTGCCGTGAGATCAGGGCTGCTCTAAAAGAAACTAGGGTCGTCTGCAAATAGACAAATGAGATGCTAAATTTATAAATTCATTCATAAATTTATAAAACTGTGGAAGATTATTGGACCAGAAGGTCATTGGAAAATGAATAAGGTTACTTGTGAGCCATGATTTATCAAAAACGTGTAATTCTAGTGAATTAAATCACACGATTCATTATGGTTTTATCATATTTCCACGTAGTGGAGGCCCCTCACTTTCAATCATTACATTGGTTTGTCCCAATTCGGATTTCGAAGGGGTCTCGGTACGAGAAAGGCACTAATTACAACCCAAGTACTGGTTCCGAACTGCTACGATCAGAGGCAAGATATAGTTATGTGTTTTATAGATCACGAAAAACCTTGTGACAAAGTGCAATACCATAAACTCGTTCAAATACTGAGGCGACTTGACATAGACCAGAAAAATTTACGCTGGATTGGAACCAATCAGCTGCAGTTAGAGTTGACAACGAACTTTCAAACACCCATAAAATCCTTAGTCCTGTTTAATCTTTAAACGGAAAACGAATGCAAGAAGCAAAGTAAATGGCACATGGATCAACAACGTACGATATGCCGATGAGACAGTCCTAATAGCAGACAACCTGAATATATATATCCTGGACATAATTGGAATACGCAGTCGGCTTAAGGGAATCAATATCAATATATGAAAGATAAAATTCCTGGTGATCACCAGCAAATTAGAAGAGTTCCAAAATGTAAAACTAAAATACAGTAGTGAAGATACTAAACGGGTAACAAAGTTTAATTATCTGGGAACTTGGTTATTTGAAGACTTGGCCACAGACGTATAGATCAAGTACAGAATAGAAAAAGCATGAAATTCAAAAATGTATTCACGAACTCTGTATTTAACCTCAACCTCAGAATAAGGTACTACGTATGATCCAATATGGAAGGCTGGACACGGAGAGTTAACACTATTAACAGATTGGGGGGATTTGAGATGTGGATTTACCGAAGAATTTTCAGAGGCAATAAAAAACAACGAAGAAATTCTGAAGAGAATATGAAGAGGACGTGAATTGCTGAACACGATAAAACGTAGAAAAACAGCTTACCTGGGAAATGTGATACGTAGCGAGAGGTATCATTTGCTTCAAATCTTGATAGAAGGAACTAGGGTATTGGTTAGAAAGAGGATGTCGCGGCTCCACAATACCAAAAATTGGACAGGGATAACAAGCACGGGCGAATTAATTCGTATCAACACAGACAAAATAAAATGGTCAGAAGTGATTGCAAACATATATTAATGGATACCAGAAGAGGAAGAAGAAGAAGGAGCTTCGCGTGCTGTTTGAAATACGTCACTTTCTTCTTATTTAAATCGTAGATTTCACACCAAGCGTACTACTAATTGCACTGTGTACACAACAGTTTTACATACGAGGATGTATTGATATCTAGTTAGCCTAGACCAGTTCCATGGATAAACAAAATATTGCGTTGCCATAGCAACGAACAATAACTTAGTAGAAGTGTCAGTGTAAAGTCAAAAAAGTAAACCAGAGTTACGCAATAGATTAAAAGAAAAATGATATCCACCGAAATTGTGAAAATCGAAAAATTGGAGTATCGAGCCATCATCAAGTACCTGTATTTAAAAGGGTTAAAGAGGTAAGCAGATTTACGAAGATATGCTTAATACCCTTAGTGATCAATGCCCTTCGTATGCGACCGTCAAAAATTGAACTGCAAGCTTCAAAAGAGGCAAATTTTCCATTGAAGATGATGACCGATCGGGAAGGCCAGTTTCTGTGTCAGTCCCCAAAAATATCGATGCAGTTCATGACATGATTTTATCAGACCGTCGAAGTGAGCTAAAACGGATATCTGAAGCACTGAATTTCATTTCATACGAACGAGATCATCATATAGTTTAAATGTTGACCTAAAGCGTGCAAGGGTAGAGGCATCGTGCTCGATTTGAAAACGATGCAGACTTCTTAAACATAATTGTTACTATGAATGAGACTTGGGTATATTTCTACGATCCAGAAACAAAGCAACAATCGATGGAATGGCGACACTCTGGTTCTCCAAGACCTAAGAAGTTTCGTGTCCAAAAATCTGCTGAAAAAGTTCTGGTTTCAGTTTTTTGGGATTACCATGGAGTAATCATGATTGATTTTTTGGATAAGGGTAGAATAATAACTGGAGATTACTTTTCGACATTACTGAGCACTCTACGGGAAAAAATTAAAGAAAAAAAGGCACGGAAAACTATCCAAAGGTGTTTTGTTTTGCAAGACAACGCCTCTGTACACAAATCTCATGTTGCCATACAAAAAATTCGTGATTTAAGGTTTAAATTACTAGAACACCCCCCTTATTTACCATATTTGGCTCCGTCCGACTATCATCTCTTTCCTCAACTGAAAAAAAATTTCAAAGGTCGTAAATTTTCTTCCAACGAGGAGGTAATAAAAGCTGTGGAGGTCTGGTTTGCAGAGGAAGAAGAAACATTTTTTTAAAGGTCTAGAGACGTTGCAGGTTCACTGCAATAAATGTATCTAATCAAGAGGAGAATTTGTGGCTGATAAAATATTTTGACATTGAAATTTTGTTTGGTTCTATAGTGGGCTAAGATTTTTCAATACATCCTCGTAAATGTTTGTATGTAAATGATTTACATATATTAGATATTGATAGATTGCACACAACACCTTGCAAGTTTCAACTTGGACCCACTTATCAATATGAAAAAAAACGTATTTTCGGTGAATTTTGTCGGGAAAAGATTCTTGGAATTAAAATATATCAAAATTTGTAATTTTTATTCGCAAATACGACTTTTAACTAATCCAAATATTTAGATTTTTCTGTAATAATATTCAAAATGAAGTTTTAGACTAGTAAGGGAGTTTTATTACTCTCTCATACATAAAAAAAGACAACAATTTTCACTTTTCTTAGATAACAATTAACAAATATATTTATTACAACCTTTTAAAAAGTATCATTAAATTTTTCTGGTCTAGCTCTTAAAATCGAATTTAAGCAATATCATTAACTTTTTAGCAGCTGTTCCTTTCATTTTAGTTGATGCAAATTTTAGTTCAAAAAATCTCGAAGGCCAACCAAGTTCTAATGTTTTTTTATACGGTGTTACATAAAAAAATTGTTTTCATTATTTTGTTCTAGAATAAATGAACAGGATACGTACAAATATACGTCGATATAAAAGTAGTAAGATAACCTTTCGACATCAAGGGCCATTTTCTTATCTACCGCAGTTAATAATGTTGCTTCTACCAGAAGGCAGGTTCTTGGACTTCGACATTTTGCTCTTTTCCTACTTTTTATTACCACCGATGGCAGTTTTATCTTATTTGTGGCAGCAATAGTTTCTTGACATCAATAAATTATTTATAGTTATTCTCAACAGGAATTGATAAGTAGAATAAATTCGCTGTTGCCAGTGTTAGGTAATTTATATTTATAAACTACTCTAATACGTATATTTTATACAAGGCAAGTCAAATTGACACCGTGCCAACCTCTATACAAGGTGTTGACGGGACTTGACGCAAACAATTCGGTAGGCAGTAGATGACGTGAAAATAATGCAATAAAGTCAAACATTACAAACATTAATGCCGATTGGTCGATAAAAATCAACAGTTATACCACTTTTAAATACCCAAAGCCGCACACATGAAGGCAACAGATTATCCAGAGCTTACTGATGAAAACCGGCGCCGGTTTTTTTGCTGGTGCATGCACAAACGAAGCTGCCAGTGACAAATTCGATTCTATGGAGTCAGGATGTCGAGCTCATCTTCAGATGATGAGTTCGTGCTACTGGAAAAAGTGCTACTGCTATAGTTCTTTTAGGTCTCTGGCATCTTCTTTTCTTAAACTGCAATATGGGAAGAGTTGCAGTCCGAACATATGCCTATTTCAACGAGACAGCTGAAGATTTTTATACTTTGTGGAACTTTATGCATTAATCGCTTAGATGCTTTTGAAATGTTTTTATATAGACGCATGGACAGCTACGCAAACAAACGATGCAGTTCTTAACAGAGCAAATGCGGTTCGTGACTTAGTGTTGTTTGAAGGTGGTAGAGGAATTGGAAGGAGAAAGCTTTGCCATGCTGATCGCCAACGTCAAGATGACTTGATACGGCACGCTGAGAAGAAGAAACTTTCCTCAAGTAATAAGTGCCATTGATGGAAAGCATATCCGTGTTATTTGCCCTAAAAATTATGGATCTATGGTTTTTAATTATAAAAAATATTTTCCTGTTGTACTCCAACGAATTGCAGATGCAAATTATGAACTAATGACGATAGATATAGGCGGTTACGGAAGGCAAAGAGACGACGGAACTTTTCAGTCCTCCGACTACTCTTTACAAAGGAAATCAAAATACCAAAACCTTCTAATCTTCCAGGGAACAAATACGAAAGCGCCATATGTTTATATCTGGCCTCAATAAATGGAATTTTTACTTAAGCTTTTTGTAGGGAAAAATTTGCCTTTAAATCAGGAATGTTCTAACAGCAGACTCTCTAAAGCTCTAAGAATAATAGAATATACTTTTGGAATTTAAAATGACGTATCTTGTCTAAACCTATCGGAACATTATTGAATGTATTTGTGTTTTATATAACACCCTTGTTGGTAGGGGAGGTTTTCAGAAACACCTAACTGAAGTACCGTGTAAATCAGAGCCCTGGAAGACAGTCAAATATCTTTACAAACTTTTTCTACAATAATCCATTAATTTTCCACAACTAACACAAATACTTCATCATTATACTGTATTTTTGTTTATGTAATTTACTGTATGTGTTGTTTACTTTTCGTATAATAATGGGAATAAGCAGGCTATTATCAATGAGAATCTTTTCATGTAGGAGTCCACAAACTTGATTGACGGGGCTGAGCTGAGCTGAGAAACCCTGCCTTGGCAAACCAATAATGGCCCAAGCTTGGTTGAAATCTGGCTAACTTAGCGCCGGCCATTTTATAGTCAGCCAAGCCTGGCTGAACTCTGGGTATTCACACCTCGGCCATCTTATAGTCAGCCATCTTATCCATAATAGATATCTTAACATTAAAAGTGATAATTTTTTATAAATAAAATTCTGTTCGACTTTTCTTTAAGTCTTTATCAAAATATATTTTGACCTAAAATCAAAAAGATTTAGAAACGTAAACTATAATGTTGTTAACAATATATTAAAAATATATTTTTACAAGCAACCAGCCTTGCCCAGGGCTGCAGACCAGTCTTGGGTTTATCTGGGTAATCAGACCTGGTCCGGGCTTGCAAACCAAGCGAGGGACATCCCAGTTATCATCCCAGAGTCTCACCAAGTCTGGGCCAATAGCGGCTTCCAAGCTAGGGCCAGAGTTGTAGATACTTGGCGCAAGTCTAGGCCTATATTGGGTCAATCGTAAAATTCTATATGAGTTACCATCTATCCCCATTTCGGCTGCTTTTGCGTAACATTTCGAATGTATGTTCGAAAATTCTAACTTGTCAAATGTTCTAAATTAAATCCTACAATTAAAATTTTGGCAACAGTGTTAATATATAATCGGTTCTTTTGTCCACTGCTGACCTATCAAAGAAACAGCTCTTTCGACGTTTCCGTTATGTCCTGGGATAGCGAAGAAATACTGACAAATAGTAAGAAATTCTGAAAAACAATCTTGACTTAGATCAGGCTTCTTGAAATCAACATTCTATTTGTTAGTGTTCAGAAAACTTTCAAGATATTGCAGTTGGTCAAAGGATTTCTGTTTTTGTTTTCAATATCGTCCATGAACGCAGTCATCTGTACAGAATTCTCTTTGAATTACGCAAAATGGAAGTTACTTTCAATGGACAAAAATCTTGTTCAATTCCTGCATTTATGTTATTCATTATCTTAGAAGAATTTTCCAAAGCCTCATTAGAAACATCAGTCTTATCTGTACCTTTGATGTAGTTTTGATAAGTTGCCATGAAATAATGAACAAATAGCATTCGTTAAGGTCATTTCACACAAAATTATTCTTTTCCTTTTATAGGAAATACGACAAGAGGTTCAAACATTTGTAAAATCCTTTCTATCGCTGGAAAAAGACTCAGCCAGGCGTTTCTAAAGAATTTGTTTAAAATGAATGTCTAATTCTGAGCTAATACCTTTGAGTCTGCGATCGGCCACCGCCTAACAAAAACCGGACATTTATTTTGGCCGGAAACGCAATTAAAAAGCCTATCAACGTCCGGTTTTATCCGGACAATTTGGCAACGCTATACGCAACACGGACTAAAGTCTGGATTTTATAGAAAATAGACTAGATATGAACGATTTTAGACATTTAATATTGATGTACCAATGTAACAATAATTGATATACCTCTGTAATTAACCCTGAACCATTTATCGAATTTCCAACAACAATAAATTTGTACACGTTATAAAGATAACGTTGGATTTGCTGTTATATTTCAAAATAACTGACAAACAGTACAGATAATAATTTACGTGTAATTAGTATGATTAAGTATCGTTTACCGATTAATATTTCCATCATACCAATAAAACGTACCTAGTAGAAGCGCTCTGATATCTTGTAGTATACGAGAGTTGATCAATAAGTACTGGGTGGGCAAGGTCAATCATATCTCAGGAACAGCTTAATCGAACTAAAAATTATAACCCCCAAAAACACGTGGAAATTATTTTCAAAATGTTAAGATGTATATATACAGATTGCTGCTGCTCCAGGTTCAAATCAAATACCTATAGTATTCGTACAAAAACCCGAAGTTTACGTATTAAAACTTTACATCTACATTTGGACCAATACAGTCTTCCCTTCAAGCTGTCGCGAAGCCGTGATAGCCGTGATAACTCCCCTTTTAAAACCCGACAAAACGAGAACCAAACCAGACCCATATCAACCCATTTCGTTAACTAACAATAAATCGTAGACTGCTTCTAGAACACAATAATTTATTTACAACAGAACAAAGTGAATTTCGTCAAAACACAGTTGATAATCTGATAAACCTTGAATCAGAAATAAGAGAAGGATTTGACAACAATGAATACATAGCAGTAATTATTGATATCTCCAAAGTATACGACGTGGCTTCTCAAAATTACATCAATGGTGTCTAAGAGGAAACATTCTACATTTCATTAACAATTCTCTTACAGATAGATACTTTAAAGTAAGAATAGATAAAAAACTACGGAAGAATGGGATTCCACGAGGTTCTACAATGAGCTCCACCTGAGGTATCAACCTCGACGAATGCTCTGCGTTAGTCAAAGGAAGACTTTACGCTGATGATTTGGTACTGCAAAAGGTAAAAATATGCATTCGACAAATCAAACAACTGGTTTATCACCAACGGATTGGAATTCTCAGAAACCAAAAGTGTATTAATATTTCCAGAAAATACATCCAAGAAAGGACCGTACTAACATTAAAAGACCTTAGCCCAACCAATATAAAAGCTGAACTAGATTCTACTCTAAGTGAGACTGATCCTTCGTTATCAACAATAAAATATTGGATAGCAGAGTTTAAACGTGGCCATACGACCTGCAGTTTCCAGTAGAGGCCGTTCTATCTGCAAGCAAGCTCTTGACGTCGGTTTTTTTAAATGCGCGAGGGATCATTTTCATTGACTATCTCCAAAAAGAAAAAACTCTCAACAGCGGGTATTATGCCAGCTTATTGCAACGTTTGAGCGAAGAAATCAAACAATAATGGGCGTATTTGGCTAAGAATAAAGTGTTGTTTCATCAAGCAATGCACCAGCTCACACAGCCGTTGTTGCAATGGCCTAAATTATAGAATTAAAGTTTAAATTGCTACCTCAGACAACCTATTCGCTAGATTTAGCCCCATCGTATTATTTTCTGTTTCCAGATTTGAAAAAATGGTCAAATATTCCTCAACAATAAAGAGGTTATGTCGGCAGTTTATGGCTATTTTGAGAACTTGACAATTCTTATTATAAAAAGGGTATCAAACTTATTAAACATCGCTGGGAAAAGTTTTTGGAGCTGAAACGATACTACGTTGTTGTTCAGTACTCATTTACATACCGAAAGTTGCGTTTTGAGTGTTCCATGTACTGAAAGTGACAGTTGACAGTTCCGTACTGCAAAACACTTTCGGAGTAGACAACTTTAACTTCCTCCAATGTGACTCTAGCCGCTTCAATATTGACAATGGACAGTTTCACTTCGATGATTTTGCATAACCTCAAATTTTCAATTTTCTGAAATTATTCGTTTTATCTGAAGTTTCGTCTAAATTAATGAATAACAATAAATGATGATGGAAAAGAAAATTAATAAATTAATATTGACATGTGTTGTTGGACTCGTCTGTTGCTCGTCTCGCAATTTTCAGACTCGTCAAACAAAGTAGCAATTTTAGTCCTTGGCATACAAATAACTATTTTTTCCATAATTTTTGTGTTTTCTTTGTTGTGCCGGGTATATCTGGGACCATCCTCGTAATTCAATAAAGTCTGCCAAAACGGCCTCAATGTATTAGTAACAATGGCCAGTTATACATGGAGGTTCGTGACGGACTGAAAGCCTTTACTGTCTCACCGGAGAATCACCCCTTCGATTTAGAAAAATGCAAAAGGCGTAGTTAAAAATATAAAATTGAGTCATTTTATTGAAAAGTCTGGCCACGAGATATAACATCCAAGTGTAACAGAGAGAGAACTATCTTTTTCTAATGTCTCTTTTCAAGTAATTAATGGCGCACACATTTGTCACGTCATCTCGCGAATGTAAACAAATTTCATGACTATAAATGTTATTTCCTTCATAAAAATTTGAATATATGTCCTAATAGTCAATGAATTAAAATCCCTGTATTAAAAAGTTGTTTTAAAATCAAAGTTTGAGCCCTTATACCAGATATACGGATAATACTCGAGATATATAACCTCAAAAAAGATTTTGACAGTCTATTAAAATTTATATTTTATTTTAATACTCTTTCATTTATAAAAATAGCCTATATACCGTTTGACAATCAAACATGAACATGTCCCCCGATTGTTATAATCGTATATAACCTAAATTATTATTTTGGTAATGGTCTGAACTTCATCTGCATGAGTTACGGTTGATTTATAAACTCTTAAGTTCGCGCTCGCGCTGACGCTCTCGTTCGCTTAAAGATAAAAATTTGTGAAAAAATAAACCAACTTTTGGGTTCATCTGACGAGCATACTCTTAATCGAGAATCGATAGAAGTTTCACTTGTTACTATTCGTTCTAACTTTAACCCTCTCGATATCCCGATAAGAAGAAAAGAATTTAATTCAAAATACTACAAGGGTAGATTACGATCACCAATCAGGTATTAAGTTATTCCTTATAAGCTTTGCAAATTTAATGACGGTATTCATCCTATCTTAATAACAGATCATTTATTATATTTTAAGCTGTAAAACCGGTTTAGTTTAGGAGAGATTACACCACGCACAACTATGGATGATACGAAGGTTGCTACTTAAACTTGGAGATATGGCAACATTGATGGAAATGTCATAAATCTGACATTGCTATTATAAAGTTTGACATTTTTTATGGTGAACGTATTCAGAAAGTGTTGCCATACGATTGCTTTGACTTTTGGTGATGAAACACCCTCTCGAGCAACCGTTTTCGATGGTTTTCCGAATTCAATCGAGGTCGCACTTCGCTACAGAATGAATTTCGTGAAGGTCGTCCAAAATCTGTTGTTGTGAACTGAGAACTGATCATGTGATATACCGTGAGCATTAGTTCCACTAAACTACATTCAAGATTGCATGAGCATTTAGCTGTCAAAAAGATTTGTTCGCGTTGGATACCGTGGGGTCTTTAAACTTGAAACATCTGCTGTATAGATTATGTACTTTCTAATACAGTTTCAAACAACTACCGCCATCTCTAGGTGAAGCCAGGTACTTCCTCGTAATATATTTCTCTTATAGTTCTTAGGCCATTTCTTCTCCATCCTAAATAATAACTTCAATATAAATTTCAGGAAATATTTACATTATTCTATAATGATATTTAAAATGACCGTACTAAATTTTTGGTTCAGTAAGTTGGTTTTAGTACTCTCTCATACATAAAAATAGACTATTTCAAAAAATGTGAATGATTATAGAAAAAAGAATGTTTTGTATTCTTTATTTGGTCGGAAACTTTTTAGACAACCCTCGTATATATTACTGAGTGTGAACAGGAAACATATGAAGAGGAAAAGGTTAGAAAGCTTCTAATTTAGGTTAAAAACGGTAGAAACTTAGAAAAAGCTTTGAGCTACATTCGAATGTTTTATTATCAATTGCGAGGTAATCTGTGGTAGTAATAAACAACCCTCGTAGGTAAAAATTTTTGTATAGTATAGTTGTAATGAAATAAATTGAGTTTAACACATTTTTTTTGTTATACCTTGTATAAATCAACACTGAAACACCGAATTTTCTTTTCGAAAAATTAATGCCAATGTTTAGCAACGGATATCCCCCACCACTCTTCAACATGGCGACGAGGTAAACACATGGTTTTATAAACTTTGAAAAGTAATAAAACAATAACGAATCATAAAACGAACACGAAACGTTTTATTATATACTAATTTTCAATCAAATTATCATAATAAGTAGTTGTCATATTGATAAACATAAATATGTCACACACAATAATTTACCTTTTTTTTGCGGTTTTGCTTGTTTTCTCCTGCCCCTGATACCTTCCGATTCCATAACGAGTCGCACGTTCTTTTACAAAGACTCCCATTAAATCCCAGACGATGACAACTACACTTACACAGTCCTAGGTCAGGTGAAATACACAAAACCACGTGAATATAATCGGTGGAAATCAACATTCGCATACGTTCCGTTTTATTTAAAACGTTTTGGAAAAACGCCGTACAAGTTGTGCTGACACGCAACGTTGTACACCCCCGTGATCGTGAACGAGACTCAACAACAAATCTTACAAATCTAGCCGGCGGCAAACGTCTATACATCGCTATTGGTCGCCGTTCACCGGAATTTTCATTGGTGCACCTGTAACAGTAGTGAACACCTACCTCTACCTGTGATTACCTCAACTCCATCCGTTCACAACGTTGCCAATAAGCAGGTGAAACCGGTATAAATCACGCAACGAAATCAAGTTTTGACGTAAAGTACATCATCAGCTGATCGCGACGGACATTTTGAGAAGTGGATGTGGGGTAGAGGAAAGTCGGCCGTACGGCGGTAATGTTGATGGAAACGGCCATGTGATAGCAGCGTTGCCGATGACTAAAATACCGTATATACGAGTCGCTCAAAAAATTCTCCAATTTATTTTATTACACTCAATAATTCGTATTAATTTGATAAATATTATGAGCACATACAGGGTGGAACAACCTATTGGAATAATTAAGGGTATTTTTTTTAAAATTACACAGGGTGTGTCATATGACAGCGATCAATACCAACTCTCTTATTTTAAATGCAACCCCTGCGTATAATTTTTTTAGGAGTCTTCAAAAAATGTATAATTCACGTACAATGTCCTCTACCTATATTCAACTGTTTTTGAAATACTAAATTTACAGATATATTATGAACACACTATTTTCATCAACACTCATAATTACACTGTCTGACGCGCGTTTCGATAACCACAACTTAGAATTAGGATCTGATTTGTAAGTGCTGATATTTGGTTTCTTAAATCATGCCGTAGGTTAAATGTTTTTCCAGGATTTATCAAAGTTGTAAGTGTTGGTGTAGTGGTAGTGTAAACAGTGTGTTCATTAAGTAAGAAAGTCGTTGCACTCTCGGCGCGTAAGACTATAGCGATTTGTTTATCGTTAGATTAAGTTTATAAATAAACAAATTACAATTTAATCAGCTTCGAGCGAACTAAAACAGAAAATGCTCAACCTCACCTTATATACGAGGTCTGGCTATTAAAAAACGATGTTTTATTATTAAAATTATTCTACATTCGAATGCTCCCCTTTAATATACTCCCCTCCCCTCGCCACACGCCTTTCCATACGTTTCTTCCATTCACCGAAGCAGTGCTGGAAGTCTTCTTTGGTGAGAGCCCTTAGGAGCTCTGCTATTTTTTTCTTTGCCCCTTTCATCGACTCAAATCGGATTCCTTTCAGAGCAGATCTTTTTCTAACCTTTCAAGAAAATCTGAGCAGACCAGTTGACGCAAATGCTTTTGGTCAGGAGTCAGATTTTTGGCGCCATATTCAACTTTTGTCTTGTGTAATTCCTGGTGAAAAATTTTGCTAACCGTTTCTTTATTGGCGTTTACAACCTCGGTAATCATCCGGATGTTCATTCGACGATCTGCACGCACAATTTGGTTGATTTTGGTCACTATTTTCGGAGTTGAAACAGTCACAGGGTGACCTGGGCGCTGATCATCTTCAGTGCTCTTTCGGCTCTTACAAAAACGCTTACACCTTTCAAAAACACGCGCACGAGATAGGGAATTGTCCCGATAGGCCTCTTGCAACAATTTGTAGCACTTATTTCGAGTTTTTTTCAATTTAACGAGAAATTTGAGATTGATAAAAACACGTTCGTGTCAAACCGCTACTGCACAAATACTATATTCTTTCAATTTATTATTTCTTACAACTTTTTTTAAGGCATTCTTGTCAATCTCAAAATTATTCAATTATTAATCCAAAATTATTTCGTTTAGGCACATCTAAATAGCTCTATACAGCTCTACAGGAATATAATGAAAAAAAGCCGAGCCCACTACAAAAACTTCCTGTGAGGAGGCAAAACGCTAATAATGACGCATTTTTTGTAAAAAATTTAAATTAATAAAAATTTAAAAATAAAAATAAAAAACACATTAATGCCAATGTAGGAGATGTTCAAAATTCTAACCACGAACGTGACTGATATAATCGCAAGCGTGATTCGTCGTTTTTGTATACAATAATTTTGACATATTCCCACAAAAGAAGTGTAATGGCGTCATGAGAGCGTGATGGCCATTTTATCGAACCGCGCTCGCAATCGAAATTAGTTCAGGTTCTGCTAGACATTGATTTGGTAATGGAGCCGTGTTCCAACTCGTTGAAACCATATTATATTCGCTGGAACTTTTAGGTTTCCTGATTCAGGATATAAGTGTGTCAAATTAGCGTGACATTAGAGAGAGAGAGAGAGATAAATACTTTATTGTCAAAACATTGCTTACAATTTGCAGACAAAAGCTTGTAAAAAAACCGAGAAGCAATCGTACAAATAACTGAATAAAGACAGAGTAGAAGGCAATTTTCAGTGAATATGCCTCCAAATTATTGCTAAATGCAGGAAAAGATGTTGAAGATTTGATTAAAATTGGCAAGTGATTGTGCATTTTTTTGCTTTGTGAAGTATTGAGCCCTTAACTAATTCTGAACATGGATTAGAGAAGCGTGCTTACGAATTAGGCAAACGGATTCAAAGATGAATAAGAAAGGAAGAGTCAATGTTTTAAAAGAGTCCCGACAGTGAACTCTGCTGTTTTGTCTGAGTAAATATCTAACAGCTCTCTTTTGTTGTATGAAGATTCGCATAAATTGAGCCGTACCACATGTACCCCAGAAGGGAAGGATATATTGAAGATGCGACTCAATAAGAGCATAATAAACTGTTAAGGAAGTGGATAAATTCATTTCTTTGGCAACTGATCTTAGCGCCTAACAGAAAGAACTAAATTTTTTAGATGAAGCAGCTCCCATTTAAAAGAATTGTCCACAATAAGCCCTAAGAATTTTACAAATTCAACGACGTCAAGGTGGTGTTATTTAATATAAAAGGTTGTTATGTATTTTTATATAACAGGACTTCAGTTTTAGAAACGTCGAGACCCAAAAGATTTAAGGGTTATTAGGTCACTAGATATGGTCCTATGAAGTGCCGTGAGATCAAATTTGCTCTAAGAGAAACTAGTATCGTCTGCATAAAGACATATTTTCCCACTGATGTCTAGATAGGCATCATATCTCAATATTCCTACAAATTGCCCAAACATTAACTTTTGCAGTATCTTGGGGATTCTCATTCGACCAATAGCAGCAATTTTGATGAAAACGTTCACGATCACATTGTTATCTCAATATTTCCTTCATTTGCTCATAAAAACGTTCTTCCATGAGCTCATGAGCTGGTATAATTTTATGTGCATTCAATTTTCCTTCGACATTCAAATGATTGATGTGTGGCTAACGTTGAACGGTGGGGCTACTTTCCGATCAAACTTAGGTGGTTTTCTTGAAACTCAAGCATAATATCCAATTGTTAATAACGCGAAACTGCTTTTCTCTTTTGCTAATTGTTCCTCGGGATACGGATAGATCAGTGAACAGAGGTTTTTACCTCAGATTTCCATCAAGACGCATCGATTTGCTTGAAATTTCAAATTTGAAAAGCAAAGTCCACCCTATGTGCTCTTACTCTGGGGATGAATACCGTCCCAGCTAGGGCGTGCTAATTTTTTGTTGAAACTAACCATAGAAATCGATAAAATAATAATCTAAGCACTAATTACTCTATGGAGTTTTTACGATAAATCAATGTTTTTGATTTATTCGTAATTGAAATTTTTATTGATTTGAAACATATTTTCAAACGATACTTCACAAATAACTCAAAAAATTTAGATTTTATCGAAAAATCTGCGAGGAATTGAAGGTAGGTTTTAAAAAAATGAAAAGAATTTTTTTTTTTGGTTATAGACCTAATACAGTGTTATGATTTATTGAAGGTGGAACTTATTTAGTAAATGTTAAAAAAATCAAAAATCGAATAAGTGGAAAACGGTCAATTGTACGAAAAAAATGTATTATATATTTTTTAAAAGACTTCAAAAAACCATTCAAATGAGACTTTTTAAAACATAAAATAACAGACTTATGACAAAAATTTCTTCGTTTTATGGAAAAAAACGTTATTTCTACCCTTCAAATTGCCACCCTAATTGAAATAAAATGATATAAAAAGTGAAATAAATTTTGGATATCACTTCAATTGAATAAAAATAATAGAATTAAGAAGTTTTAATGCTTTAAGGAGCTTGATTCTGAAAATAATTATGATACAATGGATGGCATTTTTTAATTTTTTAAAAAAATTGTCTTTTATTAAAAATAAGTGCTAAAATCGCCTTAAAAATTAACGGAGATATAACCTTTCTAAGTTCACAGTAACGTGTGACTGGTACCTTTTTGAAGCCCTTTGTACATATCTCTTTTAAAAATAAAAGGTATTCCAAACCTTTTAAACCTAATAGATAATAAATTTTCTTACCTAAAGGTTTTTTAATCGATTAGTTAGTTCAAAAGTTAAGACCTCAAACAAACTAATCGGAGCAGATACATTTTTGAGTAAAGTAATTTTATGTCACAAAAAAGATCAGTGATAATAAGTTATGATAGCTATTCGAAAAGCAAAAACTGCATTAAGAGAAAATAATTATCCGGAAAAAATGGTAACATATTCAAGAAAAAGATAAACTATAATCAATTAACGAGCAAAACAGAAACTAAACATTTCATTACCACATGTACAAGGACTTTCACAACAACTATCGAATTATTTCAATAAATATTAGTATCAGTCATTAAGAACACGATAAATTATCAAAATATTTCACTAAACTAAAATCTAAAACACCAAAAAACAAAAGAAGTGATATTGTATATCAAGTACCTTGAACTAATTATGAGCTGTCTACATAGGGCAGACATCTCAGTACTAAGAAAATAGACTAAAAGATCATGAATACGATTAAAAAAAATTAAACTGCATTTACGAACCACGAAATATCAAAAAAACATAAATTCAATTATAAAGATTAAAAAATACTTGGAACTGAATCTAGTACACGAAAAATAGAATTTTCAGGACATTCATAAGAAAGAAAAAGCTATAAATATTTCCTCTATCTTCGTGAATCCCAACATGGTCCAGGCAGGGGTCTACCAAAGATTCGACGGAGGTCTACGTCGGGCCTAACAAAAAATGGGGGTCCCCAATCGTAAGCGGAGGTCCATGAAAATTTATATGGTTTCGATAGTGAAGAGAAGACTTCTCGTATCAATATTTCAAGAAACTCTGCGACTTATACTTAAAAACTTAAATATTCCATATTCGTCGAGTCCTGTCCTGAGTGATTATTTTAAGAAAAAATCGATTCGATTCACAAACGTTATTTCGGTGGCAAGAGATGGAGCTCCAGCCATGGTCGGGCGATATCGTTTATAAGTCATCTTGAAAGAATTATACCAGAGGTAACTGCAATAAACTGCGTTATCCACCGACAACATCTAAGTAGTAGCGATAGACCAATCGCTTGAATTTATGATTAATGCAGTTAACAAAATATTGTTAACTGCCGTTGACTCCCAACATATGCTGTTAGATACCGGAGTAGGCTGGTTGTTGAAAGGTGCAAGATTTTATTCACTTTTTGATTCAGTTTTGGGGTTTCTGGAAAGTAAATATGCTGATTCAACAGAAAACCTAATCATGTTATAGCAGACATCGTATATTGGACAGATTTGCTCAAAAAAATTTTTGTGTAATAAATATCAAAAAATCCGGTCATTTCACAAATTCATTCTCAATTAGTTTTCTATATGTATAAGCAATATTTTATTATGAAATTAGTAATAATTTAGATTTTCATTCTATTGAGAATAGTATAAATAAAATTCAAGTCAAAGTTCTACATTTTAGTTTAGTTCAGTTATTTGTTTCATAGTTTCTGACTACCCCCGTAGATTCTTATATTTTTGATATAGATTGAACAAATTTCAATAGCCCTCTATATAAAACTGACTATATCAACTATTTTACAAATAAAGAGACAAACTTTGGAAGATATAATATAGTTCTTATAACAACATTCATCTGAAAATGTATCTGATATTTATCGAAATTTAAAAATAAAGTGACAACATCGCATAAATTAACTGTAGTTCAAATTAATTCTACTGATGGCACCACCTGACAGACAAAATTTGTGACAACAGTCGATAAAAAAGAGTTATTCAATTTATATATAAGTTTTCCAATAGATGACTCTGTATATTTATTTTATTATTTAGTAATAATTTTTAGAAATGTAATTTTTTATTTCTGATATATCATAATTTGTTCAAGATGACATTGAAATTTATAATTATTGTGAATCACTAAGGGGACTGCCAATCCATACTCTATAAAGATCCATAACGTAGTAAAAAGAGAAGAACATAACATAACCTTTGAAATAAATGAAATTTAAAAACAGAATGTGTATATAATTTTTGAACAGAATTTTCAAGCTTACGCACATTACTGTTATACTTTTTATTATCTTATTCGAATATTTATTATAAAAAAGTAACAATTTATAATGGATGATTCTCTACAAGACGTAGCAGCTGAATTCGAAACAGATTTTTTTGTTAATGAAACCGAGCAAACTGCTAGTAAGTACCTAATTGTTATATTTTTTGATTATTTGAGGATACAACTTTCCCTTCGCTCAATGAGATTGGAAAACTGAATAATTACAATATAATCAATAGCTGATTTATAAATTAGCTCACAATCAATCATATCAATTACATTTTTCATCAATAAAACATAATTTGAGAACTAAGATCGTGTAAGATCCTTGATTATTTTCACGAATAGAATGGTTAGAAAACATTATCTCATGTTAAAAAAAATTCATTTATATACTACTTATATGAATAAAGCTTATGGGAGGAAAAACGTCAATACTCATTTCTTATTACTCTCAGAAAAAAATATTTTTTTTTTTGATAATTTGTTAATCTTTCTTATTAACTCATTAATACCCAGAACTATGAAAATGTTTTGAAATGATTGAGTAAATGTATGTATTGCGGTAATTTTTTAAAAATCTTTGAATTGTAGTTTATGATATTTATCATGGGTCGTTTAAGACCCCCTAGGGCCTTATGAAATTAAAGATAACACAATGTCATTTTTATTTAATTCTATGTATTAATGAAATTCATTAAAACATTTATTATGTAGTGGAACTAGACAACACTGTTTTAGTAGTTTTATTCTCATATGTGGGAGCAACTTGTCTATAGACAAATTATCCAGTGGGACTCTCTAAAAGTAGTACAATACACGAAAGCTCTTCAGGATCAGGAATTTTTGGTGGAGTTACTGTGAAATTGTTTGCTTCTTATCATTTTTTTAATCAACTAATTTACCTACATTCCATAGTATGTTCTTTCCACTTCTTTCAGTCCCTTGCTTTTTTTCTCCAACTCTAGATGTTTTTGTCCCTAAGGTCTTCTCACACTAATTCTCTCCACTGTTTTGTTGATCTACCTCTTTTCCTCTTGCCCTCTGGTATCTTCTATGCAACTCGTTTCAAGAGTCCTAACTCTATCTGCTTTCCTTCAAAAATTTTTCTAGTATTTATATTACGGGCATATGACAGGGTGAGGTGTCTTATAAATTCTAACATTAGTATATCTGTATATCTCTTTCAATGTTAATATTCTTCTTAGGCTGTTACTTTTGGCAAATAAAAATACACCTTAAAAATTAAAGGCCTTTATATGATAAATTTCATTTTATATGGATGATATACGTAAAAAGTTTGTGTATATTTGAATTTTAAAGGTACATCTAAGGAAGTTAATGTAAATATCAAGATACCTAGTAGCAAAACTCATTGTATATTGGTGAATCCAAAACAACGTGGAAACCCTCTACTGAAATCAATACACAACGTTCCTTGGGAGTATGAAGATATAATACCAGATTATCAAATGGGATTAACAACTTGTGCTTTATTTCTTTCTATTAGATACCATAATTTAAATCCTGATTACATTCATGAAAGATTAAAAAAGTTGGGGCAAATGTACCAGCTAAGAGTTCTTTTAGTTCAGGTTTGGATCTCTCACTAATAATTTAGCATATCATTTAATAAGAAAATAGAATATAAGTAAATCAATATTTTTTAGATTGATATTAAAGATCCACATCACGTTTTAAAAAATTTAACAAGAATATGTATTTTGGCAGACTTGACATTAATACTGGCATGGAGTCCTGAAGAAGCAGGAAAAATAATAGAAACTTATAAAATTTACGAAAATAAACCAGCAGAAAGTATTAAAGAAAAAGGGGAAGCTTCACCATATTTAAGGGTAATTATTTTAATATATTGAATCATAAAATTCTGATTTCTCATTATGTCTTTCTTTTATATTTGTTTGATTTTATGTACCATTAACAAAAATTAAATAATATACATATGATTTAAAAACCATCACAGAAGCTGATAGAGGAGTATATTTCCCAGTACCAGACACTCATCGGTAGGCTCCTATCTGAGAATCTTTCAGATAGAAACTAGGAAATTCATTCTGCTATCAAAGTATCCTTGTCATGGAATCAAATATCAACGTTAGACTCTAGTTTGAGTTCTTCACACAGAAATCAAAGAGCCCAGAATATAAATACAAATCAACCTTATTTGTACTGGTTTGTCTGTGGTCTAGGTAAAAAAAAGTTACAAAGTAGGATAAATGGACTTTCCTAGAAATTATTCAAAAGAAACAATGTAAATAAACCGCCTGCTATAATAAAAACTAAACAAACATCTAACGGATTCCGGGTATTTCCAACGTACATCAAAGGCGTCAAGCTTCCGCCGAATTTTAGAATTTCACTACAATCCGTCAGGACCGGCTCTAGGATCTATATAGCAAATGTTCTTTTTTCCTACATTTAATCATCCTACTTTGGTGTTGATTTTTTTTGGATACTGTTATTCTTTTTTAAATTCTTTCTGTTTTTAGTTGATACAAGTTTTAACATCTGTGAGATCAATAAATAAGTCTGACGCAATGGCGTTAATCGACAAATTCAAAACTTTGAATGGCATTATACAGGCATCAGAACTACAGTTGGCAGAAATTCCCGGTTTCGGTTTGAGGAAGGCTAATAAATTGTATACATGTTTACATGAAAGATTTTGTAGGTGACACAATAATTAAGAAACTATTTAAATTTGTACTAAATATATTTGAATATTTCATTTTTTGTTAAAATTAAATTTTATTTTTACAAGTGAAAACAGGCGCAATGGAAAAACGCAAAGTTTTAAGTAATTTTTATACTTGGATTATTGTTTTGTTGGTTAAGTCCATTCTGAACACACTATTAATTCCAACGGGAAAATTTCCTTGGCGGAAATCTTCACATTTATTCCTTAACTACTAAACTATAGGGTGGACTGTAAGCAATTGGCCCTTTGTCCTTATTTATGCTACTCTCACATTTAGGATACAAGCTGTTTATTCTGTCATATCATTTTCTGAGACTGAAGGTGAAATAAAACTTATTAACTTAACTTACCTGTTTTATACTAAATTTTCCCACCAATAAACTTTCTCCCACGAAAATAATCCCAGGGGGAAAATCCTCTTGGCGGGAATTGTCATTTATTCCTTAACTACTAAATTATAGAGTGGGCTCTAAGGAATTGGTCCTTTGTCCCTATTAATGCTACTCTTACATTTAGGATACAAGCTGTTTATCCTGTCAATTCCTAAATAGTTGAATATTTATCTTTTCCGATGTTATTTCAATTGTTACTGTTTTCGTCAAGTCTTTCTCATTCCCTTGGTTGTAGTAAAGTTACTTCTGTTACTTCTTCTTAACCAAGTTGAGTCTATGTATCATATTATTACTTATCCCATTTCTTTGGTGTCTTTTCTATTTTTACTCTCATTTTTAATCCAAATATTCTTATTAGTTTTCTCTCAGTTAGTTAAGACATTACTCTTCCTGTTTGTTTATTATTGTTTTACACGATTTCATCCATGTAAAGATATGACATTTGTTTTTATTTCCGAAAGCTTGTTATCCTATTAAACTCATTTTCTTTGACTGTTTATCCTGTCAATTCTTCCTCTTCCTTTTTTATTGTCAACAATATCATACATTGTTTCATCCATGTCTTTAATACATTTACCATGATTTTATACATTAATTCATCTGGCTGCTTTTATTATTTTTATCAATTTCATTACTTCCTTATCTTCCTTTACACGTTTCTCCAGGTTCTTCTTTACTTTTGTTACTATTTATGTTGATGCTATTATGCGTCTTTTCAAGTTTTGTTATTCATATAGCTCAGTTCTTCTTCTTCTTCTCTTTTGTTTATTATTATGGTTCTCATTCCATATTCGAACAATGATTCAATAAAAATATTACATTAATCCTTTCCTTTCAGTTTTTATCATGAACCATAACTCTTCTACTTTCTTTTGGTCATCTTGGTTGCTTTTATTATATTTGTCAATTTTATTACTTCCATATTTCGTTTCTCCAGGTACTTTTCTGATTGTTTCTGTTGATCTTATTATGTGTCTAGCCCAATTGTGTTTTTATGTAACTCATGTTTTCTTTCCAGTTTCTCTTCTTCCTCTTTCCTTTTATTGATATCCTTTTATACTCATTTTCTATGACTGATTATCTTGTCTATTCTCAAATCTTTGAATATTTATACTTTTTCAATGTTATGTTACTGTTATCAAGTTTTCCTTGCAAAGTTCATTATTTCTTGATATGTTTTGCCACATTTTTATTATAGCCCACAATAATTGAGTAAAAATATAATAGAGAAACTTAAACTCTGTAACAAAAACATTTATTTATTTTTAACATTAGCTTTATATTTCGTTTTTGTAAATATACTAACAAATACTCCTAGGCAAGCAGGAACAACGGCAATCAACATCACAGATTTTTCATTGAAAATATCACTAGTTAAACCGGTGAAAAGTGGTGTCATGAACCTCGCAATAGACATGACACTATTCGAGGCACCGGAAAAAGATCCTCTGTGCAATGCTTCGATTTTCTGGAACATCAGTTCCATACTAGTCACTCTCATTGCGGAAGCGGCAACAGAAAGTGGTATTAAGAAAAACATGAATATGAAAATATTAGGTGATAAATAAAGCGATATAAAACATAAAGCCAATACCCCGAACCATAAACTCATCTTTGAATATATATCCGTATTCAAAAAGTTATCGATCTTTTTGAGAAACAACCCAGATATTACTCCTACAGTACTGAAGAATGAAATCATGTATCCGATATGTTTTTGAGACAGATGAAATGTTTCTTTTAAATATATAGCTTGATTTGAAAAATATACTGTTATCGTCAATCCTAATAAAAATTTTAATAAGAAAGTATCCCAATGCACTTTCCAATCGATGTCCTTTATTTCTTTAATTGATTTTTTAAATTCATTTGTTACCATCTTCCAACTAACATCACCGGGTTTGGTCGTTTTTCTGTCATCTGGTAGATAACAAGCGCAACCTAAGTAAAACAAATTCCAATAAATATTTTTTTTTTAATCTAAACTTATTTAAAAATAAAACAAGGTTTAAAAGGTTTTTATTTAAATTTTAATGTTTTTCTGGAGTAACCACTTCAAATGTACGACCAGAACGTTCACCACCATAGGTGTCTGTAGGACCAATAACAAGCAGAAAGCTTGTTATTGACAACAGAAGAAGCAATGATAAATTAAATTTTACACATAGTATTTTAAAAGTTGGTACTTCATAATCGTCATAACGCGAAATCTAATTCGAGCATAACTTGAAAGAGAAATTTCAACTGTTGCATTAAAGTTTAGATATTAAGTTTTATCAACCACGAGTTTTTAAGGTTGCATATGAAAAGAAAGAAAAAAAAATTTATAGCTTTAAGTGGAGTTGAACTACTAGTGAAACATTATTAAATTTTGTTTTTATTATACAAGTAGAAGAAAACTGCTTTAAACTACGTTCCTTGCCTTGTGTTTTTTAATTTAGGAAACAGGAAAATCAAGTTTTGTTTTTCAAATCTTTAGATTACATTGTTTTAGGTAATTCAACTTTGTCTCTGCTGATTCTGGCTTTAAGTAGAATTTATATTTTTGGAATATATACAAAGTGAATTCATCTAAAATCTTCATACCTGTTCACATACTTTCATTCTCACCGTTCCTCAATTTTTTGTCTAATTGAGAGAAAAATTTGATACTAAGTGACAGGATGTTTCGTTTGAGAAGAAATTCAATAATTATTTGCCTAAGAATTGATATAATATATGAACTACAGAAATTTTGATGCATATAACCATAGGTTTCAACTCTTTCAAGGCCAAAATATAAGTAAAAATAAATCTTTTTTTACTCAAAATTTAAAAACATAACATGAAATAGAAATTACTCAGAGTCTTATGTCACACATTCAATTGATTACCTGTATCATCTTAACATATTTAAGTGATAGAATGAAATCATAAAAACCAAATAAATTATTAGATTCGACAACCTTTCCAACTAGCTCGATAAAATATCCTGTTAAATCCTTTTTATTCAGTTGTCAAAATAATAAAACTGGGATACAATTTATTTAAAAAAATAAAAACTATTTCAAGTAATTATCTTATTTTCACTTACCATAATTAATGATAAATAACATTCCAGTAAAGAGACAGACATAAGTGAAACCATTTTCAAATTCTGATATGTGTCCCCCAACAAAAGGTCCTATAATGAAACCGAATGATGCAACAGCAGCAGACCTTGCAAAAAATTCATTTTGTTCTTTCAAAGGCACTAAATCTGTTATCACAGCCTTGCAAATACTTTGAGTATGTTTGAATAAACCTAATAAGAAAATTAAATATTTATATAATTAATATTACACTGGATAGTGAATGTAAGACATCATTTTGTATTTCAAATAACTTTGTCGTTTTATACTGATTTTTTGCCCTTTGAGCTAAAAAGGAACATCAAGTGTTGGTACAGTTAGAAATAATAAAAAAACAAAAATGAGGGGAAAAAACTAACAATCCAACAGGGAAACGGCAAATAGAATTGGAGTTCTGGAATTAGGAATGGACAGAGCTCATCAAAAAGAACCATTTCATGATTAAAAAAATGGATTGAAAACAAAAAAGTAGAAAATATCATAGATAGATAGAAAGGGATGAAAAAATATTGAAAAAAATACCAGGACCATCAGGAACTTTACACAAAAAGGATTAAAATGAAGCAAAAATGGAAACCAAGAAGTAATCAAAGAAGTAAAGGGATTGATTTTAATATACAGTAAAATTTAAACCTGAACAAGAGTTGTTATATCACTCTAATGAAACGTAATAACGTCGAAACTAGTCAGTGGTTACAAACCTTGCAATTGCAAGTCATTGGGGATGTTAATATTGGCAAAAAGGTCGATTGACATCACGCTTTACAACAGGAGTTGTAATTCAATATTCATCAAGGCATTAGCCAGGAAACTAGTTGTTTTCTCCTTTGAAAAACGGCAGCATTCATTTTCAGAATATTAAATTTCTAAATTATTTCAGGAGTGAATAGTAGAAATCATGAAACAGTTATTTAAAATACAAGAAGAGTAGTTTACAGGGAACATACCTAATACACATCTTACAGCTGTTATGAAAATAATTGATCTAGTAATTCCTAAAAGTGCATAACATAGAGCACATATCACAATTGTAAATTTTAAAACTGATTTTCTATTTCGCACATCACTCCAGCCGCCCTAAAAAACATTAATCATAGATAGTTGTACCTTGAAATTGTAAACTTTTATTGAAACAAAAATTGAGACACCTTCAAAATCATAACCAAGTCATTGTCTTCAGAGACTGAAGGTCAAATAACGGATCTCTTAGTCTGCCCAACACAATCACCACAACCAATTTCACTCTTTTCCAAATTTGGTATTTTACTGCAGTGACAATGTTCAGATATAAAATTTCTTATTTGCATTCAATACTTCTCAAAATACAATTTTTATTCATTAAAATAACAATTTTTATTGAGAAATGTGTAAGACGAATGCTTTTATGAACCTGGCATAACTATGATCCTTGGTCGCTTGGTATCATACTATAAACCTGATATTAAGGATCCTTGACCATCCACTATGTTACTAATAACCTGGTATTAGGAATCCTTGACCACCCACTATCCTATTATGAACTTGGCATAATTTAAGGATCCTTAGCTACCCACTATCCTACTATGAACATGGCATAAATTGAGGATCCTTAGCGGCCCACTATCCTATATGAACCTGTCATAAATTGATAATCCTTGGCTGACCACTATCCACTATGAACATCGCATAACAAGTCTAGAGATAAATAAATTATTGTAAATGTATAATACTGCAAACAATGCAACATTAAAGTCATCCATTAGAATCATTAAAACAACCTAGTCACACCAGAAATAACGATGGTTTCATTCAAGGAACAATGTTGTTATATAGGTTATTTTTAAATTGATACAAAGTATTATTTGAAAGTAGGTGCCTGTTTTTGATCAAACTTACAATAAAAGGTCCAGATAAAACTTGAACAGCTGAATACGTTGAAGAAATTAGACCTACAGTGGTATGGGAAGCTCCTATATCTCTTAAATAATTGCCGACCAAAGGAAAAGTCAATCCCACAGCAAACAAATCCTGAAAATTTAAATAAACACATATTTAATTTCAATTGTTGCTCGCCACATACCAAAAATGATATTGCATATATTAAATTGACAGTTTTTATTGCACCCATTACATAAATGTGTCTATCAAACTCCACTAAAATTGGTAAAACAAGTATTTGATATCGCTCTCAATGTCCCATATCTATCTACTACTAACTTTTGATTAAGGTAATTCAACGTCCTTCGCATTTACATATGTTCTGATAAAAAAATAACAATCATGGTGCATTCCACTTCACGGCGCCAGAAATACTCCTTTGAACGTTCCACATAGCAGCTACGATCGTAGTGGTCGCTCATGACGATCCTTGTTATGAAGTGAGTCGAAGAATGAGCAAGAATTAGCGGAATTTTCAAGCTAAGCACTCCACAAAAAAATTCAATAACTTACAAATTATAACATAACCTTTCAAAGCTTTCGCTTTTTTTTCTATTTCGCTATTCGTTAATATTTATTTCAACGCTTAAAATGCCTCGTAAGTCATTCCACTTTATGGGTTTATGATTATAACGCTCTGGGCTAAGTGGAACGAGAAAGATCAGGAACGTGATTATCTTGAGTGCTTAGTGGAATGTACTCATGATAGGTACACGTGTTTATTTTCGTTGCACCGTGCCAGAAATTGACATAAGCGAACAGTTCTTATGTAAACTGTTCGCACGGTGACACTAGTGACAGGAGCAATTTGAAATGTGTAAACAAAATAAAAAATTCTAGTGTCTTTTCCATGCTCAAATTTTTATATATACCCACTACTTGAAATTGTCTATCTAGAATCATTGATGTCTAAAACCGCCAAGGTCCTTCACAAATTAACAGATATGCTGATTAACGTCTCGAATCATTGAATATCTCCTTAATGTATAGAAAATATGTTCATTTAATAAAAAATTGCCAATTAGTAGGAATGGAACCCTTAGATGATATTTTTACGTTACAACTCATAACTTTATTCGTAAGTACAATTTCTAATTTATTTAATCTTTTAATACTACATAGGTCTGCTTATATCTCGTGACTTTTATAAGTGTGTACTTGAAATAAATATTTAAACAATTAAAGCAATTCAAATTTTTTTAAAATATTGCGTACATCAGGATAAAGAATTTTCATTGCTTTCCCACATCTCATACATCATATTGAAAATACAAGGAATGGGGAAAACTGGTAAAATATGATCTTCTTGTGGTGCATATTGATGAAGAATGTTTTTAGGGAAGAAGATTTTTTCAAATTTCTAATTTAAAATTTTCGTTTCGCATTAGGTAGTCGAAAACATTAATTTAAGATAATAATAGTTTAAATAAAGAACAAAGGTACAATTGTAAATTATAACAATTTGCTTAGAAGAATTCATAGAGGTACCAAGAGGAAAAAACCAGTATAGATTATAGAAAAGGATTAAAGATAACAGATTAGGTGGCAATTGGCAAAAAACTGAATTTACACTAACATAAAATGATTATATTCTCAGTCTTAGATGGTGAGAAATGGAAATTAAATTGTGATTTCTATACTTTTTATGCCTAAAACGCATTAAAGTTGATATATCGTTTTCTCATTACTAAGCAGCAATTGTTACTATAATATTAATGATGTTAAGGTACTTGGAAAACTAAGATAAAGTGACAAAATGGAGCACAAACTAGATGATATTCAAAATCTTCATTGGTATAAAGGATAATGCAGAGCCGGCCTTAAATAGGGGCATGCAGAGCAGACGCGAGGAAAATATTTTTTTTTATTTTGTCGTTAGATTCCACACGAAAATTTTGTCTAAATACAAATATTTACAGTAGCAGGGACCCCGCCGTTAGAGACCGTGGCTGTAACCCCAGTCCTCGTCTCCTCAATACTGTAAAATCATTATTAATAGTTTAATTATGTATTCTTATTATATAGTTAAAATTTATGGCCATTAGATTCCTATGAATATGTTTACTAAATAATATAATAGGTATCACACTTACGGCGACCCACCGATTCTAGGGGGCCCCGTTGCGAGGCTACGCCACTTTAAAATACTTACACGTTAACGCAGTTATAATATACCTAAATGAGATGGGCGCTTGTTTTTGGTCCCATTCAGCACCAAGTATGACAACAAAAATGGCTTACAAGTATTAGCAGCATCAGCGATTTATATTCAAGATTTCTATTATTGTTTTGATTTTTGCTACATTTGAGTAATGATAGGTGTCGGGGGCGGGTCATACTTGAATTCAGTAGGGTAGGACCAACGATGAGAGAAGCCCCGTACCCAAGGAATCTAATGCCTGCCCAGTGCCCTGCAATGGCTTAGACCACCCCTGGGATAATGTTTAAAAAAGAATTTTACTAATTCATTTAAAACACCGTTTTAAATAAACAATTTCTGGAAAGACACCTTGATTGTAGTATTTTTTTATATATATTTGTTTATAAAATTATGACCTAATTTCGACACTTCCTAATCTGTTTATAAAATAGTTAAAAACAAAGTAAAATTATTTCCTAATACCTAATCATCCAAATTTGTTTGTTAAATTATTAATTACAAAATAAAAGGATGTCCTAGTTTTACTGACTTGTAAATAGGAACTTTTTCATTAATTGCTCCAACTAATATGTATAATCATTATTTCAGGATTCATTAAGTTTTGGATTGATATATGCATTTCTGCCTCCGTATATATTTGTTCTCGGAGGAAGCCATGTGACTATTGGATTTTTAGCTGTTACAACTTTAATTGCACAACTTCTGTCTTCCGATATTATTGTAAGTTCAATTTTCTTTACTAAGTCTGCTAAATTGCATTTTATTTAATTGAAAAGTTTCTTATGCCACCTTAAATTGAAAGTTTATACACGTGTTGAATTTTACTTATGGAATTTATTCATACAATAAACTATTCACTATCCACTAACAATTAGTACTGAATAATTTATTTAAATTCACTATTTAGTTTACTTTTTACTATTTCGATGTGTTCACTATAACATCAAATCATTTACTAACTCTGGCTGCTAAACTATTGTTTATATCCGATAGCTTTCTAGATAATTCGGATTTTTAAATTTCCAGAATATCGTATACAAAAAAAGGTCTTATCTCTATGAAAACAGTCAAAATATAATACAAACACTTTATAGAAAATTCATAGAAAACCATATTTGAAATTCTAAATATATATGCGCGTTCGCCACTTTTTTATAATTTAATTGTTTAATATTTGTTACAGAGGGATCTAATACATTTTCAAGGCAGAAAAACTGCTCTTTATACTATTTTTAATATTGCCGCTATATGCCACGCTCTCCTTTTCCTCACTAATAGCTCTTGGTTTACTATACTTGCCAGATGTATTTTTGGTAAGTAAAATTATTATACAAAACTCAATACAATAATCTGCACTGAAGATATTTGAAAAATTAATTAAAATCTTTCACAAATATTTTTCTGAGTGTAGTTGTTTCAATCAAATTTGAGGTTATTGTTCAATAGCATTGAATCATTATAAACATTGCATTCGAATCTAGAAGAGGCTTCTCAGTTTGGGGGGGGGGTCCTGAAATAAAAAATAAAAATATATATATAGGAACAGTAAAACTCAGGACTTTCTGTACGCGACTGCTTAGTTGTCTTGTTAAACTGTACCAAAGCTTGACCCCCGTGACCTCCCGTTTATCAACAATTGGATTTTTGACCAACCAGAAGGTCTTGTTGATAGGCCATCCACCACACAGGCCTAATTTGACATATCTTCTTTTTATTTAACACCAGAAGAAGTCGTTTTTGCATTTGAAGTGCTTATTTGGAAGCTATATAAGTTAGAGAGGAAAAATTCTTAATTAATAGGTTCAAACACATGGAAAGATGTAGATATTAATCTTTATAGAAAATAGTTTGAAAAACACTAGTGTCGACCAAAAATACTTGTTTTTTCATTACCATTACATAAATGTGAATAGCAAACCTTGTAGTACTAAATACTTGTGGAAATAATTAGAATAAACAGAATTGAAAATATATATTTACGCAATGAGTTTACTCTTTGATTGTTTCCAGCTGCAACAAATCAATCTAGCTCTTTAACCAAAGCGATTCTAATGAAAAAAGTTCCTAGCGATGAGACTCAATACCAGTTGATAATATTCAACATCTTAAGTTCTTCTGGATACATAATAGGACCTATATTGGCCGGTTGTCTATTCGACATCAGTTTTGCCATTTCTTGTTTCTTGGCATCGGTTTTAACTATAATAAATATATGTAAGTAGTTTTTCCTTGTATTATGAATAATTTGTTTTTTCGAATTTTCTTTTTTTTTACTTGTGTCCTTGTGTTTTTTTTAATTTCCATAAGATTTATTCCATTTATCTTTTATGATGTTGATTTTATCACCTACAAGATATCTTGTTGAAAACATGATGGATATTTTTAATTCAAGCATTTTTTTCTGTTATTTTTAGGTTTATTGGCGACAGTTTCTCATGAAGATGATGATTCTCCATCTGAAGGCAGTGATTTGTCAGTAATGAATAGAACAGCGCAATATATCAAAGATGCAGTCCAACATTTTAACAATTCGGATTACAAAACTAACTGGGACTTGATTTCGATGAAGTATATGTTCACTGCAAGCACAACAATATTTTTTTCAAAATTCACACAAATTTTGAAGTACAATTTTCAAGCTGATTCGGTAGCTATCGGTTACACAACTTCATACATGAACGCTCTAATGTTTATTGGTATCTATTTGTGTAATAAGTTCAAATCTAAAATGTCACAAGTACCTATCATATTGATTATAAATGGTGGATTCATCGTACTCTTGGTATGCACTTTCCTTGCTTGTTATTCTCCCGTTTATTCCATATATGCTGCGTTGTGTATTCCCATAGTTCTAGCAAGGACTTTAATTCTAGATTATTGGGAGGATTTAGTGAATGACAGGAAAAATACAGATTTGAAAGTACTGGGAAATTCTATAAGTATCGGTGCTGGATTAACAGTACCTATTGCGTTTGGTATTTTGTGCAACCAAATCGGACATCACGCTGTTATTATATTCTCAGTATTACCATTAGTTGGATCTTTGATTATTTTAAACCGTTACATGGCTTCCAATCATTACAAAATAAAATGATATAAATCAACTTTATATTTTTATAATTATTTTAAATATATATAAAATCAAAACTTTAATTTCTCAATGGAAGGATCTTTGTAATCTTTTTTTATTACAACCAAAATTGGTAGATTCTTAGTTACCCTAAGGGGCATCTACTATTTTTTATTTATTTATTCAAATTAATATGTCAGAATTGTTGTTTGTGCAATTTTTATTTCTTTAACCTGCGTTACGGTCCTATGAGATCCAGGGCCTTCTCAATAATAGACTGCCAATCTTTTCTGTTCTGAGCATAGCGCCTCCAACATCTAACCCCTAGCTGGATCAGGTCCGCTTCAAAGTCCTTCAACCGGCAAAGGCGCGGTCTTCCAGGAACTCCATATATGGCTCTGCGCTAGTCTCGATCAGAAGGCATCTTCTCCGCATATCCCAGCTACCTCAGACGCTCCCCTCCCGAGATTAACGCTACGATCTGCTTCAGCTCAGCATTCCTCTGGATCCTCCATGCACCGTTCTCACAAACAGAGCCAAAAATCTGTGGTCGTCATGTCGATGTCTCCATCTACGGGATGGATTATTATCTTGTAAATTGTGGAACTTTGATCATCATGAAAGCCATCAAAACTTGAACTCTTAAACTCTGGACTACCCAGAAGCATTTGTTCCCCGTAGCAACTCTTGTTGTCACATCATTATCTTTAGTTATCAAGACCCCAAGATATTTGAATTGGTGACACACTGAGAGGCGATATTGTCTGACTTGGAACGTGGTCTGGGAGGTCGGGGCTCTCCTTGAGTATCTCAAAATATCAAAATATAAATGTTTGAAAAAGTTAAAGAAATTTAATCAAAATGTTACTAAATGTCTCGTTAGTTGAAATTGTTTTAAATAAATTTTATCACAAATTATTTATTTTCGTAGTGTATTTACAATATTTTTTTATTACTATCTGTTTATTTTTTAATTATTTACACCAATCTCACTTAACGTAACTGGAATACGCTGCCTGACAAAAAAGGTTAACAATCTGTTGAAAATAGTACAATGGCGGATAATTGGCTATATCTAATGTCGTTTCGCGCCAAGTCAACTGCTGTTAAGGTCTATATAATTAGCTGCTAATTCAACAGTCTGTGATCAATTATGTTAAATTGGAGACAAATCAGTCGAACTTGGTGGCCGTATTGATCCACGTTCTCTATAGATTCTCTGCTAACATGTAGTCTGGCATTAGGTGAAGATATGGAATGGAACTTACGGTTTTTGAATAAAGCCACTAGCTTTATATAACCTCTAACATTGATATGCTACCATATGCAATAGCATGTCATAATATAACCTCAAAAAGTAGATGTGCAATCCTCCATGTTGATTTCTCACCCTTACTTGACGATCGTACATCCCTAAAGCGGAGCGGAGTACAATTGCCCAGGGGATTCTAGCCTCAATAGACGATTTTGTCGTTCTGTAGTCTCTCTATAAAGTCCAGAGCTTCTGGTTCTATGATCTGGGTCGTCTTGAACCCACTCACTTTATAAGAGGCAAAGAACTGTTGATCCAATTCGAAACTTATCGCTAATTTCCGGTAGTTCAACAATCCGACTTCTCTTAAAGTCACTTGGCTGTGACACCTGGGAATTCTAGGCATTTTGATTGAACAGATATGCCTAAAAATTCCATTGTTTTCACCTATTATTGTCAGTCAGTATATGTATAAACTAAGAATTGAGGAGTTAAGTTGAAATGTTGCTATGACACTGTTAATACTACTTACAAGTACACTTACACAGTAAGATTTGAGGTACTGCTTTTCTTTTGCTTCATCCTGTTTGGGAAAATTGTTAAAAAATATGTTTATAAAAGTAAAGAATCCTTAATTCTTAGTGTATTTAAATTATTAAAACTACTATCAATCATTACTTTCCACATTCCTTGTAGTATTACTAGTTAGTATTTGATTATATAAGGTTTTGTTACTTTGAAAAATTTGGGGATATTTGAACTTCAATTATTGTAATTCCATCCCTTTAATACGTACATACGTCATATTTAAATTGATTTTATTTTTGTTAGGCATATAATAGAGAAATTGGAAATAGCTACAAGAAACGGAAACACTTCTGTTTCTCTTATTCAAAAAGAATCTGTTAAATCAAACAATTTTTTTTGGTTAATTTCGTTTGAAGATATTTGAATAAAACAGCTTTTCTTGTTATAATTTTCAAAATTTTATGTATTAATGCTAGCAAAAAACCTTAAAAGGCCAGAAATATATCTTAGAATCTCATCGAAGCAGAATACATCCGTATACCTTTCAATTCAACCAACTAATTTTAGTACATTAAAAAAATTTTCTGACTGAATTTGATCTACATTCTCCTCAATTTTCTATTAGGTCAGTAATTTATAATTTTTTTCATATTATCATTTCCTCAAAACCATATCCAAGTATTCCAAGATTTTTTATAGTGAATTCTCACTACAAAAGTGGCAATGTCACTCTGAAACCAAGAAACTCCTTATTCTAACTCATTTTTTATTTGGCTGGGTGTACTCAGGCTTCATATTTGAATTTATTCCATTACTGTTAGGCATGTTAGTAAAAACTAGAGAAGCCATTTACATTTATGACTCTTTCCTTAAGACAATTTAATTCGTATATCTTCCAATTTTGCCAAATCTTCTGTTCTTTCTAATTTTAAGAAATACCCTTTAACTAGATCACGTTTTCTCTTTTCCCTAGTGAGTTATCGCTTCGTGGGTAGAAATATCACTAGAGATACACAAAAATCTCCAATCTAACCCTTCACCTTCGGTTAGACTAGCTGCATACAGTTAACAGAAGTTTTTGATCGTTGTTATTACTAACTCTCTTCTCTAAATTATATCAATGATCATATATAGTTGAATAAATCTTATATAATTGCGGTCATCTGTAATTGGGTGGGTAAATAGATTATGACAACTAAAAAGTATCATTTTAAAACGTATTGGTTTCAGAAATGGATACTTCTTACCAATAAAATCTTCCACTCATTCAGTCTACTTCCACTTAAGACCTTTATTCTTATTTTGTAAACCTTTCTTATCATTCTATAATTATCAAGCAACCTGAAGTGTCCACTGCTTCCCTTTCTGTCCTTCTCGTTCCTGTGTCACTTAGATCCAGTTTCCTTTAATATCTTTAGGTCATCTGATCATCATCATCAATCCCATTTAAGTTATTTTAGCACCGATTTGTCTCTTCAGGGGAAAAGTTACCTTTATGTGATTCTGATGGTCTATTCTTGCTAGATATCATTTCCGTATACTTTCTATTGAAGGAGCATTCTGTTACTCCTCTTAAACATAGCTCCACAATGCTTTGACTAATACTGAGGATAAATTATATTCCAAACATATCGCAATATGTTTTCAATTGATACTTAATTTCTTCAGCAACTTCTTTAGGTATACTCAGGCAACTCATTAATTTCTCCTAATACGATCTGATTTTGCAAATCCTTAGTTTATCAGGTACTCTATAAATCTGCTTTTTGAAGATTGTTCACAACCCCAGCTCTTCATATTTATTATTGGGTATTGCAACTTTAGGTGAACTCTTGATATTTCAGATCTATTTTCTCAGTTTTTGAGTGACAGTGTTTTATAACTTGGTGCTTTAGTTTTACAATAAAACAAAGTTGATATTAATTCAATTTTTTTAATGTCATTAATTGATGCAACTATATTGTGATTCAAAACAAAAATTGTTGAATAGCTCAATTTCAAATTTTTGTATGATTATAACAATTTAATATTCTTATGAACCTGGTATATACTCATGTTAAAAAATTGTTTATATTTAATAAAAATTATATGAATTGTTCTCGTTATTTCCGTTCCATTTATTAAAAAGCAATTTCATTTTAGTTATAGTCCGTTCATCCAAGTAATGAGTGAATTAACAGACTCCTATAGTAGCAATTTCATTTCAATTATAGTCCGTTCGTCTAAATAGTCAGTTACTCTATGTATTAAAGAAATTAACTGACTCCTGTAGTAGCAATTCCATTTTAATTATAGTCGGTTCATCTATGTAGTGAGCGAATCAACTGACTCCTGAAGTTGCAATTTAATTTTAGTTATAGTCCGTTCATCTATGTAGTGAGTGAAATAACCGACTTCTGTAGTAACAATTTCATTTTAGTTACAGTCCGTTCATCTATGTAGTGAGTGAATTAACTGACTCCTGTATCCTAATATAATTTTAGTTATAGTAAGTTCATCTATCGAAGAAACTCAGCACTTACATTGAAATATAATAAAAAAAGGTCATTCACAAATTCAACTTGGAACAATAAAAGACTAATTACTCAGATCCAATGGATATAATCCTAGAGATATGATCATAGGAAGTATATAATCTAAAATAATAATATAATATAGTTACTAGAAAGGATAAGTTCGAAAGTAATAGAAAAATCGTGTTTAAAAGGCCATTACACATGCCTAATAAATAGCTCAGAGTTAACTGTCTGAGTTGAAAAGAAAGAAATAGAATTCAATGTAATAGATTCGATAATCTGTTGACGCACAAAATATTTATAGAGAAAGGAGAAAAATTATTTTAGGTACAGTGGAATAAATAGAATGTCATCTAATAACAGAGAATAAAGAAATGCATAATTTTCAGAGCAAAACTATCATAATCGGCCTGGGTCAGACGGTCTCTTATATTTCATCATTTGTTCCAATCAGTTAACGGCTCTGTAATTGAAATAAGAGGATATTTATTTTTCTCATTGTATTGATTTCAGCTTATTTTCTTGATTTTATTGTACTTTACGTCAAACGGCGTCACGTTTTGAAACTCATTTACTGTAAATGAGTTATGTAAATTTTACATAATGCTATCCGTTTTCGCTTTTGTATGTAGATTTTCTAGGGTAATAATTCCGATACGCCTTTGTTCTTTGTCGAGAGTTCGAGACACATTGTATACACATCGTTTAATTGTCATGTTGAAAATAAGTGAATATAGAGCCGACCATAGACAATTAAAAAAATTAGCTAGTTTATGACATAGAACAGCAAATCTTTTGCCATATGGAACCACACAATGATTTGACATGCATATTGAAATTAACCTTTACATCTGGTATGAAGTTTGTTTACAAGAAGTACTTAGTAAACTTGGATTTATAAATATTACAATTTGTATTTAAAGATGACAAAACTTGCATTTTCATCAAATGAAACTACAAGTATAGAAAAACCTATTGAGCTGACACGTTCTCCTGTTAACACGAATCCAGATGACTTAGACGATGTATATGAATTAAATCGATGTGCCCAATGGATTCAACTCAATAAATTTAAAAAGGTAATTAATATATTATAATGTGATATAGCTTTACATTTTATATTTTTATCAATAAATGCACGACAATTAACTATTATATAATTATATTTTTTTTATCATGTACGTAAGTTATAAACACCAGTGGCAGACACTTTAATGATTAATGCTGCTAAACTAATAAAATTAAAATAAATAAAATGTTGGCAAACAAAATAGTATACTTCTAATTATTTAGATAGAACATACAAAAGATTATCAATATCAGTATCTGACAAATGCAGATTTTACATAGATACTTAGTAAAAATTATTTTTTTCAAACTTTTAGAGAAATTTTTGGTAGTAGACTTGGATAAATTTGGATGGCTTCTTCTTTGCCGTGAATTTAATCAATTCAACATTTTTTTCTTCATGTTCTGAACAAAATATTGGGAAAGGTCCATTTTTTCCAATTGGGATATTTTCCATGAAATTTTTCCCAAAGGATGGTTCTAACTGTTATACAAATCAAAAATATGTGTACTTAAAGTAGACACACCTCATTTTGAAAAATAAAACAAACTAATTTGGATTACAAGCCCCGCAGTTTAATGGTTATTACTCTAAAGTCACACAAATTTACACTATCAAGTATATACTCTCAATTTGAAATTTAGGAGCCTGTATTCAACAGTACTTACCATGGCAAAATCTTATTAGAATTCACAGAATTATCACGATTTAGTCAAAGAACATTGCTTACTCGTGTGCCACCAATTCAAATATATTAGGGCCTTGATAACTGAAGATAAGGACGTGATGACAATGGAGATCAATGCAAGAGTTGCTGTGGGAAACAGATGCTTCTGGGCAGTGTCCAAGGAGAGCTCCAGTTTAGGGTGCTCTCATGATGGTCAATAATCTGCTCCATAGTCGCATACGGATGTGTAACATGAACTATGATGACGACAAGTGAGCAAATTTTTAACTGCTGGGAACATGAGATCCTACAAAATATTTTTGACCCTGTTTGCAAGAACAGGATCCTGAGGAACACTTGGCTGATAGATTTGGTGGCGCGACTTCATTAGTTGGGGGATCCAGTTAGGGATTCGACGTTGGAGACACCATGCTCAGGACAGAAAGGATTGGTAGTTGATTGTTGAGAAATCCTGGTTTTCATAGAACCGTAGCGCCGGTTAAAGTAGAATTTATTGATATATATTTGATGATTTCTCAAAATAATTAACGGGAAGTTTTGTTTTCTATAGGTTTGTCTTCAATTCCCAGACTATTTACTTCCAGATTCCAGTAATGTGATTTTGAAACTCCAGAGTATTTTAAAAACAACATTGTATTTATTAGGTGATACTGCATATGAAAGGCAAGTACAAAATACATAGAAAAATAAAATAAAGTCTGGAATGTTTATATAAAATCAACAATTTCATTATTTCAGTTGTTGTGTAGATTATATTGCAGCTGCTCATATAAATGCCGATGCAATAATCCATTTTGGTCCTGTTTGTTTTTCAAAATCGTCTGCAGCAATTCCATTTATAAATATTTATGAAAAGCTTCCACTTAATATTGACCAATTGAAGGATAATTTTAAAGAAACTTTTAAAGATGAAAACCAACAGGTGGTGGTTATAATTGATGTCGGTTATATCCATTTATTTGGTAAGTCTAAGTATACATACACAATCTGTTCAATCATTCAAGTGTTTTCAGATTTCCACTTTTTTAAATATGAAATTTGTATTAGGGTCCATAGTAACTATTTGAATCAGTGTCTCCCAACCTGAGTCCCACGCCACACAGTATATTAGGTATAATTTGGCTTGACGAGACCAAAATATCAACTGGGTATTTGGCGTCGTCAAGTGATTCTCGCTGAATGGCCCATGGCAACTTTTGTGATGTTTCACAGCAGTTATTTTGTGATCATTTGAAACAAGTGTCCAAAAAAACTGTTACAGATATAGCAACTTTGATGTCAATATGTCAAATCAGTTATTGGCATCATAATTTCGACATTTCTAATGATGAACGTACTCAGAACATATTTGAGTTATTTACATATGACATTCGACGCGGATTAAACCAACCAAGCAGTGTGACGATCAACTCGCTTCGACTTTTGGTGATGGTTTCGCTAGTTTTCCGAATTCAATAGTAGCCGCACTTCGCTACAGGATGAATTTCGTGAAGGTCGTCCAAAATCGGCTGTTGTACCAGAAAACATCGATGCAACAAATGGTTGTGTGTTTTATACAATAATAATTGGACGTGTCGCGATTGTCCCATCAGAGCAACGTAGAACGATCAATTCTGAATGGTACACCAAGTTTTCGAAAAATCCAGGAAAACCAACCGCAGAAGTTATAAATTAAAAACAACTCAGATTCCTATAAATTAAAGATCAGATTAGAACTTATCTATGGAAATCCGGGATGGTTGTAGCCCTCAACTGAATTCCCAGTTGTTGGAGTTGAGTTTGTTTGTTTGTGGTGTACGTGTACCGATTGAGTCCTTTCGGCAGCTGTAGAACTGTGGGAAAAAATAAAATGAGGAAGAAAACGGGAACACGGATGGAAATTAATGGTGAAGGAACGAGTAGAAAGAACAGATTTGAATAAAAAGGAGCTTATTCTTCAACAAAATAGAAAATACAAATTTACCGAAATTCATTTTGATTTGAACCTTCGAATCAATTAAATCTCTCAATTTAACAATCAGTTTTTTAATATTGAAAATTTGTACGTTACACAGGGGGCACAGAAATTTTAGAAAGGCCAAGTTGAGGCATTGCACAGAAAAGATTGGGAAACACTGATTTAAATAGATTTCACCTTTTTAGACAAAATAAAAAGTATTTTGGAAAGCTATCCGAACATTATGTTACAAAGAATTGACGAGATGGCGACTTGTTCCTCTGGACAAACAGTTTTCTTTATAGGCAGTAATGAAATGAAATTATTAAATGTAGCTCTAAGTTTGAAACGTAAGTAACATCTTACATTCAATATTATAACTTAATTATCTTCAATTTTTCACTTCTTAGACCTTATTCGTGGTAATTAGTCTTGATTTTAGGTCTTATTCAATAAAAAATTAGTTTAAAATGACATGTAAAAATTGACTTTTCCACCTACTTCGGTCTTTATCAAATATATAATCAATTTATTTAGCATCCGGCTAGAAACATTTCACATATTTATTTTATAGGAACAGATTATAAATTTATATTTTTTTATTTATTTTGCTTTGAAGAATCATTGTTGTCCCTTTATTTTTTCCTCTCATATTTCTAGCTCAATCAGTTGCTATTGAAATGTTAAATGTATCTTAATGTCTTCAAGGCACTTTTGCACAGTTTGTCTCCAGAGTGGTAGCAATCCTAGAAGTTCTTTTGGATCTTAGGAAGGCATTGGTACCAACTGATAAGGCAGAAACTTGAATATATTCTAACCGGAAATATTTTAGATATTCTTTTTCAAGATTTCCTTTTTGTTTTCTGAAATCACATGTCTAGCACTTCGTTTTGAGTGACTTTAACTGTGTTAGAATCTGTGGAGTGTAGTGCAAATTAGACCCCATCATATTCCACTATTGGATGAGATTTAAATCTGGTAACTGAAGTGGTTAAAACTAGTAGTAGTAAAAACTCGACGACAACTGTATTTTTTGAGATATAGTATGTAGAAGTGCCTTGTCTTCCTGGTAAAGGACAATGCAGTAAAGTAGTTTATAGGGCATTATCATCATAATGATGAGTTGTCATACAGCCATATTGTTGACTTCCTATACAGCTCTTGATATCTTAAACTCATGTCTTTGCAGGTGTTTAAGATTTATTAATGTCTTTATTAGTGTAATATGATGGAAAATGTTTTTAATTGGTAATCGAAAACATGAGAACTAGTTTGAGAACATTTTTGTATAAAGACTTTCATTTTTTTTCCTCATTTACAGTGAGTTTAAAAATATAATTAGAAAATACAACAAGCAATTAAGTGGTTAATCATTTGATGAGCATTTATAAAAAATTTTCTTTTTTTGTTCTTCTTTATTTTAGCCCTCAATCTATATTATTATGAGGGAAGTATAAAACTATTCGAAGCTACGAATAAAATAATAAGAAGAAGGAATTACGTCGTTGAAAAAATAAAGGATAGTGAAACTATTGGGATAATTATCGGTACATTGGGAGTAAAAAATTATTTGAAAGTGATAGAGAGAATGAAAGCATTAATTAGTCAAAGTGGGAAAAAATATTATCTTATTAGTGTTGGGAAACCTACTGTTTCAAAACTGGCGAATTTTCCAGAGGTAAGAAAAATTTTCTTCAATCTTTTATTTAACATCTACTGTAAATTTAACATTTCAAAGTATGCATAAATCTAAATATTCATATAGGATGTTTAAGGGAGAAGGTCCAAATATTTGCCCCCTTTTATATATTTGATAATAACAAAATAAGTACTCCTATGAATATCAAATTCAGCTGTATCTCGTAGTCAAATGCCATTTAACATCTTTATTTTTGTTTTCATGTGCCCAATTATTACACACACACCTTTTGTGTCATCCCTGAAATGACCATTGCAAAACTTGCATACCGTATCTTCCCCGTCTGAAAAGCCACCAATTTCTTCCATATCGTGATCCTCTTTAGCTGGAAAGAAATCATCCGAGTCTTCATTATCCTCTCTTCATCCGACTGAGCAGTTATTTCTGTCTTGGTAGCTTTTGGATTTTATTTCCCTTTGAAGTTTTTTTCCCTTGTTACTTATATTTTGTATTGATGTTTTCATTTGAGATTTTGAAGATTTTTTTCCTAAATTCCATGTTTTTTTCTCAATGTTAGTATTGGCAATATGTGGAAAGTACATATTAAATTTTTCACGGGCCCTGCTTTATTCTTTGAAATACATTCAGCTGCACCAATTTCCTTTGACCTTCCTGCCATATTTGCTGCAAATTGAGGTCCAGTGTTGTCTTCTGGTCGAGGCCCTATATCATTCGAGCAGCCTGGTTGAGGCTCTATGTCCTTAGAGCAGTCTGGTTGAGGCTCATTGTCCATATCATCCTCCAAGCGTTTCTCATGTTTTGGCTGTCTGCTTGGAATAGCACCTCTATAAAAAACTGTAGAATTATTTACATTAATTTCTAGGGGATTTTACTTTATACACAATTTTTTTTAAATTGGAAAATAAGATAGTTACAACCCTTTTAAAGATTGAATCGAATCATAGATTTTTAGGCTTAGTATCACCCCTAGAGATTAACATATATAATTCTGGATCACCTCGTATAAAAAATACTCCAATAAAAATTATATTTTGTTTCAGTTAGACGTTTACGTGGCGATAACATGTTCGATGAGTGAAATTTATTGTAACAGAGATTTTTATAAACCAATTGCTGTACCTTTTGATGTCGAAGTAGCTTTAAACGCAGACCCAGAAAGGCATCAAGATTTCACATTCAATTTTAACGATTTTATCGACAAATGCGGCATAAAAACTAGTTCAGAATCACGCGGAGATGTCAGTTTATTAACAAATAAGCTACGATTACCTAATACAAAGGAATCTACAAATAACGACGAGGACAATCAGTCTTTAGCTTTAAAAAGTAGCGGTACATTAGCACTACAAAGTTCCGGAGCTGGGTATTTGGCTCAAAGGTCTTGGCAAGGTTTGGAACAAAAACTAGGCCAAACTGAAGTAAGATTGGCTAAAGAAGGACGTTCGGGAATAGCGTCGCAATACGAAAATGAACAGTTTTAGAAAAATTCTTAAGGTATACGCAGCCAATATGGCCATGCCAAGACATTTAATGTTTTTACATTATGATATTTCCAAAATTTAGGATAACCTATAGTATAAAGTATATTATTGTAATAGTCCAGTCATTTTATGCTCTTTACACCTTAATATTCGGAAAAATTCCTGATGGGCTGAATTTTTGTATACACCTTTATTACATTGTTGTAATGAACATGTGAAAAATCGACATCGATTTAGTGTTGTAAAGGTCATAAGGTCACAAAAATCGGTATTAAAAATAAATACAATTGATGGTATACAATACTATATGTGGGTGCATCCTGTTGAGACAATCAAATGATATATTTGTATTCTGTGTTATTTATTGTTTGACATATGTCAGATGTTACTTCCTGTAATGAATAAGATATTAGGTTAAGGTGTGTGAATAAGTACATGTGACTAGTGACTGGATTGAAGATTAACTTCAGTTTATCAGAAAGAATTTTGTCAACAAAATATAAAATAAACTTCCATGGTTCTCAACACATCCTAGTTGCTTTCCCAACGTTCCACTCCAAAGACAATTGATTTTACACCTAACCTAACAGAAAAATTTTAAACAAATTTAAATATTAAAAAAATGGCCAAAGTCACCCAACTTTATGGTTTAGGTAGTTACCGAGCTGAGGAATTGACTACATTACCAACTTGGGCTTATTGGCTGCATGTACCTTAGTTGAAAGGTTTGCGATACTTACTAATAGATTAATAACGATTTTACATCTTTCAATAAATCCGTTAATCAATTTTTTTATTAATGATACAGACTCAAAAAATAAGTAATTTATTTTCTCATATTTTTATAAACACCAAATAACAAAACAATGTGACAACAGTGTAATAAAGCACTTGAAAAATCGGTGCTTGGATATACATTCCAACAATATTCTATCAAAGCTAACAATAAAAATTTTAATGGTACATTGTATTCAGTACAAAATACTAAATATGGTAAACTATGAAAATACCAACTATAAAATTGATAGTGTAACGATCTGGCACAAGCAACGCCAATTAAATTAGCAACGAAGAAAGGCAATACGAATAACTGAACTATTTTAGATAGTTTATCTTCAATTTTAACAGTTTCTGATTCTTCTTTTACTCTTCCGCTGTCTTTTAATTGTTTTTCGAAAGAACGTACGAAAGCTCTTTGACTTTTAGTCATTTTCTTTTCTTCCTCTTTCGATTGTCTCTCAGCCTCTGTTTTCTCTCTAATAATTTGCAGTCTCAATTCACCAGTGACCATATTCAATTTAGCATAACTACTCAGATATTTTTTCAAATGGGGTAAAAATAATAACAGCAACGATACGTGTAATACCAATAATCCTATATGAAATAGTTTGTTTTCGAAAATTTCTCTTGATAAGAATCGGTAGTTTACAGTCCATTTGTGTTCGAAAACGCGACCTAGATCAAAACTACCCTTTAAATATGACACTGGATTCCCATATAAAAACGGAAAACCAAGTACTAATTGAATTACCCCACAAATAAATAAATTTATAAACGTATCAACATAACTCAAGTTCGTTAAATAAGCTAAAAGAAGACACGGGGCGTACAATAAAATATTCATTTTTACAGAAACTGCTAATGAATAAAATATACTACCGAGTAACCATTTGTTATCTATGAATAAGTTTAAACTTATGTAAAACAATAAAACTGCTACGGGATCATTGAAAAGTCTTAAAATGAATATAGAATGAATCCTATATGATGTCAAAGTTGTAATAATCAAGGCATAAGGTGGTAATTTCATAGTTTTTCTAAATATCCTTTGTACTAAATAGGTTTGTATCAAATAAAAACCTAAAAAAATGTATTGAGCTAATAAAATATTTGTACCTTTCGAAGTTAAGTAATAGAGTATGGTATAAATGTATACAAAACCAGCTGGGTATACCAAAGGTCCTGTATCACCTGAAATATGAAACACAGTTTTTACTATTTTTATTGAATCATAAAGTACATATAGGATACTTAATTGTGGGAGACCAAGAACTGTTGAGCACATAGACCTTCAGATAGGCTCGTCGTGCCCCTTGGGAATGAAGGGAATTGTAAAATTGATTTGTCATTTTTCATACCTGAAGTCTGTGATTCATATGATGTTTTGATTAAGACAAAAATAGTAATCATAAAACTGTTTGAAAATTCAATGCAGAATTAAATATTCAAAGACCTAAAAATTGTTGACCAAACTTTCTTAGAATAATTTAAACAGCAAGTTTTATTCAAAATTTCTGCAACAAATTTTAAATGATATATTTCTGTTTATTGCATCTGATCACCTAGATCTTTACTGGGGATATCTAATAAATTAAATTGCTGTTAGACCTGTAAAGTAAGGAAATTACAACAAATAAATCCAAAAAGGTTACATAATGTACGGGAAGCTTTTGTGGTCTAGAATACAATTTTAAAATACCTCATAATATATACTAAATTGTTCTTAAGACTACAAAAAATGCAACATGATATTTATTTTTTGATGTTTTTTATATATAAAAGTAGCACTTTCAAATTCATATAGCGTGAAAAGTTGTTTCCATTGACATGTTTGATTTAGAAATTTTCTTGAAATGAATTAAAGAAACTTTTCATTCAATACTTAAATAAAAAAATATACCTTTCAAATCTTTATAGTCCAATGTTCCATTTAAAAATCCTTCAACTTCTTGCATATAGGCAATCCAATCGATCTCCGTGTATTTCACACATTGGATAATAAATATATTCAGTATTGTTTCAAAAATTAACAAAATTAAACAGACTGGCCATAGGTAATGTGGATCAAAAACAATTTTTAATAGATAATCTTTTTGTACAAATTTTTGAAGTTGTAACATGATGGTTCCTGATTTTTGGGATTTGCTTTGAGCTTTTTTATTTTTAGTAGTTGGAACCATCTCAAGTTTCGAACATACTGTTTATTGAAATCGTATGATAAATTTTGGAAGATAACCTAAATATCTTCTTTTTTGATACAATGCAACTCGCCTACATATAATGACAATAGATAGAAAAAGAATTAAAATTTATGCAGGACCACAGAACTAACAGTGTTGAATTAGTTGATATATGCAAAGCTATAGTTTTAACTAATCAAAATTTAAAAATATATATTTTAATTATCGGAAATAATTTAATTGTTAATGATGTAGCTTATTTTACTAATATTACACATATTTCGTTAGAATGTATTCTTTGTGGTTCTATAAAAGTCATTGCATAATCTACTGTTGATCTTTTGAAATTAATGTGAGGTTATGTCATAAAGATAAATTAATGAAATATTTGACTTATTTAATAATAAATGTCAACTAAACTTTCCGTATCCAAAAATGGCATATAATTTCAAATCAGAAAGTGAAGTAAAAGAATATATTAATAATTTAGGCATAGAATACAGGTTTGGTTGTTACAGCGAAAAAAAACCAGAAGGTAAAATTCAAACAAATTACCTACATGAAAATTAAATCTATTATTTCAGTGTGTCATTTGTTAGCCGATTTTTTAGAATCGATTAAAAAAGATTACGAAAAAGCTGGCAAAGTTTATAGAACGAACTGCGATGATTATAAATATGGTAAAAGTTGTTTAAAATATGGAACTTACAGTTTATTAGGCAAAGGTTCGAAAACATCAGATTACAAATTGGCTTACGATTATTTCGAAAAAGGATGCCATTTAGAAGAACCCGATTCTTGTTTGAATCAAGGATTGCTGCTAATAACAAAAAATGATAAACCTGAGTTGAAACAAGATGTTATTAAAGTAAGCATTTGATTGATTTAACTTATATTTAAAGAATTTTTAAAACCAGACAACTCACTTCAGAGGTATAGCTTGGAATAATATAGTTGTAGGCAAAGTATCCCCTTTTTCTGCTTCCAAGATCTACTTAATAAATTCATTTTTATCTCCATATAAATGAATGAGGAGAATTTTTGAAAGCATATAGATTGAAAATTTTTCTTAAATTGTAAATTTAGTGATATGATTTTTTACAAGTTTAAGTTCTTCAGCTTTTTGTTTTATCGAAGTCTTCTACTAAAGATTTGTAATTGATTTTTACTGGTAAATCTGCTTCGGTGAAGAGTATTGCTATAGGTCCTGCTTCATATTGTTTTTTTAGTAGTTTTTAATAATTTTTAAATCAGAAAAACTTCTTTCCAACTAAGCTGTACTTACAAATATAGACAACATAATTATAATAGCAATGTATACATTAGGATAGAAAACTTCCAGTTCCATTTGACTGGCATTTTTAATGGAGTTTTGTAAATTAGGCACTATAAGTCTTTGTAAAGCTTTTAAGATTTTATGACCTTGCTTTATTCATCTTGAAGTACTAGACCCAAATCATTACAGTGCTTAAAAAATTCAATATTTTAAATTATTCTTTTCATATGGAATCCAAAATTGTTGTAATATTCAGGGAGTGCCGTAAATTTAGTGTTAATGTCATCTACAGCTTCAACATTTTTTTGTGAAGCCTTTTTTTTAAATGATTAGAATCCCACAACTGCTATTTTCTATAAATTTATAGGCTTTTGCAGTACATTAATTAAAGTCTGTTTCTTGAAATTTGTGAATCCACTTACAAAAATTCTCAAAACCGATTCATTAATTTATATCTTACTAATATTTCGAACCATAAAGTGTATTGAAATAATAAATTCCAGAGTTAACATTTCAATTACAATCTTCTCTGTTCTGTATGAAGTATGTGTATAATGAAACATTTTGCAAAATTAAGCTGTGTTGCCAATCTGGCCCATATTTGCTAGGTTTTTATTTAATTTAAAAATAAACGAAGATTTTAAATTTGATTGACATTGCAAAGAGGCTTCGCGAGGCTCCTTTAAGTGCGAGACTGTGGTTAAAGGCCCACTTTACTCACTCCTCACACTCACGCCACTGACTCTCTTATATGTTATATGTTCACATGAAGAAATTAATATTGATAGATTATCAAATGAAAAATCATAACAATCCATATTCAATTTTACTATTAATAAGTCTTTAGAATGGCAAATTAACTTGAAAACATTCACTGTCATCCAAACACATGATACATCATGACACCAAAATTAATACAACAGGTGGTTGAAATGTGCAAAAAATTGATCTTACTGTCTTTTATTTTAATGAATGATATGCTGCATTTTGAACTTGATAGTTTACTTTCTAATTTTAGGGTATGCAGCTATTAGAAAAAGCATGCCAGCACCAAAATGGAAATGCATGTTACTATTTATCAGGAATGTACATTGTTGGTGTAAAGAAGGATAATCTCCCAGGTTAGATTCACATTTTTTTAAGCAACATATTTTTATTTATAACCGAACATTAAGTTTTTTTATTATCGGTTCCGTTCTAGGTATATTTCCTTGAAAACTATCCATTTTAAATAATCTCAGCAGTATCATTCTATATTCAGTACTATTATTCTCCTGTTATCCATGATCCATACTCATTACATTAAGAAGCAGCTAAATAAATTAAAGAGAAACTGTATTAACAAGAAGCCACCAATGACTATCATATGTAGAAGATAGCAAGGAAAAGAACTAAAGAGAAGATTTAAAAAACTGGTGGTAGTATTAGCAGAAACTATGGACTTGAAAAATGAAATGAATAAAAAATGAAAGAACCAAAATTGCTACAGTTGAAATTACATAAGAAATGATCAATGATAAATGTGATGAAGAAGAAGAAAGAAATGGAATTTGGATTGGTTGGGGCTACACTACCATCTTAATATACAAGCAGTTTTTTAGAAAAATGAAAAGAAGGGTGTACAAAATATTTAAGGGAAGCAAAACCTGGATTCTTAATAAAGAATAAAGAAAAAGTCAAATAAGGGTGGATGAAGCTTATATTTAATGACAATCATGTTTTGTATGACAAACAATTATAGACATAATCCAATCTAAGGGGTTGGAAAAACTGAAAAAGGTATCAGATAAGAGGGAAGTAAATCCGTATATTAGAGAATACTAGAGGAAACAAGAGAGTACAGAAGATCTCTTATTGATACTTTAAAAATTATGTGTGCTATTCATTAACTCAGCAAATACATAAATAAGTTTGTGATATCACAAATACTGTGGCTACTAACAACTATATTGCTCAATCTAGCTTTGGAGATTACAAGATGAATAAATTGAAAACAAAATGTTTCAACAAAAAGCCACCGATGACTAGCATTTGCAGAAAATATATAAAAAACTAGTGGTAGTAGTAGCAGCAAAAACTATGGGCTTGAAAATAAATGTATGAGATGAAATAAATATGAAATGAAAGAACCAAAAATGGAGTGGAAATTACATAAGATAGAAGAATAAAAATAGAATAAATAAAAAATGTATAATCAATTGCAAATGTGATGAAGAAGAAGAAAGAAATTTACTTCGGATTGGTTAAAGCAATAAATATGTAAAAGAGAAGGAGATTACAGCACATCTTAATACCTAAGAAGATTATCTAGTAAAATGAAAATAAGGATATACAAAACAGATTTAAGAAGCAAAATCTACTGAAAGAAAAATAGAAATAAAGTATAGATGAAGCAAACAAATAATGAAAGTTGTGAGTTATAATACTAACAAATCATTATAGACATAATCTGATCCAAGAAGTAACAATGGTTAGGAAATCGAAGACAGATAGTAGATAACATGAAAGTAATATGATAGTTTGGAGATTACCAGAAGGAAAAAAGAAGAGAGGAAGACTGAGAATAAATAGATCTTCAGAGAAAAGATTTGTTATTGACATTTAAATAATTATTTGTGGTTTAATTTGCCTAGTTATTAAATTGGAATCATTTCCAAAATATTGATTAAACACCTTACACAATTTTTGAAACCTACTATCAAAAAATGAATTTTAGAAAAATTTGTTTGCTTGAAAATTATGGTATAATAAAAGAGAGGTTTATAGGTAATGAAATAAACTCTTTTAATATTAATCAATGGGATAGTTTCCACTGAAATGGTATTAAAAATTCTCTATATAAGTCACATGAATTTTAGGTAGTCTTTTCCAAAAAGATTACAACCCAGAAGAGTACCTGGTTCAAAAAAATATGAAAAGAGCCTTTGAATTTGCATTGAAGGGATGCGATATGGGAAATATGTATAGTTGTGCAAATTTATCCCAGATGTATGCAAAAGGCGATGGTAAGTGAATCATTTATACCAAGAATGTGTATATAAATAGTCAAAAAATATCTATCTATTTTCATTTCTAATGGTTTTTCTATTATTCTGTATCTGATCCCGCAAAAGGGCTCATGCAATATGAAAGGTTTATCCACCCTTACTTCAGTAAGTCTGTCAAGTGTTTCATTTCCTTCCACTCTACTCCAAATTGTTTCAATAATTGCATTACCTTTTTTATAGTGTTTTCGGTTCGTTGGGTACCATGTGGGCTTCACGAGAACACGTCTCTTTATCTTCATTTGTCATCCAACTATCAACAAATTATCATTCAACTGCCAGTCAATACTTATTGTTATAGGAAAACTGATCTTTGTTATGTTATGACAAATTTCTTAACCTTCATGATGACTTTGCTAAAAAATAAGTATGACTACTTGGTAATAGTATTTCCTTGTTATCTCGATACATTTCTTATTCATGCCCAGCTGGAATTGAACTGGGACAACGTACAGAACGTTGTCGCATTTATTTATTAATTCAATCTACCTTCTGACTACATGCCAATGCCATGTTGTGGTTATATTTCATTTAGTTTGGTTACACTGCACACTTTTTGTGAGAAAATTTTGTTTATTTTGCAGGCGTTGAGAAAAATGAAAAGTTGGCGGAAAAATATAAAACCAAAGCGATGGAAATGCAAAAGGATGCCCAAAGTAATAAAACTTTAACCTTCCAAGAAGGTTTAAATCCAACCTAAATTCAATTAGTAGCAGAACTAGTTTATATTTCGAATTTGTATATAAATAAAACAATAAATTATTACTGAACTGGTTTATTTTTGAAAATATTTGATGATTTGATGTAATTCGATGTTAGTAAACAGTTAGTGGCACTTGAAATTAACAATAATGTTATTAACAGGGTGTTTGACAATAATTTAGTTCCTAACTTAATGGGGACATTTAAGTCCCAGATGTTTCGACTTAAACAGAGATACAATTTCTTGAGTGTAATTTAACTCAACCCCGGTGCGAACCATTGGGATCTGTTGAAGGATACAATAACGTTTCTTATTTTTACCCTCCATTAACGTATCCTCTCGGATTACCAAATTTCTGTCTTAGTGTGACTGTGAAGAATCATAAATGCACCCACTTAACTTCAATTTGTTATTGCATTCATTAGGATTTATGATACACGATCATAAATATAGAGTATTGATTCCGAGTGTCCCTTGGACTCTTAACAATAGGATTTTTTAGTATTTAAGAGCGGTCTGTAAACAGACAGATGTCTTAATATTCTGGCGTTCGTTCGAGTATGATCGTCGGAAACAAAGTTTAACTACTCATTTTGTTATTTGATAAATAGTTTACTTTAAAGTAGTTTTGATGTTTTATTATAATGAATATGGCCAACCATCATTAGTTAGCCCGAAGATACACCAGAATTGAGTAATTTTTTGGTAGTTATTGAGTATCATTTCGAAAAGTGTAAAGAATCAAAACTCAGGTCATGTTTTATCTATTTTAAGCCACGAGGAGTCTAGTTTAACTCTTTAAAGGCTGACGTCCGTAATAGTAACTCAACTTTTTGTTTATTTACTTGCTTACTTACTCCAGAAACCACAGGATTCAGTTAGTTTCTTGACAACTATGTGGACTTTACGAAAATACCAATTATGCCTCCCCCTTTAATATCGTTTTATGTTTAACTATCAGCTGATTGTCGTGCAACTGTCAACTAATTATCGTTCAACTGTCAACTAATCGTCGTTCAACTGTCAACTAATTTTCGTTCAACTTTCAGCTGTTTGTTGTGCAACTGTCTGCTGTTCGTCGTCCAACTTTCAGTTGATGGTCGTTCAATTGTTGATTGCCAATGTTGTGGATGAAAATCGAAGGAACTGTGTTCAAAACTATTTGCGTACACTTTTATGATGGGTTTGTTGATAATATCAGTGATTTTGAACTAACTCTGAAATAAAAGATTAGAAAATCCCTACTAAATATAGACATTTCTTTAAATTTGAGATGATTGACAGTTTTTTTTACATAATTGATATTCGAAATACAATATCTGTAGTATAAAAAGTTATTTATAGATATCTTTTAATTGACTCTGCGCAGATATAAGGAAATTTTCGATATTATAATGGAATTCTACTTCTTTCGATAAATATTTTGAAAATATGCCGTGTCCCATTTACATGCATCAAAAATTGTATTATTGAGAAAACTTGATCACTAAACTAGCAAAAATTTTCAGTATTTTTATTTAATACAAAATCATGCAGCCTATTTCGAAAACATTTTCAATTGACAGTTCGATTTAAGTCAAAAAAAGTATTTGGGTGGCTTCTTACTTCGATAAGCCTTCTGAAGAGGTACCTCAAGTTGAACATCCTGTTTTTCCCAATTTATGTATGACGATAGTAATAGACACCCACCAACTTTTTTGTGATTCACTAGCTTACTATTATTCCAAAAACTACTAAATTCGACCATATTATTGGAAACCATGTAGACTTCTCGAGAATACCGATTATGCCTGCCTATTTAATTCCGTTTGCCATCCAACTGTCGGTTGATTATCGTCCAACTGTCAGCTGATCGACGTCCAACTGTCAACTAATTGTCGTTCAGCTGTTTGTCGTCCCACTGTCAACTAACTGTCGTTCAACTGTCAAATGATCGCCAATGTGACTAGCATCGGTTTGATGATTATGTACTGTTTTTGTTTTAGTTACATATTCTTTACTATTATATATGTAAATATAAAGAAAAATAATCGGAGCCGTGTGTTGTTAGTAGCGATGTACGTTTCGTTGACACTGGTGAGTTCCTTTTATTGTAAATGTTGTATTATTTGATTCACTACGTATTTTAACAGTTTTGCATTGATCACTAACCAAATTCAACTAAATTATTTTATACTCATTAGCATTCTTGTTTTGATACATTTTTTATTTACATTTTTTCATTAAATATAATACATTTGATATCACAAAATAGTTTTATTAATGATATTTATAAAAATTCCAATTGGTTTAGTCTTTCTTTATGATTTTTGACGATGTTTGGCAATGCTTCAAGACGAAATGGTCTTTTGGACTCGTTATGATGATTCGATGGTATTCCTAAGAAATATATTATAATTAAAATGTTTAATATTACGTAGCGTTCTTAGAACTAACATAGATAAACATAATTAAAATAAAAAATAGTCGAACGGGTTCAGATCAAGGCTACATGGTGGGTGTTCAATCTCAAAGCCACATTTATGTATAATAGCCTTGGAACACGAAGCAGTGTGGACTGGAGTATTGTGATGAAGCAAACACACACCTTAGCTGATATTGTAGTCATCACATTTTTGGTGTTTTTCGTAACATTCGAATTTTTTTTAATCGTCTCCCATTTCCGATGCTACTTTATGGAATCTCTTTTGGATGCCGGATCTTAGTAAAAGACTCCATCTCCCGTTGCAATTGATCGCATTACATTTTTTTGATCATCGCTGCAAAGCTCTATAAATCACTCACATCATTCTATTAGACGTTTCTTATTCACTGCGCTGAAAATTCTAGGCACCCATCTAATTATCGTCATATTCAAATGCTCATGTAGGATCTGGAGAAGACTTGTTCTAGAAATGCCGACCTGTGCTTCAATTTCTCTTGTTTGTAGACGCCCATCAATTTCTTCCATTATATTGATGTTTTTTGGGCTAGTCACCATTACAGACCTTCTGCCCATGGAATTTGAATGGGATGTGATTGATTATCTTCCGTATAGTCCAGACCTCGCTCTTACACCTAAAATATTTCCTTGGTGGTAAACAATTCGACTTCATGTCGCATTGAATAAGCCCGACAGGCATTCTTGAGGTTTCGAATAGCGCTTACTTCTCCCGATGTTGATCTTAGCCTACGACTGAGGTTTGTGAAGTGGAACGTTTGGTCGGCGCTTCTCTACAGCATGGGAGACTGGACATTGAGAACGATTGCGATTAACAAGTTGGAGGCTTTCGAGATGTGGCTGCACGGCAGAATTCTTAAGGTGCTTTGGACGGCTAGAATAAAACACGAAGAAATTCCGAGACGCACCGGTAAACAACCGGAAACAACAAATATCAATACAAATAATGATTGAAGGAATATCTTGGCTGCAAAACATCAGGCAATGGACAGGACAACATGATATATGCAAGGAAGCGTAGAAAAATGTTGTCGCGAACATCCATTAGTGAATATGCATTGAAAGAAGATAAAACACTTGAACGATAATAAAGAGTTGAATCCCAGGTAGCAGTCTTCTATGGAGAAGAAATAAACAAACGGAATTTACTTTGTGGATATATCTAGTATGTTTTATAAATTGCAAGTTCTTTTTGTTCAAGTTCAAAAAATTGAAATTTTTTCATTCTTGCGGAATAGCGACATAACCGTAACCTAAAAATCTTGTTTATTGATTGAAATCACTTACCATTCAACCAATTGTTTGTTCCATAATTGGTACTATAATTAAGGTTCACTTTTGTTGGTGATTGTCGTCGATCCGTATCCTCAGTTGATTTGTTTCTTCTCGCAAATTCTGAAATAATTAAACGACCATTTCGGCCTGTTTAAGTTAGATGAATTGTTCTTTCAATTACTGGATACTATCCAATTTGATTACCAATTTTAAAGTAGAACCAAATGAGTTTTTGATATAATAAGGTGGCGTCTAAGATGCCCATTTATTAGTTGCACAAAGGAATCATATAGAGTAATTAAAAAAAATTAATATCTGTTACAACCAGTAGGAAAAACGTTGGACAAAGATTAGCACTTCATCATTCGGATTTCAATCCCTTTGAAAAAGTGAAAGACGGCAGTGAAAAATTGAAATGCCAGATAATATTCTAGCAACTTGAAGGCTCCGGAATGTCCCGAAAATATCAGTGAAAGATTGAAGTGAAGGAGTAAGAACCTCCAAGTTCTCCACTATAAAATTTGAATTATGAAAAATTGTGCAACTTCTGAGTCCTTACACGAAGTTACTTTTTCATTTTCATCTTACTTTCACTTTACCTAACATTTAAACAAATTTATTGTGAGATTGGAAAATTACCTTTCCAAGTTTGTATAACTTTAGCGGGATCCATTCTAGCAGACTGCCTAAGTAACTCACTAACTCTTTTAGTAGCAGGTTGAAAGTAATTGGTTATCACATCCTCTCTGTCAATTCCTTCCATCCGCTGCCAATAAAAAAAACCATCTAAGAATTATTTAAATAATATCGCTTCTTCTAGATTGGGATAAAAACAAAAAAAATTACTAGATCTAGTACTTCATCATTTGATCTTAAAAATGGGTGTCTTCTAGTTCAATTCAATTCAAAACATCTTATATTGTCTAGAAATAAAAAATTAAATTAATGTTAGATAGTGTCAAACAAACCAGAGAAAGGATAAAGGATAGGATACGAAAGAGCATCAAAAAAAAAAACAAAAGCATAACCAAACAAAACAAAATAAAAACATACAAAACCCTAATAAAACAGTAATAAATAAAAGAGAAGAAGAAGAACTTAAAAGAACCGAATAGAAAGGATAATGAGAACTATAACAGGCCCAAGGAAGGAGAAAGAAGAGTAAAGAAAAACGAAGAAATAGAGAGAGAACTGGGGAAGGAGTATATAGTGTGAGATACATAAAGGCACGAAGATTCAACTGGGCCGGGCACATAATGAGAAGACAACCAATTGAAATGATCAAAAGAATAACGCAACGAACCTCATGGTGGCCAAGGAGAAGAGGCAGGCCGAGAATAACTTGGAGAAACGAAATAGAGGAGGACTCAATATAGAAAATTGAAGAGCAAAATGCCGGAACCGAAAAGAATGGAAAATAATAACAAAAGCAGCCAAAACAAACGACAAACTATAAATAAAATAAAAATGAGAAAACTAGGAGTAATCGACCTCAAAAAAAAAAGGATTTAAAAATCCAAAAGCGATAGCCATAATCGACATGGGATTGAAAGGCTTGATGATGATGATGATGATGAAGAGGATGTCAAATGTTTTCACTACTTCATCATCGCTATAAGCTTTGATTGTTCCACTAAAGATAAAGGATCATTTAGATCATTCAATTCTGTCTTATTTTTTGAAATTCTTCTTACTCTACTCCAATGAATGACATAATTTATTATCAGTAACCAAAATAGAGCATTTGTGGTCGATCACGGTTTTCTGGGTTGCTTCACGCAAACTTTTACTTGTTAATATCAAAGTTTTGAAAACATAAGGAAAAACAAACCAAATAACTTTGAAAGATATTGTTATTTGCTCTTCAGGAAATATAACTCAACGCCATTTCCAATCCATTCGTATAATATTGAACAATGTATACAAATTTCAAAAGATTTGACGTCCTCAGCGTGAAATTGATTACACCGATTCATAGTTTAAGAACTGTCACTAGGTTAGGTCATGTGTTTGTAACACGCGTGTGTGATTGCTGGGCACTCACCGATAACGTCGTCTGCAATTTCTTCATCTCCAAGCACTAGCGACATTCCGGATCGTCGATGATGTCTATAGCATGGAGATGACGAATTAAATTATCAAGACCAGTCATTAATCCTCTTTCGCGCCTGTTTAAACAGAAAAGTTGATTGGAAAGACAGGCAGAAGGTATATCTATGTGTGTCTTAGCTTATCTTATGTCAAATGTTTTCATTCTACCCCTGTAGAAACTATTGTACGAAAAAACTTCGTAGTTATGTGGTTGCTAGACCCATTAAGGCTTTGTTGATAATCAGTCTCTTGATCCAATGATCGGATACGAATCTTTATGACATTACAACCTTTATCTGTTTCGATTTCTTGCTAATTTCATTCAATTTTTGATGTTGTTATCCTTGAGTCCTTTTGTTATATTGTTCCATCATCAACATCGACATCGTTCAAGGGATTTTTCTACAATTGAGGTTTATTTCCAGACGATTTTTGTTGTTTTGTCTTCTGAAGTAGTCTTTCAATCACCCACTAGAATCTTCCGGATTTTTTTATTTAACTAGATTGGGATTCTAACACAGTCTTCCAGGTCTTTGTTGGTATTTATTTTATTACATCCTTCAGTCATCTCAAGCGTGTCTTTAAAATTTTTCCTTTTTTCGACTCACAATCGCTCTTTATCTGCCACTATCTCTCAAACCGAACATATCTAGTGTTTTCTTCTTTAGGTGCTACGATTTCAAGAAAGTATTTATTGTGATCCATTATTATTCCAATTTTATATAGTCCAATTCTGTTTCCGATTGTTTTGAAATCTTATATTGTCTCTTCTTTTTTCAACCCGTTTCGAAGTTACTCCATTTTCCAAATTCTTATCAGGTCGTCGACGCTTTTAAGTGATGATGGAATATAGAGCTTGGATTTCTCATAAATGATTTGAACGTTGTAATGAAAATACATCTCGTGGCTTAAATTCATCGTATTGTTGTCCAGTCTTTAACTTCCATACACATCCGTATAAAGTTTTTTGAGGAATCCGTTTGAAAATGGAAAATACACCCTACCACTACACCAACACTCAGAATTACATTATCTGACTCGCTTTTCGATAACCAAGTTATCGTCTTCAGGGACTAAAAGTTTAGAGTAATTGGTGTGTTCATTATGAATATCACAAATTTAGTTATTGTCATTAAGTGGTGAATAATGTTGCTTCTTTATATACGAGGGCCGTTTTTTTTTCAACCTCCGATAGGCTATAAATAAAAGACAAGTTCATATAAAACAATAATTTTATTACCAAAAGATTGGTACATTTTTCGACATAATCACTGAAGAGATTCAGACAATTGTCATATCTGTGGACAGCTTTTCAATACCCTCTTCAAAGGAAATTGCCGCCAATGAATTCAAAAGTACAAAACAGATCTTAAAACTTCTGGAAATTCCGTAGACAAAGCAGTAATGGTGAATCTGCGGTTTTCTTTAACCATTCTGTCAACTGCGTCTTTGGTCCCCTTCATCATGCACATCATTACGGCCATCTTTAAACTTTCGACACCATTCACGCACAACACCATCACTCATGAATTTTTCTCCATACATAAGACTCATTCTCCGATGGATTTCTGCACCATTACGACCTTCAGCCTGTAGAAAACGAATCACACTTGGCGGGAGCATCAATAATGGCGGACATGTTTACGTGGCTGTAGTACAACGCCGACTGACGTCAACAATAGCGGAGTCTGTAGTGCGACAGCTTCGCAGTCGCTTACAGCGCATGCCCGCGTAGCGTCTGCACGGAGCGATCGGAGGTTGAAAAAAAAACGGCCCTCGTACAAATAATATCTTTGATTGTGAAGTTTTATTGAATTAGATTGCAAAACTAAATCGTGCATAATGTGAAATTGTGTACCTCGTTATTGTTCAAATATGGACTAGATGTGCTAGATTCACTCGAAGACATTCCATTGTTGTTATGATCTTTATGAAGCAGCAGCATGCAAAAACATCAAACAAAAGTATTATAGCAATTTTATCATACAAGTTTTAATTTTTTTTATCAATATAATAATGATTTCCCAAACGTTTTCGACTATATACTGGTGTGTGTATTTATGGATATTACTAAAAAATTGTTGTTTAAACATACTACCTAATCTTTTTCACCGTTAAGCAAAGTTTGTACCCCTCCATTTATTGTTTAAGCACCGAGGAGGAGGAGGAGGAGAATTTCAATTCTTTACCTTGGTTAACAAAATTTGATAAAGAATGGATCACACAAACTTTATTTGGTAGTATTGATTAGTTCTTTAAAAAATCTGATGAGCTAGCCATAGAAACGGCGGTAGAAACGCTGGCAATAGAACCCGAACTTCCAAATCTAGCGGATTGAAGAACACATTAAATTGTGAGGAATTGAGAAAACTAAAAGGCACTTGTCATATTTCTGTATGCAAGTCAAAATTTAGAGGGAAGGTAAAAACTCTGGCAGGCCCAATTACAAGTAGTTTATCATGGATTCAACACATGCAGAGTTGTCAATTAGAACAACTGGTTCCATGAAATTTGCAATTGTCAATCTGTTATTTACACAATAAGGAAAAATCTGTAATTTGATCATAGACTATAGTAAAACTTGACTGCGGATTTATATACTTTCTATATTGAAAAGCTGTGCTAGATTTAGAAAGAATCAACTTTTGGTCTAAGTTAGAGATATCGTCGCTACATTGTACGATGACTTGTAAAATGAGATAACGGCTTAGAGAAATTACAAGTGTTGTATTACACTAAGCAGTTACAATAATCACGTTCACGACCACGCGCTTTCACGTTTCACTTTGATCAGATCGTTATACTAGTGGAATGGATTATGAAGCTTTTTAAGCATCAATTAATACAACGCTAACTTCAACTCAGTTAGTCATGACGTCATTAGTGATTTTTTCGCCGCGATTACAACGATCCTAGTCTCCATTTGGAATGGTCAAAAGATTATTTCAGACGCTGGGAATGCTTAGAGAAACGTAACGAAAGAGTAATTCTATCAGTTGACAGAGAGATACATTAACTTTATTTTTATCCCGTTCTAATAATGGAACACGAATTTCTTCGAATACGCAGTTTAGTATTACTTTGTCTATGGATTTGAATTAGTAGAAGATCCTTGTTTTAAACTCAGCGACATCTAGTAGAGAAGAATTATTGAAACAAATCGATGTTTTTATAACAGAGTTTTTGATGAGTTGAATCATTTATATTTCATTTTGCATCGAATTCTTATTCGCCTTGAAGCAGTTTTAAAACAGAAAATACTTTTTAAATTTGTGTTTTAATTTTTATTTGTTTATTCATTATAACTGAAAATTTCTCCTTTTGTTACTATTCAACAATATATCCCAGAAATTTCAGCTAAAAAACACTACAATCATGCTCTTTCACAAAATTCGAAAAATTACAAGATAGAATTTTTTTCTAGAGCTGTCAAAACTTAATTTTTTTACTTTGACAATCACTTTTGAACGGTTATCGTGTTGGTGTCTTTACATCAGGCATTACAGAAAAAAAGATAGATGACTTTTGGGAGTTCCCGACTGGTAAGTGTGCAGTGGTGTCAAAATCTTTGAAAATTGTGCTCTTTTTAGTTTGCTTGCAAAACAGGCACATTTTCACTCTGTTCATCTGCAGTTGGAGAAATATGATACGCTGAGGCTGTTGTATGACACAGGAAGTAGGCATAAGTTGTGAGAGAAGAGGTAAGAGAAAGACAAAAGGTAATTTGATCTCAGAATCAGTGGTAGGAAGGTAGAATGAAGAATATTCGACACATTACACATTGACTTGGTGAGTTAATGCTATATTTTTATCAGTAGTGACAAATATAGATTCTAGGTTCGTCTCTTCTTTTTTCTATATATTTATATATGAAGAAAAGTGATGTCAAGAATAGTTTTGTGGCAATAATAAGTAAGTACCAATATTCAGTGCTTTGCACGAAAAATGTAGACAAGACTAGTCATATATAACCATGCAACGTACCCTTTTGATGTTAGAGGTTGCAAATAACTCCAACTGCAGAAGACTAAAGAGAAAAATGTGACCGTTTGGAAAATTAAACCAAAAGATTACTATTTTCAAAAATTTTGATCGAGAATGTCCCCGTGGTCGCTCCTGAAAGAGTATGATATTCTGATCAAACCCTGTACTAATATTATAAACAACATTTATTATAGCATTAATCATTCTTTATAATTGTGGTATTACAACTGTCGTTAATTTTTGTTAGTATTACTAAGCATATTATCATCTATTTTTCAAAGGTAGAGTGTTGTGTTTGCAAAAGTTCGATATATCAGTCTTACAAAATCATTAATACTGTGAAATTAAACTTCAATTACTTTTTCGAAATTCAAATGCTGAAATAATAAATACCGATTACTAAACTTGTATGATGTTGCTATATATTTTTTCAAATACATGTGAAAACACAAAATTCAATTTGTCCCAAATATCCAACACTCAAACTCAAAGCCAAACAAAATAAACTAAATTTTTATTCACCTTGAAAAAAGAATTTCTCATTGGATAATCGTCTTCTCGACTGTCTTCATCACTTTCCAAACGACCGGGGGCTGTTTGAGTATCGCAGTTTCGACCTACATTTTTTATATGTTCATGTTTTAGAGTCGAAACTTAAGTATATAAACTCCTGAATAAAATTTTTGCATTTTACAACCCTTAACAATAAATCGAATAAAGTGATCATTTCATCGTCTTGTTGACTGAGCTAAAATATGAGCTGTATCTTCCACAGATATACCTGTCGGGTTTACCGGAACGTGTGTTCCAGTCTTTAAGAAGCTTTTGTTGATTTTTAACGATTTAAACTTAGTACAATCATCATTCTAATAGCACAGAAGGCTGAGGAAATACTTGATTATCAGGTTAATTTTAGTTAGTTAAAAAAAACAAAAATAATATAAAAACCAAAAGGATTCTAGGACTCGATTCGATGTGTAAACTCAATACTAGGCTGCGAATAGGATTATTTTCTTGTTTCTTGGTCTCGAGTCCTTGAATCCTTTTTGGTTTTTTTTGTATTCTTTAACTAAATAAAATTAAAATAATACGTATCGTATATATAAAATAAGTATCGTGTTATACATCGAGGACAATAATTATAAAAAAGGCAAAGGATTAATGGAGCTAGAGCTTTTATTACCTTAGATAATTTTTAACTGGGAGGATAAGGGTGCTAACTCTCCTCGGAAAAAGATTTCCTCAAATCTCTCAATGTAATATCGAGACCAGAAATACGATGAGATCTATTTGTGGACCTCATCAGCACACGCTTGTATTTTTATCCAAGAGTTCATATGACATGAATAATTATTGAAAAACCGGATATTATAAAATGAATTTTCATTTCTATTTGTGACAGCTCATAGATAGACATTTACTACTTTTTATTATATAAAGAGATTTTATAATCCAATCAAATTGAACATTTACCCTACAAAAATTATTAAATAAAATACCACTGAAAGGAGAAATATTCAATAATAATTAATAAACAAATTAGTTACTATACATTTTGGTCTACTTTTAAACTGGCAGAGACAGAAATTGTGATACATACGATGGGAATGAAGAAAACTTTATGATCGTTTAAAAAATATTCATATTCAATTCATTGTGTACATCGTCGTTAGATCCACAGCATTTTAATATCCCTGAGTAAGCTAAACCTCCTTACTAACTTTATAAAGTAATCTCTTCTCAATAAGTACCTGATGGAATTGGGTTCATCAGATTTTGCGGGGACGAGGAAATTTCCTCTCCATTGTAAGCAAGCACAAGGGGTGCTACTTACAAAGACAAACTGTAAACAAACCAGTGTAGCCGTTATCTTCGTTTGTATAGCGGATGTTTTTTTTGTTTTGCTGTCAAAATACAGCGTGATTGCCGTGAAATTTCACATGAAACTTGGTAAAGCTGAAACTGAATCTATTCTATTGAAACAAGAGTATGGCAATCAGTTTTCAAGATAGCCGAGAAGATATTGAAGATGATTGATGTTCGGTCGCCCTTCCACTTCAAAAACCGATGAAAAAATCGAAAAAGTCTGTAATCTTGTTCGATCTGACTAAGTATTCCTGTTATTGGTGAATCTATAGGAATTGACAAAGAATGTCTCTTAAGAGTTTTCTAGCCATGTACAGTTTGCAAATGTTAAACCACCCACCTCATTTGCCTGATCTGGCACCGTGCAACTTCTAAATCTTTCCTAAGTTTAAATCTGCATTAAAAGAAACAATATTTGATTCTGTTGAAGTTGGGAAAGAAAAAGTTGCACACGTCCTGAAGAAAAACACTGTTTCGAATAATGGAAGATTCTCATGGAGCGATGTAGGGATAGAGGAGGGATACATATTGAAAGCGATAATAAATAAATTTACATAAAATCATAGACTCGATATTTAATAGCCACACCTTGTATACATCTATATCTAACGCACGTCAGAAAGAAGATCTGGAGAAAACCAGGTTCTCATTATTAAGGGATCAGTATTCTTGGTACGAATAATGCTTCTTGGTCGTTTGATGAGTCTTCAATCGACAATATTTCATAGAATTCATTCCCGAACTGAGATATATTCTTCAACGATTTCTCCTGTTCGTTTTTTAAAAGTGAATACAACCAAAAGTAAGAGAATCAAGTCTGGTGAATAGGGTAGCTATTGAAACAATTTAATACATTTTTTATCTCACAAATTTCTTCAACCATACTTTGCGTTTATGGATTTTCCTATGTGGTGATAATAAACTTATGCTGCCACCATCTTGTTGGAGCACAAGTTCCGAATAAATCAAATATGAAATAAGACCAAGAGAGATCAGGATGAACGAAATCAACAAATATACTGAGAATAAAAGAAAGAAACTACAAGAGGTACCACCACAAACCAAAGATCGAAAGAAAATGACAGAGAGAAAGAGAAAACTAGAAGAAAAAAGAAACTCAACCCCAAGTCTTATACCTGTCAGTGTAGAAAGACCTAAGTACTAAGTGGACTCAATAAACAAAAAAAATTAATATATACCTGGCGGTGGTAGTTTCGTCCTTAGTATCACTAATTCTGGAAGTTTGTATTTTTGAGAATCTTCTAGCCATATTGCTTTGTCCTTGATGGATTCCAAATCGCTATATAAAAAAAGTTGGTTAATACACACGAGGGTGGTTTACATATATACACACACGTTATTGAAAATTATCAATAAATCCTCCATTCATTAAGCTGAGTTCATACAAAAATAACAATAAGATAACAAAACAGAAAATAAAATATTAAAACAAAAATGAGAGTTTACTTTAAGGGATTGCATGATGACTGTAAAATAGCATAACATAATTTAAGGAAAAAATGATTAGCTTCTTATTTTATCTTAGGCATACCGCACAAGGTCGTGATGTCATCCCATACATTACAAACCAAAGCAGTTGTCTGTGATTAAAAACAAATTTGCTTTGTGAACGTAACCTTAATTTTAGTGAACAAAAAGATAAACATGAAAAAATTCCATCACTGTATGTATGTTACTTGGTAGGTAGGCTTAAAGGGAAGATATTTTTAGGGGTTAGATCAAATAATTTGTAGATCTTGGCCTGCATAAGGATCAGGAGTTAAAAGGATAACACCATTAAAACTTCACCCTATAAATGAAGGGGTAAAATTTATAGTGTTTATCATGAGAAATGGCGAAGTAAACGACATAGACCCATTTTTTAAATATACCAAATACTCCAAATTAGTTACTGGCTAGTAAGGATATCTCCACAACAAGATTGGTTATGACGTTGCTGTATTTGACTTTGTTTTATAGTTTTTTCTGTCTACTGATTGGAGCTGGGTAAAATTCCGGTGTGAAACATCTCTATTGGAATTCATCAAATGTATTATTCCATGATCCGAGCTATTTTGTTAAAATAAAACTAATCTGTTAATGTAACACCACGTGTATTTATTAGAACCTGTTAACAAAACCCGCGTATTGGAATCGTCTTTTCTCAAGTCCAAAACACTGGCCTCAGCCCCCCATGCCTGTTGAGCCAATTAATTGTAACTTTTAATTGACTCGTACAAAGGTGGCAGGATAGCTATGAAATAAATATATAATTGATAACCTATATAATACATCAAACATGTAGAAAATTTTTTTGAAAAACAGTTGAAATATTATGTAAAGTCTGTTATATCGGGTTTTTTGTTTTCTCTATGACTTAAACAAGTTCAAAAAAATTCCTAAAGAGGAAATACTGAAAAACTGTCAGGATTTACACACAGTCGTACAAGTAGGTGAGAGCAGTGACTTAAAACCTTATAAGTTGCACGAGGATACCAAATTTACCCAACTCCATTAAAGACGTGAAACATCTGCTCCAATATATCAGAGAGAACGATTTAAAAGAAATTTATCCAAATATAAACATTATAATTAAAATTTTGTTATCAATACCTATAAGTACTGCTTTCGCTGATAGGAGCTTTCCAAAATTAAATCTAATTAAAAATTATTAAAGAAGGACTATAGGTCAAGAAAGACTTTCAGATTTGGCAGTTTTATCTATTGGAGCAGATATAGCAACTAAGATAAATTACGAACCAATCATTAAGGAGTTCAGTAAAATCAAAAGTAGAAAATGTCTCTTTCTTTAATTATTTCTTTTTTTTTTCATTTTTGTTTAATGTTCCAAGGAAATATAAGTGAAAATTAAGTTTTTTCTCTTCACTTTTTATTAAAATTTTGTCAATTTATATATGCACCTTCTATCCTTTAAAGCTTGTTTAGCTCAACAGATACTACATCAATCAATAAGTCGTGTGACTGACACACAGATGACGCTGCCACTGTCATATCCATATGACGTTTACCAGTACCAGTTTTCAAAAAACTATGTGTAGAATTTCATGACATTTAAGTGAAGCTAATTTTGTCATTTTCAAAACAATTCAAAACAAATGTTAATTTATCATTACTTCTTGATGAAAAAGCACACTGTACGAACTCATCAATGGTCTCAAAAGTGCCATCTGAACCATTTGTTATTGGTTTGTTGAATTAAAACGTGGTCGCATAGACACCGATGATGATGAACGTTCTGGTTGTCCAAAATTCCACAAATTTGTTATATCTAATCGTAAAATGAAATTGTGTCTTTACAATTATGCATGGAATTTTGACTATGGGACAGCTTTTTTCAAAGTGGGTGTTGCGTTTACTTACAGTCGATCAAAAACAACAACGTGTTGATGATTCAGAGCAGTGTTTACAGATTTTTGCGTCGATATGTGACAATGGATGAAACATGAATACACTATTTCAATCCGGAATCAAAACGATCATCATCTGAGTTGACTGCAGCCGGTGAATCACGTTAAAAGGCACTACAGTCAGTTGGGAAGGTTTTGGCTTCAATATTTTGGGATGCGCATGGAATATTACTCATCAAAAATGCAAAAATCGAGGAAAAACGGCCTCATATGTCGAAGAAAACACCACTGTTTCACCAAAATAAAGCACGGATTCACAAGTCGATGGCAACGATGGTTAAATTTAACGAATAACACTTCAAACTGCTCCCTTATCCACTGTATAGTCCAGTTCTGGCCCCCAGTGACTACTGGCTATTCGCTGAACTCAAAAAAATGCTCAAATGGAGAAGGAATTTTTGAAACTGAAGCCTATTTTGAAACAAACGACAAATACTTCTACAAGTACGATATCGAAAAGTTAGAGAAGCTTTGGAATTATTGTATTGCTCTTGAAGGACATTAATATGTGTTTTTCTTAGTTATTCACACGATTGAATTAGTGATGTAATATTTATTTTTAGTTTTAGTTATCTTTCTGAATATTACTCAATCCAAGAAATTGCATGTTATTGACAGCTTCTGCTACTGTTAGAACTCACTCGAACAATAGCCAAGCAAAAATTCTGTATTTTTTTCTGTAAGAACCCAACTTTGGCAAACAAATTTATTGTTTTAATAATAATGAACTACATTTCTATTACCTATAGTTACATTCCTTTTTCAACGTCCCCGCTAATTTTTCCGCTATCTGACTCAGCAGTTTATTATTTCTTTCTTGTTTCCTTATAGTTTCCAAATAATCACCGCGTTCAGTTTCGAATTCGCTTTGAATGTCGGTAATTTCTTTTTCCAATATTTTCATTTTATGCCTGTATTTTCTCAATACGTCCGTTTTTACTCTTAATTCGCAACTTATGTCCTTGTATTGATTATATAGTAGTTCTCTGTCTTCGTTCATTTCGATTTTGGCCAACAAGTGAGCGACGACTCTTAAAAAACGAAACAAACAATAATTAAATATTGTTTAAACTAAAAATGATATTTATTGTTAGAGTAAAACAAAAGTAGAAATCTCAAAGCTACGATATACAAGGAAAGTTTGATGGAAAAGTGATTTTTCAATGCTTCGAAGCACATTAATAAATAAATCATTATTACTAAATGATTCGGATTATTTTCAAAGTTTAGAATTAACGAGAATCGACTGTATTATTAGTAAAATTATTACGAGGCTCTTTCCTCAGCGGCTTGTTTTTTTCTTCTCCTTCTTTCTGATAATTCCCTATCGTCTGCCTTCTCGCCACCAATAATAGATGCTTTTAAAACTTCTATTCTATCCATTATTTCTGCTTCCGATACTTCTTCTTTTCTTTTCAAACCTATTTCTTTGTTTAACTGTTTGATGTTCTCGTCGTATTCTTCTTTTATTTTTTGAATCTGTTTCAATATATTTTCTTTTTCTATTTTTTCATTTTCATGCAACGATTTCAATTTTTTCATTTCCTGTTGATACTGAATGATCAGTTGGTCTCTTTTAACGTCTAAGTCCAAGTTTGTATGATTATAAAGTTGATTCGTATCAGTTTCTTCGTTAGACGTTATTGTTAAGTCTTCTACTTTGATATCGTTTTTGTTTGTTTGTTTATTTTCGAGCAGACTTTTTAACCTTCTTATTTCTTCTTGATACTGTCGCAATATCGCATCTTTCGGATCCTAAACAAGAAATATTAATTATTGATACTAGATAATGTTTTGATAGAGACTTAAAGAAAAGTAGATACGTCAAATTTTATCTTCCAAAAATTATTAATGTTTTAAAAAAGAAGAGATATAAAATCAAGAGCATTTAGATGCATTAATAGTATTTATTGATCTCACCTCGTTAACTTTAGGTTTATTATGAATATTCTTAGCTCTATTAGCATATCTTAAAGTGGATAAAGTTTCCATGTAGTCTCTGCAAGCTGGTCCGATACAAGCTATCATTAAAGTTCTAGTATTTCCTCCCAAGGAATCCTGAAACAAAATTTAATATAAACAGAATGGGCAACGAAAAACAGTACATGTTTCAAAAATTCTTTATTTGTCAACTTCAAATACTCCAAAATCTTATTTTTAGAGAATATACTACGTATGGACACCTCATGCTTATAGAAAACTATTTTTTGTGAAGCATTTGTCAAAATTCAAAAAAAAAATGGAATCCTTCACAATTAAATATTAGCATAATATAATTTGCGCCCAAAACAATTTCTTATTTATTTCTTTATTTCCTACTAACCTGTAAAAGTCGAGTGAGTTTGGAATCTCGGTAAGGTATATGTTTTGCCTTACCATCTACCAAAGCAGAAATGACATTTCCAAGAGCACTTAAAGACAAATTTATTTTAGTTGCTTCTTTCAGTCTTTCGCCTGTAGCGCCTGTTTTGGTTTGCCTTTCTGATCCGGCTAAATCCACAAGATTCAATTTACCTAAAACCCATTTTTTGAAATATCTAATTTACAATCTAAAGTGCTGCATTTACAGTTTAATAAAAATAAATAAATAAATTGAATGATTAAATATATACGAAAAACTTTGACAATATAAGCACATTATTTGAAAATTAGTAGCCATACATCGATTTCTCAAAAATTAGCCACATTTAGAAAACAAAATCATTAGTTTAGCTTCGCTGTCGAGGTAGACCTCGATATATAAATTTTAGTGGTGCAGCTTTGCCAAGTTTACATAAATTTACCTATTCTGAAGGTATAAACGTTTTCATGGAAAATTGGTCTCCAAATATTGAAAGTTTCAGAAACCCAAAGTTAATATGGTCAATGATGAAACATCAACTAGACACATAAAAATTTGTCATATGAAGTTGTCGAGAAGAGATCAACGGAAATAAATGTCTATCCTACACAAGTTTTTACGTGTTGTAAATAAGGACGTGAAAAGACACCCTCGATTGCCTTCAACTACAACCGAATCCTGGATGATTTATTAAAACATCCGTTCTGTCTTGCCTGCGGAATCATTATTCGCAAAACTACGAACCAGAGTAGGGTTGGGTACAAAATTTGCAGGTTATGAAATAAAATAGAGCGAGGTTCTCATAAAACTTATCCGAATCGTTAGAAATCACCATGGGGACTCAATAATAACAGGAATAGCATTGGCGGATACTTTTTAGTAAGACAAGAACATTAATTTTTATTATTTATGACCTGTATACGTAGATTTACCACCAAAGACTATTTTTTAGGTATTTTTAATATGAAAAATATGAAAGAACCAACTGAATATATTTGTATTGAAACAAATTATTAAAAAACATATTAAGGCTTACCTTTCCTAATATTATCATTATTATTTACATTACTTATATGTTCTAAGCTGATTGAAAAAATACTATGGGATCTTGAACTATTTTGGTTCATAAGAGTGGCACCAATCATCCTGTTTTTTGAACCAATGTTTAGTAGTCGTTCACATTCCATCGCATTTTGTACTGGTAGCAGAGATAAACCTTAAAGTTATAAAAAAACTCATTTCAATATACCGCTTCCTTCATCAACAATCTGACAACATTGTTTCTACCATTGTTCCTTGTTAAAAATATGCGTTACGAAAATTACAGTTGGTAGCACTGATTCATGTTTGACAGTTGACTTTGGAAATATTATAATTTATTGTACATATATGAAATTGAAATAACCAAACACATAACCGAATATTGCATCGTCCAGTCAGCTGTCAAAATAAAACTGTTATTCAGGGGAGCCAACCCACTACAGAAAATTACCAAAAATCGCTTAAGAATGTAGTCTATTGCGTAAGAGAATAACTTTGTTCTAATATGGAAAAATAAAATACCACTTTTATAATCTGAGAACTAAGGTTTCGTGTAAGATATTTGGCCTATTTTAGAAAGCATCTAGCAGTTGTATTGTCATTAGATATTACTTACCAGGTACAGTTACACCTTCATTGGGAGATTCCTTAAGACATAAAGGTGTTGGAGTTTTATTAGGTGGTAGTAGCAGATCTCTGAAATACAATTCAATCAAATGTTGGCAATTTTGTTAGTATAAAAAAATGTATAAAAGGAATTTAGACTGTTGATAAAGAATTGCTTCTTGGCTACTTTCGAAGCCAAAAGCAAGCTGTGGACACCTCAAGTCCATTAAACATTACAAAAAGTCAAGAAAATAATTTCGGATAACTATAAAGTGAATTGATTGACTTAGCTGAGACGCTAATAGTATTGATGAAACGAGAAACATATCTTGAATGAATATTTGAGTATGCGAAAGAATGTGCCGCGTGAGCTCTTACTCGACCAAAGACAACGACAAATTGATGATTCCGAGCAGTGTTTAGATCTTTTCAATAGCAATCAACCCGCATTTTTGCATCGATATGTAACTTGGATTTATCATGTCACACCAGAGTCCAATTGATAGTCAGGCACGTGATAAATCGACTCCAAAGCGTGGAAAGACGCACAAGTCGGCTGACAAAGTTATAGCATCAGTATTTTGAGTTGCACATGGTATAGTAATAATGAAATTATGCAAATTATCAATTTCATATAAAGATCGAAATACATATTGCGATACGTGAGCTCTTGGACTCATATAGTAAATAGAGTGCGTTCTCAAAGTCTTTACACGAAGATAATTCGATCCATTTTATTATAGTGGAGCTCCAACGACCACTCAGTCAAGTTGTTTTGAAAAATGTCACAAATTGAGTTTCGGGCTGTTTTAAAATTTTTGACTGAAGAAGGATTAGCACCAACACAAATCAAAAATAGAATGGAGACTGTAAATGACTGTCGAGCATTATTTCCAACAATTAAAATTGATGAAAGTTATTTCACTCGAGACAAGGTTAATTGGAAGATGATTCAAGTGCTGGTGGCTCAAGTGATCGGTGCCTAAAAGCAAAAGAAATTGCAGCACATATCGGCATTTAAAAAAAAAAGTTTTCTAACGCAAAATTAGTGCAAGGTGGGTACCTGGAATTTTCAGCAGTATGCCATATCAGAGTCGAGTACAATGTTGTCAACGTGTGTGTGATCTAATCAATTATAACCAGTGGTGAAACTAAGGTCTTTACTCAGATCCGACATCCAGATAAGATTCCTGGGAGTGGCATCGGAAAGGAGGGACTGTGCCAAAAAAGCAAAGGTCACAAAAGCTACAAGATTTCGGGATTGCGAGCATATCCTTCAGATTGACTTACTAAGACATTTGTGCTAAAAAATTGTCGATAAAAAGTCGACAAAACCAAGTGGCAATGGTTAGGTTAGGTCTAATCCACACTGCAAGGCTACTGTATACAAATGTGGCTTCACAGGGATTGAACACCCACCATATAGCGCTAATCTAGCTCCGTCTGAATTAAGGGGTGTAAGATTTAACAGCAACGATGAAATTAAAGAGGTGATGTACAAAAATTTTGACTAGTTGCAATGAAGATTTAGTCAGACGTTCTGAAAAGTTTGTGGAAATAAAAGGGATAGTATATTGTAAAATAATCACAATTTTTTTTTATTTATGACGTTTCTTCCTATTCTAGGCTAATATTTCATTGACAGCACTACAAAACATTAATTATTATGACCTTTCTTGACGCCATTTTATTATGACCTTTCTTGACGCCATTTTGTCGATTTTTTTCCTTATAATTATATTTGCTGCGTGAGGTGGGGTGGTTATTATGAAAATTCCTTGAATCACTTGATGAATCGCACGATTTCCCGCCTTCCTGGACGTGCTAATTGTGTGTGAAGTTAGTTAGTCAAAGTTGTAACTTGAACTTTGTAAAACCCAACTAAAATTGGCGAGATAATCAAAGTTTGATTGTTAAATAAATGTTTCCATTACATTACTTTTGCGTTTTGATATATTTTTAAAACAAAATTTAGTAAATAATTAATAATTCAGTTTGTAGTTACTACTAAACCTTTTACATATGACTTCTACATTGTTTTATTACCTTTATAACGGTTTATAATTATTTACCTTATTTGTTCGTTGTATATTTCTAGATAGCTTACTAGAGCTAAATATTTCACTCCACTAGTGACTGAAATTGCTTCGAAAATATGTTCGAACGCCCTGGAAATGACGCCCTTCTGAGGACTGTCCTCCGATTTTATACCTTCCATTGTAAATGATTTTCCACAACCTGTTTGTCCGTAAACAAATATCGTAGCATTGTAACCTTCTAAAACACTCTAAAATAATGAATAAATAATCGACTCGATTAATTAATAATACCTACTTAAAATAGTCCAAGTTGTATTAAAACTATTTGTAATAAAAATTCTTACTTCTACTAGCGGATAACATATATCGTTGTAAATCACTTCTGTTGTGGAGTTTTCTCCGTAAGCAGAATCGAAGGTAAACTGTTTCGCAAAAGCTGGACCATCGTTGGGATCCCATGTTTCCACAACACATTTATCTACTTTAACAGTATGCTGTAAATAACAATCAATTATATATTCAAAATTCGCTACTTCTTCAACAATTTTACAGCATTTTGAGCGGAGTTCTTTTCTTTTACTTACTTGACAATTAAGAGCTGTTTCCGTTTTGTTCATAGGCCGACATCTGACTATAACTTTAACGTTTTCTGCCATAACTAGCTACCCCAAAAGTATTCAAGTCATCTGGAAATTACAAATATTATTTTAATAGCCGATAAACAAATGAAACTTGTTTGTGTTGGTTTATAAAGATAATATTGAAATTATTGCGTTTGTAACAGAAATTTGCATGTTATTCATTTTTTATAATCTCGATGGTGTTCAAGTGTGTTCAAGTTTAATGCATACTACACCACAAAAGCCATCCAAGTTATTGCTTCAATCGAAAATGGACTTGGTAAGCGATCTGTTCGGCTTCCAAACCAAATAGAGTTGCCAATGGTTGTTTGTGTACTTTTGATTTAAAGTATGCATGATAATGATGAAATCGACAGGCACCAAGAAGCTAGGAATGATTATGACTTAAAATACAACCGAAGGAATTGACACTGTCAACAAATTATGCGCCGGTTACTCGGCGAAAAGAGTAACAAAATGCCCGATGGTAAGTTTCATCATATAATGAACGTAGCAGGGATCAAAAAATAGATATTGTTCAAATCAGGATTACCAGTAGAAGCTCCTACTTCAAGAAATATTTTTCTCAAAAATCTGGCTTAAGACTTAATGAAAGAACAGTTGTATGCCAGATCAGACATAAAAAACCTTTCCATAGATGTGAAGCCTTTATTATCAGAAAAGAGCTGTCGAAAACTTCAAAGAGAGAAAATCAAGCTTTATAAAATTGTGTAAAGAGTGTTTAGAATTTGTGTATTGGAAACATTCCAAAATAATAAGCGAATATTATTTGAATGCCATGGAAGGTGTTTGCGACGACGTTTATTTTTTCATAGCAAATCAAATCATCATTAAGAGTGAATTACAAAGTGAAATGAAACAAAAGTTGCCGACCATCATACGGCTACCACCTGGGGGTGTTGCAAAAGCCTAATCGCCTGGCGGAAGGCTAAACAATTTGATACGACTCACCGAGCGCTTTGAAGAGTGTGTCAGCGTCTAGAGGCGACTGGATCCTCTCATAGGAAAAGTCAATCGTCACCTTAATGTCCTGCATCGACAGCTCTGTGAGGTGCGAGATGTGACTATTAGTCGTAAGACAGCAGGAAAATAACCTTACCCCTAAAACACCTGCGATTGGTTCAAAACTTATTCCAGCTCATCGGCAAGCACACCTGCGTTTTGGTCAGGAACATATGAATGGATCAATGGGCATCTGTTCTGTGAAAGTGTACAGAAGACCAAGAGAGCGATTAGCAGATTGCTTCTTTGAATAGTGGAGCGCTTATGGAGGTGGTTCCTGCATGATCTGGAGTGCAATATCTATAAGAGCACGAACCGACCATGTATTCATTTGTAGAGGCGATCGCGTACACGAAAGAAGAGGTATAACTGCTAATACATATATCGAGAAGAAGTTTCGGGATATGGAGTGTCCAACATACATTCTTCACATGTATGAAGTAATCCTTGACGTGTGTCACGAGGTAGAAGGCTTAAAAAAAGCTCGTACAAGTTGCTGATAGAATCGATGCCTAGTACTTGTTAATTTATAATTTTTTTTGATAAAATCAATAATATTTGCGTTTGGAACTAAAGAGCCGCAGCCTCACATCCATAGAACCGCAGCTGCACGAATTTTACGAAGTGTGTGTGTGTGTATCGGAAACCATTATGCACTAGATACGTATAACCTCAAACTACGTGAAACATAACCTAATTAAACATTATTACTACCAACTTAAATGCTGAATTTCCATAACCTTGCATCATGCAAATCAGTTTAAACATTATATTTGTTTACGAAACAAATTTAGGTAGGTTAAGGTAAACAAATCGTGACAAGTATGTGCGCAAAAGGGAGCAAGGTTATTGGGTCAACTGTATTTCAGTTATTAAAACGGTAAAATATCGATTCATTCAGTAAAAGTGGCGATTCCCTCACCGATATAATATATGAACTTGAGCATTAGGGTTTCCAGGGGATACCCAGTTAGTCACAACAAATACGTCACGATTTTTAAGAAATGATAATTGAATTGCATGATAAGTAGATACACAAAATGTTTTATTTCGATTTCTTAAATTACATTCACTAACAAAGAAAATAAAGAACGAAGGGGAATATTCAGTATTCAAGAGAATTCAAAATCCCATTCCTTCAATCCAAATTTTTTGTTCTAACGTTTAATCACTGAGATAAATTTGGTTCCAAACAGATAATCCCTCTTCGAGAATCCCAAAACAGCATGTCTGCACGTCGTAAATAAAAATTTCTATAAAATGTATTCGAAAATCTCAGCTAAATCCGATTAGAATTGAAAAAAAAATCATATCCTAGGGGTTTACTGAGAAAATCTCTATTTTTAACTCCAAACATAAATATCTCGACTCCTAGGGGTCTAATGATTTCTCCTTTATACATTTGGTGATCAAAAAAAGAAAAAATAAAATATATTACCCTTCGTTGATTTGCAATTCAAGGATTAATACATTTGGTATTAATCACCCGATTAACAATGATTACTGATGCTGTTTACATATTTGTTTTCGTCCCTTGGGCAAGGATCGACAAAATAATAATTCCACGAATCACACAAATCGCATATCATTTGATGTGTCATTGTAATTCTTCATGAATTGATAAATTTCGGATTGAAATATCCTTTTAAATATAATGGAATGCATTATATTTTTCATATTTGGAAATCAGAACATTTGGGGGTTGAACTATGATCATGTTTTATAATTAAATCAAATAAAGATCTAAACAAATGTTATATAGGGTGTTCTGAATCTTAACAGGGCAGAGGCCTACAGGGAAGCTCAAAATATGAAGATTGGGAACGATACACCTCTATATCAAGTTGTATCCGTTTGAAATTAGAACGTTCAAAATTTCGAAAAAAATTAAGTTCTTTGCAGCCCTTAAACGTGAAAATACCAAATTTGGTACACTATATAAGACTTTTAAGGGCGTTGAATAATGGTAAATAAAATGCGATAAAACAATTCTCTGGAGTTAATTAGAGGTGACCTAACCTTAAAATTTTACAAAATTTTTTGAAATTAAGCAGCTTAACCCCTTTACCACCGATCACATTGAAAATTTAATAAGTTGTACAGTTTTTCACGTAGAACTAAAACATATATATTTGTTGGACGCGGAAAAGTCCTCTTCACAGTTTTTTTAGGTTGAAAGATATAAATATTAAATAGTGTGTTACTTATATTTTATAAATGTTTGATGCAAAAGGAAGTTGTAAGTAAGGGCGGAAGGATGAGGGATATGTCCAAAAGTTGTCTGGAAAATGATTATTTGACTAGTTCTTCAACACAAGTTAGGTTAGGTTATGTTATGTTAGGTTATGTCAGATTAGGTTAGGTTAGGATATGATATTTGGTGTAAATTCTTCGCACGTTAATGTGATTTTTATCTTTAGAGTTTCAAAGATAAAAAACTATGTGAAGACATTATTTTAGCGCCCAAAAAATCAATTTTATAACCAAAGATATGATTGTATTCACGAAAATTTGGAAGCAAAAAGATACAAAATGTTCACCCTAAGATACGATCTGGGTAGCATCATCAGATTTTCTCGAAACGTAAAAAACAATTCTCTGGAGTTAATTAGAGGTGACCTAACCTTAAAATTTTACAAAAGTTTTTGAAATTAAGCAGCTTAACCCCTTCACCACCGATCACATTGAAAATTTAATATGTTGTACAGTTTTTCACGTTGAACTAAAACATATATATTTGTTGGACGCGGAAAAGTCCTCTTCACAGTTTTTTTAGGTTGAAAGATATAAATATTAAATAGTGTGTTACTTATATTTTATAAATGTTTGATGCAAAAGGAAGTTGTAAGTAAGGGCGGAAGGTTGAGGGATATGTCCAAAAGTTGTCTGGAAAATGATTATTTGACTAGTTCTTCAACACAAGTTAGGTTAGGTTATGTTATGTTAGGTTATGTCAGATTAGGTTAGGTTAGGATATAATATTTGGTGTAAATTCTTAGCACGTTAATGTGATTTTTATCTTTAGAGTTTCAAAGATAAAAAACTATGTGAAGACATTATTTTAGCGCCCAAAAAATCAATTTTATAACCAAAGATATGATTGTATTCACGAAAATTTGGAAGCAAAAAGATACAAAATGTTCACCCTAAGATACGATCTGGGTAGCATCATCAGATTTTCTCGAAACGTAAAAAACAATTCTCTGGAGTTAATTAGAGGTGACCTAACCTTAAAATTTTACAAAAGTTTTTGAAATTAAGCAGCTTAACCCCTTTACCACCGATCACATTGAAAATTTAATATGTTGTACAGTTTTTCACGTAGAACTAAAACATATATATTTGTTGGACGCGGAAAAGTCCTCTTCACAGTTTTTTTAGGTTGAAAGATATAAATATTAAATAGTGTGTTATTTATATTTTATAAATGTTTGATGCAAAAGGAAGTTGTAAGTAAGGGCGGAAGGATGAGGGATATGTACAAAAGTTGTCTGGAAAATGATTATTTGACTAGTTCTTCAACACAAGTTAGGTTAGGTTATGTTATGTTAGGTTATGTCAGATTAGGTTAGGTTAGGATATAATATTTGGTGTAAATTCTTAGCACGTTAATGTGATTTTTATCTTTAGAGTTTCAAAGGTAAAAAACTATGTGAAGACATTATTTTAGCGCCCAAAAAATCAATTTTATAACCAAAGATATGATTGTATTCACGAAAATTTGGAAGCAAAAAGATACAAAATGTTCACCCTAAGATACGATCTGGGTAGCATCATCAGATTTTCTCGAAACGTAAAAACTCGATTTTTACTGTTTCTTTCTAATGTTACTTGTACCCTTTTGCATCTAGCCCTTCCAGTTATTTTGAAGTTAAAGCAAGAATTAACAATGTGAGTATGGATTAGAAATAGGAATACGTTGGAAAATTGCAATTTGAAGATCGAAAGCTTTTTACAATTTCCTACGAAGACAACTCACACTGTAGAGTAATGAGTGACGGCACTGTATCAGAGAAATTGACTGTTTAAAAGGAAGATCCAATATCGAAATTTCACAGTGGGGCGAACCTATGCATTTGAATATACGACCAATATCTGAAATTTCGAATTTTCTCATATTTTTTGATTAGGTTGTTCTTCTTAGTTTCTATTATCATTGCTCATCGTCGGTTTTTTTTTAATTAAAAATCTCCACCTAATACAACGACAGTCCATGGAAAACGTCCTTTTTTAAAAAAAAAGTACCACAACTACTTTGATGAACCATATTTAATTTAATGAATAATCTTTATTACGATAATTCAACTTCATTATCATAATTTAAGTCAATGCAGTTTGAACTTTCATAGACTCTCAAAGTGTTTTTTAAATGGGAAATATAAGAAAAATTCATAAAGAAAATCGCTCAAAGTCGCTCAGAAATGTACCTCCCCAGAAATTTATCTATAAGGTTTATAGTTTACTTTCCATCAATAAATACATGCGGAAAAAAATGTTTAAGCTTTTTTATTTTATCTTAAATTTTCTTTTCGAAATTTTGTCCCTATAAATACCAATTTCTTTGCTTTAAATGTTCGTTTATACTTTATGAACGCATTATTATCTTTACTCCTCAAAAATTGTTGAAACAAGAAGGTCAATAAAGCATTGATAGCAATATGAAAAAAAAATCGCGAAGTTTTTGATTAAAGTTTCAGACATGTAGACAATGGATTTACGATCTTCGACTCGAAAATATTCCTAATTTCTGTGTGCGCAAAAACTCTATTGTAAATTGAATGGTATCTACTTCTCTCATATGGAAAAGTAGGATTTTAGTTTGCCGAAAAACCCCGTAAACTTTTAACACGGTTACTCCGATAAAAAAAAGTGACCTAAGTAAAAGTTTCTGGAAATAGGGTGTGGAATCAATTTCCGACGTCAAATACTAGACTCCCAATTAAAAAAAATGTCTTCTGGGCCACCCTAAAAACCAAAATTAAAATTTGAATACAGAAATCGGTTCCTCGTTAAACAATAATTGGAGATTACGTTTAACTTTGTGTCCAATAATTTGATGTTTCGCCCTAGTGCGCATTGACAATATAAAACAAATATATGAGATAACAAAGTAAAAACAACCGCGTTCTGTAAACTAGAAAAAGCTGCAAAAAATTATAGACATAATAAACCAAGAGAAAACAATTTATATTATAGCAAACAGAATGTGTTTGACCAAAAGGAATATGTAGAGCTTGAAGCGGGAAAGTACAGAAAACATATCATAGAAAAAGCTTGTAAATTCGGATACCTGGGAGAAAAACTGCCAAAAAAAGGTATACACTCTTGTCTTCTTGGTTGTCTGAACGTCTACATGTCTAAGCGTTTTCGCGGCCTCTGGTAAACTCTTTCCAGCCATCTTCGGCAAGAAAAGATCTAATCCGAGTGGTACTTCAACTTCTCCATAGATGTCCTCGATGTATAACTCAGCTTTTGCTTATGGAATGCGATTTGAGTGTTCATAAAGACAGTAAAAAACTGGTTATATTGGAAAGAGATGTATAAAGGAGAATTTTCGACGGAATAAAAATAAAATGGCAAAATTTGGAGAAGAACAACTAACCAAGAACTGAACAAGGTGCATTAAAGTTAAAGAAGAGGTAGGTCAAAAAAAACTTTCTCTTTTTTACCTAATAAGTCTAGCAATACTTATTTAATTAAATATATATTATGGAAACTACATCTTTTTCGACACAAAAAATTTAATTTACCGAAACAACGTCAAACTTACCATTTACGTGGAAAACACGAAAACAGTACAACGAAAAACTCGTGAAAACCGTAGAAATGTTTAAAACAAACTGACCGATTGACCGTATAAAATAAAATGACCTGCGCTATTCCTATAGGTGCATACTTACGGTTCGTCGTAACTTGACCTCTGTTTAACAGAAAAATGTACGCTATCAAACTAATTTTCATCTTTAAGGACTAATTCTTGCTCATTTATTTTTCCGAAAACATGAAATTACTGTAGAATTAAAACATACACGATGTTTGGAAAATTTTGGAAACGGAATGTACAAAAAAACGTTGATTTCTTTGACAACTATCTAAATTTTGAATTTTGAAATTCTAATTTCATCATGTACAATCGTTCCGAAGATAAAAGGGGAGAAAAGGACTATAAGGATTCCACTTTTGGATGATTGCACTGATCACTTTTACATCGCTCATTTCGTGTAAAAAACGGTCATCAAATCTAATAGATCTTTAGGATACAATGATCCTAAAGACGCTCGTAATTTTATAATATCAGTGTTTCTTCAATTTCTTCTTCCACTTTAGTATATTCACTGTATTCTCCAATTTCTTCAGACTCGATCTTCGGATGTCGATGATTCGACACAACTCTGTGGAGATCTGCCTGCTGATCTTCTTGAATGCTTTTTTCGCCGGCCTATTTGTCGACGTGTGCTTTCCTCTCTGTCCCAAAGGGTTACTCCAGCTATTGATCTAAAGGTTTCCATCACTGTTGTTCGGACAAGTTGTTTTGTCCTGCTTGAATCTGCTCTAGTTTCAGCTACATAGGTTAATATGTGAGGTTTACCTTGCTTGAAGTGGACATGAATTTGTTGTGCTTCCTCATGGATGCTCCTATTGCTTGATTTTTTTTATGTATAAAGCTAGCACAAGAGGGTAAGCTCTATTGCACTCCAATAGTTCTAGTGGTGCTTCTCGTGCGAAGATGCCTTTAGATATTGATGTTGAACTTCCGTAGGTTGAAGTATTCGGGATAGACGTGTAGTTGATTCCACGGGCTTGCAGTTCACCTAAGAAAGGAGTCCCGATAAATTGGCGTCTACAGGCAAACTCGATGTTCGTGAGCCACGTCTGACTATCAAATACTGATCTAGGTGGGATAAAGTTCCACAGCTTCAAAAAGCATTTGCCGTGGTAGTATCGGTGAAGCGGAGTCAGATCAGCGACTTTTCTTTTTTGCTTTAAACTGGTCGACTTTAGGTCGCCTCTAAGATGAATTGCTCTCTGTATTGAGTCGAGCATCCTAAGGGTACGCTTGGGAGCTTAGTTCCAAAGGTTCTGGACCTTTTAGAGGATCAAAAGCTGTCTTGAAGAGGGCTCCAAGTTTTCGTGAGGCTGCCTTAGCTAATTCGGCCACGTGTCTTTATTCTCTTCTAGATATTTCTCCCAGCCTCAACATTCAACAGTATTGGAAAAATCTGTAAATTCATTCGATCTCGTTTCCGATAAAGTCTTTTCTTAATACTTTTCTTGTATTTAGAGAATCAATAAATTTAAGATTTCTAGCTGATTCGTCCACGTGACATATTGCTCCCAACCTAAACACCTAAGAAGCAAATTTGCGGGGATGGTGATATTTTACGTCCAGGCACGTCCAAATCCTGACATGTCTTCTTTATAAAAACAGTATATAAATTAATACTGTAGTTCTGATTTTTATTTTTGACGACAATACTCAAAATATTATCGTCGACAAACATTTTACTTTTCGTTTTTTCGTTTTTTGCATTTCGGGTAACTACACCAGGCAATTTTCTGAAATATTAAGTCTGTTTTTGCCTCCAAAGCGTTTCAACTTTCAGAAAACAGTTGACTAATGTTAAATGTTTGCCTACCAATATAATAATTATTGTCTTCTTTATCTTCCATTGCCTCATCTTAATCATCGTCCTCGTGCTCAGTATCAGAATCGTAAGACTTAATTCCGATATTATCTTCAATATCCGCGATTTCCAAATTATCATCAATCAACAGAATGTTTTCTTCAATTTCGTCGAAAGCCAATCGATTTAGTTCACCAATATCGTTTGGGTTATCAAGATTATAACGTCTTCTATTCATATTTGTACTGTTGTACTTCTATTCGTCATTATTTATAAAAAATATACATCAAAGGTAATATAAAAGACGCCGCCAATCTGCGTATTCCTCAAATTATAGATTTCCATTATAGCCGGCCAGGACTGGCTTCACGGTCTAAGCGGAGGACGAGTTCGTAATAATATTTAGTCGCGCTGGGACTATTAGTCCTAAAGCAGGTGGCGGAAGATTTGTAAACCAATAAAATTAACCCTCTTTATAAAATACCGGGCAAAGAGTTCACAGAAAGTAAGTTTTAGACGCACGATGATCTAGATGTAATAATTTTTATTTTATGAAATTGTAATGGGAGTCCCAGTTCCATGCGCGACTAACCGAGATTTAAAGAAAGCTAGAGAAAATGTTGAAATTGATTTCGAAATTATTTATTTACTCATTGTCGTGGAAAAAATTAATTTTCGTTAAAAAATTATAAAGATATGCGTTATTTTAGAATTGAACTAGTACAGGAAGAACAAAATTATACTACACGCTGTATAGACAATTTCTTATACGCTTATATGAGTGGTCAACACACAAGGAAGAAGAAGAAATAATTGAGAGTTATATGCGCAAAGATTTGCTCTGTTGAACACCGAGTTTACATTCACGCCTTTTTTTTATAACTGTACGGTCGTTCAGTGTGAGGTTCGAATATCTCGAGATCCTTAAGTACAAAGAATGACGAAGTGGTGAAAGTGTTTCAGAAGCACAAAAAATTGTACATATTAACATCAACAAGTTACCAACGAAAACAGGTGAGATTAAATTAATGATTTATATTCGAAAAAACATGAGTAGGTAAAAAATAAGTGAAAGGTTAGTGAAAACAGTTAGGTGATGTAAAACTCAAGGTTAAAATATAATAAAAAACTATACAAAATATTGTAGAAATGTTTTAGTAAAAATGATTTTTTTTTCAATAACTTCTATAAAAATTGTTGCTAGGATAGAATTAAATTTCTAAATTTTTGAATGACTTATGTGTGCGTGGTAAAAAATATTCAAATTACCTTAAATGGCTTCAAAAAATTCTTCTCTAATATCTAGTAGTATAAAATTTAAATTAGAATTTTCATTGTTTCAGAAAAATGAAAGGCGTTATAACATTTTCATTATGTTTACTCGCAATTTTCGTTAATTGTGAAAAAGATATGACAAGAAAAAGTATTATATACGATAAAAATACACCAGATGTTTTTTATTGTCCAATTCATAAGTATACGGGACTTGACAAAATGATTGTTAAGTAAGTATAATGAATTTTTATTTATAAATTACTGAATTTTCCACGGATTTTGGATTAGGATTCACAATTAGTTAATCATATTTTCCGAAAAACAAATATAATGACTCACAATTCTTGATATTATACAGGGTGTCCTACGACGAGGTAAAACTATCTGTATATGGCAAAATACTCATAGTAAAATCATAAAAACTACTACGTTTGGGTCGATCTTTTTAAGATGAAGTTTAGATATAGAAGAATAAACATGAATTTGACTTATTTTTTTTTACTCCTGAATGCATTAAAATAGAAAAAACCGGGTGGTTCTATTTAAAAAAAAATTTGATATTTATGAAGTTAAACTTTGAACACTTTTTATACACACCTTGTATAAAATGAAAAATTATTCATCATAGATTCTAATACGTCTGACCTTGCTAAAAGCAACCGAATGTAAACCATTTTCATATATTTAAGGGTATCCCCGTAAAAAAATAATTTATAAGGGTCTGCAACAGTCAAATTTTTTACAAAAAAATTAATAACTCAAAAAGTATTTTTCGTAAAAGGTTTTTAGATAAAAGTATATTAAAATTTTAAGCAGACTTCAAAAATGTATTAATATACAGGATGTTCTATTCAAAATAACAAAGTTACAGTCGACCTCCAGTAGAAATCTTTGAGAATATTTTAGTTAAAAAAATCGTATCCGAAAACCCAACCGTAGGAATTTTCATGATTTTACTTTAAGTATTTTGCCATATACAGGTAGTTTTAACTCGTGGGACATCCTGTATAATATACATAATCAACCTCAAGAAACACTTCAAAAGCACTCTTTCTTTAACTATTTTTTCACGTGAAAAATACCGTATAATTAAAACTTTTTCCACTATATTTACTTATCAACGAAAAGTTTTCTTTATTTGAGTAATATATTAATTAGATTCACGTCAAATTTTGACAGATGACATCAGAAATATAACGAAATCTAATGATATAATCAGCGTAAGTGAAATTTCAATTAAATCGCCTTCATATAGGGTGTTCGGCAGATCGTTGAACACGGGGCGTAGGCGGGGTCATTTTCTATCTATTCAGGCAATAAAAAAATATCCAGTTCTTAAAAAAACTTTTTATAGAAGTTTTTTTTAGAAATTTTGTCATTTTCGTACCTCTGACCTCCTGTAACTTTTTCATTTTTATAGCTAGGCCTAATTTTTTTTCTTTATTAGAATCTTGGTGAATGGCATGGCCAATAAAAATTAATATTGGTCGGGAATTATTGCTATTGAATGGTAAATTTCGCAAAACATTTAACTTTGAACATTAAGTCGAATTTCGTCGAAACGGTCCAACTGCGTAAAAAAAATTCCGGTTAGGAGAAAGATATCGAAACAAATTACATACCGTTAGAAAGCCTACACTCTAGCGATGTTTTTATAAAATCAGAAGCTTCCTATCACTTCTACTTTTTTTTTAAACGCAACGCAATGTTGAAGTTTAAAATCTTTTTTAACTTTTCTTTGGAGTTCGGCGGCCCACAAGTTAGTTTCTAGCCATAATTCGCGACCAATATTAATTTTTATTAGCCATGCCATTCACCAAGATTCTAATAAAGAAAAAAATTTAGGCCCCAGCTACAAAAATGAAAAAGATACACGGGGTCAGAGTTACGAAAGTGACAAAATTTCCAAAAAACTAAAAAAAATTCTATAAAAAGTTTTTTTAAGACCTGGATTTTTTTATTGCCTGAATATGTTCAATGATCCGCCGAACACCCTATATATATATTTGATTATGTACCTGTACCCAGGTTTTATTAAAGTGCATCATATTGTATATCTCACTTCAAAGTATACTCACACAACATTAAAATCCGCAATTGTTTAGAGCGATTTTATAGGCCAATTAAATTAGACAGTTACCCTGTATCAAAAAGTCGTTAAATTTTTGAATACCAACCAAAAGAGAAGCATCGGCGTGCGTTAATTGAAAAATAAGTGGGTTCTGAAACAACAAACTACAAAAATAAATTTTTACACACTCTCGAAAGTCTATACGTTCAAATAGTTTGATAAAAATTGAGAAAATCTCTATCTCTATGTCTTCTTCTTCTTCTTCATCGTACGTTAGGACGTTAGTCCTGTGTTTGCATCAATCGTTGCCTAGCTGCAGCTTGGATGATGAAGACCAGCGTTTTTCTTCCTTTGCAATCTTTGCCAACTTGTCTTTGACATTCTGTCCACTCACTACATCCTGGATGTCAGCTTAATTATGGTGATCTCTGCTCAAATCTCTATCGCATATGTCATTACTGGTCTTGTTATGTTCGCTCCTAGATATTTGAATGACATCACTTGTTCTGATCGTATATTGCGAGTTTACATCTTCTCGGTTCACTGGATACTGTAAAAGAATTGGTTTTCTTCAGGGATATTTGCATGTTAGAAGCTTTCGCTATTGGTTCAAACCTATACAGTAAGTTGTCTTCGTCTTCTGAGATGATCATTGCGTGATCTTTGTTTCCCTTTTGGTATCCTCTTCCAGCTTGCTTCACCTCGTTTATAATCGCATCCATTATGCTGAACAAGATCGGGTTGAGGCTGTCTCCGGTCGTCACAGGTATTCTACTGCACAGTTTATTTTATTTTTATGTGTCAGTGTTCGAAAAAATTTGGGAGACCAATCGTAGAAGACGAATCATTCTCCACCACGAAAATGCGAGCTCTCACACATCAGTTCAAAACAAAAACGTTTTTGAATAGTCAAAACTTCGAATTCATGGTTTATAATTGGTTCAAACTCATACAACAGTGTATTGATTATAATGGAAAATATTTTGAAAAACAATAAAGCTATAACTAATTATAAATTTTTATTTGTCTTTTTCAAAACTTAAGTAGCACCTTATAACTAATTTATTTGTCCCTGTTGGGGAAGTGATTAATTGTTTATTTTTAAACTGTTCAAATTTCTTCTTGGCAATAAAACGTTCAATGCAAAACGAACCGTAGTCAGATTGTATGATTCAACTTGAAGGTACCAACAAGTCTTTCTATATCAGTAGATAAAATAGTCGAGATCAAATTGACTTCACCAATTGAACCTACGATATTGCAACATCGCAAACGTCCAGGTGATTTCTGTCAGTTTCATATACGTGCTGTAGTCTTTCGTAAAGCAAGAACCGAAATTTTTGTGTTTTATTAGCGAAGGAGTTTTTACTTTTAGTTTCGTGCAGTACTTATCCTCGAGACTCGTAAGTTTTCAAGTATTGCAATAAACATTGTTTCTATTTGATCGCGAAAAAAGAAGTTTTATCTTTTTGATCTAATGGAAATATCCCTGAAAATATCTGAAAGAAATAGCAGGGTTTTGAAGAAAGGGTAGAAAAATATATTATACAAATGAAACCTCGTTGAATAAAGGACATATCGTTACAAAAATTTGGCAAAATTCAAATGTAAAAAGAAAAATATCAAGCTTTTGTAGATGGTTTATCGAAAGGTTTAAAAGCCACATCTGGAAAGTAAAAACGCCTTAATATGTCCAGAAACACAGAAAAATAGTTTTTATTACTGCACATATGTATTACTTTTATTAGAACAGTTTCTATAAGTGGAAGCTGTTCCGACTACGAAAGACAGAATGACAACGATTTCTCTATCCTCTCAGGTTCCATAGATAAAGTGTCTCGAACGAGAGAGAATATGAATATTGTGACCTTAAAAAGAAGTTCTCTGTACTTTTCAAGCAAAGAGCTGTTCAAACACTCATTTTCGAGGCGTTACTTTTTTCTTTCTAATCGAAGTGTCATGAAATTTCACAAATAGTCTTTTCAAAATCGGTACCTCATACACGTCATATGGATTCAACAATGGCAGCGCCATCTGTGTATAGTATTATTGAGTGATGTATTATGTTGTACATACAATATTTTAATTTTTTATCTAATGTTCTCTATGCCCCTTTAAACATTAACTAGGATATTTCTCATAAATTTTAGGGCAAGACCTCTTAAAAAGTTGTGTGAATTTGAAGGTAAACCACTACCTGAAGATTACAAAAGTGATTGTTATCAAAATGTTGATGAATCTAATTATGCCTGCAAAGAAAAATACAGGATAATGGTATGTGGCTGAATTAATTATTGATATTCAAAATTAATTTTTTTGTATAAAGGGATTCAATGCATTTTCAAGGTTTTTCTTGTGGTCAATTTTCATTTCATGTAAATAACGATCAAATTTAATAAAACAAATATATTTGAACAAATGATTTAAATTATATTAAATGCTTTTTTGAAATGTGTAAACAGGTAAGGTCAGTATTAATAATAATAATTTATCAAAAAAAATTATATCCAAATAATAACATAACGAAAAAAGGGAGAAGTTTTACATGTATGTAAATGTTGTAAAACTAACCTAACCTTAAACCTCCAATACTAACAGGAATTCAACAAGGTGACAGTCGGATCCTATTCTTATTCAATTTAGTTATGGATAAAATAATAGTGTAATAGATGATTTTGGAGGATACAAGATGGGACGAAGATCAATAAAGATATTATGCTATGCCGATGACTCAATATTGATAACCGATAACGATGATGATGCTAACAACAGCCGAAAACCTTAATATGTAGATATCTGTAAAAAAACAGAATGAATGACAAAAGAGCCTACAAGTTATGAACTAGATGTAAACGACAACCCCATTCATCAGTGTATGCAATGGCAGCGTCTAAAACTTCATAATGGTTTATAGAGTCAAGTGCCTTTTCAAATAGATAAAACAAACAAATAATTCAAATTAATCGAATATTCAAAGAATGACTTTCAACCACAGATTGATTGAAACATATTCTTGTTTTCTCTTACTATACACGCAGGTGTAAACTAATTTGGTTTGGGTAGGTTAGGTTAGGTTACTAGACACTGGAGGCTGCAATAAAGTATCGTCTCAAATTACTTATATTTATTGATGTGACTCTAAGCGACCATAAATATCTATTTTATAATTAATTATAGTTATTGTATACGATAAGATTTAGTATTTAAGACCACTTGTACACCGATACTGGGTATTTAATAGTTTGACATTTGTCGAGTACGCTAGTTTAATTAATCATAAATAGTTTTTTCTCAAAGTTGTGAATTGAATTATTACATACATATTACATATATTTTGAATTTAGCTGTTACCTGCTGGTATATGTGCTGTAATATAGAAATATAGCGGTGGTCTATATGGCAGCTTTTAAAACTTCATAATGATTTATAGAATCAAATGCCTTTTTGAATAGATAAAACAAACAAATAAATCAAATCAAAGATTCAAAGAATGGAGGAGTCGAGATCACAAGCGCCAACAACTTACAACTAGAGGTAAGAACCCAAGTAATTAAAGCCTCAAGAACCTCTGGATATCTACGGGACTTCATATGGAAAAACAAATATATGTCCACCTATACTGAAGTTCGCATATACAAAATAATCTTTTAAGACCTATATTTACATAGGCAGGGGAAACTCGAGCGGACACAACAAAAACGAATAACATGATGACGACAGTAGAGATGAAAACGTTGAGAACCATGAAAGGTGTGAGTCCAAGAGATCATTTAAGAAAATAAGCATAAGAGATCTGAAAATTCGGGATATAGTACGATTCCCGAAATCAAAACGACGATATTGGAGAAACCACGTCAACATAATGATGGAAGATCGATGGGCTAAATGGACAAAAGATAAAAAACCAAATTAAAGGAGACCTCCCGGTCGACCTTTCAAGAGATGGTACGAAAGCTGGACATCTTCTTCTCGAGAGGTTGAATAGTACTGGAAACACGTCTTTAGAGAAAGATGAAATATTTGGATAATGTATTAAGTCCTTTATGACTTATACTATTATCATAATTACTGAAATAATTCGATGATTATTTTCTTTCAGTGCAGTTTTTGGTTTATGTTTCCAACTATTTCATTGATTTGTGATTGCCTAGTAACTTATAGTCCAGTTCTCAGAGGATTTCACCTTATAAAAGGTGGGGTAGAAGATTTTATTTTTTTATTTCGTTTTAATGGGTTCAAAAAGTAAAATATCAAAAATGTGACTAAACTTTTGGTAGCCGAAAAACCTCGAATCTTTCGGACATTTTCGGTTTTTTCGCAATATCTCGAAAAGGAGTGGTTCTAGCGAAAAACTATACAAAGTTGTAGAGCAATAAATTCCCTATAAATTTTATACTCAACTGTTTCTTCTACGACCAATAGGGAGCGAGCTACAGCACTTCAAAGATGTACCATTTTTCTCAAAAAGGTCTGGAGAACCTTATTCGACAAAAATCTAAGTAAAAAATAGAATCAAAGAATGCATGGGTCGCAATAACACACACACAAAAGAAGGCGTTACTTGACTTTTTTACCGTTTTGAGAAAAATGGTCCGTCTTTGAAATGCTGTAGCTCGCTCCCTATTGATCGTAGAATAAAAAGGTGAGTATAAAATTTATAGGGAATTTATTGCTCTACAATTTTGTATAGGGACTGTTTTTCGCTAGAACCACTCCTTTTCGAGATATTGCGAAAAAACCGAAAATGTCCGAAAGATTCGAGGTTTTTCGGCTACCAAAACTTGTGCCGAGCCCAGATTTACTCACATTTTTTCAAATTTTACTCTTTATACGCATTAAAGCGAAAAAAAAAATAAATCTTCTACCCCACCTTGTAAGGTGAACCCCTTTTTTGGTCTCTGGAAACTTGACTATTATTTATTATAAATAACTCGAATTATTTAAAGTTTTTATTTATTAGAAGGTAGAGAAACAAAATTTTTGATTATCCAGTGAATAATAGTAAGGATAGGACTTAATTGAAAGGCTAAGAAACCGACCTTTAGTCTAGCTAGTTTCCGGATTTATTTAACCATTAATTCAACGCGAATTTTTATTTAATTATGTGTAAACTACTGCGATCTATCAAGTTAATCAATTATAGTAGATATTGATTTTGTGTCTTTTGTGTCAATTCTATAAATTAAAATAACTACCTTGGTAATTTTTATGCATTTGCTCATATGTATTAAGTCATCGTAAAAAACCTTGAAAGTGTATTTATTGATTAATAAGTGGATATTTTATTAAAATAAACTTTCAATCAGGGTAGGCGTTAGGCTATTTATGACCAAATGCTAAATACGTAATCACCAATTGAAATAGAAATGCCGAAAACACTATTTATTATTTTCTCTTTCTTATTATACACGGTGGTTTTAAACTAAACTGAAATGTATATTGGGGTGTTAATATCGACAAAAAGGTCGATTTAGATCACGCTATTCAGAGCAGTTGTAATTCAATATTCGTCAAGCCATTAGCCAGGAAAGTAGTTGTTTTCCCCTTTGAAAAACGGCGGAATACATTTTCGAAATATTGAATTGCGAAATTATTTCAGAGGTGAATAGTAGAAATCCTTTATTTTGATACACTTTACACAATTTATTTTCCATGGAAATCTATATTATCGGCAACTACGTTAGATTTCTACCTGACCAATGGTTCGCAGTTGGACTTATCGTTCGCTCTTTGACGTTGTCTTCGGTTCGGTTCTCAAGCGCCAACGAGGGGTGTTAAACCTTCAGATGAGACGTAGTAACGTCGAAACTAATTAATAGTTACACCCTATCCTTGCAATTGCGAGCCATTGAGGATATTAATATCGACAAAAAGGTGGATTTACATCACGCTCTTCAGAGGAATTGTAATTTAATATTCTTCGAGGCATTAACCAATATATATATATACTAAAGAAGTTGATCCTAATCCCCTCCCAGGCAAGAGGGAAATTGCAAATATTGCAAGAGGCGCAAAACATGTTATTTTTGCAAAATTGTTTATGTATGGAACATACGATGGCTTGCTAGCAAGAATGCGTTGTAAAATTGAACATCTAAGTTCCATCTCCTCCCATTTATCCATTTATGTACAATTTTTTCAAATATATATTAATATTTTTACCCTTATTGGAACATTTGGAACACATAGTTTATCACTTATGATCTGTTTTAAATTGTTATTCCTCTCAGTCCCTATTAATCTGAATGTGTTACGATCGATCACCCGTTAACCTACAAATCGATGGTTTCCATGATTTTTTTTGAGATTATTTTTGTTGATGCTTCCAATATCACTATTTTTGAATTTGGTGTTCCTGAACTTAAACTTTCTCTGCAGCCATGATTTGAAACAAAACAATTAAAAATGGTTGATCCATGACTTTAGTTTATAGATTACGAATTTTCCGTCGATTCTCTATTGATTATTAAATGTTTCTTCAGCAACCTTGAACACTTTTTAGACTGGAATCCTTTTCTCTATGAAAGCTTGTGACTGACGTCGATGGTGTGTCTACACATAATCTCTCACCTAAGCATTCAATAATTTGCTCACAAACTTTATATTCTCCATTTCGATTCAAGAAATAACTTCTTTCAATTAGACTCCCGAGCATTTTAATCTTGTTCAGATCATAAATCCAAAGTTGTATGGATTAAATTCAGTTTTAGCGTTATTATGTACTACGTAAAAAACCTGGAACAGATGAATTTGTATTATTGAATTGACTATTTACAGTATGGGAATATTATCCCCATCCAGCACTCCATCTGAATGATAAGCACTCCCTCGAAAATTTGAAATAAGTAAGGAGGTCGTGTGTCACCTTGTTGGAAAGGGATTTCTGTCCTACGTTCAGCAATATGAAGTTTTTAAAATTTGGTGCAATCTTAACTGAGAAAAATAATTTTTAAGATGTACAATTTTGATAGCGTCTTTAGTTATGATTGCACCAAATTTAAAAAATTTATATCGCTGATTCGTTTTCTGCGATTGGATTCCCTGATTTTTTCAGGCAATCAAATGCTGGTGTATCATTCAGAATTGATCATTCTACGTTGCTCTAATTGAACGTAATTACTCCGAAGAAACGGTCAAAGTAAGCGGTATCCATGATCTTATACACGTCTTTTGAAGCACCGCGATTTTTTCGGCCTATCTTTGCGCCAATCGACATGAGCTTTTTTACCAAATGATGATCTTGCAATATCTGTTTACGCAATGCATCGATGTTTTCTGGCATAACAGCCGATTTTCGACGGCCTTGGTGATTACGTAGTCATAAATTTGCTATTAAAAAAACCAACCCTGTTTCGAACAAAACTAAACGGTAATATTTTTTTACAGAAACGTCTCAAAAAAGCTTCAGCTGAGGACTAATAAATGGGAAAGAAACGAATTAATCCTAAGATATAATTAATAACAGCTTAAGACACTGCCTTAATCATAAAATCAATTGCTTAATTTAACTTATTCTAACACTTTTAATTTTTGTATATTTTGCTTCACTAACACGATTATTAAAGTTACCTGTATATTTCGTGTTTTTTATAATTTTTTTTTTGTATTTCCATAATTTGTTAAAACTATAGGTTATAAGTGAATAAAACATATTTGCAATTTCATAAATTTATTGTATATTGAAATATTTGCTACCAGGTCTGGCTATTAAATAACGAGACTGGTTACGAAAAAGGGTTTTATTATAAAAATTGTTCTACATTCGAATGCTCCCCTTCATTATACCCCCCTTTCCTCGCCGCACACCTTTCCGGGGCGTTTTTTACGAACTCATTCTCGATGTGTTGCCAAAACTGACAAATAGTAAGTCTGGTTGACAGATTGATCCTCTGGAACTCATTCAGTCATCACGATATCGTTAATGTCGAAAAAAACGCTCTCTCGGCCCTCACTAAAGCGCTTGCAACAATTTATAGCACTCAGTCACGTTCGTTACAAACCGCTACTGCACAAATATTATAATTATGACGAAAACGTTATTTGGGTGTACATAGATAAGATATCTATGTCTAGGGCGCCCCCTAGGCGCGCAGTCTCGTTATTCAATAGCCAGACCTCGTATATTAAAATGAAACGTACAATGATTTACATAATTAAGTTGGAAGTTCTGCAAACGTTGGTCTGAAGTCCGTTTCGATAACCAAGTAATCGTCTTCAGAAAAAACGTGCCCCAATCAGTATAATTCTGAATGCTGGTGTATTTAGAATGAATAATATGTAGTACAGAGTATGACGAATTTAAGCAAATTATTTTGATACATATTCTTTTCTGTATGACGTTTTTTTAGTCCCACTTTGGCTCATCTTCAGTATACCACCCACCTTGGATCTTGATGAAGTTTCGAATATATAATGCATCAAAATTATGTGAGTTATTGATAGAATTTGATCCTACGTGAATTAAAAATTTCGGAAATTTTATATAGCTGGTGAATACTTTTTTATTTGAATTTACAATTATATCTATACGAGTGATTTCACGGTAATATATCTATAGTCCCATACAATCGATTGTTTAGCTTCATAAGCATAGATCCATGATTGAAGCACCACGATTTTTTCGGTATATCTTTGCACCAATCGACAAGAGCTTTTTTGCCACATGTTTCCTGGTACAACAATCGATTTTGCACGACCTTCACGAAATTCATCCTGTAGCGAAGTGCGGCCACGATAGAATTCAAAAAACCAGCGAAACACGGTGGCTCGAGATATTTCTTTCAAACGTAACCATAAACAGCTTCATCCTCAATAACTTTTTCTTATTTTCTTATCTATCGATATCCACCAATCTGTGTACATATTAGGAAACATATCCTCATATGAAAAGATATTTATATGCCAGAAAAAGGGACAGATTCGTTACAGAAGTATCACACTTTATTTACTTACATCAAGATTTAAAAAAATGAAAGCTTCACATTATTTATAATTCACGTACGTTTCATGAAGAAAGAAATTCAAATTGTACAGACTATAATCAATAAATTCTTGGAAGTACTGAAAACACTCACAAATACACTGACTGATGCGCGTTTCGATAACCAAGTTATCGTCTTCAGACACTGAAGGTAAACTACTAGTATGAATATCGCCAACGGTTCCAGAAATTTCAACTTAGTTAAATTCTTGGAAGGTTAAAAAATTTTCGAAATAACTTTCTGTATAAGAAAGAGCATCTCTGACAAAATAATTTACTTAAATCGTCATACAATCCCCAATAGTGAAAAGTGGTTGTAATAAACTTTGTATTTTTTCCTCTTCGCAAAATAGTATGATCCGATATGAACTACATCACATTATTGAGGCACAGTACAACGTATTGTCAAAAAATGTGGGACAATTTAGGAATGAATATTTGAAAAAATACAAGATTTTCTTAATAGAGTTTTGAAGAAGCGATATTATCAATAAAAACTGACGCTTCAAGAAAACAGAACATTAAAAACCATTTGATGTTGTTAATTTAAAAAAATAACGTATCGGGTCATATTTAATATTTATTTACTCACTTACTCAACTCATTGTATAAGACGCGATACAATTTAAAAAGATAGAAGATGCATATTCATATCAAGGTAAGTTTAGTAATTATAGAATTAATATGATTTCTAAGGTAATGATAATCAACTCAATTGAACTCGAGTTCGAAAAATAGATTGCCAATCATTAGTTCAAACAATAATTGCCTTTTTTTACTATAGTTAAGCTTTCCCAATATATTTTAAATAAATAATTTTGAATATGCAGCATATTTTGATGTAGTTCATGGCAGAATTGTTTGTTAAATACCTGGTAGGTTGGGGTATGATTAATCATACCCAACACAGGGAACGCAGTAGTGTGAATTCGTTGACAGGTGACATATAAGGTTTGTTCTTGGTAGCTATACCGAACTGGACCAGTGCAGGTCAGTTCATGAGTGTATAGAATTAGTTACATCGAATACACAGAACGATATAATGCAGAGAACAATTCAGCATTTGTTGATTGTTGTATTTGAGAGGTTATTTGAAGTGATTCAGGCCTTGTAGTATTAACAATAATGCAAAACGATTTAGAACTTTTTGATATTTTGTCCGATGACGAGGATATAGTGCGACCGTTTCCAGATTACAATTAGGTTTGTTCTTGGTAGCTGTACTGGCAGAACTAGTTTAGGAAGTGTACACTATAGCGTTTTTGTAGCATAACAGCTCAAGTGTAATCTGGAAACGGTGGCATTACATCTTCGTCATCAGACGAATGTAAAATATCAAAAAGGACTAAATCGTTTATAAACATTGTTAATACTTCAAGGCCTGAATCACATCAAAAAATCTCAAATACAACATATAATAAATGCTCCATTGCTCTCTGCACTATATCGTTATTGGTATTCGCTCGAAGTAATTCTATACACTCATGACTTGGCTTGCACTGGTACAGTTCCAGTGCAGTCACCAAAAACAAACCTCTTATTGCACTACTACAACTAGTTCTCTTGCACTGCTACTAAGAACAGCGAAACTACCGTTGCTTCTGCTATAAAGAACGCTTTAGTGTACACTTCCTGAACTAGTTCTGTCAGTGCAGCTACCACGAAAAAACCTATAGTAACATCGTGATTCTAAGGGCGCGTTCAACTAAGACTACGATCATTGTGGTCGCGGCGAGAACGCCACTTATGACGTCGTGACTAACGTTCACTATGAGCCTTGTCAAAAGTTGAGTCGAAGTGAGCGTTGAAAGAATTGGCGGTATTTTCAAAACTCGAGCATCGCAGATTGCAACCATGAGAATATATCTCATTATTTGATCTGGTATGGGATATTATAAGTACTTTTGAAGCATTTTTGTGACGCACCATCAATTTTTTACCATCGTCGCAGAAGATATTTTGATTTTACTTTAATGTAAATCAGTTAAACACTCCATTAAATCCACTCCATTCCACTTATATCCTGAACGTGATTATCGTGAGTGCTTAGTGGAATGCACCCTAAAGAAGATTTTTTTGTATTTTTATCAATTAGAGTTTGCACATCATTATTCTAAAGTTATTTTTTTTTATCATTATACTTCTTCTCTAGAAGAAATCTGAATAGTTATGTGAAATCTAATGGTTGTCATACACTTTACGGTTAACCGGAGATGTCTTTCATCGCGGAAACGGATCTGTTGTTTTCTAGTGTTTGTCTGGGAAGGTTGTTGCTCGAGTACCAATCCATCATTCGAAACCACCAGATCCAAAATATTCTATCGTAATTATGAAAATAAATGAAAATATTTTGATCACTAATCCTCAATTGACGTTTTAGAGAAAGGCTTTGAAAATGTTTATACCAATGCTGTTTTGGTCCAAAGTGAGCAAACACGCAACCTATTTCTTCAATCAGTATTATGCCATTGACATTCCTATAGCTTTTTCTATCTTTCTAACCTCAATCCGACAGTTTTTGGTCGTCCCGAATCTAAGTCGTCATTCGGCTGCCCAAAATTTCACGATTATAGGTTGAGGTAGGAATTTTTTTAAAACAATCCTCGTACATTTTCTAACCACCTGTCACTTTGATAGTTTTTTTACGGGCGATTATTAATAAACATTTCAATATATCTAGTAATTTGAAAATAATTTTTCTTTGGAATTTATTGTAAATAATGTATTTTTATAAATTTTAGATGCGAATGCACCCACCAGGATCAGATTCTCCATTTGATGGTAAGCGAATGGCTCGTTTTACAGATGTTGATAAAGAGTATTACATTATGAAAATGGACAATAAATTCGCCGATTCCAAACTAGTTGCAGAAAATAGGAACATCAGAGTAAAAAAACGTTTAAGGAAAAGACTAACAACCAAATTTTAGTTACTCATCGTCTATTAGTCCAGTAAACTAACGATTTGTATTACCATCCAAAAGACAAGCCTGCATTTTACTTAGTAAAAAATAAATGTCTCTAAAAAATAGAAATATATGAAAAAAGTTCCAAACAAAAATAATATTAAAATTTTCTATACAATTGCCCCTTTAAACATTTTTGACGTATTTGCAATAAAAATTTGATCAAAAAATCGGAAATTTTGGACAAGAATATTAAAAAGACAAATAGAGGAATTGAAGAGGCAGTTAGATAGAAACATAGACAAATGAAAGATACGAACTGATAAATAGAAAGACATAAGGAAGAAACACAGACAAATAGAGGAATAAAAGGGGCAGACAGATAGATAAAGATTGTAGAAACATAGACAAACAGAGGTATAAAAGATAGATAGATAGATAGATAGAATGAGAAATAATTAGACATACTGACATATACACGGATAGATAGACAGGGATTGAATTTTTCCTATTAATTTTTTTAAAAAGACAATATTTATATCCCTATAAAAGTTTATAATCACCGAAGATTTTATTGTTATATATGTTCACAACTTAATAACTTAATATAATGTTACCTCAATCTTCTTTTTTATATATTTATTATAATTTTGATATATTTTCAAAAAAGTTGTTTTTTAGTACTTTTTAATTATTTTTCATCCCCATTCGGCAGATTTGAGCTACACAATCTTTTAAATATTTTATGCTAAAACCAACTCACATTAATGCAGTTTTTTCTTTTGGGTAGTGGTATACAAGGTAAATTTTTCAAAAATTAATAAAACCGATATTGAGATCAAAATTTAATATGAAAAACTGAAATATTAATCAATTTGTAATTGTAAGGACTCACAAGTTAACACATCATACATTATGCATATTGAAAATATTTACAGTCTTATATTAACTTACTAATAGCAACAAAAAATTGATTTCGATAATTTAATGTAGATTTATTGTTCTTAAAATTACTGTAAATTTTATAATAAAATTTATTTTACTAGAAATGTATTTTTGAATAACCAACAAATTATTACGAAAAGAAATTTATATAAAAATATTTCATCTAAAGTCTATTTATCGAAGAAAATAGTAAACGAAAACAAAGATAAGCACGTGAATATTACGGACGAAGCGCAGCGCAGCATCGTTATTGGTCTAAATCAGTGGCACCGTAATATACACACAAATAAAAAACCGCGTGGGATGGCGAGTGTCGCATTGCTGCAAAAGCCGCTAGATCAGGTGTACAGTACAGGGATAGCATCCGGCATCGTATTATCTTACTGCTGTAAGATATGAAATAACGCAAGGAATAGAGTTTAACAACATAATTCATTTGTTTAAATATTGTAATCAGTTGCTCATTCCCCTGACATTGACTCTAATTTCCATACTTTGTTAACAAGTGCAAATATATTTTCCTCCTTGTATTTTTAAAGGTTCATTGTTGTCCTGATGTTTTATTGTTTTTTAGAAGTCTTTCCATCCTTTCAAAGTATTCGCAGTAAGGAATTTCTTCTCCCGTCCTCATTTTCCTTTCCGTTTCTTCTAGTTAATCTCTACATGCCATTGAAATGTTTTTTTTCCAATTTTCTCGTTTTATATTAGGTTATGTTTTCTAGACCGGTTCTATGTTCACGAGTTCCTATTAATTTCGTATTGTCCTTCCATGTCTCATCTAATTTGTTTGGCCTTGTTTTTATCATTTACACTTTCGCAACATTCCTTATCAAACCATTTTATGTGTGGTTTTGAATTTTTCCATTCTATCAACTTTTTTTGCACATTTGTCTTCTATTTTTCGTGTTTCGTAAAACTTTCTTATATTTTTTTTCTCTTCTCTTCTTTTATTAGTTTTATATCCCATGTTCTTCTATTAATTGCTTTTTATTTGTCACTTTTCATCCTTGACACCACAAAGAAATGTACACATTCAGTCAGGTTCCTCTGCACTTTTCTTTATTATTTTTTTTTCCACTTTCTAGATATGAGGACATGGTCTATCTAGTTTCCATTTGTTGTTTCCGGTGTGTTGTCATTACCAGGAAATGATCTGAGTACACATTGGCTCCTCTGTACCCCCCATCTTTATTATTTTTTCCCACTTCCTAGATACAAAGACATGGTCTATCCGGTTCCCATTGTTGTTTCCAGTATGGTCCATGGTATTTATTATGACTGCTATGCTGCAAACTCTTTTAACATTCTCGTTTGCATTTTCGTATGCAGTTTCCTATCCTCCCATATATCTGTTGTCTTCTTTCTCCTGTTTGGCATTAAAATTACCGAAAATAATAAGTATGTATTAGGTGTAAAGTAATGAAATAAAGAAAATTATTTATATAATTAAATTAAAAATTTTGTTTTTCATAAAAGAAAATCTTAAACATTTAAATATTTTCATTCCTTCTCATGTTTTCCAATGAGGGTTTCGTTCCACTTGTATCTTCCTTATTCCTTCGTTTTTAATGTTTCCAGCCTCCAGTCCTTTAGCTATTATTCTATCTCTCAACTGTTTCTTGTGTTATTATTTCTTCCATTGATTTCTGTCTTCATGGTGAACTAATTTATTATATCATCAATTCGATTTTGTTGTTTCGGCCACTGGGAGATAGATGGTGCTGTAGTAATTAATTAAACCAATTAAACTAAAAGTTTCTTCTTAAGGGATTTTGTTAGAACTTCACACTAAAATTTTACATTAGTTAAAATGAGCTGTCGTAATATTTTTTTATCGGGTTAGGTTAGGTTCGAAAATTTAATTTAAAAATATTGATCAGTATCTCAAGTTTTATTATCATACAAATGAAACAAAGTTTTTAAAACATCGTGATTGTACAATAAATGTGAATGTAACGTCATACAACATAAAAAAAGTTTTAATTGTATTACAAAAAAATTTGTTTTTCTATACCGTAACTTCTACGCGTATTCAACTATTTTATCATTAACAAAACTGCCTTTGGACTTTAAACTATAACATTTTTCCACAAAGTTGAACCATACTTTTCGGTTAATTTGTTATAAATAATAATAATTAACTGGACCAATCCGTTGCTGCTGTAATAGCGCTTAAATATGGTGGGCCGCTTACTGGTGAATCGGGAAATCTCTGCATGTAACGTTCCAGACGTAAATATTTCACAGTCACCAAGTGCCCCGCATACCTGAAAATAAGTCAGTTGTCAATTATTTTAATAATATTCAATTGTTTTTATCCATCCAATCAATTATCGAGAAAACCATTTTGTATAAACATGAGCTTGTTTATCGGCGAAGGAGTTAGTGAATAATCTGATGGTTCCCCAAACATATTGGAATAGACAAGTAACGGTGTGCTTAAATAAATTAGTTTGTTAAGAGTTAGATAAATGTTTAGTAATCATTCTTAGTGTAAAGTTCAGTGAATAGTAAATAGTGTGCTTAATGCAAACTTATAAATAAGAGTTTAAATAAGTTGGAATAAACCCATTACAATATCATTTAAGAAGAAAACTTACCACCATCCATGTAAATTTCTATACGCTATAGCTGCATCACTGGTATCGGCGCACTTTAAGTAAACTGCAAAGGTACTAGTATCTACCCCGCAATGAAGAATTCTACATTGATGTGCGCATTTACTAAGAACGGCTTCTCGGATCATATTTGTATTTCTATCACCATCTTCGACCATTCCACGAATTTTGAGACAAGGAGTAGGCGAACACGGCAGACTATTCACCGAACCTACTTGAGTTTCGAACGCTTGTCCTTGCCAGCTTTTGTTTTTCGAAGATCTGAAACTGATTATTATTATCATATGGATTGGGATTTAACAGAAACTATTGAAATATCATGAGCTCGACCTTTAAATAAGTAACAGATAAGAAATAATTATTTAGTGACACCGTCTTCACTTTGCTTGACTTTAATTACAGTGATTGAGCTTCTAACTTGAAGACTTTCGCTTTGTTTATAAACCCTAGCCGTAAGCCCATGATTCAACACCAATCGTAATTCAGTTTTTCCAAGATTAAAGCAATGTTTGATGCAAATTATTCGGTAGCTGCGAATACCATGGAGTGCCTGAAGATCTATTAGTGACGCCCATGTCTCACAAATGTCGGTAGGTCCGGTACTTTTAGGACAAACCTTGTATATTTACAATTAAAAATTTTTTGATCAAAAATGTAATTAAAACACATTACAAGAAAAAAATATATATTGATATTCTCCATTGAAAGAAATATATTAAAATTGTGATCGATTATTTGTTATTGCATGCAAGAAAAAGTAGCAAAATACATTTATTGTTAAACAAAGTTAACTATAATAAATATAACAATAAGTTCGGTTATACAATATCACATATTATTATAGCTCTATATTAGATTGAACTGTTGCTAAATAAACTAACCAGGAATTTTAAAGACCTGTCAACATTTTCCCATCATGGCGTCTGTGGGCAAATAGGAGAATTTAGTATTCAAAGTACACATTGTTTTTTGACCCATCTACAGTTTTTTTTTATTTTATTGACTGGAATCGATTGTACGCTTGTTGTTACTCAACTCCAGTTAGTTTTGACTACAATAGGCATTTTATTACAGAGAAAACAGGAAAACGTTCTCAATACTAATGCATACATTGAAACTGTTTGCCCACAAACACCATATTGAATCACATGGTTTGGAAAGTCTATGGAGACAAGTTTCCAAATTCGAGGCTATATTTTTGACGTAACCTAGAGTCCCAACTTCAGTTTTACATAACTCTTTTATTTTTTGGGCGATTTTATGTATTTGCAGAATTTTTATTAAATTATTTTTTTTTCATAAGATCTAAATCGTTGTTATTTTTTATTGAACTAATTAGATTAATTCACAGTGTGTTTGTAAATAGAATGACCTTAAACAGTACAATATTTATTGGAACACCCTGTGTTTGGATTATCAAAATTTATTATTTATCAAATTAAATGAGCAAAAAAACATAAAAGCATCTTTTTAAAATTTTTCCATACATAATTTTAAAAAACAGAACGTAAATAAACCAATTAGGACACCGAGTAATGGCTCAAACATAATAATATTTAGCTATGTTGAGATATATCAATATATTGATAATTATAAAACCTTGTTAAAAATAGGGTGCAGTTTTTATTTGTAATTAACATCAATATGAAAAAAAAAAATGAATACACAAAGCCAATCATACTCAACCTAAAGGAAATGTAAGAATCTCTTTCATATATGATATAATTCATAGAAAAGATCACATAAGCATAGAATCACGAAAGAGCCAACTGTAAACATAAACTGACCATGATAGTCTAAAAATTACTTTTTTTTATAAGATGTAATCATAGAAAATAATCACAAAAGTTTAGAATCACAAATTACAATGGAGATGATCATACCATGTAAAATAGCTGATCCTATCTGGCGATGATAACCTAAGAATCAATTTTCTAAATAATATAATGATAGAAAAAAATCACAATGTACCACGGAGCCAATGACACCAACAGGACTATCAATGTTAATCCAAGAATCACTTTCATACGGGTTGTGATCATAGAGGATATCACAAAAGTCTAGAATAACAAATCATACTAGGTAGAACAGATGGTCATAACTTTTCATGAAAATCTAAAAATATCTTTCTTACAAGATGTAATCACTTTCGTACAAGAAGTAATCATAAAAAATAATCTAAAAAGTCTAGAGTCACAAAGTACTACCAAGGCAATCAGACCATGTAAAATAGCTGATCCTAGTCAACAGTGATGATCTAAGAATCAGTTTTATACCATATGTGATCATAAAAAATAATCACAGAAAATAGCTGATTCTAGTTAACAGAGATGATCTAAGAATCTTTCATACCAAATGTAATCATACAAAGAATCACATAAGTTTAGAATCACAAAGTACTACCAATCATACAATGTAAAATAGCTGATTCTAGTTGACAGAAATGATCTAAGAATCACTTTCATACGGCATGTAAACAGAAAGTACAACGTAGCCAATCATACCAACAGATGAGCCTGACAATTCATATTAATCTAAGAATCACAAAGTAAAAGGGTACCATGTAAAATAGCTGATCCTATCTGGATGTAATCTAAGAGAAAATCATAAAAGTCTAGAATCTCAAGAAACTCTGAGCTTTAGAATTATTCTGAGATTTTTATATTCAATTAATAATCTTTCAGAAGAGCAGGTAAAACATGATCAAAATAAAAAGTTTTCAATTTGGGGAGCATCTTTTCTTCCCAAAATTGAGAATCTCGACAAATTTTTTCGTACAACAAACCGTATGGCGTCCACACAACAAAATAACAAAATTCTCTGTCGGTTATGGAGAGTTGCCCTTGCACTTGATAAAAATATTTATCGTCTCTTTTCAGTTTGAAAATTCCATTTTCTAAAGTAGCGAATTGTATCAGTTTTTGCTTTATCCCCTCTTCTGGTGACATATCTCTACTTTTGTAAGGGCACTTTATTTCAATAAGAGCATTATTTTCAATCAATCCATCGGGAGAAGCTGCCAAAAATGGATAATCATAGCTTATGAATAATCCGCAACAAGTCACAGATAATCCTATTAAATTTTCAAAATCCTTTATAGCAAACTTTTCGTTATCGTTTCCATATTTCGTAAAAACGTTTCCGACAAAATTAGAATGCAATAGACTTTTTACGATATTCTTTCTATTGGTCGTATCTAAAAGTTTACAGATACGTCCAAAATTAGAGGCAGTTAGCCTCTTTCTTCTTTCTTGAAACCATACCGGATTATCTTTTTGATTTACGGTCAACTTGGATATTTCTTCTATTTCTTTTGGAGTTTTTTTCAATTCCTCAAGGAATTTATTTTTCTTAATTTCATAAAAACTGATATCGGTCTGATCTGGAGTAGAAGACGAAATAATATCTGTATCTGAATCATCAGGATATTTTAATTTTGGAGTAGACGATATCAAATGCACTTTTTCAAAACTAGTATCTCCATGTTTCAGTTTATCATAAGTGGAGTGATCAGTTTCATTATAAATATCAAAAATTTCTTTCAAATAGTGTTTGTAACTCTCTGCTGATATTAAAGGAATGTGTAAAGAACTACAAAGTTCATTCAATTCGAATAAGTTCAATCCTAAACTGACTATTCCGGCAATAAAAGCCAAATTGGCACTTAGTAAATCTGATTCGGGTTCTTCACTACAAATCGAATGTTGAACTTTGCATTTCCTACATTCCAATACAAATACCGAAACGAAACCCTCTCTGACTTCATTTTTTATTATAACATCTGAATTTTTGCAGAATCTTAAAAATCCATGGGAAAATTTAAGTGTTTCGTTTATTAAATATTCCGGATCTACAATTCTTCTTCCTTGACGATACCCAAAGCTTGAATCGTTCCTGCAAAATAGACAATATTAAAAATTATCAACCTTATAATAAATTGTTAAATAAAATTTAATTACGTTTCACACGTGGAGTTTATCCAAGGTTGTTAATTTTTAAAATTATCCACTCATGGAACGGAAGTTTTGTTTTCGTCAACTTTGGTTATCAAAAATGTTTCACTAAGGTTTAGATTCCAACAAAAAAATTTATCCATACATATTTTGATTACATAAACTGGTTTGGAATAAATAAATATCTACATATACTTAGACTTCAGTTCAAACAACTGAAATGAGCAGACTTTATAGCAGTGTCCAAGCCAGGTAAAAACCCCAATCATGTAACCTCCTTTAGTATTTTGGAAATTATATTCAAATGTCCATAATATACATCAACAACTTGGTTTCAACAATTCACACTCTGCCATCCTGCAGTGCCACATAATTATACATAAGATCAACAAATCCCCCGAAGAAAAAAAATTGCCCAACAGTATTCCTTGATATAAGTCAAGCCTTTGATATAGCGTGGCACGAAAGCCTCTTTTGTCAAAATAAAACATTTTCAAATTATCCCGACTTAATAAGCAGACAGTCAAGAACCAGAATAAATAGAGAAATCTCAGACATTTTGCCGATCAAGTCTGGGATATCACAAGGCAGCGTTTTGGGGCCATTATTTTATTCAACATATACATTGCAAACCGGCAAAATGGAGCAAATAGCAGAAGAAATGATGCATAACAACATAGATTACATGAAACAAGATGGAAAGGTGAGGGGAAAATCGTAGGTGAGAACTGGGGCACGGAAAGTCAAGAAAAAACACTTCTTTAATGATTACTAAATAATGAGCAGGCGATCAAAATTTTTGTAAATGTCTACGAGTCAACCGAGGATGCTAACCACGAAGTTAATGAGGAGTTTTATGGAAAAATAGAAGGGATATGCGAAGATATAACAGTAATATGGGAGGACTAAAACGCCCAAAGCGGGAAGAAGCAAATAGACGAGTACATAGCGGGAAAACGTCTTAACAAATCATAATGGAATAAGTTTCGTCAGTCTGGCGACAAACACGAATACCTTCAGGTCTCAATGCAGACTAGGATCCTAGTGGAACACAGAGCAAATAAAAATGAAATCATGAAATCCGTAGGGAGTACCAGTAGGGAGAGGAACTAAAAGAGGATCTAATGCAGGATGGTCTTAGTTCAATTGAAGACAATTGGAGGATTATAAAAGAAGCAGTAATAAACGCAGCAAACAACGGACTGGAGGAGAGAAATGTTCAACAAAGGAGAGCGTAGTGCAAGAGATTTACCATGAAGGAAAAAGGCATTGCTGCAGTGGCTTACAACAAAAAATAGAAAACAAGCTGCGAGTTACAAACAACAAAAGAATGAAGCACTAAAAGGTGATGAAGGAAAAAAAAGACAGTGGATAAATGCAATGCTAGAGGCTAGAAAAATGGAGGAAAACATTTATCAAGAATATAAATTATGTGGTGCTGTAAAGAATAGGCTCTTTGTTCTAATTTAAACTGTTCTTACATTTAACAATCTAAATACGTCCAAATGGATACATTTTTTAATAATTTTATATTATTTATATTTATTTCATAATTATGCCTCGATTTTTCGGCCCGTCCATATTTTAAATGTGCTCTTTAAACCGAACATTCACGAATCTCTTAGTCTGCCCAAGATATTTCCTGTCACGATACCTACAGCTAATTTAATCGATACCACTCCTTTCCAAATCTGCTATTTTATCCATAAAAGAAAAAAATGTTGGGAAAATTTAATATAATTTTAGTTCACCTTTAGTCTCTGAAGATGATAATTCGGTTATCGAAACATCAGACAGTGTAACTGTGAGTGTTGATGTAAACAGTGTATTCAGGATGAATATAACCAACGGTTATATTCAGAGAAATTCCAACTTTATTTAGAAAATTATTAATTATTGTTAAATGTGTAAAATCTTGTAATAAGGTCGTAACGTTAAGTGATTAAACGAGGTCGAAATGCCACTGAAGCAGTTCTCGGTGCCTCATAAGCAAACATTCCTCCTAGTATAACTCTTACCTACTGTTACTAATATTCGGATTTCCTATCCATCTCCATACTTCGAACGGTTCTCCTTTTACTTCTCGTACTTCCGTTCTTACTCTAGATTCGTGTTCGTTAATAAACTTGACAGCTTTGGTCCAAGTACTACTTTTATCTACAATTAATTAGAAAATATGATTTGTTATCGATTTTTAAGGAAATATCCATTTTAACTTACTTTGTCTTTCTCCAACTGGTAAAATCATGTCCCTAACGTGGTTAATAACAACAAAATTTTCTCCATTCAAGTCTTCGCTAGCATTAGATTGTAATATGTCGATAATTCTTTCAACCATAAAACCGATTTCGTCGATCTGTTTTTGATTATGATACTTGTAATACTTATAACCTAAACTGGATAAATATAAACTTCCGAAAACCAATACAATAAATATCACGCTATTCAAAATGAATGAAAAACTGTTATAAAAAACGCATTTCCAAGGTAGTGGAGGATTCAGCATAATCAAACTTGTCGTCTTTTTATCCTGGTTGAATATCACTTGTTCCTAAAAAATAAAATTTTCAAATAAAAATTGAGGCTCAAATGTATTGCTACAGTTTTTTTCTATCCACCGAATATGAATTTGGTACATACCATATTTTTCGAAAGATCCTTTTCACTAACAACCCCAGTATTGTCTTCGGTTTGTGCAACATGTAAATTCCACTGGGGATTTTTGAACGTTAATATAAATAAATTACGTAAGTCATTTTTGATTTGTTCGTGATCCTATAACAAAACCTGTGGTTAATCTAATAAACATTTAAGAATGAAAAAATAGGATAGTGAAATGTGAGACACTACGAAACTCCAGATCATTACACCTGGAAACGTAGTTCTTTGGCAGCTGGAGCGATCCCACATCCAGCTTGCTCAGTGCTACAGCAAGAAAAGGGGGTCACTATATATAGGACACCCTGAATAACTAACAAAGAAACACTGTAAATATTGAAAAATTGGTGAAAAAAATTTTACAATTAAATGTTATTTCATGAGTGAAAACTAATTTTTTTCAACTTTTGCCTTCTTAGACCTTTTTATATATGAATTGTCTTGATTTTGGGTCTCTTTTCATAGTGAATCGGTTTAAAATATCAAATAAAAATTTTGATGAAAACCAAAGTCAAATTTTTATCTGATGTTTTGAATCAAGACAAATCATCACAAAAGTGAAAAATAATATGATATACATACCTTAATGGCATAATTCGTTAGACAAAAACTGATAATCTCATAATCGGTCATTTGGGGTTTGATTTTGGGATCGAAACAAGTATGCGCTACAGCCCTTTTAGTTAATTCAGGTTTAATGACGTTTAATAAATGGATAGCTGTATAAACATCGTTTTCCGAAACACAATTAACCATCTTCTTTGACTTGGGGTCGTCGTTAACGCAATGTGGTACATTATAATCTAAAAATTGGAAAATTTTAAATAGAATGATTATTATTTTTTCTAGGTTAATGCAGTAATATCCTCAGAGAGACCAATAACAATAATTCTTTAATAAAATTCATAAAAATTGTCTGATAACAATATAAAAATAAAATTAATGTTTGATTCACACACACATATACGACCACCTCCTGTCATTTCTACAAGTCCTCTACCTCGTTCGCGTTTATACTTCTTCTCTTCCCCTGAGTTCTATGGGAGATTCTAGGAAGTTTTATCTTTTTGTTAAGAGTTAGCCTGTTGGCTATACACTCTTGTTTTCTTGGTTGTTTAGTACACTGTGTACACTACCAATTTGTGTTCAAAACTTTTCAATTGGTAAATTAAGAAACGTAACAATTGATTTAGGAAGTATAAGATGTTCTATAGTACGGTTATGGTTTCGGTTTCTTGCAAGTGACCCATGAAACAATGCATTTAAACAAGGGTAACGGAGAAAATGTATTTGTACAATACAATAAGAATGGTGAAACCGACTGAATAGAATTGAGATCAATGTAGTGCCTGAATGAAGGCTATCAAACAATTAATAAGGAAACAGAGGGCTGAAGTAAGGGGATGTCTTATCAAATTTACTTTTTAACTCGACATTGGAAGTAATCGCAAATATAGACACAATATTTAACATTTTCATTGCTACGCCCTCCTATAGTCGGGGCGGTAAGGCTCTCCCGTTTTGTAGTTGCGGACCACCCCTTAAGTCGGGCAACAGTTAACTGCTGCAAGTTTATTGGAAATATTTTACTTTTATGTCCGAATAAATGAGAATTTAGATTTACAAACAATTTACTGTAATTGAAATAAATATATGAAACTGTTATTGCTTTTGAAAACTTCCATAACTGGACGAATTTCCTTTGGCGCGTAAAAAAAGAATTCCGGACTTTTCTATTCCAAACATTAAGGGTCATAGGTCCTAAGACTGCCTACCTGCGCACCTTTGTTACCGTTATCTGTTTGCTTTTTGTGTTATGATTTCGTGAATGTTTGTCTTAAAACGTAAAAAAATTCCTAAAACGTATTCGATCGACGAAGTGCGAAAAAAATTGATGGATAGTGAATTTGAATTTTCTTCATCTGAAGATGAAGTTCTGGATTTAAATCGACCTTCAACTTCAAGTTCTACTTCTACTAATAAAACAGATTTGTCTCCACTAATTCATCCATCCAAATGGTGTGACAGGAGAGATTGTCAACTATGTACACTGCCGAAATGGTTGAAACCGAAAAAATCGATAGGGGTTCAAAACAAAAAGTAAAAAAATCACTAGCAATAATCTCTAAAGTCTTGTCTTCGCCACACTCTTATAAGTTTATTTGAGTCCGTAAGATAAAATCGCGATTTATCGGAAAAAAATATGCGACTCCAATCCGTTATTGTACAAGCAAGATGCAAAATTCAACCTGATAATCCGGTGTTCACGGGAAAGCGACGGTCCAATAGCTCTTGTTCGAGAAGATGATCCAAAAGGATGAAGTTGCTTCCTAATTGTTCACTCACTTCTTGCAAATGATTTCGAAAGGGAGACTGCTATGAGCGTTCGGTTTGTCAAAGGACTAGAAACTAGGAAGCAGTCATCTGAAGCTTTTGTAGTTCTACCTCAAGGAGGTCTTCTAGTGAGCAAACCAGTCTCTTCGTATCCCCGAATTTATGTTCATTGGAATACACACATGGTTTTTAGGAATTCAGGCGAGGGTACTTTACCATTTTCCAAAACAACAAAAACTTTTTGTTTATTCAAGCAATCAGGAAACTATCACACAACTGCACAAAAAACAAAAAAAAATTGAAAGTTCTAAAATAACTTTTACGGGTGACTCTAATTTAATGCTGGGTAGTGTATATAATCTGTCAATTTCGTAAAGAATTCTCAAGGAGCCCCGGCTACCTTGTAGTCCTTTTCTGTAGTGATATTCTTGTTCAGCGACCTCGAAAACCATCAGAGTACTAAACTTGTACTTATTTCCGGTAATATTTTCAGAATTATAAATTTTCCATTTTTTAACCATTCGAGATGCACTTTTTGAATCGAATTTTTCCTTGCACAAGCCCAATCTTCATTCAAAATTTTTGTTTACAAAATTTCCTGAGGCTCTTCCAATTTTTGTTGAATCTTAATCCGTCTTACTGTTCAGAAATTTCTAAGTTTTGTGTTATTTCCTTAACTACTAGGTTAATTATAATTTATTTGTATATTTATATATTTTTGATACAGGTTAGTACTACACCGAACACGTTTTTAATTGAGTCTATTATCTTATCAACCATTTATAATTATTTCCATGTTCGGTGTCAAGAAATGTCCCCTCTTGAAATGGTTATTTAAATATTGGAAATTATTACATCGATCAAAGTTTACCATGTACAAAATGGAACAACCAAAGTTGTTTTTGTCCTGTTCACGTTGGTTTGGCATAATGGAAAAAACACTGTTTTACGTGAAACAATTTGTGGTAGCTGTCAATAAATTCCCAAAAGTTTCTTTTCTTAATGGCTAGAAAAATCGAAAAATAAAATACTACATTTAAAACCAAAATGTGATTAATGAGAAATAGTGGGAGAAAGAAAAAACGATAAATATTAAACAAGTAGGATAATATCATGGTGACATTTTTACTAATCAAATATAAATTAAACAACTTGTTTTCCATTGGGCCAAAACAACATGAATAAAACAATTTCTACCATTACACTTTTTTTACCTAGAACCACTTTTCAGTTAATGAAGTTCCCCATTTCTAATACATAATTTTTTCCAATATTTAACATCCAATAAATATTTTGGTCTAAGAGTAACAACACAAACAGGATGATAATAAAGGTATTGACACATAAAAATAAAAACAATTTTAATAAGAGCAAAATATTTATTGTTTATTAAAATTGTACAATTGAAAATTATAATAAAAAAACCATATTAGTTTTCACAAATTCCTTATAAAAATATATATCAAGTTACCAACCTTAACCAACTAACAAATAATCAATAATTAAAACAAGTTTAAAATATAGGACTTCACTGGAATAATAACATGAGAATTTTTCAAAACTGGGAATTAACAATGTGACATCCTTTAAAGACATTATTAGGTTTGTTTAGAACAAAAATTTTATATAAATGGGTAATTATCATGAAATCTTAACCAAACCGTTTTTTTTTTCAAAAAACATTATCAAGGCTAAAAATATTGGTAATAACTTTGGGATTATGGGATTGAGGAATAAAAAATATATAATACTCTGAAATTCATTCACTGACTATGTTAATATCCAGAACATTGTCTAAGAAGTTTTTAAAAAATCTGTTTGGAACTATGATCTGTCTATGATAAACTTTCAGCATTTCCCAGAATTTAGAATCATAAGTCATTAAATACTTGTCTAATGTTAACTCAATATTTTCAAATATATATTCTCATAATAAAATAATTTTGTACACAGAACATAAATTGCAGTTGCGTCTTAACAGAAAACTGACATTTCTTAGAGGTTCAAAATACTTTCCAATCTATTTATTAGAACAAATTGTAATTAAAAGTCATAGAAAATAATTTTCAAATGGAAGTTTGTAAGGTAATGGTTCAAATATTTATCCACAATTCTAATAACAGAACATTCATTTAGGGGTAATAAAAATTACAAAAATAAACAATTTTTTTTCCATTCTTTATATTAACTAACCTCAAATATCTTCAAAGTTATTACCTAGATCTAAATATTAAAATTCAAGTGCAACAGTGTGACATTCAAAAATTTGACTTCCTTTAAAAATTTGGAGTGTAAGGATTACTCTTACCGGATGGAATAACAGAAGTATCAGATCTCATGCCCATATACATGATAGCTAAAAGCACAAAAAACAGTGCAGCTCCAGCAAGAACAGCGAAAGATACGAAATTATTCTTAAGAATGTTGTTTCTATTGGTTCTGTAGTCGTAAGTTGTTTCCCTGCCTCGAGTAGATCTGTAACTTAAAAGAAAATCAAATTTCTAAAAAATAATCCAACTTTATCAACCCTTCACTAGGTTTTTCCCTCTAAGGCAGAATTTTGCTATTTGGAATATAAAAACTTTTTTTCTTTCTGGACAGTTTTGTCATAGTTTCTATTTGCATATATGTAATATTTCGCTTGACTCATTTTGAGGCTAAATAGTTTCTAATAAAATTTATTAAAAATCGACAAACCAATCAGAAAGGAATATTTACGAGGTAGGATGTAAAAAATATATTAGCATCATATGTTGAGACAAACAATGACAAATTTGAACCCTTAATGGTTTGTCAGTCTGCTACTTGATCCACTTTGTTAGTTAAACATCAAGTTTTGTTCTAAATTGATAAATTTACCAAAAATGCCGAAGAAATATTAAAATCAATTTATGGTGTTAATATAGTAACCTCTAAGACAACCAGTACCAACAATTTAAAAATTAAAATCAGTTGCAAACTGGAAACGGCCCTATAAGCTCAAAAACAAACGAAAATGTGGACATACAGTCTTGTCTACTCTCATCTGCCATACTTCCTAACAATAAAATGGCAATGATTGAGTAGCTGAGAGCCATTCCAAAAAAAGCCTTTCCGAAATGCAGTAGCTACAGTTTACATTCTAGTTTGAGATTTACTGAACTGTAGTAGATCTAATGTCTTCCCTATCAGAACTGTTTTTCGGCATCTACAGTATACCAATGAATTCTAGTGCCTATGGTGGTTTCTACGAGGTTAGATCCTTTCTCTTACAAGTTTGTTTATAGAAAAATAGATTCGAATCAATGACTGAGCAACTGGAAGCCTTCCAGAAATGCACCATCTACATTTGCCTTATAGTTTGAGTTTTACTGAACTGTAGTAATTCTAATTTACCTCCTTCCCTATCAAAATTATTTATCAGTATATCTGCTACACTGCTATCTGTAGATGCTTTTCATGGATAACTTGAACAGGACTTCTTCTAGGGTCATGATTGTATATGAGATATGAAGTTATTGAAATGCTGGGTTGGGCAAAGGATCACAATCAAATTAGAACTTGTATGAATATTCAGATTTTATATTAAATACGAAACTTACCTGTTCAACTGACTTCTAATAGACGCAGTTCCAGATGATCCATTGATGTCATGTTCCTTGATAATGTCGTTTTTGTAATCATAGTCATTTTTCTGAGAGGACAGATTTGATAGTCTCTTTGTAAAATTACTCAAGAATGGTGTTTCCTCCCTGTCACTAGTTAAAGAATAAGATGTTTTTTCATAACCTGAAAGTAATAAAACATGATATTTGTTACTTATATTTATAATCAAAAGTAACTAGAACCATCAGAAAAAAATGTCAAAGCAACAGTGTGTACAAATGTGTGATTAAATCAGATTTAAGAGTTAAAACCACTAAGTATTCCCAATAAACCCACGCAATTGCATACAAGAAATTCACCTCCATTTTAATTAATAAAAAAAGTGCAGAGACCCTATTCTATGGTACAGGAGAATTTTTCTATATGAAAGATTTCTTGAAAAGAAGGAAACTGGAAGAAAAGCACTCTGTTGGAGCTTTTCTTGGCTAGGTTACTAAAACAAGTCCCTTCAGAACATTCGAACCACTAGGTTCAATATGTAATTGGATTTCAGCAAAACCAAGCCACTGATAAGTGTAGATTTCAGTTGATCTAGTCCTAGAATGGCTCTTTATTGCTAACACACAAATAATGCTTTGGACAAGAAACTTCTAGAAGTGAAGATCTGACCTGTTCAAATGCAGTACTTGTACTAGAGTTCATCAGAGCTCAGTTATACTCAAAGTATACCCAGGCAAGAAATGGGGTTTAGTATCAAAAAAAAGATAGGAAGAAAATAATAGATTAATGAAAAAATTTCTATTTCGTGATCTAAATTGGAATTTCTATATCAGTATAAAATGCCTGTTATTTCAAACTTGTCTACTTACTTGGATTATTAAGACTCAGCCTGGAACGGATCTGGTTCAATTTATCAGTAGCGTATTCTGAAGCTAAAGAAGGTGAATTGTAACTAGTAAGTCTACTAGGTGACACATTTGTATTGAAAGATATGTTTCTTGACGAATATGACGTTTCCCCAGATTTCGGCGGTGAATATTTGATAGAAGAATTCACAGAAGATATTAATGAGGAATTTAATCGATCAGATCCTTTGGACTGGTAATTAAGATCTGGCTCCGAATCAGATCCAGTATCAAACTCATCTTGTGTACTTCTAACAATCTTATGGGATTTACTGGTTGTAGTAGTACGGATTTCCTTTCTTATCGGGCTATCTGGCACCTGAAAATGTATGAAAAAAATTTTATATAATGGACAATACTAATGAGCTTATAATATAGTCACTGGTAAACAGCCGCACGCCATATAACGGCGCGGGTCATAATTTAATGTAATGAGTGGCTCCATCTATTTTAGGATAACAGTTATATAACTATTATTCCAAATAATTTTTAAAAGAATTTAGCCTTAAACTGAGGATTAATCTTATAAATTAAAATCAAATGTTTCAATATAACAAAAACATTACCTCTAATTCAGGTTGTTCATTAAAACGGCTGTTCTTTTTAACCTTCATACTCGGAGCCGGTGGTTGCATCAAAGGTGCTGCCATAGTTACCCTTCTGTTCTCTTTTTTCTTTGTAACTTTAACATCATTATCACTTTCATCTTCACTGGAATACCTTCCAAGAGACCTGAAAAAATACATTTATATACAAACTGTTTGGATACTCCCAATATTTCTGGAAGTTTACCTATATTGAGATAAATGTTCAGAAACAAAATCTGAAGCTATACGGAGGATCTATTGTGCGCCCCTTTCTTTCCACAATACTGGGAAACCCAGTGACCATGTACACCACAACCCAAAGGATCTATTGTGTATCCCTTTCTTGCTTCAATACTGAGAAACCCAGTTTGTACAGCTGATCTATTAATCCCACTCCTCTTAGAAATTTTAGAATGTGGGATGGCTCTAGCTGCAAGGGATCTTTGTCTTCTATTTCATACACTCCCAGGTGTAGTGCTCTAGCGTCTTCAAGTATCCAATGAAGTGACACTGCCCCAAACAGGACTCCTGTTAGTATTCATACATTGCTCTTGCCTAGGTTGATACATTCAGCAGATTTTCCAGGAGTGTCTTTGCCTGTCTCGGCCCCTGTAGATTTTTCCAGTAAATGGCTTTGTTCTATTGTTCTGTAGCTGATAGTACAAAAGGGTTGAGGTCCTATGAAGGATTTGTCTGCTCTTACTTTAGTGAGTTTGTCAGCAATTTTGATGTTCTCCACTCCAGTATGTCCCAAAATCCATTGCAGGGTAACTTTATTTATCTTGCTTAGCTATTTCAATTTCTCCAGGCATTCTCAAACTAGTGTGGATTTGATAACATTGGAGCTTAGAGTTGTAATGACTACTTGGCTATCCTATTTGAGATAATTCCTTTTTAAATTGAACCAGACACATTTTTCAATTGCATAGATTTCTGCATGGTGTGTTGCCGAGGCTTTCAGTGTGTTTTGTTCTAGGAGCGTACTCTCCCATTCCAGTTCTGTCTGCTGTTTCAAACCCATCTAATCCATTTGATGGCATTTCTGTTCATTTCTCATATGATGTTCTGATCCCAATTGTTTCTATAGCTTAGTATTAGCATTAAAACTATAAGGAGAGATAGGAGATTTAGAATCACTTCTAGTTCTGCTGTTGGGCATGATGCCATTGCCCCAGTGGCACATATGCAAGCCAGTACCTTTGAGAGATTGTTCCCCATGGTATTCAGACTAGTTTTAATACCTTTAAATATATATATATATATATATATATATATATATATATATATATATATATATATATATAAATAAACGAAAACCAATACTCAATAGTTTATAGGCGTTCAAAACCCTTTCTCACTATGTTACAGCTAGACTATGGATTGTACCTTAACTAATACATACATACGGGATTATTTAAAAACAAAAACTTTTAATTAGCCTTACCTTCTACCTCCCTCATTCCCAATTTTATTTTTGTTTTCTAGCAGCATTTTTAATTTCTTTGCCATAACCTTTCTAGTTGTTCCAGTTATGGGCATCACTGGAAAACCGAATTCAAGGAGCTTAGTACGGAGCTCCGCATCAGAAAGTTTATCAACGTCCACTACCATCTAAAATTTAATATAACCAATAAGTTTAAATCACATTTAAGAGCATCAGTACCTTACATTTAATGGTCGGTTACAACTGATTCAAATAAAAGTAAATGTTTCACAACTTTTATAGTGGGATATAGTTACATTTGGAAATGAACCCGTTTGAGAAATAAAGCGACCTTGAAACAACGAAATATACAATATACCGAACAAATAACTAATGAGCTCTGTGTTCATACACGACTCACGATTGTATATACAATATAATTCAACTATTTATTGATCTTAATGACAATTATAAGGCACACGCACAAGCCTAACTATTACTTAAACCTCACACCAACCGCCATAAATAGCAATGACGAATGACACAATCCGTTTACATAGCAGTGTAACCACAACTAACGGTTTACTCAGGTTTACCATATATTGTTCAACAACTTTCTATAATTTTGATTTAAATTTTTTGGTAATTTAGAAATTTTTGAAATTTTTATAAAAAACTTAGAATAAGCCATATTATACCAACATAAATACTTCCCTTAAGAAATATTTTTTATCTATACTAGACTATATTGGTAAACGCGCCTACTGTTTGTAATAGAGTTCCAGAAACAATAATAGTCTCTAATAGAACAGATTGAACGCAGTCTTATGAATCAATTAGGTGATTTCTTCTACCTCTATTAATAGAAAAAACTATATGAAAATTATATTTTAATGAATTTAATAAATTTGAATTAACAATGTCTCTTAAACATGATTTAAAGCTACTAGTTAAGCCATATTATATATTCAATATTTTATTGAGTATTTCTTACATAGCTCTCAAGAGAATATCTGGTGTATGTAATTATTTATTTTCCACAAACAATTGTGAATTTGAGGGGGTAAGTGATTCTTTTACTCTTGAGTATTTTTTGATAAATGACACATTTTTTCACGTAGCTTTTGTAGTGTCTGAATACCATATTTACGAAACGACTATAATTAAGTGACGAGTTTACTATTTATTTTTAATTCTTTCAGAGTATCATTACTCTTAACTGAAGCTCATCCTTTTCTAGCATTTCTAAAACTTGATTTTACCATTTCTGTTGCCACCCTATCCTGTTTTATTTTGCATTTGGGCCTCACAGAGTTTATTCTCATGCATTCAAAGTATATGGTTCAACTAGATTAGATGTCTTTCTCCAATTATCATGCCCAGGGTCTTTATTTTTAGGGCAGTTGTTGTTGCCTCATATTTTTTCCTTCTCCCTCTTCTTAGTTGTGTCCTCTCGTTCCCATTTTCTGTTTTTCTTTTGATTTTATTAAAAGCATTTGTTAAATCTATGAAGTTTCTAAATGCATCTTTTCCTTTTCCCCTCTTCTTAGTTGTATCCTGTCACCTGCATATTTTCCTTTTCCTCCTTCTTAGTTGTATCTCCTCTCATCTGCATCTTTTCCTCCTTCTTAGTTGTATCCTCTCATCTGCATCTTTTCCTTTTCCCCCTTCTTAGTTGTATCCTCTCATTCCCATTTTCTGTTGTTTCTTTTGATTTTGTTGAAACTCTGAAGTTTATGTATGTATCTTTTACCCTTCTATGTTTTTGTCAGTCTATTTCTTATTATTCTGGTAATAACTCTATTCCTTTTTTTTCAGATAGTGGTTTATTATTTATTAAGAACTATTGTCTTTGAATTCTCAACTTCTCCATTATTTTTGTCTCCTCTTATTTGCATAATTTTGTTTTAGAGGGAAACTGAAATATTATTTTTCCTTATAATAGTAATAGCTATGAGAACAAGGAAAGCTGGAAGTGTTTCTATGATTAGCTATCTTTCATCAAGTTTCATTTATACCAAAGTAGCTAATTTAATATTATGGTTTAGCGCCGATTTCTTGATGGGTATGGTGTATGGGATTATATTTATATGTAAGTAAATATATTTTTCCATCAAAAGTTAATTATCACCTCACAAATCATACCCAGTTGACTACCCCTTATCATATAGGATACCAATTGAAACTCTTTATTTGATCTATTATTTTCTACATAGTAATAATAAAGTCTGCCTTCAAACCCCTCTCAAAATTTAAAAAATCACTACTTGCAGCTGTTATTTTTCGCCTCAAATTTTTCAAACATCGAGGCAATCAATTTTACATCTTGGCCTTAGAGTGTAAAGCTGCTATATCCATTCAGAAGAAAAAAATAAAGACTAACAGCGTATAAAAATGTGTGACAAGTAAAACTGCTAAATCCATACAATTCAAACTTCCAATCCATCTTTCAGGACATTTATCATTTAACTATGTATTTTAGATTTTAATACTTGTGTCCACCTTCCCTAGAGATTTGATGTAATTTAGATTAAAACCAGCATACAAGCTGTCCTCAAAAATAAGTTTATGAAGATTTGTATATTTTTTAATTTCCTATGGGGGTTCAAATATTAAAGTTTAAAATTGACACCTTTTATAGGGAAACTATAGTGGTCTGTAATAATCAGTTTTATTTTTCTTAGATATTTTAAGCAGGAGTTGAATAACATGTTTATGGATGGATGATTAAGATAGATCCTTCATTGTCTAACTTCTATTTCCATCTTCGACATGTCATTGTCTTAATTATCAGTAGGGTTACAATTGTTTTATACTTCTAGACAACATATTTGGTACATAACCATCAAGTAGTTTTTTATCTTCATTTAAATATTTTATACACTAACTCTCCTTTTATTATTGAAAACATTATTTCAGTAGGAGCATTACTATTTCCTGAACCCACTTATAGTGGTCCAGATAAAGTGACGTACTTCAGAGGTGTCCAAGCATTGGATGAAGAATTACAGAGGGACAAAAAGATAACATGGATAATAACTTTTTATGCAGTTTGGAATCCGGCGTGTGTTAATTTCGCACCAGTTTTCGCAAAACTGAGCTCGGAATATGATCTAGATAATCTCAAATTTGGTAAAGTGGACATCGGACGGTATCCTGATGCAGGCAAAAAATATCAAGTTAATGATAGCAGTGTGAGTAGGCAGTTGCCAACGGTAATTTTGTTTCAAGAAGGAAAAGAAGTGATTAGGAGACCGATGGGTGACAGTAAAGGAAAGTTGATTAAATTTTCTTTCACAGAAGAAAATGTTATACATGTTTTTGGACTCAAAGATTTATATGTTAGATGTAAAAGTCAAATAAAAAGTAAAAAACATACAGAATGATTCATATTTCGGAGGTAATAAAGATTTTAGCTTTGTTGTGCATGTTTTTAGTCACTTTTTAGGATTTATTTTATTTTTATTATAAAATAATATGTTTATTTATACCTAAATGATATGAGTCGTGCCAAGATTTAACTATAATCATAACTATCTCATTTCAAAAGTTTTTTTTTCTAATTTCATTTTTATATGTGAATCTCCAATAGATTAGTCCTCGTCCTTATTTAATCGAATCACTATTGTGTCCATATTTAAATCAAAAATTTCATTTCATTGTTTTTGTTATGTTGTTAAAAATAATTTTAGTATTAATATTACAAAAAACTTTATTCTTAAAAAATTCCCCATAGCCTATAACCTAAATTGCCATCATCAGTAGCATACAAGGTTTATCAAAAAGTATGCATTAACCTAGAAAGTACCAACATTTTTTATAATATCAAGAAAATTTATTTAGAATTATAAACTTGTATCTGATAAACAGTTGAGTAGGTAAAACTTATTTTTTAGCAAAAATTTAATGAGGTTCAAGTTTTCCAGTGTTTGATAGGCAGCATTGAAACCAGACGGAAAAATTTAGATGGAAACCTAGGAATGGAAATCAGAAAGACATATAACACTATAAAGACTAAAATATAAATATCAGAAATAAAATGAAGAGATGATACTAAAACAAGAATTAATAATAAGAAAAATCAAGAGAAATTAGCTAAGTTGGTATGAACATAACCTCAATATGAAATCTCAGTCTTACAGAAAATTGATGGAAGCAGAAAATACTACCAACAGAAGAAAAAGTGGACCTAAAAGAAAGTGTATAGACCAAATATTGGAGATAGAAGATAAGAAAGGAAAATCCCTAATTAAAAGAACCGGAAACCTTCTCTGACACCTGAAAAGGTAAGAGAAAAGAAGTTTCTCATTGTAATTCCAAAAAATGCTAGGATTCACTAAACATGTCCATCAGTAAGAAAAATTCAACATTATAAATAATCAACAATTTCCGTCTGTCCTAATGTGGAATATACTTGTGGGTGTAATACAAATTTAAAAATAAGGTAGATAAGACTGGAAGAGAGGCACAAGTTCCCAAGCTACAAAGATTCATTACTGCATGGAAGAAATTAAAAAGTAGGAATGAATTACTAATTGCACGTTTAGCCAAGCAGCTTCACACAACTCTACAATAGGAGTATACTTGAATTTCCATAGTTAGATCTGATTTTTTGACGAGATAGTAATATGGTATAAATGTATCAACGAACACTAGTAATAAGTATTTTGAAAATGGTTTACGAGTAAAAAAGTTCTGTTCTAAACATGCTGGGTGACCTTTGTAAAATCATTGTGCCCTGGGGCTAAAAAAGCTGCATCAGTGCCATTTGTTGACCGAAACCTTTCTGCGGCATTGCAAAATCATAACTAAAGCGACCACTAAAAAATTGTAGGAGTATATTTCAAGGTTATGGTTGAAGAATTCACCAGGTCAATGACAATCATGAGAATTTATTGCTGACCTGATAAATGGAAACTGAAAAACAATTATTTCTGTTGTGAGTCTGTTAACAGGATGTTGTGAGCTTATGTAAATTATGTTGATCAGAGAAAGCCCATTTCGGTACATGGGCTTCATAAAAAGAATATAGTTTGTCTATGTAATTTAGTATGTGTATAATTTTTTTTGTAATATTAATTATAAAAAGTTTCATGTTTACTGGAAATTAAAGTAGGTACACTACTGTATAAGCTATTTTTTATTTCCTTTATAGCCGTATTTATTTTTAGTGTAATATTTTATCATTATATTGTTATTTGACTATTTAAAGTGTAACATCATTATTATTGAATTTTAGTTTATATTACATGCTTTATAAAGTATAAAGTTATTAAAAGTCTATTTGTTTCATTTATAAAACATTTAATAATAATTGTGGAGTTCATATTAAACTTTTAGTTGATCTTTCTTCAAACACTTTCTAATTTTATTAATTATTACGAAGTAGTCACATCTGTTCAATAGCCACTTCCAATTTTATCAATTCCACAGTGTAGTTCGATTAGTTAAAAGTAGCAGATTGAATTTTTTTTTAATTGGTTTTGCGGACACCAGAAAAAGAATTCAAAATAAGGTATGTACAAAAATCTTTTCAATTTTGTTAAAAATGTATATTTTTTTTATATTCGCCATGTTAAATTACAAATATGTAAATATTTCATAACAAAAAATTCCGAAAAGGTAACAAAAGTTAAACAAAACATCAATTGCACTGTACCGGGCCTCTATTTTCAATATTCCATATTTTAGAGAATTTATTTTTCAGATGCCTAATTCATAAAACAATCGATAGTCAATTGGACCTTCCTTATTTTATTCAAACCTTTATTTTAACGACAATTCGTTGTTATTGTTTCAAAATTAATAGCAGGGTACTGTATTTATTACATTTATAGTTCTAAATGGCACCAGTAAGTTTGTTCACACAATGTTTTCGATGAATAAAAAAAAAAGATAATTTTTTTTGTGTTTTACGGTTTGCAAACCACAAGCTGCAGTGGAAATCCCTTACATATTAAGGAACATCTTAAGCTCTGGGAAAAAACAAAGAGGCATGACGCAAGTTGCAGACCTAACCAAAACGTTCATAGTTGAGACGAACCCTCACAATGGGTGGCGGAAATACTAGTAAGACTTGTAGTAGGCCTAATCACAGAACACATGAAAGCCTGTTTTCGTGGATAAAACACAGACAGGACAGGGCCTCCAATCCGGAGTTCTGGTTCGGTGGAATAGAGGAAGCTACTATGGTACCACGTCTTCTGTAATGTCAAGCTCATTGGCAGAAGATGGACTAGATCAGCAAGACTTAGCCAATACAATGACAGAATGAAATACACTTTTTCTATTACCTTCATGGTCACCTGTCCTAATACCGTATAATTTCAGACAGAGGATTTGACCTAGTGGAAGAGCATTGTTTCAAAGCCAGCGACTCTTGGAGGATTCATCAGATCTGGAAATCCTCACGATATGGTACAAATACAACGAATTTTCTTTGTGCTATATTCCGGTGAATAGTTTATGGGCTTCTTATTATGGTTTAGCACCTTATCTTGCTATACTAGGAAAATATGAACTAGATCAGCATGATGATGAGCCAATTCACTGACACAACAAAGTACACAGTTGGATAAACCTCACTGAATCTGGTAGTTGGCTAGGTCGCAAGGAGATATTTTTCTATCATTACACCTTCGGGGATTAATACTCCTGAAACAGGATTCAAACAACAGTGAATCATTCCAAAGATCCTGATCAACGTTTGGAAAGAACTCTCGTATCGTTTTGACATATGATACTTTTATATGTAAAAATGTTGAATTATTTATGATGGACAGTTTAATGTAAAAAATATTATAAAGCGTTCGAACCCCTCTATTTAATTTGAAACATTCTGTAGTATCAATTGAATTAAAAAAAATTAGGCTTTTATTGTGTGAATTAACCTCAATAGGCGATTTTTTTTATTGGTATCAATATACGATACCAACATTATAAGCGACAACAGTTACGTGATCTAATTTTCCGGGTAAATTCTGTACTTTTTCTAAACCCTTTTTTCTACGTAATTTTTTCTCTTGGTTACTAATTTCCACCAAAACACCATTTTTGTCATCAAAGTACAAATCTTGATCTTCGAGTGTATGACGTTTCGCAGATGTTATACTAATAGTATAACTAATTAGATTTTCGCACAATTGTTTAGCAGATGTACAGGGACCGTCTTTACCTGAAATATCAATATTTCATTAATTTTAAAAGTACTATTTCCAAAAAAAAAATACCAAAATTATAAATTGTTCGTTTGAATAACACATCTATTATAAACAACTCTTTGCAAATACTTTTACAAAGTGGGATAAAAAAATATTCACGCTTATCAGTCTACAAAAAACTCAAAAAAATAATGAAATTTGACGAAATAATTTGACAGTACATTAACCTAAAATATGAACCAATCGCTAGTTTACAACATCCACGTTACGCAACAGATTTAGTACTATGTAACTTCTGGCTATTTATATGACTGGTATTGAGAAGGCCACGGTAGATAAGTCATTGTGAAAGAAATTATTTCCGTTATGGATTCAACGTTGAGATAATTACATTTCTAGCCAAGGACAGAACTTTAAAAGAGATTAATTCGAAGGAATAAAATAATTCACTATACTTTTTACACATTTTGCATTCAATCGTAACCCCAATGAATGAAATACACATTACTGAAATCAGGTAAATCTTGAAGTTATTGATTCACTAAATTCAAGAAAAGTATTAAAAAAAGATTTAATCGGCAGCCAAATCGAATGAAATTACTAATATTTTCAATACTGTTGAGCGTTGAGGTCAAAATGTCCTGACATGGTCACGTGGCCGAATTAGCTAAGGCAGCATCACAAAAACTTGGAGTTCTCTTTAAGACCAAAAAGCTGTATACCTCGCAACAGCTTCTACAAGGCCCAGATTTATCCATTTTTGAAGTATCTCTCGCACATTTGGAGCTCAGCTTCCAAGCATACCTTGAGAATGCTCGACTCAATACAGAAGAGAGAAAAGGGGATACAGCGTTGATCAGAAACTTGGACAGCTCAGAGTATAGAAAAAAGGTCGTAGACCTGAATCTGTTTTACAGATACTGCCATGGCAAATACTCTTCCGAGCTGTCCAACATATATAGCAATGTTTACAAGACCTACTCGACAGGTAGACGTGGCTCATAAACACAGAGTTTCGTCTGCTGACGTCCAGGACGTCAATTGATCGGGACTCCTTTCTTTGTAGAATCAGCTAGGAAGGTACGTCTTTACCGAACTCTACAACTTACAGAAGTTCCAAGGTCAATATCCACAGGCATCCCCATACGGCAGGCATTACTTGAGTGTAATAAGGTGCTTGCTTATTACATAGGAAAAAACTGTCATCAGTTTGTGGCGTGAAAGAGCGACACGCAGTGGGATTATCTAAAACATCTCACAAAAGCGTGCACGCGATTAACATTCATTCTCATACATTTTTTCCACTAAATTATGAGTTACAGTTGCGGTTTAAAGTTTTTTAGGCAAAGCAAAACGACAATTTAAGAATACGGCTATACGGATTTGTTTAGAAAAACAAAAAGTACTGCATTCGTAATTACGATTTTGAATGAATGGAGAAAATGGCCAAAGACAGTGGAGTAAACAGGTAGAACAGAAATCGAACCCCTTCATTGAGGAAAAGAGAAGAAGTTTTAGAATTATTTTTAATAGGATTCGTCACATATTGTATTGAAATCGCTACCAATTTGTATTTTCATAAAAAACCTACCCGATAATCCATTTTTCAGAATATCTTCCATCAACAATAACTGGAGATCATATCTTTGATTTGGAGTAATGTAAGGTATACCATCTTCATTTCTCACTATAGGTTTTGCATTTGAACTTCTGATATCTATAGCGGTTTTTGATCGTAAAAATTTGTAACCTGCCTCAACTCTTCCCGACGTTGTACTACATTTTTCTCCAGCAGATTTTTTCTCTCTATTCGATGGGGTGGCGCGGGGTGATTTCGATTGCTTCAGATTAGATCCCACAATATCTTGACGAGTTTGATTAGCAGCTTGACGTCTCAAACTGCTGGCTTTATTTTCCGCTACTGCGGATTGTTTATAACCTAAAAATAGTGTTAGGTTCAGTTGTATATAATGATATTTGGAGGTTAGGTATTTTAAAATGAGAAACTATCATACTAGTAAAAAATTTGACAAAACTAGTTAAGGTTATAAGTGTACCAGTTATATTGAAAATGAAGAATATTATGAACCAGAGAAGTATAAATGGTGGAAAGAATACTCGCTTAAATTATACATGTGGGAGAGGTTAGGATAGAAATAAACAAAAATGAATAGAATATACTAGAAGAAAATAGTGTAATAGAAAGAGAATAAAGGAAAAAATATTAAATTAAATGAATAATAGGAAGAGGCTAGGGAAGAATTGACTAATCATAGAAATGTTAAATGCATGTCTAGGGTGCTGTTGGGATAATCTATTATAGAAGCGTGGATTGTTTACTATTAATCTCAGATAAACATAAACAGAAGCCATGAAAGAAAATATATATAGATAGTTATGTCATATAAAACAGTCCATTGATTGGACTTGGTACAAACACTGCTTCAGCAAATCAAGGATAAAAGGAATGACGCTAATTTTGAGATAGTGAGCAAATAAAATATTGTTCTTGGTTGGACACCCAAAAATTTTGAATCTTGAAAACTGAAACGTTTCCCTTCGAATAATTTAAAGAAGTCGTCTGATGATATAGCTACGACAGTTTGGACACCAATACAGTACAGCGACATAGTCCACTGAGAACAGAAAGAGATGCAGTGACAAAGAAGATGATTTGGACACAATGAAAGAAGAAGACGTTTACTACTCTGAAAGTAGACATTGTTTCCAGTATTTGACAGGTGCTCTTTGTTTTTTTTTTCGAATTCACACGATCTGTTTATCAGCTAGTATATTGCATATACATTTTTTCTCACTATACCTTGTACCCAAATCACATTCGAAAGTTTTTTCTAAACTTAAGCGGTCTTTGGAGCAACATCTTAAATTCAGTTTGCTTTCTATTAACGTGGAAAACTTAATTCTAAGATTTTGACGACGACGTTAAAAAGCTGGTGGAGTTCAAATTAATATTATTGTTAGTAAATTTGTAGTGATTTTATTCTTTATATTCGCTGTTATACAATTGCCAGGTTGGAGTTTTAACCACACCCAAAGGACTCAACCGGTACACCACAAACCAATTCAACTCAATTACAACAACTGGGAATTCAGTTGAGGGCTGCAACAATCCCGGATTTCCATAGATAAGTATCTGTCTTATCTTTAATATATAAATAAATTTGAGTTGTTTTTAATTTATAACCTTACTTCCCCGACTGAGGACTCTTTCTCAGGAAGTGGTATTCAGCCTCAATTAAAGTAGATATAAATAACTGATACTTAGATGGGGCGAACAATTAACTACTAGCTTTTTAACGAACGACGTCTATGGAAATCCGGGATGGTTGCAGCCCTCAACTGAATTCCCAGTTGTTGAAGTAGAGTTGAATTTGTGGTGTACCGGTTGAGTCCTATGGGTGTGGTTGAAACTCCATCCTGGCAGCTGTAAAACAGCGAACATATAGAATAAAATCACCTCAAATTTACGTTTGCTTGAAGTGTAAATTGATAGAAGAAGAATTCGAATACATTCTGAAGTTTTCTTGAATTTCTCTAATGAGGTGGGGACCGATAAGGAATATTCAAAATGTTTCTTATTGTAATAAATAATAAAGTAAATAAAAGTCGAAAATCATAATAACTAGCTAAATTTCTTCTTCTTTATAAGTGCTAAAATAACCTAAAAAACATTTTCAAAAATTTTTCACACCCTCCTGAACTTTCTAAAAGGAGTTGATACCGCTGTGAGGATGTCAACTACATAATTTTTTTAGGAAAGGAATATTAGATGGTAAACTTTGCATGTACTGTGCAAAAATAGGTGATACTGAACTTCCCATTGGTTTTCTAAAAATTTGTAGTATTGATTATTGAAAGCAGGTGTCGTTCACGAAATTTACAAGTTCTAAAGATAGATTTATGTTTAATCTGCAGGTATTTTGGAATGACTCCCGATGTGATGAAGTGCTATTTTTTATCAGGTCAACCAAAAGTGATGATTACATGGTTGGTAGCTGATAGTTTTGAATAACACTTCAAAATCAAAAGGATCCTTAACAAAAAACATGTTGTAAACACTGAGTACTTCCAGTGCTAGAGCAGTTGAAGAGTATACAATAGATCATTTGGGTCTCAGTGTATATGACACCATAATCATAACATACAAACACCGTTTAGGGTAAAGGGTCTCGATTCGAACCTAAAAATCAATTAAATTTCAAATAACACTTACTTTTTTCACTTTTTGGTGTTCCATCCAATGAATTCTGGCTCATAAATGCAGCTATAAGTGGATTATTATATTCGGATTCGCTATTCATAGAATCATTTATGCTGTTTTCTTTAGGAGAATCATTTTTAATTTCCGTATTTATATCCTCACTACTATTATCGTCCTTTTTAGGTTGATTGGAATGACTAATATCGGAATGTTTAACAATGGAAGCGTTTTTATCCTGTATTGGACTATTTTTCACTGAAGACTTATCGGGTAAACAGTTACTATTTACTGTACTTCTATCCATAGAATTCCTACTGGAAACATATGTAGTTTTAGATTTCCTAGGGGGTTTCATTGGAGGTTTTTGTCCTACAGGTTCCGTTTGTCTAACAGGCTTCGTTAAAGATTGTTTGATTTCTTTAGGTTCTTGTGGCTGTTCAGTTTTTTGTTTGGTACGAACATTTTGTTGATCACTTTTTATATTTACAGCAAATTTACAAACATTTGGATCAAAATTATCTGTAAGTCCATCGCTAGCAACCATAACGATGTCACCTTGTTGCAAAGTTGTAACAGACAGTGTTAGATTGCTTAGTTCCGGATTGATACCGTCCACGGGACCTAAAGCTCCTAAAGCATCCCTCATATCTCTGTTACAGTTTATATCGTGTGAACCTGAAATATATTAATAAAGTGTGGTGAATCAAGAATACCTTTTTTTTTAGTTTAGAAGTGAATTACCTTTAGTGAGCTCTCTAATTCCATATTTTCTAGAATAAATGTAAGCCAAAGTATCACCAACGTTACAAACACAACACACGTACTGAATTTCAGTTTCTATTTTTTCTCCATTAGGTGTTCTAACTCTCCTTTCTAATTTCTGTTTCAATGGTAGTACCACTGCAACCGTCAAAGTAGTCAACATGCCCTTGAGTAAAAAATAAATAAACAAAATGAGATTTTGTGACGTACAGAATCGAAATTTGTTTAGAAGCAAGAAACTGGGTGAAAGAGGGCACTAAATCCCAATCTGATGTTTAAAAAGGCCAAAGAGAAGATGGAGAAGATTTTGAATTATATAAAAAGTACCTTATTTTCCAAGATGAGATCATGAGCACAATTAAAGGCTCTTAAAAGACATACAAACACCTCTCTAGTACTACTGACAAGATTTACTTTTTCATCCAATACTGCACTTGACAAAGAGCTCTCGTCAGTCTTTATGGTGAGATTTTCGAAAGGTTTTGTATCATTAAATATAGTTTTATTTAAATAATGTAAACTACCATGTACTGCTGACTTAGCTGCTATACTGGCCTTTTCACCTAAAAGAAAATTAGTTTACATTATTAAAAATATAAATATTAATCATCTACATGGCAAATAAGATAAATATACATGATATTTTTTAAAATCAAAGAGTTTAGTAGATGAAGCAATATTAGCATAAGTAAAAATCAATCAATGACTCCTTGGAGGTACTATTTTTCAAAAGGTGACTGTCAAATTTTGAGTTTATTTTCTGTAGATTGTTTGGTGAGTCACCGCACCTATACCTAGAAGATATTTGGTACTAGAATCTACATATCATTGTTCTGCTTCCAAAATACATAAACACCTCCCAAAGAAGACTATTTTTTTGGGGTTTTCGTGTCCACTTCCCAAGGTACTTAAGCCTTTCAGTGAAATTGGGATATTTACAGAGTAGATGCTTTGTTTCCATGTCTTACAGTTAATCAGTGCCATATAAGAAGACCGACCACCAGGTTGATGTTTCCGGTCATCACGATAAGTTATGAATCATTTGGATTGTCTTAGGTCTGCAGTATTTCTTCAATAAGACTCCATCTGATCCTTTGGTCATCCATTCAGTTCGTTATTGATGTGGCATCTCATGAGGCCACAGTAAGGCTCTGGTCCAAGGTATAGAGTCGTTGCCTCTTTTTTGGCAAGGCTATCTGCCTTATAACTTGTTATACCCTTTCGTTTGCACTCCCACACTACTTTGGACGTTTACTCAATAGTTTTCAGGACCTTCAAGGTTGCTTGTCCAATCGCACTGCTTGCACTAGCTCCGAACTGACTGTGTACTAGAGAGATACATTTCGAACGCCAGGAAATTTTTTATTGACCAATGTTTGGTGGTCATTAATTAGCAATTTGAATGGAATATCTTTGTCTATTATGCTATGCATTTGTTCCATTGGTTTGTCACTGCTTTCTAGCCTCATCAGTTCTAGAATTCTTCTTAGGTGACTTAGATTTAATTTTACCGTCTGGATTGGCTTGTGGGCGGCGCAGAATGTATCTTTTTTCACTAAAAGGTTAAGAGGAGGTACGTTTAGTAGGGCAGGTTGACATTGCCCCTGTAATACCTTTGAATCCTATTCAATTTTTTTGAGCACTGCGTTTTTGATCATGGGTTTGATGAGTGTTTGGAATACCCAGTATACCATCTTAGGTTTTAGCCCCCATGTCTTGCCAACATGGCTGCGACAATTCCATATAACCGTAGTGGCTTTTGAGATTACTTTGTCTAGGTATTTGTTCTAAGTAGAATGTTTTCTATATATTTTGCTACTATCTGTGATAGTTTGTTGATTAGAATTTTTTAAAGGGAACAGTCTCTCATATTTTTAGAGAACCAATGGTGTGTTATTAAAGAACTGTTTTAGATGTGACTCTCCTGATGAAAATTAACCTTAATTTACTTTTATACAGATGCGTAAGACAGAGGTAGGAAAACCACAAAGTGTAATTGAGATTTTTACATTATTTTGAACAAATACGAAAAACAATTTTATGCCTCAATATCTAAGAGTGGATGAATCCACTATACATTTAAACCAAAATGGCAGTCATCTAAGTGGATTTAGTTCTCCAAAAGCTAGTTAGAACGCAACTTTCGTCTAGGAAAGATAATTATTTGAAAAAGGTGGAAAATTGATTCCACATCTACTAAATTTTTCAGATCTGATACCCAAAGACTACTGGCAGATTTCAGATCCGAAAAAACTACTTTTAGATAAAAAATATTGTACAAATGAGGTAGTCATTGCTGAAACAGCAGCTTATTTCAAAACTCGAGAAAATCCGTTCTGGAAAAGTGGTTGTAAAAGCATTGAACTGATTTGTATGAGTTATTTTTAGACTGCCTTAAAATATAATTCAAATTTGACAGTTCTTAATATCCTTTAATAGCTGTCAAAATAATGAATTTATAAAAAGAGCAACAACAAAGTATCAAAGTGAGAAATATGCTTGTTGTTTAGGAAAAGATGGAATAGAATACAAAATGAGCATGTGAAAAAATCATTTTGGAAAAACTTTTCCTTGGAAATCTTAGAAAAGGTTAAGAAATTATACAAAAAAAATATAGAAAGGGTGGGTCTTAAATTACAACAATCCTTTCAGAGAAAATTGAAAAAAATAATTTTGGAAAATGATACCTTGGAAAAACTTACGAAAACTTTGAAGCACTGCTCTCACACATTTAAAGCAGAGCAGATAATGAAGAAGATATGTTACATTACAACAAAAAAATACCCCCGGACAGTCCTCAAGTGAATTCTACAATTTAACATACCCCAATTAACTCCATCTGCTACGGCTAGAATAGCAGAATCTTTTCTAGCAATTATACCAAAACAATCAGCAATAGGATTTCCATTTTTATTTTTAGTGACTTGATTTCTGTCGTAAAGGGAATCGGAAAGTCCATAAGCATATTCAGATTTCCTTCGCCATTCTTTCGGAAGCAACAAATCATCATTTTGTAGCCTAGAGTTATTCGTAACGTTTTCATCACCTAAAATAAATTAAAGTTAAATATTGTTTTATAATATTCATTATTCTTAATGGAACTTTTCCAATAATTTCATCAACGCAGAATTTAGATTATTTACCAATTCAAGCATGGTTTGTTAAGGGCAAAATGATTATTATATATTAACATTTGTAATGTTTAATATATTTATTATCATTACATGGTACTAATTAACTTTTTTCTTTTTTATCCAGCTTTCTAAAGATAATTCCAAATCACTAATTTGAATTCATCAAGGATTTTCCACAAACCAATAATATTAAAAAATAATAAAAGACTGGAAAAATTGATGAAAATGTATCTAATTGACAGACAATTTAGAACAATAATAATAAAGCTTCTCAATATCAGCCCTTTTTCTCTCTATCGTTCGAGACACTTTATCTATACTGCGCATGGTTGAGAATGTGCAGAACCGACATAGAACCTCGGAGGATAGAGAAATCGTTGTCATTCTGTCTTCCTTAGTTGGAACAGCTTCCACTTATAGAAACTGTCTATATCAAAGTATTAGATATATACCCTCGAGGCAGATAGTACTGTTCTGGCACATTCATCAGATTATACAGTTGTTCTATCTAGCCATAAAAATTCCTGAGCACCTATTTGGTACACGACGTTTGAATTCATCACCGAACGGAATTTCTGGCAGTTTGTTTTCCTCGATGAGAAATTTGCCGGAAAAACTGATCAGGTACACGCGTGAAAGTTTTTTTCATACTTCTGTTAGACTGTGCAATAGTACCAGAAATGTATCTGGTTGGAAAACCGCTGTTCAAAGTTCCGGAAAATCTATACCGAAAAACCGACAAGGTACAATCGTAAAACTTTTTTCATATTTTTTTGAGGACCTTAATTAAGAGCGCAGACCAAAGGACAAGCAAACAAAGCCAGCAGAAATCAGATACACTCCGGGACATTATTTGGATAATACCAGTTTGAACAAAAGGGCAGTTAAAATATACAAAACCTGCGTTAGACCCATATTGACATATGCTAGAAAACAACATCATTCGAACAACAGAAATGAAAATACTCAGAAACATATGCGGATACACACTAAGAGACAGAAAGAGAAACAAAGACACGTTTGTGAGGTGGAAGACATACTCAGATGGGGATGTAGAAGAGCTTGGAAAGGATGACCAGAGAAAGATTAGCAAAGATCCAACGAGACGGTAAACCATGGAAACGACGACCTTTAGGAAGACCTCCAAAAAGATGGATAGATCGAAAGTTCGGAAATTATATGGTACACGCCTGAAATTTTTTTTATACGTAAATGTCGACGTGAAAATGAAGAGATAATCAAAAGTAACCTATCAGATGAAGAGACAGACAATGCTTTGGATGCAGAGAATGATACTGATGATAGCGAAAATGACATGGAAAGCGAGAAAGAAAGATATCGATGATGCCAGACGGACGGTGTAATTTCTTCAATAAATGAGCGAAATTAGCGATGATTGAGAGGAAGAAAGTGGAAATAATCATTCGAAATTTTGTTTATATTTTGAGTATTATTATAATTGCTCGAGGAAAACCGAAATAAATTTAATTTAACAAACACAACAATTATAGTTGGTGAAGATGTTAAGTACAATTTACTGCAAGGTCTCCAATGGATAAAATTATTTATTTTCTGAAATCTGGAAGGGTTCAACAGCGAACAGAAAAGTATTTTTCAAAACGTTTAATTATCTTAAATGCCAAAATTATATTTAATTTTTAGATGCGATAAAGTATTGCGGTAAAGTATTTACGGAAATTGATTCCATATAAATGTCTTCCTCCAACATTATCATCTACTATTCAACACTTTTATCGAGTATAGTGTCAAATTCAAACATTGCTAGGCAATCAACTGAACCCACAAGTTGGAAATTGATAGATAATAGTCTAGAACCGATTAAAACTGCTCCAGAAAAATTTCTCAATTGTAACAAAGGTTGTAGAGCCAAATGTAGAGGAAGACTGCTGTGATTTTAATGAAGAGACCAATAACTGAACTACATTTGAACAATTTATGAACATCCAGCAAGAAGAAGAAGAAGATGAAGAATAAATCGAAGAAGACATGACTGTTGAAGTAGACTTTCAAAAGTATGAATCTGATTAAAATATCTAAAGAAATCAAAACTTAGGGTTGGTTGAAAATATCAACACCGGCAAAGATAGTTTTATTCAATAATTGTCAAGGAGGTGATATGATTAAAAAAATGGTGAAATATTTTTTTAAACATAGCAAGAAGGAATCCATAAATTAAAGCATTTCTAGAAGGCTTTGATCTGTTTTGTCGTGGTCTCGTCAATGCCAGAGATGGCTTTGAAACGTTTCCCATTCAACACATTTTATTATTTTCGGTAAAGTGACATGGTACCAAATCTGATGGGTTAGTCCTAGACAGATAGCGATCGAATAAAAAGCGACTTGTGACTCTGCGAGTTATTATGATGAAGAAAATAAACGTTTTCAAAACGGGCTGTCATTACTTCAATAACCTGTTTAAAAGAACAAGTGTGTAGCCTTTTTGCACAATTTCATCATTACTGAAATTCATTGCCAATTTTAAATCGCTCATACCACTTGTATACAGTCTCAAAGTTACTAGATCGTCGCCGATTGACAGATTTTAACCTTTCATGAGCTAGTTTATCACTTTCTTCAAATCAACATAAAATTTGGAATCCGAAGATGTTACTTCTTGCCATTTTCATGCCTATTTCTTTGTTTTGAAAACGTTCCATTACCTCAAAGGCATGTTCAAAACAACAAGTTTGTAGCTTTTTAGCACAATTTAATCGTTGCCGAGATTCATTACCAATTTTTAATTGCTCATACGACTCGTAAACCGTCTCAAAGGTAGTAGATCGTCGCCTATTGACAGATTTTAACCTTCCATGAGCTAGTTTATCACCAAACATGTTACTTCTTGTCTCAACACATGAGAGTAAGAGGTATACTAATTGAAATAGATACACCATAAGTAAATGCTGATATAAAAACGTGTTCGCCGTATTTTTTTTCATCGCACTTGGTCTATTAGCAGTAATAAATAATTTTTCATGTTAATAAAGCACATTATTAGAAAGTAAAGCTTAAATACAGTGTTAAAAACGTAACGCCAAATAAGAAAGTTAGTGAAAATAAATAAACAGATAGGAAAACTTGATTATTTTTGCTATTTATAAATCGAAATATCTTCAACATGCACATGCAGTACGAAACAAATCTATAATTTTAGCTACAAGTAATGATATATTTCAAATTCTTGTTATATCATATGAAATAGAACCTCTTTTTACTCACAGGTACTCTTTATAACTAACCCCCTTTCTTCTAATGTTGTGCGACTAATATTTTTGATAACAGTAGCACCGTGCGAGAGTTGAGAACTTTTTGGCGCTAAGTTCATTGGAAAATTTCCTCGTCGAATGATGAAATACTGTTGTCATTAGAAAAAGACGACGTCGACAAAGAATATTCAACGTGCATATTGAGTACACCCTTATTGGCGCAAAAATGTTGAAAGAATCCAAAACATAATCACCAAACAGCTCTTAGAACACCCAGAACAGTTCCAGAAGTTGTACAGCATAAATCCAGACACGTGACATTCTGAGAGACCATTGTGACATAAAGAATAGTAGATGGCGTGATTCTGTTGGTGTTGAGCAACGACTCAGTATTTCCTTAAGGTAATACATTCTCAACGCTGTACACTGGGGGAAAGAGAGCGTCAGAGTTGCCTGCGTATGGCCGTGAGACTTGGAAATGTGTTTTGCGCATGTTCCAACTTAAAACTCACGCTGCCTAAACCGACTGATCGGTTCCTAGGAACGTTGCACGCGACTAGTACACGAGCTGTTCCACACCAGTCGCATATGTGTGTTAGCTCCACGTGATTAACACATTTTGGTTTTCCAGCTGCGTGCTAGTAAAAAGAAATCGTCACTGACGAATAGGTGTCTGCACAGTGCGTACCTTCTAACCTAATTTCAGAAGATCTTATCTCTTTAATGGCTGTCTATTATAGAAATGATTACGAGGTTTGCTGCGCAAGCACCATCTCGAGAAACCGTGGTTTTACGATTTCAATCAAGGTCGTACTTCATTACAGGATGAATTTCGTGAAGGTCGCGCGTAAACTGATATTACAACATCGTCATTTGACATACCGTGAGATTGAGGCATATTTGGGCATTAGTTCCACTAGCAAACATTCGATATTGTTTGAACATGTTCGCGTCGGTGCAAGAAATGTTGAAAAAAAATCAACAGCGGTGTCTATAAGATCGTGATAGGCAATAGCAAATTCAATAAAAGTTGTTCGTGCTCGAAGAATCTTCGATACAACTGGTCGTTTGTTTTTTTGGAAAAACTGGACATGTCACCACCTTTCCATTAGAGCCACGTAGTTCAGTCAATTCTGGATGGTACACCAGCATTTGTTTGCCAGAATTGTTCGAAAAAATCAGGGACACCAATCGCAGAAGACGAATCATTATCTATCACGACAATTCGAGCTCTCCCTTAGAGTTTTTCCAAATTTTACAGTCTTTTTTTCCAGTCTCGTACACTACTGTCCCACTTTTTTTGAATAACATTTAATGGTAACACTTATTAATGGTCTTATGTTCACACTCGTTTATTTTATATTGGATGTCTTGGGGGAAATGGTTAAAACGAGTATTTATCAGTAAAAAGACTTCTCCCTTTATATGATTTTACCATTTTTTGATAAAAGTAAACATTTTGGGTGTTATTTCCATCTTTTGATGGATGGATGATGGATAAACGTTATTAACAAAAAATTTACTCATTATTTTGAAACTCTTTTTGCAATTTCTAGATATAAAGCTATACAAAAAAAGATAAAAACATCAATTTAGAATTAGAAAAAATAGAAGACATCATTTCAGATTCTATATATTTGACTCGAATATTTGTGTTAACTATGGTGTTAATAAACCAAACGAGCTGCTACTAAACCCTACAAAATTCAATGCAATGTTCGACAGGCACATAAGGGGCGAAAATCAAACAAAATATGTAGCAAAAATAAACATTTCATGACATAAGAAACGCACAAAATGTGTAATTTGTGGAGCAGATGAAATATTTCAACATTACTTGAACAGTTTAACAAAGTATAATAAACAATTTGATTAAACGATTTCTCTCATTTTTTATCAGTCCAAAAATAATTTTAATTCCATAACTTTTCGCTAAGTAGCACAATCAATATTTTAAAAAATATTTTGTGTTACTAAAAAATTAGCTGTACTTTCAAATTTATTTTGATTGCATTATATCTCAAAATTACATGCACAAGATGCTTTTGTAATGGCCTCGTTTTGTGCAACATTTTGATGACGATAAATTGCAGATTTCAAAGCAGCTACTTTTTTTTTGGTTTCATTATTTCAAAGGAAACGCATCAGTGAATGAATTGTGCTTAATACCGGTTAGAGAATGGAATCCTGACTCGAATCCCGAAGGATTACAAATATAAATCCCGCGGGAGCCCGGAATTTTCGGGATCTCGTGTATTTTCAAAATAAGTGAAATTTGGATGACTGAAAACGATGCGAACTGTTTTGAGTTAGGTTAGGTTATTTAAAATAAAATTTCATTTGAAAGAAAACAAAAACCTTTGTATTCTTTAACTAAATAAATAAATAAATAAATAAATGCACGCACATGATCGTCAACCCACTCCCCCCACAATGTCACACTTCGTCGACCCTCTCCCCCTCACAATGTCCCACTCCCACCCACAATGTCACACTTCGTCGACCCACTCTCCCCCCACAATGTCACACTTCATCGATCCACTCTCCCACCCACAATGTCACACTTCGTCGACCTACTCCCACCCACAATGTTATTCTTCGTCGACCCACTCTCCCACCCACAATGTCACACTTCGTCGATCCACTCTCTTACCCACAAAGTCACACTTCGTCGACCCACTCTCTTACCCACAAAGTCACACTTCGTCGACCCACTCCCATCCACAATGTCACACTTCGTCGACCCACTCTCCCACCCACAATGTCACACTTCGTCGATCCACTCTCTTACCCACAAAGTCACACTTCGTCGACCCACTCCCATCCACAATGTCACATTTCGTCGACCCACTCTCCCACCCACAATGTCACACTTTGTCGACCCACTCCCACCCACAATGTCACACTTCGTCGATCCACTCTCTTACCCACAAAGTCACACTTTGTCGAACCACTCCCATCCACAATGTCACACTTCGTCGACCCACTCTCCCACCCACAATGTCACACTTCGTCGACCCACTCTCACCCCCTTAACGTGTGACGTAATTTATGGATGAACCCTTGTGAGAGGAGTGAGCTAAGAATACGGACCCTGAGTACCAGTTATTCATTTACTTTAACTGAGCCCGGGGAAGTAAGGTTATACTCGTTTCTGTATTGTTAGGCCAACTTAACCTAACCTAACATGTGAATAGAAATACTTGTTTATCTTCAAACATCTATTCAATTTAAATATTTTAAATTAATCTAAAGCATAATGGACTGTGAATTAAGTCAAATATTAATAATTATTCTATTTGAATGTATACAATTTGACACATTAATTTTGACTCGCTCTGTAGGTGCAATATAATTTATTTCATCGCCCCTATACACAGTTATAGAAATTTTTCGAATATGCGCAACAAATTTATTTTCTCTTCTTTTTTTATTTTTGGTTTAAATTGTGTATTGTGCATTTCTTATAAAATGGAATATGCCAAATCATGCTTGAAAAATATTTTACCCCTAGTATTTGGCCTTTCGATTTGGATAACTTTTCCTCTTTTCTGATGGCGAAAGGGATTACCCTCACTTTTAGATTTAGAAAGATTATAATTTTCATTTCTTTTTTCCGTTTGTCGTGGATCTCTTTTCACAGAAGAGACATTTTCCTTTGAAATTTTCTTCTGAGTTGTGTCTTTGGGAACATCTTTTTTATTATCTACTTCCTCATTCTTTTTCCGATCCGTTTCATTGTTTTCTACTAAATTATTTTTACGTTCCGGAGGTTGGGAAACGGTATTTGAATAAAAACTTTTGTCGATTTTAGTTTTTTCGATTTCTATATTAAAATCCTTGATGCTACCTAAACTATGACTTTTGCTATGTCTCTTTGGTCTGTTTATAACACAGTATTCATTTCCAGCAACTTTTATAACCATTGTTGTATTATCTATTGGTTGTCCTGGGCTGATTTGGTTAGGAGATTTTTTTGGTAAAGTAGGTTGTACTGAAAGAAACCCATTACAAGAATACTACAATTACAATTTAATCTATCCACCAAAAATCAACTAAACTACTAAATAAAGTGTATTTACATAATGTTTCACCAATTTTGAACCATCACAAATAAAGAAGAATTAGTTCAGTATGACATAACAAATATTAAATAACATTTAGTCTTGGATAGACCCATTGAAACGATTCTTTTTGTTCTTGAATAATGTTAATTTCAATAAATAGACACCGAACAATTTGATACATGAAGACAATAGGGAAAAAAATAGTTTTGGATAGTTTATATACAACTTTTATTTGTTATTTTTTTTTTCAATTCTTTAATCAATATTTATAGAGAAAAAAAATTATTGAAAATTTTGTAGGTAGTTTAAACATTTCAGTAATGCCACCATATTGCGTGACGTCATAGGTATAAAATAAAAACTGAAGATATGATACAAAGTAAATAGGACAGTTATTTTAAAATAAATTTTGGTTAATGTGAAAAATGGTGTATAAATCGTGTTTTGTACCAGAAAGTAAAAATACCACGACTAAAGCTCCTGATAAAGTTTTTTTATGAAAGATAATTCGAATATACTACAACAAAAATAGTTTGAAAGTTTTGGTCGTTTTGACGATCCTGCGAGATGTAATTATTTTTGTTGTCAGGATCATTTTAATGTAAGTAAGATTCAAATTAAACTTTTATTTTAATATTTTATAATAATTGAGTTGATTATGCTTTTAATTTATAATGTGATTATGTAATAATGTAAGAACTTAACCTATAAATAGTTATTTACGTTATAAGTCTGGGAAGTGATTTAGTAAGGTGCGAGTTAGATGTTTATGAACGAGGACGTTTTTTTTCATACTATTTTCGGTTTTAAATAAAAAGTAAAATGAAATTAAAATATGAAATGTCATATTTGATAATTTTACAGAAAAATAGATTATTCTTATTATTAAAAAAAAATTACTGTTACTATTTGCAAGTTTTGACACAATTTTGTAGTTGATTTACTACAATATTCTGACTTGGAGGCTGAGCAATGTACTATGGAGACCTTCATAGAAAGTGAAGCCATGAAGTGGGTAATAAAGGCATACAAGGAATAAAATCATTAAGTCCCGCGACCTGACTGGGGATCTCAGCAGCTTCTAAAGGAATTCAGAGATAGCTTTCCCATGAGGCTCATTAATATTCCACACTGATGGCTGGAAAACAGGAAATCGACAAGTATAGGCATAAATATATGGCACAGGATTCAAAGTCACTATTTCAATTATCTAATCTAAAGGAATAAGAAAAAAAAGAAAATATACGGCCTGTCTCAAAGTGAAATGAATTGAAGGGTAGATTATTTTATTAGATTGAAGTAAATCAAGATAATTTAAAATTATTATTACCAGGTTCACCAGGAAAAATGAAAAGTGTCAACAGTGAATTTTGAAATTAATATATCATAATTACGATTAAGATTTACAAATATAAGGAATAAATGTATGAATAAATAGGAAATAATCTAATCATGGAAAAAAATCAAGTATTACTTCAAACCTCGCTCAAAAACAGTGTTAATGACCTAAAATATGCAATTTATTGTTATTTCAACCATTTTTTCACAGATAAATCAAGTTTTTAAGTGGAATAGCTAAGAATGCAGTTTACTGATTGGAAATTTTGGTGGATTGATCAAATTATAACTATTCAGCTCTTCACACAGTTACCAAATTGTATTGAGATCAAAAAAAAAAATAATTATCAGCACTTTTAATGAATACTTACTGTCTGTTTCATCATCATGTGTATCAATGTAATCGATATCTTCATCCATTACTGACAAATGTTTTTCAATTCTTTTAACAGTAGTTAAACCTCCGTTTGGCCCTGTGTAGCAACCCACAACAGTATCCGGTCCATTGTTATAAATACCTAGATCATAATTGGGTAAATCGGTAGGATTTTTTCCGTAAATGATCGGAGGGCCGTCGGTTATGGAGATATGGCTTTATAAGAAAGTTAAAACATCAGTATGACTCTAAAAATGAAGTATTTAAAACTTACCCCTGTAAATATTTCGTTACGAACGAGTTCTCGTTAATGTTGTGCCTTCGTCTTTGTTCATTGTGGAAACTTAGTTGCCTGAAATAACTAGAAACTCTCTTTCTAAGTGATGGCATAGCTAAAAGAATACTAAATGTTAACTAGTTTAAATTATCCATAATTAACCTCATTTTACCTTTTTCGATTATTACTGATTTTGGTTAATATCTGTTTATATTATTTAGGATATCATTTTTATGGAAATAAAATTATTACTATATTATCTGTCGATTACTGGATTAATAAAAAAATAATGGTCACACCCTAAACTAATAACAATTTTTGTAACTTGTTATTTTTGCAATGTTTTCATAACCTCCAGGAAGTTCTTCTTTTATATCTTTTTGATGGTCTTGATCATTAGACTACTCTCCCAGTTTCTTCTATTCTATTCTTTTATTGTCTAAAATTTGCTCAAAATTGTATATAAACGGTAAGAGTAAAGAAATATGAATCATCTATAAAAGATACAAAAGTGAAAGATACGTTTTAGCGATTATGTTATTCGTAAGAATCGTGAAACTTTTATATCAGAGTCTCTTCTGATGATTCTACAATAAGAAGACATGTAATATTCAGATTACGGGGGTTGTATGATAGGTTTTGTTGAGCTTCTGGCTGAAAATTGACTTTTGAAACTCAAAAATCTGTAAATCCATGTGTCTTTAAAATAAAATTCTATGATAATACTATAGTTTTCCATAAAATATGTATAACACTCAAATTTCAAGGCATGCATAACTAAATAAACTATTTGCCATTGACAACTGTATTGATCCGTCAGAGTGTGAAAAGCTGGTCGAATTTTTTAACTGTTTATAGGAAACCTCATAATGGACCTCTTGCCTTTAGTTCCAAAAAATTTCACTAATCACGAAGTTACACCAAGCATAAGAGCGGCTTTACAAACAGAACTAGATGGAAATATTTATCCAAAAGATATTGCGGAAAATTATGTTCAGAACATTCATTATGAAGAAGGGGATTATTTACTTGAAAATGCAAAATCAGTAATAGATGTAAGTAATGTCTAATAAGTGTATTTTCTTTTCCTGAGGCAATTATTAATTCGAAAAGGAATGATCATCTTTAGCAATCAATTTTTTGATATCTCGTAGACATAGGACATACGTAGGACATACCCGCTCCAGAAACTCACGAGGCGCCGATTTATTCAGTTCCTCGCTTTGTTCATCTGAATGCACCTGCTCTTTGGCAATACTTTGATTTCTTACTGGGATTTTTCCTTTTTTGACAACCACAGGATCAATAATCGTTTGTCACAAGATGATCACGAGCTCAAATTGTCATATTAATATTGAAAATGAACTCTTCAAGTTAGAATAAACAAATTATATCGTATGTTGTCCACGAAACATCGGTCGCATTCGGCAGACGACGTCGTACAACTGTTGAACAACCTTAGAGGAATCGTTCGATAGCGCATACGCTAAAAATTCGATACGTTCTGGAGCGAACGCCATATTCCAAAATGCTTTTAATTTGTTCTTGGTAACGGTAGCGGATCTGAAACATGAGAACAATGAACAAAAACTGACACAGAACAAGACCAGAAATTTGTTGGATGAACAGTGTTCTGTGATCAAACGTTAAGCTGTAGCCTTCTTAGACGGAAATGATTGCATTTGGTCAAGAGGATGAGAAAAATGAACTGGAGCTCTATAAATTATTCGTTTAATCTAGTTTTGAATTATAACATTCGTTTTTATATACAAACAAAAGTGAGTGAATGCTGGATATACATCGTAATTAAAAAAAAACTAGACGAAGTACCACTAGCACAAATTAAAAGCGCTTCGAAGTATGGCGTTCGCTCCAGAACGAGTTGAGTTTGTAGTGTATGTGTTACCAAACGATTCCTCTAGGGTTGTACAGTCGTTCCATATCAAATTAAGAAATGAAAAATAATGTTTACTCCCTGTATAAAATTCGGTAAACATCTAAACAAACCGTCAGTCCACGTGGACTCATCATCTTCACTATTTACCAATGAAACCATCGAATCGTAAACATAAATGTATTTCTATTGGCCGAAGCTGTTGGAAAGCGTATGTACACAATTTCTTCGAAATATTCCTGCCAGACCGTCTGCGATAAGCAGTGGAGTCTGTTGGTGAGAAAAATTACGTCAATTTTTTTCAGCATGTGGTTTGAAACACAAAAAACTAATGGCAATAACCGAATCGTCAAGGATAGTTCAATGGCGACAAGATTATTCGCGTTATTAAACTATATTAGATTGAACAAATTATGTCTAAAGCCGATTTTGTTAATTCGGCGAAGAGAAAAAACTTTCAATGGGACATTCGATGTCGAGTAATCAATATTTTTTACATAACTTAACCAATTAAGTTGGGATTTCAGGAACCGTTGCCGATATTCATACTGAACACACTGTTCACACGACCACTACTCCAAAACTCACAATTACACCGTCTGACGCGCGTTTCGATAACCAAGTTATAGTCTTCAGAGACTGAAGGTAAAGTTTCTGAAGTCTCTGAAGGCGATAACTTGTTTATCGAAACGTGCAATTGTGAGTGTTGGTGTAAACAGTGTATTCAGGATCACTTAACCAAACCTTAATTATACATAATCCCACCTCAATTGGTAATTTAACTAGAGGTTTCTTTAAATTGAAGGGCTCTTTAATTTACTTGTTAAAGTGAAGTGGTTCCATAATCGATTTGCAACGATCTCTCGAGTAAAGGCTCTTTTAAGACGTTGAAAGTAGGTTGTAGAATTATGTGTCGTTAGAAAAAGAAACAAAATGAAACGTTGAAGTGAGTGTGTTAAGTTGGATTTACAAAGTTTTACGTTCGCGCCTCACTCAAAATCGCGTGGCTTTACGTTCGACTTTACGTTGGGTAGGTGTTGAAACGCGAGCGCGGGCGTTTGTGTTCATTATCCCATTTCATAATCTGTTTAATTATTGTTGAACGCGAACAATCGCGACAACGCGAGCCGAGCGTAAAAGTTTATAAATTGACCTTTTCTTTGTCGCTAATATTTCTTTTCATTTGAGATCTTCAGTGGCGTGTGGTTGTGTTTGGTATTTGCCAAGTTAATTCTTCTATTCTATCATTATTTTTATCATTTTTAATCAAAGGTTTTACATTATTGATACACAATTTTTGTTTCTACGACGTTCCTCGTTCACGTTTTCCAATTTTTACACGAGGTGTCTCTAAATGCTATATCCGCTGTCAAACATTAAAAGATGTTTTCCAAACAGTATATTATGATAACTAACTTCAATTTTGATTATGTTTTCTTTAGATTTACGTGGAAGAAAGCAAAAATATCCGCAAAACGCAACTGGCATCTGTCGACATTATGGTTCAACAAGCCAAATATTTAATTGAAAAAGAAAAAATAAATAGTAGCTTTACACTAAAAGAAACTATCAAATTGAAACGTTGCGATTTGTTTAAAAAATTGGAAGACGAATTTGTTGTAGAATATAATTTAATTCAATCCTCTGATCTGTTACCCGATTTAATTAGAAGATATTTAGGTCTGTAACTTTTTTATTAATTAATCATCCTTGGTTTTAAGGCCATTGAATTTGAAAAACAATTTTATTTTGTAATCATGGTGGCCACAAAATTGAAAAACCTGAAAAATCTGGAAACGTTAGGGGATTTTCAATTTACTGGAAAAGTCAGGGAATTTTTCTAAAAATCTGGAAAAAATGAATATTTTCAATTAGGATTATTTGAAATTAATTAACTGCTAGAATTTTTTCGTTTCCTTCGAATAAGATTGAAAAATTGGCGCGCATACGATTGTCATACCATCTAGCGTACTTTTTATTATACTATTCACAACCATTTGTTTTATCTTTCGGAAATGTGTGCGTAAAAAATATCAGCTGATCATTGAGCAACTTAACCCTACAAAAGTGAGAAAGAATATTATGCTTATAACTTTTTGGATACTCAAGTTGTTGGATTGTTAATAAAAAAAAAGGTTTAAAAATGTTTCGATAAATACCTTGACACATCCTATTTAATCTATTTTAAAAACTCTGTGATCACCATGTAGTTGCTAGTGCAATAGAAGGCAAGTTTTTGAAAGCAAAGCTAACTTTTTTTCAATTTCTTGCTTCGTTTGTTGAACCATTCTTGGTTCAATTTCAATCAGATGACTGCTTAGCAGCTTTACTTTATGAAAGTATTGCATCTTTATTACACGATATCTTGCAAAACTTTCTATCAGCGAACCTTTTTGAATCTATAAAATCTATAGATTTAAAAAAATCTCAAAATTTGATTTTTTATAATAACATAAACATTGGTTGTGCGACTAAAAGAGCTATCAAAGAATGCAAAAACATCAAAGAACGTGATGTTCTGGAATTTAAAAAAGATTGTCGTCAAGCATTTACTATTTTGACTGAAAAATTACTTGAACGATCTCCAGTAAACTACGAATTCGTGAAAGGAATTTCTTGTTCAGATCAAAATGTCGCACAAAATTTAGATATTGGAGCAAAACGTTTATCAATTTCGCTCGATATTTTATTCGATAATAATTGGATAAGCGGGGTTTACACTGATAAAATACTCAATCAATACAAGAAGTTATGCAGAAGATCATCCTTTCAAGATGAAATCCTAAATTATTTCAAGTCAGATGCTAAAAAACTAAATTGTTTGTGGTTAGATAATATTGTGGCTATGCCAGATGATTTTAAAGAATTGACCAAATACATCAAAACTATTTTTACATTTTTTCATGGTAACTCTTCTCTTGAACGAGGATTTTCGATTAATAAAGACTGCTTGGATGAAAATCTTCAAGAAGATTCGCTCATCGCCCAAAGATTTATTTACGATAAATTGAGAAATGTTGGCTTTGAAAATATTGAAATATCGAATAGTCTGATTCAGTCGGTTAAGAATTCAAGAAGCCGTTACGAAGAATTAGATGACCTTGATAGTAAGAATAAATATTTAAAGAAACAGCAATTGAAAAATCTAGAAAGAAAGAAAGTTCTAGTCGAAAATAGTCGTCGAGATATTTCATACATGTCATACTTATTAACTACACTTTTTCTAAGTAATATTCTTTAAATACATCTATTAATTATACATATAATCGAATATTTTTAAACCTGGAATTTTATCTTAAAAACTCTGTGGTCACCATGCTAATGTTTTCTTTATTTATTTAAATTATTTCTATTTAACAGTGTGGTTAATTTATACACAATGTCTCGTACTTATTTAATTTATTTACACACGATAAATACTATAATAATTAATTTTATCACTACTTTTATAGTTTATTCAAATTCAACAGTTACTTTTTACCCTTTCAGTATGATTTTAATTATAAACTAACATCATATTTTTTAAACATGTAGTAATTACACCCAAAAATAATTTCGCAATAATTCTAGAAAGTTAACAAATAAACAAACAAACGATAAAATATTTAAAGAAAACAATGTAAACAAATGATAAAAACATTATTAAAAACAAGCATTAAAGGAATTCTGCGACTGGCGTATCCGCCAAACTTTAGATTTTCATTATAACCGAACATGTCTTGGACGAATTCCTAATGGTGACCAGTGATTATTGGCTCAAATATAGAAGCAATTGCTGAAGCTGAAGCCTATTTTGAGGTAAAAGACAAATCTTTCTACAAGCACGGCATCGAGAAGATAGAGAAGCGTTGGAATGACTTTTGAGTGATGAAATAAGATAATAAATCAGATACATCCAAATGCAAGACTTTTTTATTTATACAATCAGACACTCACAATACTTTTGGGGGTGGTCTGTGTTTAAAAATGTTAACACGTTGAGCCCCAACCAAAATTGATAAAGTTTCCCCAGGGTTCAAAATTTTTTTTGTGTTTTTACATTCCATATGGGATGTGGATCCAAGGAAAAATAATAAAAAGATTTATTTCGAATAAAAAGTACAAAAAATGATGTTTTTTGTGTGTATTATACAAGTTTGGAGTTAGCCGGAAAGCTGCAAGGAAACCAATGGGGACATTGCGAAAAATAGGACTAAAATGAAATTACTTTCAAAGAAAATGATAAAGGAATAACAATACTAAAATGGAAGGATAATGATGCTTTCTACAAAATATGCTGAAGAAACAATAAGCATTGATAGACGCTCAGGAATGGTTATAAAACGATAAACCGTGGTCGACTATAACAAAGGCAAATCTTCTATAGATCTGTCTGATTAAATGACAACACTTCTTTGAGAAGGACGTTGATGGGGCATAGAAAAATTGCTATTTCGCTATTATTTGGTACAGAAATGGTAAATGCCCATATTCTTTATAAAAGAATGAAAAAAGAATATAGCAATTACTGATTCTCAAATCAGTGTACCAACACAAAGGAAAGAAACTACCGCCGCTGGTGATTAAGAGACGCCATAACTAAAAACAAACCAATGCCTAGTGAAGTAAAAAGGTTCAAGTCACAAGGTAAGAAGAGATTGTGTAAGGTAACGTTTCAAGGACTTAGGAAGGTTCAACCAAACTGTAAAACACATTTAAATATGGTCTCGGAGAAGCTTCGAAGTAAACTAATTCTTGCGGTCCATAAGACCGCTCTGGGCAGTGGGGAAAGTGCAGTTGCGGGCCTATGGGGAGCTCAACGTGTTAAAATCGAGACTGTCCCGCAAAAACCCGGACGAATGATCCCTTTACCTATAAATCCTCAGGGATGCAACTTGGCAGAGAGGAAAATGGTCTGCAATTCGTCATATTTTGACCTCCCCTACACGGTTTCGGTTCTTATGTAAAAAACCATGTATAATTATTGAGGAAGGGTTGATCCAATTTGTAGAAAAAGAATATTTTTTCCAGATATGTTGTAAAGTAAAGACAGCTTACATTCATTAAACGAATATGGCGCGTCCAAAAGAAGACAATCTTTTCATTCAATTCATTATTTTCCTCCAATCGATCTTGTGTTTTTTTTTGCAGATTTCAGAGACGGAAGTGATATTTTATGTTCATCCTGTGACAATAAAATAAAAACAGTGGTTGATAAACATCAAAAGTGAGTCGTGGATTCATTTTACTACAAACAAAACCTTTTATAACTTGACATGCACACTCCTGTGACTCCTGATGACTTTTCTGATAGCTTCTTTCATATTTTTTCAATTTTATCCACCGTCTGTCATTTCCCTTCTTCAGCTCTCGGCTTCCTTTTCGGTAAACTTATATTCTCAAATGTTACCGAATATTAATTTTTTTTTAGAAATACTTGGTACCTAAATTAACTCATTTCAACGTCATTTCTTTTCAGTTAGCTTATTTCTATAGTCTGCTTTTTTGTTTTTGTCCAAGATTAATTTGCTTACGTTAATGTAGATTTTATAAATTTCTATTTTTATAATAACGATTTAGATTGTTACTAAATCTTATTAATCAGTTCCGATATTTCGCTAGTTCATCCATAATAGTTTAATTGTTCAAAAAAGAGAAAGAGGATTTTTGAATAGCTCCGCATATATGTTTGTCGTAGGGAAACAGAAGTTAAGACAAAATTCCAAGATAAGACGGCGACATTAGTAAGGAAATACTCAAATAGTTATAAAGTGGTTCCGTGTAATGTTATATTCCACAATTATGAAGTTGGTCAGATATATCACGTAAGTTATAACTCAATTTGCGTTAAAGGTAATAGCGAACTTATAGTACAGTGAACCAAGCAAATTATGAGGTTTTTCAGATGAGTTTTCAGGCACTTTCGATCACTTCTTACAAGGGTTTTCCGGCCTGCAAAACTTCTTGCGCTATTAAACCGTTGTTATTTGAGGTTTAAGCCCCACGTTACAAAAGGTGGTTTCACGGGCGCCCGTTACGAGGTATTTTAGCCACTTTTTTCGTTCGGAAAACCGGCTGGTATTTTCATATTCGACCTGTGCTGACCTTAAGAAGTTGCGTTTGGTGATGTACTAACTTGGGGCCGCCAGTTTACAAGCTGAAACCTTTACGAGTTTCCCTACGCATGCCCATATATTTTTCCCAAGTTGAATTGATAAGTGCGGATATCTTCGAGTGAAAAACTTTTCAGATAACTCTCGTAAAATCGATTAGGTCTCTATGTCAAAATTGCTGACGATATAATATTCGTATATTATCGGTAATCAAAATTAAAAATCGATCTTTTCCTTTTTAGAAAAAAGTTAAAATCATTAACACCAGCAAATATTTGCAAGCCATCGGATTAAAAAACTTACCGAAATTGTCGTGTTTCAAAATAATGTTTGACAACAACAATAAAAAAATAGCTGCTGGAATGAGCGTTACTGCCACTATCACTTTCAAGCCGGAGGTATACAGGACCCTTAAAGATTATGTTCGATTCAAGAATGAATTTGGTAATACTTTTTATATAAAAAAAACTAAAAGCGCTAATCAAATCTATTCCAATCGTTTTCTATTCAAATTAGAAGTTCTGGTAGAGAGAATTTCATATGATGATACGACCTCCGAAGAACGAAACCGGTCTATAGCTTCACTAACACGTTTTATGTATAATTAGGTCCTACTAATATCTGATGACTTTAAATTGTGTACAAATTGGATTCATACCATATAAGAAAACGGTGTTGGGGGTAGGATGGATGCTGAAAATCACAGTACAGCAAAACGAGACTTTTAGTAATCAAGAAAAACTTGATAAACAAAAAATCTATTGTTTATATTTTACTTAACCTCAAAAATTCCGATAAAATGCGAAAACTATTCAATTTCCCTCAATTTTTTTTTCGTTTTGAAATGTATTAATATTACTCAAAGGGAGTCAAGCTGCTTCTAAATATGCAATAAAATATAGGGTGTTGTATTTGAGGAAAATGTAACTTTAATATGGCACAGCATTATGGAATTGTGAATAATTTTAGATTCTAAGACTAATGATGGGTATGATTAGTCAAATTTTTAAATTGATATCTCAAAGGACAAAGGGGGCACTGAACTTAATCACACTAATCAATCACTCTGTATATTATGTTCTATATGATACGACTATATCTAATGTTTTATTTCTGCTCAAGCAATACGAGGTCTGGCTATTAAATAACAAAACTGCGCGCCTAGAGGGGGCTCAAGTCGAGTTGGATATCTAGACAGAGATATCTAGATATCTAGAGTGCTATAAATTGTTGCAGGAGGCTCATGAGGACAATTCTCTATCTCATGCGCGTGTTTTTAAGTGGTGTTTGCGCATTCGTGAGGGCCGAGAGAGCACTGAAAATGACCAGCGCCCAGGTGGCCCTATGACTGTTTCAACTCCGGAAACAGTGACCAAAATCAACCAAATTATGCGAGCAGATCGTCGAATGAGCATCCGAATGATTGCCGAGCCTGTAAACGCCGATAAAGAAACGGTCAGAAAAATTTTACACGAGGAATTACCCATGACAAAAGTATGTGCGAAGTTGGTGCCAAAAAATCTGACTCCTGACCAAAAGCTCTTGCGTCAACGGGTCTGCTCAGATTTCCTTGGGTTAGAAGGTTAGAAAAAGATTTGCTTTGAAAGGGACCCGATTTGAGTCGATGGAAGCGGTAAAGCAAAAGGAAGAGCTCCTAAAGGCACTCACCTAAGAAGACTTTCAGCACGGCTTCGATCAATGGAAAAAACGTATGGAAAGGTGTGTGGTGAGAGGTGGGGAGTATATTGAAGAGAAGCATTCGAATGTACAATAATTTTTGTAATAAAACCCTTTTTCGGAACCAGTCTCGCTACTTAACAGCCAGACCTCGTAAATATATAATTACAGTAGCGTATGAAACTAGTGAGGAGACTTGAAAGTCAACTACATTATATATAAAAATTGAAAAAGTTCAGGAGGTTTCTGTTTCCTGGAAGTTTTCCTTATAACCGTGGCAAAGTCGCTAATCGGGCGTTGAAAACGCTGCTTGCGTCTTCTCTTTTCTAGAAAGGTTCTTGCTGGATCGAGTTACGTTGTCAGCTTTGGTACATGTCTATAGATTATTTAAATGTACAGTATCATTAACATTGATTCTTTATTTTATTGCTTTGTTTCAAAATATTATAAACCACTTTTGAAATGATTGTCGGTTTGAACTGCGAGGCGTGTCAAGTCTGGCAGACGTACCGTTAGTTTACAAACTCTGCTCTAGACTGTGCTAGCAAGAAATGTAGCTACAACAAGCAGGCCTAAAATGTTCATCAGCATGTAAAAAGTGTGTGAATGTTTGAAAGAAGAAGAAGAGGAACTTCTGATCTTTTCCCTAAAGATGTCTGATAAAAAAAAATTGATTAAAAAGAAGAAAGGATTCAGAATTACTTAGGACCTTTAGGTTCTTGCGTTTGGAGTCTTCTAAAGTCTATTGTTTATGAAAAACGGCTTCTATATTTGGAAGACTTTGAGAGAAATAACATCTGCGTGTAGACCGCAACAGGCAGAATGTTTCCATGAAGTTTAAGATGATTTTGACAACAGACGGAAAAATAACTAGTCCTGACTTAATTTGCTGAAATATGGCTTTTACAAATTTATTTGTCTCACAAAAAACATCCCCTAATTCATTTAAACTCAAAATTATGTTCTCCAAATTTATTGGCCAAAATTATCTTTTCCAAATTTAATTTGGCTTTTATATGTAACGTCGAAAAACATAATATCCCATATTTAATTTTCACTGATACTATTGGGACCATAAACGACTTTTCCGAATTTAATTTTTGTTTTTTCCAATTTTTGTTTTAACTTTCACAAATTCTATTTTATCAAAAAATAAACGTTTTTTTTTCAGAATTAAATCCGGAAAAATGCACTCTCTAAATAGATTTTGGACAAAAATAAACCTCGCCAAATTTAATTTTGTCGAGGATTGGCTTCAATTTGGCTTAAAACTGTCAAATCGACAATACAATTCCCATAAATTTTTTTTTCGAAATTAATTCTAGATGGATTTTACAAATGAATTAATTTTAGACTCAAAATTACTTTACTAAAGTTTATTTGAACAAAATACGAATTTAACATGTCCTAAAACGAATTTTCAAATTTAGATTAAACAATTTACAGGTGCTGTTTGAGAATACAAAGTCAGAGGTAGCTACCGGAGACATTCCGAATGTATTTTTTTACAAATGAATCTATTTTAGACTCAAAATTACTTTACTAAAGTTTATTTGAACAAAATACGAATTTAACATGTCCTAAAACGAATTTTCAAATTTAGATTAAACAATTTACAGGTGCTGTTTGAGAATACAAAGTCAGAGGTAGCTACCGGAGACATCCCAAATGTATTTTTTTACAAATGAATCTATTTTAGACTCAAAATTACTTTACTAAAGTTTATTTGAACAAAATACGAATTTAACTCGTCCTAAAACGAATTTTCAAATTTAGATTAACAATTTACAGGTGCTGTTTGAGAATACAAAGTCAGAGGTAGCTACCGGAGACATCCCAAATGTATTTTTTTACAAATGAATCAATTTTAGACTCAAAATTACTTTACTAAAGTTTATATGAACAAAATACGAATTTAACATGTCCTAAAACGAATTTTCAAATTTAGATTAACAATTTACAGGTGCCGTTTGAGAATACAAAGTCAGAGGTAGCTACCGGAGACATCCCAAATGTATTTTTTACAAATGAATCAATTTTAGACTCAAAATTACTTTACTAAAGTTTATATGAACAAAATACGAATTTAACATGTCCTAAAACGAATTTTCAAATTTAGATTAACAATTTACAGGTGCCGTTTGAGAATACAAAGTCAGAGGTAGCTACCAGAGACATTCCAGATGTATTTTTTTACAAATGAATCAATTTTAGACTCAAAATTACTTTACTAAAGTTTATTTGAACAAAATACGAATTTAACTTGTCCTAAAACGAATTTTCAAATTTAGATTAACAATTTACAGGTGCTGTTTGAGAATACAAAGTCAGAGGTAGCTACCAGAGACATTCCAGATGTATTTTTTTACAAATGAATCAATTTTAGACTCAAAATTACTTTACTAAAGTTTATTTGAACAAAATACGAATTTAACTCGTCCTAAAACGAATTTTCAAATTTAGATTAACAATTTACAGGTGCCGTTTGAGAATACAAAGTCAGAGGTAGCTACCGGAGACATCCCAAATGTATTTTTTACAAATGAATCAATTTTAGACTCAAAATTACTTTACTAAAGTTTATATGAACAAAATACGAATTTAACTTGTCCTAAAACGAATTTTCAAATTTAGATTAACAATTTCCAGGTGCTGTTTGAGAATACAAAGTCAGAGGTAGCTACCGGAGACATCCCAAATGTATTTTTTTATAAATGAATCAATTTTAGACTCAAAATTACTTTACTAAAGTTTATTTGAACAAAATACGAATTCAACTTGTCCTAAAACAAATTTTCAAATTTAGATTAAACAATTTACAGGTGCTGTTTGAGAATACAAAGTCAGAGGTAGCTACCGGAGACATTCCAGATGTATTTTTTTACAAATGAATCTATTTTAGACTCAAAATTACTTTACTAAAGTTTATTTGAACAAAATACGAATTTAACTCGTCCTAAAACGAATTTTCAAATTTAGATTTCATTATTAATGGATATCATTCCGAAAATTTTACTAAGTTAAAATTTCTGAAAACTGAACAAACTGTTTACACCACCACAATTGCACGTTTCGAGAAACAAGTTATCGTCTTCAGAGACTTCAGAAACTTTAACTTCAGTCTCTGAAGACGATAACTTGGTTATAGAAACGCGCATTAGACAGTGTAATCTTGAGTGTTGCTGTTTACGTTTTATTCATTTTTCATGTTTAATTGAAAAATAAAATAATATAATATATTAATGCTTCTAAATATTCTTGATTTTTACGTCTCTTCTGTTTTAAAATAGTTTTTCTAATAATGTTTAAAAGATTGATAAAAAATTGACGTTTCGACTTCAGTTGATAAAGACTGAAGTTAAGCCGAAACGTAAATTTTTTATCAATCTTTTAAACATTTTTAGAAAAACTATTTTAAAACAGAAGAGACGTGAAAATGAAGAATATTTAGAAGCATTAATATATCAAAAGGTCTAAGAAATTAAAAAAAATCATAATATAATATTGATACTATGAAATGAAAAGGTACTTAAGCAACGTTTATCATGAGGTAAAATCAACCCCATTATCCCGATAGAATATGATTCAATTTGATTGAAAAGCAACTTATAAACAGTCATCTCAATGTATAAAACGCGGTACGTTTTCAAATTGATTCAAATGAAAATTATTGAAATTATATTTAGGAGAATTTGTGGATATTGAAATTTGCGCTACTAGAGACGTACCTAAATTAATATCATGTGTTTTCAAATCGAAAACTCACCTTGGGCAACAAAGCGAAACGTACCTCAGATTTGAAGAAAGAAGAAGAGAAGCTCTAAATTCCACCATAGACTGCGGTAGTTGTCTTGTAAGTCAGTACGTGCTCGTTTCCGTAATATTAGAGAATAAAGGAATGCCGGGCAAGTTCTTTTTTATAACTGAAGACGGTTGGTTCTTCAAAGATATCGACGTAAGTACTATTTTATGTTATCTTATCATTTTACGTTGTTAATTTCACAATTTTTAAACAAACGCAAGAAAATTATTATTATAAATCGATGCACTTTAACTATTGATCGCCAGCTCAACATTATATAGAAGCCTCCATCTCTTATCTTTCGCGTGAACGTATTAAGTGGGGCGTGCGTCAAATAGTACCCGCCATAAAATTTTAACTTGTTTTACAATATGTCTACTCGTGATCGTGGTTGTCATGAAGATTAGACAACTCGCGAAGGAAGATTATGCAACTCGCGATTTTAATTATGAAATGAAAAAAAGAAAATAAAACATATGTTCACGGTGTATTCCAGTAAAAAATATTCTACATTCTCTACATATGAACAAACAATGAAAAATATCACATTTTGTTCTAACCTAACCTAACTTAACCAATTGAATTGAATCTTAAATATGTATGACTAGCTTTTACCCGCGGCTTCGCTCGCATCGAAACCATTAAATAAGTATCAGAAATCATTATAATAGAAATATATGATAACTTCGAAACATGTTTTATTGAAATACAATAACAAATGTTAAAATATATATTTCCTGTAAACTACGGCCACTGCTATTTTCTGGTCTTTTCTGACGGACATTAGTAATAAGTTGAGCAAAAACGTTTTTGCGGTTCCTCCTGGTGCGTCGAGAAAGAAGAGTCCACCATTGCCGGAGTCTATTCTACGTGAAACTTGATGGACAACATAATTTTGCTCTGGACGTAATTGAGGGACTAATTCTGTCACTTGATGTTGTGGTCCTATGAAATCATAATCTAGCTCTCGAGCAATTTTATTTTTATTGACATTTTTTATTCATTGAGCCCTTAACAATTAGAGGATGATTGTGATAATCCATTGATGAAATTTCGACGGCGCGTGGTCTGCATTTCTGCTCGAACAATTCTGGGTCTGGACGTTGGGTGTGAAGAGGTGTTTTAGCAGCTCCCAAATCACTTTGTCGCCTTTCTTGCTCTTGTCTTCTCAACTCCGCATTAACTGAAGATTCTTGATTTCGTGTATCTTTTGCTGCACGGGCCCCAATTTTTAGACATACGCTTTCAGTGACAATTGTAAATAACAATGGTACCTAACCTCAAAAATTCTAAATAGCTGAAACTATAGTCAATTGAATTGGGGGTTTGAACTTCATTATTGTATGTTAGATGGCGCTGAAGTAGCAAAATGTTGATATTTGTTGACAATTTTTTTTTATTTTTGTGATTTTTTGTAATAAAAAGTATACTATGTTACTCCTAGTACCTCCCAGAATATGTGTACAAAGTTTTATGATGATTCATCAAGTTGTTTTTGCGTGAAAGCTTAACAAACATCCACGCTTTCACATTTATAATATTAAGTAAGGATGTATTCGGGCTACCTTTTCGTTTACCTGAAATATCTCTGCAAAGAGTTGGCGCAATCGTTATTTCAACGCATTAAAAATCGTCACTTATGCGTTATATGTGCATATATGAGCAGGACGTTTCGTTTTGACAAAAATTTTGAAAAAACTGCTTGGCAAATGATGGAAGACTTGTTGATTCGCTTTCCATCAATTTTTGCACGAAACTTTTCACCTTTTCATCATGGTAATCTATGGATATTTTGAAAAGAAATCGTAACAATGTTCTTAAGATCATATTCTTTCATTGCTACCAATACCATTTCAAATTGGCAAATCATATTGTGATTTTAAGGGGAAAATCTCAATACGCCGTGATCCTTAGAGTTAAAAGAAAAATATAATTAGGACTTAACCATTCCTGCATAATGATTTTTCTTGTTGCAGAGGTTGATAATGCCTCTAATTTGTTGTGAATAGGCACATTATCAATAAGAACTAGTATTAGTCGTAATTTTTCAGTTCAAAAGGTTTTCTCAGTTTGCCAAGCTGTAGATGTCCAAGTTAACCACCATATTCTATTTGATTGGAAATGGTAGTACGGCAACTCTCATAAGTCTGGCAACGCTGTCGAAAAAATTAAAACGATGCATGTTCGTGCCTCAGACAGTTGTGTCTGTGTCATGATAACACGTGCTCGTCGAGAACTACGAACGCAGATTACGAAACTACGTTTATCAAATTTCAACAAGAATTTCCGAAATCGCCGATATCAAATCATGCAATATTGTAGAAGACGTACCAGAAAAACGGGCTCTGTTGCCGACGCGTCGCGTTCTGGACGACCGGTATCAGTAACAATTAACGAAAATATGTGGCCCTGACGTTAGCTGATCAGTCGAACCTATTTGCAGTGCAGCTATCGGGATCGCAGATTGGAAATTTGTGAGTGGGACCTTGGTTGCGTACAGGATCATCAGCATTTCCAGTATTTCATCTTGGGGTTGGATGATGTAACCTTCAAGCTAAACGGTCAATCAGAATGCTCGCGTCTTCATTGAAGGAGAATTAAATCTGCTTGAGGTGTATGTATGGGCAAGTATCCATGCGGGAGGTTTCGTTGATCCGCTCATTTTTGAGGGTTAATTGTCAGACCAAAGTTAATTGGAGAAGCTCGAAGAAAATGGAAAATGAACAATGATTCACCACTCGCGAAGATCCATCATTTCATGCGCATTTTGGAGAATGGATAGGCAGAGGAGGATTCATTGATTAGTCCGTTCAATCATGTGGCCTGAAACCTCGTTATTTTTTCGTGTGGGGTCTTCTCAAGCATCGCGTTTTTGTAAGAGCACCACGCACGCTTCCCGTCCTTCGAACTACAATTGAAGAAGATGAGCGTCAATTTCAATACTTGCAGTAATCCCTTTTGTAATTTCTTCTAATAAATTCATTGTGACGATGCATTTTTTTTCTTAATGTATATCTGTTGTCTGACTTACGCCGATCTCTGTTTAGGTTTTTATATTTTCAGGATGTTTCTTCGAGTATGGAATTATTTAAATCGGACTTTTGGATCTATCCAATATATTTTGAAATAGAAAAAGATGAAATAGTAGAAATAACTACGATATTTCAACCGACTAAACCTGGACTTCATGTAGAAACATTATACCTCATGTGCGACAATAATACTTACCAACAGATAGAGTTGGTAGGAGACGCCATCGAATTTTCCAAAAATTTAATAGAAATAATAGTAAGAAACTTTCATGCTCTCTTATAACAAACATCAACTTTTTTTCGGAAACTAAATAAGAAAAAGGTTTCACACTTACATACACACCGTTTTAAAAACAATATTCAATTGGTAAAAGAAGGCCAGAGTGGAAAATTTAGAAAAATTTATGAAAATTGTTCGTTTTTCATCGCTGATTTATTGAATTCAAGAATACAGCGTGAGTCATATGTACGAGGATGGTCCCAGAAGTACCTGGTCTTACCTAGAGATGTTTATACAGCGTATGTTTCAAGTTTGAAGACGCCACGTTGTTTATTATTTGTTTGGCAGCCATCAATAGTGAACTTTTTCAATGAATTTGTAAACATGGAAAACAATGGCCATCGTTATGCAATACAAGATTTTATTTGAAAGGCTCAAGTTCAACCAATATGAAAACTGAACTAGATTCTACTCTGGATGAGACTGCTTGGGCAGCAGGGTATAAACGAGGTCGTACTTCCTGCGGTGACCAGCATCGCAGTGGGCGACCAAATGAGGTGACGACTTCATAAATGTTGAAGAAAATCCACGAAGCGGAACTGGATCGCATCTTAACTGAAAATTTGGACATGAAAAAGCTGTGCGCAAGATAGGTGTCGAGTTTGGTCACAATGGACCAAAAACAGCGTCATGAAGATGTGAAACAATGGATTGAAAAGTTAGAAACGGCTCCAAAAAAAGACACAGATCGTTCCATCTACAGGCGAGGTCGTGGCGTCGGTTTTTTAGGATGCGCGTGGGATGATTTCCATGTGTGATTCTAAACCATGCTAAAATCCTCTAGAATAGACACAAAAAATCACATTAAAATCGGTTCAGCCGCTTAGAGTTTGGACACATACAGACAATTTTCATTTTAACAATTATTCAAATTCCAAATGAATTCTGTTTGTTGATTTTCATAAGTTTAAATCTTGTTTTTTTATATATAGATACCTCCAGATAAAAGTGGAATAATCAATGAAGAGGGTTATACTGTATTTCTGGGCCACGTCTTTAACAAGACTACCGCATCATTTATAATAAATATAAGAAATAAAAGGTATACTATAAAATAAGTATTAAAAGGTTGAGCAAATTTGATGTAAATCATTTCTTCGAAAAAATCTGTTGTCATTTACGTAAATAGTTTTTAGTCCGAAAAATAAAACGTATTTATACATTAACTATTCACTAACACTTACACGCTGAAATATTGACACTTAACAATTAATTTATTTAAATAAAATTTTTAGTTCAGTTGTCATTGTCCCGATGTATTCGCTATGACATCAAATTGTTGACTAACTTCGGTTACTAGACTTCCTCTTTATATACAATTACATTTTCCACACCTTCGAATGATCGAAATCTCGAGACTGTCGTTAACAAAAAAAGGTCTTTTTGTAAGTAATCTCTTTCAAAACAAGTCACAAAACTAAAGTAAATTAGTCAAATTTGTGATCAAAGTTTACATTTATGCACTGTATAGATATTTTAATTTTTTTCATTTCTTTTTGACTGTTTTTTTTTGTTTTTGTTTCCATGTTGAACCTATTTTCTCAAGTTTAGTACCAATAACTTTATCCCATGTCGCTTTAAATTTTCCTCTTTTTTATTTTTGAATATTTTTGAGACTCATACTCTCTCCACTAATCTTCCATTCTTTCTAAATAATCCCACCAACCTAACTGTTTTGGTCAACGAATTCCATGAGTAGCATATCTTTAGTTCTTACACGTTTTTTGCTTTTTTTTGTAACACCTCTCACACACTTGAGATATTTCATCTTTACACTTTATTGTATAAAAGAATAGTAGGAAGTAGTAGAGAAAACTTACCAATAGGTAGCAACGCGCATTTGTATCAATATTATCAAAAAAGCCTAAAAGGAAGCTAGATGATACGATCTATACACGATTCTAAGAATGCTGTAAAGTAACTGAGGAATCTCGCCAAGAGAAAGCAATGAATTTTACACCAATCTTATAAAAAGTGCTAGACGATACTCACCTTAAGGAAGCAGTGGAAACTTCTACTAACTTCTTCACAATAAACTGATCGTAAGCTAGATAATGCGAGCTATAAAGGATTTTAAGGATGGTAAAAAGTAATAGAGGAAATGCACCAAAAGGAAGTAGTGAATTTTGTCTCAACATAGTGAAAAGTATAAAAAGAAACTAACTGGAAGAAAGCAATTAAAATTTCTACCAATTTCTTCACAATAAACTGATCGTAAACTAGATAATGCGAGCTATAAAGGATTTTAAGGATGGTAAAAAGTAATAGAGGAAATGCACCAAAAGGAAGTAGTGAATTTTGTCTCAACATAGTGAAAAGTATAAAAAGAAACTAACTGGAAGAAAGCAATTAAAATTTCTACCAATTTCTTCACAATAAACTGATCGTAAACTAGATAATGCGAGCTAAAAAGGATTTTAAGGATGGTAAAAAGTAATAGAGGAAATGCACCAAAAGGAAGTAGTGAATTTTGTCTCAACATAGTGAAAAGTATAAAAAGAAACTAACTGGAAGAAAGCAATTAAAATTTCTACCAATTTCTTCACAATAAACTGATCGTAAACTAGATAATGCGAGCTATAAAGGATTTTAAGGATGGTAAAAAGTAATAGAGGAAATGCACCAAAAGGAAGCATTGAATTTGGTCTCAACATAGTGAAAAGTGCTAGAAGAAACTAACTGGAAGGAAGCAATTAAAATTTCTACCAATTTCTTCACAATAAACTGATCGTAAGCTAGATAATGCGAGCTAAAAAGGATTTTAAGGATGGTAAAAAGTAATAGAGGAAATGCACCAAAAGGAAGTAGTGAATTTTGTCTCAACATAGTGAAAAGTATAAAAAGAAACTAACTGGAAGAAAGCAATTAAAATTTCTACCAATTTCTTCACAATAAACTGATCGTAAACTAGATAATGCGAGCTATAAAGGATTTTAAGGATGGTAAAAAGTAATAGAGGAAATGCACCAAAAGGAAGTAGTGAATTTTGTCTCAACATAGTGAAAAGTATAAGAAGAAACTAACTGGAAGAAAGCAATTAAAATTTCTACCAGTTTCTTCACAATAAACTGATCGTAAGCTAGATAATGCGAGCTATAAAGGATTTTAAGGATGGTAAAAAGTAATAGAGGAAATGCACCAAAAGGAAGTAGTGAATTTTGTCTCAACATAGTGAAAAGTATAAAAAGAAACTAACTGGAAGAAAGCAATTAAAATTTCTACCAATTTCTTCACAATAAACTGATCGTAAACTAGATAATGCGAGCTAAAAAGAACTTTAAGGATGGTAAAAAGTAATAGAGGAAATGCATCAAAAGGAAGTAGTGAATTTTGTTTCAACATAGTGAAAAGTATAAGAAGAAACTAACTGAATGGTAGCAATGGACCTTTCTACCAAACTTGGACTTTTAAAGTAATTTGATCACAAGACATTAATTATAAACTAGTTGATATGAAAAGGACTCTAAGGATGACAAAAAGTTTTAAAGGTTTTTCACCAAGAAAAAGCAGTGACTTTCGCATAAGTAAAAGAAACTAATTGAAAGGAAGGAATGAACATTTTTTTAGGTTTCTTCACAATTAACTAACCACAAACTAGATGAAGCGATCTATAAAGGACTTTGAGGATAGTAAAACGTCATGGGGAAATTTACAAAGAGGAAGTAGTCTCTTTTGCAGTATAATAAGTAAAATACTCACTGAAAAAAAGAAGCGAACAATTCCTCGAAATAAATTCAAAACTAGTTGATGTGAGATTCAAGGACTCTGGAATTGTAAAAAGTGACAATTCACCAAGAGCAAGCAGTGACTCTCACCAAACTAGAGAATGTTAATAGAAGAAACTCACTAAAAAAACAAGGAACAGTTTTACCAATTGTTTCACTATAAACTAACAATTAATCAGATGCTGCAAGCGTCAAAAACTCCAAGGATAGGGAAAAGTGATACTCATAGGACAATAAAACAGTGCACCAAACACCCACTAGGTTTTGTCCAGTATATATTTCAAAAACTATTTGAAATTGATTGATATCGAAATTTGCCCGAAATTTAGTTCACATTTCGGGTCACGTGGTATCATTTTTGAGAAAGAAATAGATAATTTTGATTAACTTTGCAGCTCTTTATTGTTCTGTTGTGAATGGAAGTTTAGAAATAATGAATTAGATGGAATCATGAGTATACAAGAAAATTGGATAACACAAAAAAGTTTCTGTACGAACTTACCGCCATATTCTACATCTGAATTTGATTTCGACATACATTTAGACGCTAATACATTTGGTTACCACAGCATCTTCTTCTGGTAAGCACGTTCGTAATAGTACACGGTGTGCCAAATAAGATCTATTAGTGTTGAACAAGGATAACTTTCAGAATAATTTTATTCCTTCAATATATTTTATGCAAATTATGTCCATGTCTACAAATGTTCTTTATTTCTCTCGATATTGGCTCTTTTTAATGCATTTTTAATTATATGGTTGATTTCGCCTCAAATAAGCTGAAGCTGTTTAATAGTCTCTGGTTCAACAACATACTATTTACCTTTTAAATATCCCCAGAAAAAAGTAGGGCCCAGTTAAATCTGGCGAACAAAGTGGCCGAAGAAAAAAATGAAATTTTTGAAATCAGAAGTTCGCCGTAGTTCTCATGTTGTATTAATCGCTTCTAAAACGGTTAACCAATGAAACCAGTTCGTCAAAACGACTGACCAAACTCCTGATCATGAAGTCTATGGAGACTGACATTAAAGTCTCGTTCAGACGGTGACATTCATGTCGTGGCATCAAATGCTGTGACAGCGTTTGACATTCGACATTATTGCACTATGTGTTCACACGTACCAACACTTGTGTTGCGACATTCTATTATCAGAAATGGCGGAGCTCATAACTGCAGTTGCGGAACTAATTAATTTGAAGTCGAGGCAAAAATTAAAAAGGCGAGTGTGGGTAAGAGAGTGGATTAGACGTAGAAACACATTAGGTGCATCAGGAACACTGATGAGGGAATTGCAATTGGAGAACCCCAAGTCTTTTTGCAATTTGCAGTTCAAATTCTTCGGAAAGGAAGATGTGAGCAAAATTTTACTAGTGGGACTTGGGCTTATAAATTTCATCAACACCAGAACCAGTTGTCATTAATTTTTTCACCTTTCGAAATTCATTGTTGTATGTTCCTCGAATTGATGTAATTTTTGCCCTTAATGCTTTCACATGTTCTTATTTAAAAATGTTCAGAAGCGCTTCTTCCGCTTAATCCCGTTTATTTCTATCCTTAAATGCTGAAATGGACTTATCCCATAGACAATGGTATTGCTGGTAACATTCCAGAAATGTAAGTATATCAAACGAAGACATGATTGAATGACAAACAGCACATTCGCGCCAAAAAATACGTATTGTAGTATCGCACTCTCAGTAGTACTGTCACCGTCCCGATGTTCAAACGATGAAACAAGCGAGACATTTGATGTCATTGTCGCGAATCGCCGGTGTCACGATGTCGTATATCAAAAATTTTTGATATGCGGCACTAGCGTCAGGACACCATGACATCGAGACATTCAACTGTTCAGACAATGCATTGTTGCGGCATTCACGTCCCGGCATTAGGTGCCACGACATAAAATGTCATTGTCTGAACGAGCCTTAAATCAAAATATCGTTGGGGTTTACGTAGTTGATAATCTTGTATATAATCCAAACACAATTTCTCCTGAATTATTTTCATCACAGCCATTTTGTAGGCTTAGTTTCTGAGCTTAGTTAGAAAAAAATAAGTTAGACACTGTATGAGGTGTTCACCAGGGGAAAAAGTTCACCAAAAGTGCTGGACGACCGTTGGAATAAGATTAGAGATAGTGAAGAAGTCATCGGCATATCAAAATAACGAATTTGTCATATAATGGTTGAAGAATTATACAAGTGTACGTTTTTCGTGTTTTGGGTACTGCGTTTGCTCATTTTGGACTAATAGCGCATTCGATTGAATCATTCCCAAGCTTTATTGACGCAGTTTTATAACTATAGATCCACCTCTACCATCTTAAAACGAAAAAACCATCAATACGGTGGATTTCAAAGGGTGAACATACTTGGAGACGGTTTTATTGTTCAGAAAAGTGATGGCTACCTTTTTTTGGGATAGTCATGGGATTTTGTTCAATGACTCTCTTCATACAGGAAAACAATAACAGGAAAGTGTCGCGCATCATTGCTTGATGAAGCAAAAAGAGAAATTGTAAAGAAACTACCGCATTTGAAAAAAAGAAAGTGATTTTCCATGAGGATAACGCACTTTTTCACACTTCAGCGATCGCCGTGGCTATAACACTTCGAATTTGTTGACTACACTCCGTATTTACCAGATTTTGCCCTCAGAGACTTGCTATTAATTCTAATCTTAAGGTTCCACTTACAGAAGAAAGATTTCCTTTTGGAAGGGTTCAAAAGGCTAGAACATCAGTGGAAAAAGTGTATAGGATTTAAAAGGATTTTACGTTGAAAAATAATTTAATCCCTCGTAGATTCTGACATTAGAAATTCATTGTTTGTGGTTAAATATTAGTTAGTTGAATATAGTCATGCTAATTGTTGTATAAATTATTTTAAATCAGTCTAATGTCAATTTTTAATCAATGAAGTTCATATTAGAAAATAGAATTCCGTTAAAAATGATAAGATTTGTATTTGAGAATAATAAGTTTGTTTCCAAGAACAAAATCTGGATCTAGAGAATTCTGTCATTTTGTTTTGTACTATACGGTTCTATAATAACGAGTGAATAAAAAAATAAAGTCCGTTGTAGACGAAAACTTCAATTTTTACCTCTTTTCGCAACTTTCTATCAAAAGAGACCTAGAATCAAAATAAAAGAAAAAATAATCAAGAAAATAACTGTTTTGTTTTCATTTTTGATGGGTCTTATTTGCCCCACCTGGTACTCTAACTAGTCGTATCATCAATAACTTGAAACAAAGTTTCAAGGCAGATTCATAAACTTGACTTTCCGATTGCCGTTGTCGTTACCGTTTACAAAAACTAAAAACCATGAAATTCATGAGACCGCTTATAGTTGCCGTTTGACGTCGCCGTTTTCCGATGGTGAATTTCAACATAAATGACTTTTATCTTTTTCCGTCATCAAATGGTAGCAACTTTCGTAGCAATAGAAAAGTGCCAATCACATTCATTTGCGTTTGTCACGTGATTTGTCACGTATGACGTTAGTTATTTCTCTTTCTATTTGTTTGTTTATGGTGGACTTTTGACTTGTTGTAGAATTTGATAGAAACGTCAAACGGCAAACGTCACCCACAAACGGCAACGGCAAACGGGGATTCAAGTTTATGTATGCAACGATTATGTTTTTAGTTTTTATATTATGAACATCCCTTTAATCAGCTTGAAAGAAAATGAGGATTTCATTGTGGTTGAACAAGAAAATATTTCAGGAAAAACCCTCAGCGAAGTATAATCTTTAGTACAATAAAAATTCGAATGAATTCAATCAAAATTTTCAGGCAGTAGACGTTCTTTGTACGGAAATAGAAGTGTGTGTATCAATCATCACTGAAGAAGATATACCGAAGTAAGAATTAAAGAAGAAGAAAGTTTCTTCTCTGCAGTTATTTCATCTATTTAAATAATATTTAACTGACTTACATGAGCATTAAATACAGGGTGTTTCTAAGTTCATAAGACATAATTCAGGAGGTGATTGCTTGTATGGAATTAAAATCGGTCTCTCTTATAACAAAATTTCCTCATCCCACCCCTTTCCGAGATATCACCTGTAAAAGGTGGTGACTATAATTGAGTTTTTATTTTTTTAATATCAGTAGAGCTAGGGGGTGGTATTAGCAGGCCTTACTTTATTTCATATCGAAACTTAAGCGATGAAGTTTTATGAAATAATATGTTTGTCCGATATTGGTATATAAAATTCCATTCAATGGTTGAGGGAGAAATTAACTCATCCCCCAAAAATCCATACGTTCACTGAAAAAAATTTTGAAAATGCTGCCCTATAATCTTATGGGGATTCTCATCTGCGTTGGATGTGGTAAGGATATGAGGGTGATTCCATTATAACTGTGATATTCAATGTCCTGTATTGTTTTTTTGTACTAGTCATTAATTAATAATCAATTAATAAAAATTTTGTGTTAATTGAATAATTCTTAAGATATTTAAACATTATTTTTATACAATATAACTTGCCACTTAAAGAAAACTTATACTACATCACTTGAATGTCAGTACCGTGTCATGTCCATTCCTAGAATTTACCGATAAATTATTAATTTTTTTTGTCGTAACAAATGATTTAAACTAATTACCTTATAAATTCTAATGTTTATGATCAAACTGAGGAAAATTGATGCACTTGTTGTTTAATATCTTAAGTTACCATGTCAGTACCGTGGATAAATGAGTCAGTACCGTGGAACTCAAAATCCGACATTTGTGTCTTGCTCGTGATACTTTGAAGTTGTAGTAAATTCCTCTTAGAGTTTTATTTTTACAGTAAAATAGATGAATAATATGCATAAAAAAGTTAGAAAAGTTAAATTTTAAAATCTTGAAATTTTGAATACAAAAAATCACAGTTAGAACGGAATCACCCATGAGGTAATGAGCTTTATGCTGGGAAATATGTGTCTCCCTCACCTATAAAGTACTTTCGGAGCACTAATAAACAACCCTATAGGTGCGTCAAAAAAATTGGAGTAAGTTTGGGGTAGATCCTCACTTCTAAATATTTTCCTACTCCTCTTATGTCCCAAAACACCTTTCAGAAGTCTTGGCATCTATCAGCTGAAATTATGCGTTAACCATTCATAAATTTTTGCTCAATATTAACTATTTTGATGCTCAATTTTTGAGCCATGTCGTGTTGACGTTCTCATTGTTCTGTCTTGTTCTCGCTCATGGCGATAAGTACACTAAAAAGAGAGATAACGCTTCGTATCAGACCAATCTACTATCCAATGCAGCAACTTTTATTACAATAAATTTTATATCTGAACCACCTTAGTAAATTTCAGATGCCTCTGTGATCAGACAAGCGCTTCCACTAAACCGAAACAAAGGATGGCGTTCTCGTGTCCTTTTATTAATTTTTCGATTTTACCCCACGGCCTTGAGGTTCAAAAAGAATTCTACATTAGAAACGATTCGGAGCAAACATTATCGTGGAAAATATTGGAAGTTAAATATAACATAGATGTACCTCCTCATATGGAAATAATGAAAGAAGCCCAACAGTTGAGCTTTACTTATGGAACATGCAATCCTTGGGATTATAAGAAATTATATTACAAAATACAGAAAAAGGTAGGCAATAATGAGGGAAATGTTTGTTCGATTTTTATTTTAAATCGTCATTATCGTTATAAAACAGATTTGAATCGTTATTTGCCTAGATAAGGGACAAAAATTCTTTTTGAACAACATGGAGCAAACATTTTTTTTTGGTCTCGAAAGAAGCTTATATTCCAGCAACTACTTTACCAGATATTTCTTTACTTGGATCATTTTTTCAAGTCTTAAAACACTTACTATTAACTGGAGGACAGATCGGGAGAATATGGTGGCTATGGAAAGAGAAAAGAGATCAATGTTAAATGTTTGTATTCAAAAAGTAATACGAAAATTTTTCATTTAAAGTATTGAAAATGTGTATTTTCAATACTTTCAATATTTCTTTTTTGTCTTCTTCGAAGCTACAGCTACACTTATGAGCTTTAGACTGTTCAAGGACACCATTCCAATTGTATTCCAAATGTATTCTTAAGATTATTGTGCTCAGTCCTTATCCCGAACATTTTGAGATCCAATACCAGGCGCTTCACCCACTTCAACCTGTGACTTTCACCATTGTTATGATCGCCAGCTTCATATTATATCAACGTCTCTATCTCTCACCTCGATGCTTTGCGACAAGAATGTTATATAGCAGTAGGTATAAGCTATGACCATTGAAGTTTAACTTATTTTCTTTTTGATTAAGAACGGTATGAATAATAGTTTTCATGTACTTGATTTTGTTCTCGTTTCTTGATGTTTGAGCTTTTAGGTTGTCGAAGTCATCTACAGAACCTAGTACTTGAACTAAACCAATTGCTACTCGTTGAAATGTCGGCTAGCCTTAAATCTATTGAGTCAGGTTGAAAAGTTTCTCTGAATAATCAGATATTATTTTTTTTTTCATTTCGAAAGAAGTTTCTTAAATACACGAATGTAAAGGGATGTAAACACTTATAATACGATGTATATCCACGTTCGGTTTTATAAAAAAAAAACGTTTGTAGATACAGAAATAATATTTTTTATACCAAAATCTACAACTGTTGAACTAGTTTTCGACATAGCTTGCGAAATTTTGTAGAAACTTGTGATCATCGGTGAAGCGAAAGATTTTAGGTGTAAGAAAAGATGAAAGTCGCTAAGAGTAACATGAAATAGTTCGTCAGTAACGAAAGACGGGCTTCCCCATCGTTCTTCTATGTGCAATTGATTTCGTCCTACATTGAACTGTCTGACCGATCTTCTAATCATTGAATAACTTACAGTATTTTTCTGTAAACCTCGCAAATTTGCAAATCATGAAGATTCGTCGACAACAGTGAATAAAAATAACGTACATTTCTTCTGGTTGAGTTTAAATCACTGCCGCGCTTGCTCGGAACTGCGGCTGATAGAAATGGAACTGACATTGTGGATATACTTTGCATTATCGTGATCTTTCAATTTCACTCTTTAGTTTCATAATTGTTTCATGCTTTCTGATGAAACCACATCTTTTCGACGTCCTGATTTATGATAATCGTCGGCGCTTGTACGGCCACACACCAGTCAATATTCTTAGAGAAAAGTCCCTCTAGTATTTGTCAAATCAAGTCTATGCCTTTAACAATGTTCAAAACACTGAATCGACACAAATAATAATTACATTTTTCGAAAGGAACAGACTATTAGAGAAAATAGCCTAAACATTTAACACCTGTCGTTTAAAACATAGTTTTCAATGATTGATGATTGGTGGTGGCAGTTATTCGACATGCTGAGGACTCATTGATCACTGTTTTATTATATAGGACCAAAACAAACATATAAAGGGAAACTCGATTTTATGATATGATCATTTTTTTAGAAACCTATGAGCTATGTATCAATCTTAGTTCTAATATCGCTAGACTCGGATGTTAATACAACAATTGAAGATATTTGCATTATCACTTACGAAATTATTAAATTTGATATCCAAATAAAAACAAGGGAAACAACTTTTCCTATATTGTGTCCATTGGAAATTGTATACAAAGGAATACCAATAGATATACAATTTGTTGTTGAGAACCATAGTCCTATCATAGGTAAGTTTATTAGTTTCTGATTTAACATTGAAAAAATTCTACCGTTGACTGGAGAAGATGAGTCAGCAAAAGAAAAAGCTGACTTGTTGGGTCACATATTTGCTTCAAATTCAACTAATGATTCACGGGGTGAACTACCACCTCGCCTGCCAGGAGTTTGAACATCAATGAAGCCACAGGTCCAGATGAAATACCACCAATCGCATTGATGAAATGCGCAGCTGAATTTGTACGCTACGTAAACTCTTTTCCCTATCATAAGAAAGTGGTCTCTTCCTTGCAAATTCGTCGGGTTCAACCCATATAAAAAAAAGAAAAAAGACGGTTCCCAACAACTACTGTCCGATTGGTCGTCGGGTTTTTTCAGTTCTGACAGAGTTGGGCATGCAACCTTCTAAATAACTTAAAATTGTGCAGTTTGTCGTCCTCACTTATCAAATGACTTAGTAGCTTCCTCGAAGATCGATCCACCAAGGTCGATGGACACACCTCGGAAAGGTCAACGCTGGTGTTCCCCAGGGATGCATCTTATCACGTACTCTTTTTGTCCTATACATCTACGATCTACTCAAAATAACTTAACTATAACTATCACTTATGCCTTGTGAAGAAGACAATCGATTTTATGTTAATTATGTTTGATTTCTATAGTGTTTGATAAATCGTAGATTGAGTCACGTGATGAAAGACCTCCTCCGATTCTACAATACAATTTACTCTATACAATTGACGCAAAGAACTTCTGATTCTTTCTGATTGAAAAAAAAATAAAGCTTTTGTTTATCAAAAAAAATCCGAGTGCTACCAATTACTCGATCTTGAGGAAATGGTTTAAAAAGTGTATACACACTTTCGACGTCGTTAGCTATTAATTAATCAAACGACGAGACAAACTGAATAATTTAATTTGGTCTTCAGGTTTCTTTCAGTTTCTTAGACCCACAGGAGAAGATGTTGATAAAATGGTTGTTAAATTGAATCCATCGTCGTCAGCAATTAAACCCCTAGAGACAATCACAGTTACAGCTACATTAATATGCACAGAAACAGGTAAATTATACAGTTTTATGCTCGTAGGAAAGAGATTGATAAGTTTTATACAGCTAAAACTGTGAACAATGAATTATTATACAGTTTCAAACAGAAATCTCAATATTTCCGAACCAGTTAATAATAGGTATAGAACATGAATTATGTTGAACAGTGATTTCCTTTTACTTTGAAACTCTCCATTAACTCCGGAGTTATACTATAGTTACTTATGTTTTTTAACGTATTATTGTCTTCTTTTCGGTTGTACAAATTTAAAAGTATGGGAGAGTTGTGCGATTTAATCCCTATTCCAAAATCCGCTCATGAATGATTTTATGACAGAATATCATTTTTTGTTGTTTCTAAAAGATCAACGAGGGTTGTTTGAAGAATTTTTAAGCTCAAACTGAAGTTATAAGCCTTCGAGAATTACAACTGCAGGTATAAAGATCAATGGAATACCGTGGTAGTGGCCAGTAGCCTACCAGAACTTCAATCTCTTATGGACGTTTTTGCAGAATATAGCGAGCATTTCGGCCTTTATATGAATACCTCCAAGACCAAACTATTGGTATTCTCAAAAATACAAAGAAGCGCCATCCTAAGACTCCATGGAGAGATCATTGAACAACAAGATACCTGGGCACAATCGAAAACTCTGATCAACAAGAGGACACTTCTGGCAAACCGCAACCTCAGCCTGGAATTCCGGACCAGAATACTTCGCTGTTATATCTTACATGTTCTTCTGTACGGATGCGGCTACGGAGAAGAAATTTGATCTGTACGAATGCTGCGGATATCTTGGACGGTACATAGGACAAACATAGAGGTCCTAGAGCAAATGGGTAACTCCTCACGACAATCAAGGAGATATATTTGCAGTACCTATGACATATAATGGGAGGCGAGCGTTATGAGATAATAGAAGGGAAGATCGAAGGAAAACGGTCGGTCGGTCGTAGACAAAAGACTTGCGCAGACGGCTCGGACAGAAATTTTCAGAGCAGCGACAATAGCCATTTGGATGGTAATATATTTGAACATGTGTTGAGAGATTTTCACTAAAATTTCAGCCATTTTTTAGTTTGACAATAGTATAATTGAATCGTTTTGAATATTTTTTAAAAATGGACAAAATTGTATTACGAGCTGTCATTAAATGTTTGTTTCTGAAAGGCAATAAGCTTACGCAAATGAAAGAGAAGTTAGACAAAACATAAGAAGACTCAGAAAGGTATAAAAGGTATCTCATGAAGATGCTGCTGAGAGAGTAGAAAGAGATTTAGAGTGTGTGTGTGTGTGTGTAAAAAACTCATTTGCTATATATTTAGTGAAGAAGTAAACTACCCGCGCGTTGGGAGCCGCGTTCGCTCCTCTGAGCAAAAACGGCATTTATATGAACTTTTTCTAGGCCTTGTTACCGCGATTTAAGCCAAATTTTTGCGTGGATTCATAACTGTAGATAAAACCACTACAGTCAAGATTACAAAGTGCGAATAAGGCAAAGCCTATTCCATCATAAAAGTGACTATTTTTTTAAGATAATTATGGAGTTGTGCTCATCGACTATCTTTGAAAAGGTGAAATAATAAAAGGAGAGTATTATGCATCATTGCTTGATAAGGTAAAGGAGGAATACCAAAAAAGCGACCGTATTTGGAGTAAAAGATAAAAGTGCTTTTCCATATGGTGAATCTACCAGCTCCATTTCGAATTGGCATCAACAAATCTGGCACCCAGCGACTGGTTCCTGTTTCTGATCCTTAAACTGTCGTGGCAGACCATCCTCTGAGCCCGAACCGGGCTATATATATTTTGGAAGGTGTAAACTACCCATTATTGCAAAAAATTCAAAATTTCAGATTTTATGCATGTTTCGGGTAAACTGAAATTTAAATTTTATTCGTAAATCTGTTGACATTTTCAAAGAAGTTTATAATTAATCAGACTCTTGCAACCCCTCCAAAGACCATCCTCTGAGGTTTGTAATCAGTGGTATTGTCGAGCCGGAACGCTCCGGAACGTCGTTCCGGTACTTCCTTTTTGGATAGGAACGCGTTCCGGAACTAAAGATGATTTTTGATAACGAAAATTGGCTGACGTATCGAAAATAAAAAATTAAAAAGAATTGCTGATTTTTTTTCTAGTTTTTGACGAATTTTTATATGTATTATTATAAACAAGGGTTTGAATCGAACCTGAACCGGAACAAAAACTGGAACGAACCGGCTTGTTTTTCCGTACCGTGAACCGGAGTCCGGAACGTTTTTTTCTGCTAAACCGGAACTCGAACCTAACCGAAGCAACCGGTTAGGTTTTTGAACCGGTTCAACGGGAATTAAACTTTATTTATAATATACATTAGAAGAAAAAAATATAAAATTTTAAAAAAGTAAAGATTTCATACATAAATTTTAATGCATACACCACTGGTAGTAATATTGAAAACTTTTTTTAAAGAAACTTATAATCTCGATATCCATAAAAATTTGAATTTAAGCTCTACTTACCCTTCTCTACGAAATCTTCCCTCTGCCGAACCGGGCTTCTTATATTTTGGGGGGTATAAATTACCCTTTATTGCAAAAAAATTGAAAATATCAGGTTTAATGCATGTTTCTGGTAACCTGGTAAAGTTTAAATGTATTATTCGTAAATCTGTTGACATTATTAAACAAGTTTATGATCAATCAGATTCATGTAACCCTTCCAAATCATCCCCTAATCATATGGAAAGTTGAAAAATTATCTCAATGATTCTTTTATAGTTAAAAAGTGGATTTATATTGAATTGAGAATATTTCGTCATTATTTTTAGGAAGTGTTGCTTTTTAAATATTTCAACCCTTATGAAACCCACCTTCAATGACCAAAAATTTTGAAAATTGCACTTAAAATATTTTTACAGAAATAATAAAAAGATTAAAATATTTTCGAAATCAATAAAACTTTTTATTTAGAAAATAATATGGAAAACAATTTTGAATAATTATATTTCATCATCACTAATATCTTCTTCCTTTTCTCGTTGGTGCCTCGATTGTACGCTTCATGTTTCTCTTTTTCAAAATTGGTGCCCCGAAATTTTGAAAAAAAAAGCAGTCAGTTGGTTATTCGACAATATTTCGCTCAATTTTCAAGCTAGAAACATTTTTAAAAAAGCATTTTGTAGAGGATTTCAAGTACTTCAACGTTATATCAACTAAAACCCCTTATCATTATCAACCCCTTATTTTGAAAAGGGTGTACCTCAAAGGTTTCGCATAAGCCACATTTGTTACGCGGATGCAAATTTTGAACTAATGTATCTCCTTCAATTTTTATTATATATAGATTTCAAAAAGCTCAAAACTTTTGGCAAGAAAAACCCTACAATTGATATTGGAAACATTTTCTCATAACATGAATAGTTTTTGGTTTATTTAAGATAAATTCTTTTTTTTCCATCATTATGAAAATGCAGTGTTTAGCTTTAAAACAATTAGTTTTTCTAAAATAAGCATTCAAAACTGATCGAATCACTTGGATCATATCAATAATACATAAATGAAGTTAATTACAAGTGGATTAGGATTAATTTCAAATAGGGTGGTAATGGCGAGGGTATAATTATCACATTTTTCCAATCAGTCAACTTTCATGCAAAAGACTTTTGACAGTGCTCATTTAAAGGGTTTTTCTATGTGTTTTGTAAGAGTTTTCTCGAGTTTTTTCCGAAAATTCCATCAATTTCAAGTTATTTGAGGTTTTCGACGAAAAAAACTTTGTAGAAAGTCGTTTAGAATTAGTCAATCATTCCGGGGCAAAAGCACCCTTCGGCACAGGGTAGATTTTAAATAAGGTTATAAATACTAATTTTTAATAAAATCGATCTTGATTATCAAAATTCCACGCGAAATCGGCTGGTACCTGGCCTATATATTGAAATATGAAAAATTATTATGAAAGAAAAATGTTTCAAACAACCCTCGTATTTGATACTTAAAATACTAAAAATGTAAATGCTATTCACGTGGTTTCAAACTGAGCTTGTGACTTATTTCTTCGAATACATCGGAGAACAAAACCAATGTTTTCCTTTATAGGATTACTAGAAGATTTTTACATTCCGTGTTTTGTTGGTTTGGGTCAAGAACCAATAACAATCAAAGTGTTGTGTATGGTTGAAGGTCCACGGTTAACTTTTTATTTACCGGTAAACAGTTGCTACTTCAAGAAGGTGCCTTGGCCTCCCACGGACAAGGATGTTTTCGATGTTGATGTCTGTTCTTGTACCGAGGTAAGTCAAGCGAATAAAATACTTAAAAATTACCAAAATAAAAATAGTGACAATCTTTAGAGTGAACAGATGTTACTCGAGGAAGTTTTATTGGAAATGAATCAAATGTTTGGACATTTAAACATAATGAAATGAAGACTGATTCCTTTCTTAGATTTAAACACAAATAACGCGTGTCGAACAAGCCAGATGTATTCATTTTGTTGGGGAGATTCCGATCTCTGTGGCCCTTAAATTTGATCGTGGTTCCTCCCTGGAAGTATGGGAAAATAATATGATAAAAATTTCATAATAATAATAAAAATTCACATCACCTCTGCACTTTGAGTTATCGGTCGTAACTCGAAAATGTGTTACTATATTTGAATGATCTTAACGCCCTTTTTATGTTCTCGCATATGAACAACACGAAAAAAATAATTGAAAAATTGTTAGTTACGCCCTTATTCAGTCGCATCTCCCTTCTGGGGTACGTGTGGTGCGATTCAATTTGAACGCATCTTTAAACTACAAAAGAGAGCTGTCCGATATTTACTCGAACTAAACAGCAGGGCTCAATAAAGAGATTTCTTTAAAAGATTAAAAATTCTGACTCTTTCTTTATTCTTCTTCATTCTTCTTTGAATCCGTTTGCCTAATTCGTAAGCACGATTTTCAAATTTCAAAAAGGTCGTTGCACGCGGAGCACGACTCCTCGTTCAGAATTAGTTAAGGGCTCAATATTTTACAATGCAAAAAAAATGGACAATCACTTGCCCATTGAAATCATCTTTTCCTGTATTTCGCAATAATTTGAGGGCATATTTTCGTTTCTATGTTCCAAGTTATTACTTGAGCTTTGAGATATGGCAACGCTGTGAATGTGAATGTCATAAATTTGACATTACAACTATGAAGTATGACATTTTTAATGGTGAACGTACTCAGAACGTGTTGCCATACGACTGCTATTTGAGTTGTTAATAGATACTTGAAAAATTCATCTTGATAAAAAAATGGAGTTAAATCTCTATGACTTGTATTAAATTAACAGCACTGTGGTGATCAACTCGCTTCGACTTTTGGGGATAAAGTTTCGCTAGTTTTCCGAATTGAATCGTGGCCGCACTCCACTACAGGATGAATTTCGTGAAGGTCGTCCAAAATTGGCCGATATTGCAAGATATGCATACTGAGAGATTGAAGCGCACTTTGAAGCAAATTGTCGCTTGTTTCGTCGGAATAATTAGACATGTCCCCATCGTTCCATCAGAGCAACGTAGAACGGTCAATTCCGAATGGTGCACTAGCATTTGTTTGCCAAAAGTATTTGATTAAATCAGAGAAAACAATAAGAAAAAAAGAATCATTCTCCATCGCGACAATTCGAGCTCTCGTACATAAGTAGGTAAAAAGGAAACATTTAAAGAAGCAATCCCCGTATTGATTTAATCACAAACTATTAAACTTATTAAAGCTATAAAGAATCGTGGTATATATCATATTAATAACAATTTAGCTCGAGAGTTAAATTTGTATACAATTATTTACCGAAGAATTTTATTTTCAGTGTCCACTAGAAGAAGAAACAGAAGAAAATTTTTCTCGTCCAAATTTTTTGCCAGAAGTGAGTCTATTATTATTCATTTGACGAAGAAAAACTATTGAGTTTATGTTGTAGTGCCAGGCAACATTCCAAATAAAAAAAGGCATTTTTTAGGACCAATAATTCACTGATTTTTGATTTCTTTCAGATTGTTTTGTGCTGCACTTCATATATCCTGCCACACACAGAACACTGTAGATTTAATTTTACATTTCATGTCTTGAAAAGAAACTTTGTCTATTTAGAGTCCTGTTTGTTTATTACTGATCGGGTTAGCTGGTCTACACCCTAATTTTCCTTTTATACCATTTTTTAAGTACGCTATTTCTGAGTTAATCAGTATGACGATTGGATTTTTAGACTTTTTTGATTCTCTAGTATGAATGAGCTCTTGTCATATAACATACTCAATAAGAAGCATGTAAATTTCAGCAACACAAATTTAGTTCTGTCAATTACCAATCGTGACGTTGGTGTAATAAAAATGTGTCATTACTGTCAATGTCATTGTCAAAATCAATAATCATTTGTTTCAATTTCCCGAACGCTATCTTGATGTGTGTTCGGAATTAGAAGAATTTCGTAAATTTTAAAGTTCAACATCAAATTATCGCTTGTGTGAAAATCATTTTCTGGAAAGTGATTTTACAAATTTCAATAGAAGTGTAAAGTTATCCCATCTATTCCTGCGTTCATTGTCTCCTTCCATTTATAAAGATCACAGTTATGCCAAAATTAATGAATGTTTGATAGACCAAGAACGTTCATATGCTGCAAATACATTGTAGACACTGATATGATCGTCGAAGAGCTTCAAGTTGATAGTTCATGCTTTAAAATTTCATAATTTATCTATAGAAGAGCCCTTAGAAGGTGTGACAAACAAAAATCGCATTCTTTGACTGTAACTGGAACTAGCGAGAACAATTTAACACCTACGGATATGGTAACGTGTCAAGTTCATCGGAATACAAAAGCCAAAATATTAAAATTGACAAACAGTTTGAAGAATAACAAATAGCAGTTAAAGACATTGAAGAAGATGTGTGAAATCGGAATATTTGAATGTATAAAAGAAAGTTTAAATAATGCAAAGAAAGGTTTAATTCACAGTTAAAAACTATTAGTAGACAAGGTACAGGAAAATGATATACAGGATAAAACTTTTGCTATTTCTATGTACAAAACAGTTTCTTCCACCTTTTATTACAACTGTGATAAATTGAAATAGTTTAATTTAGTTTACTACTAAAGTACTGTGATAATTTATGTATCACTGATATCAATATTGCTGATTTTTGACAGTTTCAAAGACGTAAACTCCAGTCTCTGAAGACGATAACTTGGTTATCGAAACGCGCGTTAAACAGTGTAATTGTGAGTGTTGGTGTATTGGTTGTGTAAACAGTGTGTTCATTATGAATATCATCAACGGTTCCAGAAATTCAACTTAATTATTTATCTACATTTTTCACTTTGTTAGTTGCGAGGCTTACTGGCACAAAATGAGCTCTCGATATATTCCGACCGGCATGACTATCGCGCATCTAAAACTCAAGAATTTAAATGAACCGCGAAAATGGATTAGTTCTGCCACGTACCCTCTAGGGCGCTGACATCGGAAATTCGCCATGTTGTTTCCAGTGAATAACAACTGTGAATATCGTATAGTGATTGTGGTAGCTTTTTATTTTATTTAAAAAATCTTTGTTGTTTCAAATCTCAACTTATATTATCTATTTCCACGTTTCGACGAGAATTAATGAAATGTCATAAAACCAAGCGATACATGTTAATGTGATCTGACCAATTTTCAAATTGAAATTATTTAAAACGAAGTTCGTGGTAACCTTCTACGAAATATTGTAGACGTCTTTCTCTAATTAATAGATTAGTAGAATCCGAACGAATTGTATATCTCTCGTATTCACTGTTTTTACATTTCTGATTCTAGGAAATCACTGAGAGATGTCAAAAGAAAACAACTGCTTCCATGTCTATTAAAAATGGTGTAGAAACTAAATTAGAAAAGATATTGAAAAAAGAATTTGGTGATGTGTTTTTGCATGAAAATATTATCGAATTACGTAATGTTCCTGTTTTCACCCGTAAGTAATTTGATACTTGGAAATAAATTTAAAATTTGTGGTAGGAATGTTATTTAGACGATAATATTTATACGGTTATTCCAATAATTTTTATCATGCATACGGGGGCCCTGAGATTTGACCTAATAATAAATAAGGCCATCGTAAATAACGTGCAAAATAGCTCAGTGATAATGAGATCTAAACCAGAATAACCAGTGCACAAAGTAGAATCCTGCAAACCGATAAATTATTTGGGAAGATATTATTACGAGGGACATTTTTTTTCAACCTTCGATCGCTACGTGCGGACGCTACGCGGCACTAGAAAGCGGGCATGTGCTGTAGACGACTCCGCCATTGTTGGCATTCAGGCGTCAGTCGGCGTTGTGCTACAGCCACGTGAACATGTCCGTCATTATTGATGCTCTCACCAAATGTGAATTGTGAAGTGTGATTCGTTTTCTACAGGCTGAAGGTCATGGTACTGCAGAAATCCATCGGAGAATGAGTCTTGTCTATAGGGAAAACTTCATGAGTGATGGTGTTGGGTCAAGGACGCCAAATCTGACGTTTCAGATGACCTGGTTCAACGAGTTGACAAAATTCACTACAGATTCACCATTACTGCGTTGTCTACGGAATTTCTAGAAGTTTCAAGGTTTTGTACTCTAGTTGAATTCATTGACGGCAAGCTTGTCCACAGATATGACAATTGTTTCAATCTCTTGTCTTTTATTTATAGCCTTTCGGAGGTTGAAATAAAAACGGCCCTTGTAAAATGAATACAAATCATTATTGGCACTCCACGATAGATCGAGTATATCGTTCTATAAATATAATAGAGACATCTCATAAAATATGCCCAACTGTTTTTTTAGACATTCCAAAAGCATTTGATAAAGTGTAGCTTCAGGTTATGTTACTAAAAACCGGAAAATAATTATCTGCTCGTTAGGTTCAGCTAATAGAGTCGTACCTGATAGCCGGTACAATCAGAGTTGAAGAAGAAACCGAATATTTAGAGCTCCGACTGATTAAAACAGGGGTTCCTCAAGAAAATGTTTTGGGATCAATACTGTACCTGACAACATTACAATATTAGCTGTTGAAGAATCAATAGGAGAGGACTTCTACGGACTCTTTTATGCACGCGTTTTTTATCGCTGGACGCGGGGAGACAAGAAACGCGACGTTTTCTAATAGCACCTTGGTAAATTTGTGCTTTTATGCATCGACGTCAATCAGCAACTCGCCGCCTGTGTCGCGACGTACTGAGATCCTGTCGCGTGGAATTACAAAACGCGTCGCGACAGGCGTTTCAAAAATACATTGATTTCAATTGGTGCTTTTATGCAGCGCGTTTATTATCATTTGTCGATGTCATTTTGAACAGTCAGCTTGCAGAGTTGTGTTGATGTGTGAAGGAGTACCATGGAAAATCTGGACGTTGAATTTTTTATTGACGCAATAAAAGAAAAAACATGTTTGTTGGATTCATCATCAGGAGATTACAAAAACAGGAAATTGAAAAGAGATGCGAAATTAGCGAAATAATTATTCCCGAATTCAGTAAAAACTGAAAAAAAAAGTAGGAAATTGGTCAACATGTATTTTATTAGTGTATTCGCTAGGGTTGTATTTTAACAACGCTTTCTATATCTATTCATTGATCAGCAGTATCATCATCTGAGAAGTTTTGTACTATTAATTAGAGGCACATCCCAACGTCTCTGGCGTGTTTTTTCAATGAAATTTTTATATATCAAACACGTAAAAACACACGGATCCATTTGTAATCACTGCCGTTGTGTGGTCCACTTGAAACAGATCACGCGACAAGAAACGCTTGGATATTGTTTAATAGAATAACGCCGCGTTTCTTGTTGCCCCGTTACCGGCGACAAAAAACGCATGTATAAAAGAGGCCTATCCAAGCGTTTCTTGTCGCGTCCTGCTTTCAAATTTGATCAGTTTCAACTGTTGCAAGTGGATAATACAACGGCAGTGATTAAAAATGGATCCGTGTGTTTTTACGTATTTGATATATAAAAATTTCATTGAAAAAGACGCCAGAGACGTTGGCATGTGCATCCAATTAATAGTACAAGATTTCTCAGAGGCGCATATTATAGATACACAAATGGTCGAGAAAACCACAAAAGTATTTAGCTGCTGCCGCATTTTCGATTTTTAATCGCATGCGGACGTTTCAAAAGACCCTGTAGAATGCGTTATTAAAATACAACCCTAGCGACTAATAAAATACATGTTGACTAATTACCTGCTTTTCTTTTTCAGTTTTTTTATTGAATTCGGTAATAATAATTTCGCTAATTTCGTATCTCTTTTCAATTGCCTGTTTTAGTAATCTTCTGATGATGAATCCCACAAACATGTTTTTTCTTTTATTACATCACTAAAAAATTCAACGTCCAGATTTTTCATGGTACTCCCTCACACATCAACACAACTCTGCAAGCTGACTGCTCAAAATGGCAACGACAAACGATAATAAACGCGCTGCATAAAAGCACCAATTGAAATCAATGTATTTTTGAAACGCCTGTCGCGACGCGTTTTGTAATTCCACGCGACAGGATCTCAGTACGTCGCGACACAGGCGGCGAGTTGCTGATTGACGTCGATGCATAAAAGCACAGATTTAACAACGTGCTATTAGAAAACGTCGCGTTTTTTGTCGCCCCGCGACCAGCGACAAAAAACGCATGCATAAAAGAGGCCTATGGGTTGGTTATGATATGAAACAGAGGAACTATGATTTCGACTCCTTTTTGAGATAATCTATAGGATTGATATCCTGACTGTTTAAGTGGCCACTCTAATAAAGGAATATTGACATAGCCAATAACCTGTCTATCTACGTAGGGACGAGCGTTGTACGGCATGAATGGAAAATTAGGTCTTATGATCGCGAATATACAATCAACTGATTTGTGGACTGGAATTGTGGAAAATAATCAAATTTTATATATATTCAAATAGATATACAATAGTACGGAACTTATCAAATTTGTATATTGAATTGATTGCAATGGTTAAAAGTATTTTGTTTAGATTTCGATATTTCTTTTTATCTTAACGATACTTTTGAAAACTAAATATTCTCAGTACGTTTATTTTCAGCAACTAACGTATGTATATTCGTCGAAAACATAACTCCAATGCGTATAAAATGTAACACGGGAGTAAATAATTTTCCGGTCAAGCAAAATTTCGATCATGTAACTATAAGACTTCGTTTAAAAAAGAACGGTAAGTATTATCGACATCTGAAGCATTTCAGTTTCTCATTTCGAATCACCCAGATATTAAATATTATTTTCAAAACGTATCAAAATATCATACATGGTATAATAAAATGAAGATGCTGTCGGTTTTGAGATAAACACAAAAAAAACAATCTTTGTTTCTATAACCTCAAACTCTCGACCTTCATAGCTTGACCTTGGAAATTTCCATTCTTATTGATACTGGAAACAATTCCAAATTTATAATTGGATATCGCTTTATTGTTTTTCAAAATATTTTCCATTAAAATCTATTTGCAACACATTTTCATCCGTTTGAACCAATTTTCGAAGCATTTTTACCAATCCGATTGAGGTACCTTCAAAACAAGTGATTCGAAAGCATCAACCGCTTCTTCCTCGCAATTTATCTTTGTCCTGTCGGTATACGAAGAAACATTGGGTATTAAACGAGAATTGTACGGCGGATGACCCATGAATTCAATGTATTGACTGTTCAAAAACGTTTTTATTCGTCTTCAGTGATTGGTTTCTTTCGAACACTTCTGGCAAACAAATGCTGTTGTGCCATCCAGAACTGACTGTTCTACGTTGCTCTAATGGAACGGATGCGACAAGTCAAGTTATTCCTTAAAAATAGGTAACCATTTGCTTCGAAGTGTGCAGACAACTCTTGATGGATTTGGCTCGTCTTGAAAGACCCATATAATCGATTGTTATTCGGTTATGGGTATCCAACGCGAACAAATCTTTTTGACAGCCAAATATCCATGCAATATTGAATGTATGCGAATGGAACTAATGCCTCAATCTCACGGTATGAAACATGATCTTGCAATATCAGTTTACGCACAGGATTAATGTTTTCTGGCACAACAGACGATTTTGGAGGACCTCCACGACTCCATCCACGTCGGAAGTCATAGAAAATCATCGCACGGAATTAGTATTCGTATGACAACACATCATGACCTATTCACATCATTGTTGCCATATCTCAAAGTTTAAGTAGTGATCCTCGTAAGAAAACCAAACCTCAAGCTTCAGCTATTATCAATACAATAGAGGATACAATCGATGGATAGGGAGGGAAAGATCAATGGAATTACTATCACAATCATCTGATTTTGCGTCATTTATTTTCATGGGAATATGTGGAAAGAATTGGAAAAAATACTAAATTCATTGATTCAAATGACACTTAGTAGACATTTTATCTAAAATATATAAGACGTTCGTTGTGAGCATATGGAACATTTTCAGGTCCCTTTTTGGATAGAAGAATTTCAATTGCTAATCTCATGTGTGATCTTCTCCCTTTTCTACAATCCCAAGCTCTCCAATGAATCTTTTTATTCCGATGTTATGTTTTACGATTTTCCATTTCTGTGGTGCTTTGATGCAGTTTCCAGATTGAACTGCTCATAAAACTAAACCTTGATCAGTATACCGTTAGGTATAAATCAATTTTTCATACTAATTTTAATTGACAGAGGAAATATGGAAAGACTTGATGGGTACCAACCATGGCATTTTGGTGCAACCTGAAGTTGATAGCAAAAAAATTGAACCTCACTCGATAGTGAGGTTAGATTTTTGGATTTACGCAAATACTTTCGGGATCTACACCGAAGAGGTGGTGATAGAAATAGAAGAGCTACCGATGTATTATTTTTCTTTATTAATAGAAATTGTTGGATGCCCCATACAAGTGCCCATGGCGTTAAATAGTATCACGAAAAATCCTACTATCAGGTACAGATATAATTTTCAACAATAATTGACAGCTACCATTAGATACGTGATTTTAATATATTTATTTGACTTTTTTTCTTCTTTCGCTTCTGTTTTTTGTTAAATCTTTAACGTCATATCCCCTCATTGATCTTGTCATCCTTTTACATTAATTCCTAGTGATTGTGTTTGAAATATTTTCTTACCAACCTTTAAATCGGCATATTTCTTATATTATCTGCATTGGTACCACTTTTAACAGTCAGTTCTTATAGCATATTCCTTAAGATTCTCAAGCCTCTATTTTGAATTAACTTTTTTCCTTTGATGTACATGATGGATGGTCATGTATTAATAAGAATTCAACTTAATTTTTGGGTGAATTTCTATTCAATATCTTCTTGTTTCCCCCCTAGGAATATTGGATACATTGTTCTTTCTATGTTCAACTATTCGTTTATTCCTTCATACATTTTTTCTTTTGCTTTTATCATTTCTAATTGAAATCTTCAGCTCGTTTTATTGTTTTCCATTTATTTGGATGTTATTTATTACTTTGTTCTTCTATGTTATTCTCAAATTCCTTCGTTGAGTGAAATCAAGCAACGACCATTCCAAAACTCTGGTTTTATGTTTACCATCAATCTAACGGATTCAAAAAAATTTTAGATCTCATATTTTTTATTTAGGATCGGTGCAATACCATTCAATGCAACGGAAATTAAGAGAAGACTTAAAATACAAAACGTTAGTTCGATTCCTGTAAATATTTTTTGGCGATCACACCTGAGAGAATCTATCGAACAAGATTTTGATAAGAATGAAGCGTGCGACTTCCTTTTGAAACTTACTAGAGAACAGGATAACAGGAAAATGAACGAATTTAATTTGGACAATTGTGTTGTTAAGGAAACTGAGCAATTTCTTGATGTAAGCATCATTTTGTAACTTTCAAAAGAATCTATATATGCTTTGTTTGAATATTAAATGGTTCAATATTAATATAGTGAGTAATTGGTAATCTTGTAGATTATTTTAATGGTTGAATGCTCTCTTAATTGAACGTAGCAGCTGCCTTGATAATTTGACCAGTATTAGAAAGTACTGAATACACTGTTTACACCACCAACACTCACAATTACACCGTCTGACGCGAGTTTCGATAACCAAGTTGGAAAACTAATTCCAGCGGAAAAACCTCCTTGGCGGGAATCTTTAAATTTATTCCTTGACTACTAAACTATAGAAAGGGCTGTAAGGAATTGGCCCTTTGTCCTTATTCAAGCTGTTTTTACGTTTAACAATTCAAATTCTTTCAAATGCATCCAACAATTTATTATTGGATACATATTTTACATTATTAATATCTATGACATGATTTTGACTAGCAGCGTGGTCGGTAATACCTGATTTACCGGTCCGTCTATCTTTCAAATGAGCTAGGTGCTCTTTAAACAGGACAATAACGGATCTCTTAGTCTGTCCATTATACTTTCCGTCACAATCAGCACAGCTAATCTCATACTCTTTTCCAAATTGTGTACGTTTATGTTTTAATATGATTAAGTTGCTTTATTTCATTCCAAGCTTCTTAAACTATGTTTAATTGCAGACATTTTCAATTATCTTGTTGAAAATAGGGTCTGGTACGATCTCAAGGAACATAATTGCATAAAATTTGACGACCTCCTGAACGTAGTACAAGGGTGTCATGTATTCTCTAACGGAAACTAATGATGATGTACTACATTCAATATCATAACATGGACAATGTGGCGCACATAACGTTCTCAACCAGACAAAAATGGGATTCGTTATTTGAAGATGACCTAGTTCTATTTCTGGTTCTTCTTAATCTCTCTCTGTACCAGAGCAAACATCAACGTCGATATTGAAAAGGATTAAAACTTTTTAACCGAAGCTTCTTCTTCTTCCTTCTTGTAGGGTGGGTTTAAAACCTGTTTCTTCTTCAGTTTCAGTCTTCTGGATCCATATTGTCACACCATCTCTTTCTCGGTCGATCAATACTTCTTCTGCCTGTTGGCAATTTATCCTTTGTCCTTGTCACTCTGTTAATGTGACTATTTCATTCTTGTTTTCGTTTTGGTACCCAGTCAATTACATTTTATACCTTGCACGTATTTCTTATGTTTACAATATCTATAGCTCGTTATGTCTATTTCTAAATATCTAAATTTTAGTACCTGTTCTATTACATAACCATCAATTTCTATTTTCCTAGGGTTTCTAGGTTCCTTAGACGTTGTCATGAATTTTATTTTCTCAGCTGAAAATATCGTATTGTAGTGTTTACCTACTGTGTTCAAGATGTGTACTAGTTTCTGGAGATCTTCCTCGGAAGTTACTGCTACGATCTTTAAATCGCTGTGTGTTCACACAACGTTCGACATTCGAGATTCGTTATCACGCAGTCTGAATATGCTGCTACATCGGAGGATTTGCTTGATTGGGTCTGTGAAAGTTTATGGCCTTCTGCGTTCCAGCCTTTTCAGTCGAAGTACGCACAAAGTTAAGAAATCACGTGTTGTTATTGCTGATAGTTTTAAAATTTAAGATTTAGTTTTGATGATTATGATTGGATATTGCTTTACTGTTTTTCAAAATATTCTCTATTAAGATCGATACACTTTTGCAAGCGTTAAAACCAATTGTCGAAGCATTTTGTCCACTCCGATTGAGGTACTTCCAAAACATGTGATTTGAATGCATTATTTGCTTCTTCGGGCATAGAAAAACGTTGAACTCGCAATTTATGTATCGAATAAGAAATCATTGAATGCCAAACAAACAAGAACTGTACGGCATATGACCTTTCAATTTGATGCTTTCACTGTTCAAAAACGTTTTTGTTTGAACTGATGTTTGAGAGCTCGCATTGTCGTTGTGGAGAATGTTTCGTCTTGTGCGATTGATTTCTTTTGTAATGTTTTCGAACAGTTCTGGAAAACAAATGCTGTTGTACCATTCAGAATTCACCATTTCGAAAAAACAGGCAACCAATTGCTTCCTGGTGCTTCGTACGCGAACAACTTTTGTTGGATTCACGATCTCATCGACGTCGTTTGAAGCACGGCGATTGAAATTTTTCAGCATTTATTTGCACCAATCGATAGAAACTTTTTTGGAGCGTTAGTCAAATTATGCGGTTCATGCAATATCACATGACGATCTTGCAATATCAATTTAAGCACAGATTACTGGTACAACAGTTGATGTTTGACGACCTTCACAAAACTCGTCCTGTAGCGAAGCACGACCACGATTTAACTCGATATGGTGCTTCAACACCAAAGGCTATCGGTTTAAACCATGTTGAAAGTCATGGAAAATGTGTCAAGTATATGTTCACCATTAAAAATGTCTTGACGTTTGATTGTATCTACTAAGCGATACAGCAAAAACTCGAAAGTACTTGTGGACATACGAGAGGAATTGAAAAAAAAAATTATTATCCTGTCGCAATTTATCATACAATACATAAGATGATTGAGTTGAATATTTCTCCTTTAGAAGAGGATGTGTCCACCATTGTATTAATTTTCTATGCCGTCGTATAAGAGACAACAATGCCAGCAAATATAATTTTAGCTGCTCTATTATTTGTTTTGATTTATTTGTATAAATTTTCGTTATAATGTATTGAAAACTAACTAACTAACCATAATTGGTGAGTTTTCAATATAGCATTTCAATCTATTTCAGATCGAATCAAAAGAAACACATATGGAACCATATTCTAGTAGTTATTTGGATATCATACTCAAGCCCCAGTATTTCGGAGAAGAGGATGAAAACAAGGATGTTACAAATGAATTCTTTGGAATCATCCAAATCGATCTCGATTACATGTAAATATACTGAATGTATATAGAAAAAAACGTTCGTTGAATTTCGCGCGGGTAAATCGAAACTGAGCGTCGTAAAATTTTTTGCTGCTAGTTAATAATGGGTTATTTGACTAATTTTGGAAAAGTTTTCAAAATTTCGGTTTAAATTACTCGCTAAAATGCTCATTATCAATAGGGCGGTTGTTGTGATTGTCATGGTGAACGTCAGTCTTCATCCAATTCCACTGTTGTGTTCGTCTACACCTTAATAATGGCGACATTGCGCCATGAATGCCGATTAATTCGTACAGTTTCTAGCTGCGTTCAAAGAGGAGCAGAAGAAGCTACTGGACACGGTGATTCAACAATCTACTGTCGCTTCGATTGCCATCGTTCAAGCTGCTGTTTCTGGTGATGATCCTCGTCCTTTAGATCAGTTCAATCTTGCTCTAATTCAATCCTTCGAACATTTTGACTCAAAGAAGGAATCCTCCAAATCTATCTCCAGAGAATCGAGAATGAAGAATAGGTACTTCAACCTTACCTTAGGTTTTGTCTTGCGACGCGAGCCCTGTAGGGGTTGCTGACGTCTTATCACATGAGATAGACAGTAATTTACACCCCATTGCTTATGTCTCAAGGGCATTTACCCCAGCAGAGCAGATTTACTCTCAATTACAAAGAGTAGCTTTTGCTGCCGTTTTTGCAGTTATTTCAACTACTTATTTGGTAGAAATTTCAAAATCGAAACAACAAATTGTTGAGCAAAATCTTAAGGTATGCAATATGCATCTTTCTGCGTTCAACTGCAACGTAGTATTCAAGAGCGGTCGTCTAAATGCCGACGCAGATTGTTTTTCCAGAGCTCCGGTTCATCAGACGACAATTTCATAACTGCTTCATTCTGCTGATGGTGAAATTCAAAAGATAATTGCTGAAGTCGAAAGCATGAGAATACATTGTTGAAGATGGTATATAGTCGAATCGAAATCTCTACAACAGGCAATCTTGGACCAAATTAATCGGACTCATTTAGACACAACTAAAATGAAACAATTAACCCGTCGACATGTGTACTGGCAAGGAATCGACAAGGAAATTGACCGTCTTTCACGAACTTGCGAGCCTTGCGCCAAACATAAAACTAGCCCCTCTAAAGCACAATTTCACCCTTGTGGGATGAACCAGAATCAAACTGGGAACGTATTCATATATTCTGATTATAATCGATGCTAAGTCAAGATGGGCGGAAGCAAAACTTTGTAACTATAAAATTGCTGAAAGACATATTTAGCACTCATGGATTCTCAACCATGGTGGTCTCGAGTAATGCGTTAATTTTTGTGAGTGAAGAATTTAAGCGGTTTTGTTCCGAAAGTGGGATGTTTCAAAAACTCATTGCGCCGGGTCATCTAGCCACGATAGGTCTGGCTGAACGTAATATTCAGACCCTTAAGCATCGATTAAAAACCATGGCTGACAATCCAGATCCCATGTATGCAAAAAAGTCCGCCAGATCTTGTTCAGGTCCACTCCACGGGCTTGTGGAAAGTCTCCAGCAGAGCTTTACCTTGGAACAAACATAAAATGCAAACTGGATGTACTTTATCAAATCAATCATACGCCAAACGTCGATCATGGTCTCCAGAGCTGCCAATTAAGCGTGGGAGATCGCATGTTGTTGAGGTATTATGGCAACAACCGGAATCTAGAGATAAAGCGCAACATTGACCAGCTTCGGCGTTCAGAAATTCCAAAGAAGAAGGTACACTTTGCCCCAGAACCAGAGGGAGATGATATGCAACCTACCTCGACTGCTCATTCTACTCCAAACCTCCATGAGATTGAGCCTATTCATGATCCAGATTCTGACCATACTCAACGGGGGAGACCTTCAAGTTCCGGCACGAGTCAGACTCCAGCACCAGAGGTTCCAGTTGCAGGGGCCGCTCCAGAGCCTCCCACAACTAATGTCAGGCGCTCCAACCGTCCTCTCAAAGCGCCCTCTTAGTTGAAAGACTATATAACGTCTTAATAAGTGTGGGAGAATGTTAGAACATTAATAAAGATGATACTGCATCTGCATAGTTTGCAGTGTCTTTTTAGTACATCACTTTTTTTCAAGTGTTCGTCTACACCTTAATAGCGGTGCAGTGACGTCAGTATATAGTAAGATGGTGAGCAGTTAACAGCATTCCTTGGTATTTATGTGTTTTCGTGTTATAAAATCTTTTTTAAAACTTAAGAGTGGTATATAATCCTTCAGTGTACTTAAAAACAAAATCTATTCATGTGCTTATAGCAATAAAATAAAAAAAAGTCGTCACAACTTGCTCGAAGAATTACAGCTTCTATTTATATTTGTGAAGATCATTTTGATGCCAATATAAATTGTTATATTTATTTTCATACCTTGATAATAGATATTATCACATATTTTAATGAAAATTTCACCAAAATATATATTTACGTTGAAATTTTAACATCCTGTGAGTTTTGTGACTCATCTACAACTAGAAATTATTCATTGTCGAAAAAATAAAAAGAATGATTGGAGTGTACTCATATTTGTTGTTAGGTGAGGGTTTTATCAATTTTCGGCACCCCTTCGAAAACCCCACGTGTGCCATTGCACACGTCGCACACGCCTCGTGTTTCAGAATAGTGTCAGAATATTTCGTTTAAAATAGTTCTTAGGCGACATCTATCAAATTTTTGGTTCGTAAAAGTCTATCTCCAATAAAATCATCAAACGAACCGACAGCCGTAATTTTATAACTGCATATTCCGTTTCAAACACGAAACGCGTGCCTATTCTTCAAAGATTGTAAACTATCGCTATGAGAAACTCTTCAATTTTTATTAGTCTTATTCTTACCCTCAATAAAATCCACCTTATAAAGTTGTTAACTCGTGCAGATGAAATAACTTTTGTTATTTATGCAGTTATAAATATTCTTCGTGTCCTATTTTGGAAATAATATTAATATCGAATGTATTGAACTCGCTAATAACCCTGCGAGGTTAATACGAATAAAAAAAATACAAATTATAACCCCAATACAATGACGAACTTATAATATTTGTTTAATGTTTAAAATTCTTAAGATGTGGCTTAGCTGTGATAAAATACTTATAATTCGTTTTAGTCCAGTGAGTACAGTCCAATTGGAGCCAAAACCTACGAAAATTAGTTATATCGCTGATTTTATGGATACAGTAAAAGTTAACATTAAAATTTTGGCCGCTAACTTTTGTTTGTATTTTCAAAATTTCGAATTTTGCAAATAACTCGGAATCTATGCCGAATTTCGAAAAAAGTAAAGAGATCAAAAATGTAGTCTAAAAATTTCGTACATAAAAGGTCGCTTGTGATTTTTTCCTAATCTCAAAATTACTCTTACAAAACGCGAATTTCGTGCTACTGCATTTTTTTCGGATAACTCAAAAAAGAATTGAAATTTAGAAGTAAATTTCTGAAAAAAAAATGCCGGAGCAGGAAATTACCTTCGAAGAAGTTCAAATATGATTTTTCCTAACTTACAAAAAACTAAAATGCCAGAAATCCTCTTTTAAAATCTTGATTGTTGTAAGGACTCTAAACATAACTATAGGACAGGGATAATCCTTAAAAACGCTATTCTTGTGAGAACTTTATTTATAATCGTATAATCGTAGGAACTATCAGTGGCTATCAACGATCTTTCATTGATCATTCGATATAAGCATCTGCGCTGTAAATTCCTTCATATTTATCACAACAGTTATCCAAGAAATTTCTAGATGTCATAAAAAAACTCGCTTTAAAACTAGTAATACTACTGCATACGTTTGTCCATCATATAGGGTAGGTTAGGTTATGTTAAGTGAGGTTAGGTTACCAGACTATGACTATAATCACATTGATGAGAAAGTATTAACTCTTTTCTTCTTTTATTTAAGCTAATAAACATTTTAAGCTAAATACAGGGTTTGGAGATACCGCTGACCAAATAACAGTGAATGTTTTTTGATCTTTTAGAATGAAAGGCTAAAAACTCTTAATGAGCGTGAAAAATAAACCCTTAATAGAAAATTTTCAAAAAATGACCAATCAATAAAACCTTTTATGGCCAATTTCTGACTTTTCAGATGGTATCATTGATCTATCGAACCCCACACCCCACATATGGGGTGCTAATATCGTTGAGCACGAAGATTTTCAAACGTCAAATCTTCCCTATTATAACGATTAAACCAACGATGTACAGCATATTCACAGTGTTTTCTTGCTGCTTTAAACGTTCTTTCTCAACTATTTATTTATAAAAAGTTATTGCGTCGTCAATAAATCAAGAGAAAATTATAAAAAGGAAATAAAACAATTGTACCTCTCATAGAATTACAGTTATGAAATGTTTAATTTGAGGTTAAGGGATTTTTACATATAAAAATTGATATAACTTATGAAGCACCCTCTTTGATTGTCCTTTAAACTTACACTCGAAGCGTTGGAAGCCTGGACTTTCCCTTTCAACAAGTGCGATGTTAACATTATAAAACGTCTTCTTTCGAATTCAAATCGCTTCTTCAAAACACGCCCTGGTGTATCAGTTTTGAGGTTATAATTTTTTATACTGTGATTTCAATTTCAAATTTCCATTTTAGGAAGAACTCAAACTACTATTTCAGACAAATCCAACCCGAAACGAATATAATTCAACTCGAGTGTTTGACTCGGTTAGAAACGCCATCGTTGAAATTCGATTTTTTCGGAAAAGAAGAATTTTCTTTAGACATTTATGTCAATGATATTCTATTAAAAAAACAATATGGTTTCAAAGAATACGGCGTTCTTATGAATAAAAGTGGAATCGGTTTTGAAACAAAACTAACAGTTGATTATCCTTTTTATTTTAAAAAGTGTAAAGCGAAAACAGTCCAAACGAAAGAAGTATATTTAAATCCATACGATATTTCAGAGGTATTTGATTATAAAAAAGTCATTATTTTATTCATTTAATTCTATACACATTTCGTTTATTCATAGGCCACGTAATGAACTAACTAACATAAAAGTCAATTCGCATTTTACGGAACGTCAACTTCACGTCACTAGTATTTCGAATGGCAACTGTCACTAGTCGTCATATGCGTAATCTGACAACTACCACCAGCCCCATCTGTTACTAATATCACTAACCACCTTGTTACAATGGGTGCTTCTAAATTCATGCGACAAGATTCAGGCGGCGATTGCTCGTAAGAAATTAAGATGGATCTTAAAACGTGGTGACTAATTTAAAGAAACTTCACGATGCAACTGTTTGGAAACGAAGGTTGAAAACTTGCAACTTTTTGGCAACCTCGGCAACGTATAACAGCGAAGAGCCGCACACGAGGTGACTCGAATGAAACTAGATTGCAATCGATTGATTGTATGTGTTTCATTTGATTATCACATGTTTATTTTGATTGTTTTTAATATGAGTGATCAAGAAAAGAACCTCGAATTTGTGGTAAAAGTGGAAAAACTTTCGATAAAAAGCTATAAACGCTCTATCCGTCTGAAACAGTTCTTGTGCTGCTACGAACAATCTAAAGTTGACATTTTGACTTGAGTATGGATGGATCCAATATTCTCTCTGTACTCGGCGTTGTCTGCGGTATTGATAATAATCAATGTCGTCTTTCTCATCTGTAAAATTACGTTTCACTGCTGCACCAACTAATTTAATACTGATTAAGGAGTCTTATCCGTGTGCACTCAAAAGTTTCATTTCAATTTTAGTTAACTCTTCAGTGTCAATTTAATCCCGATGATCTGCTGGAATTAAGTTATATATTATATCAACAAAAAACTTCATATCCCGAAGAATACAACCCAAAACTTCTCAAGGATTTGGATGAAATTACTACTGATAAGGAAAAGAAAATAATTTACATTACGAAAAGTCTAATCGCTACACAACTCAATAATATTTTACAGGTAATAAGTATGTGTATTAGCTAAGTGAGTATTCCTCAACCACATAACGGATTTAACTAACCAAGTATGCGTCTTCGATCTTTTGTATTCAAATTCATTCCACCAAGTGGAGTGTAGAATCCATATCAGCAAAATGAGCAACGCGAAAATGAAACAAAGAAGTTTTGACTAAATTAGGAAAACATTCATCAAGATCATGCACAAATGGAAAGAAATGTGTACGAAGAGGAATGTTTATCGACTCTTCGTGTGAACGAATTGGTAAAGCAGTTTAGGGAAGGTTGTAAGTGCAAGATTACCGAGTTCAGTGCAGACAGTACAACAGAGTGTTAGCCCGTTTGACTGGCTGTATGATACGATTGCGAATATGAGGCCAAAGCTGTAACACGAATGGATTATTCCCCAAGATAATCCAGTGCATATGCTTAGTAGTTTTTGGACAGTAGTCAATCCGTACAGAACTGATTTGGTTTAGTCGACTTCTGGCTATTTTCTAAAGTGGAAATTCCAATGATAGGGAATCAGTATGAGTTTATTTTAGCCCATTCATCAGCAGACGACGGCGAGGTGTATTTGCCCAGTTCGTTCTGTAGAAGACATTATTGCTATTCACGATAGAGTAGTAGAAGAGTCATTAAAAAGTTAGATTGATTCAAAAACTGGAGACTATTGACATTTCATGCTGTAATATTCCCTTTACCACGACTGTGCAAGGTATTGAGGTCTTGAAATAATTTCAATTGTCTTAAAACATATTTCTTGTTACGAGGATGGTTCCAGAAGTACCGGGCCCAACAAAGAAATCACAAAATTTTTTCCTAGCGATGTTCAATAAGTTCGATACCGTTTTTATAATAAGAATTGTCAAACTACTAAAAACAGACATAAACTGTCTTCATTGTTGGTAAATCTTCGCCCACCGAGCCATTTTTTTTAAATCTGGGTACAAAAAATAATCCGAAGATGCTAAATCTGGCGAAAAGGGAGCATGAGGTGGCAATTCAAACTTTGATTCATTAATTTTGACCGCTGCAATAACGGATGTGTGAGCTGGTGCATTGTCTTGTTGGAACAACACTTTCTTTTGAACCAAATGTAGCCGTTTTTGCTTGATTTCTTCGCTCAAACGTTGGAAGAAGTTTTCATAATAATCGCCGTTAATAGTTTTTTCTTTTTCAAGATAATCATAGAGAACTATCTCACGCGCATCCCAAAAAAAACGACGCCATGACTTTTCCTGCAGATGGAACAACTTTTGCCTTCTTTGGAACCGGCTCTCCGTTTTCAGTTCATGGTTTTAATTGTTCTTTTGTTTGAGTGTGAAGTGATGGACCCATGGTTATGAAACGGTTTTATTTCTGTGAAACATTCGATGCAAACATCTTTATGACGCTGTTTTTGATCCATTGTGAGCAAACGCGGCACCCATCTTGCACACAACCTTCTCATGTCCAAATTTTCGGTTAATACGCGATATATTAACGTCGGCTAGCTCGCGAACTTTCAGTCGCGAAGCACACACACACACGAAGACGTCCAGAACAAGAAGCCAAGAGTGTATAGCCAGCAGGCTAATCTCTTAATAAAAAGATAAGACATCCCGGAATCTCCCATAGACCTAAGGGGAGAGGAGAGATTCTACACGCGAAACTGCGACGTGAAAGAGGATGAGGACCTGTCGGAATTGACAGGGGGTGGTTGGAATGTTCTTCTTCGCACTCACTCGTGGATTTATCCGGGGGTGGATGCCTAGAGGGACGGGCTCGTCTCAAGGGAAATGTGTGTGTGTGTGTGTGTGTGAACTTTCAGTCGACGATCATCCAGTACCACATTCGGTCGACCACTGCCGTACTGGTCTTTACTGTTGATATGGAAGGAGCAGTCTCACCTAGAGTAGAATGCCCTTGAACTAAAGTATTGTACCACATAACAATATATATTTCAACAAGTCCAGAAGCCTTTTTACGCGAAAACTCAGTCGTAGTATCATTAATTTCACAAAATGTAGAGTTTACTATAGTGAAAATCTTAATAATTTTAATCTAATAATTAGTGTAATCAAATCAAGTGTTTTCTTTGTTCCCGGTTCACAACAAAGCGTCCTAAATACTCCGAATGTTCGGTTGAACAGAAAGAAATGTGGATGTTTACGAAGAAAATTATCTTCATCGATGACGCATCTCTGATTATTCTCAATAATCGAGTTTTATTTTTTTAGTTGCCTATAAAAATGACTCTTTACTATCCACATATATCAGTACAACCATCCAGCGTTGAATTTGATAACGTGTTAATAAACCAGACCTATAAAGATATGATAACCGTTTTCAACCACACAGGTAAGGTCAAAATGAATTCTCTAAACTACAGCTCAATTCAAAAGCGAACTGTAAATTTTTGTTTATGTATGTAAGCGCTTCTTTGAGGTTACAAATCCAAGATAATACTCAATCCCGTGTTCAATTACTCTTTTTGTTTATAAAAAAAAATCGAATCTCAAACTAATTATTACATGTTTTTCTATCCACTTCATTTCTTTGTTTGTCAATTTTTTTTAAATCTCTTTGTTGGGAAGCAGTGGCGATCATATAGCTAATATTTTGTTTCGTACATTGTGGTCTATAACTTAATTCGTGCGGTTTTTTTTTCAAAATTTGAACGTTTATTTAAGAAAAACATGTACGATAGTATTATTCAAAGTATTGCCCATTTGAAGCTATGACCTTTTCCCATCTTTCTGGCAATTTGTGGATCTCATTCCAAAAGAACTGCGCCGGCTTGTTAGCCAATAATGAGACAACACAATTTTTGATATCTTGCTCTGATGTAAACCGTACTCCAGTGGGAACGTTCTGCATCGACCGGAACTAATGGTAGTCAGAAGGGCCAAGGTCTGGGCTATAAGGGGGGTGAGGTAAAACTTCCCATCCATTATTATCCAAATAGCTCTTAACCGGAATAGCAACGTGGAGCCGAGTGTTATTATGATGGAAAATTATCGCCTCGTGTCTTGTCGCATATTCCGGGCGTTTTTAGGTTACTGCTATCTTCAAACGGATTAATTCGGTAGCGTTCTCCATTGATGGTTTCACCCCAATTTAGCAGCTCATAATACAGCACACCCTTCTGATCCCACCAAATAACCAAATAGAGAGCATTACCATTACAATTGGATAGTTGGCCGGATTTCACATATGATTTTTTGCACTTGGGGTTGTCGTAATGGATCCATTTTTCATAACCAGTAACAATCCGATGCAAAAATGACTTTCTTCTGTGGCCTTCCAGCAGTATTTCGGACATGCAAAACCGCTTTTTGACGTATCTCGGTTTGAGTTCATGTGGAACCCAATTTCCTTGCTTTTAAATATATCCAGCTACTTTTGAAATGGCTACTCGAGTGACATCCAAAGATTTTGCGAGTTCTTCTTGTGTTTGGCAACAATCTTCATCGAGTAATTCTTCCAGTTCTTCATCTTCAAACTTTTTTGGCTGCCCAGGACGTGTATCATCTTCCAAGTCAAAGTCGCCACTTTTAAATCGTGCAAACCACTTTTGGAACGTTAGCTCAGCTAGAACATGTTCACCATAAACTTCCACCAAAACACGATGACTTTCGTCAGCATTTTTCTTCATATTAATTTAAATGAAGAAGAACTCCCCGCAATAACAGTTTTTCAAGAACAAAGTTCGACATACTTGAGTGAAAAAAATTATTGTTGTTAATGCTAGAAATGAACGATATATACTGAAAAGACGTACAATAACTGTAGGTTTCCAATGCTTATAAAAATTAAGATTATTTTCTAATTAATTTTGATTTAATTGAAAATTTTTTCTCCTTTAAAACTCCAATAAAATCAACTAATTTGAAGTCATCTGATTGAAGACAACCAATCAACACTGAAAACAGATCCCACAGGTTGTTTTCACTTTATCACGTTGCCATTGATTTATTTCGATTTTGACGTTTCAAATATTTAATATTTCAAAATGTCACGATTTGATTTCAATACTGACGAGAAAGAAATTTGTATGGAGAGTATTTGTGGACTTTTTGCAATGATAGAAAGTGTCGATCAGATGAAAATCGGTCGTCGGAAGAATTAGCGTTGACTTTAAGGGATTGGGCAGTGAACATGAGAAGAAAAGATGGTAGAGAATTTGAAGAAGCTATAGTCAAAACCATGTGGAACCTAACAAGTTATTATTGACCCATTCAAAAGTGTTTCTATACGAAGAAAAATCCAATCAGTTCCACGTAAAAAAAAGTTCCATAGAATAACGAAAATGATAAATTCTACTACATAACCGCGCTAGAATTAGTTTGGCGAGATGGGGAAGCTGCTGATTACTTGAGTGGCTACTGAACTGTAATAAATAAAGTTTAAAAAACCATATACAAATGAAATAATCCGTCAGCTGATCTACCAGGGTAAAAAAAGATCATATGACTACAACCCGATCAACTCGATTAGTTTCCGAACAATAATGAACGTGACCAGTGTTAGTTTCCGAACATACCGACATGTTTTCCAAAAATCCTATAGACGAATGAGAATAGGTGTTGAGCTCTGGTTGATTACGTACCAAGGAATGCCAACTGCGTGCTTTCGATTCAGTCTTACCTTGGAAACAAATACATTTCATGGTTTTGAGAAATGCCCTCGGATTCCTCCAAAGTTCTGTACTTCTCCTACTACTTCTCCTGTACTTATCAATATATCATATTTATTCACAAATTGAATTATTTTATTTGAGTAATTAGAAAACAAAAGTGATTTTTTAGGTTCTATTGTGAAATTTGAAATCAGTAAATCATGCGAGGCAAATTGTTTCGTGGTTACCCCACATTTCGGAGAAATACCACCCTCGACAGGAACAAATAAACAGAGTGTTAATATTTTCGTTTATTTTTTTGCGAAGTAAGTATTTCTAAAGTAAATATATGAGAGGGGATCAATTAAATGTAATTAAGTGACATATCTATCACACGACCGAACTCGTAGTGGTAGAAATCAGTTTTCCCTTCATTGATCAAGATCTCGACTAATAATCACTGGGTGCCTAATATGTGCTATAAAAGTGTTACTACACATTACCTACTACCTTAAACCGTCAGAGCTCAGCAGTATGACACCAGGTACTGCCAACATTAATATCTAACTATTTGCTTCGGATGATTTCGCATATTTTGTCATAATGACAAATGGAGGATATGCATCAAGCTCTAAACTTAAAGTTGTTTTATCATTGATTAGTCCATACTTCCTTTTTTGCTTTTTGGAACGAAATGAAACGATGAAATCGATAGAGTACTGGACGTCAGAATGGTGCAGTTGTAGACGAGATTTTACGTAAATTTCCGAATCGATTAGTTGAATCAATTCGTTAAACCGTGCTCTTCCTACAACATCTTATTTTCTCATTGCCTTTTTACCACAAACTTCCACATTATCTATTATCTTAAACCGTCAGAGTTCAGCGGTGTGCCAGCAGGTACTGCCAACATTAATATCTAACTATTTGCTTCGGATGATTTCGCATAATGACAAATGGAGGATATGCATCAAGCTCTAGGTACGCAATAAAGCTAACAAATAGCAGACTTTTAGCAACAGAAGATGTGAACGTAAATTTGTTTTATCGTTGGTGGTTCAAACTCGCTTTTTTGTTTGTTGGAACGAAATGAAACGATGAAATCGATAGAGTGGTGGACGTCAGAATGGTGCAGTGGTAGACGCAACATCCATGAAAAAAATCTGCAGATCTTGGTGGTATCTGAATGAGTATTTTCCTACATATGCATTTGCCTGGGAAAACAACATCGAGATATTCACAAACAAACAATAAATTATTCGGGTTATTAACTTGTAGGGGGTAGGAAATAAGTTTATGTATAAGGTACGTTTCCAGTTGCTCCTACCAGTTAATTTACAAGATAGATGTAACAGTACTGGAGCAAATACGAGTAAACTAAGTATATTTTGAGATACTACGGAACTAGATAAGTGGCAACACTGCATTTCATGAATTCATAAATATTCACCAACACTAACTGTGATGAAAAAACAAAGAATTATCAAAGAAGTTATGTACGCAGTTTAAATATTAACCTGCAGCTCGCGAGTCAGTCGATTTCCATCCTATTCGCTTGATTTGGACATGTTTGATTTCCTGTTATTCTTTAACACGATCTCAGAACTCAATATTTCTCTATGATATTAGAAAAATCTCTTAGGGGTTGGTTATTATTGTTATTTATTTATTTATTCTTGTGGCAATTGATTTTGATAGTTGTTTTATTTTTCAGTGAATGCAAAAAATATTCAGAATCTTTTAGGGTGTTGACGAATATTCCCAATTATTTTATAGAAATTCCGGTGAAAGGAGCTGGCACAATCAACGAAAGATTCTCAACAAATTATAAAACATAAAAAAATTCTATTGTTTTTATACGAATATATTTATCTGCCATTGTTGACTTTTTCATTGAACACATATTTAACCTTTAACGAGTGCATACCTCATCTACGAGGATATATTGAAAAATTCTTAGCCTACAATAGAACCAAAGAAAATTTCAAAGTCAAAATATTTTATTATTCAACATATTCTCCTCTTAATTGGATACATTTATTACAGCGAACCTGCAACGTCTCTAGACCTTTAAAAAAATGTTTCTTTTTGATCTGCAAACCAGACATCCACAGCTTTTATTACCTCCTCGTTGGAAGAAAATTTATGACCTTTGAAACTTTTTTTCAGTTGAGGAATGAGATGATAGTCGGACGGGGCCAAATCTGGTGAATAAGAGGGGTGTTCTAGTAATCCGAACCCTAAATCACGAATTTTTAACATCGCAACATGAGATTTGTGTACAGGGGCGTTGTCCTGCAAAAACAAAACACCTTTGGATAGCTTTCCGCGTCTTTTCTCTCTAATTTTTTCCCGTAGAGTGGTCAGTTATGTCGAATAGTAATCTTCTGTTATTGTTCTAACCTTATCCAAAACATCAATCATGATTACTCCATGGTAATCCCAAAAAACTGAAGCAAGGACTTTTCCTCCAAATTTTTGGACACGAACTTTTTAGGTCTTGGAGAACCAGAGTGTCGCCATTCCATCGATTGTTGTTTTGTTTCTGGATCGTAGAAATGTACCCAAGTCTCATCCATAGTAATAATTCGGTTTAAGAAGTCTACATCGTTTTCAAATCGAGCACAGATCGAACGCGATGCTTCTATCCTTGCACACTTTTGGTCAACATTTAAACATACTATAAAATTTTAAGTGCTTCAGATATCCGTTTTAGCCCAATCCGACAGTTTGATAAAATCATGTCATGAACTGCATCGATATTTTCGGGGTCTGACACAGAAACTGGCCTTCCCGATCGGTCATCATCTTCAATGGAAAATTCACCTCTTTTGAAGCTTGCAGTCCAATTATTCACGGTCGCTTACGAAGGGCATTGATCACTAAGGGTATTAAGCATATCTTCGTAAATCTGCTTACCTCTTAACCCTTTTAAATACAGGTACTTGATGATGGTGGACATCTTTTTTCTTTAAATCTATTACGTAACTATGGTTTACTTTTTTGACGTCAAAGTTTACCCTTACACTTCTAATAATTTATTGTTCGTTGCTATGGTAACGCAATATTTTGTTTATGCATGGAACTGGTCTAGGCTAACTGGATATCAATACATCCTCGTATTTTTTTCATTGTGTATGCCAGTTATTATTCAGCTCTTTTTTAAGAATTCGTATTATGTCTTGGGTGTTGTAAAATTTTTCTATATTATTTTTTTCAATAGCTTCTTTTGCGAGTTTTGTTTTGAATCGGATAAAGTAATATTGAAGATAAGTGGGGTTCACATTTATCCACAAATGTAGTTAATAAATGCATGGAGTACCTCCTCTTATAGTCTCCTTGGACTCTTCAGAGGTTCCGTGGGGTGGTGGTTGTTTTTGGTAGGTTTATAAGGTTTCGTACCCCTTGAGACTTTTAATCAGCTTGCTCCAAACTACCAATGTGTTAAGTTTGAAAAAGAGTTTGAACAAATCGAACACGACATCACGACTCGAATAAAAAATTTCTATGCTTCCGTCTTTAGGTAGACGTGTGCTCTCACGCAAATATACTTTTCGTGGAACATCATAAATATTGTATAATACATAAAATACTGTTATTGAAAATAAGCGGTATGTCTGTCATTATATTTGATATTTTATATTGGGCAATATTACAGTATATTTCCTAAAAGTCCCTTTGTTGAGCCACTAAAACGCAATCTGCAAAATATTATGATTTTGGGTAATATACCATAACGGTTATCCTATTTTATGCAAAAGCTGTAAAAATTGCACAAATTACGGTTGTTGCTATAACGGCAAATATTTTTTGGCGTAACAAATTGGTAATAAAACCATAAAAAACTTGACCTGAGATTTGAAAAAAATTAGAATATTGTTGTTTGGAATTCTACAAGGAAGTACATTGTGCAAATAAACTAAGAAAAAAACTTGTGTATACAGTGTATATATATATATATATATATATAAGCGGTTTTCATATTGGGCACGTGGCAATGAAACACCAAAGTGGACTAACTTTAATATATTTTCCGAGCTTTCGAATACTTCGAATAAGTTAGAAAACTCAACAAAAATAAAATGGTTTTTTGTAGAAAATTGCGTGAGCTACGTGTAAGTTCAGTTTTAGTAAAAAAGGAAATTTTCTCATGTCAATCAAATGAAAAACTAAAATAGAAATAGGGACCTCTTACAGTTGAGCTACAGGGCCCATCTTTGGTGAGGATTCTTTTTATATCATATAGAAACATTTGAGACGGTAAAAGTTGAAAAAAAATTTTTTGGAGCACCCCAATAGGGTACCAATGGAAAATTATTTTAATCAATAAAATTCTTGACTATTATTTTTTCTAATAACATATGTTTAATAAAAATCATTGATCAAGGGGTACGACAACGTTCAAATTTTATTTCCACTGTAATTGAAGCATGACAACACGTAATTTGTAAATATCATAAACTCACCATCCTTTAGTTGCGTAAAAACCCTTTTTGGTTCAAAAGAAATATTTACTTATTGTACAACTGACCCGTCAACGTCCTTGCTATTTATTATGATAAATAACCATTCAACATGACGAATACCACACTTTTATATACAAGGAGTGATCAAAAATACAATGATTTGTTATTATTAGTAATAAACTTAAAATTTGAATTAACCTTCTTGGACTACTATTAATATTTCACTGTAATCCCTTAAGAAACGTCCTTCAAAGGCTTTTTCCATCTGCTCCGTCGTAGCTCCCTTAAAATCGAGAAGTAGCATCATATCAAAAAATTTCACCTTTTCATTCGCCGGCTTCTGCAGTTTTCTGTAACCTTGAGAAGTCATTCATCAGCTAAATGGCTGACGACATTTCCATCTGGTTTCTACTCTCCATAAAACTTTTTGTTTCGTCAAGCTATTTTGTTTTATTGCATTTTATTCTCTTTTTAAACTCCTATTTCAATGCAATAATTGCCGGACAAACTATGAAAAATTCACATCAAGCCCCAATATATCTAAAACAACTCATATTTCACCCCAAAAATTCCTCTATCTCCCCCAAACACGAAATAACAACGATCCTCTCTCTGTAATAACTTCGTTGGTATTATTTTTTCTTTTAAATACATTGCTTACAACCCTTTTGACGACGGTGAGACAGGGCTTAATTCTTGAGCCAGCCAAATGAGACAGGTGAAGCAAACCTAAACCTAACCTAACTTTTTTGCCTTAAGAGGTGTGGTGGAAGTTTATCACAGACCTTCACCAAACTGAAGCACCCCCATCATTTTATGAAGGACAGTCGGATTGAAGTTTTACATTCATACCTATATTTTTCTTTAACAACATATGTTGTATACATATTATTAGAAACTTTTGTAAGAATTATTTTGTAGTCAGTTACACTATTTAATGTATTTAGTGAATTTTACGTAATCAGTAAGAACTGATTAGTTGTTTAAGTCAAATATTTATTGTCAACGGCAAGTAGTGATTCTTGGTGATATTTTCTCCAATCCACTACCTGGAGAGGAGTCCGATAGAGGGCCAGTAACCCACTCGAGCACTTAACCTAACATAACCTAACTTAATCGAACATAACCTATTTTTTTTTTACAACATATGTTGGCTACATATTATTTGAAACTTTTGTAAGAATTATTTTGTAGTCAGTTACACTATTTAATGTATTTAGTGAATTGTACGTAATCAGTAAGAACTGATTAGTTGTTTAAGTCAAATATTTATTGTCAACGGCAAGTAGTGATTCTTGGTGATATTTTCTCCTATCCACTACCTGGAGAGGAGTCCGATAGAGGGCCAGTAACCCACTCGAGCACTTAACCTAACATAACCTAACTTAATCGAACATAACCTATTTTTTTTTAACAACATATGTTGGCTACATATTATTTGAAACTTTTGTAAGAATTATTTTGTAGTCAGTTACACTATTTAATGTATTTAATGAATTTTACGTAATCAGTAAGAACTGATTAGTTGTTTAAGTCAAATATTTATTGTCGACGGCAAGTAGTGATTCTTGGTGATATTTTCTCCAATCCACTACCTGGAGAGGAGTCCGATAGAGGGCCAGTAACCCACTTGAGCACTTAACCTAACATAACCTAACTTAATCGAACATAACCTATTTTTTTTTTAACAACATATGTTGGCTACATATTATTTGAAACTTTTGTAAGAATTATTTTGTAGTCAGTTACACTATTTAATGTATTTAGTGAATTGTACGTAATCAGTAAGAACTGATTAGTTGTTTAAGTAAAATATTTATTGTCAACGGCAAGTAGTGATTCTTGGTGATATTTTCTCCTATCCACTACCTGGAGAGGAGTCCGATAGAGGGCCAGTAACCCACTCGAGCACTTAACCTAACATAACCTAACTTAATCGAACATAACCTATTTTTTTTTAACAACATATGTTGGCTACATATTATTTGAAACTTTTGTAAGAATTATTTTGTAGTCAGTTACACTATTTAATGTATTTAGTGAATTGTACGTAATCAGTAAGAACTGATTAGTTGTTTAAGTCAAATATTTATTGTCAACGGCAAGTAGTGATTCTTGGTGATATTTTCTCCTATCCACTACCTGGAGAGGAGTCCGATAGAGGGCCAGTAACCCACTTGAGCACTTAACCTAACATAACCTAACTTAATCGAACATAACCTATTTTTTTTTAACAATATATGTTGGCTACATATTATTTGAAACGTTTGTAAGAATTATTTTGTAGTCAGTTACACTATTTAATGTATTTAATGAATTTTACGTAATCAGTAAGAACTGATTAGTTGTTTAAGTCAAATATTTATTGTCAACGGCAAGTAGTGATTCTTGGTGATATTTTCTCCAATCCACTACCTGGAGAGGAGTCCGATAGAGGGCCAGTAACCCACTTGAGCACTTAACCTAACATAACCTAACTTAATCGAACATAACCTATTTTTTTTTAACAACATATGTTGGCTACATATTATTTGAAACTTTTGTAAGAATTATTTTGTAGTCAGTTACACTATTTAATGTATTTAGTGAATTGTACGTAATCAGTAAGAACTGATTAGTTGTTTAAGTAAAATATTTATTGTCAACGGCAAGTAGTGATTCTTGGTGATATTTTCTCCAATCCACTACCTGGAGAGGAGTCCGATAGAGGGCCAGTAACCCACTCGAGCACTTAACCTAACATAACCTAACTTAATCGAACATAACCTATTTTTTTTTAACAACATATGTTGGCTACATATTATTTGAAACTTTTGTAAGAATTATTTTGTAGTCAGTTACACTATTTAATGTATTTAGTGAATTGTACGTAATCAGTAAGAACTGATTAGTTGTTTAAGTCAAATATTTATTGTCAACGGCAAGTAGTGATTCTTGGTGATATTTTCTCCTATCCACTACCTGGAGAGGAGTCCGATAGAGGGCCAGTAACCCACTCGAGCACTTAACCTAACATAACCTAACTTAATCGAACATAACCTATTTTTTTTATCAACATATGTTGGCTACATATTATTTGAAACTTTTGTAAGAATTATTTTGTAGTCAGTTACACTATTTAATGTATTTAGTGAATTGTACGTAATCAGTAAGAACTGATTAGTTGTTTAAGTCAAATATTTATTGTCAACGGCAAGTAGTGATTCTTGGTGATATTTTCTCCTATCCACTACCTGGAGAGGAGTCCGATAAAGGGCCAGTAACCCACTTGAGCACTTAACCTAACATAACCTAACTTAATCGAACATAACCTATTTTTTTTTAACAATATATGTTGGCTACATATTATTTGAAACGTTTGTAAGAATTATTTTGTAGTCAGTTACACTATTTAATGTATTTAATGAATTTTACGTAATCAGTAAGAACTGATTAGTTGTTTAAGTCAAATATTTATTGTCAACGGCAAGTAGTGATTCTTGGTGATATTTTCTCCAATCCACTACCTGGAGAGGAGTCCGATAGAGGGCCAGTAACCCACTTGAGCACTTAACCTAACATAACCTAACTTAATCGAACATAACCTATTTTTTTTTTAACAACATATGTTGGCTACATATTATTTGAAACTTTTGTAAGAATTATTTTGTAGTCAATTACACTATTTAATGTATTTAGTGAATTGTACGTAATCAGTAAGAACTGATTAGTTGTTTAAGTAAAATATTTATTGTCAACGGCAAGTAGTGATTCTTGGTGATATTTTCTCCAATCCACTACCTGGAGAGGAGTCCGATAGAGGGCCAGTAACCCACTTGAGCACTTAACCTAACATAACCTAACTTAATCGAACATAACCTATTTTTTTTAACAACATATGTTGGCTACATATTATTTGAAACGTTTGTAAGAATTATTTTGTAGTCAGTTACACTATTTAATGTATTTAGTGAATTGTACGTAATCAGTAAGAACTGATTAGTTGTTTAAGTCAAATATTTATTGTCAACGGCAAGTAGTGATTCTTGGTGATATTTTCTCCAATCCACTACCTGGAGAGGAGTCCGATAGAGGGCCAGTAACCCACTCGAGCACTTAACCTAACATAACCTAACTTAATCGAACATAACCTATTTTTTTTTAACAACATATGTTGGCTACATATTATTTGAAACTTTTGTAAGAATTATTTTGTAGTCAGTTACACTATTTAATGTATTTAGTGAATTGTACGTAATCAGTAAGAACTGATTAGTTGTTTAAGTAAAATATTTATTGTCAACGGCAAGTAGTGATTCTTGGTGATATTTTCTCCAATCCACTACCTGGAGAGGAGTCCGATAGAGGGCCAGTAACCCACTTGAGCACTTAACCTAACATAACCTAACTTAATCGAACATAACCTATTTTTTTTAACAACATATGTTGGCTACATATTATTTGAAACGTTTGTAAGAATTATTTTGTAGTCAGTTACACTATTTAATGTATTTAGTGAATTGTACGTAATCAGTAAGAACTGATTAGTTGTTTAAGTCAAATATTTATTGTCAACGGCAAGTAGTGATTCTTGGTGATATTTTCTCCTATCCACTACCTGGAGAGGAGTCCGATAGAGGGCCAGTAACCCACTTGAGCACTTAACCTAACATAACCTAACTTAATCGAACATAACCTATTTTTTTTTAACAATATATGTTGGCTACATATTATTTGAAACGTTTGTAAGAATTATTTTGTAGTCAGTTACACTATTTAATGTATTTAATGAATTTTACGTAATCAGTAAGAACTGATTAGTTGTTTAAGTCAAATATTTATTGTCAACGGCAAGTAGTGATTCTTGGTGATATTTTCTCCAATCCACTACCTGGAGAGGAGTCCGATAGAGGGCCAGTAACCCACTCGAGCACTTAACCTAACATAACCTAACTTAATCGAACATAACCTATTTTTTTTTAACAACATATGTTGGCTACATATTATTTGAAACTTTTGTAAGAATTATTTTGTAGTCAGTTACACTATTTAATGTATTTAGTGAATTGTACGTAATCAGTAAGAACTGATTAGTTGTTTAAGTCAAATATTTATTGTCAACGGCAAGTAGTGATTCTTGGTGATATTTTCTCCAATCCACTACCTGGAGAGGAGTCCGATAGAGGGCCAGTAACCCACTCGAGCACTTAACCTAACATAACCTAACTTAATCGAACATAACCTATTTTTTTTTTAACAACATATGTTGGCTACATATTATTTGAAACTTTTGTAAGAATTATTTTGTAGTCAGTTACACTATTTAATGTATTTAGTGAATTGTACGTAATCAGTAAGAACTGATTAGTTGTTTAAGTAAAATATTTATTGTCAACGGCAAGTAGTGATTCTTGGTGATATTTTCTCCAATCCACTACCTGGAGAGGAGTCCGATAGAGGGCCAGTAACCCACTTAAGCACTTAACCTAACATAACCTAACTTAATCGAACATAACCTATTTTTTTTAACAACATATGTTGGCTACATATTATTTGAAACGTTTGTAAGAATTATTTTGTAGTCAGTTACACTATTTAATGTATTTAATGAATTTTACGTAATCAGTAAGAACTGATTAGTTGTTTAAGTCAAATATTTATTGTCAACGGCAAGTAGTGATTCTTGGTGATATTTTCTCCAATCCACTACCTGGAGAGGAGTCCGATAGAGGGCCAGTAACCCACTTGAGCACTTAACCTAACATAACCTAACTTAATCGAACATAACCTATTTTTTTTTAACAATATATGTTGGCTACATATTATTTGAAACGTTTGTAAGAATTATTTTGTAGTCAGTTACACTATTTAATGTATTTAATGAATTTTACGTAATCAGTAAGAACTGATTAGTTGTTTAAGTCAAATATTTATTGTCAACGGCAAGTAGTGATTCTTGGTGATATTTTCTCCAATCCATTACCTGGAGAGGAGTCCGATAGAGGGCCAGTAACCCACTCGAGCACTTAACCTAACATAACCTAACTTAATCGAACATAACCTATTTTTTTTTAACAACATATGTTGGCTACATATTATTTGAAACTTTTGTAAGAATTATTTTGTAGTCAGTTACACTATTTAATGTATTTAGTGAATTGTACGTAATCAGTAAGAACTGATTAGTTGTTTAAGTAAAATATTTATTGTCAACGGCAAGTAGTGATTCTTGGTGATATTTTCTCCAATCCACTACCTGGAGAGGAGTCCGATAGAGGGCCAGTAACCCACTTGAGCACTTAACCTAACATAACCTAACTTAATCGAACATAACCTATTTTTTTTTAACAATATATGTTGGCTACATATTATTTGAAACGTTTGTAAGAATTATTTTGTAGTCAGTTACACTATTTAATGTATTTAATGAATTTTACGTAATCAGTAAGAACTGATTAGTTGTTTAAGTCAAATATTTATTGTCAACGGCAAGTAGTGATTCTTGGTGATATTTTCTCCAATCCACTACCTGGAGAGGAGTCCGATAGAGGGCCAGTAACCCACTCGAGCACTTAACCTAACATAACCTAACTTAATCGAACATAACCTATTTTTTTTTAACAACATATGTTGGCTACATATTATTTGAAACTTTTGTAAGAATTATTTTGTAGTCAGTTACACTATTTAATGTATTTAGTGAATTGTACGTAATCAGTAAGAACTGATTAGTTGTTTAAGTAAAATATTTATTGTCAACGGCAAGTAGTGATTCTTGGTGATATTTTCTCCAATCCACTACCTGGAGAGGAGTCCGATAGAGGGCCAGTAACCCACTCGAGCACTTAACCTAACATAACCTAACTTAATCGAACATAACCTATTTTTTTTTAACAACATATGTTGGCTACATATTATTTGAAATTTTTGTAAGAATTATTTTGTAGTCAGTTACACTATTTAATATATTTAGTGAATTGTACGTAATCAGTAAGAACTGATTAGTTGTTTAAGTCAAATATTTATTGTCAATGACAAGGAGTGGAACTTAGTGATGTACATACTTTCTTGTCCTGTCAAATTCCTGTGCTTCAGATATTGTCTCACCATCATCAAACATCAACCTTACGAGCTGTACGCGATCTTCTCTACATTTTGTTTCTGTAGGTTCACAAGTTGATTTGTTTTTGATGTAATTATAAATTGTTTTTTGTTGTACTAATTTGGTATTTACCTCGAAGCTTTTCAAAAGAATGGAAGTGAGCTGTGCTAATCAATAGATAGTGGTTATAAAAATAAACAATAAAGATAACAAGAAATTATAAGAATATAAAAAAGTAACCGCTACAAACAAACGGAGAACACTACCAAGAAAGCAAGGAAGAACCACGTTGTTAATATTGCTAATAATACATTTTTTCCAAACGCTTATGAGCATGGCACACAAGAATCAAATTGAACAAACTTCGGTAAGTTTTTTGTTCGAAATAAACACGTAAATCTAAATAAATCGTAATTAATTTGGAATGAATCACAGATTTGAAGCATAGATTTTAAAAACGACAATTTGGAACATGGGTTTGAAGCATTCCGCATCCATGTGCTCAAATTGAGTAATTTGAAAGCGACTATTTTGGTTAACTTCGGTATTATGAAAAACATATTCAATCATTAAGACAATGATCCATTGTAATATATTTTTTTATATTAAAATTTTTAGCTGTTAGAATTAACAATGATAAAACGTTCTTATCAATTCGAAAACTATAGCAATAACTTTTGGTTCCTTGAAATTCCAAAATATAGCAATAAATTTTATTGGCAACAATTTCTTGTTGATAAAATCTAATTCTGAGTACCCTTTAGTTGCGTAAACCCTTCCGACACAAAGAAATATCTACTTATTATACAATGCTTTCTACAAACTGGTCCATAAATGTCCTTGAAGTTATGTCATTTCTATTTATTATGAGAAATATAACCTTTTCTGTATGCCTGTATCATAAACAAAAGCAAAAGCGTGGATAATCGCAGGACATGCTTGAGAAAATCCTTCCGCATACATAACCTACAATAAAATAATAAATTATTCAAAATATTGTGCTGTAGTATGTTTATTTAGGAAGTTGTAGAGCTAAAAATTATACAAAAAATTAAATTTGTAGTGAAAAACCAAAAAACTTTTTTTGGAATTGACTATCGAAGCACAATTTTCAATGCAATGAAAAAGTAGCAGATATATTTAAAATCTACAGAAAAATTAGAGAATCTTTTGATTTAAATATAGGCTTGTAAACATAATCCTCAACTAAGGTCGCCATTTGTGATATACATTAGTAATTCGGGCAATCAAAAATATTTTTCTGTGTGTATTTTTCATTAATTATTCAAACTAGTATATCCCAACGTGTTTCATGCAATATTTTTTCCAATTTATTCATTAAACCTTTTCTTTACATTGTGAAGATGATTGATTGATGATGAACTTTTAAACTGTTGGACTCTTAAACTGTTTCCAACTAGCACTGAGCTATTGAAATACCTCATGAAATGGACTTTCCTGAGCAACCCAGCATCTAATCAGGTACGACGGTTCATACTTAAGTTTTGAGACAAATAAAACCAAATATTTATAATTGGATATGACAAAATATTATCCATTAAGATCATCGAAGTATTTTTTCCATTTCGATTTTCGAGGTACGTCAGAAACATGTGGTTTGAAGTCATCAACCTCTTCTTTAGGTATAGAAAAATATCATTGTGTGCCAAACAAGAGCTATACGGCGCTTTATCTATTAATTCGATTTTTTGACTGTTCAGAAACATTCTTGTTTGAACTGATGTGTGACAGCTCGCGTTGTCGTGGTGGAGAATGAATCTCCTTCCCTGATCCACTTCTAGCAAACAAATGCTGGTGCACCATTCAAAATTGAGCATTCTACATTGCTCTAATGGGACGGGAGCGCGTGTCCAGTCTTTTCGAAAAAACAAACGATCATCATTTGCTTCAAAGAACTTGCGTGCGCGGAAAACTTTTCTTGGATTTGACTCGTCTTGAATGACCCGGTCAATTGTTCTTTACCTTCGGGTTTATATGCATAGAGCCATGATTCGTCGTCCGTAAAGATCTTATAAACATCTTTTGAAGTACCGAGAATTAATTTTTTCAGAATTTCTTTGCACCAACAGACACGAGCTTTTTTACGATCGATTGTCAAATTGCCAAGTATTCCAGTTTAAGCACAACATTGTTGTTGGTTCAATCCACGTCGAAAATCATAACAAATCATCGCACAACAATTCCATTTTTTGACCAGGATAAATAAACTTTATGATGGCAACGTCCAATTTGACATATTCACATCAGTGTTGCCATATCTCAAAACTCAAGGTACCTCAGTTTATTTAATTTTTCCAACTTGAATCTTAGGGCTCATTGAACTGGAGACATATTTCAATTTATATATTTCTGCTAATGAAATACGTAGTCCAATGCTCTCCTTTCAGAATATTTGGCTTTGGACTCGTACAATCCTATTCCAGATCTGTCTGCCGCTTTTTTGTTTGTTTCCAATATGGTGTTTTCCTTCAAAAATAAACATTTTCGGTATTTCACTTTGAGGCATATTCCAGATTTGATTAATTTGTTTCAGAGAAATTTACCATCTAGAACCGTTATCCCATTGTGGTCTACGTAAATTTTCTTCATATTGTTTGACAAATTTCGAATATATGGTGAAAATGTATCAGCAGGGGGTATCCTTAAAAAATATTTCGAAGTAAAAAAGTTTGTGAACTTAGGATCTGCAGTTTGTAGTTTACTATTAATTGTTGATACATTTATGTGCGAACCCTGTATATTTTTCGGAATATTTATTACTCTCGACTCCAGTAGGGTTAAAGGAATGTAACGTAGCAGCCGGTTATGTAAGGGAAGTAGTTTTAAAACAGAATAAGTGTGCCCATTAAGTTGAACCCCTTATTATTTATTGCTATGGTCAATAAAGTATAGGGATTGTAAAATATTTGCCTGCTGAACTAGAAATTGAATTTGTATATATCATAAACCATTTTTGGTACCCTTTAGTTGCGTAAAAATCCTTTCTGCTCCGAAGAAATATTTGTTTATTGTACAACGTCTTTCTATGAACGTCCTTCAAGTTAGTCACTTCTGTTTAAGATAAATAACCTCTATATAACTTTTAAATTGATAAATTTGACAAAGAAAGTAAAAGTTGAGTAAAAGTAAGAAAGAAAGTACACTGAAAGTGAAATTTTGAATTGTATAACCTAATTAATGTCTCGCATTTAATATGAAGACACTTTGAAGTGTTTGCTATTTTGCAAAAATCAAATTTGAGTTGTTTTGGGTGATGGGCCTCATTTCTAAATATAATAAATACAATATTTAGATGTTTTTGGTTCAAATGTTAGTGATAGTATTTCAAAAATTATTTAGTAAATTTGAGGAAAAAAAAAATTTGCCCAGAACTGTGTGTGCTCGTGAAGACATTAAATGATTTAAAGTTTTTGGGCTAAGCTGTTTAGAATCAAAATATAGGATCATATACCAACAAATCAGTTGCCAACTATAATTTTGAAATTTTTCTTGTAATAAACACTTCACATTTTTTTTATCACCACTTACTTAACACATTTTTTTTAAACGGTCTAGAAATTATTACTTTCTGATTTATTTTTAAATCAGAAAATCTCATTTTGTCGGACCGAGCCAGATAATTATTGTGATAGTCCGATAAAAGCTTTTACCGGACTCATTTTTATTTACTTTCCGACCCATCTTGAATGAAAAAAATAATAAAATAGTTAGTCTAAGATAGTGGTCAATAGTAACCGAGTTTTCTTTTACAGTAAAAGCTCTTTATTCGCGGGGTATATGTTCCAAAAATATGCCGCGAATACAGAAACTATATATATACGGAATGGTAATTTGTATGGGATTATGGGGGATACGTTCCTAAATGACCAAATAAATACATAAAAAACAAATATATAAAAAAAAACAATTTTATTCGAGTTTTTGAACATTTTGATCAATTATCTTTAGGCTTAGGCAACGGTTTGAAGAATTTTGTAATTTTCTCTTGTTTGGCAGTTTTTAAAAGCTCCTTCAATTTCGAATGATACGGAGCAGTCGCATAAGCAATTTGCCTCTTAAAAATAAGGATTCGTTCTATAGACGGATCAATGTTCATAAAGAAATCGCAAAGCTCATTTGCCATTCCTAAACCTTCACTAAGATTTTTCAAATTAAATGTCAAGTTTGAAGCCTCTTCTTCAATGGGCTGTGAATTTAACATTTTCTCCAATTCGGTTTCAGTCAAATCTTCATCTTGCGATTCAAGCAATTCCCCCACTTGATTCTATTTGCTCGAACCCATCTCGTCCTATTCCATTCGCGATTTCGGCTATGTTTGGAGTCATAGTTTGAACTTCATCATTTTCCGCAGTCAGAGCAGGCCACAGTTTTTACCAGCATGACTTCAATGTGTGTGGCTTCAGTTCTTCTAATGATTCTTTTATGTTTACGATGCATTTTGCAATGTTAAATTCCTTCCAGCATTCCATAACATTCATATCAAAATTAAATTCCATATTATCCAATACGATTCTGATGTAATAGAGCTTAAAGGCCTGTATTATTCCTTGGTCCATAGGTTGAAGCAAAGCCGTCGTGTTGGGAGGTAAAAATGACACTTTTATATTTGGATGCACAGTTTCAAGTTCACGAGGATGACCTGGTGCATTATCCAAAAGTAAAAGTGCTTTAAAGTCTAAATTCTGTTTTTTTAAATAAGTTTCAACTTCAGAAACAAAACATTTCCGGAACCAGTCAAAAAAAATAGCGCTTGTAACCCATACTTTCTTATTAGCACGCCAAAACACTGGCAGGTTGTCCTTGTTTTGATTTTTTAGAGCCCGAGGATTAAACGATCTGTAAAGCATCAGTGGCTTAATGACACAATCTCCAGATGCATTCGAACATAGCAGCAGTGTAACTCTATCCTTTGCTGCCTTAAATCCACGAGCAGACTTTTCACTTTTAGAAATGAATGTTGTGTTTAGCATTCTCTTCCAAAAAAGTGCAGTTTCGTCTGCATTAAATATTTACTCAGGTTTGTATCCTCCATCAACTAGTAGGTTTGCAAATTCTTCTGGATATCGCTCTGCTGCTCTGCAGCAAAGTAACTATTGGTAGTAGGTAAATATTATTACAGAATAATCAGAATATTCTTTAAAATCATCGTAAATGCAGCTGAGCTAATACAAGTTTAGTGCCTTTATTTTATAACCATGAGCTGTACAAAACAATAAAAAAGGTTTGGATTGGTTAAAAGCTCTGTATATTAAAGGTAACCTTTATATTAGTATTTGTCAATAAATTTTGAAATTTTGTTTTACTTTAATTCCAAGAATCTCTTCCCGGTCAATTTCACTCAAAAAAAAAACAATTTTTTTCCAAGTCCAAGTTCATTTTGAGGACACAGTGGAATAAGTTAGTCACACCTTTGGTTTTGGGAAATCTACGATTTACAGAGTTATTAAAGAAGAGGGATGTAGTGGATTTCAAACCGCACTTAAAGCATCAGGAATACCATAACCTCAAATAGAAAATCACTTGAAAGAAAGACATTGAAGAAAAAGATAATGATAACACTGAACTGATTGGAAGCATACTACTATAGAAACTCTAAATAAAAAGGTTTTCGCTAGACAAAGCATTCCATTTCAATAAGTGATTTGAAGTATAAAGAAGATATCCCCACTATAAAAGAAATAAGAAACCAAAGAAGAAATATATTTTATTTAGATGAAACATGGATCAATAAAAGACGTACATCCAAATAAAACAAGTCGAAAAAAGACAGATTTTTCAAAAAATCCTGTTGTTTCAAATCCACCAACAGGAAAGCACATATCGACAGCTGAAACGGATTTGTTTAAGGTGGTTTATTGACTTTTAAATCTACTCGTTCCCGGTGACTACCATGATGACATCTTGACCAATAATTTGTGGAATGATTCACCCAGTTGTGTGACAAAACCTCGTGCACGTCAACTGCGGCATCAGCGGTGGGTTGGCCAACGACAATCATCAAATCACGTTAAAAAAACAAATTTTATAATTTCATCCCTGTAAAAAGTTTGTGAGTCAACAGTTTTTATAAATTGGAAAAAAAACGTCAGCTGGCTGTAACGCGGTTCCACGTCAGATAATAGTCGACTTAGTACTTGAACTAAACAAATAAATCAGCTGGTTGTATACCGAGGGAAAATTCGTCAGCTGACGATTTTTCCACTCACATATTTATAGCTGACGGTTTTTTTCATTCGATGAATCATGTCTATTATCATCCGACAAATTTTCAATCAAATACTTTTTTCTCACTTCAGTATTATAAAAACTATTGACTAACAATTTTATAACCAAGATGGAATAAGAGAATTTTCCATAAAAAAGCAAAAATTAGTAGATATTAAATATAGTTATTCAAATTGTCATTGTCAAGTAAAATTTTGATGAAATTCGAAACAAATCCAAACGTCAATTTTTTATTTGTTTTTTGAAACTAATTTTCCATCAAAAAAAGACGTAAAATCAAGGTAATTTATCCAGGAAAACATATAAAAAGTTACAAAAAGTGGAAAAGTTCAATAAATTACTAGATATTAAATATAGTTATTCAAATTGTCATTGTCAAGTAAAATTTTGATGAAATTCGAAACAAATCGAAACGTCAATTTTTTATTTGTTTTTTGAAACTAATTTTCGATCAAAAAAAGACGTAAAATCAAAGTAATTTATACAGGAAAACATATGAAAAGCTCCAAAAAGTGGAAAAGTTCAATAAATTAGTAGATATTAAATATAGTTATTCAAATTGTCATTGTCAAGTAAAATTTTGATGAAATTCGAAACAAATCCAAACGTCAATTTTTTATTTGTTTTTTGAAACTAATTTTCCATCAAAAAAAGACGTAAAATCAAGGTAATTTATCCAGGAAAACATATAAAAAGTTACAAAAAGTGGAAAAGTTCAATAAATTACTAGATATTAAATATAGTTATTCAAATTGTCATTGTCAAGTAAAATTTTGATGAAATTCGAAACAAATCGAAACGTCAATTTTTTATTTGTTTTTTGAAACTAATTTTCGATCAAAAAAAGACGTAAAATCAAAGTAATTTATACAGGAAAACATATGAAAAGCTCCAAAAAGTGGAAAAGTTCAATAAATTAGTAGATATTAAATATAGTTATTCAAATTGTCATTGTCAAGTAAAATTTTGATGAAATTCGAAACAAATCCAAACGTCAATTTTTTATTTGTTTTTTGAAACTAATTTTCCATCAAAAAAAGACGTAAAATCAAGGTAATTTATCCAGGAAAACATATAAAAAGTTACAAAAAGTGGAAAAGTTCAATAAATTACTAGATATTAAATATAGTTATTCAAATTGTCATTGTCAAGTAAAATTTTGATGAAATTCGAAACAAATCCAAACGTCAATTTTTTATTTGTTTTTTGAAACTAATTTTCCATCAAAAAAAGACGTAAAATCAAAGTAATTTATACAGGAAAACATATGAAAAGCTCCAAAAAGTGGAAAAGTTCAATAAATTAGTAGATATTAAATATAGTTATTCAAATTGTCATTGTCAAGTAAAATATTGATGAAATTCGAAACAAATCCAAACGTCAATTTATTATTTGTTTTTTGAATCTAATTTTCCATCAAGACAAGACGTAAAATCAAGGTAATTTATTCAGGAAAACATATTAAAAGTTAAAAAAATTGGAAAAGTTCAATAAATTAGTAGATATTAAATATAGTTATTCAAATTGTCATTGTCAAGTAAAATATTGATGAAATTCGAAACAAATCCAAACGTCAATTGTTTATTTGTTTTTTGAATCTAATTTTCCATCAAAAAAAGACGTAAAATCAAGGTAATTTATTCAGGAAAACATATAAAAAGTTTCAAAAAGTGAACAAGTTTAAGAAATTAGTAGATATTCAATATAGTTGTGCAAATTGTCAATGTCAAGTCAAATTTTAACGAAATGAAGACAATTTATCCAGGAATATATTTAGGTTAGGTTAGGTTAGGTTAAGTTGGGTTAGGAGACTATGACTCTAATCCCATTAAAGAGAAAGATACCGTCTTTATAGCTGTAAATGTGCGCTCGATAAACCCTCGTATATAATCTGTGCGCTGTGAAAACATTCTTAAACACAAAATACATTTATTATTAATTGTATTTTTCATCTTTTAGTGCGTGCTTTCAGGAAAAATTACCTAATTTTTTATCATTGCCTATAATTACAGAATTAATTTTTCTTTTACAATGACAAGACTATTGTATTGTGTAGTAAATTTTTAATTTACAATCTTCATAACACTTTCTGCGGTTTAGAAATTGTAATCCCTTTCTCAGAAAGTTAAAGACTACTTAAATTGATCTTGAATTATGAATATTCTCTACCTGTAGAGGTAACAAACTTACCTTATATTTGTTGATTAAAACGACTAGAAAATTTAAAGTAAGTTTTGGGATGAATTAGTAGTTTCATAAATTTGTACAGTGCGCCCTTTTTAAGATGATATTTAATATTTAACAGAGTTTGTTTTAAATTGGTTTACAAATCCAACAATACATTAAAACAATTTTTGGGTAATCCCAAGTAATTATGACATAAATATTGATAATGTAATTGTTGAAAAGTGTATCCAATAATGAATTGTTGGATGCATTTGAAAGAATTTGAATTACTAAACGTAAAAACAGCTTGAATAAGGACAAAGGGCCAATTCCTTACAGCCCTTTCTATAGTTTAGTAGTCAAGGAATAAATTTGAAGATTTCCGCAAAGGAGATTTTACCGCTGGAATTAATTTTTTGCGGGTAAAGGTTTATTGGTGGGAAAATTTTGTATAAAGCAGATAAGTCAAGTAATTAGATTTTAGTTTACCTTCAGTCTCTGAAGATGATAGCTTGGTTATCGAGACGCGCGTCAGACAGTGTAATTGTGAGTGTTGGTGAAAAATGTTTCCCTTCAGTGTCTGAAGACGATAACATCATTATCGAAACTCGGATCAGACAATGTACTTGTGAGTGTTGGTGTAAACTGTTTACCTTCAGTCTCTGAAGATGATAGCTTGGTTATCGAGACGCGCGTCAGACAGTGTAATTGTGAGTGTTGGTGTAAAATGTTTCCCTTCAGTGTCTGAAGACGATAACATCATTATCGAAACTCGCATCAGACAGTAATTGAGAATGTTGGTGTAGAGTGTTCAGTATGAATATCACCAACGGTTCCAGAAATTCTAACTTAGTATAGACCAAATGTTAAAATACTTGAAACAGAATAAAATACAAATACAAGAAAATGAGTAGATATGGTTCACATACACAGGAACGAGATATCTGTCAATGATAAAAAAAAAGATTAACAATTTGAGTTTTTTTATTAATTTTATTAATGGTAGCATCACAATCATTGCAAAGTACTTGATATATAATATTACATATTTTGTTTTTGGGTGTTTTAGATTTTAGTTCAGTGAAATATTTCGATAATTTATCATGTCCTTAATGACTGATACTGATATTTATTGAAATAATTCGATAGTTGTTGGGAAAATCCTTGTACATAATTGATTATAGTTTATCCTTCTCTTAAATATGTTGAATTTTTTCTGAATAATCTTTTTTGTGTCAAATTATGACATGAATTAAAGTTTACGTATACTGAGGACCAATTCAATCTCTCATACCTTTCTTTTTCTATGTTATTGTCAATTTTATATAACGTAACAACAAGAATTAATTGAAATTTTTTATGAAAAGAATTGAAATGATATTTTCAATTTCATTTTTCCATTTAAAATGAATAATACGACGAAAATAACCGCGTTAACTACTCTTAATTACATTATCTAGAATTCTATTCAACAAGTTTTGATTATAAATTGTTTTCCAAAGCAAATCGTACGCAGTTCCACCTATCGCGTAGGTTCTGAGTATTACTCTATATTGAATCGTCATTTTTTTTTTAAGGAAGTGTCGCTTTAACCAACCCATTACAAATTTTAAATATGTTTTCAAACAACGGCACTATTATATTTCAGCAGCCTTACCACAAACTCAATCCATGAACCTTTCCAGTAATTCTAAGTTTCAAAAAATTCTGAGAAAAACCAAATTTCAATTTGCACACCCTTTTAGAAATCCACTGTAACTAATGTCGGCTCATCACATTGCTTTAAACATACAAAAATACCCAAAATATTAAACCATTACAACATTACCTCAGGTACCAAGGTCATAATTGGGATCATAAATATTCACCCCCAATATATTTTTATTGCACCCACAGACCAAGTCAAATTGGGTTGTACCATCCCCATTTGGAAGGGGAAATAGGCGTATATTTATAGTTCTTGTCGAAAACTGTCCATATTTCATTCTTTACTCGCAATTGGGTACCACAAGTCGTACTGAATTAATTTGACTAATATCGAAGTTAAAATGCAAAATCAAAATAACGTCGACGACAAAAAATACAGAAAACCATTGATGGAGAAGAAAAGAAGAGCTAGAATAAACGACAGTCTCGAAAATTTGAAACAAATATTATTAGAGTGCGATCCACAAAGTGTTGGAAAGAAAAGTGCTAAGCTGGAAAAGGCGGACATTCTGGAAATGACTGTAAGTTACCTTCAAACTATAAGAAAAACACCTGCTCCTAATAGTTATTATCAATCAACTAACTACGGGAATTGCTCAACGAATAAATACAGTAGCAACAGTTATGTAACTGTCGCCTCTAAAACCGGTAATGTCGGTCAATATTGCTACGGTGGTAGTTCGAATAGTTCGTATTATTCAAAAAATCAATCTACACAGAAAGCGGACAAAAGCGGATTGTGGAGACCTTGGTAATTAAAAATAGTGTTTAATAATTTAATTCTTTCTGTGATAATGTATATAAAACTATGTAAATACGATTTTTTTGTAGAAGTTAGTTGACGAACTACTACAACTTTTTATTTGTATATTTATTGTGTTTATATGTTATATTTTTTGAGAATTAGAAATACTTTTATTGATGAAAAAATTGTAAATTATTGTCAACAATTTCCCAAAGTTTTTGAAATATTTTTAAGTAGTAAATTTACGATTGTAAATGAAATTGTTGTCAACAATCTGTCATCATTACAGTAGATTTGATTTTACAAACATACATAATTTACATTTTTTTTTCTATTATCTTCTGTTACTGTTTTTATATGCATATTTGTTCATTTTTACTATTTGTAATTGTAAGCGTAAAATAAATTATTTTCTACTATATAAATTTATCTTTCATTATAGTATTTTTAGAACCCACATTTATTTCATCCTTAAGAAACTTCATCCTCAAGAACGAACCAGTAAATAGTTATTTATGTATTTAATGTGTCTTTTTTCGACGAATGTGAATAGTAATTTTTTTTTAAACTTCGGTAATTGTTTCTTTAACCCTCACAGCTCCGATGACCTTGAAAATTTAGTATGTTGTATTATTAGATGCTGATTAATTTGATATGCGTAGATGGGGCGCGGAAATCATATCTTCACATAGTTTTTTTATGTTGAAAATTGAATCAATTTCTTTACCGCTTGGATCAGAAATATTTTCATAGTAAATACCTCACTAACCATCGACAATAAACACGAATCCCCTAGCGTCCTTGTAGAGAAAGCATTCTGTATAAAAAATCCTTCGACCTAATTCTCTATACGGATGCCTCCAAAACTGAATCCGGTGTGGGTTGCGCAGTCACTACAAATCACGAACTCATAAGCTCTTACCCTCGACGTGTAGTGTTTACACTGGTGAAATATACAGTATCCTTCAAGTTTTCAAATATATTTCTCCTCCCCATAAACATATCACCATATGTACTGACTCTCTTTCATCCATACAGTCAATCACAACCATATTCATCGACCATCCAATAGTCCAAAACATTCATGATAAACTACCAAACTCTCATTGATCTTGATATAACAGTCTCTCTCATCTGGCTTCCATCGCACACTGAAATTGCTGGAAACGAATGAGCAGATCGCCAAGCCAAAGAAGCCACAAAGAATCATCCTGAAATCCCAGTTCAGCTGGCCAATGATCTGAGGACTAACTTCAAAAACTTCATTCAAAAATCTTTTCCTAAACTTTTTTAATGGGAGAGAAGCTGTGGCAATAAGAAGACTTCGCATCAACTACACGAAACTTACTCACGGGTTATTTGATGTCGTCAGAAAGTCGTCCTGTCTGCCAAAGTTGTCAAGTTCCTATGACTGTTAAGCACATCCTCATCGACTGCAGAGAATATTCTACCGCATATCAACAGTTTTATATGAAAACCAACCTCAAGAAGACACTTAACTGCCCGATGGACATGAAGAAAAACGTGGAGGTTCTTGAATACAGAATAGGTTAGGCTAAGTTAGGTTAGGTCAATAAAAAAAATATGTGAAGATATGATTTCCGCGCCTCATATATGCTTATCAAATTAATCAGCATGATAACCTCTACAACATACCAAATTTTCAAAGAAGTAGAAAATCATTCACATATTTTTGGTTCAATAAATCATTAGGAGCATTCTGTGATACGTCTAATATGTTTGGTAGTATATTTGCGAAATAATCTTTTATTTTCAATTTTAAATGTTAGATTTAATGCACGAATAAAATGTCAATCACTTACAACCAACTTATGGATGCAATAATTTTTAATTTCTCATAAAAAACTTCAGATTTAATATCTGTTTATTATAAATATATATTTTCATAAGACTAGGTATAACTACATATAAATTGGAACTTTAGAAACTTTGAAAAACTCTTTACGCACTAGTTTATAAAGTAGTACTTTACACACGGTAGTAGAAAATAGTTATTTATGTAACAAGTGAGTAAAGTAGATTTTTCTTTGACGATTGTTAATATTTTTATCACAATCACACGAATCAACTTATTTTGTGTTGATTTTTAAACACGGAAATGGGGAATTCATAATTTAATATAAAGGAGTGAAAGTTTTATTTTATTATCGACAGCTACCACCTGTCACTATTGAAAAAATTGAAAAAGGGATGACGAAATGAGTCTAACGTGAAGTAAACAATTGTGCAAAAATCAGCAACCGGTTCTGTGGATATCCAGATAATTTTGATTGTTGTTGTGAATATTTGATAAAAACAAACATTGTGAACATGAAACCAGATGTAGTTACACCCTCTCCTTGCAATTGCGAGCCATTGGGGATGTTAATATCAACAAAAAGGTCGATTTACATCACGCTATTCAGAGGAGTTGTGATTCAATATTCGTCGAGGCATTAGCCAGGAAAGTAGTTGTTTTCTCCTTTGAAGAACGACGGAATACATTTTCGAAATTAGAGATTCAGAGGGGAATAGTAGAAATCCTTTGTATGTATATATATATATATATATATTTATATATGCCAAATTCGGCGGATTGTCCATGACATCAATGTTCAATCACGTTTTTCGGAGTATATGTAATTCAATAATCTTTGAGGTATTAGGCAAGTAGTCGTTGTCTTCTTTGAGGAACGGCAAACCAGTATTTGAAATCATGAAATTCGAAATAATAGGTGTAAATAGATATTTTAAGTCTCTTCTGTTTTAAAATAAGTTTTTTTTTATAATTTTTGAAAAACAGATAAAAATTTGACGTTTCGACTTGACTTCAGTCTTTAATATGATTAATCAATAAATCACCTACATCATGAATATCAAAATAAAAATAAAATTAAAATAGAAATCTGTTTTAACGAAAGAAAATAATTTTTCCTTGATTTCTACACCTCAAAAATATGTAGCAGCCATCAATCAAATTATTTGTAGTTTTTTTTATCATTATAGCTTTTCATTCTTACGAATTTCAAAAATTCTCTTGTTGTTTTAGATTCTGTTCCAAGAATTTTTGAATCATTATAATTGAATTCATTTTTTTTATATTTCGTGGTTCTTTTTATTTTTTGTTATTGTCTTGGTGATCTTCCAGTCTATTTTCTAAATACTGAGATTTCTGCCCCATGTAGACAGCGTCACAAACAGTACAAGGCACATATAATATTACATCTTTTCTTTTTGGGTGTTTTAGTTTATTGAAATAATTCGATAGTAGTTGGGAAAATTCTTGTACATATGGTAAGAATAAATGTTTTGTTTCTTAACTGATTATAGTAACTGTTTATCCTTTTCTTGAATATGTTGTTTATCATTTTCTCCGGATAATTATTTTATTTCAATGCGGTTTTTGCTTTTCGAATATCCACACATCTTAATTCAGGACCTGATAGTTGGATAGATCTATCAGCCAAACTTATTATCATTGATCTGATTTTTTTATCTGTTTTTCAATTATTATAAAAAAACTAATTTTAAAAGCTAAAATCAAGACAATATGGGCACCAGGTACCTCATAGACATTTTCTATCGTGATATTCGCATTCAATGATCTCGAAATCCCCCGAATAGTAAAATTGTGATTGGAGATGCACTTTTTGAAATGCCTCTTTCCCCTGCATAAATGCAAGTTTCATTTCTTATTAATAATTATTTTAATCCACAAAGTTTCCTGAAACCAAAAAAAATGAAAGTAGAATGAAATCCATTGAAAAAGAAACAGAATATAACAAAAAATAATTTAAAGGTGATCTGTAGTCGAGAAGTGAGTTTTTTAAGGTTAGAAAAATTATTTTAATTAATTTATTAATGTCAACACTGCCTCAAATACTTTAATTAAATTTTCAAAAACTATCAAATATATATTCCAAATGGATTAAAATATTCAGATACTAAATATCGAAACTCGTTTATCTATTTTTGGGTATTTAGTACTGAAAATGGACACGTGGCTTTCTTATAGTACTGGTTACTTTGAAAAAGAATATAACGGATTATAAATTTGTTATTATTCTTCAAATTCCTATCCTTATAGAAGTTTTATGGTGGTTATTCCCTTAATCTCCTCAACTACAATGGCGCTCACGTACATGATTGAATTCGATGGGTAAGTTCAATAAATATAAATTTATTATTTTAAGGAGAATATTGAAACATAAATTCAACTACACAGACTTGTACAAAAAAGAACAAGTTATAATAAATATATTTGTCGATCACAGAAAGTGAAATATTCAAATGAACATTAAACAAGAATCAATAAAAATTCCATTGAGCTAGTTCGAGGAAGTTGTGGATCGTACTTGAGAGAAAAACTTTTAAGAATTGACGTGACTGCCTAAGAGTTTATATTTAAAATTTATATAAGGAGAATAAGTTGCTACAATAGAAGTAATTCAGTACTAGTTTTACCAACAGGCGGAGTAGGCTATTTTTTAATTATTTTGAGCCTAATACCAAAAATTTCATCAAAATTTGACTTGACATTGACAATTTGCATAACTATATTTAATATCTACTAATTTCTTGTACTTTTTCACTTTTTGGATCTTTCCATATGTTTTCCTGGATAAATTGTTTTGATTTTAGATCTTTTCATGATAAAAAATTCGTTTCAAGAAACAAATAAACAATTGACGTTTCGATTTGATTCGAATTTCGTTTAAATTCGAATTGACATTGACAATTTGCCTAATTATATTGAATATCTACTAATTTCTTAAGCTTCTTCACTTTTTAGAGATTTTTATATATTTTCCTGGATAAATTGTTTTGATTTTAGGTCTTTTCATGATAAAAAATTCGTTTCAAGAAACAAATAAACAATTGACGTTTCGATTTGATTCGAATTTCGTTTAAATTAGAATTGACATTGACAATTTGCATAATTATATTGAATATCTACTAATTTCTTGAACTTTTTCACTTTTTGGATCTTTCCATATGTTTTCCTGAATAAATTGTTTTGATTTTAGGTCTTTCCATGATAAAAAATTCGTTTCAAGAAACAAATAAACAATTGACGTTTCGATTTGATTCGAATTTCGTTTAAATTAGAATTGACATTGACAATTTGCATAATTATATTGAATATCTACTAATTTCTTGAACTTTTTCACTTTTTGGATCTTTCCATATGTTTTCCTGAATAAATTGTTTTGATTTTAGGTCTTTTCATGATAAAAAATTCGTTTCAAGAAACAAATAAACAATTGACGTTTCGATTTGATTCGAATTTCGTTTAAATTTGAATTGACATTGACAATTTGCCTAATTATATTGAATATCTACTAATTTCTTAAACTTCTTCACTTTTTAGAGCTTTTTATATAATTTCCTGAATAAATTACCTTGATTTTACGTCTTGTCTTGATGGAAAATTAGATTCAAAAAACAAATAAACAGTTGACGTTTCGATTTGATTCGAATTTCGTTAAAATTTGAATTGACATTGGCAATTATATTTAATATCTACTAATTTCTTGAACTTTTTCACTTTTTGGATCTTTCCATATGTTTTCCTGAATAAATTGTTTTGATTTTAGGTCTTTCCATGATAAAAAATTCGTTTCAAGAAACAAATAAACAATTGACGTTTCGATTTGATTCGAATTTCGTTTAAATTAGAATTGACATTGACAATTTGCATAATTATATTGAATATCTACTAATTTCTTGAACTTTTTCACTTTTTGGATCTTTCCATATGTTTTCCTGAATAAATTGTTTTGATTTTAGGTCTTTTCATGATAAAAAATTCGTTTCAAGAAACAAATAAACAATTGACGTTTCGATTTGATTCGAATTTCGTTTAAATTAGAATTGACATTGACAATTTGCATAATTATATTGAATATCTACTAATTTCTTAAACTTCTTCACTTTTTAGAGCTTTTTATATAATTTCCTGAATAAATTACCTTGATTTTACGTCTTGTCTTGATGGAAAATTAGATTCAAAAAACAAATAAACAGTTGACGTTTCGATTTGATTCGAATTTCGTTAAAATTTGAATTGACATTGGCAATTATATTTAATATCTACTAATTTCTTGAACTTTTTCACTTTTTGGATCTTTCCATATGTTTTCCTGAATAAATTGTTTTGATTTTAGGTCTTTTCATGATGAAAAATTTTGTTTCAAGAAACAAATAAAAAATTGACGCTTCGATTTGATTCGAATTTCGTTAAAATTTGAATTGACATTGACAATTTGCACAATTATATTTAATATCTACTAATTTCTTGAACTTTTTCACTTTTTGGATCTTTCCATATGTTTTCCTGAATAAATTGCTTTGATTTTAGGTCTTTTCATGATAAAAAATTCGTATCAAGAAACAAATAAACAATTGACGTTTCGATTTGATTCGAATTTCGTAAAATTTTGACTTGACATTGACAATTTGCATAATTATATTGGATATCTACTAATTTCTTAAACTTCTTCACTTTTTAGAGCTTTTTATATAATTTCCTGAATAAATTTCCTTGATTTTACGTCTTGTCTTGATGGAAAATTAGATTCAAAAAACAAATAAACAGTTGACGTTTCGATTTGATTCGAATTTCGTTAAAATTTGAATTGACATTGGCAATTTGCACAATTATATTTAATACCTATAATTTCTTGAACTTTTTCACTTTTTGGAACTTTCCATATGTTTTCCTGAATAAATTGTTTTGATTTTAGGTCTTTTCATGATGAAAAATTTTGTTTCAAGAAACAAATAAAAAATTGACGTTTCTATTTGATTCGAATTTCGTTAAAATTTGAATTGACATTGACAATTTGCACAATTATATTTAATATCTACTAATTTCTTGAACTTTTTCACTTTTTGGATCTTTCCATATGTTTTCCTGAATAAATTGTTTTGATTTTAGGTCTTTTCATGATAAAAAATTCGTTTCAAGAAACAAATAAAAAATTGACGTTTCGATTTGATTCGAATTTCGTTAAAATTTGAATTGACATTGACAATTTGCACAATTATATTTAATATCTACTAATTTCTTGAACTTTTTCACTTTTTGGATCTTTCCATATGTTTTCCTGAATAAATTGTTTTGATTTTAGGTCTTTTCATGATAAAAAATTCGTTTCAAGAAACAAATAAACAATTGACGTTTCGATTTGATTCGAATTTCGTTTAAATTTGAATTGACATTGACAATTTGCATAATTATATTGAATATCTACTAATTTCTTAAACTTCTTCACTTTTTAGAGCTTTTTATATAATTTCCTGAATAAATTTCCTTGATTTTACGTCTTGTCTTGATGGAAAATTAGATTCAAAAAACAAATAAACAGTTGACGTTTCGATTTGATTCGAATTTCGTTAAAATTTGAATTGACATTGGCAATTTGCACAATTATATTTAATATCTACTAATTTCTTGAACTTTTTCACTTTTTGGATCTTTCCATATGTTTTCCTGAATAAATTGTTTTGATTTTAGGTCTTTTCATGATAAAAAATTCGTTTCAAGAAACAAATAAACAATTGACGTTTCGATTTGTTTCGAATTTCGTTTAAATTAGAATTGACATTGACAATTTGCATAATTATATTGAATATCTACTAATTTCTTAAACTTCTTCACTTTTTAGAGCTTTTTATATAATTTCCTGAATAAATTTCCTTGATTTTACGTCTTGTCTTGATGGAAAATTAGATTCAAAAAACAAATAAACAGTTGACGTTTCGATTTGATTCGAATTTCGTTAAAATTTGAATTGACATTGGCAATTTGCACAATTATATTTAATATCTATTAATTTCTTGAACTTTTTCACTTTTTGGATCTTTCCATATGTTTTCCTGAATAAATTGTTTTGATTTTAGGTCTTTTCATGATAAAAAATTCGTTTCAAGAAACAAATAAACAATTGACGTTTCGATTTGATTCGAATTTCGTTTAAATTAGAATTGACATTGACAATTTGCATAATTATATTGAATATCTACTAATTTCTTAAACTTCTTCACTTTTTAGAGCTTTTTATATAATTTCCTGAATAAATTACCTTGATTTTACGTCTTGTCTTGATGGAAAATTAGATTCAAAAAACAAATAAACAGTTGACGTTTCGATTTGATTCGAATTTCGTTAAAATTTGAATTGACATTGGCAATTATATTTAATATCTACTAATTTCTTGAACTTTTTCACTTTTTGGATCTTTCCATATGTTTTCCTGAATAAATTGTTTTGATTTTAGGTCTTTTCATGATGAAAAATTTTGTTTCAAGAAACAAATAAAAAATTGACGCTTCGATTTGATTCGAATTTCGTTAAAATTTGAATTGACATTGACAATTTGCATAATTATATTGAATATCTACTAATTTCTTAAACTTCTTCACTTTTTAGAGCTTTTTATATAATTTCCTGAATAAATTTCCTTGATTTTACGTCTTGTCTTGATGGAAAATTAGATTCAAAAAACAAATAAACAGTTGACGTTTCGATTTGATTCGAATTTCGTTAAAATTTGAATTGACATTGGCAATTTGCACAATTATATTTAATATCTACTAATTTCTTGAACTTTTTCACTTTTTGGATCTTTCCATATGTTTTCCTGAATAAATTGTTTTGATTTTAGATCTTTTCATGATAAAAAATTCGTTTCAAGAAACAAATAAACAATTGACGTTTCGATTTGATTCGAATTTCATTAACATTTGAATTGACATTGACAATTTGCATAATTATATTGAATATCTACTAATTTCTTAAGCTTCTTCACTTTTTAGAGATTTTTATATATTTTCCTGGATAAATTGTTTTGATTTTAGGTCTTTTCATGATAAAAAATTCGTTTCAAGAAACAAATAAACAATTGACGTTTCGATTTGAATCGAATTTCATTAACATTTGAATTGACATTGACAATTTGCATAATTATATTGAATATCTACCAATTTCTAAAGCTTCTTCACTTTTTAGAGATTTTTATATATTTTCCTGGATAAATTGTTTTGATTTTAGGTCTTTTCATGATAAAAAATTCGTTTCAAGAAACAAATAAACAATTGACGTTTCGATTTGATTCGAATTTCGTTAAAATTTGAATTGACATTGACAATTTGCATAATTATATTGAATATCTACTAATTTCTTAAACTTCTTCACTTTTTAGAGCTTTTTATATAATTTCCTGAATAAATTTCCTTGATTTTACGTCTTGTCTTGATGGAAAATTAGATTCAAAAAACAAATAAACAGTTGACGTTTCGATTTGATTCGAATTTCGTTAAAATTTGAATTGACATTGGCAATTTGCACAATTATATTTAATATCTACTAATTTCTTGAACTTTTTCACTTTTTGGATCTTTCCATATGTTTTCCTGAATAAATTGTTTTGATTTTAGATCTTTTCATGATAAAAAATTCGTTTCAAGAAACAAATAAACAATTGACGTTTCGATTTGATTCGAATTTCGTTTAAATTAGAATTGACATTGACAATTTGCATAATTATATTGAATATCTACTAATTTCTTAAACTTCTTCACTTTTTAGAGCTTTTTATATAATTTCCTGAATAAATTACCTTGATTTTACGTCTTGTCTTGATGGAAAATTAGATTCAAAAAACAAATAAACAGTTGACGTTTCGATTTGATTCGAATTTCGTTAAAATTTGAATTGACATTGGCAATTTGCACAATTATATTTAATATCTACTAATTTCTTGAACTTTTTCACTTTTTGGATCTTTCCATATGTTTTCCTGAATAAATTGTTTTGATTTTAGGTCTTTTCATGATGAAAAATTTTGTTTCAAGAAACAAATAAAAAATTGACGCTTCGATTTGATTCGAATTTCGTTAAAATTTGAATTGACATTGACAATTTGCATAATTATATTGAATATCTACTAATTTCTTAAACTTCTTCACTTTTTAGAGCTTTTTATATAATTTCCTGAATAAATTTCCTTGATTTTACGTCTTGTCTTGATGGAAAATTAGATTCAAAAAACAAATAAACAGTTGACGTTTCGATTTGATTCGAATTTCGTTAAAATTTGAATTGACATTGGCAATTTGCACAATTATATTTAATATCTACTAATTTCTTGAACTTTTTCACTTTTTGGATCTTTCCATATGTTTTCCTGAATAAATTGTTTTGATTTTAGGTCTTTTCATGATAAAAAATTCGTTTCAAGAAACAAATAAACAATTGACGTTTCGATTTGATTCGAATTTCGTTTAAATTAGAATTGACATTGACAATTTGCATAATTATATTGAATATCTACTAATTTCTTAAACTTCTTCACTTTTTAGAGCTTTTTATATAATTTCCTGAATAAATTTCCTTGATTTTACGTCTTGTCTTGATGGAAAATTAGATTCAAAAAACAAATAAACAGTTGACGTTTCGATTTGATTCGAATTTCGTTAAAATTTGAATTGACATTGGCAATTTGCACAATTATATTTAATATCTACTAATTTCTTGAACTTTTTCACTTTTTGGAACTTTCCATATGTTTTCCTGAATAAATTGTTTTGATTTTAGGTCTTTTCATGATGAAAAATTTTGTTTCAAGAAACAAATAAAAAATTGACGTTTCTATTTGATTCGAATTTCGTTAAAATTTGAATTGACATTGACAATTTGCACAATTATATTTAATATCTACTAATTTCTTGAACTTTTTCACTTTTTGGATCTTTCCATATGTTTTCCTGAATAAATTGTTTTGATTTTAGGTCTTTTCATGATAAAAAATTCGTTTCAAGAAACAAATAAAAAATTGACGTTTCGATTTGATTCGAATTTCGTTAAAATTTGAATTGACATTGACAATTTGCACAATTATATTTAATATCTACTAATTTCTTGAACTTTTTCACTTTTTGGATCTTTCCATATGTTTTCCTGAATAAATTGTTTTGATTTTAGGTCTTTTCATGATAAAAAATTCGTTTCAAGAAACAAATAAAAAATTGACGTTTCGATTTGATTCGAATTTCGTTAAAATTTGAATTGACATTGACAATTTGCACAATTATATTTAATATCTACTAATTTCTTGAACTTTTTCACTTTTTGGATCTTTCCATATGTTTTCCTGAATAAATTGTTTTGATTTTAGGTCTTTTCATGATAAAAAATTCGTTTCAAGAAACAAATAAAAAATTGACGTTTCGATTTGATTCGAATTTCGTTAAAATTTGAATTGACATTGACAATTTGCACAATTATATTTAATATCTACTAATTTCTTGAACTTTTTCACTTTTTGGATCTTTCCATATGTTTTCCTGAATAAATTGCTTTGATTTTAGGTCTTTTCATTATAAAAAATTCGTATCAAGAAACAAATAAACAATTGACGTTTCGATTTGATTCGAATTTCGTAAAATTTTGACTTGACATTGACAATTTGCATAATTATATTGGATATCTACTATAATTTCCTTACAAAGATCATTCCAAATAGACTGGAAAATAAGCTTGACCAACCAGTAGAACACGCGGGATTTAAAAAATGATTCTACACCATAGATCAAATTAAAAATTTTGTAGATAGTAGATATGAGAAGATTATAGAAACAGCAGTTTCGGGCTTGTCTTTTAACACCACCCAAATAAATTCAGATGAATATCACCCTAAAACTATAAAAATTTGTTTGTTGTTACTGGAAAGTATTCGAAATATCACTTGATTTATGAAAAACTGAATGAAAACAACATGAAAAAAACATGAAAATTGTTAAATTAGACTTAATATAATCTATATTTGGTTAGAAAATATCTAGTTTATGTATTACCTTTTCACCACTCCGTGTATATTTTAGTTTTTTATTTACGTACATTTTTTTGCTTTATATAAACGTGTTTCTTAAAAGACACCACTCAAATACAGTATCTGCATAACTAATTTAAAAAATTCACATTGTAAACTTTGGTAGTAAAAATATATTCAAATATATTTCCTCATAGTACTTAGACAGTCTAAAATACAAAATAAAAAGGGAACACGCTGTAGTTTATGAAAAAATGATTATTCATACCCTTTACAAACCCTAATAGTTGCCAATAAACGCATTTATAAATATTTAGGCAAACTTTTATTGACAATAAAATCAACCCTATTTCCGCATGTTTTATAACTCTTAAAAAAGTTTTTTTAGCTAAAGGCAGTTAGCCCTTTTCTTTGTCGGTCATTTTTTATGGTTTATTTGGAATTTTTTTTGACTTTCAACACATTTTATGGATAGTATAAGAAAAAAACACATTTAAATAAAACTCAATTCATAAAACAGGTAGAAAAAAAATATTTCGACTTTGTTAGAATAAAGATATCAACAAAAATTATTTACGATGGTGTGCTCGTGATACGTAAATTGGTATTAATAATATTTAAAATTCATCTATACCACAAAATTTCTTATAGTTATTTAAGCAACATCAGGCAAACATTCTCTAGATAAAAAAGCTTAATTTTCTAAAAGTATCTTCTCATTATATTTCGTTAACTTCTTCACATCTTTATAAATCTGCATTTCAACTCATATGACAAATGAAATGTCTAATACGAGGGTGATGCTAAATATTTTGAGATACAAAAAAGTCTTTTTAAGAAAGTAATTTTATTTATGGTCAAAGTCTTCAATGCAATTAAAGCTTCTACAATTTGAAAGCTTGAAGCTCTACTATTCTTTTTGACGTACCGCAAGCTTTTGACATGAAGGAATCAAATACAAAATTTATCGACTACTGCTAGAACAGTTTTCGAAGTTATTAGACTTATATACACGGTGTATCTAGATTCATTCGAAAAAATTCACGAGGTGATTACTCGTATGAAATTAAGATAGATCTTTCCTATAATAAAATTTTCTCAGACCAACACTTTCCTAGATATTATCCTTAAAAGGGGTTGACTAAAATTAATATCAACTATGAGTGTCGTGTAAACTAATGATTTAAAATAACCCCATAAACAAAAATCGCAAGGATTTAACTCTGGATATCGAGGAGGCCAATGTTGGGACTATCCTCGACCAATCCAACGATTGGAATATATTGATCTAAATGTTGTCTGGAGTGTACTGGACCATCATCGTTCTTAAACAACTGACATGTCTTCAAGTAGTTCAATCGCTGAAGCAGAAAATGTGGCCCAATTAAATTATCTTTTACAATACCAATCCATACGTCCACTGAAAGAGCAATTTGAAAATGGTGCCTTGTGAAATTATTTAAACGAGGTTTTTCTCATTGAGTGGATTGGAAGACGTGGAACGATCGAATGGCCGGTTAGATCCCCCGATTTGTTTCCCCTCGATTACAACTTATGGGTAGATATGAGGTCATATCTACAGAATGTACGAGAATTCCAAAATCGTCTTGGTTATTGTCAAGAGATGAATGGTGGACATTATCAAAACTTTTACATCTTAAAAATGTATTTTAAAAAGTACAAAAATTAACTTTTTAACAGAAAAAAAGGAACCAGGCGTTAAGTGGTTAATTTGCATATACTAGCGATTTTTAGACATATTTTCCAATGTCAAAATGAATATTCACACAATTTTATACCTTATTATCTCTTTCTTTTTAATATAACCTCAAACTTTATCCTAAATTAATAATTATCAATTGAAATACTTGGAAAATATCCAACAATGTTTATATCTACTTAACGTATTTACCAATGTCTCATTTTAAAGATAATTTACGACTAAACCAATCTGTTTAAAATTGGGTTTGAATCATAATTCATAACCACAAACTGATCTTCGTAGAGACACTTTTGGGGATGGTCTCATAATTGAATAATTGTGCTCATCCTTTTTAAGGTTAGGTATTCATAAACGTTTACGGTTTCTCTTCGGAAGCTTGTCAGAAATTACTTGAAACGAATAACCGGTTTCCTTAGGTTTCCCAAGAATGTCTGGAGCTATCTTTCTTATGTCATCCGGAAAGTTGGGATGAATTCGAAACGTGTCATTACAGGTGTCTGTAATGATAATGCTAAAATTCACAAGGTTAACTGCTACCATGCTGTAAAATATTGTCAGAAGCCACCGTTAGCAATAATTTTGTACAAATTATCCACCCCTGATTTAACAGATTTATAAAAACTTTTTATTTCTGGTTTATTATTGAACCGATCGGTAAATTTTTTGTTATATATGGAGGTAATCAAATTGACAGCTTTACTTTGTTTTGGTACCTATGACTTTCATTTTTTGCTTGGTAGAAATTCAGAGCATTTCTCTCTTGTTACTTCTCATCGGACCAACATATGTTAAATTAATTATTTCCAAAGAAGAATACTAATTGTCGGCAGTAACATTACAATTGGAGTGTGCAATAGTTGCTCCAGGATCACTTTTCAACCGTCCTTGTTTGGGCATCGTCAAACCTCAACGCCAATAACAGAGTTTGACATCTTTTCAAGGACATGACACCTCGAAAGATAAGTCACCCGATTAGTTTATTTGAAAATAATAGGTTTTCGCCAAACTGTTAGTTTGGATCGTTCTTGGAACGGTTGTTGGAAGGGTTAATTGATATTTCCAGCCGGTTCTTGTAACAATACTTGATATCAACCCATTATCGAAGATATCGTCCTGGGAACGATTCACTCTATTGCGCAGAATGTTCACCGTATCAAGAACGGTTTTTTGATGGGTTGGAACGGACCTAATAGGTTCGTTCCAGCCTGCTAGTATGGACCGTTCTTGGAACGGTTATTGGTAGCGTGTATAGATATTTTCTGCGCAATCTCCAGCCATGCACGGCTCTTGTAACAATACTTGATATCAACCAAGTATCGAAAAGACCGTCCTGGGAACGATTCACTCTATTGCGCAGAATGTTCACCGTATCAAGAACGGTTTTTTGATGGGTTGGAACGGACCTAATAGGTTCGTTCCAGCCTGCTAGTATGGACCGTTCTTGGGACGGTTATTGGTAGCGTGTATAGATATTTTCTGCGCAATCTCCAGCCATGCACGGCTCTTGTAACAGTACTTGATATCAACCCATTATCGAAGATATCGTCCTGGGAACGATTCACTCTATTGCGCAGAATGTTCACCGTATCAAGAACGGTTTTTTGATGGGTTGGAAGAACCTAATAGGTTCGTTCCAGCCTGCTAATATGAACCGTTCATGGAACGGTTATTGGTAGCGTGTATAGATATTTTCTGCGCAATCTCCAGCCATGCACGGCTCTTGTAACAATACTTGATATCAACCAAGTATCGAAGATATCGTCCTGGAAACGATTCACTTTATTGCGCAGAATGTTCACCGTATCAAGAACGGTTTTTTGATGGATTAGAACGCACCTAATAGGCTCGTTCCAGCCTACTAATATGGACCGTTCAAGGACGGTTTTTCGATGGATTGGAACGCACCTAGAAAACATCGTGAGACCAATAAAACTTTCAACGATATCGGTTTCTTTGTATATCGCCGAGTTTTGATTTTTTAGTTTTTCCCTCATTGTTTTCAATTTTGGATAATTGCTATTCGTAATATCATTTTATGATCAAACAAAAGGCGCCAAACACCTTCATTTTTGGGATTTTTACCCAGTGACAGAGTTTGACATCCTAAATGAATGATTATCAATTGAAGGACTTGGAAATATCCTACAATGATTATGTCCAGTTCACCTATCAACGAATGTCTCATTTTAAAAATAATTTACGACTAAACAAATCTGTTTAAAATTAGGTTTGAATCATGACGCTTAACTGATAATATCAAAGATACAATCATATTTCATAACCACAAACTGATCTTCGTAAAGACACTTTTGGTGATGGTCTCATAATTGAATAATTGTGCTCACCCTTTTTAAGGTTAGGTATTTTTAAACGTTTACGGTTTCTTTGAAAAATCACAATACATAATAACATAACGAAAATAGAAGTGTAATAAAATTTCGTAGTCTAGACCTGAGTGGAATATAAATGTTTCAAATATAAAAGTGATTTATTCAAGATAAGCATTATCTATAGGGATAGAATAATATACAGTTATAAGGTAACTTCTAAATAACTAGGATTAGCCGAACTACTGAAATTTATCGGCATCATAAAGTTTGTTTTCAAAATTACGAATTCTAAGAAAGTGAGAAAAGTTACAAACGTCGTAAGGGATAATTGCAGATTTAAAAGTTACGGATAACGGAATAAAATTAATAAAATAACCCCTGGGATCATACAAAAATTCCAAAATCGCATCGGTTATTATAAAGAAGTGAATGGTCATTTTGAACATTTAATTCAATTGCAAAATACATAATGCGACATTATTATCTTCATTCTATGTAAAGTTTTGTGATAGAGACATTATCAAAATTTCACAACATTAATTTTCTCAGTTATGATTGCACTAAATTTAAAAAACTTCATATTCATATTAAAACCCCTTTCCAACGAGGTGCCACACGACACCCATTTGAAATGTTCGATGGGGTGTTTATAATACAGAGGAGGTCCTGAAGGGGGATAAAGTTTGTCAATTTAGGAATAAAAATCGAGTTGTTTATTCTATAAAAATGGACCTCATTGTATAAATAAATAATGTGAATACAAGCCGAAATAGAGAAAATAGTATAAAAGGCCATTCCAGTATTCCAATATGGAATGCAGGGATAAAAAGCCTTTTGTTAAAAAAGCGCTATTACTAGCGTTTTGACTGTTCGTCCGACTGTCTGTAGCAGCGATATCTCCTAACAGGAAGCATGTGGTGAACTCGAAAAAAATGTTCGGCATTATTATCACAAAAACATTCATTATTATATTCTACTTAATAATGTGAACGTGGTCTGACTATTAAATAACGAGACTGGTTATCAAAAAGGGTTTTATTATAAAAATTATTCTACATTCGAATGATCCCCTTCAATATACTCCCCACCTCTCACCACACACCTTTCCATACGTTTTTTCCATTCACCGAAGCAGTGCTGGAAGTCTTCTTTGGTGAGTGCCTTTAGGAGCTCTGCCGTTTTTTGCTTTACCGCTTCCATCGGGTCCCTTTCAAAGCAAATCTTTTTCTAACCTTCCAAGGAAATTTGAGCAGACCCGTTAACGCAAGAGCTTTTGGTCAGGAGTCAGATTTTTTGGCACCAACTTCGCACAGACTTTTGTCATGTATAATTCCTCAAATTTTTCTAACCGTTTCTTTATCGGCGTTTTCAGCCTCGGCAATCATTCGAATGCTCATTAGACGATCTGCACGCATAATTTGATTGATTTTGGTAACTGTTTCCGGAGTTGAAACAATCACAAGGCCACCTGGGCGCTGGTCATCTTCGGGGCTCTCTCGGCTCTTTAACTAAAGCGCTTACACCACTCAAAAACACGCGCACGAGATAGAGAAATGTCCCCATCGGCCTGTTCTGCTCCTGTTTTTCGTCACATATGGTTTTCGACAAGAGAAAAAAACACGTTCGTTTCAAACCGCTACTGGGCAGGGACTATAATAATGACGGAAACGTGTTTTGTGACGTGCCTAGACAAGATATCCAGATACCCAACACACTAATCGTTTTTTACCACACTCTCCTAGGGCGCCCTCTAGGCGAATAGTCTCGTTATTCATTTGTTTTCTCATCTAATTCTCTATCTAATCTGTCCATCAGACTCCAAAAGCAAGGCAGAGGCAGAACTATTGCCAGTGATTCACTGGCCACTTTTTTCTTGTTTACTTTAATTAACTTTGTTATTTTGTAATTTTAAACTGCCCACAAAATATTAAATAAAGTTTGAAGTTACTTTTACTTTTGGAATTTTTGATTACTAACAACCATGATGCAATGGTAAGAGACTTGCATAATGTCAAACGACATGCAATATTCGTCTATTTAATATTTTGATCTTTCATGCAATTTCTTGCACGTTGACTAAGGTTTTCGATTGGGTTAATCGTAATATTTTAATCAACAAATTGCAGTACTACGATTTCAGGAGAACAACTCGCATGATTTAAGTCATATCTTACAAATAGAAGTCAACATGTAAGAGTCGATACAAAGATTTCTTCTTGCTATCCAATAGAATGTGAAGTGCCATAAGGCTCGGTACTAGGCCCTATTTTGTTTCCTCTCTTTATAAACGCCTACCTAGACATCAGTGGTAAAATATTGTCTATTTGCAGATGACATTAGTTTCCCTTGGAGCAACCCTGATCGCACGGCACTTCATAGGACCATATCTAGTGACCGAATCACCTTCAAATCATGCTGCGATTCTAAACTTCTATGTCTCAACGTTTCTAAAACCAAAGTTTTATCATTTCAAAATACATTGTTGCCTTTTTTATTAAACAACACCACCACTGACGACGTTGAATCTGCAAAATTCTTAGGGCTTGTTGTGGAAAATTCCTTGACATGGAAGTTACGTATTAAGTTCCTCCTGTTTTGCGCTGAGATCAGTTTCCAAAGAACTGAACTTATCCACCTCCTCAACAGTCTATTACGCCCTTATTGAATCGTATCTCCGATATACTCTTCCCTTCTGGTGTACGTATGGTGCGACACAATTTGAGTGAATCTTCAAACTATTCAAACTATATTGTTTCCTTATTCATCTTTGAATCCTTTTGTCTGATTTTTAAGCACGCTTCTCCAATTTCAGAAAAGTCTTTGCACGGCTTTCCACTTAGGAAGGCGGACCACGACCTTTACCTACCTACGTTCAGAATTAGTTAAAGGCTCGTTATTTTACAATGCAAAAAAATGCACAATCATTTGCCAATTGAAATCAAATCTTCAACATCTTGTCCCGCAATAATTTGAAGACATATTTACTGGAAAGTGCCCTATACTCTGTAAACGACTTCTATTCTAATAATATCTAATTCCGGACATGCTGCATACTGGTTTAATTTATTTGTATCTTTATTTAGTTATTTTTATGTTTGTTTTTCAAGTTTTACAAGGTTTTGTCTACAAATTGTAAGAATTTTTTGACAATAAAGTATCTCTCTCTTTCTTTCTCTATAAAACATCTCTCAACAACCACTGAATTAATATTTTTGTTAATATTTATAGTTAAAGGTAAAAAATGCGTTATAGTTTCTCTTTTTACTTGTTTTAAACTATTATTTATTATCTGTATTTATTGTATTTAGTTACAATTTTATTATTAGCGTTTTTATGAACGTTTACCATCTTCCCAGTAACGAAAATTTAAAGTTTACCTTTCTAGTTAAAAATGACTATTTTTTCCCGTCTTCAAAGTAAATTGTTGGTGTAAAACCATTATAATTGAATTTCAAAATGTTTCCAAACTTAAAAATATATTCCAGTAAGCAATAATTCTAGGCGACATTATTTTGTGTCTTTTATATTTGCAATATAACAAAGAAATATTTCAACCCTTTCAGAAAACCCTTTTTCGCCATAGAACCGTTACAGGTTTATGACACAAACAACTCTTTCTACGGTTCTTTTAATTACAGTTATATTGGTGATTTTTGTAACGGGTTAGGTAGGATACAGCTACATAAAATAACTGTTTCATTTTATAGCAAGGGTTATGCAGGGACGTAACCAACAAATAAATATATTTTTAAAATTTATTTAACCCTTGGTAACATCCATTTTTTACTCATTCCAAGTAATAGCTGTCTGTGAGACGTGCACAAATCAAAATTTTTTTTTTTGAGGTAAAATATTCATTAAATCTGTGAATTCTCTCTGGAAGCTTGTCAGAAATTTTTCGAGACGCATTACCAGTTTCCACAAGTTCCCCAAGAATGTTTCAAGCGCTCTGTCCTGGTTGTGGTATCGTCAAACCTTAACGCCAATAACAGACTTTGACATCTTTTCAAGGACATGACATTGTTTTCTATTTTTAATTTGAGCTAATTACTATTCGTAATATAATTTCATGATCATACAAAAGGCGCCAAACATCCTCAATTTAGAGATTTTTACCCAGTGATTTTGCATTTGTTTGCAAAGCAGGGAATTTTATCTTCATGTTATTTGGTGTCTTCGTAATTTTTGTTCTCTGGTTCTTTTGTACTAGCCACTGAAGACCCATCACCAGAGGGGCCAGCAGCAACCTCTTCCATTGGATTTCCTCCAAATGTTTCGAGTGCCTTATCATCTTGCTCATCTAATTCCTATAATTCCTCATCACTTGGCTCTATGTCTGACATGCTGTAAAAACGAAATAAAATAATAATAATAAAAATATTGAACAACGCTGTCGAAAAACTGGGAATGTCAGACCTAAAAAAATAAATTTTGGTAGGCCAAGAACAACAAAAACCATTCATAAAGAAAATATGATTATTTTAAATTTAGTTCTACCGTTAGAGTGGAATTTTGTCAAACATTACAAGATCGGAAGTCCTCTCTACAAATTTTTACGCGACAACACTCATTTGAAGTTAATGTTTAGGCAGTAACTAGATTATCACATTCTACCTGGTGATATTAGAAGATTTAACGCTAAACGAGCGAAAATTTCTATTTCCTATGCACGAAGGAATCGTAATTGGTTGATTAACCATTTTCCGAATCGATGGATTGGCCTCTTCGAGCATGTGATTTTAATCCCTCGGATTACACAGTTTGGTCGTATCTTAAAGAAAAAGTTTATTCTACAGAGAAAGACAGAATTCAACTTTGATGACCTAAGAGCTGACTCCCAACCGCTTAGAAGTTTAATGGATTCTTTAGAAAAAAGGATAGACTTGTGTTTTCGTAAAAACGGAGGATATTTTGAACAACTACTTTAACTGAATTCTATGTTATTAGCCTTTTTTTCAATTTTCATCATGTGATTTTTTGTTTAGTTAATACATTTATCAATACTTTATACCAGCATCGGTTATTACTTCATAATTTTCAAATCAAAATATTCCCAAAACGGACTACTAATATTAGAAAAGTTTTGTTCAATATTACTTGGTACGAACCGTGTAACTAGCACCCTCTATGAGAATAAGACATAGAAACAAATTCATTGGATGTATCAGCTTCCAAAACATATTCATATAAAATTTCAATAAAAATTCCAAAAATTTTTTATCTATCCAAGAGACTGATTAATAGTGGAGTCATGCTTTAATAAAATTTGTATTACCCCCCGACATTAACAATAAAAATTAATTGATCTACATACTTCAGTTGTATAATATAATTATTTAGCCTTGAATATTTGGAATTTTTTAATACTAATTATCTCGTAATAAGATAAAAATGTTCATTGTTTTATTATCATTATTTTGAGTTTTGATTTTCAATCTTATGTACATAATCTAATAATTTAGAATAAAAACATTTCTAAGATTCATATCTATTATTTTTAAAATTAATATTATTACGTGCGTTGTTTTTAATCATTGGTCTCAATTCAATAGTTGTGGTTGTATAGGGTGTAAATCATAAATTGAACCTCAAAAAATAATTCAACTAAACTAACTCCCGAAAAAAAATATTATTATTAAAATATGGGCGAGAGTACGATTTCCGAGTCGCCTTGATTTAACAGATTTGGCTTAATTAGGCTAAAATAAATCGAAAATGAAGAATGAAATTTCTTGATATCTCGATTCGTTTTCGAGATATCAATTAACTTAAAGTTTTAATCAAACGTTAGTTCAAAATTCGCTTTATTGAACAGATGGCGTTCATTACTTTGTTTCGAATAAATATTTTATCACTTCAGATTCAATATGAATCTTGTAATTCAATATACAAAAGATTTTTTATTTAATTTTTATAGTATTTACCCTGATACTTCAAAATTTTTGACTTTCATCACACAACTTACGATAAATACATGAATAATTTGATGTTTCTCATAAAGAATTGTCGGTTATTTTTCATTATTTATAAAATAAAAAAAATATTTGATGATTTGAAGATTTAATTAGTAATTTAATGTAAAAATATCCTCTTTCCAGCAAAAAGCACGTTCTGAATGGTTTCAAAAGTTATTTATTTAGGTTAGGTTAGGTTAGGTTCGGTAGTATTTTTATGTATAACTCATTTCTATAATAAATAAATAAAAAAAATTGTGCCTAAATATCTTAGAAATATACAATTGGCATAGGATCAGCTGGGCAGTCCTTTTCTATACGGACTAGTCCTTTTATATATGGTTTATTTTTTATAAACGGTCTGTAACATACAGGGTGGTCCAACGAATAGTTTTCTCCTTATTTTTTGTAATTAAATTCAAAAATACTCGGACACGTCGATATTGCTTTTGAGGGGGACATATTTTAAACATATTATTCGATCTGCGTCTTTAACTCCCTAGCGGGGGTCAGAAACAGCCCCAGGTATTAACGAAAAATACAAATAAGTTTTAATCATTACGTCTGAAAACAACTACAATTATTTCTAAATAATTTAATTTAAAGGAAAATGGGATTTCAAAAACACGACATTATTTATCAGAACTAAATTCCTCACTAATCGTTTGCGTTTTTTTGTTGAAATAAAAACTGCAGATACGTGTAGGAAAAGAATTTACACAATTTATTTTAGTCTCTTCATTGATTCAGTTTGGTAGCTTTTCAAGTTATTTTAATTTCACGGTACAAAATAATTTATTCCATTCCAGAACGAGTTGAAATAGTTAAACTTTATTTTCAAAATAATAGTTGTGCTCGACTTACGGCTCGCTTATTTAATGAGAGTCATCCCGATAAAAATGTGAATGATGTGTACGTTGACAAGTTAGTTAAAAGTTTTGTAGATACCGGATCTGTCTGTAATGTAAAACACCAGCAGAAACCGATCAGAAATGAAGCTGTGGAAGTCGCTGTGTTAGGACATGTTAAATTGGATCATGGAAGATGGAGAACCTCCGCACCTGGCTCCTCTAAGACAGTTCTTAGATGACCGGTGTCCTGGACGGTGGATTAGAAGGAGGGGCCTAATTAAATGGCCTGCCAGGTCACCGGATTTATCACCTTCACCTTTTTTTTGCCACGAAATCCGAGTGCATAGAAGATCTTCGCCAACGGATTACAGCATAATGCAGAAACATAAAACCTGATATGCTACAAAATATTAGATATAGATTTGAAAAAGATCTGTACTATTGTATGGAATCAAATGGGTCACATTTTCAACATTTATTAATATAAGGTTTTAATAAATCAATTCAACTGCTAGTTCACTTTTTTTTACAAAGCATGTTAAAAATAAATAAATATAAACTTATTTGTATTTTTCATTAATACCAAAATTTTCGGCTTAATATCTTTAAAGCCGTTTTCGCATCAACTGTTTTAGTAAAATTCAACAAAGAGTATCATTAGAATGACAATTTTGTGCCCTTCCAATTAAAATTTTAGGGTTGTTACTCACCTAGGGGGTTAAAGGCGCAGTTCAAATAATATGTTTAAAATGTGTCCCCCTTAAAAGCAAAATCGACGTGTCCGAGCATTTTTGAATTTAATTACAAAAAAAACGAGAAAAGCTAGGTGCAAAATTTTCGTTGGACCACCCTGTATACAAATATTAAATAAAAATAAATTTTTCCAACTTCAAGTATCGATATCTCGGAAACGAAGCGCGATATCGAGAAATGTTCGACTTATTTTGGGTCGATTTACAAAATGGCATAGTCAAATCCAGGCGCCACGGAAATCGTACTCGTGTCAAAATATGAATTGATGTTTGTCTCTAGATACTATTTAACAAATTAATGATGGACATAGAATCATAAATTGTGAACAACTGACATGTCGCTAATAACCTTTGTAGTTGATGCAACAGTAAATAAAAAAAAAACAATATCCGATGAAAAAATGTATTTTTTTTTAAATTTGTGCTGAAATAACTGAACTAATCTATAATGAATTTGTAATAATAGTTCGGTAATGACAGTTCATAACATTGTTCAGTATATAATAACAGTTTAGCGAGACAAGAATGTTAGTCAAAAGTTAAAATTGTTGAGTCAGATTAACAAGGTCGAACGTTTGAAGGTAAAATAAGTTTGTATTAATAATAATAATCAAGTTCACACATTAAATAATTCACTAGGAATTGTATGATAACAAAATGTAGTTGATATTTGATTTCACATTTATTCATATTAAATTTCTTAAAAGAAAAAAATATTTTAAAGCAAATGAAACTCATATATTACTAAGAATCTAACCTCACTTTCAATGTACATTATTTATTAAAACTAAATCAAACTCAACAGTTAAACTAAACTTACTCAGTGGTTTTTGATTTATGCAGTAACTTAAGGATAATTATAACTTACTGGTAAACCAATAGAATTTCCTTGTATGTGTCCTTTTTGTCATATAAATGTGGAAAGCTCCTAACACAGTCTAAAGGACATTGCTGACTTCCAGTACTTGTTTTCTCCTATTTTTTTTTTAGTTTAAAAAATAAAATACCACTGCGGAAATCGAAGTATTAATACGAATATTTCCATAACCAAAGAACAAGGATAACAAGGATGTTGTAAACAAAAACATACCACTAATACAGACAGACCTAATGTATTCTGTATTCAAAAACTCACAAAATTAAAGAATTAAATTAAGAAGTTGAAAGTACAAGTATCATTCAGTGTCTTTCAACTAGTAATTTAATGATAATTTTTAATTATCACTGCATAATTCAAGCCTACTTATTTCTTTAGCTTTAAATAAACAAAAAAAATCTAGAATTCAGAATAGCCCTGAAATATTTAGTGTCTATTATTTAGAATCCATTCTGTACCTAGTTTTATTATATTTCACATTATTCTATATTAACCAAACTATGATCATAGGATGTTTTGAAGGAGAAGTTATCTACTAACAACTCTCCGTATTTTTTAACTGTAATAGTTCTAATAATAATAAAAATAATAATTTTCGATAATAGTTTGTATTCACAAAGTATTTCCTTTTCTACTGTGGCTGTCTTTGCTAACTTGGAGCGTTAAGAATGTTATGGAGTATTTTTGACTAAATCCTTTGTATCATTTATTGAATTTAGACGTAGTTTAGTTTGATTTTGATTTGACTATATATCGAAGTTAGTTTTGTATGAAAGAGAATTATTATGAATTTCAATATTGGGACATTCAATACGTTGCGAAGACTATATGGGCTGTTTATTCGAGATGACCTTTATTCCACCAGTTGGTAAACCATTTTTCCAGGATGTTGGAGTTATTGGAGTTTGTGACTAACTGAGAATTGCTGTCAAGGGCGGGTCGTGTGCGAACGTAGCGAAAAATGTTTAGCCCATCGTTAGGATGTCTGCCGTAAATATTAAGTATAAAAATGAGCCCAAAAATGCTCGCTCCAGGTCCAGGAAAGCAGCAGCTCATAAAAGATTAATACAAAAAACTCATGCGATTAAAACAATTTTATTAATTAGAATATAAAAGATTTGATTTAAAGATCGTTTAAGAATGTATCTTTGAATATAATGTGATAAATTTGAGATTTTTATCAAATCATTGATAGTCTAATACCACTAATTATTGGCAAGTAATGCAAGCAAGAGTTTGAAATATCAAAATTTATTGAATTACTATTTACCTAATTAATTTAAAGTATGATAATGTAGAAAAACAGTCTCAATGAGTGATATACGTAGGACGGTCCATGAGCTCTTGACCTCAAAATCCGCAACAAGCTTTACACAAAGTTTAAACTTCTCCTTCGATCCATTTTATTATACGTGGATGATCCCAGAAATACCTGGCCTGACATAGAGATGGCGGTAGTTGCTGTTTAAGAATGTAAACAATCTATGTTTCAAATTTGAAGACGCCACGTTGTTTAGTATTTGTTTGGCAGCTATCAATAGTGAACTTTTTCAATGAATTTGTAAACATGGAAAAAATTGGTCATCGTTATGTGATACAAGTTTTTATTTGAAAGGTTTTAGCACAACTTATATAAAAGCTGAACTAGATTCTACTCTGGGTCTGGTTCTTTGTGATTAAAGTAAAAGTAAAAACTGTGGTCAGTATGTCTTTTTATATGTTTAGCAAAATCTCGTTTACATTAATGTCTAGTAGACACAAACAGTATAGTTTTAGGTTGAACATCCAGTAAAAAAATTATGAAATCTCACTTCTCTTGTACTTCTAGTGTACACGGAGTTTTGTATCATTTCCATAATAGGCACTATTACGAACTCGCCCAATCGTAAAGACCGTGAAGCTGGTCCTATTCTATTATTTTAATCAAGGCTGAAGTTTGGTGAACGCGCAGGTAATACAACGGCATTTTATTTGTATTGCTTTTATAACCTGTTTACGTTATGAGGTGGCGTTTTTATAGAAATAATTTCTAATAAGGCATTTTTATTTTTTCACAGCAAATTGTTGTATAAGTGTATATACAAATCAAGTCTTTAACAAAGAGAGTTAGTAAATAATTTGATACATCGGGATTGTGAAATGTAAACCAGACGGTGTTTTTAAATAAATTAGTGTGTTGAGTATATGTGAATAGCTTAGTGGTAAGTGTTAGGAATAATAATAAATCAATTACGTAAGTATAAATTCACTCTACCGTTTTGTAATTATGAACTGTTTAAATAAAATTCAGTTAACATGCTCGACAAGAATCCAGTACTCTATAGCTATAATTAATTAATAGATTTATTAGCTTTGTTATTTGAGAATACATTAAGACTTGATAGTACTAGGTATATAAAATTATATACTATGGATCGTTTCTTTCAACTTCTTGTTGTACCATGAGGTTCTATTTGGAGCTATCTTATAACTTATGAATGAGTTTTCTATTTCCGCTTTGACCGATTTCATTAGAACATCATGGGCTGTAACAAAATTTGACACAAACCATGGTGCATCCACAACAATTCTAGGCACTTTGGATTTGCTTCATAATTTCAATACTGCAATTTTCTGCTGATCCCATCAAATCCCCTAGAGCTCAAATCCAAACAATAAAAATTGGCAATATCGATTTGATTAGTTGAACAAGTTTTGTTTTATCACTGTCAACTGTCTCCACTCTACACCGTTAATACTATAAAGCTCTTTAAATTCCGAGGTCGTGGACCAGAGCAACGATGGAACAGAAGATACAGGATCTACTCCAGATTAGGCGCACGACTAGATATTTGGCATTGTCCTTTTGTAGGACAATTTGATTGTTTGAAGTGACTTCTGGACATTTGCCTTTAAAGTTGGTGGAAATTAACTGTACATGATTCAATTCATTTGCTTTTATTTCTTTAACCAATTTTCTACCTTATTAATTTGAAGTTGATGCTACAACGGTCCCAGTAACTGCATTGAAGAATGCCGAAAACTATTTTGAACAGTACATTAAGGTATTTAACCAGAAAATTGCTATTTTTGAAGTAGGAGGATTTGATAAAGATTTTCTGTTTTCAAATAAAAGTCCATCATGCCAAACCTTGTTAAATGCATGTTTGATATCTAAGAACGATACAGTACAATATTTTCTGAATCTTTTTTAGTTATCCGATGAATTATAGGTTTATATAACTTCAACTTCTAGAAAGTAGTATAATTTCTGCCACCATAAAAATTTTAATATTTTATAGCTTTCAAACTCAATTTTATTAATATTGCTTCGCGAAGAATTAGCTTTGTTCTGATAGGATTAGTAACTTGGCCTATTGTGAATGTCTGGCTATAGGTGATTGTAGGAATTCAATAATTTCAATATCAATTTTTTCGATAGGACCCATTGGAAACGGCTAAAGACATACTGGAGCTACTCATAGAGGTTTTAGAAACAAGAATTATTGCCAAATAATATACTGTAGACGAAATGACTAGGAAGAATGGTCGCACTGTTTTAAGATTACCTCCGTACTATTGGGTTTAAATCAAATCATTTTTTTTTATGGGATCCATTGGAAACGGCTAAAGACATACTGGAGCTACTCATAGAGATTCTAGAAACAAGAATTATTGCCAAATAATATACTGTAGACGAAATGACTAGGAAGAATGGTCGCACTGTTTTAAGATTACCTCGGTACTATAGGGTTTAAATCAAATCATTTTTTTTTATGGGATCCATTGGAAACGGCTAAAGACATACTGGAGCTACTCATAGAGGTTTTAGAAACAAGAATTATTGCCAAATAATATACTGTAGACGAAATGACTAGGAAGAATGGTCGCACTGTTTTAAGATTACCTCCGTACTATAGGGTTTAAATCAAATCATTTTTTTTATGGGATCCATTGGGAACGGCTAAAGACATACTGGAGCTACTCATAGAGGTTTTAGAAACAAGAATTATTGCCAAATAATATACTGTAGACGAAATGACTAGGAAGAATGGTCGCACTGTTTTAAGATTACCTCCGTACTATAGGGTTTAAATCAAATCATTTTTTTTTATGGGATCCATTGGGAACGGCTAAAGACATACTGGAGCTACTCATAGAGGTTTTAGAAACAAGAATTATTGCCAAATAATATACTGTAGACGAAATGACTAGGAAGAATGGTCGCACTGTTTTAAGATTACCTCCGTACTATAGGGTTTAAATCAAATCATTTTTTTTTATGGGATCCATTGGGAACGGCTAAAGACATACTGGAGCTACTCATAGAGGTTTTAGAAACAAGAATTATTGCCAAATAATATACTGTAGACGAAATGACCAGGAAGAATGGTCGCACTGTTTTAAGATTACCTCCGTACTATAGGGTTTAAATCAAATCATTTTTTTTTTCGATGGGATCCATTGGAAACGGCTAAAGACATACTGGAGCTACTTATAGAGGTTTTAGAAACAAGAATTATTGCCAAATAATATACTGTAGACGAAATGACTAGGAAGAATGGTCGCACTGTTTTAAGATTACCTCCGTACTATTGGGTTTAAATCAAATCATTTTTTTTTTATGGGATCCATTGGAAACGGCTAAAGACATACTGGAGCTACTCATAGAGATTCTAGAAACAAGAATTATTGCCAAATAATATACTGTAGACGAAATGACTAGGAAGAATGGTCGCACTGTTTTAAGATTACCTCCGTACTATAGGGTTTAAATCAAATCATTTTTTTTTATGGGATCCATTGGAAACGGCTAAAGACATACTGGAGCTACTCATAGAGGTTTTAGAAACAAGAATTATTGCCAAATAATATACTGTAGACGAAATGACTAGGAAGAATGGTCGCACTGTTTTAAGATTACCTCCGTACTATAGGGTTTAAATCAAATCATTTTTTTTATGGGATCCATTGGGAACGGCTAAAGACATACTGGAGCTACTCATAGAGGTTTTAGAAACAAGAATTATTGCCAAATAATATACTGTAGACGAAATGACTAGGAAGAATGGTCGCACTGTTTTAAGATTACCTCCGTACTATAGGGTTTAAATCAAATCATTTTTTTTTATGGGATCCATTGGGAACGGCTAAAGACATACTGGAGCTACTCATAGAGGTTTTAGAAACAAGAATTATTGCCAAATAATATACTGTAGACGAAATGACTAGGAAGAATGGTCGCACTGTTTTAAGATTACCTCCGTACTATAGGGTTTAAATCAAATCATTTTTTTTTATGGGATCCATTGGGAACGGCTAAAGACATACTGGAGCTACTCATAGAGGTTTTAGAAACAAGAATTATTGCCAAATAATATACTGTAGACGAAATGACTAGGAAGAATGGTCGCACTGTTTTAAGATTACCTCCGTACTATAGGGTTTAAATCAAATCATTTTTTTTTATGGGATCCATTGGGAACGGCTAAAGACATACTGGAGCTACTCATAGAGGTTTTAGAAACAAGAATTATTGCCAAATAATATACTGTAGACGAAATGACCAGGAAGAATGGTCGCACTGTTTTAAGATTACCTCCGTACTATAGGGTTTAAATCAAATCATTTTTTTTTCGATGGGATCCATTGGAAACGGCTAAAGACATACTGGAGCTACTTATAGAGGTTTTAGAAACAAGAATTATTGCCAAATAATATACTGTAGACGAAATGACTAGGAAGAATGGTCGCACTGTTTTAAGATTACCTCCGTACTATTGGGTTTAAATCAAATAATTTTTTTTCGATGAGATCCATTGGGAACGGCTAAAGACATACTGGAGCTACTCATAGAGGTTTTAGAAACAAGAATTATTGCCAAATAATATACTGTAGACGAAATGACCAGGAAGAATGGTAGCACTGTTTTAAGATTACCTCTGTACTATTGGGTTTAAATCAAATCATTTTTTTTTCGATGAGATCCATTGGGAACGGCTAAAGACATACTGGAGCTACTCATAGAGGTTTTAGAAACAAGAATTATTGCCAAATAATATACTGTAGACGAAATGACCAGGAAGAATGGTCGCACTTTTTAAAGATTACCTCCGTACTATTGGGTTTAAATCAAATCATTTTTTTTTTCGATGAGATTCATTGGAAACGGCTAAAAAACTGTTCTCCAAACAGTGGAACTTTCTCACTACTAATCTCAGCCCGTTTACCTTCTGTTCAAAGTGTGCGATCATACAGTTGATACATTGAATTAGCAGCGTTAATATGTAATCAAGACATGTACATTTGATAAATATCATTATTGAAATACGAGTAACGCTGACATTTGAACAATGACACAATCAGTTAAGATAACACAAATATTTGTATTAAATAAATTATATAAAGCAAATTAACAATGCTTGCATTTCAGTTTCAATTGTTTTATTCGCAAAATGGAATCAGAAAAAATAAAAAATTTAGACGAGTTGATCAAAAAATACCACGGTGAAGATGTGCAAATTGTGGATAAAAAGATGACGAATTTAACAGCCCCCGGTGAAAATTACCTCAGTGATATATTTAAACTCGATGTTACTATTAAAAATAAAAATGGTAATGAAAGTATCGAGCACTACGTTGCCAAATCAGTTTTGATAAAACCCGATATGCCATCTGATATGAATGTTGAAATTTTTAAAAACGAAATATTATTTTACACGACGGTTATTCCTACGATACGACAATTTGCTAAAGAACATGGACTCCAAGACAAGGACGTTTTCCCGGAATTGATTGCGGCGAGAATGAATTTAGATCATACAGATAAAACAGATGAAAATGCTGTTCTAATTCTGGAAAATTTGGCGGAAAAAGGTAAATCACAGTTCTATATTAAGTACTTTTCTGGTTCAAAACAACATGGGTTCATTTTCACACTTCTTACGTTATTTAATCTTTTGTTTGTGGATCTATCGGTCAAATAAGGAAAATATTATCTTTATAAAAAGCGATAAGAGACGCCCCACTGCGAACTGAATAGCAAACAACTTGCCCAAATTCGCATTATAATATTTAATTTTACGAATCAGTGAATCATTTGTTGAGTCCGGCTAATCCGAACTAATTGGAACCAAACGCTGTTCGGATCAGTTGATTGTTAGCCGAAATAACTAAAATAATCGAATGCAATTTAACGTATCCGTAGTGTTAAAATATGAACAACTAATACACAAAAACCAGTTTCAATAGTCTATTTACTAATAATAAAGCTCATTGTGTAGTCAGCAGGCGGCCAAACTACGTTTGATGAATACTGGGCGCGGACTGTACGCATTTCTAACCGAGACTGTACTTAAAATCTGTAATTGAAGACGATATTTGATATAAAAGATTAAAGAAACAAACGTAAAGGATGTTGCCTATTGGGCAGCTCAGTCTTGGGAAAATATTACAGTTGGTGCAATAAGAAAATCTTTTGAAAAACAGTCTACAAAAAATGATACCGTTAACCTGATTTCACTGCTACAGAACATTCCAGGTTGTGAGGATGCAGTCGAACGAAGCAGACGTGAATGAATGGATGGCGGAAGACGCCGATAACGCTGAGACTTTGATAGATGAAGACATCATCGCAGACGTGACTCATGAGCAGGTTCAGTGCGACGATGAGAAAGTCTCGCACAATTAAGCAAACCGCTTGCTCTTGACCTTGCCCTTAGCTACTTGGAACAACAGTCTACTGCCACACCGCGTATGTCATGTTCATGAGAAAATGGCGGAACTACGCGGCTAAAAACAGACTGTCAAGCTGCAATAAATGACGATGAGGGATTTTATGACCAAAAAGTAACCTAAGTTTATTCTTTTGTTCAGTACGGGATGCACCTACAATCTTTTTGACTGTGTATTTGTACTTTATTTTCATTTCTCTTCAACATAATTCACCTTCCCGACTGCTTTGTGTACTTTTAATTATGTAAAATATATTTTTACATTAGTCCAAATTGTGTACTTCATTTACAAACAATTTCTGGAACGTGGTCGGATTATATAAGCGGAAGTTCGGACTATCGGGACTCAAATGTATAGATAAACAACAAAATTACACTTGGAATTCCCAAATAAAACCGATTACCAAATCATATAACACGAGAAAAACTGAACGTAAAAACGGTTTTATAGATATAATTTTCGATGTAATTCTTAAAAAAATTTACACATAATTACAATAATTTTATGTAATGGAATAAATATAATTAATCTCACAAGCGAACCAATTAATATTCAACTCAAAATTGCTTACAATAATCTTATTTTTATAGTAAAATTAATGCTGATACATTTTTATGAAAATAACGGAGGTATTTTTCAGATCAGATCCTTTAGGTAATTTCTTCAAATTTTTTGTACTTAAAGTTGCCATTTTTTCGGACTCATAAGTTTAAATTACAAAACGAATTTAATAAGTTATCTAAATCGTTCATAAAAATTAAGTATTCAAAATTAATAAATCATCCCTTCCTTAATCAATAATTGATAAGGATGGATAAATAGGGAATAAAAATAAGGACACTTGGCACTTACAGCTATTTGAAGTCCTATCACTCGTTGAAACGTAGATTTAGTGCTTCCGGATAGAAATACGTAGTCGAAACTTTTATCGCGACCGCACTAATCCGAATGACTGCGCCAGATATAATTTTCGGTGTTCGAAAATTATTTTTAAAATATTTATTTACACAAAATTATAATAATTTTATGTAATGGAATGAATATAATTAAATTCAACTCAAAATTGCTTACAATAATCTTATTTTTATAGTAAAATAAATAATGATACATGAAATAAATGGTAATTATACACTTTCACGGTCACCTGGTTTTTTGGCTCTAGAAAATCGAAAAATGGATGGATTTTAATGATCTTGGTCTCAAAATGTTCCATTTTACGGCGGATTTATAAAAAAAATTAGTAGAAATAGCTGGAATGAAAATTTCTCATAGTTTTACTGTTTTAAATCGTAAAAAAAACGGTTTTGCAAAATAATCCTTTACAAAAAATTATCTCATTATCAGATAAAGTTCTTATATTTTTTTTGTATTCTACATAAATTAATAAACAATTTAAAAAAAAATCCAAAAAGAATGATTTTTTCAGTTTTTATAGCTTAAAATGAAATCGATGAAAAACAATCAATATTCGTGAATAGTTTCGTACTATATTCTATATAATCCGCCGTAAAATGGAACATTTTGAGACCAAGATCATTAAAATCCATCCATTTTTCGATTTTCTAGAGCCATGTTCTTGAATTTCCTTCATATAACTTTAAAAACATAATTCGAAATATTTTTTCTAAAATTAGATAGGTACTTTTAGTAGGGTTTCCGTTCCCCAGTCAATAGTTAGTTGTACAAGTGTGCGATGTACTGAAGGTCAAATTATTTTTAAATAAAATTTTTGTCAACAATAAAATATATGACAACCGTGGCTTCAAGATCAACTATCAACAAGTCGATTGATTTGCAGATTCGGTAAAGGTCTCACTAGAGCCAAGCACAGATAGAGGACAAAGAGTGGAAAAGAAATGACAACATCTATCAAAAAATGCTCAAAAAGTTATTTTTACTGTTTTCAACCGACTTTGTAGTCGAAGAATGTCCACAAGAGATGCTATCCAGAAAACAGATACTTCACAAACTACACTCTACAAAATTACAAAGTAAGGTGGGCACGAGTACCGTTTCCGTGGATTTGACTATGTCATTTTGTGAATCGACCCAAAATAAATCGAAAATGAAGAATAAAATTTTTCGATATCTCGCTTCTTTTTCGAGATATCGATACTTGAAGCTGGAAACATTTATTTTTATTTAATATTTATATATATCAACCTAACGTACTCTAAACGAAGCTAAGCTAACCTAACCTAACCTTCTCGTGGTGCACGTTGAATGTAAAAAGTTCAAAAATCGTGTTTTTTACAGCCAAAATTTTCTAAAAACATTTTTCTTCGCGTGAGAATTATTTTAGTTTTGTTTTATTATTATTTTTGGATGCCTTAGAATGCCCTACGGCTTCATGAACTACCTGTCGCAGAAACCAAGGATCTAACCTCTTTGAAACCATTATAGGTATTGAAATCATCTATCTGTGTAAGGTAGTTACAAAATTTTTTGCTTCTCTTGCCTTTTCAAGATTGTATTTATTAATATTTCTTCATAACTTCTAACTTATTTTTTTAGGTTATAAAAACGCTGATAGGCACAAAAGTTTCGATCTAGACGGCGCTAAATTGATACTGTCAGATCTCGCTATTTTCCACGCTATACCGTTGGCTTTGAAAATCCAGAAACCAAAATTGTTCGAGGAGAATATCGCAAAGATTTGTAAACTACCAATTCCTCCTAATAAACGTGATGAAATGAGCCCATCCTCGCCACCGAATCCTCCTCCTCCAGGAGGTGACAAAGATGGTAAAATGAAACCTCCAAATCTAGTGCCTCTTTTAACCGAAGTAGCCAAAGAAGATATTTTTTGTAGAAATCACGTCGATAAATTGGAAAAGTTCATAACAGATATGGAAAAGAAAATGCTAGAAGAATTTGGCGCTAAAACAGATCCCAGTTTACCTTTTGCAACTTTGTGTCATAATGACATGTGGCTAAATAATACAATGCAACTTTCCGAACAAGAAAAGTTCGTAAAAAATAAGTTTGTAGATTTCCAAATGTGTAACGTGAGTGAACTATTTTCGGATTTAATATTTTTCCTTTTCAGTAGTGTGGATTTAATCACCCTTGAAAACCATTTAGATTATTTGATAATGTTTTATCACGAATGCTTCATTAAAATTTTGGAAAAGTGCAAATGCGACGTCGCTCCTTACGCTTATAACAAATTTATGATGAAAATTAAGGATGCCATTCCTTCGAAGTTCTTGCACATCATGGTTATGAATTTTTTTATTATTTATGCTAAAAAGGGAGTGATGGGGGGCCCATTTAACATGAAAGAATTAACATCTAGTGAATCACATCCAATAGCTAAAAAGAAATTCCTATTTTTATTCAGGAAATTGATCGAAAACGAATGGATTTAAATTTTGTGAATCAATTTTATTTCCTGAACGGTTTATTTCGTAATAAAACTTGAAACAAAGTCCGGAATATTTGTTATTACATAAGATACGTATCAAAACAAGTTATTTACATGGTCTTTCGATAGAGTGCACTGTACAATAACCATATTATGTCTGTTTTTATTTATTAGTTTGGCCACAAAGTAATTTCGGTTTTGTAGTATAAAATAACACACTTTTTTTCAACAAACAATAGTTTCTAATCAATTATCTATTTTCCATTTTCCGATTACCTTTTGCCATATTTCTTTCAGTTCATAAACTTTCCGGTCCTTATCCAGGTGCGATTGAAAGACATCGTCATTTATAAAAGTTGAAAGAATTTTGCAAACTTCGAAATAAATGGTAATCAAATTGTGCCAGATCAGGGCTGTATGGGAGATGTGGCATCACTTCTGGCCGTTTTTCTCTGATTGCTTCATCCAGTTTCATGAGTTATTGATCAGAATTGATAGTTTGGTTCCTTAGATTTAGCACAAGAAACCCACCAACTTGGTAATCCCACCAAAAAACAGCATAAGCTTTTTTTGCTGTTGTCCAGCTTTCGATGTGGTTTGTGCTGGTTCATCTTGTTTGCTCCATGATAGTTTTCGAACTATGTTGATATACAGGACGCATTTTTCATCCCCAGTGATGATTCTTTTCAAGAAAGGGTCAGTTTCATTTTGTTTAAGGTGCGTATCGAAAATGTTGATTCATTCAATTCGTGAGGTTTCCAAATATCAAGCTTCTTAACTAACCCAAGACATTATAAGTTTTTTTCAATTATTGTGTGCAATACATGTAGCCTCTTCGCAACCTCTCGAACAATTATATGACGATCCTCTTCAATTATGACTTTGATTTGGTCATCATCAACTTCGGAATCAACCGTCTGGAACGTTGCTCACTTTTGAGGAAAAAATCTCCAGAACCGAATTTTTTATACCACATATTTCTTTGTGAGCCGCAGCAACATAAATTATTCAAAAAATAAAGCGAGACTCTCTATCAGTAAAAAGCGAAAGTACTTAGTTGCCAATCTTATATTTTATTCCAAATTTACTTCACTTTACATTTCGACAATATTAATATTTTAAAAGGGGGTTCACATCCACTTCTTCATATAATTTTAAGATCCACGTTTGGCCGCTTTATGATATTGAAATGAATGTTTTAATAATGGTCTTGTGATTTTGATTTTAAGATATTTATTTGCTAATAAAACACATTTTTTTTTAATGTTTTCTGTTCAATTTTTTTACACCTACATCTTATCGTCGTTATTACAGGTTTTCTGCGGTTTTCCTGTAACCTGATGAACCGGTTCACCTTCCAAATGGTCGCAGCTGTACCCGCCTTTCCCTTCCCCTAATACCCGCTTCCTATCACACAATAAACAAAAAAAAACAAAAAAAATGATAATCAAAATCTTAAATATCAAGTAAGTAGACCCAATTTAAATAAATTTCATCACTTAAACTTTACAATACATTCGTTGCAGTTAATTTAGTATTGTTTATGTCCGGCAGCCATCTAATAAAAAGTCCTTATGAGGATTTGAGAACAAATGCATCACATTATGTTATGCGGGAACAATCAAAATTTCATAAATACGCACATCTAAAACATCTAAAAAACCGTCAGTCCACGGGGACTCATTATCTCCACTGTTTACCAATGAAAACATCGAATCGTAAACATAAATGCGTTTCTATTGGCCGAAGCTGTCGGAAAGCGTATGTACACATTTTTTTCGAAATATTCCAGCGATAAGCAGTGTGTCGTTCGGTGAGATTTATTCAATTCATAAATTTCTTTATATAAATAGATATAAGGCGAATGAAGACAATGAAATTGCACAGTGTAGTAATATAAAGACAGGTGTGAATTTAATAATAAAGATTTAGATATTATGCAAACATTTTAAATATATTTTAATGTTGAAAAAAGTAAAATAATCAGCAATCTGATAATGCAATCATAATAAGAATTGCTGAATTAACTAAACCAAACAAATTTTACATTTATCGAATAGTCACGAAAGGGGTTGATTGAACAGATTATCCAGAATACAATTATACCAGTTTAGAAACATTGTTTTGTCAGTATGTGGTTTTAAACACAAAAAAACTGAATAAACGGATAGCAATAACCGAATTGTCAAAGATAGTTCGATAGCGACAAGATTATTTGTGTCAGATAGAAGACCACCGAATTTCTAATAGTGGGGTACAAAAAAAGCTCCGTTCACGTCTGGTACCCTGTTTAAACCAAACGCCCCTACAGGCAGGTACATTTTAGTCGTCTATTTACGTTTTGTAATTTTAATATTCAGTTGTAGCAAGTTAAAATGATTCGATTGCCTTTTAACTCGCATAAGATCTACATATTTTTAAAAATATTTATAAAAATAATAAATATCTACGCCTATGATAGATCAAACAAAATTTTCGGCGAGGGTTTTTATAATCTGCTAATTGATATTTGAAGAATTTTAAATTCTATCCAACTTCTAGCGAATTCACTTTGTATGTTAGTCAAATTCATCTATTCTTCGAAATGCATACACTACCTGTCAAATGTTTTTGCCCAAGCTAAGGTGGAAGCAAACCAAAAATAATAGTGTCCGTTATTTTTTTATATTTTGGTCAGTAAATGCGACAAAACAAGTATCAATTGATTTCTTTATTAATCTTTAACTTATTTCATCGGTGTTTATGATTGTAGTTTAGTTCCAGTTAGCCATATGTCAATTTAGAACAACTATATCAAATTCGCCAACTTGATATATAGTTATGTTAGCAGATCCATCTAGGGCTGTGAACTTGCACTACAAAAATGATACAACCTTAGGTCATTTACGTGAAAGGTATATAAAATTGTTGACTCATGACATGTACATTCGATAAAAATCACTTTGTATATTATTAAAACACGATAAGAATGCAGTCGATTAACCCATCTGAACAATGACACAATCAGTAAAGATAACACACGTATTTGTATTAAATAAATTATATAAAGCAATTTAAAGATGTTTTCATTTCAGTTTCAATTGTTTTATCCTCGAAATGGAACCAGAAAAAATAAAAAACTTAGACGAGTTGATTAAAAAATACCACGGTGAAGATGTGCAAATTGTGGATAAAAAGATAACGAATTTAACAGCCCCCGGTGAAAATTACCTCAGTGATATATTTAAACTCGACGTTACTATAAAAAATAAAAATGGTAATGAAAGTATCGAGCACTACGTTGCCAAATCAGTTTTGATAAAACCCGAGATGTCAACAGAAATCAGTGTTGAAATTTTTAAAAACGAAATATTATTTTACACGACGGTTATTCCTACGATACGACAATTTGCTAAAGAACATGGACTCCAAGACAAGGACGTTTTCCCAGAATTGATTGCGGCTAGATTGAATTTAGATCATACAGATAAACCTGATGAGAATGCTGTTCTGATTCTGGAAAATTTGGTGGAAAAAGGTAAATAATAATTCTATAACACGTACGATTACATAAAGTGATAGATAAATAAAATTGCGTTTACGTCATCACTGGAAACATTCGCGGCATTGCCACGTTGTTCACGAAATCTCAAAATTAATAATAAAGTAGAAAATTTGCTATAGCGAGCAAAGTTTTTCCATTTGTATTTTTTGTTAATCACAGTTATAAATACACGTTCTTTTTCTTCTCTATAACTTTTCAAACCGCACGTCAATAGTATTGGAGTTTTAGTTTTCACTTTCCTACTTCATTTGTCTTATTGTTTTCCGTTTTCTTCTTCCTTTCTGTGTTACTTATTCTAGTCAAGTTTTCCTAGGTTTTACTCTAGGTTTCTTTTCTAATGTCTGTTTGCTTCTGTCACTTTTCTTATTAATCTTTGTGGTACTCTTCTCTTTATAGGATTTTTCGGAAAACTATAATCTAAAGTTAGGTAGATCATCTATCAACTGATTGTTGATCCTGATCCAGAACCAGATTGTGATCACAGTTTCCGAACGTCGCGTTCAATTTTCAATGGAAATTTCAATTTTAAAACATGATCTACAAAAACTTTTCAGCTTTTTTGTGAGTTGATGATATTTATTTTCTTGTGTAATAGATACTGAATATTCAATCATTGTTATTGAATGAGGGTTAACCCACTCATACGGATTTTGCACCAAAGTTCATTCAATACGGCAACCATTTTCACAGATTATCACTGAATACGGATAAATCTTTGGCTCTGACGGAAAAGTTTGTTGATACAAATTATTTGATCTAACATTAATTTCAATTAAAAAAATGATTTAGAAAATCCCAAGGTCCTATTTCCGATAATTAAGCGGGTGCGTCTCGGCACGCTCTCAGTCAGTGGTAAAGGAATCAGTTCACCTGTGTAGCGGGTAGCCTAACTTCATGACTTACCTTGTAATTAATTCGTTGTTGGTTCCAAGACCGAGAAATTAAACTAACAATAAAAAAATAAAAAATGTTATTTTAAAAAAATGTAATTATGTATATTAATTACGATAACGATTACTTAAAATCATATACATATTTCACCTTTATTATCAATCAAATAAAATTGTTGTAAGAAATATAATAAATAAATAATCTTTTATATTTTTTTTAATAAAACGTTTATTATATGTACAATTTTTCAAAAACTTATTTACTGAAATTAACTTAAGAAAATTTATATAAAACAAATTAAAATTATATTTACAATTAACAGTAGACTTATTTACTAAATTTAATATAAGAAAATTTATATAAATTGGATTAAAATTATATTTACAAAACAATACAATTATATACTACAATTACAATTCCATATTTTTATGATAGTTTACGAAAAAGTCAATTAAGCACAAGGGGGTTTTTCTCTGAGGGAAGTTCATGATATTATCGTATTCTAACTTCTAAAAGTCGAAAAAATGAACAAAAATACACTGTTTATTGTTTTTAAAAGTTAGAAAGAGATAAAGTGAAATCAGAAAAAATAAAAACTGAATGTTTTATGGAGAAATATATCCCAAAACTTGAAAAATAACTAAACAACAACAAAGAATTTAAAAATGATGATAATTCTAAAAATGGTCTCAAAAATAAATGTTTGGTCCAATTTACAAGAATCTTTAGATACAACTCGCGAAGTTATTTATCAAAAATAGTTTTATAAAATAGACTGAACGAAACGTTCAAATTAAATATTTTTAATTAGAAAACATGTCAACTTATGTTAACGATTTAGTTATTTAGTTGTCATATTTGTTTTTCAACATGATTTTACTTATATACAGGAGGAATTTAAAAATTAATAGCAACAAAAGTAAAATCTACGAAAAATATTTTTCACTTACCTGAAATTCAATTTAAAAAAAGGCACACTTTCACACATAGTTTGGTGTCGAATTGTAAAGTGAAGGGAAACGAGCGCGCTGGCACGCTCTCCGTCATTGGTGAAGGGAAAGGAGAGCGTGCCGGTACGCGCACCGTTAGTGGGTAAGGAATCCAAGAGCGCGCCGGCACGCTCTCCGTATTGAATGTGTACTAATTAGCTATTTTTGTGCTGAAACGACGAAAAGTATAAAGAGACAAATAAAACAACCCTTCAGTTAATCGCATTTACCCATCGGTGCACCGGGGTAGAAAGAATCATATGATTACGATCTGATTAACTCGATCAGTTTCTTCTGTCTTCGGTTCCCTGCTATTCTTTAATTATTTCATTTCTGCTGATATTATTCTACTGTGTGTCGTTTGGATATCAACAAAAACAACAACCTACCATCCACAATGTCTAGCAAAAACAGATCCAGTTCTAAAAAGGCAAGAAACTTCTAGATGCGAGTATCTTACCTCTTTAAAATCATAACCGTTTGAAGCCGAGAGCCGTATTATTACGATTGAGGATATTTATATAAAAAAATAAAATAAAATAAAAAGATAACAGTAATTATTTTGGAAAAAATCGTTTTTTTGAAAAATAAAGTAATATAACCACGTGATCCAGCGTTTAAAAATATATAAACATCATGAGTCGCACGTTGTAAATCAGAAAAAATGCCCAGTAATAAATTATTGGGGCTTGAAAATTGTAGAATATTTTCGGCACGTGCTTGACATCATGCATTACTTGTATCTTTAAATTTGTACTTACTAAATTTGACAAATTTAGTAAGGTGTGTTTACAAGTGAAAATTTCGCTCTATTTCAAAAATTTTTAATGGTAAAAACATCTGATATTAACCCTCTGTGATAGAATGAAATCATAAAATATTTATGATTTTCCAAAAAAAAGTATCCAGATCCTGGAGCCTCATTTTGGTTTCTAGTATTCAGGGCTGAGCGGGATAATAGGAATTAATATCTTTAGAAATCAAGAGTTGTAGATTTTGACAGGAACCGTAGATCATAATAGACCTCACAGTACAATGATTATTATTATATTATTATATGTCATTGTTAAAGTTTACTTAAACTGTCGCATTCACTTTGTATCATATGTTCAGTGTTTTGTTTTATACATATGACATCAAGCAATATGGCGGCCTTGCTGAAATGTTTAAACTACCTACGAAATTTTTGAATTTTCAATAATTTTTTCTCTATGAATATCGATCAAAGAATTAAAAACAAAATTATAATGAATGTTTTGTATAAACTATCAAAAACTAATTTTTTCTCAAACTATGCAAATACTTTATTAACTTATATTAATTTTTTTTAGGATACACCAATACTGATAGACACAAAAGCTTCGATCTAGATGGCGTTAAATTGATATTGTCAGATCTCGCTGTTTTTCACGCTATACCTTTGGCTATGAAAATTCAGAATCCGAAATTGTTTGAGGAGAATATCATTAAAAATTGCGGTTTACCACCTCCTCCTGGGAAACGTGATGATGAAATGAATCCATCATCACAATCTCAACCTCCAAAAAATGATAAAATGAAACCCCCAAATCTATTGCCTCTTTTTATAGAGGTAGCCAAAGAAGATATTTTTTGTAGAAATTACATTGATAAATTGGAGAAATTCATGGCAGATATGGAAAAGAAAATGCACGAAAAATTCCGTACTAAACCCGATTATAGCTCGCCTTTTGTAACTTTATGTCATAATGACATGTGGGTAAATAATACAATGCAACTTTCCGAACAAGGAAAGTTCGTGAAAAATAAGTTTGTAGATTTCCAAATGTGTAACGTGAATGAACTATTTTCGGATTTAATATTTTTCCTTTTCAGTAGTGTGGATTTAATCACCCTTGAAAACCATTTAGATTATTTGATAATGTTTTATCACGAATGCTTCATTAAAATTTTGGAAAAGTGCAAATGCGACGTCGCTCCTTACGCTTATAACAAATTTATGCTAAAACTTAACGAAGCCATCCCGTCGTCTTTCTTACAAATAATGATAATGAATTTTACGGTTATTTATGCAAAGAAGGGAGAAGTCGGAGGCCCTTTCGGAAAGAAAGAATTCACATCTAGTGAATCACATCCAATAGCTAAGAAGAAATTTTTATTTTTGTTTAGAAAAATGATTGAAAACGAATGGATTTAAACCATAATTTTTTCAAAGCAATGCAACTTCGTTTTTCAAATTACACCAATTTAATAAAAGCACAAAAATTTGTAATAAATTTTTATATGAATAGGTTTCAAAAACAAAGTATAATCTTTCATTTGACCCGTCGCAAATTGAAGCCAACCCATGCTTAGCCAAATTCCCATCTGCCACTATGCAAGATTGCCATTCACCAACATCTTCTTCTCGATTTAGAATCCGAATCTGTTCGTTCTGTATTAATTTACATACCGAAAGTTGCGTTTTGAGTGTTCCAATTCAATGTTGACAGTTGACAGTTTCACTTTGATGATTTTGCATAACCTCAAATTTTTAATTTACTGAAATTATTTGTTTTATCCCAAGTTTTGTCTAAATTAATGAATAACAATGAATGATTATGAAAAAGATCAGCGATGAAAAGTTAGTCGAATCCACGCCACCTGATCTTACAGAAAAAAGCAATGCGGCCGGTTAAATCTCGTGCAAGGTACGAAAAACAGTACGAGCTCTTTATAAAGTGGCGAAAAATGCGAAAAACCCAATGGAAAACGTAGTGCTCGCTTATTTTACAGAAAAATCTGGAAAAGGTCTACTTTATGGTCTAAATTATCGATGATTAAAAGTACTCTCGCAATAAAACAAGATGTTCACATCAACAAATATCCAAAACTCGTCTGTTGCTCGTCTCGCAATTTTCAGACTCGTCCAACAAAGTAGTACTTCCAGTCCTTGACATGCAAATAACTATTTCCATTGTACAAAATAAGAAATATTAATCAACATAAAATAAAAATTCAAAACAAAATATTCACACAGACCCACGAAACTGGAATCAATTTGCGGCGGACCTCAAAGGCGTTCTGCACGTTGAAAATCGATCACCCAGCCGAGGTGACCTTAATCGAATTGACGTAAAAATGGACAGTGCAGAAACCGGTTGACCGACTAATATTAGGTTGGATGGTAAATGACCTTGGTCGTGAGCGCATCCCTCCTGATAAGCTGCGTCACTCTACGAATTGAGTCAACTACTCAACCGTGTAGAACGAAGCAAACAAACAAACGGTCACCTCAGTTAGGTGGTCGATTCCCACAGTGTAGAACGCCTTTTACACTGTACCACATCAACGTTATGTTTTTTTTTTCCTTATTTTATTTAAAATTTCCCTCACTTCCCCATTACGAGAATATCAATATTATGAACGGTTTTTCTTAATTAACATCAACTGCTTCCAATTTAGTCCTTTCATAAAATTTATAGAATTGTGTTATGAAGTTTTATGATACTGAAATGAATGTTTTAATGATTTTTTACATATTTTTATGAAGTTTCATTTTCCTTCTTGTTGAATGTTTTTCCTGAGGTAAAGACATCTACACATGCAGGTGTTCTGCTAATTGCATATAACATTTTCATAAAACTTCTTGATTGTCTTGACCACGGTCTTAAAGAACTTTTCGGAAACTATAACTAATGTTCAGGTGGATCACCACTCAGTTTATAGCTGATCTTAACTCAAACGTGATTTAGATCACAATCATCGAACGTCGCGTTGAATTGTCGGTGGAAGTTTCAAATTTGAGACATGATCTTCAATAATTTATGATTCTTATTACTTTTTTATGCGTTTTACCCCCTCATATGGATTTTGCACCAAAGTTTGATACTAGTTAGCTATTTTTATGCTAAAATGACAAATGAAATAACCAGTCAGTTGATCGCATTTACCCACTGGTCCACCAGGGTAGAAAGGATCATATGACTACGACCAAATCAAATTGATCAGTTTCCGAACAACAAAGAACCCGATCCGGATTAGTTTCCGAACAATCAGATCATGATCATAGTTTCCGAAAAGTCCTATAGAGGACATAACGATATAGCGAGGGTGGGTCATTTCAAGGACTCTTAGTTATCTCACTCTGTGACTTCCACGAAATATAATAAATATGAAAAACACGAAATAACTTAATTGGTGATACTGTATAACGCAGTCGTCGATTTCAGGTTGTATATTTTATGTCAAAATTTTATCCTAACTCTACCACGTCCATCCCTAGATAACAGCATCGCGTCACGGCTATTTCAAACACTTGAGAGCCACGTCGCTCTGTAAAAATTACTCTCAGCTGCACAATATACTGAGGAAGCATTTTGTTTTATGTATTTTCTGGAATAATAAAAAGTTATGCAAATATAACTACATATTATTATTATTATTATATTTACCTCTTTTGTTTTCCTTATCAGTATTCTTTAAAGAGGACAGGAGAATATCCCGCCACACTTGATCCGCCTCAGGTCTATTCTTCTATTCAAGAGCTGGGGTACATGCCAGGACCAAAGTATCCTTCATACCAAAAGCAGAAAAGAAGGATACCGCAAAGTCCAAATCCTTCAGAACAATCAGTATGACCTCGTTTCTGAAATGGAAACCTCTCCATCAATTCGCATACCAAACAAGCAAACCTACGGAGGCTGCACTGGTACAATTGACAACTGGAATTCAGAACGCTCTGACGAACAAAGAAATAATAGTATACGCCTTTTTAGGTCACTCAAAAATGGAATAGCATCGAGTAAAGAAACTTATTAAGATCAAATAAATCACTTTCAAATAAATTTAGGTTTGTATTCCCTTTACTGTGTGTTATAACCCTTTTAATAACATAACAACACTCATTTTGAAGCTAAAACGCTAATGGCTGTGAGATGCTAAGATCAGAAACATAATGAAAGGGGCTTTTGGGATTTTTTTGCTCACCACTTCATTTTTTTGGGTCATTCTTAAATCTTAAAATCCTTTCGAAGTTAATGTTGATCTACTTTATCCCACTAATAAATCTGTGAGGCACATTTTGGTTGCAACTTAAGAAAAGCAATTTACAAATACAAATATTTATTCTATAATTAATAATGGAGTTTCAACAAGCTAATTCAACATGGTATGACGATCATAAATATTTTTTCGCTGCTCTTTAACTTGTCTTTTCCATTTGTCCTGTTGGTGTCCGACTCTATTCAACACATTTCCTCTTACGCTCATATTGTGCGACATTGATCCGGCCGCTACCTCATCCTGGAAAAAAATACCACTTTCATTATAATCCATACACATACGGTGTATGCAGGAATAAATGGTAACAAAAAAAACACATATTTGATAAGGGATTTGTAAAGATGAGTTCAATTAAAAATGTGTTTCTAATATAGTGTGGAAATTAAATTTTTTTAATGTGAAAAATCTCTCGTCCATTAATATCAATCAAAAAATTACATCCTCCACGTATCCTTACATAAATCATAATTTAGACACTGGTGAGGCGTCAAAATGTCATGACATCATAACATTTAGCAAAATATCACAATGAACAACTAAAATCTAATAGGGTACTAACATGAACATTGAAAAAATTTGTTTTATAGTTTATATGTTATAATTCTTTTTCAATTCTTTGATCAATATTTATAGAAAAAAAATCTTGAAAATTTAAAAATTTTGTAGGTAGTTTAAACATTTCAGTAAGGCATGACGTCATAGGTATAAACTTTTTTCTGACTAATCAAAATGTCATGAAATTTTACACACAGTCTTATGAAAGATGGTACTTCATAAACGTCATATGGATTTGACAGTAACCGCGCCATCTGTATGTCAGTCGCACGACTTATTGAGTGATCTAATACATTCTATAATTCAAGTGTAAATTCAAAATAAAAATATAATAGAAAAATTTACCAGCGACTATAAAAAATTATAGTATAATATATAAATTATTTGAATGGAGTGGAAGGTTGATAACAAATTTTTTTCTTCAAAACCTCAAATGTTCAATTAAATAAATTAGAAGTGACTGCTGTACCATAATATTTTGGTATTGGTAAGAAAACTCAACAGGCCTAATGGAATGTTACAAGTTTCTATAAAACTCATTTAACAACATAAGTACCAAAAATACTATTACTATTAAATCACCTTGGCAATAACAAAATGTTTAATAAGATTAATTGTATGTACTTAATCAAAATACTTTAAAGCTTAATTAAGTTTCTTAAAACTTCTTACTTTTATATTTGGTGCAGATGAATCTAAACAATTATTATGTTTTTCTAAAAATGGAATCTCCTGTAAATAATAAAATAGGAAAAAAAATAAATAAACAAAAATTTATTGTTGTCAAGCAAATAAAAACGCAAATGTAATTTACCTCCTCATTTGTATGTTCCTGGTAGTTTCCTTTGATTCTCTTATTCAACAAAGGATCCAATATTATTAAAAAGGCCATGTAAATTACCAATATTGAAATCACCCAGATAACAATTATTACGACCACTTTAATAATTGTAGTATTTCTGTTTTCATATTTACAATCACATCTAGGACAGAATTCTTGTTCTTTTCCAACAATATCTTGACCGATTCTTGGCAGGATTACCCCATCACAATTGCTTGAAATAAAAATAAAAATACTTAGAACATGAATATGAACTGGGAAAGTAAAATGAATAACCTTTCCTCATTTATCAAGTTACTGCTTCTTCAATGAAACATTAGAACAATTTCTTAATGTATCAAAAATCGTCTATGGCATAATCTCATCTATAAATGTCCCAGGAAAAAAAACTTACAGTTTTAAATTTGATTATCTACACCTCTTCATCTAGTGATAGATAAATCAGCCCTACTATGAGTAAGAGTATTTCCCCAGAGACATAATAATCAAGAAAAAAATTGTAAATTGGGAGAGAGGACCTACTACTCAAACTTTCAAGAAAAACACCATCAAATGATATACAGACTCCCTCAAAATAAGAGCTGGAGATGGATTCTTTGGAGTTGACAAGCTCATTACCACTAGGATACTATGTTAGTGCCTTACAAGTAGATATATGGAAATGAACCTGGAAAGTATAAACTGCTATGCTGCTGTATGAAACTCAATGACACTGAAAGAACAATAAGTTCTTTTCGGTTGAGTTATTTAAGGATCAAGAGACACGAGGAAATCAATATACTTAACAAAAACCTTTTACTGGATTGAGTGAAGAAACTAAATAATAATTACTTCGAAGTCTAAGAAATATATGGATTTTAGTGAAAATTATGTTATAATGTAGCACAAGCTTTCTTACAGGACTCAACCACCTAATGACACTAGTAGAAACTGACAAGTATTGATTCTGTCTGGAATAGGAAGGATGAGAAATTTATGAGTGAGTATGTGACCTTCCTAATATCAGATCTTTGCCTTCTATTTTATATATACATATATATATATATATATATATATATATATATATATATATATATATATATATATATATATATGTATATATATATATATATATATATATATATATATATGTATATATGTATATATATATATATATATATATATATATATATATATATATATATATATATATCCAGTTATAAAGGCAGATCTTAGAAATTGCAGTTAATATTTTGTCTGTTCTGATGATATGAAATGCCACCTTTCCCACTTCAGCAGTTAGGAATTAATAATGTTCTCAATTGTCTCTTGCACTGTTCAAGAGAATCATAAAAAACGCTGATTTAAATTAAGTTAGAGGTAATATGTGGACAAATTATGTTATTAATTAATAGTCTAGCCCAAATATTTATTGGCCTGCATTTTCATTAACCAAGAACTAAATACAAAATTTTTATTCTTACTATTAAATATGCCTTACAAAAAAGTTGTTCAATAACAAAATTTAAGCAAAGGAAAACATCAAAATAATTCAAATAATCGACATTTATTGCTTTTAACTAGAATAATATAGGCATTTAGAAACTTACAAGAACTTGAATTAAGCATTAGAACAGTACATATTATAAATAAAAACACTTGCTACTTGAAAACAAAAGGAGTACATGTAGTTGCCTCAATAAATTATTTATTTAGTACGCGGGTAATAAAACTGAAACTTTACTTGCTTAAATTTACGAATTTACCAATATCGACATACAATTTAGATTTTGTCAACTAATTAAATTATACATACCATTTGTTTGGAGGTACATTCGTAATGTACAAAATTCTGGATGTATGATTTTTTGATTCAGTTTTATTTGTCACAGACGATATACTGGGACATATACATTTACATCTTTTGTCGTCATAGGATTGAGCCTAAAAAAATAAATTTGAACGTATGCATTGAATAGAAAATAATTTTATTACCGTAGAAAATGCAAATATACTAGATAAACTCAAAATCAATAAATAATATTGCATTGTTTCGTTTCAACACAGTTTTAAATAGAACATCATCAACTTTCGTTTTCTCTTCTATGCTAATTAATTTTCTTGAACTTCCTACTATCTGTCATTAAACCCAATCTGTAGTCTACGACCATAGAGTTAATATTAATGATAGAGAGGAAGGTATATATGAGGAATTGTTCTATTGGGAGAGAGAGAAAGGGCACCATTCTCTATTCTTCTTTACTGGCTTTTAGAATCCAAAATTGTTATTCTCCTCCTTTGCCGTTTTCACAATTCGAAATTTCAACTTCATAACAATTAAATCAGAATGAAGAGAAAGAGATATTTCTTTCTCTCTTTATCAGCAGTTCAGGCCCAAGCTCCTATAGTCATAGAGAAAACAATAAAGATAGAGAGAGAGAGCGAGGTGCGGGAGATTGTTCAAGTAGGCCAGAACTGCTGGTAGAGAAAAAAAAGAGCATCGGTATACCCTTTCTATTTCTCTCTAATCTATTCTGATTGGATCGAAATGACGTCGAACTTTCAAGTGGTAAGAATAGCAAAAGATAGAGAGTGGTATATCGATGCTATTTCTATCTCGTTCAATATTAGAATTCCACTTATACACCACCTTTAATATTTTCTCTATGTCCATACCTCGCTCTCTCTTTCTTTAACTAAAGGGAGATAGAGAGTGATGAACCGATACTCTTTCTCTCTCGTCCAATTCCACTTATTTGACTCTCTTTCCATCTTTGATATTTTCAGTATGCCCATACGTCGCTCTCCCTATCTTTAATATTAACTCTATGTCTGAGACAGCGAATTCAATAAATGATTCTTTTTCAATGGCGAGGATAGATATTATTGTAGTTTATCTATGATGTCAGATATTAATAAAATTATTTCCTGTACCGCTTTTATAGAAGCTTAACAGGAAATTGAAATAATAAATAGTCATAATATTTTATTTTTGAAAGTTTTATACGTATCTAATGTGTATGTTACGGTGATTGTCAAATTCGAGTTGACAAGCATTCGACACATAATTTGACGTGTGATCAGCGCCTTTTAACCATTCGTAACTTTTGGGAATTACGTAATTGTCAATATAAACCGAAAATTAAACGAGGCTTACTTGATTTTATATAATGTGGTTCGAACTATTACCTAGTTTTGGCATAATAACAGTTGCTATGGCACTTCCACATGCATCTGCATATATTCTTAATAACCTTGTAGTAGGAAATCGATTTAGAAGGAGTATGCATACAATGGATCAAAGGCGACAGTATTTAAGAGATAGACGATTAACTGGGGACCCATATAAAGTGCAAGGCTTAGAAGCTATACCAGATGCTTAAGCGAAACACAAATTTATTTATCCTTATAGATAATAAGGTAAATGTACTTTTATTTAATAAAAATATTGTTGAGGTCAATGGCATATATTTAACCTTAGAATACTATTTTTTGTAAATATGCGACGTTCAACTTTTCTACCAAAGATCTAATTAGATTTGTAAAAAAGAAATAATAAACGACTTTACATAGAGATAGTTTTACTACTATATTCTAGAAACTTGATTTGAATAGTTCATTTTTCATTGCAAATATGTGCATAAAGTTTGAAATTCATTGAAAAATAATTTGTTAGATTAAATTGTGAAGTTTTCAGTTAAATTAGTGGGATGGATTTTAATGATGATGAGGTATTGATGGTTTTAAAATTTGAAATGTTTGGAAAGATAATAAAGTTGTTATGATGGTGTCAAATTTCGTAGAATCAATGTTATGACAAAAAAAATATATCAACATTGATCTGATCAAGTTAATGAATGTAATCAATATGTGGGTGGCATTGATTCAGTTGACAGTATAAAGGGATACTATAAAATCTTGATGAGATGTAAAAGATGGCGCAAGTACTTGTATTCTACCATCAGATCGCACAATGGTAAAGCATGGCCTTTATACGGGTCAGTAAAAAGGACTTGTCTTTGACAGGTTCCACACTCGAGTTGAAACTTTGTACAAACGTGAACAGAGGAAACAATCAAGAGCTGCATTTCAATTGAAGTGACATTTGGGCTAAAAAGCACAGAGGTTCTGCACTACATGTTTCTCCTACTTCTCTCTTTTTTTACTTTTCAAATACTTCTATTGGTTCTTCAAATTTGTAATCAACCTTTTTTTTTGAGTTAGGATTTGGAATTATTTTTATTGAATTTCCAAATATTCTATCACCTCTACTAATTTACTAAACTTGTGAAAATTACAATTCTGGAAGAATAAAGAATACTGTGAGGAAACAAGTCATTATTGGTAGAAAAGTAGAACACCCCATATATATTGGTCTAACAAAATGAAAAACATTTTTTTTATTAATATTGTAGAACAATGAAAGTTATGGTGAATTATATTTTTGTTTTAGGTTAAACATATGTTGAAAAGAAAACATTAATGATAGGTAAATGAATTCTAATGTAGAATATTAAAATTCTGTAATATATTTATTCCTCAAAGTTTTGATGATCTATCCTCTCCCCTTCTTTTTTATTCATATTTACATATATATTTATTAAGGGTTTAAAATGTAAAACCACTTCATAGACTTATACTTTCTTTGATACACCATATTTTTGGCCGTAAAAAATTGACGTTTTCCTTCACTAGTCACGTTATTTGGCGCATTTAAATGAGACCCAAGTTTAAAAACCAAAATTTCAACACTTTTCTTTGTTGATAAAAAATTGTGACTTTTATTAACAAGAATAGAAATTTTTATAGACTTAATTAAATAATCGTTAAATTCACACAAACTTACAAATAAAGCATGAAAATATGGAATCCCAACCTAAAAATTGTTCAGATTACATTTAATTAGCCTTTTTTTTCCCAAATTGTTAGTTTTATATGTCCTTTCAAAAAAAAGTAGTCCATTCTTCAAAAAAAAATTCAATTACAGTTTTCAGAGCCAAATCAGGGAATTTTTGAATTTTTATTGATAAAAACAATGTTGTAGTAATTTTGGTTTTCAAATCCCTATCTTAAATGTGCCAATGAAACAAAATATAAATTTCAATTTTTCGATTTTCTATGACCAATGTTAAAACGTGACATTACACTTTCTTTATGATTTAGATTTATTTTTATAGCATAAGACCTATAGAGTATTAAAAACCGATTTAGTCTAAATTCTAGAAATCGAAATAAGTATTAGGACTAAATTAGATAATAAAACACTAGATAGTTACTAATTTTCACATATATATTTAAGCTGTATACACATGTTAGCTTGCCATTTTCAATTGTCTTCAACATCATCGATCAAATATAAAAAAGCATCGTTCTCATAAGTTGGAAAATAAAACCTAAAAAAAGAGAACTAAAGTTTAAATATATAAGACGGGTTCATTTCAAATTCTTTCAACAAATATCAATTGAAAATTGTATAAAACATAGTTTTTATATGCGAATTCATCAGTTTCATCCACCAACTAATTCCAAAATTGTTTCAATGAGAATGTGAAGAATTGTATTATGCTGTTGGGATTTTTGTATATTTTTCTAAATTTATTCTTGTACTATGAGAAAAAAATGAAATACTTACTCAGGTTGATCAAATGTTTTCAAGTGTGGTATTTTATAATGATTTTCCCCAGTTAAATGTTTTTCTAAGTCGACAAAAGTTTCAAATTTTAATTGGCAATATGAACATCTATTTTCATGAATTTGTTTTCTGATATAATTTATTAGTTTAACTTTTTGAAAGAAATCCAAATCTTTTGTAATATCTGTAAAACTAAAACCATGTTCGGCTTCCATATGTAGGCATATTACATTAATATCAGTTTCTTTGGCTTTACAGAACAAGCATATTATTTGATCTTCTTTTTCATTCCAATCAGAATACTCTTCATCTGCATTTGCTTCTATAAAACAAAAAAAAAACGAAATTCACATAATTCTCTTTGTACAGCACCCAATTAGAAAACAAAACACAAAGAGCTCCTTTAGTAGTGATAATAAACTCTGGCTAGTTGTGATGAAAAGCAATTAAAGCAAGGAAACAAACACAATGGCTGCTGTAAGGTCAATAAATATACATAATTTTATTAGGAAGTATAGAAAAAAATATATAATACCTCTACTGATAGCATATCTATCATCTTCTTTTAGTATAGTTTTCCACGATTTATTGGGTTCTAGATAATTAACAATGTAGAATCTGTCATACTCCTCATTTTCTGGATTAATGCGTTTATGTAACTTTTTTCTCATATGTTCTTTGAGAACGTGTCTATCTGTGAAGATTCGTTCACAATATATACATTGAAGATTCGACATTTTGGATTCTATAGTATTTATTAATTCATCAACAAAAACTAAGTTTTGGGGATTACCCAACTGCAAATTGTGTTGAACTGAAAGGTGCTCTAAATATCCTTGTCTTGATCCTTAAAAATTTATATAAGAAAGGCATTTTTCACCCCAATATATTTACTTTATGATCTACTTTTTTGTTGCATCATGTAAATCCAATACAAAATTTAATGAAATTAATCTCAACTCACCCTCGTAGCAAAGTTTACACATTAAACAAAATCTAATGAAACTTTTGTCATTTCTTTCATACTCTTGTACCTTTAAGGCATACTCTAATTTTAACTTATGCCTCAATTCTTTATCTTCCTTTAACAAATTCGACATTAGAAAATATTTTTGATTCGTTGAATCAAAAGTGATAGATGGTATTATTTGTTCAATTGTTGTGTTCTTGAATTTTTGTTGCCAATATCTAATATAGCTAAAATTACAGTAAAGTCAAAAGTACTTTTGAAATAGTTCAAATATGAACAATTTAATATTGGAAATGTTATTTATCAATTCTTTACAATGACAAAAATATTATAAAGTCTTTACATTACTATAACTAGTTCTGAAAATTCAATTTTTGAAAATAAATCACATTCTAATAGATTAATAAGCAATGGTGTGGTCTTTTCAATAAAAACAATTAGACACGTTACAAATATTAAATAAAACTCACTCATGTAAATTGGCAATATTCTGTACATCTTCAATGACAATATTATGTACATCGAAAATATGGGCTAGGAACATAGGGAGAGATATTTGCAGGTTGAATTCGTCTTCACACAATAAACATCGAGTGTCAACATTTTGTAATAGATCGCAGCGATTTTCTTCAAAAATTAATGGTCCAAACGACTCTTTTGCTCTTTCTAAAATAAATGGTATGAGAAATAAGTTTGATTAAGTTGCTTACATCACTACCCGACTTCATGAAATCCATAATAATACCCTTTTTGCTATAAAATCACTTGATTATTTTTTTAACGCTTCCCTTTTGGTCTATTTTACATCACTTTTACGTCTCTGTAAATTGTTTTTGTTATTAATTTTCTTTGATATCCATCGACAAAATTCATAGAGTTAATATAGTTAACTATATGGCTTTTCTAAATCCCAATCGTGACCTAAATATTCGGAAGGTAATCCGAACGACGTCCTGATCATGATCTAAAAAATTTGGATTACGTTCATGATCTTTCGGAAACAAGTCGAAGTAATCAGATCATAGAACTGTTTTCTTTGTTTATGTTGTTGTTGACTTTGAAAACACCTTAAATTTCTTTATTTTTTTAATTATTATGAGCAACCTAATTTATAGTGAAAATTTCAAATATGAAACAAGATTTATTTCTAACTTTGAATTTTTACTACTTTTTTCGTAGGTTAATCTCCCATGATATTTATTTAGTTGTATAATACATTTTAGATATTTGATGATTGTTATCGATAGACAAATGATCGCTGATTTACCAGGGTAGAAAAGATCCAGATTATTCAAAATTGAACGCCCTCAAGAAACTTGTATTGATACTATATTTGACATTTGATTTGTTACATGTCAAAGCTACCTAAGTGAAACGTCAATATTAAGAAAATTGGTTATCTTTCAGTTATAATAATTATTGAATATGCCGCCTTTAGTTGAAAAATCAACTGAAAATATATCTGGAAATGAGGACGACAAGAAAAATTTATGGTCTCAAATTTTGCATGACGTCCAAAAAAATGGCAATCCCAAATTATCTCCACATAAACAAATACTTGTCTTGGGTGACAACGAATCTGGAAAAACTACCATGGTAGCTAAACTTCAAGGTAAATATTGAAATATGATTTTTATATTGTCTTTATGTAATAACATCTTTAGGTATTGAGAATTCCAGTAAAGGTTCTGGATTAGAATATGCTTATATTGATGTAAGAGATGATTATAGAGATGATCACACCAGGTTGAGTGTATGGGTTTTGGATGGAGATCCAGCTCATGTAGATCTTCTTAAATTTGCCCTTAACGAGGAAACATTTCAGGTACCCATATATATACTTATTAATGTTATATATTAATTATTAATTTTTTTTTTCCAGGAAACACTTGTAATTTTAACTGTATCAATGACTACACCTTGGGGTATCTTAGAACAATTACAACATTGGGCTTCTGTTTTGGCTGATCATCTTGATAAATTGAAACTTGATATTGATTTGAGACAGGCTAGGAAGCAACTAATGATTAAAATGTGGCTAGATTATGTAGAACCAGGAGATGAATTAGATCCTGCTTCGCCTATGAAGAGGAGCTCTAGAAATTTAGGAGATGAGGATGAATTATTTGATGGAAATTCATTACCTGAAGGTATGTACTACAATTTTCCTTAATATTCAACTTTTAAGCTATTAGAGTATGTTTATTACCTCAAATTTATATTTTATATATGTTTTGTTGGCATTTTTTTTGTAATATCTTACATTTTATATTTTTTCCTATAAGTATTAATTAATTTGGAATATCTGGAATGTTCATAATGAATACACCATGTGGTTGTTGGTTTTTATACTCAAAACAGTGTAGGTTTTCTATCATGTGACTAATATGTTAGCAACAAAATTCATATGAATCAAATAAAAATTTCTCAGTAGTAATAATCCCTATGACTAATATTTCAAAGGTCGATCCCTAGGGATTGGTTATAAAAAAATAAATTTAACTTTTTAGTTGTTTTTATATATTTATAATGGTTAACATCAACATATTTAGCAAAACTTTGTTGATAAAAATGTCAATATACCTACTCTACTGGGTGAATAAGTTCCAAAATTAATATTAGTTGATTTTTTTCAGAACAATTTGAATTTTATAGAAGTAGGTTCATATTGATGTAGCTCAGAAAAGTGACGTAATAGTCAGTCTAACAACTGAGTGGACTCATAACGAAATTAAAAATAAAACTTTATAAACCAATTTTTTGGGGGGAATAGGGTATAGAAAATAGAAATAGATTCCTTGAAAATCGACGTTTTGGTAAATATATTACACTATTATCAGGACAACACATACATAAAAATATCCAGGCTGAAATAAAACTTTGTTACCAATTTTTTCTATCAGTGTAGGCACAAATTATTATTCCATGTAAGCAAAATTATGAAGTGACAAGTAGAAACACTGATGTGTTCTATTTTAATGAGACAAGATGTAACTTAGTATATTTGTGCCGATGGTGTTAGAATTTTCATTCTAATGCATGTTGGATCTATATGTAAGGTGTCGTACGTTATGCAATTTTTTTTCGTACAATATCATTGCAGATAATATATAAAGTTGAAGCAAATTTTTGTGCATTTTTTCCTGCAACAAATTAATAGAAAATCTTCTAGTTTCCTACATGAAATGGCATGCAGTAGAGTACAAGCGACAAAAAATAATTGCATTCAATAATATTGTATGAAAAAATGCAAAATACATGACCAGAGACTGATTTAAACATTAAATTACCAAGATTTTCAGATACTGGAAAATCACACTGTATATATAATACTACTTGTACTATGATTGTAATCCTAATTTTTCTTCATTTTATTTATACATAATTTATCCATTTCAAAGGACCAAGCAATGTAATTGTAGGAGTTGGTATAGCCATAGTAAATAGTGTGTTCATTGGAACCATTAAGTACATGTCCATGGTACTATATTCCTACCCGTTTGAAACAAATATGTCATTGTAGGTACTCTTACAAGTAATCTGGGTCTGGATATAGTAGTTGTGGTAACAAAAACAGACTTTATACAAAATTTGGAAAAGGAGCAAGATTACAGAGATGAACATCTAGATTTTATGCAGCAATGGATAAGAAAATTCTGTCTGCAATATGGAGCAGCTCTCTTCTACACTAGTGCAAAAGAGGATAAAAACTGCGATTTATTATATAAATATTTAACTCATCGTATTTATGGCTTTCCATTTCATACACCGGCTCTAGTTGTTGAAAAAGATGCGGTATTTATACCCGCCGGTTGGGACAATATGAAAAAAATTTGCATTTTATATGAAAATATGCACTCTTGTACGCCTGAAAATTATTACAGGGATGTAATAGTACAGCCAGTTACTAGAAAAGCTATAAATAGAGAAACCGAGATAATTGCTGAAGATGAACAAGCATTTTTGACTAGACAGCAACAGATTTCGTTTGGAGGAGGTGCTCCATCTATCCGCTTAGGAGAATCACCAGCTAGGCCACCCATTGGAGGTAAGTATTGTCTTTTTAATATTTGTATCTTGTTAAAAAAATATTTTATCATTATTAACGGGTTTTGGTAGATTTTTCTGTAAAACATAACTAAATGGCATGTAATTTTTTATTTTCACATTATTTTTAGGAATCCAAGGTTCTCCTAGGAAACTGGATGGCTCAAAGGTAGTTAGTTCACCAGGAGGTGAAGGTGTTTTGGCTAATTTCTTTAATTCTCTTCTGTATAAAAAAACTGGCAGTCCGGGCGGAGGTGCTTCAAAAATTTCAGGGGCAGAAAGTTTACCAGATAAAAGTATGAGAACAGATGCTGCAGCAGAACTAGATAGATTAGCCAGAGGTGGAGGTAAAAAGCTTCCTGTTTCTACTACACCAAATGCACATAAAGGGTGAGTATCAAGAAAATTATTTTACAGTTTGTATCATCTAGAAGAAAAACTAATTGATTGAAGATGTTATTATATCTTGAGCTTCTTTTGAGTTTCAAAGCTTTCAACAGAGTGTTCTTTCTGTTATTATTAAACCTATTTGACTTAGATTTGTCGAATTTCCTAAGAAATAATTTATTTTTCAAATTCATTTGAAGATTAAAGAATTGTAATATGTTGATTTTGATTAAAAATATATCATGTCACTGGATTTTTTTAGAACTGGTACTGGAAGTACAGAAACTAATACAGATCTTGATGAAACGTCCAAAGGTGATAAAAAAAATTCAACTGGATCTAGTATTACACAGGATGCAGGTGTCGATTTTAATGCTTCTGATTGTTAAAAATATTTTCTATAATAAGTAATGTAATTTTTATTGTTTTATTTAAGCTTTCTAATAACTATCCCTGTGATAACTTTTTTTTTATTATTTGTTCTTAGATTTCCTTAATGCTATTATAAGAATAATAATTTATATTAATTTCTATATTTCAATTAAATTTTGTCTTCATTAAATGTTTTTTTTTACCTCTGGCCCAAAATACTTTCTAATAGAGTTTTATTCAGTATTTTCACATCCTTTCCAACATACCTCACACCCAATTAATTGAAAAAGTGCTTTAACAACATTTTTAAATATCAATCCATTCCCAACTCATTTTTTCCATTTAATTCATTAAATTTCATTGTTTTCTGGTAATATACTTTAAAAAATTGAACAGCTTTTGCTATTTCACGCAAAATTGATAAATTTGAAAATATATATAAATTACCATTTTAAATTTCGCGCCTAATAAAATTTGAGTCTAACAGCATTTTGTAACAAATCAATAGACAGTGCCACTCTAATAAAAACCAAGTGATCGTGGCCAGAACTACAAAGTAGTTGATCTGTGATTAATCCACTTACCAGTAATGCACTGGCTGTTATAGTGATTCAAACAATACTTTGTTGAAATTTAAAAAAAGAAGACGAGTGTTACCTAACCTCAAAATTTTATTTGTATCTAACCTTTAAGAAAATAAAAATAGGGGTGTATAATTTAGTCGTAATAATGCAGAATTCTACAGAGGGTCAATTACAAATTAGATTTATAACTAAACAAGAAATGTGAGTATCGATAACTTCAATCTTCGATTTTCTTCAGCACGTTTATATTTCAGTTATGCAGTTCCAGATGTACCCCTTTCAGTACCCCAAGCGATAGATACGAGCTCATTAAATGCATTAATAAATCAGTTATTGAAAGAAAGTAATGTCGATTATTTGAAACCGATAGAATTTGATTTTCTTGCAATTGGGGAACTATTGAGAGTTCCTCTTATTAACCATTTACAAGAACGGAATGTATCAACAGAAACTACTATAGATATTGAATATTTAGAAAGAACTCCAGCTCCGGAACCAAAAAATTCCTTGTTGCATGATGATTGGATATGTGGAATAGAAACATTGGACAAATGGTAAGAAAATGTAACTTTCATAAAATATTCATTTGGATGAATAATTTTTTAGGGTATTAACAGGATGTTATGATAACTCCATAAATATATGGACAACACATGGAAAATTGATAAAATCTTCGAAGGAACACAAAAATATGGTAAAATCTGTTACATGGATAGATAAATCTGATGCTAGTAAAGGATTTATCAGTGTATCTCATGATTTAACAGCATTGGTGTGGTCATTTCAGCCTGGTAAGTTATATTTCACACATTGTATCCTATTTTACTAATGATACAATGAAAGTGTAACTTTGTTAATATAAATTTCTTATTACACACGACATCACATAAATAAATATTTGAGTAGAAAAGTTATGCCTTTCAAAAGACATATTGGAATAACAAGCAACATTTATGCACCTTCAACAGTTGGCTGATATTTCTGTCTTCAGTTACAATACAGGTGGAATTATTTTATACACTAACTTGACCAACACTATGCACTAAACAATTCACTAATAATAATGTACACTTAACATCTAATTTATTTTAATCACTTGTCACTGTATTTACTATATAACATATTTGTGTGGCTGTTGGACCATTGCTTTATATATCCAAAAGCATTCTAGATCCTTCAACTTCTGGAAGTTTCTGGTTTGCCTTCTTGGAAATTGTCTATGAACAGCCAGAAAATAATAATCTAAATTGCTCACAAAAAAATCCAAACAAATAGTGCATCCTCCAAACTTTATCTACGATAACATGTTAGAACAAAACTGTTCCATAGGACCTCTCACACTGATATACTCTGCTGGTAAACACTGGAGAACTAGAACAATTATAAGGTCAGAGATAATAAACTACAAGAAATTTATTCTAACTAGCCATCAACTGAGGTGCGCCAATGCTAGCAGATTACTGTTAGAGACCTACCAGAAGCCAAACATTCACAAAAATCATAGCTATTTATTGTACATTAAGGAATATTTTTCTAAGTGTTAGTGATTTTTGTACTTTTTATAAAAATATATGTCTTGATGTCACAAAGAAAACTGATGTGTCAATTTTTCTATTGATATATTATTGTTTGGTGGTCAAAGTACATTAAAAAAAAATTAAATATTATTGACCAGTGTAATTAACAAAAATAATAAAGTTTAAAATTGTAGGTTGTACATAAATAAACAATAAAAATAAGAGTTTTGTCAAAAATTTTTTGTTAATTCGTTTTTTAATTTTATCCCTTATAAGTTATAATGTAATTAATTGCACAGGAGCTTTTTTCTTTTTTCCATTATCTAGAGCAATACATTTAATCACAAAGTGATGAAATTATTTAAGGTTCCAGAAACTTCAGTTCTTGTGTAAATTTCAAGATTTAAACATCCCAATAATTCACTTCACAACCCTTCCAATACAGTATCTGCCATGTCAGCACTCACAACAAACGATTTTTAAAAAAATTAAATACTTCACTTCAATTTGATTTTGTTATTTTGCAAAAAATGGCAAATTGATTTTGGTTAATAATCTGTTAATCCAGAAGGAAATTGATAACAATTCATTTAATTTTTCAGGTACTGATAATGTAACACCAAAAGCAGTTTTAAGAGGCCACGAAAGAGGTATAGATAGTGTTGGTGTCAGTCCAAACGCATTAAGAATAGCAACTGGAGGTTGGGATACAAATTTAAAACTGTGGACTACAAGTTTGGAAGAAGAAGCAAATGAACCAGCACACAAAAAGAGCAGAAATAATAACAGTGTGATAACCAAAACACCGATTAGTACTCTTAAAGGGCATAAAGAAACAATTTCAGATATAAACTGGATTGATAATTATGTAGTATCCACCATTTCAATGGACCACACTATTAAATTTTGGGATGCAGAAGTAAGTTATTTAAATAAATGCATAAATATAAACCATATTATATTAAAATATCATTTTTAAGCTATGTGGTATAAAGAATGAAATTGTCGGTCAAAAAGCATATCTCAGTTCCTCTTGGTCGCCATTATCAAATGCACTCTTGGCTTCATCTGCAGATAGACACATCCGTTTATACGACCCAAGATCTACAGAAGGATCTTTATGTAAAACCACTTTTACGTCCCATACTTTATGGGTTAGTTCTGTGACGTGGTCGACATATGATGAGCATTTGTTTTTGTCTGGAGGATACGATTCTGCTGTGAAAATGTGGGATACTCGAAGTCCTAAAGCACCTCTTTACAATCTACAAGGACACGAGGGACAAGTGTTAAAAGTGGATTGGTCAAACAGGAAATACATGGTGTCAGGGGGTAGTGATAATAGTGTACACATTTTTAAGAATAAACATATTTAATAAAATAGGTTACAAAAACAAAAATTCTTTTCAATTTATATCATACTATTGCCATCTTTGTAGATTTACATGTTTATCTCCAAGTTGAAAACGATGAATTACTGAAAAGAGAATATTAATTATTTTTACAGTTTATAGATCACAATAAGGCATTTGACTATTCTGCTAAGCACTTAAAAGATAATTATTTGAAAAAATATTGATATAAAATAAAAAAAACTCACCCAGAAAAAGGCAACGATGTTGGCGTCGCCGTTTGCTGAGCTAAACTCCCGAATCCTACAGTATTCTGATTTGCCAAATTTCCAAAACCAGTATTGGTATTATCGGTACTTCCAAATGAAGCTAAAAGAAAAAAATATCATTGAATAAAAATTAACTAGTAACTGTGACAATCCCTCAGTCAACAAAGGCTTGAGACAAGGGTGCTGCATCTTCCCAACACATTATAAACATATGTTTCTAAAGCACTAATAAAATGGAAGAAGAAATGCAAAGGAATGGGATCCAAATCGACAATGACACTTGGTCTGTCGAAGAAGAGGGAACTGAACAATGGCGAACACAGCTCCAGCCAGTCAACGCGGTGGTTTTGGTGACCAAACTTTTTTATTACACCCCTTGGTATTTGAGGTATAAATAAAGAAGTTTGAAACTATGATTTTTTATTTAAGCCCCTTTAGGTATTTTTCCAAAAACTGACCAACTATTTTTAAGAGTTCAATCCAAATCTTATGGACCACTTACCTGTTGGTGTGTTAGATCCAAAAACTTTCGGAGGACTTCCAAATGTAGGTGCGCCTCCAAAGGTTGAGGCTCCTCCAAAAGTGGGACTAGCTCCAAACGCAGGTTGTGCGGATCCTCCAAAAACAGGCGGGGCCCCGAAACCTCCAGGTTTTTGGAAACTTCCTGGCGAGCCAAAGCCGGTTTGTACGACTCCGCTACCGCCACTACTGAAGTTTCCGGCTTGTGGACTTCCAAACGTCGATTGTTGTCCAAAAGCACTTTGTCCGAAAGTAGTTTGTTGACCGAACCCACCAGAAGTCCCAAACGAAGATGATCCGAAAGTACTTTGTGTGTTACTTCCAAATATGCTACCAGTAGAACTACCAAATATGGATGCGGTAGCAGTTGTAGGAGTTTGAAAAGTCGACGGTCTGCTAAAAGGATTTTGTTGCGCCTGACCGAATGTTGAACTACCACCAAATATACTATTGGTTGTTGATGGGGTACCACCAACATTTAATCCTCCAAAACCAAGATTACTGTTTGCCGCTTGTGCAAAACTAAACGCGTTACTTGATGCCGAACCAAAACTATTACTAGATGTACTTGGAGCGCCAAATGCTGTTCCTCCCGAGCCAAAAATACTGTTTGAAGTTGTAGTGGTATTGAATATTGAACCGGAATTGGAACCAAACGTTGCCGATTGGCCAAAAGCAGTTGTTGTAGTTGGTGTAGAACCAAACGTTGCCGGTTGACCAAAAGCAGTTGTAGTTGGGGTAGAACCAAACGTTGACGGTTGACCAAAAGCAGTTGTCGTTGGGGTAGAACCAAATGTTGCCGGTTGACCAAAAGCAGTTGTCGTTGGGGCGGAACCAAACGTTGCCGGTTGACCAAAAGCAGTTGTCGTTGGGGTTGAACCAAACGTTGTAGAACCAAATATGGAATTGGATGATTGACCAAATACAGATGTGGTACTCGGAGCTCCGAATATTGACGCTGAAGTTACAACAGGAGCTGGCGATCCAAATATTGAACTTTGAGTGGTAGCAGCGCCAAACGCAGAGTTTTGAGTACTACTGAAGATAGATCCTGAAGAAGCAGAAGGGGCTCCGAATATGGATTGAGAAGTTGTAGAACTATTACCAAAAACTGTCGCTTGTGTAGAAGGAGCAGTGCCACCAAAAATAGAAGCCGATGAGGCTGGAGAACCAAATCCAGTAGCTTGAGTAGATGTAGGTTGACCAAATATAGAAGATTGGCTGGTTGTTGGAGTACCGAAAATAGAAGACTGGCTTGAAACGGGCGTGGAGAAATTTGAAGGCGCGGTAGATTTACCAAATACTGAAGTACTTGTTACAGGGGTTCCGAATATAGCAGATACAGTAGTTGGTGAAGAATTACTAAATATAAATCCTTTGGTGGGGTCAGATGTTGTAGCACCTCCAAAAATAGGAGTTTGCATCGTAGGTGTTCCTAAGATTGAAACAGAAGTAGTTACAGCTGGACTACTGAATACAGAAGACTGTGTAGTAGTGACGGTACTACTAAATATAGGAGCCTGCGTTGTAGTGGATACGTTACCAAATATAGTACCTTGTGTAGTAGTCGTGGGACTCGAAATTTGTGTTGTAACTACCTTATTATCAAACGGAAGGGCTTGTGTAGTAACAGCTGGTTCTTGTTTAGTAGTGGAAATGATAACTTCACTAATTACAGTAGAAGTGTTAACAGTAGTCGGTGTGGTAGAAGTGATAATATTTGTAGAATCAGCGGAAGTTGCTGGAGAAGATACCGTCGATATTATATTAGACGATGAATTTATAGTAAAAACAGACGTTTTTGTTGATAGTATATTTGCACTTGAAGAAGATTTTGGTGGAGAAAATATTGATGTAGTGGTACTACATACTGGGGCACCAAATATAGATGGAGTGGTACTAGATATGGGGGCACCAAATATAGATTTAGATGTGGATGTAGTTGAAGCAGAAGAAAAAATGGACCCGGTACTAGATCCAAACATAAAAGAACTAGTACTAGGACTAACGGTTACTGGTGTTATAGACAAACTAGTAGTTGTCGGAGTGAATGTAGTTTTCATAGTAGAGGTTGAATTTTCCGAATTAGAATCTGGGATATTTTTAATTGTATTTATTGAACTGGTACTTGATTCAACTGTTGCTGGACTTGTAGTATCAACCGTTACAGAAGCTTTAGGTTCAATTAACGAAGCAGTACTGGCAGGTGCTAATGTAGATTTAGGTGCAAACAATGAGCTTGCAACTGAAGATGAACTAATAGAACCAAACAGGGAGGTAGTTTGTGTAGTCACTGCTGTTGAAGTTATTGTTAGAGCTCCAAAATTAGGCAAAGATGTACTCTTAGCAGCTGTAGTGGTGGATGTCGTTGCAATACCAACTGGTTTTACAATACTAGAAGCAGAAGTTGAATGTGGAGTTCCAAATGTAAAATTAGTCGCCTTGGAGGATGCTACCAATATTGGTTTAGTAACAGTTACTGTAGCAGTTGTTTGAGATGACATTGTAGTTTTTGGTATATCAGTTGTACTTTTTCCAAATGAAAATAAAGATTGGGATGTAGGTAGGATAGAAACAGACGTTTCAGGTACCTTGGACAGTGTAACTATAGGTTTTAAAACAACATTAGTGGTAGCAGCACCAGATGATTTTCCAAATGAGAAAGAAGTTGAAATTCCTTCAGTTTTAACAGGGATATCAGAAGTTGATTTGGTATCGAAGCTAAAAACTGGTTTTGTAGAAGTCTGTGTGGTACCAACAGTATTACCAAGACTAAATTGTGTTAAATGAATACCAGACGACCATGTCGGAGACCCTGTTACAGCGGGGGAGAAAATGGAAACTGCTGGTGAGACTGGAGGCAAAACAAAATTTTTTGATGCTTGAGTTGTTGGTACAAAAGCTGAAGAGATCGGAACTTGGTTTAAATTACTCAAAGTAGAAGCACTTTTGGATAGCGGTTGAAATGTACCAGTAGAAGGAGGTGCGATATTTTTGTCAAGACTTTTAAAAGTGAAAGATTTTGAAAGATCTTGTTGGGCTGGTGTATTTGGAGGTACAGTAGTAGGCCTTATGTCTTGTGACGGTTTCAAAGGTGTAGATTCGGAAAACTGTAGATTTTTAACAACAGCAGGTTTTGCTACAGGCGACATCTGAGCTCCTAATATCGAAATCATATGTTTGTTTTTACCGACTGGAGTTTTAATTCTAGAATGATTAAACGAAGGTTTTATGGCTGTTACATGGGAAATCTCCCTGTTTTTAAGGAAATCTTTGAGTTTATTCATTTTTGAAGAGGATAACTTTTTCTGTCGTTCTCTAGTCTGTTCATAAATAATTCGATGGTTACTTTCAGGGTCTATTTGGAGTCGCTTAAGATCTTCTTCTATTCGGTTTATATTTAATCCAACAAACAACGGAGGAGAGCTGCCCGATACCTTTCTTTGTTTGAGACGACCACTTATATCTTTCAAAATGTAGCTCTGCAAAGAAATGAAAAAAATTAGTCATTCTCACGACAGATTACTATAAAAATAAAAAAATTGAGATTTATATATTAATAATCTGTTTTTTACTGTGACGAATTAGACTAATTAAGTTTCTATTGTCTACGGAATTAAGGATGTAATGCTGTTATACAACCAAATATACCATAATGTAATAAGAAAAGACCCATAAAAAGTGAGCATATAATAGAATTGGATTAAATCAAAATTTCACATGGATAAAAAGAATATACAGCACTGAGTATCACTACAAAAAGTTCCTCCAAAACATTGAAACAAAAAATTGAAAAAAAAACTCCCAGTCACTTCAAGAAACCTCTGATGGGATTAGGTCTAGTAAAATCTGATGAATGTAGGTTCTATTGAGTGGTGGAAGAAATTTTGGATAATCTATTCCAATATTAAGCCAACACAATAAATACTTCTGCTAATCTTGATGCTGTGACAGATACTAGATTTCATCAGACCTATAAAGATGGAGTAGAAGATGTTGGTGATGACGATAATAACACTAATACAATAGACCTACTGGAGTGCATTACAGCTATGGAACTGTGAGACGAATTGTAGATAGTGGCAAGAGCAGCATTGATACAGGGTACAATAGACCTACTGGAATTCATTGAAACCCTGAGATTTGGAAGACGAGATGTAAATAGTGGTGAGAATAGCACTAATACAGGGGAACAATATACCTACTGGAGTGTAGATAATGGCAAGAGCAGCATTGATACAGGGTACAATAGACCTACTGGAATAGAAGAGCAAATTGCACATTGATTCTTCAATGTTAAATAAACTACATTACTATCTATGCATAAATTTACTATTAAACATTATGATTGTGGTTAGAAGGTGTTTCCAAATACGGTCAGTATTGTGCGTTTCAAAAATTATTTAGCAATATCTCATAGGATAGATTCCTTTTACAAGAGGATTTTGGTCTTTGGCATTTGTTCAAACTGTAACAGAACAAAAAAGTAATAACCTTAACCTATGGATGAACTTGATTAATACGTAGAAAGAATTGTATATTTGTAGCAACTATTTGAGGACGAATGAAACAAATCAGATAATTATTTTATTAAATAGTGGAGATTTTGATTTGAACTGTTTATTTTGTTAGTAAGCAATACTTCTAAGTCTCTTTAAAGGGCCATCCAAGGTACTGGGGGACAGTATAATTCAACTTGAAAGAAGTCAGCTAAGGTTGAGCATTGGAATGATTATTGACTACTGGTATAAGACAACGCACCTCAAGACGATGGGTATCACAGAGGGTATTTAATGTACAAGATGAGTAAGTGAGGAGAAAACACATATCGTTCAACTATGATTATCTCCGACTCATCAATTATATTTCTTCATGCCAAAAAAGATTTTTGACATTCTCATTTACCTGTTTCTTTAAGATGGCATTCTGTCTCACCATAGCTTGAAAAATAGCCTCCATAGTTGGCATCTGAACTTGATGTGTTTTCTTCGTGTAATCCTGCAACACAATCAAACTTAAATACCTAAAAACATGTTTTCCACTAACTCGTGAGAAAAGTATTAGATACAGTTTAAAAATAAAAAATGGCTATTTCCCGAGATTTATTTACCTGAAACTTATCCCACTGTTCATCTAAAGCTCTACTCGCTTGACTTAATTGGGAATCCAAATAATAAATTATTTTTTGAATATCGGATCGCCTTTTTTCAGTTGCAGAATCGAGTGGTTGGCTTTTTAAAATTCTACCCTTCGTTTCGTCTTTAGATGCAGTGAATCTGGACAGCGCTTCTTCGTACCAAGCCCAGGATAAAATCAAATTTTGTTTTAGTGAATGTATCTGATAAATATAGAACGTTGTTTATCAAAATGTCACAAGAAATAGTTGAAAACATACCTCTGCGCTTTCTCCTAAACTTACATCAACAATTTCTTTAATAAAATCTTGAAAATCTTGTATCTCTTTCAATATCATAACTTTTTCCTCATTGGTACCAATATTTATATCGATACTCCTTCCTTGATGTAGAATAGCTTTTAATTCCGACTCTAAGCAGATACATTCGTCTTTTACCATTTTAGCAAATAAGGCTTGTGTTTCACCCTTTACTTTTTCATCTATAACCAATTTGGGATCTACAACTTTTGAAGCTTCTGATTTAGGCGTTTCTGGTGTTTGTATCTCAGGTGTAACAATTTTTGGAGTTTGTGGAGATTGAGGTTCAGTTTTTGTAGATACAAGAATTGGTTTGGCATCTGCTACCGGTGTTGGAGTTTTTAATGCAGCGAATATTGAACTGTACTTATCGTTTGATTGGGTACCCTACAAATATACTCATAATAATTATTTTGCGGTATAGAAATAGTGCGATTACTTACCTGTGGTTGGGTATTGACAGGAGTTACACTAACAGTACTTCCGAAAGTGAGAGTACTTTGTGGTTGAGGTTTAACGGGTGTCAGGGTAACTTGGCTTCCAAAAAATGGTTTGTTGTCCACTGGTTTACTAAATGCAGAGGTATTTGATGGGGTGGAAGGTTGTGGAATATTCAATATAGGAGCTGGCTGACTTGTAAACATAAAAGTGGATTTCGGTGGTTGTGAAATAGTTTGTGGCAAAGAAATTGTAGTTGGTTGGTTGGTTTTAATTGGCGGCTGTTGAGAAGGTAGAAAGGAAAACGTCGACTTGTTCTCTGGAGTTGTTCCTGAAGATTTGATAAATTTGGTACATTAGTCATAGATCGACATTTTTTATTTAAATGTCATAGAAAATTATTTATCAACTTTTATTGATTTTCAGATAAAAGTAATTGAAATTGTTTTTATTATGTTGGTGAGTAAAACAGATTGTAGATCTAATTAAATTAGGAAAAGCCAAATCTATTGATGACCAAATTTGGCTTAAAATTTTTGACCAAATTATATCGACAAAACCTAATTTGAATTTAGGAAATCCATTTTTGACAAAATTAAAACAGGAAAAGCAATTATTTGAGCAGATTTGGCCGAAAAAACTAATTTTTCATCAAATTATATTGAGGCAAGCCAATTATTGAACAAATTAGATTTAGAAAAGCAACTTTCTGATATATAAAATCAATATTTGACCAATTTTAACCAAGAAAAACAAATTGGTAACCAAATTGAGGTTAGAAGACTAGTTGCTGTTCAAATAAAACTGATTAAAGTCTATTTAGACTTGCTTGGCTGAATTGACTGCAGAACACCTATTATTAACCAGATTGAAATCAGAAAAAGGATTTTCGATAAAATTAGAATTTTGCAAAACTAAACTTAGAACAACAATTGCTTGACTATTTTTGGCTGAGAAAACTGATTGTTAGCCTAATTTTTAGTCAAATTAGATTTAGAAAATCTACTTTTGTCAAATTAAATATATAAATCCGAAATTTGACCAAATTTAAACAAAAAAAAAACAAATCTGTAACCATACTGAGGTTAGAAAATTAATTGCTGATGAAATTAAGCAATTTAGACTTTAAAAAGCCATTTTTTGACTGATTGAGTTCAGAACATCATTTCTTATTAAAATTAGAATGAGAAAAACTATTTACAATTATATAAAACTAATAAAAATCAAACTGATGAGGAACCAAAAGTATTTTGCTTTTATTAAATTTTTTGTAACTTCTAAAATAACTGAGATGACCTTACAAATCTTAGCCTAATGGATGAATGATACTATTTTCAAACCCCTTTATAAATATAGGGCTAAGAAATTCCTATAAATCTACGTTTGGGGCGACCAAATTGCTTGAAAATTAACCTATATATGACCAAAAAACTAAATACCTTTTTTTTAAATTTTGGAGTATAAGTTAAAGTATGCAAAAGAATAAATACGTCTATAAATAATTGTTTCGAAATAAGGGATGATTTATATGGGTTTAACATTTAGGATGCAAAATATTTGAGTTAAACACAAACAAAAAGAGTCAATTTAATTAGTAAGTAAACCATCACAAAGTAATTGAATAATATTTAATTTTATATTAACCGGAGGTGCTTTATAAAAAATGAAATACATCAAACAGGGTTCAAATATTATAAATACTATATTAAAGCATTAAAGAACTTTTATTCAAACCTTAAAAGTATTTTCTACTCATTAAATGCTTAAACTTATGATTTTATTGATTTTTTTCAATAAGGGGTAGTTTCCACGCATATGGTAAATTTTCAATAAAAGGGTGAGTCAAGCTTAATTTCATGCAAATCTGTACAGGTTCATAGTTATCATTGATAAATAGAAACAAGATTCAAACACTTACCTTTAATTTCTGACCCATCACTCATTACAAAATGACCCATGCCACTAATGTCAATAATAGGATCAGGTGGGCAACAGATAGTAGGGATACCCTCTTTCAAATTAATTATATTATAAAAATAAATAACTCCTTGATGACTTAAAAGTAATAAATAAGGACATGGTGGTAATGTCCCTTCGCCCCATGGTAAAGGCTTTGTGTTACTGATATCTAACGCCATACCCAACGGAAGCGTTTCTTGTTTATCAGGTCCTAAAGGTAATTCTGCACGCGCGCAATCAGATACATTCCATTGAGTCCATATTTCAGATACGGCGCCTAGTAACCCTAATTCCATACTATTCGACGATGATATCATTAAAAGATTCCTAAAATGAATAATATCGATAGATATACATATGCATTAACATGCTTGTTATATATTTTATGAGGCAGGGATAACAACAAATCCCTCGATCGATTTCAAAATTAGTAAAATAATTTTCAATTTCCTATAGTGACCTTCAAGTTTCATGTACCGTTGAACCAATTTATTTCAATCTCACATTAAGAACAATCAGAATCCAGTTCTATAAGATAACTGTTGATAAGTTTTCTAACTTTTGCTCTTTTATATTCCATCTTTATTTTCCTGTCTTCAATTCTTCTTTCTCTTTTTCTTAGATTATCTATTATTCCTGTACATCATTTTTTCTCAATGTTCCTGTTTCCTCATTGTTTGGGTGTTTCTAAAACCCAGCATTTCCTGTATGTTTTCCATTATTCTTTCCTCCTTATATTCTTTCTAGTATTTTTCTTTGTGATCTTCATTTTTGTGTGTTTGATTATGATTTTTGTAACTTATCAGTTTTGTTCGAATTGTTCATGGTCCATATAAATAATTTTTAATAACTATATTGTGAGTCTTTTCAAAATCTATGAAAATGACATAAATTGGTAGATTACATTACTCACAATCTCTTAATAAGTTTTCTGCATGATCTCGGCCATTATTTTATAAACTATGTCTAGTAATGTGAGCTGATCTCCTGTATAGTTTTTATTTTAATTCTTTTTATCTTTTTTGTATATTGGTGCCATAATTTTTGTGTCCCATGCTTTTTTTTCTTTATAATTTTTATTAAATTGTAGATTTCCAGCTTTAATGTACTTCCACCATATTTTATCACCTCTGATTTTATTTCTTCTCCAATTAATTTTCTGTTCAGTGAGTCATTTCCTTTTTCAATTATTGTGATATTTCTTTGTCATTATGTCTTATCAATTTTCTTTGAAAAAAATAGAAAAAATATTTACATTATCTGCTTTGAAACTACTTGACTGAAGACACTGTATGAAGAATACAAGGATTTAATCAACTTTATTATTATTAATGTATTGAATATTATTATTTATTATCAAATTGTAATAAATCAGAAAATGTTTTCTTACCAATGTTGTAGCAAAATCATATAAAACTGAGGCATTCTAACAGATCCACTATAACAAACATCTTCATAGTTAATATAATTAGTTTCTCCTGTCTTGGGTGCATTTATAACAATCAATTTAGCCTGTCCGTCTTTTTCAGAAGACTGATAAACTCCTATAAATTGATAATTTGATATCCAACATAATGAAATTAGAGAATGAGCTATTTCAAAAGTGGGAGCGTTGATTACTTTAACTGCTTTCAAATCAGGTTTGAACTGGGTGATATGACCATTTTTAGAACCAACTGCAAGTTGTTTGCCCTTCGGACTCCAACAGAAACTTGTACTTTGATGTGCTGCAGGAAGTTCATTAATTTCTACAGTATTATCTGAAAATTATAAATTTTTAATTTTCGAGTTCTTAAGACTCAATTTTAGATCTATTAACACGTTTTTTTTTTTATAAAAATACCATTTTGATAATATTTTGAATTATTTACCTTTAAAGTCATAATTACCAAGTGAACCATCGCTTTTACATGCAGTAAACATTCCCGGTAAAGATGGGTTCCAATTTACTTCAGTAACGTAAATGCCAGGTGTAGCTGATAATCTTACTTCTCTAATAATACTTATATCATTTTTATAAAACGATAAGACATCGTAAAAAATACCAATAGGACAATTGTCTCTTTGTACAACCACTGCTAGTATAGTACTGTCACAGTTGACACAAACATGTTTAGGTGGAGACGGTAAAGAAATATTTCTTCTTGGGTAGTTCGTTATTTCTTTATCTTTGTGACTAAAATTTTCTAATGTCTTTAAATGTATAACTGAAACAGTAGAATTAATTGGAATTCATTTGAAGAATGGCAGAAGGTAGAATCCAGTCATATTACCAAAAATTTAAAAAGTAATCTCAACAAAATATGAAATATTTATGAAAATTAATTGAACTTATAAAATTTAATGAGTGAAATTTTAATTTGTGAATAGTTTGAAAATTTAATTTATGAACTAAGATTAGATACCCTATTCTTTTAAATGTAATTAAAAGTTTTAAATTAGTAGTAGATATGGTTTTGAAAATAAAAAATGTTGACAATATTTTAGTATTTTCAAAGGAACCTATTCTGTTAATGGTAATCCACGATTTAATTTACTTATATTATTAGTTTGTATATTGTCATAATTAAATATTTTATTATAATTATAAATATACGTAGTTCAATATTATAAAATTCATCAGATGAGGGCGCAATTTATATATAAGAAGGAATGGGTAACAATAAAAACATTTCTGGATAATTTTTAGTAATAGAAATTTAAATTTTATAGTAATTTTAATAAATTCATTCAAAGTCATAACAAAGTGATTTACTGTGAAAGTGAATCTAGAATACAATACAATACAAAAAACTTGATTAAAAAGTATCTTAGTTACATTAAAATTGTTAGATTGAATTTAATTTGAAATAAAAATTTGATTACTTTTGTAAGTTTGGAATTTTTGATTTAAGTAAAATTTATTGCGAAAGTAGTTGAAGTATAATACACAAAAATATACAATAATATTAAGTGCCAAGTAATATTAGTAAATCTAACTAACCAAAGTACAAATATAATAAAGTAGAATAATTTTTTACCTACATAATTTCTGGTACTGAATCTTCAAACTTAAAATTAGTTCTCTTAATTTAACAGTTTCTCAATTGATAAAAAAAGAAACATTTTTAAACTGTAATAGTTCAATATTTACTAAATAAAAAATAGCAGTGGCAGAAAGACAAAGATTTATCAGTTGATGTACAGTGGGACATTTTATGTACACACTTTATATAAACCCAAAAGATAGACATTTTAATTTCAATGTGTCTCTTACTGTCTGAAATATTAAGGAAAAATTTGCTTACAAATGAAAATCAACGAGTGGCCCATGACCACAAAAAGTTATTTTGTTTCAAAGATGAATTCTTTGCAACATATAATTGACTATAATGTCTCTCGATTATTAGTACTCATTGACTATAATGTGGACCTAAAGGTTTTTAAGTATTTTTACTGAATGCGAATGTGCCATTGTCAGTAAATAAATGTAATCAAAGTTGCAAGTTTTTAAGACAAGAAGAAAGCAGTTCCCCTTGGATGAGTAAAAGGTAGGAGTCAAGTAAAGTGAAGGCCTTTTTATTCATACATATACTATATAAAAAACACTTTTAATAATTTAAAATATAGTCAACAATTCATTTACCTTTAAAGTTCGCTCCGTTTGAACCTACAAATAAAAGACTATAACGACTAGCGCAGGATATTAAACTGTGATTGTTCTGAAAAGTTTCTACATCGCGATTCTCGAATATCTTCAGACTGCAATGTAATTTAAATTGGATATCCTAAGAATAAAATGATTATTTTCTAGTATTTGCATATTTTTTTTCAATACATACATTGACATCAACAGGATCAGGACACGTTTTTAACATTGTTTACATATATAATTCCTTAAACCAAAGAATTAATTTTTAAAAAACCAATAGTTCTTTCGCAGCAAAAATATTTCTAATAACCGAACTTTATTTCTTCTTTTTTACGATAGAAACACATTTCTACATAGCTTTGTGGATGCTTGGTTCAGAAATTAGACCGAACCGGGATAAAGAATATAATATCGAACTGAGATATTAATTTTTAATTTGATGTGCATTGTAGACATCAATACGATTACAAATAAATTTACATCGAAGTAATAAGGCTACCGATGAATATTTTATTTGAAACAAAGAAATATACATTAAAACTAACCTTAGTGAAAAGAGTAAAGCAATATTTCATTAAAAACTATGGCTAGCTAAACGCTAGTATAAAAAATAATTTTCCCCAAAATAATTATGTATATTTACATCAAAAATAAATTTTTAATTTAAAAATCATCTATACTCTGTGGTTTATCGTGTAGTTCTCAATCTAAGTACTTAATTCTGTGGATAATATAAACAACGCCCCATAACCCCAAATCATTTACTGTCATACCTTTTAGGTTAAGTTAATGTTTTTGGCATTGTTTTTGTACTAATTTAAAAATTTAGGTTACAAGAAATTGTCGAAATTATTAAATTATGGTAAGTACTTATTTTTTAAATAATAGAATTAGTGTTATATCAACAGTTAATTTTAGTCGGGAGGAAGTGTAAACATATGCAGCGTAACTCCGGAAGTTAAGCAAGCATTAAAGGAATTTAGATTCAGAAAATCTAATGACACAGCAGCCTTAGTCCGTAAGTATATAAACTTTATAAATTATGATTTTTAAAAAATCGATTATCAACGAGTTTTTAGCGCATTTTTTACGTAAAAAACTAGCGTTTTTTATCCGTCCGTCTATCTGTAGCAGCGATATATTCTCTCGGGAAGCACGTATCGAGCTCACATTTTTTGTATTTAATTCTTGTATAGCTGTAGATCTGCTTGCCAATTTAAAGAAATTGCAATTTCTATTTATGAATCATATTTATCATTTCATAAACCAATTATTATGAGAATTGTCAAGAAATAATGAGGAAAAAATTATTGAATAAATGAAATTATTGATATTTTTCATGGAAACTTTGCTCTGTAAACTAAGATTTTTTTTAAAATTGCTGATTGCTAATGGTAAAAGATGCGCTATAGTCGAGAGTGCGACGATTTCAGTTACTTGTTTTTATATAAAAATAAATTTATAACGAATTGTTCAGTAATATGTTCCTTTAACTTCCCATCCATTCTCAATTTATTTTCAGTTAAAGTTGATAGGGAAAAGCAAGAAATTATTATAGATGAAAAAATTGAGGACATTTCTGTTGATCAGTTACAGGAAACTTTACCTAGCCACCAACCTCGTTATATTATCCTATCATATAGACAAGAACATAAAGACGGAAGAGTTTCTTACCCTTTGTGTTTCATTTTTTTTACACCAAGAGATAGTCACGCGGAATTGCAGATGATGTATGCGGGATCAAAACTAGCCTTACAACAAGAATCTGAACTCACTAGAGGATATGAAATTAGAGAGTTGGAAGATTTAACAGAAGAATGGTTGTTGGAAAAATTGGGAAATTAATAGGTAGGCCTATTATTTACCATTTAAAAATTAAATCAAAAGTAAACATAACAATTTATTTGGTATCTTGAAAAAGTTTTTATTTGAACATTACATATACTTTTTAATAATATTATTTACCATTTTGTTATTTTTTATACACATATGTATACATCAAATTAAGAAATGAAAAATTGATAGTTTCAGAAATTTATGAACAAAATGAGCTTTATTCAATAACATTCTATTACAAATAATCTTTTGTTCTATAACAGAAATTGAAACATTAATTATAAATTATTTTTAATTAATTTAATTAATAAATTTATAATTTTAAATAAGTAATATTTATTAATTAATGAAATAACAGTCAAAATCAATTATTCTGCAATGGCATAAAAATTCCTAATGATATTCAAAACTTTTCCTTGTGGTTTTAAATTAAGTTTAAGTTGAAAAACTCTTACTTATAAGATTAATTTCAATATTCAATATCTATTTGGTCCTATTTTTCTATAGTTGTCTTACTATTTCTAAAGACAACTTCAGGGAACTGAAAAATGTAAAATTCAGGCTTAATTCCCTTTTAAAACTCTAGGCTGTTAATTAGAAACAAAATTTGGTTTTTATTTTTAATATTGGGGACTTTTATTGTATCCTCTATCTGTTAGTTACTTGAATGATCTCACCAGAATATATTATTTCAAGAATCATGGCTGTACTGATAAACAAACAATCTGCCATAGTGAAAATTTTAGAAATTACTTTATACATCTACTACTTAAGTCTTCAAATAATGCCATAATTTGAATGTCTGTTGTTATGTCTAGTTCCTACTTTCTTTCTCTTTGGTTTCCATTATAGCCCAAATCACTTCATAGGTGCACTCTTCTGATTCTAACAAGCCTTCCATCATGTTGGCAATATTCAAAATTTCTGGGTATACAAGTTTTTCATATCTTCCCCTCTGGAGCAGTCTTTCACACTGCAGTAGAGGCATTTAGGAATGTCTTATCTCTGCCTGGTATAAAGCTACCTGTGAAAGCATCCATGGCCTGTGAGTGCTTATGTTAAGAAGTAGTCTGTTGTTTCTTGTTTATTCAGACTTCAATAATAGGGATGAGTCAGCGGGTCCATCGGTCATATGTTCCGTTGTCCGATTTCCCTTGCCTATTGATAATATTTGTTCTTCCATCTTCCTTCGACACTCCGTCGTACATGTCTTTTCTTCTCTTTTAATCGGAGCTCCATAGGAGTCAACCCTGTGATTACCCCTATTCCTTCAGCACCTGTATTAGCCATAAAAGGCAAATTTTTTGTTTGTCAGTATATTCACATTTTTAAATACATATTGTTCATAATTTAAGTGCCACAATTTATAATTCCATGTAATACTTTTTGAATATTTTTTTTGTATATTTAAGTATTGATTTTTTAACATGTACAATATGGATCAATTCATTCACAAAGCAATAAATGATCTTATTAATGAAATCTGATCTCAAACGTTCCTATTCGAATTTAGTTTGATATCAAATTTATATTTAAACGTGTTCTCAGTGATTTGAATTGGCAAATATCAAAATATATTTTTAAATTGTCTAGACAAGGAAATCATATAGAATTTGTTCCTTTTCTGGTTGAAATTAAAAATAAAACTTATTTTGTAATCGTCGAGATTAAGCCTATTTATTAATATTTCATTATATCCATCAATAGTATTATTCAGTCGATTTAAATTATAACATTATTTTGTATCTCATGTACAGGGTGGTTTATTAAAAGATAGATCCATTGATAAGTATGTAATAAGTTACAGTTTTTACTTTGGGTAATGGGTCAATCATTTTTTGAAACACCCTATATAATTATGATTGATTTGTTGAAACGGAAGATTTTTATAGTGATAATTTGAATATTGGGTTGACAGAAATTTAACCCACGAGAACCCAAATAATTGACAAAAACTAGTTGACAAAAATTTTTGTTATTAAACTAATACAAAAAATATTTTTTTTATCTGGCACACTTATCAGAAAGTGGTCGAGTCTGTCGTATCTGATGTCATCACTTTCCCTGTTAATTTCCGTTTATTGGTGGAAACATGGCCCCTTCTGAGCCATGAGAACACAGGCACAGTTTCCAGGGCCTCCTTCTCCAAAGAATCTGTCTGCAATATTGCTACTTGTATTTTTGCAAAACTCCTTAAAGTTCTTTTTTCCATTTGGTATGTTAGCAGAGTTTTTTCTTTTTGCAGAAGAAAAAAAGAGAATTTTTGTGCCACTTAAAATATTATTTTTATATTTAATCCTGTCTGGCTCTTAATCATCAGTTGACGCGAGGAAATTCTGCAAATGCTTCCCATTGCTTTTAATCAATTGACCAGATTCTCCAAACAGTATTAAATCAAACTGCCATTTTTTTATATAATTTGTAGCGTCACTTATGTTAACTTCAACTGTTTCCAAAAACAATGAAGTATTAGACATCATTCCAACAAAATCTCTAAAGGCATGCAAAAAAAAACACAGTATCATACAGCAACAAATCTTTTAAGATTGATTTAGCTGTAGTTTTAACACTGGCTGTGTAGGTGATGCTTTTAAAGATTTCTGTTTGAACCGCTTCTGTAATATATGATTTTCCTTTAGTATTGATATCGTTGGTTATATCTTCTTCAGTAAGACCAATTCTATGCCCATCTGCTAAAACCAATTCCTGCCAGCTGCTAATTGGCAACCAGGAAGCCTATCTATGTTAGAATCATTGTAATTTTCATCCACCAGTAAGAAAACTGGGTTCGGGGGGTTCAATATATATTGAGTCCACTGGTAGTTCATCAGAATATACAATTTGAAGTGATTTCTCTAAAGAAAAGCCGCGTTTGAAAAAAAAATGTGAAAAATTTGCATATTATTTCACATCGAAACTTTGTTGTTGTTTGTAGAGTTGCCATATTAAACTAAACAAGTGCAGGTGTTACGCAAATCGGTATTATCAATAAATTTTCTTATAGAAACATGTTTTTAAATACCACAACACAAAAGTATGAATATTTGTTTCTGGTGAAATGAGAATTTGTACTTATTCGAACCGTATGTCTATTTTTATCGGCACCACCACGAGAAGTTCCATTAACCTGCTGATAAACAGCTATTTGACCGCTATCTGCAAGTTGCCATGAATAAAGAAGACGTTATACACAGCCAAGTACATATATATGCTGCCATCTATCCAATACTTTCTTAAATTTTTTTGAAATTTGCGCATTTGGCAGCACTAGACCTTGATGGGTTGAAAATATTTGTCAACGAATAGTTTTTTTCTTGTTAATGGAAACAAAATATTTTATTTATATCATAAAATAACAAATAAATGCTAATATATTCTAGAATTAGTAAAAAATTGTTCCAGTATTTGTCAATTGAATTAAATTAAAAAATATAGATTGTTAAATGTGAATATTACTTTTTGCTAGCTACGTCACTGATGATAATGTCAATTTTCTAACACAAACATCATTTTTTTATTTTAAACAAATTCTCTTTAAACTTTCATTTCAGTAAATTCTGATCAATGTTATTATTCTATAATTTCAGGATTGCAAATAATAACAAATTTTGTTTTAACAACCTGTATTCAACTTATTTGAGCTGTTTTAAGAGACCTGAAGGTTTCAAAATGATGTTCATTATCTTTTCTACGATAGCTGTTCAAACAGAAAGATACAACATCAATGTTACTACCCAGCCATTTACAATAGAAGAATCAAAGTTTACCATTTCAAGTCAAAAAGATTCGAGTCTTAGATTGGACTCTTCAGATCAACCATCTTCCTAACATACCGTCCATATCAATAAATCTCTTCCAATACCACTAGAATGGAAACATCCAAAATTTCTATCCAAAAAAAAAGAGTCCATGTGGACTGACGGTTTGTTAGATGTTTGCCGTGCGTATTTATGAAATAATGATTGTTCCTCGTATAACTGTTTTCTGAAATTGATATTGGAAGAACTATACATGGCGTGATATAATTTAAAAATTTTTGTGCGTTTCCTTTTAATCTTTCCGGTTAAGTTTAGTCAGTTAAGGTCGAAGTTTTTTACAATTTTGCTAATTCTGCTAGTCTAATTTACAAACTTTGAATTGCATTAGAAGATCTAAGTATAGTATTAATTTAGACAAATATTTAACAATGTTTTTTGTGATAACAAAATATATGAATTGACAAATATTTGAACGAATTTAACAAATATAATACGAGCTTTATATGTATATTTTTTAAAAAATTTGATTAGTCTTTTGTTGGGGGAAGTTTCTAATTGTTAATGATGACCACTTCAGTATTAGTTCTTTTTACAAATTATTTTTATATTGGGATTTTTTTATTAATCTAAATATCGATTTATGTAAGACCTAACAGAATGCTAATTAAAAAAAAGAAAGAAAACGTAGCGTACATTAGATAGGTACCTGAAAATATAAATTTAACTTGTTTGAATATATTTTATATCAATTAATATAAAACTATATTGATGTATAGAAATCTAACAATTTAACTTGCCAAAAAAACTGTTGAATACATTCCAAAGTTAACCAAATACTTGTGTATACAATGTAAGTAAGAAACATAAAAACAGAAATATTATGGAATGCAGTTTTGATAATTAGCATAATAAAACAACTAATACAATTTCTATTCGTATTATTTTCCAAATCCTCCTCCTCCTTTTCAGTATTTCCTAGTAATCACCCAACAGATGTACGAAAGCGATTTTGCACCATTTCGAAAGCGAAAGTCTCCTGCAGATTTTTGACATGTGACTTTTCTACATTAATTTCTTTCTTGATATCGAAAGTGTAAGTGAAATTATGACTCGTGTATAAGGAGGAGTTTAATTGCAATTATTGACAGTATGAGTTTCCGGTGTTGTCAGTTGTATTGCTGTTAAATCGGACAAAGTTGTCACATTTTTTCATTTTTTGTTTGTTATTTATCATAATCACTAACCTTTTATGCTATTTTAAATATTGACGTTAGTGGTCATCGAACAAATTCTTAATATCGAAAGTGTAAGTGGAATTATGACTCGTGTATCAGGAGAAATTGAATTCTAATTATTGACAGCATCAGTTTCCGCTATTGCCAGTTGTATTTCTGTTAAGTCGGGCAATTGTGTCACAATTTTTTGTTTTGTTTGTTATTTTTCATAATCACCAACCTTTTATGCTATTTGAAGTTTTGACGTTGGTAGTCATCGAACAAATTCTTAATATAAAAAATGTAAATGGAATTATGACTCGTGTATCAGGAGAAATTGAATTCTAATCATTGACAGCATCAGTTTCCGGTGTTGCAAGTTTTATTACTGTTAAATCGAACGATTAAGTTACGATTTTTTGTTTTCACGAAGCTGGAGACGAGACAAGTAACAAAAAAGAAATTTCAGTGAATACTAGCCAAAATATTTGTTTTCATTTTTTTTTTATATTATTGGTAATAGAACAGTGGGAATTATTCTTGATGTTAAAAGGTTCTAAGCTGGTTGACATATACCTAATCGACTCCTGTCGAATATGAAGCGAATGACAGTTCTGTTACTTCAGTGCCTAGGCAGTAAAAGGCGATTTCACTGCCGATTTCTATCGACCAATCGGCATTAATGTTTCACTTAACTGCTGATTTCGAAATAAAACATGTTTATTTTCATACACATATATAAAGCTTTCTATTTTTTAACATAATCTCCGTTTAGATCAATGCATTTTTGCATGCGGCACCATCTTGTTTATGCCAGAGTCGTAGAAGTTTGCCGCCGAACCGCGGAGATACCTTGGAACCACTTCTTTCAGCTCTTCGCCGGTTGTAAAATGTATTTTTTCAATTCAAGGAAGAAATTGTATGCACTGGGGGCCAAGTCTGGACTGTGAGACAGTATTCTTTCCAAATTACTCATACACTGCACACAGTTGGAATTGAATGGCTACCAGGGGAACGTTCAATGCACACAAAAAGATAAATTCGCACTAGGCGTGAGAATCAAATGGAAGCTCCATCATTTACGGCTACCAAGACAAGAATAAACGTCGTAGACAACTCGCTGGGGCGGGCACAGGGAGAAAGGGGGTGAAAGTACATTCCAGTCTCGTCAAATCCCCTCTAACAGCATTCCTAGTGTCCTTGGAATTCTTATTTTATGGACAACCTTCGTATAAACTAATTTAATTATAGGTAGGAACCAAGGATCAAGTAGATAGAAGATGTAATGAACGATTTAAGGTAGTTAAGACTGGAAGAGAAATAAAAAAATGTTTTTAAATTCTATTTCAATTAAAATATTTTATATTACAAAATGAATATAAATTATTTATTATATTATAATAGTGCAGTAAATTCTATAATATCTAATAGTAAGTTTAAACAAAACATACAATCACAAACGACAAAAAAAAATTAAAGTACGTTTCCAGCATACCTGGTGGTTTATTGGGGCCAGTTCTTCAAATTATGCATTTCTATTCCTCCAACAAGTCTTTCATCGTCAGAAAAAAAATCGGCATAATATCGAGAACCGAATTCCCAACTGTCTTTGTATTTGTTTTTTTTTGTTTTTATAAATTAACGAACATTTCTTGATTTACGGTCGAGCTGGCCGTCAATTCTCAGTTGGAAATTAAAACGTATATCATTCTGGAACAAATAGGGAAACATTAGGGATTTCGGTTCTGAAAAACATTTTCTATAAGAGTAAAAATGTTTCCAACACAACATTCAATCACTGTTATCAAGTGATTCGACCAAAAAAGATTTAATCAATATTCAATAAAAAAAATATTATCACCCAAAAGTAGATTCGATTACGTTCAAATATTTTGTACTAAGAAAATATTTTTATCAGAGTAAAAAATGCACCATTTATATAGTTTTCAGAATCAAAGTTTAGTACAGTCATTTTAAATTTTATTAAAAAATAATCTAAAGCTTTATGACAATGCTCCACTCTACTACGAATATGGCTTCACAGAGATTAAACACCCACCTTATAGCCCTGATTTGGTTTCGTCCGACTACTTTTTGATCGCAAAGCTAAAGACCGAGTTAGGCAGTAAAAGATTAACAGCGACGTTTAAATTATAATGATATAGAAGCTTTAGTCAAATATTCTAAGAAATGTGTGGAAATAAAGGAAGAATGAATATCTGCAAAGCTACATTCGTCTATGGTAGCTATGTAGCTTCCCAGAGATTAAACACCCACCATATAACCCTGATCTGGTCCTGCCAGACTATTTATTTGTTTGCAAAGCTGAAAACCGAGTTAAGGGATGAAATATTTAACAGCGACGATTAAATTATAATGCGATAGAAGCTTTAGTAAGACATTCTAAGAATTGTGTGGAAATAAAAGGAAAATATATATCTGTGAAGCCACATTCCTGTACAGTAGCCTTGGAAAGCGAATCGGTGTAGACTGGAGCATTGTCAGGAAGCATTTGTATTCGAAAATAATCTTTATAGGTATCGGAACTTGTTACAAAATACGTGTGGGCTTGGATAATAGATAAAATAAATTATCAATAAAGACCCAACGATAATTGATCGGCTAGAGAGAAGAAACAGGACAAAATAAAAGTTAAACTCTGGAAAAGGATATGGAATTTTTTACCAGGGACATAAAAGCATGGAATGAGTAGTTCAAAAATAACATGGAGTTTCAAATTGACGAAAAAACACAAAAACTACTAAACCATTGGTTGAAATTGAACTAACAAGACTATTATTAGTGATTTCTTTCATCAAGTCGATTTATGAATGTTAGTTTGTCATTAACATCTCTAATTATTGTTCCAGTTATAGTATGAATGTCTCTATCATTTATTCAAAACAATGCAATAGAGTCTTTTATACCACCCCATATTTGGTACAATGTGCATTTATAGAAAAATATTTTCAATATTATGTGTCCCTTGGAAAAGTTTTTACTCTTATATTCGTAAATACAAAAATACAAAGACAAATTCTTGTGGAATCTTAAATTGTTATAAAACCCAAACAACATTACATGAGAGACCAGTAATATAAGTTAGAAAGACATACTGGCGAATAGTTGCACATTTAGTTTTGATTGTCATAAGAAATAAATTTTTGAGCCTGTTTGATTTTCTCATTCTACTCACAAAACATAACAACTGGGTAATAGTGTGGATTTACCAAACATATTAATTATATATGATGAGTCTGTAATTTGGAATAAATTTGATTTGTTTGATTAACCACATACCTTAACAGAACAGTAGTTAATTCTGTATAAAAATATATGTCAGATATTATATTAGTTTAGTGCAACAAACTTCAGTGAAGTCTTAAAATTTAATAGAAAAAACCTTGTAACTACTAATCTTATCGTTAGCACATAAACAGCAGTCTTGATAACAAAACCTGTGTAAATACTAGATAAAAAAATATAATTTGTAAAAATAAATAGTTTGAAGTACAGAGAGGCTCAAAGTTGTAAAAGTAACAAATAGAGGAAAGGTTGAATCGAAATAATAAGTTCTAAATTATAAACCACATTAAAATGAGTTGGAATCAATAACACCATCTACCTCATTTGATATTATACAAGGAAACCTAATAATGCCAAATTTTGTTTGTTACTTAAATTTTTATTTCGACAAATATAAAAAAGTGCTTGTTCCGAAGGTTTCAAAATTTTAAAGCAGCTATCATTATCTGAGATATGTCATAATTGCATTTTGTAAAATTACTCATAATACAAATGATGCCCTGTTAAATCATTTTTGAATCAGTCTTACAAGATTTATAAAGTACTGACTAGAAAAAAAAATGGATGCTATCAAAAATATCTAAGGTGTCTAGAAACAAAAACCACCAAGTTTTTTCAAAGTTAAGTTTGATATTGTTTCTTATAGAATTTTCCATTCTAAATTCAGTACAATTGTCATTTTGTAGCTACATCCTAGTGTATTTAAAAGACTTGAGGTTTAGTTGCAATATCTGCCAAATCTAAAGGCAGTTATGCCATTTTCAGTTTCAAAATCTGCCAAATCCAAATTGGCCTATAGCAGCGCCTAGTTTTATCACGAGACTACCCTCAGTCCTCTACGCGTTGTTTACCCTTTATTTTGCACAGGGTTTTCAAATTGATTGAGAAAGATTTGAAACAGAAGGACACTATTTTTAAGCCAGAAGAATATGAAAAGGTTCTGTTGAAACATGGAACCATTCACCAAGTTGTAGTCACTGACCCAGTTTGTATTTCACCAATTTGCAGTTCAAAACAGTTTTGGTTTGCACTTTAATAATGTTGGTAATAGACATTAATTCATTAATTTTAGGTTTTGTTGATGATATAAAATTTACAAACAGCACAATAGAATCTCAAAAAGGTTTGTATGTAGAAAATTGTGATGTAAAGTATACCCCTTCAACCAGCACTTGAGAATGTAATTAAATGTCACTCAAATTGGCTTTACTTTCTTGAAACCTTGTATTTTAAAGAAAATTTTGGAATAAAAAAGTTTAGTTTTTGATTTTTTTGAATATGTAGTCAGTGTGAATTATACCAAATCATTTTAATGAGCTGTTAAATTGGCAGCTTTTAACCTTGTTTCCCGATATAGCAATGGTATCAATTGCATATGGGGACGAACTATCTATCTAATCAACTGAGGATATTTTTAGTATTTAAAATGAACATTATCCATAACAGTTTACTCAATAAACTAGAACAACAGTGAAGACTAGAAAATTCAATCAATATGATTTAGTAGGGATAAGACATCTTTAGTCAAAATATTAAGATTTTTTTGAGAAAATTATTCTTCATTTAAAAAAGAGTAACAAAGCTTTTATTAATTACTTGTTTTCAAGTTTCGTCATGCTAGATTCCAAAAAATTATCACATACAGTTAATAAAACTATTAATTAAATATAAGATAAGCATAGTCAATTTTATCAGCCTAAGACAGTAGAAACAAAACAAATCATTCTTATGTATATTATAAATAATAATGTCCAATAATTAAAAAACCAAACAATACAAAATGTTCTCATGTGTGTTCAATATGGAAACTTTCTAGAGCTATAACATACCCGTAGAGGTAGTAGAAAAAGCTTAATAAGTAGAAAGCCAATTTGATCCATCCTTCTCTTTGACACCTTGTAAGTACATCTGCATTCATGATACTTGTGGGATCATATATACCATAACCTGACATCACAGGTCTTGTGCGATATCTGTTGATGTGGTAGGCTATTAAGGGAATGTTCAGGAATAAGGAGAACCATTCTCCAGAAGCAGCAAAAAGAATATTGAAAATTAAATGAAGTAAATATTCCGGTAATACTAGCTGTAAATGAAAATATACTTAAAACTCATAATTAAAACACTGTAAAATAGAAACTACCAATGAGCCGTTACAAAGCTCTAATTGAAATTACATTATTTAATAATTAAATTATAGTAAATATCATAACCTCACATTATTGATTCTTTGATTTTATTTAAATCATGAGCAATCTTTCCTCAATAAAAACTTGTTTTAAAGCACATTTTAATATAATTCATACTAATCAAGTTAAATGAGACTTACCGGGTTTAGACTATTACATTGATCAATTGGATTTTTATAATCAGTTTTTAGTTCATCAAAAGCTATTACGTGGAAGAGAGAAAAGAATATTAAAAATGCATCTACAACAAGAGCAATTATATATGCAAATGCTGGAAAATTAAATGCCATTTTTTAATTCTCTAAACTCCAAATAAATTATTGAATGACTATTTTTTTTTAATTCAATAACCCCGTAGGTTATGGTTTACCATTGACATTACGATGACAATTGAAAATTAATATTCGAAGCGGTGTGAAGTAGTTGCAAGATTTGCTTAGATCATAGATATATATGTTAAAAAACAATACTACAACGGGACTACTTGATTTAAGTGTACACTAAAGGTAGTCTCCATATCGAATATTACCCCCTATAAAATTTATTTTAGAGTTAATAATTGAAGGTTTAGTCGTAATTTAATTATAGACAAGATTCATTTAGAGTAAGTTCTAAAAGTAATGAACCACATTAGGTTATAATTTATATTTTATCTGTACTAACTTTTTCAATCACAGAAGATTTTGAATTGTAAAATTATAAGTATTATCTATATGTAAATCTAAACCATCGTATTGGCACTTTTGTTATGATCTTAATAAATTTTAAAATGCTCCTTTACCGTAAATATTTTATCAAAAATTACGGACATATGGATTAAGATTCATCTACAAACGCTATCTTCACGTTAATGAGTTATTGACACATCAATCACTCATTTTGACAATTGCAGTGTCAGTTCAATGTATTGTAAATAAATACATTTTAGTTTATTTAAGTAGCTACAACAAATGTTGACAATAAAATGACATTAGCAGAGTTTTTTGGTTGCACATGCCTAGCCTTCGGGCCACCATTTACAATGTTCGTGTTTACAATTGCACATGATCCTATACGAATTATTATCCTGGTTGCTGCAGCATTTTTCTGGTTAGTCTCGCTACTTTTATCATCGATTGTGTGGGTTGCATTAATTCCTATTAAAACGTATCTCCAGTTTGCGATATTCTATACAGTATTATTTCAAGAAATCTTCAGATTCGCTATTTATAAAATACTTCGAAGAGCAGAGTATGGTTTAAAGAAAATTACAGAAAATAGTACCACTTTAACTGAAAATAAACACATATTGGCTTACGTGAGTGGCTTAGGATTTGGAATTATGAGTGGAGCTTTTTCCCTAATAAATATATTAGCTGATGCAGTCGGACCAGGAACTATGGGATTGAAGGCAGGAAAGGAAACCTTTTTCTTAACGAGCTCAGCAATTGGTTTATGTTTTATTCTATTAAATACTTTTTGGAGTGTCATATTTTTTAATGCGTGCGATAATAGAAACTATATAAATTTGGGTTATGTTATTCTGTCACATTTATTAGCTTCATATTTAACATTATTGAATAGTCAATACAATTATTGGGAATGTATTACTACTTTGTACATATTAATGATTTTCACTGGTTGTTTTGCTCTAAAAATTGCGGGGGGAACAATCCATTCATTAACAAATGGGTTGAAATTCAAAGCAACAATTTAAATTATTAATTTACTATATAGAATTACTGTCCAATGGACAAATTTTAACATCAATAGCCAGATATTTATTGTACTGTATCAAATTTCTAGAATATTGTAATAACAGATTTATAATGCATACATTAAACAAGACTTTTTAGATTTGGAAGTGCTTATTGCTACTAAAATGTTTTTTTAAACTATATTTTGGTACTTTTCCATTTATATAATATTTATTGTTGTTTAAAATCTTGTAATAATGTAAAAAACGAAAATATATATTTCTCTTAGCCAAAATAATGTTTGTTTTTATTAATCTCATTTTAATATACTTCCTAAGAAAGGAGGCAGTATCTCTACAAATGTTACTTTTGAGATAATGCAGATTTTAGTAAACACCATGAAAATATTTATCAATTCTGGAACTTTTTGACTTTGTTGTAGTTCTTATGCTTATCATTGAATTAGTTCATATTATTATAAAATATTTCATTAAATTTTGATCAAAATGGCGGTTACTGCTTTTAAACAATGTATATGAGGTCTGGCTATTAAATAACGAGACTGGTTACGAAAAAGGGTTTTATTATAAAAATTATTGTGCATTCGAATGCTTCCCTTCATTATACTTCCTTACCCTTACCACACACCTTTTTTTGTTACTTTTGGTCACTGTTTCCAGAGTGAAACAGTCACAGGGTGACTTGGGTACTAGTCATCTTCAGTGCTCTCTCGGTCCTCATTAAACCGCTTACACCACTCAAAAACATGCGCACGAGATAGAGAATTGTCCCCATAGGCCTCTTGCAGCAATTTATGGCACTCAGTTCGAGTTTTTTCAAATTTAACGAGATTGAGATTGATACGTTGCTCATAGTTTTCGACACTACTGCACAAATGCTATAATAGTGACGGAAACGTGTTTTGTGACGTGCATAGACAAGATATCTACACACCCAACGCACTACTCGTTTTTTACCCCACCCGTCTAGGGCGCCCACCGAAATAATGAAAGTAAAATAGGGTTAAATCGATGAATCATAAATTTATTCTATTATTATCATATGATTATCCATATGTTGTTTAAAATAGAAAAATCAAAATCTATAGTTTTGTTTTTACTACATACTCACATAACTAACATTATTCGATAGAAAAAAATTGGACACATATTTTGTAATATCACCTGCGTTAATCAACTTTTTATATAAAACTTGTCGAGTGATCCTGGTATACCATAGATTCTGTATGTAAGGAAATGGAAATTTGCTGTGTTTACATTATTTTAATGAAGTTTTTGACGTAGCATAGTCTTGTTAAAGTTCAAAATTTCTAGCATCGTGGTAAACAAACATTCCTCAATTAAATTTGTGGTTCCTGGATCTATTCGAGCAAGTTGTAACTTCATTTTTCGTTTCCTCTTGCTGTAGGTATGAGAATAAATAGTTTTTCAGGTGTTTTCAAAGAAGTATTAATACACCGAGACACTACGTATCACTTATAAGTTAAAAAAGATATTCCATAACACAAAACACTAAATAATGTCGTTAAGTGTTTACAAGCTTCCTATATATTGACGTCAGTACACCGCCATGTTGGTAAAGAGCGTTATAGCGGCAAGTTTAAACCGAAAATGTAAAAACTTTACTTTAAATGTGATAATTATATGAAAATTTATTATTATAATTTGGAATGTCAAATTAGACAAATTTTTCAAGTTTTGTCAAATATCTATTCGACTTCAATCGCCTTCCTCGTTCTTATCAACAGCTTGTTTTTGAGTTTTGATGTATAGTCTACAATTATTTTTTATATTAATTATTTTCCTTGTTTATAGTGCGCGGCAGATTGTGTGTGTGAAATCAAATTTCAAGGACATCGATATTTATAAAGTACCGGGTGTCGCAATAAGAATGGCTCTCGGCCATATCTTGGGAACCGTTCATAATACAGCTTCGGGAAAAAAATTTGTTAAAAAGTGACTTCGAGAAAAACCTGGAAATTATTTACAGAGTTGTAGGTACACCGCCAGAGGGCGTAATTAAATACCAAAATTATAAAATGAATTATTCACAAATTTTGCCTAATTAAGATGCATTTAAACTATGATTATCGCATCCTTCAAGAAATTCAGCGTTTTGATTTGATTTTACAAGTTTTAGTCTATCTCTTCAAATAAGAGGTGGGGGGAAGCGGGAACTTTATTATGAAAAAACCCATGGAAGTTTAGCTCTACTTAACCTATCTATGCAAACTTAGTCTTTTTAAAGAGAGCTCCTTTGTACCAATGTAAGAGTTAAAATTTCAAAACAACCTAATGAGTAACGTATACGCTAGAGGGCGCTATTTATTTTTTTAAATCTAGCTATCCTCGAAAAATGTTAAATGGAAACATGCAGTTTTAATTGAGAAATATAAAAGTGGACCAAATTAGCAACAGAATATCGAAAACCGCATGTCGATATCTTTTTCGTATTACGAGATATTCTAAGAAATGTGTAAATTCCCTAACGCAGTTTCCCGGTGACAGCATAAGTAATATTGACATAATAATTGGAACTATTATTAATATAACAAGGAAAGACAATTTTGAGTAGTCAAAAAATGTTAAAATCCTTTCAGTCAATCCGGAGTAATTTATGTTTAAACGAGAATGCTTAAAATTTACACATTTTTTAGGATGCTTCGAAATTATAACTCTTACATTGGTAGAAAGGAGCTCTCTTCAAAAAAACTAAGTTTGCATAGATAGGTTAAGTAGAACTGGACTTCTCTTCAAAGAAGTAGACTTCTTCTTTGAAGAGAAGAAACTTGTAAAATCAAATATGCGCTGAATTTCTTGAAGAATACGATAATCATAGTTTAAATGCATCTTAATTAGGCAAAATTTGTAAATAATTCATTTTATAATTTTTGGTATTTAATTACGCCCTCTAGCGGTGGACCTACAACTCTGTAAATAATTTCCAGGTTTTCTCAAGGTCACTTTTGTTATAAATTTTTTCCCGAAGCTGTACTATATACTATATTGGGACACCCGGTACATTAGCCTAAATTTGCCTTATTAATATGTTATAGGGTATAAAAACATGTTCACAAACAAAATATATTTGCAGTTTTTTGTAAAATTACATTTCTAATGTAGATACTAACGTACTTAATTTATTTACAAATAATTTTTATGAATCAATTGGCATCAATATCAATAATAGCAACTCTGGAAAAGTGTCTATCTAAATTTATTAATTCGGTTATATTGGCATTAAAATAATCTTCGATTGTAACGAACTTCAATCCTCCGAAATAATCTAGAACTTCAATTTGTTCAGGAACTACTTTCGCAACATAAAACAGATGATCTGAAATGAAGTGTATTTTTAATAGTCTTGGCTAAATCTTTCGAATAAATAATGTTTCACCTTTCGGCCAGTTTTTCATGCTAGGATGTTTTTCAAATAAAGAGTTTCTCCCGAAATCGTATTCTGGTGAAGTTGCTTCGATCTGAAAATGGTTGAAACGATCAAAACATACAATATCGAAACAATTTTACGGAACATAGCAAGCACAAGCAAGCGATCAGCAAAGGAAGTGATTTGATTAGCAGCGATATGAAATTTTTTTATTTTCATGTACCCCTCCGCTCGCAAATTTGTGACGCGAGCGACTAATTACGGCAACACCGCATTATTAGCGTATTTTGTCAAAATATTTTCTAGTTCTGTGCTTGTGCTGTCAATTAAATGACAATAGATCATTTTGAGATGACGTTACGACCACCCCGCCATTTTCCTCGTGGGGCAAACACATTTTAAATAACCTGAACAGAGAGATGTTCAAAAGCGGATGTATGTAAAATGCCGGCTTTTTGTGCAATCGTGGGTTGCTCTAAAAGGGCTAACAGGGACCAAGTTCGTTTTTTTAGGTTCTCAAAATCTTACAAAAAGGAAAATAAATGATGCAATGATTCCTTTTTGAATAATGCGAAAATTTGTGCAACTTACTTTGTTACAGATAAGCAGATTTATAAAAATAATGTTTTTTTATAAAGTATTTCAAATTTGTATTTGTATTGCTTTTAAGTAAATGTAATAACTGTATATTTCGTGATTTTAAGGCACTCTTGTTCAGATTGAGGAGTCATGTAATATAAGCAAATTTTTTTCTTTGAAGATATGTTTCATTCAGTTTACTTAAAATAGATCTAGATTCATAATATTCATTCAAAATCTTGTAATTATGTATAAGCCTTCATCTGACCACCAATGCGATAGTTGGGACCTAAAATTAAATAGTTCACCAAGCCCATTATGCCTACACACTAAGTTTTTCGATAAATCACCAATACTATACGAATCTACATTGTTTATTATCCTTATTTTTTCGTCATACTGCGATTTCAGGACTTATATTGTTCTTAAATTATTAATTTTACTCCTCGATGTCCGAACAACAATGAAAACCTTGGTAAAATGATATTTATTTGCCCCACGTACGAAATGGCCGAGACATTAAAATCACATGACTTGGAATAACTTAAGTTGGAATTTTTGTAACACTATAACACTATAACACTACCACTACACCACTACTCACAATTACACTGATTGACGCGCGTTTCGATAACCAAGTTATCGTCTTCAGAGACTGAAGGTAAACAGTTTAGACCAACACTCACAATTACACTGTCTGACATGCCTTTCGATAACCAAGTTATCATATATCATAATAAAATTATTAAGAACCTGCGTATTGGAAATACTTACATCTTTATCAGTTATAGAAATTAAACACGCCTGGATCTACACTTAATTTTGCAAATTGCTTTTTTTCTATTCGAAAATTGATAAATTTTCAAAAATTTTATTACAACTTTTTCAAACTCTGAGTTATTACTGCTGAAGATTCTAATTATACTATAAAATACAAAATATATGGCGTTCCATTTGGAAGAATAGATAAAATGAAAGGTTCGAGTTTACCTGTTTACCTTGTATACACAAGAGAAATAATTAAAATATTGCATTATATTACTAAATTATATATCGAATATTTTTTTTGTATTTTCGAGTCGGCTTCGAGGCTTACAGACCGTGTTTTGCGCTTAATTTGAAGCTTAATTAAATTATATTTGATCATTTATACCCGTATGTTTAATTATTTCGGTCAAAAGAAATTACAGTTTCTAGAAAAACTAATCTTTTTCAAAATTCCGTAACTAATTGATATGAAAATTTTTAGATTGGGCTAAATTAGTCACAATTTCAATGATCTGTATAAGTACATACAAATTCCTTGGTTTTTTGAGAGATGCAAACTTACATGATACCAAAGGTTGTGACTATTCGCGCGTTTCCTTGAAAATACGGGAGACGGTCAAAAAACCGTAATTTAATTAATAGAAAATGTTATTTAAATCTGTGGTAGTATTGGATTATTCAATTTGACGTGAATTTAGATGATCAGTCGTGACAAATCGTAACAATACATCGATTACCGATTCAAATTCAATTTATGCTTTTTAAAAGGAAAATCTCTGGATATGTGCGATAATGAAAGTGATATTGAAAATTCAACCTCCCCAAATATTATAGACCAAGCCTTAAGAGCCGCAAATAAATTGTTGCAAGTAAAATCATCAAAAGTATACGAGAAATGTTGCTCTCAATATATGGACTGGAAGAACAAAAATAAGGTAAGCAGTTGTTCAGAACACGCGGTAATTGTTTATTTAGATGAGTTATCCAAAAAAAAAAAAATTAAAATCTTCAAGTGGACACGTGTGATTGTTTTTAATTATTATGATTGTTCGTAGAAAAAATAGTGTACGCATCTCGCATTTAATAAAAAGTTACATACACAACTTTATATTGTGTGAGTTTAGTGAAAAAACAGCCCTTCGTTGGTAGGGTAGATATTACGAGCATAATTAAAATTCTTACTTTAAACAATTTTCCACTCATAAGTATTTTAGCACATCTGGGATCTTGCGGGTCAAATTCTTTATTCTCGCAGTAATTAGTTTCAGCTAATGTCGCCATTATCGTAACTCTACTGTCTTTCTGAAAAATTCAATATAATATACTCCAAAAATATTAGATCCAAGGTATGGAATTCAGTAAAGGTTTGAAAATTCTGGCAGCAATAGACTACGAGGATGGTCCCAGAAATACCTTGCCTGAGCTATAGATGGCGGTGGCTGCTTGAAAAATACTACTTTATTAGAAAGTACACAATCTATACATCACATGTTTCAAGTTTGAAGACGCCATGTTGTTTAGTATTTGTTTGACAGCCATCAATAGTAAAAGTTTTAATTGCATTTGTAAGCACTGAAAAAAAATTTTTCTTCGTTATACTTTTATTTGAAACACCTTAGCTCAACCACTATAAAAGCTGGACTAGATTCTACTCTGGGTGAGACTACTCCTTCATTATTAACAGTAAAATATTGGGTAGCAGAGTTAAAACGAGGCCGTACGACCTGCCAAGACTGACAACGCAGTGGTGGTGACGATTCCAGAAATGTTGAAGAAAATCTACAAAGCGGTACTGGATGATCGTTGTTTTTGCATCATTTCATAATCATGGATGAAACTTGGGTCTATCACTCCCTACCCGAAACAAAAGACCAATCAAAACAATGGACTAAAAAGGGAGAATCGGCTCTAAAGAAGGCAAAGAACGTTCTATCTGCAAGCAAGGTCATGGCGTCGATTTTTTGGGATTATTTTCATTGACTGTATTGAAATAGGAAAAATTATCAACAGTGAGTATTATACGAGCTTATTGCAAAGTTTGAGCGAAGAGATCATGCAAAAACGGCTGCATTTGGCTTAGAAGAATTTGTTGTTTTATCAAGGCAATCCACCAGCTCAATTAAAGTTTAAATTGCTACCTCATGCACCCTATTCGCCAGATTTAGCCCCCTAGGAGTATTTCCTGTTTCTAGACATTAAAAAATGGCTCGGTAGTCAAAGATTTTCCAATAATGAAGAGGTGATGTTGGCAGTTAATGGTTATTTTGAGGAACTTGACGATTTTTATTATAAAATCGCTTGGAAAAGTGTATGGAGCTAAAAAGAGATTACGTTTAAAAAAAATATATATTTTTTTCCAAAATTTTTGTGTTTTCTTTGTTGGGTCAGATACTTCTGGGATCATTCTCGTATATAAAACTCTTAATGTTCCATAAATTTTAAAATATGTACGTGATATAATATTCAAATGAATCTATCTACAAATATCACATAATCTATGGATAACTATTAAAATATTGACAAGAAATGACCATTCTTTTTTTTATTAATTGAACAATATTGACAATACGATAGTATAATACGAGGGTTATTTGAAAATTTTCCGATCTCAATCCGAAGATATCAGCATTTATCAATATAATTATGTTAACAGATTCTTACTAAACGACAAAAATTAAGTATCTAGCTGTTATATTTATTTTGAGCTAGACACTGTGTACGAAGACTCTACAACTAGCGATGTTCACCACATGTTATTCGAAGACCATCGAATTGAGGTTAGAAGGATAGAAGAGGCTATAGACATATCAAAGGAACCCATTTGCCATGCACTGAATAAAGAATTATATGTGCGCAAGTTATCCGTAGGGAAAGATCGAATCAGCATCAGCAGCTATGATGATGTAATCACCATATTTGCTGCAATGGAGGAAGAAATGGCGGTTCTTCTTAACAGAATAGAGCAGGAGAATGGAAAGTTCAAGATGTAACAATAAACAGAAACAAACCAAAATTAATGATAGTGGATAAGTTAAAACAAGTCAACAGGATTAATTTTCCCCTATTGCTCAAAAGTTAATCACCAGATTATCATCACTATGCACGAAGAAAGTGCATTAGACACTTGGACAGAAAACAATATGGACAGGATTATAGTGATTAGAGAAGTACATGAGATGGTCTGATTAAGGACAGGCTGAAGATTGAAAAATATGGAAGGAGACACTAAAAGATGTGATAGAGACATTCCAAAGAGGCCACAACCCTCGGGACTGAGGAGACGAGTAGAGAGAGAAAGTATATGGGTTCCGCGTTTGCTAGCTTTGGGACAAAAGCCCATTTGACCGAACATTTCCCTGGCCTTACGCTATGATGATGATTTTCCCAATCTTCCCATATGGCTCAGAATTGTGGAAACTTCGAATCATTTGATATGTAGTGCTACAGACGATTATTTAGAACTGCCTGGACTGGAAGAGTTAAGTTAACCACAAGACTATTATCACTATGAATGAAGAAAGTGCACTAGCCACTTAGAAAACAATATGGACAGGTTTATAGTGATTAGAGAACTAGATGAAAAAAAAGATAATGCCGAGATGGTCTGATTAAATCAAACAAGTCATTTATAATAACGCTAGGTTGAAAATTGGACAATATGGAAGTAGACAATAAAATATGGAATAGAGACATTCCAAAGAGGCCACAACCCTCATGACTGAGGCGTTTGCTAGCTTTGGACCAAAAGCCCAATTGAATGAACATTTCCCTGGCCTTACTGGCACTATTTAAGCAAAATTGGTCGAATTTTTGACGTTGATTCATAACTTGGAGCTATCACTACACACCTAAAACGGAAAAACAATCAAGACAGTGGATTTCAAAGGACAAATTAGCTCCGAATAATGCAAAGACGATTTCATCTACCGGAAAAGTAATAGCGACTATTTTTTGAGATACTTAGTAAAGGTAAAAGAAGAGAAAAACATTTTAAGTAGTCCGCACGACCATCCTGATTATGACTAACTACTAAATACTTTGATTATTCTCGTCAGTAACTATTAATAACCAATTTTTTTTAGAAAAATTAGATAATTTACCATTTTTTCTCATTACCGAAAATGATAATGTAAACAATAACGTTACATTGATTTAGCTCTGATTTTTGAAATGTGGATTAGACCACGGATCTCAAAAGTTTGACTACTCCTGACCTATCTCGAGGAAAAAGCAACAACCATTATTTCTAAGAGTTAAAAAGGCTAAAGTAGTAAAAGGTAGAAAAAGTATAAATACTTTTCATATAACTCTCGAAGCTGAAAATTCAATTGGAATTCCAAATTAGTAAAAAAAAACATCGAATGATCATCAACGTGGGGATTTTAAGGTTGACAAATGATTGTTCGATAGATGAAATCATTCGAATAGATATTTACCATAACATCTTTGCCTGTAACGTCTAGATCGGTCATATAAAGATATGGAACACCTGTTGAATTAGTTGATGTACCATCGCTGAAGGATTTCAAACTTACGAAAGGAAAACCATTTATTGCTTCTTGAGTAGATATAGTTGCTATCGAAACCCAATCTAAAATCGAGAAAAATCAATAAAACACTACTGGTAATCTAAAAATAATTATCAGTTACTCATTTGTTGGTATATCGCTTTTTTCGAAATAAAAATTTTAATTTTTTCAACGATTTTAAGAAGTGTTACCAGTGACACAAAAAGCAAAATGGGTGTTAAATCATTTTTTAAAAATCTAGAAACATTCGAATTTGTAATTTATTATCAATAATTGATGTTTTAAGTAATATATTTCCGAATCATAAATTTAATATCGCAGTCATGTCAAAGATACGGCCCGCGGGCCTCATCCGGCCCTTAGGACATATCAATAAAGCCCGCGATCGCGTTGTGTCACAGAAAGAAGAATCATGTTTTTTAGAGTTTTTACACTTCATTCGATGATTCCTCTACGGATGTTTGGTATGATTTTTAACTTATATAATTTAATAAATAAAATGTTATAATAATTAAGTTAATTTTTTTTTATTTTCAATCTGACCCACCTACGAATATTCAAAATTTAATATTCGGCCCTCTGCAAAATTGAGTTTGACACCTCTGCGTTAGAGGCTTGTTAGAAAAACTTGAAACATTTTTGGAATTCCAAAGATCTGACAATAATTTTGAAATATTTGTCAAATAAGCGAAAACATTTACTAGATATTTATGTTTTAATTTAATAAGTTTCATCTTGGAGTATAGGAAAAAAAGATCTTTTATTTTATTAGAAAGATAGTGATAAACAAGTGTCGAAAATATCTTCCAGCAGCTCAAGACTGATCACTGCTTATATTAGACGATGGAAAATTTTCAATTACATTTGAATTATTGTAAGTTGTACTGTAGTTATCACAGAATTCTCGGAAAGTTCTTTAAGTTTATATAGTTCGCTCAAATTTAAATTTGTACTAGCTAGTAATTCCAAATCGCTAAAAGTGAGTTTTTTTATATTTGGTCTGCTTTGACATAACGAATTTTTCTGAAACTGGAATAATAATATTAGGTTCAGCAATTACACTGTGGAATATATGCACATTTAAAAACCTTATTACAAATTGTTGAATTCAATTTTTCTCAATATTCTATATATTTTCATTTTCTACATACGAGGATATATCTATTGAAACATTCTTAGTCTGTTATAGAACCAAACAAAATTTCAATGTCAAAATATTTTATTACTCACTCAACATATTCTCCTCTTAAATTGATACATTTATTACAGCGAATCTGCAACGTCTTTAGACCTTTCAAAAAAATGTTTCTTCTTGCTCTGTAAACCAGTCCTCCACAGCTTTTATTACCTCCTCGTTGGAAGAAAATTTACAACCTTTTTTCCAGTTGAGGAATGAGATGTAGTCGGACGGAGCCAAATCTGGTGAATAAGGGATTGTTCTGGTAAATCAAACCCTAAATCACGAATTTTTTGCATGGCAACATGAGATTTGTGTGGAGGGGCGTTGTCTTGCAAAATAAAACACCCTTGAATAGCTTTCCGTGTCTTTTCTCTTTATTTTTTCCCTTAGAATGCTCAGTAATGTCGAATAGCAATCCCAAAAAACTGAAGCAAGAATATTTCCAGCAGATTTTTGGACAGGAAACTTCTTAGGTCTTAGAGAACCAGAGTGTCGCTATTCCATCGATTGTTGCTTTGTTCCTGGATCGTAGAAATGTACCCAAGTCTCATCAATACTAATAGTGGTAACAATTCGGTTTAAAAATTCTACATCGTTTTCAAATCGAGCACAGATCGAACGCGATGCTTCTACCCTTGCACGGTTTTGGTCAGCATTAGAAAATTTGGGAATCTATCTTGAAGAAATTTTTCTTATGTCCAAATTAACGTGAACTATATGATAAACGCGTTCGTATGAAATATTCAGTGCTTCAGATATCCGTTTTAGCCCAATTCGATGGTCTGATAAAATCATGAAATGCATCGATATTTTCGGGGACTCACACAGAAACTGTCCTTCCCGATCGGTCATCATCTTCAATGGAAAATTTACCTCGACATTGAACACCAAGGGTATTAAGCATATCTTCGTAAATCTGCTTACCTCTTAACCCTTTTAAATACAGGTACTTGATGATGACTCGATACTCCAATTTTTCGATTTTCACAATTTCGGTGTACACTTCTGCGTCAGTTTGTTTCAAACTAATTTATTTAAAAGTTCATACGTTTTTCAGTTTCCTGATGTTTTTTCATTATTATAATCTGGCGGGGCGAAAAATAAACTTTCGATTTCGAATTTTATTATTGTTTAAATTGTTCTTTCATGATAATTAGCGGATACCATCATTGTGTAGTGTAGCAAAAATATTGGTACTTCCGCCATCCTAAGATCGGCCCTGATGAAGTTCATTGCTTAGCTTGAGATATAGCTTAAAAAACTCGGTTAAAAAATAACCAATGATTGTAAGAGGCTCTTGAAAGTTTACTCCATGTTTTATCAAATTGCTTACAGCTGAGGATCGATTGGAATTATTGATTATTTGTACCTCTACCAGAAGAATAATTCGGCGATTCATGAAATATGGTTTACTTCATTTGTAAGTATGCAGGTATCGAGATTAAACTGCTCTAATAAAAAATATTTCACAACTAAATTTACCTGTCATGTGTATGACGTATCTTGCCATAAGAGCGGCTTTCCAAGGTTGAGGAGGTACTATCGGTACCGATAGTGCATCATAACCACAAACAAAGTGAGTAAAAATGAAAAACGGCAGATAAAACATCTGAAACAAATGTCATTTTGAAACATGTGGTGTTCTAATTTAGCTAGTGTTGATTATGGTACTATTTAGAATAAAAGAGATTAGATAAAAAGCTCATGTCATAACAAAATATAGTTATTTATGATGTGAGTGTTGAAAGTGATGTTTCATTCTGTGCGGGAAATGAGTGTAGCGGATTGAGCAATTCCACGAACAAAATAAAATCACTTTTTACGCAAATGTCATACAAATAACTATAAAAATAAAAACTCTTCATGTCTTTAATCTAAATACAGGTTAGGTTAGGTTGTACGTCGTCTTTTTTGGAAACCATGATGCTTTCAAATTTCCATACAACACTCCAATTCTATAAATAGTCCAAGAGCCCCAACCAAAAAAGTAGGTTCTGAAAAAAACGTACGGTAACAGATATTTTTTTTTTAATATGTCCAGGGGTGTCCCCTGAATGTAAATTCCGTCGACATCGAAAAAAAAAAAGACTCGCCCCGTAAAATGATGCGCCACTTTTTATATTATAACAAATGTCCGTTTTTTTTGAAGTAACATTCGTAAAATTCTTTTTCTTTTAGTGATTTCGACAACAATTTCGATCAACAATCGACAAGACAGAGAAAATAAAGTGCAGACGAATATACATAGTATTTTTCAAAATTTGCAATAATAGAAACGGCTTTTCGATTTTTCGAAAACCTCAGATCCATGTTAAATTTAAAAAAATAAAAAATTCAAATTGAATACTCATCTTCATATTCTTTTATTAAAAAAGAAATCATTTTTAATATTACAATATATTATAATATACAATATAAAATAGCATAATACAATCATAACGTTAATTAATAATAATATTATTAAAAATAACAATAACAATTCTTACGATGTAGTGTAACTAAATATTTAGCAAAAACCATATTGAAAAAAGTTTGGAGCTCTATAATTAAAAATTTACGCATTATACAAAAAAAAGTTTCAAATAAAAAAGATTACAAATATTATTATCTAAAATAATGATTTCTATCATTTTTGTTGTACGATGAGCGTTTCGAGAGATATTTGATAAAATGTGTTTTTCAAGATGGCGGCTGAAGTGAAGTCCCCTCCATGACGCCCACTTGGATTTACATTCAGGGGACACTCCTGAACATATTAAAAAAATACCTGTTACTGTACGTTTTCTACAAAAAAAAACCCGGTTCTTGGTCTAAACGAGTAAAAATCCTTCACTTTCTTTTAATTAGTTTGTTTTTTTTTTGTTTATTGTCGACGCAGTAGGTTTTTATAAAAAATAGTGTGAAGTGCAAGGAGAAGACTCAGTTAATGAGAGTTAAGGGATGTTGAGGCTACACGGAGAACAGTAGAAAATCAACCTAGTACCAGCACTTGAAACGCCTAGTAGGTGTGTGAACTAGGGTGACACAAGTTCTATTTCTATTTCCATTGATGACAATATGCTGTTTGACGAGTTCAACTGCTTAATAAAGTAAATGAATGAAGAAAAAATCAACGGCTCTAGAGAGTTCAAGACTCCCGACGAGCGGTGTTGAGTTCAGTGTTTCAAATATTTTGAAACTGAGCTAGTACACTGCCTGCTTGGTTCCAATGCACTAGTGAAGACAGTTTTCACTCATATGAACAATTTCTGGACTGTAAACAAATCATAGTTTAAAGTGGAAACAACAATTAACTCCTTTGGTAAATATCAGTAGTTTCGTACAATATTTTCTCTAAGTGAGTTTTTTATTTGTAAATTTGACTCGTCCCGCAGTGGTGTTTCAAAATTATGGTCACCTTAGTGTAAACAGTTCCCTGCCTTTCCAAAAGGCTAATGTTTTATTGACACATTCTACTTGCTATGGAAAATTGATTAATCTGAATAACCCGAACATGGAAAGTCAGTTGTAAGATAAAGGACAGTTACCAGAACTCTTCGCAAACAGTGATCGATTCGAGCGGAAGGTCTTGTCGTGGACTTACGAAGGTTTAGCAAACTTCGAAATCATTCCAGATGGTTTAAATATCAACAAGGCATTTTCCGAACTACACACTGCGAAAATTACGGGGGAAAAGATCGACGAGATTGGTGGTATTGAGCTCCTATCACATCCAGCATTTATTCCGGACCTTGCACTTTTAGATTACTATTTATTCAGATCCAAGGCGAATTTCTTACGTTTTGAAACATTTTGAATTCAAAGATGTTAAAAATGACGCCGATGGAACGAAAGCTACTTTGGATACTTAGTTGAAGGTATAGAGATGAGCGAAAAGGAAAAACGATACCTAAATGAAAAAAATGCTTTCTATCGACCTGTTTATTCATTTGGCTTCAAAACGATATGAATCTAATGTAATCTTATATTTGAAAATAAGCTTTAGAATCAAATTGTACCTAACCTTGAACAACATGGTACAGTTTCCTAACAGTGATTGGAAAGCAGCAGGTTAAACCAGTTTCTCAGGTTTATTTTTAAGTTAACCGCTGCAGAAAGTTCATTATACTTCATTGCTATTCGAGGTTAGTTGTCTTATCGTACAATGGTTCCCAGGACAAACCGGAGTGAAGGAAAATGAAAAGAAGGTAGATTGAAGCAAAACGAATTATTGGGACAATCTACAGGGGCTGAGGCAGGCGGGGAGATCTGCTGGATGTATCAATCAACATTCTCTCGAATTGTGAAAAAGTACGGAACTCCAGAGCACTACACCTGAGAAATAAAACACGAAGATCTTCAGTAGCTGTAGCCATTCCACATTCTGGACTTTCCAAAAAGAAAGGAATCAACAAATCAGCTGTAAACACCGGGTTCCCCAGTATTGCAGCAAGAAAAGGGAATACCAAAGATCCTTTGGGTCGCGGTGTATATGATACCCCAATATCCACATACTTACATACAAGAATATTTGAAGAGGTTTGCAGAAAAGTCCAATCACGTATTAATATTCTACCGAAGCTAATTCCTACTGGAGTAAAACCAAAAATTTTTAAAACTTAAGAATATGGATAACTTATTTGGCAAGCATTACGACTAATAGTTGAAAATTTTTGAAGTTCTAGAATACTACAAGCGAGTAGTGGAAAAATCTTCTTTATAGTTCCGGTGACGGTGATGAAACCAAGAAAATAGTTTTTGTGAACAAATAAAATGTTAGTTTAATATATTTTCTAATTTTGTTTTTCAATAAGGGAAAAGAGAACCCGGAAAACCACCAAAGAGATGGATGGACAGCTGGCAGGTCACCTCCCAAGAACTGAGAGGACAGAGAAACCTGCAAAACTAACAGATTATGAGAACTTAAAATGAATAAGAAGAAGAAGTTTTCCAGTAATTATGTACTAAGCTTTGCTTCAGTGTTTCTCTTAGATAAAAGTTTTGTTTCTTAAAGTCTAATCCGTTTTCTACATTTTGAAACTCCCCCAAATCCATATTTTGGTAGTGAACTCCACCAAGATTTTCTCAACACCTAATTTGTGTATTTTTAATATAACACATAGGCGAAGCTAGTTTTTTGTCGATTTCTCAAAATTGTAAATAATGGACTTACGGAGATATGAAACCAGACACTCTTAGTTTCATCTTAACGATATTTTTTATTTTAACGTTACATTGTGGTTGGAAATAGTATAAGAAATTAATTCAAACAGATATTAAATACCTTACTAATTAGTGCCTATCAACTATTACTATTTATATGTGAATCTATTCTATTTTATTAAAAAAAATAAGTCATACCTCTTAGTTTATACCACTGTTGACTTCGAAAACGATTGATCTTTATTGGCATCTAGAATTAACCACATGATCGACGATTTAAACAAAGGCAAAGGTTAATATAATCAACATTGACTAGTTTTTGTCGTTATTTTTACGTTGTTTTACGAGGGGACTTCGAAAAATATTTAAGTAATATGAACATAAACGATTTAAACATCAAAAATAGAGCTAAATGGCCGTATTCAAATTTTAGTAATCATAAAATGATGTTGATTTTGAAGGTATAATAAAATGAGCTAAAATGCTTTTCACAAAATGAGTTAGATAATCTCTTTTAAGAAATTTGGTAATTATTTAGAATTGGGGCTCCGGGCAAAAATCGTTCCAAAAAATTTTTCACGCATTTGGGGTTGTTTCTGAGAGTAAAAATAGTAAATTTAAGGCGGGGAACACATATTATTTCCATTATTTTAGACATTACATCGTACAACTTACATATGATAAATCAATGAAACCTAACCTAACCTAACCATCTTGGTTAGGTTAGGTTAAGTAAGGTTACATTGATTTATCATATGTAAGTTGTACCATGTAATGTCTAAAATAATGGAAATAATATGTGTTCTCCGCCTTAAATTTACTATTTTTACTCTCAGAAACAACCCCAAATGCGTGAAAAATTTTTTGGAACGATTTTTGCCTGGAGCCGCAATTCTAAATAATTATCAGAAATTTAAATCTTTCTAAACCACATAGGAATTGTTAGCATCAAGACTGAAACAAATTTGCTACAGTACAAAGTTAAAGAATTTAATTAGTCTTGAACAAAATAAAATTTGTGTCTGCAAACTTCTAGATCAACTGAAACAAATTTGCTACAGTACAAAGTTAAAGAATTTAATTAGTCTTGAACAAAATGAAATTTGTGTCTGAAAACTTCTAGATCAACTGAAACAAATTTGCTACAGTACAAAGTTAAAGAATTTAATTAGTCTTGAACAAAATGAAATTTGTGTCTGAAAACGTCTAGATCAACTGAAACAAATTTGCTACAGTACAAAGTTAAAGAATTTAATTAGTCTTGAACAAAATAAAATTTGTGTCTGAAAACTTCTAGATCAACTGAAATAAATTTGCTACAGTACAAAGTTAAAGAATTTAATTAGTCTTGAACAAAATAAAATTTGTGTCTGCAAACTTCTAGATCAACTGAAACAAATTTGCTACAGTACAAAGTTAAAGAATTTAATTAGTCTTGAACAAAATAAAATTTGTGTCTGAAAACGTCTAGATCAACTGAAACAAATTTGCTACAGTACAAAGTTAAAGAATTTAATTAGTCTTGAACAAAATGAAATTTGTGTCTGAAAACTTCTAGATCAACTGAAACAAATTTGCTACAGTACAAAGTTAAAGAATTTAATTAGTCTTGAACAAAATGAAATTTGTGTCTGAAAACGTCTAGATCAACTGAAACAAATTTGCTACAGTACAAAGTTAAAGAATTTAATTAGTCTTGAACAAAATAAAATTTGTGTCTGAAAACTTCTAGATCAACTGAAATAAATTTGCTACAGTACAAAGTTAAAGAATTTAATTAGTCTTGAACAAAATAAAATTTGTGTCTGAAAACGTCTAGATCAACTGAAACAAATTTGCTACAGTACAAAGTTAAAGAATTTAATTAGTCTTGAACAAAATAAAATTTGTGTCTGAAAACGTCTAGATCAACTGAAAAGTGGTTAAACTAATTTTTCTTATCTTTGAGGCAGGTACAGCTAAACATGAGCATTGGATAAGAAGAAGATACTGACCCTTGAGAGAAAGTTTAGAGCCTGGAAAGAGAAGCGTAGTTCAGATTTCATAACTAAGTTGTCTTTCCTTATATTTGCCAAAACGTTCCTCGGCTTACTATGGAAAAAATTAAACATACAAAAAATAACATTTTTGGTAGCCCTCAAATTAAAAAGCTTTCGAAAGATACTTGATTCAGGAATTCTATGACAGAGCTAGAATTAAAAGCTTGGACATATTTCGTCTTAGTATTACAGAATTTTCTCGAAAAATAAAAAATCTGAAGGTTGTATTGAGTTTGTAGAAGACTTTCTGCTACAAATAAAGAATCTGCGGTGTTTAAGAGCATAAGGGTGATTCCGTTCTAACTGTGATTTTTTGTATTCAAAATTTCAAGATTTTAAAATTTAACTTTTCTAACTTTTTTATGCATATTATTCATCTATTTTACTGTAAAAATAAAACTCTAAGAGGAATTTACTACAACTTCAAAGTATCACGAGCAAGACACAAATGTCGGATTTTGAGTTCCACGGTACTGACTCATTTATCCACGGTACTGACATGGTAACTTAAGATATTAAACAACAAGTGCATCAATTTTCCTCAGTTTGATCATAAACATTAGAATTTATAAGGTAATTAGTTTAAATCATTTGTTACGACAAAAAAAATTAATAATTTATCGGTAAATTCTAGGAATGGACATGACACGGTACTGACATGGTAACTTAAGATATTAAACAACAAGTGCATCAATTTTCCTCAGTTTGATCATAAACATTAGAATTTATAAGGTAATTAGTTTAAATCATTTGTTACGACAAAAAAAATTAATAATTTATCGGTAAATTCTAGGAATGGACATGACACGGTACTGACATTCAAGTGATGTAGTATAAGTTTTCTTTAAGTGGCAAGTTATATTGTATAAAAATAATGTTTAAATATCTTAAGAATTATTCAATTAACACAAAATTTTTATTAATTGATTATTAATTAATGACTAGTACAAAAAAACAATACAGGACATTGAATATCACAGTTAGAACGGAATCACCCATAAATCTGCACTTCGTCCATAGACACTTAGATAGAGCTCCGGAAAGTTTAGAAAATATGAGGGAAGAACAGGGAGAGCTTATGCATCGCGACTTAAGAATCATGGAAGAGCTCTACCAGGGTTTCTAATATACGAATATGTATGCAGATACATGTTTTTTTTTCTATTTTATACCAACTAATCAGCAACTGATGTACTATAAACTAGTGTAATTGTCAGTAGCAAGAATTGAAAGCAAAAAATTCGTTTTATAACTTCATTATAAATGAATTATCCGACCACGCACGATAAAGACACATTTTATTTAATTAACAAAATAACAAATGTAAAAATAGGGGAATAGATAAACTTGGCAACTACTGAATCACAAATCAAATAATTATCCTACGTGTTATACACTATATTTTTTCTACAACGTACAGGAGCGACGAGCAAACATTTTATAGCAGCCATAAAAAAACTTTTTTCATGTTATTGTATACAATACAACATCATAAATCCGGAATCGCTGGGAAAGGATAGTTTTGATTAGGTTAAGAACATTTGAATGCATTTATGGTGGTGCCATCTATCGCGCTAACGCAAAATCATATCGCAGTACATAATAATGTAAAAACAGAGACAGACAGAAATATAAAATATGATAAAATCGCGTTAAATACCGCACAAAAACACATTTATAAAATAATAACAAAAAGATTAAATACTTTATAAACATATTCTTAATGCTAATACTTTATGTACGGTGGCGAAATCTAGTATCAAATGCAGAAGCTAAACATCACGATACGAACTTATCAATCCGGATTTTAGATATTCCGCGTTTTAGAAGTCCGGATTTACGATGTTCAACTGTATAAAACGTTTCAGAAACCAAATATAAATAATCCAATTAAAATTGTTTATATGTTTATGAATTATAAGATGTTAGGTTAGGTTAGGTTACTAAACAGAGAGGGGGGTTTACATAAAATATAATAAAATCGCGTTCAATACTGCACAAAAACAAATTAACAAAATAATAATAATAAAAAGATTGAATACTTTATAAACATATTCTTAATGCTATCTTTATGTACGGTGGCGCCATCTAGTATCAAATGCAGAAGCTAAACATCACGATACGAACTAATCAATCCGGATTTTAGATATTCCGCGTTTTAGAAGTCCGGATTTACGATGTTCAACTGTATAAAACTTAAAAAACCAAATGTAAATAATCCAATTAGTACATTAAGCGGTATTGGGATATAACCTTTAAATTTAAAGTTGTTTATATGTTATGGGTTTATAGGTTGGTTTATAAAAAAGTTTTTGTGACGTGAAATAGACTCAAATAACAAAAAAATATGGCAGACAAAAACGATTTGTCGAAAAGTCTACATAACCATAGAATCACCGTACTTAGTTAACAGTTAATGGGTCTGTTCACAAAATAAGAATTTGCTGTATTATCAATATAAGATGGGCATTGAAATAATTTTTCAATTGCTTTATCTAAATTTGGAAATAGTTGATTACGATCCTGTGCGTTACAGAAAAAGAAATGTTAAGAGATATCTTACTTCATGGCGGTATAAAAGCGAGTGACAACGCGAGTAGAACGTGTGAGCTATTAAAAGAAAGATTTATGTTAAAAAAAGCGTCTTTCCTAAATGTCTACAAATTGTCGTGGCGGCAAATGAGGTACATTTATCTCAGCACTAATACACGCATTGCATTTTCTGACGAGTCGAGTTAATTTCGTGCGAACCTTATAAATTCATGGGATTCTTTGACGTTTTTATTTGTTTGGCATTTTTGAGGTGCAGAAATTTTTGTGGCAATATATTTAGTGTACATATTTCATTATAGAATGTGTCCACTAACAGCAAATGACACACTTCGTTATTGTTGATATTACAACAAAAGTTCTGCTTGATGTAGGCCGTCAATCATAATTTTCAAATTATTAAGTACATAAAATTGATCAATTGATTACTTTTTTATATCGTATTCGTTTTATAAAACTTCAAATATCAATTGCAGAAGACAGTTATGCGAGGAACTCATATCAAATTGAAAAATGAAAAATAATGTTTACTCCCCGTATAAAATTCAGTAAACATTTAACAAACCGTCAGTCCACGTGGACTCATCATCTGCACTGTTTACCAATGAAAACATCGAATCGTAAACACGAATGCATTTCTATTTTAGCTTTAGCGATAGCAAACGTTCAGCGCGGCCCCGAAAAACTGCAACAGCCTTTGAGTACTTCTACAGTGAAAAGGAAATTGAGAGAAGAAGTCCTTTTTGGAAGGGCGGCAGTGGAGGAGCCTATGTCGAAACATCAAAATAAAATTAAGAGGATGGAGTGGACTAAAACATAAAACTGGACGCATAAAGAGTGGGAGAAAGTTCCGTGGAGTGATAAGTCAAAGAAATTTTTGGAAAGCTCGATAGTACGTTCTGGCTAGCGCCTGATTGGTAGAAAATTCATCTTCCCGCCTGACAACTTCTACCAAAAGGTAGAAGAGGAAGAATGTACTCAAAGTAATGATTTGGTCGTAAAGTGTGGATAGGCCGAGGCATCTAAAGATTTTTTTTCAGTTGAAGCAGGTTTTCTGCGCCCTGATTTAGATAAATCTTCTACTGAACCAGTTTCTTACACTTTTTTACTAATTTATTGATAGTAGATCTTGTTATGGGATTTCGGTTAGGATATAAATTATTAAAGAGATTACACGTTTCTAGTTGACTTCTACGCTCCGAATATCATTAAATTATCATTTCGTTCTTTGTCGTATTAACGATCCCTTGTGACTTTCAATAAATTTCAACAGTAATAATTTATTGCATCGTCAAATTATGGCATTTACGAGTAGGTATAGGGTACGATCCATTTGGAATAACAAAATTGATTATTTTTTCGGAAAATGTAGAGATCTGACAACCACGTTAATGCTACCATAATACCGGCCGTATCACAAGATCCTTGTATATAAAAATTTATAAAAATCGTACGAGCCGTTTCCGAGATAGGGCGTTGTATACATAAAACTCACTCTGTATGTTCACCATCAAAATCAAATATTTAAATCATCCATAGTCATTCACTAAAAAGACGTTCTTTCATATACTTATAGATGTTTAACAATTTAGCCATACTGTGAATGCATTTCGAGTTGAAATTAGTCTTGATCTCTGAATTTCATTAGTAAACAATGTAAGGTCGACCTACAGTAGACAAAAAACTGCATAAATTTCGTGTGTCTGGTGCTAAAAGGTACGTCGCAGATTAAATTTTCAGCTTTTTTAATAAAAAGTGTGAACTATTATCATTGAGCACATTATTTTTTGTTTTAACAAATCATCATAATCAGAAAAGTCATCATCATCATCAAGTTTAATAATAATTTGATTTATTGCTACATTTAGACGTAAAGCTGTTTCAAAATCTTTTTCACCTTTTCAGAATGCACCACTGCTTTGATAAACAAAGTTTCTTCTACGGCGTTCTGTTTACGAATCGTAACTGCTAGAATGATCGGAAAGTCAAATAAAAACATTCAATACAGACAGAGACAACGCACGAAACGTAAACACACATGACTGCCACTATTGTACTGGATCAACCACATCTTTTAGATAATTAATTCGAGCTCTCGTTTCAGCGCCATATCTTGGTTCATTAGCAGTACTAATCGTACATGAAACAACAGTTTCCTTTCTGCTTTTGGCGGCATATTTCAAATTCAAATCAATCATCCAGTTATTTTTCGGAACAGTTCAACCGTGATCGTTTTGGTTGATGACGAAAGTTGGTCTTAAATATGATGCAACCTTTTATTGTGGGGAGAATGCGGCTATAGAAATGAAACTAGCTGTCTGCGGAAAAACCTCTTACCTGCTCACTGTTCCATGCCTACATGAATCCAGGCGAGGCGTTTGGAATCGAGGAGAAGTTCATTCTGTCAACGACACAGCGAAGCGAATGCCGACAACTCAGCGAAGCTGCGCCGTTTCCAGTGACTTAGCTCGCGCGGCGTGGATTCTACTCTTTAATTCTATACATATATCTGTGTATATATAGTTTTGTTGATATATTTCAGTAAGTTTAAGTTATTCAACTTTATTTATTGTGTTACCTCTCCACTTTTCGTTCGAATTTCGTTAAGAAATCACATTGAACTGTCATAGATTCATAATAACAGTGCAAAGTTTCGAATAAATCCGACGTTTAGAAGTGCCCAAAAAGAAACGTCAAGGATTCTGTTACTCAATTGTCAGCTCCAGGGTTAACAACCAACCAAAATCCCCTCCCGACAAAAATCAAATTCTCAATAAGTATGCAAAATTTTTAAATAGTTTTGAAGTGCTCGAAAATCGACTTCAAAAATTTCGTTAAAAGAAAACAGCTAATCCTGTGAATCTTATCAGGATAATGACACATTGAACTGTCATAGCTTCATAATAATTGTGCAAAGTTTCGAATAAATCCGACGTTTAGAAGTGCCCAAAAAGAAACGTCAAAGATTTCGATTCTCAATTGTCAGATCCAGGGTTACCAGCTTCGTGTGATTGAAATCCAGAACACTAAACCAATAGAAAAGATTTTATAAACACAAAAATTTGACAAATTAACAAAAATAAAACAAAAAACAAACTGAATGAAGTGCAGTATTTTCTTCATTCTTCCTCAATCACTACTTTTTAAATCCAAATCAGTGCGACTCATCTTTGAATTTAAACATATGAGAAGCTCGGCTTCTATCAAATTCACGTAATAGGGGTTTCTAGACTCCGTCCATTTGAGCTGCATGTGAGAAAAAACCCTCTCGACAAAAATCAAATTTAATCGGTTCTCAATAAGTATACAAAATTTCAAATAGTTTAGAAGTGCTCAAAAAGAAACGTCAAAGATTCCGTTACTGAATTGTCAGGCACAGGGTTGCCAACCTCTATTACGGATTGACAATATATTTGTTTTAAAGGGTTATCGTCGCTGAAGTGAAAATATTTGTCTAAATTGTAAAAAAATTGGAAATCGGAAACTGAACCTTGAAAAATATTCATATCTGCATGATTCTTGGTCAGCCTCAGATTGTAAAAAGAAATTGATCTTCTTTCCTAGCAATAATTTAGATTTCTAAACATTTCATAGTTGCAAAGAATTCTGTAGCGTTGTTTCAGTTTTCTGAAGAAGCCTATTTGGTTTTTATATGTTTCGAGTGATCAAATGTAAATTTTTAAAATTTTTTCCAAGACTTGACCTAATGACAGCCACTTAGTTGGTACATATTTGACAATCTCTTTCAAATATTCCCTCTCGAGGGCAGGTTGTTGAAAGTGATTTCGATTTAGAAGCAAAACATCAATTTTCCTGTTAAATGTTCACTTCTTAACTCCCAAACCCCGGAAAATTCGTGTCTCGGGAGCAGACAAGACGGGACACGGGACAAGCGAAATCGCGGAATATCCTGGGGAATCTAGGACGTTTGGTAACTGTGGACTGACCTCGTATAAGTGAGAAATAATGAGAAACGCAAAGGTTATGCATAAAGAATTATCGTAATATAATTCGTTACATATCTCATGCTGACATTGTTGCGACAACATCTTGTTTGTTTGGTAAAAGTACAATAGATTTTTAATCTGCGTCATGTATATTTAAAAAATCTTGACCGATTTTTGTTTAAGTCAAATACCATCGAATGTACAACAAAAAGTAAAAATACTAATCTATCACTGGGACTAATGCCTGTTCGTTAAAACTGTGGACAAATAAATTTATCGCCATGTCACTCCCACTCTATGAAAGCAGTTGTTTCATATAAATTATCAACTACTAGAAATTTTATTTTTGTCCTACCAAATACGTTAGGCCAGTGCTCGATTTTTTTTATTATATTAATTTTATAATTATGTCATTTATTCTGGCGAAAATTGAAAGTTTTTCCTCATTAATGTGTCACACGCTCAAGACATTCTTGAAAGTTATACACAATAGAATTTATCGAAACTTGTTTATTGATTACGAGAAGTCCGTCGTGGATAAATGTCGCTTCTGTAGAGGACCAAATGAAACCGCCGAATACCTTCTTGGTGAGTGCGAGGCAACTACTAAGAAATCTATTTATTTTGTTTATTTTTATTCTAGAACTTTGTAGAATTTTATTTTGGTATATAAATGATTTGTGTATACTCAGTTAATAAGTTTTGAAGAAATAGTCTTAGTGAAAAGAACGAATTAGTAAAAGTAATCGCGGAAATCATTTAATTGATGTTAATAAGTAAATTATTATAAGTTAAGTGTATTGTATAGTGTGTAAATAAATTAAGAACGCTAGAGACAGTGTTTATTAATTTACCCCACGAATAGAGAGGGTGTAAACTGCAGCTATTAAAGTCAAACTAGTCCGAATTTATTTGTTGAAAGACATACTCAAAGGTATCAGAAATTAAATGTTTGAAAACATAGGTAGCAGTAGTTATACATACATATGTCGATGAAATTGTATAGATGCAATAATTCTTAAAGACAATCACGACATTTGTCTTGTTTTAACAAGATGGAAAGGAGCCAGCTTGTGAAATAGCCAGCTCGTTCAGCCGACTTAAACCTTTCACTAAGTCAAATTAAACCGAAAATATTTGCAACTATAGAAGAAGAATTTGAATATATTGTTGCGAGTTGCATGGTATCTGACGCCAACTCTTGACGGAATGTGAAACTAAGTCCAGAAAATTCGTCATTCTTACCTGTATATACACGCAGTCAATCAGTCTTGTATCGACATCGATACAGGTGAAAAGTGAAGAAGATTTCAAGAAGTTTGAGCATTAATGTAAGTGGTATAAAGTTTAAGAAGCTTGGACATTGTTGTAAGTATCGGTGTAAATAAAATACTAGAAGATTTTAAGCTCAAGCTTTTTAAAGCAAGAAGAGGTAAGTCGCAAAGCCCCCAGACAGATAAGTCGTTGCTACTTGACTAGTGAACAATCAATAGATCGATAGGTCGAAGTGTAACGTGTAAATTCACGAACTTACACCTATTCCAATTTTCCCGAATTAAACAAGAAGGATAAGTCGTTCTATCTACGGATTTTCTATCCAATTCTATAAAGTACGGAATATTCACCATAACATCAATCCGGATAATTATATGAAGTTGCAAGCGTTCCTTCCAGTTCGACTGCCATCGAACAAAGGTTGTACACCAATGGAATTGAATATATTTCTTAACGAACCACCAGGTCATCCATTTCTTCCGAACAAATTAAGATTTTGATGGGACTCACGTGGGAATGAGAAACGTTACATGAAAATTAAAGGTATGAAAGATTATAAAGGAGCTTTTATAGCCATTAAAGAGTGTATAGCCAATAGGCTAATCCCTTAACTAAAAGATAAGAAATCCCAGAAACTCGGCGGTTATCGTCTTCAGAGACTGAAGGTAAACTTTACCTACACCAACACTCACAATTACACTGTCTGAAGCGAGTTTCGATAACCAAGTTATCGTCTCCAGAGACTGAAGGTGAACAGTTTACACCAACACTCACAATTACACTGTCTGAAGCGAGTTTCGATAACCAAGTTATCGTCTCCAGAGACTGAAGGTAAACAGTTTACACCAACACTCACAGTTATACTATCTGAAGCGAGTTTCGATAACCAAGTTATCGTCTCCAGAGACTGAAGGTAAACAGTTTACACCAACACTCACAGTTACACTGTCTGAAGCAAGTTTCGATAACCAAGTTATCGTCTCCAGAGACTGAAGGTGAACAGTTTACACCAACTCTCACAGTTATACTGTCTGAAGCGAGTTTCGATAACCAAGTTATCGTCTCCAGAGACTGAAGGTGAACAGTTTACACCAACACTCACAGTTACACTGTCTGAAGCGAGTTTCGATAACCAAGTTATCGTCTCCAGAGACTGAAGGTAAACAGTTTACACCAACACTCACAGTTACACTGTCTGAAGCGAGTTTCGATAACCAAGTTATCGTCTCCAAAGACTGAAGGTAAACAGTTTACACCAACACTCACAGTTACACTGTCTGAAGCGAGTTTCGATAACCAAGTTATCGTCTCAAGAGACTGAAGGTGAACAGTTTACACCAACACTCACAATTACACTGTCTGAAGCGAGTTTCGATAACCAAGTTATCGTCTCCAGAGACTGAAGGTAAACAGTTTACACCAACACTCACAAGTACACTGTCTGAAGCGAGTTTCGATAACCAAGTTATCGTCTCCAGAGACTGAAGGTGAACAGTTTACACCAACACTCACAGTTACACTGTCTGAAGCGAGTTTCGATAACCAAGTTATCGTCTCCAGAGACTGAAGGTGAACAGTTTACACCAACACTCACAGTTACACTGTCTGAAGCGAGTTTCGATAACCAAGTTATCGTCTCAAGAGACTGAAGGTGAACAGTTTACACCAACACTCACAATTACACTGTCTGAAGCGAGTTTCGATAACCAAGTTATCGTCTCCAGAGACTGAAGGTAAACAGTTTACACCAACACTCACAAGTACACTGTCTGAAGCGAGTTTCGATAACCAAGTTATCGTCTCCAGAGACTGAAGGTGAACAGTTTACACCAACACTCACAGTTACACTGTCTGAAGCGAGTTTCGATAACCAAGTTATCGTCTCCAGAGACTGAAGGTGAACAGTTTACACCAACACTCACAGTTACACTGTCTGAAGCGAGTTTCGATAACCAAGTTATCGTCTCCAGAGACTGAAGGTGAACAGTTTACACCAACACTCACAGTTACACTGTCTGAAGCGAGTTTCGATAACCAAGTTATCGTCTCAAGAGACTGAAGGTGAACAGTTTACACCAACACTCACAATTACACTGTCTGAAGCGAGTTTCGATAACCAAGTTATCGTCTCCAGAGACTGAAGGTAAACAGTTTACACCAACACTCACAAGTACACTGTCTGAAGCGAGTTTCGATAACCAAGTTATCGTCTCCAGAGACTGAAGGTGAACAGTTTACACCAACACTCACAGTTACACTGTCTGAAGCGAGTTTCGATAACCAAGTTATCGTCTCCAGAGACTGAAGGTGAACAGTTTACACCAACACTCACAGTTACACTGTCTGAAGCGAGTTTCGATAACCAAGTTATCGTCTTCAGAGACTGAAGGTAAATTCAGCGTAAATGTGAGTGTTGTAGTGGTTGTGTATATAGTGCGCTCAGTATAAAGATAAGAAATATACTATTCAGAAAGTATTAAGAAAATGAGATTAGAATATTAACAAAGATTCAAAGATTTTGATTGAAATTTTTGATTTCAATGCAAACCACAACAATGATGTTATTTTAAGATAAAAAAATAAACAATTGAGAAGTGGGATTTAAAAATTAGTAGATTTTTTGAGATTTAGTGAGGACCGTGTTTATTAATAGGGGATTTCGGGATTGTGAAATAGGAATTAAAGTATTTAGAATATCTTATGAAGGCATTTATATCGTTTAAATCGTTTTAAATGAGCTCCAGAGCCATTGTGGTACATTTAAAAATACACTTGGGCTTAAATTGAAAAACATTTCATCGTAAATAACATTTAAAAATACTTGAATACGGTATTTTGAATAAAGTGAAACGTATAAACAGATCACTATTTCTAGGCCTTTCCTTATTACGATTCTTATTGTTTTCAAAGATAGAGTTCGATATAAATAATCATTTTTACTTTTCTTATATACTTCACAATGAATGTTTTCAGCTGGGGTGTAAAAACCGTATTTTTTTCTTATTGTGCCAGATCGTCGGTGTCGCAGGTTTTCTGCAGTTTCCCTGGCGAACCGGTTCTCCAGCCAAATGCCCGACGATAGGGAATAACGTAGCCGCAGCTGAACCCATCCGTCCCCCTTGAAAATTTTTCAAAAATTCAAAAAAAAATCCAAACCAAGAAGATCCGTTTTACTTGCAAGCTCTCTTTTCGTTTTATTTTAGCCTAAAATCCTAAATCTTCGTTTTTCTTTACCTAGAAAAGTTAGCAAACACAATCCCACACAGCCACCACAACCCCAGCCCCGCAGAGGAGCAATTCCTATATCAGAGCCCACTCCAACAAACCCTCCTCCTATTAAAATTTTCCTTTTCCTACCTAATTCAATCTAACAAATCTTTCTGTCTTTTATTGTGCCTTGCAAGGTCCTTCTGAAGATGGCAATCACATTGACTAGCTGATTCCCACTTCAAACAATTGTTCGTTGCTATGTATCCATCCATTCCCAGATGTTACTTAACCAGGATATTTATTTTTTTACTGCGCTCCTGCGACCCTCTATTTTGCTCTTCATTATAAGTCATATATAAACAAAGAAACATCTAAAATGTCTGATCCTAAAGGACGAGTACCGTCAACATTGAAACACCTTCTTCATCTACTTTTTTCCAAAGAAGACTACGATATTTATTATAGAATGAAGCCTTGTAATAGATAGACGTACCAGTCTTAGTAGACACTTAAAATATATTATACTTCGAGTATTTTCGTATGAAATAACATTTTATATAAATATAATGAATATATCGGGTGTCCACTTATATTTTCAAATATTCAACTTGTTTACGAAGGCTGCTACTTTTGAAATTTGGCAACTCCGATGTGAATATGTCAAATCTGACATTGCCATCAAAAATTTTGATATGTTTAATGGTGAACGTTTTTTATAGATACTTGGAAGATTCATCTTGGTCAAAAGAGCAACGTAGCAGATCAATTCTCCATGGCAAAAAATCAGGGTAACCAATCGGAAACAAAAACGTTTTTGTACAGTCAGGATATCGAATTGATAGGTTACCCTCAACGATTTCTTCTTATTCCCACAGATCAAAAATAAGTTGCGAGGTTAACGTTTTTCTACAACCTGAAGAAGAAGTTGATGCGTTCAAATTATAGGTACTTCAATCGGAATGGAACAAATGCTTCGACAATTAGTTAAAACCCATGCAGAAGTGTATTGATCTTGATGGATGATATTTTGGAAAACAATAAAAACTATGTATCTGAATAAAATAATGTTTGTTTCGTTGTTATGTCAAAAATTTTCCAAAAAACATTAGTACTTCTAAATATCAAATCAAATACCACCGTTATATACTTTTTGTTTTTCATAATGGTGGTAAGTCTAAAATTAGATCTGGAATTTTGTTTTTTCTAACTCTTATCGATTTTTCTAACATATCGATCAGGAAGACGAACAACGTTAGAAAATGACATTATGAGTGCAGAAGTGGAAGCAAATCAATGTTAGGAAATCGAGGAACATCATTAACCAGCCTTGGTCGACCATTTAAAAACAAAAATAAGCGAAGCAGATAATTGAATTCTCTATAACATGTCCGGAGAGATCCAACTCATCACGTATTGCTTCAACGGCACTATACAGTACCGATTTTTAATCGCTTGATTACTGAAGACGAAACTTTCTCCGAGGATGGTCCCAGAAGTACCTGTAACACCAGTAAAATACTGGGTACAGGGTTCAAATGAGGCCGTACAACCTGCGAAGACCAGCATCTCAGTGGTCGCCCAAATGAGATAACGACTCCAGAATTGTTAAAGAAAATCCACAAAGTGGTACTGGATGATCGTCGACTAAAAGTGCGCGAGCTAGCAATCCAAAAAGTGCAGTATATTAACTGATAATTTGGACATGAGAAAGCTGTGCATAAATGGGTGCCGCGTTTGCTACCGATGGAACAGAGTCGTGAAGATGTTTCCATCGAGTGTTTGGGCAATGTTTTATGGAAATTAAGCTGAATTTTTGCGCCGTTTCATAACCACGGATCAAACGTGGGTTCATCACTTAACACCAAAACAAAAGAACAGTGAAAACAATGGATCGAAAAGGGAGAACCGGCTCTAAAAAAGACAAAGACCATTCCATCTGTAGCCAAGGTCGTGGCGACGGTTTTTTTGAATGACTATCTTTAAAAAGGAAAATGTTTGAACGAAGAAATCACAAAAACAACCTCATTTGGCCAAGAGGAAAGTGTTGTTTCATCAAGACAATGCTTCAGTTCACACATCCCTTATTGCAATGGCCAAAATTAATGAATTAAAGTTGAAATCACTACCTCATACACCCTATATGACAGATTTAGCCCCCTCGGATTATTTTATATCCCCAAACTTGACAAAATGGCTCGGTGTCAAAGATTTTCCATCAAAGAAGAGGTGTTGATTGCTGTTTTGGGAAGTTTGACGATTCTTTTTAATAAAAGGATATCGAACTTATTGCACATCCCTGGAAAAAGTGTAGGAAGCTAAAAGGAGATTACGTTGAAAAATAAATATATTGTTTTTCATAATTTTCTTATTTTCTTGTTGGGCCTGGTACTTCTGAGACCATCCTTGTATATGATGAATAAAAACGCAAAAAGCTCTCTTCAAGTAAATCATCACGAAGCACTTTGAAGTCTGAAAGTGTCGAATGATCCCTTTTGACCCAAAAAATTGTAAGGCACCATCATAGACGGAGAACGGCATTGCGTAAAATAAAAGAACATAATTCTCTTCGACTAGTTTTTTTTCCTTCCTGTTTAATTACCGTCTCCGGCGACGCTGATAATCCATAGGGATTATTTAGGAATGTTTACGAGGTAGATATTCTTTCAAAATAGCAACATATAAGCGACGACACAGCGGACCCCGACTCGCGAGAGTTGACAAGACGTACTGGCAACAGCTGACTCCCTGAAGATTTGGGAAAATGTAGATAGATACGTTCCAGTGAGTGATGAGATTCAGCTCTCGGTGGTATGTTACTCTAAGTAGTTGAATGTCGACGAAAAATAATTTACCTACTATTTAAAAAAAAAATCGAAAACTCCGTCAAGAAGAGTAGCTTTCGAGTTTCAGATAATATTTATCATGTGAAGAATTTTCGAAATGTTTATAATTTGCTCTAAAATAAATTGTCCGTGAAGAATTTTAAACCGATATTTTTGGAAATAGAAATATATTGTAAAGATACGATTTATAAGATAAATTCCCGCCATTTACACATTTAGTGAACAAAAAAATGATATCGATGTGATTCTAGTTTACTTTCGAAAGATCTACTTGAAATTTTATGCTTCTATTCAAATTTAACAAGAAAAAATAGAATAACTAAAATATATGAAATAACGCCCTCTAGCATTCAACTTACTAATTAAATTGCATGAAATTTATGTATCTTGTATTGTTGGACAAAAGTTCTTTCGAACAACATCAAGATTATAAAAATCGGTTAAGCAGAAACAAACCAAAAGGCATTTTTATTTATTTTTATTTATAAATACCCCCTTTAGTGGTGGACCTAATTATATAAATAATGTCCACGTGTTTCTAGAAGCCACCAACATTTGGCAAATCTTTGTCAATGTTTATCACCTTTTTTTCATATTGCTTCGTTTTTTGTAAACGAATCGGCAAGACAATTTTAATTTGAGATTTGGAATACATAAAAATCTAATTCAAATCCTTTTCAAACCCACACACCTACCTAAAATGGATGTATCGCTGTTTCTACGAGGGTTGCTTCTTAAAGTTATGAAAGTTAGAGAAAGACAAATATTTATAATTGGATATGGATTTATTGTTTTCCAAAATATTCCCCATTAAGATTAATAATCAATTGCCGAAGCATTTTTTCCATTCCGATTGATCCACACCTAAATATGTAATTTAAACTTGGGTCTAATGAAAACAGGTGAAATAAAATTCAAATAAATAAAATAATAACAATTTTTAATAAAAATATTTGGATAAAATTATACAAGTTGAAAAATAGTTATTAAAATATAAAACAAACACTTTAGTTTTTAACAAATTTTTGAAACTTAGGTAAGTTATAGACTATCTATTAGATATTAGATACTATAACATATAGTTAAAACTAAATAGTATTTTGACTGGATAGCTCTGTATGTCTAATGCAAGATTTGAGACGAGGCACGCGAATTTTAAAATTTGAAAACCCAGCGCTGCTTAAAAACTATTCAGGACGTCCCAGGACACTACAAAAACTAGGAACTAAGAAAACAGGACGGTTGGCAACCCTAATTTAAACGCCTCAACTTTTTCTTCGGGCGTAGAAAAACGTTAACCTTGCAATTTTTTAATCTGCGGGATTAAGAAGAAATCATTGGGTGCCAAACAAGGACTGTACGCCTGATGACCCATCCATTCGATGTTTTGACTGTTTTTCTTTGAGCTTATGTGCGAGAATTTGCTTTGTCGTGATGGTAAATAATTCGTCTTCTGCTAGTGGTCTTCCTGAATTTCAATATGAGTTCTACGAATGAAAAAATTCAACTATGGATATATACGTGGCCTGCGAGTTAGATTTCCCTGTAAACCGGATAATTATACAACGAAAAAACATTTTGTGTGTGTATGTGGTTAGGTTGTGTAGGTGTAGTTGCCGTGATGTTGTTCTTCGTTTTGTGTGCTGTCTTCTACCAAAGATTGGCGACCATCATTTGATCGACTTTCTCTATTTTGCGCCGCATGAATTATATTCGAAGCTTCTGGTATTTGGAACCATTCGCGTAGGTTTTTCAGACAGGATTTTTTCTTTTTACCTAACTCTCTTCTACCTTATATCTTGCTTTCCACTATAAGCTGTTCTTTTTTTTAATAGTTACAAGCAATTGTAATTCTTTAGCCATTATTCTCATTACCTCCTTATTGGTAACTTTTCATGGCTCGCCATCGGGTACCAATGCTTAGGTTGCTGTTGCTCAAGAGCTTCCTCATTTTTATGATTGTGGATCTTGCCATTTCAATCTTAAGACCAGCTTTGTCGCCTATTGTAGTTACTCTATTGAGAATCATCTGTAGATCGTTATCTGCCAATTAGAAGTGTCGGATACACGAATTTGTCGCCTACAGGCCAGACCTGATTTACCGCCCTGCCTAATACCTAATGTAATAAGGAGGGGGGGGACTTGTGAGTAGGTGTAGGGGAGGTGAGAAGCTTTCAAGGTAGGCAAAGTTGGAAACTAGCATGACCAAGAAACTAAATCTCAATAAAATTGTCTAAATACGACGATAGAGACAGTTGACAGTTGACAGCGCGCGGCGTGGGAATGACTCAAAGCAACAGGGTGCAAAAGTAGACTGCAGGGGGCAGCACGGAAAACTACTTTTTCATCTTCCTGCTTTGCCGGTAGCCAGCGGTATCATCGCCCGAGTCGCATCTACCTTATCATTGCACAATCCAGTTTACACATGCACATTTTTTACTGACTGAAAAGTCCTCTACATCGTGTTTTAATTATAGTTTATTTCAGAAAGGTATAGAGTAATAAAACCTCATTAGATATGCAAGGGGACCACACAGTGACCCAACGAATATTTAAGCCACTTTCATTGTTTGGTATTGATTTCATTGTAAATTCTTTATTTTTATCAAGTGCGGGTAGTACCACCCGGGTTGGGGTCAATATATGGGTTTAGCTTATTGTTATCTATTAACAAACTTTGCAAATAGTTTGCCAAAGGCGTCCCGGAGGATACTCGTAAAAAGGAAAGAAACACACTTTTCTTAATTCTCTTACGCAATTACTTGAAAATTTAATATTACAAACAATACTATTTCAAGACCTACATCTATGGCCGACACCGGACGGAATTCCCCATTTTATTACTCTATATCTTTCCGAAATAGACTATAGAACATTTTAAACGGAAATGGTAAAACAGAAGTGATTTTATCATTTATCAATTGTTTACTTCAAAGTAAAAAAACTTATTTTTCGATTTTGCCGACCCTAAAATTTGTCACTCTGGGCCATGGCCCGTCCGGCCCCCCTGTAAATACGGAACTGCCAATAAAACAGTATCGTACGCATAGCGGAGATTGTTGATTGGTACACCGTTAATTTTGATGCCCTATCACAGTGCCTCTATAAATATTTGCTCTGAGTACAAGTTAAACAGCAACGGCGATAGAATGCAACCCTGCCTAACTCCCCTAGCTAGCAATGCCTATGTCCTGACTTTTCATGTCTCCATATTGAACATGTGTGGAAGAAATTTCAAGTACCCTAAAATATGTGCTGTTGATCATGTCATATCAGTTTACGCACAGCATCAACGTTTTCTGGTACAACAGCCGATTTTGGACGACCTCCACAAAATTCATCCTGTAGTGAGGTGCCACAACGATTGAATTCGGAATATATTCGTTTGTATAACCAGAAATAACACACATTCTCATAACTCGAACATAATGTTAGTGAAGTTCTGTTTGACACAAAAATATAAACAAAACAAAAATGTAAACATAATGACGTAGCTGGTGTTCTAGCTGCTGATCGTTTGTTTACAAAAACATGCGCATGTCACAAACCTTCTATTATTCTAGTAACCTTGGGTTTATTCACGTCGAATGTCATGTAATTGTAAACAACTCAAACAGTACTCGTATGACAAGTTTTGAGTACGGTCAATGTCAAATTTGAGATATTCACAACAGTATCGGCATACTTTAAAACTTAAGTAGCAGCCCTCGTAACATTGGATTTTGATTTAAAAATCACTCCAGCGCCAATTGTTCCTAAATTACTTTTTTAGAGGACGTCATCTTGAATTTGTTCGTTCTGTATTTATTAACATACCGAAAGTTGCGTTTTGAGTGTTCCATGTAATGAAAGTGACGTTCCGTACTGCAAAACACTTTCGGGACGCTCTGGAGTAGACAACTTCAATGTTGACAGTTGACAGATTCACTTCGATGATTTTGCATAACCTTAAATTTTTAATTTTCTGATATTATTTTTTTTGTCTCAATTAATGAATAACAATGAATGTTGATGAAAAAGAAAACATTAGCGATGACGAGTTACTTCTTAATCCGTTGCCGGATAAGTCTTGTGCAAGGTAGGAAAAACAGTATGAGCTCTTTATGAAGTGGTGTCACCAGAAAAAATTATAAATAAGTCCAACAAAGTAGTACTTTCAGTTCCTGGCATATAAATAACTATTTTTTAAGTACCTCACATTTTTTAATTTTCTCAGTGCATAAATGCGAAAATATTCTGTATTTGGAAAAATATTCATTTGATACCATTAATGTTTCATCGTTTAATTATAAAATATTAACAAACAGAATATCATTTATTTTCAAATTTTGTAATCCTCAAACGCTACAAATAAAAACGTTATATAAATAAATATTATCAATACGAGTGTTGCTCGGTTTCTAACAGTGTCATTATTTATTTGAAAAAAAAGTTGTTTTAAAAATAAACCCACAACACCTGTCGTAAAACACTTAAATGTAGACTTCCACACGTTTAAGTGATAAGTAATAACGATATTTACTATAAAATGATATGTTTGTAATACAAAGATGATTGTTTGTTGAAAATGTTCACTTTCGTTTACTAAACATAAAGATTTCGTTTGACACTTTTCAAAATAACCACGCGAACAAGTTTACAATTTGCGTATCCCTTCTACCTACTCGTTAGATATGTTTTTGTTAAAAAGTTTAAATGACTTAACGGGTGGACCAATAAAAACCATCATCGTTACGTGAGATTTCTTTTTAGTAGTCGTTGACCAGAAGTGGAAATGATAAAATACTTAGGGCAAGCGGATAAGGGAAAATTTGTTTAAAAACATAAGTGAGAATCATATAAACGAAGAATACATTAACTACACGAATAAGAAAATAACTAAAACACCATGGTTCTGTAAGGAAGTGAGAGCTGAATGTCAAGAAAAGAAAGAAGTTTACCTGAAATACAGATGGTCAAAAATCCTGAATTCGTACGAAGATTACAATAATTACATTAGTAAGAGAAATCAAGAACAAATATTGGGATCAATTTTACTAAGAGACGCAGAATTATTTTTACGGCCTCCAGAAACAGATATGGCGAATGATAAAGGGACGATGTGCTCTTCGAGATAAACCAAATACAAAAGGAAACATGGGTCAAGTACTTCCAAGAACTGTACGGGAATGAAGACGAAAATAGAACGAAATAACTCCTGACAACTGACAGAGATGCAAGCGGTTATCAAGCAGCTCAAAAATAGAAAAAGTCCAGGTCAAGATGGCTTAATTAACGAACTACTCAAATACGGGGGAGAAAGCCTTGCCATGCAACTAACAACTCTCATTAAAAAGATCGTGTCACATCAAAAAATCCCAGACGATTGGACGATTCTCATGTTCAAAAAAGGAGTTAAAAACATACCAACTAATTATAGAGGCATCAATTTGCTGGGTAGAACTCTGAAACTTGCAACAAAAGTCATCACAAACAAAATAAACAGTCTTATCACGAGCAACAGGGATTTAGATCGGGAAGGTCGTGGGCCTATTCCACAATAATACTTTGCAACTTTGCACTTATCAATTTTAAATTTGCATTTGCTGCAAAGTGAAAAGTCTTTGTCTTCCACACTAACTTTGCACTTTTTTTTGTAAAGACTTTGCGGATAATGACTTACGTCAATTTGACATTAGATTAAATTTTGTTAGTTCCTCTCTGAATTATGCTGAATATTTATAAAAAAGATGTTAGAATTTGAATTGATTTATTCGAGTGAAGATGACGATAACGACAATGCTGTCCGAAGACGCAAAGTGTATAAGTAGCGCTTCAACTTTGAACACTTGGGTGATTTTCATTTCAAAGAAGCTTTTCGATTGACTTCAGAGGGTGTAGATATTGTGTTACAACATATTTAAGACATCCCACAGGAAAGAGTAAAGTGCTTCAGCATGAGCAGCAGTTGCTGATTACCTAGGAAATGGAGGCCAACTTTATGGTATAGCCGCAATGCAGAACTGTGCATCGGGTTGTCAATGCTATTGTACAAAATATGTTCCCAACATTCGAACGTTGGCCCGAAAATCCTGTAAGAATAGCACAACAATTTTTCAACATTGCGGGCTTTCCTTCTGTATGTGAGTGTGTTGATGGTACTTTAGTAAATATCGATGCCCCCACTGAAAATGAAACAGCTTATGTAGACAGACACGTTTACCATTCTCTCAACTGCATGATGGTTTGCGGCCCTAATTTTCAGGTTTACGTTGTCAATGCTAATTGGCCTGGCAGTGTCCACGATGCAAGAGTACTACGTAATTCAGCAACTGCGCGGGATTTTGGTCAAGGATTCCGACCTTTTCCTAACGCAGTGATCTTGGGAGACAGCGCATATGGACTGAAAGAGTGGCTTATGGTTCCCCTGAGAAGAAATCCAAATGATATAGCCGAACATAATTATAATAGGAGGCATAAAAGCGCACGGCGAGTTATTGAGAATGCTTACGGCATTTTGAAGGAGAGATTCCCATGTCTTAATCATCTCAGAGTTTCACCACGAAGAGCCAGAATTGCTGCCAAGGTGTATTTTATGAACTTGACGATGAATGTTTCGATAACCTCGGTGATGGTGACAACGAAGTCTTATTCGAACCGGAAGTAGTTCCCGAAGGTGCCATTAACAGACTAAATCGCCTTTTGCAATTATTTAACGTATAAACTGAAAATTTTTCGGTAGATACTCTTCATTGATGTTTATAGTTTCTTATGATGGTTGATATGTGGCAGCATGCACATGATTGATTAAATGTGTTATTTATGTTTTATTATTAAGTATTATCCACTGGTTTTGTAATACTTTGTAGGCTAATAAGCTGATTAATAAACTGATTACGCAAGAGTTTAAAGGTCCATTTTGTATTGCCGTTTTCCAATGTAATCAAGACTAATAGTTACTTGATAGAGGAGGTTTCTTTCGCGGATATGATTCGGAATCGGATAATATTTGATTGTGTGATGCCGCAGAAAAAAAACACCTATTATAGAAGCTTTCAAAATAGGTCTTGAAACAAACTTGCTTTGCGACGACTTTAGATGCCTCCTTAAGAAATAAACATGAAGCAATGTATTAATTTATTCATGCTATATAACAAAATCTAACCTAAAACACAGAAACTACTCAAGATAACATTACACGAAATGGGTAGATACTAGATGTTTAGACATAAAATTCTTTTGTAAATATACTTGGTTGTAAACCTAAGTCTTTTTCTAGTTTTAATACCTCCAGTTTTTTTCATATATCTCAATCTCTAATAAAAACTCTTTTAGTTTGACTCTCCTATCTTCGTTGTGGTTTTTCTTGTTTTGCACACAATTTTCTGCTGTCTTCCTTCTCTTCCCCTTGTCGTAGTCAATTTCAGCTTTCAAAATTTCAGTTCCAGTTTCGTTGTCCTAGTGCTTCGAAATACTCTACTGCTCTGGCAGAAATATTTTTTAATGATTGAAATGACATAAATTCATTGAAACACATGCAATATTTTCTAAAATCGAAATTTCACCCTAAATATTCCTCCTGAACTTATTAACGCTGGTAAAGGTGAGCGGCAGGAAGAAAAGACATGAAAACGACAGCTGAGAGGGAAAAGCAGTTATCTCGGTATCTCTTTGCCGGATACAGATCTAAAATGTACGACTTCCATCCCTTCTAACACTTGGTTATATGTTTCATAACAGTAGCGCAACTTTCTGGGTAATAAAAAATATGATTTTTTCCCTTCACTATCAGAAACGTTCGAGAACTTCTGGTTAAAGTTCCAATGTTACTACCTGGGTAATTTCATTAACTCGGTCTTCTATTTTGAGAACAAAAACTAGTCGGATGAAGTTAGATTAGGGTTATAAGGGCAGCGTGTCCTGGAGCTGGTCATGACCCACCTCTTATCTAAAGTTGATTTCTTTAAGGTAATCAAAAGGATACCCTTGCAGTCCAAAATTGTTGTAACAATCATTTTTGGTGATTTTCGTGACCTTTTTTTGGCACGGTCTCTTCGGATTATACTTTTTTAGTCCTCGCAGCGATGCTCGAAAAATCGCTGACATTCTACTCGCCGTTGCTTTTGCACTGCGCTAAAAATTCCACGCACCCACCCTGCACTAACTTTTGTCTTAATTAAATCCTCGTGTAGGATCCTTAGGACACTTGCTCTGAAAATGATAGTCTGTGCTACAACTAATTCTATTTTCAGGCGCTGGTCCCTTAGAACAATTTCTTCCACAAATTTAATATTTTCTGGACTATTCAACGTTCCAGGACCTCCCGTACGTGGTTCAACTTCTAATGACTCTCGTTCCCAACGAAACAACTTTTTAATTGTTCACAATGATGGACACAAGTCACCATAAACAGCTTGAGCTGAGAATTGTGAAACAACAACAAATTTGAAGTTATAGGACCAAAAGTCTGAATAATTATTGATTTCACATCAATTGTTTGAGGTCATGAAAAGTTTTCTTCTATTTTTAGTTGTTATTTTGGTATTATCTTGTTTCTTATCACAACGAGATATTTTTCTGTAGAAGCTATAAAAAACTATCGTCATTTACAATCTCTTTCATCAAGAATTTCATGTAAGAATTGAAGAGCAATGACGAGATATTATGTGAGTACGCCAATGTTATTTAGTTCACCACCCCCATGCGTTCACACTCCTCATTTAGTGCTAAATACTTAAATAGTATTTACTAAACAAGATATTTTACTCAACCTTGCCGACGACTATCCGACTCTTAAAAATGTCAAACATAAATCATCAGATGGGTAGTTAAAAGGACCGCCACGAAGTGCATGCTAAAATGATACATTCATTTTATAAGGGGTATTTTTGAGAGAAAGAGAGAGGCTTTATTCTCAATTAAATGTTACAATTTATAGACAAAAGCTTATAAAAACTAAAAATAAAACATAAAAACAACTAAATAAAGATACAAATGAAACAAAATTTCAATATACAGAAGAAAACCACAAGTGGCAAGTGATTGTGCATTTTTTTTTTCATTGTAAAATATTGAGCCCTCAACTAATTCTGAATGTGGAGTAGGTAGGTAGAGGTTGTGCTCCGCATTAGTATACAGTCTCTGAAGATGATATCGAAACGCGCGTCAGACAGTGTAATTGTGAGTGTTGGTGGTAGTGTAAACAGTGTGTTCAGCATGAATATCACCAACGGTTCCAAAAACTTCAAACCTCAAATGTAAAATGGAGAAATGAATTTTTAAAATTTGTGGAAACTGTAATTTGTAAACTTCCATATAACATAATAATGCACAGTTGCAATTGGATAAAATTCTACCACCAGTGGGTGTTTGTGACAGGTTAAAAATGGCACTGTTAGGTTTGGTTAAAACAAAATGTGATATTTTTCATTGTTTGTTCATGTATTTAGAATGTAGAATATTTTTTACTGGAATACTCCGTAAATAAATACTTAATTTTTGTTTTTTATTACATAACTGAAGTACAGAGCTGCATAATTTTCCGTCACGAGTTGTTTAATCTTCATGACAACCACGGTCACAAGTACATTGTAATAGAAGTTGAAACTTTATGGCGGGTATTATTAAAATAAAAATCGCTTTTTAAAGATGGGAATAGCCGCCAGAAAAACAAATTACGATATCTGTCGGAGTGTTGAGACAGGTATTTCGACTGAAAGAAAGTCTGGTTCAGGAAAAAAAGCACAAGAATGCTAAAAAAGAAGTGAGAAGCTTTGGTTGAAGCAGCTCACGGAACACTAGGAATCAATTTCCGAAACTTCAAATTCAAAATCGACGATATCGAAATATTTTGGGAAGCAACAAATTGAACAAAAATCACAATCAGTTTTCGCTCTCTAAAAGTTTGGAAATCATCACCAAGGACGAGTCATGTTTTACTTCTGAAATATTCAATATAAACGAACTAAGATTGTGCTTTGATAAGAAATAAGAAAATGATTAAAAATAATTTATTTGGATTTTTATTGGTAATCTGATACGAGGAATATTTCAAAACGTATATAATTTATTTTCTTTACGTGATGGCATCGGCCCTTCCTTTCGTACACTCACTATAACAAGATTATATTTAAAAAAAGAGAATCTAGTTCTCGTATGGCAACACTGTATCCTCCGCTTCCTAACCTAAATAACAGTTAGACATTTGTGACCACAATAAATTTAATTTTATGGGATTGCTTATTTTGTAATGTACACATAACCAGATTGATATATATTTTGTTTTCAATATAAGATATAATTTTTTATGGGTTTTTTATCATTATGGTCTATTTGAAACCTATAAAGTAACACGAGACAAAATAATAATAATAAACAAGTAAATAATTAATAAGCGTAGTTTATTAACATTATCTAAGCTATTTTTAAATTATATAAATAAAAAGGTGAATAGTATATTAACAATATATTTCGTAGATGTTGGTCCGGTTTGAGGAAACTTATCTTTAATTTAAAGCAGGCTGTAGGGAAATTAAAAGCAAAATAGAGCGGTTGAATTACTTTAAGACATTACTAGAGCCATCTATTTGTTGAGTAGTAAACCTAATCAAATCCGCACACCCCGATGTGGGTCAGTATCGGTGAACGTGCGCAGAACCGATCTGGAACCTCGGAGGATAGAAAAAGCGTTATCATTTTGCCTTCCTTAGTCGAAACAGTTTCCAATTATAGAAACTGACCACATAGAAGTTTTACATAATGGTGGCAAGAGCTTTTTTTCATATTTGGATGTAAAAAAACGTCATTTTTAATCAGCCTGTACTTTTGTTGTATTATATATTGTTAATTAATTGATATAACACAATCACTTGCATCGTTTTGTCCTAATTTCAGTCTCTAAAGAATGAAAACAAGTTAAATACCTAACCTCGAAATTTGACATTGATTCAAAAGCGCCTAAAAGGCGCCCTAATAAAATTCGTTAATTTGTTTTATTGATGACTAGATAGTCATTAGACGAGGAGAATATGAAAAAAGCTATAGAAACAGTGAAAAATTAAGAAATGGAATTCAAAAACACAGTTGCAATCCATAAAGTACTAAAGACTACACCAAAACGAGGATTCAACACATATAAGGAAATAAATGATCTAGAACAAGCGACTGTAAAAAACTAGGACGTTTTGAGCAGATATTTAGCAAGAAAAAGAGCTGGATTTATGTATCAAAAACAATACAAATTCACAACGAAAAAATCTTCAAAGTTAACGAGACTTACATGACTGCGGTACTGAAAAGTTTGCCGCGGATCTTGGTTTGGATACAGAAGGATATATTTACCGCATGATTCAAGAAATTCATTCTGTTCTTAAGAGCATCTCCAGATAATCCTATTTTGACGGACAAAAATTTAGACGTTTTTTATTTGGGACAAGAATATGGAGTATATTTCCTGTCATCTCAGTCGCTTTGCACACACCATCTTAAACCTTTAGATGTGGGATTCATGAAGTCAATCTCTACTTATTATGCAAACAATTGGCTAAAAATTAGTGGAGGAAAAGTTAAATAACTCAATTTCAAAACGCAGGCATCTGGCCAGGAATCGTTTCACAGAGGCAGATTTTTTAGCAGCTTCTACAACTGATATCGCATTGAATGTCAGTGTTACAGACGATGAAAGGCTGATAGTTAACGAACTCTAGCTACCAAATACAAATGGACCATCTCAAGTTACTTGAAACAATTATGCAAGAACTGATTGATAACTAACGCAGTCGTTCCACTTTACGTGCTACTCAGTACTCTGGAACAAACTAGGAATTCATCGTAATCGAGCCTCAGCCGTCTACTTCGGGAAATGTGCCTCGAAAGTCAGTTTTTTGAGGCACAATATCTAGAAATGTATCGCTTTCTACATAATTACAGCAAACTGAGAACACTGTAAAAGATTTTTCATTAGAATAACCATAAATCCCAGCATTAACTTCAGAAACCAATCCATCTGTGATAGAGTGGAATAAAGAAGAAAATAGCGAGTTTCTTGTTAGTTCAAAAATGATGATGCCATTTCCAAAAACATCTGTCCCTAAAAGGAAAACTATAAGATGTGGCAAAACAGCAGTGATAACGTTTTTACCATATCGGAAGAATCTTGATATAACATAAGAAGCAAAGAAAGTGGAAAATAATCTTAATCTGAAACTGAAACTGAAAAGAAGTCCAATAAAGGAACAAAGAAGAAAAAAATACTATAAAAGGAGGAAGAAAGGGACAAGAAGGATTTAATATCTGACGAGGTGTTTCTATTGCTCTCATCTCTTTTCCATATCGAGGATTGGTGCAATGCCCGATTAGTCTCCTTTGAGCACATTGTTGTGCAGATTAGACTGCGAATGTCCGTCATTGGGTCCATTTTGTCCTTTAACGTGGTCCATTTTACCTTCCTGTTTAGGCAAAATGGACCGTTTCGAAGATTTTGGAAATCGTCCAATATCTTCTTATTCTCTGTATTCGAGATTTATAAAAAATATCGATTGATTACTAATAAGTATATTACATACATACCTAACCACCAGTTCTTCCTTAAATATACCATTTTACCTTCAGTTCCCTTACTGAAAGAGATTTTATTTTTCTTACCACACCACCGGTCAAATAAAAACAATAAGATCGATTTTTATCAGTGCCGGATTAAGCTAGGGGCTTGGGGGGGCTATAGCCCCGGGCCCCAGGTCCAAGAGGGCCCCATCATTTGGAAATCATTCTGTATTTTTTGATGTGTTGATACCACAAATCTAACGTATTGATATCATTTTGTGAATTTTTCCGGGTTTCCGAATTTCTTAATTTGGCCCTGATTTTTATATATATATTTCAAAGGACATATAAAGGACAACATAGTAATAATGAAACTACACATTTCAATTTTTAATTCATCGATGTAATTCTCTTTTGCTTATATTATTTCGATGCACAATTTTGGTTTGTCTGTAACAATTTGGTGTCTTCACTGCCCTCACTCTAAAAAGTCCAGCTTCTCTCAATCTCCTTTTCATTGTAGAAGTACTCCAAAGCAGATCACTAGATTCATCGATTTCAACTGCTATCTCTGGACCTGTGAGTTGTAGATCACGTTTACTGATCAATAAAATACGTCTATCTTTACCATTTTTGGTTTCACGATGCCGTCCTGAACGTTTTCTATCGGCTTTTGGTGGATGCATATTTTTTCACGATGTAGTTCACTTTTACCTAGACTATGAAGACTTGTGTTTCGTGCACGAGTTTCCCATTCACAAACCTACAAATCTGAATTTTCCAGATCGAAAACAATTCGTTTAGGTCTTGGTCTGATGGGTTAACTGAAGCACAGTTCCTGGTCTGTTGCTGAGTACATGAAGTGGAAGGCCTGGGCTCGTTATCAATCAGTTCTTGCAAAGTTGTTTCACGTAACTGAGATGGTCCGTTTGTATTAGGTAGATTAGGTAGATCACAGAACGTTCTTGCATCTCTCAGTCCTAACTAGGACTAAACTACAATCATAAACGCCGGGTATTAATTCACAGTCAAAGAATAATAAACAAATCAGCCGCTACTTAGAAATTTTGGACTTATCGCATTCACCTAGAAAATATAAACATGCCATTGTATAAATTAAACAAGTAACGGACACTAGGTATTATTTTTGGTTATAAGACACCGTTTTGAACTTCGCGCTAGACGTACTACGATTGTCAGTTGATAATTTTCACTTTAATGTTAACTGTGTAACCAACAGGGAAATTTTGAACACAGGACAATAAAAATTCAAGGTATGTTTGGATTATATATTTAATTTTCATTTGCTATTACAATAAAAGCGTTTTTAGTAACTTTTAGAATTAATTTTAAGTTTCTAGAATATAGTATTTCCAATTAAGTTACAGAGTGAGGAAACTAGTTTGATTTTCAAGTTCATTTGATTATGAAATTTAAAAAAAAGGATCAATTCAGCCTTTTTTGCAGTCCTATTGCAAATTAGATATTCAAATGCAAGTTTTCCAGCAACCTCATCGCGGGACTTCTTAAAAAGAACCATAAAATTATTTTCTATTGAGAAAAAGTGAGGCTTACATTTTTTGCTCTAAAACCGTTAGAGCTCCTTAAAGCAGCTTGACATGATGCAAGATAACATGCAAGGAATTGCATGCAATATATTGCATAGCTGCACTTCGCTTGCCATTACATCATGGTTGTCACTAGTCATAATTCCATATAAGTAAAAGTAAACAATTTCCTAACCTCACATTTTATTTACTATTTGTGTGCGGTTTAGAAATGGAAACAAAATCAAAGTTAATTAAAGTAAACAAGGAAAAAGAAGTCAGTGCATGACTAGCAATAATTATATCGTCTCTACCTTGCTTCTGCCTGGATAGAGCAAGGAGAAACATTAGCTATAGAAAAAAAGACGAGAAAATATATGGATGAAGAAACAATTAACAAAATTCCCAAGGATAATAAAATGTGAGCTAACTAAGAAATTCTTGGCGAGAGACGTACTATCAGCAGATCAGAAACTCATTTCTCCTTAGTATTTAAACGTGTTCGCGCAATAAAAATGCCATCAAACCAATAATATTATGAGTGCGAGATCTTGCATGAAACTATCAGCTGAATTTCATCTGCGAGTCCTTTTGATCAAGAAATATTGCGTCTTGTATTGCATGGCACGTTGCCTTGCATCATGTCAAACTTCCTTAAGTAAAGTAAACAAGAAAAAAGTGGTCGTTACATAACTGGGAATAATTATATCTGCCTCTGCCTTAGATGAAGACACTCATTTCTTTCTAAAAGTGCAACTTACCCGCAATAAAAATTGCACCAATACGATAAAATTGGAAGTGCAAGATCTTGCATGAAACTATCAGCTGAATATCATCTGCGCGTCCTTTTGATCAAGAAATATTGCGTCTTGCATTGCATTGCATTGCATTGCACGTTGTCTTGCACCTTCTCAAATTTCCTTAAGTAAATTAAATAGGAAAAAATGGTCGTTACATCACTGGGAATAATTATATTTGCCTCTGCCTTAGATGAAGACACTCATTTCTTTCTAAAAGTGCAACTTACCCGCAATAAAAATTGCACCAATACGATAAAATTGGAAGTGCAAGATCTTGCATGAAACTATCAGCTGAATTTCATCTGCGCGTCCTTTTGATCAAGAAATATTGCGTCTTGCATTGAATTGCATTGCATTGCATTGCATGTTGTCTTGCACCTTCTCAAATTTCCTTAAGTAAATTAAATAGGAAAAAAGTGGTCGTTACATCACTGGGAATAATTATATCTGCCTCTGCCTTAGATGAAGACACTCATTTCTTTCTAAAAGTGCAACTTACCCGCAATAAAAATTGCACCAATACGATAAAATTGGAAGTGCAAGATCTTGCATGAAACTATCAGCTGAATTTCATCTGCGCGTCCTTTTGATCAAGAAATATTGCGTCTTGCATTGCATTGCATTGCATTGCACCTTCTCAAATTTCCTTAAGTAAATTAAATAGGAAAAAATGGTCGTAACACAACACTGGGAATAATTATATCTGCCTCCGCCTTGGTTTTTGAGTCTGATGGACAGTTTAGTTAGAGAATTAGACGAGAAAAATTAGTTGAGAATGGAAATGCGAGATCTTGCAGGAAACAATCAACTGAATTTAATTTTCGCATGCTTTTGATCAAAAAATTTTGCGTCTTGCATTCCACGTTGTGTTGCTTCATGTCAAGCGGCCTTTAAGGTTTGAAAGATTTTGTTTTACGGTATCAAGCAAGCCTGTATTTTTGAAAATTTAATTCATCTTACATTTGAGGGATATATAGTCGAAAAATGTTTCAATTGGGTGGAGGGGTATAAATACTACATCAAAAATAATTTGCTGAAACTATTTTAATTTTAATTTGAAAATATGTATATTTAATTTTTTCTTAAAGGAGTTTTTCTAATGTGATTTTTCATATTTTGATCATATCAAAATACAATTTCTATATTAATTTGCTTGAAAGATACGAAAATATAAACAGTGAGGATCATCAAGTCTTCCTCCCTCTGTTATCTCATTTATTATGAAGATTTCATAAAATTATTAGATGTGATCTAAGGGTGTGAAGACAAACTGTTTTAATTGTTTGCAATTTACTCTATTGAACAATGGTTACTACACTATAATTTCACAAATTTTATGCAGAGTTTTCTCAAACTTGTTTTTCTTTTAATTATACATGTGTAGTTTTGTTTACCATATATATTTCTCCAGAAACTTTCAATTGGCATCAGTCGATGCATATTAGGAACATTCTTAGATATATATAGAGGTAGTAATAGATATAATTCAATTACTTATTCTTTCGATTGATTGCTCCTGTCTTTCTCTATTTAAAACATTAATATAAATTCTATCAAATTATCAAAGAAACTTTTAATGATATATGTAAAGTAGAAATGTATATTTTCACAGTTTTCCATCCCTCTAAATATTTGTAATTCTATTCCATATAAATACATAATAGATCAAGCTGGTTAAATCCTCTTGAAAGTAAGTATCAACAGATAGAAAAATGGTATGGATTAGTGTAAGGAAAATAGACGGAAGAAATCGAGTTTAAGATGGAGAAAATTTCCTTTATGATGATTTTTTTATGAACTGCATTAATCTCTTTTTCATATATTTTGGCGGATAAGGAATTTTCAGAAAAACAAATTTATGTTGAAGAATGACCACGAGAAAATATATATACTTTCGAGAACTTTTTGTGTCTTTTTAAATACCTTTCGGGCGAAAACTCGTTTTTAGTTTTGATGTTTGTTCCATTTGTTGTTTCTCAGAATATTTGGGTGAAAATTTTCTCGATTTTTGAACTACATTCTGTTCCTTTAGAATGTTTTTGACTTTTCTGCCCAAATTCTTACCAAGTGATTAACCGTAAACGATTTCTTCAGATCTTGATTTTGTTCAGAAAACTTGGCGATCATTGCACGTCGTTTTTTATCTTCCAGTTTTTCCACACTTGAAATTAAACTTCTAACAGATAGGTACTGTTTATGCTTGGGACATTTGACAACAACAAGAAAGTGTAAACCATAAATTGTAACGAGTGGCGGAATATCCAAAAAAGATTCTATCGAGTGGCATCGAAGAGGAGAGACAGTGCCAAAAAAGGTTACCAAAAACGCGAAAAATATATTACAATATTTTTGAATTGCGAAGGTATACTTTTGATTTTAAGGAATCAAATACAACCATACAATTTTGATTTACTAAGTTGCGACCAAAAATTATTGGAAACAGACGCGGCAAAATCACTGCTTTGCTTTCCATGGTATTGTACATGAATATGGTTTGAAAAATATTGAACTTTACATTATAGCCCTGATCTGGCTCCCTCAATTATTATTTGCTCGCGAAGCTAAAGGGGAAAAAGATTTAACATCGACGATGAAACTTTGATTTACCAAGTTGTACTAAGTATATTGAAATAAAGGAAAAATATATTGGAAAATATTACATGTTTGTGAACCGCGTTACATATTTACATTTCTCATAAACTTTTTTCCACCCCCAAAATAAATTCGAGATGTGTTCAACTATAAATCCTTTTATTTTAATGATCAATTTACTAAATGCTACGACTTGTGGTTTAAATATTAAATTATAATTATAAATATACACCACAAGAGTTATAATTTTTTTTGATAATATCAAATATTCTACATACTCAAATCAGCGTTTCTCAATCTTATTAGGGCGCAATTTTAAATGGTATTTTCACCGGAGACTAGCTACTTTTCTGCAAGCTACATCACTCGCTTTATTTGATTTTTGAAATTATTTTTTTATGGGGAAAACAACCAAGAATCGTAAATCACGCTGCAAAAAGAGGGTAGAGTTGATCGAGAAATTAAATATCCCTAGTGTTCAGTTGTCTTTTGTAGAATGTTTTGTCAATGATAGTTCGGGCTACCAATTTCCATGAACCTGCATCACCTTACATGAAAATTTGAAATTAAGCTTGATTTACCCTTATCTTTAAAATTTACCCTATGCTGATATGTGCTTATTATTCTTAGGCATGGAAACTACCCCTTATTGTAACAAATCATTAAAATTTTAATTACAAGCATTTAATGTGTAAAAAAATACTTTTAAGGTTTGAATCAAAGTTCTTGCTTTGCTTTAATATAGTATTTATAATTTTTTAATCCCGCTTGATATATTTTATCCCTTATAAAGCACCCCCGGTTAATATAAAATTAAAAAATATTATTTAATTACTTTGTTGTACTCATATTAAATTGACTCATTTTGTTTGTGTTGAATTCAAATATTTTGCGTCCTAAATCTTCAACCCTTATAAATATTTCCTTGTCTACAAAAAAATTAGAAAAAAAATATTTATAGACGTATGGACATCTTTTTATCCATTGCGACTTGAATATTTTATATTTAGAATTTTCTATTTCGGACAAAAATGTAAAAAAATATTTACAGACGTACTTATACAATTTTTGGATATATTTATTTCTAATTGACATTTTTTTATATATTTTAACTTGAATATGATGTATTTAAAATGCTCAACCACTATAAATTATCCTTTATGACATGAAAAAATTATTAATAAACTTTGTACGATGTTTAATTACACTGGAAATTTTTTAAATTAAAAAGGAAAATTATATTGTATTTAGTTTTTTGGCCATATCTCCGTTAATTTTCAAGCAAATTAGTCGCTGAAAACGCAGATATATATATAGAAAATTTTATAACCTATAAGTTTATAAACTTCTTCACCTCAGTTATTTCAAAAGTTACAGAAAATTTAAAAAAAGAAAATATTTGTTAAAAAAATACTAACTTTTTGTTCTCAATCGATTTGTATGTACCCATATCGTATAGTTTTTGAGACATTTTGGAAAACAGGAGAAATTTTTAAAAAGGTTTTTGCTAAAAATGTTTCAGTTTAAAAAAAGTTTCCCCCCTTCTTAAAACAATAAAAAACTTTGGTTTTGTTTTGGAAACTATGTTATTTTTAAATTTATATAGTTTTTGTTATCAAGACTGAAGAATATTTTTTTTAAGTAAAAAAAAATAATAAAAATGAAGAATACTTACACATACTTACATAATAACAACATACTATGTGCATTTAACCAATTTATTTACAGTTATAAAAATTTGAAAAAAAGAAAACTGAAAAATAGATGAAGAATCGTTTTTTTGTGTTGTATAAAGGAATCTTATTAATGTGAGCATATTCCCTTTACCTATTTTATAAAATCTTCTTATGAGAAGTTGAATAACGAATGGAAATTTTGTATTTTTAACGGAATTACGGCTATAAAATCGTTGAAAATGTCGTGTTTTGAGTAGTCTACTTCATACTTCACAGTCTACTTGTACAAATACAAATATTTGAGTGACGCAAAGCATTCAGTGAAAGTCGTCAAGTCGTTCAAAGCTTAGCTCATGCTAGTCCACCATTCTCCTGTTTTGAAGACTATAATATAATGGTAATGGTACTTATAAATCGTCAATATGGAATTTCAAAGATAGTCGAAGCTCTCGTCTTGTCTTGTGGACGAACTGAACATATTTTGGTTAATGTTTTGGGTACGAAGTGGGTCATTTATAGACTCGTACCAAAAGGTCCGAAGATAGATTCTGTATAACGTAGTTAAATACCCCAAATTATTGGTAAAGAGACGTTGAAACTGCCTGCCATTGAATGGAACTCAAAACTTGAGCCGAAATCGGCAATTACTGTCGAGAGTTTCACCATAAATTCGTTCCAGAGGATCAAAAGGTCATTGTGGAGTAAATAAGATTGACATTAAGATTCGTTAATATTATTTTTTTTTCTCTCAGTTAAAGTATAATTTAATCACATTTAGAATAATTAATTATATTAGTTCAAACATTACTCTATTAATTTAATTGGTTGTTACATCGGAACGAATATCATTTTGCTTTTCTTTTTGCGAATCATATATTTTTCAATATTATCAATCGTTTTTTTTTTCATTTTTAAGTACTGGCAACCACTACGAGAAGTTATGGTGGCCGCTTATGAAGGAGCGTCCCATAAGTTGTGAAACACTGATATAAATGCATTTTATATGACTATAAGTCTTATTTTTTGTACAATGAACACAAAATATCAGTAACAAGAGTTAACAAAATATAATAGGAAATAAAAATAAAATTGTAATTCTGTCTAATAGATTCATATCGTTTATTTAATAAAAAGATCCCTTAATAGTACTGTAGACAAATTTGATATTTATGAAGTTAAACTTTGAACACTTTTTATAGACACCCTGTATAAAATAAAAAATTTTTCAACATAGATTCAAATACGTCTAATATTGCTAAAAACAACCGAATAGAAACTATTTTCATATCTTTAAGGGTATCTTCGTAAAAAAATTATTTATAAGGGTCTGCAACGGTCAGATTTCTTATAAAACAATTAATAACTCAAAAATTATGCATTTTTCGAAAAAAGTTTTTAAACAATTTAAACTAAAATTTTTCGTAGATTTCAAAAATGTATTAATATACAGGGTGTTCTATTGGAAATAACAATGTTACAGTCGACTTCCGGTAGATCCGGAAGTCGGTCATCTTTTAAAATATTTTAGTTACAAAGATCATATCCAAAAACTCAAACGTAAAAATGTTCATGCTTTTACTATTAGTATTTTGCCATATACGAATAGTTTTAAATCGTCATGGGACACCCTGTATATGTGTCAACCTATCATCTTTAATCCTAAAATACTCTATCACGTCATATTTTTTTTTCTCCAAACCAATCGTTTTTTGACATATAGACAAATGGGCCAAGCGCCAGAGCCAAAAAAGTAGGTTCATAATGCAAAGTTCTAGAAGGATTTTTTTGGTTTATGTGCATATATTCAGAGGACTCCCCCCCTGAATATAAATCCAAGTTGGGCGTTATGGGGGCCCCGCGTCGTCCGCCATCTTGAAAAAAACGTTTTATTGAATATCTCGTAAACCGTCCATCCTACGACAATATTGTTTTTGCTAAATATATAGTTAACAGTTAACATGATAAAGTTTGAAGCGCTATAATTAAAAACCTATGCGTTTTATAAAAAAAATTTTCAAATAAAAAAGATGGCAAAAATCATAATCTATAAAAATGATCTGTATTATTTTTGTGGTACAATGCTCGGTTCGCGTGATATTCGATAAAACGTGTTTTTCAAGATGACGTCTGACGCAGGTGGTGCCCCCATGACAACACTTGGATTCACATGCAGGGAACTCACCTGAATATATTTAAAAAAAATCTATTGTCCAAAACTTTGCAAAAAAAGTACCTGGTGCTCGGCCTATAAACACCAGGCTGATTTAGGGTTCTGTCGGAGCTGCATCTGCTATGAGCCAGGTCAAGTCTTTCGATAATTTACCCCTACAGTTTTATTCTGAAAATGAATTCCTCATTCTGAAATTATTAGTGATTGATGATTGACCTTGGACAATTTGATGGGTCCTCTAAACTTCTATGGGGGTTTGAAAAATGATTTATTCTTGAGAGATAATGAGAATAGAGCCCCGAAAAAGAGAGAAGTCATTTTTCGATCGCCAAACTTTGGGTAACTTTAACGATAAAACAGCGAGTTTTTCTTCAGAGACCTCTTCAACAGTTTTCTTCGTAATAAATAAGGAGGCCCAATTCAAGGAATTATTATCTTTGCAAATACTCAGAGTCAACATTATCAGAGTTAGATGACTTCAAAATGAAAAGTGCCAAAAAGGGTGTTTTTTGAGGTAATTTCAGAATATCTCAAAAAATCATTGTCTTATCAAAAAAAAACTATAGATTCAGAAAGGGCACAAAATTTTACAAAAAAAAAGGTTCCTTCAACAATTTCGCCAAATTGCACCGTATTCCAGAAAAAAATTGTTGAAGGTAAGCGTTTTCGCGATCTGCATTTTTTCAACCAGCGCGGGGATTAAAAATCGATAACTCTCGATAGAAATGTCCGATTTTGAGAAATCTTACGTTATTTTGAAGATAAATATTTGAGCTTTCTATTGACATATTGTCAATAACTGCGTGAAATAATGCTCGAGATCACTGAAATCTTATCTCTATCTTTGTAGCGAGTAAAATTAAGAGTTGAGGAGTACTTAATTTTTAAATTCCATAACATTTATTCGGTACCAGTAATGCTGGTTTCAAATACGATTATTTTCGAAAATTCGCTTTTTTTGGGTTATTAAATCTTGACAGAGTTGATAACTTCGAATGTTATTATCTCAGGAATAAGCGCACGCATTAACATGAATCAAAGTGGAATCTGGAGGGGAATATCTAATCTCTTTGAGAAGCTTTATAAAAATGCGCTTACTTTCAGGGATTTTAGATAAAACTCAGTCAATCTTGTAGTAGCTGAAAACATAGCTATGTCGACGTTTACAATACATTGTCGGTCAGGGACCTAGTCCGAGCGGTGATAGTCCCAGACTGTGAGAACGCAGATAGTTACGATGAGAGGGATGATGAGTTCGATGATTAAATAAATACTCGTATATTGTTCTACCCATTTCTTGATGGTGATTTCTCGTGATTTAATTTCTTTGTACCCTTCCTCAATATAAATGAAAAAAAAAATACTTATCCGTTAGGCCCGGTTTCTACGTTTGATTTATACAAGTTTATATGAATTTATTAATGAAAACGATTCACGTAACTGAACTTTCAAAACTCAATAACGACATTTCTCGAGTTTTCATTCGTATTTATATCTGAAAGCAGTGATTCCACATATTTGGGGAGGGAGGATTTATATCCCAAAACTGATAAATTGCACGTTTTTTAGAGAATACCTCCCAAAAATACGTTTTTTCCATTTTAAGGGGGTAGCACCCCTCTAAGAGGGTGATAAGATTGTTGGTAATGATTTAGCACACTGCGACGACCACAAAGCAAAAAAAAATCGTAGGAGCAATTTAAGTTGAACTTTTGGGAGAAAAATTGCTCTATTTACTGGCCTTTAATAATTCATAAGACAGACGCAATCTCTACTGATATCTAAATTCTACTTGACTCTTAGTACCTTCTCCAGAAATAGAAGTCATGACATATACAAAACGGCTAAATTTCGGGCAATGTGAACATCAAATATAAGTCTAACTTTGTGAAGGCGCTTAACAAGAATAGTGACGCATTCCGGTATGCGATTGTCGGAACTGAATGCAGCGAGCTTTTGGAGTAGAACATGCTACTCTATCAAACCGCTTGGAATATAACACGTGACTGTAAATTATGGAAAGAGTAGGCAGAGCAAAATCTTGTATCCCAGATGGATAATGAAACTGAAACGGCGTGAATATGAAGGTGTGTTGGTTAATTCACTTGTCGACTCTATTAATATATAATTTTTGTCTCATTAATAGAAAATGTTGTATTAATTTAGAGTATTAATATTCAAATTATGTAATTATTATTTTTATGCATCTAAATGTTCTTGATTTTAGGTCTCTTCTGTTTCAAAATTAGTTTTTTTGATAGTTTTTAAAAGAAAGACAAATTTTGACGTTTCGACTTTTCTTTAAGTCTTTACTAGCTTTTACCTGCGGCTTCGCTCGCATCGAATCCATTAAATAAGTATCAGAAATCATTATAATAGAAAAGAACGAACTCTGTAGCTATATTAGAACCTGAGATATAGATCTTTGAATGTAGAAAAATTGCCAAAAACCTACAAAAATCCATAACTCCACATTGAATGTCCGCGCCTAGCTCCTCTCCAACTCAACCGATTTAAGTGTTCAAAAACTCAGAAGAAAGAAGGTGTTTCAGCGAGTGTTCTTAAATCAAAACGAACTCTGTGGCTATATTAGAACCTGAGATATAGATCTTTGAATGTAGAAAAATTGCCAAAAACCTACAAAAATCCATAACTCCACATTGAATGTCCGCGCCTAGCTCCTCTCCAACTCAACCGATTTAAGTGTTCAAAAACTCAGAAGAAAGAAGGTGTTTCAGCGAGTGTTCTTAAATCAAAACGAACTCTGTAGCTATATTACAACCTGAGATATAGATCTTTGAATATAGAAAAATTGCCAAAAACCTACAAAAATCCATAACTCCACATTGAATGTCCGCGCCTAGCTCCTCTCCAACTCAACCGTTTCAAGTGTTCAAAAACTCAGAAGAAAGAAGGTATTTCAGCGAGTGTTCTTAAACCAAAACGAACTCTGTAGCTATATTAGAACCTGAGATACAGATTTTTGAATGTAGAAAAATTGCCAAAAACCTACAAAAATCCATAACTCCACATTGAATGTCCGCGCTTAGCTCCTCTCCAACTCAACCGATTCAAGTGTTCAAAAACTCAGAAGAAAGAAGGTATTTCAGCGAGTGTTCTTAAATCAAAACGAACTCTGTGGCTATATTAGAACCTGAGATATAGATCTTTGAATGTAGAAAAATTGCCAAAAACCTACAAAAATCCATAACTCCACATTGAATGTCCGCGCCTAGCTCCTCTCCAACTCAACCGATTTAAGTGTTCAAAAACTCAGAAGAAAGAAGGTGTTTCAGCGAGTGTTCTTAAACCAAAACGAACTCTGTAGCTATATTAGAACCTGAGATACAGATTTTTGAATGTAGAAAAATTGCCAAAAACCTACAAAAATCCATAACTCCACATTGAATGTCCGCGCTTAGCTCCTCTCCAACTCAACCGATTCAAGTGTTCAAAAACTCAGAAGAAAGAAGGTATTTCAGCGAGTGTTCTTAAATCAAAACGAACTCTGTGGCTATATTAGAACCTGAGATATAGATCTTTGAATGTAGAAAAATTGCCAAAAACCTACAAAAATCCATAACTCCACATTGAATGTCCGCGCCTAGCTCCTCTCCAACTCAACCGATTTAAGTGTTCAAAAACTCAGAAGAAAGAAGGTATTTCAGCGAGTGTTCTTAAACCAAAACGAACTCTGTAGCTATATTAGAACCTGAGATACAGATCTTTAAATGTAGAAAAATTGCCAAAAACCTACAAAAATCCATAACTCCACATTGAATGTCCGCGCCTAGCTCCTCTCCAACTCAACCGATTTAAGTGTTCAAAAACTCAGAAGAAAGAAGGTGTTTCAGCGAGTGTTCTTAAACCAAAACGAAATCTCTATCTTGAATAGAGCCTGAGATATCGAGGATAGAACGTGTGTATGTGAAAAACTCACATAAGTAATGTACAGGGGGAAATCGCATTTGAGTATAACTTGAGAATGGTGAAAATTAGATGAAATCCGATGGTTGATGACTGATCTGTGCATCAATACTTTTCGTTGAAAAAAAAAAATTAAGCAAATCCGTTGGGTAGAACGCCTGAACGGACTCGGAATGGAAATCATCAATTTTTTTTTATATAAGAATAAGATCAAGTCGAAACGTCAAAATTTGTCTTTCTTTTAAAAATTGCTAGGTCTAATTATTTTTTAGAACTGTCCAGCACTTTATACTGTAGCGACCCCTGTAAAAACCACAAAATGACGTTTTGTAAGTAAGGTTATGAGTCTCACTATCACAAACCTTTCAGCAAAAAATAGAAAATTAAAACTTTTACATTATTTTAAATTTTATGTTTAATTTGTATCAAATTCTCTGACGTATAAACCCAAATTAATGATGATATTAATGTACAATTACTGGATCTTCTTATCAATATTGCGTATAATAATTTTAAAACGATACGGGGGTATTTAGATAATTTTTAACAAAGTATTACTACGATAAAACATATATACAATTCCCACATTTGTACATTATATAAACTAAGATTAGAAAATCCAAAATGTAAGATTACAAGAAAGGTTTATTTCAAATAAAACATTTTTATTTGAAATATTTTTATATAGGGTTAACTATGAGGAACTGTACATCCTTCTATCATATGTAGTACACTTCCTAGGGGAGAAGTATGTAAAGTTCTTCATGACTCATCCCGTAATATACTAGATGGAAAAGTTACAAATATTTTGTAATTACTTTTGCGAAACATAATTAAATGTATATATAGATACTATTGGATCATAAAATGGTACACTGAGCACTATAAACAATAATTAACTAACTGTAAACGGTTATGCCCAATACACATGTATCAATTTAAAAGGAACTAAGCTCAAAAGTGACGGAAATCACCAAATGGTTGCCAACTTACAAGTGATATGTCTCTGCAAACACAGCAGACTCAATTGTGACCTGATTGACGCAAAAGTAAACAATAGTTCATATCCTTCTCAAGTTTAACTTTAAAAACCAAAGAATCCAGTCAAATTTTTTCTCTTAATAATGCACAAAATATCCTATTCGTCCATCGTTAGAATATTGCTCGCACAGTTAGAGCTCGTACCTCCAGAGGATGTTCGACTCAATATAGAAGAGAGTAATTCGAATTACAGGCGTTGACCAGAAACTTGGAGGATAGAAGAAACGTCGCTGAGCTGATTCTGTTTTACCGATACTACCAAAACGCATGCTCTTCCGAATTATCCAACATAATCCCACCTATAGCAGTTTGAACGGCAGACAGACACAGCGCATGATCACAGAGTTTGCCTGCAGACATTCAGATCGTCAATTAATCAAATCAAGAATTATTCCTTTGGAGAAGTGCAAGTCTTTGGAATCAGCTACAAAGGCACGTCTTTCCTGAACACTATAACCAACTGAAGTTCAAGATCAATATCTACAGGCATCTCCAAACGGCAGGTACTACTCCAATTACGAGAGGGTTCAATATCTTGTCCTTGCTTTTCTCATAAAAAAATAATAAATATATGAAGAAAGTAATTCTACTATAAAACAAAATTACTAACTTGTTGAAGTGAAAAAGTCGTATCGTGATTAGATTGAAACTAAAATAACCATCGTCCATTAAGAAGACCTTTGAGTTGATTCAAGATGTTATTTAATCCACTAGTCGAGTTTCTTTAAACAGGTTAGCAACCAGTTGCCCGTTGCCCCGTCTGTAGTTTCCCATTCAAATACAAAGGTTGCAAACTGAGGTTTTTTTTTGAGTTGATTCGTGTGCATTCGGCCTTGTATAGTGTAGTATTCTTTCACTTGGGCACTGATTTTAGTAGTGTACTCTTCAAATCCACTATCGATAGCGGTAAAGGCGAATTGTTTCAATTCGTTTTAAACTTAACACGTGTGGTGTGCTTTTTCAAAACTTTTCTCATGAAAGAAAAAAAATGTAGGTTGAGACGAGTTAAAACTGTCTGTATATGGCAAAATACTTATAGTAAAATCATGAAAATTTCTACGTTCGGGTTTTCAAATGCAATCTTTTTAACTAAACTAACAAAGATGGCCGACTTCCGGTTCTATCCTATATATTAATACATTAAATTTTTTGTAAAAAATTTGACCGTTGCAGACCTTTATAAATTATTTTTTTACGAGGAAACCCTTAAAGATATGAAAATGGTTTCTATTCGGTTGCTTTTATCAAAGTCAGACGTATTTGAATCTATGTTGAAAATTTTTTCATTTTATACAGGGTGTGTATAAAAAGCGTTCAAAGTTTAACTTCATACATATCAAATTTCTTTATTTTTTCAAATAGAACCACCCGGTTTTTTCTATTTTAATGAATTCAGGGGTAAAAGATAAGACAAATTCATGTATACTTTTCTATACATAAACCTTACCGTTATCCAGATGTTAAGTATTTTTCTTTATCTTGTCAAGGTCTATAAAAAAAACCAATCCAATTGTATTTACTAATCTTCTATTAAAATAGAAAAAACTAAGTGGTTCTATTAAAAAAAAAAATAAAGAAATTTGATATTTATGAAGTTAAACTTTGAACATTCTCGTAAAAAATAATTTATAAGGGTCTGCAACAGTCAAATTTTTTACAAAAAAATTAATAACTCGAAAAGTATGCATTTTTCGAGAAAAGTTTTTAGACAGAACTATACTAAAATTTCACGTAGATATCAAAAATGTATTGATATATAGGGTATTCTACTTAAACCCAAACGTAGAAATTTTCATGATTTTACTATAAGTGTTTTGCCATATACAGATAGTTTCAGCTCGTCGTGGAACACCCTGTATAATATCATATGATAAGAAATAATAAAATCTAGGTACAAAACCTATAGGTACTAAAATAGAGGAAGCGCAGCTGAAATAGTTTGAACTTGTAATAAGAAACGGAGACAACAAAATGCTTAGGAAAGTATAGGACAAGAACAGCAAAAAAGAAAGAACAAGAAAACATGGAATGAGGAAGTTAAGATGAAATGGAATAAAACGAAAAGAATTGATGAGACTTTAGAGAAATGAGACTACATCGTAGCTGATTCCACACACGTATAACACCCGCAAAGCTAGAAAAGCTTAGGAAGTAATTAGATGTTTTGATCAACCCATTTTTTTTTGTTTTATCATATACATTTTCGATTTTTCGTTTGTGTGCGACGTTCGGATGACCTGCTTAAGTAAATCTGCACAGGTAACTATTCCAGTAGGCCGTAGCTTTTATGATTTACTTTGAGCGGTACGAGGTTTGAAGGATCAGCTAGTTTGGTATAGAAAATAGCTAATTCTTTTGTTATTTTTCTCTGACTATTATAATTCTTTGGTAGATAAAAATTTGTTTTATTTGATTGCTTAACAAGATCAAGTGAATTTCTAAAAAATCTAGATAATACTAATAAAAATTAGAAATAATTTTACCTTTCATTGCATCCTTACATTAAGATAAACTCATCATAAAAATCACAAGAAAACCAATTATTTTACAAAATCCTATAAACACTTCACTATCGACAATCAACCAACCTCTCTTTATTTAAATCACATTCCTTTGTTCAACAAGAGTCACCATTGAAGTAGTAATTGTGTATCAGTTGGTGGTGAACCGTGTGATCCAGGCGAATAGTCTCCTTCGGGGGGCCAATAAGGTGGAGGGTATCTGGTCGCTGCTTCTTGTCGTACGTTACACGCACCGAAAGCTGCCGCGGAAGGGTAACCTTGTTGGGGGTACGCTGCCGTATTGCAAGTTGTATAACAAGGAAGCTGGGACTGTCCAATCCAATCACCGTACCTGAAAAAGAATATAAACACTAATAAAAACATTACAAAATGTTTATAGACTCCTTAACTTTAAGAAGAATCTTTATCAAACTAAATTCTTTAAACGGATCAGTATTCTGTCCGATAGCCTGGCAGCCATTAAAGCTCTAGTCTCCAATATCATAAAATCCAAACTCGTTTGGGATTGCCTAGGAAAATAAAGTTAATCTACAATAGATTCCGGGACACATCGCAGTGAAGGGAAATTAATCAGCTCGTTAAAATTGGGGCAGTTGGATCAGCTACAGAACAAAAGAAAAAACGTTGAAAAAGAAGTTAGATAGAAGCAAAACCAATTATTGGGACAACCTACAGGAGTTATGACAGGCAAAGACTCTTCTGGGAAACTATAACCAGAGTAGATCCGATGAATGTATCAATCTGAGTTAGAAGAGTAGAATACTTGAAGACGCTGGACCTAGCAGATAATGCGCCGTGCAGGTTTTGTTGCACAGAGGATGAAACCTCTATCCACATTCTCTCGAAGTGTGAAGCTCTACGAAGCTCTAGATTACTACACCTGGGAGCGTATGGAATAGAAGACGAATATTCCTGGCAGCTACAACCATCCTACTTGATGGACTTTCTAAAAGGAGTGGGATTGATGGATCAGTTGTAAGCACTGGGTTACCCAGTATCGCGGCAGAAAAGAGGGGTACAACAGATAGTTTGGGTCGCAGTGTGTATAATACCCCAATATCTACATACATACGTAGATATATCTCAGTTCTATGATCATTTCCAGGAAGAAACGTACAAGTATAAGATGAAGATGTTATTTCACTGTATTTAATTTCAAAAATTTCGATATGAATGCATTTATGGACGTCATCTATATAACCACTTAGAATAATATATAAAACTAACCTTGAAAATTCTGGAGGATATGTAGGTGGCGTAAATATATTTCTAGCTAAAGGTAAAGCGTGTTGACCTAGGGCGTCGCCGAAGAAGGCTTTCGGATACGGTTGGGCGGAGCGATAAGGTCGCTTCATTCTTCTTCGTCTTCTGTAATTGCCGTTTTCGAACATGTCTTCGTATTGAGGATCCAGCGTCCAATAGTTACCTTTGCGTTCACCGCCCCCTTCCCGAGGTATCTGAAATTAAAAAAGATCAGGTGTAATATGGCCGTCAAGAGAGTAAATTGTGATTTTTATTGTTTCGTAAAAATTGATTGATGTTTTCATGAAAATTTGGAGCATGGAATTGGAGTAGATTGTCTTTGAAACAAGAAATTGAAAACCAACGGAAAACAAGAAGAAGAAAACATGAAAGAATCATGACAAAAACTTTAAAAATATCATAATAACCACGGCGGAAAATATATTTTTGGTATAACAATAATCAATATTAACAGAAAACTGACAAAATAGAAGAATAATAAAAAAACTAAAAATAAAGAAGAACTTATGAGAAAGATATTTGGGAATGGAAAATCTCGAAAAAAATATAAAGAACATAAGTGAAACAATTTAATATTATTTCAAAAATTTGGACGGAACACGGAGAAAGATGCAAAAGCAAATTAAAAGCTATATGTTAAGAACTTGAGGAAAAACAAGTAAAAGAGGAAAACCACGAAACAATGACAGATAACCAGGAAATAACGCAACGATGGAATGAGTACTACTAGAAAATGCTGATCACAGATCAATACATAGAGGAAGATAGGGAAGAAAAAGAATACACGGAGCATAATGGAGGTGATCAAAGGAAACATGGAAGAGATCGAAGAAAGTATTAAAAAGTTAAAGGTGGATTTGGTTTTGATAACGATACATATAAAAAGGAGAAACCTGGGATTGCCTTTATGAATCTACGAAAAGCTTTTAACTGTGTTAAACAATCAACAGTTTGGGAAATTCTGAAACAGAGAAATGCACCTAAAATACTGATTAACGCAATCACAACTCTATTTGAAAACAACAAGGATTACGACAATAAAAACAAATTGGAATCTCAAAGAAGATGGACTAAGACAGACAGAGCACTCTGTTGTTTATAATTTTAATGTAACCAAAAAAGTAAAAATGGGATAATTTAGGTCAAATCCAGTAGAATTCTCTTTAGTAAAAAACTGGATATGGGAAAGACAATTACAGAAGAGAAAGGCAGAAGAAAAGTAGTATATACATAGGAAAAATAAAGAAACAGATGAACATACGATAGAATTGGAAGAATGGAACAAATCAGCGATGAACAGACGACGTGCAAATAAATGAAAGAATTTCTATTGTTTTGAAACTACAGTATGCACTTTAGACAAAAGCTATCAGCGGGAAAACCAAGATGACGGAATATAAAACAGTTTACCGGCCAATATTAAAAAATATGTAAGAAATAATCGAGATAAACAGATCAAAAATCAGAATATAAGCAATGGACATAAGATAAGAAAAGAAAGAAATTAAGCGGTAAGGGAAGAATTTAGTATTGAATCGATAGCTGAAACTATATAAAACAAGCTATATTAGAAACACGAAAAAATAACAAACAGAAGAGAGGTAGACCTCAAAAAATGTTCGGAAAGGTTTCCGCGGAAAGGTGATTACTCCGATTCCGTGGTGCAGGATCTTCAAACTTCAAGGTTTTCGTACAATCTTTCTACAAACTCTCCGACCTAATCAGATCCGTCAAAGATAAAATATCCAATGAACATCACGGAAAGTAAAAAATCCCCTGCTCACATTGGCTCCGTTTCTATATTGGCCAGACAAATCGACTTATTTCCGTCAGGGCAAATGCACACTTTTTGACTGTCACTAAATCCAATCGGAATCTGACCATTTCTTCTTTATATTGATAAAGACTAAAAAAAGTCGAAACGTCAAATTTTCATTTGTCTTTAAATGAAACCAATTTTGAATCAGAAGATATAGCATAAACGTATCAAAAGGTCTAATAAATAAAAAATTAAAGAAATATATGTACGCACCCTCTTCTTAGAGGTATAGCCCTTACAAAGGGAGAGAATCAAATTAGATTTTTTTAAGTAAAGTTATAAAGCTGAAATTGTGAATCCATGTAGCCACGAATGCATAACCACCCCTATTTCCTTCAATGTTTATATTACATTATAAAGGGGTGAAATTAGCCATCCTTACAAAGTAGTTTATTGAAAGAGGCAATACTTAAGAATTTATTTGATTGAAACATGGATAAATGAAGGACAATATGTCAATACCAACCTTAACAAAGCATTCGTTGAGACTCAGATTATGTCTTATGGAGTTCTGCCATCCTTTCTTATTTCTCTCGAAGTACGGAAACTTCGACGTGATGTACTGATAAATTTCCGATAGCGTCGCCTTTTTAAGATGACTACTCTGTATGGCCATGGCTATAAGAGCTACATACGAATAAGGTGGTTTACTTTGATTGTTATTCGAAGAAGAGGAATTGGAAGTTGAAGTCGCCGTCGACGAAGATGGTTGAGGTTGGGGCGAATTGCAAGATGAGGTAGACGGAGCACGAGACTCCTCATTGGAATCGATGCTAGGTGTGTGCGGACCCGGTGTTGTGCTTCCCGCCAACGCAGTATTGGTTATCGATGTGAAGGTGCTAACAGGAGGCATTGCTGGAATAGAAAACAAAACTAATTAGTTAAGTATGGATGAATCTACAAAATTCGATTTGGATTAACTTAATTCTAATAACATTAGAGTAGTGGAAAGTATATTCAATGAATTTTTGAATAAATAATTAGAATCACCACAGCTGTTTCAACCAAACAAAAATGTTCATTTTTTTCAATTGTTCATAGTTATTGAATATAATACAACAAAACTCTGGAAGCCCAAACGTTACATTGTATAAAAATCTCGCCCTTTGTGTCTTAGGAAAACGGCGGCGCAAAAAATGCCCTCAGCATCTTAAGATGGTTGCTTGGATAGAATGTTTTCATCTTTGGAAGAATCAGTAAAGGAAACCTTATCACTTCTTGAACCATCAGATGAGAAGTAACTTTTACACAGTTTTACATTTCTTAGGTTTGAGCTCTACGTCCTCAACCAGTACCAGCTATTACTTTGTTTGCTGCTGGATGGTATTTTTCTTCGTATATTTTCCTATTCACATGATTTCTAGATTTAGGTATCTTAGCACAGAAGAATGATTGCTATAATTCATTCTTATTAGGAGTCCTCTGCTGCCTTAGTCAAAATTGAAATTGGTTAAATTTCATTGGGTATAATTAAGCCTATGCCTAGGTAGGCGTTCTACGCTGCATATCAGGAATTTTCGAATTCTTATGATTGCTACTGTTGATGCTGGTCTTTCCAAAACCATTTACAGCTGATTCCCTACTTTATGCCTTCCCACAAAGGTCACTAACGTCAAAGTGATTTACTGAACGGTTGTTTATTATCAAAATCTAACGAATTTCCTCGCTATAAAGTTCTTAATGAGCCCATTATGGTTTTATCTAACGGTTGGTTCTTGTGAGACGTGTGGGATGGTAAACAAATCATAATGACAAAATTTTGCGGCTATGACAACACCTAAATTTTTCGTGTGACTATGATATATATCTAATATTAGACGCACAGATCTTGCGGCAGTTGGGGGAATATAATCAGAAAGTTTTTGAACCACTGTGTGAATATTTTAGTTTAGATCCAATCTAAGTGAAAAGCAGAACAACGCACAATCCAGTTTCGTCGACATTAAAAACTCTATCGGTTGTGAAGCTGGATCTGTTGATTTCCTTCTCCAAGATATCAAAAAAGACACCGACATATTTCTTATTAAGCCTCAAAGCTCGAGAAAAGAAAATTCTTAAGACATCTTGTAGTCTTTTTCTGAATCTGCATAACCAATCTTTGCCTGCTGAACCATTTATCAAAGATTTTTCTTCTTGTAAGTTGAAAATCAATATTGCAGACATCTCTGGATCTAGCACAAATTATAGCGCTCCGAAACATGGCATCTGCACCAGAACGTGTTGAGTTTGTAGCGTATGTGTCACCCAACGATTCCGTTAGGGTTTCACAACAATTGCCCAACAGTTTCGTTCGCTGAAAGCGACCAATGCTAACATTTTCTTTATTCGCGGCACTTGTTAGATATTTTTAATAGTTGAGGTTATGTTACCTTGTTAAAGTGAGATATTTACGCTATGATACAGAAGACGGTGCCGCTATCTTGTTTTAAACGAAATATCCGACCTATTCCATAATACTCTACCAATTGTATTAAAATTAGTTTACGTTCGACGTGTTGCTAAGATCATGATGTTTAAACATTCGATTTATTTCAATATTTCTCCTTAATTTAACAACTTATGTCAAAATTTGACTCTTCAAAACGTATATAATCGAAAAAAATATTGTATGCTATACAATGTATATGAAAATAATGTTTTTGTTGTTTAAATGTTTTTGTTTAGCTCAAAATCATTGAATCGAATGGATCCTTGATTTAAATAAAATACGGAACAAGATATTTATTTATTAAAAATGGAGAATTGATTTGTTTATAAAATATATACATGTGTATAACATGAAACTAATACTATTTAATCATATTCATTAATGAGGCGCATGTACTCTATCCGTAGCGATAACCCCAAACCATCAAGTTCATCGTTTTAATTCGATTTGCAGCCTCGAAGGAAATTAACCATTCTGATTAATATGAGAAGAGTTTCACTAAATTTAAAAAGACATTTTTATTATGTTATTTTTTTTTGTTATTACAATATTTTCTTCACTTTCTTCACTAGTTGATTGATTGTGAGTGAATCCGCAATCTCGTAACACAATTTTGCGACACTCCCAGATACTTCTATTGAAAAAACACGTGAAATAAAAGGTGTAGAGAAAAAAATTCTCAGTCATTTCTCATTTCAGAAGGTCAACGGTTCTTTACAGATGAGACCTCTTTGAACCAGAGACATTTTCGAAGTCACTAACAAAGGCAACTTTCAAGCTGTCTTCTCTACCCCACCAAACGCAGCCGCCGCCCAACATATTTTGCTTGTGTACCTTCAAATCTAGAGGAGGTATGATAGACCAATAGATGTTATGAGCTGGGGATTGAGGAGGAAGGATCTTGGCCAGTAATGGTCCGATCCAGCATTTTTCGAGGTTGAGGATGTGATTCATATTGCCGTAGAAGCAGAAATTGGTGAAGATAGTCCCGTTGAAGTTAATCTCGATTAAGAGGACCTTGATATACAACCCCGCCGTCCGAGCTTCTCAGATGAACCAGCTACAAGCAAAAAATGGTAAAATGTGCAAAAATTCGGCAGTTTTTTAGCTACTAAAAGATAATTTCACCACCTGGGATAGTGCAAACTCAAATTACACGCATTTAAGACCAAATAGAGATTTCAAAAAGATTTCCAGCTTCCTCAAAATGGAATTTTTCGACTTAATTTTATTGGCATACTAGTTTCCAGATTTTTTTTGAAGTTGTGTAATTTTTGTGATCAGTTTCTAATTATGCGATGATACAATATGTCCGCCGGGAAGGTGTACTACTTTGTTTTGTCGCCATTTTGATAAACATTAGTTTTGACACTTCATATTTGGCAGTCGTGAAGTAGAGATGTGGCAAATTCATGATGGAAAAATATTCGATAAACCAACGTGTTTTAATCGTTAAAACACTTTATCAAATTCAATCATCGATTACAGTGACGTGAAATTTTTGGAAAAACAACGTGCCAACAAGAATCATTATTTGTCGTGTAGTAAATGATTTCGAAGAAAGAAAGACTATAGTTTATAAGCACAAGCATGGACCACAACGTACTGCAAGATCAGCTGAAAACATTACTGCTACTCAATTCGACGCCGAGCTCAGGAGCTTGGTCTTCAAAGAACAACTTTGGCCACAATTTTGCACAAGGATTTACAATTGTTTCCATTTAAGATTCAGTTGACACAAAAGCTTCTTCCAGAAGGCAGCTCGCCCATAACAACCCCGATTTTCAAGAAAAAATAATAATAAGTGACGAGGCACATTTTTATTTGAATGGATATGGGAATAACCAGAATAGTCGGTTCTGGGCAATCGAAAACCTTTTGCATCCATTAAAAGTAACACAGACTCATGTCCAATTTGATCAGGAGGACTCATTGAATCTTACTTTTGAAACGGCGTAACGGTAACTGTCAATGGGAAGAGATATCATGATAATTAACGCCACGAGTGCATGCTTTGGGCTTTATTAATATGTGGTATCAACAAGACGATGCCACATCGCACACAGCCAGGATTACAATGAAATTACTGCGAGACCTCTTTCCACAACAAGTTATTTCAAGAAATGGTGATGTTGATTGGCCTCCACGGTCGCCTGATTTGACTGTTCCGAACTTCTTTTTGTGGGGATATTTTGAAAAGCAAGGTTTATGCAAACAAACCAGAAACGCTGGAGTAGCACAAACAAAATATTTGTGGATTTGAAATTAATGAAATATCGCATACCTTCCCGGCGGACTCCTGTTAGGTTAGTGGTCAGAATTTAAGTCATAACAGTGCAGAAAAGTTTTGGTTTTCTCTATGACGAAAATTAAAAAAAGGAAATACTGAAAAACTGTCAGGATTGTCTCAGTGAGAGCAGTGACTTCCAACCTTATGAGTTGCATGAGGATCCCAAATTTTTCCACTCCATTAAAAGCGTGAAACATCTGCTCCAATATATCATAGAGAACGATTTGAAAGAAATTTAACTAAATATTAACGTTGTCATTAAAATTTCGTTAACAATAACTGTAAGTACTGCTTGCGCTGAAAGGAACTTTTCAAAATTAAAACTAATTAAAAATTATTTAAGAAATGTTATGGGTCAAGAAAGACTTTGGCAAGTTTTATCTATTGAAGCAGATATAGCAGCTAAGATAAATTACGAACCAATCATTAAGGAGTTCAGTAAAATCAAAAGTAGAAAATTTCTGTTTCTTTTTTATTCATTTTTGTTTAATGTTGTTAAAGAAGTATAAGTAAAAATTAAGTTTTTTTCTTAATGAATAAAAAACTGTTTAATTTCAAGTGATTTTTTATTTTATATTCCCTACTTTTGCACCATCAGAGGCCTCGGGAAATGTACCTTGCCCACAATAAGTTTAGGTCTTGCGCCGCCACAGACTTTTAAACACTGGGCGGTCATTCATAAAACGTTTGGGATTCCCCACAGACCCTACTGCTCATTTTATATTTAGGTCTCGTCTTTGGTCTTGTATTGTACATTTATTATTATTAATTACTCATACAAATTTTATTCCTCATTCAACTTTTTATTTATGTTATCGTTAACGAAACTTTCGATAAAAGCGGTTGATTTCAACACCCCTAGTTTTTTACTTTTGTAATGGTCACCATCCCTTCTTACTAGAAATCGGTAGCCCCCTAAATTTGTTTAGCTTTGTGCTTTGCAGCGCTCCAATCTGGTACGAAAAACAAACATAACACCACCAATTCACTTTGTGGAATTGAAAGAAAAAATTATGAACCGTCCTGCACAATTCTAGTCCTATTTCAGGACAATAACTATTATGAACTGACAGGGCCGGATTAAGATTTATAAATAAAATAATAACGGGGCCCCCTTAAGGAATTCGGAAACCCGGAAAAATTCACAAAATAATATCAATACGTTAGATTTGTGGTATCAACACATCAAAAAATACAGAATGATTTCCAAATGATGGGGCCCTCTTGGACCTGGGGCCCGGGGCTATAGCTCCCCCAAGCCCCTAGGTTAATCCGGCACTGTGAACTGACGATATTTTAAAAAATGTATTCAATTCAGCGTTGTGCACCATTAACAACAATTTTTGTAACTTAGACAAATATCAGAATGTAGATTTGCGAAAATAAGGACCTGAGACCACGATAATTTTCGAAAGGATACAATCTGTACTAAATTATATGTTATATAATTTGTTTTTAACTTTATCTGGCATCCACGTGTGAAAAGTGGACTTAAAAAAATTGATAATTGTTGACCTGTGCCCATAACCTCTCTCTGAACTGAATATATCTATATTTGTCGGTAACCTTAATATAACTCGACCATTCTAGCTTGGCATTTTGGATGTCCCTGAATACAGGAAATTTTGTAATTTTAGCTTTTATCCGAAATTTGAAAAAAAAAACACTTTATGAATGTTTATCGTTAAGTAGAAATGCCAAACTTATTTTTTTGTTAATATTGTGTTGGATTTTCTCTCAACTATTTCATTTAGGTTATGGATGTGAATATTTGCTTAATAATATCAATAAATAAACTGTATTATTCAACATAAAAACATTATCTTTCATTTATTTTTTAAGTTTCATTTTTTTATATTAGTACCCAGATTTGGAATTCAATCTCCAACAAACAATCGATCCACAATTTTCCTTCCGTTTAACCTCTACAAATTCATTTTCCTCAAATATGGTTGCGACCACGTGGGAGTTAGAGCATAAATTATACCATAAAAAAAGCAAATAATCGTCTATACTTAGTATTAATAGAGGAAAGGGTTTTTGAAGTTGTATATGAGTGGTTATTCTCTTAATTTACCACTGACCTACTTATAAAACAAAGATATCATTTTTCATTACAATCTCCTTCAAGGTTTTTCTAAGGCGGCTCGAAAGAAATATTGTTGAGCCGACTTGGCGATAAAAGATAATATTGGACAATGGACAAACATTTTAGTCGTAAATTTCTGATCTTTCTATAAAAACCCAGTGTATGTATTCATAGTACAGAACGTTGCTGGGCATTACGTCGACAGTTAAAACTACCTCCATGCTAGCCCTAAGGGACAATCCAAATGTGATTAGGTTGCAATCATATGGAGCAGCGCAATTTGGACATGGAAACTAGGAAGATCTAATTTCCCACAAGAGTTTTTTAACACACAGATCAGTCCAAGTTGCAATTGGCAGCAGAAGAAACTTTTGGTAGTAACGACCCGAGGACAGAGAGGACTCTAAGGCTCAGCCCACTAACCAAAAGCAGCCATACATGCAATTTGAACCTATGCTACATACTTCATTCACCTAAAGAAGAACAACAAACATATTTATAACTGTTACAACAGCCGATTAGCCCTCAAATCACTTGAAGTGGTAGCTATCATCTCAAAGGTGATACAAAAATGTATTTAGCTGCTTGAGAAACTATCGAATAATTCGGAAGAGCCTGTGTAGGTATCTAGACATTCTGGTGTTTGAGGAAATGATAAGACAGAGGGGTCATCGAAAACCGTACCCGATGATTCCAAGTCTAGTGGAGAGAAGGGCTAGAAATAGTTGTCTGAAGAGGTAGCTAAAAACCATCGGCATAAGACCCAACAAAACCTTTTCCATAGCTCGCAGTTCCATTTAACTCTAAAGCAATCAACTATGGTTGATCATGGTGTTAATTACTGGAGCCTGGTATACTGAAAACTACCTCACACGATGGGCATCACTTAAGATACCCAAGATAACGAGGATAATCCACGTATTGTTGAATTGCGTTTTTCTCCAGCAGCAGAAGGAGACAAATATATGTTGGCCTCCATAATGTGCATTGTCCTTTATAGAGCCTGGGCGTAATGGATGAATGGACTTATACAAAGTTCCATTTTTTTTGATAAATTGATTTAATCCCGGCCCGCAACTAATCTTTCCTCACAACCCAGAGTAGGCCTATTGACCGCACGAAGTAATTTATTTTAAACCTTCTCCAAAGCCCAAGGGACCACGTTTTCTTGGGTTTTACAGTTGGGTTGGACCGCCCTGGGTCCTTGAAACATTACCTTACACTTGGGCCGTTCCATCATAAACCCAAAAAGCTTACTTTCATATTTTGGTTAGGTTTTTTCGACATTATTCAAATAAACTTGGAGTAAAACATATAAATCACCCATCAAGGGGTGCTTGGACAGGTATAAAAATAACCACTAATACGTACATTTCAAAAAATGTTTTGACACAAAAATACAAAGACATTGAAAATAAGTGAAATTTCACTTCTCCAGAGCCAAATGCCTAGCATTTGAGCATACCCAAAAGCATTATTTTTGTAATATTTTATATGAAATATAATTTATCATTTTACACATCGTATACTTTTTTTTGCTTTTATATAAAAACATAGGTTCAAAAGATAAAAAAGCGAGAAAAAAGATTATTTAGCAAATTTCATGCTGCAAGTAGGGTGTAATTTGAAAGAAAACAAATGAAAAGATTTATTTCGAATAAAAGTGTAAGCAAATTCATATTTTTTGTGTGCGGTCCAAAGGCCCGCTCTGGGCCCTGGGGACAGTTGTACCGATAAATTTTTCCTCGGGCCCAGAGCGGGTCTATGGACCGCACACAAAAAACATGATTTTTTCGCACTTTTCATTTCAAATATATTTTTTTAATAATTTTTCCTTGAAATTACACCCCATATGGAGACTGAAATAGGGCAAAAAATTATTGGGCAAGGGGGAAATTTCATCCATTTTGGTTGGGGCCCAACGTGTTAAGTTTAATTTTCAGCATGAATTTGCTCTACGTTTCCAAAAAAAGATATTGGTCGAGTGATTAATCTTCATAAAATTTGTCATTCCAACGTCAGGCAACATTGTTTTTTATTAATTAATTTAAAAAATGAGACTACTATGCTTAGAATCTACTCTTGATTTAACCAAAAGTGTAATTATTACATCTCTCAGTAGTCTGTTCTGCTGAGATAGTTGGAAACAACAAGCTAAGGTATACAGTTCATCGGTGAGTGCCTAACTTCGTAAGTAGTAAACTCGTACAAGTCTTACAGTTTGTCCAATAAGGTAAAAAAGTTCCATCTGAGGTCCCTGATTCCCATTTTAAAAGACATCAGCTTCTGGTAGTTTTGAGTTAGCTTATCACAAGCCCAACAGCCCTTGAACTTAATTAAGGGCTATCAGACAACAGTTTTGATTTTTTTCCTTTGGTTAATTTTACAGTGTGTTTCAAAAAAGGTGATTTCGTCTCTAGGATAGATGGAAAACTGAAAAATATTTGGGCTTTTCTTAACACCTCTCGAATTCAAAATAAAAGGTGATGAAGCAAAAAATTTTTCACGATTTTGCCGCAATAAATATGTTTGGGAAGCTAATACATCCGATGAATTTGTTTTTAAGTCTGACTATCTTAGAAGGCGCTAGTTACACGGTTCGTACCAAGTAGTATCCAACATAACTATTTCAATATTAGATTTAATAAGCAAAATTTCAATATCTTGAATACGGATGGCGTTACGAAAATTTTTTACTAAATAAACCCCAAATATTTTTCAATTTTCTATCTATCCTAAAGATGGGATCACCTTTTTTTGCTTGAACATTTTTTATTTCACCCTATATATGTCGCGAAAGCTTCAAATGAGTTTGAAATTGTTTTTAATAGATAATTTCTATAGAAATACGAGTACCCTGTATATTAGTATCATTAAATCTATATCAGATTTACAAAACAAATAGAATCAAAAGACCGTTGTTTAGATATTGTATTTAAACAAATCCTTTATGGGTGTAAAATATTATGAAACAAATCGAAATCAACTGCAAATATTTTAAATTTCTATATATAAACAAATAAACATCCAATAAATTATTCACAAATAACCTCACGAACGTTACTTGAAAGCAATTGAATGAAAAGTGGAAATTTTTTCAAATATTAGCCAAGATAATATCAATTATTATAAAATAAAACAAAACGCAAAATTTTCTCATGAAAAATGTTCCAACCATATATTCTAAAGTACAAGGTTTGTTGTAAACGTAAACAAAGATTTTGCAGAGCTCGATATCAACATAACCTTAGCGTGAATTCCAAAAATCCTATTTGAAGTTCTTTTAATAGATTTGAGATAACTAAATTTTTTTTAAATTATTTTTTCAACTAGTTATTATTTTAAACTTTCAATATTATGGAAACCAAAGTTTCCCCTAACTTGGAAGTGCCCTCTCTGCAGTTCAGAGTATTCTTGTATTTCAGCAAAGAATAAACATTCAAGAAATATTCTTAACCAACAGGATGTTAGTACTAAGGAGAAACCGCATATTATTTGCTCATTGTGTACTAAAAATGAGTTGGTATGTGACTATAAACAACTAGACTTACAATTGGAGCCGATACTTATGATTCTGCTAACCAGAAGAATTATGAACAGTGGTTAGAACAAAAATTTGATAGGTATTGCTTATGCAGCTTCCAGGACAAATAGATTTAATGGTTATGTGAAACTTTCTCATATGATGATGATTCGACTGAACTTAGGTTCTGCTCATAAATGGGCCGAATGTTTCCGAGGTATCTGTGACGTTTAATGTCGTCTTTGTTGGAACTGTCGATTTTCTAATTACGTTGGACTTTCTGGAATCATTGGTAATCTTTATACTGAACACACTGTTTTCATCAACACTCACAATTACACTGTCTGACGTGCGTTTCGATAACCAAGTTGTCGTCTTTAGAGACTGAAGGTAAACTTTACCTACACCAACACTCGCAATTACAATGTCTGACGTGCGTTTCGATATCCAGGTTATCGTCTTCAGAGACTGAAGGTGAACAGTTTACACCAACACTCACAATTACACTGACTGATTCGCGTTTCCATAACCAAGTTGTCGTCTTTAGAGACTGAAGGTAAACAGTTTACACCAACACTCACAATTACACTGTCTGATGCGCGTTTCCATAACCAAGTTGTCGTCTTTAGAGACTGAAGGTGAACAGTTTACACCAACACTCACATTTACACTGTCTGATTCGCGTTTCCATAACCAAGTTGTCGTCTTTAGAGACTGAAGGTAAACAGTTTACACCAACACTCACAATTACACTGTCTGATGCGCGTTTCCATAACCAAGTTGTCGTCTTTAGAGACTGAAGGTGAACAGTTTACACCAACACTCACAATTACACTGTCTGATGCGCGTTTCCATAACCAAGTTGTCGTCTTTAGAGACTGAAGGTGAACAGTTTACACCAACACTCACAATTACACTGTCTGATGCGCGTTTCCATAACCAAGTTGTCGTCTTTAGAGACTGAAGGTGAACAGTTTACACCAACACTCACAGTTACACTGTCTGAAGCGCGTTTCGATATCCAGGTTATCGTCTTCAGAGACTGAAGGTGAACAGTTTACACCAACACTCACAATTACACTGTCTGATGCGCGTTTCCATAACCAAGTTGTCGTCTTTAGAGACTGAAGGTAAACAGTTTACACCAACACTCACAATTACACTGTCTGATTCGCGTTTCCATAACCAAGTTGTCGTCTTTAGAGACTGAAGGTGAACAGTTTACACCAACACTCACAATTACACTGTCTGATGCGCGTTTCCATAACCAAGTTGTCGTCTTTAGAGACTGAAGGTGAACAGTTTACACCAACACTCACAGTTACACTGTCTGAAGCGCGTTTCGATATCCAGGTTATCGTCTTCAGAGACTGAAGGTGAACAGTTTACACCAACACTCGCAATTACACTGTCTAACGTGCGTTTCGATATCCAGGTTATCGTCTTCTGTATTGGTCTAAAATTTTAGTAAAATGAGGTGCACAGGTCATAATTTTCAAAGATTACATTCAAGCCCACACTTTTGAGTATATGGAAACTTTGAAAAGTCGATTTTTAATTAAAAAATTGTAATTTCTTCGATGTTTCACTAAGAGGAAGTGCTCGAAACAACATTTTTACGTTTTCAAAGAGCCACATGCCTCAAAAGATATCAATATATTACAAGATTGATTTTTAACTTACAAAACTGTAATTTCGTCGAGATTTCACTAAAATGAGGCGCAAAACTGCCTTTTGACAGGTTGAAGAAACTCTTCTAAGATATGGAAACATTGTAGAATCAATTTTTAGTTGGAAAATGAGAAGTTCAGAACTACATTTCTATATATTATCGATTATTGATAGAAAAACCTGTAATTTTGACAATTCTTTACTAAATTGAAAACCTCTGAGCCACATTTTGACGTTTTCAAAAAATCACATGCTTCACAAGGTATCAAAATATTGAAAAATTGATTTTTAACTGATAAAAATGTTATTTCGTCGAGAGTTCGCTAAAATGAAGACATCAGAACTACCTTTTGACAGTTTCAAGAAACTCTTTTCAAGATATGGTAAAATTGGAAAGAACTAAAATTTGGAAAAAGCTCCAGTTTTGAAAAGAATTATACCAAAACAAGGGGCCTAGGGCATCATTTTTAAAGATCATGATAAAACAAACACTTTTGAATATATGGAAACTCTGAAAAATCGATTTTTACTTGATAAAAGTGTAATTTCGTTAAAACTCTACGAAAATGAACAGCTCCAACTCAAATTTTTACAGATTCAAGAAACCAAACGCTTTGGAACATAAAAAAACGTTGAAAATCGATTTTTTATTGAAAATTTGGAGTTTCTTCGAGATTCTACTGAAATAAAGTGCTCGGAACAACATGTTGACGTTTTCAAAAAGCCACATGCTTCAAAAGATATCACAATTGACGATTTTAGGAATTCTTTCACTCTCTAAAATATCCTAACCCTGTAAATATGTAAAATTAGTACTGATATAAACAGTGTAGTCAGTACCATTTTCTAATGTCTACAAGGTTGCCTTAGCTCTCCATTTCAGTAAAGTTCTTGACTAAGTTAGAGCATTTTCAATTTAATATCGATTTTTTGATGTTTCTATATTTTCAAAAGAGCAACAAATGTTGAAAGCATGGAAATGTAGTTCTCACTTCTTCATTTGAGTAAAATCTCTATATAAAATGAGAAATTTTTGAGTCAACAATCGATTTTTAGGATATTTTCGAAAGTGTAAGTTTTATTTAAACTTCTAAAGAGGTTTTCAAATGTGGCTATGACTTTTTTTCATTTCAACTTTATTCAATGTAGTTATTAAAATAATTCTGACTTCATCATTTGAGTAAGATCTTTCAATAAATTTTGAAATTTCCTAATTAAAAGTCGAATTTTCATCTATTGGATATTTTCAGAAGATTATCAATTTTCCATGATATGCAAATATGTTCCTGACTTCGTTTGAGCCAATTCTTTCTCGATGAAATAGAAGTTTTTCAAAGTATCCATATTTTCAAAATATTTCATCTATTTAAACCATCAATATACGATTCTGACTTCTCTGTTTCTAGAATTCTGTTATAAAATTCGCTTGGTTAGTAATCGTCTCATAGATATTCAGAGTATGTATTGAAAAAATTATGAAGCAACCATAATATTACCCTCAATACAAAACCAACCCTTTTTCCATAAAAAACACTGAATATATAGAAATATATTAAGTTATTGATACGTGACGTACAGACTTACGTCACGTATCTGGAGTTGTTTGTCCCGCTGACCTTTTGACCCTCCTTTTTCTGATAAGTCTCTTCAGGGTCATCCAAATCCATCGGATAACTCGACTGGTTACTTTTAATTCTTTCATCAATCAATAAAATGTATCGAAATTAACTTTTAACTGACAGAAAAACAAAATTTTATATCTAATGTTATATAATTAAAAAAAACTAAACTCAAAGAGACAGTAGAATGTGAATAGTATACAGAAATTTTTTATATGAGCACATTGTTTATAATAATCCTACACTATTACATTATCTGACGCGCGTTTCGATAACCAAGTTATCGTCTTTAGAGACTGAAGGTGAACAGTTTACACCAACACTCACAGTAACACTGTCTGAAGCGCGTTTCGATAACCAAGTTGTCGTCTTCAGAGACTGAAGGTAAACTTTACCTACACCAACACTCGCAATTACACTGTCTGACGTGCGTTTCGATATCCAGGTTATCGTCTTTAGAGACTGAAGGTGAACAGTTTACACCAACACTCACAGTAACACTGTCTGAAGCGCGTTTCGATAACCAAGTTGTCGTCTTTAGACACTGAAGGTAAACTTTACCTACACCAACACTCGCAATTACACTGTCTGACGTGCGTTTCGATATCCAGGTTATCGTCTTTAGAGACTGAAGGTGAACAGTTTACACCAACACTCACAGTAACACTGTCTGAAGCGCGTTTCGATAACCAAGTTGTCGTCTTTAGACACTGAAGGTAAACTTTACCTACACCAACACTCGCAATTACACTGTCTGACGTGCGTTTCGATATCCAAGTTGTCGTCTTTAGACACTGAAGGTAAACAGTTTACACCAACACTCACAGTAACACTGTCTGAAGCGCGTTTCGATAACCAAGTTGTCGTCTTCAGAGACTGAAGGTAAACTTTACCTACACCAACACTCACAATTACACTGTCTGAAGCGAGTTTCGATAACCAAATTTTTACCATCAGATACTGAAACTTTCAGATCAAAGCCAAGAATAAGGATGAAAAGGCTTTAATACGTTAAAACAAAAATACTGATTAAAAACTCAAATTTTGACATTAAGCTAACTGAAGCTGAAAAAGAAAAACAGTTTTCGAAGAAGACCGTCGTAATATTTTTGGAAACAAGAAAAGTGAAAGCTGCAAAGAAAACTTTTAATACTTTATTTAAAAAAAAAATGTCTCCACAGTATATTTCTTGATATTATAATCTAATCAATGGGTAATTTTTGTTATAAATTAATATATTAGTCTTGAATAATTAAAGTCTAATCAGTAGTATACGAGGATGGAGTCAAAACTACCTGGTCCAACGTAGAAAACACAAAAATTTTGGTAGAGAATATATTGATTTTCCAACGTTATCTCCTTCTAGCTCCATACACTTTTCCCAGAGTTTTTATAATAAGAATCGTCAAGCTCATCAAAATAACCATTAACTTCCGACATCACTTCTTCACTGTTGGAAAATCTTTGACCACCGAACTATTTTTTCAATTCTGGTAACAGGAACTAGTCCGAATGGGCTAAATCTCACCAATAGGGTGCATGAGGTAAAAAGTCGATCATAGTAATCGGTCACTACATTAAATTTAGAAGAAAATTAGAACCTAAGATGCGGGAGTGGTCCCAGAAGTGCCTGGCCTGACCTAGAGATAGCGTGTTGTCACTATATTCGAAATTGCACAATCTAAACAACGTATATTTCAAGTTTTAAGACTCCACGTTGCTAAGTATTGTTTTGACAGCCACCAATACGAACTGCGAGACCAGCATTGAAATGATCAACTCCAGAAATGTTGAAGAAAAGTGGTACTGAACAAAAACAGCGTTGTAAAGATGTTTCCATCGTGTGTTTGGTAATTTTTCACACAAATAAAGCCGTATTTATGCGTAGTAGCATAACCATGGTTCAAACGTGGGTCCAACACTTCCAAAACAAAAGAACAATCAAAACAATGAACTGAAAAGGGAGAACCGGCTCCAAAAGAAGGCAAGGACCATTCCATCGGTAGGCGTCGGTCTTCTATGATGCGCGTGGGATAATTTTCATTGACTACCTTGAAAAAGTAAAAACTATCAACCGCGAACTTATTGCAACTTTTTAGCGAAGAAATCAAGCAGAAACGAGCACATTTGACTAAGTAGAAAGTGTTGTTTCATCAAGACAATGCACAACCTAGTAATGTTTGAAATAAAGTTTGAATTGATACCTCATGCACCCTATTCGCCAGATTCAGCCTTCTCGGATTATTTTCTGTTCCCAGACTTGAAAAAATGGTTCCTGTTGTCAAAAAAGAGGTGATGTCGGCAGTTAATGGCTTATTATAAATTCTTATTATAAAAAGGTTATCAAACTTATTGAAAACCTCAAAATTTGTCTGTTTTCTTTGTTGGGTCAACTACTAGAACAATCCTCGTATAATAATCTTACATAATAATGATAAATAACAGTGTAATTATCTATTCCATAATATCCGTCTAAAAAATTGCAATTTATCTTAAAAATCACGTTCTGCATACTAAAAAAATGTATCGAATTATGCCTGGAAGGGAATCACTCCCAATACAACTAATTATTCAATTAAACCAATTAAGCATAACAAAAAACAGGTAAATTAACCTTACATTTCAGATATGGTATCCTCCCTAATTTCAACACGAGATAACGACAGATGAAATGGATCTGTTTGCCTCGAGGATAACAGCCGAATGAAAATAACGAAGTGATCCCCGCTAATTAATAAACAGCTCTACTTCCGCTTGTACTTAGATCTAATCTAGACTAGAATTGAAATATGATATTGATGATACCGAAATTATTGAGATGTTGTTTATGAAACTTGGTATGACGTTCCCGTAAGTCGTCGATATAATTTTAAACTTTCAGTATTTTCAGTAATTAAACTATTATCTTTTACAGTAAATCATCAAGCCTTTCAATCCCATGTGGGTTATGGCTATCGTTTTTGGCGCTTTAAATCTTTTTTTTTTGAGGTGGATTACTCCTAGTTTTCTAATTTTTATTTTCTTTATAGTGTGTCGTTTGTTTTGGTTACTTTTGTTATTATTTTCCATTCTTTTTGGTTCCGGGATTTTGCTCTCCAGTTCTCTATATTGAGTGCCCTTATGTCCTCCTCTATTTCGTTTCTCCAAGTTTTTGTCGACTTGTCTCTTCTCCTTAGCCACAATGGAATCCATTGCGTTATTCTTTCGATCAATTCAATTGGTTTTCTTCTCGTTCAGCCACAGACTATTTACAGTAAATCATCAAGCCTTTCAATCCCATGTGGGTTATGGCTATCGTTTTTGGCGCTTTAAATCTTTTTTTTTTTGAGGTGGATTACTCCTAGTTTTCTAATTTTTATTTTCTTTATAGTGTGTCGTTTGTTTTGGTTACTTTTGTTATTATTTTCCATTCTTTTTGGTTCCGGGATTTTGCTCTCCAGTTCTCTATATTGAGTGCCCTTATGTCCTCCTCTATTTCGTTTCTCCAAGTTTTTGTCGACTTGTCTCTTCTCCTTAGCCACAATGGAATCCATTGCGTTATTCTTTCGATCAATTCAATTGGTTTTCTTCTCGTTCAGCCACAGACTATTTACAGTAAATCATCAAGCCTTTCAATCCCATGTGGGTTATGGCTATCGTTTTTGGCGCTTTAAATCTTTTTTTTTTGAGGTGGATTACTCCTAGTTTTCTAATTTTTATTTTCTTTATAGTGTGTCGTTTGTTTTGGTTACTTTTGTTATTATTTTCCATTCTTTTTGGTTCCGGGATTTTGCTCTCCAGTTCTCTATATTGAGTGCCCTTATGTCCTCTTCTATTTCGTTTCTCCAAGTTTTTGTCGACTTGTCTCTTCTCCTTAGCCACAATGGAATCCATTGCGTTATTCTTTCGATCAATTCAATTGGTTTTCTTCTCGTTCAGCCACAGACTATTTACACTAAATCATCAAGCCTTTCAATCCCATGTGGGTTATGGCTATCGTTTTTGGCGCTTTAAATCTTTTTTTTTTGAGGTGGATTACTCCTAGTTTTCTAATTTTTATTTTCTTTATAGTGTGTCGTTTGTTTTGGTTACTTTTGTTATTATTTTCCATTCTTTTTGGTTCCGGGATTTTGCTCTCCAGTTCTCTATATTGAGTGCCCTTATGTCCTCTTCTATTTCGTTTCTCCAAGTTTTTGTCGACTTGTCTCTTCTCCTTAGCCACAATGGAATCCATTGCGTTATTCTTTCGATCAATTCAATTGGTTTTCTTCTCGTTCAGCCACAGACTATTTACAGTAAATCATCAAGCCTTTCAATCCCATGTGGGTTATGGCTATCGTTTTTGGCGCTTTAAATCTTTTTTTTTGAGGTGGATTACTCCTAGTTTTCTAATTTTTATTTTCTTTATAGTGTGTCGTTTGTTTTGGTTACTTTTGTTATTATTTTCCATTCTTTTTGGTTCCGGGATTTTGCTCTCCAGTTCTCTATATTGAGTGCCCTTATGTCCTCCTCTATTTCGTTTCTCCAAGTTTTTGTCGACTTGTCTCTTCTCCTTAGCCACAATGGAATCCATTGCGTTATTCTTTCGATCAATTCAATTGGTTTTCTTCTCGTTCAGCCACAGACTAATAAGATCTTTGAAGCGGAAATGCCTTTGTCAAACCTCGAAACTTATCAAAAGTGTTTGCCATTTTTATTTCAGAAGGTAGCTGATTGAATAAATTTTTTGCACCGAAGATAATGAAATTTTTGATGTCCAACTTCTTCGTTATAGTAGGGTAGGTATGCACGGGTCTCCCAATTAGGTTGTGGAAGAATTTCTGAACCGAACAAACAGATTCTAAAATGAAAAGAGCGAGGAGAGTTAGAATTTTGTGTTTTTTAAAATAGAATTCGCAATGCTTTCTACTACTCAAACCACAAATACAACGAAAAGCTCTTTTTTGTAATTTGAAGATAGAATCGAAGATGTGCAAACTACAAGACCCCCAAAAAAGCAAACGAGAAGACGCAGTATGAAAATCGAGTTGTTCAGATACAGACAGGTTTTCTGTATGTACAGACCATTGAAGGACACCGTCAATATATAGACCAAATTGATCGAATTTGACAAGTTATCGTTGAGTTTTAGAGGTTTTAAATGATAAAACTAAAATTTTCTCAGTGTTTAAACCGTTTGCGTCAAACTTAATAGTAGTGAAATCTTTGCCTCTGGTAGAATATAGAGCTTGTATATCTGGACTACTCCAGGCTCCTCTGGTATCACCAGCGATTAAAAAATTGTGAAAAGAAAAGGAAAATATTCAGCAATCTGATAATGTAATCATAATAAGAATTGCTGCATTAACTAGAGTAAATAAATTTTCCATTAATCCGAGTAGTCACGAAAGGCGTTGCTGTGGATCATTCACAGAACCGAAAAACATGTAAAGACAAACTGAAATCAGTTGACGAAACTACTCGAGATTTTATACGTAGGACAATATTAAGGAGAAGATTGTTGTGACATTGGAAGTAATATAGTAAAAGGTTTCAAACACAAAAAAATGAATTAACGTATGGCAATAACCGAATCGTCAGAGACATTTCGATTGCGACAAGATTATTTGCGTCAGATAAAAGACTACCGAATTTCTAATAGACGAATGGGGTACAAATAAGCTCAGTTCACGTCTGGTATCCTGTTTAAACCAAACTCCCTTACAGACAGATACATTTTATACGTCTATTTACGTTTTGTTATTTAATATTCAGTTGTAGCAAGTTATAATGATTCGATTGGCTTTTAACTCGCATAAAATCTACATATTTTCAAAAGTATACATAAAAATAATAAATTTATAAAATGATGTATCTACGCGTATGGTAGATCAAACAAAATTGTCGGCGAGGGTTTTTATAATCTGCAAGTGATATTGGGAGAACTAGTATCATAGTAACAGACAAATAATATTAATGGATTAAGTGTTAAAGTCGAAGAATTTTTACACAAAAAGTCGTAAAATGAATTCATTTCAGTATATAATTTTCAAATTGAACATCTAACAAAAGTACTGTTTAAATACATTAACGACTAACAAATTACTTCGAAACCTTATTTTACGTTACGAAAAGTTATTTGCAAATAGCTTCTCTTTGATGTCACCATGTAGGTATATTTATAAAACATTCGGTGAACGTGTGAAAAATAAAAAATGGCAAGAAATGAAATGATTTACTCAGGAATTGTGACGTTTAAGAATTCTCGAGAGAATTACCACCTCGTTATTTATTATTTTGATTTAGGAAGACTAAGTTCGGGTTTACAGATGGTGTTTATACCCTTAATTGCTTTTTAACACCACTTTTCAAGCTCGCAGATTTATCTGTCTTCGGATGTGTTATCTTTTTTTTATGTTATTTTTGGTTATATTTAGTTTGGTATGTTAAATATTTTTGTAGTGAAATGATCGTAAGTACTAATATCAACAGTGCGAATGTAATATTTAGATATGTTTTCAGATACAAGTCTTTTTTGCAAACGAAGCTTTCACAACGTTTCTTTCCGAACGCTGTTATTTACCAGATCTGGCAAACGACTCTTCCTGTTTCCTAACCTTAAATTTTTACGTTTAAACGTTTATTTTGATGAGAAAATATTACTTTGCTAGGTCGGAAATGTTTTATGGAGCTCTCTTACTTAACTGGCCATAATTTGCACGTTTGTCTTGTCTCATTATATGTTCCAAAGCTCTTCTGTCATTACTGCCGTCCACTCACATGTCCCAATCATTTTATTCTCTGCTGCTTCATACTCCGGTTATCCTCAAGCTTTCCCTCTTTTGACCCTTTTTCTATTTTCTTGTTTTCAAAAAATTATTCTCAATCTTTTTGTATATTCTCATTAATCGATTGTAACGAACTCATGTTATTCTGTCTTCTTTTAGAAACCCTCCCATCTAATTTAATTTCATCGGTTTCATCATTCACATTGTTAATTGTGTCTAAATCGAATAAATCCATAGATAAATAGTATCCCTGTTTAAATGCTTGTTTCGAAATAATATTTTTGGAAAAATTTCTTCTGTAGATTATATTTTTTCAAAGATAAGTCTTATGATATCAACTAAATTTGTGTAGCCCCAAGATGAATCAATTTCAATCTTGAAATAGAGTCATAAGCTTGTTTAAAATCAACAGACATTAAATATAATAATAATAACATTTGCATTATGGTTTGACCTCGTTCCAGGTAATAGATGAGGATAATAACACCCATAATATTATTTTCATAACTTTAAGAGAACAAATTCCTTTCATAGTGCTTGTGGAGATGAAATGATGATGTCAAATTTCGTTCTACATGTTGTCTTCTCATTTTTTCGTCACCGCACACTTCCATGATTTAACTGTGGATGTCAGATCAGATTTTCCAAACTTCAAAACCAGTTTCAAGCGACACTATGTAAAATTTCATCTAGTTTTTTTTATTTCCAAAGGAAACCCAAATATGACTGGACTATATCGTTTACAAACACAAATTGCTACTGCTCTCGTATTTGTCTGTGAAGTGTTTTTATTTCGAGATCAACTTCGATGTAATAAATTACATTTGACTAATATTATTGAAATTTTTTAATATGACAATATTGTTATAACATTATCTGGCACTTCATTTGAAAATATTATTATAAAAACTTATTCAACAGTTTTTGAGACAATTTTTGAGTATTTTGGGGTTTTAACATGTTCTATTTCGGTTTAATCTATTTATATTTTAATAATTATCATTTTGTCTCTTTTATATACTTTTGATATTTAATACCAAAGTTATAAAACATTCGTAGAGGAAACTAATAAAGTCTAAAAGCTCTAAAAAACATTATTCATCTTTCTGTTCACATTGCGATCGCGGGCCTTCTTATTGATACGGCCCGGGGGCCGGAAGCGGCCCGCGGGCCGTATCTTTGACGTGACTATTCTAGTATATCTCTTAATATTCTCATCCATCTTGGTGATAAATAAGTCGATGGTCTTTACTACATCTCAAAATTTTTCTAACGATAATAATTTTCCAAGAAGTCTTTGAAGAGATTTAGGCTTCCTTCTTACGAAATTATTTCACGGTGTTAATTTCATGAATTGTTTCTCTTGAATCACTCTTGAATGATTTTTTTAGGTTCAAATTATTCTTATCTTCTCTTCATATGCTTTCTGTGTTACTTTTTTTATGTAATAATATGTTAGTCTCGCTAAAACTCGAGAACGACTAGGCAGATTTGGCTAATTTTAGTGTTGAATTATTTGTGGAAGTCCAGAGAAGGTTTAAAAGATGGATAAATATGAAAATGCTCGGAATTAAATAAAAATAACAATTTTGATTTTCGTTGATGTTTTATCACAAATTTAATTTCTGAACGCAACCGTAATATTTGACATTTGGCAACCAACTATATGTGGATTAATAAATCTTGAGTATTATCACGAAGTAAATTCCTGAACGCAACCATAATATTTGACATTTGGGAAACAACTATATGTGGATTGATAAATCTTGAGTTTAGTCAAAAATTAAATTCCTGAACGCAACCATGATATTTGACATTTGAGAATCAACTATATGTAGATTGATAAATCTTGAATTTTGTCAAAAATTAAGTTCCTGAACGCAACCATAATATTTGACATTTGACAATCAACTATATGTAGATTGATAAATCTTGACTTTTGTCACAAATTAAATTCCTGAACGCAACCATAATATTTGACATTTGACCATCAACTATATGTAGATTGATAAATCTTGAGTATTATCACGAAGTAAATTCCTGAACGAAACCGTAATATTTGACATTTGGGAAACAACTATATGTGGATTGATAAATCTCGAGTTTTGTCAAAAATTAAGTTCCTGAACGCAACCATTATTTGACATTTGACATCCAACTATATGTAGATTGATAAATCTTGACTTTTGTCACAAATTAAATTCCTGAACGCAACCATAATATTTGACATTTGACAATCAACTATATGTAGATTGATAAATCTTGAGTGTCAAAAATTAAGTTCCTGAACGCAACCATTATTTGACATTTGACATCCAACTATATGTAGATTGATAAATCTTGACTTTTGTCACAAATTAAATTCCTGAACGCAACCATAATATTTGACATTTGACAATCAACTATATGTAGATTGATAAATCTTGAGTATTATCACGAAGTAAATTCCTGAACGAAACCGTAATATTTGACATTTGGGAAACAACTATATGTGGATTGATAAATCTCGAGTTTTGTCAAAAATTAAGTTCCTGAACGCAACCATTATTTGACATTTGACATCCAACTATATGTAGATTGATAAATCTTGACTTTTGTCACAAATTAAATTCCTGAACGCAACCATAATATTTGACATTTGACCATCAACTATATGTAGATTGATAAATCTTGAGTATTATCACGAAGTAAATTCCTGAACGAAACCGTAATATTTGACATTTGGGAAACAACTATATGTGAATTGATAAATCTCGAGTTTTGTCAAAAATTAAGTTCCTGAACGCAACCATTATTTGACATTTGACATCCAACTATATGTAGATTGATAAATCTTGACTTTTGTCACAAATTAAATTCCTGAACGCAACCATAATATTTGACATTTGACCATCAACTATATGTAGATTGATAAATCTTGAGTATTATCACGAAGTAAATTCCTGAACGCAACCATAATATTTGACATTTGGGAAACAACTATATGTGGATTGATAAATCTCGAGTTTTGTCAAAAATTAAGTTCCTGAACGCAACCATTATTTGACATTTGACATCCAACTATATGTAGATTGATAAATCTTGACTTTTGTCACAAATTAAATTCCTGAACGCAACCATAATATTTGACATTTGACAATCAACTATATGTAGATTGATAAATCTTGAGTGTCAAAAATTAAGTTCCTGAACGCAACCATTATTTGACATTTGACATCCAACTATATGTAGATTGATAAATCTTGACTTTTGTCACAAATTAAATTCCTGAACGCAACCATAATATTTGACATTTGACCATCAACTATATGTAGATTGATAAATCTTGAGTATTATCACGAAGTAAATTCCTGAACGAAACCGTAATATTTGACATTTGGGAAACAACTATATGTGGATTGATAAATCTCGAGTTTTGTCAAAAATTAAGTTCCTGAACGCAACCATTATTTGACATTTGACATCCAACTATATGTAGATTGATAAATCTTGACTTTTGTCACAAATTAAATTCCTGAACGCAACCATAATATTTGACATTTGACAATCAACTATATGTAGATTGATAAATCTTGAGTGTCAAAAATTAAGTTCCTGAACGCAACCATTATTTGACATTTGACATCCAACTATATGTAGATTGATAAATCTTGACTTTTGTCACAAATTAAATTCCTGAACGCAACCATAATATTTGACATTTGACAATCAACTATATGTAGATTGATAAATCTTGAGTATTATCACGAAGTAAATTCCTGAACGAAACCGTAATATTTGACATTTGGGAAACAACTATATGTGGATTGATAAATCTCGAGTTTTGTCAAAAATTAAGTTCCTGAACGCAACCATTATTTGACATTTGACATCCAACTATATGTAGATTGATAAATCTTGACTTTTGTCACAAATTAAATTCCTGAACGCAACCATAATATTTGACATTTGACCATCAACTATATGTAGATTGATAAATCTTGAGTATTATCACGAAGTAAATTCCTGAACGCAACCATAATATTTGACATTTGGGAAACAACTATATGTGGATTGATAAATCTCGAGTTTTGTCAAAAATTAAGTTCCTGAACGCAACCATTATTTGACATTTGACATCCAACTATATGTAGATTGATAAATCTTGACTTTTGTCACAAATTAAATTCCTGAACGCAACCATAATATTTGACATTTGACAATCAACTATATGTAGATTGATAAATCTTGAGTGTCAAAAATTAAGTTCCTGAACGCAACCATTATTTGACATTTGACATCCAACTATATGTAGATTGATAAATCTTGACTTTTGTCACAAATTAAATTCCTGAACGCAACCATAATATTTGACATTTGACCATCAACTATATGTAGATTGATAAATCTTGAGTATTATCACGAAGTAAATTCCTGAACGAAACCGTAATATTTGACATTTGGGAAACAACTATATGTGGATTGATAAATCTCGAGTTTTGTCAAAAATTAAGTTCCTGAACGCAACCATTATTTGACATTTGACATCCAACTATATGTAGATTGATAAATCTTGACTTTTGTCACAAATTAAATTCCTGAACGCAACCATAATATTTGACATTTGACAATCAACTATATGTAGATTGATAAATCTTGAGTGTCAAAAATTAAGTTCCTGAACGCAACCATTATTTGACATTTGACATCCAACTATATGTAGATTGATAAATCTTGACTTTTGTCACAAATTAAATTCCTGAACGCAACCATAATATTTGACATTTGACAATCAACTATATGTAGATTGATAAATCTTGAGTATTATCACGAAGTAAATTCCTGAACGAAACCGTAATATTTGACATTTGGGAAACAACTATATGTGGATTGATAAATCTCGAGTTTTGTCAAAAATTAAGTTCCTGAACGCAACCATTATTTGACATTTGACATCCAACTATATGTAGATTGATAAATCTTGACTTTTGTCACAAATTAAATTCCTGAACGCAACCATAATATTTGACATTTGACAATCAACTATATGTAGATTGATAAATCTTGAGTGTCAAAAATTAAGTTCCTGAACCCAACTATTATTTGACATTTGACAACCAACTAATATGTCGATCCATCCTCGATCGATACCTCGCTAAGTGCGCGAGACCTTTCTTTACTTCAATAATCCTTTGTGATGGTGATATTTCAAGTTATGTGTTTTTTTTTGTTGGTCTTTTGAGATAGTGCTAACATCCGAGTATTTTGGTAAAAAGATGAAACTGCAAATGTATTTGTGAAGCAGTTGTTAGACATTGGAAATAATTCATCACGTTACCCACATTCTGTCACATCACAGACTCAACTAAGGAGCTTATTCAGCGTGTTTTCCCAGATATAGCGCAACAGTTCAATATCCATAATTGACTGGGTATTGGGGGGCGAAAACTAAAAATGTCGCGGATTTCAACGCGATCATTCAAAATTTTCTTCCAGGACAGTTGGTTTCCTTCACATCAGTTGACACCGTTATGAATCAAGTAGACGTAGTCAACTATCCCAGGGAGTTTTCAAATTCACTGGAATTGCCTGGATAACCATCTTAGAATTTGCTGTTAAAAGTAGGATCAGTTGTCATCATGGTGCGTAACATTAATCAACCTCGACTGTTCAATGGAACAAGACTGAAAAAGGTGATGAATAACGTCATTGAGGCAACAATCATAAAGGGAAAATATAATGATTGATCCCACTTATACCGCTGATTTACCATTCGATTTTAAACGTTTACAATTTCCGGCAATTGCGATGACCAGAAATAAATCGCAAGGCCAGTCGCTGAAAGTTTGCGGAATCAATTTGGAATTTTCCTGTTTCGCGCATGGACAATTATACGTCAGAAAACCGTCATCTTTGTTTATTTACGCACCACAAAACGAAAAATATAGTTCATCAGAAAGCTTTAAATTAATTAACAGACTGTAGCATAACTGTGTGTGTCTGTCAATATCAAATTGAAACCTTATAAATAGCCAGGAAAACTCTGTTTTTTAAGTAAGCAGCATTATGTATAATCAATCGAGAATAATTATCTTCCTTATCAACTTCTTGTATTCCCATTCAATTCCCCATGTCTTCCTAGTTGCCACGGCTACTTTAAACTTTTATTTCCATTAATATTAATATTAAATTATTGAAAGAAAGTAAAGCAAGTGTAATTTTCATAGATTTTTAGACTAATCAACTACAATTGAGGCGTAGAAATTTCCACATGTGAAAATCGACATTACTTACGAAACGCCCTCTGTATAATTTGAATCGCTGACGAGGAAATTTTGATTTAAATTAAAAATCCAAAATTAAATTAGGTCAAATTATCGTTTCGAAACGTGTTTACAATTTAGTAAACTGTAACTGAAGGCGCAAAATATTATTTATATAATAACTGATTTTATAGTAAACAAGCTGGGCATGCGATGTTCTTGTCCTTTTTATTCATTATTGCGAAACATTGAATCTTCCAACCAACGATTGGCTCTAATCTGAATAGTTATTTTTAGAATTCAATACTGATTTTCATATTAATATCATCAACAAATCGAGACAATTTAAATTAATTTTGAAATTATACTTATTTATACCGTTTCCTACGAGCTCAGATTTCATTTTACCTCATAACCATAATTGTTAACGTTAATTTGCATAAACCAATTACTGTGCAGATTAACAAGTTATTCTGCAGATTATCTGGCTAAAAAATTGATGCAATTCTCACATCAACTAGGTAATCTGCAAACTAATGACCATACATACGGTAAATTATATAAAACAGGTTCTTGTTTGAACAAAACATCTTAATTAGTTGTTGGTAATTATTTAATATAATTTCTGAGATGCATGAACGCTTTCTTCTTCTTTCTTACTTAATGCGAATAATAAATTCTGGTAGGCCAAGAACAACAAGAACCATCAATAAAGAAAATATGATTTTAAATTTACTTGATCAAAATTCAACAGTTGACGTATGGAATATGGTAAGACCAACAAATACGTCTTCTTAAAGTACTTGGAGGATATTTAAAGAGCAACAGCTATATCCTTATCATTACAGACGAGTCCAAGAGCTCTTGCCGGACGATCTACCGGTTAGAATGGATTTTTGTCAAACATAACAGGAAGGATTAAAGTTTTCTCAGTGTTTGAACAGAGACCGTTCGTTTCAGATCAGGATTTAATAGTAATGAGATCTTTGCCCATGGTAGAATGTAAAGCTTGTATATTTGGACCACTCCAGGTTAAACTGGTATCATTTGCGAATAAAATGAATTAATTAATACCAAAAAAATATTTAGACCTAAAATTAAACCACTACCGAATGGTAATTTACTTGAAACTTAACCATTAGCTTGTACTAATTGTATTAGACATTCAAAGTTAGATTCAAACCATCTTAAGAGAGCATCCTCGGATGCCATAATACTCTAGAGGATCCAAAAGAGTAGTGCTGTTAGTAGGTCCTTCTTCTACTATTATTTTGCAACCTCAATATACCAAACAGGTGGAGGAACTCAGCTCGTTTTTCAAATCTCAAATCACCACTATTTAAACGATTAAACATACGCCGCCGCCGCCACATTAACTTCTTGTCTTTCCCTTCAATTTCCCATAATTTTCTACTTGCCAATAATACCTTGACAATGCTTAATTAGAATTTGATGATTAACACAATCGAATGCCTTAGCGAAATAACAAAACCAGAAAAAGTTTAAAGGTTTAAAACCTGTTCCCACCTCCTCGAAATCTTGTTGCCGTCTTCCTTCTCAAATTTGATGAAAAGGATCTAATAAAGCGTTTACGTCATCGTCTGATGAAAATCGCTCTCCTGCAAGTGAAACTTTAAGGTTAGGATAACCGAAAAAGTCACTGAGTGCCAAATCTGATGAATACGGTGGGTGTTCAACCGATTCTCGAGGCAAGTTTAGCCATGGTGACCATAGAGGTTTGAGAAAATGCGTTGTCATGATGGGAAAGCAATTTCTTTTCAAACCACGAAGCAAATTGAAGAAAAGGATCTAATAAGCTTTTACTTCATCGTTTGATGAAAAACGCTCTCATGCAAGTGAAACTTTAAGGTTAGGATAACCGAAAAAGTCACTGAGTGCCAGATCTGATGAATACGGTGGGTGTTCAACCAATTCTCGAGGCAAGTTTAGCCATGGTGACCATAGAGGTTTGAGAAAATGCGTTGTCATGATGGGAAAGCAATTTCTTTTCAAACCACGAAGCAAATTGAAGAAAAGGATCTAATAAGCTTTTACTTCATCGTTTGATGAAAATCGCTCTCATGCAAGTGAAACTTTAAGGTTAGGATAACCGAAAAAGTCACTGAGTGCCAGATCTGATGAATACGGTGGGTGTTCAACCAATTCTCGAGGCAAGTTTAGCCATAGAGGTTTGAGAAAATGCGTTGTCATGATGGGAAAGCAATTTCATTTCAAACCACCACCAAGCAAATTGAAGAAATTTCTGTCATTGTTCTCACTTGCACCTTGTATAAAAATTGTGTTGAAACATGTTTTGTGACAAAAATCGTTATATTTGCTGCTAGTTTCAGGAGTTTCGGAATTATAAACAAACGTCTTACAGATACATAAAATTGTCATCTCTCATAGAAGGTAGAAGGAAATGGAAGATCAAAGAGGAGGCTGATAATTACAATATTTGCTTCATTTACGCAAGTGTTTTCAAAAAGACGTGTAATGCCTTCTAAATTATTTATACACGTTAATGCTAATTTGAATTTCGGAGGAATATAACATAATTATGATTTTCTCTAGTTGCGGATCGTTATTTCGTATTCAACAAATACGAAACATCGATCATCTGGAACGTTATTAATTTTAATATGCGACCTTAACAAGAACGATGTAAATTACTTTTGGCACTTACTTACAAACAGGTTACAAATGTGCAAACGGATCTAAAAAATACTGAAATTCCATATATTTGTTTATAATTTCAATAATATAAGAAAGTAGACCCAAGAAACTGTAACGATTATAAAAAAATCACATTAATAATCACAGTTAGCAATATACAGGGTGTTACTAAATTCATGCGACGAAATTTTGCTACAACAAAATGTCCTCAGTCCACCCCTTTTCGGGATATTTTGAAATTTAGTGACTGAAATTGAGTTTTTATTTTTTTTTTCTAAGATTTTAGTGAAGCTAGAAACTTGAAACTTTGTAATTTTCGCGCATTCGCAAATGGTCTTTTTTAAATAGTCATGTCACATTATACGAGGGTGAGATTAACAACCCTTACTATATTTCATATCAAAACCTCTTGTTCAAGATAAAGTTTTATGCGATTAGATTATAACTTGCAATCCTTGTTTTATCTGAAAATATTTTGATAATTTTATAATTTCGCAGTCCCCTCGTTTTTTGGCTTTAGAAAATCGGAAAATCATCCGATTTCGATGAATTTTTTTAAATTTTTGTTTATACGGCGGATTTATGAAAAAAAAATATAGGAAATATCTCAATTAAAGATTTTATATGGTTTTATGACTTTAAATGTAGTCATAAACGGTCTAGAAAATCGAAAAATCATCTGATTTCGACGAATTTTTTTTAAATCTTCGTTTTCACGGCGAATTTATGTGAAAAAATATAAGAAATATCTCAATTAATGATTTTAAATGGTTTTATGACTTTAAATGTGGTCATAAATGCACTTCTTGAGATATAATCGTTCATAACTTTTGTGCCAAGCATCAAACAAAGTTCATAAGTTTTTTTGTTAATGTTAATCTAAAAATTTAAAAAAAAACGAATATTTTGAAAAATAAAAATCACATAATAATGTTTGTTTATTAATTTCTTACAAATACTAGTTTTATCGTTAATAATGGTACATACATACTCAAATTATACTTATTTCTTTGGTCTACATAAAAAAAATGAATATTTACAACAAAAATTTTATACAACTGATGATTCTTGAATGTTAAGTAACTTAAAATAATATTTATGACTTCAAAATTTGATACTTTCATGTTTAATGGCAAAAAATGTGATTTATTTGTATTTTAAACAAAAAATAGAATAACTTTTTTTTCAATTTTTTCAATCGTTTTTCGTTTTTGTTCGTTTTTTGTGTAGGTACCAATCCGCCGTAAAAACAAAGATTTAAAAAAAATTCATCGAATTCAGATTTTGTAGAGCCAAAAAACGAAGGTACCGCGCAAATATAAAATTACCAATATTTTTTATTCTTACATTCAATCAATAGCTGGAAGGAAAAAATAAACCACAATTTATGATTTTTTTAATAAATTGAGTAGAAAACAGTAAATATAAAAAATGTCATATGATAACCACCTCTAGCCACGTTCGAAGATTTGAGTCTTACGTATTTAAGTATATGGTAAGATTCAAAGTAACCCCCATAAACCGAAATCACAATCATTTAACTCTGGATATCGAGGAGGCCAATGCTGAGGCTCAGATAATTTTCGAAAAAACTGGTGTAAGATATTCCATTCAATGGCTTAGACAGAAAATGTAGTCCAATTAAGTTATTCCCTACCAATTCATACATTCACTGAAAAAACATTTTGAAAATGGTGCTCTATAATCTCATGGAGATTCTGCTAAAATGTGTCTCGTTCGTAAAAAATACACTATTTAAAAATTGAGGATTTTGTCGAACTTTGTCTGTTAACAATTAACAAAATCTAAATCGTTGAGGAAAATCTCCAGGTAAAGGGTTTTAGTCACCACATTTTAAGGGTTATATCGCATGAATTTAGAAACACCCTGTTTATAGGAGAATAATAGAAAATAGACTAATAGACGATCCAGAAAAAACTATAGAAGACTCACAACATAGATATTGAAAAAGCATTCGACCGAGTCAATAGAAATGACTTATGAATAATTCTAGTACACAGAGATAAAAAAGAAAAACTAATAAACGGAGAACCGATGAAAAACTATGTCAGAATTAGGCAAGAAGATCAAATAGGTTGGAAACGACAAAAGGTGTGAAGCAAGGATGTATACTAAGTCCATCATTATTTACCCTAGTGTTAGATGAAGGAATGAAAAGAACAAAGTATAAAGTCGGACATTGGAAAATGGAAGACATTGAAAAGGAGAAGATACATAAGATAAAATTAGAAGAATCAAATATAAAGCATGTTAAAAGCTTGAAGTACCTTGGCATCACACTAACACAAGGTGGAATATTGGAACAAAAGCTTGAATAGCTGGAAAATTATTCAGTGAAATTAAAATTCAGTTTCTAGCTAAAAAAAATACGTGGGCATTCTTACTGAAACAAAATAGCAAAATATAAAGTACAGAAATGAGATTTCTAAGAAGAATTGGAATTGAAACAAAATAGAAGAAGGAAAATTGAGATGGTTTGAAATAAGGAAGACCGAGGAGGAGCTGGACAGAAGACATTGAGATGTCTGGGGAAAATCGAGGAATAAGATGGCAGGAAATAAAACAAAAGACATAGAATAGGAAAAACAAAATGGAAACTGTTGTGAAAAAAGGAGCCTACGTAATGGCTCAACTCCTGAAAAGGCCTCAGAATTAAGTGATTTTAATATTATTAATGGGAAGAAACTAATAACATGGTTAAAATGAAAACCAAGAATATCGATTTTGTAGCAACATTTTTAGAATTTCTGGAAAAAAAAATTTTGTTGGAAAGGAAACTTTTCAAACAACTCTGTTACACTGTATCTCCGGATAGATGAATCGACTTTTTTAAATGATGAGAATTTCTCGATTCAATTTAACGCTTGCTTTAAAGCAATGCAAGGATGATCTTTAGTTACTTTATTAATTTGATGTTACGCTTCAACTGCAACGTTTTTTATGAATTTTTTAATGTTACAATCATATAATTCGATCAATGAGTAATTTTTGTCTAATTTGAATTAATAAATGAGACTTGAATAACTAAAGTCTACTCAGTTGTAAACCTTACGTTCTAATACACCCAACGTGTAACATAACAAAAACTATTAGGGTTGTTACAACAATTTTTTAATGTAAGAAAATTCTTTAAGATATAAATTAGTTGAATGCATTACTGAGACACGTACTGAAATATAGGGTTGCTGTTTGAGTTGTTTACAGATAAATGAAACATTAATATTTATCAAAAAATGGAATTGGATCGTGCGATGATTTTCTATGATTTTAGACGCGGATTGAATCAATAGCAATCAATCAATTCGCTTTGACTTTTGGTGATGAAGCAGAAGCACCATCTCGAGCTACAGTGTTTTGCTGGTTTTTCTAATTGAATCGTGATCGCACTTCGCTAAAGAATGAATTTCGTGAAGGTCGTTTGGTTGTCGAAGAGATTTTTTCGCGTTAGATACCCCATAATTCGACAATCGCTTTAAAAAAAGCTTGCGTCGGTTGATGCAAATAAACGCTGAAAAAAATTCAATCGCAGTGCTTCAAAAGACGTCTATAAGATCATGACAGACATATGGACCAGAAACTAAACAATAATAGACTGTATGGGTCTTTCAAGACGAGTCAAATCCAACAAACGTTGTTCGCGCACAAGGCACTTCGGAATAACTGGACATGTCACCACCGTTCCGAGCAACTTAGAACTATCAATTCTGAATGGTACACCAGCATTTGTTTCCCAGAAGTGTTCGAAAGAATCAGGGAAACCAATCGCAGAAGACAAATCACTTTCCACCACGACAATGCGAGCTTTCACGAATCAGTTCAAACGAAAACGTTTTGAACAATCAAAACATCGAATTGATGGGTGATGGATGCACAGTCCTTGTTTGGTACCCAATTATTTCTTCTTATTCCCGCAGATAAAAAAATAAATGGTGAAATCAACGTTTTTTTACATCTGAAAAAGGAATAAAGCCATATCCAATCCTCGTGTGTACCTGTCACAAAACAACTTAAATAATTTTCTATTATACTCTTAAAAATACAAGTGACTCTCAAGAAATAAAAGATTTATCAATTAACAATCGGAATTTCGAGTAAATTTCCACATCTATGATATCTAAGATTAATTTAACAAATTGCTATACCTAAATCAATTTGATTGTCGCCGAAATATGAATTATATGATAGAAGTACAATGTACATTAGTAATTAGTTTTATTCATCAAAGTAAATGAACTAATAATCAGAGCTTTGACCCGAAATAAATCTAACCTAGAAATCGAGTTCCTTCAATTCTTCTAAAGGCACGTTTGCCCGTCGCGCTCGCGACAAAAAGAAGAAAAAAAACCGACGACACGGGTTTGTGTATGTACGTGCGTGTTAAGGAATGAAATTCAACTTCTACGTGCACACGAATTGTTCGATAGTCTCTCTTTTGCTTAGTAAAACGTGCTCGTAGAGTAATTGGAGATTATTGAGACACCTACAACTTAACACCAATCCAGCACCTGCTCCTGCATGTCATTTTGTATCAGTGGCGAAGATAAAAGTAATTTCTCTAAAAAAACATATCGGAATTTGTTTACTTCATATCTAGACACTACTGTATGTTTATTTAATACACTTTTCAATCAATCTACTACATTTAAATAAATAAGTTTTTCTTAGTAAATTATTCATGCCAATTACCTCCACGAATTTATGTACCATACTTTGAATTTGTGTGTAACATACTTTGGAAGTAGTCGACGTACGAGGGTTGTACCAAAACTAAGGTTTCCAATGAACTATAGGATCGAGGAAAGGTGCTGATCTGACAACAGCGCTGCGCGTAGTGATTCCCCCACTTTCGAGCCCATCCGACCGCGATTCGAGTTCGCTCGGCAGCCGACAGAGATGAAAGTATCGATCCCCGCTCACGCCAAATGCAAACTTCCAGCCCGTTTCCCCAAGCAAGGAAGTTACCGCCCGTAGAAACCCATCGGCATTTAACTAAGGTTTATGCTGAGGAATGGATATCCGTTCCTCACGTCCGCAAATGCTACAGTGCTTTTACTGACCGTCGCACGAAGGTTCACGATGAAGCTCGCCGATTTCGAATGAGTTTGTCCGTAAGATCAACAGGGAACTCCTCAAAGATCGGAGGGTTACTATCCGTGAAATTGTCGAACGCATTCCTGAAGCTTCCCGTGGCATAATTAAAGGAAGGAGGGTTGAAAAATAGAGACTGCTTTCAAGGAATATCAAAAGATATTATTTGGAGTAATGCAAAATGCAAGAAAAAATTGAGTGACAACTTTACAGAATGTGAAACACGGAGATGAACAAAATATAACAGGAGAATAAGGAATCATGGAAAGATGGAGACGATGTTTGAAACAATATGTTAGAAGGAAAAGAAAGAACAACAGAAGGAGAAGTAAACAGGAAGTAACAAGATAATCGATTAATAAAATGAAGACAAGATTAAACTGCATAATAGTGTACTTGCTGAGAACAGGTAATGAAGAGGAGAAAGGGAGAATAAGGAATCATGGAAAGATGGAGAATATGCGGTTATAAGACACGAAATCCAAATAGAGGGTTTATAGATGCGAACTGTATAATAATCCAAGTTCCGGAATACCCTCTATATGTTGTTTATAATAAAGAGGCAACTATGAGTCAGTGGTCCTCCATAAAACTTACCGTGATTGTGCAAAGACAGTGAGAGGGAAGGAAGAATACTATTGTAGGGTACGACATCTGGTTCAGATTTAATTTTATGTAAATCTGATCCCAATAAGTCCTGAAACAGAAAAATAATCATTAGTCGAATATCCTTGCAGAAAAAGTGGCTTAAATGTTTAGTGGTTACATCTAATGCAAAACTTAGTACGGTCATTTCAAATAATATTACAAAATAATCTATATATTTCTTATAATTTTCATATGTACCTGAGCTAATACACGTTATCGGTCTGATATGGGTCTTATACAACTTATGGTTATAAAAGACCCATATCAAATCGATAACTTGTATTAGTTCACAACTTATGGTTATGAAATTAATAATATAAAAATAAATGAATGACGTATGTGAGTAAAAAAGCGTTGTGTATAAATACACTTCACCAAGAAAAACATTGAATCATCTTCACATGATGATATTGTTTACTAAACTAAAAAACACGTTGCTTCGAAGCAATTCTTTCCAAAGTGAACCGGGTGCGCCCCAGAGGTCCACGGGAAGCTCTATAGCAGGAATTTACTTAAATTTTCATAGTAAGATCTGATTTTTTGACGAGTTGATTATATGGTGTAAGTATATCAACTAAAATTAGTATTTTGAAAGTAGTTTACGAGGAAAAAAAGTAGATGCACCTTGAGCGTCTCACACCAAACAAAACTGTCATCTAAGACCCCATGGGCACCACGAACGATCCGGAGTACCGCTGGTGCATGGAGGAGGATGAAACTGCAGACCACGTCATCTGTGAATGCCTAGCATTCAAACGAGCGCTGTTTAAACACGTGGACAATACACGTGAGCATCAATATGCAAATTTTCGCTTTGATGGATTTGTTAATCGCCAAGATTGTCGCTTTTGGAGTTCTGAGAATGTAATTCTTGAAAAACAAATGCACCCACAACGTGTCACTGTTTGGTGTGTATTTTGGGCATATAATTGGACAATACTATTTTGAAACTGTTGTTAATATTGATGTGGGTTCTAACAAGACTGTGCCACATCCCATAAAGTCCATGTAACACTTCAAGTATGAGACATTTCCATGGCGTGTACTCCCTCGTTCCGATTATCACAATTGGTACCCTAGATCGTGTGATTTAACACCCCTAACTATTTCTGCCTGGAGGAACAACTTGTGACCTGATTGCGTCGTGTCCAAATCGTGCTTTGATCGGACAATAGCTTAAGTTTCACATATTTCAACGTAATTCGTGTGAGATACATCCTATTCAATTTATTAATTAATATTGTGAAAGTTACAACATAATAATTGATAATATCGTATATTTACTTGAACAGATATTCATAATAATGTGGTATAATAATATTGTGTACAGAAAGTGTCAAAACATTAATATTTCCAAAATAAATTTTGAATTATTAATAGAGTTATAAACTAGTTGAGCGTTGACAAGTAACGGGCCAGAAATTAATTTGAAATGCCTCTTGTTTCCGGTTTCAGAAATTCAAAATGCACTTTATATTTTTTCATGTATATGTCTATATTATGATTATTTATTTCTAACTTATTATTATTATCAATCTGATTCAAGTAACGATATAAAGACGATGTTTTCGTTAGTATTTAAACATAAACAACTATTTTTAACATGGAGTATTCTTCTTCTTCTTCTTCTTCTTCTCTATTGGCCTTTTACCTAACGACATACAGCCAGGATCTGTATTCTACTAGTTACCAGCTTATTTGAAGAGTGTACCATGTGGTACATCTGAAGATCTGCTTCATGCCCTCCAAAATGGGAATAGGCTACTACAAAAGGTAGCAAATAAAGACTGTGTATCTAGGACATTTCACAGAGAGTTGCACCGGGAGAGTACGATAAAAAAAAGTTTTTTTTTCTATTTCTAGGAGTGAAAAACAAAAAAAATAGCTTTAGAAAATAGCTACTATGGAAGTAAAAATATGGTATACGATTCTACAACTATTATAAGCTAAGCCATGCATTACATAATTGGATATAAGCGCCTACTGTCTACTTAAAGTGTTAAGCCATTTCGCATCAGATATTTGACTAAAAGCTCAACTGATTTGGGGCCTTGATTATACTTAAGCAGTTCTTTGTGCATTCCGTCGTTTTGATATGATCTAATTATGCATCTAAGAAAAGTGTAGTTCAAGTCTCCAAATTGTCCACAGTCGTAGTAAGGAGTTGTGGAGTGCCACAATGTGTTAATCTCATTCTATTGATAATTATAATCACTTTCCTTGGAAATTAAGCATTGTTAAACCATGGAACTTTCCTAGGTGTATTTTCTATAGAGGAGAAATTTCTTGCTCTCATTTCGATAAAGTTGAGTCCAATTTTTCCACAATTCTTCTTTGATTGTTCTTTTCTAGTCGCGCCTGAGAGATAGCGAGAGCTGGGAATAAATTCTTATCCACAATTTTTGCTATTTTCTCAGCTAGATATGAACTTACTTCAAGAATAGCCTTATTCAGTAAAACGCCATTTTAAATTAATTGAAATGCATGTCACAATTTCTTCCTTTGATTTTGCTCTCATTTCGATAAAGTTGAGTCCAATTTTTCCACAATTCTTCTTTGATTGTTCTTTTCTAGTCGCGCCTGAGAGATAGCGAGAGCTGGGAATAAATTCTTATCCACAATTTTTGCTATTTTCTCAGCTAGATATGAACTTACTTCAAGAATAGCCTTATTCAGTAAAACGCCATTTTAAATTAATTGAAATGCATGTCACATGCAAATGGATGCTCACTTGAACAGTGTAAACGCCCAATGGTAGTGTTTGGACATAATATTTTCCCATTTAAAATTATTTAAATTCAAACTCACCCCCGGGGCGAGTTAGTCATTTAGTTGAAGTATACTTATATTTACCCTCCATTAACTTATCCTCTCGGATTACTAAATTTTTGTCTTATATTAATATGACTGTAAAGAATCATAAATTTAACTATTTAAATTCAAGGTTTATTGTATTCATTGAGATTTATGGTACTCGAATCTAATGGGGACCCTTATCATAGATTATTGATTCCGGTTGTCCCTTGGACGCTGGAGTTCGTATTCTTTAAAATTTCTCTCTATGGTCTTATCCATTATTTTTTAGACTGTATCTAGTAGTAAAGAATGAATTCTTTCTATCTACTCGACATCCATGGTGAGTTTAGTTAATAATATTGAGTTTGATTAACCCAAATATAATATTCACAAATTTAACAACGTTTTTCGGTTAGTGATATTTAACTAGACGCTCACGATGATTCTTAATAAAAACTAATTGAAATATTTGTTAGTTTTTATCGGTGCTTCGTATTATTTTTTTCTGCGAACTCAAAATCATTAAGCGATAAAATGTGATTATCGGAAAATTTGAGATTTTCATCGAAACGATATCTCAGTAAATTATTTATATTGCCAATTGTTCATGAGGACAATTAAACTAAGTAGAAATAAAAACAACTATAAGTAATGATTAGATTTCGAGTATACTCTTTTGAAAATTTCGAAAGTTTTCAGGAACTGATTTAATCTTTCAGTCTTGGTGGTTAGTGTCACTAACCAGCTATTTCTAATCCTAGTCTAACCTAACCTAACCTAACAAGCTATTTCTGATTTTTTATAATGAAATCTACGCCATCTAGCGTCTATGCTAATGAACTTTGGCTGAACTTCCGAAAAACGCCAATGAAATTTTACAGGTGACGTCGATATTTTTGAAATTCCCGCGTCCATCAAGGTCGAAAATCGCGGTCATTTCGTGCGCAGGTAAGTAGGAGCAGAAATATCCGCCATTTTGCTCGTTCATTGAATTAGAGGTAAATAAAATATTGCAAGTTTAAAACATTTTTTGTGGTTTGGTTTTTTGGGTTAAAATTAAAAGGAATACTTTCAAAAATAATTCGATTATCGTATTTAAAGTAATGGACCTAAGATTTCGGAAATAATTTTCACGTGATTCTTAGAGCCATTTTTGTTATTATTACAACTTTTTCCTAAAGCTGTAATATAATCCGTTCCCGCAATATGGCCGAAGAACGTCCTTGGATACAAAAAGAAATTTATGAATCCTGGAGAATTTAATCAAGATAATCATACGTTTTGATCAAATAAGTATATTGTCGTCAGTCTGAAAGTAGGTCAAAATCGGGGCCAAAAAGTCATTCACAAACCTACGGGTGAATCTAATAAAAGCGTGAAGAAAATTTGAAAAACTTAAAAAAACCGTAACAAATTTATTTATTCACTGTACAGAATACTTAGTAATCAATGTGTTACTTTATGATTTTATATTTTTTTTGTGAAATAATGAGAATTGACCGATTTAGACCACCTGTATATAAAATGACGAATAAAAGTCGATCGAGTCCAAGTTGCAAAATTACGATTTCGTTGTTCTACTTGTCGGATTCTTAGCAAAACTCACGTTCTGCTGAATTTGCAATATTTCTATTTCTGCTTGCTTCTAATATGTCATGGATGACCTCGTACAAGCTACACTTTACTCACGTTTACAAATGAACCCGAAATTCATAAGGGAGCTTGCACGTGTCTTATAGTAAATCAGATCCGTTTATTTATTATTTTAAAATTTGATGAACACTACAACGCGTTCAAATAATACAATGTGTTGCTTTTAAGATGAAGACATTGACTTATTTTGTGTTTCATTAAGTTGTTATTTAGTGTGCTTTGAAAAGTCATAATTTAACATTCTAATCACTTATTAGTCTGACATATTCAAAAATATCAATAAAACATACATAAAACATTTATTTAATAAATTAAACGTTGTTTTAAACGTTTTAATACTGTCTTTAATAGTTTAATATGTGATACTCCTATATGGATAGTTTCTATAAATGGAAGCTGACAACAATTTCTCTATTCTCCGAGGTTGCACCTCGATTCTGCGCATTCTCAAGCATGCGCAGTATAGATGAAGTGTCTCGAACGAGAGAGAAAATGAATATTGTCAACACCGTAACGTATAGACGGTTTTTCCCATAAGAACTGTCCACATGAGAGTTTTACATATATGAGTTTAGTAGAAACTTGACCTAAAATATTATACATCAAAAGTAGTTTGTTTGTTTATTATACTTATATTCGATTAGTTTAGTTTTGGAAATATTCATCATACAAATAATTAAATATTCAATATGGATGCTTTCCAAGATTTAGAAGATTTGTTTGATAAGGAAATACAGCTAATTCCAGAAAAACGAGCTTATTTCGTCAATTTTTGGTCCCATGATGATTTCTTTCCTTTCCTATCAATTATTTTCAATATAAACACAACTTTCTCCATCTAGCGACTACTTCAACATTAACCTTAACAAAACACTTGCAAATATAACCGGTCGACAAATGGAGATTTTTTAAAAGTTGTTTGTATTTGAGTCACAAATATCACCAAAAAATCAATAATCATATTACAAAAACATATATTTGAACATTTACAAAGAAAACATTGAGTCTAAACAATGCTACAGGACTATTTAGAGTGACATCTTTTACGTTTCGCGACAAAATTACGTCTGGGTGTAGTTTTTTTGTGAGTAACTTCAATAATATCACGTGTCAGTGACCAGCAGTAATCAGCCATCATATTCACATCCCATCGACGTTGGTACCTTGTCTTCATAGTTTTTATGTCCTGATGAAACCTTTCTCCCTGCTCTTCACTGTAATCACCAAGATTAGAAAGTGGAGTTTTATACTCATATTACACCCCAATTTTTGATACGTATCCAATAAGTTTGCAACCTTATTTTTATAGTCGGGATGTTTATTATTTCCTAGAAAATTGTTGACAACATCTTTGAACGCCAGCCAAGCATCTGATTCAGTGTTATTCATTTTGGCAACAAATTTTTCATCAGCCATCAAAGATCTGATTTCCTGTCCATCCTTCTTTAATTTTTGCTTCAGATAATCTTGGAAATTTTTTACACAGGTATTCAAAACTAGCATTGTTTCCAACCAATGCTTTAACGAACTGTTTCATCATACCGAGTTTGATATGAAGCGGATGTAGTAAAATTTTTTCAGGACTAATTAAATTTTTTCATACAACGTTTTCTGTTCCTACCTAGAGATTTTGTTTTTGATTTAAAGACATAAAGTTTCCACAAATATAACAAAATGTATCCGCATTATTATGACACTTTCTTGAAGACATTCTGTTTTTTTAACAAATCATACATTAGATTTATTGATCACTAAAAGTAAAACGTAAAAAATTTCAGTAAAAAGTTTATAAACAAAGTAACTATAGAGGTTTATTTGCAAGTAACCTGTTTCGAATGGGTGTGTCATTGTTGCAACTAATATATTTTCTCACGAGAGGTCGCACTATTTGAGAAAAGAGCGCCAAAATCTAAAATTTTATTCATTTTAATCAAAAAATTTAAAATAGCCAATGTCTTAACTTTTTTAAAAACCTGATGTGATACGATAAAATGAGGTATAATTTCGTGATCAGCACTACCAAATTAGTGGAAAAAAATAATCGGAACTTGAACAAGGAGAATGATGTCGGCCGGTGAATTGAGCACAGTATACACTATACTGCGCATGCTTCATGTGCGCAAAAGATGCGCAGAACTAACTGCAGTTAAACTTTTAAATTGACAGTTGTGACTGCCTAATAACTTATTTGGTAAATGACTCGATTAATTTATCAGAAGAAGAAGAAGCCGAATTTTTGGTTATTTGGTGAATAATAGTTAGTAGGGACTTTATTATGAAGTGAAGAAGCTCGGCCCTATTCAATTTAAAATTAAATATCGGCCTAATTATCAAAATACTTTACTGGAACCAGTAAAAACTATTTATTTTTACTAGGTATGGAAATTATTTTATTGCAATTATTAATTTTGGAGTAATAAATATCAATGAAATAAATTTTACAATTTATTTCCAAATTTGCAAATTACATTACTAATAAAATAATAAAACTTTTCTTTAATGCAGTATCCAACCTTATTCGGAGCTATGAAATATGTGTGGAGCTTTTTATTCTTCTTATTTATCTTTTTTCTTACAACGTACTAGTTTATAATTTTGTGTTAAAAGTCGAAAATATTTTTACAAAAACTTCTTATTCACAGATAGCGACATTGTTAATCACAATCAAATGTCAGTACTAACAATTAACAAAAAATTTTCAACAAAACTCTCAGTATTATAATGTATTTAAAAACCTGAACTCCAGCTATAGTACCACCTGTTTGGAGGTCTGCCTACAGGTCTGAGTGTGTTCGGTCTCTGAGTTTTAGCTCACTTTGCCCATTCCTCCAGAACCTTTTTCGTGCCCTGACCCATCTCACCACATCCTGTAAGCCCAACTCTTCTTTTATGTCATCACTCCTTATTCGGTCCGTGAGGGTGACTCCCTTGATGGTTCACAGTATTTTCATCTCTGTGGTTCTCATTATTCTTTTTGTTGTTGATGTCTCGGCTCTAGTTTCTGAGAATACGTCTCACACACGTTTTATAGATTCTGGTCTTGATCTATGAGCTCATTGTTTCTCCACACTATATCTCTCAGACAGCCGCTGATTTTTGATGCTTTCATCGCTTGTGTTCGTGCCTCCTCTGTCATGTTTCTTTCACTAGATATCCCAGGTAATTGAATCTTGATACTTGCTTTATTATTTAGCTATCAATTGCCGATTTGCATCTAATAGAATTTTTTGATATTACCATTGATTGTGTCTTGTTGACTGAGATGCTCATATTAAATTTTCATCTTATATAGTAGACGTTGTAAGTCGTCTTCATTTTATGCTATGGCAATACCATCGTCTGCATAAAACAATACCTTTAGGGAGCGGTGACCCATTCTCTATCCTACATTGACTTTGTTAACTTTTTCGATAATTTGATCCATTATGATGTTGAATAGGATTGGGCTAAAACTGTCTCCCTGCCGAATACCAGTATTAATTTTAACCTCTTCAGAGAGTCCTAGTTTTTTGATGACTCGTTGGTACTTATAGTCTATGTTCTTTTTCTCAAGACTCCTATTCACGTCTCTCAGGTTTATTTTATCAAATGCTTTGGTAAAGTCAATAAAACAGACAAACATGGGTTTATTGAATTCTATCGACTTTTCCACCAATCGACGAACTATGAATATTGCGTCCACTGTTGATCTATTAGACCTGAATCCTGAATCCCAGTTTTAAATTTCTTTATTCATTTTCTATTAATTAACTTATAAAATATAAAACATAAAAAGTTTCTAGTTACACTAAAGTAGCAATGGCACAAAATCAGTCTCAAAGTTTGGTAAAATGTTATGTACATACATACATATACAATATAAAAAAATAGGATTAAAATGATATAAAATTAAAAAAATCGAAACACTTCCAAATAATAAATGTAGTAGCAAGTTTTTAAAATGAGGTAAATTATCATAATAATTATGATCTATCCATCACATGTATACCACAGAGCTCTTAAATTAATCATTGTCAGATCACCTGCCCTTTTCCCAGGGCTAATTGACTTGTTAGTAAGAAATGCTGTCTTAAAATCACAATTTTTGTTGGATTTGGTTCGTCTTGAGAAACTCATATAGTCGATTTTTGTCTAATTTCGGGTTCATGTGCACAAATCCACGATTCGTCGGCTGTCAGGATCTTATAGACGTCTTTTGAAGCATCGAACTGAATTTTCCCAGCGTTTCTTTGCACCAATGGATACGAGCTTTTTTGAGCGATTTTTAAATTATGCGGTATCTAACGCAAACAAATATCTTCGGCAGCCAAACGTTCATGCTATATTGAATGTATTCGAGTGAAAGTAATGCCCAGGTATGCGTCAATCTCACGGTATGTCACATGACGCACAATTTCGGAGGACCTTCACGAAATTCATTCTTTAGCGAAGTGCGACCACGATTCAATTAGAAAAACCAGCAAAACACTGTAGCTCGAGATGGTGCTTCATCACCAAAAGTCAAAGCGAATTGATCGTTACATTGCTATTGATTCAATCCACGTCTAAAATCATAGAAAATCATCGCAAGATTCAATTCCGTTTTTTGACAAATATTAATGTTTCATGTTTCTGTAAACAACTCAAATAGCACTCGTATGAAAAACGTTCACCATTACAAATGTCAAACTATATGATGGCAATGTCAGATTTGACATATTGACATCAGTGTTGCCATATCTCAAAACTCAAGTAGCAAACCCCGTACAATTTATGATTTTTATCTTTAGCATAACTCTATAATATAAAGTTGCTACCGGTATTAAATTTAAGAACAATGAGTCATATAATTTAACGAGACGCTTAATTGTTTAGCAAAATAGTGACTTGAAATGGGACTATTGTTTAAACAATTAAACGCTTTATTTGGCCAACACATAAATCATTCAAAATAGGTACTTAATATTTTAATACGCGACCGTTTTGTACCTTGTTTCTCTAATTTATTCGATGCAAAAATTCTTTTCTTATCATCAATATATTTATTAACTACCGACTGCGTTGAAAAAATCTGATTTCAACAGATTATTCTTCATACCGTACATTAATTATTCCTTTCTTTAATTAGGTAGAGATTATAAATCATACAGGATTAAAGTACAAACTTACATCTCGACTGTTTAAACATATATGGGAAAAAGCGTCTCTAAGTTCTGAAGTTCTAATAGACGAATGGGGTACAAAAAGATCTCTGGTACTGGTACTCTGTTTAAGCCAAACGCCCTTATAGGCAGTTACATTTTACTCGTCTATTTACGTTTTCTAATTTAATATTCAGTTGTAGCAAGTTAAAATTGTCGGCAAGGGTTTTTATAATCTGCAATTGATATTGGAAGAACTATAAATTGTAATTTTTGAGTCTTTCCACTCAAAAAGTTGACCTATAGCTACTCATTCGATGATAAACCTGAAGCCAAATGTGACAATTGAAATTGTAAATTGACTATCTATCAATATAAACAACCGAAAGAAATTTGAAGACTTTTGAATTTTGAGACTTTTCTTGTCAAGTTGAAATCGCCTAGATGCCACTGGAATTGGAGTTATTTAATTAATTATTTCGATCAGTTTTTCCCTACTGTATACTTTCATTGTACTCCGAGCAAGTTGTTTATCTTCTGATACTTAAATTACTTACAACTAATTTATCAACTTCTCGTGTCATTTAAACAGCTTACCGCTGATAAACATGTTAAATGATTTTCTCCAGTGGAAGACTATCAGTTATATTTCTCGGTAACTGTTAGGTTTGTACTCTTACCATGTCAACGATCTATATCCTCGACGAATATTGAATTACAGTTACAGCTGATAAACATGATTTCGAGTCAGCAGTTGGACGTTTACATACCTATAGCAACGAGGGTTTTCTGAAAAGTTTCCAGCCTAACAAAGAATCAAGACATTTTAATCCATGATCATTTTTATTTTTATATAAGTTTGTTCTAGCAATTCTCCATCCTTAGAAATAATAATTGTCGCCTTTCTCCTCAAAATAGTGGAAATTTAAGGATAATAAATATGAAAAAGTCGCCGGGGGCCAGATCTGATGGATACGTTGGATGGTTAACCAACTCAAAGAAATGCAATTTGTGAATTTAAGCCAAGGCTATAACCGAGTTGTGAGAAGGTGCGTTGTTCTGATAGAAGAAAGGTTTTGTTCATTTTTTTAACTATAATTTATTTGCAATTTTTCCCCTGTCTTGACTGTTTTTTTCTTTTCAAGAGTCTAGTGGTAGATCCAGATTTATCTATTAGTTATGAACTGGTGAAAAATAGATAGATTTTGCTTAAACTGCTTCAATAAGGTATGGGAAATGTCCATTCGAATGTGCTTTTAGTCCAAAGTGAGCAAAAGCTAATAGTAGACAATCTTTAACTCATTAAAGTCCAATTGAGCTGAAATTTCTCTCCGATTCAACAGATGAGCTTGGTATGCAAAAAAACTTTGAAGCTAATTCTTGTATAGGATTTAATTCACAAATATTGACCTAGAAACAAGAAACATAAAACTTACAGGTTCATCTGAATAAAATAAACAAATTACTTTCAAAAATAATAATGCAGATTTTGTCGCTCTAAGAATTGTCTTCGTACGGTAATTGTATTAGCAACATAATGTTTTTATGTTGCATTTTTGCAGCCTTAAATCCGAAAAGAACTGATTCGGTAAAATTATTAAACACAGCTGAATAACTTCCTTCAGCTCTTCGATTTGTTTCTAAAGCTTTGACTAATTGATTCATTTCCTGCTCTCTAAAAAACCAGAAGCCTGATTGCCAAAATGTTAAATTCCAAACATTGATCAAGATTTTATACGCCTTACATAATATTGCAAATAACGCAATTAAATATCAAACTATCGATTGTTTACAAGTGGAACATCGACTAAATCGATAATGCCGACTATCGATAGCTTCGTATCACAAGATTGAATGACTACGAGCATTCGGAATGGTAAAAACTGGCGAAACCAGCGCAGCGATATCTTCGAAAAACCATCAGCGCGTCGGACCAATTTGGACATTTGAATGAACGTTTCCCGGGCCTTATTGACGTAGTTTAAGTAAAATATCACTATTTTTACGTTAATTCTAGCACCACACTCCCGAAAAGAAAAACCAGTCAATAGAGTGTATTACAAAGAGTGAACCTGGTTTCATAAGCCGAAAAAGTATCGGTTGGCATTTTTTTAAGATAGTAATGGGATAGTGTTCATCGATTAGGTAGAGTTTGCATATAAATTGGAGTTTAAAAAGAATAAACAACACGTTTTTAGCAAAAATCAAACTAAAAAGTAAAAAAAATCAGTGCGTTTCCATTAGGATAATGCACCTTCCCACGATTCGGTTATAACCAGGGCTAGCGTTCACAAATTGCACTTCGAGTTGGTTAACCATCCAACTGATCTGGCCCCCGGCAATTTTTCATACTTTCTAGCCTTAAATTACCACTTTCAGTAGAGAGATTTTCATCAGACGAAGAGTTATTACGTAAGAGGATCATCCCAGAATCGTTAAGTTCCTCAAAATAGCTATTAACTGCTGACATCATCTCTTCTTTGTTGGAAAATCTACGACCACGGAGCCATTTTTTCAAGTCTGGGAACAGAAAATAATCCTAGGGGGCAAAATCTGGTGAATAGGGTGTATAAGGTAGCAATTCAAAATTCAATTCATTAATTTTGGCCATTGTAATATTGGATGTGTGAGCTGGTGCATTGTCTTGATGAAACAACACTTTCTTCTTAGTCAAATGCTGCCGTTCAAGCTTGATTTCATCGCTCAAACATTTGATAGTTTTTTTTTCAAGGCATTCAACGAAAATTATCCCTCGCGCATACCTATTCAGTCTTTTGTTTTGATTTTCCTTTTGTTTTCATCTTCACGGCGCTATTTTCAGTCTACGATCATCCAATACCGCTTTTTGGTGGATTTTCTTCAACATTTCTGGAGTCGTCACCTTATTTGTTCGTCTTTGCAGGTCATACTGCCTCGTTTGAATACTGGAGAGCAGAGTAGAAACTAGTTCAGCTTTTTTATCGATTGTGATAATGCCTTTGAAATAAAAGTATTGTATCACATTACGATGAACAATTTTTTTCAATGTTTACAAATTTCACTGACAACATTCACTATCGATGGCTGTCGAAGAAATACTTAGCAACGTCAAGTCTTCAAACTTATAATATACACTGTATAGATTGTTTACTTTCTAATACAGTGGTATTTTCCAAGTAACTACCGCCATCTCTAGATCATGCCTGGTACTTCTGGAACCATCCTCCTAATGGTTATTTCGAAGAGAAACACGACACAATTTTTATTTGAAAAGTGTTGAAACTTAAAAATAGACAATGTTGATAAATTAAAATGATTATGTAATAAAATGGTTCTTTGTTAGATCGGAAACTTCTCAAACAACCCTCGTAGTCTACTGAATATAGTGGTGAATAAAGCGTTTTATTAAAATCTAATAATTACTTCTTTTTTTACTAGCTTCGAAAGAATTTAGCTTCAATAAAACTTTTGCGAGATGAAGGGTCATTGCACAATGCACATTAGCTGCAATTTTTTTATAGATTCTGCAGTATTAAATCTTTGGTCGAATTTCTTAGAATGCTGCTTTTTCTTGGATGTATTGTGAAACTTTTGCAATATAATGTTTTTACACCTGCGACAGATGTTTGAACATTTATAATGTTAACTACAAGTTCAGTGAACTTAAAAGTTAGTAAGCAGTTTTCATAAACAAATTCCAATCAAAGTCGAATAATTTTGCAGAGATTGTTGATACTTTCTAATAATGTACTTCAAAATTAAATTCTATTTATCGTTCTTACATATACAACAGAAATCAAATTATTATAAGATTGCAAATTGTGAAAATTTTAAAAAAATTGTAGGTAACTTGTGTTATTTAAAAAAATATTTATTAAAGTTTATTCCATAATCATCGCTGTCGTTTTCTTCCAGTTAAGTAATCAGATATTCAAAAGCAACATTTAGATTTAGGTGAGAATCTTCTGTTTAAATTTAATATTGTCAACATTTTGGATCGAGAAGAACTGGAAGTTGTACTCGTTTTGGACGTCATCCATTCGATGGGATTCGTGCATAGGGACGTCAAGCCGGATAACATACTTTTGGAAAAATACTTAAAATTGGCAGATTTCAGTACTTGTATGAGAATGGGCGAAGGAGGTTTTGTTATATCAAACAACGTAGTCGGAATTCCGGATTATATTTCACCAGAAGTATTGAAAAACCACGGGAAAGAGATTTATAGAAGGGAAAGCGATTGGTGGTCGTGATCATGTATTACGGAAATAATTTATCGTTTCCCGACGAGAAAAATTTTGGAAAAAAATATATTTATTTTTCGACGTAATCTCCTTTTAGCTCCATACACTTTTCCTCTTCATTCTGGAAAATCTTTGACCAACAGCCATTTCAACAAGTCTGGAAGCAGAAAAAAATCAGATAGGGCTAAATCTGTCGTATATGGGGAATGAGGTAGGAATTCCAACTTTAATTCATTAATTTTGGCCATTGCAAAAACGGATGTGCGAACTCGTACATTGTCTTGATGAATCAACACTTTCTTCTTAGCCACATGCGGCCGTTTTTGCTTGATTTCTTCGCTCAAACGTTGCACAATACTCGTCATTTACAATTCTTCCTTTTTCTATATAGTCAATGAGAATTTATCAATGCACATCCCAAAAAACCGACCGAAAGGTCTTTGCCTTCTTTGCAGCCGATTCCCTTTTTTCAGGCTTTTGTTTTGGGTGTAAAGTGATGGACCCACGTCTCATCCATGGTAATGAAACGGCTTTATTTCTGTGAATCATTGCCAAACACTCGATGGACGCTGTTTTTGTTCAATTGTGAGCAAACGCGCAACTTTCTTATGTCCAAATTTTCGGTTAACGCACTTTTTGAAATGCCTACTATGTCTGCTAGCTCGAGCACTTTCAGTCTATGAATCATTATAATAGAAAAGAACGAACTCTGTAGCTATATTAGAATCTGAGATATAGATCTATGAATGTAGAAAAATTGCCAAAAACCTACAAAAATCCATAACTCCACATTGAATGTCCGCGCCTAGCTCGTCTCCAACTCAACCGATTTAAGTATTCAAAAACTCCAAAAGAAAGAAGGTGTTTGAGCGAGTGTTCTTAAATCAAAACGAACTCTGTAGCTATATTAGAACCTGAGATATAGATCTTTGAATGTAAAAAAATTGCCAAAAACCTACAAAAATCCATAACTCCGCATTGAATGTCCGCGCTTAGCTCCTTTCCAACTCAACCGATTTAAGTGTTCAAAATCTTAAAAGAAAGAAGGTATTTCAGCGAGTGTTCTTAAATCAAAACGAACTGTGTAGCTATATTAGAACCTGGGATATAGATCTTTGAATGTAGAAAAATTGCCAAAAACCTAGAAAAATCCATAACTCCACATTGAATGTCCGCGCCTAGCTCGTCTCCAACTCAACCGATTTAAGTGTTAAAAAACTCAAAAGAAAGAAGGTGTTTCAGCAAGTTTTCTTAAACCAAAACGAAGTCTCTATCTTGAATAGATCCTGAGATATCGAGGATAGAACGTGTGTATGTGAGAAACTCCCATAAGTAATGTACAGGGGGAAATCGCATTTGAGTATAACTTGAGAATGGTGAAAATTAGATGAAGTCCGATGGTTGATGGCTGATCTGTGCATCAATATCTTTCATTGAATAAAAAAAAAATAAGCAAATCCGTTGGGTAGAACGCCTGAACGGACTCGGAATGGAAATCATCAATTGTTTTAATATATAAGATAAACTATTCAAAATTTGATAAAGGATATAATACTAGAAACTGGATAAAATAATAGAAAATGGATGAAATAATGAAAATTATAGAATAGACGAATAGACCAGAACAGTGGGATTCAAAATGGGAAATACATTCTTCTAAGTCATCTTCTATGCTGACGATTCTATCCTTATTGCCGATACTGAAGATAACTGCAAAGGCTACTAAAAAGCAAGACTGAACTGAACTGAACGAGCTCATCAACACCATCAAGACCAAATGCCTAGTAACATCCAAAGAACTGATATTATGTTAGTTGAAAATCGATTAAAAAATGTCGAATCAAATACTTGGGAGCAAAAATAACGAGTAATGGAATCGTTTTAACAAAGTAAGAAAACAAACAATGAAATCGGTTCGAGTTTCGGGATGCCTGAGAGATAAAGTTTGGAAGAATTAATATCTAAATACCGAAAGTAAAATCACTATAACTATAAGACTATAACTATCATATCACATAACACCACAGACGATGAGAACAGTCCAAATGAAAATATTGAAAACACAAGGAAGAATCCTACACGATTAAATACGGAATGAAGATCTTAAAGAGTGGAATACAGGACATAGGAAGGTGGGTGAGTCAAGAAAGAATTATCTGGATCAAACATATAAAAAGAATGGACTTGTTAACAATGTAAAAATGCACAACCCAGAAGGAAGAAAACCACTTAAACGATGACGGGAATGCTGGACTTTCTCTTGCGGGGAAGACTTTCTGGCAATGGTCAGAAACAAGAAGAGGAAGAAGATGAAACAGTTTTTTCGCATTTCCTGCAGTTTCAAGGGACAGGAATATCTCAACTTCAGTATGATTATGAAGTCATAAATCACGACTAGTGGCAAATGTTTTCGCAAAAAATAACGCTTAATAAATACATGAAATAAACTTTGCTTCATTTTGTTCACAAATTACGCCACAGTCTAAACTAAACGACTAAACTTCTTCTTTTTCTAAAGCAGCGATTCCTCCAATTGATTGTCTATTATTTTCCTCAGTCTGTACTCGTGAACTTTCAGTACGACACTTAGCAATATTATTCATCTATAATTATTGCAATCTTTTGAATTTTTCTTTCATCCAAATGCGTTATAACAACTTTATTAGCGTTCCTAGAACCCTTCCACCCAAATTTTTCAGCATTTCTAATGTAATATTGTTATAACCAGCTGCTTTACCTCGTTTTAGCTTCTATACTGCTTGTTTAACTTCTTCTGTTTGTATCAGCTGTTCGTTTTCATCGTTTACTAGTTCCATATGCTTCTCAACTGGTACGTTCAGATGTTTCTCGTTTACTACATTAATTAGTTAGTCACAGTAATATATAATTTCTTCATCTTCATTTTAATGCAACATTGATTTTGTTTGATTTATGTTGTACGATATCCCCTTTCTCAACCCCTTTCGAACCTAATATTTTGTTTTATTTTATACTTTTATTATGTTCGTTTTTATAAAAATTTGTTCTACCATCTTTTTGTTGCCACTAGTTCCGGTAATGCTACATATTTTCATTGCTGTCTCTAGTATTATTTACTCAAAGTTCCTCTACATTTCTTCTATGGCTACACTCAAAAATATAGGGAACACTTTTTTATAACCTCAAATTTTGACTTTTAGTCCAGTGATCACAGCTCCTGACCCACGAAAATGAGTTACGTCATTGATTTTCTGGATTTAAATAGTTCTCAGAGTGAAAATTAACATCAAAATTTTGGCCGCTAAGCGATATATTTTTGTTTAAATTTTCAAAATTCCGAATTTTGCAAATAACTCGAAATTTATGCCAAATTTCGAAAAATGTGAAGAGATTAAAAATGTAGATTAAAAAATTTTCTACAAAAAAGGTTTATTATAATTTTCCTCTAAGACTTGTCGTTTCTTTGTAAAATGCACTCAAACTTCGGGGTCGCGCCACATAGAGTATGAGGGAAATTACGTTCCCAGCTGAATAAGAAACTGCTGTATCTCCTCGAAAACTCAACGTTTCGTGACGAAAGAAAGTGTATTTTACTCGTTAGAGTCTTTACTTTTTAACTGCAACGGCAAAAAATTCAGACTTGTGAAATTTTCTTGGAAAACAACACGAATGGGATTGTTTTTTGATGGTTGCCTGGGTGAGCTTAAGACACATGTGTTTGTGAATCTGCTTCACCCAGTAGCGAACCCTTACTTGAGGTCGTCAATTAGACGGTTACCTTTAAAATGAGACCAATTATACCTTTGAACTCACTCTGTGATAAGAAAAAAACTACTTTTACTAATATAATATTTTTTCATAGTTGACAAGTTTGGTTATTTTTTTATAATAAGTTGTTGAATACCAGCCATTTTCGCAAAATAATAAGAAAACTAAAGCATACATTTTGTTGCTGAGTTGTCGAGCTTCAATTTTCTCCCCAAACAAGTTCGTAAACCCTTCGGTTTCTCCCATCAAAATTTAAAAACTCGCTCCAAAAATAATATTTTTTTTCTTAAATCTTTTTGCGATTTTGGGGGGTTTGGTTTTAACGCATCATACGGGGGGAACTGAAAGCTTTTAGTGATAGAGACTTACAAAAAAGAAACCACTGTCTACTGGGAGAGTTTTTTCAATACATCAGCCGAAGATTCTACGGGTGTAGAGGGCGCTGTTGGACAAAACAGACAGACGGCAAAAGACATCTTATTAGTGCACGTGTAAAGTTTTAACGTTAATTCCAAGATGATCCTATCTTGCACCGAAATATTTCAGGTTTTTATAGATAACTCCAGTTATTAATCATTCAAAATCTCTTTATTTTTTATAAAACAAGTACAAAAATAAGAAAAAAAGTGTAAAACATAACATATACCTGCATGAATTGAAAAATCCTTGAGACTACTGATTTTTAGTGAAAAAAAGTCATAAGTCTTTATTCACAGTGGTAACTACATTTTTCTACAGACTTGGTAGGTAGTCTTATCACAAATTGTAGATAAAATAAGCATTTTCATTATTATAAGATAATCACAGCTTATTACAAAATATGACTTTGTACAATAAATGCATGTAAAACTTTTATATCTACATACTACGAAAAGAGAAAAAAAATACTGAGCCAATTCGTTTTCTATTGTAAGAAATCAACAACACAATTACTTTGGAAATATATGAAAATATTAAAAACAGTATAAAATAACAAACACTGTGGGAAAACCAGGGAAGCGATTAGTTTGCACCTTTTATAAATTTTTGTAAAACTCTTTGTAACACAGGTGCATGACAGCTACACCATTGGTTTTTTCAGGAAAAGACAAAGTAATGCTTCTTTTTTTTTATTAGTGCTACTAGACTTTTTCTTGTATAGGCCTTGGAGAGTGTTACAGTTGGAGTGAAACTTAAACTGCAAGAAACAGATGAACTGCTTCGACGTTTCTTGTTCTGGTTTGCCATGTTGATAGATTCGAAATATTGCTGAGAGAATGATGTTTTATATCGAAAAAATCCAGGCCCATCTTTATGGGTCTTAATCACACAGATAGATATCAGCGTACCATAACACTGTCTTCATTGAACAAAGCGTCCTTTATTGTCAAGTTATTGTTCAACTTGAAAGCGTATGCTGGAGGTGTATTCTTTGCTTGTAAGATGATAGAAATATAATTTTCTGGGACATAGGTGGGTGAGGCTTTTCTATATTTCTTTAGAGCCCGTTCTATAACAGAGTAAACGTTGTCGCCCTCGTTTTGAGTGTGTCCAGTTATTAAGAATAGAGCCATTATCATAATAGTACAGTTTTGTACTAAAGATTGATACGAAAAAGTTAGCTACTGTTGGTTTATCACATAATAACCCACTATTGCACAATAGAACTCCACTGTCTCTATGTGTGGCAAGGATCAAAACTGAAATGATTCACTCTTGTACGGCCCACCCTCCACAAATCAAAGATGGCCCACTTACGTGCACTCTATCTAGGGGTGATCCACTAAGTTTTTTAAGAAACGATCTTGCACAGAGTTAGAAGTGGCAACTTGAAGATAATTTATGCAAAAAACTGAAAATCGCTTTATTTTGAGTTATGCCAGTCTTTAACTGGACCAGCGAAATGTAGTCCAGAGTTTCGAGTCGTGAAATAAGGCTTTACTACAAAACGTAGTTAGGATAGCAGTTTAGTTAAGTGGACATGCATGCTGGAGAACAAGGAGCAGCTTTATATTTATAATTTGATGATGTATTATAAAATGTTAAGCCGTGATCTTGATAAGCCAACTAAATTTGACTCTGTAAAGCCTCTCTTGCACAAAATTTATCAGCAAATAGGAATTTTGGCTTTGTTCGAGTACGGTTTCATCGTCCCAAACAAAATTACAACAATCAAGATTTTAAAAGAGGATTTCTGGCATTTTAGAGTCGTTTGTAGGTTAGGAAAATCATATTTGAGCTTCCTCGAAGTTAATTTCCTGCTCGGCATTTCTTTTAGAAATTCCCAGTCTTTTTTGAGTTATCCGCAAAAAATGCAATGCTGAAAAAATCCAATAACACGAAATTCGCTTTTTGTTAGAGTAATTTTGAGATTAGGAAACAATCACAAGGAACCTTTTTTATAGGAAATTTTTTGAACTACATTTTTTATTCCTTCACTTTTTTCGAAATTCGGCATCGATTCCGAGTTATTACGCAAAATTCGAAATTTCGAAAAATTAAACCGAAATATATACCTAAATCCAAAAAATCAGCGACGTAACTAATTTTTGTGGGTCGGGAGCTGTTATCACAGGACTATTTGAGTAGGTTTTCAACACTAATGGGATCATGTGAACTTTACTTCTACTGGAGTCTTTACGAACATTTAGATCAGTCGGAAGTTTTTTTTATTCGATCTATGTTCAAGTTGATAAGACAATAAGGACAGTTCTTCACATGGTAATCATTTCAGTGTAATTTATAATTAGATATCGATATCTAGCCTCAAATTTAATGAACAAATAAAGAGTTTATAAAAATTATTGATAGTTATTATTCGTAATCTGGCAACAGTGAGTAACATAATATGGAAACACATTAAAAAGAAGATTTTTTTTTTCGAGTTCGTCAGCATTGCTCGTACGTGCTCTGGCAATATCTTAAGAAACATAAATATCAAGTTATCGTCGTTGAGAAGTGAAATAAATCTATCAAGCCGAAATAATCGTCCATTGGAACTGCTGAATTCGTAAAATAATTCTAAAATACGATGTAAGCTCGAACTTATCCGTGAAACAATCGGTAATTATAGAAATTTTTTCGTTAAATCAATTTACAGGAAATCGTTGGATATTTATAACCTGGCGAAAGTATTTATTTCAAATAGGAAAATGTAATATGTCAGCTATTAGTAAAGGCGCTACGTATATAACGAAAAAAAGTTATGGTAATTTTATACTTTCGCTGTCCCCTAGCTTTTTGGTTCTAGAAAATCGAAAAAGCATCCGATTTCGATGAATTTTATTTAAAATATTCGTTTTTACGCGGATTTACGAAAAAAATTACAGGAATAAAAAAATGAAAACTCATTCACGTCTTATTGTTGATAACTTTTTTCCAAATAATCAAATTGAGTTGTTATATTTTTTTTTCATAATCTACACAAGAAAACGAACAAATTGAAAAAAAAATTATACAAAAATATCAATTTAGTACGTTTTTATAATTAAAAATTATAACAATTTCCCTTTTCTCGCATTTAATCGTTCGTACCTTTTTTTATTAAGTAATCATTAAAGTCACATGAACAAAAACATTTTTAAAATCACTTATTGTAATCAATTGTACAATATTGAAAGTTAACTTTGAAAAATTGAAAATTTTCACCATTAAAAAAATGGTATCTTACTAAAGTTAGAGACAAAAAATGAATAAACAAACATTTTTCAATTTTTTTCTCAAAATGTACGTTTTTCATGTATATTAATAAAAAAAATATTATATGAACTGCGTTTGATGCTTTGTAAAAAAGTTATGAACGATTATATCTCAAGAAGTGCATTTATGATCACATTTAAAGTCTTATAGGCCAATAATGGGCTTAGTACACATTCTTGCTTCACACCTTTTGTCGTTTCCAACCTATTTGATCTTCTTACCTAATTCTGACATAGTTTTTCATCGTTTATTAGTTTTTCTTTTTTATCTCTGTGTACTAGAATTATTCATGTCATTTCTATTGACTCGGTCGAATGCTTTTTTAATATCTATGTTGTGAGACTTCCATAGTTTTTTCTGGATCGTCTATTAGTCTATTTTCTATTATTCTCGTATATACAGGATGTTTCTAAATTTATGCGACAAAATTCAGGAGGTGATTGCTCGTATGGAATTGAGACGGGCCTATTCTATAACAAAATTTCCTCAACCCGCCCCTATTCCGAGATATAACCCTTAAAATGTGGTGACTAAAACCCTTTACCTGGAGATTTTCCTCAACGATTTAGATTTTGTGAATTGTTAACAGACAAAATCCTAAATTTTTAAATAGTGTATTGTTTACGAACGCGACACATTTTTGAAGAATATCTATCATGAATTTTTCACAATAATCTCGTAGGGGTAGCAGAATCCCCATGAAATTATAGTGCACCATTTTCAGGGAACGTATGAATCCGTAATTGGACTACATTTTCTGCCTAAACCATTAAATGGAATATCTTACATCAGTTTTTTCGAAAATCATCTCCCTGAGCTACTTGAAGAAATAGCACTTAATACTTTTGGTTCATGCACGATGGGGCTCCAATACACACTAGTCGGATTGCTTGGCAACGTTTAGATGTAACATATCCCAGCCTGGTCGAGAAGGAGCCTCCTCGATATCCAAAGTTAAATGATTGTGATTTCGGTTTATGGGGGTTACTTTGAATCTTACTAAATACTTAAAACTCACGGCAATTCATGACACGTTCATGTATTTTGGCTAGAGGTGGTTATCATATGACATTTTTTATATTTACTGTTTTCTACTCAATTTATTGAAAAAATTATGAATTGTGGTGTTTTTTTTTTCAGTGCAGCTATTGATTTTGGGAAAAAATGTGAGAATAAAAACATTGGTAATTTTATATTTTCGCGGTCCCCTCGTTTTTTGGCTCTAGAAAATCTGAATTCGATGAATTTTTTTTAAATCTTTGTTTTTACGGCGGATTTAAGAAAAAAATTATGGAAACAAAAAAAAATGAAAACTTGTATTGGTTTCAGGGCTTTAAATGTTCATGAAAATGCACTCATTCATGTATAATTTGTTAATAACTTTTTTCCAAATAATTAAATGAAGTTGTTATATATTTTTTTTATAATCTAAACAAAAAACGAACAAAGTGAAAAAATAATTTTTCCTATTTTTTTGTTTAAAATACAAATAAATTACATTTTTTGCCATTAAACATGAAAGTATCAAATTTTGAAGTCATAAATATTATTTTAAGTTACTTAACATTCAAGAATCATCAGTTGTATAAAATTTTTGTTGTAAATATTTATTTTTTTTATGTAGACCAAAGAAATAAGTATAATTTGAGTATGTATGTACCATTATTAACGATAAAACTAGTATTTGTAAGAAATTAATAAACAAACATTATTATGTGATTTTTATTTTTCAAAATATTCGTTTTTTTTTTAGATTTTTAGATTAAGATTAACAAAAAAACTTATGAACTTTGTTTGATGCTTGGCACAAAAAGTTATGAACGATTATATCTCAAGAAGTGCATTTATGACCACATTTAAAGTCATAAAACCATTTAAAATCATTAATTGAGATATTTCTTATATTTTTTCACATAAATTCGCCGTGAAAACGAAGATTTAAAAAAAATTCGTCGAAATCAGATGATTTTTCGATTTTCTAGACAGTTTATGACTATATTTAATGTCATAAAACCATATAAAATCTTTAATTGAGATATTTCCTATATTTTTTTTTCATAAATCCGCCGTATAAACAAAAATTTAAAAAAATTCATCGAAATCGGATGATTTTCCGTTTTTCTAAAGCCAAAAAACGAGGGGACTGCGAAATTATAAAATTATCAAAATATTTTCAGATAAAACAAGGATTGCAAGTTATAATCTAACTTTATAATATAAAATTTATCTTGAAAAAGAGATTTTGATATGAAATATAGTAAGGGTTGTTAATCTCACCCTCGTATAATGTGACAGGAATATTTAAAAAAGACCATTTGCGAATACGCGAAAATTACAAAGTTTCAAGTTTCTAGCTTCACTAAAATCTTAGAAAAAAAAAATAAAAACTCAATTTCAGTCACTAAATTTCAAAATATCCCGAAAAGGGGTGGACTGAGGACATTTTGTTGTAGGAAAATTTCGTCGCATGAATTTAGTAACACCCTGTATATTGCTAACTGTGATTATTAATGTGATTTTTTTATAATCGTTACAGTTTCTTGGGTCTACTTTCTTATATTATTGAAATTATAAACAAATATATGGAATTTCAGTATTTTTTAGATCCGTTTGCACATTTGTAACCTGTTTGTAAGTAAGTGCCAAAAGTAATTTACATCGTTCTTGTTAAGGTCGCATATTAAAATTAATAACGTTCCAGATGATCGATGTTTCGTATTTGTTGAATGTTAACGATCCGCAACTAGAGAAAATCATAATTATGTTATATTCCTCCGAAATTCAAATTAGCATTAACGTGTATAAATAATTTAGGAGGCATTACACGTCTTTTTGAAAACACTTGCGTAAATGAAGCGAATATTGTAATTATCAGCCTCCTCTTTGATCTTCCATTTCCTTCTACCTTCTATGAGAGATGACAATTTTATGTATCTATAAGACGTTTGTTCATAATTCCGAAACTCCTGAAACTTTTCTGTTTTATAGCAGCAAATATAACGATTTTTGTCACAAAACATGCTTCAACACAATTTTTATACAAGGTGCAAGTAAGAACAATGACAGAAATTGAATAAATGATTTCGTTTTATATTTAAATTCGCTATAAAAACGAAGATTTAAAAAAAAATCGTCGAAATCAGATAATTTTTCGATTTTCTAGACCGTTTATGATAACATTAAAAATCAAAAAACCATATGAAATCTTTAAATGAGATAAAGAATTAATAAACAAACATTTTTCGATTTTTTCTTCCAAAATGTTCATCGAGATCGAATAATTTTTCGATTTTCTAGAGACAAAAAACGAGAGGACCGCGAACGTAAAATTATCAAAGTTATCATCTAATATATAATGAAAAAATAATTAGCGCCAATTTGACAACCTGAAGTAAAGCTGGAGTTTAAATTATGGTTAAACAGACAATTTTCTTCCAGTTGCCACAAATATAAACACAATTTTTCCGATTTATTGATTTAAATAGACAAGGGCGCAGTTTATCATATTATCAAAATATACTTTCAGGAAGTTCTGAGTAGTTGGAGAAATGAAATTGCGAGAATGGAAATTGGGATAGAGGATAAGTGCTTAACAACTCTATTTTTTAAAATGTCAAAAATAGAATATCTGGCGGTAGGAAGCACTCAAGGAGACCCCCATCTGCAAATAAATAAGGTTAGACGATGTAGACAAACATAATTTCAGAAAATGGAACAACAAAAAACGATATAAGAAATCGAATGCCACAAGAGAAAAAGCTACACAAATGGCAATATACAAAGTCATAGTGGATACGAGCGCTGGCAGGAGATGGACTACTTGAGAAGATCGTCTAGAATAACCAGAAAAAAGCTTATACGACGAAGAGCAGGTCGAGTATACACGACTTTAGAGAGAATACAGACTAAGAAACTCTGGCACAGACATGTGATGAGGATGGAGCACAATAGATGGCCGTAGAAAGCATTGATGTGGGTATTAACCGAAGAATAGAAGAAGACGAGGAAAACCCTCAAGGAACTGGTAGGAAGGAATTGAACAAAATATGAAAGACACAGCTATCCAGGGAAAAGAGTGGATAGGTAGCAAAGTGGGATGCGGCAAAGAAAGCTGTAAGACCGCCGCTGTATGTATGATTTAAAGTTGAACTGTGAGATTTTTTCTTCACTTGACGAAGATTTCAACTTGTTCACGTATACAGAAGCTTGTACAAATTGACATTAAGAATTGTTTTAAAAATGTCACAGCACGGAAAATATCAATGAAAATCTGTTTTCTGATTTTGAAATTGTTAAAAAACATGAAGAAATACTTAGAATATATCATAAACACATAAGTGAAACTAGTAGATTCTGTTTTTAACATTTGTATCTTTGAAATGCTCAAAAATAAAAAAGTAGTAGACTTTTTTTCACATTAGAAAATGTCAAAAATTAATTAGAAACCACTTGAAATATGTCAAAAACTCTCTGTAAAACTGAAAAAAAAAATCTTTTTCCGTTGTTGCTTCTGTAAAATTGTCAAATAAATTGTAAAACACTTATAATATGTCAAAAATTTCGTGTCAAACTGATGAGAATCTGTTTTCTACAGTCGTGACTTTGAAATTGTCGAAAATGAATGGAGAAACTCTTGTAATATTTGAAAAACTTCATATAAAACTGGTCAGAATCTGTTTATCCCAATTGTAGCTTAGAAAATGTCAAAAATTAATTAGAAACCACTTGAAATATGTCAAAAACTCTCTGTAAAACTGATAAAAAAAAAATCTTTTTCCGTTGTTGCTTCTGTAAAATTGTCAAATAAATTGTAAAACACTTATAATATGTCAAAAATTTCGTGTCAAACTGATGAGAATCTGTTTTCCACAGTCGTGACTTTGAAATTGTCGAAAATGAATGGAGAAACTCTTGTAATATTTGAAAAACTTCATATAAAACTGGTCAGAATCTGTTTATCCCAATTGTAGCTTAGAAAATGTCAAAAATTAATTAGAAACCACTTGAAATATGTCAAAAACTCTCTGTAAAACTGAAAAAAAAATCTTTTTCCGTTGTTGCTTCTGTAAAATTGTCAAATAAATTGTAAAACACTTATAATATGTCAAAAATTTCGTGTCAAACTGATGAGAATCTGTTTTCCACAGTCGTGACTTTGAAATTGTCGAAAATGAATGGAGAAACTCTTGTAATATTTGAAAAACTTCATATAAAACTGGTCAGAATCTGTTTATCCCAATTGTAGCTTAGAAAATGTCAAAAATTAATTAGAAACCACTTGAAATATGTCAAAAACTCTCTGTAAAACTGAAAAAAAAATCTTTTTCCGTTGTTGCTTCTGTAAAATTGTCAAATAAATTGTAAAACACTTATAATATGTCAAAAATTTCGTGTCAAACTGATGAGAATCTGTTTTCCACAGTCGTGACTTTGAAATTGTCGAAAATGAATGGAGAAACTCTTGTAATATTTGAAAAACTTCATATAAAACTGGTCAGAATCTGTTTATCCCAATTGTAGCTTAGAAAATGTCAAAAATTAATTAGAAACCACTTGAAATATGTCAAAAACTCTCTGTAAAACTGAAAAAACAAAATCTTTTTCCGTTGTTGCTTCTGTAAAATTGTCAAATAAATTGTAAAACACTTATAATATGTCAAAAATTTCGTGTCAAACTGATGAGAATCTGTTTTCCACAGTCGTGACTTTGAAATTGTCGAAAATGAATGGAGAAACTCTTGTAATATTTGAAAAACTTCATATAAAACTGGTCAGAATCTGTTTATCCCAATTGTAGCTTAGAAAATGTCAAAAATTAATTAGAAACCACTTGAAATATGTCAAAAACTCTCTGTAAAACTGAAAAAACAAAATCTTTTTCCGTTGTTGCTTCTGTAAAATTGTCAAATAAATTGTAAAACACTTATAATATGTCAAAAATTTCGTGTCAAACTGATGAGAATCTGTTTTCCACAGTCGTGACTTTGAAATTGTCGAAAATGAATGGAGAAACTCTTGTAATATTTGAAAAACTTCATATAAAACTGGTCAGAATCTGTTTATCCCAATTGTAGCTTAGAAAATGTCAAAAATTAATTAGAAACCACTTGAAATATGTCAAAAACTCTCTGTAAAACTGATAAAAAAAAAATCTTTTTCCGTTGTTGCTTCTGTAAAATTGTCAAATAAATTGTAAAACACTTATAATATGTCAAAAATTTCGTGTCAAACTGATGAGAATCTGTTTTCCACAGTCGTGACTTTGAAATTGTCGAAAATGAATGGAGAAACTCTTGTAATATTTGAAAAACTTCATATAAAACTGGTCAGAATCTGTTTATCCCAATTGTAGCTTAGAAAATGTCAAAAATTAATTAGAAACCACTTGAAATATGTCAAAAACTCTCTGTAAAACTGAAAAAAAAATCTTTTTCCGTTGTTGCTTCTGTAAAATTGTCAAATAAATTGTAAAACACTTATAATATGTCAAAAATTTCGTGTCAAACTGATGAGAATCTGTTTTCCACAGTCGTGACTTTGAAATTGTCGAAAATGAATGGAGAAACTCTTGTAATATTTGAAAAACTTCATATAAAACTGGTCAGAATCTGTTTATCCCAATTGTAGCTTAGAAAATGTCAAAAATTAATTAGAAACCACTTGAAATATGTCAAAAACTCTCTGTAAAACTGAAAAAACAAAATCTTTTTCCGTTGTTGCTTCTGTAAAATTGTCAAATAAATTGTAAAACACTTATAATATGTCAAAAATTTCGTGTCAAACTGATGAGAATCTGTTTTCCACAGTCGTGACTTTGAAATTGTCGAAAATGAATGGAGAAACTCTTGTAATATTTGAAAAACTTCATATAAAACTGGTCAGAATCTGTTTATCCCAATTGTAGCTTAGAAAATGTCAAAAATTAATTAGAAACCACTTGAAATATGTCAAAAACTCTCTGTAAAACTGAAAAAACAAAATCTTTTTCCGTTGTTGCTTCTGTAAAATTGTCAAATAAATTGTAAAACACTTATAATATGTCAAAAATTTCGTGTCAAACTGATGAGAATCTGTTTTCCACAGTCGTGACTTTGAAATTGTCGAAAATGAATGGAGAAACTCTTGTAATATTTGAAAAACTTCATATAAAACTGGTCAGAATCTGTTTATCCCAATTGTAGCTTAGAAAATGTCAAAAATTAATTAGAAACCACTTGAAATATGTCAAACACTCTCTGTAAAACTGAAAAAAAAAATCTTTTTCCGTTGTTGCTTCTGTAAAATTGTCAAATAAATTGTAAAACACTTATAATATGTCAAAAATTTCGTGTCAAACTGATGAGAATCTGTTTTCTACAGTCGTGACTTTGAAATTGTCGAAAATGAATTGAGAAACTCTTGTAATATTTGAAAAACTTCATATAAAACTGGTCAGAATCTGTTTATCCCAATTGTAGCTTAGAAAATGTCAAAAATTAATTAGAAACCACTTGAAATATGTCAAAAACTCTCTGTAAAACTGATAAAAAAAAAATCTTTTTCCGTTGTTGCTTCTGTAAAATTGTCAAATAAATTGTAAAACACTTATAATATGTCAAAAATTTCGTGTCAAACTGATGAGAATCTGTTTTCTACAGTCGTGACTTTGAAATTGTCGAAAATGAATTGAGAAACTCTTGTAATATTTGAAAAACTTCATATAAAACTGGTCAGAATCTGTTTATCCCAATTGTAGCTTAGAAAATGTCAAAAATTAATTAGAAACCACTTGAAATATGTCAAAAACTCTCTGTAAAACTGAAAAAAAAATCTTTTTCCGTTGTTGCTTCTGTAAAATTGTCAAATAAATTGTAAAACACTTATAATATGTCAAAAATTTCGTGTCAAACTGATGAGAATCTGTTTTCTACAGTCGTGACTTTGAAATTGTCGAAAATGAATGGAGAAACTCTTGTAATATTTGAAAAACTTCATATAAAACTGGTCAGAATCTGTTTATCCCAATTGTAGCTTAGAAAATGTCAAAAATTAATTAGAAACCACTTGAAATATGTCAAAAACTCTCTGTAAAACTGATAAAAAAAAAATCTTTTTCCGTTGTTGCTTCTGTAAAATTGTCAAATAAATTGTAAAACACTTATAATATGTCAAAAATTTCGTGTCAAACTGATGAGAATCTGTTTTCCACAGTCGTGACTTTGAAATTGTCGAAAATGAATGGAGAAACTCTTGTAATATTTGAAAAACTTCATATAAAACTGGTCAGAATCTGTTTATCCCAATTGTAGCTTAGAAAATGTCAAAAATTAATTAGAAACCACTTGAAATATATCAAAAACTCTCTGTAAAACTGAAAAAAAAATCTTTTTCCGTTGTTGTTTCTGTAAAACTGTCAAATAAATTGTAAAACACTTATAATATGTCAAAAATTTCGTGTCAAACTGATGAGAATCTGTTTTCCACAGTCGTGACTTTGAAATTGTCGAAAATGAATGGAGAAACTCTTGTAATATTTGAAAAACTTCATATAAAACTGGTCAGAATCTGTTTATCCCAATTGTAGCTTAGAAAATGTCAAAAATTAATTAGAAACCACTTGAAATATGTCAAACACTCTCTGTAAAACTGATAAAAAAAAATCTTTTTCCGTTGTTGCTTCTGTAAAATTGTCAAATAAATTGTAAAACACTTATAATATGTCAAAAATTTCGTGTCAAACTGATGAGAATCTGTTTTCCACAGTCGTGACTTTGAAATTGTCGAAAATGAATGGAGAAACTCTTGTAATATTTGAAAAACTTCATATTAAACTGGTCAGAATCTGTTGGTCGAAGTTGTATGTTTGAAAATGTCAAAAACTAATTAGAAACCACTTGAAATATGTCAAACACTCTCTGTAAAACTGAAAAAAAAAATCTTTTTCCGTTGTTGTTTCTGTAAAACTGTCAAATAAATTGTAAAAAAATTATAATATGTCAAAAATTTCGTGTCAAACTGATGAGAATCTGTTTTCCACAGTCGTGACTTTGAAATTGTCGAAAATGAATGGAGAAACTCTTGTAATATTTGAAAAACTTCATATTAAACTGGTCAGAATCTGTTGGTCGAAGTTGTATGTTTGAAAATGTCAAAAACTAATTAGAAACCACTTGAAATATGTCAAACACTCTCTGTAAAACTGAAAAAAAAAATCTTTTTCCGTTGTTGTTTCTGTAAAATTGTCAAATAAATTGTAAAACACTTATAATATGTCAAAAATTTCGTGTCAAACTGATGAGAATCTGTTTTCCACAGTCGTGACTTTGAAATTGTCGAAAATGAATGGAGAAACTCTTGTAATATTTGAAAAACTTCATATTAAATTGGTCAGAATCTGTTTATCCCAATTGTAGCTTAGAAAATGTCAAAAATTAATTAGAAACCACTTGAAATATATCAAAAACTCTCTGTAAAACTGAAAAAAAATCTTTTTCCGTTGTTGTTTCTGTAAAACTGTCAAATAAATTGTAAAACACTTATAATATGTCAAAAATTTCGTGTCAAACTGATGAGAATCTGTTTTCCACAGTCGTGACTTTGAAATTGTCGAAAATGAATGGAGAAACTCTTGTAATATTTGAAAAACTTCATATAAAACTGGTCAGAATCTGTTGGTCGAAGTTGTATGTTTGAAAATGTCAAAAACTAATTAGAAACCACTTGAAATATTTCGAAAAAATAGTAAAAACACTAATGATATGTCGAAACTCTCTAGTTAAATTTTCAAAAATCTATTTTTTCTCTGAAATTGTTAAAAAAGAGTATTAGTCACAGGATAATTTTCAGTTAGAATTTTTAAGAAAATAATTAGTACCCCTAGTGAAAGGTCGGTAAATAATTTTATATCAAATTATATATTGAGCTGATTTAGGATTTCTAATTCATAATTACGATGAAGTAGCTCTCGTTAAATATAGAAATTTCAATAATCAGTTTCATTTTTGTAATAAAATTGACAATAATTTTCAATAGAAAAAAATACTTTCCATTAGCAGAAATTCTGAAAAATATTTAATCCTATAACTATTATTGTAATTTTATCGAAAATTCATGTTATTTTCAAATGAGAACATTGAACTTTAATACACATTTTTTATCATTTGATACGATTTTGTCAGAAAAAAATTAAACTTACAGCATTAAGTCCATGATCCGTATTCAAACTACTTCCTCCCCTTCCCGTAAAGTTCAAAGCTTCTGGTATTTCTTCCATAGTCGTAAAAATTTATATAATTAAAAGAAAAAATCACTAATCCTAACACAGCTCAATAACACATTTCACTCAAATACCCGAACAAAACTTATTTGTTTTCTCAATTTTTTCCCAGCCACTGTTTGTAAACCAATCAATAACATTTACAAAATTTGTCCAAAAAGTCGCAACCGTTAAAATTGTCTCAGCAATGTTCAAATAGTGTCCCGAACACGCTAAGCGCAATTCGACGTCCACATACGACAGCAAACGGTCTTTTCCAAAGTAATTTCGTCGAGCGCCAACAACCACGTGACGACGACCCGTGTAGCGAGTAGTGGGAAATGGGGAAGCTTTTGGGACGGTACTGGGGTTTCAATTAAACCCCGCCTATTTTATATTCGATATACGAGCTTTCGTTGAAACTTTAAATGTACTCACATGTACAAATAAACAAAAATATTTCATACCAAAGTTGTGCAACAATTTTTGAGGAAAGTCAAAAACCACTTTCATTTCTCAAATAACAATCCTGTGTATTTTCGTTCGCTAAAATCTTTATGCAATATGCATGCGTTAGTAAAAAGTCTTAACAAGCTTTATACAATCTTTCTATTTGCTGCTTCGATCCAATTTATTATAGTAGAGCTCGAACGAACACTCAGGCAAGTTGTTTTGATATAGCTATAACTCTAATTGAGTTTCTGTTATAATATTTTTGACCAAACAAGTATTAACACCAACACAAATCAAAAACAGAATCGTGGTTATTTACGGTGACTTGTGTCCGTCATTTTCAACAATTAAAAATTGATCTAAGTTAAGGTACAGTACTGGTTTTCAGGGCATAAGTCGTGGTAGTCATTAAACAAAACCAGTACTCGAAAAGTACTGGTTTTAGATTAGAAAACAAACAAAAAAGATAATAAAATAAAAATAATAAAATTATAACTGGCAACACTGATAATTCCATGTGATATCGTCAGGTGTCGCATGAGCAGGACCGCCACGACGTCTTACAAGCCAGTGGTGATCTGATGTACTAACTACTGCGATGTACCTACCTTATATATCTTGATCCTAGTGAAATATATTGTGAAAAATGTAGAAGTACGTTTTCTATTGCAAATAGTGGAAAAAGCGACATTGAAAACCACATAAAAACAGTTAAAAACTAATGAGCAGTGTCTTTAACTATGATCCGACATCGAAAAGAGATTCCATGGAGTGGTATCGGAAAGAAGAGACCGAGTCAAAAAAGCAAAAGTCACGAAAATCACCAAAAAATTGATGACTACAATATTTAGGGACTGCGAGGGTATCCTTTTGATTGATTTAAAGGAATCAAAAGGCGGGGTAAAGTTAGCAGCGATAATAAAGCTTAGATTGGAGTCGCTCTACTGCTTTTCTCCATATATTTTTGTTCATGGCAGCTTCACGACAGTTCTCTATTCCTTTCCTCTTTCTAAATCTTCTCTGCATGCTTCTATCCCTTTTCCTTTTCGTTTCTTCTCCCCTCAACAAGGATCTTTTCACCCGAACTTTCCAAAAAGAGTTATCTTGAAAGGAAAAAATTTAATGATAAGAATAACAAAAACTTTTATCTTTTTGACAGGAACACAACAAATTTGAAAATTAATTGTTTGTTTTCGCGGCGCGTCGACAATGTTAATAATTTCTTCGTTATCATCGTCGATTTCATCTGATATAAAGTGCAAATCCTCAACCACCTTATCAAAACCATTTACAATATCGACAAAATGTGAACAATTTGAAAATGTTAGTTTTGGATCATCCGTTTCACGTTAAGGGGGTAGGAAAGGGTCGACGAGTGGTCCTAAATTTCCAAATCTATTACAATCTAAATGCTTTAAACTATTACGAAAACGTTAAAAACGTTAATTCAGCGATTCTTATTATGATTGCATCATCCGATTACTGATTATATTCCTTTCCAAACATTCGAATATATTTAAAAAAACTTGCTGTGTTTGTTTATCTAAATCTGTATTATTAAATTCATACCTGTCTATATTCTCACAATTTCATTTTCTTCATTCGCAGATGGTCTAAAGAACGCTACATTTCTACTTATTTAAAGAAATTAATGAATTAAATGAATCTCATCAAGCCACACCACTGCTTATCGCAGACTATCTGACAGGAATGTGTCGAGGAAATTGGGTACATACGCCTTCCGACAGCTTAACAGTGGAGATGATGAGTCCACGTGGTTAGAACTCATTACTCAGGGTTAAATCGTAATATTCTTAGTTTTATGTTTAACTTAATTTAAAACTAACTTCAAACCACCGGTAACCGCCGACTTGAGGATTAAACTTTACTTGTATAATTGCACTTAAGTTAGTTCCGAATCATACTTTATTTGAATGAACAGTCTCTTCACATGCTTAAATTACTGCAAGTGTTAATTTTGTTGAAGTTTGTAAAGGATTTCTAATCTCATTTGTTTTTAAATTGGCTGTTAGATCACATGTCATTTATTGTAATTTGAAAAAGAAGAATGTTTTAAAGGTTATAATGACAGAATGTTAAGGTTAGAAAAATGTTTCATTATTATAACTTCATTCTTTTTTTATTTCGAAGAACTTAATTCATTAAAACAATGATTACACTGTAGAAAGTTGTTCAAAACATTTTTGAAAAATGGAAAATTTAAAAAACGTTTGAAGGAATCCGAGGCAGTATATATAACTCTCTCTACAGAGAGCAGCACGGAGTTCGTTGCTTCTCTGAAGAACGTCAGTTGTCAAAGTATATAACACGTTGCGCAGAAATTTCAGTTTGCTTTTCCTCGTAGAAGCTACGGAAATTTCGAGCTTACCACTAAATACAATCTGAAGAGTTCTGGTGGGTAATGGATTCGTTGAACTATAACTTCATATTCGCGTAGCTGGAGGTGATAGCCTTCCAAAAGCGATTCCAAGATAAGTATATACAATGTTGACAAAATAGGTGTCTAAACCGTCCAATGGTCTGATAAAGTAGTCACGTGGCATAAGACAAATGGAAACTCTTGTACGGTAAATCCCTTGGATAACTTTATTCATATTTTCACGAATTTTTCATCAGGATGATTCAATTAGAGATAGAGCAGTTAGAATCGATTGCGATAGCGCATAAAGTCTTGCTAGCGCTCGATAATCATACTATAATAAAAACTATTTGCTTCCATTCCCTTCACACTACTCTCATAAAGTGCAGCTCTCAGATTGATCAATCTTAGAACCTTCAAATGACTTATCCTACAGATCATCTTTTGTAACGAACGGACCAAACAATGAAGAAAACAACGAAATATCACCAACACAAAAAGTTAGATAGATATGAAAGATAATTTTTAGCTTGCTTTGTAACAAACGGATATTGATGAGCAAACTTAAGACCAAGACCGGCTTAGTCTTGATTTTAATCTTGGCCTTGCAAGCGTCGTCCTGGTCTTGCACACTCGGTCTTAATCTTGGTGTTGCAAGCCTTTAGCTTGCAAGACCAAGACCAAACCACTACAAACAGACCAAGCCCTGACCATGGAAAGAGCAACCCTGGATCCATCGATGAAATCCTGCGAATTTTCATTTCCAAATCAAAGCAATTGTCAACCAACTGCGTCATTCTCAAAAACATCATCTGTTTTTTCGCCTGAAATTACTGAAATTATTCGGCGTTTTACACAAACTTTCCAAAGGAAAACAAATGGTTCTAGAACCAAAAATCCACCATATATACTGAGTAAGTCATAACTGTGATGAGTTTGACTAGGTATCGGCATCTTTTTTACAACTAAAAACGAACTTTGGATGCTTTCTATTTTTTCAGTTTGGTTTTCAATACTCACACATATGTTTAGTTTTGTTGAAGAAGTCAATATTTACTTCGTATTTTAACACAGTTACTACAATATATTCGAAATGTTATACCGATTAGATTGTGATTAAAGTAAATACTCGTAATTTAATAAGTTTTTTGGGGGCATAACCAAAACTTTAGAGATAATCAATGCTATAAAGCTGTTAAAGAAAGGAAAACTTTACCTAATCAAAATTTAAATTGCTTACGAGCTCTCAGAAGACGATCCAAACAGACAATGAAAATTCAACTTGCTTGTGAGCTCTCATGAGATGATCCAAACAGACAATCAAAATTCAACTTGCTTACGAGCTCTCATGAGATGATCCAAACAGACAATCAAAATTCAACTTGCTTACGAGCTCTCATGAGACGATCCAAACAGACAATGAAAATTCAACTTGCTTACGAGCTCTCATGAGACGATCCAAACAGACAATGAAAATTCAACTTGCTTACGAGCTCTCATGAGATGATCCAAACAGACAATCAAAATTCAACTTGCTTACGAGCTCTCATGAGATGATCCAAACAGACAATCAAAATTCAACTTGCTTACGAGCTCTCATGAGATGATCCAAACAGACAATCAAAATTCAACTTGCTTATGAGCTCTCAGTAGACGATCCAAACAGACAATGAAAATTCAACTTGCTTGTGAGCTCTCAGAAAATGATCCAAAAAGACAATCGAAATTCAACTTGCTTGTGAGCTCTCAGAAAATGATCCAAAAAGACAATCGAAATTCAACTTGCTTGCAAGCTCTCAGAAGATGATCTAGACAGATAATCCAAATTCAACTTGCTTACGAGCTCTCATGAGATGATCTAGACAGACAAACAAAATTCAACATGCTTACGAGCTCTCAGAAGATGATCCAAACAGACAATGAAAATTCAACTTGCTTGCGAGCTCTCAGAAGATGATCCAAACAGACAATGAAAATTCAACTTGCTTATGAGCTCTCAGTAGATGATCCAAACAGACAATGAAAATTCAACTTGCTTGCGAGCTCTCAGTAGATGATCCAAACAGACAATCCGAATTCAACTTGCTTGCGAGCTCTCAGAAGATGATCCAAATAGACAATGCAAATTCAACTTGCTTGCGAGCTCTCAGAAGATGATCCAGACAGACAATCCGAATTCAACTTGCTTACGAGCTCTCATGAGATGATCCAGACAGACAATCCAAATTCAACTTGCTTACGAGCTCTCAGTAGATGATCCAAACAGACAATGAAAATTCAACTTGCTTGCGAGCTCTCAGTAGATGATCCAAACAGACAATCCGAATTCAACTTGCTTGCGAGCTCTCAGAAGATGATCCAGACAGACAATCCAAATTCAACTTCCTTACGAGCTCTCATGAGATGATCCAGACAGACAATCCAAATTCAACTTGCTTGCGAGCTCTCAGAAGATGATCCAGACAGACAATCCAAATACAACTTGCTTGCGAGCTCTCAGAAGATGATCCAAATAGACTATGCAAATTCAACTTGCTTGCGAGCTCTCAGAAGATGATCCAGACAGACAATCCGAATTCAACTTGCTTGCGAGCTCTCAGAAGATGATCCAGACAGACAATCCAAATACAACTTGCTTGCGAGCTCTCAGAAGATGATCCAAATAGACAATGCAAATTCAACTTGCTTGCGAGCTCTCAGAAGATGATCCAGACAGACAATCCGAATTCAACTTGCTTGCGAGCTCTCAGAAGATGATCCAGATAGACAATGCAAATTCAACTTGCTTGCGAGCTCTCAGAAGACGATCCAAACAGACAATGAAAATTCAACTTGCTTACGATCTCTCATGAGATAATCCAAACAGACAATCCAAATTCAACTTCCTTACGAGCTCTCATGAGATGATCCAGACAGACAATCCAAATTCAACTTGCTTACGAGCTCTCAGAAGACGATCCAAATAGACAATGCAAATTCAACTTGCTTACGAGCTCTCATGAGATGATCCAGATAGACAATGCAAATTCAACTTGCTTGCGAGCTCTCAGAAGATGATCCAGACAGACAATCCGAATTCAACTTGCTTGCGAGCTCTCAGAAGATGATCCAGACAGACAATCCAAATACAACTTGCTTGCGAGCTCTCAGAAGATGATCCAAATAGACAATGCAAATTCAACTTGCTTGCGAGCTCTCAGAAGATGATCCAGACAGACAATCCGAATTCAACTTGCTTGCGAGCTCTCAGAAAATGATCCAGATAGACAATGCAAATTCAACTTGCTTACGAGCTCTCATGAGATGATCCAGACAGACAATCCAAATTCAACTTGCTTGCGAGCTCTCAGAAGATGATCCAGACAGACAATCCAAATACAACTTGCTTGCGAGCTCTCAGAAGATGATCCAAATAGACAATGCAAATTCAACTTGCTTGCGAGCTCTCAGAAGATGATCCAGACAGACAATCCGAATTCAACTTGCTTGCGAGCTCTCAGAAGATGATCCAGATAGACAATGCAAATTCAACTTGCTTGCGAGCTCTCAGAAGATGATCCAGACAGACAATCCAAATACAACTTGCTTGCGAGCTCTCAGAAGATGATCCAAATAGACAATGCAAATTCAACTTGCTTGCGAGCTCTCAGAAGATGATCCAGACAGACAATCCGAATTCAACTTGCTTGCGAGCTCTCAGAAGATGATCCAGATAGACAATGCAAATTCAACTTGCTTATGAGCTCTCAGTAGATGATCCAAACAGACAATGAAAATTCAACTTGCTTGCGAGCTCTCAGTAGATGATCCAAACAGACAATCCGAATTCAACTTGCTTGCGAGCTCTCAGAAGATGATCCAGACAGACAATCCAAATTCAACTTCCTTACGAGCTCTCATGAGATGATCCAGACAGACAATCCGAATTCAACTTGCTTGCGAGCTCTCAGAAGATGATCCAAACAGACAATCCAAATTCAACTTCCTTACGAGCTCTCATGAGATGATCCAAACAGACAATCCAAATTCAACTTGCTTACTAGCTCTCAGAAGACGATCCAAACAGACAATGAAAATTCAACTTGCTTACGATCTCTCATGAGATGATCCAGACAGACAATCCAAATTCAACTTCCTTACGAGCTCTCATGAGATGATCCAGACAGACAATCCGAATTCAACTTGCTTGCGAGCTCTCAGAAGATGATCCAGACAGACAATCCAAATTTAACTTCCTTACGAGCTCTCATGAGATGATCCAAACAGACAATCCAAATTCAACTTGCTTACTAGCTCTCAGAAGACGATCCAAACAGACAATGAAAATTCAACTTGCTTACGATCTCTCATGAGATAATCCAAACAGACAATCCAAATTCAACTTCCTTACGAGCTCTCATGAGATGATCCAGACAGACAATCCAAATTCAACTTGCTTGCGAGCTCTCAGAAGATGATCCAGACAGACAATCCAAATTCAACTTCCTTACGAGCTCTCATGAGATGATCCAGACAGACAATCCAAATTCAACTTGCTTATGAGCTCTCAGAAGACGATCCAAACAGACAATGAAAATTCAACTTGCTTACGATCTCTCATGAGATAATCCAAACAGACAATCCAAATTCAACTTGCTTGCGAGCTCTCAGAAGATGATCCAGACAGACAATCCAAATTCAACTTGCTTGCGAGCTCTCAGAAGATGATCCAGATAGACAATGCAAATTCAACTTGCTTATGAGCTCTCAGAAGACGATCCAAACAGACAATGAAAATTCAACTTGCTTACGATCTCTCATGAGATAATCCAAACAGACAATCCAAATTCAACTTGCTTGCGAGCTCTCAGAAGATGATCCAGACAGACAATCCGAATTCAACTTGCTTGCGAGCTCTCAGTAGATGATCCAGATAGACAATGCAAATTCAACTTGCTTATGAGCTCTCAGAAGACGATCCAAACAGACAATGAAAATTCAACTTGCTTACGATCTCTCATGAGATAATCCAAACAGACAATCCAAATTCAACTTCCTTACGAGCTCTCATGAGATGATCCAGACAGACAATCCAAATTCAACTTGCTTGCGAGCTCTCAGAAGATGATCCAGACAGACAATCCAAATTCAACTTCCTTACGAGCTCTCATGAGATGATCCAGACAGACAATCCAAATTCAACTTGCTTATGAGCTCTCAGAAGACGATCCAAACAGACAATGAAAATTCAACTTGCTTACGATCTCTCATGAGATAATCCAAACAGACAATCCAAATTCAACTTGCTTGCGAGCTCTCAGAAGATGATCCAGACAGACAATCCAAATTCAACTTGCTTGCGAGCTCTCAGAAGATGATCCAGACAGACAATCCAAATTCAACTTCCTTACGAGCTCTCATGAGATGATCCAGACAGACAATCCAAATTCAACTTGCTTGCGAGCTCTCAGAAGATGATCCAGACAGACAATCCAAATTCAACTTCCTTACGAGCTCTCATGAGACGATCCAAACAGACAATGAAAATTCAACTTGCTTACGATCTCTCATGAGATAATCCAAACAGACAATCCAAATTCAACTTGCTTGCGAGCTCTCAGAAGATGATCCAGACAGACAATCCAAATTCAACTTCCTTACGAGCTCTCATGAGATGATCCAGACAGACAATCCAAATTCAACTTGCTTACGAGCTCTCAGAAGACGATCCAAACAGACGTTTCAAATTTTTGAAAGTCCTCATGAAGCATTGTAATGAAAATCCAAACTTAATAGTTTAGTATTTTTAGACGAGGAAACGTTTTTTGCCGCTACTGAGCTCCCCACTGGATTCAAAACACCCTCCCAAAAAGATTCTTTACCGTGGATGCCCGCCTGATTTTAATCTATTCTAATTAAAACTTTTCTAGATTTATAAAACCATAGGTACATATGTATGTAACTATAAACAGATACATTTGATGTCTGATTGACATTAACTTTTAGCAAAAAAGTTGTGCATACACCATGACACGAGATATTTTAAATGATTAAAACAAAGTAAAATGATGCTGGCGTTATATTATAATCCCACATAGTTTTTAAGCGAACTCACTCACCAATAAGAACAGGGGCGCTTTCTAATGGCGCTGTAGGCGTGGCGAGCCCCGCCTTCATCAGTAGGATTCCGCCAGGATAATGAAGGACTTTTAGGGTTAATGTAATATACGATGTAAGCTTAGTCGAATCAGAAGTTTGGAAGGGAGAGGCTACTGCTTATTGATTATTTGCTTTACAGAGAAACAAGAAGTAAAAATTGTATACGTATACAATTTTTTTATGTACAGGGTGTGATTCGTTAATAAGTATGAAAAATGAGTCTAAAATATGGAGATGTAAATCGAAAACTTTTAATAAAATTTCAATCAAATTGGACACAGTAATTACTTCAAAAAAAATTTTGATAGACTCGAACAAAAATTTTTGAATGGGATGAAACAATCAGAAAAACTTTGTTTTTAAGGAAACTATGTTGGAAAATGTTTTTATATCCATATAAAACGTATTTTATCCATTCTTACTTTAATGGTAAAAAAATACGGTTAAACAAACAAATTATAAAACTTTCTACATTTATTGCTTTTAAAAACAATTCTGCAAATTACATTTTAAAAAAGGCTTTTGAAAGATATCTGGCTCGTCTCTATTTTAATTTAAATGTTATTTTTAGCTATCAACAATCCTTGTTAAAAAGAAATATTGATTTTAAATTATTCGCATTCGCCATTCGCCAACAAAAAAAATTCAACTTGGGGAAACTTTGTCTAAATGAAATATGCAGATTTGAAGACGAGCTCCCCAATTCTTGAGGTTGTAAGCTTATTCTAGACACCCTTATAACACTGAAAGATGCATTTCAATCCGAGGCGAGACCATGTGTGGTCTCGAAAGAACGACTAGTTTCTGAGAAAAACCAGAAAAAATCGGTAGAATCACTGTCAACCGGTCATAGCACCATTATGAAACTCTGAGAGCCAATCAAAAACAGGAAGCGTGTCATTGGTTAGGATAGGTGAGGTTAGGTGAGATTAGATTAGGTTAAATTATGTCAGGCTAGATTGGATTACGTTAGGTTAGGTTAGATTAGGTTAGGTTAGGAAGCAGCAACTGTCCGGACGACCCGGAACATGCCATATACGAGAGTATGAGATGGGAAGAAGAGAGGAGGGAAGTAGGATTGATTACTGTAGAAAATACAATAGGAAAAATGATGGAAAGTAGTGGAGCTCGGGATAACTATATAGTAAAGGTAATGATGAGGAAAGAAGGCACAAAACGCGAAAAGGAGACGGAATACGTACGTAGTAAGGTGAGAGGAAACTAGGGGAGAGCTCACCACAATCCAACTCCTTCCTGCGTATAGATGAGGGTGGTTTGATGAGGTTAGAGTCATCACACGAACTCACGGCATCGCACAGTCCGTCGTGAGGTAGAACCATATTTACAAAACCTCTTCTTAAACGGGAACTCGTGAGATTATTTCACTCACGAGTTTAGAAAACTTGACTTGACGTTACCAAAGTCCGATGTTCTTTGAAAAGCCGATCGGGATGAGCCCTTTGATATCGTTAGACAGGTTGTGGGGTTTGTCCAGGTGGTCTAACGTGGTCTGCAGTTTCGTCCTACGGATCATCCGTGATGCTCAAAGTGTGAAGGTGATGTCTTAGATGGCAACCCATCTAACGGGCATTCGCTTGTCTCATGCCAAGCGTCTCCATCCATCTTTGAAACTTTATATTAAATTCGCGAAAAGTATTGGGCATTATCAGCTCGTAGTTTATCCAGAAAGACGGTTCATCAATGCGTAAAGTGTTTTAGAACAAAACCGAAAACCATTCCATCCCACCACTGGGAAAAAAGTTAGGTTGGGTTAGGTTAGATTAAGTTGGGATAGGTTAGGTTAGGTAAATGCCCTTATTTTAAACTTGTATATCAACTTTGCGTTCGGATTCCTTTTATATTTTTTAGAGTCCTTCGAGTAAGAATACACAAAGTTCATTAAACCCAAAGAATGTTTATGTAAAATGATTTGATAATTTTTTATTAAATATGGAAGATATGGGGATTTTGTGAGTGGAATATTTTGGGTAATTCCGGGGGAGATGACCTTAGTAACTTTCAGACTCTAATGGGAAGGAATGTAATTAAATAAAACATTGAGTTTATTTAAAAAAAATTGAATTTTATTTATAACTTTCATCAAAAATCAACTTACTAATTAAGCACCCTGTAACATTGGACCAGATAAGATCGATCTTAAATTATAATCTCATTCAATAGTTGGACATTTCAACCACATTTTTCAATTATGCAGAAGCAACAATAAAGTATGTCACTTATAAAAAATATCGCTGACATTATCAAAATTTAAACACTAGGTCGTCGCTGATTCGACACTTATTTTACATACGTTATCGTCTAAAATTAAGTAATTACTTTTCGTCAATGTTCTATATTCCGATCAATTTTATTGCAAGGTCATCAACAATTAACAATTGGTACTACAGGGTGTTATTTACAGTCACATTTTTAACATCCTCAATAACATTTAATGAAAAATTACTTAAGACATATATTTTAAAATAATTTTGTAAATCGTCTTCTTCTTCATACGATAGGATTAGATCCGAAGCTTTCTTCAAGTGTTCATTACGTAATAAAAACCAACTTCGATGGCATCTTAGGTGTTTTCAATAAACAGTTCTTTAGAGTGCATTCCACTAAGCACTCACGACAATCACGACAACGATCTTTTCTGTTCCGCTTAATCCAGAGCGTAATAATTAATCTTAAGCCCAATTGGAATAGCTTGCGAGGCGTTTTGAGTGTTGAGATAGACAACAAAGTGCAAAACAGAAATAATGAAGCAAAAGAGGTTATGTTAAAATTGGTTGTTCACTGAATATTTTAGTGATTAAATTATTTACATTAACGTTCCGTCAGGCGGATTTAATCAATGCGATGAGACTACTAAGTTTCTATGTTTCACAACAGAGAGCAGAGTCTCCAGCTATCTTTCAACTGATTTCTTATAGTTACAGACGTTACTTTACCCGGCTAAGATACTAAGGAGTGATCGGCAATCTTTGAAAGAGTTGAGAGGTTAGGAGGAAACGTTATCAATTATTAGAGAATCAAATTTCTTGTGATATGTACTCGATTTGATAATAATAACACCAAAAAAGATTTAAAAAAAAATTGGTTCTGTGCGATAGTAAAATATTTGGTGGTGCGCCACAAGAATACTTCAAAAGTACTTATAATATCCCACATCGCACCAATTGATGAGATAGATTCTCATGGTTGCGATTAGTGTTGCTGCGGTTTTGAAAAGTTTTTCAGCGCTCACCCACCTATTGACAAGGGTCGTCGTAAACGTTAGTCATGACGTCATAAGTGATGTTGTTGCCTTGACTACAACGATCGTAGACGCTATGAGTATTTCAGCCTTCGTGAATGCTTAGTAGTCTGCACTATTAGTACTGTCTTCTATTTTTCGTCGCCCATCTCACTACATCCTTCACATCATCTGATCAAGCAAGGTTTAACCTGTACTTGATCTGATTACTCTAGTAGTTCTTGTGCTCTCTATTCTTCTTTCTTCGAATTTGTATAAGAAATAAGTTCAACTATTTATAAACTTCAATATCAATACATAACACAACTATTATATTAGTGGAGATAACAACTAAGCCCGTCATCAATCTAGAATATTTTGAATATTAAATTTTGAGTTTCAATGAAAGTTGCCTGAAATTTTCTTATTTTAAATAGAATACCCTAAATAATACTATTATGTACTTCGATAGACATTTCTATTAATATATTACTTTACAATCTCATATCAATATTATTCGAATAAAATCTTTAGTATTCTCTATTTTTGGCGTTACAAAAATCACTCACGAAAAATTCACTTTTTGGTAGTTCAAATCTATTATGATTATCTAACCTCAAATTTCAATAGTAAAGAATGTTTTTAAATAAAGGAAGAAATATATTATTGCTATCCAAAACTATATTAAAAAGTAATAATCGCTTATGTAGTTATGAGAAGGGTATTATTCTTGGAATAGAAACATCCTGTGATGATACCGGTTGCGCAATTGTTGACACAGACGGTAATATTCTAGGAGAAGCACTCAACTCTCAACATTTAATTCATTTAAAGTACGTTTTAATCAAATTGAATTAATTTCTTTTCTAAAACTGCTACTTTCATCTTTCTTGATTTTGTTATTAAACTTTTAGACCATCGTGTTATGTAGTTTCCTTAAAAGTTATGCACGTTAATATGAAGCTTAAAACAAAATAATTCAAATAGGGTATTAGAATATCGTGAAAGTTAACTTCATACTTAGATTATTAATGCTATATATATGTGAAATGAGAAGTTGATTTTTTCAATATAGTAATTTCTATTTGTGAATCAATTTAGTGCATGTGTAATTGGTGTTTTCTTAGTTTTTCCCTCATTTTTCACTATAATAATTGTATATTCGTCTTTGGATTAGAAAATTTCATTATTTTTAGTAATGGAGGAATAATTCCTCCTATTGCACAAGATTTGCATAGAAATAATATAGAAAATGTAGTCAATGAAGCAATTAAAGCTGCTAATGTATCAATTGAAGATGTAAATGCCATAGCCACAACTGTAAAGCCTGGTAAGTTATTATTATTTGATTAATTTATAGTTTGTATTCCTGATAACAACTAAACTAATTTAAAACACAATGATTAATCCAATTTTTTATTACACTACAATATATATAAACAACCAGCAAATTTAAAGCATAATTTGTTATTTGGTTAAAACTTTTGATAAAAGAACTTTAAGGATTTTTTGATGACTGAATTTTGTTGCTGCCTATTATTTTCACATTCATTGAAGCCACATTTTTAAGATTGACATAAACTTATTGAAATGTTGTCATTGTGTATAAGTATAGCCAACTCAGTAACTTGATTGAAATTTTATAATGAACCTCACGTTCACCTTACCTCAAAAAGTGCTGCAACTATTGCTAGAGAAGGTTTTCACAAGTAGCAGTGGCAGAATTGCTGTTTTCTAATGTGTAAAGAAGCAACCAATTGATAAGAAGAAATAAAAAAATATCCAGTGGAATAAATTTTGTGAGTAAGCAATGATACTATGAAGAAATTTTTTAGAGCTTGAATCAAAGCCCTGATTGCCCATAACTGAATATGAACCCCAGCAAGAGTACAGTTAGTTAGAGATCATTTGGACTGTGAAGACCACCAGTGGTCAAATGAGATGATTTCATATTTTTCCTATTTGTTAAGTATCTATGTCTTCCAGTATACACAAGAGATTTTCAGAATCCTGTAAACTAGAGTAGGCAGATCATTAGTAGTATATATGTACACTGTGACACAAAGGATCTGTTGTGTCTTCTTTTCCCGCTGTGGTACTAGGGAACCTCAGTATTTACAGCTAAGTATTTAAAAAGTTCAGAATGTGTTTTGTCTTCTATTTCATACTCTCCTAGATGTAATGTTTTGGAGTTCCATAGTGTCTTACACTTCAAGAAAATGTAGATGGAGTTTTTGTCCTTTACCCAACAGAATCTGCTTGTTGCATTCTCTGCTAAATCTAACATTTCAGGTGTCGATTGAGGCAACAGTGCCCTGATAAGGGTCCTTTGGTAGTTTGCTCTTGCCTAAGTTGATACGTTCAACAACTCGTTTCAGTAATGATATGGAATAACATCAATACAGGAGGACCATACTGAAATAGTGATCATAGAAAGAGAGAATATTAATGCTGACAGGTACAATGTTGATATATTAGAACTATAATTTGTCCTGGAGTTGGAAGTCATGACAAAAAAAACAAAACTTCGATTTCATAATAAACAAAGTTTATACCAAAACCCAAAAATCAAAAAAATAAATATAAAGAGGTTTTAAAAGATTAAATAACTTCATAATTATTGTTGTAGTAGAATTCTTTATTGTTTTTGTTACAATTTATTCATATTTGACACTGTTTCTAAAGATTAACAATTTTGTAACATATACAGTCAGTTTCTGGTTATAATAAGGTATTTTTCAGTATAAAATATTAAACAAGTATAAGTAAGTAAAATATGTTGTAAAATATTATGAAGAAACTGAAGTATGTGGTTGTTGTGAAGTTTCTAGCGTAGGTGTAACTTCTGCATCTTTTTCTGCAACAGAATTACCCGATTCTGGATTTTGGCACTCATAGGAATCACAAGAAACATTACCACAATCTCCTCCAGACATTCCTTCAACGTCATTTTCATTTTCATCGTCAGCTGCTACAAAAACATTTTCATTTGAAATAGGTCAAAAGTTTCTAGCAAAAAAATCTGTAACTTCCATTTTTGATTTTAACATCTCAAAGCTATTAGTCTTAAGCTTCATAATGAGTGGTATATGTTGTTATTGTTATTATTTTGGTAAAGGAAAAATATCAAACGAAAAGGAATCAATGGAAAAGGATTTATTTGAAATCACCCTATCAATGTTTAGTGTTTCCTCCACTGGCCATAATACCAGCCAGAAGACCTGGAAAAAATTTAAGGGACTTTAAAGGAAGAAGGTTATAAAAAATATTGAAGAAGAATGTGGTACGTTCAAAAATTTAAGGGACTTTAAAGGAAGAAGGTTTTAAAAAAATGTTGTAGGTTCTGTTGGTAGAAAATTTATTTTCTAGCATGTCAACGATCCCCAGCATTCCTCGAAGCTGTGAAGAAAGTATTTAAACTTCACTTCACATCTTTGGAATATCCTGAAAAAGGAATTGAATTAAATAGATGACGATTATTTGTCGAAATTGTTACATAAAATGCCAAAATTGTGCACCGAAATACAACCACGCCAAAAATGAAACCTACAAACAAATATTAAATACAAAACTGCAGGACAATGCAAGGGATTGAGAACACGAGGTACTACATGAACGAAACACCGAAAGAGATTTGCAAGGACTCTACGAAAAAAAGAAACTCAACCTCAATTCTCACACTTGTAAGAGTAGATAGACATAAGTATTTATTTAGTTTCTTATTTCTTGGACCGTTTGATATATTAATGCTTCTAAGTGTTCTTGATTTTAGGTCTCTTCTGTTTTAAAATTAGTTTTTTTCAATAATTTGTGAAAGATTGATAAAAAATTGACGTTTCGACTTTTCTTTAAGCTTTTATTGAAATATATTTTGATAAATTATTAAATTATTAGAAAAACTAATTTTAAAACAGAAGAGACCTAAAATCGAGAACATTTAGAAGCATTGACATAAGGATTTAATGAAAAAAATATTCAAGGGACTAGTACTGGTTATAATTTTTAAAAAATTGATTTCTTTTCACATTTTTGAATCTTTGTACTTTCAAAAAACATCTAAAATTTCATAGCGAAATTCGAAATAGTAAGAAAATTATAATACTCGTAGTTCGAGTGCTCTACCAGCAGTTTGGAGCGATCGACAGCTGCTCTTTAACACGTTGAGTCCCAACCAAAATTGATAAACTTTCCCCTGGGCCCAAAAATTTTTTTGTGTTTTTACACTCCATACGATGTGTAGATCCAAGGAAAAATTTATTTGAGATAAAAAGTGCTAAGAAATTATGTTTTTTTTTTGTATGCGTCCATAGGCCCGCTCTGGGCCCGAGGGAAAGTTTATCACATTCCCTACGGTCCAGAAATTATTTACCCTTATAACCGGTACTAGTCCCTTAAATTAATCTTTTTTTGACATACCCATATATTCGCTGTTGTTTACTCTGGCATCAAATTCTTCTATAAGGTGCTCAGTTTCGCTCATGTCACTTTCGCTGCTGCTGCTGCTCGAAAGTATCAACGATACCGCCGAATTTAACAAATTTGGAGAACTTATCGATGCTTCCACACCAATCAGTTGTTGACAATCTTCGTTACTTTGTATCGATGAATTTCCTGCGGATTTTTGACCGCTTACCTTAAACATTTACCTGTTATAAAAATAAACAGAACCGTCGTTCATGCTCATACCTGAGTTTGTATCGAAGATTCCGATGTAGAACTACATATTGAATTATTACTGGATACGTTTTTGTTATTACAAGCACAAGGTTCTATCGCATTAGTATTATCTCCTGAAGTATTCTTATTATTCACATCACCGGCTGCTAAATGCGGATTATCAGTTGATACGGATTTCTCGGGAGCGTCTGCCTTCGAAGTTGATGGTGGAAAATTGCAGTTATCACCTGCAGTTGCTATTAAATACAGAAAACGGCATAAGTCCGACAACGCTGTCGAAAAAGATTAAAACGAAGCATGTTCGTGCTTCAGACAGTTGTGTCTGTGTCACGATAACACGTGAGCGTCTAGTAGACGCGTTTTCAAAATGAATAACCGAACAAGTTCAAGCTTCAAGAAAAAGTTTTTTTGTTTCGTTTGAAAGTATGTTTATCGAATTTCAACAAAAATTTCCCAACTCGCCGCTACCAAATCGTTCCGCAGTGTGAAAGACGTACCAGAAATTCTTAAAAACGGGCTCTGTTGCCGACGCCCCGCGTTCTGGACGACCGGTATCTACGGAAATATGGTAAAAGTGACGCTGGCGTTAGTTAAGCAGCGACCATCCTTCCTATTTAACCTTGGCAATGTAAATAGCTTAAACTAGGAAAATTGTATGGCCCTCGAGTCAGATAGAATCAAATATGGGGCAAATTAGTTTCGTGTGAATCAAATTATTTTAAATTTACTCGTATGATTTCAATATATCCTACTTTCTATTGAATACAATATAAAACAACGAATATATTGTCTCTCTGAATGTGACTGTTACTATCATTAAAAAAATAAATTTTATGGTCAGATACAAAACAATTTGAACAACTTGTTGGTATCAACCAATTTGTAGTGCAGCGAGAATCGAGAAAACTCCAAATCTCCGGTCGTTCTTTACGACTATCAATTTTACCGCTCGGGTCTCCTCCACGCGCTTCACGAGGATGATACCGCAGATTGGAATTTTGTGAGTGGTACCTTGGATGCAGTCAGGATGATCTGCAATTCCATTTTGTGGTCGGATAAAGCAACCTTTAAGCTGAACGATCAATCGTTATAAATCCTTGTTCCGGAATGACAAAACCCTCAAGTCTTCACTAAAGAAGAATTAAACCTGTCTGGGGTGTGTGTGTGTGTGTGTGTGTGTGGAGGTCTCGTGAGTCCGTACTTTTTTGAGGATCACGTGGTGGGCCATAGTTATCTGGAAATGCTTAAAAATTTACGTGTGCAAATAGACAACGATCCAACACTCGCAAACAGCCGTTATTTCAGGATGAAGTATCTTGATGTTCATTTTGGAGAATGGATAGACAGACTTTGTTATTTTCCTGTGGGGCCTTCTCAAGGCTCGCGTTTTTTCAAGAGGATCACGCACTCTTTCTGACCTCCGAACTGCAATTGAAGAAGAATTTTGAAAGTCTTCGTTTGATTTGCTTAGCCTGATCTGCCTCTCCGTTGATAAACGTTGCCGTAAAAGCATCGATCAATTTGAACACTTACAGTAACCCTTTTTGTAATTTCTTTTAATAAATTCATTTTGTCTAACTTATGCCGAACGGAAACATCAAACTATTATGCTGAAATAATTTTTTTAGTACTTTACCTGACACGTTTTTAACGATTGGTACTAATTTATCGGTATTTGTTTTAACTACTCGATCTTTAACTTCGTTTCCTTTGGTAGCATGTTGGCATTGTGCAGCTTTTAATTGATTTATGTACCACTGTTGGTCCCTGCATTTTTGATAGAATGTTGGAGCTCTCACTTGAAACCTTTGAATGAAATTAGTTTCTTCGTCAAAAAACCGTAATCGACCAAGCGTTTCTCAGGTAATAAAAATTAAAATGTTTGTTTTGAAATTGAAAACCAAAATTTTAACAAATTCCTTGCTAAAAGCTAACAGACAAGATTTTTTGCAACGATAGTCAATTCTTCAATTATTATTTCTATATAAAGAAATGCTGATTTAGATTTTGTTATTAATAGTTTGGAAAAATATTTATTTTCAAACTCAAATGAAATTTCAATTACGAGGTGTCACTTTTATGTAACGGACTAGCGCTGCTACAGGAAAAGTACGCATGCACCAAAGATTATCTATTCTATCTATCAGCTATTTAGCCTGACGTCTACTTTTTCGAATGCGATGTCTACCGTGTTTGTAGACAAACCAGTAAAGCCGTGGCCTTCGTTTTGTTATGTTATGACACATGAAATTTGGAAAAATTGTAACTTAAACTTATAATTTATTGAAACGACTGGATGGCAATGAATATTTGTGGCATCTAGGTATTTTTAAGTGGTTTTCAAGATGACGGACAAGATGTTTAAGATAATTAACGTTCGGGTCGCCCTTCCACGTCAAGATATCGACAAAAACGCTAATATTGTTCAATCTGACCGTCGGCTAAGTATTCGTAAGACGAATCTATAAATAATGTGTGCGGCGAAAAGTGTGCAAAAACGTTGCCCAAAATCCTCGTATTTGAACAACAAGAGATTGAATATTGAATATTGCATCGTGCGACTTATACCTCTTTCCTAAGGTCAAATCTGCATCAAAAAGAACACAATTTGAGCGTGTTAAAGCTGTGAAGAAACTGACAAAAAAAGACGTCGATGTAACCCCTTTTTTCTTTTAATATGACGATGCACAAATCTGGCATTCTCTGTAGCAATTTCGACAAATAATCGTCGTCTATTTGGTCCCATTTATTCTTCAGGATGGTGGTGGGAAGAGAAACTAAAACCCTGCTTTCTGATTTCCCTGTCCAATTTGTCCCCCAACAACTCGATCGGGTTGAAGTCGGGCGACTATGACGGCTGAATCATTACTTTCAGTATATTCTTTCTTTTCGATTATTTCAAATACTTTTTGCGCAGCTTCGAATAATCTTGGGGATCGTTGTCATGGCTGACGGAGGAAACTTAAGCGGGTTAAGGTCGGGCGAGGTTGATAGCCAAACCATTACTTTCAGTAAATTCCTTCATGCGCTGACCACATTTATCTTTAATATTTTTTTATAGCCTTCTTCCTTCAAAATTGCTTCAATTTCTATCAGATCTCCAGTCGCCTTTCCTCCAAAAGATCCGAAAAGTTGCTAGAATCCCATCTCTATGTTCAAAATTAGAGATTTACAATTAGTTCTATCCAAATCAACGATTTTTGATAAACGTATGTTTACATAAACTATTCTTATTCAATGTTTTACGAGGGAGGTTCCAAAATTTTTGCCGCTATTAATTATGAATCTCGTTACAGGAAAATTTTATCAAAAAAGCTTTAACACTTTTTAAATTCAATTTTCATAAAAGAAACTTATTTTAAAAATCATTTTATAAAAGAGATTGAGTTTAATCAATTATATGAACTTTATAACAACTTACTTGAGTACCAAGGTGTCGTTGATCAAATTTAAATACCCCTCGCTTGCCAATAGATCTAATCTAAAGAATCTATTGTAACCCCAACACTCTCCTACTTCAAAATCAGACGCAAACTCCCTCACGATATTTTTGGAAGGGTCTCTACTCACTTGATGTATCATCTCAACTCTGTATTCATATTTGGACGTTTCGGGATAGCCTGCAATAACGTGTTGATTCGCATTTGTGTACAGAATCTTTTTTTATTTCGTTATACGAGGTCTGGCTATTGAATAACGAGACTGCGCGCTTAGCGGGCGCCTTAGACGGGTGGGATAAAAAAGGAGTAGTGTGTTGGGTATCTACGTATCTTGTCTATGCACGTCCCAAAACACGTTTCCGTCACTATTATAGTATTTGTGTAATAGCGGTTTGTAACGAACGTCTCTTTTTCTCGTGCCGAAAACCATGAGCAACGTATCAATCTCAAATTTCTCGTGAAATTGAAAAAAAAACGCAGACTGAGTGCTATAAATTGTTGCAAGAGGCCTATGGGGACAATTCTCTATATCGTGCGCTTGTTTTTGAGTGATGTAATCGCTTTAGTGAGGGCCGAAAGAACACTGAAGATGACCAGCGCCCAGGTCGCCCTGTGATTGTTTCAACTCCGGAAATAGTGACCAAAATCAACCAAATTGTGCGTGCAGATCGTCGAATAAGCATCCGGATGATTGCCGAGACTGTAAACGTCGATAAAAAACGGTTAGAAATTTTTTTTTTTAATTATTTAACATTTTCGAAATTTTTGGACACATGCAGCCCTCCACTAAAAAAATTATATTTCTAAGTTTAAGAGAGTCAAATCTAATATTTTTGGAATTTGGACAAATAACACTTACACCTTTCAAAATCTGTGAAGACCTTGACAAAAATTTATACAGGGTGTTCAGAAAAAGGTGCCGAATTTCGCCATCTAAAAACTTCGAAAAATTAATTTTTTCAAGTGGCAACCCCCATTTTTTTCTTTATCATTGGATTCTACTCTTTAAATTAAAGGGACTTTAATGTTTTTTTTATTATTTATTATTAAAATACTTTAGTCAATTAAAAAATATTTGAAACACTACACTAAGAGGAGAAGAACAAAAATTGAACTAAAGTAAATGTTCGAAATGGTTGCCCCCAACTTCCAAACATTTTTGGATTCTTCTTAAAAATCCGTTTCAGTTTTTTCAAGTTTCTACAAAATTCAAAGCGTAGAATCCAACGGTAAAGAAAAACATTTGAAAAAAATTAATTTTTCGAAGTTTTTGAACACCCTATATAAATTTTTGTCAAGGTTTTCAAAGATTTTGAAAGCTGTAGGTGTTATTTGTCCCAAAAATCTCAAAAATATTGGACCTGACTCACTTAAACTTAGAAATATAATTTTTTTAGTGGAGGGCTGCATGTGTACAAAAATTTCGAAAATGTGAAATAATTTAAAAAAATGGTGGAATTTATAAAGTTATATTGAAATTTTGTGTAGATTCCAAAAATTTACAAAAACCATAGAATTCCGTTTAAAACAACGAAGTTTGGATCCTGGAAGTTTCAGAAAACTGGAATTTTAGCATTTAGCATTTCGGAAAACCCATGCAAGCAAATTTTCAGGACACTAGTCGCAGTACTTTCCCATATACATATCGATTCAGCTCGTCGTGAAGGACCCTGTACACCAGCTAACTTTTAATTTGAACACAAAAGCAATTAGGAGAAAATAAAGTAAAGGATTATTAGATGGATTGTGGAAAGGTGCATGTGTGTGATTTTGAAAATTGAATTTTACCTGCAGTCAATTCAAGAAAAACGGATAAATAATTTGTTCGTACAACTCCGTTGCCTTCCGGATACACTTTAAGTCTCCAACAGAGTCCGTTACAGTACAAAGGATTGGAGTAAACAGGATCTGATTTTCTTTGGAGTTGAGAAAAAGGATACATCACATAAGTACTTGAATCGTACGGAGGTACTATTTCACTAAAATAAGTGTTTCATTTTTAGGGAAAATTATTGATCATATTTTTTGGAAAATTGGTATATAGAGGTTTTCCGAGCAACTTGCATTATTTAAAATGTTTCAATTGTATTTGACTGTTTTTCTTAATGGAACACGATAAATTTCAATGAAATTTTACTCGATATAGTCCGTTCAATATAGACATTTAAAATAACAAAAGTTCCCATAATGCAAAATATTGGTGGAGAGCTGGGATTTACCATTACAAATAATGTTTGAAAAATCCCCATCAATCCTGTGTGTACTACAAAAGTTATTCAGGGTAAAAGCTCAAAATTAAGGTTTTTTTTTTGGATTTTTCTCGAAAACAGTAAGTTTTATCATAAAAAAACCTAAGACCAAAGTTATAGATCCTAAGATTTACCATTCCTGAAATATCGCGATTCTAAGAGTAACAATACCTTATTATTGATATTGGGTTAACTATTGTTATGATTTCTCTTAGATATTTTAATCAGATTTATAATCTTGAAAGTCTACTTCAACAGTCATGTCTTCTTCTTCTTCTTCTTTCGTTGGTCTTTTCATTAAAATCGCAGGAATCTTCCTCTATGAACACATCTTTTTACGTCTTTTTACCGCCACATTTGGCACCACAACCTTCTCTGCAATTGCAAAAAATAGTGTTGATGAGTTCCAGAGTATTATCTATCAATTTCCAATCCCTTTCTTCAATTCGAGACAATCCGTTTTTGCTTGCAAGCTCCCTTTTCGTTTTCTTCTAGCCAAAAGTTAGGCAAACACAACCCCTCGCAACCGACACAACCCCAGCCTTGCAGAGGAGTAATTCCTATATCAGGGCCCACTCCAACAAACCCTTCTCCTTATCATACTAAATTTTATCCAATGAATCTCTCTCTCTTTCTCCCTGGTATTTATACTTGTCTTAAGTGCTCGATATGTACAATGAAACCTGGTTAATTAGGATCTCCAGGGACCAGGGCCCATATGTATGGGTTTCCAATAATCCAGTTTTCCAATTAAGCATTTTTGGAGGTGGCAATGCATATTTTTGATGTTATGAATTTATTGTAGGTAAGAATGTATATACATAATGTATTGCGTCAAAAAAAAACAATACGGTAAAGTTTATGACTTAAAGTGATCGGTTATGTTTGTAATTGGTTGCTAGTTGTTGAAACCTGTTTCTCGATAGAATAAATTTGATCAAAAATATTAGAATTATCAATATTTGACATTTCGAAATACTTGTGTAAAGTTTCTAAAGCTTCCATTGCCTCACGCTTTGAAATTTTTACTGGAGTCTCTTCACAGTCTTCTTCTTCTTCTGTGTCCAAAGAAGAATACATAGCAACTATGTCATCATCATTGAGCTGCTCTGAAATGAGTACATGATCATCCATAGAAACGAAATCCTGAAAAGTCGCCTGCTGCTCATTTAAGTCATTCCTACATGTGGTAAATATTCTATCCCATTCTGGAACCGTTGCACAGATCTCCAGCTTCTCTTGTAGGCTCTCAGGTTCAGGTACATTCGTCGCTTTGAATCCAGTTTTTTTGCAAATTTCATGGACTGGAGAAAAATCCAAAAATCCTTAAATTTTAACCTTTAATCCTTAATAACTTTTGTAACACATAGGATCGATGGGGATTTATCAAACTCTATTTGTAATGGTAAACTCCAGCTCTCCACCAATATTCCGGCTGTTCCATAGAAATTTTTCACAGTGTATACAGGTTGAACCAATTTAGAAATATGACATAATCGTTGATTTTGTTATAAGGCAACAATTATCATTTTGATGGATAATTTTATGTGGTTTATTAATTGCCAAATGCCATAACTTTCAGGTAAACTAGACGAGATTGCAACAACAAAAAATTGTGAATAAGTAGTCATAAAATGTCACCTCCGTAAGATACACTATTAAAATAATCATAATTCTAAATAAATTACCTATGGAAATCCGCCGGAACCGCAGCTGTTACAAAACTTGTCATCGGCTTTTTTCTTATAGTATTAATCATTCTAGACAATTCCCCCTTCTTGGATATGAGCTCTGATTTAGTACACGTATGTAATTGGTGCTCTATCTCGTGTAAGAGGTGTTCCAATTGTTCAGTTTCCTATGACAGGTGTGTTAATATTGATAGAGAAAACTAAGAACAGAAACTTCAAAGTGTACCAAGCATTCATAAATTTAGAAAAACCTCTTGATCGAGAACCCAGAGAAATAACAAAGAAGTAATAAGGAGTCTATATTATCTGGTCTGAGAAAAGAAGATTGTCAACAAAAAAAAAATAATGGTGGTGTTATTAAAACTGTTAGAACTCATACTGAAGGGGCAACCTAGGCGGTTATATTAACCTTTACAAATGCTCTGGGGATCTTCGTGGCGTCCGGCATCTACAGATATAGACAAAAAAAACTGACAAGATGACACGGGTCGAAGGAAAGGGCGATAGAGCTACCATGGATCTCAAGGTACAGGGGATTCAGAGGCAATGAATGTGGAAAATCCCTATTCGAGATTGAATCATACCTGAAGTTGTGGAAAAACTTGACTAAATTCGACATTAGGATTGATACTGTAGAGTTTATCATCCATGAACAACTTCTTTATTACAAAATTTTCACTACAAAAGAAACATGGATTCACTTTTACACTACTGAAAGGTGTCGTCTAAAGAGTGGAGAATGAAGAGGCGCCAGTCAAAGCGAAGACAACAAGGGCGGCGGGTCATATTATTTATTATTGTGGACTGCTGTAAATTGTATTTCTGCACGCACAACGTTTCATAATTCTGCATACTACTGTAACCTTCTGAAAATATACGTGAAACGAAGTGCGATTCTTCTTCAGGAAATCGCGCGCCCTTATACAACGGGTCTCTCGCTCGATACAGTATCAGAACTGCGGTGGGAGGTATTAAAACATCCCCCCTTCAGTTCGTAATTATTACCTAGCGACTACCACTGAAAGAAATCCTCGGAGGTCAAAAATTCAACACCGTCGACAAGGTATTGTCCGAGTTGCCCTAGGGATTCTTCGATACTCGCATCAGAAAGCTTCCGGAGATATTGCAAAAATGTGTATCTAGTGAAGAGAATTACCTAAAAAAACTGTTATGCATGAAGAGCGTGATTTTAACGCTTTACAGCTCAGAAACGACATTTTAGAACCACTCGGAGTCTTAGTACTCGATGGTACTGATGGAAAAATTGATAATATTTTGAAATTTACCTGTGTAAGAGAATCCTTTTGTCCCATCAAAGTCAACAATTTACTTTTCAATTGCGAATCCAATCTGGATATCATCAATTCAACGGCATTTCTAATTTCTCTAACTCTCTCGTCTTTCGCCGATCGAACGGAATCAACGTTTCGTTCTACTTCTTGCACTATACTTATAAGTTCCATCAACCTTATAAGCAATTATTTCATTTTGAGAATACGAAAGAAAATCTCTACATTATTTTTACTGCGCTGTTTATTTTTGTAACGAGAGAGTAATAAAACCTAATTTCTTATGCAAAACTTAGTACGGCCATTTTAAATACTTTGACTTCCATGTGTGTAACTGAATATAACACGGCGCTGCTCTAAACCGAATACTCTCTCATTTATAAAAATAGTGTTCAGAAACATTCCATTGCTGTATTATAATAGATAATAATGTCAATTACAAAAAAAATCAGCCACAACTAACTTTGGTCATAAAAGGATGAAAAAATTTAGTTTCTTTGTCATCAGAGAGTAAATTTATATTAGTCGCGTTCACATTTTCTTTGACGTACTACAAAGTATCGTCAAATTATCACTTCATTGCTTCAAATTCACCTCAGACGTTCTTTGAATCTTATTTTATGCATTAGTTTCGTAACTTTCTTTTTACGTCACTTCAAGGTCCCATCTTCCTGTTTGGCGTTTTCGAAGGTGTCTTAAGACCTCGTTAATGAAGGAAAAGAAAAAAATGTAAACAACTGATTCTTCGACACGTGTAATACGTTATCTAAACACACTCGTGTGGATCTTAAAGAATGTTTATTACCCATAATGGATGAATCCTTATACGCGTGAGAAGATTCTACATTCCAAGTAAACGAAGTTTCGTATGATACGGCAAAAACAGCATTAAAACTACCCGCCGTAAACTGGAGTGCGCATTATCTGGTTGATAAGGGGTTTTTTACTAAATCATACACCATCAGCATACAGGCTGAATATCTTCAAAGAACTGCATAGTAAACGAAATGACCATGCGAAAACCTCAGATTTAGTGCACGTATATAATTGGTGCTCTATCTCGTGTAAGAGGTGCTCCAATTGTTCAGTTTCCTATGACCTATTGATCGAGCACCCAGAGAAATAATCAAAGAAATAATGGGGAGTCTATATTCTCTAGTCTGAGAAAAGAAGATTGTCAACAAAAAAAAATAATGGTGGTGTTATTAAAACTGTGAGAACTCATGCTGAAGCTGCAACATTGGCGGTTATACTAACCTTTACAAATGCTCTGGGGATCTTCGGGGCGTCGGGCATCTACAGATACAGACAAAAAAAACTGACAAGATGACACGGATCGCCCGGAACGAGCGATAGAGCTACCATGGATCTCCGACCACAGGGGACTCAGAGGCAATGGATGTGGAAAATCCCTATTCGTATGATACGTCAAAAACAGCATTAAAACGATTTAAAAAAAATTAGTGATAACTACCGGGCATAAACTAGTGTGCGAATTATCTGGTTGGTAAGTGGTTTTATACTAAATCATACACCATCAGCATACAAGCTGAATATCTTCAAAGAACTGCATAGTAGACGAAATGGCCGTGCGAAAACCTGCAGTGGACTGATGACTTTAAACCCGTTATAAAAAATATTGTTGCCATTTGTAACACATATGGCTCCCGTATGAATTTCTTAGCAGGAGTAGGCTTCTGCGGAGGACACTCCGAAATAAGCGAATTTATCTCGTTTAGGGAACATGCTTCAATGTATTTGCTGTGATTTAATGTAATCTCAATCTGTTCAGAGCAAAGTTGCCATACAAGCCATAAAGGCCGAAACGGCGTGCTCTAGACTTGTGCTGGAGTATAATGATGAGTGATAACGGCAAGATCCAGCTCGTTTGGGCGTCCGGTCACTCGCCTAACAAGGGCAATGACGAAGTAGAATCGCTCGCCAGATTGGGATCGGCAAATCCACCTATGGGCCTAGAATCTATTCTTGATGTAGTCAAAAATGTTGGTGTTACGTCTCTCAACGATCTGCTTGTAATGTAGGTTCTGTGTAAATCGATAGAGACCCCTGGCACGAGACAAGCTAAGGCACACTTAGATGATTCTTTTGCCCGTCTTACCAAACAAAAACTCCAAGTAAATAGGCGCGAAATTCGACTGGTGACTGGACTTTTATCCAGACACAGTCATCTAAGACGCTATCTCCACACTATGGGCAATTGGTAATAGGGCATGACAGCTTATCGTAAGGTCTATGTGCTTATCAGTCCTTAGCCGCCCGCTATCCTGCTATTTAACTATTATACCGAATCATTTAATATACAAATCTGTACCAGGTTGAATCTGCGTCACTTAAATGGTGTTACAACAAAAAATGTGTTTACATCCAGTTTAGATAAATTTGAAAACTGTTTGGATAAGTTTCGTGACCGAAGTTTTTGATTGATAATGGGCCGTAACTATTCACTATTATAATGAAAAATCAGAGTCATTGATAGGAGTACATCATACCTTCTTCTGAGTTGTACTACTTCGTCTTTTATTTGGGAAACATGTTGATCGTAAACCTCATTCAAAGGTTTAAAGGTGTGACCGGAATGAGTACCTCCCCAAAGGGCGCATTGATGACATATACAACAACGGCACGTCCAACAATAAACTGATAATTTTTCTAAATGCGTAGTACATTTATCTCTTTCGATATCGGTCGGTTTCGACATACCAGTAACGGATTGCAAGCAGTCAAGTTGTTGGGTAACCTCTTCTACCCATCGACAATTTACGAGTTCGTGAAGATGCAGAGACGCTCTAGAAAAAAAAAATACCAAATTTAATTTCTTTGGAAATACTTTTGGATATGCCCGGCTCAGATTTATAATAAAAATATGTTAAAATGGCGTTTTCGTGGTTCTAGAATCCATTAATCGATATTCCAGATGTCAGAAGTACTTCCGGTCCGGCTTTTCGAATTGGATTCATGAATTACTATTTATTGACTATGATATCGTATAACAACTTAATCTCAGTTAAAACCTAACCTAAGTAAACCTAATCTAACCAGAAAATGGATCCATTCCATGGTTTGTTCAACGACATCAAGAATATCAGTGTCCAATTCGATTTCAAATGAATGTTGAAATAATAAAAAAGCAAAAAATAATGCCCTAAGTAACACATCACTTAATAAATCGATTTTATTCATCAATACGCTTCTCTAACTTCTCGATGTGGTGCTTGTAGAAGGAGAGCTGAATCTCTTACCGGCGAGCTTTTTTGAGATCAGCGAATAGCCAATAGTCACTGGGTGACTGGGTGCTAGATCTGGACTATACGGTGGATGAGCAAGCAATTCGAAGTTTAATTTAACATCGTTACCATCGACTTGTGAATCGGTGAATTCTTTTGGTGAAACAGTGGTTTTTTTTCGTCATATGAGGCCGTTTTCCCTTGATTTTTGCATTCTAATCAACTCTATGTAGTATTCGCGATTGATTGTCTCTCCCTTTTGATAGTCGTTGAACAATAATCCATGCCGATCCAAAAATACTGAAGCTGTAACCTTCACAGTTGACTGGGGCCTTTGGAGGCTTCGAACGTGGTTCACCGGCTGTAGTCCACTCAGATGATGATCGTTTTGATTCCGGAGTGATGGATCCATGTTTCATCCATTTTCACATATCGATGCAAAAAATCTGATTTATTACGTGTAAATCGTTTAAATCAGTTTGTATCAGTAAATGAGATTTTTTTAAAGTTGATGGCTTAAAACTTGGGTCACCATCTTCAATTAACTTATCGTGTTGATTTACAACAACTTCCGACCTAGAATCCTGACTTCTTAATCGATTTGGAGGCTTTGTACGATAGGTCTGTTGACCGAAGACAAATTTGAAAACTGGATAGTTTGTTTGGACTTGGTTGTATTGCCTTTTGTTTGTGCCAAACAAAAATAATCACTTAGATATGATCCTTTGGTTCGGTTCAAATCATGGGTATAGCAAATGGCATATCTCTGGGTTCTTGTTTACCCAACCTAATAGCAATTCACGCACGTTATACATCATTATGTGAAACCCAGGATTCATCTTGATTCCTCAAAGGAAATCCAAAATAATCTAAGTAATCAATTAATGGATTGAAATTTTACAAAAGGGTAACTGTAAGTGCTCAATTTGACGCCCCTCTGGATCGTATCTCAACGGAAAGACAGATCCGGCGAAGCATCTCAAGCTGTCCGCGAAGAGTTTCTTCAATTAGAGTTCGGAAGCCGGAAAAGATACGTGGGTCTCTTGAAATAACGCGATCCTTGAGAAAGTCCAAAAGGAAGAAATCATAGGGTGTCAGTTACATGACCGTAAGGGCCACTCAACGAATCCTCATCTGCCTATCCACTCTTCAAAATTAATATTAAGGTACTCCCGCACTCGCGTAGTACGGCGAAGCTCCATCCAGTATAAAATGAAGAATGGTCGTGAGTCAGTGTTTTTTTAAACGCGTCTACTCGACTAACTCGAGCACGTGTTATCATGACCCAGACACAACTGTCTGAAGAACGAACATGCTTCGTTTTCATCTTTTCGACAACGTTGTCAAACGTATGCCGATCTCTGTATATTGTTAGTGATACAACACAAAGTTCGTGTGACAAAAACAGTGTTCAACAGTGATATTCTTCATTCGACAGCTCTAATCCTATCATTTGTAATTAAACTTGTTATTTGTGTCCAAAACATTTATATTCAGGACGACGCTATTGAACATCATCGGACATTTGGTACCAACATATATATGCCGTCGTTCGAACATTACGGTTTACGTCCTCCAAGTTTCCCAAGTTAAAAATCAATTATTTGGAAAAAATGTTGTGGTTATAATCTTCAATTTATTTTGACTTCACTCATTGCTTTCATTAAGTGCTTAAATCTGTCCATCTTTTGTGTTTATTTAATAATCTGTTTGGCCCCATTTTGTCCTTGCTTATTTGCGGCCATTTTGTAGATTATAGAACTTAAAAATTATATTAAAATATACATATATTTATACTTTATTATGAGTTATGTTAATTATTTTACCTGCAATGAGGGCACTGGGATCTTTGTTCCGTCAACCATCTTCTGATACAAACGTAACAACATAGTTTGGAGCAATGCGGACAAAGATGAGCGTCTCGAAGTTTTTCCATGCAGATAAAACATCTAAAGACTTCGGTTAAAGTTGATTCGGAATTAGTATTGAAACAATCCATGATTTTGAGTTTTTTTTAAGGTATTAGTACAAAAAAGGAGTTGTAGAAAAAATTATTATTGTCATTAACTTGACATGTACTGGATGTAAATAGTACCTACTTGCGTGACAATTACGTTCTTTGACTGTAAAATGTTGTACATTTTAAAATATAAGTAACCAATGAGTTTTGGTGTCGAATGTCAATTTTAAAAGAAAATTATTCAAATTCAACAAAACAATTGAGAAAATTGAAAAGAAGTATGGTCAGTCAATTCAAAACTTGTCTTATCCAAATACCCAATAACAACGCTTAATTCGGCATCACGTGATTATAACCTTCTTAACGAATCTTTGTAATAATTTATGAGGAATTTAAAGGTTTTCTTGTGAATAGATTCGATTGTTTAACTAATGTGGTACTTGCAGAACTAAAAAACCTAACCTAACCTAACCAAAAAAAGCCAAGCCAGCCTAAGAAATCGAAAAAGGGAAACAAAAGATATGTCATAGTTTTTTGGAACGCAGTATAGTTCATGTATATATTTTTTATTCTCGGGTATTCTGCTAAAAGTCTTCTAGATTTTCAGTATGTGGGTGCCAAAAATTGACCCAAAGAGATATTCGTGCATTTCATGCTAATTTTTACTCCAATGAAATAAAGATATCAAAAGACGCTTTCTTACTTAAGTTTATGTCAGAAAAAAACCTACAAGAAGCAGGAATGTAAAGGAAAACAGTAGTAAAAAAGGCGATGCTGCAAAATACTTCGTTACATTTTCAGTTACAAGTGTAGAAGAATACTTTTATGCGAATCTTGTTTATTTCAAAAGAAAATTGCTCGGGAATATGTCTTAACAGACCAACTGGAAAACGCAATTTTCAATTGACTACAAACAACAACTCACACCATAATGACAAAATAGTTGAGGTTAATGTTAAGTAAACAACGTAAAATTTAGACCGGAAATGTTATTGACAGTCAGGAACTGTCAGTGTTGCCAAGACAAAAATATAAATAGCAACCCTCGTACATTATTTAAATGCGTAAAACCAAAAACGAAATGTCATATCTATCGTCCTGTATATAATGAATATCTTTAGTTTTTTTCCATTTTTATATTTTTATCTATAAAATTAATTGTATATACGAGGAGTGGTCAAAAAATGTTATAAATCGAGTAATAGACAGAAAATCTAAAAAGAAATGGCCAATTAATCCGTCTTGATAGAATCATCTGGAACAACAAAACCTCTCCACGTAGTTTTCAACAGGGAATAAAATAGTTATACATAAGTTCTCATTCCGTCGACCCATTTTCATTTATTGTACTTTATTCTTCTTTCAAACTCATAAATTCAATTCTACGAGTGCTACACCAAAAAATCACCGCAACCTGAGCACTGCAGAGGAAAATTGCTCCTATTTCAGGACCATTCCTAAAAGAAACCATATCCCACCTAAAAGTTCCCCACAAAACAAAGCATCTTTCGATCTGTTCTTTCCTCGTATTTAATTAATTTTTTTGTAAAATATCTTGTTTGGGGCCATTGTTTTGACAGTATTTAGGTATTCGGTTAAAAAAAATCGTCAAAAAAATGCCACGATTCAATCATAGGAGGTAAAATTACCATAGAAATATTACAGATAGGTACAACAAGCCATAGACTGCTGTTTAAGTGAGAATGTCTTCTGATTCAGAGGTTTTTCTTTCTTTATCTGTGTACGTGTATGTTTGAATTTTAGGTATGCCTCTGTCCCTTACGATTGGTATGAAGTACGGAAAACACTTATGCAGATTACATAATAAACCTTTTATGCCGATTCATCACATGGAAGCGCACGCCCTTACAGCAAGAATGCATGATAAAAATATCCAATTTCCATTTTTAGTATTACTAATCAGCGGCGGACATTGTTTAATTGCCGTTGCACAATCGACTGATAAATTTTTACTACTAGGACAGAGTATGGATGACGCTCCTGGCGAAGCATTTGATAAGGTAAATATTCTACAAAGATTAGGGTCAAGATTTGAAACTTCCGCCATTCCCCGAAAGAGAAAACAACCACTTTCCTTACAAATACCGCGACGAATATTGAATTACATATCATACAAACAACGTCGATTGACTTCTTGGCCGATATCGACATTTTTGTTGGCTCGCAATTAGAAGGAGAGAGGTGTAATCCTCTTACCGGTTTCGATGTTGTTGTATCACATCAGAGCGCGATCCAACACCGGAATCTTTATTCCGAACTGAAGATTCAGCGATTGGGAATCACGTAAAATGACTTTCACCTTTAGGAAACAGCTTTAATATGAAATAATTACTAAAATCTCGCGGTTTATTAAGTGTTCACTGTACTATACTATTTATAAAAGTGGCAAATGCAACCTCAGTTGCCCTGTAACCTGGTGAACTCGTTCAAATAGCCTACGACAACAAATAAAGCAACCACAGCAGTCCCTGTCGTCACCTAGTGAATTCAATCACCAGCCAAGCTGCCAATAGTCGTAAGGTGGACTCCAAACTCTAATCGTTCCTTAACCATTCATTGGTGTTTTCCTCTAACTTGATGACCTCGTTCTTCATCCAAAAGATCTGTTCCAATCACTCGGTGAACTCGATCATCAACCAAATTGGCGACGACAGGAAATCATGCAACTGCATCTATGCCTGCTTCCCCTCTACTGGCATTTTCCTGGACAGCTCGCCTATAATCGTAAGATGGATCCCAAACCCTAAACTCTCCTTGACCATTCATCGATGTTGCAGGATTAATGCAGTTTTCCTATAACCTGATAACCTCGTTCTTCATCCAAAAGGTCTACGACAGGTAGTAACGCAACCGCAACTGTCTCTGTAACCTGGTGAACTCGATCATCAACCAAACTGCCGACGACAGTAAATAATGCTACCGTAGCTCTTCCTGCTTCCTCTCTCCACGTATTTTTCTGGACAAATCGCCTATAGTCGTCAGATGGATCCCATACCCTAAACACTACTTGACATTTCGTTGGTGTTGCAGTTTTCCTCTTCATCCACACTATCGGTCTATATAATTGTAGTATGTTTTTCTGCGAGCAATTTTGCTTCAGCCACCAAACCAAGAACTATCGTGGACCTTTCAGTTCACTTGCGCGACTCCATCCCACAAATAGATCCGAATCCATGTTCAGTAGAGGAAAATCATCTTATATCAGACCCATTCTTCAATAATTCGATGTAAAATTGAAAATTTTCCGTCCACTCAAAGAACCAAACTTCTCTCTCGCTCTATCTGTAACATATATAAGCTCATATATGCTCTTGCTCTAGAACCTTATAGAAACTTCTATCTAGTTATAGTTAACTTCTACTTGGAATTATTTACAACAATAGGCAATAAATGCATCCATCCGCCATCTTTTAAAGTTTTTATTATGACCAGAGTCGTTAGATGTCGTACACACTATAATTTCCAAAGTATTAGGTTATAACCGGCAGATGGCGTGCGACTATGTACCCGTCACAATATACTTTAATTAAGGCTCGTTTAAGCTCCCCATTGAGTACCTCTGAGCTGGTTTAGGACCTATTTTGAAGATTTGTTAGCTCCATGGATCAATGGATCAGGAAAACTGTATCAGTTACTTATCCCTAATTTAACGTTTGCTATTTTTAATCTTGCTGGATTGTTTTTACGCTTAATGAAGATTTTTTTGTCCATTAGTAAATTTTTTTTATACATAAATTTTTGTTGTAGGTGGCTAGAAGAATGAAATTGAAAAATTTACCGGAATATTCAACGTTATCTGGAGGTCAAGCTGTCGAATTGGCAGCTTCCAAAGCTGACAACCCTTTAGCTTACAAATTCACAATACCACTTTTGATGTATAAAAATTGCAATTTCAGTTTCTCTGGAATAAAGAATCAGTTACAATACCAACTTCAGAAAGAAGAAAAACAAAAAGGTATTTGTAAAATCAAACATAATTCCATGTATCTGCCATAAAAATTTCTCCTTAATACGAGAGTTGTTAATTATATTTCTAGCAACAATACTTCTTTACATTGTTGAACATAACCTCAACCGCGAATTTTTGTCATTTGAGTGTGTTTGCAATCAATTGAAAGCACAGTACTTGGTAAAATCCATGAAGGCTATTCTGTTGAATCATATCAATTAGATAGCGTGCAGCTGTGTACCAGTCACACTATATTTCCAAAATATTGAACTATGAATGAATGATTCCTCTCACACCTTTGATCATACATTTGAATTTTTAACCAGCAAGAATGTCGATTTGAAGGTCCATCCACCGTAAAACCTTCATTTGGCACACGATGTCTACTTTTTGTCCCCCCATATCAAAAACAAACTGATAAGTCTAGTTACAATTAAATTCTTCTTAGAAACATCTGACACAATAGTTTAACAACGGTTACCTAATAATAGATGGAGCCACTCACCATCTTTTACAGTTTTCACAATATTGAATTATGATCGACATCGTTAAGTGGTGTGCGGCTGTGTATCCGTCACACTATAGTTTGCACAACATTAAAATATGAATGAATAACCAAACAATTTAATTCTCAACCATTGAGAAACTCTATTTGATGGACTATCTATCATAAGGCTTTTATTAAGTATATATTTGTTCCTGCATATCAAAAACAAACTTACAAGAGCAAAAGGTGTATTGAAAACGCATATTTGGGAGCTGTATCTCTTAAAGTGCTTTGAAAATTGGTTCAAACACATGGAAAACTGTATAAAAAGGAAACTGTATATAAAGGAAAACAATAAAACTTGTTTTTCATCGTTGGACCAGAAATATAAATAGCAACTATCATATTCAAGAAAATAACTGCTTCGTCAGTAATTTCTGTTATTAACTTCGTCTATCTATATTTCGAGTCCATAATGAATATTTTCACAAATTTTTATTAGTCTACTTCGTCCAAATTCATCAATATTGTTTATAAAAAAAAATAGTTGGAATGGAAATAAAACACCACAGGATAGTTACACATCCGAAAGCTGTAAAAATGCTGCAGATAATATTTTATTATTAGTGATAGATAACATCAATGACTGGGTACTGGATAGAAAGATAAAATGGAATGAGCACATTGCCCGCATGACGGAAGAACGAATTGTGAAAATATCAAGGGACAAATCACCAGCAGGACAAAGAAGCCTTGGAAGACCTAGGAAAAGATGGAGTGACAACCTCCCAGGTGACTGAGCAGAGGCAATGATGTGAAGAAAAACAGGCAATGATGCCTATACACAGCAGGAAGAAGATTAGTGATAAATCATCTACTTAAAACTACCAGAAATGGCATCATATTTTACTATTATCAGAATTTTTTCATAAAATCAATGCACTATACCTTCACCAATACTCACAATTTCAATATCTAGTCTTGGAGTTTCCATAGGTTACTGTCCGGCTCGAAAGACCAGATAATGTAATTGTAGCAAACAGTTCCGGAAATACCAACTAATGAAGAATTTTAAAATATATATAGATGTTCCAGCAGATGGGGTAATCCCAGGTGTTTACAATATATGTGCTGGCTTCCAATTGGTCGTAACAAGACATATTTGTCATAGAGTACAAAGAGCTATGGAATATGTATTTAGAAAAAAATTGATACCACCGGATAAACAGACTTTGGTAAATAAATTATTTTATTTAGTTCATAGATAAGTACAAATTTTATAAGATGTAGATTAATTGAGTTACTTGTTTTCCAGGTGGTTTCCGGAGGTGCTGCTTGTAATAATTTCATTACTAAAGGTCTCAATATAGTTTGTAGCGAATTAGGTTATAAAATCGTGAGACCACCGCCAAAACTTTGTACTGATAATGGTGTAATGATCGCTTGGAATGGCGTTGAAAGGTAAATTATAATCATTCACCATAAAATTATTATTAAAAATTTTTTTTTTAGATGGAAGGAAAAAATAGGCATATATACAGATTTTGAACATATCGATATTGAGAAAGACGCGATTATCGGTGAAAGTTTAATAGAAGACGTAGAAAACGAACAAATTAGTTGTAAGTGGATAAAATTAACAAAACTGAATTATCCACAAAGCAAATGGGACGATGTTTAGTGAAAATAACTTTATTTATTTATTATTATATAATTTATAATTTTTTCATTTAAAACTTAAATAAGGACTGGAGCTTTTTCTTTAAAATCGTTTTCCACACCATCAGTTTCGTGACTTGATTTATTTTCGTTTAGTTCAGCTATCACATCTAACATCTTTCGTACTCTATGTTTCACATAATTAACATCATCTGGATTTTCTTTAGCTGAAACTGGAATCACGTCAAAAAATTTCATGGAGTTTAGAGGTCTTATATCGTCTGGATAATTAGCAAAAACACCTAAAAAAAAATAAATATCTTTATTTTCGTCAACTTGAAAGTGGAAATCAATGTTTATATTTGAACTAGAAACTAAAGAAAATGATAGGCATAATCCTGGAAATGAAAGAAAATTGATAATATAGAAAAAGGAAGTGGAAAGGATGGCATAATCCTGGAAATTATTCCAGATTTTTCTACAACTCTTATGTCACTTTTAACATCAACTAAGCCGTGTAGCATTAGTTCATTGAACTAACTACAAGTAGCATAATCCTGGAAATGAAATACAATGATTCATACCAGAACAGGTAGTGGAAAGGATGGCATAAACCTCGAAATGGAAAAATGACCAAGATATAAATAACTAATAAACCGAACATTATTGAGGTACGACAATGCAGTTAATTCTTATTACCATGAAAAAGTGTGACTATTAAATAATCAAAAATTTTATTTGAATTCATACATTAACATATCTATTCCTACAAATTTCCATGTCACCCTTTCTATTTTTCATCATAATCCTGGAAGTGTTTTCAGCATGAACTCATATGTCCAATATAGTATTTATATATTAACAACAAAGTAAAAAAATGTGAATTAATTGCCTTTGAAATGATGCATATGGCTAGCAAAGTATTTACGTTGAATTTATGACTGAAAACATATCTGTGGCTTCTTTGGAAACACCTTTAATCTGCTGTCGCGGCTTTTTCCGTTTTAGGACGTGAAAACATGTAACAAAGAAATTATTTATATGTACATACTTTCTAAATTTTTCAACTGTTCCTTTATTTCCTGGAATTTACTAAGGGCACCATCAGTATCCATTTTATTTATTAGCATCATTGCTGGTTTCGACAATAAAGTGTCGTTATACATTTCCAGTTCCTAAATTGAAAAAAAAAATCAAACTAATCGAAATACACTTTATTTTATGTACATTCATTCTATTTACATGTTTGTTTCATTCAATGGAAAATAATTTTGTAATAAAAATTTTTGCCTTTACGAGGGTAGCCCCATACGTCTGTCACTTTGTTAATCAAACAGGTTTTCTCACAAATAATTTTTTTATGAGATGTTATTTTGTCATTGTAACATGCCATTCAGCTTTTCTTCAAACATTTTGAATATCTTTTTGTTCACGTATAATAGCACAGTGGTTTGGAAATACGTAATAGTTACTAGGGACTAAATCCGAAGAATAGGATGACACTAATTCGTAGTCTAATTCATGGATGTTTGTCATAAAAACTGTACATGTGTGTACTAGAGTGGCCTAAAGAAAAATTCATACTCTCGATAGTGACAAGTACCATCTAAATTCTGATAGAAAGTCTCAAAATTTTTTTATTTGTCTAAAAACGAATAAGGTTTGGGTCATGAAAAGTTTATTTTTTCATGTTTGGAAACAAGTAATAGTCACTCGTGGCTAAATGGGGAGAATAGAATGACAGAGTAATTTGTAATCGAATTCATGGATGTTTGCCACAAAAACTGTACATGTCTGTACTAGAGTGGCCCAAAGAAAAATTCTTAATTTCTATATTGACATGTGTCAAAATTCTGATAGGGAGAATACAAAAAATCTTTTTTGTTATTTTATCATCATCCTAAAATGTTACAACTTTTTTCATTGTTTCTATTTCTAGCACTATATTATGGAACTCTAAGAAAAGTAGATGTTCTCAAAATTAAACAGGATCTCCCAAGACAGGGTCAGAGGTTACCATTTGTTCCCAAAAACCCTGGTTTCTCTGATGCTGGTGCCACCTAAACATTACTTTATCCATTTTCAAGCATTAGTTTTCATAAAATACACTGTCACTTCGGAATAAAGTTGAGTTAAGGGCACTTTTTGGTATCGACGCACCTAAGAATAACCCAAAAAAATAACTAACTTAGTCTGTCTGGAAGTATAAAAAAATTAGTTTTCAAAATTTAAACAGAATCCTCATGGCAAAATAACTAACTTAGCCTAAAAAAGTTGTGACGATTATTGAACCAGAAGATCGTTAAAAACTAATAAGGTTAATTGGAAGCCACGATAAATCAAAAACGTGTAATTAGAGTCAATTAACAGACACCTTCCTTTAGAAACGCGGCGTTAAAATATAATAAACCTTATAATTATAACATTCTATAAAATAATGTCACGGTTCTTAATATTTTGTATAAATATCTTAATCAATAAAATATATAAACAGATAGACAGTTGTTATCATTGTCAAGCTTACATATTACGGTCATACACATGTTGTCAGAAGTCAGTCTTCACGTTCTACACTTTTAGTTGTTATTAAATGTGTAAGTTATAAATATATGGGTGATTTTGAAGATATAGTTTTATTGCGTTCCCACGGATTGAAGGCCCTCCATCTTCAATCATTATAACGTTAATCGGAATGCATAAATTGATATTTTAACAATTACAAGTGATATTTTATCAACTTAAGGATATGCAGTACATCAAATGGAACGGTACATATTTATTACTCAATATAAACACTTAATATTCAATCAACATTGACACAAATGTAGAGACGTGAGAGAAAATCAAACACTTGATTGTAACATTTTGTAATAAAGCAAAAAATTTTGGTGTTTTCTTTCCTTTAGCTCGGGTGAGTTTTAATTTCCATCACCTTGAACGTCACAAGATTTAGATGATAATTAGAATAGAACTGTAAATTTTTTGGTAATCAAAACTTAGAATTCTAATCAATTATTGTATTTCTTTCTTCCTCGATAGGGATATCCCGTAAATAAATAGAGACAACTGGTAAACATATGGGATTAACATACTCACTAAACATTGAAATGAAAAATTTTTTCACAAAACATACATTTAGTTCAAAATTTGATGAAAATTTGAAAAATGTGGAATAAACAAATAAGAAATGTTCAACAGTTTCTTTTTAATATATGTTACAGCTTTTTGATGAAAAAAATGTCTACATAACAATAAGATTAAAATTATTTAATATAATGAATTGAACAGTGATAGGAGTTTGCATTTATTGAAAACTAAACTTCTGATAATAATAACTAAGGTTTGGAGAATAATCTGCTTTTTTAAACTTATATTTGAACTGCTAGCAGGACTGTGTGATAATTTAAAACCAAAGTCTATATGTGAAATAATAATATGTCTTACCTTTATCAACAACATTATGGTCTCTAAACAACTTCTATGGGGATATTGGGGACTTAATTGGAAACCGTTAATATCAACAACCATAAGAATTAATTTAGTTCTTTCCACATGTTTGAGAAATTTGTGCCCCATGCCTTTATTCATGTGAGCACCTTCTATGAGTCCAGGTAAATCAGCCATGGAAATTTGTCTATAATCCTTGTACATTAAGATTCCTACATTTGGTTTTACAGTTGTGACTGTCAAATTTAAAGCATACACATTAAACATATAAGTGGATTAAATTATTAACGAATATAAAAGAAAATACTTAAAGACCAGAAAATAAGTAACATCAAAATAATTGTGGATCCAAGAGAAAACGAAATGACTAAATTAAACCACTAGATCCTAGAAAACGCAATAAATTGGACAGCATAAGACTTATGCAAGAAATGAAAAATAACACCAAGAAGAATAACTAGTTGGATACCAGAACCACTATCTACAAGATCAACGCAACGATCAAATTCAAGATAGAAATAACAAATAGAATCTTGACTAAATAAAAGTTAAAAACTGGAAAAGAATGAAAAGAGGTTGCTGCAAAAACTTTTGTATTAGTCATACTAATAAACTCGATGATATACAGTAAAGAATCAAAATAATTGTGAATAAAGGCATAAAACAACATAACTAAATTAGACCACTGCTAAACTGAAAATGCCCCCAAGAAAAAGAATAACTGATTGGATACCACTAACTTGTAGACCAAAGTGGCCACTAAATTCAAAATCAAATAGAATCAGATCTCAAGTAAACGAAAGTAAAAAACTGGAAGAGATTGAAGAGAAGTCAGAATGAAAACAGATAATTTGCAAGAATCAGACTCCAAGAAGACTATAGTAAAAAAAAATGAAGAAAAGTTGCTATGAAAACAAAATACACCAAAACAGCACATAGTCAAACTTCAATTTATATATAACCCAATAAATATTTTCAGAATAATTTTTGAAGATATATTTTCATCATGATGATTTGTCTTGATTTAGGGGCTCTTTAAATAAAAAATTACAGGTGAAAATTTGGTATTTTGACCTACTTCAATCTTAATCAAAATTGAGGTCAAAAAGTAAAATTTTACCAGTTATTTTTTTACTGATTTTATATGAAAAAGAAACCTAAAATTAACATAAATCATCACAGAAATATATAAAAAGGTATAAGTAAAAAAATACATCTTTATAAACACTTACAGGGATAACTTGCAATTTTAGGTTTAGCGTGAGATATAGACTTTAATAAAGTACTTTTTCCAGCATTTGGGAACCCAACCAATCCAATATCTGCGATAAGTTTCAAGTCGAGTTTAATTGAATAAGCTTGACCTTTAGTACCTAAATAACCGTTTTTACTGTGTCCACCTGTGCCTCCTTTAGCAACAACTATTTCTTGTCCTTCATCATTTACTTCCCCTACAAAAAAAATCTGTAAACAAAAAAAAACTTTAATGACTTGTTTTATATACCTAATCGCTTTCCATGTTCAGTATCTAGAATTACACCTAATGGTACATCAAATTTGATATCTTCACCTGGTGTACCAATAATAAAATTATGTGTAGAGTGTTTTCCTCCTTTTGCAATATATCTTTTAGACCGATTTGATTTGAAAACATGTTCTAGAGTAATATCTTCTTTACCAACAGCTATAACATCGCCACCTTTACCTCCAACACCTCCAAATCTAATGTAAAAATTGTGAATGTATAAATTCAACTATTCATTTTATCACTCACATACTTTGGATATCCGTTACCTCCGGGCCCGCCTTGTACATATATTCTCAAGTTATCCCTAAAACCGAATCGTTCATACTTACGAGTTGCCTGTTTTATTTTCCCCAGTAATTTAAAAGACAAGTGAACCATTTTCGATCATTCTACTTTTCAATGTTTTGGTTTCTTAGTTTTGAGGTTAGAGCATAGATCAACCCAATCCATAGATGAACAACACCACATCCATAGAAAAAGTTTTCACTTAAGGTAAGACCTAATGCTGTCGTCCGTCGCAATGATTCGCACAATTTAAAATTTATTTTTTGGAAATTATTAGTAATATATAAGATACAACTGAATTTTCAATGATTTTAAAAACAGTCGTCGGCGAAAGAAGATATAAACAACAGCAAAAGAAAATGCTGTAAGGCTCGTTTAGTATATAAATTAAGGAATGAGCTGAATTTGTAGATAATTTTACATATCTTTATTATATTCATGAAAAACTATTATGATATAAAATTTATTATTTTCATCTTTATTGCTATAATTTTTCAATTGACAGTGAATTTGAAAACGTTTGATGATAAAAAGGGCGATTATATGAAGCCGCACCTTTAGGCTAGAGCAAATTTCTTGACGCTTAGTACAATGTGATACACGAAAAGAGTATTTGGCAGCTTGTTTTAATTGTCAAATTTGAAATTAAAAGCGCGCGAATTTATGACGAGTGCAGTAATAAAGTTTTTTGTTCAATTAAAAGTAAAAAAAATTAAGTCTCATTAAATTTGTCACATTAATGCTATATTTCTACACTCTGTATTTTATAAGGGCAAAATGGATGATGTATACAGATTTACTGGTAGAAGGAGAATTATAAAACCTTCTCAACAAAAACCTGAAACACCTTTGAAACATTTATTGAATTTGCCAAAGAGGCTTAAAGATAAAATCATTGAAAAAAGTAGTTCAATGTGGAAATACCCATTCAAAAGAAACACATTAAAACGAAAATCAAATCACGACGAAACCAGTAAAAATCCACGTTTAAAAAAGGTTGGTACATAAATCATTAATATACATATCATAATATTTTAAATTTTTAAACTACATTACTATAATGGTATTTGTATTGAAAACAATCAAGATTCTAGTCGTTATGTTTATTATTTAAAATTTTTAAGTCTTATCTTATTATAAATCTAATTTATTATTTCAGTATAGATGTGAAAGCAGTAAACAAAATTCTGAATATAAGGAAATTAGTATGGCCGTTATACATACAAACTATCCAGAATTAGATTTGGGCGAAGAACAAGCAGATTTAATTGAAGAAAATATCCAGAATAGTATTAAATATGTTCGTGAACCTCACAGAAGTCAATTAAACATTATAGAAATGAAATATAAAGAAGGGATACTGTATATAACATGTGGAAATCATGCAACAGTTAACTGGATTTGGGAAACTGTCCATTCTGTGGGGGATACCCACAGGGGGAGGTTATTGAGAGTTATAGAATCCAGATATTTACCATACAAACCAAAAACTAAGTCCAGCAAGGACTATTTTAATATAAGTGGATTGTTATTATTTTAAATGATCCTTAATTTTGTCAAATAACTGCGAAACTTTTACTTAAAATAAGTTAATCACTTTTGTAACATTATATCTTGAATTTTACACTTACAATTTTTTTGTCTTACCTGTATATAAATACAAACTAAAGCTCACTTGTGTATAAATCTCAATTATATATCACCATGGGATTAACTCATAATGCACACTAGAGGTTAATAGTTTTTTTTTCAGATTTTACATTGCATCGATGATGTTAAATTAAATCTGGTGCATAATGACTGGATTTTATTTTCACCGTAGCCAATTTCAATATCTGCTGGCCACTCCGTTGGATCTAGTACTCGAAATTCACTGATCAAATCATTTTCTGTATGTAGTCTTCTAGTCATATTATTAATGAGACTTACAAGGAATTGATTTCTATTAATAATAGTAATTTTTTTATTATCTGTTAAAGTTAATGTTCCTAATTTCATCACTTGAACAGCCTCTGATGTTTCTATGAGCTTGTTTCCTTTTTTAACGTCTTTTAATGATTCAAAATAGCGAATAGTTCGACGGATTAGTTTGTCCGCATATATTATCGTTACACTTCTGTTCTGTAACGCTTCAGACAAGATGGAAGGTTCATACAAAACGTCATACATTAATGCCAAGTTAATTATAAACTGTTTAGATATGATTTATTTTTTTAGACCAATGTATACACTCTGATCAATTTTTGAACGAATTTCATCAGCTGCGGCTTGATGAAAATGTTCAGCAAGACATTTTAAATTTTGCCAAACTGCATTAACAGTTCTGAATCAACTAGCTATCCACCTTATTCCTAAAACACGTCCTATTTTTTTAATTCCTCCCAAATTTTCCGCTCATGATTCTAGTTCGCGTTGATTTTTAGGAGATTGATGATAAATGGTATATAATTTATCCATAAATATGTGAAAATGGTTGATACTATTTACTTCCGCGACAGCATCGTTAACAGAGAGCTCCAGACGATAATTTAAACAGTGCCACGTGATTATTTTTGGAAATTTATTCAATAATTTTGTAGCCACTCCTGACCTTTTTCCTAACACTCACTGGTAAATGCAATTAAATTTTGTTTCAAATAATTCTCGTCGAAAACATATTTTTCCAAATTATTTAAAAGGTATTCTGTAATGGTGGATGCTGTTTGATCGGACAATTCTATTATATAAAAAAAAAGGAATCGTGGTTCGCTGATTTTACTTATTTCGAATTTTAATAGACGCCTTACTTAAATTGTCTATTACATTTTCTATTTGCTGATGCTGTTCGCTGTTTAAATTTTTTTCTGAATTAATGACGTTAACTGCGATTTTTTATCTTTACCGTAGTAAGAAACGGATGTGGAACTCTATTCCTTTGAAATATTTACACCACGAGTTTTAGATACCCCTAAGTGCTGTATTTTGTTACAAAAAGAGCAACCTAATTTTCCGGATTCGGAAAGTAACCAAGGAAACTGTTTTTTCTTTTCTAACCACATTTCCGCACTCCAAATATTAGGCCACGAGACTTCGTCAGAATCATTATAAGTACTTGTTGACGTTGACATTGAAGCTATGGTTGCAAGTTCAACAGATTTATCTTCGCTGCTAGTTTTTAGTTTCTTTTTAAAAAATCGGTGATGCTACTGTTTTTTCTTTTTTCACTCATGTTGAAATTACTATATAATAAAATAAATTCTATTATTTAATAGGAAAAAAACTACATAGATATATGTAGCGCGCACGTAATCTTGTATCGAGAGGTTCTTAGAAATATGCGAAATTGACACTAACACTTTTTAATCGACACTTTGACTTAGGTAGCGTTAGGTAGATAGCATATTTTGCTAACAGTATTACTTATTAATCTTATTATTACATTGTGTGTAATAAAGGTTTTAATGCATACAATAGTTTTGTGTGGCACTTATTTACTTACCAACTAAAACTTCCCCTTTCTAAAAATGTACTGATTAAAAAAATCATTTTAAATATTCAAATTCTTACACTAAGGGTGGGAAATGTAAAACCTACAAAGTTGGGAATTTCCCAGCAATGCACATTTCAGATGAAAATCGGTACGTTGTCGGCATTTTTCTAAGCATCACTGTAATAAACTAATAAAGTTTAAAACATCTACCAATACTGGAAACCAACATCTGGAAATTCTAGTTCACAACAAATGTATAATAAAAATTCTTAGCATTAGCCGCATGCCCATTTGGGTATGGCAATAAACTATACCAGTGATGAGTAACGTACGGTTTGTGGGCCGCTTGCATTAAAATTTATGTATGAAATCTTTACTTTTTTAAAATTTTATATTTTCTTCTTCTAATGTTTATTATAAATAAAGTTTAATTCCCGTTGAACCGGTACAAAAACCGGTTCACGTATTTGTTTCGGTTCGAGTTCCGGTTCAGCAGAAAAAGAAACGTTTCGAACTCCGGTTCACGGTTCGGGTTCGACGCTGCGGCTCGACAACACCACTGAAAATAATATCTTAATAGGTATTGAGTATAATACACTCGACTCAGGTCAAGTCAGGTCGCCACCCTTGCCATCGTACGTCACTAGCAAAAAAACTGAACACGAAAGTATATTTTTTGTAGTAAAATATTTTAAGCTAATGGTATTGGCTTCAAAATGATATAAAATATTGTAATGTTTCTTGCCCTCACAGTCCTACAACAATATGTTATGATCGGTAACCACCTTTGTATGCTTGTTCAGAATTGTTCTAATTAAGGGTAAGTGACCCTTATAAAAGGTTATCTACCTGACTCACCATTATTAGTCAGCCATCAAACTTCAACCAATACAAATCTCAGTTATCAACAAACAAGAATTCTACCTGAAAATAAACCTAACAGTTGATAAAGCCGCTCAAGCGTTCATCCAGTTGTGACAAGGTCAGAGTCACCGAGAAGTGACCAGTGCCCTGAATATGAATCAGTCGGCTTTTCCCAGAGTTTACCGTCGTTACTGGTAACTTTCATCGAATATGCAGTTCTAGATGGAAAAGGTGCACTTCCAAGAGAGATGACCGATTCATTGTCAGCACATCGCAGAGAAATCAGACCCTCACTGGTGTTCAAGTTGAACAAGAACTCAGAATCATGAGGAGTGGCTGGACAGTGAGAAGAAGACTTAATAGAAGAAGTAACCAGTGCGTTGAAAATGAATAAATCGGATTTTTCTAGAGTTTAAAAGGTGCACATCCAAGGGAAACGTAAGGAGTGACTATGAGTAACTGGACAGTCAGAAGAAGACTTGGGCAGATAATTTTGGGACAAAAAGGTCAGATACTAGCCCCAAATTCACCTCAGCCTGTATATGATTTGCCACGCCTGGGCTCCATTCTCTTCTGAGAAGAAAACAAAGTGTTGGTAACTATACAAGAGGACGAGTATACAGAAGACTTGGAGAAAGATTCGCGCAGAGTTGCATGGAAATAAACGTGTAACTTTTGAATGATTTGGGCGAGCATGGGATTAACGGCGAACCGATATATAGAAGAAATTTTAAGGGATTACGTAGTTTCCTACGCCAGTTTAATCAGCGAAAACTTCATCCTAATGCAGGACAATGCCCGTACACAAACTGTAGGTTCCGTACGGTAGTGTATTCAGGATGTCTAAATTGCCGCTATGGAATGGCCAGCACGTAGCCTAGACCTTAATTCTATTGAGAAAAACGATTTGAAGATGTTATTAGGATCAAGGGATGGAACACTAAATATTGATAGGTTAATTCCAAATAAATTATTATTTTTACGAATTTAAACTTGTATTTTCTTTATTGTTAATTATAACGCTTTTTCATTGTTTCAGATTCAGTTTCTTAGACAAAGAAATAACTCAATATGAACATAGACCACTCATTATGAAGCTACAGATCTTTTGCTAGACTGTATGCGACTTGTTGATTTTTTTGTTCAGTGTATTTAAATAAAACTACTAATTGTTATTGTAAAAAGATTTATTAACAATTACAAAAATAGTACAGACGTAATTGTCCAAAGTAAGGCCAATTTTTTACGACATTTGTTGTATTCTAAACAGTATTTAAAGCAATCAATCCGCTCGACCACGGAAGCCAAATACTTGCTTACAAATGTCGCGTTTCATATTTTTTTAAATAAATAGTTATATAATTCAATAAATTAATAACAACGATTTTTGTAATAAAATAAAAAACAATAATCGAAAAAATAGTGAAGGCACGAATATTATATTCATATATTAAATATAAATTGTATCTTTGCGACTACAGGTTAAATTTGATTAAATAAATTAAATCTTTTTGGTCTTAATCGAATTTGTGTGTCATTAAAGGAAATCTAACGAGCATCAATTGTTTTCCGTAATCACACAACACTGCGTCCCTAAGTAACAACAACTTATTTATAAACACGAAGTGTTCCCGTCCTAACGTTATTGTCCTTACGCAATCGCCCGTTCGAACGTCCCAAACGATCAAACCGCCACTACGAGCAGTCACTACTAAATGTTGCGCCAACATTAAAACTTGCGTAGAAAACGTATGCGAAACGTAAATGGTTGTAAGTAGATTTCCTTGAAAACGTTCCCAAACGCAAAGTCTTTCGTCTGTACCCAAGGAAATTACGTAACTTTCCGAATAAGTCAGCGAACTTATGCTTCCGTCGTGGGCTTGGATGCTGTACATACATGCACCTACAAGACAATTTGTAAATAAATAAAAAAAAACAACTTCTACGTATATTCTCCCTCAATCAATATTTTTTACCTGTGAGTAAATCCCAGACGCACAACATTCCATCCTGCGAACCACTTCCGGACGTTGCAGGATTTACTCTATCTATAAACAGACAGGTAATAGGTCCGCAATGCCCATGTAAAGTGTATACAGGATTACCATCTTCTAATTTGAAAACTTTCAATGTATGGTCTTGACTTCCAGTCAATATCCTTCCTCCTTCGCAATCTAAGCACATCACTGGTTGCTGGTGGGCTTTGATGGAATGGATTTTGATTACACGCAAGTCTTCATCACTATAAGTCTAAAATATGGAAGGTAAAACAAGATAAAATTAAACTTTATAATATTTGCGGTTTTAGCAATGCAATTCTTAAGAATTCCTAGGTTATTTTTTTCTCTAGTTTCTTGCAGCTGTTGTCTGCATTGAATAAATTTTATGTTACTTTCTGTTATGCTCTTGTTCTCTTCTTTCTTCTCTATTATGACTATTGTTTTTTTGTTATGGAACCAATTCAATCAATCAAAACTTATCATTGATCTTATTTTCTATTATGGTATGATGTTTGGTTTTAACGTTGTTCTCTTATATATCTCTTGACTATATTTAATTCCTCCTCTTTTCATTTTTGTTTATTACTGTAATTTTTATCGCATATGTCTACTAAAGAGGATTTTATACAGTTCCGTTTTTTATGAGTGAACAAATGCTCATCAAACCATTGAATTCTCAAAACTATGACAAACAATTTAGGCATTTCCAAATACTATCTTTAATTTGAATCACTCTTTTATTTCTATAGTAATTAGTTGGCATTGGCTCCTGTTACATTTTTTTGTTCCGTCAAATGTCTTTCTTCAAATTCATCCTTAGCCTATTGCTTCCAGAATGATCTTCCTATTATATGCTAAAGCCCGAGTTTTTGAGCCTTTATCTATCTTTGATATTCTTTTATCCACCACTTTATAAACATCCATTCCTCTCAATATAGTTCTTCCATGGTCTATCCCTTCTTCTCAATGATAATTTTACTTTTTTAATTATGTCTGTTGATCTTCTTCTGGTTTATATGTCCAACTCAACCGAATCTTCAAGTTTCCATGAATTTTTGGTTTCCTTTTCCCTTACGGTGTCATGTTTTATACCACGTAGATATCACATAGTTTATAAATAAACAACATTCCTTTTTCAATTTTGTTTCTCCAAGTCTTCCTTAACCTATCCTTCCTTCTCAATAATGTAATTTTTTTCTTATTAAACGTTCCGTTTAGTTGAGTCTTTGAGCTTCTGTGCATCTTTGGACTCCTTTTAGGAAGATATTTCTATTATTGTATACTTGATCATAATGTTACTTTTTTATGTCTCTTTCTTTGTATATGTGTCCTTACCTGTTTTTTAAGGTCTTTCTCTGAAATAGATCCAGCAGAGGCAGTCCTAACGTGCATTCTTCTATAAGCGCACGTAAAATTCCAATCGACGGGCCTACCCTGATTAAACGTTTGTAATTGAAACAATTCCAATGAACCGCACAGTCTTACAGCTATTACTTTGGCACCGACTATTTTCAGATGGTTTATACCAGATTCCGAACCATCTTCGAAAATACACTGTAAATTTATATTAGTTATATCAATTGATTTCAATTTCAAATTCAAGAAATTTTTGCTACCTTCAAGTCTGACCCCAAGATCCTGCTTTGTAAGATCGGAAATCCCCTATATCGAATCGGTATGAACACATAGATTTTGAACAAGCGTTTGATTCGATAAAAAGAAGTAAGCTCATGTCGGCACTAAAAGAACTGGGAATACACCCCAAACTAAGAAAACTAATACAGTGTACAATGAAGAAAACAACAGTCACAGTAAGGACACAAGTGGGGAACACAGAAGAATTTGAAATAAATCAGGGTGTAAGACAGGGGGATGCTTTATCAACGACGCTGTTCAATTTGGCACTGGAATATGTGATGCGTAAAATAGACAAGAGAACAATAAAAACTAGAAGTGGACAAATAGTAGCATATGCAGACGACATAGCACTTATCACAAGAAGTCGAAACACAATGGAAGAAATGCTAAAGGAAATAGTACTAGAAGGAAGTAAAATGGGTCTCAAAATAAATGAAAAGAAAACAAAAATAATGAGGCTAGATAAACGTATTATAGGAGGTAAACAGAAAATAAAAATTGGAAATTTTGATTTTGAGGAAGTAGATACATTCAAGTACTTAGGAACAACCTTAAGTAGTGACGGAAATAAAGAGGCAGAAGTCAAAGAAAAAATAACAGCAGCTAACAGGGCATATTACGCTAACAAAAAACTACTGCAAAACAAAATACTAGGAAAAAGTACAAAAATGAGAATATATAAAACAGTTATTAGACCGGTCATGATGTATGCTGCAGAAACTATGACTATGACAAAAAAGCAAGAAGAAGACTTAAGAATTGTTGAGAGAAAAATATTAAGAACAATATTAGGACCAGTAAAACTAACAGAAAATGAGTACCGAAGAAGAATGAACCATGAAATAGCACAAGAAATTAAAGAGGACATAGTAAGAAAAATTAAACAACAAAGAGCAAGATGGCTGGGACATGTATGGAGAGCAGGAGAGGAAACAGTAGCGTACTCAATATTAGATTGGACCCCTGGAAGTGCTAGAAGAAGAGGAAGACCAAGGTCTACATGGTGGCAAGAGGTAAAAGACGACCTTAAGAGAATTGGGATGTGGAACTGGCAAGAAAAAACGAAAGATAGACGAGCCTGGCAGGATATGTGCCACAAGATATAAACAGAAGAGAATGGGGACTGATCTACCCCGAAACAAAGAAAAAAAAAAGATCTAGAAAGCTCGTAAGAGCGGCGTTACCCCATCTGGGGTGTTTAGCCACAATATATATATGAACATAAGAATCAATATCAGAAAGGTACAAATATACCTCACTCGAAAAGTGATCAAATTTGGGACATGCAGCAGCAAGATTGATTTCAAAACCAAACTGTAAAAGTAAAGGGAATCAAAATAACATATCAGAAATGGTATCTAATGATAAACAGATGGCTCCAAAATATACCAAGTATTTATCAAGCAGAAATTGAAAAATGTATCTAATTCAATTTAGAAAGGAATTATTACAATGTTCCATAACACACTGGAATGGAGAGAAATGAAATAACGGACATACTTGCCACGGTAGGGCAAATACTCTCATCATATGATCTGTGGCAATTTACAAGGGTTGACACAGACAAAGATACTCCTGGGAACCTAGAACCACAGAAAAATATATGCAATTAGATCAGTTAATCGGAACTTCTTTACACCTTGGTGCAAATGAAACAGAAGATGAAGATATTTAGCTGCCACATACTAAACTTTCTAAAAGGAAAGGGATTAATAGATCAAATAAGTGTCGCAGCAAGACAAGGGGACATTAGATCCCTTGGTTCGCAGTGTATAGTGTACACATACATACCTTCAAGTCTCCAGAGGAGGCTTCCCAAAATTCCAATCTTCCATCTGCGCAGCCTATGACAATTAAATTATCTAAATAGTCCATACACCATATCGGTGATAGTTTACAATCTGAAATATCCACGCAGTCGGTACTTTCGTCTGCAGATATACCATCACCTCCAGAACTAGATCTGAAAAACGAAAATTGTTAAAGTGGGATGTATTTTGTAAAAAATTACATTACTACTTTTTTTATTTATATATAAATCAGCAGTCAAATCAAAAAATATTTTATACGTTAATTAGCTAGCATAGAAGTTCTTCATTGGCACAATAAGGTCTCTTCTAGAGAAGGGGCCACTATATTTCATTTGAAACCTATAGGAAGTAGTCTTTCACTTTGGGGTTCAAATAATGGTTTCATTAGAGGATTATCATGTCCCCGTAGTGGATCATGATATTTGCTGCTATGCTTCTGGATTTCTTCTGTGATGTCTGTATGCCAAGACCTTTGTGGAGAGTATCATTCGATGCACACCAAGGTGTATTTACACGATTGGGACCTCTGGAGGTACTCGATTTATTGGCACAATCCAAAAGTTTTATGCTTTAAGTCTGTATTAGTTTCATCACAATCTTATAGATAAAAATCTTTTGGTCCATAGATATCATTCTCTTTTTAACTATGTACTCTTTTCAGTTTAGTTTTGAATCCAGATGTATTCCAAGATAACGGACTGAATGTGTTTCTGGTATTTTTTTTATTATTTATAGTGACTCATGGTTCTTGGTTTTTTCTCAAACTATTTGTGAAGATGTTTCGTTTATTTTTATTTTCCACTTCCTCGTCCAATCTTCTAAGTGATGTTGAAGGTGAGATGTCGCAGTTGCTGGATCTTCGTGACCAGAAACATCCTCAGAACGCTGCCTTATGGTACTCCAGAATGTGTCTAATTCTTCTCCATTGATATTGGTTCTGAACTGTCTGCTTGTTAAGTACATGAGTAATTTGAAGTAAGATGGAAGAAGGCCTTCGTGCCACACCTTATCAAACGCTTAACTATTACTACCACTTGAAAATATTTTCTGTTGTGAGTTAATTCTTTTCACTATAAAAATTAATTTTTATAGAAATAAAACTCACCCGTTATACACCATAACGTCTTTGTGATTTTTGAAATCGATTTCATCGCATTTATTCAAGCTTCTTCTTTTTATAAAATTTTCGTTAACGCTTTGCCTTTTGGCGGCTTCTTCTTTAAGAGACTCGTACCGATTCCTCAATCGAACATCAAAGTTGTGATTATAGTAGAAGTGCCTGTATGATTTGTTGAAATTATATTTCGAATCTATGGAATTGGAATGATCCGAATAATCTTCAGTGCTAAAAGAAAAATCGGTGTTGATGCGATTGAGTAGTTTAGGAAAAGAATCTTCCCGTGACGGTGGAGAACCGGATTCGTAATCTGAAAGCGTTTCGTCTAATTCTGACGCCAGGTCAGTTTGTTTGGGATCTGTGAAAATTAGTTTCCTATTGATTTCGCAAACTAATTCGGCTGTATTATTATCGAAAACTTTTATTTGACCACCTAAAAACAAAAAATTCACAATTTAATAATAATACATACGACAGTAATCAATAAAGGGTAGTCCTAAATTATTTTTAATAATTTGTACAGTTGATAGGATGCTCGATCTATCTTAATCATAAGGGAGGTGCTATTTTTTAGAAGTGTGAATGGAGAACCTTTTTTTGGATAGGGGAATAGAGCAAGGGGGCAGTTTGAAATACTATGCTTTTTATACTTATCGAAATGACAATATTTTAAAGAAAAAGTACTAGTATATGAACATTTTGAGGATATATGGATGAAAAAGGGGAAAAATAGATGCAGAAAAGTCTAATGAGACGAATAAATTAACAAAAAAATTAATATTTACTAAATAAAATAATACTGAGAGACAAAAATACAACAACAAAAAACATTAACAAAAATATAATGGAAATTGTGTGATACAGAAGATGGGACAAAAGAAAAAAGCCATAAGAAAAGTAAGAACGCAGAAAAACAGATTAAGGAGGCAATGGAGGTAATCGTTATGACAAAGGGGAGACTGGGAAATAAATGGGGTGAAAAGGAAAAACCATAGAAGTTTCGAAAAATGGAAAAAAAGGTGGAAGAAATGGGTACAAAAGGGACATTAAAAATGTGAAAGGAAAATAAATATTCTTTTGAGGATAAGTCAGTATTATTAAGTCAGATATAGCACTTTGATAATTCAAATATCGTTTTATTAATCAAAATGATTTCCTATGAAAGTGACACAAGCATTCTAACTCCAATTCTTCACCAGTTGATTGATATTTTTCTGCTTGTAACTTTTTTCTTCAGGTATAGAAACAGTAAATAGACCCCGGGGGGGTCAGATCTAAAAGATAGCTACCAAAATAATGAAATAAAGTATAAAATTTTTTGCTGCAACATTATTAATCGTTTTGACAATTCTCTTAATCTCATATTACATTTCCCACTCATGAATCTATTAACTGCTGGCTAATGTTATACATTTTTAAAATGATAAATGTATTATATTCTTAAATAAAAGATCTATTATTCTCTTTTATCCCGTTTACATGGATTATCTCAAAAACTGATTCCTTTATTCTTGTTCCTTCGATTAAAATTTTAGAGCATCTACCAGCTTCAGTTTAGGCAAGCCTTCTTGTTCTATCCAGTAGAATCTGTGATGCTTTACATTCGGCAAATGTGTGGATGGGTCCACAGAATCTGTATTAATCTTTTTCCATCAGTTTGAGTCCATTCAGGCGAATCTATGTTAAAATCCTCGGTGCAAACTTGGTCTAGCTAAGCTATTCTTCTAATCTTTTTAGTCATAGTTACTTCTCTTGTTGCAGCTTTACTATGATGTCCCAGTGGTTCAATATTTTCCGTTTATTTTCCTCATATCATATGAGTGTTTACACAATGGAAGAGTTTTGGTTTTCTTAAGGATGTTTGAACCCCTTTCTTAAATGCAACACTATTTAGTCATTTTGACAACTTCTCTAACCTCAAATAAGGTCTCTCATTCATGAATCTTTTAACTGCCGGGTTATTTTCATAGTTTTTCAGAACGATCAGTGTTCTCCTTTATCCAGTTTTTATGGATCGTCTCAAATAATCATAGTTCCTTTATTCCTGATCCTTCAATTGTAATTTTAGGGCATTTACCAGCTTCAGTATGGGTAAGTTTTTTTGCTCTATCCAGTAAACGTGTGGATGGGTCCACATAATCTGTAGTTGTTTTTTTTGTTTATTTTCCTCCTATATGGTTTCCTGAAGGATGTTTGGGGCCCTTTCTTTGTAGTTTCTATCTACTGAAGTATACCCTAGTACCCACAACATGGAATGTGTTGTCCTTGACTAATTCCTTTATTTGTTATAAAAGGCTAGCCAGTGATAGTATTTTCTCCCCTACTGCTTTTTGTTACCGTATTTAGTATTAAATTTCTTGAACATAACCTAAAAACTCAAATTGGTCATCACAATCAAAATAATATATAAGTATACATTGTTTTTCAATTTTACAACCAAATAAATTATATTGTTGAAAATTGGAGGATTAAAGTGAAAACATAACATAGAAAACTATTCAAATTAGAAACGATAATGGAGAGAGGCAAAAGCAGATATCTATGTTCTTACCTAAACAAGCGCTTACAATATTCGTTCCATCAGTTGCTATACATTCTATTTCTTGACTATGTCCTTCTAAGCTAACCGGCATCGTTTCTAGTAGCACTTGATCTTCTTGTTGTTCAATTACTTTTTCATTGAACCAAGAAGCCCTCCATTCGGCATAATTTCTCGAACAAATGCATCTGTAGAGAACGACGAATGCATATGCGAGAACGACGACGCTTATTAAACAGAGAATTGTCGTTAGGAAAATTTCCATTGGAGATGTGGGATAGAACGGTTGATCGGCTTGCGGAAGAACATGTCCAGTAACTTCATCTAAAATATTAACTGTTTATATAAAAATTAATAAGCTGCTCGGTTCAATTTTGTTGCTTCTAATCCTAATACGGGATTGAATCCAAATTGAAGTACTGTTTGCGTGACGTATAAGCATTTAATGGAACATAGTGAAGAGGTCTCATGTATAAACACTGGAACACCAAAATATCTCATTGCCCTTTGAGAAGCAGTGTATAACATCTTGTCAAATATAGAGCTAATTATAATCAGAAGAGATTTTTTTTAGAATTTCTACTATGGGTACTGAGTCAAAGTTTATTTGAAGGTAAACAAATTGGTAATCCATAGTACAATAAGAGACTAGATTATATAAAATAGCAGGGAAAGCGAAAACAAGAACGCGACTGGACAGTTTCAGTATCACAAAGTCCATGCATACGTTCCCAACTAGAGCAGTTTGGAAGTCCTACTGGGCCTTCCACCAAATAACTCCTACAACCGTTAACAATAAGGGTTTTGAGGCACACATAACTGAGCGGGAGCAGTGGATCGGTGACTCCAGGCCTGCTATACTGAATAATGGAGCCACCTGGTAAACAGACGGCTCCAGGAGGAATGGCTTGGACGGAGCAAGCTTCTTCAACCCAAAATAAGCGAATCTATTTCTCTTGGGAACACGCTAGTGTCTTCCAAGCCGAGGTATTCGCAGTGATGGAATGCGGACGCGTGATCCTCAACGCCACGGGAACACAGTAATCTCAAACTACTCAGCAGAGCTCTCATACAAGTTATAACGTCCGAAAAGGTGTGCTCTAGGCTAGTGCTGGAGTGCAAAAAGTCCCACAAAATCTGGTGAGTGATGGCTGCAAGATCCAGCTCGTTTGGGTCATCTGTGAGTGCCCGGCACTCACACGAACGCGGTTTAAACATTTTGGCAAGCCTCACAAGTTGCTTATTGACGTTAAAAGGACAAAGTCAAAGCGCATGTGCTCAACGGCACCTTGGCCTTCTACAATGATACCATGAACCATATAAAATAGAGGAATGTCATCTTAAATAAGAATTTTTATCAGACGTTTATGGATTGGAGGAGCATTAGATGTTAACACTAGACAAAGAGGATTGTTGGGATAGGCATTCTGGATGAGGATGTCTCTAAGAGTAATCTAAATTGGGATTTTAAGAGAAGTTGTGGTTTTTTTAGTCACAGGGAAGGTTCTTTATACAAGATTATTAACAGTAAATGTTTTTATAACATTCTAAATGAAAGTTAACAGCTTTCTTAGCTACTGGACTGTTCATGTTCGATAAATGACAATGTTAAGAGAAGTTGTTGCTGTTTTAGCCACAGCGAAGATTTTTTATATAATAATATAATGAAAAAAATGTTTTTATATCATTCATACAGAACTATTGATGTTTACATCTGCTAGCTTAGTCAGGCTTAACTGTTCATCTAGATAAGGATCTTCAGAGAACTTGTACTTGTCTTAGCCAGAGGAAAAGACCATTATTTTCACATTTACTGGATTGTAGGGTTTTGCAGATGATCTGGATAGAGATTTTGAGAGAAGTTTTTGATATATTAGTCAAGGGACAGTTCCATCAGTTTACACCTGCTAGTTGGTTAATGTTGGGACTTTTAGGTACTCTAGATGTTATCTTCAGAAAATTCTTGTCTTAGCCACAGAAAAGGATAATTGATTTAACGGTTACTGGTTTGTTGAAGTTTGGAAATACTGTAAACGAGAATATTGGAAAAAATTTTTGTTATCACAACTATAGAAAAGATCCATTAGGTAGGTCTACACTTGCTACTTTAGTCAGGGTTTACTGTTCATCTAGATAAGGATGTTCAGAGAAGTTGTACTTGTCTTAGCCAGAGGCAAAGGTCATTATCTTCACATTTATTGGATTTTAGGGTTTTGCAGATGATCTGGATGAGGATTTTCAGAGAAGTTTTTCATATATCGGCCATACCACGGATTTGTCCTTGCTAGTTTGTGGTTGTATAGCTTCACAGGTACCCTATTTTCTTTTAGATACTAGATCTAAAATCTACGTTTTACGAATTATATAGTTTAAAAGAATGAGTGAAATGGCAAGTGAAGATTAAATTAATAAAATAGATACTAGAATAAAAGAAGAGAAATGGATCAAAGAAGTAATAGAATCAAATTTGTTCGAATGACAACCAAAGAGTTTACTTACCACTAAAATCTATAGGATCTAAAGCGACAGCCAAAGCTTGCCAATGGAATGTATCTCCGTACTTCTCATTTGGATTACGTAACATAACTGCTTGTTCTGGTCTGACAATGTGAGAAAGTTTAATATTTGGCAAAACTGCAATCACCTGGCCACCAAGAGAAACGTTGTATTTCTTCAATATTTCCGACCAATGCCTAGAAGGTGGTTTCAAACCTCCGGCATAATCAGGATGTTTCAATTTTTCGATACCTTGAGTTTCATTATGTTCGTACTGTTCTTCCAAAGGACTATACGTAACATAGTTTATATTTACAGACCTATTAGGAATTGGATATAAATTTAGAGTAGATAGAGTATCATGATAAAACATTGTACTATTTTCCACAGATTTTTCTTCAGTTTTAAGGATGTATTGATTCATCAAATCGCTTTTATATGCTATAATGCTAATGTAGATTATCATAAGTAACATAAACGATCTTTGGAATATCCTCGTTTGCGCCCAAATGTTGAACAATTTCACTCTTTTCGGTATTTTTCTCTCTTGGTTACTCGGTTTTTGTGGGGCTACAATATTAGCGGGATAACTCGTCAATCTCGGATGGGATTTTGATCTAACCATACCTTTAACACCTGTAAAAGGTCTATCGAAAACGTTTTGAGATTGGAATAAGCTACTACGGATCTTTTGGTTTTTTTCGATCGCGTGTGTCATACGATTCATATCTAAACCAAGGACGGTTAAAAAGAAGAATAATTGAAGAAAAGAATCAGTTATTAGAACGACTATTGAGAATATGGAAAATTCTTGTATTTCCGGTATGAAAGTAAATATACCAAACGTTAATACAGTTATTTCTAATAAGAGATTTTTAGTTATCGACCAACCTTCGTTGCTTAAACCTTGAGCGTTTCTAATTTTAACGTCTAAATTCAATGGTGTCGCTGCTACGCTTTTCGTAAGAACAAGAACATTCTCTAAACCGACCAATAGAGTCAAATAAGGTATTATTCCTTTACCGCCATCCGAATTTAATGTTAAACCGAAGAAAAAACAGATTCCCATTGTCATAGTGAGATTGCAAAATATGGTGAAAGTAGCGGTAAACGCCATACCCAATTTCGATTTGATTATTTCAATTTTTCTAACGGAAAAATAATAGTAGAGAAAAATCAAAAAGAACGCCACTAATAATGGAATGAGTTCGATATATTTTATTTCCCCTGGGTAACTGATTAATACCACATCATTTAATTTGTGATTTAATATCTGGGTTGTATCTTGATGTAGGGGATAAGCTGCTGTTAATTTGTTTCTCAGTCCTTCCACAAACCTAAAATAAAATCAATTAATTAGTGTAAAAAGAAAAATGTCTATTAGATTATTACAAATAAATTACAAATTTATTCATAAATCCATTTTTATTTTTATTTTAGATCAAAATAGAGGTTTTGCTGCTATTTAACTCAGCTATAATAAATAAAAATTGAAATATCTCAATTTTGAGCTCATTTTTATGATTTTGCATGTAACTGAGTGAATTTTCTGTATTTTTTATGTTTTACTCAAGGAAAAAATGAGGGAATTCAAATTGGTTAAATTTAATTTTGCTTTAAAATAACCAGAATCTCATTTTATTCAGAATATTCCAAAATTTAATTTAAAATAACCATTCAAAAGCACAATCGATATTTAATGTGTCTTTATTTGACAATCTTTTATGGTAAATACTTGGCCTCGAAATGATGTCACAAGTTATTTTTTTTTAACTAAAAAAACATTATAATTTGGATCATCTTAGATTTAAAGTAAACAAGAGCTAATTTGAATAAATAAGTTTGGAAAATATTTCAAAAAGATTCTAAAGTAACACTTTTTGTTCAGATTTAATTAAAAAATTCGTTTCTATTGAACTAATATTTTTTGATAATATATATTTAAACAGACCAATGATCTTCTTTGACAAAAAATTTGACTCCAAATGTTGCCACAAGTCAAAAAATTTGTAAAAAAAATTAAAAGTACATCATAACTTACTTATCTCAGATTTTAAGTTGACAAAAAACTAATTTTTAAAAAATTGGTATTTTTAGCTTTTGTAGAATGAATTTTATCGTTTTTGTTAATTGAAAAGTTTCTATAGAACAAATATTTTTTGCTGTTAAACATTTAACATATAATCTTCTGTGGCAAAAAATTAGACTCCACATATTGCCACAAGTCAAAAGGTTTTTGAAAAAGACTGAAAAATACATCAAAACTTGGTTCATCTTTGATTGTTGACAAAAAATCATTCTAAAAAAATTTTTGTAAAATATTTCAAAAATAACACTTCTTGTTATGATTTACTTAAAAAATTCGTAGTAAGTGATGTACCAGTCGATATGGGAAAGCTATTTTAAAATTTTTTTTCGGTGTCACATACTCAACAATCTTCTGTGGCACAGAATTAGACTCCAAATGGTGCTACAAGTCAAAAAGTTCTTTGTAAACGGAAATAAGATCAAAAGTTTGGAAGATATCCATCAAAATAATTTATAGTAGGATTTTTTGTAAACATATACTTCAAAAATTGACAATAATGACGAACCAGTCGATATTTTTAAATATTCATAATTCTAATCTTTTATAAAACGAATTTCATCATTTGAAAAAAATTGCACAAAATTTCCATAGAAGAATCATCCCATTGTGTTTTATTTCAAAAACTAGTTTGCCTTTCATAGAAAGTAGATAATCCATACACATTATTTTGAAATTTTTTATAAACTATAAAAAAAAATAAAAATTTCATGAAACTTTACATCAAGTTTCAATATGTTTCACGTTTATTTATTCATAATGATGACATTTGTAATACTTACACTGAATCATATTCTTTGAAAAACAAAGTTAAAGCATATTGCATTATTCTTTGCCTGCTTCTCAAGGGGTACCTTTTAATGCCAGTATCAAAAAGCTGCATACCGAAAACCATATCGGAAATTGACGTTTTCCCTTTTTGGAAAGTCTAAAAATAAAAGATAATTTCAATGTTACTTAATAATTTTCACTCACAAGTACTTCATTACATTTAGCACATATTTTTATTAGAGAGAAGACAATTCTTGAAAATATTTTGACGCAACTATTTTCAATTATTTATTCCAAAAATTTACTATTACTTGAAATTTGAAAATTCCTGTTCTTACATCCTAGAATATTCGATTGCTACATGTATACAAAAGTCAAATTAGAAGGAAGGAAAGAGTGATTCTTCTTCATTAGCCGTTGTCCATCCAATCCTGGACATAGGCCTCTCCTTATCCGCCTGCTACTCTCTTAATGTAATCAAGCCAGCTCTTTTGGGCTTTTCCTACTTTTTCTCTCCTCTATGTTGGTCGCTATGCTGTGACCATTATGGTCCATATTTATTTATCTTGTCTTCCAACATGACCTACCCACTACCCTTTCAACTTCAGCTATAAAGTCAGCTTTAAGTCTTCTAATTTATGGATCATAGCAAGGCTATCTTCATTGCCTTATCTGCTGTTCTTAATTGATTTACACTTTTTTCTTTAGAGTGTTTCTAGGACGTGAAGATAGATCATTCATATACTTTTTTTTTAAATGCTACCCAAGTAAAACCAATTCTTCTGTTTATTATAGTATACTATCAATATGATATTCTATGATTATATATGTTATTGTATTCCTCATTATCTTTGTTTCGCTCACATCCATTCTTAATCCAACTGATGGTTTTTCATCTCAAAAAGTTTTGTTCTTCCTGTTGTTAACTTGGATTTTAATACTTTTATGTTCATTGTTCTCTATACACTCTTTTAAGTTGGTCTCATAAGGTCTTATATCTTTTCGGATTTCCTTTTCGATGGTTTTATTTATCTCTTTACATTATACGGATTACATCCTATTCTTTCTATTTATTCCCCTTTTCCATCCTTAACCACCTGTTTTTGTATATTCTGATAAATATCATTATCCAAATTATGTTTAATAATGAAATTAATGATCTGTTTTTTTAAATCAAGTTTTCTTTATAATATACTAATTGCTATCATTATAGTTTTATTCTATTTAAAAACAAATTGGATTTTATCTAATATATTTGTGCAGCAACTATATTTAAATCTTATCTTGTTTTTATATTAAGGTAAAATTTTGCAATATCGTTTTTTCGTTCGGTAAATATTTGTTTTAGGATAATCTAAATTTTTACATCAAATTTACTCAGACAATAATATATCCAAGGCTAATGTATAACTAATTTACAACACGAAAAGATTGTGCACAATCGAATCCAAATAAGGATTTAATCTCTAACATTCATTTTATGAAGGGGGTATTCTTGTAATCTAGAGGACCAATTTCTTATTTGATGGTAGTCAATCGAAGATCTTTTTGTCATTCTTAATGGTGGGTCAGGATTGTTTGTTCATCATCACTTTTTTCTGACCCTAGATTATCATTCTATGACTATTGAAGTCAAATATCAAAACATTATTAAAGGACTGATAATGAAAATGATAAAAAAACCCAAACATGTGAACGCAGATTACAAAATGGGACTCGATCATGTACTATTAAGATGTGATGTATACTGCGACCCCAAGGATCTATTGTGCCCCTTTTACTTGCTGCTACTTTGAGGATCCTCAGTGTCTACAGCTGATATATTAATACCACTTCTTTTAGAAATTCCAGAATGTGGAATGATTGTGACTGTAGCAGAAGTAGATTGCTTGGGGAGTCTGACAGTTGGAATTTGGGGATATCGTCAAATGTCATTCAAGCCCCAACTACCCTAAGTACCTTGTTTATTCTTGACAGGAGATTTATATTTCTGATTTTAGAGGCAGAAATGATCAAATTCTAGGATGCAGTACGACAATTTTTGGAAGTAATCTCCTATCGATTGTCTATTGAGTTCTATTTCATTTAAATTCGTGTTTTAGTATGAAAAATGAAGTATTTTTAAGAAAGCACATACTTGTACAGACCCCGAATCCGCCCCTGTCCAATAGAACATTTAAAATGTTCAAATTTTGATTACGCGATACTTTTTATTAACAAATTAAAAGATATGAACATTTGGAAATAATGTATAGATTCTTCTAGGTCTTATTGCAACTTTATACAGTGTGTTTACAAAAGTTTGTAGCTTATGGGGAGTTTTACAATTATCAGTATTACGGAAAAAAGATAAACTCAAGTGAGGTCATCAGATATGTCATATATGAGATATTTCTAACAATATTGAAATTTTTAGTTATAAAAATTTATTCAAAATCATCTAATAAAAAATGGGGCTTTAATATTTTTGAAAATAGCTCATATAAAACTCAATATCTGATGATTGGGATTTGGGGATATCTTCAAATGTGATTCAAATAAATTTCATATTTTTGATTTTGAAGGCGAAAATGATCAAATTCTAAGATACGGTACAACAATTTTTATAAATTATCTTCTTTCAAGTGTCTTTTGAGTCTCATTTCATCCAAATTCGTGTTTTGGTATGAAAAATAAAGTATTTTTAAGAAAGCACATAAGGTCCTGAATCCGCTTCTGTTTAATAGAATATTTTAAAAATTAAAATTTTGGTGATGGGGATACTTTTTATTAGTAAATTATCAGATTCCAAACATTTGGCAAAAAATATCTAAACATTCGACAATTGTACTGCAAGGGTAGTTTACTTAGAATTGCAATTGTGATACAAATAAAAGTCAAATTACATAACTAGTATGTTGACCAGTGTGTTACTCAGATTGTTGTTATAATGTACTATAAATAAATTAGATTTAATATACTACGAGTTTTAAATTTATCCCACACATCAAAAAAACCATGCACATAAATTATTGTTAAGAACTCGTCCACGACACGGATCGTGAAACCGGTCCTGATTATGTGGTGGACGCGCCAGGTACGCATTTCCAGGAACGGCAAACCTATTTATTCGTTTTTTATTCTAGAACCGAATTACCGAGAGATCTGTTTTGTATAGTAGCTTGCTTATGTAATGTAAATAATCTGATATCATCCCGAAAACTTGGTAATAGACAAGTAAATAGCGTGTTTAAATAAATTAATATGTTAAAAATTAAATAAGTGTTTAGTAATAAGTCTTAGTGCGTGGTTTAGTGTATTTAGTGTAAAGAGAGAAAGAGATTCGTTGGATAATTTTTAGGTATGATAAGGGAAAATTTGTTGGATTTGATATGGGAGAAGCTCCTCTACAGGGCTGGGGTTGTGGAGGTTGCGTAGATTTTGTGTTTGCTGTCCTGTTTGGAAAGGAGGAAAGCCGAACGACCATTGGCCAGAAGAAAACGAAAGGAGAGCTCTGGTGTAAGTGAAAACGGCTCTTCTCGATTTGGTGATATATATTTTTATTTTGTTTTTGTAGTAGTGTTTTTTGAATTTTTTTTATTTAAATGGGGGACGGGCGGATACTGCTGCGGCTGCATTATTCCTTATCGTCGGCTAGAAAACCTGCATCACTGATTTGGTGTAAGTGTATAAATGAATTAAGTAATGAATCCACCCCACCAAAACAGATCAAATAAATGAGAAAAACGAATAAATTAATTTTAAGTATACACTACAGTGATGTATAAGTTTACAGAAGCTTCGGATTATAATAATAGAGAACGACGTGTAACTGAAATGTACCAACTTCGATATAAAGTTGTAACTTACATGATGATTGAATATCGTAGTGAGTAATGAACTATCTTGAGAAAATTCTTGTACGTCTTGATTCCAGAGATTCGCTGGCGACAATATCAAACAATTATATTGCGGAAGAATATTTGATTTGTCATTTGTTTTTTTAATTGCTTCCACATGAAGACACACATGACCCAAATTTTTCAAACTAAAAAAAAACAATGTTAATTTAACTACCTACAGGTTACCGTGAACCATTCACTTCATCAACGGACACATTTAATTAGGAAGAAATTGTTACCTATTTTGGTCTTGATAATTTCTTACAATATCTAACAATTTGAAAGCTTCATAGAGGGGAGCTCGAAAGGCATCCCCTAACGTGAGATCATCTTTCCACGGTAAAACTGCTACTCTTAGGACTACTTGCTGGACATAACAGTAGGGTTGTTGAACATCGGTTGTATTGAAATTTGCTGTCCACACTTGGGGAGCTTCCCCAGGGAACGATACGTTCATTAATGGCAGCCTGCAAAAAAATTGTACAAAGTGTAAGAATTGATATAAAAAATTCCGTTCTGGAGATGTCATGAAATTTTACACATAGTTTTTTGAAAGTTGGTACTTCGTAAACGTCATATGGATTTGACAATGAGAGCGCCATTTGTGTGTCTGTCACACGACTTATTGAGTGATGTATCATGCATATGATTGAAATGCTTATCAATATCTTCACGGTTGGTTAATCGGCTGATTAAATAATGGAATATTACATAAAAAATTTTGTGATTTTAAGAATAATCATGGGTATTTGAGAAACTTTAATTATCTTATGTAAATACATAATATTTGAATCATACAAAATTAATGACTGTAACAAAGTCCAATATAATTATTTTTACGAAATAATTTCGTTCTAATTTAATGTAAAAATATTTATACAAATTTGATAATCTTTTCTTGTTTGGTAAGGCGTACTTGCAAAAATCTGAAGACAGTCTAGTTGGATTTCATTTAGTTATTCTTATTTTTTGCTAAACATTGAATTTTCAGATTCAATTAAGTTTAACATTGGAATTTATTGCTTGGATTAGATCAAAAATTAATCACATCACATTTTTTTGTTAATAGGTTTCTTATTGAGTGTCCTTTGCAATGGTTAAATAAAATTTGAAAATGATGCGCGTCGGCGCTCAAACGTAAATTTTTTTTTTTGAGGTTATAAAAAAAACTTGAACCACAATTTTTTGTTAGAAGATTCCTTATTAAGTGTCCTTTGCAACAGTTCAAAAAAATTTGTAAAAATTTGGGGCTTCGATATCAAAACGAACGATGTGCGTCGACGCTAGAGCGTAAATTTAAAGAATTTTTTTTTGACGTTATAAAAAGAAGTTTGAATCACAATTTTTTGTTAAAAGATTTCTTATTAAGTATCCTTTGCAATAGCTAAAGGAAATTTGGAAAAAATTTGGGGCTTCGATATCAAAACGAACGATGCACGTCAGCGCTTAAACGTAAGCTTAATGAATTTTTTTTGATGTTATAAAAAAAACTTTAACCACAATTTTTTGTTAAAAGATTTCTTATTAAGTATCCTGTGCAATAGTTGATTAAAATATGAAAAAAATTTGGGGCTTCAATTCAAAATTGTGAAATATGTTCAAAAACACGTGTTTTAAAATGTTTTACCGATTTATAATCAATATTTGGTAGTAAATTACGTGGCCTATTATTGTTATTATTTGTCTCCTCTATTGATAAAAGTTTAGTATATTTTGTAAAAAAAATATTTGTGGTAGAAATACAGGGATGATACTTACATACATTGTGTCTACTTAAGTTGGAACCATATGGTAAACTTTTTTATTAGTGGTTTTATGAAAAAAAGTTATTCTTGATAAAAAGTTCTGCATGGTCCAAAAGTTAAAATGCAACCATCAGATATCAACTTTTTGAAGCAGTATACGAGGTTTGTCAAAAAATTTGATATAAATTTGTATAAGAGTAAAGTGTCTTTATTTTTTACAATTTAGAAAAATATTATAAAGTTATTTTAATTTAAAAGTTATAATCAAATATGCAATTACAGTCATTTATTACAAAAATTCAGATTTTGTTATTATTTACTAATCGTTCCGTATTAATTATTCTGGCTGGATACAATTTATCTCTCTTACCTGATAAAAATAATAGAATAATTAATACGGAATGATTAGTAAATAATAACAAAACCTGAATTTCATAATAAATGAATGTAATTGCATATTTTAATATAACTTTTAAATCAAAACAACTTTCGTTTATAACATTTTTCTGAATTGTAAAAAATAAAGATACTTTATTACTCTTGCACAAAATTCAAATTTTTTGAAAAACCTCGTATACTGTTTTAAAAAATTGATATCTGAAGGTTGCTTTTCAACTTTTGGACCATGCAAAACTTTTTATCAAGAAAAACTTTTTTTCATAAAACCAATAATAAAAAAGTTTTCCGCATAGTTGCAACTTAAGTAGACACACTCTATACATTTGTATATTAACCCATGTAATTAAAAAAAATGATCAAGGACCTTCATTCATTTATTCATTGGCGTGAAAATAAATTATTTACAATAAAAAATTAATAGCTCAATAAATACATAGTAAAGGCGAAACATAAAAACACAAATTAAAATTCTCCAGATAATAACTCTTCAAAATAGTAATTAGATATGTTGAACATAGATGAAGATAAAATTTAATGTGAAAAACATGTAAACAAGTATTTGCACTATACTGTATGAAATCAACAAGGGGACGTTTGTTGTTAAGATGCATGAACACTTTGAAGATTACGAATTAAAAATTATATTCTATACTTACCATGATACAATGATTATAAAAATAGCAAAGCACAGAACACAAATTGGATAAGTGATGCAAAAGAGTCCTAATGAATAATAGAACACACCAACTTTTTCTTGTAGAGTTGATTTTCCCGTTTTGCCCCTCAGATGGGGGTCATCCCGAGGAATCATTTACTATGCACCTCCAGTGTTGAAATTTATCTGAAAGAAAAAAAAATCTTCCATTCCATTAATCAATTATTTGCTATAACATGGCAATACAATGATTCAGCACTCCTATTAGTAGTTATTTATATAACAAGTGTAAAAAGCAGCTTTTTTCGACGATTATTGTCATTATATAAGTCAAAAAAAGTCCTTTACAAATGAATAGCATGAATGTGCCACTGTTCAAACTAAATCTATATTTTGTTTAGATTTAGCTGCAACTTCCTTAAGGCTGTTGTAGAATCAATGTAGGATGATAATATGAAAGTGTCATCAGTGATTGTTGCCCATTTTGTTTTACCGGTAGATCAGCTGTATATGTTAAGTGCAGAGCCAGTTCTAAGACACTTCCTTGGGGGACTCCACACAGGATTGCATGGAGATCGGTGAGTGTGTTATTGTATCTATTTGTACAGTAGGATTTCAGTAATTTGTAGTGAGTAAATGGTAAGACTTTAGTGTAATCCTTCGTGCCATAAGGCTTGTGTGATTTCCAGGAAGGCTGATAAGCTTCAAAATCTTCATTTATTTTATTGACTAGCCTATGAGTGTTGCTGTTATGGTATAACTTTACTTTCTTCCAGGACGCCATTTAGTAGATTTTTTCAAATCATTTAGATAAAATGGTGAGCAAGCTAATAGGTCTTTGATCTATAACTAAACTATTTGGGCCACTTTCTATATGTTGGTGCAAAGTATTGCATAAACAAAAATTTATAAGATAATTCTTACAACACCTTACCAGTGGTTAAGTCAAAGTCCGGTGTCTTTCTAGTGACTATACCTGTCTCCATTTCAGATAATTTGATTTCATGATGTGGTAGATCCATTTGGTCCCCATCTAATGTATTTTGCAGGTATAGTTAAAACACTTAAGTGAAACCATAAAATGTAATAGAAAACTTTGTTTACCAGACTTTTTTCGACCGCCTACATTTCGTTATTAAGTTATTTTGTACATGATCCACAATTTTTGCAATAATTTAGTGTTCCAGGACTGTTCACACATATTATATAAACCCTTATTTGTAATATATAATCTAACAAACTGATTTAATGTATGCAATTAAAATATTTTAATGTTATCAGTGATTATTTTGATTGATTGCTTTTTTTATTGATTAAAAAAAGTAATAAATATAATTTAATGTTAAGCTAAGGGGTTATCTATTTATGTTGTTTATCTTAGAAATGAAATAAGTTGATTAAGCAAAACTGCAGTCAGTACAAAATGTTGTGAGTCAGTAAATGTGAATGAGAATCAGTTACATAAATCACAAAATGGACAGATAATTATCTTTCCTAAAGTGGAAGAGTAATTAAGTTGTGTAACTACAGCTTCCATTATATTGCAATATTGTTTTTAAAAATTTAATTATTTCAGACATACACACTCTAATTCAGTTCTAAAGTAGTGAACCACAATCAACAATCTATATTTTTGGACCAATGTGAGCAATTACTATTTTTTAACAAAGGAAACAAAAAAAGAAAAAGGTCTGCCAGGTTTTTCAAACTTGGCGATCCCTATTTAAAGAAAAATAATTTTGCGTCTTTTCTTCTTCTTCTCAAAAAATATTTCATATTCAATTTCTAACCATCAAAAACTCCTCAAATATCTTTTGTTTTGATGACCTCACTACAAATGGTGGATCTTGCTGAGACGGTTGCTTGTTTCAATATCAAATCGATTTGACCTTGAAACATGCACTAAGCTCATCAAGATCCACCACTTCTAGTAAGGTCAGCTAAAAATACTTCTGATGGATACCCACACAGAGCCATGTATGAAGTGTTCCTGGAGGACGGCGACTGAGAAGAAGACCCCACTTTCGTTGGTTGGAGGACGTTGAGGCGGACCTGATCCAGCTAGAGGTTCGACGTTGTAGGCACCATGATCAGGACAGAAAGAATTGGCAGTCAATTGTTGAGAAGGCCTTGATTTTCAAGGACCTTACAGCTGGTTAAACAAGAAGAAGAGAATAACTACAAGAATAGAAAAAAATTATAGCCCAAAATAGAACAGCTCAAAAGATTCCAAAATTTATGAGCAAAGCTCCCTGAGACTAAAAATAAACCAACGAATAGAGAAAACAAGAAAACTTTAGTATAATGTAGGTAATGCAATTGTTAACAAAAAAGTAATCACCCAAGAGACCAAGTTAAAAATCTTTACAACAATATGTAAACTAATCTTTATGTTCATTGGAAATCTTGGATAACAAATTAAAGTACAAGCAATTGAGGAAAAATTTTAAGAAGAGTATATTTAGTTACAAAAATAAAGTATGGATGGTAATGCTGAGCAATGAAATAGAAATAAAACCTTTAATGGATAATATACAAGAAATACAACTGCGAACATGATCAATGCAGAGCACTAGACATGCAGAATATGGAAAGAAAAAAAATGTAAGTGAAGACTGTATCAAATATAGAACTATGATAGCAGACAGGAAAGTGGAGCAAAGCATAAAATATAGCAAAGACATCTAACATAATCCATAGCAATGACTATTTTGTGATTCTTTCCCATGGACTTCTAAATGAAATATCCTCTATTAAAATGACTTCTATATCTTTCTATAACTGTCCATATAGTAGATTTTCCTTTGAAACTGTTTTTAATTTCCTTTCTTAATATTTCCATACATTTTCCTATCAAATTTACGGAATTAATTAATTCTTATACTCGTTCATCATAATTTTATATCATTCTGACAATATTCCAGCATATTTTAATTATATTTTAAGCTCCCAATGTTGTAAACCCTTAGTCAACCTCATTTATCACAATTATTACAAAAAAAGTATCTTTGCATAAACCATCAACTGTTAATCGAAAAAGGTATGTATCATTATATATTACTTAACTATTAGCAATTGAAATAACTTATAAACAATTATTAATATGGTGTTGTTGTTTTTTGCACCTATTTATACTGATACCTGCACAAGTAAAAATAAGAAATTCAATCACTTATATTAAGAATTATTAAGTACTCTGATTCAATTACTTCTTGATGTCAAGGTTAAAATAATTTAAAATTATTCAATTTATTAACTAAGTATTAAAGGATAAATTGAAATCTGAATAGTTTATATAAAATTTAATACCTGGTTTTATTATGTGAAAATAAATATACATACAACGCAAAATATAGCATTACTCATCGATCATTACTTTTTTGCTTGTTGTTAATAGATTCGGCTTTTCATATGGCCACTAGAAACAGGTATAAGTAAGGTCATGTATATTATTATCTAACAGTTGGTTATGCTTAATAATTCTTATGGATTTTAAAATAATAAAAATCTAATAGTATCTATTTATAATTACTATAAAAATATATCGTATTAACGTTTAGTTTCAATATAATTTGTAATATAACCCTACTTCTTGATGTCTATGACGCAATTTCTGCAAAAAATGTAACTATTAAACGTTGGAATAAAAAAACTTACTTAAATCATGTGTGAACGGATGCTCAATAACACCGAAAATATTGTTATCCAATTACTGCACTAAATAGTAAAAACACTTATTTGCAAATTCACGAAAATCGTCTTTCTATTATCAAAAACACGCGTATATATATATATATATATTTGATACATGTACACTACACCAACCGACACACATTGACTGAACATGGGTAAAAAACTATTAAATTAGTCAACATTTCCAAGCATATTGTGACATTACAGATTACTGTCTATATTCAATATATTTTGCGTATTTATTAAATAGATGGCACTCTCCTATTGACTATCTAATTCCTACCAGAATAATGTTGAAAATGGTGTTTGGGCTTGTACCTATACCAATTATCTAAGATGTCTCCATTCTCTACATAAGTAGTACAGTGACTAAGCAAATCACCTCGCAATTTTAAAGACTTTCATGCATTAGTTTGAAATTTTAACAGAAGCTCATTTGGTGCCAATGTATGCTTCTACCCCAGTGGTGAATGCTACCCTTACTCGGGGATGGAAATTTAAAATTTCAAAATAAGACCGGAATTCGATAGAGAATTGAATTTTATGAAGAAAATGTAGAATGAAGTTTTTTATTTAACTCGATAATTTCTGAGTTATTCGCGATTGGAAATTAAAAAAAAACACGTTTTTCAACATTTTTTGACGAAAAACTCGAAAATTACGCGTTTTCTGAAAAAAATTATTCTCATCAAAATTGAAGCTTATAAAAAAACAAAGGAATTAGTGGGTTTAAATTGAATTTTTTAAATAATATTCAGCAGCTTATGAGTCATTTAAAGCCAATTTTTTCTTTTTCGTAAATTTATGCAGAGGTTTGAGCTCAAATAAGGGAAAAACGATCAATTTTTCATAAAAAATTGTAATAAACATTTTTGAAGTACTTTTTCAGACCTTTAAAATGAATTTTTATAAAACTGTCTAGCATAAAAATTAAGCGAGTTATGACGAAAATAAGTTAAGTAACTCGAATTTGAAAAAAAAATGTCGGTAAACTTGATATCATGTGCGACAAAATTAAAATTAATCGTAGCCCATGTAAAATTATCTTTGTTTAAGCCCTAACAACACGTTCAAGAAGTTTGAATGGTTTGGAATACGTATATTTTGAAAAAAGTTGTTTAATGTGAAATTTTTTTTCGATTTAAAAAAAAACGTTATTTTTTCAAAATATCTCAAAAACTATCGGATCAACGAAAAAATTTTTGTGACTAAAATTTAGCTTTTATTTTATTGAACATTTTGCTTTTTTTTTAAACTCACTTAGCTTGAAAATTGAACGAGATATAAGCGTTTAAAGTATTGTCTTTTTTAGCCCTTAACATGAAAATTCTCTGAAGAAAAGGGCCTAGAAGGGTTGTAACTCTCATGGTTTTGTAACTTATGAAATTCCCTACAAAATGATGTATGGATGAATGCAAAAAGCTTAAAGAAAAGCCGAGTTTGAACATAACTATAGCCCATTACCGCTTTAATTCATTAGTTTTCAATTTATTGGAGTAAGGGGTGATTTTCACCCCTTAAAAATGAAAAGCATACTTTGCGACCATATTTTTGGTCACTGGCATCGCTTTTACATAGAATTTCATTCATAATCAATCCTTTTAATATAAAAACTCATTAGTATAAGTAGAGCTACTTCTTAAAAATATAAATCAGAATCTGAACTATTACAATCAATATTCACAATCATTTCATCAGTAATTTTGTCCATCTTCAACATTTTCTCTACTACCCTTATTGATACAAGGTCAGAGTCAACAAGAAGTGATCAGTGCACTGAATATGAGTCAGTCTGCTGTGAAGAAGTCAGAAGTAGCTAATCTTAAATTAAAAAGACCAGCTAAGGGCCTCAAATTAATCCTAATCAACCGAGTAGCACGTCTACGATTTGCTAGAGAACACGTTAATTGGACTGTCGAAAAATGGGGCTCTGCTCTCTTCGGAGACGAAATCAGAGTATTTCTGCTTCGTAGCCATAGGGGAGGACAGGTCTCCAGGTCTAAAGAAGACCTGGAGAAAAATTCGCTGGGTATGGTTTGGATGGTTAAGGCAAGTATTTGAATGGAAGCAGAAGCAGAAGGTTTTTATTGAAACTGGTGGTGAAAAAGGGGGATTAACGACGAACCGATACATGGAAGAGATGCAGGGTAGTGCCCGTCCACATACTGCAGGCAAAATACCATCGAAATTATTATTTTGACGAATTTAAGCTTGTATTTCTTCACTGTCAATTATAACCCTTTTCCAATTTTTAAGATTCCTTTTGGTTTTTTTTCGTTTGATATCTTTGGTTTACCGAAAAAATAGCTCAATAACAACATAGACCACTCATAAAGCTAAAAGATTTTTGGTTTTGAAATACTAGAATCAGAAAAATAATGGAAGCTACAGATTTTTGAGCGCGAGCGTACGACTTGAGTATTATGAATCCTGGAGAATTTAATAAGGATAATCCGATATTTGGACGGAATTATTACTTTTTAGTTAAACTTTGATAAGTGTGGAAACTTGAGCAAAACTGAGGCTAAAAAGTCATTTACGAATATACAGGTGAAACCAAAAAAAAAAACGTGTTGATCAACGGAATTATATATAACAATTTTCATTTATAATTTGTAAATGAAATTCTTGGTAGTGATTATAAAATGTTTTTCGAATATATTTTTATCCAAATTTCTTTATTGATTATGGTATGTTCGGTTTCTAATCAAGGTTCAAATACGGGGTGAATTGTTTGGAATAGGCATTGCAAATTGAAACCGATATTTAAGCACCTAGATACTGAAGTGGGTGAAAAAAATTTTTGGAAATCAAATAAACAGTATATATATTTTCAATTTATTGAAACACGATTGGAATGTACAGACTAAAGAAAATGGTGTTTAATGTGATGTATACAGTTGCATCCAACTTTAACTGGTTTTTCGTGTGGTTCTAACGAGCAGTTTGTTGATGGTGCTATCAACTGTCTTGCGAAGACTAAAGTCCTTTCTAGTGTTTTACATTCTATTAATGTACATATGTCCTATAAAATAAAAATTGAGGTTATTTCATAGATATATTTTTAAAAAACACGCTTTTAAAGCACATAAATAAAATTAAAAATAATTTTCGAGATAATGTTAAAAAAATGATGAATGAAAAATACTAGGATAATTGTGAAAAAAAACGTGGGGCGCTTTATTACGTATTTTTCGTACACCGAGCAAAGCCCGACTTTTTTTTTCACCATATAATTAGTATTTTTTATTTATTATTGTTTTAAACTCATTTTAAAAATTATTTTCAACTTTTTAGTTCGCTCTGATTTAAAAGCGTGTTTTTTAGTTTTTTTTATATTATATTTCTCACATTTTAGGATGGTTATTTTTAATTAATAATAAATTTCACTTAAAATAGGTAAACGAAATAAATTCCGATTAAGAAGAAGGAAAACCAACTAAATTAATAATAATAATATGGCGAATGATATTCAGACAATCGCAATTTTTTCATTTCTTGTAAAAATCTCCAACTTCTTGTACGATCCACACTGGAAATTGACTAATAACTGGATGTTGTTTGACATAATCATTTTTTCTGTGTCTCGTATACCTTTTCGATACGTCAGGTATAAAATATTTGCGCCATCGGAACGTTATATAGGTACATCGAATTTTATATCGAGCCATAAGGGTGTAGTTGGTAAGGTTGTCGAAGTGCTTGATTTCCAACACGGATTTCGGAGGTTTGAGTTTCATAGCACTATTAGTGGTAGAAAATTTGATACTTATAATATAAATATTGAATTTAAAACCGAGGATTAAGTACATAAAATCACTTTTATTGATAGGATATTACAAAAAACAGATTTTTTGACCAAACAACTGGACTAATATCTTTGATTTAATATTCTAGAAAATAAATACGAATGTAAGAAAAGTCGAAAATAATTTACTGAATATTTTTTATTATTATATATTTATATAGTTGTTATACATTTGCATCCTGCTTTTATTTTGACTATTTCCATTCGCCAGCATTTTTCATCAACTTTCTTTTTCAAAAATCTGGATAATTTATATACCGATGAACAATTAAATTCGGAGATACAACTTTCCTAAAACAATAATTTGAATTACTTCGAAAAATAGTATCAAGATTTGCATTATTGCGTTATCTTATATACAGGGCGAAAAATTCGTGAAAATCATGCTGTGACATGATAAGAAATTTTCTCATTCAACTCTTCGTTTTTGCTGATTTATTGCTTCGATGTTATCACCAAATTAAAATCATTGAAGCACGTTCCACGTAAATCTTTTGCTCTCTGCATTTTATAAAGACTTCTTAGAAAATCACATTGATAGTCCCAGAAGTACCTGGCCTGACCTAGAGATGGCGGTAGTTGCTGTTTTAGAATGTACACAATATATACAGCAGAAGTTTGAAGACCTCACGTTGATTAGTATTTATTTGGCAGCCATTAATACTGAACATTTTCCGTGGATTTGTATAATTTGATACAATACTTTTATTTGAAAGTTCTAAGCCCAACATAGAAGCTGAACTAGATTTTACTCTGAGTGGGTCTGCTCCTCAGTTCTCAACAGTAAAATATTGAGTTGAGCTTAAACGAGACCAGCATTGAAATGGTGAACTCTAGAAATGTTGAAGAAAATCCGGTACTGGATGATCGTCGACTGAAAGTGCGTGAGGTAGCAGACATAGTAGGCATTTCAAAAAGTGCTTTAACCGAAAATTTGGACATGAGAAAGCTGTGCGCAAGATTGGTTCGCTCACAATTGAGCAAATCCGAAAGAAAAGAACAATCCAAACAATATGGATTGAAAAGGGAGAACCAGCTTCAAAGAAGGCAAGTACCGTTCCATCTATAACTAAGATCGTGGCGTCGATTTTTTGGAATGAATTATCAACGGCGAGTTTTATGAGAACTAATAGCAACCCAGAAATATTGAAGAAAATCCATAGAAGCGGTACTGGATGATCGTAGTCTGAAAGTGCGTGAGGTAGCAGACATAGTAGGCATTTCAAAAAGTGCTTTAACCGAAAATTTGGACATGAGAAAGCTGTGCGCAAGATTGGTTCGCTCACAATTGAGCAAATCCGAAAGAAAAGAACAATCCAAACAATATGGATTGAAAAGAGAGAACCAGCTTCAAAGAAGGCAAGTACCGTTCCATCTATAACTAAGATCGTGGCGTCGATTTTTTGGAATGAATTATCAACGGCGAGTTTTATGAGAACTAATAGCAACCCAGAAATATTGAAGAAAATCCATAGAAGCGGTACTGGATGATCTGGTTGAAAGTGCGTGAGGTAGCAGACATAGTAGGCACTTCAAAAAGTGCTTTAACCGAAAATTTGGACATGAGAAAGCTGTGCGCAAGATTGATTTGCCCACAATTGAGCAAATCTGAAAGAAAAGAACGATCAAAACAATATGGATTGAAAAGGGAGAACCAGCTTCAAAGAAGGCAAGTACCGTTACATCTATAACTAAGATCGTGGCGTCGATTTTTTGGAATGAATTATCAACGGCGAGTTTTATGAGAACTAATAGCAACCCAGAAATATTGAAGAAAATCCATAGAAGCGGTACTGGATGATCTGACTGAAAGTGCGTGAGGTAGCAGACATAGTAGGCATTTCAAAAAGTGCTTTAACCGAAAATTTGGACATGAGAAAGCTGTGCGCAAGATTGGTTCGCTCACAATTGAGCAAATCCGAAAGAAAAGAACAATCAAAACAATATGGATTGAAAAGAGAGAACCAGCTTCAAAGAAGGCAAGTACCGTTCCATCTATAACTAAGATCGTGGCGTCGATTTTTTGGAATGAATTATCAACGGCGAGTTTTATGAGAACTAATAGCAACCCAGAAATATTGAAGAAAATCCATAGAAGCGGTACTGGATGATCGTCGACTGAAAGTGCGTGAGGTAGCAGACATAGTAGGCATTTCAAAAAGTGCTTTAACCGAAAATTTGGACATGAGAAAGCTGTGCGCAAGATTGGTTCGCTCACAATTGAGCAAATCCGAAAGAAAAGAACAATCAAAACAATATGGATTGAAAAGAGAGAACCAGCTTCAAAGAAGGCAAGTACCGTTCCATCTATAACTAAGATCGTGGCGTCGATTTTTTGGAATGAATTATCAACGGCGAGTTTTATGAGAACTAATAGCAACCCAGAAATATTGAAGAAAATCCATAGAAGCGGTACTGGATGATCTGGTTGAAAGTGCGTGAGGTAGCAGACATAGTAGGCATTTCAAAAAGTGCTTTAACCGAAAATTTGGACATGAGAAAACTGTGCGCAAGATTGATTTGCCCACAATTGAGCAAATCCGAAAGAAAAGAACAATCAAAACAATATGGATTGAAAAGGGAGAACCAGCTTCAAAGAAGGCAAGTACCGTTCCATCTATAACTAAGATCGTGGCGTCGATTTTTTGGAATGAATTATCAACGGCGAGTTTTATGAGAACTAATAGCAACCCAGAAATATTGAAGAAAATCCATAGAAGCGGTACTGGATGATCTGGTTGAAAGTGCGTGAGGTAGCAGACATAGTAGGCATTTCAAAAAGTGCTTTAACCGAAAATTTGGACATGAGAAAGCTGTGCGCAAGATTGGTTCGCTCACAATTGAGCAAATCCGAAAGAAAAGAACAATCCAAACAATATGGATTGAAAAGGGAGAACCAGCTTCAAAGAAGGCAAGTACCGTTCCATCTATAACTAAGATCGTGGCGTCGATTTTTTGGAATGAATTATCAACGGCGAGTTTTATGAGAACTAATAGCAACCCAGAAATATTGAAGAAAATCCATAGAAGCGGTACTGGATGATCTGGTTGAAAGTGCGTGAGGTAGCAGACATAGTAGGCACTTCAAAAAGTGCTTTAACCGAAAATTTGGACATGAGAAAGCTGTGCGCAAGATTGGTTCGCTCACAATTGAGCAAATCCGAAAGAAAAGAACAATCCAAACAATATGGATTGAAAAGGGAGAACCAGCTTCAAAGAAGGCAAGTACCGTTCCATCTATAACTAAGATCGTGGCGTCGATTTTTTGGAATGAATTATCAACGGCGAGTTTTATGAGAACTTATTGCTTGAACAAAGGAATCAAGCAAAACCGGCTGCATTTGGCTAAGAAGAAAGTGTTGTTCCATCAGGACAATGCACCAGCTCACACATCCGTTATTACAATGGCGAAAATCAATGAATTAAAATTTGAATTGCTACCTATTCGCCAAATTTAGCCCCTCGGATTATTTTCTGCTCCCAGCTTTGAAAAAGTAGCTTTGTGATCAAGCATTTTCTAACAACGAAATATATACGTTGAAAAATGAATAAATTTTTCTTTGTTTAGCCTTCTAGGTTCATCATCGCACTATAAAACAGAGATCGTGGTTATTGTCGAAGCTCCACTATAAACGTCATACCACAGAAACGAATTTTCCAACATAAATTCCCAATATTCTACATACAAATGTGTCTATACCTTTCGAAATGGAATCAACTCTCTTTAATATTTAATTTCAGGTTAAATTCCGACTCAAAATTAAATCTAATTGGAACTTATCAACATCGTTGCGTGAAGATATTGGAATGTTTTAAACTAAATCTAATTTAGAAGAAAATTTTATTATAGGATTAAACTTACCAAAAATATAATCCTTAGAACAAACATCACCTGCACGTTATTAAATCGAATTTCATTATACAGGGTCCTTCACGACGAGCTGAATCGATATGTATACGGGAAAGTAATGCGACTAGTGTTCTGAAAATTTGCGTGCATGGGTTTTCCGAAATGCTAAATGCTAAAATAATTCCAGTTCTCTGAAATTTCCGGTTATACCGGAAGTGACCCCAAACTTCGTTATTTTAAACGGAATGCTATGGTTTTTATTAAATCTTTGGAATCTACACAAAATTTCAATATAACTTTATATAAGGCATAGTATGCCTAAAGTCCACCATTTTTTAATTATTTAACATTTTCGAAATTTTTGTACACATGCAGCCCTCCATAAAAAAATTATATTTCTAAGTTTAAGTGAGTCAGGGATAATATTTTTGAGATTTGGACAAATAACACTCACAGCTTTCAAAATCTGTGTAAACCTCAACAAAAATTTATATAGGGTGTTCAGAAAATGGTGCCGAATTTCGCTATCTACAATCTTCGAAAACTTAATTTTTTCAAGTGGCAACTCCCATTTTTTTCTTTACCATTGTTTTCGTAGAAACTTGGAAAACTGAAATCTTGATGGTTTTCAATTGTCGGTTGTCTGGAGCGACCAAAAATAAAACAAAAGCTTCTATATCAACAAAAAAACAAACAATGAAAACAGTTTGACTTTTAAGCGTTGCAGAAGTGTTCATCATGTCCCATTTAGGATATATTAATGAAGATTATTTATTGATATGTTTGCTTTTGTTTTTTTTTTGGTCATTCCAGACAACCGACAATTAAAAACCATGAAGATTTCAGTTTTTTCAAGTTTCTACAAAAACCGTTAATTTGAGATATATTTTCTGAACACCCTATATAATTTTTTGTCAAGGTTTTCACAGATTAAGAAAGCTGTGAGTGTTATTTGCCCAAATCCAAAAAATATTATCCCTGACTCACTTAAACTTAGAAATATAATTTTTTTAATGGAGGGCTGCATGTGTACAAAAATTTCGAAAATGTGAAATAATTTAAAAATATTGGACTTTAGGCATACGATGCCTCATATAAAGTTATATTGAAACTTCGCGTAGATTCCAAAAATTTAATAAAAACTATAGCATTCCGTTTAAAATAACGAAGTTTGGGTGCACTTCCGGTAGAACCGGAAGTTTCAGAAAGCTGAAATTATTTTAGCTGAAACGAGCATTTCGGAAAACCCATGCAAGCAAATTTTCAGAACACTAGTCCCAGTACTTTCCCTTATATATATCGATTCAGCTCTTCGTGAAGGACTGTGTACATAAAATTTCTAGATATCAATTTTTTATTATGAAATTCTTGTATCAACACTTCTTTGACGATATTGTTTCCATAATTAAATGAGAAAAAATTTTCTCACTTCACAAAATATCATTTTCATAATAAAAATCGAAATATTTTAAATATTTTAAAAACTGGTCTAGAAGGTGTCGATGTAAGTAAAGTCATACCAAATTAAGGAATGAAAAATTCGGTAAACATCTAACAATCCACGTGAACTCATTATCTCCTCTATTTACCAATGAAAACATGGAATCGTAAACATAAATGCGTTTCTATTGGCCGAAGCTATCGGAAGGCGTAGGTACACAATTTCTTCGAAATATTCCTGCGATATGCAGTGGCGTGGCTTGGTGAGATTCATTTAATTCATAAATTTCATTTAAATAAATAGAAATATGGCGTTCTTTAGAACATGTGCGAATGGAGAGAATGAAATTGCACTCAAGATTTTGTACGTAGGATAGTTTAAAGTTCATATAAGGAGACACAAGAGAATTCAAAAAATAAAAGGTCTTTTAAGACCAAAAAGTAGTCTAGATTCATCCATCTTTGGAGTATTGTTGCTACATCTGAAGCAGGGCTCTCAAATATACTCTGGGGATGCTTGACTCAATACAGAAAAAAGGCATTTCAACTTAAAGGTGAACCAGAGTTGACTAGAAACTTGGACAGCACTTGAAAGGCCGCTAATCTGACTATGTTTTACAAATACTACCAGATAATTGCTCGTCCGAGCTGTTCAAGATGATCCCATCTGGAATAGTATTTGCAAGATCTATTTGACAGACAGTCGTAGCTTCATGAACACCTGAAGACGCCCAGAACGTCAATTATCGAGACTCCTACTTTTGGAAAAGCTCAAGTGTGTGGAATTAATTACCAAGTCACATATTTCCTGAACACTATAACCTACAGAAGTTCAAGATCAATATCTACAGGTATCTTCATAGGGTAGGCACCACTCGATCTAATCGATAGGATTTACCTTCTTGTACTTTTTTTAACATCTAAAAAATAGCTCGCACATATTTTTTTTATTATTTACACAATGGCCTTTCTATAATATGTTATTACCTGATCTGTGATTCCGTTTTCAAGTTCTTGTTGAGCTGGTACGCACTCATATTCATGATAATGTCGAGGATGATACTCATAACCGTCTTGTGGATGAGTTCTTAGCACCTTCCGTACGGTACAGAGAACTGGACTTTTCTGGAACAAATTGAATTGATACTGTAATGATTCAACGTCACTCGATCAAAGAATTTTTGAGAAATGTATCGAAGCGGTGACATAGACTATCGAATACAAGGGTTGTCTTAAAAATTTCCAATTTAACAAAGAAACAAGATAAAACAGAAACTACACGTCGAAGAGAGTTGACATTTTATTGCGAATCTTCCAAAACTTTTTAGACAACCCTCGTAGAATAAATATTATTATATTAATTTTTTTGGGAGGAAACGGAGAAGACATAATAAACAACAATTGGAGAAGAATAATTGAATTTTGTATTAGGAATGGATTGATAATAAGAAACTCATATGATATAAATAAAATAATATAAAAGAACACACGAAAGATATATTAGAGAGCTGGAAGGAATTCAGCCGCAAAAGTAGAAACTTAACAAAAGAAGAAGAATTCTAGGAGAGAAAATCACGGAAGAGGAAGTGGAAGAAGCTATAGGGAAAATAAAAATAGGAAAAGCGTGTGCAGGTGACAACTTAAATGCGGAAATGACAGAATATTTAGCAATGTATATTGAAGATAATCAATTTAGCATAAAACATAAATTTAATATCTAGAGAATAGGAAGAAAATCGATAGATAAAACTATATAAAAAAGAAAACTCCGCCTGGTGTGTTTCGGTGTGGTGGATTGAGTAGCCCACTGGACACAACTGCCGGTCCCAAGCCCGGGTAAAGGAGGAGGGTCAAGTCGATAGGCCAGCCCCCTATCACTTGGAAAAAACTTCTTTTGGCTAAAAATCCGAAAACTAGGCCTCGGAATATGGATGATCAAAATGGAAAACGACAATGGCAACGAAAACGGACTATGATTTGTGGAACATGGAATATACAGGGAATTAGAACGAAGGTAGATGACATTTTACAAGAAATTAAAAAACATAAACTGGACTTTATTGCTCTCTCTGAAACAAAGAAAAAAGGACAAGGTACACAAACACTCGGGGAATATATCCACATATACAGCGGCGTTAACAAAGAAGAACATGCAAAAAGGGGTATATCGCTCCTTATACATGAGAAGTATAAGAAGAACGTCTCCAGCTGGGAAGCAATAAGCGATAGAACAATAAAAGTTAATGTCAATTTAAAAGGCTGCAAAATAACAATAATTACTACTTATGGACCTAATGAAGACGCACGGGTAGATGAAAAAGAAAAGTATTATGAAACGCTAAATGAGCTAATATCTCAGACAGGTAACGATCGAGAAATCATAATACTGGGAGACCTAAATGCTAGAACTGGCAAAGAAACGAAGCATGAGATAATAGGGCCCTACGGTGAAAATACCAGGAATGATAATGGCTCCAGGTTGATAGATGTCTGTCAACATAACTTACTAAGAATAATGAATGGGTATTTTAAACATAAGGAAATACACACATATACATGGACGCAAATAACTAGAAATCTAAGATCAATAATCGACTATCTTATAATGAAACAAAAAACGAAGATAAAAGTGCACAATGTCAGAGTATATCGATCCGCAGAATGTGGAAGTGACCATCATCTGATAAAAGCTAAGTTAATAATGCCAATAATCAAAGACAACAAACAAAAGAATCAACTGCAAAACAGTAAAGATTTAACAGATATAGATATACCAAACTATAATATAGAAAGCCTTATGAACGAGAGCACAAAATTATTATACCAACAAAGACTGGACCAAAACCTCCCACAGGAGTACGAACAAGAACCAACAGACAATCTTACCAAAGTAGTAATTGACAGCATACACAAAGCAGCCAAAGAAGCCTTAGGATATAAAGAGATGAGAAAGAGAACACGAAATTATTGGTGGACTGAACAACTGCAAAATTTAAAAGAACAAAAACAACGATTGTATCATACCTGGCTAAGCACTAAAAAAGCAGAACATAGGGAACAATATAGTGAAGCTGTATCAAAATTTAAAACCGCTGCGATAGAGGCCAAAAACCTCAGCTGGGAAAATAAATGCAAGGAATTGGATACCTATTTAGGAGGACGCCAATCCAGGGAATCGTGGAGATTTATAGATAATGTTAGATCTGGCAGAAAAGAAAATATCCCAATAGGCACCATATCACCAAATAAATGGCAAGACTATTACCGCTCATTACTCAGAGAACAGAGATCTGAATATAGTAACATGCCGGCTGAAGACATACGGATTACAGGTGAACCAATAAAAATCAACGTAGAAAAAACAAAGAAAGCTATAACACTACTTAAAAAAGGGCGCGCTCCTGGTCCAGAGGGAATACCTGCAGAATTAATAAAAGCAGGAACAAATAGGCCACCGCAAACGTGGAAAGAAGGATGGATCACGTCCATATACAAGAAAGGAAATAAGGAAGACTGCAATAATTATAGGGGCATTACAGTGACTAGTACGCTCAGTAGGTTATACGGAAAAATAGTAAAGGAGATCATTTGTGAAGAATATCACCCATACGAATCCGAGGAACAAAACGGCTTCAGAGCAGGTCGATCGACGATAGATAGTATTTTCTGTCTATCACAAATAATCGAAAAGAGAACCGTAAGATCACAAGAAGTGCACCTACTATTGGTAGACTTGAAGAAAGCGTATGACACAGTACCTGTCTCAAAATTATGGGAGGTTCTGGAAAGAACGAGCATAAATACCACTCTAATAAAGGCTATAAAAGAACTATACAGAGACACAACAGCAAAAATAAAAATAGGTAACAAGGTGACAGACGGCTTCAAAACAACCAAAGGCTTGCGACAAGGGTGTTGTTTATCCCCAACTCTGTTCAACATATACATAGATGAAGCCCTAAGAATTTGGAAGAAAAAATGTAAAGGAATGGGACTAACTATTGGGGAGAGCACCTTGTATACACTGCACTATGCCGATGACCAGGTAGTGGTAGCACAGGAAAAAGAAGATCTGGAGTACATGTCTAGAAAACTTATAGAAGAATACCAAAAATGGGGTCTACAGGTTAGCACGGAGAAGACACAATACATATGTATAGGATCAGAAGATTCACCTGGGGATTTAGATCTAGAGGGAAAAATAATTAAAAACTGTAAGGAATGCATATACCTAGGTGTAAAACTAACAACAACAGGACGAAACGAGGAAACAATTAGGGACAGAATAACCAAAGGAAGAAAAGTAATAAGAGCCCTGAACTCAGTGCTGTGGCAAAAGAATATTAGACCAGAAACAAAAAAGAGAATATACAACGCCATTTTACAACCAATAATTACATATAGCTCCGAGGTTTGGCAACTTACAGAAAAGCAAAAAAATAACTTAAATGCAGTGGAAATGGATTTCTGGAGGAGAGCAGCAAGAATATCTAGAACGGAACATATAAGAAACGAGGAAATAAGAAGACAATTGAAAGTAGAAAGAACTTTAGTAGAAGATATAGAAAAGAAACAGTTGATTTGGTACGGACACGTTAAGAGAATGGGAAGAGAACGACTACCAAGAATAATATTAGAATGGACCCCCACAGAAAAAAGAAAGAGGGGAAGACCACCTAGAACATGGCTACAAGGAATCACTAGAGCAATGTCCGAAAGGAACCTAGCAGTCGACGACTGGCAAGATAGACAGGCCTGGAGATTAGGAACCCAAAGGCGTATAACGCTATAAAAGGGGATATATATATATAAAAAAGAAAACGACCTAATGTGCGAAAACTACGTACCAATATGCTTTTCGTCATTTGGTTAAAAACATATACGAGAAATCATCGAGACAAAGATAAGAAAATATACTGATAAGGAAATGGACGAAGAGCAAAGTGCATAAAGAAAAAAAAACAAACGGTAACATATACATATTAAGGAAATCAATAGAAAGGAAAATAGAACAGGGAGAATAATCTTATACATTAAAAAAATTGATGATTTCCATTCCGAGTCCGTTCAGGCGTTCTACCCAACCGATTTGCTTAATTTTTTTTTATTCAATGAAAGATATTGATGCACAGATCAGCCATCAACCATCGGATTTCATCTAATTTTCACCATTCTCAAGTTATACTCAAATGCGATTTCCCCCTGTACATTACTCATGGGAGTTTTTCACATACACACGTTCTATCCTCAATATCTCAGGTTCTATTCAAGATAGAAACTTCGTTTTGGTTTCAGAACACTCGTTGAAACACCTTCTTTCTTTTGAGTTTTTGAACACTGAAATCGGTTGAGTTGGAGAGGAGCTAGGCGCGGACATTCAATGTGGAGTTATGGATTTTTGTAGGTTTTTGGCAATTTTTCTACATTCAAAGATCTATATCTTAGGTTCTAATATAGCTACAGAGTTCGTTTTGATTTAAGAACACTCGCTGAAACACCTTCTTTCTTTTGAGTTTTTGAACACTGAAATCGGTTGAGTTGGAGAGGAGCTAGGCGCGGACATTCAATGTGGAGTTATGTTTATTTGTAGGTTTTTGGCAATTTTTCTACATTCAAAGATCTATATCTTAGGTTCTAATATAGCTACAGAGTTCGTTTTGATTTAAGAACACTCGCTGAAACACCTTCTTTCTTTTGAGTTTTTGAACACTTAAATCGGTTGAGTTGGAGAGGAGCTAGGCGCGGACATTCAATGTGGAGTTATGTTTATTTGTAGGTTTTTGGCAATTTTTCTACATTCAAAGATCTATATCTCAGGTTCTAATATAGCTACAGAGTTCGTTTTGGTTTAAGAACACTCGCTGAAACAACTTCTTTATTTTGAGTTTTTGAACACTTAAATCGGTTGAGTTGGAGAGAAGCTAGGCGCGGACATTTAATGTAGAGTTATGTTTTTTTGTAGGTTTTTGGCAATTTTTCTACATTCAAAGATCTATATCTTAGGTTCTAATATAGCTACAGAGTTCGTTTTGATTTAAGAACACTCGCTGAAACACCTTCTTTCTTTTGAGTTTTTGAACACTTAAATCGGTTGAGTTGGAGAGGAGCAAGGCGCGGACATTCAATGAGGAGTTATGGATTTTTGTAGGTTGTTGGCAATTTTTCTACATTCAAAGATCTATATCTTAGGTTCTAATATAGCTACAGAGTTCGTTTTGATTTAAGAACACTCGCTGAAACACCTTCTTTCTTTTGAGTTTTTGAACACTTAAATCGGTTGAGTTGGAGAGGAGCTAGGCGCGGACATTCAATGTGGAGTTATGTTTATTTGTAGGTTTTTGGCAATTTTTCTACATTCAAAGATCTATATCTTAGGTTCTAATATAGCTACAGAGTTCGTTTTGATTTAAGAACACTCGCTGAAACACCTTCTTTCTTTTGAGTTTTTGAACACTTAAATCGGTTGAGTTGGAGAGGAGCTAGGCGCGGACATTCAATGTGGAGTTATGTTTATTTGTAGGTTTTTGGCAATTTTTCTACATTCAAAGATCTATATCTCAGGTTCTAATATAGCTACAGAGTTCGTTTTGGTTTAAGAACACTCGCTGAAACAACTTCTTTATTTTGAGTTTTTGAACACTTAAATCGGTTGAGTTGGAGAGAAGCTAGGCGCGGACATTCAATGTGGAGTTATGGATTTTTGTAGGTTTTTGGCAATTTTTCTACATTCAAAGATCTATATCTCAGGTTCTAATAAAGCTACAGAGTTCGTTTTGGTTTAAGAACACTCGCTGAAACACCTTCTTTCTTTTGAGTTTTTGAACACTTAAATCGGTTGAGTTGGAGAGGAGCTAGGCGCGGACATTCAATGTGGAGTTATGTTTATTTGTAGGTTTTTGGCAATTTTTCTACATTCAAAGATCTATATCTCATGTTCAAATATAGCTACAGAGCTCGTTTTGGTTTAAGAAGACTCGCTGAAACACCTTCTTTCTTTTGAGTTTTTGAACACTTAAATCGGTTGAGTTGGAGAGGAGCAAGGCGCGGACATTCAATGAGGAGTTATGGATTTTTGTAGGTTGTTGGCAATTTTTCTACATTCAAAGATCTATATCTTAGGTTCTAATATAGCTACAGAGTTCGTTTTGATTTAAGAACACTCGCTGAAACACCTTCTTTCTTTTGAGTTTTTGAACACTTAAATCGGTTGAGTTGGAGAGGAGCTAGGCGCGGACATTCAATGCGGAGTTATGGATTTTTGTAGGTTTTTGGCAATTTTTCTACATTCAAAGATCTATATCTCAGGTTCTAATATAGCTACAGAGTTCGTTCTTTTCTATTATAAAGATTTCTGATACTTATTTAATGGAATCGATGCGAGCGAAGCCGCGGGTAAAAGCTAGTTACATATTACATTCATCGATTTGAAACCTGCATTCGACTCAATAGATTGAAAAATTGTATGAGATAGTAAGAGGAGATGAAATGAAACAAATTTGGAGAAACTCAAACAGGAACCCATAAGAAAAAAATAGTTAAAACATGTTTAAACTGGTACGGACACGTAAAGCCTAATTAGAAAAGTGACAGAAGCAAAAAATATAAGAAAAAAAGGAAAGAAAGACCCAGGAAAACTCGGCTGCAACAAGTAGTAGAGGAAGGGAAGGAAAAACAATACGGCTGATGAATGGGGGATCAGAAAGAATGCAAAAATGGATAAAATGAAAGTAAAAACTAATATATTAATGACGCTTGAGAGGCCAAAAAGAGTTATAGAGAAGAGGATATCCATTTTGATAAGTAATACTAGTCATTAGATTGAATAGATAGAAGTAGTTCCAATAACCTGTTTATTAATTTAAAAAATGTTATTGTTTACAAAATAATTCTACCTTTACCTTTGATCTAAGATCTGTGGGCTCTTTTTCCTCCGCATCGATTACATTGTTCCTTTTATAATCGTCTTCAGTAATAAGTTCGTCGTAATTTCCGTCACTTTCATCGTATTCATTTAAATTCCTCTGCCAAATATCCCCAATTCCATAATTCTTTGACGAAGCATATGTTAACAATAATAAAGTAATCAGAAGAATCTGAAATTAAAAAGAATAAAAGTGTTAGTACATAAGTTGGATGATAACATTCTTGGAGACTTCATTCGGACCGAATATCTAAAGCCTCATAACATGTATGTATCTAATCTCTTCTTTTTTCCATGCTTCTCCATCTTGGGAGCGTTGCGTACCTAACCAACGCATTTGTGGTCTTACTCTTTTGCCCTTTGTACCATTTTTTTATCTTTAGGACTGTCCTACGAATTTCCACTTTAATTTCGACACCTATCTAAAGACATCCTTATTTTTGTTGTGTTACGAATCTAGTTGTTTCTTTTGCTGCCAGTTTGATGTCTGATTATGAGGACCTGGATATTTTAGTACAACCAACTAATAATGGATATAGATAATATAAAAAAAAGTGAGAAGTCTCGCAGATTTCTTGAGGAGAAAGTGCAACTTTTTAAGAGAAAAAATACTCATCTTTGGACTAAGTATCTTTCAAACGATAAAGATTTAATTAATTTTGTGTTGAACTAGAAGATATGGGAAGTTCGTGGTACTCCTAACGACATCTTTCAACAGAGTAAAATTAGACAACATTGCACGTATGTAATCCAGACAGAGATACAACTTCTCGTATTGGGAACCATTAGGATCTGTTAATCATCTAGTTAAATGATACAAATTGTCTCTTATTTTACCTTCCATTACTCAATTTTTGTCTTATATTAATGTACCTACTTACCTTCTATTTATTATTTCATTCGTTAAGATTTATTGTACAATGATCGCTCCTAATGGGAACCAAAGTTATAGTTAAGCAATTCCAAGTGTCCTTTAGAAACTTGAAGTTGTATTAACGTATCAAATTACTTATATTTCATATTGATGTGACTCTAACGACAATAATAATGATTATTTATAACTTTTGTGTACAATAGGATTTTGGTATTTGAAGCGGTTTGTAAACAGATACGAGGTTCTTTATAGTTTGGCATTCGTCGAGTACGGTAATCGGATTATTGACAACTAGTTTAATTAAATATTTTCTTCCATAATAAATAGTTTTTTACAAAGTAGTTTCAATGTTTTAATACAAATAATATGGTCGATCATCATTGGTTAGCCCGAAGATACATTACAGTGTCTTCTCTAAGTTGAATGGAGTAAACATACGACTGCAAACGATCAAATGCAATGACAAAGGGAAGAAGGAGGAATCCTAAAGATATGCTTGAAATTTACAAGCAAACTTTTTTAATAAATAAAATATTGGGATTATGGATAATATATATATGATATTTATGAAAAAAAAAATAAATACGTTATAAATTGGAAGATTATTTTATTTCATTTAGAATTTCGGAGTTATTCCTTACAATGTTAAGTATCGGAGAGAACTAAACTACCTACTTCCTAAAATAAATACATTTTGGATTTTGAAATCCACTCTATAGGTTTGTTCCAGACTCTTAGTCGGGACCGTACTTGAAACGGTTATTGGTAGACATTTTCTGCGCAATCTCCAACCGTGCACGATTCTTGTAACAGTACTTGACATCAACCAAGTATCGAAAAGACCGTCCTGGAAACGATTCACTCTAACGCGTTGAATATTCACCGTACCAAAAACGGTTTTTTGATGGGTTGGAACGGACCTAATAGGTTCGTTCCAACCTGCTAATATGGACCGTTCTTGGAACGGTTATTGGTAGCGTTTATAGACATTTTCTGCGCAATCTCCAGCTATACACGGTTCGTGTAACAGTACTTGATATCAACCAAGTATCGAAAAGACCGTCCTGGAAACGATTCACTCTAACGCGTTGAATATTCACCGTACCAAAAACGGTTTTTTGATGGGTTGGAACGGACCTAATAGGTTCGTTCCAACCTGCTAATATGGACCGTTCTTGGAACGGTTATTGGTAGCGTTTATAGACATTTTCTGCGCAATCTCCAGCTATGCACGGTTCTTGTAACAATACTTGACATCAACCAAGTATCGAAAAGACCGTCCTGGAAACGATTCACTCTAACGCGTTGAATATTCACCGTACCAAAAACGGTTTTTTGATGGGTTGGAACGGACCTAATAGGTTCGTTCCAACCTGCTAATATGGACCGTTCTTGGAACGGTTATTGGTAGCGTTTATAGACATTTTCTGCGCAATCTCCAGCTATGCACGGTTCTTGTAACAATACTTGACATCAACCAAGTATCGAAAAAACCGTCCTGGAAACGATTCACTCTAACGCGTTGAATATTCACCGTACCAAAAACGGTTTTTTGATGGGTTGGAACGGACCTAATAGGTTCGTTCCAACCTGCTAATATGGACCGTTCTTGGAACGGTTATTGGTAGCGTTTATAGACATTTTCTGCGCAATCTCCAGCTATGCACGGTTCTTGTAACAATACTTGACATCAACCAAGTATCGAAAAGACCGTCCTGGAAACGATTCACTCTAACGCGTTGAATATTCACCGTACCAAAAACGGTTTTTTGATGGGTTGGAACGGACCTTATATATAAACCTATAACTGGTTTTATGACCTGTAGATCGGAAACCTTTTTTTTCTTTTTTTTTATGGGATATACCAAAATATATTCTTCGACAAAGTTAAAATGTCTTTAACAGATATTTGAAAGTATTGGGCTCATTATGCTCAAAAATGTGAAATGATTGTTGTTTTCTTACAATGTAAGTATTATCTCTATTTTTTATATGTAACTACCCTTAAAAACTACCCTAATACAGTTATTTAAAAGAAGGTTGAAAGTATGAAATCACTTTATTTTCGATTTTGAGTAGGAAAAATATATATAATTTAAATAAAACCAACCTGATACATAAGTTTTTAATTTAATTCAACCCCTAAAAACTACCCCTTATCACATAAGTTAGGGAAAATTTTTTTTGAAAGCTGAAAGTAATAGATTTCGTTAAGAAAATGTTAACGAATTATTGCTTCTGATATAATGAAATATTTCTACAATTTTTTATCCCGTATAAATATACATACATATATGTACAAAACGTATTCGGTTTTTTAATAATAACTCGGCTTCTCTTTAAGCTTTTTGCATTCATTCATACATCATTTTGTAGAGAATTTCATAAGCTACAAAACTATGAGAGTTACAACCCTTCTAGGCCCTTTTCTTCAAAGAATTTTGATGTTAAAGGGAAAAAAAGACAATACTTTAAACGCTATTATCTCGTTTAATTTTCAAGCTACGTGAGTTTAAAAAAAAGCAAAATGTTCAATAAAATAAAAGCTAAATTTTAGTTACAAAATATTCTTTCGTTGATCCAATAGTTTTTGAGATTTTTTGAAAAAATAACGTTTTTTTTTAAATCGAAAAAAAATTTCACATTAAACAACTTTTTTCAAAATATACGTATTCCAGACCATTCAAACTTTTTGAACGTGTTGTTAGGGCTTAAACCAAGATAATTTTACATGGGCTATGATTAATTTCAATTTTGTCGCACATGATATCAAGTTTACCGACATTTTTTTTTTTCAAATTCGAGTTACTTAACTTATTTTCGTCATAACTCGCTTAATTTTTATGCTAGACAGTTTTATAAAAATTCATTTTAAAGGTCTGAAAAAGTACTTCAAAAATGTTTATTACAATTTTTTATGAAAAATTGATCGTTTTTCCGTTATTTGAGCTCAAACCTCTGCATTAATTTACGAAAACGATAAAATTGGCTTTCAGTGACTCATAAGTTGCTGAATATTATTTAAAAAATTTAATTTAAACTGACTAATTTCTTTATTTTTTTATAAGCTTCAATTTTGATAAGAATAATTTTTTCCAGAAAACGCGTAATTTTCGAGTTTTTCACGAAAAAATGTTGAAAAACGTGTTTTTTTTTAAATAATCAATCGCGAATAAATCAGAAATTATTGAGTTAAATAAAAAACTTCATTCCACATTTTCTTCATAAAATTCCATTCTCTATCGAATTCCGCTGTTATTTTAAATTTCCATCCCCGAGTAAGTGTGGCATTAACCCCTGGGGGTAGAAGCATACATTGGAACCAAATCAGGTTTGTTATTTGCAAAATACAAATATTGTATTCTTTTATATTAAAAAATTTACAGTTTTCGAATTTTTATGTTTATTTTTAACACATTTCGACATTTTTCGCAAATAAATCCACTTATGAATAACCCCATATATAATGTTACATTCTACTTAACAGTTAGTACCTAAAAAATGAATTTTTTTATTTATAAAATACAGTGTGTTTCAAAAAAAGGTGATCCCACCTCTAGGATAGCTTAAACTTTTTCTTTAAGATAAACTGTGTAATCCAAGGGATTAAAATCGCATGATCGCGGCCAATGAATCAGAGCTTCTAACTCCAATTACGACACCTTCTATAAAAGTAGAGATCTTCGTTTTTTTAGCGTTAAATATGTTTGCTTAAAAAATCCAGGTACATATCATTATTAATTTGCTAATGAAACACCCTGTAGATAAAAATCAACGACTTTTATATGAATTTATTTTATTATGGTACTTATTAAACTTGATTTGCCTCGTATATTAAGCAAAATTCAAACGCACATATCTCACCTACGTTTTAGTCGCTAATTGGCTTTAATAGATAAATTAGGAATATTTACCAGTAGCCCCTTCAATCGAGATACGTAACTGACAAAGTTAATATTCAAAGAAAAATATTTTTCAACAGATCACCGTCATTAAACCTCGACAAGACAAAAAATCATCGTACTTGAAAAGAAACGTGATATAAAGTTGTTTCTCACATTGGTAGTGTTTATAGTTTAGTCTATGACGATAACTATCTAATGAAAATAAATCATTTTTAATAATTTGTGGGATGAACTTTGTGAAAAAGTGATTTGGTGATTGTACGATCATGTTGACTTCCGGAGAAGATGTTAGTAAAAACCCTAATGGAGATAACACGTTAGTATATATTTTATTTTTTGTTTATTAAAAGAAGAATCAAAATATTGTTTTAATTGAACCGTCGACAGGGTCGTAATAAGCATTTTCTCGATTTTAAAAATCGTTATTATAAGTTATTTTCTTATTATTATTTTTTGCATATTTTCCGAATTATAATTTTCTCCTTTCGATATATTGACAGATTGTAATTTTTGCAAAAGAATGCAGGAAGTGATTGCTCGTATGAACAACGGAATCGGCCCTCTTATATACGCTTAATAGATTTAGTTTAACCTAAATTGGTTTTGTTACTAATATATACCTGATATAGTCTATTTTTATTAATGAGAGAGTAATAAACTGATAAAGCATTCATCGAGTATTTTTATGAAATAACATGAATGAATATAATGAATATATAGGGTTGTACACTTATATTTTCACCTAATCGAACTGCTTATATAACTTCCAAGCAGCTGACAGTAAAAGAGTGTAATTTTTTCTTAAATGTTTCATTTTTCCACAAGGTATGTTAAGAACATTGTGTCATATTGGTTATACAGGGTTATACAGGATGCAAAAAATTTGGGAGTATGTAACGTGAAAGTAATGCTGAAAAATGAATCGGTTTTTAAAACTGTACTCTTTGTGCAACTTGATAAATTTTATGCCTTATGCCAAGGAAACCGTTCGCCATAAGGAAACATTCTGTAGAAAATTATCATAAATTGTAAATATGTATTGAAATTACGTATTAAAACATAACCAAACATTTCTAATTGGTATACATATTGTCGAAAATCGTTTTACTTACAAAAGGAATCAATTGAAATGTAGGAAAAATTATTATTTCTACAAAAAAGACTTTTAAAAGCGTGTAAGATCTGTCTACTGTTGGAAATACATTTCTAAGTAAGAACGCGTGCGTTTTCCTTCCCAGGCTTTCTTTCAAATAATTTTTTATTTTAAATGGCTTTCCTGGGGCTTTACGTGTTATTTGAATGTCGCTTCTTTGATTTCCCATTTCTTTTACAGTCTAGGATAGATAGAAAACTGAAAAATATTTGAGGTTTGTTGACTAAAAAATTTTCGCCATAAGTAAATACACATTTTTACGATTTTGGCGCAACTACTGGCAACGTTGTATTGAAATTTTATACGAATATGTTTTGGAAGCTGATACATCCAATGAAATTGTTTTTATGTGTGACTCTCCTAGAGGGCGCTAGTTACACGGTTCGTAGTATTGAACATAACTTTTTCAATATTAGATTTATTAGCAAAATTTCGAGTGAACTTAAACATTATTTAATTTTACGCCAAAAAGGTACTCTGGTAATCTAGTTATCTCCTTAAGAAGATATTGTTTATTGTTTTAGGCAGCCCTTTTTAGGAAACACGCATGTAAATCGAATTAAATACCTACATAACCTCAATTCTACAGTTTTTATTTCAATAGTCTCATAGAACATAAAACATGAGTTTGAAGCATTGATTGATATTCAAATTGGGCAATTGAAAAGCAACAATTGCTCGCTATTTATTAAGGTCGCTTGACATGATGCAAGAGAACGTGCAATGCAAAACAAGACGCAATATTTCTTGATCTTGATCGCAGATGAAGTTCAGCCGATTTATCGGTTTGGTGCCATTTTTATTGCGTACAAGTTATTGATATCACGTTATATTTTCCTTAGCGGTTTTTCAAATGTTTCTTCATCCATTCTCAACAAATTTTTGTACGTTTTCTCGTCGAATCCTATAGCTAAACTGGCCCACCATCTCCTAGTTGGTCTTTTCTGTCCATCAGACTCCAAAAGCAAGGCAACAGCAGATATAATTATTGCCAGTATTGCACTGACCACTATTAAAATCTCCAAACCAGAAGTCTTATAATTAATTTCTCCTTGAACCGGTCGAATTTATGGGTGTTACTTCTTTTTCCACGTTATCTTATTTGAGGTCAATTTGGTAATTCAGAAGGAAAGGACCGTTTCTTAAAAGAAAAAATAATTACTCTTCTGACTATGTGCCGCGACGAACATTGAATTAGATCTCATCCTAAGAACGAGACGACTATTATGTTCATATATAACATCATTTTTTATACGAGGGTAAGTCCACAAGTCCGAGACATTTCAAATGAAACATACGTTTTTAATTTTTGTTTTTTTTTCACGTTGTCTTCTTTGGAAAGATGAATTTTGTTTGAATTTGATAATTCCGAAGAAAAGGACTGTTTGGTGGTGACTACTATGTTCATATAGCGGATGTTGGGCAAATCGTTGAACATAGGCGGGATCATTTTCATTTTTTTGCCTCTGACCCCCTGTAACTTTTTCATTTTTATAGCTAGGCCCAAATTTTTTTCTATATTAGAATCTTGGTGAATGGCATGGCCAATGAGAATCAATATTGATCGCGAATTATTGCTAGAAACTAATTTGTGCACCGCCGAACTCCAAAGAAAAGTTAAAAAAAATTTTAAACTTTGCGTTGCGTTTAAAAAAAAACTAAAGGTGATAGGCAGCTTCGGATTTTTTAAAAACATCCCTAGAGTGTAGGCTTTCTAATAGTATGTAATTTGTTTCGATTTGTTTTTCCTAACCCGAGTTGTAATTTTTTTTACGTAGTTGGACCATTTCGACGAAATTCGACTCTTGTAAAGTTACAGATTTCTTCTAAAATCAATACAAGTATTAAAATAATGAAACAAAAGTATCAAAACTTGAATTATTTATTTTAAAATCAGTTCAAATCATCATTTAATTTAAATTTTGTTCGAATTGGCGCCCCTCATCGGTTATGCACGCTCTGCATCGGTTGCGTATTTCCACTGTAGTAGTCCGCAACAACATCTCTTGTTTCATTGTTTCAAATAGAGCGTCAATGCAATTCTTCACAACTTTGGTGTATACTAAATCTTTGGCCCTTCCTCAGACATAAAAATCAATAGAGATAAGGTCGGGCGATCGCGGTGGTCAAGGAATTGGACCACCCCTACCAATCCACGAGTTGGGGAAGGCGTTGTTTAAGAATTCCCTCACAATCAAGCTCCAATGAGCCGGGTAGCCGTCGTTTTCAAATACAATTCGCGCATCTTCCTGAAATACTTCTTCCACTAACTCAGGTAGGTCATTCATCAGAAATTCTAAGTAATTTTGTCCATTCAAATTGTCGGGTAAATAATACGGCCCTATTAACCGGTTGCCGATCACACCTGCCCAAACATTTACTCTAAATCTTCTTTGGTTAGGTTCTTTTTCTCTTGACGCGCGGGTTTGCGAGTTTTGGTGCCCAGTAGTGTAAATTAGGCTCGTGGTAATCCAAAAGTGATAAAGAAAAAAGATATGATAATAAGCGTGCTAGAGTGAAACGCTACCATTATTACCAGCTTAAGCATTCCACAGAGAGTAAAAGAGAGTGGGAATGAAAAAGATCTACCTGCTCAGTAACCATCCCAAAAAGAGCATTTATATTGTTTTCACCTTTGCATTGATAAATTTGGCAAAACATGTAACTTTGAACATTAAGTACAATTTCGTCGAAATGGTCCACTACGTAAAAAAAATTACAACTCTGGTTAGGAAAAAGATATCTAAACAAATTACATACCGTTAGAAAGCTTACACTCTAGCGATGTTTTTAAAAAATCAGAAGCTTCTTATCGCCTTTACTTTTTTTTTTAAACGCAACGCAAAGTTGAAGTTTAAAATCTTTTTTAACTCTTGTTTGGAGTTCGGCGGTGCACAAGTTAGTTTCTAGCAATAATTCGCTATTAATTTTTTTGGCCATGCCATTCACCAAGATTCTAATATAGAAAAAAATTTGGGCTTAGCTGTAAAAATGAAAAAGTTGCAGGGGGTCAAAGGCAAAAAAATGAAAATGACCCCGCCTTCTTATGTTCAACGATCTGCCGTACACCCTGTATAAGATTGTGTTACTTCCAACAAGGTGGGATTAAATTTTGAGCATTTTTTATTCTTAATCAACATCATTTTTTAATACGAGAGTAAATCAATAAATCAAATGAAACATAGGTTTTTAAATTTACGTGCAAGAAATTGCATCCAATTTTTTGCAAGATCAATATTTTACATAGTAAATAATTTCCTAACCTCAAATTTCATTTTGTGATCGGTTTAAAAATGATGGACGATGGGCGGGAAAGAGCACCCAGGCGCTGGTTAGCAAGGACCTGGCTACGTATAACAAAAGGAAACATGAGTTTGAATATAGAACTGACTATAGAAAATATTAGTTGAGAATATATGAGGGAACATTTGAAAAACGCCTAAGGAAATAAATCAACGATAAAATTATCATCTTACGCCAGATATACATTATTTACTGTATTTCGATTGCTATTAACACAATTTGACATTCTACTAGCACTTTTTATACATTAGATAATAATAACAAACATTTTTTTAAAATCATTTATAGGGAATTAAATTAGTACGAAAGATTTATATAATAAAATAAACAATTAGTTTACAAGGTTAAATATTACTAAGCACTTTTTATTATTTATACAACAATTTTGTGTTGAAATTATATCGAATGCCGAAGCTAAGCTCTATAAGGCGTGGAAAAACTAATATTCGTTTATAAATAAATGGGGGTGTGTTTGGAAAAACGCTACGACTCGTCTTGCAACTATTTCGATAGAATTCATTCAGATTTTATACAAAAATTAACATCGAAAAAAGAATATCATTTTATTTCACTAAAAACTAAGTTTTTCTATTTTTCAATAACGTAAAAAACAAAAGAAAAACATTGATGTCAATGTAGGAGATGTTCAAAACGCTCGCCGCGAACGTCTTAACAATAAGCTAATCTGGTATAGAGACGTTATTCAACATTTGTCTTTATAGTCATCTAAGTTGAAGGATTTAGTCTCTAAATCGTCTCGAATTTAGGTCTAATCTGATTTAAAATTGTTTTTTTAAAACACTTTTGATTTAACAATGACTATTTGCATAATTATATTAATCAATAAATCACCTACAACATGAATATCAAAATAAAAATAGCATCAAAATAGAAATCTGTTTTAACAAATATAAATTAATTTTTCCTTAGTTTTTCGCAACTCGAAAATATGTAGCAGCCATCAATCAAATTATTCGTAGTTGTAAGTTGTAGGAAACAATCCCGTGACTTCATTTGCTTTAGCTACTTGTCCTATTACCTCGTCTTCTACATCTTAGCTGCTCTAAACAGACTTTACAAGATTTCCTTCTGGTTTCATTGGACTTTCTCATCACTACTATTGATTTCATCATGACTTTGATAGACCTTCTTTGTTTCTTCTTCTTTCTTCCGTAATAGATTTAAATCCTGTTCCTTCTTCGATTTTTTTCCTCGTCCTGGGTCTAGATTGTCACTTCACCTCTTTCGAGGTCGACCTTTACTCTGTAGTTCGATTAGATATTCATCCCTTACCATTTTTACCATCCTATCGACTGTCATTCAACTTATTTGTTGATTCCATTGTTTTTTACGCTTTTCCAGAAGTTCACCTGAGAATTTGTGTCTTCATTCAGATGTCCTCCTCTTATCTTGTCTTCTACGTCTCCTTAACAGGTTATTTCAGTTTCAAGGTACTTCAATTTCATTCTCTATCGTATCATTCGACCTTTTGGTTCTTATTTGAATCTAATGGGTTCTTTTGATGCTTTATTCTAGATAAATATTATACTGTTTTCCTGTGAGAATAAAGCTATTTAATAATTCTTGAAGATCATTTTCGGTACATATCATTGCGTCATTGGCATGTTTCTATTGTATAACAGGTGAATAACTTCTTCCACTTGAATACATTCAAAGGCTTTTGTGAGGTCTATGAACCATATGAATGCTGATTTGTTATATTCTAATGGATTTCTGAACCAGTTATCAAAGGATCTTCCTGATCTGGATCGTTGCTGATCGTCTTCTAATGTTGTGATGGAGTTAATTGTGTTGACCTTCTTTTGATTTCAATTATTTTGATATGACTTCTTGTGACTTTAACCCTTAAACTGACGAGATATAAACCGATGACTTTTTTTTCTCGTTTTCATGATATTTGGATTTGATAGAAAGCAGTATGGATTTCAGAAAGGAAGTAATACACTCGGTACCACCGTAGATTTACTTGAATACATTAGCAGGGAAATTGATAAAAATAAATATGTAGCTGCAGTGTATATAGATTTGCAGAAAGCTTTTGATACAGTGGACATGGAGCTAATGTTGGAAAAGCTAAACAAAATGGGACTCCAGGGAACTTATCGAAGGATCTTCCTGATCTGGATCGTTGCCGATCGTCTTCTAATGTTGTGATGGAGTTAATTGTGTTGACCTTCTTTTGATTTCAATTATTTTGATATGACTTCTTGTGACTTTAACCCTTAAACTGACAAGATATAAACCGATGACTTTTTTTTCTCGTTTTCATGATTTTCGGATTTGGATTTGATAGAAAGCAGTATGGATTTCAGAAAGGAAGTAATACACTCGGTACCACCGTAGATTTACTTGAATACATTAGCAGGGAAATTGATAAAAATAAATATGTAGCTGCAGTGTATATATATATTTGCAGAAAGCTTTTGATACAGTGGACATGGAGCTAATGTTGGAAAAGCTGAACAAAATGGGACTCCAGGGAACTTATCGAAGGATCTTCCTGATCTGGATCGTTGCCGATCGTCTTCTAATGTTGTGATGGAGTTAATTGTGTTGACCTTCTTTTGATTTCAATTATTTTGATATGACTTCTTGTGACTTTAACCCTTAAACTGACAAGATATAAACCGATGACTTTTTTTTCTCGTTTTCATGATTTTCTATCATTTAGATCTCAAGTAAGATGTCGTCGATTTAGGGGGTACTGAGATTGATAGTTATTTAACTAGAAATTCATAGAATTTAGCTGAAATCACATCTTTTGTTTCCTTTCTTTACATTTAGATAGTCTTTTTAATTTTTTTCTTCAACTAACCATACAAAGATGACATGCTCTATGTCGGCTCAAAATAAATATGAATACTTTTTACGCAAGCCATTAAATTTAGATAGTAATTAGTTTTGATTGATTTTGTTGTATATTTTTGTTTAAATAATGGTAAAACAAGGCCCATGGCCATTCAATCATATCAGTTAGATGAGAGCAATAAATTAAGACATCAACGCATCTTAGCACAAAATAATTTTATTAAAAATAATAATTTATATATATAATAATAAAAAAAATAATATAATAAACAATTTAATAACAATTTAGTTATCAAAAGAGTATTAATTAATTAATTATTAATGATACGTTCACAAAATGCATTTTTTAAAACAGAAAATCAGTTATCACGATTTTTCTTTTCTATAATTGCATTCAATACAGTATTATGAAGCTAAAACAATTCACCGCATTCCAAAAAACACTAAATTGTTTGTACAATAACAAAAAACAAATTACATTTTTAGGATGAGACGCCATTTCAGTGTTTTGTTGATAAATGTTGTTATAACTTTCGTTGGACGTAAAACAGTGTGACCAACACATTCGCAATGAAATTCCCTTTCCCTGAGAGAAAGAACCAGGTCCAAAGGTTTACCGCCGATTTTTAAAAAAATTATTGAACATATGTGATACCATGCCCGTTTAAAGGTTAACGGATTTCCTTGATTCTGTACGCAATCCTTCCTTTTTTAAATTTATTACTATTCTTGATTTATAATAAACTATTTCAGTTCCTAACCTAAATAATTATAGGATTTTTATTTAACGGAACACATGTTTATTTCCGCCGGAAATACATACTTTACATACGATCGTAGTAAAGTATCGAACTTGAGGACTTTATTTATATTCGCATGAGTTAACAAAGACAGGCGATCTAAATATATCTTAAGATATATTACTTAATAACAACCTACTATAAATAGCCTTTATTCTTCATCGGCTGTCGTGGTTTAAGGTCATATTCATTTTGGACCTTGCAAGTAGAGTTTTATTTGTTATAAGAATATCAAATTTTGTATCCATTACTAATTATAGGATGACAAAAAGTTACATAAGACAGTTAAAACAAAAGAAGGGATAATGGTGCATGAACCACAAGAAGTAATGCAGAAATGGGAAGAGTACTTTCAGAAATTACTAAACGGAAACGAAGCAGAACAAGCAAAAGAAATAGAACAAATTGATCTAGAGGAAGACGGTATTAAATTAGAAGTACCAAGTGAAAAAGAAGTGAAATCCACAATAGCAAAACAAAAAAAAAACAACAAGAAACCAGGGGAAAGTGGAATTTCAGCTGAAATGTTGAAATACGAAAGAAAAAAGTTGCAAAAAGGAAGTAAGAATGGAGGAAAGCAGTAATATGTCAGATTTCAAAGAAGGTGATGACTAATTTCCGGTTATACCGAAGGTCGACTATAAATTTTTTATTTTAAATAGAACACCCTATATATTGGAATTTACGTAAGATTTTAGTATACTTTTGTCTAAACACTTTTTTCGAAAAATGCATACTTTTTGAGTTATTAATTTTTTTGTAAAAAAATTTGACCGTTGCAGACCCTTGTAAATTATTTTTTTCACGTGAATATCCTTAAAGATATGAAAATGGTTTCCGTTCGTTTACTTTTAGCAAGGTCAGACGTATTTGAATCTATGTTGGAAAATTTTTCATTTTATACAGGGTGGATATTAAAAGTATTCAAAGTTTAACTTCATAAATATCAAATTTCTTCATTTTTTTTAAATAGAACCACCCGTTTTTTTCTATTTTAATGCATTCAAGGGCGAAAAATAAGTCAAATTTATGTATACTTTCCTATATTTATCTAAACCTCACCGTTATCCAGATATTAAATGTTTTCTTTAAATTTTTAGACATTTTATTTTTATCCGTTGATACAAGAACTAAGATATTACAGAAAACATTGATTATCTGAATAACGATAAGGTTTAGGAATAAGAAATTATACATGAATTTGCCTTATTCTGTACCCCGGAAAATAGAAAAAACCGGGTGTTTCTATTTGAAAAAATTAAGATATTTGATATTTATGAAGTTAAACTTTGAACACTTTTTATACACACCCTGTATAAAATGGAAAATTTTTCAACATAGATTCAAATACGTCTAACTTTGCTTAAAGCAACCGAATAGAAACCATTTTCATATCTTTAAGGATGTACTCGTAAAAAAATAATTTATAAAGGTCTGCAACGGTCAAATTTTTTATAAAAAATTTAATAACTCAAAAAGTATGCATTTTTCGAAGAAAGTTTTTAAACAAAAATTTAACGTAGATTTCAAAAATGTATTAATATACAGAACCGGAAGTTGGTCATCTTTGAAAATATTTTAGTTATAAAGATCGTATCCAAAAACCTAAACATAGAAATTTTCATGATTTTACTGTAAATATTTTGCCATATCCAGATAGTTTTAACTCATCGTGCAACACCCGGTATAGTTTCTATTTTTCATACAGTGCAGAATGAAATTACAATATAATTATCTCAATTAGTTATTTTAGATTTTTTTGGTCATGTAAAAAATCAAATTCAATTGTTGTCTGAAAACCAGGACGTTGAACAAGCCTTGTTATAAACTTGTACCTCAACAAATAATCTGTATCTCAATAAATATCATTACAGTGGTATTAATATATAATTAATTAAAGTTTTTTATCAAATTGGACCGAATTTTTCGTATAAAATTAGAAATGTGATCAAATATAGAGTATTCCACTTTAAAAATTGTCTTATGGATTTATTTAACAACTTTTGGGACATCCTGTGAATGATTTTAGATGTTAGCCGTAATTGATGTTCATAAGGCTATAAAAAAATGTCACCGTTTGCTACTAACCGTAAAAATGCAGATGAATCACCCTAATATATTTTTAAAACTTAATAACCACAAGTTGGGATGTATTACTTTACACAATAGCAAAATTTTTTATGTATTTTGAAAGTTTTTTCATTATTTTTTTTTTCTCTGCACAGTTGACAGTTTGACTTGAAACGGTTGGTACACACGTGACTGGTGATCGGTACAGGGAAACCTTTCCGGTATACCGGACGTGTGTGCTGAGCTATATTCATCTATTTATAACAATAGAACGTGACATTGTGTTATCTACTGTTTAATATTGCCATTTAAAAAGATATAATTCATTCTAATTCTTCTACATATTAAAATAAAAATAATTCTTCTCAGATTTAATTTTCATTTTTTCAGAAACATTCGTAGAAGACGAACCGGTGTATATAAAATATCATCAGCTTCGGAAGGTTTTCTATTCAAGGACAACAGCATTCTTAGTACATTGAATATTGGAAAGAGGTATAGTATATCTGAAGTAAATGGTTTTATTTAGCCACCCATTATATAAGTACAAAGAAACAGTTTTTTTTCGGAACAGCTGGTTACTATTCATAACGATTCACCCTATATACATGTCTTCGTAATTAAAAACCGTAATATAGGTTTAAAACAAGAAGAAATAATGATTGTGTTACATTGGAAACTTTTTAAACAAACCTGGTATATCCACTAATTATCTTATAAATTTATTGATTCCGTTCCTGTAGGTGATTATTTGACCATCAACATACCAGAATTACAAAAAAAATGCAGATAGTTATTTGCTCATTTAAGATTTCTAACAATACAGATCATGTGGTAGAGGGTTGGGTATTTACAGTAAATATTCAATTAAAGTAAGTGACCGTTACTTTATAACAAGTTTTACTAGATGCGATTAACCTATTAAACTGAACGTACAATATTTTGCATCAAAGTCCAATTGCAAATAACATTTCTTGAAATAGTGATCGTAGTATTTTTGCATAAAAATAGGTATATGTAGAAAAGGATATGTGTGAGGAATATTTTCAAAATAACACTAAAATACCTAAAAATGGATGGAGTTTCAGGTAAATAGTAATTAGTAACACTTGGTTTTTATGCTCTATTTGTAAGTTTTTGGTTATAATTATAATGTTTTGGTAAAACATTAATTAAGCCTAACGTGTTTAATGTGTAATTGGCTGCCTAACTAATCATCATTAAATGTACTACTAGTTGCCTATTACAACGTCTATAACAATGGTCACATAGCGCATAGCCCTACAGCCACCTACCGGTAGTGATAATGATCGGGAATGTGTTGAACGTTCGCTAACAAGTTGAACGTTCGTTGTAAAGCCGTTTTTTATTTCCTATTAAGCAAAACTATTATTTGATACAGTTAATCCTTACTCATATTAGTTATATATGATATACAGGATAAAATAAAACAACTTATGTTGAAATTAAATGCCGAAAAATCACCCAGATGCACATTTTATTTTTCAGTTTTCTTAATGTGTTTTAGTTTTTTGTCCCCGATTTGTTATACATTCATTTAATATAAATAAATTATACATATTATTTCATACTATTTGAATACTTACTAAATATGAAGACATATCGGCGATACACCAATTAAACTGAACATTACAATATAGACAATTTCATTTTTATACTCGACCTTACTAATGCAAACACTCCCCCAATCGCAAAATTTTTACTTGTGTTAGTAAAAAGAGATTTATACCAAATCCAGATAACTTATGTTTATTTTGATTATCCCAATAACATGTATTTGTTAGAGATTAGATTTGGACTTAATTAGAATGTATTAATTCTTGTTAGGGAACCCTTTTAATTACTACAACTTATGTACTGTTTGTCCCAAAAAAGCTTACATCAATTTCATGTTTTTAATTCAAAATAATGCCTGCTACACACTGGGAAATGTGATTCTACACTACAATTGGCGATTTTAAGATTTGGATTTAATGAAAATGTAGTTCTTGTTAGAAAACCATTTTATTTAGCACAATGTATGTACTATAAGTCCCAAAAAGGTTTTATTCGCATCAATTTCATGTTGTTAAATCAAAATAATGCCTGCTACACACTGGGAAATGTGTTTCTGCACTACAATTGGTGATTTTTATATTAGGACTTTATTAGAATGTATTAATTCTTGCTATGACACCCTTCTAATCACTACAACTTATGTACTGTGTGTCCCAGCAAATTTTACATCAATTTAATATGGTGCATTCAAAATAATGCCTGCTACACACTGGAAAATTTATTTCTGCACTACAATTGGAGCTTTTAAAATTTGGACTTGTAAGTTATCTTTTTTATTTACCACAATGTTTGTATTGTAAGTCCCAAAAAGGTTTAATTTACATCGATTTAATGTTGTTAATTCATAATACTGCCTGTTACACACTGGGAAATCTATTTCTCATTTAGTGAATATGAAACTTGGACTCTTACAATTACTGCTACTTATGTACTGTGTGTCCCCAGCAAATTTTACATCAATTTAATGTGGTGCATTCAAAATAATGCCTGCTACACACCGGAAAACTTATTTCAGCACTCCAATTATTGTTTTTAAGACTTGTGACTTAATGAGAATGTATAATTATGAAGCATCTTATATACTGTGTGCCCCAAAAATTTATACATTAATTTTATGTGGGGAATTCAAAATAATGCCCGGTTCATATGGGGAAACCTGTTTTACCTGGGTTCAGCATCAAAAACCCCAGTTTGCAATTAAATCGTGTAAGTATTAAGTCCGTTTCTTCCCCTTCAACAAGAGTGTTTGTATTGCTTAATGAGGCTTCTACATAGTTCAGAAATTGAGATGAATGTGAACTCTGATTGATTATAATGTATCAAGAAATAGCAGACATTGATATTTTATCAATTATTTTTGCTCCGTTACTACAAATAAATGTCCTTTAATTGACCTTCACGAAACTTTTATGCTTTCTACATTTTATACTAACTTCTTCAAGTTCAAAATTTATTTAATCTTCAGGTACTAGGCTAATTCTCGTGTAATAAGGATAAAAGATTGTATTTCATACAAATAGGATAGTTTTATTCCATAAATTTGAATAAAAAAATTGAAATTAGTAATTAACGAAGTAATCTTGTTTTATTAATATCTACCTTGCTCAAAGCTGAGCGCATATGTTATACATGTCAATATTGTGCAAATATTTTTAATAAGTGCGAACATTAATGGGTGGTAATCATATTGAATGTGTCGATTTCTATTTGAGTATGTGTATATACAGTGTGCGAAGAAAAGTAACTTAACAATTTAACAATTCCACTGAATTAGGAAAATAGAAAAAAATTCCACTGTTCTTATTGAATTTTTTTATAATAAATAGATAAAAGAGAAAGTATCGCAAATTTAAAATGTTCCTAATCGTTTTACGATTACTTTAATTATCTATCTTGAAAGGTAGGGACAAGTGAAAAGACTCAATACAATAGATATAATTCAGAATTTGTCTAATTTCATTTAGAATGTGAGATGCCCACTCAAAAAATGGGTGATACGGATAAACACAATTAGCAATAATTGAATATGGGTTTATTATTTTTCGAAATATCCCTCAGGTGTAGAAAACCGTTGGCCCCTTAATTTATTTTTGATCTGCGGGAGTAAAAAGAAATCTTGGGAACCAAACAAGGACTGTACGGCGGATGATCCATCAATTCGATGTTTTTCAGCATTTCTTTGCACCAATGGACGCAAGCTTTTTTCAGTGATTGTCGAAATATGCGGTATCCAATGCGAACAAATATTTTTGACATAATGAATAATTGAGAATTGAGAATAATTGAGAAAAATGAGAGCTACGCCTGCATTGTGGGACATCACGATTAAATAATATGGGAACAGAAATCTCCAATATGACGGAAGGTCAAAAATGGCTTCGCCTTCTAAAACAAGGATGAAATATCGGGAAAAATTTATTCACCATTTTCTTTTTATGTTCTCAGAATTTGCAGCAATAATGTTGCCAACATCTTCAATGGCAACATTTTGTATACTGGCTTTGACATTTTGCCATCTTCGTAAGTCCTCAACTGCTGACCCGGCAGACTTCGTGCTGTCTTAATCGATAAATAAAAGACCTAAACCTTTGTCTAAAATAAACTTAAATAAAAAAAAGAATCAATTGAAACAGAAAAAGCTCGATGTGAATGAAGTTTTATTACTTAAAAAACAGAAACTTCCAACGACTGGCCTTGCGATTTATTTATGGTCATCGCAAAGGCCAGACATTGTGGTACGATATGAGTTTGATCTTATGCCATATTCTGAAGTTTATAGAATTCACGGCGTTATCCTCATGACTCAGCTCTGCCCTTTCGACACTGGTTTTTGTAGTCTTTGGTTACTATTTTCAGACCAAACTTTCTAACAAGTATAAGAATTTATATACTTGTCCTACATGAAGAAACACCTCGCACTATTATTTTATTTCTTATAACAACATTTTCTTCAAGTCTAATATCATGTAGCTCCAGATATGCCTGGAGTTAGTTTTTATTTAACGTCATGAAAAACCTATTTACGTATGATTTTACACAATCTAACTTTGTCACACCGCTAAAAACCATTCTTCCTCAACTTTTTGCCTCCAAAAGTATGTAGGTGCCGTTTTTTCCTTGCATAAATCAATTTTGAATAGTTCTTATCAAAACACTATCGTCGACATCTACTTTTTTTGCGTTTTATATTTATTGTCTTTGATATGGAATGATGCAACTTCACCCTTATCAATATTATTAACTGGCTTGATAATATTTTTCACTCTATCCTGGTTAATACCAGTTGTTTGTGCAATCCATTTCTGTATTTTTGCCAAAGGAATTAATGTCTTATCACGTTTAGTCTCCATCGTCATAAATTTAAATACTTTCACAATTTATAGCATATATAAACGCCTAGAGTATGAAATATTCAGTTTACTTAAGTATAAAACGCAATCTCACAATATACTTATTAGTTCTTGTATTTTAGCTTAGACAATACACCAAATTAAAATATTCATACTATTGAATTTCATTTCAAAATAATATTTATCAAAATCCATAAAGCTATAAAACCATATGACTATTTTTTCAAGTCAACTTACCCACTCACTCCTACCAGTTATTTTACAAAAGAATAGAAAAAAGTTTATTTTGAAAATTCACTAAACTTCATGCATTCAACTAAACAAAAATACGAAAAATAAACTTATATAAACCAATTGATTACATTGCTTTTCGAAAAATTTTTCAAAATGATGACTCTCAGCTTCGGAACATGTTTGTATACGGTTTCTCCCAGATAAAATTGTAATTAGGTGTTTTTAATATTTTTTATCGAATCTACCATTTAATTTAAGGTATACATATATTCGGTAGTTAATTTGGAAAATAATATTTACATTCAATTATTACTCATACAATGTTTGGATATTTTCTTTTGTTTAAAAACATTCTACATTACTCTAATTATGTCGATAGTTTTGAGATGAATGAGCAATAGATATCAGCAAGCAATTACAAAAATTATGCACCTATTTTAAAGTGGACGTGGGCTAGTGACGCCTCTGTATACTGTTTAATTGAATTTGGTGTCGATACGATTGAAATAGCTGTCTTAATTACTTATTTTTATATATCTAATAGTGGTTTACTTTCGACTAAAAATCTTTTTAGAAAAATATCCGAAGAAATTTTGCCACCTGGTAGCCCTGGCATCTTCCGGCAAAAAGCTACAACATGCGATCACTTATCTTTCACTGGATACGCTAGAGTGGCAAAGCAGTCATTCGGTAACCTTCTGTCAAGAAAAATGGCGACCTCCTCAAGTCAGACTGCAGTGCCTTGGCCGAATACCAAAGATGATTACGAACTGGGAAAAGTTATCGGTTAGTATTTTTTATTAAAGTGTTTTGCGTGAAAAGTTCTGTGTCACAGTGTATAATAGTTTATTGGTCAAGTAATGTATCTGCAGTAAAAATTGGATTTTATGTCAGTTTTAAGGTTATGTACTTTTTTGGTGTTTTTAATCCGGTACAAGTTTTTATGGTTAATGGCCATTTGTACGTATTTAGTAACTACATATTACTTTCTATAACTTTTATATCTTCAATTTCTTAGTAACTCTTCTCGAAAGGCCTTTCATTATCCTAGTAGAGATTGAAATACATATTGAAATATGCAGTTCACCTAGATTTTTAAAAGTTAACGGGTAATATTTTTGAATTTTAATATAATTATTTTACATATAATTAGGACTTATAAGTTAAAAATAATTTATAAAGTTAATTTTTTGTAGTTAGGTATATAAATAACAGTAAAAAATATATTCTTTACTATCCTATATTTTTAGAACTTGTCACATATAGTCTATTCTTCTCGCTTTCGTACTCTAGATTCTTAATTGTTCAATTGTATTTCTGATAACAGAATTTTAAAATATCTTAAGTGCTCTGATATCCAAGTTAATTATTGTGAATGAAGAATAAATAAACAAGCAATTTTAAAAAAATTAGAGATACATTATACATTTAAATGAAAATAGTATTTGTATGATTCAGAATGTGAAAAAGTTGTTTGTATATTTGAATATAATTATTTGTTTTATCAAATTTAGTAAACACATAACAAAACAATTTATTATCTACTGAGAAAATATGTTTACTCATTAATCTATTAGAAACAAGGTTCATTTGTAATTGTATTATGATTTTTAGATTCCAGAACAAATAATTCCATTTACTTATTTTTTTTTAATATTAAAGTATATTAATACAATTTTAATCTACCACCATGTATATTTCTTTATGACAAAATCAACTACCTTCAGAGCGAAATCTGAATACCAAAAAGGCTGGAATAGCAATTTTCTGATTAATTGTTAAAAATGTGAACTTGATCTTTTTTTAAATTTAATTTGGGTATTTGAGAGAATCATATTTATAAAAATATCTTGGAGATCTTGAAACCTATGGTAAGAAATTTTTTGGTTTCCATATTAACATGGAATATCAAGTTTTTCATTTTAAATGTTGTCTCCTATTCCTGAGATTTCCTTTCATTTCATATTAAAACTTCTAATTGATCAATAGAGAACACCAAATTGCTTGTCACTTAATAAAATCTGTCTGGTCTATTTATTTAGAAAGTATTAACATAAGATGAGAAGTGAATGTTTTGAGGGCACAACTTTTTACCAATCGCTTAAAAATATTTTAGGGAATAAAAGTATACTTTTAATCCTTGTTTTTAGGGAATAAAGAGGGTCCATTAGGACCCATTTTCAAAAGATGGTAATGGAGAAGTATCCTCCAAGAAGGATCTTCTATTAAATAAGTTTTTATAACAACACATACTATACTTTATAATTGACATTTTTTATATTCTGATTACTGACAGTTTTTTATATTTTAATTAAATCTCTTTACAAGTTCGTTGGGTTTGAATCTTTTAAGGCGACTTACCTCTAAGTTTTATTTGGTTAGTTTTTCCTTACAAGTACATTAGGGTGGGTCCATATTTTAACATTGTAACTTTAAATTTCATCTCTTACCCAAGGCACTAGAAGGTCTCTTTTGAAGATAGAATTAGGCATGCACGACGGGGCGTTTACAAGAGTTCTAAGGGCTTTGTTCTGAAACCTTTGAAGGATTTCAATGTTGGAGTTGCAGTAACCCAGAATTGAATTCCATAGGTCCATATGGGTTTTAAAATTACAGTTGTCCATAATAATATGCAGAAGCACAATGTAGTTGGAACCAATCTAGTTGCTAATAAAACAAAATAATGCAAATATATAGCTGATTTAAGAGAGTAAGGTAGACTTTTAGACATTATTTGATATTTTCGTCACATATTTTTATTGGCTATTATCAAAAGCAATATCAAAGTTTGATGTTTAATTATTAAATTTGATATACTACAAAGCCAGGCGTCAATTTTTATATATTATATTTAATAATATATTTTAAATTTACACTAAAATAAGAAAAAAACCTACCGCAAGTACTTGGTTATATTTAATCAAAATAATATAGGTATTAGCCAATGTCTTTATTGAAGAATTACATCAGCAACATGCATACTTTTTAATAAATATGTTGTTAATTTAATTGATTTAGATTTCTATGTATTTCAACTTGTCTGGCCCCTATTACTACTGATCACATTAATTATAGTGGCTGGCTGTATACATTTAATCTTGTATTTAATAAAAAAAATTGTGGCTATTTATGTATCAATGAAAAAAATGGATAGAGAAGTTTATTGAAAGAAAAAAATTGCAGCTGATTTGTTACCAAAATAGTTAAGTCTCTTGCAGTTTGCCAATTTCCCAAAAACGTCATTAATGCTAATTTTACATTGGTATAATGAAATTTTTGCAGATTCAATAATATCAATTCGTTATTTATGGGAAACTTATTTGGAAAACAATTAAATTTCTTGCTTTAGGCCCCAGAAATTTATTTTTGTGTGCTTTAAAATTTTTAAAACTTCACTTGATATCGTTTGGAATTTGTTGCTTATTGATTTTGCTGTTGTACTTGTCTACAGAGTCAGTAGCTATAAAGGAATAAGAGAGAAGCCATTTTTTTCTAGAAAATTAACCCAAAATTACTTGATGATCTTAGAACCTAAATTTCCCATATTTACAGATTGTTTTAAAGATCTTTTAGATCATTTAGAAATTGAGATGCATTTTGTCATAATAATTATCTACAGAGCTGACAATAAAGTAAACACGGAATTATAAAAATTTGCTACACCAAGTTAGCATTAAGGTCTGAAGCATCGTCTGGTGTGTTGAAATGATTTTTTTGGTAATTAGTTAGCTTGTTAGACTTTTTAATTATTGTTAGTGGGTCCATAAGTTCAAATAATTTTTTGTTCAAATCTAAACTTTTTTGACCTTGACCTTTTCCTTCTTCCTGTCCAAGTTTCTCTGTCCTTTATAAATAGTTTATCAGTAGCCTCAAAATGAGTTTTATTTCTGTTTGTACATTATTAACAAACAATCCAAAATCTTTATATTGACACCAATGAATTTTTAATGTAATAAAAATATGATAAAATATGTAATTTCATTATAGATTTATATTACTAGTTGCTACCTCACTATTATACATATTGTTATATATTTCGATGATTTTAATAAATATTATCTTGAAAATATATATTGTAGTTTACCTCTTACATAAAAAGTTGATTTGGTAATGTTTTGTAGGAGTTGGCGCAACTGCAGTTGTTCATGGCGCCTTATGTAAACCCAGAAACGAAAAATGTGCCATTAAACGTATAAATTTAGAAAAATGGAATACATCGATGGATGAACTCCTAAAAGAAATCCAAGCTATGAGTAGTTGTAATCATGAAAATGTCGTCACTTACTATACCAGTTTTGTTGTAAGGGAAGAATTATGGCTTGTCTTAAAACTATTAGAAGGTAAGTGCACTTGAACTCTATCTGTTTTTTTCTTTCATTTGTTTCTGTTCATTGACCATCTTGAATGTTTGAGTAAAGTCCTTATCTGTTAGATTTCTTATTATGTCTGTATATTTTGGGGCAATCTTCTTCTGATCTTCCTCTTCTATTTTTATGTGTTTAGATTTTTCAATTTTTCTTTACAGTTATTCACTCAATTTTGACCATCATGATTCAATGTATTGTTTCAAATCCTTCTGATCTTCAACCATCTTGAATGTTTGAGTAAAGCCCTTATTCGTTATTATATCTGTGTATCTAGGGGGCAACATTTCTAAGTATTAATTTTTCATAAAATACTTAGTAATAATAAGTTTGAGTTGTTTTTTCAACCCATGCATTTTCAGTTAATATGATAACTGTACAAGAGCAAAATACATCCTCATCAAAAATAATTATTATGAGTGAATACATTAAACAGCAACACAATTAGGCCAGTAAGAGAACAAAACAAAAAAGTCAACCAAAACCAAAGTTAAATTAAATTGTTGTTAATGATAAACACATGTGCTTATAAAGTAATAAAACCAATCCTTTACCCAATCTATTAACTCTATTTAAATGATTTAAACACAATGTCTTGTATTGATCTATTTAATAAGATTTATTGTCATTTAGGAAGGATGAGAATATTTGATTGGATTAATTAATTTGATAATTAAATCAATGTTTTAATGATCGTTATTTTCAGGTGGCAGTTTGTTAGATATAATCAAACACAAAATGAGGGCAACCAATTGTAAACATGGAGTGTTTGATGAAGCAACTATCGCCACTGTTCTGAAAGAAGTTTTAAAGGGATTGGAATATTTCCATAGCAATGGACAAATTCATAGGTATAATTTCCAATTTATCAGATTATAATTATATTCAAGTATATTATTTGCGAGAATATTTTATTTTTGAGCAATTATTTTATAGGGACATAAAAGCTGGTAACATTTTATTGGGTGAAGACGGTACTGTCCAAATTGCTGATTTTGGAGTTTCCGCCTGGCTGGCTACAGGTCGAGATATATCCAGGGAGAAAGTTAGGCATACTTTTGTTGGTACACCCTGTTGGATGGCTCCAGAAGTAATGGAACAGGTACCATACAAATTATTGTTAACATTAAACTTGATAATTTTTGTATTATGTAGCATCCATATGTTACATTTACTATTATTATGTACGTTTTCGTCAATTTTATAATCAATTACATGTGTATATCTGTTTTGAAGCTGATCTAGGGTTGCTAATTATATTTTTCTTCATGTCAACACTGATTATTTCTGTTACAATGTAAACTTTTTTATTTTTTAAGAAAACCTCTTCAACCAACCTCAATTATTTTTTGTAACGTTTAATTTAGAACATCACAAGACCGCATTGATGACCTTAATACCTTACATAGTAAAGAATTTCAATTTTACAACAATGTAAAAAACTGGTATAATTAAATTAAATGTGGCTGTATGATGGATGGATGGATATGAGGCATCTTTGAGATCATTTGCTCAGTGGATCCCTCATGGTTTAACCAAAGCTCTAAAGAACACAATGAGCTGTTTGGGTTTTTGAAGACTAAGAAAAAAAGTTATATGAGCAAATGGTAGCCTATTTCTTAAGCGTTACTTGTTTTGTGACAAAAGAACCCAAACATTTGCTTGTCAGAAGTCATTGAACAAATTGAGAAAATGTTAAGAAGAGGCTTCATCATGACAATAAAACTTCACACACTGCTTTTCAAATAATTGAATTTTTAATCTACCAGAAAGGTGGAGGTGATGGGTCATCCACTAGACAGCCCTGATTTGACACCAATTTTGGTTTGTTCAGGCCAAAACCACTTGTTGTTGCAGTGTAAGATTGGCTTTAAAAATTGGTTCAAATATATGGAAAAATGTATTAATCTTATTGAATAACAATTATTTAAATAAAATGAAATTTCTAGAATGGTTGTTGATATTATATACTTACATGTAACATTCACCATTAGTCTAACTCTACATTTAGTCTTTGCAGATGATAACTTTGCTATAGAAATATGTCACAACATAGTGAGCAACTTCCAAATCACCGATTTTATTTGTAATCTAACATCCTTGGTCTAATTTATACCATCAATTTATCCTTTTCAGGATCATGGTTACGACTTTAAGGCTGATATTTGGTCATTTGGTATCACAGCTATAGAAATGGCTACCGGTACTGCACCTTATCATAAATATCCCCCTATGAAAGTGCTTATGTTGACTCTTCAAAACGATCCACCCAGTCTTGATACAGGAGCTTCTGAAAAAGATCAATATAAGGTAAATAAAAATATTTTCAGCTTTTTAGTTGGTTTATTAATTCTGTCTTGGTAAGTTCTGAGAAAATGTAAAATCAGTGACAAAGGAACCTGAAACCCCAGTAAAAATGATTTTATTTCTGTAATATTTGGGTTATCAGGGGGTTTATAATGTTAATAATAAAAATAAGTTTCTCGTCAAAAACATCAGTAGATGTTCGAAGCTCTATAATTATGAGTATTCTTCTGAGATATTATTCCACGCCAATTGAATCTAAATTCCTTAACTTTCTACTGATTATGCCCAATTGGAGGTCAATCTGGGCATCTTGGGGACCAAAGTACGACATTAATTAAAGCGTAGTAGAAGTAGGTCAAAGCTTGTCTGCCTTTATGTGGTTTGAGGAAAGAAGTCAGATGAAGTACCAATATTACTTGATTGTATTAATATGCTTATGAGCTATAAGCAATGTTACCCCATACTATATCTCTGAAAAATCAAACAAAGCATTGAAGGTTATGACGTTCACCACGTTTCGATTTTATTCTCGTTCTAATTTCATCCATGCCTAGATCCGGTACTCATTTTTTCATGTCCTGAGTTAAAAGTAACTAAGGTCGTCATTAAAAAACTCCAAACCTTTATTGTCTATAAACACTTCATATTTCAAGATCCCTTCCATATTCTGGAACCCATTAAATAGTCAATGATCTCTTAAAATTAATATTATAATATCCTAATGTAGCTACCAGTCCACTAGACTATACCAGCCGATAAGGAATGTCACAACAACGAACTGAATGGATGGCTGAAGTATCAGATGGAATCTTATTGAAAAAATATTTCAGGTCTAAGATAAGACCAAAGATTCATTAGCAAATCAGCTAAGAAGCATGAAGAACTACTTGTGATGTCCAGAAACATTTAACTGGTGTCACAATCGTACTAATGGTAACTGAGCTAATCAAGTGTCCCGAACAATGCCAGCAGGAAACCTGGCGAAATTTCAAGGGCACTGCAAAAGCAGGGACTATGATATATTCCCACCGAGGACTCTCAAAGCTCAAAGCTTCGACATCTATGTCGACTAGTGCTTTTGACAAGGCCCGGTGCTGCAACATCAGTGGTACAGAGAAAAAAAGGAAAAAGAAGGCCATCTCGGATTAACTAGATTTCCAACCTTCTTCCACCCAAGCTTGCTACTCGGAGGCCAAGAACTCCTGGTTCTACATCCATTCAACAAAGAGCTGGCTCCAGAAGCCGTAAAACTGCACCTGCAGTAGGGTCTGGTGCTAGCTAGCTTCGTGCTGGCTGGTGCTCTTAAACAGTCTCCATCTAGCGGTGAAAACAAGCGACCACAGTTTTCCCTTTTCGGCTGGTTAGGAATTATATCTTAATTCGTCAAAAGGTTCAAGCCAAAGGACATTGATGATTGATAATTTCAAGTGGGGGTACGAAGAGCCTATCAAAAAGCCTATTTCAGCAAAAGACTAGGTCCCTCGAAGGAGTAGCATTAATACCTTAAGAATTATGGTAAAAACCTCCTTTGAATGGAGAATACCTATTATGAAGGCAGAACAATGAGATACAGAGACCATTAGACCAATATACAACATCCAGAAGACCAATCATTCAATATAAATATTTTGATAACCAACATGACTGTATTGTCAATAATTTCAAGTTTTTCGTATGAATAAACAAATAAATTCATTTGTGTGGGAGTTATATATAGTAAAAAATTATCGAGATCTGGTGGAATATTGGCTTTGTTCTGTTCTGTCATCAATATCTTGGATAAATTATCACTTTTCATTCGATAGAAGGCAAAAGAGAACTCTCTAAAATACCTCGAAAAGTGTTCAAATGCCCTATTTGTTGATATATATTGTTTTATTTTCATTCAACTAACATTTTGTTATACTTATAGGCATATGGTAAAACTTTTAGAAAACTAATAACGGATTGTCTTCAAAAAGAACCTGGAAAAAGGCCCACCGCGGCCGACTTATTAAAACATGCCTTTTTTAAAAAGGCAAAGGATAAAAAGTATCTTCAGTCAACGTTAGTAGCAATAGGACCCAGTTTAGAAACCAGGGTGCAAAAGGTAAATAAATTATACCAATTCATTAACAGGCAGTTCAACTTGATGTTATGTGGAGTCCAAATTCAGTTTAGTTGATATTTTGCACACAATTTTTTCGAGTCTTGACTAATTTGTTGAAAATTTATATTAAATTTTGACAATAGTAACCAAAATACAAATTTAATATTAAGTCAACTCAAGTACAACAAAAATAATTAGGTTGAAACTTTTGGAACCGTTGCGTGAACTGAATCCACAGTTTGGTATTATTACACAATGTCTGGTTCTTCGAGCCTTTCAAAGATATTTGTTTCGTATGGGGCTCGAAGGACCAGACGTTATGATATGATCTTTTTAGGCGTCTAAACGGCAACCTGGTGCTTCCGGACGTTTGCACAGGAAAGAAACGGGAGAGTGGGTTTGGTCTAGTGAAGACGAAGATGGCGGATCGAGTGATAGCGACAACGATATTAAGCCTATGAATACTTTAGTATCAGTAGGATCGTCAGGTTCGGATCACGATGAACCTAGCGAAATTGGCGACCCACCACCGGTGAATCTGGTTCTTAGGATGAGGTAAGGTAAAAATAATACGGAGCTACAACTGCCTCGGTTTTGTTACCCTTAACTTTTGTCCTTAGAGAACCCCACACGCAGTTTCATACCTTCAGGTACGTGTATTTTTCCTTTCCCATCCCAATTTCCTTAATATTATACAATTATGTTATCGAAATAAAAGATATAACTTGTTTTAGAAATGCGAAAAGGGAATTGAATGACATTAGGTTCGAATTTGCTGTTGGTAAGGATTCTGCTGAAGGTATAGCTAGTGAATTAGTTGGTGCCGGTCTAGTAGATGGCAAAGATATTATGGCTATCACGATAAACTTGCAGAAATTAATCGAACAGAGGAGTACTGTGAAAGTAGTCACGTTCGCTTTGGTAAGTTTAATGAATACAGTAGGATCTCGTTAATCCGATCCTATTAGGGGATTTTTAATACGGGATTAGTAAAGGTAAATTAAACAATTTTAAATAAACTACATTTTTATTGATGTGATATGAAATAGCAAAAGAAAATTTACATATAATGCTTAACAACAAAATAGTCTTTTTATTTTTTTGTTTCTTAGAATTAAATAAATCTTCAAAACATTTTCCAGGAGGCTCTTGAGTGTCAATATGTCTGAAACTAAAGCTCCGTTTTTTTTTTTCACTCAAATTATCGCAGTTGAGTAGGCACAGAGCGTTGAATCCGTGTTTACTAAACGTGCAACTTCCCCCTTCTCCCATCACTGTCTAATACGTTTTCGATAATCTCTGCTCCTTCCAATCAGGCGTTAATGTAAGTTGATGTCAAATAATCAGGATCATATACTAGTTGTTTGACAATTACTTATTTCGAGTCATTTAGCTCAACATCTGGGTCACTTTTAAGATGTTGGGAAAGTAGGGACAACATAACAGAATACTTGGTTTTTACTCTTATTTATTTATTTAATCATTCTCAATTGTTTTTAGTTATCTTAGGCTTATTGACTATAAGTAACACAGTTATTTTGATTAGGAAAAATGTAACTAATTACAAAAACCATTTTGTCCGTAGAGTACGGAAAAAATTAAATGTAAGAACATATTGACTATATATATATATATATATATATATATATATATATATATATATATATATATATATATATATATATATATCACAAATAAATCGTTTGGTGCTTTTTTAGACATCAGCATATGATATATGATCCCAAAGGAAACAATTCATACATTATAACCAATCTTCACTGGGATTAGAACGAGAAAGTAGGTCATTGCAATAAATGTAAACGCAGTCACTATCTTCGTCTTGTCTCACATAATAAATCTTAGCTTCCTGAGCTATCATATATCAGAGCAGTTGTACGAAGCTCTCAATCTATTCTTTGTTAGAGCTTTTTTGGAAGCAGTAGCATATTTATTTCATCGTCTGCTGGTGAAATAGTATCAATTGGATATGTCAATAATTGCTTTCATTGACCAGGTCTCACACCATCATTATACTTTGCTTCAGCTACCTTAACTTTATTAGACTCCTCTACACATGTTTCTGAATTCAGATACATCACATCAGAAACAACTACAATCATCATTGGTGGTGGCTTGCTTTGTTTTGTGAAGAATCCACTTCATCATCATTTGTTGCTTATGGATTCAAAATAGATGCCAGACCGTTACCGGAATTTTCTTGGATTTACGGGGTGTTGATGGCAAATGTGAGCTGGGAAGTTTGGATGTACTGTCTTCCTGATTTAACGTAGTATTTGTGGTCTCAGTCGGTTTTAACATGTAGTGATTAAATTGCATTCAGAACAGTTGCGGCTTTTCCATGTGCTTCATCAAATAAACACATTTAATTTGAAACTTTTTATTGGGACTGTTATTTTGTTTTCTCGTTCCTTGTAGTTTTTGTTTGATTTTCGCTATTAGTAAAAAATGATTGCTACCTGTGTCTCCTCTTTGATAATTGCTTACATTGTTTACCTTATTTTTAAACTGACTCTGATTATTATATAGGAGAATAATGAAAATTTCATTTTTAACTTTCTCCTTGGTCAATATACAAATTGTGTTCAGCAGAACTTGTAATAATAATGAATAATCCTGTATTCGCTATTTTCATATTGTTGCAGAATTCGCCTTTACATCCCAACGAAGTTCCAGATGACAAAGCCCTGGTAGGGTTCGCCCAAATTTCCATAATGGACTGAAACAGACTGGTTTTTCCCCTCTCTTGATGCATACCATTTTCTTTTCTGGAATTTACTGATCATTGTGTACATACTGTAGATAGGTTTTATAAAATATATTATGTTAGTTCGATTTTATGTTTCGTAAACCGAAAAGGTCAATACATCCATTTAAAATTCTGAAAATTAAAACCTCGATTTCGTATTTTTTCGGATACTTAGGGTATTTTAAAATCGAATGCAATTTTTTCAAAACTGTAAAATGTAGATTAGCTACTTGGCAACCCGTTTTGTAAGTACAAACATAAGACACGCCTCAAAACAAGTCTGAATCGAATAAAAAAAAAATGATATTGAATCGTTTATTGTTAAAATGTCAAAATTTCAATTATTTATTATATTTTGTAATTTAATTCAACGAGACGAGATGTATCAAAAATGTAATTACTCCCAGTATAAAGTATTTTCCATAATTATAGTCAATTTTTTTATAATTTTTATCCATGAAAATAGAATACTATAATTAATTTTCCCATTTCAGAAATTAATTAAATAGTGGTGAGACAGCTCCTATTACGACAATTTCTTTTCTTCTGCCTGCTGTTTTCTATTGGTTTCGATATTATAGCTCATCTTCCAGTTTCGAAGTTCTAATGATTTTCAGAATTTGTACTTGTTTTAAGGACGTTAGATCTTTGTTCCTAGAGGAATCTTGTCTGTAACAGGAATTAGATAATCTAGAGGTTTCTCTTCCTCAAGGGGTATTGGTTGTTTTGGATTAAATTAAAATATCTTTTGGATATAACGATATAAAAGTTCTGAACTTTGTATATTGATTTAGGCATTATTGGAAGGTTATATTTTCATTTCCAGGCATCTGTCAATTCTAAGTATTAGTTCCTGATCTTTTTTGAAAAATCTTTGTTTTAATTAATGGTATATATTTTGAAAATTTGTATGGTGTTACCTATAGGTTTTTATTCCTCACAAAATCTACCAGGTTTTATTTTTCTGTTTTTTAAGTATATCAGTCATATGTTTGTGAGTTATATCTTACCAGGAGGCACCTGAGCTTCTTAAACTATTTACTTGTGATTGCAAAACACTGTGTTTTAATCTATTGCAGATTTCAAATGATGAGCAACGATTGGTTTAAATAAATGTCGGTTCATAACAATAAACGAATCATTATTTTAATGGAAAATACATATCTAGTTTTGAATGTCAAAATTTTACATCGAAAGTTGTGATCAAAGTCTCTTCTTATTTTTTGTTTGTTTTTATGTATTATTTTAATTTATATTTATGCAAAAACCGTGTATGAAATAATGCTATAAATTGTAATTAATAATTTTTAGGTGTATTCCAAGTATGAAAATAGTTTGTCATGTCATATAATTTCCAGATAAATGTTGCTACAATAGTCTTATAGACACCATTGCAAGATAGGGAAAATCTTTGATCCAGAATAAATGCTGATCAATTTTCAGCAAAAGTCTAAAGACTTATAATTAATTTTTTTGATTCTGTGGTTAATGAGTAAACATTAGGGAGATATACGATAAAAGCTGGAAGGAATTAAAATAATTGAGAACTTTTCAGTGTAGAGTGTAGAAATTGTCATATGGAATGTTTTAATTCCCTGTAGGGTTGAATATTGGAAATTTTTATATGGGTCAGAGTCAAGAATTGATCTTGTATGAGTCATTTTTGGTAAAACTAGCAATCTTCATGACACTATGGGAAGGCAAAGAATCTGGTCAATTTTCTAAAGTAGTTTGAGAATTTGTATTTTATTGGGTCAATCCTTAATGGGTAAAGGTTAGAAAAATAATAGAGACTCTATTGAAATAGAGGAGTACTTTTTGGTCAATAATTTTGATACAGTTTGGGAATTAAAGATCATGGTAAGGAATTTGGAATCTTGTAGATACCATGAAAAGGTAGTGAAAGCAAAGGATATTTGGTCCAGGACAGTGTTGCTCAATATTTTACTCGAGCTTAAAGATTTGCAAAGAATTTTACCGGTTATGTCCTTAGAGGAAAATAATAAGGAAGAAAAATGATAGAGGGTTAAACTGATTGAAGTAAAAAAGTACTTTTTGGTCTAGGGGGTTGCGATTCAGTTTGAGGGTGAAAGATGGGAACGTCTCAACGGTTAAAAAAGTCGATGATTGATAATTTTCTAGCCAGATGATGGTAAAGAATATGGAAGCTTGTAGATATTATGGCAAAATTGAAATAGAAGAGTACTTTTTGGTATAGATTTGTGATTCAGTTTTAACGAATGAAAGACTCTATAATTGACTTTTTTGGGGGTTGACAAGATAGGAAAAGTAATGAGTCTTTGGTCTGCTCAATTTTCTACGAATTTCACTCATTGTCCTTAATAGGTGAAGCTAATGGAGAAAAAAGGTACAGTTTGGAAGCATGAAATTTGTCGTTTATGTGAGAATTTTTTCAGTTTGGGTTAAAAAATGAGACGGTTCAATGAACAAAAAAGTTGAACCGGATGATTGTGAGGAAATTGAGAACAAATATTGCTCAATTTTCTTCGTGAATTAGAAGATTTACATAGAATTTTACTGATTTTATCCTTACTTAGTAAATAAATTGAAGTAGTGGAGTATTATTAGGTGTGGAGTGTTGAAATTTGTCTTTTATGTGAGCTTACTTTACCATAATTATGTTTTTTTATTCAGTTGTTCTTAAAATATAGATGGAAGGATTGATAACTTATATTTACTAAGCCGAATTATGGTCTAGAACATGGAATTTTGTATTCATCATTGAAAAATATGGAAAGCGTGGAATCTTTGCTCCAGGAGTAGTGTCTTCATTAGAAACGATACAAATTAATAATGGATAGATCATACTACTAATAATCACCTTTAAACAATAGAAATAAATTCTAAAGAATGTTGCTGTCACATCATGCCATACTGTTTTCATACGAAACAATTTTTTTAACAAACTTTTTTTATTCAACATTTCCAAGTTAGTTGCTCGAGGTGTTGTTTTTATGAATATTGTATAAAAATCTTAGTTGCCAAACGTTATTTTTATCTACTATGCAGATATAAACTCTTTATTATATTGCTGACAATAAATATTTGCCTAAAACGCTAAATTTGTGATTGTTATTTTACGTCAAATTGAGCAAAAATGATTTTCGAAAAGTTATCTGTAAACTGAAATTCTAAATATATCCACAGTTTACGAGTACTGCAATTCAATAAATATAACCCTTGTATGTCTTATACAGAGCCTTCCATTGATAAATGGAAATATTTTAACTATTTAATCTTGAGTTCATTACGGAGTTACAAGGTTTTTATTTGAAAACCTAGAAACTATTTGTCCCGAGTACTTTGAAACTATTTGACATATCTTTGCCATAGTTGGCGTAAAGTGTAGATACTAATTAACAGTAAGTAACTGGTGAAGAATCTGAATAAGGGCCGTACGGTTCTATACAAAAACTAAGATAAGGAAGTCAAATAGTTACAATGTACTGGACACAAGTAGTTATAGTTTCCAATCAAATATCTTGTAACTTAGATTTTTAATATTTTGAGCACACGTGTTAATAGAAACGTATTCCCCATTATTAATGAAACACCTTGTATATACTTGCATGCTGGTGTATTATGGTTTTCTTTGTTGGTCAACACGACAACTCATTTCTAAGCATTTATTAAGAAAATCACAAATAATACACTCAAAAATCAAATACATACAAACATCATACATATAGTATGTCCTAATAGTCAACTAAATCTAATATTTCTTTATATATATACTATACAGGACATTTTGATAAAAAAATATCTGAAGGCGCCCAAATGGGTAATATAAAAAAGTAAATAATTTGGTATTGTGCTAACTGTTAACGAATCAAAGACCCAAGTACTCAAATTGACCACCATTGGAAAGAACAAGACGAGATCTAGCGATAGGTGAAAAGTGCATTAAAGAGAGAACAAGTTTTGACAAAAAAGTATATGTTGCAAATAATCATCAGGTCAACCAAAACGTATTCGATGTCCTTAAGAAGACCTTTCTATATTGATGGCCAAAATAGAACTTAACCTCTTACTGATAATGAAATAATAAGACAAGTAACACGAGAATGTAAGGGCGAAAGTGAAGAAATGTCTCACGTTAAACCACTAGCACGCGTTTCCAAATGGATATATCTTATACATCCCGACAAACCAAAATATTGGATTTCTTCAAAGAAGCTCAATAAATTTATACAGATGAATATAAATTCAAAATTCCATTATACTATCAGTTTTATTTCATGAAAAATACCCTAAAGGATTCTCTGTGCTATAATCCGAACGGGGAGTTTGGATTAAAGAGGTCCTACTGTATTTTGTTATCAACTATTCTGGATTGTTCTAAAATGTAATATAAGGACCTATGAAAATATTTGAGACAGAATCGGCGCACAAAAGGGAATAAAAAGGAGAAGTTGACATATGGAAATATAGAAAATGTCAAAATAAAATGAAAAGTTATAGTTTTGTTGATAAATAATAAAAAATTATACGAATAGAAAAAAATTCCCATTTATGATATTTCGAGTTATTTTTCTACTTTTTAAATGTGTCGTCGCCTTCAGATTTATATAGGGTGGTTAGTTTTTATCGCTTTGTATAGTCAGATATTGGGGCTAAATGGTAATTAACAAAGTTAAAGCGACTGTTCAGAGTGGGATTTGTACCATAAAACGTGAAAATTAATTTTTTCACTGGATAATACATTTCATAAATATATACGATGAGTAGGAGTATGCTATGTTTGGAGGCATCCATTAATTATGTAAACTCAAAATGGGGGAAGGGTTCAATGGAATTTCACCAAACCTCATTTAAACCGAGGGGGATTATCGAAAATCTCACATCAACTTCCAAAAATATTACAGATATTAAGGAAAAATTATATATATATATATATATATATATATATATATATATATATATATATATATATATATATATATATATATATATATATTCTTTTCATATTTTTAGTTCACTATAATTTGGAATAACATTTGATTGGTACAAACATTGTCTGTAAAAGAATTTATTTTAGTAGTTTCCCATTATGATGGAAAGGACACTTCCAGAAAGCTTGTATAGTTTAATAGTTATCATAATATCAATAAACTTAATATTTCTATCAAGCGTCAATTTGAATATTGATTTTTGAAATCGATGAATTTAATGTCTTTTAAATGAAACAACGAAACTTAAAACGGCGCAATTCTTGACGATGAATACATAATTATTCGAAAGCTCGGAAATATATTAGAATTAGTATACTTTGGTGTTTAATTTTGCTACAATCCCACGCTATATATAACATAATACTACAATACAACACTATATGTTAGTGTATTGTCATAGGAATGAATCAAGTTGCTGAACTAATTAGAATTTGGTCGAACATCCATTGTAAAATTCCATCAGCAGATTGTGGTAAGTATTTTAACAGTATAAAAACGTCTCAAGAGATCTATAAACGATAGTTTTTCAATTTATACTTCATGCAACTCCTAAATGTCAGTTTATTTTCTTTGTTAGAAACCATTTTGTCCTATTCGATTTCGCAGTCAAAACTGGAAACATTATTTTATGTATGTTGTCAGTAAGTTCCAATTCTTCAATTAAGGAACCGTAAATAAAGGAGCTTTTACTGTATTTTGTAATATCGGAAAAAGTTGAAATATAATATTTTTGTTAAGTTACATCTTCATTATTGTCAACTAAAAATATTTTGTCAGTTTGTAAAAATATACATCTTAATATATAAAAGAAATTTAGTTATTTTTTACAAAGTTTGCTGCTATTCTAGTTTTCCTTTCTTTTTTCGGACGATTTTCTATGCGATTCTGAAAATAATAGAAAAAATATGTATAGTTTATATTTACTAAAAAATATTGATAAGATTAGATACAATTTTTGTTTATTTGGAAACGATACACCCAAATATGAATGAAATCAAAAAGACAATTTATGAACAAATTAAGTTCGGAAATGTCAATATTTGACCAAATTATTTTTAAAAAAGCTATTTGCGCCAAAATAAACCGAAAACAACCAACATTTGACAAAATTAAACTTAAAAAGCATTTTTTGGTCGAACCTAACTGAAAAAGCCGAAATTTGACAGAACTAAACTTAGTCAAAACATTGGTTAAATTTAACTTAGAAAAACAATGTTTGCCAAACTAAATGGAAAAGCCAATTATTGTTAAAATTACATAATTAAATGTAGAAAATTAATTTTATTAACCAAACTCAACTAAAAAAAAACAGAAATTACACCAAATTGAAGTTGGATAGGACATTTTTTGACTAAATTGAACTCAGAAAAAAACATTTTTGCCCAAACTAAACCGAGAAAAGTCAATTAATGTTAAAATGACATAATTAAATTTGGAAAATTAATTTTGTAATCAATATAAATTGAAAAAATTAATATTCGATCAAATTGAACTTGGAATAATCATTTTTGTCAGATACTAAACTGAGAAATTGGCTTTTTTTTGTCAAAATTACACAATATAATATAGACTATAATTTTTTTAACCCAAAACGACTTTTTTAGGCAACTTATGAAAACGGTTTTTGGCCAGAATAAATTGAAAAAAAGTCAATTTTTACCAAAATTGAATGAGAAATTTGGAAAACTAATTTTATTAATCAAACCGAACTGAAAAGGAAACCGAAATTTGACAAAATTAATCGGAAACAAGACATTTTTTGGCTAAATCAAATATTGAAAATAATTTTTTTAACAAAACCCAAAGAAAAGAGAATATTTGATAGAATTAAGTTGATACATTTTTTGTTTAAATAAAACTTCGAAAAACCTTTATTGGCCAAACTAACCTAAGAAAAGTCAGTTATTGATAAAATTACACAAATCAAACTTAGAATAATCATTTTAGCCAAACTAAACTGAGAAAAGCCAATTTTTGACTAAGTTATACAATATAATTTGGACTATGAATTGTTTTTCCAAAAACGTCGATTTAAACTTAGACAAGGCTTTTCCTGTTAAGTTAAACTTAAAAAAACCATTTTCATAATATAACAAATTGAGTAAATGTTTGACAGAATTAAACATTTTTTGGCTAATTTACAGTTAGAAAAATAATTTTTGGCCAAACTAAACTTGGAAAAAAGAAATTATTAAAATGAACTTAGCCGGGACTATTTTAATCAAATTAAACCATATTTCTGACAAAACCACATGATTAAATTTGGAGAATGAATATTTTATTGAAACTAAATCTAGAATAGCTAATTTTCAACAAAATTTAATTCTTCAAACTCAGTTTTTCAATTAGTTAAGCGAGGTCTTCTTAACCTTCCAAAATTTATTTATATGAAATCTGGTCTGTCTTATTACTTTTCTCACGTACTAGATCAGCCCTAATTTAATCATATAATTGTGTAAAGCTAGATGTATTTACCTTATTTTTTTCTTCTATATGCTTCACCTCTGCAGGTTCGTCTTGTACGTTTGTACTTGCTACTTGTTTAACGTTATCACCAAGTTTAGTATTGTTGGTTTTACTGATATGATTTTTTACAGCTTGCAATGGAACGAAAGAATTGTTCAAAACAGCCGTTGCATCATTTTTTATCGATTTTTTGATTTTCTACAAAAAAATATATCTATAATAAATTATCCACCCCTTCATTGTTATTATTTATCATAACAAACGAATTGAGACTAGTTTTAGTGTGGTTATTACCTGTTTCCCGTTGTCAGTATTGGAATTTACCCAATTCGTAGGAGGAGCTGGAAAATGTTCGTGATTATTTGTCATCTCCATACCTTTTCCCTAAAAATAATGTCACTTTAATGTTACTACTTACGGTTTAATTAAATATTTATGTTAATCATAAGATATTGAAAAAAAATTTAACAAAATCAATATTGTAACAAATTAACAAAAAACAGCTTAACTGATTTAGACATATTGTAAGAATGAAGACAGATATAAGAACAATAAATTAAAAAACACCATTCAAATACAAAAAGGAAAACCAAGAAGGAAACTGGTGGTAAGTTTTTAGGAAGACAGTGAAAGAAATGCGTACAAGACACATCGTAACAACGAAGACAAATATATTAACAATAAAACTGAAAACGTTATTAAAATAACATGAAGACCAAGAGAGGAATTGAAGGAAGTCTTTGAAGTGGACAGTGAAAGAAATGGGCACAAGACACATTGTAAAAATGAAGGCAATGTTTTGTCAAGAAACGTGAGTTATTTCAAGTGATAAATTAAAAAATATTTTTTATGATAAATGGAAAAGGTGCAAAATATTTATCATCGATGCAATAGAATTTTCTCCACAGTAAAAATATCAAATTTTACGATTTTCTGGTCTTTCGAGTCGGATATGTAGGGAATTATTATATTTCAGAAATTCTTTGTTTTGTCAGTTGTTAGAAAAGTAACTGTATATATCCATCGTTCTCAATCTATTTAAACCAAACCTCTTTCAGCTTATTGAGAAAATATTAATACTTTATTTACTAGAGATGATGTTTATAAATACTTACTTTTTTTAAAAAATCCTTAAGAACAATAGCTGCTACATTTTCGCTAGCATCTTCTCTGGTTTTCTTTGGTTCGCTTACCAAAATTTTGCCATCATTTAAAGTGATTTGAGCTTGGATCATATTATGTTTGACGGGAAAATACTGATACCTAGGTAATCCTAATTGGTTCGATTGGTAGTACGTTAATAAACGAACACTAGCTGGAGTATTAGCAACTTGCTAAAAGTTCAACATATATAATAACATACAGTAATTTATATACAATGTGTGGGAAAAGTAATGAGACTAATTTTTCATGTTATCTTCTTCAAAGTAAGGTACTTGTGCAGCTTTATACCGGTGAGGTTGTTAATCCCACTTTTAGTAACAATGGAGAACTAGTATGGCTTTTAACAGTCGGTTACAGTCTTTTGAGTGTTCTCTCTCTCCTGAATTACGTTCTTTTAAAACATTTCTCAATTTCAGGGAAAGGAAAAAGTCACAAGACTCAAATCAGTTGAGGTATAACAGAAATGTTAGAAATTAAATAATAAAAATGGCAGTGTCATGATTAGCATCTACTTGTCTACATAGTCTGGTCTCACAGGAAACACTCTCTTCAATAGCCCTAAAAACACATTATTTACAGTTTTACCTAGTGGAACAAAGCATTTGTCCACCCTTCTCCTTTTTTTATCATACTCACAAAACAGTATTTATCACAACCTTATCAACAAGATAGGTTTTTTTAATTGTCTTATTCAGTACGATTTTGCACAAATGTCAATATTTGATGTACAGTAGAAATGTTTAAAATGAACTGTTCATTCATCATCCTTATTCATGAACTATTTACACATTCGATGTTTTCGTAAGATTTTTTTAATTGACGGTTTCTTCAACTTCTCGGCCTTTCAAAAATGATTTGTACCAGTATAAAACTGTATGCTTGACAAGTAATTTTCCCTATTTAAACTTTTCAAAAGTAGCACAGATTCCCCAAACACAAAAATTGTTGGCACATAGTTACTCTAACATTATTTGCACCATATAACACATATAACACATGGCATTGTCAATAATAATGTGTTGTATGAGTTAAAGGTCGAACTGAGAAATGTTGCCAGTAAAATTACTTTTATCACACATCTCGTATTTAAAAATACATACAAACTTACCGCTAACATGTCAAAAGAAACATTCGCAGACTTTTCTTCATCTTTAAAATTATTTGAAGCCACGTTCCCTTTATTGCCAACGGTCCTGACATTATCTTGGCTACCTATTTTTAATAAATTTTTCAAGAAATTTGTATCGACAGAAGGGTGGCCCTAGAAAAAATATTAAGTAAATAAACAAATTTTTAGAGGGGAGCAAAATGATTCATATCATTGAACAATATTGATATCAATGTAGGAAATATTAAATTATGTCGTTCCTTTTGAGCAGCATACAAAGATTCTAATCATCCATGTCTCTGTCTCATGTGCTGTTTATTATAAATTAACCAGTGCTTCACAGATTTGGTCTCACCTTGTACGAAAATGTGTAGAGGTATGTCAACAATACCATTGCAGGTGTAGAAAGTAGTTCTTACGGCCCCTATAATACATAGGCAAGCTAGTTTTCTATTGTAAATTTAGCCTTCTATTGTAGATGTAGAAGTATTACTTTAGCTTTTTGTTGCAGGTGTAGAAGTAGTTCTAATGACCCCTATAATACATAGGCAAACTAGCCTTCTATTGCAGGTTTAGGAGTAGTTCTTACGGCCCCTGTTATACGCAGGCAAGCTAACTGCATCTATCTATCATGCCACAGACCGAAAGATTATCTATGACCTAAGTATGTATGTGCATAGTCAAAGGGTCATTTTAGAAATAAGTTTCTAGTTTTTACCATACATTCTTCTGTACAAGCCTAATGACATGCTAGCTTTTTGTATGGTTTTCAATATGTGTGTATTCTTATGTAAACATATAATCAAAATAAAGTAGCTTATTTCTTTGGTAAATACAATTTCTGTAATCCCAGTACTGGTTTTAGACAGGACAATACCAACTCAATTTTTTCTACATTAATATCATACTAAACCCACTTTTTATTACATGTATACAAACAGTAATCATTAGACTCTCTGGTCCTTCGAGCCGTTAGGAACTAATGAACAAAGGAAAGCCAGAAGGCACTGTAATTATGAGTTTTCGTGTAGTGATAGTAAACGCTACAGAGATGAAATATATGTAAATACATTAAAGAGATATAAATCTGATTTGTTTAGTAGACTATAGGTTTTCAAAAATTTTAAATGCTCACTTAGTTTTTGATTCATCAGTCGTAAAACATAATAAAAAATACTGAATTGATATTACCTGTTGCTTATGTTCTTTTTTAGATCCGAAAGCAGGCATAAAATCATTAGGGACTTTATTATTATTCTGTGGAAATTCTTTCTGTCGTTCATTTCTTTTGGAATTTGGTTGGTTGCTATTTTCTTCGCTTTGGTTATTAGGAGGTGCTCGGAAATCTTCAGGTTTCATCAATTTTTGATAATTGCTTTTATTTTCTTCTGATGATCCAGAATTTCCATGGGTATTTAAAAAGCTGGAATCATTTTTTACATTTTTTTTGACTGTATTTACATTTTTAGTTTGTGACTGTTCGTTTTGTTTATGTTTGTTAAAAAATTCGGTAACATTAAAATTGTTACTATCATTTTCAGTCGCCACTGGTTTCTTTACCGCATTAATAGAATTAAAATGTGCAAATGCGGAATTCGACTGAACCTCGGGTTGATTCAATGGAGAAAAAAAGAAATTAGATTGTTGAAATTGTGGAGGATTCCAAATTGTTTTTTCTTGCTTTTGGAAAGACGGTTGAGGTTTTATTAAATTGTTAAAGTAATTCGAGTTAGTGGTAGCTTCTGCTTTCGCTATTAATTCATCTGGTTTACCCGTTTTTTCTACCATCAATCTCTGTCCATAAGATAAATTTATAAAAGCTGTTTTAGGTAGCAAATAACCTCGACATTCTAAGCAATTCAACTTCAAACCGTCCCTAAACGGTTTGTCGAATATCACTTCATACATAGTATCTCTACTGTTGTTGGTGGAAGATGTTCTAATTGCAGTAACGGTACCTTTGTAGCCAAAAGGTACTGTATAACCATATCGGACATTTACTATCCTATCCAGAATTCGAGTTTCGGTTTTCGGGTCTGGTTCTAGGGTGCCATTTTGTATTTCTGGCTGTAACATTACAGAAAAAAAAATCAGTTTCCTGAATATAAAATTTAACTCACTGAAAGGAATACAGCTTGAATGGGATATTAGAATATAGATGGAAATACATATAATAACGTGAAATTATTCAGATGGTTAGGTTAGCCTTCTTTTTCTTGTAACTTGTCTTTTGCCTATATGAGTATGCAGTTATCAGATATCTTGGAGTGTTCTGAAATGTCCTAGAACTTCTGAAGGACAAAAAAATATTCCAGGTTTATTGGATTAGCTATAAAAGCGGCGTGGAAGAGAAATATTGAGTTATTAGAAAACGTCAAGTTTTCACAGCATTACAATATGATTTTCTTACACTTTAGAAGGGATTTTGACTAAATAAAAAGACAAAAAACTGAAACTTAAAACTCAAAGAATGCAGAAAAAGCTTAGAAGGCGTAAAACAAAATGATCTAAATTTGAAGTATGCGTTGTTGATAGTAGGGCCACAAGACCTAAATAAAAAGGTGTCTTTAAAAGAAAATTAAGTTTTTAGTTCTTTTTATTATTTGGGGATCCATGTCAGTCAGTGGAATGAGAAAATTAAACTTGGAAATGAAAATGTGTTGAGCGAAGAAGACTCTTATATATTGATAAATCACTTACTCTGTACAAAAAGTTTGGTCTAACTTGCATTGTAACCTTTTTAGTACTTCCGCTTTTAAAAGAATCCATCATTTTCTCCAATTCCTGCACAACCTCTGGTTCTAAATTAATACTGTTACATGTCTGTTTTTCAATAGAGTTTGTTGGTAGTGTTTTTAACCATTCCTGTAACTCTTTAAACCGTTCTTCACTATAAATAAAGAAAATTAATAATTACAACATAAATCCCTGGAACTCTTTGTAAAAAAATTAGGCTGTGAATATTAAAGATGCAATAAAAACGATAATAATTCATTAAAGGGAAAAGAATCAATTAAAAACTATATTGAAGAAGAATTGGAAACGCCAATAATTGACAAAAGAAAATAAGATTTACTTAGAAAGGCATTAAATTATAATTGGAAAGAGATATTAAATATTAAATGAAAGTAACAATAATTTAGAAAAAGAAAAATCTAAAAATGATATCGAAAAAGAAATAGAAATGACAATTATCATCAAAAGTAAGAAAAAAAAGGATATTAAATATGCGAAGAAATGATAATAATTGATCAAAAAAAAGAATGTACTAGAAATAATACTAAAAATGAAATGAAGAGAAAAATAAAATATAAGAACATAGAATGGTGTTTATATTAAATTGAAATCGCCATTTACAGAATGGAAAAAGCAAGAAAGGATATTGAAGATGTAGCAGAAATGACAAGAGAAAGAATGTACTAAAAATGATATTATCGAAGAAATGGAAATGACACTAATTGACATATGGAAAATTAATGTAGTAGAGAAAATTAAATGAAATAATTATAACATAGAAAGGGGAAAATATATCTCACCAATTTTTCACAAAAATGGATTCGATCCTAATATCATCATTGTTCATATTTTTACTTAGACATTCCAAAACTTCTGGAAACATATCAATGTAACTCATAACCAGTTCAGCCGCTTTATCTGTATAATACCAATAATTGTTCACTTTCTTCGTGTATCCAGGGGTTTCTTTGTTCTTCTTATTCAATTTCAAATCCAGACCGATATTTACCCTCCTAGTTTCATAACCTGATAAAGGTTTGACAAATATAGAACCGGTTATTTTAGAAAATAAAATATTTGATATACCTAAAATAACGAATTAATAATTATGAAAATTAAAAGAAAACTATATAAATATATTTACATAAAGGATTAGCAACTTGATGTGCTGGTTTATATCTTTTTACCATGGTATCGTGCATCTCTTTTATTTTACTTAAATCGGGTTCCTCTAATACAGATACAGATATTTTTATCCTGGCCGTCGTTGCAACTTGCGACGAATCTATTATCTAAAATATTTGGAGTTACGTAAAACAATTTAAGATTAAGATCAATTTGTAACTCACCTCACCTTGGGAACCGTAATAAGGATTTGTAAGCGTGAAACAAATACTGTTTTTCGGAAATATATTCTCCACGTCTTTAGTTACGTTATTTAGAGGATCGTGGAAACTTATATTGTAAACAATTGTTTGTAGAGGATGAGCAGAAATATTTGATGCAAATTGTTTTTCCAAATACAATTTTCCGTTTGATTTAACGGTAAATTTTCGTCCGATCAGCTGTTTTACGTATACTAATACTTTTGTGTCGCCCAAATTGATTCCCATTCGTGATTTTTGTCTACAATTTGTTAAAAAAATTTTACAACGTTCTTAAAGTTTGAAACATAATAATTAGATGGAATGTGTTCAACTAACTAATGTTTAATTTACAAAAAGTATTATAAGGAGAAATAAAAGGGTTGTATCACAAAAAATACTCTTTTAGCTTATATTTCAATTAATTTTAGATGTTATACTATCTAAATAAATTATATAAATTATTATTAAAATTTAATAGAACAATAACAAGAAATAATACTAGAAATAACAAGATATATGCTGTTTGTTTATAATTTAATTTTTTGATCATAGTAAAATTGCTAACAGCAAACTGGCTGTGATCTAGTTTGAACAATTAGAATACCACAAAATTGCTAACTTATCAATTTGCTCCTCCTATAGTGTGTTTTTAAAATGGAATGATCATAAACCTGATTTAAACCACTAAAAAACTAAATAAGTTGATAGCTAACACACTAGATCGGTTTAGGGGAGATTGAGAAACATTATTAGTACTAAAATTATTCCTGACAAGAACATTTTTTGTTGTTGTCAAATTCACATAACCCCTTTGTCGTAGTACAACAAAACTTCAGATTTCCACAGTCCAATGGATTCAGATCTCAGCGAAAATTCGTTAATGTTATGTTAATGTTCAAATAGTCCAAAATATGATTGTGGCACAGCTTGAATGTCGAAGCTGCTTTTCGGATTGAAAAAAGCTAAACCTGTAGGCAGTAATACCTTTCTTAAAAAAAGAACACAAAGGCTTTTATTAAAACCTATTAGGGCTGTCCAGTTCATAAGTTCTGTTTATTTTTTTAGGTTATTGTTTTCTTTTTCGGTTTGTAGTATTAGGTTAAATATTTAGTTCTGTTGAAGTTCCTTAATAAATAAACACTTTTAATAAAATCGCTTTTCAACTTTTTCTCGTTTTCTTCCACTTCCAGTACCGTTAGGTATTAATCTTCTTGAGCTTTAACTACCTACTCGATTGGTACCTAGCTCAGTTTTCATGCAATTATGCTGGTACTTAGCACGTTTCTTCAGAAATACCACAAAATATTTTAAATTACAAAATTTATTTCTAACGAATTAGGTCAAACATTATAAACTAAAATCAGGTGGGAATAGCTTTTGGAAAACAAAGTAACAAAAATATCAGGTCAAACAATTTTAGAATATGAATAAACTACGTTTTTTCACAAAATTATAATTCTGGCACTTGGCACAGTTTTCATTATAAGTCTTCAAATATCATCACGAAACACTTACTCTTGAGAAATGCCATTTACAGTCATTTGAAATTGTTTTCTATCCGATTCGGTTAGGTCAACAGTATTGTACTGATTTGGTCCTCCCATACTTATAAATTTTATGTTATAATTCGATATCGCCACAACTCTAAAATATATTTTAAGTCATATTATTATTCAAACTGTAGTACAATATTTGAAAAAAAATTTATTTCAAATGAAAGTACGTTCCTACAGCTTACTTTGCTTCAATCAGATGTGGCCAGCCGACGAAAATATTGGTACCTAAAAGATCCACAGGAATCATATCTCCAGTAAACTTGGCATCGGGTACTATGTAAATGATCATACTTTCATTCCGACTCGGTTGTTCAAAAACTTTAACGTGAGCCTTCTGTAATTCCCCCTTAAAAAAAGATTTTTTTTAATTACATTATAGTACTAATTTGGAATTTAACGAACAGTTGGTGATATTTATACTTAGACTTTATAAATATAATTAAGAAAAAGAACCATTGAAAAAGAAGATTGGATAAATCGAATAAAGGAACTGGGAAAGATTGCAAATATAGAAGAAATTGGTATAAGAGGTACCAGAGCCTTCATCCGACACCTGAAAATTTAAAAGGAGAAGAGAAGATGTGAATTATATTAGAAGTTTAACCACAAAGTGAATATACAATTCAATTACACAATTAATTTACCGTCCCGAGCTAAATCAGATGATGTAGACATAGTATTAGTATTGTATCATTAAAGTGATGACGAATTTTATTTTTCGAAAGCTTTCCGGACAGCAATTTTTCAAAAGTGAGAACTTGATGTCATGTAAATTCTATAACACACCTGATGTACCACCATTTCTATTTACTGCAAACCTGAAGGTGAATTTTGATGTGGAAGGCCATGAAAATATATAATATACAAAAAAAAAATTTATTGAACAATTTAGTTACAGAATCTGATATATAGATCAATAGAAGAACCAACGCAAACAAATTTAAACGAAATAAGGGTGTTTCTCACCCTTATAAATTGACGTTGTATAGTGAACCAAAAATCCTTTGCTTTCAACACCAATTTTTCTCCAATACATAACAGGTAATAGATTTGCAAGTTCTAAAACGTTTTTTCCACATTTCGAATAAAGAAGAATTTGATGCAGACACACATCCTGCTCCAAAACAAAATTTAGCCGTTCTTTAAGGATTTGGTTACGGAGTTTGAAAATCTATGCACTCCTGAGCAAAAAGTAACCATCGATGTCTCTTGTTATAGGAAGAACGATTGGGTTGGATCCAATATATATTTTTTTTTCAATTATTTTACTTTGCTCTATGGAATTCGTTCATATTATATCAAAAATCAGCACTGGACTGTTGGACGGATCTGGTAAAACAAATGGTGGAGAGTACCTTGAAGGGCTTGTAAAGGTAACAGGAAGTTCATCACCAATGCCTTTGTCCGCTTATCATTTCCCAAAAGAAGTATGGAAGGAGAAAAAGTGTCAAAAATCATTATTTGGAAAACTTATCGGTGCAAGCATTTAGATTATTTATTACTACTTACTTGATTAAATATTATATGCAATGTTATTTATATGGCCAAGTTAACTCGGTTCTTTTTTATTTTTTTACTAAAAATAATTGAGCTTTTGAGATATTATCTAGCTGGTCACATGTCGTGAAAATTTTGACCCTATTGGGGATAATATCTGGTGCATTAATGTCTTACCCGATAATGCAAATGTTTCATTGTCGGAAATCCAGGATAGTAAACATTCATATGCGCTCCTGGATAAGCCCCTTTTACTAATTCTTCTTTGGAAATTAAAATGTCATCATATTTTAATGTTTTAACTTCCGTATGATTCTGTGCTACTTCTGGAAAGTAACATGGTGCCGGATAAGGTCCGTTGTTTTTTGGTGTATAAGTGTAAATTAACATCGGACCATGGGTATTTCGTTTTCTTTCTTCCGTTGTTAATTTATCGTTATAATATTGCATAGCTTCTAAAAGGCGTTTCTAAAAATAGAAATTTACACTGTGGATTTTAGTTCTATAGGAAAAAGAAAAAAAATGAAAAAAAACTCTGGAGAAATACTAACTTCATCAATGAAAGGTATCTTTACGACGGCTTCCCAAGCTTGCTTCTTCCCATTAAGGTCTGTTTCGAATTTTTCAGGATAATAATCGATAATCAAAGAATTTTCTGCAGTCATCAAGTCATGGTAACATTCTGGTAGTAGTTGTTTACTAGCGGCTGGTAAAACCGCCAAGAGCTGGAAGATATTTGATATAGATAAAATTAAAACAAAAATAAGAATAATTCACTTGTGTGTTGTTTGAAATTCTATAAAAGGATTTATGATAAAGTATCGTGCTAGAAGATTAAAACAAGGAGATTCCCTATCAATGGTACTATTTAATCTAGCTTTGGAAGACTTAATAAGAAGATTCAGTATCATCAGAAAGATCATGATATTTAACATAAGTCATTAATGCTTAGCTTATGCTGATGATGTGACGTTGATAGCAAAAAACAAAAGAACACTTGAAACCAAAAAAAAACAGAAATTACATCAGCAGAAGAGGTAGGGAATAATGATAAAACAGTGTATGGAAATAAAGAATAAATGTACAAGCAAGACAAAAAATAATTTCAAAGTACTAAAACATGATAGGATGTTAATAGAATTAGAGGAAGTAGAAAATTTCATGTATTTGGGTGTACTACTAGATAATAGATGCCAAGAAGAAAAGGAAAGATAAGAATTCAATGGTACTAGGTTTCAATATGATCTTTCAATTTAATAACATAATCATCCTGAATGAATAAAAAATGTCACTAATGCGATGCTTTCAAATGGAAAGATGAAACAGTTGGAATGAGCTGTTCCAGTGGTAAAGTTTCACTTCCATTGCTTGGTGAACCAGAAGAGTTTAAAAAATGTATTGTTAATTTATACAGATGATTCAAAGTAATTTTTAAGCAAAATAAGAAATTATAACTCTTGCTTTCAATCATATTGATTCATTTCTATTGTAATGATCTCTGATACTTATTTAATGGTTTCAATTTCATATTTTAAGTGTAAGTTACAATGCCCAATACAAAAATATTTCAACATATTCTACAACTTACAACTGTCACCAGGTAGAAATCTCATTTACGTAAAGAAAGTCAATTTATAATTTAAATTCGATCAGTTTCAGGATTTTTTTATATTCATTGTAGATTGTTTATAATTTGTAAATTTTTATTCAAATGTTAAGAAAATAAAATCAGTTATGAAAATGTTTTTGTAAGAGACAATCCCTTATGATAAAATTTCTAAGTCATAGATATGTAGTTAATAATTCGAAGAGTTTTTAATTTTTCTATGTTTAAGAAAGTTTGAATTATTTTTGATAGATGGCGGTAGCTACGCCGTGTGTATTAATGCTTAAGTCAACACCACTTAAGCCTCTTATTTTCAAACAAACAGTAACATATTGATATTAGGTGAGGGGGAGATTTTTTTTATTCAAAAATTAAAACTGAAATATTAATCACAACACATAATTTTTACATTCTCAAATTTAAAGCATGTTAACTTGTTGGGGAAAGATAGTTGGAAATGTATATACTCTATATTATAATGATTACAACTTTTTCAATCGCTATATCTCAGAAACGGTGGCTTGTAGGAAAAAACTTTATTTTTCCTTTTTTGTAGATAATTTTATGATCTACAATTTTTGTCTGAGGTATTTTTATGATAAAACTTACGGTTTTGCTGAAAAAACTTATTTTTTTCACCTTTGACCTTGAATAAAAATTTTTCAATACACACTTTCAAATTTTATTTTTAATGATTTTATAAACAGTTTTACCGATTTTCAGCTTGTTGTAACTTCATGTATCATCTAATATCTAGATTCACTGGACTAAAAATCAAGAATTAGCAGATAAAGTAAAGTGATCTTATCACATAAAATTTTTTTTCTTTAAATAAAGTTATTGTGTTAACTGTGTTTACCTGTTCGTATGCTTGAAATGGTTTTCCCATATCGAATTCTATTTTTAAATCAATGAAATTTTTTATATCTGAAATGTAAGGTGCATAATGGTGAGGATAATACCAAGACCAGGAACAACAACCATTATAATAATAATTCAAATTCCACTGGATTGCCCGTACATATCCTTCAGCTTGATCCTTCAATACTTCCCTATAAAAAATGTATATGTTGTTAAGAAATAAATTTTGATATGAATTTATGAATCCTGTTTTTCCTCGTACAAAAAAATCTTTTACTGCCCTGTATTGTAATGCTATCAGATCATTTCAAATCGTTATCTACTAGTTTGACCTAAAATGTTTCATATATATACATCCTTTGCAATGAATCAACATGTAACATAAAATACATAAAACTAGTTAGACTCAATATTTAACACTAGTTTTTAATATCGATGTGTATGGAAAGTAAAGCCTGAGTCTACCTTCAGGTAGGTCTTCAGTATTTTCAGATTGGAGAAAGATCTCCTCACGTTGGTAACAGAAACGGGAAGAACTGCTAGAATTTTCAAGAGTACAAAAATATATTAGGAGAGAAAATCTGTTTGCAAAAGAGTCAATAGCAGTTTTCGTAAGATTTTTTCTTGGCTTTATTTTTCTTTCCACAGTATATAATCATTCTTAATATGACGAATTTTTTTAATAAAAGTTTGCAGCAGTTTCCAATGAATGAAAATAAATTTTTTTAGTCAGAAACTGTAGAAGTAGACTTTGTAAGGGCGCAACTGTTTCCTTGTGTGATTCAAAGCCCTCTGTCAAGACAAACTCGTGGAATATCTTTTTTAACATCAAATTCTATAAACAGGGTCTTTGGGTCGCAGTCGAAATTTTTTCATAAAAAGTGTCTGCACACCATCGGGGCTTTCAGATTAACAAGATAGTTTCACATAAATTTTTTTTTATTAGTAAGGGTAACATGTTTTAACAAAACTAGATAGATTCTTCTTCTTAATTTAAAGAATATTTTGGAGAGTCCTTAAGTGTTCTAAATAAGTTATTGAATATTTTAGGACATGACTATGAAGTCAATGCACGATTGGAAGGTGGAAAAAGTCAATTTTTTTCTTGTTTTAATAAAATTCAGAATGGATTAGGAGTAATTAATCTATAATATACAATTTTTGGAGTCTAAGAGTGGATTTAAAAGAATTTGAAATTTTATTATTAAAGCTTGGCATACTTACGGGGTAACGTCCATATATTCCATTTTAGACTTGTAATAATCTTTTTTAAAATTAGCAAAATCGTCATCACTAGTATAATCATCGTCATCATCAATACATAAATCATCTGCAGATTTCAAAAGATTAATTAAACCACCATCTTTAGGAACTGATGTTTCTGGTTCAAGTGATTCGAAAACAACATTATCGTCTTCTGCTTCCCACTCATCTAATTCTCTTGTCAATTCATTTTTATGTCCTCTCTTTGATTCTAAATATAATATATCATCTTTCACTTGTTCATAATAATCTACATCCTGTACACTAAGTTTGTCTAAAAAAGCTGCGAATCGTTTTAAATTCAAAGTTCCACTTTCGTTGATATAACCATCTAAGGTGGGTAAAACTTCCATATAAGTCCTGTATAATATAGGTAAAGCTCCTTCCGATATATGTAGATTTGGTAAATGAGGAATGAAATCATTTCCTACCAAGAAACCCATAAGGACCCAGTCATCTATAATTTTTTCCAAATCATAATCGAATCCTCTCAAATTGTATCTTATTGGAGCAAACTCTAATTCTAAATATTCCCTTAGAAGAGATAAGTGTAATAAAAAAAATGTTATCTCTTCAGGTACCTTTATATGTTTAGTAGATTTCTTTCCAAACTTTACCTAAAACAAAAATACAATAAATTTAAAATATATTCGACAGCTTTACAAAATAATAATCATCACATAAATTGTAATATCAAGATCTTACCTCCTCTCTCAATAAACTGAAATGTGGTTCATGTGTACACAAACCCAACATAATTAAATCAGCATCGAGACCATAAAGACAGTGCCTAGTATTTGGATTATAACCAGGTTGTGCTCTCATATATCTAATATAATCCATTATTTTATGTTCTCCTTCGCCTGGTGTCTAGAAATTTACAATATTTCAATGTATGTTAGGACTATACATCTAAATTATCCATTGCAGGGTTTTTTCAACAAAAATTCCAGGACATTTACAGGATAAAATCATGATTTCTAAGACACTTTCAAACCAATGAAAATTTCAAGTTTATAAAAATCCTTAATCATGAGAGGCCTGAGAAAACAAGGTTTCAATTATATCAAATATTTAAAATTAGTTCATTAGGCTAAATATACAAAGAATGTACAGAAAATTAGATCAATAATATATTATTAAATAAGATTCGTCAATAAGTATCATTAAGTGTTTGTTTGACATTAGTTCAATATTTTCTCAGAAATATATAAATGCTCCACATTTTTGTATTTTGGGCATTTGTCCAGGAATTTTTGAAGGGCATAACTTATAAATGATTAGACATTTTACATCACTAAGCTGCAGTAGTTTGCTGGCAGTTCAACTGATTGCAGCTCCTTCTTCTACAGTAGAATACCCCAAAAACCATATATTGGACAATAGCCGCGAAAACCTCACACAATGTATTAATTTGTATTTAGTGCGCATTTGCTTTAGCTCAATTGTAAGGTTCAATTATAATTTAAAAATATGTTTCCAAAGATAAAAAAAATGGTTACTGTTGCTTCAAAATATTAACAACATAGAAACTATTTCCTGAAAAAATTGATGCAATTTTGTGAAATTCTTAGAAATGGGAATATTTTTAAAAGCTTATTGTTTAGATACTAGGATACTATACCATTGGTCGAGGATTGTTCATTAGCTAGAATATTTTGGAATTAATGTAAAAATTAAGAAACTTACTTCATGACCAGATAATATAACTTTACATTTTTGCCATAGAGGATCATTTGAAATCTTGTCAACAACAAAGTACTTTAGTTGTTCATGTAATTTAGCCATAAATACAGTGCCAGGAGTTATGCAGTTGGAATCAAATCTAGCCTCTGTTGGAAGTGTTTCACCTTTCTTTAACACCTCGGCTTCTGCTTTAGCAGCATCTGCTGCTGACCTAAATCTTCGCCCTCTTTGTTGATTCATTTTAGCTCTTGGAGCAACCCCGTCAACTGCCATGAAAAACAATTTCTGTGGTTTTATCATACGGAACAATACTTCAATATAATGGAATATATCTTGAAATATTTTTTCTTCTGTAATACGAAAATGTGGATCTTCGTCATTAGGATGTGAGCAATTGTGAATTATTCCATTCATGTCCAAATACAAATTATCAAATTCGGGTATCTATAAAAAATATGTTAGAAAATTTAATAAGCATTTTAATTACGAAATTTACCTGATAGTCTTTTATTAGTTCACTTAAACATGGATATCGTTCACTAATATAACGATAGAATTTCGGTACCCCCATTTTAGTTTGTTTCTAATATTTTTAAGCAAGAATAAACTCCACAAATAAAAAAAATTCTCTTTAATAAAAATAACGGCTTACTGTGCTTACAACTTGTCGCTATGAACTGTCAAAATATGCCCTTTTGTAGTTCAAAAACTGTACAACATTCGTGACATAATTTGTATTTTTTTTTCAATATATTCCCAATATTATGTATTACCAAGTTATTTACAAAAGCCTGTAATTCAGCTGCAACAAAAAGCTCTGTTACTACGCTTGTAAATTCAATCTTATAATCGAAGGCACTAAAAAATAGGGAATATTTAGATATAAACCTGGGTGAATAGTTATCTAGTCTTAGGTGAAAGCATGAAGAAAAATGTGATAACTGATGTGAAGATAGCTTCCAGATATGGTTGTCCACTTTTTCGAAGCTATCAAATCATCAAATATGACATCATCCAAGGATGCCAGATGCTCAAAAACTAAAATCGTTGGAAACTGTGAAATTTCCGAATAAAGCTCGTGGAGAAGAATAAAAGTAGGAAATACAAATAAATATGAAAATAAAATACCTAATAAAGAAATGGGAATATGAATAATGTAAGGAAGAGATCTCACAAAATAAATGTATTCATTCAGAATCCGAAACACTTTTTCATCATTACCGCAGGAATGCGGTAAAGTTCAACTTCTGGCAATTGCCAATAGTTTACACCGTTAAATGTAGATGATATACACATTTTGGAAAATATTATGATGTTATGTGGTTCTATTTACTTTAACGACAGCTCGCTTATCTCTCGTAGTGTACCAATGATTCTGTTTCCTCGACTCATTAATACTGAATTTTTATCCTAGTACTGATAATAAAATATTTTAGTTTAGTTTTCGTGTATTTCTGTCAGTAGTGTTGTAGTATTATGGATACAATATGTATATTTTCAGAAATATAAAAATCGTGAGAATAAGAACAAATATCGGGAAATCTTCCGATAAATCGTGAGATCTGGCATCCCTGATCTACCTAATTTCACGTCGTTGATAAAAGTTAGGTTATATAAATGTCAAAGCCATTAATAAAATATAGTTTGAATTATTATTTTAATAGTTAATTGTTGCCTTCATTTGTTTAATTATAAAATGGTAATTATATTTTTTATTCTATTTACAATACTTTTTATAAATAATGTATAATTATTATGATAACAATAATTCTATTAAACTAATTAACATTCAAGCACGGAAGATTAAAAGTTCGTACTTCTGAAGAGCAGAAAGCTTTAAAACAAAAAGAACAACAGAAAAAACTTGCGGCATATCATATGGGGATGCACAAAATTTTATCTACAAGGAAATCAGATAGTTATGACCCGGAGAGTCTTCAAATTAGTTGCCAAATTCTAATGGCCAATCCTGATGTTTATACTTTATGGAATTATAGAAAAGAGATCATTTTAATAGAAATAGAAGCAAGGTAATCTAAGTGAACCCACCATAATACATCTTAAAGCTTGTTAGAGGTAATAAGTTATAGGTTGTATTTTTAGTAAAAAGGATGAAAACGAAGGAGAAGACAAGCTAATAAAATTTTTGGAAAATGAAATAAAATTTACAGAACAGTGCCTACCCGCAAATCCGAAATCGTACGGAATTTGGCATCATAGATATTGGATAATGCTGAATCATCCAAAACCTAATTGGGAAAATGAATTTTCTTTGTGTACAAAGTATCTTAGTATGGACGATCGAAATTGTAAGTTATGATTAGCTAATAAATTTTTGAACTATAAATATTGATAAACCAAAAAATAAGTCTCGAGGAATTATTTTTAGTTCATGTATGGGATTATAGACGTCTACTTGTTAATAAAATTGGTATAACTTTAGATCACGAGCTTAAATTTTCCACAGACAGATTGAATATAAATTTTTCCAACTATTCGTCGTGGCATTATAGAAGTACATTAAGAAATTTAGATGAAAAATGTGTTGAAACAGAGTTAGATTTGGTAAAAAATGCTGTTTTCACAGATCCTGCTGATAGTAGCGCTTGGTTTTATTTAAGGTAAGTTCTATGTTAAGTGCAAACAAATGTGCATAATGACAGTGGAAAATTTCTAAGAAAAATTAAGCATTTACTGCAAAAAGACTAACATCTTACCTTTTTTGCTTGGTTTTGTTGATAAATTATCTTGATTGTAGGTCTCTTTCAAGTTATATACTTTCAAACAAAATTTTAATTGAAAGAACTAAAATCTAGATAATTTATTAGAAAAAAAGTAGTCTTATTAAAGCCAAATTGATGTTTATTGATAAAATAAAACTGCAGTTGTATAGCAATCTGCTATTACAATCACAATGTCAAGGAAACTTAACACCATAGTATGATGCAGTAGTTTTCAATTTATAAGTAAAGGGATTTAGGTTTTGTTTCAAATATGTTTGGCTTAACTTTAGCAACATAACTTCTAGATCGAAAGGCGTCACTCTATAATAAGAACCCTCGACCTCTGAAGAGGTCTATTATAATCATAATATAGCTCTATGTGGGCTCTCTTGGACCCCAAGCATCATTCAAAAGCACAGCAGATCTGATCCACTGCTAAAAAATATGATTTCATGAGTTATCTTTTGGGAACTTAATGGTGAAATTATTAGAGTGGTTGACTAGGTTAGTTTTGAGTCTGGGATCGTAGGAGAAGGTATCCTAGTATGGTTGACACAGAGGGAAATATTGACTTGAAGTGTACCCAGGCAATAAGTGTTATAAAGACACTCTCATCATCAACCATATAGCTTCAGGCACTGAAATCGAAATGGATGAGTGGGCTGTATACTTTGAACTAGACTAGATCTTGGGGGTGAACTATATGCACAAAACTATGAATCACATTACAGGCTGGTTTATGAACCCTCAGACATAACCAAATTGTTGATATTAATAGATCACCATTCTCAATACCTATCTTGAAAACATTCTACAGTGAGGGGAAAGCAATCTGATTGAGTAGCAATGACCGAGGCTGTCTGTTTTATAAAGAAGGTTAGCATTGTAGTTCAGGATTCAGTGCTGTCTGGATATAAATGAACACAATCACCTGACATTGGCTTGGGATTTTGAGGTTGAAAGCAGGCAGCTTCACAAAAATTTGTAACCTTGTAAAAGGGCTTAGCCTCTAGTGCTTGCTTTTTACATAAAATAATGATAATATGTGTTATAAAGACAAAGAGGAGTTGACCCATTCGCCCAGCTATGTCAGGATAAAAGACAGAGTATCCTATTGTAGACAATGTGTGAGTGTAGTGTAGTACTGTTATTGTGAAAGAACATGGGGTAGTAGCTGCAGTAGAAGTACTGAAATATACTTTTTGTCAAGTTAAAGCTAGGTTAGGTAAACATGTTATTCATCTATTAAATTTGGTTAATTTGCTTTTGTACCGTATCGGTACTTTTAATCCCTACCATTAGGCCCCAAAAAGTCTGAAATATGGTATGAAAGCTCTAGAAAACTAAAGAGAGTGAAACCAATGAGTCATATTTGTGGACTCTTTAGAGGTCAAGGCCCATCCCCATATAGGTTATGTTGCTAAACTGCACGTAAATATTTTGTGTGTTCAAATAATGTTTTTACTGAGCTGGAATTTCTGGAATTGTTTTGATGTTTGTACTGACCACACTGTTCACTACCAACATTGTAATTACACTGTGGGGTGCTAAGAAATAAGTTATAACACATAGAACACTCGAAGGACTAAACAGTGTAATTGCAAGTGTTGGTTTAGGAGTAGTAAAGTATGTTCAGTATCAAAATTTGATGAATAAAGAAAAAAAATTATTCTGTGTTATTTAGATTATTACATACCTTAAAAAAATGATATTTATCTCATTTTAGGTGGGTTTTAAGTAATCCGTCTATTACCAAAGAAGCTAGAGAAGAGCTGTTGGATGCATTTGAACAATTAGAAGAACTTGAACCTAACTGTAAATGTAAGTAGTGAGAAGATAATGCTTGATATACTCATAATATTATATTTGTAGATGATGATCTTCACACTTTTTCTCAATTCATTGTGGGTTCTATGCTTCTTTTAGATTTTCCACATTCTAATCTAGATCTTCCTATACTTTTTTTTGTTTCTCTTTGTTTTCACTCCTTTACCCACATACTCATTTTTTTTCTCAAATTTACACCCATAACCTTGCTCATGGCTTTTTTGTTTTATCATTTTTTTTTGTTATTACCATGTCTTTTATTGGAATTTTAAGAGCTCATCGACTGTTGTTATTTTCTTGCATTCTTGAAAAAAAAGAGTAATAGACCAACACAAAAGGACACATTCTTTCCCTAGTATGTAGTATGTTCTTACTCTTCGGCCCAGATTCTACTGAAGATAATAACAGTATACTGTCTAATGATAATGCGAAGTATGGACTACAAATTAAAACTAATTCCTTCAAAGGTTCGTCTAATCCTTAGGCTGGGCGAAAATATTGTAGCTAGAATAGGGTAAATAGTGGTAGATCTAATCACAAGACATGCAGAAGCCTTGCCTCAAATTTAGCGATGCCCAGATGAGTATCTAATTCTGTAGATCCTTTAAAAAGAATGCAAAGGGATTGAGTAGGAAGTTAAGACTGACAAACCGTTCAACAGCTGATAGGACTTTAATCTGCAGTAGGAATCCCTTATTTACACTTTAAGAACTACCTTGTGTATAAAAGAAAACAGACAAATAATTATTAATTGATGTGTTGTAGAAAGAAATCACCATAAAACAGATTCAATACACTGCCACCACATAATAATATGTTTATTGTTTTTTTGGCATTCCTCCGGAACGCAAAGTGCAAAGTGAAGATAGCGGGGGAAACCCCACGAGAATTCCAAATAGGACGAGATCTCTGGCAAGGAGACGTCCTCTCGTTTACCCTCTTCATCCTGACACGTAAATATCGAAGGTAATAGAGGAGGAATTTTACTAAACAGGCAATATCTGACCTTCACTGATGACATTGATTTACTGAGTCGAAGGGAGCGTGAACTGGAGGAAAACTTTGAGCAGCTGGAGGAGGAATCCTGTAGAGCGAGGCTCACCATTAACGAGTTCAAAACAAAATACAGGGGATTTTCGAAGTAGGCTGGTATAAAGTGTACCGTCAGTCAAATACCTGGGATCACTAGTGACGGAAGATAAAGACCAATCGATGGAAATAAGAGAACGTATGAACTAGAGCATATTTCACACTCCAACATATACTAATATACTACCACGTTTACTGAAAAAAGAGGATCTATTGTAAGAAGAATATATATTAGGTGATATTTATAAACATAGATTTATTTTATTAGTTGTAATATTTGTATTATCAATAGTATTATTAATTATATCACCACCATCCTAGTTTTATTTAGGTTAGGTTAGGCTCACTTTATTTTTAGTAACTTCTCCTCCGCAAGCTTTTTCTTTTCTTTATTATTTCTTAGATCGATATTTCGAAAAATGACAGTGTCTTATATTTTCCTTATAACGATTTCTAATGAATAATTTTTGTTTGTTATAGGGGTAATTCTAGCAAAATGTTGGTTAACTGGAAGTCTAGTTTTAAGTGATCCCCAGTATTTGGATAAACGAATAACTTTTTACAAAAAGCTTGCAACTTTAGATCCTTTAAGAAGAGGACAGTATGAAAGTTATTTAAAAGTTGCTGAAGAAAAATTGAAAGGATCTTTAGATAAAACTCAATAGCATTTGTACATTCCTTGTCTTGTAAAACCAATATTATTGTGGCGACTGGAGTTCCAAAAACTCAATGATACTTCATCACACATTAGATGATTGTACCTAAGAGGATTTTTAGCGTCTCGCAAGGAAAGGGGGTAAAAAAAATTATTTGAAATCCGTTAATAACTTTACAGAGTTTTACAAGAGAATTATTAATTTTTTTTATATCTTATTGTAAGTTAAAATATTTTTTTATTTATTTATATAACACAAAATTTTTCTTTGACTCTAATGTATAAAATTACTATAGTTTAGTTTGTAATTACACAAAAAAATTATATATCTTATATTTGCTTTTGTATTTAGAAGACCGATTAAATGACATTTTACAAAATTTGTAGTTTTAATGTTTAATTGAAGATATAACCATGCAAATAAATATTTTATCATCAAGCTTTACTATCAAAATAGATTACAAAAAAGTGAAAAATACTTTAGTGTACACTTTTTCTTTTATAATTTCGAATGGTGTTGCGGGTTGAGGACTCAAAATAAAACTGTCCTGAAATATCTTCTGCGGCGATGGTAAATTATTAGGTAGTGCTTCAAAAGTACTTATAAGATCCCATATCGCTAAGTTGGAATTTCTAGAACCGTTGGCGATATTCATTCATTCAGGTGAACTGTTTACCTTCAGTGCCTGAAGACGATAACTTGGTTATCAGACAGTGTAATTGTGAATGGTGGTGTAAACAGTGTATTCAATATCCCATACCGCATCAAATAATGAGATATATTCCCATGGTTGCACTCCGCGTTGCTTGATTTTTGAAAATTCTAATTATTTCAACGCTCACTTCGACCTACCTTACGACAAGGGTCGTAAGGTAGGTCTTGACGTTATGAGTGACAAGACATGAATGACGTCCACAACGATCGTAATCGCTATATGGAACGATCAAAAGAGCTGAATAGTGAACCATAGAAGTTTATTTTATATTTTGTTGAATAAATTGCTTTCTGATAAACTGAAATTAATCTTTATTCTAGTCACTGGTCACATGTTCTTTTCACACACCTTAACTTACATTACAGGAAGTAACATTTGACATATGTCAAACAATAAAGATCACAGAATATAATAAACTTATAATTTGATTGTCTCAATATTTCAGGCACCGTAAACGCTTGTGGAATGTACCATCAATGGCAAAAATGAATGTCAACAACTTTGACAGCTGCCAAAAGAGATCAAAATGATCCTCTTGCATATATGTAATACTCCCGTTGAATATTTAAATATTTTTTTATCGCTATCTCTTCTCAACATTATGAGGGACAAATAGAACTTAGAATGACCGAATGTATAAAGTTCATGTTTACTGTTAAAGAGGTGGGTCTGTGTTTGTCGAAATGAGTTGAATTAAGGGGATTCAACAATAGCAGTAATTACAGAGAAGTTTTCTCAAGTTTGATTGAGTTAATGTTTGATTATGCTATTAGTTGAAATTTTAATACTATACTGTCCTTAATTACTCTAATGATGAAACTTTTTTAAATCAATATGCTTTAATTCTGCTACATTTACATTCATATAATAAAATGTATTTGCTCGAGTGTCCTGCTGGAGTTATTGAACTGTAATTTATAGCATACAGAGACTATAATATGAAAAAAAAATAGATTAGCAATTCACTTCCCTTTCCTGATTTAAATAATTGTAATGAAACGATTGTCTAAATCAAGTTTTATTTCAATAATCAACAAAGTTAGAAAAATTTCCAAAATATATCTTAATGATCTGGTATCTTTCTTATCTACGGAACGTCCTGTAAAATGAAGATATAAAAAAGCAAGGTCAATAACCCAGTGAATAACAATTTTTTGACCATTATTTCTATCATCAAAAATAAATTATTATCATCAGGTGAAATCGATATTTAATTAAAAAGCGACAAAAAATTTGTTATCTTCAATATTATCAGTTATATCTAAAAGTTCATCTACTTTTTTTGATTGAGAAGCCTAAAATACAAAATTTTATCAACAATCACGATTAATCGAAATTATTCCATATTATTTAATCAAAATATGATGTAACTGGGGTTGCCAACTTTTTTTACAAGACATAAAATATATTTAGGTCTATAACGGATATAAAATTTCACGTTTTTTATCGAAAACTGTTAATTCGACCTCTGCTCTATATCTCTCTTCCATAGTAAAATTCTACTTTCATACTCTCTATCTTTAATATTATCTCTATGACAAGCGTTCAAAAATCTGAAAGGCAGCGCTGAACAAAGACAAGTGACAGGCATGAAAGATGTCATTGGATTCGTAGGTCAGTTTTCGCGCGAAAATTTAAACCGCCAATTTGAAACCACATTTTTTCCGATAAATTATAATGTTCTAATTTTTTTAATATATTTGTGGACTATTCTACAAAGAATTTTTAAAAATGTTGTTTATTAGAAAGCAGTTTTACAAAAAATATTATACCTTATTTTTAATAAAATAAAAATTTGACTTTATTCACGTTCGTCAGTAAGTAGATAGTATTTCAAGTACTTTAGTGTATATAACTGAGGGAGCGTCATTTCCAAAGACGAAATCTAAATGACTCCAAGTCGGAATTGGTACCAAATAATCAAGTTTAAGATTCGGTAACATTTTGGCTAGTTTTTCAACATCGATTGTAGCAGATAACCAATCGTTAGAACTGTATATGATTGAAATCGGCGTGGAAATTTGAGATAAATCATATTCTGGAGGACTGATTCGTTTGTAAGTCGCCATGTTTTTGATCAAACCGAAATCGTATTGAGCGAATTTTCCAGAATTGTATTCTTGACAATAGTGCAGTACTTGTCTCGTTGATTCACCAGCTGGATAGTGACCGAAGATGATAGGCATTGCCGAAGCGTTTATTTGATTCGGGGTGAAACCAGCAGCTAGGAAAAGAAAATTTTTGCAAAGTACCTGAAATTAGAGGAAAACCTAATCATATTCAATTCAAAATTGCTGCTATTACATCCAACTTACCGTTCCTAAACTTTCTGAACACAAGCCCGACATTATGTCCTTTAAAGGTCCTTTGTTGGGAATAAATTCGAATTGACCGAGGCTGTCCATGGTTTCTCCGATAAGAAATGCAGACGGAGACATTATTCTCATTACGGGGCTGTACAAGTGCTGCATAAACGCAATTGGTGCTAAGCTGATATGGTGTTCTATCTTTTCGTTGTACTCTGGTTTCATAGATGCCATCACATAAAATGCCGTGGTACCTTTATACAGAAATGAAAAAAAAAAGAGTAGAAATTCCATTGGACAGTCGAATATTTTTTGTTATTACAAATATTTACGAGGATTATTTATAAAGTGAATAACTGGTCGTTAAAGTTAACAAACTCACACACACACACACACACACACACACACACACATACGTGCGCTTATCATCCGCTTCTGGATAAATCTACAGATGGATGCCAAGCAGAATATTTCCACCACCCCCTGTCATTTTGACAGATCCTCACCGTAATTCGCGTCACGTTTTGTGTCTAGGAAGATCACCCCTGTGGATTCTTTCTGGTTGAAACCTACTACCAGTCTCAAGATTTGCTGTTTTGTGCTGTGGTTTCTCCTAAATCAAAATTGTTCTGTTGATATTGTATTCAGAGTTCTTGTTTATTCGTTTGAAATCCTCAGTATCATTATGCGATTTTACTCATGGCAGGTAGTTAACTTATCGATCTAAATTTTTGCGGAAAAGTGGGATCTTTTCTGGGTTCTCTTAGCATGATGATATTTGCTTGTTTCCATCTCGATGGGAAGTAGCTCATCCTCTACATGTCGAGTTAAAGTTGATGATAGGAATCGTAAAAACATTCATTCATAAGAAGCAGGATTTCAAAAAGTTTTGCAGGCTGTTTTGTTATCAGGAACAATTCTTTCTTCATTTCTTATTGCATTTTGGTAAGAAGGATTTTACGACTTGAATGATAACGATAAAACAAAAAGGTGATGTTTTATTTAGTTTAGTTTAAACGCAAGATATCTCAAGAAAAGAAAAAGCGTCTAGAGGGAATGATAGAATACATGGAGGAATAAGAAGACAAGGCATTCTACAGGTCCATTGCTCATGGACCTTAGCAGCCTGCTGTAGAGGAGCAAGAAGAAGACGACAATCAGGAGAAAGCCGAAGATGAGTTTATTATAAGTAATATCTTTTAAAAACTTGACATTCTAAAGTATAAAACATAAATAGGGTAAAAATTTAAAAAAACAGGGTTAACAAATTAGTTTGTATTTAATTACTTCAGAGATTTATTAAGGAATCTGTATTTTTCCAAACGACTACGAACATATATGGTTTACGTGTAATGAGCACTGGACTTCCAGCTATTTAACCACCAGGTATGGCACTTACAGCGTGGCCCAAAAAAAGATATGTTGGCACTTTCAGCTTTCCACGTGAAAAATCGAGTTATATATATTGAATACAATAAAAAAATTCTTGAAAAACAAATAAAAATATATTTTGTACTTTCAATAAATTTTCTAAATTTTTAAAGGGTAAATTGAAGGTTTAGACAGTTTTTTTTGATGACTTGATGACTGAAAATGTTTTCATATTACATCACTCAATCGTGCGACTGACACACAGATGGCGCTGTCATTGTCAAATCCATATGACGTTTAGGAAGTACCATCTTTCAAAAGACTGTGTGTAAAATTTCATGACATTTCGATTAATCAGAAAAAAATGACAGATATTTAAGTGAAGCTACTTTTGTTATTTTTAAAACAATTTCGTGTGTTAATTTATCATTGCTTCTTGATAAAAAAATACTGTACAAACTTAGCTATAGATTCTGAAGTGTTATCTGAACTCTGATCCATCGAAAAGAAATATTTGATATTGGCTTGCTGAATTTAAACGTGGTCGTACAGATGGTGAATTTTCTGGTACTCCAATTGAGGTGGTGATTTCAGAAAACATCAAAAAAGTCCACAAATTGGTTATATCCAATCGTAAATTGAAATTGCTCGAGATAGCTGATGTTGTAAAGACATCTGAGGGCAGCGTGCTCATAATTATGAATGAATATTTGACCATGAGAAAGCTTTTTTCAAAACGGGTGCCACGTTTCCTTAATGTGAATCAAAAACGTTTACACATAATAAATCGGATGTTTCGCATCGATATGTGACAATGGATGAAACATGGATCCATCACTTTACTTTGGAGTCGGAACGATCATCATCTGAGTGGACTGCAGCCGGTGAACCACGTCCGAAGCGTTCAAATGCAGTCAGCTGGGAAGGTTATGGCTTCAATATTTTGGCATGCGCGTATCCAAAAGAGGGAGACAATCAATAGCGAGTTGTTGGATCGTTTGAATGCAAAAATCTAGGAAAAATGGCCCCATATGTCCACTGTTTCACCAACATATTGCACCTATTAACAAATCGATGGCAACGATGGTTAAATTAAACGAAGTTACTATTGGATATTCGCTGAACTAAAAAATGCTTGCCGGTAAGAAGTTCAGTTCAAATGAAAAATCAATTGCCGAAACTGAAGCCTATTTTTAGGCAAAAGACAAATCCGTCTACAAGCTCGGCATCTAGAAGATAGAGATTTTTGGTAAAAAACGTGTTTTTCTTAGTTAGTTATTCGACATATCATTGATGTGTATTATAAATGAAATTTTTACACCATCATATACAAAAAACGTTACAATAAATGTGTTTAATTACCTTGAGAATGTCCAATGTGATAAAGAGTTTTATTTCCAGTTTTTTCAAGGACGAAATCAATGGCTCTTGGCGTATCATAAATCCCTATTTCGTGCCAACTGTACATCCAAAATTCTTTATCCTTATCTGGATCAAAAGTCGTGTGGTTTCTTGAATAAATATTTCCTCTGCAATTCATCATCCAAACATCGTAACCATTATCAGCTAGTATATAAGCTAAACCTTGTTGGGGTCCAAAAAGCACGTAATCAGTTGAAGCCAGGAAGAGACCGTGCTGCAATAACACTACTTTACCTATTTTTTTACCAGTTTTTCCGTATGGTATCCTATAATATATTAATATGTTTGTTAGAGGTTAATTATTTCAGAATAAACAGATTTTTCGTACGAAAATTCAAAAAAAGCAAGGTGTTAAATAATTACGTTTTTTTTTATCAAAAAACGCGGTGATTGGTATAAGACGTACATGAATTATGTCTAGAATTATCTGAAGAATCCAAAAAATAAATAATATACAGGGGATCGCATTTAAAATGAGATTGTTGGTATTAGCCACTCTCATATAACACACCCTATACAATTTTTTTCCCGAAAAAATGAATATTTGAAAATACTACATCGATGTGTCAAAGTGATTTTTATCTACACGGCTCTATTTATTTATTAACAAATTTATTAAGCTATATTGTTCCACACTGTATATTGAGAGTTTCTTTTAATATAATTTGAATTTAAATCATTTTTTTTAGCAAATGAGTAATTAAAAAAATGCTAAAATGGCCAAAAGCTAGCTAACTCTCGTATTTGTCAATGAAAATTACTAAAAATTATGATTTAGGGATAAAAATGTACAATAAATTTCAATTCATTGACGTCCAATTATAGACTCTGTGTTACAGTAAAAAGAAAAGGAAATTTAGTTTTATTCCGTAATTTCATCTACAAGTACAAAACGACACATTACTAAATTTACGTTGTTTTTCATGTTTTCACTAGAGATGGGTCTATACCAAAATTTTTCGATTCTCGATACCGATAATGATACCTAAAAAATCGATTCTCGATAGATACTCGATTCTCGATTCCCGAAACCGATACCAACATGTATAAAAGCCCTTACCTTACTAGAAACATATTGAAAATTTGTTTAAACAACCTACAAACCAGGGATAGATGAGACAGTTTCGCAAATAAAAAACAAACAATGGTTTAATAAACATTTATTCTGAAATTGAATTGGACCAATCTTTACCAGAGGGAAACACATGGACTGTATCAAAATCATTATTCAAGTTATTTTGAAAGCAGCCTGTCGTTTAAACAAAGACAAATATTTTAACAAATGATTTTTCAAAAATTGATCATTTTATTTTGATAACAATATAAACTGGATTAAAAATGATTTTTCCGTCCATTTACTCGATCGATACCAATGTCCAAGAATCGGTGGTATCGAGAACCGACTCATGCCTAGTTTTTACGTACTGAAATTACAACACCTCATTTCAAAATTGCTATTTTCTCGCATGTTATCATTTGTATGAAATAAGTTCGATCCTACTACATGTAAAATTACCTGTGAAATTAAATTAAATAATTTTTTTCATTTTCCTTCCAAGTTACCGGATCACTTCTTCTGGAATCGAGGTACTTTGTATTTCTTCGCAAGGTTAATCAAAGGCATAGAAAGTTCTTCTATTCTTTGTTCATTATTATACATAATTTTACAACCTGGATATTAAACTATAGTTTGAACTCTAGTTGAAACCAAGAATTAACAAGATCACAGTTAAACAGACATTTTTCTGCCATTTGTCAAAAATATAACCAAAATGTCTTCGATATTTGTTGTTGAATTGTTTAAGAAAGTTGTATAAACAAAAATGAAGGAATGATAAGAAAAATTGTGCAATTTCTATGACGCAGTACTTTTGCTTAAGATTCTACTAAGATTTTTGTATAATATTGTAGAAAAGTAAACAGTATGTAAAAGTTAGGTTAGAATCCTCCGTTTCATGACTAAGTTTAAACTACCCCAAATTGACGGTAACGTTTAAGCCGAAGTTTGACAGTAAACATCTATAAAACGTGAAATTTATACTTCACTTGTCAAATTGGATGTAAATGCTGGAGAGTGAGTTGTTTAACGCGGTAAATACAAAATCGGCAATCTTTTTGATAGAACTGGGACATAATCTTCTCAGACTACCTTCTTACTATACCATATTCAACCCTATACAGTTAATATGGGCAGACGTATAATCAGAAAATATAAACAGTCTTCCAGAACTGAGTAAAGAGATTGTAGAAGTCGCAAAGAAAGTTCTAGTAGCAGACCGCTAAGAGCTTTGGAAAAACTGAATTGAACATGTTATCAAAGAAGATGAGTATGTGGTATCGCCCTATTTACAACCCATCATAATTTCAATCAAATGATGACTCTAGTTCAGACGATTTTGACTACTATGATTATTTATAAAGATACTTTGGAATTGAAATGTTGCTTTTTTTTTGTTTTATTTGCAAATAATTTATGTTGGTTTATTGTTTTTGCTTTGAAATTTCGTTTTCCAGAAAAAAAAAACGAATGAATTACAAAAAGGACCCAGTTCACTTTTGGTACCCTGTTTAAACCAAACTTCTTTACAGGCTGGGACATTTTACTCGTCTTTTAAACGTTTTATAATTTAATATTCAGTTGTAAGAGTTCATAAGATAATGAATTTATAAAACGAGGTATCTACGCCTATGGTAGATAAAAAAAAATGTCGGCAAGTGTTTTATAACCTGCAATTGATATTGGAAGAACTATATCAGAGTGAAATAAATTTTTTTGGGGTCACATTAAGAATGTAGTGTACAAAATACCTCCATCAACAAGGGATGACATGATAGTGAGAATACGGAATGTTTTTTATAAAAATGCTTCCTAACGTGTCAAATATGTCATTGAACTTTATCACCCTAATCAATCCCCTGTATATATTTTTTATCACCTACTGATTTTTTTTTTTAAAACAAAAAATGATTATTTACCTGAATATGTTGAGGATGTAACCGTCTTCAGTTGTAACATAATAACTTTCCAAAGGATATCCATATCTGTTTACTATTTCCGGTAAACGTTCAGTAGATATTTCACCAAATTCAAATGCCTGACTCACGATATCTTTTCCCTGTTCTTCGATGACTTGTTTAAATGATTTCTCGGCTATTTCTTGATATTGTTGATCGCTCTTTACGAATTTTTCAATGTCGTTTATAAAATTCGACTTGACACCGAAATCGACAAAAATCGTAACGAACGTTATACCAAAAATTAACCTCATCTTTAGAATATATACAAAGACTAAGTTGATTTGAGCCCAATTTATACAAGATTTCTACTGATTACAATTAAAAATAAATAATTATCAGGTACAATCTAATTTCGATTATGATTCAGATATTAGATAATTGGGATTTGTATGAGAAACATTATAAAGTGTGTTTATCTATGGTAACTTTACCGGAAATTTATACCGAGCTAATCGAAAATTTACTTCCTTTTCTCGAATAATATCTTTAACTAGATTGAAGTAAAAATGCTGTTTAGATTTGCTAACTCAATGATAAGTTCAATTTAAAAAAAATAGAGATAACGTCATCACACAAAGGTGGTTTACCTTATACATTAGATTGTAATGCGAAAAAATTGGAATAAAAGATTTTACCTTATTTGGAAATTTGTAAACATTGTTTGTATAATTATTAATGGATTTATGCGTTATATTATGGACGCACTGTATATGTAAACTTGATAAATACCTATTCAAATCCTTTAAAAAGCTATAATCAAAATTTTTGACGAAGTTACAAAAAAGCTGAAGATAAAATATATTGTTCTAATAAAAGAGTCTTGAAGAAGTGCTTATATTACTATAAAATACTTACTACATCCATCAATCTGGGTTCTTAAGTGTTCCTCTAACCTAAACAATCAACACTCAACCGCAACAACTTTTTGTGATTTTTCTAAGGCTTTCGATCGTGTTAATCTTAATATTTTGTATACAATCAAATGTATATACCTTAGCAATAACTCGGATATGGTACCGATGGATGGCTTAGCATTAACCCCTCAAAGACAACTCAAGTTTCATTCACTAAAGGTACAACTATGTTCCACAATCCCTCATAATAAACGAGGTAGAACTAGCCCTTATAAATCTGATCTAGCTGATCTAGAATTACGAGGCCCACAAAATAGAAAAACAAGAAAAAGACAAAAACATAGAATAGGACTCTCCAGGTATGAAAAAATCGAGGAGATTTCTTATTGGAGTTTACTCCTTAAGAATCGATTTGCATATATAAGGGGCCCGGTATGAGAAAAATGTGAGGAGTAAAATCTATCCATGAATAACCTCGTTACGTTTTTGGTGCGCATCCTATGATGCGCAACTTTCTAATTTGTCAGTGTCAACATACTTATATTGCTGTCATTGTGAAGTTTTATTCTCATTGTGTTCCGCTAAAGTGAACTGAAAGTATTTTCAAATAACTATGGCAGAAAGAGGTGTAGATGATATTGCCGGAACATCTAACAAACACGTGGTTGCAAGGTACGTTATAATTCATGTATTATATATGTATGAGCATGTGCAATTTGGTATTTATTAAATATTTTAATAATTATCGATGTAGTTCATATAAATATATATTTGAAAACAACACATAAAATTAGATAATCAACCCAATATGGATTATCGAGCGCATCCACATAAAATAGAAAATTTCTAACCTAACCAAAAATTAATTTTTTTGTCTATAAATTCTTTCACGTTATTATGATTTATTTTATAAATAATTTTTAAATATTAACAACTCTAGTCAATAATTCGATAATATTATCAGAAAAATCGACAATATTTTTTCATTATAATAATGTTTTTATATAATTTTCTTTCGAAAAGTTATTTTTTAGCTTATTTAAATAATTTTCATGTACTATTTATTATTGTATGTAAAAGATTTAGTGACATAATTATCTTTTTATAACCATTTTTGTTAATTATTAAGATAATATTATATTTTAAATAAAAAATTAATTATAATAATTTAAAAAAAATGTTTATAAAAACCTTTTTTATCAATTTTCTTAAAGTCGGTTAAAATTTTTATAATTATGCATTTATAAATTTTCTAATTTTTTTTACACTTTTTGACTAGGAAAAAATCTAAATCTCCAAAAACTCCAGCCGATATACAGCGAGCTTACAGATTAAAAAAAAATTAATGAAGGAAGCCCAAAATATTCTGGCAATCAACCAATCTTAGTTAAAGTTAAATAAACTCTTTTTGCGTCTGGTTAGACTATCGAACTTAAGGAGTAAACTCCGGTCGTGCGTCGGAGCTGACACACACACACACACAATTTTTATTTCACAAACTGTTCCCTAAAACCCTTTCATTGACCAAAAATGGATAAGGAGAGTTATTGGTACGCTCATTAGACTTCGTTTAAGTATTTAGGCGACGTTTTTGTTACAAACCGGCTAAATATAGAGATCTTGAGATATCCATTTTCTTTTTGTTTGTTACATTTGATTTCGATTTGTTACTGTTTTGTTTTGCCTCTAATTTAGTTTTATATGGAGAAGCAGCGATAATAATTGCTTTTTCTCGTTTTCGAACTTGGCATTGGTCTTTTTAGGCCTTTCGGCATTAACTGTTTAGAGCTAACCAGAATAGATTATTCGCTGTTGCTTGCTGTTCTTGGCTCTAATAGAGTGTTTGCTGAAGAATTGGAGTCGGTGCATGTGGCCGGAGTTGACGATGTTACTGTTGGTGGAACTGTGTGATATATCAGCTTCGGGTTTCTTTCTAGTTTCAATTCAATTTCGTTCACCTCTCCAGTAATGAAATTATCTTCTGTAGAAATTTGTGTATTATAAGGGAAGATCCTAACGATAATTTTGTATCAAATTTAAACCAAAAAAGAATCACAAATCAGAAGGTAAGATGAGGTACCAACATCGTCATGCCCGTAAATATGTACCTCCACTCTAAAAAACAGTTTTTATGTAATATTTAATCTATTTATTATTGTATATCATAATATATTTTAATAGTTATTTTTACAATAGGATGCTGCTGATGGCTGATTTATTAATATTAAAAGATTATTTAGAAAGTCGAAAGTATTTCGAATATCTTCGTGTATATAACTGAGGGAGCGTCATTTCCAAATACGAAATCCAAATGGTTCCAAGTAGGAATTGGTACCAAATATTTAATTTGAAGATTCGGTAACCTTTCCGCTAGTTTATCTACATCAACTGTAGCAGCCAACCAATCGTTAGAACTGTATATAAGTGAGATAGGGGTAGAAATTTCAGATAAGTCGTAATCCGGAGGCGTCGGACTTAGATAAGTCACGAGGTTCTTCATTAAACCGAAATCGTATTGAGCGAATTTTCCAGAATTGTTTTCTTGGCAGTAGTGCAGGACTTGTCTTGTAGATGCACCAGCTGGATAATGGCCTGCGATTAGAGGAATTGCTGAAGCATTAATTTGATGGGGGCTGTAGCCGGCTAATAGAAACATGAAGTTCTTGCAAAGCACCTGCAATTAAAATGTTTTTCAATATGGGAGGTCCACTCATTACGCAAATACAGAGTGTTTTAAAAAAAATGTCGGTGTTTTATCTTTCATTTCACTGGAAATAGAATGTATGGTAAAGTGTTTGTTAGAAACTTATATATTGTCGTTTAAAGATTCCGGAAAGTTTAGGAGTAACTGTTTTTATATATGGCAAAGAGGCCTAAATAGGAGAACTATTATTGCTAGATATAGTGCTCATAATTTTATTTATTAAAAAAACTAACTTTTTGGGCCTCTTTCGAGAACCACTCTGTTCTGACTGTTGTTTGTTCTCTGGTGTGTCTTAGGAGATCTGCGATTACGAGAATCGTTGAACACCAAACATCCCTGCGATTTTCACACGATTGTATGATTGCAGGAAGGTTTTTAAATTGGTTTTACTCACACTACCAATATTTGATTTACCAATAGTGATCCAAATGTGCTTGCTAGTACAAGTCAAATTAGTCCTTAAAATAAAAGTAAGGTTACAAAAATTCCCATAGAGCTGAAAATTGGTATGAATATTTAGAATACTATTATAAATAAATTGTGAGAAGTCCTCGTCAATCCCCCTTGTGCAAAAAATTTTATTGATAGCGAAAGTTTGCAAAAATAGGTTTTACGCGTTTTTCAGCTAAACGGTGAGTTTTACAGCAAAAATAGTTCAGACAAAACTTGTAGATCATCCGATTTTCTACAAAAAATGTATCCGCACTTTTTTTCATAAATATTGCCATTTCCGTGATATAGCGGTTGAAAGAATTGAACAAAATATTTTATTCGTAATATGCACACGTTTCCACACCACCTACGAGGTAGTGTGCTTGGCGTTTTTTTTGGTTTCCCCGGTAGGCCTATTCCACGATCTATTGTGATCCTATTGAATTCTAATTGAGTATTAAAAATGATTAAAGCAGTGTAAATTATGTAATTTATAAATGAAAAAATAATTTAGAAAAATTATTCACAATAATCCAAGAAATAAGTAAGTGACTTTGGAATGTCTGTATCAATATCTTCAAACATACGACCTGGTGGAGGATAATTAGAATTATCTAAAACTGCACATTGAATATCCTCTCGAATAATTTCTGATGCAGTTTCCAAGATGTGAAATCGCTCTTCTTTTTCATCTGTTTTTTTTTCGTACCAAGCTTGATTTAAAATATCATGGTGACTATCAATAAAACATACAAATGTTAACGATCCTGATTTTTTTGTAATAATAATTTTATCACCATACCACACCAACTTCAATCGCATTTTAATGGTTGTTGATTGTTCACAAATACTTTTCAATTCGTCTAGTGTGAATTAACAATCATCGTTATTTTCAATATACTTGAATATTTGTAGCTTCATCTTGAGGACGACCGACTTTACCCTCAGTGGTCGTTTTCAAAAACGAATCGTTGTGATACTTAGCCTCGGCAGCGGCTAAATCATATTCAAATTCATTCATGGTCTTTTAGGTACTCCGAAAACTCATCACCTCTTTCAATACTTGCATCAATTAATGCTTTCATGCAGCGATCAACAGTAACAACTCCACGAGTTGTCACTACGAAGGAATGCTTACCACAAACAGTATTTTGTTGAGTACGAGACCTTTAGCGAGTGTGACTGCAGCCAGTGTTGCCAGAGCTAGTACAATTGTACAATTTTAGTATATTTTAGTGTATTTTATACGCTAGTACATTTTTCCTTTTTTCTAATACATTTTCCCTGCTTTCGCAAATATAAAGTTATTTTATATTTTCGTTTAATAAAATAAACTAGAAATTGTACAAGATTGTAACAATAATTAGAAAACAGAGCCAAGTTGATTTATATTTAGATCGTGAGATTTTTGTACTGCATTGCTAATTTTATCGGTAAACTTTATATAAATTTTTCATCCTTAAAATAATAATTGACACAGTCTATAACATTTTTGGAAAAAAAAATTAATTTAAACTTATATTTATACATCTTTCCATAATTTTATTAAATTTGTTTGAAGTTGGTACAATCTAATACATTTTCTAGTTCAATTTTTACATTCAGCTTTTAAATTGTGGCAACACTGACTGCAGCGCCACAGTGAATATGAACTACGGGAGACTGCCAGAGCATGTTTTATTACGTTTTTCAATAGTAAACAGAAAAATTTTGGAATAAAAGTATACTAAACAGTAATAAATTAGTCGTCAAAAATAAATGTGACGATTTAATACTTACTACAATTTTATAATTATCTTGAACAAGTAAGTATAATGATAAAATATATAACAGAATGAAGTAAACATATATGAGGTTAAGTTGCTTTGAACTGTTTTTTCAATGGAATAAGTAAATATTTGCTTAATTAATTAATTTTTTCATTATTTTTACTTAAACCAAAGACATGGATATGTCTTATAATATATATTATAAAAACAGGATTTCAGTCCATCAGTAATCAAATAAAATTTCAACCAGAAACTATGACCAAGGGCAAAAATCTTGTTCTTGCTGGACATGTGAGAGAAGTTGAGGAACATCGACGAAAATTTGACAGCTTTTTAATAAAGTCTCTGATAATTTAGATACTAGTAACAAAGAAGATGAAAGTACATCTGAAAAACGAAGTTTTACTGGGAATGATCTTGCAAATATTTTACTGTAATAATTTATTTTCTATGATGTATAATGGTGTAAAAGTCAATACAGTATTTTTATAATTAGTTACTGAAAAAGCAATATTTATTAAGTGAGTAACAACTAAAAAGTGTGTGTTATAATAATGTCTATTTAAAAGAATTTTATTATTCGTTACTAATTTGTTAGTTATAAACAAGTTTAAAAGAATATAACTTTTTATTACAATAAGTTTAATTATTAATTTTATTAAAAGATTACAATAAATTTAAAATTCCTTACAAATTTTCGTTTGTATTATCACAAGTACTTAGTGAACAATTTTCTTGAGTAATAAAATATTTTTCATCCCTCATTTTCAGAATCTTTTTTATCAGAAATAATTGGAGGCTCTAAATTTGCCAAAACACAACAAATATGCAAAATATCGTCAATGCAGTGGAACAAATGTCGTGGAATTTTATGCAATATATGGTAAGTCCTTAACCGCTGCATAATTCTTTCAGCGTGAATACTAACCTTTGCAACACTGTATGTCTGTTGAGTTTTTTCACTTGAAAATTCACTTTTCTTCTCTAGAAAAGGTGGCATTTACATTTTCTTGTCACTTGCATCAATCACTGTTCTAATTTCTAGAAAACCTTTGTCAGCGCACTAGTGTGGGAAAGTGACACTTTTAGAATTAAAATGCGTGCGGAAAAGTGGGTTAAAATGCATGGTCGTAGAAAAAGTTTGCAAACTTTCACCATCAATAAAATTTTTTGTACAAGAGGGATTGTTGATGGGGACTTTTTACAATTCATTTATAATAGTATTCTGAACATTCCCACCAATCTTTAGCTCTATGGGAATTTTTGTAGCTTTCAAAGTATCATTTGACTGGACTATACGGCCACTGTGTAATTCAGTAATCCAATCATTTATTAGAGAGTATCAAAATAATGAAGTGTTCCAATACATAGGCATATCATTTTATATAATAAGTCAATGTATTTTTTTGTAGTTATACGTCAGAATATATATAAATAAATTTTTGTAGAATTATAATGAATATACCAGGTGTACAATTTTATTTTCACCTAATTAACCTGCGTATATCTTTTGAACAGCTGAAGGTAAAAAAGTGTAATTTCTTCTAAAACATTTTTCTAGAAGGTTTGTTAAGAACATTGTGTCATACGAGTTATACAGGGTGTTCCTGGTCTTGATGCAAAAAATTTCGGGAGTAAGTAGATGATGTGAAAATGAAACTGTGATTTAAACAAAAATTACGGAGTCTACGGAGGATATTTCTTTGAACTTGGATGAACACTCCAAGATTATTCTATTAATCATTCCATTGTATTCAATTCCAGGAAACGTAGACCTCCCTGACTAATCGATCTATTAGAAAAAATGTTATTTTGATGATTTCTACGTCATTTAGGAAGTGAGGAAGGACTTTATCGTGCATGAACAACATGTCTTTGCGAATGTTTAGAGGAAAATTATTTTGGAAAAAATCGGTGACCATTCAGGTTATCAAAAAATATGTATTAATTTATTACCCACAAGCGAAATGAACTGATAGATAAATTATTTAAAAGCCTCCCCTGGACTTGTAACAGTCTCATCTTGCTAAAATTTATTATGATGTAAGTACCTCGTTTAAATAAAATATATTTTTTCTCTGGTTTCTTATTTCTACCATAATCCTTAGATAATTTATATTTCATATTAAAATAACGCTTCTTTCTATCCAAAAAAGTCTATTAAAAGTTTCCATAGTGTGCTAAGACTCATTTCAAGGTAACCCCCATTATTTTTAAGCGTACCAAGAACTGTCCACTGTTGGAAATACTTTTCTAAAGAAGCATACCTTAGAAGTCTTTCTTTCAAATTATTTTCTATTTGAAATGGTTTTCCTGGAGCTTTACGTGCTGTTTGAACCTCGCCAAAGTTCAATTTTTACTTACTTCCACTATCTCATCAACACTTTCACATTAAAGTTTGTGAATGAATTAAAACAATCAAATATTCTTTTGTCATTAATTGTTAAGAGACCGATCGAAATTATTAATAATCACACAATATACAAGTTTGGACTTTTAGCCAGTCCAAACTGTTTACCTTATAGACCAATAAAAGCTCAAAAACTTGTATTAGGTTAAGTACATTTATAAAAATTTCAGGAAATATATACGAGGTTTGGTTATTAAATAATTACGACTGGTTACGAAAAAGGGTTTTATTATAAAAATTATTCTACATTCGAATGCTTCCCTTCAATATACCCCCCTCCCCTCACCACACACCTTTCCATACGTTTTTTCCAATGATCGAAGCAGATCTTTTGGTCAGGAGTCAGATTTTTTGGCATCAACTTCGTACAGACTTTTGTCATGTATAATTCGTCGTGTAAAATTTTTCTAACCGTTTCTTTACCGGCGTTTATAGCCTCGACAATCATCCGGATGCTCATTCGACGATCTGCACGCACAATTTGGTTGTTTTTGGTCACTGTTTCGGATGTTGAAACAGTCACAGGGCGACCTGGGCGCTGGTCATCTTCAGTGCTCTCTCGACCTTCACTAAAGCGCTTACACTAGTCGAAAACACGCGCACGAGATAGAGAATTGTCTCCATAGGCCTCTTGCAATAATTTATAGTACCCAGTCGGATTTTTTTACAATTTAACGAGAAATTTGAGATTGAAACGTTTTTCGTCACGAGAAAAAAACACGTTCGTTTCAAACCGCTACTGCACAAATATTATAATAGTGACCGAAACATGTTTTGAGACATGCGCATAGACAAGATATCTAGATACCCAACGCTTTTCACACACCCGGGCGCCCTCTATGCGCGCAGTCTCGTTATTTAATAGCCAGACCTCGTAGATTATTCCGTAATAATCTTTAAAATGACCGTAGTAAGTTTTGCATTCGAAATTAGGTTTTATCACTCTCTCGTACATAAAAATATACTACAATTAAATAACTATCTCTAATAATTTGGCAGCTCACTGTATATTAAGAAATTTCAATACATTACTATATTATGCTTTCGGATGTACGAGGGTTCCTACTTAGGTTTTGAGATATAACAACACTGATATATGTCATATCTGACATTGCCATAATAAAGTTTGACATTTTTAATGGTGGAGGCATTCAGAACGTGTTGTCATACGAGTTCTATTTGAATTGGTCAAAAAATGGAATTAAATTGCGAATCTTTTCTATGATTTTCGAGGTGGATTAAACCAACATTAGTGTGCCGATCAACCCGCTTCGATTTTTAGTGATAAAGTACTATCAAGAACAACCGTTTTTTTGCTGGTTTTCCCAATTCAATCGTGGTCGCATTCCACTAGAGGAAATGCTGAAAAAATTCGATCGCGGTATTTCAAAAACGTCTAGTCTATAAGATCGTGACTGGCGACGAATAATGAAACTATGCATAAGAACCCGAAGGTAATCAACAATCGACTATATGGATCTTTCAAGATGAGCCAAATCCAACAAAAGTTTGGACGTGTCGCCATCTGGTACACCTGGTAGACCAGCTGTACAGTTTTGATTGGTACCCAATGGTTTTTTCTTATTCTCGCAGATAAATTGTGAGATCAAAATTTTTCTGCATCTAAGGAATCTACATCGGAATAGAAAAAATGCCTCGACAGTTGGTTTAAACGCAGGCAAAAGTTTATTATTGATCTTAATGAAAAATACTTTGAAAACCATAAAGACATATCCAATTATTGATATTTGTTTATCTCAAAACATAAGTAGCAGCCCTCGTAGTACTACTAAATTGTAAATTATGATTAATGGTAGAGGTACTCACCGTTCCTATACTTTCTGAACACATGACAGATCTTATTTCACTTATCAATCCTTCGCTATGCCCAAATTCGTATTTATCTAGCTGTTTCATACCTGCCCTTACAATAGTCGAAGATAGAAGTTTTATTATAGGACTGTGCAAGTGTTCCATAAAAGCGATTGGTCCCAAACTGATATGATGTTTTATTTTATGGTTATATTCTGGTTTCAAGGAAGCCATTACATAAAAAGCCGTGGCACCTTTATAAGGACACAAAAGTAGAATATGAGTGACTAAACGTTATAAATGTAAATCCTGAGAATGTTGTTTATAAGTGATTTTATACGAGGGTTGTCTAGTCTAAAGAGTTTTCAACTTAACAAAGAAACAATTTCTATAATCATAATTTTGGTGCATTTTTTTTACGAAAAAAAAAATGCTACTACTAGCGTTCTGTCCGTCTGTTTGTAACAGCGATATCTCCTCACAGAAAGCATGTAGCGTGTTCTGGTTTTTTGCATTTTGTTCTTGTATAGCTGTAGGTGTACCGAAACGATAGAAATTTTGGGTAATATTATAAAAAAATTGAGATTAATTGACGTGTATCGACATCAATCGACGTCAGTAGACATCATAAGACATTGCTCAACATCAAATGACAGTAGACGTCAATGGGCTTCAATGGACGTCAATTTGACTAACCTAACCAATTTATTATGAGAATGAACACAAAATTATTAAATAAATGGAATTATTCATATTTTTCTTGTTTCATTCAAGATTTTTTGTTAATATTTACTAACGGTATAAAGTGAGCTATAGCCTTTCGCGCCGAAAGTCCGACGACTTTTTTACTTGCTTAATATACAAACTTGGTCTCAAAAGTACCAGATGCAACAAAAATTTTGGAAAAAGTATATTTATTTTTCAACGTAATCTCCTTTTAGATCCATACACTTTTCTCGGCGATGTTCAATAAGTTCGACACGCTTTTTATAATAAGAATCCTCAAAATTACCCGTAATTGCCGGGCATCTCTTCTTCATTGTTGGAAAATCTTCGACCACCGAGCCATTTTTCCAAGTATGGTAACAAAAAATAATCCGAAGGGGATAAATCTGGCGAATAGGGTACATGAGGTAGCAATTCAAACTTTAATTCATTAATTTTGACCATTGTGATTGCGGATGGGTAGCTGGTGCATTGTCTTGGTGAAACAGCATTTTCTTCTTAACCAATTGCGGCCGTTTTTGCTTGATTTCATCGATCAAACGTTGCAAAAAGTTCGCATAATACTTGCCGTTGATAGTTTCTCCTTTTTCAAGATAGTCGATGAAAATTATCCCACGCGCATCCCAAAAAACCGACGCCTTGACGTTGATAGCAGGTGGAACGGTCTTTACCTTCTTTAAAGCTGGTTAGCTTTCCAGTCCATTGTTTAGATTGTTCTTTTGTTTTGGGTGTGAAGTTATGGACCCATGGTTATGAAACGGTTTTATTTCTGTGAAACATTCGATGCAAACATGTTCACGACGCTGTTTTTGTTCCATTGTGAGCAAACGCGACATCTAACTGGCGCACAGCTTTCTCATGTCCAAATTCTCAGTTAATCGCATTTTTTGAAATGCTTACTGTTGTGGAATTAGTGTCTGTCATGGTTGTAGTCGGTATAGTGAAGTAAGTGGTTGTAGTTGTTGTCGCTTTAATCACGTCGTAGTAACCTCATGTCTTGTCAAAATTTGATATATAAAATTATTTAGTTAAAAAGTCAGTCAGTGTAATCTTCAAATAGTTGCGATTAAATAGTTTCCGTTTCTTCTGTTAAGTTCGTATGTTTGCTTGTGGCTGAACCCGATTCCCCAAACACTTACTATGTCTGCTAGCTCACGCACTTTCAGTCGACGATCATCCCGTATCACATTTTTCTGGATTCGTCACCTCATTTGGTCGACCACTGCGATGCTGGTGTTTGCAGGTCCTTGTTTAAACTCTGCTACCCAATATTTTACTGTTGATAACGAAGGAACAGTCTAACCCAGAGAAGAATCTATTGATGGCTGCCAAAAAATTACTAAGCAGCACTTTGATTATCTCAAAAACGTTCGACATAGCTTATTCGGACGATAAAACCATTTTTGCCTTCTTCACAGCGGGTTTGCCCGTTGCAATCCACTATCTTGACTGTATTTCAGCAACGGTAGATGCAAATTTGATCTACAGTCATGAACGGACACAAAAAACCTACTCTTTTCGCTTAAACGGTGTCAATAAGCTCTGGGAAGTGTTCAGTCGAATGACTTTTTTGTCCAAAGTATCTAACACACTTGTAGCTTACCAATGCATCATTCTTCAGTCAGTATGTGCCCCAGCGTTCTTTTTATACTCCAATAACCTATTATATCTCTCTAACCTTAAGCCTACAGTTATTTAGTACCATTTGGTGCTTTCCAGCACTTTACAGTCGCAAATAATAATGCTGAGTCTTGATATTCAATTTTTCCCATTTTCAAAAAAATCTTCACAACAATTCACTTATTAGATTGTCTAATTGAAGCATTCAAAATGGCTGGAACTCTAAGTTATTGCTTTAATCGAAAATGGACTTGGTCAGCGAATTGTTGCTGGACAATTGGATGTAACCCGCGCAGTGGTTCGAAGAGTTATGAGGAGACTGAATCCTTTCATAGGCAACTTGGAGCAGGGAGAAAACGATTTAAAACCAGTAGCTTAAAACACCTGCGATTGTTCTAAAATTTACTTTAATTCATCGGCTTCTGAATTGGACGCTGGAATAATGGGGATCTGTTCTGTTCTCGGATGAAACCAGAATTTGCCTACATGTAAAATAACGAAGAAAGAAATTCAATCCAAGATCAAAACAGTGATTTGCAGATTGCTGCTTTGAAGAGCGAAGTGCTTATGGGGATAATTCCTGCATGATCTGGAATGTAATTTCTATAGAAGCATGAACCGATCCTCTATTTATTATTAGGAAAGGTTTAAGGAGGAGATTTTAACAATTCACGTGGTATCTTACGTCGACTACATTGGAGATGAATTTACCTTAATGCATGACAATACTGACCTAAATCCGATAGAACATTTATGGAATGAGCTATAGAGAAAATTTCGAGCTGGATTTACTACTGCAAAACTCAAGTCTAGAGCTTATTGTTGCAATAGCAGAAGAGTTTTTTGACATCTCACATGAAACAATAGCTAACTTGATTAGATCTATATCTAATCGTATGAAAGATGTTGTTAGGGCAAAAGGAGGTCATACCCATTATTAAGAAATTAAGTGTTAAGTTTCAACTTGTCAATAACTCTATTTATGTTAATAATAAAATTAAATAACTCAATTCACCAACTTGTTTTTTAAAAACAATTTATTTAGCAAACTGAAGATGTAATAATTTGAAATTACAATTGGTTACACTAATCTGACTGGCCTACTAGACGAATATCGAATTGAATGAATCCAGTTTTAGTTTTACAGACTTCTCTATATATTAGTTCTTATCTTATACTATAATAATGATAAAATTAGATAAATATATTTATGGTTCATTATAGTTACATTAATAATAATCAAATGATAAATAATTGAAGACGATACCTTAATGGGGTTAAAGTTGAATCTATAAAACTGACAGACAGACTAAACACAGCCAACTTATAGTAACGATAACTTAATGAGGTTAGAGTTCATAATAATAAATAAGTAATTGATGATGATGCGTCGCTGTGAAAAGGGTTGTTTTGGATTACTTAACTATAAAAAAGCTTAATTTGCTTAATGCATTAATTTCACTATGTTAAACATAGGAAGAATAAGTTTTTATAAATTTATACTCACATTAAAGTATATTAAGTTGTCTTTTTGTTCTGATGAATAATTCAACAAAATATATAGTTAAAATCAAAAGTTTACAGTGAGCCGATTTCTATACACGTAAGTAAATTTCTTTATATTTATAAGTAGTGACCTCTACAGGATGAGATTTGTTTATAGACTTTTATGCAATAGTATTGTTCAATAAAGATTTAAATGTTAAATTAACGTATCTTCAATTTTTATCATATTTTTTGGGATAATGTATAAAGTTTAAATATTGTTTCGATTGTTATTAGAAAAATCTCTAATTACCTTCAGAATGTGCAATGTGATACAAAGTTTTATTTCCAGTTTTTTCGAGAATGAAGTCTATAGTTGTAGGTGTATCGTAAATTCCCATTTCGTGCCAACTGTACATCCAAAATTCTTTATCCTTATCTGGATCAAAAGTCGTGTGGTTTCTTGAATAAATATTTCCTCTGAAATTCATCATCCAAACATCGTAACCATTATCAGCTAGTATATAAGCTAAACCTTGTTGGGGGCCGAAAATAACAAAATCAGTGGCAGCTAGAAATATACCATGCGATAACAATATTATTTTTCCTTCTCTTTTTCCATTTTTTCCATAAGGAATTCTGCAATATGTATTAGTATTTTCAAAAATAATAATTACAGCTTTTAGGAATATTTGAACGAAATAGTAAAAAATAATTTTTGGCATAAGAATAAAATTACTGAGAAGAAAGTGTGGGGTGTTTTCTATGTTATTTTGAATCAACTTTACGTTTTGTAACCAATAGATCTGAGTCTGATTACCAGTATGAAAAGTATCCGAATCCTTTTATCGATTACTAAAAATTATTCACTCATTAATAAGCTCGAAATGGCTTTCTACGGTAAGATGGACGGTAGTGTTTCTCGGAGTAAGTGACTGAAATAGAAATGAGGTGCGTGTCTTTTAGATAGCTCAACTGGTAAAACATCTAGCGTGAAATATGAATCGTCTCATGGAAACAAAAACTTTTACAAGAAATACAAAAATATTTAATATAATTAAAAATACAACAAAACTAAAACCAACGTCAAACTGAGTTGTATAATTTTGGTTTGGTTAATTTATATAAAAAATTTTAATGAGTCGGTATCTGGGTGATTCCGTTCTAACTGTGATTTTTTGTATTCAAAATTTCAAGATTTTAAAATTTAACTTTTCTAACTTTTTTATGCATATTATTCATCTATTTTACTGTAAAAATAAAACTCTAAGAGGAATTTACTACAACTTCAAAGTATCACGAGCAAGACACAAATGTCGGATTTTGAGTTCCACGGTACTGACTCATTTATCCACGGTACTGACATGGTAACTTAAGATATTAAACAACAAGTGCATCAATTTTCCTCAGTTTGATCATAAACATTAGAATTTATAAGGTAATTAGTTTAAATCATTTGTTACGACAAAAAAAATTAATAATTTATCGGTAAATTCTAGGAATGGACATGACACGGTACTGACATTCAAGTGATGTAGTATAAGTTTTCTTTAAGTGGCAAGTTATATTGTATAAAAATAATGTTTAAATATCTTAAGAATTATTCAATTAACACAAAATTTTTATTAATTGATTATTAATTAATGACTAGTACAAAAAAACAATACAGGACATTGAATATCACAGTTAGAACGGAATCACCCATCTAATGTTTTCTATAGGTCGCAGACTTCTTCTCTCAGTCTTCGCTCGCTTATTATTTCTTCCATCCATGTTTTCCTTGTTCTTCGTCTTTTGCAGATTTCTGGTGACATTTCATTACATTATTTGGTAATTTTGCTTCTGTCAATCTGTGAACCACTTGCTTACTTTCTGTACATGTTATAATTGTCTCTTCTACCCCCCATATGCTCCGTAATTCTCTCATTAGTCACTATTCCCAATCTTGATGTCTGTGGCTTCAATTTTCTTTCAGTAGCTACCTCTTTGAACCATTTATTAACACCCTTTCGATCATGGTACCATATATACTCATTTTTTTTTCTTTGTCTACCTCTGTACTCTACAGAATTCCATTGAATGCTTTCATTATCTGCTTTACCTTTTTCATTTTTGATTTTATTTCGACGTTTTCCATCCTTTCTTTATTAAAATTTGCGCCTAAATATCTAAATCTTTTTTTATTTTTCCATTTTCCAGAACAAGATCCGTGGTCTCTTCACCAATGTAAAAATATTGTGTTTTTGTAATATTGATTTGAAGACTCCATTTTTGATTCTCTTTTCTAAGTTTTTCCGATTACTGCGATGCTTTTTCTTCCAGGTCGAATCAAATATTTCACTTAAGAAGGAACAGTCTCACCAGTGTAGAATCTAGTTCAGCTTTTCAAATCAAATAATATCATAATATCACATAACGATGACCAAATTTTTTCATGTTTACGAATTTACTGAAAACGTTCACTATTGACTGCTGCCAAACAAATACTAAACAACTGCACGTGAATCTTTAAGTTTAGAAAATAAGAGTGTAAAAGCAAGTATCGTTGTCAAAATCTATGATCATTTCTCTGCATTTTCTTTTCCACTGAGAGAGTGCTTTTACCAAATATATCTTGGAAAGTGTGAGAGAGATACAGCTTTCTTGTCACAGACCCTTGTCAATTCTAAATGGTACTCTGATATCTTATTACCTACTTTTACACGTGGATATGATTTAAGACTATTTCTTGGAATAGTTCCTCTTATTTTGTAATGGATACGGATATCGTAAGCTTTCTGTGTAAGTCAATGAACAATACCTTATTTATTTCTACTTTTTCCTCTATGATTTGTGCTTATATTTTTTTATTATTTTTCCATAGACTCTACAGATAAGCCTCTGTAATTGTTGCAGTCTAATTTTTTGCTTTTTAAATTTGTTTTTTATATGTACAGATGCGTTGATGAATCCATCTCTATTCATGCAAAGAATACAAAAAGAAATTTAAGAGTCCTAGCGAAACTAATCAGGATAATCAGATATTCTATGTCTGTTTCAAGTGTGCAGAGTTTGAATTAAATATCATCGCTCAAAGTACAGTTACAAACATAAATTCGTTTGGTTAGGTTTGCAAAGCCTCAGAGGCGACAGTCAACTCTTCATTCGACTCAAACTTCTGCCTGGTGAGTAAATGTTGAAATGAAGAAGAAGTCAAACAAGAAGAATAGCCCAATTCTTATAATTGGGCTGTGGTACGTTATCATATTGGAACGACACTTCTTTCTTTGCCAAAAGGAGCCCGAAAGGTTCTTTATCATTTTAAGGTAAGTCCATGAAACAAAGGAGAAAAACGTTGAAATTTGACTTTTGACGCCTTGTTAATACAGTTGAAGATATTAGTGCTTCTAAGCGACTGGAAGAGCAGAAGGCTATGTGGATGTTTCTATGACAAACCAAATAAATACGGCAAATAAAATTTTAAAACAGAAATCAAGAACAGTTAGGTGCATTAATATATTTGTAAATATATAGAAAACCATTTTGTAGGAAAATTTTATAATTTTTTAGGCTAAAAAGGTTTGGAATACATTGAGACTTGTATTTTAAGAAAATGGACGTTCAAATGGTTCCAAAACGGTACCAGTCACACGCTACTGTGAAATTCAAGAGGTTATATCTCGCTTAATTCTGAAGTTCAGAAAAAAATAGAAAAAAACAAAATTTTTATTGAAAAAATGGCCAAACTGTTGATGTATCATTCATAATTTTCAAGTTATTTTCAATGAAAGATAATTTTTTCAAAATTTTCGGTTCACTTAATAAGTTCCACTAGTCTATTACTAAAAAATAAAGCATTTTTTTCTTCTCTTAAAAGCTACATTTAACCTTACAGTTTTTTCGATAAAAGTTTTTGAGTTATTTGTGGAAAATCTATTAAAAATATGCTTTTTTTGTAACAAAAAATCAAAGTTTCAATCACGAGTAAGTCAAAAAGTATTGATAAAGAAACTCCATAGAATAATTTGTATTTATAACGCATTTTTCTTAAGATTTTTACGGATAGTTTCAAAAAAAAATCACCATCTCCTAGTTGGGGTTGTATTCACCCCCCAGAGTAAAAGCACATATCGGCATAGGGTAGTGAATAGTGAATACCCTGAGGTATTCTTCTGTATGAGTCTTATTTTAGTAACTACAGCCTTCACTGTAACTACTTTTTGTTTTCAAATCAATGACTTTCCCTGAATAATATCCTGTGAGCGTTGAAATACCGTACAATAATTTGAAACCAAGTTTTTTCCAGGTACCGTCTCCAGAGACTTTTAAAATATCTTTAGCTCTTCTTTGGTCGACATTTTTTTTCTATCTCCTCTCCCACTGCCTTCTGCGATGGCAATTCGAACGATGATTTCGCTGTATTCTCAAACCAGTGCGCTAAATCCATCAGGTTATAAAACACAATTATTTCCTCTCGTGCAACACCTCGAAGTCTCATGACAAACACTAAGATTTCTACTCCTATTACAGCTTTCCACGTGTGATAAAATATGTTGAAACGCGTGCATTGTTTCCTACACATTTTGGGAGCTTCGAGGAATCCTAATTCCCGAAAAAACATTCACAACACCCCCACCAAACAGAACAAAAACAAAAAATCCTCGACAAAAACTTTACTTCCAATTCATGTAATATACAAAGATTATTTAGAAGGTGGAAAGTATTTCCAATATCTTCGTGTATATAACTGAGGGAGCGTCATTTCCAAATACGAAATCCAAATGGTTCCAAGTAGGAATTGGTACCAAATATTTAATTTGAAGATTCGGTAACCTTTCCGCTAGTTTATCTACATCAACTGTAGCGGACAACCAATCGTTAGAACTGTATATAAGTGAGATAGGGGTAGAAATTTCAGATAAGTCGTAATCCGGAGGCGTCGGACTTAGATAAGTCACGAGGTTCTTCATTAAACCGAAATCGTATTGAGCGAATTTTCCAGAATTGTATTCTTGGCAGTAGTGCAGGACTTGTCTTGTAGATGCACCAGCTGGATAATGGCCTGCGATTAGAGGAATTGCTGAAGCATTAATTTGATGGGGGCTGTAGCCGGCTAATAGAAACATGAAGTTCTTGCAAACAACCTGCAAATAAAATATTTTATATATTCAGAACGCATTTTTTACATAGTCATCAAAAATAAAGGAAATTGAGCTTTAACAATAAAGGTATTATTTTTTTTGTGAATACAAAGATTTATGCGGGTTGTCCGAAAAGAAAGAATGTATTATTGACATTCAAACCCTTGACTCACCTCAACTATCCAGCGAAATTAAACTTCATTATATAATTTGTGCTCTGTAAGAATATTTAATATTTTTATACGTATCAGTGTTTTCTTTATTCTGCGTTTTCTAAAATAGCTCCATTTTAAAGCGAAAATTTAATTTCTCTTTACGCAGAGATGCCCTGATGGTGTGCGTAACTTTACAGGGAGGAATTGCGGTTGTAATCCTACGGAGGATGTGCGTGGCAATTGTGAAACCATCATCACATATGATGCAGTGGTTCGGGGTACTAGAACTAGTATGGATACCACGAGGAGCAAATCTCCCAAAGGTACAAAGACTGGCTTGTTTATGTACAATTGGGGCCATGAAATCTTTCCCAACAACTGCAATAGAAGTGATTCTAAATCTCCCACTTCTCCACATAGTACTGGAAAGCGTGGCAACCCTTGGACATGTCCCCATATGAAAATGCTTAGCTTTGAGGAAAACTTCATCTCAATAATAAACAATGAAAACAAGAAGAATCAAAACACCATAATGGTTTACGGATGGATTAAAAATAGCAGACGGAACTGGAATAGAAGTGTACGGGCCCAGAACCAAACATTCTGAAGTTGTCTGCTTCCAATAGGCCCCAGTTCTACAGGAGATTCCGGGAGGTCTCATTTCTTGTTAATGGTTAGTTCCGGTGGCTATAAACTCTTGTCATCGTGGCTGTTCGGTTGTCGTAATATGTGTGTATTTCGCTGCCTCGGATGAACCCTACTTCGACAAGAAGATATCTATCCAAGTGGTTCTTCGCCTTCTCTAAAGCTTTCTCCAGCACTTGGTTATGAAGCACGAGTTACGTTGTCGTAAGATGTCCGTCATAAACAAAAAACTATGATTACTTTCCAATATGTGTTGATAATATTGTAAATGTCGATGGAAATATTATAAATATAGACTTCTGATACATGAAACTGTTTTCAACTAACTTTGAACAAATTTTATCGTCATAAGATTGATGAAAAATATCATTTGCGTGAAGGTACTTACCGTTCCCACACTTTCTGAACACATTCCCGACGATATGTCCCTCATCAATCCTTTAGTAGGCATAAATTCATATTGACCAAGCTGTTCCAAACTTGCAACCGTGAGAGCCGAAGTTGGAGCTATTAGTCTCATTATAGGACTGTACAAGTGTTTCATAAACGCAGTTGGTCCCAAACTAATATGATGTTTTATTTTATCGTTATAATTCTGTTTTATTGACGCCATTACATAAAAAGCTGTGGTACCTTTATAAGGAAACAAAAACAGTATATAAGTGAATTTAAAATACATTTATATAGGACACAAACCGGTAAATTCGTGGAAGCTTCTACATATTTCGATGTTTTACCAGCGATGGTACAATGAAGAATCCAGTAAGCCGCGGACCAACTGGTGTACAACGTGTGATTGAAGAAAAATAGTAAAGTATCCAAAGACAACGTGGAAATCGTAAGAATCACCTGAAGCACGAAGGCCAAATCTTTGATGGATGATTCAAGCTGGATCAATCCTTATTCTCATCAAGCTGTACTTATTAACCACGTGGAAATGCATACCCAAGATTTATTACAAGAATCTCCAAAATCTATAAAGCCTGAAGCAAGTGGTCCTAGCTTTTTTGGACTTTAAGATCTAGCAGATACACCGACGGTTGCAAAGACAACCTCGAAATCGAAAGAATCGCCTAAACCACGAAGGCCCAATCTTTGGTAGTTTATTCGAGCTGGAACTGGCAATGAAATTCCAACTAATCCGGGAAATCCTTATTTTCATCAAGCTGTCCTTATTAATCGCGTGGAAATGCATACCCAAGATTTATTAAAAGAATCTCCAAGATTTATAGAGCCTGGGACAAGCGCTCATAGCTTTTTTGCACTTTAAGATCTAGCAGATTCGCCGACGGATGCAAAGGCAACGTGGAAATCTTAAGAATCACCTGAATCGCATAAGCCAAATATTTGGTGGATGATTCGAGCTGGAACTTGCAATGAAACTCCAAATAATCCGGGAAATCCTTATACTCATTAACCACGTGGAAATGCATACCCAAGATTTATTACAAGAATCTCCAAGATTTATAGAGCCTGGGACAAGCGGTCATAGCTTCTTTGCACTTTAAGATCTAGTAGATATACCGACGGTTGTAAAGGCAACGTAGGAATTGTAAGAATCACCTGAACCACGAAGGCCAAATATTTCGTAGGTGATTCGAGCTGGGACTGGCAATGAAACTCCAAATAATCCGGGAAATCCTTATTATCATCGTGCTGTACTCATTAACTACGTGGAAAAGCATACCCAAGATTAATTAAAAAAATCTCCAAGATCTATAGAGCCTGAAGCAAGTGGTCAAAGCTTTTTTGGACTTTAAGATCTAGCAGATACACCGACACCAGAAGGAGTTATGAAAAATCGTGCATGACATCACCAGGAGAAGATTCGGACTCACATCTAGCTGTGGGTACTGATGGACTACACCAGCGAAGAGTACACAAAGGCTGAGAAAAATTTTGGACCACGACAAGCAATGAAACTGGAGAAAAATTGTTTGTATTTGGAATTTCCTCACAAAACGATGTGTAAATGATTTATTATATGCGCATAAAGCTACTATTATTGAAAATGTTGCTGGACTTTAGTTAATATAATGGATATTTGTTGATATTATCGCTATTTCTTAATATTTTGAATCATTCCTTTAGTATAGATATAAATTTTCAGGCGAAAATAGCTTAAAACAATATATTTTAATGAATAAACATTTTGTTTCTAGTTACCTTGAGAATGTCCAATGTGGTACAGACTTTCATTTCCGGTTTTTGCAAGAACGAAATCAATAGTTGCAGGTATATCATAAATGCCTATTTCGTGCCAACTGTACATCCAAAAGTCTTTATCCTTATCTGGATCAAATGTCGTGTGGTTTCTTGAATAAATATTTCCTCTGCAATTCATCATCCAAACATCGTAACCATTATCAGCTAGTATATAAGCTAAACCTTGTTGGGGTCCAAAAAGCACGTAATCACTGGCAGCTAAAAAGAGACCGTGCTGTAACAACACCACTTTCCCTTCTCTTCTTCCAGTTTTTCCATAAGGCATTCTGTAATATATATTATTTTTCTTTATTTTTTGCTAATAGTTATAAAGAAACCGAACAACAGGGTGAATTGTCCCGTATAAAAAACAACACGGAGCAGAGGCGTATAGAGTAGTCCAAAATATAACGATTGAGGACAAGTTACCTCTACACAAAGTTATATATCTGAGCATTTATAGGGCTTTAAAATAGGACAAAAAATTTCGAAAAAAATTAATTTCTTTGCCTTTCATACAATTTAAAAATACAGGCAAACAGTATGCTGCTGTTAAGGTCACTAATTAATGGTAATTGATCGAACCAATCGATTCCACAGAAATCCCAAAGATACAAAGAAGACGATGTTATGAGATAATGAATAATATAAATGCGAGAATTGAACGAGACTATTGCCCACTGAAAGTGATAGTCGGAGAGCTGGTCGCCACTTCGACTAAGGTACTTTCACAAGGCTGAAACTTTTTCTATATGTTATTTAATATAGTTAAAGTAGAAAAATCAACTTCTGGTAGGGTTAGCGCGGTTGCAACGATATCCACTGTTTTTTGCATATTGCAAATTTTTTATTTAAAAAAATGTATCTTCACAAATCTGGCTTTCGAGTATATTTTTAATTAGACAATTTTGAATATAAAAAAAATTGCCAGATGATTTGCTCGGTTGCAAGTATCTGTAAAATGGACCGAAGTTGCTAAGACGGGTAGTACAGTATTTTCATCACAAACGTCTACCGACCCTGTCGACCCTTCAGCTAAAGAATTTTTACCTAAATATAAGGTTGACATACATTTTAAGACAAATTTCCGTCAAGTTTGTCAGTTGCAACGCTGCTTATTTCGAAGCAAGTTAACTTACATAGTTTCGTCTAATTTACTAGCGAAATACACAAAGAATTGCATTTTTATACTATTTTTGGATACTTGATTGTTCAATATCCGTTTCTTTCCATATTTGAGTGTTTTTAGAGTCAGTTTTCGACTCAACTGTATATTTTTTTCATATCTCCGCTACATTATTGTGATCAGTTGTGCGTAATAATTTTTTATAAGTGAAAAAAGAGAAAAGACTACTTGTTTTCATTATGGAAGCGCAAGAAATGATCTGTGTGTTTTGTAAGGAAAAAAATGATAATAAATTGATTAAATTTAAACCTCAGATTTTATCAAAAAGCCATGAGGTATTGAACATTAGAAAATCTCTGAGACATAAATATAGTGATATTGTTTTACCTGATGAAATAAACGATACAGCAGGATATCATAGTGAATGTTACAAAAATTTTTCTGCAATAATGACAAAATATTCGTCGGTCTCATGTGAATCTGCTGGTGAATATTATTTCTTTAATATTACGAGGGTGAATCAAATATAAACGAGACTTTTGGACCTGCGCGCGCAATAGTGATGGAAGAACGTTCCGCTGTTATTGGCTGTTAGGTTGGTTTGTCAGGAGTGGGGGAAGCACGTGACTCATCATCATAGACTCGCTCAGTGTCCATCGTTACGATGTCCGAGCAGGAGGTACCTCCCTCTATTGCGCAACGTATTGTTATAAAGTTTTTAGCTGCAGAAGGTGTAAAACCGGCCGAAATCTTGAGAAGATTGACTGCACAGTTCGGGGAAAAGACGCTGTCGCGAGCTAGAGTGTTTACTTGGCATAAACAGTTCGTGGAGGGCCGTGAACGTGTTGAAAATGAGAGCCATGACCGCAGACCCCGCACCAGCATTACAGCGGGCAACATCGACAGTGTTCGTCAACTTGTTGAAGGTGATAGGCGTCTAACAACTTCGGATATTGCAATTGCGATATGCAAGACTTGCATATCGCCGCAAAAGACGACACCTTCCAATGAGAAAAGTGATTCTCCTCCATGACAATGCTCGCCCCCATACGGCAGCCCTGACAGTACAAAAATTGGAGCAACTGGGTTGGGAGACACTGGAACACCCTCCATACAGTCCAGACCTGTCTCCCTGCGACTTCCATGTCTTTGGTCCTCTCAAGGAAGCTTTGGGAGGGCAAAAATTCCACAGCGATAATGAGGTTGAAGCATATGTGCGCAATTGGCTGCAAACACGACCTGACTCTTTTTACCTGGAAGGAATTAAAAAATTACCTATACGCTGGGAAAAATGTGAGAGATTATGTAGAAAAATAAACTATGATTGTTTGTGCGTTTAAAATCAAAATAAATATTTTAAAAAATAAGTCTTGTTTATATTTGATTCACCCTCGTATATTACATATACATTTTTTTTTAATACTTGTTATATTAAATTTTTTTATTCCTATAAATTATGTGATCTCACATATTTAAATTCATTATTTCGTATTATTTTTTTTAATATTTTTAATTTAATTTTTATTTTAATTTCATTATTTCTTGAAATAGAAAAATCAATGATAGTACAATAAAATTGTTTTTAAAGAAGCTTAAAATAATTATTTCATTAGGATGAGTTCATTTTAAAAACTGAAACTATACATTCATTGTAGGTAATCCAGGTATTGGAGGCACAGAAGGCAGATCTGAAGAACGTGGAGACTCTGCGGGGCCATCAAATGAAGATATTGATAATCTGTGTTGCTTTTGTAATAAAAGAACAAAAAAAGTTAAAGGACGTTGTCTGCCCTTACACACGATCGAAAGAATCAAATTTCTTGAGTCTCTAAAAATTTCTGTCGATAATGAAATAGTTAAAAAATTGATGAATTAAGCATGTACTCAAATAAAATATCATAATCCTTGCCGACTAAATTTTCACTATGAATGTCAAGATAAACCCGAAAAACCAGCATCATCTCTCCATAATTTACCATAAGCAGACGTTCATTGAAATAAGCGATTTTATAACAGAAAATATTATTGAAAATAAAAAGAAATTCACTTTTGATTACATATGCAAACATTATATAGCTACTATTAAAAAAATAGCAGAAGAGGATAATGGACATTATGACAACTTATTCAGTACTCAACATTTTGAAAAGAAAATATTGGACCGGTTATCGTGAAAAAAGGCAGAAAAAAATATGTCGTCCCGAAAGACTTTGTCCTGGAAGAAAAATATATATGAAATTACCTGTATCATGATATTTTATTATAAATACCTAACTTCACAAAATAGTTTACAAGATATTTTCTTTAGGAATTAGATTTGGAAGATCGTACCAGCCGTCTTAGCAACTTTCGGTCCATTTTACAGACACTTGCAACCGAGCAAATCATCTGGCAATTTTTTTTTATATTCAAAATTGTCGAAATTAAAAAAATACTCGAAAGCCAGATTTGTGAAGATACATTTTTTTAAATAAAAAATTTGCAATATGCCAGAAGTTGATTTTTCTACTTTAACTATATTAAATAACATATAGAAAAAGTTTCAGCCTTGTGAAAGTACCTTAGTCGAAGTGGCGACCAGCTCTTAGACTATGACTTCCATTTCGCGTAAATTCAAAGAGAACAATGAATATCTCGGACTGAAAACTTAGACAAAGACACAAAACATTTCACATGGATGTCTTCAAAAGATAGAATCATGTTTCCGATACTACAAGTATCTTACCACAATACATCAAAATTGACGATAGCAAATGTTTTGACCAACCAGACCAACTGCAAAATCTGAGAGTTTCTTGAAAACTAACAAAGAAAACGTTGATCCATGATATGTCAAAATGGCTCACCAGATTAGCTAACTATTTGTCAGTATTTCTCTGCTATCCCAGGATATAACACGAACGTTGAAAAAGTTTTTTCCTTGATAGATCAGCAATGGACGGAAAAACGCAACAGATTACATGTTGCCATTGTTGCCAAAATGTTGGTTGTAGAATTTGATTCAAAATATTTGACATGTAAGGATTTCTAGAAATACATTTTGAACTAAACTAAAACAAAAAATATAAATCATTATTTTTATTATGTAGCTCAAACTGAAGAAGTTTTTTTTGTTTTATTATTTAACTTAAAGTACCTGGAATATAATTTTGACTGATGACTATTTGACTAATTAATAATAAACCACGTACCTAAGACTGATTTGGCATTCGATTTATTTATTTCACAAGATTTATGATAATAATGAAAAAGTTTGATTTGACATGAAATTGTTTTGTTGTATCCATAAATACTGAGACAAAATCCTTAATAATGTAGAGTGTCTGGCATTTCTACCCAATCTCCGGAAAAAACTGGCTGGTCTGTTCGGCTATTAGATTTAGCGACCTGGCAACCCTATATGCGATGATTTAAAGATTGTAAAAAAATTGTAACAGAGAAATACCTATTTTGAATCTTCTGGAATGTTCTTGGATGAAAATGAGACTCCCAATTGAGTTTGTAAATCGTGTAAAATCTTTATAGACAAAATTTAGAATTGTTAGCATCAAGGCTGAAAGAAAACAATTTGCTTTTCTCAAATAATTCTTCATCTTAAGAGGGACAAAGAATTACTGAGTTATTTTTACATTAAAAGAAAGTTAACAAATCAAAAAATTTCCGCACTATTTTAGAACGTCTGACGTCTTCAATGTCACTATTAAAATATGATGCATCTTTAGAGTCAAAATGTTTAAACACAGCCCGTTTCATTTCATCGTCGCTGTTAAATATTTTACCACTTAAATTTAACCTTTAACTTTGCGCACAAAAAATAATATGACTGGACCAGATCAGGGCTATATGATGAGCGATGAAAGAATAAAATTACCTGAATATATTAAGGATGTAACCGTCTTTGGTCGTGATGTAATAGCTTTCCAATGGGTATCCATATTGGCTCACAATTTCTGGTACACGAGCATCGGGTACTTTGTTAAATTGAAAAGCTTGATTGAAGACATCTTGCGTCAATTCTTTATCAATATCGTTGGATGACTTTCCGTTGATTTCTTTATATTTATTATCACTTTTTATGGATTCTTCAATGTCGTGGAAGAAATTAGCCGTAACACCTAATTCTACCACGGCAGTAACGAAAGTTAGAATGAATATTATCAATATTAACTTCATCTCGAATATTTCAGGGTATACAAAATAATCAATATGAAATACAGTCGCATTTATATCACATTTTTCATGATAATTTTTTTTATTAAAATAATTTATCAGTGACAATCTATATTTAATTTGTAGTAACATGATATTATAAAGAAGGAAATGTTTTTATCCTGTAAGATTTCTCAGGAAATCTCTACACTGCGAATAGAAATTAGTTTTTTATTTAGCTTGTGATCAAGCTAAAACTGTTCTAAATAAATGAAACTATTGTAAAATCAGGTACAATAATATAGTACTTGTTGATTACACTATATTACTCATAAATCAATATCTCCTGGTGATATAATGATGAAACAGATCAGTTTTTGCTGGGTGGTAGTCTCGGGGTGCGTTCCGTTTGTATTTAATACCCAGAGTTGTTTAGTTGATACGAACTCATCCAACTGAAGTGTCATTTCGCTCGCGCCCGTCTTTTCGTAAACAAAACAAGTAATTTTTGAGGTTAGAGTTAATCAACTTGTAGTGAAATCTAGACTTACTCGTATTTTAGACTTCTGATCGATGACTTACCATTTAATTTTGGGGAAAAGGTTGGATTTGTGAGACTTATGATTTAAAGTATCCCTCGTACTTCGCTTCTTTTATCTACGATAAATAATATTGCAAATTTAGCCAGAAAATATTCGAGTGCCAGAAAATATTCTAATTACTCATTACATCGTTATTTACCTGCGATTTTTGGTCTGATACTTGTTCTGAAGTTGTTCAATGACTACAACTGAGAAAATATAGCTAATAAACTTGAAGAAATCTTGTCGTTATGGGAAATACCCGATGGAAAAGCGGAATGTGTAGTACGAGATACAGGTGCTAGAATGAAAAAATACATTACCTTTATTAATCCTACTTCACATAAGATTTAAAATGTGTTGATACAATAGATGGAAGCTCAAAATACTGTTATGGTTGCTAAAATAAAATCATTTTCATCATTCGAGTTCTGCTCGAGATGAGCTTGCTAATATACAAAAAAAGGCTTAATCCAAACCCCCTAAGATTTAACGAAAATGTGTAACTAGATGAAACAGCACGTTTTGTATTCTGGAACGTATTTTAAAGTCAAAGAGTTTTCATGTGTTTACGCATCGACAAATAATAAAATTTCTTTACTAACACCTGAAGAGGAAATGATTTTTGAGAAGTTTATGACTGTATTAAGGCCATTTAAGATAAAACTTAAGGGCTACTGATTTCCCCATTCTTTTAATCGCCTCTCTAGAGACAATGTTTAGTGATCTATCTAAATCTAATTCACTGATTTAAAAATCGATGTTATTGGCAAATATTCTGGTTTTTAGAATGAATTTTCCCAATGACTGCGACCTTTATTGGCGCTGGATACAAAATCCATTAAGAAAACTTCCACTAAAGAACGTGTTATGAAACAAATTTTGGATTTGACGAGGACCATCAAACCGACGTTGTCTGAATGCAAAGTGTATAGATTGAATGAAATTAAAGAACAATTAAAAGTGTATCTTTGAAAGAATCAATCAATTTATTAATGAATGATTTGAGATTTAAAAGTAGATGCAACTTGAAGGACCAATGATTTTGTATGAATTACGATAAGAGCTCAATTTTGACTACATAAATGACGATTATTACACTAAAATTTAACAAAAATTGAATAATATTGATGCAAAAATCGCTTTTCACATCTTAAAGATTTGGAATAACCCATAAAAACCGAGTGCGATTTAAAAAATTTGTTAAATGCATTGAAATAGATGAAATGACGAAAATCCGGCTCAAAGGACCAATGATTTTGCATGAACTACAACAAGAACGTATTTATAGCTACATAAATGTAGATAATGGTACTGAAACTGACCGAAAACTGAAAAATGTTGATGCAAAAACTGCAATTCACATCTTAAACATTTGGAACAACCCATAAAAACCAAGTGCGATTTAAAAAAATTGTTAAATGCATTGAAATAGATGAAATGACGAAAATCCGGCTCGAAGGACCAATGATTTTGCATGAACTACAACAAGAACGTATTTATAGCTACATAAATGTAGATAATGGTACTGAAACTGACCGAAAACTGAAAAATGTTGATGCAAAAACTGCAATTCACATCTTAAACATTTGGAACAATCCATAAACACCGAGTGCGATTTAAAAAATTTGTTAAATGTATTGAAATAGATGAAATGACGAAAATCCGGCTCGAAGGACCAATGATTTTGCATGAACTACAACAAGAACGTATTTATAGCTACATAAATGTAGATAATGGTACTGAAACTGACCGAAAACTGAAAAATGTTGATGCAAAAACTGCAATTCACATCTTAAACATTTGGAACAATCCATAAACACCGAGTGCGATTTAAAAAATTTGTTAAATGCATTGAAATAGATGAAATGACGAAAATCCGGCTCGAAGGACCAATGATTTTGCATGAACTACAACAAGAACGTATTTATAGCTACATAAATGTAGATAATGGTACTGAAACTGACCGAAAACTGAAAAATGTTGATGCAAAAACCGCTTTTCACATCTTAAACATTTGGAACAATCCATAAACACCGAGTGTGATTTAAAAAATTTGTTAAATGCATTGAAATAGATGAAATGACGAAAATCCGGCTCGAAGGACCAATGATTTTGCATGAACTACAACAAGAACGTATTTATAGCTACATAAATGTAGATAATGGTACTGAAACTGACCGAAAACTGAAAAATGTTGATGCAAAAACTGCAATTCACATCTTAAACATTTGGAATAACCCATAAAAACCGAGTGCGATTTAAAAAATTTGTTAAATGCATTGAAATAGATGAAATGACGAAAATCCGGCTCGAAGGACCAATGATTTTGCATGAATTACAACAAGAACGTATTTATAGCTACATAAATGTAGATAATGGTACTGAAACTGACCGAAAACAGAAAAATGTTGATGCAAAAACCGCTTTTCACATCTTAAACATTTGGACCAACCCATAAAAACCAAGTGCGATTTAAAAAAATTGTTAAATGCATTGAAATAGATGAAATGACGAAAATCCGGCTCGAAGGACCAATGATTTTGCATGAACTACAACAAGAACGTATTTATAGCTACATAAATGTAGATAATGGTACTGAAACTGACCGAAAACAGAAAAATGTTGATGCAAAAACCGCTTTTCACATCTTAAACATTTGGAACAACCCATAAAAACCAAGTGCGATTTAAAAAAATTGTTAAATGCATTGAAATAGATGAAATGACGAAAATCCGGCTCGAAGGACCAATGATTTTGCATGAACTACAACAAGAACGTATTTATAGCTACATAAATGTAGATAATCGTACTGAAACTGACCGAAAACTGAAAAATGTTGATGCAAAAATCGCAATTCACATCTTAAACATTTGGAACAATCCATAAACACCGAGTGCGATTTAAAAAATTTGTTAAATGCATTGAAATAGATGAAATGACGAAAATCCGGCTCGAAGGACCAATGATTTTGCATGAACTACAACAAGAACGTATTTATAGCTACATAAATGTAGATAATGGTACTGAAACTGACCGAAAACTGAAAAATGTTGATGCAAAAACTGCAATTCACATCTTAAACATTTGGAACAATCCATAAACACCGAGTGCGATTTAAAAAATTTGTTAAATGTATTGAAATAGATGAAATGACGAAAATCCGGCTCGAAGGACCAATGATTTTGCATGAACTACAACAAGAACGTATTTATAGCTACATAAATGTAGATAATCGTACTGAAACTGACCGAAAACTGAAAAATGTTGATGCAAAAATCGCAATTCACATCTTAAACATTTGGAACAATCCATAAACACCGAGTGCGATTTAAAAAATTTGTTAAATGCATTGAAATAGATGAAATGACGAAAATCCGGCTCGAAGGACCAATGATTTTGCATGAACTACAACAAGAACGTATTTATAGCTACATAAATGTAGATAATGGTACTGAAACTGACCGAAAACAGAAAAATGTTGATGCAAAAACTGCAATTCACATCTTAAACATTTGGAACAACCCATAAAAACCAAGTGCGATTTAAAAAAATTGTTAAATGCATTGAAATAGATGAAATGACGAAAATCCGGCTCGAAGGACCAATGATTTTGCATGAACTACAACAAGAACGTATTTATAGCTACATAAATGTAGATAATCGTACTGAAACTGACCGAAAACTGAAAAATGTTGATGCAAAAATCGCAATTCACATCTTAAACATTTGGAACAATCCATAAACACCGAGTGCGATTTAAAAAATTTGTTAAATGCATTGAAATAGATGAAATGACGAAAATCCGGCTCGAAGGACCAATGATTTTGCATGAACTACAACAAGAACGTATTTATAGCTACATAAATGTAGATAATGGTACTGAAACTGACCGAAAACTGAAAAATGTTGATGCAAAAACTGCAATTCACATCTTAAACATTTGGAACAATCCATAAACACCGAGTGCGATTTAAAAAATTTGTTAAATGTATTGAAATAGATGAAATGACGAAAATCCGGCTCGAAGGACCAATGATTTTGCATGAACTACAAAAAGAACGTATTTATAGCTACATAAATGTAGATAATGGTACTGAAACTGACCGAAAACAGAAAAATGTTGATGCAAAAACCGCTTTTCACATCTTAAACATTTGGAACAACCCATAAAAACCAAGTGCGATTTAAAAAAATTGTTAAATGCATTGAAATAGATGAAATGACGAAAATCCGGCTCGAAGGACCAATGATTTTGCATGAACTACAACAAGAACGTATTTATAGCTACATAAATGTAGATAATGGTACTGAAACTGACCGAAAACTGAAAAATGTTGATGCAAAAACTGCAATTCACATCTTAAACATTTGGAACAATCCATAAACACCGAGTGCGATTTAAAAAATTTGTTAAATGTATTGAAATAGATGAAATGACGAAAATCCGGCTCGAAGGACCAATGATTTTGCATGAACTACAACAAGAACGTATTTATAGCTACATAAATGTAGATAATGGTACTGAAACTGACCGAAAACAGAAAAATGTTGATGCAAAAACCGCTTTTCACATCTTAAACATTTGGAACAACCCATAAAAACCAAGTGCGATTTAAAAAAATTGTTAAATGCATTGAAATAGATGAAATGACGAAAATCCGGCTCGAAGGACCAATGATTTTGCATGAACTACAACAAGAACGTATTTATAGCTACATAAATGTAGATAATGGTACTGAAACTGACCGAAAACAGAAAAATGTTGATGCAAAAACCGCTTTTCACATCTTAAACATTTGGAACAACCCATAAAAACCAAGTGCGATTTAAAAAAATTGTTAAATGCATTGAAATAGATGAAATGACGAAAATCCGGCTCGAAGGACCAATGATTTTGCATGAACTACAACAAGAACGTATTTATAGCTACATAAATGTAGATAATCGTACTGAAACTGACCGAAAACTGAAAAATGTTGATGCAAAAATCGCAATTCACATCTTAAACATTTGGAACAATCCATAAACACCGAGTGCGATTTAAAAAATTTGTTAAATGCATTGAAATAGATGAAATGACGAAAATCCGGCTCGAAGGACCAATGATTTTGCATGAACTACAACAAGAACGTATTTATAGCTACATAAATGTAGATAATGGTACTGAAACTGACCGAAAACAGAAAAATGTTGATGCAAAAACCGCTTTTCACATCTTAAACATTTGGAACAACCCATAAAAACCAAGTGCGATTTAAAAAAATTGTTAAATGCATTGAAATAGATGAAATGACGAAAATCCGGCTCGAAGGACCAATGATTTTGCATGAACTACAACAAGAACGTATTTATAGCTACATAAATGTAGATAATCGTACTGAAACTGACCGAAAACTGAAAAATGTTGATGCAAAAATCGCAATTCACATCTTAAACATTTGGAACAATCCATAAACACCGAGTGCGATTTAAAAAATTTGTTAAATGCATTGAAATAGATGAAATGACGAAAATCCGGCTCGAAGGACCAATGATTTTGCATGAACTACAACAAGAACGTATTTATAGCTACATAAATGTAGATAATGGTACTGAAACTGACCGAAAACTGAAAAATGTTGATGCAAAAACTGCAATTCACATCTTAAACATTTGGAACGATCCATAAACACCGAGTGCGATTTAAAAAATTTGTTAAATGTATTGAAATAGATGAAATGACGAAAATCCGGCTCGAAGGACCAATGATTTTGCATGAACTACAACAAGAACGTATTTATAGCTACATAAATGTAGATAATGGTACTGAAACTGACCGAAAACTGAAAAATGTTGATGCAAAAACTGCAATTCACATCTTAAACATTTGGAACAATCCATAAACACCGAGTGCGATTTAAAAAATTTGTTAAATGCATTGAAATAGATGAAATGACGAAAATCCGGCTCGAAGGACCAATGATTTTGCATGAACTACAACAAGAACGTATTTATAGCTACATAAATGTAGATAATCGTACTGAAACTGACCGAAAACTGAAAAATGTTGATGCAAAAACTGCAATTCACATCTTAAACATTTGGAACAATCCATAAACACCGAGTGCGATTTAAAAAATTTGTTAAATGTATTGAAATAGATGAAATGACGAAAATCCGGCTCGAAGGACCAATGATTTTGCATGAACTACAACAAGAACGTATTTATAGCTACATAAATGTAGATAATGGTACTGAAACTGACCGAAAACTGAAAAATGTTGATGCAAAAACTGCAATTCACATCTTAAACATTTGGAACAATCCATAAACACCGAGTGCGATTTAAAAAATTTGTTAAATGCATTGAAATAGATGAAATGACGAAAATCCGGCTCGAAGGACCAATGATTTTGCATGAACTACAACAAGAACGTATTTATAGCTACATAAATGTAGATAATGGTACTGAAACTGACCGAAAACTGAAAAATGTTGATGCAAAAACCGCTTTTCACATCTTAAACATTTGGAACAATCCATAAACACCGAGTGCGATTTAAAAAATTTGTTAAATGCATTGAAATAGATGAAATGACGAAAATCCGGCTCGAAGGACCAATGATTTTGCATGAATTACAACAAGAACGTATTTATAGCTACATAAATGTAGATAATGGTACTGAAACTGACCGAAAACTGAAAAATGTTGATGCAAAAACCGCTTTTCACATCTTAAACATTTGGAACAATCCATAAAAACCGAGTGCGATTTAAAAAATTTGTTAAATGCATTGAAATAGATGAAATGACGAAAATCCGGCTCGAAGGACCAATGATTTTGCATGAACTACAACAAGAACGTATTTATAGCTACATAAATGTAGATAATGGTACTGAAACTGACCGAAAACTGAAAAATGTTGATGCAAAAACCGCTTTTCACATCTTAAACATTTGGAACAATCCATAAACACCGAGTGCGATTTAAAAAATTTGTTAAATGCATTGAAATAGATGAAATGACGAAAATCCGGCTCGAAGGACCAATGATTTTGCATGAATTACAACAAGAACGTATTTATAGCTACATAAATGTAGATAATGGTACTGAAACTGACCGAAAACAGAAAAATGTTGATGCAAAAACCGCTTTTCACATCTTAAACATTTGGAACAATCCATAAAAACCGAGTGCGATTTAAAAAATTTGTTAAATGCATTGAAATAGATGAAATGACGAAAATCCGGCTCGAAGGACCAATGATTTTGCATGAACTACAACAAGAACGTATTTATAGCTACATAAATGTAGATAATGGTACTGAAACTGACCGAAAACTGAAAAATGTTGATGCAAAAACTGCAATTCACATCTTAAACATTTGGAACAATCCATAAACACCGAGTGCGATTTAAAAAATTTGTTAAATGCATTGAAATAGATGAAATGACGAAAATCCGGCTCGAAGGACCAATGATTTTGCATGAACTACAACAAGAACGTATTTATAGCTACATAAATGTAGATAATGGTACTGAAACTGACCGAAAACTGAAAAATGTTGATGCAAAAATCGCAATTCACATCTTAAACATTTGGAATAACCCATAAAAACCGAGTGCGATTTAAAAAATTTGTTAAATGCATTGAAATAGATGAAATGACGAAAATCCGGCTCGAAGGACCAATGATTTTGCATGAATTACAACAAGAACGTATTTATAGCTACATAAATGTAGATAATTATATTGAAATTAACCTAATATTGAAAAATTTTGAAGCTATTCGCATTTTAAATATCTTGAACAACACAATTAGAAAATTTATAAAATTTAATTGATATGGATAATTGAGAGAAGAAATCGGCTCGGAGGAGCTACATTTAAATTTACCAATAACTGAAAATAAGAATCGAGTATAGAGGTTATGTGGGGTTGGTATGCTCAAGGTGTACTCATTATTATTGAAAAAAAAAACTATTTTTAGCTCATTCATGTTTTTCGACATTATTAATTTTGCTCTATATCGTTCTAAGTACTTTCATCCGTACATTATCAACAACTATTTTTATATGGTGAGATTAAGATAATAATTTTGAGTAAACAAAAGGTATTTACAAAATACCGTTGAGTTGTTGACTTTTTATTTTGACTGATAATGGGCTATTTCAGAAAATTACTACTTACAAGAAAGAGATGATGATTTTTTGGTTGGGATAAGAACATTATTCATGTAAGGGAAGGGATTTATTAGTTTTTGCCCCGATATAGGAATTACTCCTCTGGAGGGCTCGAGTTGCTGTTGACGTACTAAAATAGGCTGAAAAAGAAAAAAAACAAAAACCCGAAACAAATAAACACTTCTCCGCAGATTGTGATGACTTTTTTTTTCTGTTTATTTAGGTAAGTGGGTAGCTGTGGGTATCTGTGCGAGCGGATACCGCTGCGGAGGAATTTGACTGGTGAACCGGTTCACCAGGTTGCAGGTAAACCGTGAAACACGTGCAACATATTACCTACTTCATTATGTAGAAGTCAAAAACGATCTAATAGTTATTTTTTCTTAAAAACCAAAAAAAAGAAGTAGTTTGAAAAAAGGTCCTATGACTAGAATCAACCCACAAGAGGACATTATAAGTAAGAAACGAGATAAACATCGGGTACAGCTTTAGAGAAAGCGAAAGTTTGGAACTAGAGCTTTATTCGACAAAGTAGTCTAGGAAGGTTCTATCCTAAGAAGCAATACACACCGAATGAATTTTCTATGTAAAAACAAGCTCAAAAAGATAAACGCTATTACACTTTGAGTGGTGCTTGCCTTGTGGAGATGGATATGGATCTTGAACTTCAGTAAGTTGTAGCGTTCGGAAAAGAAGTGCTTTTGTAGCTGATTCCACAGGCTTGCACTTCTCCAAAGAAAGGAGTCTCGATAAATTGATGTTCTGGTGGTTTACAGGCGAACTCTATGCTCATGAGCCATGTCTGCCTGTCGAGTGTCGAGTAGGTTTTGCAAAAATTGCTCTAGGTGTAATTATGCTGGACTGTTAGGAGGAGCATCTGCAGTGGTAGCAATGGTAAAACAGGATCAAGTCAGCGACCTTTCTTCTATGCTCTAAGCTATCATCTAAGTTTCTGGTCAACTCTGGATCGCCTGTAAGTCGAATTGCTCTCCTCTGTATTGAGTCGAGCATACTCATGGTGTGCTTGGAAGCCGAGCACCAAATATGCGGGCTATATTCCAAAGATGGACTTTGTAGAGGATTAGAAGCTGTTGCGGAGTATGTAGCTTTTTGGTGTTAAAGAGGACTCCAAGCTTTTGTGAAACCTTAGTTAATTTGGCCACGTGACTATACCAGGGCATATATTGCTCCTCACCTCAACAGCAAATAATCGGCAAATTTACGGTGATGATGATATTTTGTATCCTAAACTGCAGTGCTAGTCTTTTTTGTAAAACCAACAACCTGGGTCTTTGCTACTCAATCATATTGCTTCCAACCCACTACAGAATGTATTAAAGATTGTTATCGGTGAAGCTATAGATCGAGTTTTTAGTTTTGTGGAGTAAATCGTTTGTGAACAGGAGAAAGAGAGTAGGTAACAAGATGGGAACACCAGCTTTGATCTCAAACCTTTCTGTGTGTCCATCGATAGCGACCTAGATTGGTACGTCTTTTAGAAACTACTGTCCGTGGGGAGGAAAAACTGTACGGTCTTAATTTATTTAGAAGGTTAGTATGACAAATTCGGTGCGATTGCTCTAGATTCTCCATATTTTCTGTAGCTTCAGACCATACGTTGGTAGCATATCCTGGTAGGAGATCTTTGATCTATCTTTGGGAAGCCGTATTGATGGTCGCCGATGATGTGTGTATAGCCACTGGAGCCCTTAATGACTAGAGAAATTCTCCCGGAATCTTCAACAAAACAAGCTTTTATTGATGTTGTGCGGTATCTATTCCAAAAATAGTTGACTATATGAAATTTTTTATCATAAATAAAAATGTCACTAGAAATATCGGGAAGGAGATATTTGGAAGAAACTCATGCTTGCAACCTGCGACTTCAAATATCTTATGACTCGGATACAAGGTTAAGTTATACTTTTGATAAAAATATATTAGTGAATACATCATTTTCCCACAATCGAATAGTTTTTCCTACACAAACTCCTCACCTTGAGTAATATCTATTTCATACTTCATCTTCCACCTTCCGCGTCTTTGCCAGCCAGATTATGAATGTTCTTATTGGGAATGTGGCAACAAACACCAAAGTAGACTAATTTTAAATACATTCCGATGGTCATAACCACTGACTAGTTTCGACGTTGTGGCATCTCTTCGGAGTGGCGTAACGGCCGAACTGAAAACCCAATCAGCTGCTACTTGATTCATGTAGTTTCAAATCTAATCATTTATAATTTATCTTATCAACATAAGAAAGATTTATCAGGTCCTGTGGCGCAACGGACAACGCGTCTGACTACGAATCAGAAGATTCCAGGTTCGAATCCTGGCAGGATCGTTTGTGTTTTTTGACGTCGTGATTATGGTATTATAAGTATTTCAAATCTAATCATTTATAATTTATCTTATCAACATAAGAAAGATTTATCAGGTCCTGTGGCGCAACGGACAACGCGTCTGACTACGAATCAGAAGATTCCAGGTTCGAATCCTGGCAGGATCGTTTGTGTTTTTTGACGTCGTGATTATGGTATTATAAGTATTTCAAATCTAATCATTTATAATTTATCTTATCAACATAAGAAAGAATTATCAGGTCCTGTGGCGCAACGGACATCGCGTCTGACTACGAATCAGAAGATTCCAGGTTCGAATCCTGACAGGATCGGAAATACTTTTTTGGTATATTTCACAAGACATTAATAAGAATACTTATGACCACTATACAATAATCACGATAATGAAAATAATCAATAACAAAACTGAGTAAATACGAAACCAAGATCAAGTTCAGATGTTAATCTTGGTTAAACATTCCTCAGTAGACGACATCTTTACTTTCAACTGCGATTAGGGATACCAATTTCGACGGATTTGCGATGGCATCACGTTCTTTGGAGGAGATGTAATATTCTTCGTGGTATTAGCCAGGAAAGTAGTTGTTTTCTCCTTTGAGGAACGCCAACCCAACATTTCGAATCATGAAAATCCAAATTGTTTCTAGATCGTCTTGATTTTAGGTCTCTTCTCTGACTACTTTCAGTCTTCATTAAAATAAAGAGTCGAGAAGTAAAATTTTTATCTGTCGTTCAAAAATTATGAAAAAAACTAATTTAAAATATTTAAAAAAAATAACAAATTTAGAACGTGGATGGATATTTTGTATATTTTCAAAAGAATACAAGAAATAGGAATGATCTGGCAACAATGTAAATACTACTATAATACCGGCTTTATTGCAAACAAGAATATGAAAAATTTGTGCAAACGGTTTTCGAAATGATTGTAAAACTGAAAGAAAATACGGATGATTTTTTTTTCGTCTAATTTTATTATCAAAATAAAAGTTTTTAAAAGCAATAAATTTCGATATATTTAAATTACATTATCATTAAATGCCATCCTAATCATTTTATATCTTATTGTCATCTAGATAATCTCTAGAAAATACTTATAAATCACCGAATTAATATAAAAACAAATGAACAACGAACGAATTATTTGTTGGGAGAATAACAAACGATGTTTTTGCAAAAATTGTTTTTCCTAATATACATTCATAGTGTATTCGTGAAATCAAAACCGATAGACCTTCCGAATAATGTATATAATAATAGTGAATTCAATAAAACCACCCCAGTTATGATCGCTGAAGCCGGTTACCCCGTAGAAACCCATTGGGTAACTACGCCTGATGGATATAAACTATGTTTACATCGAATTCCCCATGCGAAAAACGGTCCGTCAAACAAGAAAGTGGTTTATCTCCAACACGGTATTTTGGTATCTTCATCTGATTGGATCTTGTTCGGTCCCGGGAATTCTCTCGGGTATATTCTAGCAGATTTGGGCTACGACGTTTGGATGGGAAACGCTAGAGGTAAAATATTGCGATTTATAAATTTATTTCTGAAATTTTAAAATTTCATATTTCCAGGTTATGTTTTTGACGTAATTATGTATTTTGTTTACAGTTTCACTTCGGTATCTTCATTTTATTCTGTTTCTTATATTTGTAGAGATTTTGAACTTTTATAGTATAAAATGTACTAACGTAGTGCTGTCCACGTATTCTTGGCGTCATATAATAGAATGAGTTCGCAAAAATATTCATGCACGAGTCAGTGATAAGTCTCAACAAGCTTTTCAGAACATTTCAACTTGATGTTTCCATCCATTTTATTACGTAGAGCTCGAACTATCACTCAATCAAGTTGTTTTGGATGTCCACCGTTTTCAATAATTAAAAATTAGTCAAAGCTGCTTCGTTGGGGACGAGAAACGTTAGAAGATGGCCCACTTGCAGGAGGTTTTGTGATGGCGACTACTTCAGAAAACATTATGTAAAAACAAAGAAAAATTGCAGCATTGACCGGCATTTCCAAAACAAGTGTGCCTCGAAGTGCAAAGCAGCGTTGAGAGATTCCACCGTGTGGCATGAGGAAAGAAAGTTGGTGCCAAAAAAGCAAATGTCACCAAAAAAATTATGGCTACAATATTTTGGGATTGCGAGGGTATACTTTTGACTGACTTTGAGGAATCAAATACAACCCTGAACGCGGTATAATACTCTGACTTACCAATGCGGTTGCGTCAAAAAATTATCGAAAAAAGGCCAAGCAAAATCAGTCGAGATATTCGCTTGCTTGCACAGAGATTTAACACCCACCACATAGCCCTAATTTGGCCTCCTTCAAAGCTAACGCAAATTCTAATTATTACACCTTACTATTCACACAATTCAAACTGAAGGATACACCTTTTAATTTCAAATTACTAATAACAAACTCAAGCTATATTCAAAAAGTGATTCTCCGAACTTGTCAACGCAGTACACCGTGGGAACGAGAGAGCCAGAGCTGTGTGCGCAAGGAAATGTGTTCTGCGCATGCACCAACTCAAGACGCACGATGTTTGCAGCGTCAAAACACCGATCGGTTCCTAGTGGCGCTGGGCGTTGCATGCGACCAGTACATGAGCTGTATGATGCCAGTCGCATATGTGTGTAAGCTTCACGTGATTTACACAGTCGTACCGTGCGAGATGCATGTCAGACGTTCTGAAAAGTGTTTGGAAATAAAGGAAAAATAAATTGAACTTTTGTATTTATGACCTTCCTTTCTAGTTAGTAAGGAAGGTAAAAATATTTCTTAAAATTTTAATTGAAGCATTTCTGAAAATTCTCTGTCAAAATGGTTTGCATCTTATCAATTGAGGATCAGGAATAATGTCAAAACGTTTCCGTTCTAGCACCTTCTGTATTTTTAGAAAGAAATAGTCGCATTAAACTGAATCTGGTAAGTGAAGTGGATGTAAAAAGACATTTGTTCTACATTCACCACTTCACATCAAACTTGGACTAATGAAACAATTTGTTATGGCGTTACTGAAGAAAGAAAATTGTTTTTAATATTTGTGTAAAATATTTCCGTCTATATTGGAAGCGAAATTGTAGGAGGAAATCTTTGTAGAGCCACAGATTAGTACTTGATGAAAGACATAAAATTTGCAAATGTCATTGGAAGATAAGGATGCAGGTGCTTTCAAAGAAGTTGTTCAAGTATTTTTAGAGAATTAAGAAAAAAACCGCTGTGTTGATATCATTGTAAATATGCTGAAAATTTATAGTTGTAGTATAAGTATGAAAATTCACTTTAAACAGTCTCATTTGGACTATATTCCGGAAAATCTTGATGACGTGAGTGAAATACAAGGTAAAAGATTTCATTAAGATATTCAAGAGATGGAAAAAATACCAAGGGCGCTGGGACACAAAAATTAGAAAGAAAAAAGAAGTTTCTTCAATAATGAAAATATTGGAAAAAATAAATATTTCTTCTTACAATTTCCGTATGGATATAATATTATATTATATATAATCACTAGAAAGCAGTTCAAATTTTCAAATCAACTTTCAGACTATTAAAAAATACTGGCATGTAGTTTGTTCACCTTTGTTCACCTAGAAATCCCTTTATTAGGGTGGATTACTCCCCTTGTTCTTTTTGTTATAGTTTTTGTTTATCCTGGCTTTGTTTGTCAGCTTTCTACACTCTTTTCGATTTCTGCATTTTGCTTTCCAGTCTACTACTACTAGGATTCAGGTATCTTCTTCTATTTCGTTTCACCAAGTATTTTTTTTTTTGGTCTCTCATGATGTGTCCTGCTCAATTTAGTCTTCTAATCTATTATCTGAAGGCATCCTTCTTCTGCAAGACGAAAAATTGTTACCGCACCTTGAATGCCACATGAGTCTCTTATATTCCGTAACCAGGAATGTCATCTCCTTCCGTCGATCTTTTCCGTCAGAATGAGCTTGAGAGTTGAATATCTCGGTCATCGCAGGATGTGTCCCAGGATCAGTTCTCTTTCCATACCAGCTCTCCTTCATTCGGTGCTCGTTCCATGGGATACGTAGAAGTCTGCACAACAGCCACATTTCCATTGCTTCTATTCTGTTTAAGGATTTCACTTTCAGGGACCACTTCTTCACGCAATAAGTTAATTTTGTAAATAATAATTCTACTCCGTCACTTGTTTTTTTGTCCTCCAAGTTAACAACACTTTGTTGCATTTAGTTTTCGCTTCGTTTTTACCATAACTATTCCGTATTTTCGAATTTATTACATTTCTGCTATTGCTTTGATTTTATTTTTAACACCCTTCCACTAATTTCACCTCTCCTTTTGCAACTGACTTTTGAGCCTGGATTTTGCCCTACTTTAAGCAATCAGATTTAATGTACACTTTGCGCACTCGTCAACGACCGATGAAAATACAACAGCTGGCTACATAGATCAACCACATCCTAGTGATAGCCAACTCGAGTTCCCGTTCCAGCGTCATCTCTTGGTTCATTAGCAGTGCTAAACGTACATAAAACAACAGTTTCGTTTCAGTATCATATACATTGCGACTCAAAGGATCTATTGCGTTTCCTTTTTCGTCCAAAAAGTCCTACATGTTATCAAAGATTAAGACCGAGTTAACAGTATATCTGATAGTGTTAACCCACATTCCATTAATCTTGATTTGCATCTCCAAGTTCTTCTGAACCTCCTGAAAAATCGCCCCCAAATATAAATTAAACAGGAGGGGAGACATCCTTTTCTCCCTTTTTGATTTTTATAGTATTAGATATATTATTATCTATTTTTATTTCTGTTAATTGGTTCCAATATAAATTTTTAATGCATTAAATTTACTTCTGATCTATGTCGAGTCCTTTGAGGAACTGCATTAGTTTGTGGTATAGTGCAGCGGTTCTTAACCTATGGGTCGCGAAGCGTATTTCTTGGGTCGCGCTGAGTCGAACCAAAAAAGTTATTAATACACCAAATAATAAGTAATACCAACACCTCCCTAATATAAATTATTCCTTAATACAATGTTTCGGTTTTACCGCTCTTCGCGAATGGCCTTCCGGAAGTGACGTCCAATCTTCTAGGAGGTGCTGGTAATACGCCATTGCTTTGCGTGCGCGCAGACTCAGTAAGCTCTCTGTCAAAAACTCGTTTCTGCGTATTGTGTTGTGAATAACAGTGAAACGTGAATACAAGCATTTTAGAGACAAATTTGGTCTTATTATTAATAGTGGAGTGATCAAGCTGCAGTGCGTATTGTAAATTTGTAATCACCCTAATAATGGTAAAACGTGAATACAAGGAAGCATTTTTAGAATTAGGTTTTACTTGCATTTATGATCGAGGAGTGAACAAACCGGAATGCGTGTTGTGCAGTGAAATATTAAGTAATGAATCGATGAAACCGAACAAACTTAAAAGACATTTTGATGCAAAACATACAAATTTTTCCTTTGAGGGAAAAGATCGGAACTTTTTTCGATAGAAAAGAAGCCCATTTAAAAAGACAGCGTTTGGATGCACCAAGTAGTGATGGTTTTATAAATTCTGCCAATGAAACGACAGATGTAAGTAAAGATGCTCAACTCATGATTTACGTGCGGTAGGTATCCAGGTTTAACAGATATACAAGAGGATATTTTATTTTGCAAACCAATGTCAACAACATGAAGATATTTTTCTTATGGTCGATTCGTTTTTTAAAGAAAAAGGATTAAATTGGAATCAGTGTTTCAAAATGTCAATTATTGTCAAAAAGTTATAAATAAATTTTAATTTGGTCAATAAAAATGATTAAAAACACTTGATTATTAATTAAATTTTCCTTGGATCGAAAAGTACTTTTGTTTATCTTTATTATTAGAAAAATAAATGAAAAATTTGTGAGTTAAAAAAATAATCATCGTAGGATTGAAATTTTTTCAAAATACGATCTAATATAAAGCAATGAAAAAATTTTGACTTTGTTTTGGGTCGCGACATGAACATATTTTTCAAATTTGGGTCGCGGCTTGAATAGATTAAGAACCACTGGTATAGTGCACATCTGATGCGAATTTATAGGGTTTTATCGGAGACACATCCAGGTTTCAAGAACAATGCATGCTAAGCCAATTACATGGCATAAAATCGAAGAACTTAATGGTATTGAACTACTACCACATCCAGCATTTAGTCCGGACCTTGTACCGTCAGATTATTATTCATTCAGATCCATGACAAAATTTTTGGGTGGGAAAAATTTCAATCTAAAGGAGATGTTGAAATGTGAGGATTTTTTGTTTCTATGCCCAAGAGCTATACATCGAATATCAAGGCGTTTTTTTTATACAGTGTGTCCACGTAAGTTGGCGGCATATGGGAAACTTTTTTATTATTAATTTTACGAAAAAAAGTTATTCTTTATAAAAAGTTCTGCATGGTCCAAAACCTAAAATTCAATCATTAGATGTTAAATTGTTTCAGTCATATACGAGGTTTGTCAAAAAATGTGATTATTGCTCTAGAGTAAAGTCTTTTTGACAATGTCGAAAATTGTTATAAAGAAAAGATGTTTAAAATTAAAAATAGCTTTCAAATATTCAACATTGTTTATTTACATTAAAAAAATATTTTTTTCTACATTTTCTCTGAGATTACGTTGGAAATTTACACATTTTGCACATTAATGCATTGCATTTATTAATTATAAATTTGATTAAACAATTCTTAATAAACTTTGAAAATCAATTATCATCCAGTGCATCCTAGATTAATTATGCATTAATGTGCAAACTTAAATTTCCAATGTAATCGCAGAGAAAATGTAGAAAAAAATATTTTTTCAATGTAAATGAACAATGTTGAATATTTGAAAGCTATTTTTAATTTTAAACATCTTTTCTTATAAAAATTTTCGATATTGTCAAAAAAAAGGCAAAAAACACATTTTTTGACAAACCTCGTATATGACTGAAAAAATTCAACATCTGATTATTGATTTATAGGTTTTGGAACATACAAAACTTTTTATAAAGAATAACTTTTTTTCGTAAAATTAATAATAAAAAAGTTTCCCATATGCCGCCAACTTACGTGGACAAACTGTATAATTATTTAATAAACAGAGCGAACAATCGAACATATAGAATGTATCATTGACGGAATGCAAGATGCCAACGAAATCTAAGTGATTTTTACGTTTTAAGGCATTTGTCTTTATAGCAAGTGTTTTCACTTTATTTCTTGTTTTTATATTGCGTGCATTACTACTATTTTGATTTATATTGAATTTCTAAGCTGGACATATCTAGTTTCAAAAACTTTTTTGATTGTTTCAGGAACATACTATTCTCGCAATCACACAACGTTAAACCCAGACACAGACAGCAATTTCTGGCAATTCAGTTGGCACGAAATTGGTTATTACGATTTACCAACTATGCTAGATTATATTCTACTAGAAACAGGAACTGATGGTATATATTACGTGGGACATTCTCAAGGTACCACAACATTTTTCGTGATGACATCAACACGACCTGAATATAACAAAAAAATAAAAGTACAAATCAGCTTAGCTCCGATAGCTTACATGAGCCATATGACCAGTCCTCTATTGAGAATACTTTCGTTTTGGGAAGGATCCTTCGAAACTCTGATGAATCTCATTGGAATGTATGAATTTGTACCCGAGGAGAGCTTCTTACATATGCTTACAGAATCTATATGCGAAACTGGAATCGGACCTATATTATGTGAAAATGTCTTGTTCGCTTTATGCGGTTTTAGTTTAAACGAAATGAACACGACGAAAATCCCGCTGATTGTCGGACACGCTCCTGCTGGTGCTTCTACTAAGCAGATACTCCATTACGGCCAAGAAATTTCAAGCGGACATTTTAGACAATACGATTTCGGCGTAATCGAGAATTTAAGAAAATACGGTTCAGTGCAACCTCCGGATTACGATTTGTCGAAGGTTTCTGCTCCGGTTTTTCTCTTTTTTAGTTACAACGATTGGTTGGCTGGAGTTGAAGATGTCGAGCGATTATCTCACGAACTTGGGAATCTCCAAGGGAAATTTTCGATAGCAGAAACTTCTTTCAATCATCTTGATTTCACTTACGGAGATCACGCTAAAAAATATGTGTATAATGAAGTGGTTAGCATATTTGCTAAATATTAGATGTATCAATGTGTTTATTTGTGGCATTTCTCATTTTGTATTTTTTGATTGAGTTTTTAAAACTAAATCAACAGCTTACGGAAAACTGCAGACATCCCGCAACAACAACAACGTAATTTAGCTTTTGACTTGAGTTAAAAAATATCCTTTTCGGAGATGAAATTCTGCAAAAACTCTTTTGAATGATAAATTGGCTGTTCAAATTTTAATTTCGTGGAAAATTGTCGTTATTTAGTTCAATTTGTTTGAATTTTCGAATTAAATTTGATAGAAAATTAGCGTTTCTAAGCTTCTAAACTTCTTTTAAATCCTTAAATAGTTGAGACCTTTTCTAAATTAAGTTTGATGAAAAATTGTCCTTTAATACTTAAGCTTGTTCGTACATAGACTATTTCAAGTATAATTCGAGAAAAAATATGTTTTCCCAGCTTATTTTTTATTTATAATTTTGTTTTTTACAATTAAATGAATCAATAATTTCATGTATAAATTGATCAGAAATTTATTTTCATACGTACTTCTTGGGTAAAAATTGACTTTTTTGAGTTCAAATATATCAAAAATTGGCTTTTTAAAGTTGATTTTCATCAAAATTATAACTTCGATTAGTTTCTTTTCTCTTTTCTGAATTTTTCAAATTTTCTCATTAAAAAAATTGAAAAATATGAAATATAAACTTTAATATTTAATCCAAATACAGCTTGTATGTAAACAAACTAAAGCCCTGATTAATTTGTGTACATTTTTTGTAATTTATTTATTGGCGGTAAGTGTTGTATGGTTTGTAAACTCGTTGGATAGCTTACAAATACTAGTAGCTAGTTTAGTTAAACAAATATTTATCATCAAAATAACATGACGTTTGGATAGTTTGTATACTAACGTCACCTAACCTAACCTGACGGCCTAGGGATGGATATCGATGGTTCGATGTTCTCAAATTATCGATGGTTTTACGAAAACATCGATATTTCTTCAATCAATATTTTGCAGTTATCGATGGTTTTAAATAAACATCGATGTTTTGGTAATTTAAATAATTCCTGGTTGTTGAAAAGCTAATTAATAAATTTGCAATTATCCAAGACTAATTATTTCATTATTTGAATCACCTCCAATGAATAAAGAAGGTTGTGGAATACGTTTGTGTTGTGTACGTTTTGAGTGAGGTTCAGATATTGTTATTATTCATATTCATTCGTAAGTTGTATTGTATCGTTTTTTTCCGTTAGTCTGTTACAGTTACGTTTGTCGTTTGTGTAAAATTTATGTCGTTTACGCTTTTAAATTTCAAATATTAAACAAAATGGGTCCTAAAAGTGAAATATAGCTTCGTTTCGATCAATGTGATGATTAGAAATCACAACAAAAAAACTCAGAGCGCATGGCAAAAAAAGAAACAATCGACAGATAAATAAATGCCCGAAGAACTTGAATTGTAAAATTTATTTCTTTTTAATAAATTTTGATTTGAATCTCATAACCTTGTTTTTCTCCTAATTATTTTTGTGGAGTAATGAGTGAAAAATTACAGATGATTTAATTAGGTAATACACAAAAATACACAATAAAAATAACTGGGTTTCGTTTTCGGCTTTAAAAATTAATTTCAGGATTTTATTTACCTATGAATTTTAGAGAAACAAAAACTTGCATTTACCTATCAGCTATTACGCAAAATTAGTTAATTTACAGACAGAAAAATCAGTTAATTTACAACGTTTTTTTCATATTTTCATGAAAATGTGATTTGAATTGTTTTTTATTTCTTTTTTGTTCATTTAGGAAAACATCGATGATTTTCTTCCGATGATTATCAACCATCGATGTTCACTAAATGAAAAAACATCGATGGCAAACATCGATGTTTTGTCTACCGATACCCATCCCTAAGTCCTGACCTAACCAGCTGGTTTATAGATTAGCCAAGCTAAACTTTAACCATAACAAAATAAAATTCGTAATAATCCAAATTTCGTAATTTGGGCCTTTTACGAATTGCCTAAAAATCCATGTTTGTTTAAAAGCACTTTAAAATGCATTTAAGGTGCTTAAATGTTGGATCTGGTACACTGGTAGAATGTTTTTATGCCTCTACAATCCAAAAAACATAAAATCATTGTCGCTGGTCGACGCATTAAGGGCTCTAAACAGGAAATAGAAAATTAACTCGACTTTTAATCATTTGTGTGAACCGTGTATAGAATATGAATGACTACTTAGCTTTCAAATCTTGGCAAGACGATAAAAATGTATGTATGTACATAGAATATCTGATTTGGTTTTTTTTATATGATACTATTAAAAGGATAACTAATTGACATTAAAATTACGGTTGAATCGAATCAATTGCTCAACAATGAATTGTCTACGTTATATATTTTTAAAATAATGCTAATTTGTTGTTCTTTTAGGATATCGAATTACCACGTAAAAGTTGATTACATCGCTGGAATATGTAGATATTATTTTTGATATTTATTACAGCACATTTACAGGGGTGTTGGAAAATATCTTAGAGTACAATTCAATTTCTTTTTTACTACTCTTTGCTTGGAATTTTACTATTTGAAGAGGTAGCATAGAGATATAAGCTTCATTATTTATTATTATTTCCATACCTCTTTTAATATTTCCAAAATTCTTTCTTTTCCTGTCCCAGTCATTTAATTATTTCTGGAGCTATGCCATCTTATCCACGTGGTTTTTTCTTCCTATTTCACGTGTATATACGTATATATATTTTCTATTAATTTGGCTCTATTTTTGATCTCTCTGTTTTCATATTATTCATCCATACTGCTTTCTAAATTGTTTACCTGTGTCTAGAGTTATCGATTTACTACAGGATACTTAAAAAAATTGCATGTTGTTTAAGTTCAATCGAAATTTTTATTAATACATCTAACCTTAAAAAGGTTATTTTCAATATTACTTGGTATTCTTGGTAAGAACCGTACAACGAACTCCCTCAATGATGAGAGATATAAAAACAAATTCATGGGACGTATCAGCTTTTATTACATATTTGTGTATATGTATGTCTTACTTACCGCGCAAATATTTTCTAAATAAAAAATGTTCAATTCTCCTGTACTTGTTATATGCTCCAACAAATATTGATTACATTGCTTGAGTTTAGAGTTTTACAAGTAGTTTTTCAATAAGATTTCAGTGTTCAATAAAATATGTAACAAAGTATTGAAATATTTAATGATATAGAAAATATACAATATAGATGTAGTGGTATTTCATTAATACCTCGTCTAATTTCGGGTTTCAATGGCTCGATGGTTGCGGGCTTATAGGCATAAACTTATAACTTCAGATAATCTGGTCACCAAATCGGTAAATGACACGACCAGGAGCAAAATCGTTCAAAATCGTCAATGTTTCACCATCTTGCTGCAATCATATGTCGTCAAGATCAATACTTTCCAAATTAGACACAAGAAACTGTGTGATCATAGCACGATAACATTCGCCTTTCACCGTTACTTCAATATCTTCTTCGTTTTCCAAGAAAAATGGTTCCTCTAGATCATACAGTAACCCGTTGAGGATGCTTTGCTTCTTGATGAATCATTACAACTTTGCCAATAGTTTTTTTTCTTCAACGCCTTCTCGAAAATTTTCTACTAAGCAAAATCCAATTATTTTTTATTTTTCTGTCTATCCTAAAGACGTACTTTTAAAAAAACCCTGTATACTATATATTTATGTAGACAACTTTATTTTTTCTTGTTTTATAGTATTTTTTTTTGCAATTTTCTTTTCTTGTGGTTTTAACAAGTTTCATTGAATAAATATATGGTTTTAGTAATTTTTATTATTATTACTTATTGACATAACTTTGTATAATTTAAATTGTGTAATATAATCATTTCAAACTCAAATATTTAATGTATTTGCCAAGGCTAAAATATAAATACGAATTTAACGTAATAAAAGCCTAACTGCTAACCCCCGTAAAGCTGTCATAAAAAATTGCTTAAATTTACGTTGTCTAGTGAACATTGAGCTACGGTTTCAGTTTTGTACGACCGGCGTGCCATTTCTATCTCTAATGTCGCCACTACAAAATAGTTAACAGTTGTATTGTCCACCGGTGTCTACCTCAAAAGCAGTGCGGCGTGTCAAAAATAATAAGTACGACGTCAAAAATGAAAAGTTTAACGGTTATTTTTACCATTCTCAATTTTCTGTTACCTGTTTTATGCAACTTTGACCTTTTAATTTTGCATAATAACGACATACACGGCAGATTCGAAGAGACTGAAAAAAATTCGGGAACTTGCCAATCTAAAAACAAAAATAGGACTTGCGTTGGGGGCTTTGCGAGAATCGCTCACGAGGTGAGGAAGTATAGAAAAGCCGCTGCCGATCAAAGTGGACCGGAAGTTTTGTTTTTAAATGCGGGAGATACTTTTATAGGGACCGTTTGGTATACGGTCCACACGTGGAATATTTCTTCAACGTTTTTGAATGTTATCAGCCCCGATGCTCAAGTAAGTATGAGTTATTAAATTATTATCAAGAAACAATTATATAAATTATACAGTGACGTCAATTATATACCATTTTCAATTTATTTAGTTTTTAAATAAATAAATACGGGGTAATGAATAATAACTTTTAAATAAATATCCCAGGTAAATTGTTTGGAACTGGGATCCACAAAATTATTATAGAATAATTGAATTAAATAATTGTGAAATTCACGCAACGTTACAAAGAACGTATAAAGAAAATCCTAACCTAAATTGACCTTAAAAATTTCCAATAATTTGTAAAAATTGTTCAAATTATCATATTCAATTGTTTTTTTATATCGATTCGTTTTTATATGTACTCTCAAATAAAAATACGACATTCTAAGATGAAAATTTTAAACTATAGTTTTCTGAGAAATATCGGGAAATTTGTTTTTTGAAATGGAAAAATTATTGAAAATACCAATTCTTCGATTTTTTATGGCCAAAAATAGTGTGGGCCCCATTTTCAAATAATATTTTATAAGTATGTCAGGCATTTATCGTAATTCTATTCTAACCTTTCTAAATTTGAAAAAAATGTTTTATGCCCATTACTCGCTTTGGTTATAAAACGATAGGATTTCAATTTCTTTGTCATTAACAACTTTTGTTAGAGAGAAAATATAAAATTTAAATTATTCGAATTGATATTTTATTTGAGGCGTTACATCCAATAAATAAAGCAACCACTTCATCGTTTTAAATCCACTTCGCAGGTTTGTATTAAACTTTATTAGGTCCAATTATTCGAAAAATCGAATCAATAAAATATTCAATGTCTTTTTTTTTTCATTTTGTTTATTTTTTGGCGCATTTAAGATAAAAATGAGACTTGAATCATTGAGAAATTCAAACAAATTTACAAATAAAGCATAAAGAAGCTGAATCCTAACCTAACCTTGATTAAAAATTATCAAAATATGCTCAAAAAAATATATCTTGAAATTTGTTTATGTATAATGATACTACGAAATCAAGTTTCAGATCTTTTAATAGATAATTCACATAATTTCAGTTGAGAAAAATTAAATATAATTTAGACGATGATAAAAACGGCAACAATCAAAATATTTATGAATATCTTCTACATATAGTATGTCCAGGAACTTTTATCGACATCTAGAAGTTTGAACAGTTTTTGACGATCTACCAGGGTTGCTACTTAAGTTTTGAAATATGGCAACACTGTAGTAAATACGTCAAGTTTGACATTGCTATCATAAAGTATATGTAATGCAGAACGTGTTGTCTTTCCATGCTATGACTTCGCTACCAATTGCAGAAGACCAATCACACATCAATTCAAACAAAAACGTTTTTGAACAGTTGAAGGGTCATCCATCGTACAGTCCTTGTTTGGCATCTTTAAATCTATCTCGAAGCTCGAGTAGCAACCCTCGTAATTGTATTCGTGACATGACATGACATTATTTCGTCACGGTTTCTAGCTCATCTCAACACATTAGTAGCTCTACTCTAACATCTTGACTTGTAATCTTAGCTCTCAATCCTAAGTGCGTTAGTGCTTTTTGATTTTTCATTTTTTACTTCAATTTAGTTAATAACTTCTTCTAAAGCTACTAATTTATCATTTACTGAGATTTATATCGTCTGTTATATCTATTTTGCTCTTCTTTTTTAGTTGTCGTATTTGATTGTGTCCTTCATACTTGTCTTCTTTTTTGTTTATTCATTTTTATGTTAAAAGCACAAAAAAATACATATTTCATGGTGACAATGAAACACATTTATAAAAACATATAATATTAATAAAATAATGATAAAATGGGAATTTGTTGATGCGAAAACTTGCAAGGAAATAATTTTGCTTATTAAATGTTCGGATAATTCGGTCACACTACCTGTAATTTTGTTATTTTGTACATACTTAGAATTTTTATCTCTCTAACCCTGAGACACGTTTCAAAAACTATTAACCATAATTTTATTCAAACCAAATAATTAGTGAATCGTCAGTTACCTATTATCTCGATATAATTTAAATAATATCCAAGCATAATAATTATTATCGTATTATCGTGAAGGAGATAAATGCTTACAATCTTGTATTATATAATATTACAGGGTGTTTACCCATTCAGAACAGATGCGTATAGGAAAGCAACGATTGATGATAATTAACCTCTATTCCAATTTGTATCACTAAGGAGTTATAGGGTCTCGAAGTAGAGCCTAATATTTCGAAAAAAATTGATTTCTTTGCAACCCTTTAACTCGAAAATATCAAATTTATAGAAGGCTATAGAAGAGAGAATTAACCTTCTACAATATTCTTCAAGACGTCATAAGTTATATAAATTTTTGACAACTCAAATAGCACTCACATTCTGAGTACATTCACAGTCAGTTAATGTTGCCATATCTCGAAACCTAAGTAGCAACCCTCGTATGAATTGAAATGAATTTAAAAAATACACCAAATTTGACAATTTGCGAGTTAATTACTGTAGTAATGAAATTAAATTTGAAGCCCTATAACCTCTCAGGGACGTAACTTAGTATAAAAGTAAATTGCATCCAATCGTCATATTTTGGGCTTCCCATAGGCCTCTATTCTTGCTCTATGTCGGTTTTTATACGGGACACCCTGTATATATACTTCTTACGTTTACAAAATACTGATGTTGACGAATAGAATAGGTAGAAGGTAGAGGAGCATGTCCTGTGAATCTCTTTTTGTGAAATTTATAGGGAATCATCTGTATGTGATGTAATATGTATCGAATTTTTTCATATATCGATACTTTATAATCGATTATTTCGATACCTAAGTACCGATACTTCGATGAGTAAAAAATAATCCTAGGGAATAAAATAGTTGATAGAAAAACTTTTTTTCATATTAAAGCTGAGCTTTGGACTAGTAGCCCATTAAAAAAATTTAGAAGAGTTCAATCGTTTGATCTATTTAACCATCTGTGTGCCCATCTGTTGTTCAAGATATAAAAAGTAGTACATTAGAGTTTGAAGGTGCTACTTTCCATTCAAAGTAAAAATTTGGTTTTCATTAAGACTTATATTAACTTCCGAGAGTCAAGAGAAAAATTTCGGGGGGGTGGTCAAAGATATGAAAAGTGTGATAACTAAGGAAAACACATTTTTTGCCAAAAATTTATTTGATTCGTCAATATAACTTCTCCATGTCGTGCTTATAAAAGATTTGCCTTTTACCTCAAAATAAGCTTTAGTTTCAGCTATTGCTTCTTCATTGGCCAAATCTGACCCCAGGAGTCATTAGGGTCCAGATCTGGACTATATGATGGATGAGAAAGCAATTTAACCATAGTTGCCATCGACTTGTGAATTAGTGCATTGTCTTGGTAAAATAGTTGTTTTTTCTTCGACATATGAGGCCGCTTTTTCTTGATTTTTGTTCTCAAACAATCCAACAACTCTGGTATTCGCTATTGATTGTCTGTACCTGATACTAAAGCCATAACCTTTCCATCTGAACTTTTCGTTTTTGGACGCTTCGAACGTAGTTCCGGCTTGCATGCCACTCAGGTGATGATCGTTTTGATTCCGGAGTAAAGTGATGGATCTATGTTTCATCCATTATTACAAAATCTGATTTATTACACATAAACATGGTCAAACACTGCTCTGCATCATCAACAAGTTGTTTTTGATGGACCGTGAGTAAACGCGGCATCCACTTTAAAAACAGCTTTCGTATGGTCAAATGTACTTTCATAATTGTAAACACATTGCCTTCTGATATATTTACTGCTTCGGCTATCTCACTCAGTTTCAATTTACGATTAGATTTAACCAATTTGTGGACATTTTTGATGTTTTCTGAAGTAACTACCTCAATTGGACGAACAGAAAGTTCACCATCATCGGTGTCTGTACGACCACGTTCAAATTCAACAAATCAATAACAAATGGAACAGAGGCTAAATAAAACTTTTAAAGCTATTGTTGAGCTTATACGGTATTTTTTACTAAAAATTTTGAAACCATTGTTTTGAAAATAACAAAAGTAGCTTTAGTTAAATGGCTGTCACTTTTTTCTTTCCAATCGAATTTTACACATAATCTTTTGAAAGTTGATACTTCACAAACGTCATATGGATTTGACAATGAGTGATGTTTTATTTATGATTATTGACATTGACATTGACATTGACATTGACATTGACATTGACATTGACATTGACATTGACATTGACATTGACATTGACATTGACATTGACATTGACATTGACATTTACTTATAGTCCGATCTCCGTTCTTTGTGCATCTTGCAGCCAAAATGAATTAAGCTAAGTTGTATAATAAAATAAAAATATAATAACAGAATTCTATTTTTGACTCTACTTTTTCAGAAAGTAGATAGTTTTTCAATAAAGAATACTCGAAAAAATAAATGGAAATTACCATATATACAATGTCAAAATAACAAATAATTTCGCGTATTAAAGTGAATATTATTGTTATACTTTTTTCCAAAAAAGTGTTTCATTAAAAATACTAATGCTGACGTTATCGATAAAAAGGAAGATTGTTGTTATAGTGTCCCCAACATCTACCAAAGGAACTAACGAGACAAAATTTATGTCATAATATTTAAAATAATTTTTTGTGGTGCAAAAATAAACATTTAATTATTTTTATCTTAAACTATCAGACGCATGTGGTATGTCAAGGCCCTTCTAAATAAAATTAAATAAAAGGATTATAACAAAATGTAGATAAGAATTTGCTAGATCATAGTCTAATGTTCCAATTTTCTGCAACATATTATATTAATATTCATATTAATTTACAGGGTGATGAAGAAGATATCACATATACAAAAGTTGCTATTGAAGTTTTGAGATAGACAAATAAAAAAAAATATTTATAATCGAATATTGCTTTATTGTTTTTTAAAATTTTCTTCATTAAGATCAATACACCAGGGTTGCCAACTCCTGTTCACAGAAATCCGGGACACGCAGCATTTATCTTGTTTAAAGTTAGACAAAAAATCAGTACAACTCATCTCTAAATTTAAAGTTATGATAACGTCGACTCTTGTCAAATATTTTCGACATAGATACTAAAAGAAAGTAGGACAAAATTGTTTTTAGCGCAGCTAAAGTCGCTTTTATTGGTACTAATGAAAATCTGACCCAATTTCTCCTGAATCGTCAAAGTTGAACGGCTTATAACTACAGCTACAGAGATGAACGCCATTTCAATTTAGTAGCAAAGCATCAATTCTCCTGTTACATTTTTACTGTTTAACTACCAAATCTGGAACCATCCGTGTTCCGAGGGTAGACAAGGCGGGACACGGGACGAGCGAATGGAAATAGGGACTGTCCCGGGGATCCGAGACTGTTGGCAACCGTGCAATACATCTGTATCCTGCGTTTGAGCCAAATATCGAAGCATTTTTCCCATTCCGATTGAGGTACCTCCAAAACATGTGATTTGAAGGCATCAACGGCTTCTAAAGGTGTAAGAAAAACGTTGACTTCGCAATTTATTTTTGATAAATCATTGGGTGCCAAACAAGGACTGTACGGCGTTTGGATGTTTTGATTGTTCAAAAACGTTTTGGTTTGAATTTATGTATTCGCATTTTCGTGGTGGAGAATGATTCGTTTCCTGCGATTTTTTTGAAAACTTCTGGCCAAAAAATCATAGTGCATCATTCAGAATTGACAGTTTTACGTTGCTCTAATGGAACGGATGCGACAAGTCAAGTTATTCCTTAAAAACAGGCGACCATTTGCTTCGATGTGCCAACTTTTGTTGGATTTGGTTCATACATTCGATTGTTGTTTAGTCGTGATTCATGATTCTTCGGCTATCATGAATTTTTTCAGCATTTTTGACAGCCAAATGCTCATGCAATATCAAATGTATACGAGTGGAACTAATGCTCAAATATGCTTCTATGTTTGCTGGCAAAACAGCCGATTTTGAATGACTTTTACGCTTTAGCTTTAAAAGTTTTATTTAGCCTCTGTTCCATTTGTTATTGATTTTTTGAATTTAAACGTGGTCGTACAGACACCGATGATGGTGAACTTTGTGTTCGTCCAATTGAGGTAGTTACTTCAGAAAACATCAAAAATGTCCACAAATTGGTTAAATCTAATCGTAAATTGAAACTGAGTGAGATAGCTGAAGCAGTAAATATATCAGAAGGCAATGTGTTTACAATTATGCAAGTACATTTGACCATACGAAAGCTGTTTTTAAAGTGGACGCCAAATTATTTGTTATTTTGACATTGTATATATGGTAATTTCCATTTTTTTTCGAGTATTCTTTATTGAAAAACTATCTACTTTCTGAAAAAGTAGAGTCAAAAATAGAATTCTGTTATTATTTTTATTTTAATATACAACTTAGCTTAAATCATTTTGGCTGCAAGATGCACAAAGAACGGAGATCGCACTATAAGTAAATGTCAATGTGAATGTCAATGTCAATAATCATAAATAAAACATCACTCATTGTCAAATCCATATGACGTTTGTGAAGTACCAACTTTCAAAAGATTATGTGTAAAATTCGATTGGACAGAAAAAAGTGACAGCCATTTAACTAAAGCTACTTTTGTTATTTACAAAACAATGGTTTCAAAATTTTTAGTAAAAAATACCGTATAAGCTCAACAATAGCTTTAAAAGTTTTATTTAGCCTCTGTTCCATTTGTTATTGATTTGTTGAATTTGAACGTGGTCGTACAGACACCGATGATGGTGAACTTTCTGTTCGTCCAATTGAGGTAGTTACTTCAGAAAACATCAAAAATGTCCACAAATTGGTTAAATCTAATCGTAAATTGAAACTGAGTGAGATAGCCGAAGCAGTAAATATATCAGAAGGCAATGTGTTTACAATTATGAAAGTACATTTGACCATACGAAAGCTGTTTTTAAAGTGGATGCCGCGTTTACTCACGGTCCATCAAAAACAACTTGTTGATGATGCAGAACAGTGTTTGACCATGTTTATGCGTAATAAATCAGATTTTGTAATAATGGATGAAACATAGATCCATCACTTTACTCCGGAATTAAAACGATCATCACCTGAGTGGCATGCAAGCCGGTGAACTACGTCCGAAGCGTCCAAAAGCGAAAAGTTCAGATGGAAAGGTTATGGCTTTAGTATCAGGTACAGACAATCAATAGCGAATACCAGAGTTGTTGGATTGTCTTTAAGTGGGATTTGTACTGCTTCACTCACATCCAAATTGTTTTAATCATCGCTACTCCTCAATTTCATGTCTTCACATCCGGCTACCTGGTAGGGTAGGTATATAATGTAGACATCCAGCTACCTAGCCAAGTACCAAGATTTTTATATTATACCAAGACTCCAGTAAAGTTAATTGAGAATTTAGCATTAACAAAGACGTTGATGACTGAAACCATGAGCCTCGCGGTGAGAAACACTCTTGGCTATTATCAAAGACGTTGACTAATAGAACCATGTCTATCAAGATGAAAAATTCCTGGATCTTCATTACTAAAGCCTCTAAAAAATGGTAACTGTCCAATAAATTCCATTTTATAAGTAAACTTCATGAATGGACATCTTGAATTAAGTTTAAAAATGAAATCCTCTACATTTCGTCTAAAATATATCCACAAAACCGTACCATACCATTGCAAAAGAAAACTTAAACTCTTGACTGAAAATACTACCAACAGTTGTTCGTTCGTATTGTTTGTAAAATTCGTTTTTGTACTCAAAATAGTTTTCCTCCATATATCTTTCCATACATTCTACGACGTATTGTCAAAAAAATATTTTTAAAGTTCTAGTTATTCGTATTGTAAATCTCAAACAGAGGGTGCACGCATTTAAAATTCTTCCCAAACAATATAATAAAATTCTAAATACTAATACAAGTAGTATTAGAAAGTTGTAGACAGTTGTAAACTTCGTTTCAATGTAAAGAAAAAATTTGTAATCATAATTTCCAAAAAAATTTTGCCAAAAAAACGGGAATTTGAGCCCACGACCGGCGAATCCGGAGGTTGATGTCTTAAGGCTGGCACACACGGCAGCAGGACGCGTGTCGGTTGAAATTTGTGATATTTTTTACGAGTTTTAGCAATGTTTGTTTTTTGCTACTAAATTGGTAATAATTTCGGTTACAAAATCGGAAGAGCTTATTGAAGAAGTGAGGAAGTAGAAAGTATTGAAGAAGAATGTACGCAAAATCTACGTTTTCCTCTGTTCTCCATGAAATCTCTCCGGTTTTCTGCATCTTCCTGTTCTAAACAAATTGCCACCATGGCTAAATCACAATTGATAAAATTTTTGAACATTTTGCACCTAAAACCTTTTGCGATTTCAATTGAATCGAGACTGGCGACAGTGGCGAATGTATCGACCTTGTATTTCCCATGTCTTAAATGAAGAATATTTTTTGAAAAACAAAAAAAATCTTATTTCAGTATTCATGAACAAAAAACTGGTTTTCTTGTACGACCTCCGATTTTTTTACTTATAATGTTACTCCCCATTCGTCGGCAGACATATTTTGCATCGTCATCATGTCTGAGCAGCTGCTTAGTAATCTTTTCTTCAAACTACCAGTGACGTGCATTTCCTATTTTTTAATTAACTCGGTGTAATTAATTCAAATATCTAATATTTCTTGGTTTGTTCATCATCCTATTATAAAATAACGTATCAATAATAAAGTAAAAATGCTTTGCTCGGTATTTCGTGTTTTTTAGAAATTATGTTCAAAATACGAATTACATACTGATGACTGATGAAATATGAATAATTTTTCAATTTTACCGAGTATGTAGTTATTTAAATGATAAATAATGTGTGCAATTAGTTTAATATTATATTAGAAACAAATACTTAGAGATAGAGAAATGCTTTATTGTCAAATAATTATTATAATTTGTAGAAAAAAGCTTGTAAAAATTAAAAAACAAACATAAAAATAACTAAATAAAGATACAAATAAAATAAAATTTCAAAATACCGAAGAAAACCACAATGAATAAAAAAATTTAGTCGTTTAAAGAGTAGTAGCAGTTTCCAGTAAATATGCCCTCAAATTATTGCGGAATGCGAATATCGATTGGATTTCAATTGGCAAGTGATTGTGCATTTTATTTGTATTGTAAAATATTGAGCGCTTAACTAATTCTGAACGTGGATCGTGCTCCGCGTTACTAAGTGAATAGCCGTGCAACGATCTTTCTGAAATTGGAGAAGCGTGCTTAAAAATCAGGCAAACGGATTCAAAGATAAATAAAAATAAAGCAGCTCTCTTTTGTAGTTTGGAGATTCGTTCAAATTGAGTCGCACCACACGTACCACACAGAAGGGAAGGACATATCGGAGATGCGACTCAATAAGGGCATAACAAACTGTTAAGGAGGTGGATAAGTTTAGTTATTTGGAAACTAATCTCAGCTCAAAACAGAAGGAACTTCATTCCGCAATATGTAACTCCCATTTCAAGGATTTGTCCACAACAAGCTCTAAGAATATTACAAATTTAATGACATGGTGATCTAATTTGTGTGTGTGTGTGTGTGAATTTTTTACTATGAGACTTGCCCCATTGCATAATCCTTCTGATACTAAATTACGCAACAACATTATTATTTTTCTTTCCATTTTAGCACGTGTGGTCGCAAGTCTGAAACGTTGACACTATAAAAAATCCTGTTGTAAATGCAACCGCTCCTTCAGGCTGATATTTCATTAAATCATGGCTATGATAGATTTTGTACTGTCCAGGAAATTTTGGCATTTATATCATCATTAATTTTTTCAACATCTTTGTTAAGAGACGCGATTATTGCTCTGCCTTTCATCCCCTCATAATCACCATTAGCTACGGGGTTACTAAGTTTCATTCAATAAGATTATTACTTGAAATGATATTCTGTGGCAATTCAATTTCTTCCATAGTATTTAGGGTCAGTTCATCGTTGCCTAATTTTAGTAAATAATCAGGAAATTGTCGTTGCTCTTTATCTGTATATCTTACAGGATCATACAGTTTTCTTTGCCGCATCCCATACTTTTCTATCTAACGCTCCTTTCCCTGGATAGCTCTGTCTTTCATATTTTGTTCAATTCCTTCCTTCCAGGTCCCTGAGGGTCAATTCTTCCTTTGGCCATCCATACGTTAAAATAGATTCCAATATGACTTTGGATATTGCCTTTTTCGTGTTTAGTTTAATTTTTTCTGTCCACAGCAATGAGTTCAGAATTTGTGTAGCTTTTTTCTCTATTTCTTATATCGTCTTTTGTTGTTTCATCTTTCGAAATTATGTTTTCTAGTTATTTGAATTGTCTACATAGTCTAAACCTATTTATTTGAAGTTCGGGATCTCGTTGTGTGTTTCCTACCGGCAGATATTCAGTTTTTGACTTTTTCATATTCAAAACCCATTTTGCATATTCGCCGTTCAACTTTCTCAGCATATAATCAGCATCTATATCAACGCGCAAATTTTATTCCGGTTTAAAAGTGTTTAAAATGGTTCGTAAGGAGCATCGCTTGATAGAAAAATCTAATACTTAAGTCTGAATAACACGAAATTTTCTAAAGAAGAATCTTAGTCGATTTATCACTCCCGAAACCCCGTGTATACTAAATTCGATGAAAACACTTAGCAGCAAAGCAATAAATACTGTTTTGGTTAATTTTTCAAAGGTGTATTTGCAAAAATCATCGCCTCGTATAAATCAGCATTAAATTCTTGTTGTTCCAAGCTTGGAATAGCTCCTGATTCAAATATTAACCAGGACGAAATTGTCTTTGGTATTTTCAAAAACAAAAACACTTTTACCCAAAAACTGAGCATTTATATGGATCGACTAACGGATGGAGTGTTGAAGGGATGATGGAATAAAATTGAAAAACATCAACCCCCACCGCATCTATTGAGAAAATCGTTAGAAGTCTTCAATTGATTACCTGATCTTCAGGGTTAAGCCGGAAAGGAGTGCAAACCAGATCGTAATGAGTCACATTAGGACACCTACATGAAGAATTAAGAAGTTTAGTTATTTCGATACCAAGTATTCTAAATATGCATATGTACGGTGTCAAGATGAACACACTGTTTACACCAACACAATTACACTGACGCGCGTTTCGATAACCAAATTATCGTCTTCAGACACTGAAGGTAAACTTTACTTTACTTCACAGTTTACCTACAGTCTCTGAAGATGATAACTCGGTTATCGCGTCAGACAGTGTAATTGTTGGTGTAGTGGTGATGTAAACAGTGTGTTCAGTATGAATTCCAGAAATTCCAACTTGAACATATTGCAATGATGTTTTTTTGATGTGGCATTTTGAACATCAAATATTTTCACATCAGTGCCACTAAGAAAATGTGCAATCAAGATAAATTGAAATCCAAGGGTGAGATATCAAGCGAGTATGGTGGTTGAGACAATAATTTTTTCCAACTCTCATTGTTATTCTCGAATCGAATATTTTTATGATTAGAAAATGATTTTAGATCCTTTCACCTTAATCCTTGTTGATATTTCATGTTTTCATGTACTGAATAATACATGAACTTAATAATTAGTCGTCACCTGTTATATTCAACAACATAGTTCAATGTCAAGTATTGTTTTTAAATAACAGTGTAGGCTACTATTGTATTAAATATTATTATAAATTATTCGTGCTACTAATCATTGTTAAGTAGATTTCACGTAACTACAGGGTGTATCAACAAACTTCGGTGCAAAGATTATTTTGAGAGATATAAAAATATGTTTGTGCGAAAATTATAGTTGAACCGACACCCTGTAGATTACTGTACTGGATGTGTAACTAAAAACGGAATACCTGAGGAACGGATTAACAACTTCAGGAAAAAAATTTACCAAAATGGGACCGAGAAATACTTGGAAATTATTTTCAGAATTTCAGGTTCACCACTATAAGGCGTATTTGGAAATATAAAATTAAAAAGAGAAAAATTTTCAAAATTTACTCAATTAAATGACACTTTATATACGATAATCGAATTATTTAAAAAATTCTGTGCATTTCTCATTCACAAGTTTTAGTATATAACTTCGAATAAGAGGTAGAGGAAAGTGGGAACTTCGTTGTGAAAACATGTCTATAAGTCCGGGTCTGCTTAGGCCCCTTTCACACCAAACGAATCCGAATCAATCGGAATCACTCCGAATCAAGTCTGATTCGTCATCTCCACTCTTTCACACCAGCTGAATCAACCTGAATCTAAAAAAATCCTTTTTCCGCCAAAAAATCCGCCAATTTTCCTCCACACAGAAGATATGAGATTTCTGTTGCTGTGATTTTTATCACTGACGTCATAAATCGCACTATTTTCATTGACTTTTAAAATTAATAACTCCACGTCCATCTCGTATGGTTGTTGATTCAAGATTGACCGGACGAGGAATCTGACAGTTTGAATCAAGTGCGACCTCGAATCAAATCTGATTGAACCAGATTCGTCCGGTCTGAAGGAGCGCTCGAAGCCGAATCTTGGTCAATCAGATTCAACTCGATTCGGAGTGATTCTGATTGATTCGGATTCGTTTGGTGTGAAAGGGCCCTTAACCGAATTTTATAAACTAGGTAGAACTAGGACATTCTCCTAGTTCTATCGAAGGAATTCAATGCCGTAAACCATGTTTAACTATTAGATACCTTAGAGAAAGCAGGAATAAGAAAAACTATTCAAATGCTATTTGATTGGTAGAAAACAATCAGTTAGTGTAAAAGAAAGAATTGGAACTCGACTTTGAACCAAGGAATTTCTGTTTGGAAATCGTTGTTTCATTGAATCTGTTAATTCGTGCGCGTGTTAAAGTCAATCTAGTTAAGGGAATTTTCTTTTTACAAATGGTATTAATTTTTAAAAGCAACTAAATATCTTTACCTTGACATTGAATTGTTATACTCTTCTTGGTAGTTGGAACAAGATTGCTTCCTGATAGGGACTTCTGAACCGGATTTCTGAGCTGGATATGTTTCAAATTATTATCGATTTAACATCGAAATATACTTTATTACTTGATATCAATTTCCTTTTGACATTGACATCTATTATACTCTTGATTTTCTTCCGAACTAGAAATGCAAGCACGTCACTTTAGGCTTATACCAGGCTTGTTCATAAAATAAGGTTCCCAGGAAATTTTCATAATGAAAAACATTTTTATTAGCATTAAATCATACATGTTTGGAAAGCTTACACTTTCCTCTGTTTTTCGACATAATTATCGTTCAAATCAATGCATTTTTGCTTGCGGTGTATCATCTTGTTTATGCCTGAGTCGTAGAAGTCTGTCGCCGTTATCAGAAGACAGCTTAATCCCTTTCAGTTCTTCGATGATTGTGAAATGCGTCCCTCCCAAGAGTTTCTTAAATTCAGGGAAGAGATGATGATAATCTCCGGACTGTAATGGGAGTATGTCCATAATTCGCTTCTGGTTGCTAACAGCGTTCCTAGCGTCTGCAGCAGATATCTAAATATCCATGAGCTTTTCGCCAGCATTAAACATCGCAAAACCCTACTTCGGGATAGTCCTTTTTCTCCAAATTTACCCCCCAACACCGTAAACAGTTTTGAACTAATTTAACAGTCAAATTTAAATGAAATTTCTGTTAAACCATCCTCGTACTTATTGTTACAATTATTATGAACGGTTTAAATAAGTTTCTAGTGTAAATGTGATATGAAGCTATGGAAAAGGTCAATATCAGTTTCGAGGTTAACCAGCTACGCATCTTTATCTGACTCAATTTAAATTCGATAAATAAAAATAATTATTATAGCATTAATTAATAGCTGACTATGTTTTAAATCGATTGTATCAAATTTCTATTATAAATATAACAAACTATCAACCAAACACTCCACATATACGAGGATTGTACATAAAATAAAATTCTTAAAGTGCTGCCGAAGTGTAATTTGGTTCCCATTCTTCCATTCTTCCCATTCTGCCCCGGAGAGCTGTTAACAATTTTTATTCTTTTTTTGGTATACGTTAAAAATTGGAGCTTCCACTTGATTCTCACACCAGACGCGAATTATGCTCTGTGAGGTGTATGTACAACATACAAAGACAGATGTCCAAGTCGAACAACGTTCTGGCCGACCATCGTTTACGGACGAAGTTATTCGCTAAAGTTGAAGAAGTAATTTTGAAATATCAAAAGGTTCGGGACATCAGCGAGACGATTCCTGATGACAGCAAGGTAAGTATTCCACAACCGACGAAGAGCTGATGGATTGAAATCCATTGTGACAGGTGATGATACGTGGACAAGCCCGGAACGGAACGACAATCACCTGAATTTTCCAACGAAACCCACAAAATTCCAATGATAGCTGTAAGATTGTGACAACTATTTTTTGGCATAAAAAAGGCATGTTTGTCTGGAATAACAATTAACGTAGATTAATATTGTGAAATTTTGTGACGCTTATGAAGAGCTATTGGAAAAAAACGAAGAGGCTGACTTCTGGAATTTTTCTGATCCACGACAATGCCTGTCTCCATAACGCTCGTGTAAAACAATGACTCTTTTAACAACTTCAATGGGACATTGACAACCATCAAACCGTCCCAACCTAGCTCCAAGTGATTTTCATCTTTCTTCTGAACTGTGACTAGGAGGACGGTGCCATGCCAATAACATGTTTCTTATTGTGATTCGTTAGGGTCCTAATTTTATGGATTCATTCAATCAAAAATTCGCACAAAATCACAAAAATCTATCTTCTTGTCGAGGGGATATAAGTTTGAAACACCCTGCATTTATTTTTAAGTAATTAAAGGATATTAAAAAAAATTCTTTTAGATTTTCACGTGAAACATAATGATTTCCTGTTGTGTTAACCTCAATTAAGAGTCAGTTAATTTCGTCTATTCAGATGTTCCTTGGTCTTCCTCTACTTCTGGCAACTTTTCAAAATGTCCCAGGCAGAACGAGAGGCATAATTTTTCAAAAATTCAAAAACGTGATGGAAAAAAATTGTGGATTTCAATTTCTTAGTCACGTAGCCAATATTTTAGAGGAAGAATTCACTTAATCCATTAATTGGGATCCTGTAAATATAAAGACAAAATTTTTTAGAGAAAGAAATGCTTTATTGTCAAAAAATTGTAGACAAAAGCTTGTAAAAACTAAAAAAATAACTAAATAAAGATACAAATCAAATCAAATTTCAATATACAGAAGAAAACCACAATAAATACAAAAATTATAGTTAATTTAATAGGTAATAATTAGTATATAAGTTAAATATTCTTATTAGAAGTAATTTACAGACTGTAAGGCACTTTCCAGTAGAAATACACTTAAATTATTGCGGAATGAGGCAAAAGATGATATCGATTTGATTTCAATTGGCAAGTGATTGTGCATTTTTTTGCATTGTACAATATTGTAACTCCACGACAAGCCCTAAGAATTTTGTTTGTTTATAAAAAAGGCAATAATGTTGTTTTATAAGATAAAACTTTGGTTTTAGAAACATTGAGAGAGAAGATACTAGAATCGCACTATGATTTAAGGATAATTAGGTCACTAGATATGGTCCCTATGAAGTGCCGTGAGATCAGGGTTGCTCCAAGAGAAACTAGTCTGGAAGTAAATATATTTTGCCACTGATTGCCACTAGATAGGCCACTAGATAAACATAAGAAACAAAATAGGGCCCAGTACTGAGCCTTGTCGTATTCCACATTCTATTGGCTTGTATCAACCCTTACAAGCTGACTAATGTTGGTTAGGTATGACTTGCGAGAGGTGCTTCCCCGTAGTTCTGCACTTTGTTGATTAAAATATTATGATTAACACAATCGACAGTCTTAGAAAAACCGCAAAAAATTGCAGTGGAGTGATTGCTGTTTAGGCTGGAGTAGACATTATTTAGTAGTATAGCATTAGTTACTTAAAAACTCAAATTCAAGGTTTAATTGAGTCCGTTTTTATAACTAACCACAATGTATTTTATGTAATAAACGCATATTCAGCTTTAGCTATGTACCCAATTAAAAAAAATGAATTGTTTGTTTATTTGATATGATAATTTTTTGCATATCTTGTCTTAATGATTTGCATATTTATGTGCATATTTTGGGTTTCCCATTTGCTTATTGGGGTTTCCTCATTCATAAAAATTGCGATATATTTTCAAATAAAGTATAACAAAACCGTTTAATCAATTTATTTTTTATTACAGTCTCTGGGAAATCATGAGTTCGATAAAGGACCAGACGAATTAGTAAGATTTTTACAAAAAGTAACGTTTCCAACAGTAACTTGCAATTTAAATTTATCACAAGAACCAACACTTCAACCTTACGTGAAAAATTACGTCGTTATAGAAAAAGCAGGAAGAAAAATCGGTATAATAGGTGAGTGTTTTATATTTAGTGAAAATACTTGTAAGTCCGGTTCTGCAAACTGATCTCGTTTGAAAGAACTTTTATCCAGAAATACAAAGTAAATAAATTCTAAGCAATTTTATTAGCAACGTGAAGGCTGCTGGAGGGCCCTGCTGAATATACATTAGAGATATTGTGATTTCTCTTGACTAATTTAACTAGAAGTATAAAAGTTTAAGAAGGTCTTCTAAAAGTAAAAGTAAATTAAAATATTATGTCGATGTCTTTTTCTGTCCCAAAATATCTTAAGAAATGTGTAGGCTGCACACTGTTGAGTTTTTCGGAAAAGATGTATTACGATTTACGTTATTTTACAATCAGCTAATTTAAAGTAATAAAATTAAAAATATGTAAACTTTAAATAAATAATAACAAAGTAATATAAAATTATCAACATTTTTTCAATTTTTATCTCAACTAATTATACAATAAAATAAATATATTCTTCTGTTAATCTTATCATAAATTTTCTAGGGCGAAATAAAAATATTTTATGTAGTAATTTTTTTTTTGATGACGCCATCTGTACATACCGAAAGTTGCGTTTTGAGTGTTCCATGTAGTGAAAGTGACAGTTACGTACTGCAAAACACTTTCGGGACGCACTTCAATGTTGACAGTTGACAGATTCACTTCGATGATTTTTTATAATTCTCTATGATTTATTTTCTTTCCTGAGTGTAATTGAAAAAGTTTTAGATGTTATGCGTCGTATAAAAAATGTTGTGTATGCTGCGCCTGAATTACTACTTTGTTGGATGTGTCTGAAAACAGACGAGTAGCATTTTCAGTCCTTGGCATACAAATAACTATTACCGGCTTCCAACACGTGAAAATAACTTATTTTTTTTTATATTTATGCAAACAAAAACTTCTTTTCATTAGTAATAAACCCTGATTAGTGAAATCATAAAAAATATGGTCCCAAAAGAATATAATTTGAAAATTTATCAACTTATAGAACAACCTGTAAATTATAAAATTATTTTACGCTTTAAGAAATCTAAACACAGAATTTGCAAGTATACACAGTTAAAATAACGGTCAAAAGTTTTTGCCCACCCTGTAGTTTGCGTGATACACAACAAATAAAAACAAAACGATCTATTTTGATATTGCAAAGAACATATATAGATAAAACTTTAGTAATAATATAAACTGCAGTCTAACCTAACCTAACCTAACCTAACCTAACCTAAAATTGTTAAATATTTTTGATCCATCTATATAATTTCCTTTTGCTTTTATTATTTTTTTTTCTGCACAATTTTGGCATTCTTTGCAATAATTTTAATAAATCGTCTATTTGGTTCCATTCGTTTTTTATGATATTCCAAAGATGTCAAGTGGAATTAACACACTGCTTGCTGATTTCCCTGTCCAATTTGTCCCATAATAACTCAATCGAGTTGAGGTCGGGCGACTGTGACGGCCAAATCATCACTTCCTTTCCAATTCTTTCATATACTCCTCGCAATCGCAGAACGCTCGGGATCGTTGTCATGCTAGAAGATAAATTTTCTACCGATTCGGCGTTGGTGATAATATACTACATTTTTCTTTAACATTTTCTATAGCCTGGTTTCTTCAAAATCCCTTCAGTTTTTGTCCTTTCTCTAAAGCATCCCCAAACCATCACTGAGTGTCCAACGTGTTTCATCTTTGACCTGCGCAAAACCACTTTTCTTTAATGGTAGGTCCACACGATACAGACTTCCATAAAATTCTATAGAATTTTGTCTGTGCAAACTAGACAGTACAGGCAAATGTCGGTGCGATCCAAAAGTCGGAATATGCATGTAAGTCTGCGTATTTATCGTATCTAAGAAATTTAAATTGTATTTTCGAACGAAACTAACGAACGAACGTGAAATCACGATTATCATCACAAGCTAATTCACTTGTTAAATTTATATGCGAATACCTAGATCGCTGTAATAACCCCTTTTTATTCCATACAGATCTTTTTTTATAAGTTCTTTTTCTTCTTCTCTAACAATAATGCAAGCGGATGCTAATAATAATTGACGTTTTCTTTGCAATAAAATTTTATCCATATTTAGGCACAACTCTTTCCACTGAAGATCTCAACAATTCTGATACCGGAAACTTTTAGAAGACTGGAACAGACATTCTATCCAAATGTTTGGATAAATTTTTTCACTTCGACTTCATAGTCTGTACAGAAATGTGTACGAACAAAAGTCTGTATCGTGTGGACCCACCATTAGACCCAAAAACCGCAAACTTCGAATTATCACTTCGTAAACCTCTCTCCCACTATTGAAACTTCTTAATTCTATTTTTACGTCTTCGAACCTGCCACCACTTCCAAAAAGACCAGCTTCTCTCAATCTCCTTTCCACTGTAGAAGTGGTTAATGCACGAGTTTCAACTGATAGTTCTTTGGTTTCATCCCTTTCAAAACCTACAAGTCTGAATTTTCCAGACTTAAAAACAAAAAGATGTCTTTGTCCATAAAGTATAAATCGCAGCACGTTCTTGGGTCTCACTGGGAAGTTTAATGAATAGATAATGGGGTGGGCAAAAACTTGTGATCGGTAGTTTAGATTGATTGTTTAATTAACACCAGAAAAAGCTTGACTCAAATATTTATTAAAAAGTATATCGAATAAGTTGAAAAATGTATATTCCATTTCTGTTAAAACAAAAATGGTGTTGTTGTTGACGACGTCGTGGATCTTGGCCTACTCAACGAAAAGTCGGGAATTTAAACAAACTCTGAACAGAGTACAAGAGAGTTTTGGTTTTGCAACCTCGAAGGAGTCGCTCCGCGGATACCTCGGCAAATATCGCGGCGAGGCAAACAAAAGCCTTGAATAGTAGTGTACATTTTCTTTTCGAATTTTCTTTGAACAAGTTTGGCTGATTTTAGGCTTTGTGGTTGTTTAATATAATCGGTCCCTTCATTACTACGAGGGTTGCTACTTAAGTTCTCAGATATGACCAGATTGATGTGTGAACCCATTTTTAAAGTTGAAGCACCATCTCGAGCGACCCGACCGTGTTTTGGAAGTTTTCCGAATGAATTTCATGAAGGTGGTGTTGTGCCAGGAAACATCGATACATAATTTGACAATCGCTTAAAAAAGCCATGTCAACAGGTGCTAAGAAATATTGGGGAAATTGACGAATCATGGATCTATGCATATGAACCCGACGAGCCCAATTTAATTTCGAAACAAATGGTTGCCTGTCTTTTCGGAATAACTGTACATTAGAGCAACGTAACACGGTCAATTCTGAATGGTACACCAGCATCAGTTGAAACAAGAGTCAAAACATCGAATTGATGGGCACAGTTTAGCATAGGATGTTTCTTCTTATTCCCGCAGATCAAAAATAAATTACGAGGCCAACGTTTTCCTACACTTAAAATGTTAATGTTGATTTTAATAGAGAATATTTTGAAAAACAATAAAGCCATATTCAATTATAAATATTCGTTTTTATTTGTCTAACTCTAAACTTAAGTAGCAACTTTCGTAAACTCAACAGTTAGGACAAGGTTTGGCACTTTCACAGTTAAACGTGAAAGATTTTTTTGCTCCGTTTTTGAGATATTTGTTTTTTGTAGGTAGAAGTCATATATTTATACGTTAATGTTGACTAGTTTCATCTGGGATAATATTTAGAAATAAGTACAGTGAAAACAGAAGCTGTAGACACAGATTAATCTAGAATTTGATTCCAGTAGGTGGAATAGGAGGTGGTAGTGGGCTAAGAACATGTTATATTTTCAGAGGCTCGGGAATGAAAGGCCTATCTACTTTTCGGCATAATACCACAATATCTGTCGAGACCGTAGTCTACAAACCACCGAAGAAAATAGACCCTGTGTTTTGGATCTAAAAAAAGGTTTCTGATTTACGTGAATCGTATTAGTTTTCTGCTTTCTCGTTGTTGTTTTGTAACATCGCTGCCCCCCAATTATTTATTCAACCATTTTGTCTCAAAGATCTGTAATCGTAATATGGCATGTGTATTTTTAGGAGATAATTCTTCGGTGCTTTCCTGTCCTTTTATGCAAGTGCTTATGATTTATTGTTAGTCTTCGATTATGTTTATCTTATTGTCTCGTATGTCCCAAGATCGTGTAATTTTTTAGGTGAGCTTTGGTTCTATATCTTATGAACCCTACAAAAGCATAATTTTCTCTTTTCACCCGTCATTCTCCCTTTTATTTTGTGTTGGCATATTTTGTCGTTCTCGCTAGGTATGTAACCATGAAAGAAGAAGCTTTCTTTATGCTTCCATCTTGGAACGACTGAATATTAATTCTACTCCCATATAAAGTGTAATTTTTGCGATCTAAGTTTTTTTTTCTTCTTTTTTTTTTCAGGATATTTAACTCCAGAAACAGTAAAAATATCTAGCCCTCGGAATACGATATTTCTCGATGAAATCGAAGAAATCAAAAAGTACAGTGAGATATTAGATAGTGAAGGGGTAAAAATTATTATTGCTCTCGGTCATTCCGGTTACCTAAAAGATAAGGAAATAGCAGAAAAAGTACCGTTGGTTGATATAGTTATCGGCGGTCATACCAACACATTTTTGTGGAACGGTGCTCAACCAGACACAGAAGCTATAGAAGGACCGTATCCGACTATGGTTAAACAACCTTCTGGGAAAGTTGTACCTGTTGTACAAGCTTATGCGTATACTAAATATTTAGGTAAGTACTTTTTATTATAATTATAGTTACTAGTGACTCATATTTTCAACGTAGTCAACAAAAGCTCCCAAGACACCCTCTAAATGAAGAGAAATCCGCGGAAACCTTATAGTAACCATAACCTTGATCCCCAACTAAATGTTCGCTGGTAATTTCGATACAATTATCAACATTCCACTCTTGAGCAAAAAAAAATAAACTAAGGCGACACCGCTAATGGCAGTAGCTTCAAAATAATAAAAAATAATGTGATATTTTTTGCTCTCACAGTCCAACAATATATTATGATCGGTAACCAGTATTTTTAAGCTCGTTCACAATAGTTCTAATTAGAGATAACTGACCGTTATAAAAGGTAATCTACCTGGCCCACCACTATCAAACACAACAAAAACAAACAAAAATTCTACCTGAAGCCAGAGTCAACGAAAAGTAGTCAGTGCGCTTAACATGAGTCTGCTGTTTCAAGATTTTACAGTGGTTGCCAACAGATTGGTAACTTTAATCGAAGACGATCTAGATGAAAAATGTGCAGAGATAACCAATTCGTTGTCAGCATACCTAGAAATCAGAATCTTACTTGTATTAACACGCAACAAAAGCTCAAAGAAACGCGAGGAGTGTCTATGAGTGGCTAAATAGCTAACCTTGAAATAAAAAGGGTAGCTACCGACCCCAAATTAATCCTAGCCGATCGAGCACCCCTTCTACGTTTTGCCAGAGGACACAATAATTAGACTGACGAACAATTGGGCTCCTTTCTCTTCTCAAACGAAAGCAGAGTGTGACTGCATGGCAGCCATGGAAGAAGACTAGTTTATAGAAGACCTGGAGAAAAGTTCACGCAACTGCATAAAAGAAAACGTTGCTTTTGAAGGAAGTTCCTGGATGGTATGGGCGGAAGCAAAAACCAAGTTGGTTTGTATTGAAATTGGTAGTGGAGCGGAGAGATCATGTCGCTATTCGTTGTCAGCATACCTAGAAATCAGGATTTTACTTGTATTAACACGCAACAAAAGCTCAAAGAAACGCGAGGAGTGTCTATGAGTGGCTGAACAGCTAACCTTGAAATAAAAAGGGTAGCTACCGACCCCAAATTAATCCTAGCCGATCGAGCACCCCTTCTACGTTTTGTCAGAGGACACAATAATTAGATTGAGGAACAATTGCGCTCCGTTCCCTTCTCAGACGAAAGCAGAGTATGCGTGCATGGTAACCATGGAAGAAGACTAGTTTATAGAAGACCTGGAGAAAGATTCACGCAAAGCTGCATAAAAGAAAACGTTGCTTTTGAAGGAAGTTCCTGGAGAGTATGGGCGGTAAGCAAAAACTAAGTTGGTTTGTATTGAAATTGGTGGTGGAGCGAAGAGATCATGTCGCTATTCGTTGTCAGCATACCTATAAATCAGAATCTTACTTGTATTAACACGCAACAAAAGCTCAAAGAAACGCGAGGAGTGTCTATGAGTGGCTAAATAGCTAACCTTGAAATAAAAAGGGTAGCTACCGACCCCAAATTAATCCTAGCCGATCGAGCACCCCTTCTACGTTTTGTCAGAGGACACAATAATTAGATTGAGGAACAATTGCGCTCCGTTCCCTTCTCAGACGAAAGCAGAGTATGCGTGCATGGTAACCATGGAAGAAGACTAGTTTATAGAAGACCTGGAGAAAGATTCACGCAAAGCTGCATAAAAGAAAACGTTGCTTTTGAAGGAAGTTCCTGGAGAGTATGGGCGGTAAGCAAAAACTAAGTTGGTTTGTATTGAAATTGGTGGTGGAGCGGAGAGATCATGTCGCTATTCGTTGTCAGCATACCTAGAAATCAGGATTTTACTTGTATTAACACGCAACAAAAGCTCAAAGAAACGCGAGGAGTGTCTATGAGTGGCTGAACAGCTAACCTTGAAATAAAAAGGGTAGCTACCGACCCCAAATTAATCCTAGCCGATCGAGCACCCCTTCTACGTTTTGTCAGAGGACACAATAATTAGATTGAGGAACAATTGCGCTCCGTTCCCTTCTCAGACGAAAGCAGAGTATGCGTGCATGGTAACCATGGAAGAAGACTAGTTTATAGAAGACCTGGAGAAAAGTTCACGCAACTGCATAAAAGAAAACGTTGCTTTTGAAGGAAGTTCCTGGAGAGTATGGGCGGTAAGCAAAAACTAAGTTGGTTTGTATTGAAATTGGTGGTGGAGCGAAGAGATCATGTCGCTATTCGTTGTCAGCATACCTAGAAATCAGGATTTTACTTGTATTAACACGCAACAAAAGCTCAAAGAAACGCGAGGAGTGTCTATGAGTGGCTGAACAGCTAACCTTGAAATAAAAAGGGTAGCTACCGACCCCAAATTAATCCTAGCCGATCGAGCACCCCTTCTACGTTTTGTCAGAGGACACAATAATTAGATTGAGGAACAATTGCGCTCCGTTCCCTTCTCAGACGAAAGCAGAGTATGCGTGCATGGTAACCATGGAAGAAGACTAGTTTATAGAAGACCTGGAGAAAAGTTCACGCAACTGCATAAAAGAAAACGTTGCTTTTGAAGGAAGTTCCTGGGGAGTATGGGCGGTAAGCAAAAACTAAGTTGGTTTGTATTGAAATTGGTGGTGGAGCGAAGAGATCATGTCGCTATTCGTTGTCAGCATACCTAGAAATCAGGATTTTACTTGTATTAACACGCAACAAAAGCTCAAAGAAACGCGAGGAGTGTCTATGAGTGGCTAAATAGCTAACCTTGAAATAAAAAGGGTAGCTACCGACCCCAAATTAATCCTAGCCGATCGAGCACCCCTTCTACGTTTTGTCAGAGGACACAATAATTAGATTGAGGAACAATTGCGCTCCGTTCCCTTCTCAGACGAAAGCAGAGTATGCGTGCATGGTAACCATGGAAGAAGACTAGTTTATAGAAGACCTGGAGAAAGATTCACGCAAAGCTGCATAAAAGAAAACGTTGCTTTTGAAGGAAGTTCCTGGAGAGTATGGGCGGTAAGCAAAAACTAAGTTGGTTTGTATTGAAATTGGTGGTGGAGCGAAGAGATCATGTCGCTATTCGTTGTCAGCATACCTATAAATCAGAATCTTACTTGTATTAACACGCAACAAAAGCTCAAAGAAACGCGAGGAGTGTCTATGAGTGGCTAAATAGCTAACCTTGAAATAAAAAGGGTAGCTACCGACCCCAAATTAATCCTAGCCGATCGAGCACCCCTTCTACGTTTTGTCAGAGGACACAATAATTAGATTGAGGAACAATTGCGCTCCGTTCCCTTCTCAGACGAAAGCAGAGTATGCGTGCATGGTAACCATGGAAGAAGACTAGTTTATAGAAGACCTGGAGAAAGATTCACGCAAAGCTGCATAAAAGAAAACGTTGCTTTTGAAGGAAGTTCCTGGAGAGTATGGGCGGTAAGCAAAAACTAAGTTGGTTTGTATTGAAATTGGTGGTGGAGCGAAGAGATCATGTCGCTATTCGTTGTCAGCATACCTATAAATCAGAATCTTACTTGTATTAACACGCAACAAAAGCTCAAAGAAACGCGAGGAGTGTCTATGAGTGGCTAAATAGCTAACCTTGAAATAAAAAGGGTAGCTACCGACCCCAAATCAATCCTAGCCGATCGAGCACCCCTTCTACGTTTTGTCAGAGGACACAATAATTAGATTGAGGAACAATTGCGCTCCGTTCCCTTCTCAGACGAAAGCAGAGTGTGCGTGCATGGTAACCATGGAAGAAGACTAGTTTATAGAAGACCTGGAGAAAGATTCACGCAAAGCTGCATAAAAGAAAACGTTGCTTTTGAAGGAAGTTCCTGGAGAGTATAGGCGGTAAGCAAAAACCAAGTTGGTTTGTATTGAAATTGGTAGTGGAGCGGAGGGATCATGTCGTTAGTTTCCTTGGCGAAAACTTTATCCTAGTGCAAGACAATGCTCGACATACTACAGGCTCCGTTCGGCAGTATTTTCAGGATGTCAAAAGGAGTGGAGAAGGACATAGGATATTTTTTATCCCGTTTCCATGGGTTATATACATAAAAAAGTTGGATTATTTACACTATTTATAACCCAAGAACGGCCTAACCGAATTAGCTGAAAACTGGTGGAGAGGTAGTTTAGAACTTGGAAAAGGTGATAGGTTATTTTTCATCCCGTTTCCGTGGGACGTGACATCAAACGTAGTATAACAAAACGCAACAAACAACAGAAAAAAAAATCAAGTCAAACCATCAGTCTAGCCGTTAATTTGTTTAAAATTTTGTAACAAAACGCAACTGACATCTAAACGACAAAGCCGTAAACTAACTAGGATTCGAAACATTGCGAATGAAAAAATGAAGAAGAATAAGTAATTGTACGTGAAGAGCGCCGCGTTGGTATGCCTCGACTTCGTGCTTTTTAATCACAAGAGTAAAGCTAGGCAACCCACAAAACGGCTCGGTTGGTGATGCGAAATCGTCGAGCAAACCTCAGAGATCAACAATTAGATAATTTCCTTCGCACAAGAAGAAATTTTTGAAGCGTTTCGATACGTTGCAGTACTGATAGCTGCGACCACATTGGGCCAATGTGGACGCCAAACGAATTTCGCAAAATTAGCAATCGCATTCATTGCTTCGTGGCGAAACCCATGAATAAAGAAATTTTCACACCAAAAAATACAATGGTTATTTCTAAATGACCTAATTTGGGGCAGACATTATGTAAGAACGAGGATTCAATCCGACATTTAAGGTACTCGTTTATTTGGAAACGCCTGACTTACCAGCGCACAGCTTAAGATTAAAAGCTCGTATTATAAACCAATCAAAACTGTGAAACGGAACGCGTTTGGTGGTAAGTATATTGACGAACGTGATTTACGCGACGACACCCAAAGGATAATTCGATGGTGAGGAATTTCTCATACCGACGATTCCGATGATCCCAACTGATTTGCCGTTTGAGTTTATGCGACGTCAATCTCCGATCCGTATTGCATTCTCTATGCCCATTAAAAATCACAATACTATCTTTAAAACTTCGTGGTCTGAATCTAGAAAATGTTCTTTTCATGTTCAATTATGAGTGGCATGCTCACGGGTCGGAACATCATCTGCGTTATTATTTCTTGCGCCTAAAAAGGGTCAAATATGAATTGCGTCCCGAAGACTTTCCAAGAAATGTGGTACTAAATACTTTTGCAAACTAATTATACTTTCCAGAATTATCATTATCTAAATATTGAATACTGATTAACCATTTTCTTAAAGCAGCTTGACAAGGTGCAAGACAACTTGCAAGAAATTACACGCAATTTTTTCAAAAGTCAAAATATTTCATAGATTAATATTGCACGTCGTTTGACATCACCACTACCATTACTAACAAAAATTCCATAAGTAAATTAAACAAACTCCTAACGTCAAATTTTATTTAATATTTAGAGTTTTGAGACAGGTTTAAAAATGAAAATAACAAAGCTAAGTAAAATGGTCAAGAAAAATTTGGTCACTGAATAATTGGCAATAATTATATCTGCCGCTGCCTCGATTTTGCAGCCTGATGAACAAGTTGGTTTTTAGGCGAAAAGTATTTAGACTTCTCCCTAGAATTGCAGATTAGATACACGCAACAACATCAAATCGATAATGTTGTAAATGCGAGATTTTGTACGGGGTTTTCCAATAAGGACTTGACAACTTTTTTTCAAAATAAAAAAAAAACTATTTGAGATATTTCAAAAACTTTATTATCGGATTGAAGTTCATTCAAAACACTTATGAATAGAAGTCGACTTCGCTCATATGGCCACCGCGGACACGTTTGCAGCGGTTGATTCGTTGGACTCAATTTTCCATGACTCGGCCACACATTTCGGCTGCTATTTCTCGTTCAATGTTGGCTTTGAGCTCTTCCAATGTCGTCGGCTTATTAGCATAGACCAATGACTTGACGTAGTCCTAAAGAAAAAAAATCTAGAGGCGTTAAACTGCATGAACGACTGGTCCATTTCTTGAGATAACACGCTCATCAAACTTATTCTTCAATTGGGCCCAAATTAGGGGGCCAAAAATAATCGATAATCAATGCGCGATAACGATAACCATTCACAGTAACGTGGCGCCTACTATCGTCGATGACAAAATATGGCCCTATGGCGCCGCCGGCATGCAAACCGCATCAAACAGTTATCTTTTGTGGATGAAGAGGTTTTTCATCAAGCACATGTGGATTTGCACCCGTCCAATACCGCATATTTTGTTTATTGATAAACCCATTGAGCCAGACATGAGTTTCGTGACTGAAGATAATTTTGCGATGAAATTGATAATCTTGGCGCATCGTTTCCAGAGCCCTATCGGAGAACGTACGTCGCTTCGAATTGTAAAGTAAGATCCTTACGCAAAATTCGCCATAAAGTGGTCTTAGCGATGCCCAACTCTTGAGAACGCCGTGAAATTTAATGATTTGGATTATTTGCTACGGACGTTTCAACGGCAGCGATATTTTCGACACTTCGACCAACCCGTAGTCTCACTGGCACGGCAAAATCACACAAGGAATATGTAGACTCAAACTTTTTCACTAAACTTGTTACTGCCTGTCTACTAGGTCGAGAATTAGGAGCAAAAAAATCGGAGTTAACACTCTTAAAGTAGCGGCCACCGATTCCGAATTTCTGTAGTAAATATTTAGGATTTGCAGACGTTGTTCATTCGTGTACTTCAATATGATGAAAAGGTTATGTCACTGAATAACCTGATAGTGACAGTTCGATGTTAAGTGAAAAGGTGCGTTCACAAACTAAATTTAAAATTATAAAGTTCCTATTGGAAAACGTATTATAAAACAATCAGCTGAACTTCATCTGCGCATTAATAATAACCTCTCATGTTGGGATAACCACCGTGGATATGTATAAATTTTAAGTAATTGGTTTTACGACCTAACCTAACCTAACCTTAAAGGTTCAGTTGACCGCGAGACGCTACTAGTGTACAGCGCAGCATACGCACTAAAATGTAGCTAAAGAAGAATCATTAAAATATTATTTTCATATATAATTGTCCTAATAGAAAATTGAACTTGATAAATCTCGTTTTGCGCCATTCATTGTTCATATATATTTGATCTTCTGATTGTTTGTAAATTTTTCATATCATTTTAACGATTATTGAGACTAAAGGATATCAAAGTTTGTTTTTCACTTGTTCGTATGAGGTTTAGAAGATTCTATTACCAAAGAAATGAATCATGCTGACTATTAGAATTATAACCAATAATTAGATACTAAAAAATGATTAATGTACCATAACTATAAAGTTTGTTTTATTATTTCAAAATTTTACTGAATCTTTGTTAAAATGTGAATCAAAGGAATTAATTAAGCTATAAAATTAAATTTATAGATATTACGAATCGACTTTATGTTCAATTTATTTTTTATTGATATTTAACTTAAAGACGAAGCCAATTCTAATTTTATTTTTTGACACCTTGGTTATAGTATAACGAATTAAAAATGTAATTATCGAATTTAAGCTATCATTACACAGGAATCGCAACAACATACGTTCATTTCCTAACAGTGTCTGAACTCTAGTTTCGATTATGGCGCCAAATACAAAACTGTTTGTTTCAAAATAAATGTAACTATGTATTTGAACTATTTTTATTAATGAAGAGATATATTATTAAATGATAGTATACATCTTATATTTCAATATTCAACTTTTATATTATATTATATTAATTATCATGGATTTTCTTGTCTGTCTTATATTACGATTAATAGTGATGTCCCTAACATCCTCAAATTCATTATATCTGCCTAGAACCACGTGCAGAATTAATCCTGAATTATTTTAGAATCTCATTAGTTCAGTTGCGATTATTATTTAATTTTGCTTGTTAGAAGTTTGATATTTCTTCTAAGTATCCTCCTAAAATAATTGCTTTTAATGAAGTCACGTGGGGATCATTGCTTTCGTCATGTGGTGGTGCTTCATCTTGCCAAAACCATATCGCATTAACTGGTACTGGAGGGTTTTCTGGGTCATTTCAAATTTCAATTTTCCAAGATGAAAAATGTTATGGGCTCCAAAAATCATTTTCTAATCATCAACTTTTTGAGGGTATTGCGTGTATACTTCCATCCCAAGAGGATTTCTCCAATATTTTTTCCAATATGTTCATCATACGTCCAGGAAAATAAGTTCTGCTATTAAAATCGTTTTCCGTGAACTCCTGAGTATTTGGATATTATATGTGGGTTTTTCTCAAACTTACTAATTTCAACTCTTTGAATTCATCACTCAGTACATAAACAGTTGCTTATTTTATCTGATTCACATGACCAAACACGCGTAACTGCTTCTTTATATTCCTAAATTGTTCCTTGGGTCATTGGAAATGCCTTATAATATCAGACTGATTAGTTAATCTTCTGGTTGTCTCTACACCGTTGGAAAATTGAAACCAAAATGGTATTTTGACATTTGTAAATGTTTTTTCATCCCAAAGCTTTATTTTGAATTTCTTGCCCAGTAAGCATGTGCGTTAGATCATATCAGGAAGCAGTATCAAGATTCCCTCAACCTTGAAATCTTTCGAACCGTGCCATCTGCCAATATGTGCCTTCTTTGTGGTACTACGCTTTGGTGATGCTTATCTGCAGTGGCTCGATACAAATTGGAATCCTAGGGTATTGAGTTACTCCACTCAACGACGTTTTTTTTCCCAATCCAGAAAAACCTGAGTGAGTCCCTCACAGCTGTCTCCAATGCCTTGACGCAGCAGCCGCTTGGTTCCCTTGAGGTCCACGCACGCTTTATCTAGATAGGACTTCCAAGAAAGTTTACTCTACAAGATTTTCGTGATTTCGAATAGCAGGAATATTTTATTCCCATAAGAGGACTCATTCAAATTTTTCATTCATCGATGTAACTCCCTTTTGCTTTTATTATTTCGGAGCACAATTTTGGGATTCTATGCAACAATTTTAGTAAATAATTGTCGTCTATTTGTTTCCATTCCTTTTTTAGGATATTCCAAAGATATGAAGTAGAAATAAGACACTGCTTTCTGACTTCCATGTTCAATTTGTCCCACAACAACTCAATCGGGTTGAAGTCTGGCGACTATAACAACCAAATCATTACTTTCAGTACATTTGTTTGTAAATTCTTTCAAATACTCTTTGCACAGCTTACAGGAATGCTTGGGGTCGTTGATATACTGGAAGATATATACTGCCGAATCGGTGCTGGTCAGAACATACTACATTTTTAATATTTTTCACTGCCTTCTTCCTTCAAAATCCCTTCAATTATAACCAGGTGTCCAGTTGCCCTTCCTCTGAAACATCCCTAAATCATCATTGAGTGTCCGCCGTCATATTTTTTTATATATTACAGGCAGACTTAACGTGACATTCGATGATAACGGCGAGTTAGTAGTGTCATCAGGACAACCGATTCTTTTGGATAATTTAACGCCACAAGACGAAGATGTTTTAGAACTTCTAGAAATTTACAGACCAGCTGTAGATGCACAAATTGATACAATAATCGGAACATCTTTGGTTACATTAGAAGGGGCCGGTATATGTAGATTAAAAGAATGTAATTTTGGAAATTTGGTGGCTGATGCAAATGTTATTTATAAATCTTCTCTTTCTACTTATACTTGGACAGAGGCGCCAATAGGTCTCATGAACGGCGGGGGTATACGGGTAACGATAACTCCAGGTATTGGAAAATCTATAAACAAAGGTGAAATAATGGCAGCATTACCATTTGGAAAACAAATAGTTTCTTTGAAATTAACCGGAGCTGATTTAATCAAAGCTTTGGAATTGGGTATAAGAAGTAACGGAGAAACTTCCGGTGGAGAATTTTTGCAGGTATCCGGTATTAAAGTTGTGTATGATAAATCAAAACCTCCAATGTCTCGAGTAGTTTCGGTTAAAGTGAGATGTGGTAACTGCAGTGTTCCGATTTACGAAGACATAGATCTATCAAAGATATACGGGATTATTACTACGGATTTTCTAGCTGACGGTAATGATGGAATATACGTACTCAAAGAAAAAGGAATGGATAAAAAAATTGAGGATTTGGGTGATGTAGATGTGGTAGAGTGGTATTTTAAACATTACAATCCGATATTCGCAGAAGTGTCTGGTAGAATTAGCTTCATTGAAAGCGATAACAAGAACGGCGGAAGTGTTATTTCAATTTTTATGTATTCGTTATCAATAACTATAATTTTAATTGTACAAATATTTTAACATTATTTATAAATTTAACTCGTAATAAATGAAGTTGCGACTCATTTAACAGTTATTAACGACTTGAAGGGTGATAAATTGATTAATTACTAGGAAAATATTGACTAGTAATGACCGTTTTTAGTAAGTATTGTCAATTCGATTGAATGATATTCAATCGTCGCGAATTGGTTCAAAAAATATAGAGTAACTATAAAGTAAGGAATTGTGAAGTAATAACTAAAGTTTATTTTTGAAAATAACACCATTTGAATGATCCTTTAACCGTAAACGGAAATGATTGGAAACTTTCTCCAGTAATTCTGATGTAATTGCTACCATTTCATCATCATTATTATTATATACTTTATGTTTTATTTTTGAGCTCATCTATAACGAATGTTGGCAATCATCATAGCAACATTTATTCAGCCAGCAACAATACGAAATAGTTGTGAGAACCAGCTCCATGTTAGGATGACCGTTTTCTTCCTGGACCTCTTTATCCAAATATTTTACCTACCAGGATGGTTCGGAGCAGTGCATATCTGGATTCATTTCGTATTATGCGGCCGAAGTCTTCTTCATTTGTTACCCGTGCAGTTCTATGGATCTTCAGTATTCGTCTAGGAAGTCACATTTCGAATGCTTCCAGTTTTTTGCTGATAACTTTGTTCAAGGTCGTTAGTGTTTATTCCTTAAATATCTCAATCATGTTTCATTCGATCGAATGCTTTTGTATCATGACCTGTACTAAGAAGCTTCCTTCATACAAACAGCATTTATAAACCCGAATTCGTTGGGGGATATTTAGCTCCCACATTATTTGTAAATTCTGTTGTGGTTTACTCTAAGCACGATCTTTAAAAGATGGTTCATAAGACTAATCGTTCGGTATTCTTTTTTTTGGGCTCCTGGTTTCTTTTCCAGCATAATACGCTGTTGAACATCTTCGTAATCAAGGCTATCGTTTTGGTATGAAGCAGTTTGAGAAATTCTGATTGTACATTATCCGAACCTGCTGCCTTGCCATCTTTTAGTTGCATTGCTGCTGTTTGGATTTCTTTTCCTGATTTTGTCTTCTTTCTTTATTCATGATTATATTGCCTGTTAACATTCCTTTTGTTGCCTTCTTTTCAGCCCGCAATGAATTTTTTAATGTACATTCTCTGGATATGTTTGAAGTGTCTGGGAACATTTGTTTCAAAACCACCATGGATTCATTTGATGTGCGACTAGTAGTTCCGTCTTGTTGAAACCGAGTCCTAGAATTAACTATTTCGAAGTTTCAAGCTCTGTATCCAATGAACCTTCTAACATCGCAACATTGCCTTCGGTATTAACAGTGACATTTTCCCCGCGTATTTCAAAGAAAAAATGAGTGGATTTTTTGGTGCTTGAGTTTGGGATTCTCATTGTTAACTATTTACAAACCCATTGATATTGAAATGGGCCTCATTAGAAAAAAAGGCTATTGTCAAAATTCGGCAAATTCGAGAATTTCTATGAAGTCGAATTCTTTCAATTCTTGCGTTAATTGTGCCTTGTCAGGCTCCCCTGGAGATGGCAAAGACAATGACGAGATGATCCCTGTTTTCAGCCACTCTAAACAAACAATTGTTGCTATGATGCTATCTGTCCATTCCCGGATGTTCCTCAACCAGAAGAAGAATTTATTATTTTCATACAATTTCACAGCCATTTGTACTGCCTTTCATGAGTTCTTAGCCTAGCCAGATTTTTGGAGCAAGCGCATTCCTCGGCTGATTTTGCCGCGCTTTTTTTCGATAATTTTTGAAACAACTACTTAAGTAAGTAAAAGAAATATGCCGCGTTCACAGTTGTATGCATTCCTTGAAGTCAATCAAAAGGATACTATCGCAATTCCAAAATATTGAGCTTTTCGAGACCTTTGTTTTTTTTGGCAAGAGCTCTCCTTTCCAATGCCTCTACATCTCTTTTGGATATCGGATCATAGTAGAAGACATAGTTTCATAATGCCTTGTCCAATCCATTTAGTTTCTTGGATTGAGGCAATTTTTATGCCAGCCTCTATATTTTTATCTCATTTTGACTCTGATCTACGATTATTTCATATCCTCTTTCACAATAAAAGTTTCTTTGTAATAAAAAAATGAACCAATTAATTTTTTGGTAATTATCTAGATTAGGTTACACCCCTTCGATTTCGTTAAAATTTTAGTAGGTTATAGAGAAAATTATGCTGAAAAATTTGATACATATATGTAGGGCGCGGAAATCATCCCTTCACATAGTTCCAGAAAAAGAAAAATCATTTATACATCATAGTTTAGCTTCGCATGTCTTCGTTACCTAATGATGACAACACGTATCATATAATTTGCAATATTTGTTTTTTTTTAATCGTGTTTGACCATGAAAAAGATAAAATTCTACGAATTGTTGTGTATTGCTGTTTATTGATTGATATTCTATCAATATTCTTAGTTAAAATTAGTGGTTAGGTCAGGTTAAGTTAGACGTGCGAAGATAAACTATGATGTATAAATTATTTTTCTTTATCTGGAATTTCAAAGTTGAAAAACTATTTGAAGGGATGATTTCCGCGCCCTACATATATATCAAATTTTTCAGCATAATTTTCTCTATAACATACTAAAATTTTAACGAAATCGGAGAGGTGTAACCTAATCTAGATAATTACCAATTTTTTTTATACTGAACATACCAGCACTCATAATTACACTGTCAGCGTTTCGATAACCAAGTTATCGTCTTCAGAGACTGAAAGTAGGAGTTTATCTTCAGACTCTTACTTGGTTATCGAAACCCTTGATAGACAGTATATGTAAACAGTACAAATATCGCCGATGGTTCCATAAATTCCAATTTAGTCAATTGATTTTTTGATTCTCTTTTAGGAATCTTGAATGCGACATTCGATGAAAATGGAAATTTACTAAAATCTTATGGTAATCCATTATTACTAGATAATTCAATTCCACAAGACGAAGATTTATTGGAGCTACTTGACGTTTACAGACCGGCCGTTAACAAAGTAAATTTAGAAACTGTTGGTATTTCAAACGTTCTTCTAGACGGTAACGCTATCAAATGCAGAAGACAAGAATGCAACTTCGGTAATTTAATAGCAGACGCGTTTGTGATGTACAAAGCTACGATGTCGCCTGTTTCTTGGAGTGATACCCCAATAGGATTTATGAACGGTGGCGGAATTAGAACTTCAATAACACCCGATGATAGTAAAAGTATAAGTAGGGGAGAAATATTAGCAGCCCTTCCTTTCGGTAACCAAGTTGTTTCTCTCAAATTAAAAGGAGAAGATTTGATAAAAACTCTCGAATTGGGTATAAGAGGTAACGGCGAAACGTCGGGTGGAGAATTTTTACAAGTTTCGGGATTACTTATTGTCTACGATAGATCGAAGCCGGCCATGTCGAGGGTAGTTTCAGTCAAAACTAGATGTGGAAATTGTGATATACCCAAATACGAAGATATAGACCCTACGAAGATTTATAGCGTGGTTCTTATCGATTTTTTAGCTAATGGAAACGACGGACATTATATTTTGAAAGAGAAAGCTTTCGATGTAAAAAATGAAGATTTGGCGGACGTAGATTGTATATCGTGGTATTTTCAGCACTACAGTCCAGTGTTTGCTGAAGAACAAGGAAGAATCAAATTTGTAACGAAAAACGTTGAGGCAAGTGACGCAGTATTACATCAACCATTTAGATTTAGTGTTTTATTTATGATTATTTCGTTTTTATGCATTTTTCAATTTTGAATAAATGATAAATGTTGTTTCTTTCTACATTTAGATGCCGGTTGATATAGTTTAAATTGTAGAAACGAAAAATTGCGTGCTAAATATGAGGGCTGCTAGTTAAATCTTTAGATTGACAAATAAAAACAAAAATTTATGATTTCATATAGCTTTATTGTTTTTCAGAATACTTTCCAGTAAGATCAATACACTTTTGCATGCGTTTGAACCAATTGCCGAAGGGTTTTTCCCCCTCCGATTGAGGTACCTCCAAAACATGTGATTTGAATGCATTATTTGCTTCTTCTGGCTTAGAAAAACGTTGACCTCGCAATTTGTTTTTATCTGCGGAACCATTGGGTCCAAAACAAGGACTGTATAGCGGACGACCCATCAATTCGATGTTTTGACTGTTGTTTGAACTGATGTGTGTGGGCTCGGATTGTTCTGGTGGAGAATTATTCGTTTTCTACTATTGGTTTCCCATTCGGCTCGTCCACACAGATTATTGTTTAGTTTCGAGTTCATAAGCATATATTTGCACCAACCGACCCCAGCTTTTTTTTGAGCGATTGGCAAATTATGCGGTATCTCTCGCGAACCAATCTTCTGAACAGCCAAATTGTCAGAAAGAGTCTAGGTACAAGATTAAGATCAAGACTGGCAGGATTGTCGTGGCGGTGAATGATTCGTCTTCTGCGATTGGTTTCCCTGATTTTTTCGACCACTTCTGGCAAAAAAATGATAGAGTACCATTCAGAATTGATCGATCTACATTGCTCTAATGGAACGGTGGTGAAACATCCTGTTATTCCTTAAAAACAGGCGACCATTTGCTTCGAAGTATTTCGTGCGCGACAACTTTTGTTGCAATCATCTCGTCTTTAAAGACCCACAACAGATTATTGTTTAGTTTCGACTTTATATGCATAGATCCATGATTCGTCGCCTGTCACGATCTTATAGACGTCTTTTGAAGTACTGCGATTCAATTTTTGCAGCATATATTTGCACCAACCGACGCCAGCTTTTTTTTGAGCGATTGGCAAATTATGCGGTATCTCTCGCGAACCAATCTTCTGAACAGCCAAATTGTCAGAAAGAGTCTAGGTACAAGATTAAGATCAAGACTGGCAGGATTGTCGTGGCGGTGAATGATTCGTCTTCTGCGATTGGTTTCCCTGATTTTTTCGACCACTTCTGGCAAAAAAATGATAGAGTACCATTCAGAATTGACTGATCTACATTGCTCTAATGGAACGGTGGTGAAACATCCTGTTATTCCTTAAAAACAGGCGATCATTTGCTTCGAAGTATTTCGTGCGAACAAATTTTGTTGCAATCATCTCGTCTTTAAAGACCCACAACAGATTATTGTTTAGTTTCGACTTTATATGCATAGATCCATGATTCGTCGCCTGTCACGATCTTATAGACGTCTTTTGAAGTACTGCGATTCAATTTTTGCAGCATATATTTGCACCAACCGACGCCAGCTTTTTTTTGAGCGATTGGCAAATTATGCGGTATCTCTCGCGAACCAATCTTCTGAACAGCCAAATTGTCAGAAAGAGTCTAGGTACAAGATTAAGATCAAGACTGGCAGGATTGTCGTGGCGGTGAATGATTCGTCTTCTGCGATTGGTTTCCCTGATTTTTTCGACCACTTCTGGCAAAAAAATGATAGAGTACCATTCAGAATTGATCGATCTACATTGCTCTAATGGAACGGTGGTGAAACATCCTGTTATTCCTTAAAAACAGGCGACCATTTGCTTCGAAGTATTTCGTGCGCGACAACTTTTGTTGCAATCATCTCGTCTTTAAAGACCCACAACAGATTATTGTTTAGTTTCGACTTTATATGCATAGATCCATTATTCGTCGCCTGTCACGATCTTATAGACGTCTTTTGAAGTACTGCGATTCAATTTTTGCAGCATATATTTGCACCAACCGACGCCAGCTTTTTTTTGAGCGATTGGCAAATTATGCGATATCTCTCGCGAACCAATCTTCTTAACAGCCAAATTGTCAGAAAGAGTCTAGGTACAAGATTAAGATCAAAACTGGACCCTACAACATCAAGACTACTTTAAATTGCGAAATGAAGATCAAGACTGGCAAGATTGTCGTGGCGGGGAATGAGTTTCGAGTTCATATGCATAGATCCATGATTTGTCGCCTGTCCCGATCTTATAAACATCGTTTGAAGTATTGCGAATGAATTTTTTCAGCATTCCTATCCACCAATCGACGCCAGCTTTTTTTGAGCGATTGTCAAATTATTCGGTATCCAACGCACATAAATCTTTTTGTCCAATTCGCATATCAGGAGGTTAGATCAACAAACAAAAAGTTAAATTCAATGGGTGTGTTCAGTTAGAACAAAATTAATTTTGTTTTTATATAAAATACAAGTACTCGAGTGGTATCTGCCTGTGGATATTGATCTTGAACTTTCGTGGGTTGTAGTGTTCGGGAAAGACGTCCCTTGGTATCAGTCAACTGGTCAACTCTGAATTGCCTATATGGTTATTGCTCTCTTTTGAAATGATTCGAGCATCTTCAGGGTATGCTTGGGAACCAAGTTCCAATTGTGCGAGCATTACTTCTAAGATGGACGATTGGTAGAAAATTGGAAGCTGTTACTGTATACAGGGTTTTTATCTTAAAGAGGACTCCAAGCTTTTGTAAAGCTGTAACTATAAAAAAGGGTGCAATGTACTTTATATTATAAAGCTTTAGTTTTAGAAACTTTGAGACACAGAAGATTATAATTGCACTATGATTTTATGGTGATTAGGTCACTAGATATGGTCCGTGGATCAGGGTTGCTCCAAGAGAAACTAGTCTGCAATACTTATACTTGTAGCGCTCTACATTATATTGTCTGGCAAGAAGACATCTTTGTATCAACCCTTAGAAGCTAACTTCTGTTGGTTGATTTTTACGTTCTACTTCACGTAGAGGTATAATTATAACTGTCTTAAGGCAATTGGGAAAAGTGCCATATTGAAATAAAACGGTAATTAAGGTGATAATGTGATTTAATGCGGAATTGGGCAGACTCGAAAACATTTTTGGTCAAGTCCATCAGTACCAGATGAATAATCATTTTTGATGTCATTAATTGTACTGTGAAGTTGTGCTAAAACTATGGGCAGAAATAAGAAACTTTGTAAGGTAACTTAGCATCAGAAAGATATGAAAGCGGATCTTGAGAAGAAGTTGAATATGATAAATTTTTGGCTACATTCAAAATATAATTATGAAGGTTGTCGGGTGAAGTAAAGATTTTTCTTAGATCATTCACAATGGACCATGTTTCTTTAGAAACATTAAGAGAATTTGGCAGCTTTTAATATCTTATGATAAATTTTTCTGTATAGTTTCACTATCCGAGAATTTCCTTTGGTCAGATCAAGATTGCTTTTGCTTTGCACGAGGAACAATAACTTATTAGAAGTGTCAGTGTAAAGTTTGACGTCGAAAAAGTAAACCTGAGTTACGCAATAAGTTGAAAGAAAAAATTGTGAAGATTACGAAGATATGCTTAATACCCTTGGCGATAAAAGTCTTTCGTATGCGACCGTGAAAGATTAAACTGCAAGCTTCAAAAGAGGTAAATTTTCCATTGAAGATGATGACCGATCGGGAAGGCCAGTTTCTGTGTTAGTCCCCGAAAATATCGATGCAGTTCATGCCATGAATTTATCAGACCGTCGAATTGTGCTAAAACGAATATCTGAATCACTGAATATTTCATACGAACGCGTTCATCATATAGTTCACGTCAATTTGGACATGAGAAAAATTGCTGCGAAATGGATCCCAAAATGTTTGAATGTTGACCAAAAGCATCGCGTTCGATCTGTGCTCGATTTGGAAACGATGTAAACTTCTTAAACCGAATTGTTACTATGGATGAGACTTGGGTACATTTCTACGAAACAAAGCAACAATTGATGGAATGGTGACACTCTGGTTCTCCTAGATCTAAGAAGTTTCGAGTTCAAAAATCTGCTAAAAAGTTTTTGATCATGATTGATTTTTTTGGATAAGGATAGAACAATAACTGGAGATTACTATTCGACATAACTGACCATTCTACGGTAAAAAATTAAAGAGAAAAGACGCGAAAAGGTATCCAAAGATGTTTTGTTTTTGCAGGACAACGCCCCTGCGCACAAATTGCCATGCAAAAAATTCGTGATTTAGGGTTTGAATCACTAGAACACCCTCTTATTCACCAGATTTGGCTCCGATCGACAATCATCTCTTTCCTCAACTGAAAAAAAGTTTAAAAGGTCGAAAATTTTCTTCCTACCTCTGAGGAGGTAATAAAAGCTGTGGAGGTCGCTGTTATAAATGTATCCAATTAAGAGGAGAATATGTTGAGTAATAAAATATTTTGACATTGAAATTTTGTTTGGTTTTATAGTTAGCTAACCTTTAGTGGACAAGGGTTTATTTTGATCATTTGGATGCCTGACCAATTAGTATTTTTATAAATATAGAAAGTCTTTATCACCTGAGAGAATGTTGTATCAAAACGGTGCTTGAAGTTTTGAAAATTTTTCTCCCAACCTCAACACCCAACAAGTAAATCTGCGGTGATGGCGAAAAAAAAAAACAAATTTACTCTGCTACTTTATTGTCAAGTGTTTAAGTAAGTTTAATATCAACATTAAATACAATTCTGAACTATTTTAGAAACAATGAACAATTACAAATATATTACATCACTTAGTTTTAGTACTAAGGAAAGCAATGATTTATTATTTAATTTAGGTTCGATCTAGGTTGTGAAATGAGGTCTATAAACCAAAGCAATGATCACAATAGAATATTACACCAGCGGCTCTTAACCTATTGGGTCGCGCTGAGTCGAACCAAAAAAGTTATTAATACACCAAATAATAAGTAATACCAACACCTCCCTAATACAATGTTTCGGTTTTACCGCTCTTCGCGAATGGCCTTCCGGAAGTGACGTCCAATCTTCTAGGAGGTGTTGGTAAATACTCACGCCATTGCTTTGCGTGCGCGCAGACTCAGTAAGCTCTCTGTCAAAAACTCGTTTCTGCGTATTATGTTGTGAATAACAGTGAAACGTGAATACAAGCATTTTAGAAACAAATTTGGTCTTATTATTAATAGTGGAGTGATCAAGCTGCAGTGCGTATTGTAAATTTGTAATCACCCTAATAATGGCAAAACGTGAATACAAGGAAGCATTTTTAGAATTAGGTTTTACTTGCATTTATGATCGAGAAGTGAACAAACCGGAATGCGTGTTGTGCAGTGAAATATTAAGTAATGAATCGATGAAACCGAACAAACTTAAAAGACATTTTGATGCAAAACATAAAAATTTTTCCTTTTCGATAGAAAAGAAGCCCATTTAAAAAGACAGCGTTTGGATGCACCAAGTAGTAATGGTTTTATAAATTCTGCCAAACAAGCTACACTTGCTTCTTTTCATGTGGCTTGGCATATTGCAAGACAAAAGAAACCCCATAATATTGCTGAAAAACTTATAAAACCTGCTGCTACTGACATGGCACGTATCATGTGCGGAGATGAAAGTGCAAAAAAATTACAAAAGATACTATCAAATGATACAATTCGTTTACTAATTATTGATATGTCATTTGATATTAAGAATCAACTTTTTTCTGCTGTAAAAATTGCTGGTTTATTTGGTATTCAACTGGATGAAACGACAGATGTAAGTAAAGATGCTCAACTCATGATTTACGTGCGGTAGGTATCCAGGTTTAACAGATATACAGGAGAATTTTCCTTGGATCGAAAAGTACTTTTGTTTATCTTTATTATTAAAAAAATAAATAAAAAATTTGTAAGTTGTAAAAATAATCATTGTAGCATTGAAATTTTTTCAAAATACGATCTAAAATAAAGCAATGAAAAAATTTTGACTTTGTTTTGGGTCGCGACATGAACATATTTCTCAAATTTGGGTCGCGGCTTAAAAAGATTAAGAACTACTGTATTACATACCTAACTGGGAAGATTTTCATTACTGTCGAAAGATTAGATATAGTTAACAAAGACGCGAAGTTTAAGGTGATATCAGACGGTTAACTTTTTATTCATTTCTGTCTTTCATTCAGCAACTTTCATTGAGAATAAAACGTCTAGGCAGTAAATGAATCAAAAGTGATGAATGAATTTATTAGTGAACCAATCCAGATGTTGGATTTCGGCATTCGGCATCAATCACTCGCATTTCTAATTAGTACAGCCATTCAAGCTTAAAATCGACCGAAACCTCGCAATTTTAAAGATCTTCATCGATCTTCTTGAAAATTTGGAATTAAGTTCATCTTACCCTTCTTTCAAACCTGACTTGGTCGCAAAGTATGCTTTTTATTTTTAAGGGGTGAAAATCACCCCTTACTCCAATAAATTGAAGACTAATGAATTAAAGCGGTAATGGGATATAGTTTTGTTCAAATATAATAAATGTTGATTGTTTTGTATCAAGACTTTAATATTTTGATATTTTACAGCTTACCTACCCTTAAAAAATAACCCCTCATACAAAGATTATTTAAAAAATGTGGTAAAAAACATGAATTTTTTTTATTTTGGATCGTAATAGGAGAATATTTTTTCTTTATGTATAAGAAATCTGACCCTCAATATTTTTAATAATGCAACCACCAAAAACCACCCCTCAGAATGGAAAAAATTGCAAATTACTAAATGGAAACTGTTATAGGGCTCATTATGTTCAAACATGTGAAATGATTGTTGTTTTTTTACATTGTAAGTACTATTTCTATTTTTTATATGTAACTACCCTTAAAAACTACCCTAATACAGTTATTTAAAAAACTTAAAAACTTTCTCTAAGAGTTACGACGGAAGAAGCGCGTAGGAATCCAGATATATAAATACAAAGGAGACACAGCATGTATAAATGAATAAATACTCCAAAAAGATCAAAACTTAGACGTTTCATGATCTTCCAGCATTATCAAATATACAAAGCCACGAGAGTTGCAGCCATTCTAGGCCCTTTTCTTCAAAGAATTTTGATTTTAAAGGGTGAAAAAGACTCCCTTAGCATCGAAATCAATACTTTAAACGCTTTTATCTTGTTTAATTTTCAAACTACTTTCGTTGATCCAATAGTTTTTGAGATATTTTGAAAAAATAGTCTTTTTTTAAAATCGACAAAAAAATTTGACATTAAACAACTTTTTTCAAAATATACGTGTTCCAAACCATTAAAACTTTTGGAACGTGTTGTTAGGGCTTAAACAAAGATAATTTTACATGGCCTACGATTAATTTTAATTTTGCCGTGTCAAATTTACCGATATTTTTATTTTTTTCAAATTCGAGTTACTTAACTTATTTTCGTAATAACTCGCTTAATTTTCATGCTAGACGGGTTTAGAAAAGTTCATTTTAAAAGTCTAAAAAAGTACTTTAAAAATATTTATTACAATTTTTTATGAAAAATTGCTCGTTTTTCCGTTATTTGAGCTCAAACCTCTTCATAAATTTACGAAAAAGAAAAAATTGGCTTTCAGTGACTCATACATTGCTGAATATTATTTAAGAAATTTAATTCAAACTAATTTCTTTATTTTTTTATAAGTTTCAATTTTTACAAGAGTAATTTTTTCTAGAAAATGCGTAATTTTCGGGTTTTTCGTGAAAAAATGTTGAAGAACCTGTTTTTTTTTAAATTTTCAATTGCAAATAACAAAGAAATTATTGAGTTAAATAAGAAACTTCAAACTAATCAATGAAGTTCTTTAAAATTGCGAAGTGATTTACTTGGTTCACTGTACTAAATGAACAAAAAATGAATTGTATGAACACGGAGAAAACGTTCACTCGAGTTCGTTTGAAGACATCCATCCGAATGAATCAAAAAGTGAACCGTCTGATACCTAACACCTTTAGCTAATCAAGCTATATTGCTACTGTTGCTATGTGATAAACAACTGTCACCAATATAAATAAATCCTTATTTAATTTTATAAATGTGAAAGCGTGGATGTTTGTTACGCTTTCACGCAAAAACTACTTGACTAATCGTCATGAAACTGTGTACACATATTCTGGGAGGTACTAGAAGTAACATAGTATTCTTTTTATTGAAAAAAGATATTTTTAAATCTTCATAATGACGTGGATTCGAGACAATTAGTCCAACTGATCTTTCTTTTCAATTTAAAACAGTTCAGTTTCCGGTCAAGCGTAGCTTTGCTGTTACTATACTCAGCATTTTATCTTTTTAATTGTTACAATTCAAAACTATTATTTTGTTACAGGAAAATATATTTTATATTTACGACCACGTAAAAAATTCTTCAAAAAAACGTATTTTTCAAATGAGAAAGTCAATTAAACAATATCAAACATGTGTTGAAAAGTATATAAACACGTGTACTGAAAAGTTAATAATAACAGAGATGACAAAAACGAGAAGAATGATTTTGAAATATTTTATAACAAAAGAACAGAAGAAGAATCAATAGAACAATAAATTCTATGTAACTATATTAGATACCTAACAAAAACTAAATAATTATTAATGTTTTTTGTTTTACTTTTTAAAAGTTACATTATTAAATTGCAGTGTATTTTGTAAATCATATTGTCTACTTCTTCAGTCTTCCTAAATTTGTCCTTTCGGCACCCAGCCAGATTCATATTGTATTCGCGTATTCCCTCTATCGTTCAAGACCATATATAAAATAAGAAAAAGAAGCATTCCAATACTTGTATGTTTTGTTATTATCTAGTACATGTATGAAATAAACTACTTTCTTAGGTAAAAATTTTCATAAGTGGTCGTAGGAAAAAGCCTTTTCGAACTAACCTCCAAAATCCATTATAGAGTAGCGCCCTTTAAAAATATTCAGTTCGTGGTAATAATAATTTTGAATACATAAATTGGTTACGATTATTTTCAAAATACGTAATCTCCCCTATAATAGGGTAGATTGGTTCCGCGTTGTAGAGTTTTGTTTCCTTTTCGTGGCTTAAAACTAAATATTTTATTTAAAATAGAATTTTTAATACATAAACTTCGTGAAATAATTTTATAACAATACAATTTACACACGTGCAATACTTATTATGAACTGTACAAATCATTATAAATTCCACAGTTTGGCAAATACAGGAGTGAATATCGAGAACGTACGAGAGGCACGAAGTTAAAATGAAAAAGTATTCGAGAGACAAAGAGGGTAATATGCGTTTGGTGAATTAGTACGGTAAATAATCAAAGTACTAAATTCTGTACCCCAGAATAAATTATATATTCTATCTGGCTATCAAGTAAATACAATGAAATAGGTACCAACGCAGTGCTCTCCACTATCTAACAGACACAATAGAACTGACAATAGTAGTCAGTCAATCCATGCTTGAGGACCGTACTAATCCCTACTACCATCGTCTAGTAACGCGCATTGACGAGCGTGACTATTTTACATTCATTCCTGTGTTTGCCAAAGTGTTATTTTGGACGTCTCCGCTTTATATGGGGGAATTTCCATGTTATATGAGGGGATCGAAATCGCTTAATATGAAAATGCGTTATAAGAGTACCATATTATAAAGGGGATTACCTATAGATTGTCCAAATGTAAAATTTCGAGACTGAAAATTCTATTACAAATGTTACTGTTAAATCTAATAGTAAAACATAACATTTATCACCAGAAATTACTTTTTTTTCAAAAGTAACTACATTTTGATGAAAAAAAAAATAATATGGAGTCAAATTAGTATGTTATAAGCAGTGATTTGTACTATAGAAGCATTATACTTACCCAAAAGTACAAATTACAAACAAATAAAATGAACAGTAGTGATCAAATGTTGTTACTTTCATTTCACTAATTTTAAAGAATAAACCATAACCTTCCATGATGATAAAAACTAGTACTTTACAGTTAAGACATGTATGGAAAATTTCCACATAAATCATCAGCTCTAATGTATGAATACAATAAATATCAATATTGAATTACAATACCAGTAACCCACTACAACATAAATATAAAAAATTTTAAACAAATACCACTGAATATATAGGGTAAATTGGGACATCTGGTATAAACGAATCACTTTTAACCTTCCGTGGGACGAGGCTGAGCAGATTGATACACAGCGAACTATATGTAATACTCCTATATGGACAGTTTCTATAAGTGGAAGCTGAAAACTATTTCTCTATCCTCGCGAAGTTTTAGCTCCGTTCTGCGCATTCTCAAGCATGTGCTTCTTCTTCTTAGCGTGCCGTATCAAGTCCCCTTGACGTTGGCGAACAGCATGACAAAACTTTCTCTATCTTGAGCTAGTCTGAATAACTGCTTCTCTTATCTCAGTCCAGTTCCTAATATTGTTCAATCAAGAGGCCTGTTTCCTTCCAATGCCTCTTCGACGTTCAACTTTATCCATCATTATTAACCGGAGGATATTAAACCGGCTACCACACATTATGTGTCTCAAATAAGATATTTTCCTGCATTTAATGTTATCCACCTAGTCCCGGACCGCATTTGCTCTGTTAAGGACTGCATCGTTTGTTTGCATAGCTGTCCACGGTGTCTTGAGCAAAATCCTCTAAGCGATTAATGGTGGATATTTTTAAAGTCCATGCTTCGACACCATATAACAGAACTAACCATATGTAACATTTGATCTTTCTAAATTTTATTTCCTTATCGGGATCCAGTTGTTCAGTAATGTAGCAACCAAGACATTTGAAACTGGACACTCTTTGAATCGTTTGTCCGTTTACCTGTAGCTGTGTCTTGGTACGGCAAGGGACTAAATACAAGCATGCGCAGTATAGATAAAGTATCTCTAACGACAGAGAAAATGAATATTATCGGCACCGACGTCAGTTTCACTATATTCCATCTCTTCGATAATAAAAAGTTTATTGTCTCGTCTCAACTAAGACTAGTGTGTTTTCTATTTCACAATTTGTAAATAAATACGAGGGTTGAAAAAAAAAATGTTATAAATCGATTACACCTATCTTCAGGTAGAGTCGCCAGCTACTCGAGACGAAGGAATTGCAAAGGACAACAACTGCAGATGAGTAAGCCGTGGAAACAACAAAGGATCAAATCTGCGAATGTCTTGCCTATTTCATCAAAAGACTCAAGTACCTCGAGGAGTACCTTGAGAAGTGGGACGCAAAAACCCCATAAAAATAGCCTTCTTGAGATATAGGAGGAATTTATCAGAATTTAATCAGTGGAAATCAAGTTTTTGTCGATAGAACCAGGTATTTCACAATACTTTCTTAATTCTCAGTAATAAGAAATACTCATTGGGTGGCAGTTCTGGAGTATATGGGGTGTGACGCTAGAATCACCACAATTCTTATGTTGTTTCCACAGTATGAAACCTAGGATTGTCCTGCAGGAGGCTGGCACCTTCAGCAAATATGTCGAATGATACAATAACTCTTCGAGTTGATAATCTGACCACCCTTAAGGATAACATCAAATTATTATGCCACAATTTTACCAGCAAACGATGTAACATTAGATTTGTCATTGGTGACCCAGGGTATAACCAGCCCTTGTGACCTTTTTTTGATCAACCCTCGTAATTATAACTAAAACTTATTTAGACATCTTAGAGCATGTAAAGGCAGACAAAATATATTTTTTATATATTTTATCAGAGACTTAAGGCGTGTAGTAACTTGTAACTTTGAATAATGAATGATTCAAAGACATAAAAAATACCCAAATAATTGCTAGTTTTGTTCAAATTTTGAAATAATGTCGAAATAGGTCACTTTCAATCTACCCCTTGGGAAATCTTAATGGCTAGGGGTGTAAAGTAATACATCATTTTGAAGTCACATATACAACCCTGTCATATTTTATTTTGAATCGTTTTTTCCTGGGAGAGGAAAATAAGATTTTAGAATTATTGTGATTTTTGCAATTGTTAAGTTTATTATTACGAATTAGGTAAAATATTTTCTCGCCTACACTAATTGTTGCTTTTAAGTGTAATTCTTCGTAAATAACTTTGTTATTATCAAAATCCCAATGTTTAAAATGGTTTATTGTACCATCAAGACATCGCTAAGATGAAGAAGAGATTTTCAGGGAAGTGGAGTGCAAGCATGTTGGCGGAGTACTTCCGATTCTTGGGACGAGAGAGCTGTACCTCGGGATATAAAAGAGAAGCAAGTACCAAATAATGGTACATATCCTTATTATTTATAATTATTTCCAGCTAAAATAGTTCTTTTTACCCCTTCAAATAAAATCAATAACGATAAGTTTATTATTATTATCGAAAAATAGAAGTGCGGGGCTCTCCCGAAAACGGCAGTTATATTTGGATTCAGGACGTCATTTTACATAAGAATCACCAAGGGATTGATTAAATTTTTTTGCAGACCAGTGTTATTTACCATAATATTTACAAACTAAAACATATTCAAAATTTTTAAAAAGCTGAAAATTACAATATAAAAATTGGCATTTCTGTTCGTCAGTATAGCGGGTTGTCTACTGGCTTACAACAGTGGAGTAGCCACTTATTCATTCTTAATAAGACACCCTGTATTAAACGGGTAGAATAGGGAAACAGGATGCTATGCCGGATGCATAATACGCATTTTTTTACTATTATAAAAGGTCAATATAAAAACTCGTTTACTCGTTAATACATTTTTTGTATAGATTTGTCTGTCTTTCATGATTTTATGAAAACAAAAATTTTTTACAAAATAAAAATGCATCTTAACAACACCATCTACTATTTATTCTAAAAAAATTAACAGACACGACGGAATTAATAAATAAATTAATGAAATTATAATTTAAATACAATAATGTCAACCCACAACAATTTTTTATATAATTTTTGATTTGTCTCTCTAAGAATCCATCTTTTTTAACCAACTTCGGAACTAATAAAAACTATTTAATGTATTAAGCGTGTTTATTTTCAACAATAATGCGATTTTCTTTAACAAATATTCAATTCTACTTGAAATGCGATAAATATATCCACAAGATTTTTTTAATTATTTAATTTTGATAATATATAAATTTGGAAGCACTTCGTATGTACCTAAATCGTTTTATGAATTAAAAACAACTACCTACTACATTTGATGATATATATTTCAACTATTGGGTGTCCCAAAATTAACGCAAGATTTAAATTTGCCGCCATTTATGCGATAACGTGTTCACAACCCTAAAAAAAACAAATCGACTACTAACTGGTTTGGGGTTAGAAAAAATGAAGCGTTGCTTGACAGCCAAAATTCGAATATTTTATACAAAATATGGTCCGAATAGTGTTTTAACTTCGTCGACTGGAGATGCCAAACACACTGGTCGTTCAAAAACAAATCGTTCAAATGTCAATATCGAAGCGATGCGTTAGAGTGGTGGTGACAATCCAGGAACCTCAATTCGGCGTCGTGGACAAAAATTACAATTACAAGAAGGTTTTTATAGCGTTTACTCACTAAAGATTTGCGTATTCATGTTTATAAAGTTCATATACACAAAAGCTGAAGCCTAATGGCCTTGGTCAGCAAAGAGGGTTTGTTAAACGCCAAAATTGCCGCTTTTGGGGTTCTGGGAACGCACATATGAATGTTGAAAAGCACATCCACTGTTTGGTGTGCATTTTGTACTGGAGGCATAATTGGACCATAGTTTTTTGAAAATTAAGCTGGTAAAGTCAAATCAAAATGGATGATATTGATGTGGCCAATATGTGGTTTCAACAAGAAGGTGGTACATGCCATACAGTCCATGAAATACTCCAATTACTACATGAGACATTTCCATGTCATGTACTCTCTCGTTTAGGTGATCAAAATTAGCCTCCCAGATCGTTTGATTTAACACCATTAAATTTGTTTTTATGGGGTTATTTCAAATCACAAATCTACGTCAATAAACCACTTGTACATTAAAGGAGAGGATTCAACGTTGTATCAACGAAATTCAGCCAAATTTATGCACAATGATCAATAAAATTTCGACAAACGAGTGCGTATGTGTATACAAAGCCGTAGAGGCCATTGGTCCGATGTGTTCCACCACAAATAACCCCATCCCATGTACTTTATGATTCATTAAGAAAATTATAATTAAAAGAATAGAAACTATGTTTTCTATTTAATTCGAATCGTGCGTTAATTTTGGGACACCCTTTATTTATACCTGACTACCAGTACATTATTTTATTTTACCAAAACAATGTCACATTTTATAAATAGAACACGCTTAAAAAAATCTCTATAAAATATACTAAACAGAAACTTAATATGCAAGCACAAAACATAATTTTGTGTGAATTCAACTTCAAAATGTATTTAAACCGGACAAGATACTGTATGTACTGATGGCTGTATAATACCCCCCGGGCCTGGTAAGAGAGACCGATCATGTTTCAAGAATTCATCTACGGCCTTTGCAGCCTGACGACCTTCAGAAATCGCCCATACAACAAGAGACTGACCTCTTCGGCAATCTGAAACAATTAAGCATATAAATTATCTTCTTACAGAGTGAGGCAAGGAAGTATCTACTTTGTAACATGTTTTTCGGCTTGTTACGTTTTTTTTCAAACATTTTGAAAATTCATTTGTTCACATATTTATTGTAACAATCGAGAAATTAATTTGTTATCGTCCTTCCATTTAACTCGCAAAATTCAATAAAACCTCGGAATGTATTCGAATTCTTCCTCTACCTAACTACACTTGAAATCAAAATAAATTGTAGTAAATTTGTTGTTATTTGATTTGTTATTTTGATATAAATTCTTATTTTATATTTATTGCTATTTGGTAATAATTTATACAAAATATAAGTTCAATTAGAGTATACGTTCTTTTTTATTCAAATCTATTCTTCCTACTCGTTCGTTCTTCAGTAATTTCCATCTGTGTTCCTCTTTCATTCCTGGTTTTAGTTTTTCCCGCAGTTCTACAGCTGCCAATCCACTCCTTTAGAGTTAAAATCCGGAAAATACGAAGTCGATGTTGCACCTTGCGAATTTCTCAGACTTGTAGGCACTATAAAGCTTTAGAATCATTTGGATTCTTCCCAATTCGATCGTGTATTGAAGTTTTAAGTCTCTAAGAACTTTACTTGGATCGATTTAAGTCAATAAATCTGGCCACGATGGCCTAATTTGAGACAATCTGGAGTATGCTACAACTTGAGTGGATTTAAATATAAGTTGAAGGGTTCATAAGTCATTAAAAATAAAGAATGTGTCAATATTAGTGAGACAATGTTGTTAAATGAGAAGTAAATTATGTGAAAAAAAATTGGGAAACTCTGGAAATAACAGCAGCTTGTATTCATCTAGTCTTGTTCTTATATTTTGAGCAAATGACAGTGACACATTACGATATTCAATACGGTTAGTATTGCGATTTATACTGAAATCAAACTAATAAAATTAGTACAATTGAAATTTTTGGAAAATATATAAATAATAAATCGTCACACTACAATTTTTAACCATTATCAACTTAAAATTAATATTGTAGCAATGCCGGATCAACAATTTAATTATAAGAACAGTGATAATTAACTATATATTTAAATTCATCTTACCTCCAGCGGCAAATACGTTCTTCACATTGGTTTTATAGTCCTTTGTACTAAAGTTCGATCTAGCATCCAAAGTGAGTTCCAGTTGGTCACCAATAGCCCTTTCGGGTCCCAAGAAACCCATGGCTAAAAGTACTAAATCAGCTTTAAATACTTTTTCAGTTCCAGGTACTTGGTTCATCTGCCAACGTCCACTATCATCTTTTATCCATTCTACGTTCACTGTTTTAACTCCGCTCACATGACCCTTACCATCATCTAAAAATTCTTGAGTCATAATGCTAAATACTCTAGGGTCTGCGCCGTAGCGGACTTTCACCTGGGAACAAACAAAATTGAATTTTTGTTAAATCCAAAAAAAAAATACATTTGAAAGAAAAACATACTTCTTCGTGACCGTAATCTACTCTAAAGACTCTAGGCCACTGGGGCCAAGGATTATCGTTGGTTCTCTTCGTTTTAGGTTCGGGTAGAATTTCAAAAGTAGTAATCGAAGCAGCGCCTTGTCTTAAAGAAGTTGCAATACAATCACAGCCTGTATCACCACCACCGATAATTATCACATTTTTGTCTTTGGCATGAGGCCCGTCGAAATTAGCTCCGAGTTGTTTTTTCTGCCAACTTTCCAAAAATTCCATGGCAAAGTGGATGCCATTTAATTGACGACCTATGAAATTAATTAGAAACTTTGTTATACATTAATTTCGTCCTAAATATCGAGTTTATTATATATTATTATCAAAATTTGGATAATGAAAATACCCATATATATTGAGACGATTTATATCTAAACTTCCAAGTCGAATTTATCCAAAATGAAATAGACATTGTCACCGGGAAACGAGAAGAAAGGCTTCACCATTATCCCAATCTCGAATTACTCCAGCTTCGAGATAACCAGCCCCAGATACTAGAGCTTAAGAGAACTAAACCGTTTGAGCTTGTGTAGTCTCGATAGAAAAGTGGACATTCAAGAATTTAACCGAAAATATTTATTAATTTTTTAGGTTAGATGCATTGGCATTGTCACATTTTGCAATTTATTGATTTAAATATTTGAAAATGATGAAATATGTGTAAACACTGGATTCAAATGAGAAGAATCATTGTCAGAGCTCTTTATTAATGATTATTAAAATAAACATAATGAAATAAATCAATCCAACTACATGGATAAGACCTTCTTCATCAAAATATCGTCGTTCCAATAAATTCTACTATCCCGTCAGACGTCAGATATCAAATCGTAGTTTTTTCGGAAAGAGTTTTTCTACTTTGTTGACTAGTCAAGCTGATCACCTTCTACTGAATCGAAGGAGATAAAAAAAACTCAAAATTTCCATAAATAATCTTGATTTCTGACCTCCAAATATCTTTGTCTTTAAAAAAAGCACTGTGAAAATTGTCGGCCGTCAGAAATCATATCGTTACGTTCTTCAGAAATAGTTTTATCTGATTTGTTTACTAGTTAAGTGGCCAGTTTCTACTGAATGGAAGGATATCAAGAAACTTTCAAAATTTCCATATATAACCATTATTTTTGTCCTCCGAAAATTTTGATCTTTGGAGAAGATACTGTCAAAATTATCAGCTGTCAGAAATCAGATTGTATATTCTACAGAAATAGTTAGATTTTAGATTCTACAGTTCTATAGTTATCCTACTTTGTTAACTAATTAAACTGGTCATCTTGTACTGAATGGAAGAAGATCAAGAAACTCTCAAAATTTCCATAAATAACCTTCATTTATTTTTGTCTTCCAAAGATCTTGGTTTTTAAAAGCAGAACATATTTTCAATATTCCCAATCATCAGGTACAAGAGTAATTGCAATTTTTTCAAAAAAAAAAAAAAAGATCTAGAGGACTACATTGAGCAGAAAATTGTCTCTAAGTAAAAGATACTTTTGGCAAATGAAGTTATTGTCACAAAAATCTTCAATGACGTATTTTTTAAAAATCATTTAAAAAGCGAAGCCCCAATTTTGTTTCGGAATATTTGTGAAGTCTAAGTACTATCAAAACCTATTTTGAAATTCCAAACGTTTATTTAACACATTACTTAATAAGTCGTGTGACTAACTGAGAAAAACACATTTTTTTTGACAAAAATCGATTTTATTCTTCAATGTTATCTCCTTCAAAAGCAATACAATCATTCGAACGCTTCTCTAACTACTCGATGCCGTGCATCTAGAAGGATTTGCCTTTTGCCTCAAAATATGTTTCAGTTTTAGCAAACGCTTCTTCATTTGAGCTGAATTTCCTACTGTCGAGCATTTTATCGAGATCAGCGAATAGCCAGTAGTCATTGAGGGCCAGATCTGGACTAAACGGTAGATGAGGAAGCAATTCGAAATGTAATTCGTTCAATTTAACCATCGTTGCATTGTGAATCGGTGCATTTTATTAAACAGTTTTTTCTTCGACATATGAGGCCGTTTTTCTATAAAATATAGTACTTCATAAACGTCATATGGATTTGACAATGGTAGCGCCATCTGCGTGTCAGTCACACGACTTATTGAGTAATGTATTATGTCACTAGATATAAAATTGTAAGAAAATCCAGATCCCAACACAAGACAAATTCGAAAAGAATATAATCAATCATTTTGAAAATGGAAAGACCAGTATAATTCCAGATAAATTAATCATAACAGATGCTGTGAAGAAGAATTTGTAAAAATCAAAACTTACCTGGAAGTGGCAAATCTCTCGGCCACGTTGCCCCAGTGGCAAGTACGACAGCGTCGTACTCATCACTTAATTCATTAGCTAAAATATCTTTTCCCACATTGACATTGGTCTTGAATTCGATCCCTTCGGCAGCTAAAAGATCTACTCTTCTCTGCACTACAGTCTTACTTAATTTCATTGTGGGAATTCCGTACTGAAGTAACCCCCCGATTCTGTCATTTCTTTCGAAAACCGTAACTAGATAACCTGCTTTATTCAACTGATTTGCGCAAGCCAGACCAGCCGGACCGGATCCTACTATAGCTACTCTCTTGCCATTGCGTACTGTGGGTATTTGGGGAACGATCCAACCATTTTCGAAAGCATGATCTATTATAGCACATTCGATATTTTTGATGGTAACACTTGGTTCTGATATACCTGAATAGAAAAATAATGAGTAAGTGATACAGACGAAACTATCTTATTACTTATTAAAAATATTCCATTCTTTTTATGTTATGGAGATGGCTGCATTACAGCTGTACCAAAAAGTTCAATTAAAAGTGTAAGTCAAAAATTCAGATCTTATCAAGAATTTGTTGTTGCTTATATACATACAGAATGTCCGTCAAAATAATGAATATACATACCAAGTACACAAGCAGCTTCGCAAGGTGCAGGACAAACTCTGCCAGTAAACTCCGGGAAGTTATTAGTTTGAAGAAGATGATTCAAAGCTTGCCTCCATTGATTCTGGAATACCAGAAGATTCCATCGGGGAATTATGTTACCTAATGGACACCCGTGACTATTCGATTGACAGAACGGCACGCCGCATTCCATACAACGGGCAGCTTGTACGCGAAGTCCTTTACGTACGTGAGTAAAATTGTAAATTTCATCCCAATCTTTCATACGTTTATCAGCAGGACGGTAGGGAGCGGCTTCACGAGGATATTTCATAAAACCTGATAAAAAAAATGATCAACTGTTCGAAAATAGACTTTCAATATACAATAAAGTCGATTGTAATTTTCTTATTTATGGCGAGCAGTATTTATTGCACTAATTTATTTGCCAAAGTTAGTGATTAGTGTTTCCTAAGTATGTTTTCACTTTACACAAATAATAATCAATTGTTTCAGAATACAATACTGTGACATAATTGGTTTTGAGCAGTTAAGTAGTTATTGTAATAAAAATTAAAAGCGTCAGAACGGGAAATCTGTTGAAAAAATAATGGTTAAATCGGCATCGGTTTAGAAGATTGAAAACGAAACAAAAAAATCTGTAAGACTACTGCATATTAACGAAAAAATCTTGTCCAATTTCCACCTTAAAGAATGGCGCAAAGGAACGACATAGTTTCAAAGGAGAAAGTCTTGGTGTTACAATCTAAAATAAAAACCGCATGGGCTTTTACTGCCTATCCATTTATAGAAGTCTTAGGTATTGGAAATTAGTATTTCTTCTTCATTATAGAATATAGCTTTCCTTAGATAGAAAAATATCTTTTTCCCGAGTTATCGGCCAATTAAGATAGCTCTATATAAGCTAAAGTAAACCTAACCTAATTGACGCTCAAGTAAATTTAACCTAATCGAAGTTAAAGTAAACCTAATCTATTAGAGACTGAAGTAAACCTAACCTTATCGAAGGTGAAGTGAACCTAAGCCAATCAAAGCTAAAATAAACCTAACCAGAAAATAAAACTGTTCTTTGGTCTGATCAACAACATCAAGCGACAGTTCTCAATTCGAATAATATTTATTTATGCCTTTTTTCTTACTGTTTCATCTGGATCTGGATTATAAGAGACATCACAGGTGACTGAGGACTAATTTATGCTCAAGCTGAAGTTAACCTCACCTAATCGAATCTAAAGTAAATCTAATCGAGACTAAAGTAAACCTAACCTAGTCGAAACTAAAGTAAACCTAATTCAATGGAAACCAAAGTAAATCTAATCTAATAGAGACTAAAGTAAGTTCATAAGCTAAAGTTAACTTAACCAGAGAGTAGGTACGTTCTATAGTCTGCTGAACGGTATCAAGAGACAGTTCCCAATTTGAATATATGGATCTAGATTATAAGAGACATTACATGCGACTAAGGACCAATTTATGCTATTTAGTTATGATAAGCCATGCAACAAGTTGCTCAAAAAATAACAGATATTGATTAATGTTAACAATTGTCCTTTTTAATTAAGAATTAGAAAGTTAAAAGACGTACGTGCGTACTAAATAAATGACAAAAGAGAGAAACTCGTGATAAAAGAAATCATGCCGAAGTTAGAAGCAAACTACAACTGGCTGCAAGATGTGTTCAACAACAACAAACCTCAAAATGTATTGACGTCATGATTACAAAAAAAGGGAGTGTACATGTTTCTTATGTCACTTGTCACAATTTTACATAAATAAGAAATATATCAATACTTATACGAAGAAATTTTCGTTATAGACTAAACATTGAAAAAAAAATTCGAGTGCTAAAACGTGGAAAAACCGAAGAAAAGTTACGTAAATATTCTTTATCCCTTAGTCTCTCGGACAGTTTATATGTTTTTTTTTCATAACCATATTCTATTCAACAAGTAATAGGAAAAATTCTGAAAGAATACTGGGTGAGTCATCAAAAATTTGATTATTTTAATCCTTATTTTGACTATTTTCGGTTTTCAACTTTTTATCACTTTATCTTATCCAACCTTGACCAGGGTTAGTTAAAAGAGCGTCTACTGTATAAATTGCTATCCGATTATTCACAAGAAAAATTGAGACATTACCTCTGGTCTTATCCAGAGCCCTTTCAACTTTCTTTTGCTCGTGAGTAGCATCGCCGATGGCGTCTTCAATATCCAGTATCTTGGGTTCCACAGCTTGAGGTTGATTGACGGGTATTTCCGCAGTTTTTTGTTTTAATGCTCTCTGGTATTCGTACGGAAAAACTTTGACGAATTCTCTCTTACGGATATCAAATTCATCTATCAGAGTTTTAGCTACAATACTTCCGGTCAATTCTTCGAATTCTTTGAGAAGGGATATAACGAGATCTACATCTTCTTTATCTTCCAATTTGCATAGTTCTACGGTTTCCATGTTACATTTTGTGGAAAATTTACCGTCTATATCCCATACGTAAGCGATACCTCCAGACATACCGGCTGCAAAGTTTCTACCAGTCAGACCTAAAAAAAATATCCATTTTTTTAAAATTCGTATACATATTTATGTAAAAACTGCTATTGAATTACATTGTAGTACAAATAAAATAGGAGTTACTAATCAATTTAAACTTGCCAAGAAAATTTACACAATTACTATTTTTTTAAAATATTTTGTTCACCAGAAAAAAATTTAAAATTGATTTACTCAACAGAAATTAGTGTCCTCTATCAGCAACGATAAATAAGAGTTCAAGTTGGCAGTCTTGTTTTTTAGGTAAGGCTCTTCCACTAGGTCAAATCCCAAGATTTTCCTCCTTGAGCTAATAAGAGTAGACAATTGCAGAGGACGTGTCTCGTTTTTGCTATTTCTATTCCACAGAAATGACAGTCCGAATCAACGGCACCATGTTTAGGTTTACCAGAGTCTTTGGTTCAGTATTTTCCCCATACAGTCTGAGGGGTTTTTTGCTCATAGTCCTCATACATCAATTCTGACTTGTGGGTCGGAAATTTCAACTACGACGAAAGTAACATAGCAAAAACTCTTAGTCTTTGAATGAATTACGAGCAAAATATATGGTTCAGTAAAAGAAAATATTCCTGTGGAGGATACTCAATTACAAACAACCTCCCACTATGTACAAGGGGAAGTATGTATGTATAGTTTACGGTGTAACATATACACCCAAAATATTTATGGTATCCCCTATTCTTGCTGTGGTACTGGGAGTGTTCAGAGTTCATATCTACTTTGTTTTCTAGTTCTGTCTCCCTTGTCTTGTAGCACATTCCACTGAAGAGTTCAAGTCCCCTATTCTTGTTGTGGTACTGGGAGGTGCGCAGAGTTAACTTTTCTAGTATTGTCTCTCTTGTCTTGTAGTAGATTTCACAAAAGGGTTCAGGTCCCTACATTAGCAAGTCTGTGTACTATTTAATTTCCCTCTGCTTCAGTCTGACCAGAAACCCATTAGAGAGGAATTGTATTCTTTAAACGTAGCTCATTTATTTTGTCCAGACATTCTCAAACTAGCTTGTATCTGTGAACAACGACATATACGTAGTAGTCAAGTACAAAAGACCTGCAAAACTGCAGTGGATAGGTCGCATAGTGCAGATGGAGGAAGTCAATTTTGAAAAGTGTCCTCAGTATTGAACCAACTGGAATAGGAAGACCGGAAGGCCGAAGTTATGATGTGTAAGAGATGCCAGAAAGCTGGAAAGAATCATTAGAAACAGTCAAGTTCCAGTAATGGATATTTTAGGTTCTAGAATACACAATTCAATGTTTGGACATATCTAGAACTCACCCCGTATAATTCGTAAATTTATATTTTTTTCATATGTACAATAATGTCATCTATATTTGAATGGGTCTATAACTTCAGATGCCTAATCTTCAGCTCCCTCTATCGATCTAATTTGCATAAATGTCTTCTTCTTTCTGCCTCCAGTTTCTACCTGTTTTAGCTATTATATCCACCATACATGCGCAAACCAGACCAACTAAATGATTTTTTGTAATGTTAAGTAAATATTTAAAATCAAAACAAAACAGTGGAAAATAAATAAATAAGATACCACACTACACACATTATTTTATCTATAATTTCACTTTTAACTGCTGTATTTATAACAAATTTTACCTAGAATTAACACGATTCCTCCGGTCATATATTCGCATCCATGGTCTCCTACACCTTCTACAACAGTAATAGCTCCAGAATTTCTAACTGCAAACCGTTCCGAAGCTATGCCCCTCATAAAGGCTTTACCAGACGTAGCTCCATATAAACAAACGTTACCAACGATGACGTTAAGATGGGATTCAAACGGTGACGTTTTGGGAGGGTAAATAACAATGTTTCCACCAGAAAGGCCTTTTCCTAATATTAAAAAAATTAAAAAAAACGTTAGTTCATATTGTCATATTTTATAAGATAAAACTTACCAACGTAATCGTTAGCATCTCCTTCTAGTGTTACGTTAATACCTTTTGCTAAAAAGGCGCAGAAACTCTGACCAGCAGATCCCGTTAGGCGAATATTTATTTGACTCCCTTCTGGCAAGCCGTCTTCATTATATTTGCTTGAATTTATATAAAGAAAATTAATTAAATTTATGGAACAATTAGTTATAAAATTTCTAATAATTCAATTTAAATAAAATTATTAATATCCATTCATCCAATGCCTTAGAACTATTACTGTATAATAAAATTATTTTTGCACAAAATTCAACTGCATTTAGAAACAACTATCAGAAGATGTTTTAACCAGTTTAGTTAATGAAATATTTTAAAAACTTACCGAGATATATGATAGCTAAGAGTTGATCCGAAAGCTCGTTCTTCATTATTAATTTTCATCTCAATATCAATCGACTTCTGAGCCCCATCGATAACCGGTTGTGATTTCTCTATCAATTCATTATCGGGTCGTTGTTCCAATTGAAAATCTTGCGATACGGATCCACCTTTGATGTTAACTCCAGGTCTCATATGTAGAGCGTTTTGTAATATCAAGTTCAAGTTGAGAGATTTCGTTTTTTGGGAACCGGTTTCTAATACCTTAAGAAGATCCGTTCGTCCAATCAATTCTTGGTACGTGCGGATCTAAAATAGATAAATAATTTCAGTCAGTATAAATGACATATTTAAATTATTACTTACCCCCAAATTGGCCATGTGTTCCCTAACTTCTTCTGCGAGCATGAATAGATAGTTGATGACATGTTCTGGTTTACCGGTGAATTTTTTCCTCAAAACTGGATCTTGAGTTGCTATACCAACGGGACAGGTATTGAGATGACACTTCCTCATCATTGTACAACCCATTACGATTAAAGGTGCAGTACTAAAACCTATTTCGTCTGCACCCAATATGGCGGCTACCACTACGTCAAATCCTACATCAAAATATTCTTATTTTAAACAAGCTCATGGCTCTCAAACACAAAGTGGATGACGCAGATAATTGAAATTGTGACAAGAGTCAAATAACAGCTCTCAAAGGTTCTCAAACACAAACTTGATAACATAGTTTATTCAAATATTGACAGGAGTCAAATGACAGGTATCTGTCTACAGGAGCGGTACTACTTCCCAATTACCCAACACCCTATCATGAAAATTCACTTTCTCTAACTGCTTTCAAAGGCTCTCAAACACAAACTTGATATTGCAGTTCAATCAAATTTTGATAGGAATCAAATGACAGACATCCGTTCACAGGAAATTTATTGCTCTTTCAATTAAGATGATGAAATTTCGAAAACTCACGGATTGATGAACCAGTTTTAGTAAAAAGATTTTTCCACTTGAAACTATATTTTAAAATCACTTACCAGTTCTTATATTTCCATCAGCTTGCAGAACAATTCGAGATCTCAAGTTATTTAGAACTAGAACTTGATGAGTTTCGGCGATACCCAATTCCCACGGTAATCCAGCACTTTTAATCCCCGTCCAAGAACTAGCACCAGTTCCACCATCATGTCCAGATACGACGATGTGTTCAGCTTTACCTTTAGCTACACCAGAAGCTACAACTCCGACTCCAACTTCGGATACGAGTTTAACTGAGATACGAGCTAACGGATTGGCGCATTTCAAATCGTAAATCAATTCGGCTAAATCTTCTATGGAGTAGATATCGTGATGAGGAGGCGGAGAGATAAGACCTACTCCGGGTACAGAATGTCTCGTCTTGGCTATATCGGCAGATACTTTATAACTACAAATAGATGGCGTTGATACTATATTACCATGTATTGGAAATCTGTTACTTACCCAGGAAGTTCACCGCCTTCGCCTGGTTTAGCGCCTTGTGCCATTTTAATTTGTAGATCATCGGCGTGCGCTAGATATGAGGAAGTCACCCCAAAACGACCAGAGGCGACTTGTTTGATGGATGAACGTTTTTCTTCGTCCAAATATCTTTCCGGGTCTTCACCACCTTCACCAGTATTACTTTTACCTGAGAAAGAAATGATGGTTATTAATGAAAGGTGACTGTTGTCTTTATAGCTATAGTTTCTTATTAATTAGATCTATAGTTAGTTCATTATAAACTATACTTTGTTTCCACATACATTACAGTAGTAAATATGTAGTGATCAAGAATTTGACAAATAAATATGGAGACTTACTCGTAATTTTATTGACAGTAATACAGAAAATTGTAATCAAACGTCACTATTTATTATTGAAAATACTTAAAATGATATTCGTACACCATTTCAATTCATTCCATTATTAAATAGTGACAGTTGAGTACAATTATTCTTAAAATGACTGAGCCAACATGTTTTGAAATTAACTTATTGATGCCACTAAAAAAATTGTAATCAAATGTCACTATTTATTACTGAAAATACTTGAAATGATATTACTACACCATTTGAAGTGTTCTCATTATTAAATAGTGACAGTTGAGTACAATTATTCTTAAAATGACTGAGCCAACATGTTTTGAAATTAACTTGATGCCACTAAAAAAATTGTAATCATATGTCACTATTTATTACTGAAATAATTATTTTTAAAATGACTGTTTGGTAAGATACAGGGTGAGCCAGTATTTTTTGAAATCAATTTATAACTCTCTTCCCTATAAGTAAACAGTGTAGAGCTGATAAACGTTATCAAACAACTTATGATATTATTTCTCTAGACAATTTGTCACGGGTTTGATCATTCAGTAAATAGATTGTCATTAAATTGGAGAATTTCCGACCAACGATCTCCAGTGGAGTCGCCCTTGTAAACAGTAAAAGTGGTATTTTGGGCGACCTAATATCCAGGGAAAAGTTCATTTAAGTCGATATTTATTTTTTTAGCTTTTTTGGTTTTTTTTTATGGGGGGAGGCTTTTATAGAAAACAGTGTATGGTTAGTAATAAAATCAAATAATGAGCGCTGTAAATAAGTTATCGCAACTAAGTTAACGGTGAATTTTTGAGAATCAATATAGAAACTCACCTCCCACTTTATTCATAGCGATAGCAAGAGTCTGATGCGATTCTAAGCTAATCGAACCAAAGCTCATAGCCCCCGTAGCGAATCTTTTAACAATTTCCGAAGCGGGTTCTATTTCGTCCAAAGGTAGAGGTTGATCGAGCCTTCGTAAGTCCAGTCTACCTCGTAACATACAGTTTCTAACAGATTCCATCGTGGATTCCTTGAAACGTTCGTACGCCGTTTTGTTTTTATTTACTGCCGCTTCCTAAGATAAAAGAAAAGGATAAAAAATTATTTTTTTATTTTCATTAAGACTGAATATGATTTTAGAAAGCGGTGATTCTCTATTTAATGTATTTCTAGCTTATTCAATGTGTTCAAAATAAGTTTATATTCTTAAATAAAAAAAATATTGAAAGAAAAAATCAATTAAGTAACTAGTAATTGAATATACAGTGTGAAAATCACTTGCGGAATAATAGAGAATTAGAACTAGATTCAAATGTATCACCCTGTATATTGAAATTTATGTTTAAAAAGCGAGTATTTTTTTATAAATATGGGCTTAAACAATTTTATTTTATAACCGGCTTTCCATCTTGAAGAAGATTTAATTATAACTAAACTTATTTGAATCACATTGTATATAATTGTATGATTTTTTTACTTATTCAGTTTCATATCGTGTATAATGAATATACTAAGTTACCGTGTTCAACTCCTGAAGAAGCTGTCTACAATGGATGACGAAACGTCGAACTCAACAATCACAGCGACACAATTCCAATCCGGAAGTAATGTTTCTGACATTGACTCTAATGATGGAAGCCTACGTTCTTATCTGTTATATTTTAATAGATAGTATAGATAAAATTTTACCTGTAGAGAGGCAATACTGGCTGGTTCGTTCAGATGCTTCTCTCCTCCTGCTCTCCAATGATAATTTCCTGCGTCTCTTATAATTAAACTGTCGGGGCTGACTTTGTAAGCATTTTGATGTCTTTCGAAACTTTCCGTTGCCAATAGATCCAAATTAACTCCGCCCAATCGCGATGGTGTTCCTTTGAAGGCCTTTTCGATAACGTCTTCAGCTAAACCGACTGCTTCGAATATTTGTGCAGATTTGTAAGATTGTAGAGTGGATATCCCCATTTTTGCCATAACTTTACTGATACCTGCGAAAATAATGAAACAACGAATTTGAAAATCATCCAAAAATTTTATATACAAGGTGGTCAATACTTATGAAAATTGATTTGATTTAATGAAATCAATGAATTGATTACTTTATTTAACCAAATACGACGGCTATATAGAAATTAATGAAGAAGTAGCATTATATTATATAATTTGGAGAAAATTAAGAGGAAAAATAATAATATACAAGATGAAATACGAAGACATCAGAAAAATAGCAAAACAAAAATTGATAAAAGAAAAAAGAACAATAATAATTGAATTTAGGGGAAAGAGGAAAAACTTTGAAGAAATTGAAGATAATGAAGAAGGCAAAGAAATAAATGCGTATTATAGAGACAGTAGCAACAACTTCTATTTCACTTAATTGATGATATTGAAGAAACTTTGTTGAAAACCATCTCAGAGTGATATAAAAAACTTTTTGATGAGCGAAAACAGAAGTTTATTGCTTCCAAGGGAACCTTATAATTCCTTGTTAATGGATTGAATAGTTCTTACCGGTAGACATAGCTTGTGCATAGTTTTGGAAAATAGCTTCGTCTGTTAGATTGGTATCCAATACTCCTTGGTCTCGAAGACTAGAAGCCAGTTCAAGAGCCAAGTATGGACAAATTGCATCTGCGCCATAACCAAGAAGAACACAGATATGGTGAACTTCTCGAGCTTCAGCTGTTTCAACTACCAAGGCTACTTTCATCCTAGACCGAGATTCTATCAAGTAATGGTGAGTAGCACCTGAAAATTAGTCAATACTACAATAATCGTGCTAAAAAACACCATGTATTTGGACAAAGTTATCAGATAGACTATGATAATAATAGAATTAATGAAAAGTGGAAAAAAATCTTACCCAAAGCTAGTAAACTACTTATAGGTACTCTGTTTGGTCCTCCTAATCGGTCAGATAAAATGATAATTTGATGTTTGGCGGACATTTCGTTAGCTTCCTCGCATACGCTTTGTAATTTCTTCAAAAAACCATGGATTCCTTCTTCTTCGGGAAACGTTATGTCGATGACATGAGCGCTCCAATTCCGATGTGTCGTTTGCTTAAGAATATCCAAATCAGCAATTGAAATTACGGGATTCTTCAGCCATAATCTGTGAACCTTAAAATTATACGAAAATGTATCCAGAACTGGGAATATATGAATACAAAATTGAATTATTGGAAATAAATTGAAATTCAGAATATAAAAAACGAGGAATTTCTGGAATTTTCAGACATAAACAAACAAGTAAACAAGAAGCTGTAATATTTTAATCTCTTTCTCGACAAAATAAGTGTTTACATCCTCTTTTGATTAATATCTCTCTCCTGCAGGAAAAATTTTATGGTTAAGAAGAAGGACAAAGTCACCGAGGACCAGATTTGTTGAATAAGGTGGGTGGTCATTTATGAAATAGATAATTTCAATAATGAAAGTTGTTAAATATTCCATACTGAATGGACTCAATAATAACTGAAATAGTATTTCCGTGGGTAGAGTTTTTATAGTACGCAGTTTTTCCGCAAGATGTTAGATGGTGTCACTTATTACCACTTCAGTACCATCAGTGATATTTTCTTAAAAATTTTATAGATTCACGTTTCATAAAATTGAGAAATTATCCGATTTTTTTTAATTTTGATTCACCTGGTTCCGTTATCTTTTATTTCAGTTTCTTTAAACTATTTATTCTTGTCAAAAAAATTCTGTTATCTATTTATTGCTTACGATAATTTCTTCTCTTACTTTTTAGGTCTATTTCTTTATTCTCGTTTCTTTGTTTCATCAATATTTGAGATCGAATAACGCCTCGACCGTTTTTAGTTCTCAATTGACTTTTTTCTCCTTTTAAATCGCTTACACCACTAGGAAACATCTTCCAAAATCAATATATTATACCCATAGACAAATCTGAACATTTCGTGAGCTTCCTTGGTACTTTTTCGACCATTCAATATCCATGTTTCACGACAGACATCACAAAAACGTTTTCGCTAGAGTGATTCATGAGATATAGTGCATCATAATCACTAAGTAATTCCCATAGACAAATTTGAACATTTCGTGAGCTTTCTTGGTAATTTTTTCAACTTTAAATATCCATGTTTCACGACAGACACCACAAAAACGTTCTCACTAGAGTGATAGATGAGATATAGCACATCAAAATCAGTAAATAATCACCATAGACAAATTTTAACATTTCACAAGTTTCTTTGGTACCCCTAAGACAATTTTACTAAACATACATGAGACATAGCTAGTTAAAATCACTAAATCATCACCATAAATGAATTTTAACATTTCGTGAGCTTCTTTGGGAATTTTTTTCAGGTTTCAAGATTCGCATTTCAACACAGACACACAACAACGTTCTCACTAGAGTGATACATGAGATATAACAGATCAAAATCACTCTCTCTTATTGTTACCTGTCTGGAACTGGGTTTTAGAATATTATCCTCGGGTCCTATGGGACATTGTAAGGACATAACAACTTTTTCACGGAACGGATCAATAGGAGGATTCGTAACTTGTGCAAAAAGTTGTTTGAAGTATTCGTAAAGTAGAGGAGAGAAGTTAGACAGACATGCTAGTGGTACGTCGTTGCCCATACTACCCAAAGCTTCTTTCCTGTAAATTAGAAATGAAAATTCAATATTTAGCAATCAAACCAAGTCATTCAACACTTACTTGTTATTTATCATGGGTAATAATAATAGATGAATAGTTTCAGTGGAGTAACCATACAAGGGTAATCTCTTGTCACCCAATCCACTAGTTTCGTATTTTGGTTTAGGTGACCTACCAGCATCCAGATGAGCTTTTCTAAGTTCATCCATAGAAATCTAAAGTCAAAATAAACATATATTCATATAAATCAATACTAATGATTAAAATACTCGAAGAAATTACAGCTTTGCGTAAGATAGATTGATTTATACGATGTTTGACTATTAAATAACGTGTTAGCGAAGAATGCGGTACAAACAAATCAGTATAGCCGTAGATTTTGTAACTGAAACTCATGATTTATTGAAAAAATTATTAGTAGGAAATGTTTATAGCGTGCACGTGTTTTTGAGTGGTTTCCAAGTTGACAGAAGACGTTCAAGATGTTTAAGCGTCAAAAACTGATGAAAAAAATGAATAAATTGGTAATTTTATTGAATATGATTAAGAAAAATTCTAACAACAATAAGATAGTAAAAATGTGTTTACTGATACTTCGAATACCACTGAAAATAACGCAAACTTATTGAAAAAGATAATAACATGACAAGGTTCAAATCAATTATCATTTTTTTCTATATCCATGAAATTGTTTACTTCCACAGGGCTTCTGAAGATCAAAATATTCATCACGCTTTCAACTTTGTGAAATAATAATAAAAAACCACTCCAACTATAGGAGTATTGATCTCTCCGCCAAGACCCCAACTATTTTGTATTGCCATTCAAGATATTTCTAATCTATTTGAGGATCCCAGTATTACTACATCCGCCTCATTCGCCAGATCTTGAGCCGTGCGATTTCTATCAAGATTTGAGTTCTTCGAAGCTATCAACGAGGAAAAGACGGAGCTGAAGTTGTTAATTAATAGTCACACCTCGTATAAAACAACAAAATATATTAAAAAAAAATAAACGATCGGAAAAAGTTTACTACATAGGAAAAGCCGATAGTAAAGTAATTTCCGAACTTATCGTAGATTAAAGACTCAATGTATACACACCCTGTTTTATCAAGTTGTTTACGACCCCCGTGGGAATCGGAATTTAGTCATTTGCCTTTTCTAACTTGATATTTATATAGCTAGCGAAGCTGTCAAGTATAAATTTTAGATTAGTTTATCGGAGGACAGTAACACAGAGTCTTGGAAAGTCTATGAAAATAATAATTTTATTAAAAAACCTCTCTCTTCTACTATAGTTCTGAGAAATTGTAAGATCAATATATTAGTCGAACAACTACCGGCTTCTTTCATGAGTCACAAAGTGTGACACCCCATTCGTATCTATATATGAAATTTCAATAATTACAGTAGAAACTATAGAACTTGAGCATATGAAACAGTAGATGTGGAGCGTTTACTCCGTACTGCAATAAATGAAGAACCAAGCTATAAATCATCAGCAGTGCTACTACTAATCAATTTGCAATTCCTATCCCTTGGAGGTTCTCCAGAATTAAAAAATTCTCCGGTAGTCACTGGCTTGGAAGTGAAGCTCTTCCACTAGGTGCAGCACCTGGATCACCAGGTCTGTTTTTATGCTGAAGAGTTTGAAGTACCTATAAAGATTACAGCCATATAAGTTTCTCACTCTGAGGGGTTTGTCTCAGCTATACAAATAGTGGTATATTTGTAGCTACATAAATGAAGCCTTTGTTTATTTCAACAGTTAATCCGCGAGTAAGGAATTATCACTGCAGGTATGGAAACTGTAGCAGCTTCAAGATTGGTCAAGTCGTCGGTAATTTCATTGCTCTGGAATCCCACACACCAAAGAATCAGAGCAACTCTACTGCCATTTCGCCATAAAACATGACCAATATTTCAAATTTTATATCAATATTATGAATAATTGAAATTCATCCGTTTACTATGTTTGAAATCGAGATGTATCGAGATAAATCGATAATGTAGCTAACTAATTATAGTTTTAGTTTGTTATACTATACAGAAATCTGTATTAAATTAAAATACGCGTTTAACGGTGTGTATCTGAGATGTCTTTAATCTACGATGTTGTGAATTTCAAAGGTGATGGGTGTTTTGAGTATACAGTGGAAAGTTTTCATTTTTGTTTAAAAGAAATACATGAACAACTATACCAGTTGATTCAAGTACACGGTTGTGCTTAATAAACAGGTATACGGTGCATTAGTGCTGGTATAGGTCAATGTCAGGGCTCCAAAAGACATTTAGACCCATCGTAAATTGAACACACCTCCCACTAATTTGTGAAACTCGGTCAACTGAAACCCCATTAGTTTCGAGTGGGGTTGTACTTGTAAAAAATTTTCGTGGATCATGGGTAGCTACTTGTGGACATTTTACTTATTTAGCTTCTGTTTAACCGAGGCTACTCCCTACCACACTTTCTGCAATCTCATAAATAACTTGAACCAAAAGTTTCCGTTTTGTGCAACCGCTCATTTATTTCAATTCTTTCTCTATCATTTTTCTGAGTAGTTCTAATTAATAAATATTTTAACATCCTCAGCTTCCATATGGAGGTTTGATGCCATCTTGTATGCGTTTCGAGCTGACTTCAATATGCATTACCATTAAACATATACATGTACATTTCAGTCACACGTGTAATGGAATGAGTTCAATTTTTGGTGACGCTTAAACTCTACCACATTGATTTTATATACATTGAATAAGTCAATAATATCAATTTTGAAATCACTTAACCTCAAAATCTATTTTGATCAGGAGCCTTCAAGAGAGTTCGTAATATAATCTGGTGCACGAAAATTTTTTCAACTTGATTATGCTTTTAAAATGATGTAACCACAAAAAGAGCCATTCGCTTTTTTAAATTCAAGAGTAAAATACATTAAAAAATGGCGTCACCATTTAAAACATTAGAAGGTGGCATGCATTCAATACGACATTATAAAATGGCGTCATCAACAATAAAAACGACATTTAAAAATGGCGTCAGCTCTGAAAACGACATTTTAAAATGATGTCATAACTAAAAAGGCCATCGGCATTAGAAACGACATTCTAGAATGGCGCCAGCAGTGGAAACGATATTTAAACTTGTGCTACCTGCGAAAACGACATTATAAGATGGGGTCAGCAATGAAAACGACATTCAAAAATGGTATCACCAATGTAAACAGTTAAAAATGGCGTCACCAATGAAGACGACATTTAGAAACGGTTTCACCAGTGAAAGCTACATTTAAAAATCTTGTCACTAATGCAAAAAAAATATAAAAATAGTATCGTCTTTGAAAATGACATTTTGAAATATCATCAGCACTAAAAACAACATTCTAGAATGCTGTCAGTAGTGGAAACGACATTTAGAAATGTGTCACCAGAGAAGACGATATTATAAGATGGCTTCAGCATTTAAAACTACATTCAAAAATGGTATTATCAATAAAAAGATTTAAAAATTGCGTCACCTATGAAAACGACATTTAGAAATAGCTTCACCAGTGAAAGCGACATTTAAAAATATCAGTAATGCAAACGACATTTAGAAATGGCTCTACCCCTAAACACGTCATTTAAAAATGGTATCACCATTGAAAACGACTTTAAGAGTAGGGTCACAAATGACATTTAGTGTCACTAGTGAAAACTACATTAAAAGAAGGCGTTACCACTGAAAACGATATTCAAAAATGGCGTCGCCGATAAAAATGACATTTTAAAACTGCGTCAGCAGAAAAATAGACATTTTATAATGGCGCCTGTAGTAAAAATGACATTTTAAAATGGAGCCAGCAGTAAAAACGACATTTTAAAATGGCACCAGCAGTAAAAACGATATTTAAAAATGGCGTCTTCACTGAAAGGTACAATAGAAGATAGCGTCAGTCAGATATTTTAGAACAGCGTCATCATTAAAATGGACATTTTAAAATGGCGTCAGTCAGCAGTAAAAGACATTTAAAATTGCGTTAGCACTGATGCGGCGTATTAACACTTGTCGTGCATTTGAATCCTCTGGTAATATGTTTGGTTAACTTTTAGGTATAATTTGTAAAAAAGGTGGAGGGAAAAAGAGGTGAATAATAAAAAAATGTTTTTCCAAATACAATAGAAGAAAAATTGGATTTTAGTAACAATATAAAATAAAGGAAAGGTTTTTCAAACACGAAAAAATAAAGCAATAAAGAAATTTGAAGCATTAGTTTTAGACCAAAATCTTTAATTAGAAAATGAATAATGGCACGATTTTGATGACCTGAAAGGTACACCACATTACAACATCATAAAAATCAATGATGGAGAACATATAACATTTAGAGACAAAACTTTGTTAAACAGTAAAATAGGAAAATTGAGGAAAACTTGAGACTTTGTCAAAGAGAAAAATGATAGGAAATCATGCTCACATTTAAGAGATTAGAAAATTTGAAAAGAATAAATGAAATGAATAAAAGAAGGACATATTCTGATAAAAGTTTGGCAAGATAAACTGGTCACAAATGTTAAAATAATTATCACCTTAACGTTCACTAATAAATGTTTTATGATGTATTTGCATTCGAGGTTTTTTAATGTGGTCATACTAAAATCTAGTGAAAATTTAGATATATTCACTATTTCTTTTGTTTTATAGTACTTTGCCAAAAAAAACTGTGTTATTATGAATTTTCAAATAAGCCAACGGCTAGGATAAAAAGTTTCTAAAAAATCATGATAAAGCTATACTGCCTTATATATAAAGGGTCTTTGACAACATTTTTTAACCTTATATGTGTTTCCATTTGAACAACGTTGCCAAATTTACAAAGTAGTTTTGAGATATATGAAATTTGTAACAATATCTCAGACTACACAGTTACATGAACTGCTCCTTTGACTGAGAATGTGGCAAAACATCTTAAAGGTCTAACATCAAACCGATTTTGAATAATTCTATATTTTCTGAGTTTTTTTAATGATTTTATGGTTCGAAAATGGTTTCTGATTTGTCCACAAGCATAGGAAACAATTTCAGTTGTTTTAGAAGAATGATAAAGTAAAGTTTGGAATTGATTTTCGAAAAATTGAATTTTCGTCTTCATTCAAAAATCTCCAGGTTGGCGTTAGTCCTAACAGATGTTTCGACACTTTTCTTTTGTTGAGGAGAATAACAGGTCCATGTAACTGTATATTCAAGAACAATATTTGATGTTAGATTTTCAGTTATATTGACAATAATGTTTAATGCTTTATATTTTCTTGTAGCATTCAAAAACCTTTTTATACAATTTTTGAAATTATTAGTAGACAAATAAATAGCAGAAAGCACCAGCAAATAGTTCTATTAATCTACGTATCACACAGCGGTTTGTTCACTCACCATCTAATTGATCATCGAATATACATGAAAGCAAAGGAAAATTTTAATTTATTAAAACCATTTTAAGGATTAAAATGGCGACTGCATATGATATAAGATAAATTCAATAGCATCAGAGTTTCAAATTGACAATTTCAGGAGGTTCTGAAACTAGAAATTGTTGTAAATATGTTTTCTTTTAAATTTAAAATATATTTTGATGTGAAAATCAATACGACGAAAAAGTGCTACACTACAAAGTTGCCCGATAAATATTTTTCACTGATATCGAAGTTTAAGTATTCAAGTAGTTGAATAAAAAAAATATATATTCATACGCAAATAATTTAAGTATTTGTTTTATTTTATACCACAGATCAATAAATATTCGGTGTAACACTGATAAGAGATAACCATAGAACACATCTGGCGTACCATCTTTTATTTGACAGCTGTCAAATTTTTAGTTCATTCCCTCAGATAGTTTGCGAGAATTTTTTAAAGTAAATAACACATAGAGTTAATGTTAAAGACATATAAAGCGAGGTATGGGAGCTTCTTAAAATGGGGCGTCTACTACTAGAGATAGACATAGGTATACCACTTTCAGTCCCTGTCAACTCTATTATGATTGGATCGACATGACTTCGAAGTTTCGAATGTTAAGATAAACGGATACTCTTTCTCCCTCGTCCAGTTCAATTGTGTTGATTTTCGAGATATATTACATTCTGAAAACCTACTCCTCTCTCGCTGTTAAGTATGACTTCACGGAGGGAGGATCTAGTAATCATACTCTTCCTTTAGGTCCTTGAAGTTCATAGCTTCTTCTTAGTCTTCAACTGCCTGCTATATTATCTACTCGATCCTTTTCTAAGCAGCGGAGTTTTTTAAGAACCTCAGTCGCAAAAGAGCTTGTCTCTTCCCAGGCTATTTCTGATCAGAGCATAGTCTCCGGACGAAGTTTCTGCTTCAACACCTTCCTAAGTAATGAGAGTATGACTCGAAAACAAGGGCACGCAAAAAATACATGCTCAGAATCTTCGTTTACATCGGAGCAAGACGGACACTCGATAGACGTATTCTGCTTAAAACGATACTGACAATCATGCCCTGATATCATCTGAGTCAAGTAATAATTGACATCTTTATGTTCACAGTTCACCCAGGTGTTTGCCATCGTTGTAGGCTGTTCTTCCGTTCTTTATTCGTAATTCGGTAAAACTTTTTCGCTGTTGAGGGCACTTATCTCTTCAGCAAGTAATCTTATAGGTAGCATTCTGGCTACCACGAACACTGCGTTTTGAGACACCGTTCGCTTTCCACTCATAAAGCACTCAGTAAATATACTAGAAATTATCTTACTACGCGATTTCTGTATTTTTAATGCGTCAGCCCATATCGCAATGCCATAAGTGACTACAGAGGTTACCACAGTTTCCTCTATTTATGCTTTGGACCTCCTAGGGCTGTGCTAAGACTGTTCTGACCATCGTCGCTTTGTCGTTGTGCCTGCTGTTTAAAGTTAAGACGAGCGTCAATCATTACACCTAAGTAGCCAAAATAAGAATTAGACGTTATTTTATTCGCCCCGACTTACAGTGTGCATCTGCGGAATGGGTTGCCACCAAGCAGTACTTCTTAGTCTCTCCATTCCATCTACTCCCTGCTGTCGATTCCTTAGCTGTGTAGACGATGAAATTAATAGCATCCAGGGTAGAGTGGGTTTTTCGCAAGCCATATTGGTCATAAGAGAGAGCAGCGGTTTAATAATTCGTTCAAGCCTACCGTGGATAATCCATTCCAGTATTTTTCTCGCAGTATCTAACATGCAAAACGGATGATAGTATGATGATTCGTCAGGAGATTTTCTCTCCTTACATGGAGGCACTGGTCTCTGTTGTTTACACTTCGTAGGAAAAAGTCCTTCCTCAAGACACTCGTGGTAAACCTCTAAGAATAGTGAAGTGTCAATTTTATGGCTTCTTTTAAGGCAATGTTTGGAATTCCATTTAGTCCCGGAACTTTTGTGTTTCCGACTCTGGAACATGTTTCCATTAACTGTTTTCCTATGATAGGTGAAATTTCTTCAATACTGCATCCTTGTGTTGAGGTTCCCTTTGCTGCGGGAACATGGCTATAACGATCCTGTCGAGGAGTTTGGGATTTGGCTGGGATTTCAAGTGTATCATACATGTGTATATGACTACTACCGCGTGAGGGGTAAAAATGAAAAGTAATTGGATCAAAAAAGTGGCTTGACGAACCAAACAGCTTTGGCAGTAATTTGAGTGGGTCTTTTTATGAAGAATAACGTCAAAGTATAAACATACAATGGAACAAAATCTAGAGTTGATTAAACATTGTTTTTTAACCGGAGAAATATCGTAGAAACCATCATTGACCATTTGACTATTATGTACAGTTTAAGCATGGCCATATAAGGACCGAACAAAAACGACAACAAATTGATTATTTAGAAAACTATTTGGAGCTGATAAAATCAAATATGCGGTGTCGTTGAGTGGACCTATATTAAGAAAAAAAATTCTTTCGCTAAGATTACACCAAATCATATTCAAGGACTGTAACTTCGAATCTACTGACTGTTTTCTTAAATGAAAAATGTCTTTAGAAAATAAATATGAAGAAGATGGGGAAGTCATCGATTAAACCAAATCTTATTTTTAGGCCAAAGAAATCCATTTTATAAAAATTATACTGAAAAATTGGAAATGTATTTGACTTATTATCTTGAAGAATAAAATGAAATTTGGATTGTCCGATGATTTAGATTATATATGGTGATAAATGATAAGTTATTCATAAAAAAGTAGTTGTATTTTTATTTTATACATTTTTTATTTATTATAACATAATATTCGCATTTTAATGTGCTGTCAATTTTGAAACTCCTTACTATCCACATTGTAAACGTTTACACGAATTTTAACCATAATAAATCAAATACTTTTTATCTAGAAGCATTATCTACAATTTTAATAAGAAAAAAACTATTTCTATAGTATAGAAAATCATTCAAAGCCTTTAATGCAAAAACTACAGCACATACGACGGTCTATTGGTAGATAAACACATGGAGATGAAAGAGGGCAATCTAAAGGGGCTATACAGTCACAAGATACAGCTTCAATAACAATTGAAGGTGTGGTGTTATAGCTTTCCTAGTAAACTTGATAGTACATTTTTCAGACGGAAATTATGAGAGATTTACTATTGTGATTATATTAACAAATTAGTTAATCAGATGTAGTTTAGTGAATAAAGAACCAATTATTCCAAGAGGAATCGGCGCATGAATACCGACAACTATTCCACCTTAATTTTTTTATTGGATCGTCTTCAAATTGTCCTACTGATGATGTAAATGCACGTTGCAATCCCGAAATTGCTTAAACAGTTGCAAGGAATTGTTATTTATCAGCCGGACAAATGTTTTTGTATTCCTTAAGGTGCGTCTCCATTGAACAAACAATGGGGAAATGAGTTTGTCAAACACGTTGATTAAAGTGCAGTTTTAACAAACATTTCTTATTTCAACAAACAATTGCGATTCGGCATGAAACATTATTTTACTAGTATTTTAATGGAAGAACCTCGTTCTCGTCGATGGTGGCAGAGACAATTGTTTTTATGGCGTTATGAATATAGTTGTGATGATTTCCGAAATGATTTGATAGCCGGGTGTTTGTTTACAAATTTTACGAGAATACCAAATGGAGATTTTGAATTGTTAATATCGATGATAGGACCGGTGATAAGTAAACAAAATACTAATTTTCGCCAAGCAATCAGCGTTCAAGATCGTCTGCTTTTTGGCTTTTCCTTAATTAATATAAGTTAATCCCCACCAAGGCTTCTTTTTTTCTGTGGCCCCCGTCCCGGACTTACAATTTGTTGCTAGTAACTTTTTCCTTCGTCTATATTACACTAGAAGAGTTTCAATCTTTCTTTTAATATCGGCGACATTATTTACACCTAAATTTTATGTAATGTCATCTAATGCATCTCTTCTTTTGATTTTGTTTTTGTAATCATCATTATTAGGATCCCACGATAAAGGTTTACCTTCGTAAACGTTAATTAACCTTATCAAATTCTCCTGGCTTCAAAACTCTTTACTCATTTTGCCGAAAAACCACACACACACACACACACACACACACACACACACACACTTTTCCACTGAATATTTTCAATAAAAAAATACAAATAATAATGTTTATATCCAAAAATTACGCCGGAAAGCCACTTCAAAATACACTAAAACAAGCCAAACAGGTGGTAGGGGAAGTCACTGACAAACAATGTTCGATTTAGGACGGGAACATTCTAGACAAACAAAAATTGCGGCCCTTTTCCTTCCAAACATGAAATGTTTGTTAAGATAACGTCACACCAAAAACACCGGCGAACATTGTTTGTCAAATAAAAAAGTTTCGACAAATGTTTGACAAACAATGTTTGCCCAGTGGGGACGCGGCTTTACTATTCCTCCTCTTCAAATTGTCTTACTATTGTTATAAATGTATGGGGCAACCCCGTGCCATATTGTTTAAGCCAAAATTGCTTAAACAGTTGCGAGGAATTGTTATTTATCAACCGAACAAATTTTTTTATATTCTTTATTGCAATACAAATAAAAAAGGTCATATGATTTTTCACGATAAAGTTAATATTTTTAGAGATATGAGTTTTTAAAGGTTCGAAAAATCTCGAATTTGGTACTTTTGACCCATGAAAAATGTATTAAATATTTTTTTCAATTTTTCATACAATAGTTAATGATATTGCTAATAGAAATTTAAAAAAAAATTCATTTTTCATACCCATTTTTAATTGTTAATTTCGCGCGCTCACTAGTATCGCCGTCTCTGAATCATTATTTATCATTTATCTTAAAAACTATCAACTTAATCAAAATTGTTAAAGAGGGCAATGCTATTAATAATTAAATTGTCTACAATTTGTCTTTAACAAATTTTTTTCTGGAATCAATTTTACAAAAGTTATTTAAGCATGATTCGGAATATGTACTTAAAATCACTTTTTTATCAGTTTATACTACTTTTTTGTTATTATTATAGTAGTTTATTCATTCTTATCAATAATATCAAGATATAATGGCATTTGTACATTTTTAATTAGAGCTCTAATTAACTAATTAGCTCTAATTAGATCTGCTGCCCCTAGACCAATAATAGTTGTTCGTACTTGTTGGATTTGAGCATTGGCCACAATTTGAATAAAAAAGAAATAGATACAAATATGACAGCTGTAAAGCATTGATCAATGTCATATGCAGGAAATGTAGACTGAATTTTTGTATAAACAAAAAGAGAAACTGTTTTTTTGAGTTCCATCATGGAAACTATGAGATTATTTCGCAGTGTTATTTGAAACATAAATAAAATTTGAATAGAACTTTGTTGAGTTTTAGTCCCATATTTATTTTCCCTTTAAGCATAATCTAACATATTTGATAACATTTTTTTTTATTTTAATTATGACAAAAATATAATCAGAATTTTTTAAACAATTTTCCCTGTTTAGGTAGGGTCAGATCAGCAACCCTATAATTAAAATTACTTTTTTATTAGTTTATATTACTTTATTGTTATTATTATAGTAATTTATGCATTTTATCAATAATATTAAGATATAATGGTATTTATACATTTGTTGGAATCACGATTATAAATAAATAATAAAAATTGTTTCAAATCTATGTTAGGAATATTATTAACTATTTTATGAAGAATTTAGAAAAAAATATTATTTGTATTTTATTTCTTTTTTTAATATATTTTTCATGGGTCAAAAGTACCAAATTCGAGATTTTTCGAAACTTTAAAAATTCATATCTCTAAAAATATTAACTTTATCGTGAAAATTCATATGTCCTTTATTTGTATTGTAATAAAGAATATAAAAAAATTTGCCCGGTTGATAAATAACAATTCCTCGCAACTGTTTAAGCAATTTTGATTTAAACAATATGTCACGGGGTCGCTCCATGGCAACATACATTTATATCAATAGTAAGACAATTTGAAGAGGAGGAATAGTTTTCAGTACTCTTACGTCTGGACTAAACAATAAATAATTGTTTTATGATATAAACGATAAATTTATAAAAAACTATATAGACCAGTGAATGTAGGCTTTTGATCACTTTTGTTTTTTCGAGAGCATATGAAATTGTGCACACTTATGTATTTTTAGATGAGGAATTCGATTCTGAGCTAAGTCGATATTTTTTTTGCCCAAACCAGGAATTTTCTCGTAATCAGTCAATGAAATTGAATTTTGTCCATTATGGCAAGATTATTTCATATACATATTTGCTTATGCTTAAGTTATGAAATTTACTAATTTTTCTCTCCTCTGCAAAATATATTTATTTTCATCAAAGATATTTGATGGAAATGACCATTTTCTCCTGGGAACTTTGTTGATTGCTCACTGATTTTTATTCTATTGGAAAGAGCACCACAACATGAGAGATTTCATTGAAAAAACAGCTAAATTGACTGGACTAATATTAATAATATAATAATATTAATAATACTAAAAAGTTTTATCAAAGTGATCCTCATTATAAACATGAGTGGTACTTGTCTGTGTCAAGGATGCTTTTATCGAGTGGTTACTAAATTTTGTGCACTTTGAGATATGAATTTCGAAAGTCACACATACAAGTTAAATTTGACATAGCCTGAAATTTATTGATAGGTATATGGCAAAGATCGTTACTGGGAATGTTTTGTCGAAATCTGTCATAAAATTAATATTTTTCAATAAGATATAGGGTTAGTCATGAAATAAAATCAAATTAAAAAATTGGCCAGCATCCCTATTCTCATATTATGAAAAGAAATGTTTATCATGACATCTTTACGTTTTAAAATGAATCATTTACCGATAAGATTCAAATTTCTGGAGCCATGGTAATTTTCAAACCGAATAAACTTCTCCGTACTACACCCACAACACTATCTGGTCCTTCGAGCCGGATATGATCCTATAGAAGGCTAGAAGGACCAGATAATGTAACTGGGAGAGTTAGCGTAGTCGTAGTAAACAGTTTGCTGGGTTTATAAAAATCAAAAAATGACTAAGAACAATAATCGAGAGTCCTTACATGAAACAATGGAAAAAATGAGACTTTAACCCTCATCTGTCACCCAAAAGTATACAGAAAAGTATTTTAAAAGTAATTGACATAGATCATCATCAAATGAGAGTTTGGAGTGTTTTGTCGAAATTTTCCATCCAATGTGTATCATACTATCTATACATTTTAAAATGATTAATTTACCGATATATCCCTATGTAGATCCCATGAATATTATATTTTATTTCAAAATCTTAAATATTTAATTTCTGGGGCTGTTAGTAATTTTCAACACTAAATAAACTGCTCACTACCATACCAACAACACTATATGGTCTTTCGAGCCGGATATGATCCTATACAAGGCTCGAATGACCAGATAATGTAATTAGGAGAGTTGATTTAGTGGTATGAAACTGTATGTCGAGTATATACACTTCTTATGTTTATAAAAGTATCAGAATGATTTGAGTAAACAAGTTTCAGTGGATAGGTTAAAATCCTGTAAACGCCAATTCAATTATCTTTTAAATGAGAAATATTTTTACCTGTTCCTTTAACCATTCGGAATGTGGTCTAGATTTTGCGATATCTTGTTTTAATGTGATATCTTGAATAACGGTTTTTTCTTGTGTGTCGACCAATAACATTCTTCCTGGTTTTAGACGACTTTTTAGTATAACTTGAGATGGATCGACGTCGTATACACCAACCTACATAATAATTGATAATTATTTTACTCAATTCATATATTGGAACACTACTATGTAAAATCTTCATAAATCCCTTATGGTATAGAGGCATAGAGCTATAAGGCAGTGCCAATAAATCCAACATATAATACCTGATTACCAGATCTATGAAGAGCCCAGCTTGGTAAAATGAGTCAAGAGGGCCGGACTCAGATAGCTAGGCCACTTAAAGCGTATGCCTGAGGAGCCTGAGAGCAAAGCGTACTGGCAGAAGCCCGGGGACCGGCGACTGCGCAAAGTAAACGATGGCTGAATGATGTCGAAGAGGATCTTTAGGAGCTAGGTGTGAGGGAATGGAGATGCCGAGCGTTGGACCGTGATGACTGGAGGAATGTGGTAGACACTCTGTATTTAAGCTTCTAAATTAAAATTGATTGCACTTACCTCACTGGCCATAATCATTATATTATCTTTGGTAATGTAAAATCTGGAAGGTCGTAAACCGTTACGGTCTAAAATGGCACCTATTAATCTACCATCTGTAAAAGATATTAGAGCTGGACCATCCCATGGTTCCATAGTACATGCTGCCCAATGGTAGTAGTCCCGTTTTTCTTCTGACATAGTGGGATCGTTTTGCCAAGCTTCAGGAACCATTGTCATTACAGCCTAAAAATGATATTTCAAATGAATTAATAGAATAGGGATTAGATTGTTTGGAGAGTCGTTTTGGCTCAATGTTCCGCCGCGTCCAAAATACGTATACTCTTCATTAATGAAGGTATTTGCCAGGAGTTTTGTTCCTCCCACTTCCCAAGGTGTTAGCACTCCTGAATCGAGTTACCTTTTTCCCGAAGAGTGTACAGAACATTCGCAAAGTAGACGCTCTGCTGTTTCCATGGCTTGCTCGTAGAATCTGCAGTTGTCATCCTCTGCCATAGCTATAATCTTAAGGTGGTATTTGACGTGGCAAATGACCGGCCACCAGTTTAATGTCTAGTCATCTCGAGAAGTTCCTGATATGGTTATGAAGCTTTTGGACTGTCTTAGGTAATGAATTTTTTTCCAGTAATACTCCATTTGATTCTTTAGCCATTCGTTCAGATAGTTATTGATGTGACATTTCATGAGACCACCGTAGAACTCTTCTCCAAAATATGCAATCAATGTCCTTTTTTGACAAAGCTGTCTGCTTTCTTTTTGTTTGATACGTACCAGAGGACTTATCAAAGTATTTGTTTGTAAGATGATTACATTATCGAACTAATATCTCTTGCCACTGAGTAATTTCTTCAAGTTTGACAGCAAAAAATCACTGGATACTAAGTCCTGATAATAGGGAGAATCTGAGAGAAATTTATAGCCTAATTTATGGATTTTTGTTATAGAAACTACAACCTTGTAATAAATTTTTCAAAATAATACCCGTTTTTCAACGTTTTTGTGCTTTTTACAAAAATAATTATTGTCTAGGTCATCAAAGTATTTGTTTGTGAGATGATTACATCATCGGACTTATATCTCTTGCCACTGAGTCTTATCTTCAAGTTTGACAGCAAAAAATCACTGGATACTAAGTCCTGAGAATAGGGAGGACCTCGGAGACATTTATAAACTAATTTATGACATAGAAACTGAACCCTTATATTCTTCTAGTTCAGAGGAACTTGATTTCTTTTTCAAATGTGTTTATTTTTTCAAATTCTCATCAAACCCATTGTTTTCAATACTGTTTGGTCTTAAGTGTGCTGTATTTAGGAAAGTCGCAAGAACTCGTTTGGGGTTAAATTTCATAGTCGATTGTAGGCAAACATGATACCTGATTGACCAACCATATCTTGAGATTTTTCAATGATTTCGGGTGTAGAGATCTCAACAGGGCATTTAGAATCACTACAACGAAATTCAGTTGAAAACCAATTTCATTTATTAAAAGAATACTGGGTCCCACCATCTATTAAAATCTAATTTAATAATTAGTCAACGTCTTAACTTTCCAGTTGTTTTAAAATTTTACCGAAATTTCGAATAATGAGAAAATTATTATTTTAGTTCATATTTAGAATATAAACAACTTAAATAATTCATTAATTACCTCTGGTAGTGTCCTGTTACCAGCGTGAACCAAAAATTCCAAGACGCAATCCGCAGAACCGGAATCTGACAGATTAGGTTCTACAACTGGATATAAAGTTTTCAGTTTATCACCCAATTCCTCGTTTTTCATTACACCTTCTCTGGCCTTCATCAAATTCACGTTGCCTCTCAAGGTGTTGATTTCTCCATTATGTGCAAGCATTCTGAAACAGAAAATCATTTTCTAATATTACAAAGGAAAGTCAATAAGTATCTAATTTTTTGAAATTCCCACTTTTTCATTTGATTGACATAAAACCCAGCCTCATCTTTTGATAAGCAAATCGGAAAAAATTATCAAACATTATTTTTTTGTGCAAAAAAGTGGTTTATTCAATTTATTACATTGATATGAGGTACACAACATTCTGGATGGCAAGTTGAGGTCGAAACAATCTGGATATTGAAAGTATAAGTGACTATGGGCGTCTTACAAAGCTTAATGGTTTGATTTTTGATGGATCACTTGGTATGAGAAACATTTCCTGAATATAGACGAGTTTTTACTCCGTCTCATTCCATAATAGAAAAAAATAGTGGATTTCTCCGTTAAATCAGTTTTAAAGAAGACCAAAGAGGAGTTTATCAGCTAATAAAATCATAACGACCATTTATTCTGGAATGTACATTGACTACCTACAAATTGATCAAGCTATCAATTTATTTGAGTAAAAAATAATTTTTCTGCACCAGAACCATTCAAGGGGGCATATATACATACAAGTTTCTTGGAAAAAAATCCATTAATTCCTGCCTAATCCACCCTATCCTTCAAATTTAGTTTCAAAACCTAAAGGAAAGGTAGTTGACTACAAATATGCAATCATCAAATACTTTATTATTGTTAAGAACTCGTCTACGACATGGACCGTGAAGCCGGTACTATTCGGTTATAATGGAAATCCGAAATAGTTTGATATTATTTTTCTATATGTTTTTATATATACAGCGGTAGTTTGTTTATGTTGTACTTAGAAACAATTTCCAGGGAGGCCTTTTTATTGATTTATGTTCTAGAATTATTCGAGAAATTCCTTTTTGTTATGAATTCATGCGAAAGTCAGTATATAATTGAAAGTCAGAGAGAACGGAAGGAAATAGTGAAAAGTTACAGGGAATTTAAATAAATTATAGAAATACTGAATAATTAATAAAAAAAGTAGTGATAAGTTAGTGTTTAGTGTAAGTGTCTCGGTGTAAGAAAAAGAGGGTGTTTATAAATTCATCCCGCCGTTCGAAATATGAAATGAATTGGAGAAACGTTGACAAAGGTTATAGAGCTCAAAAGATACTACTAAATAATTTTTTTTAAAGATGTTCAACACTTGGTGAAATAAATAGTAAATATTTGCTTACCTCAAGGGATGAGCCCTTTCCCAACTAGGAAATGTATTAGTTGAGAATCTAGTGTGCACCAAAGCCAAGTAAGTATCGTACATGGGATCCGATAGATCAGGAAAATATGTCCACAATTGATCGGATGTCAATTGTCCTTTGTAGACCACGGTTCTACGACTTAAAGAGCAAATGTAGAAACGCTTTCCAGGCGCTGGAATAAGATGGCTGGAACGCTTGCGTAATATAAAATATGTTCTGTCCTGTTCAGCTTCGTCTCCTGGATTTCTCAACGTAATAAACACCTGAAATAATGTTCAATTGGACTCACACAAAAATGACAAAATTGACAAACTCTGAACAATTTTAATGACAGAGCCAGAATCCTTTGTTGCCATTTCTCCCATAATTCCCACACTGGGGTTGCAATGAATAGAAATTTAATAGTTAAACTGCTCTATTTAGTAGTTTATTACAGTTTTTCCTATCGAATTCTGGATATTTTCCAGCTCAGTCATCTCTTCCTTGGTCTTCCAGTCTTCTAGTTTTTACCATCCATTCTGTATTTTATAGTTTCAATAATAAAGTCTCGATCTGATTTGTGCAAGTGAGGACAGAATGTATTGTCCAAGAAGTAGCCAATACTCCATAGTGTACCATGAGGATCAAAACTTGGAATTCTTGTTGGCATTGAAGACATTGAAACTGAAGAGTTATGTTGGACCGTTACTGATCTATTAGCAAACAAATCTGCTTGATATTCCTCTAGTTCTTTCTTGGTATACTTATTCTTGTCTATCTATTTTCGTTAGAATTTTCGCCCCCCCCCCCTATTTTCTTTCTTCCATATACCAATTAGTTCATCAATTTTTCCAGCAACTTCTCATTAATTCAGCATTTATATCATGATTTTACTTTCCCCTTGTTTCTTGTTGTTCTTTTGGTGTTCTGTCACATGCTTTACTTCTTCTATTTTGGTTTATAATAAATTAAGTAGATAATATGTTTATTGTTGGGTTTCTTACCTGTCTCATGAATGGTTCGGAGTTTTTGGCGACTGCACCTATGGAGGAATTGTTGGTTGGTACGGTACGCCAAGCCAACACGGACACATCCAATTCCTCTGCCAATTCTGCGAACTTCTGTTCGGATTGCTGATGATGCAGTTTGTCCAAGAAGAAAATGCCAGTAGCGTATTGACCGAATGGGGGCAACTGAATATTTTGTTCATCTCTATGATAGAAAAAATAGTTTAATAAATATATCAGAAGGAAAATAATGGAAGGGAATTGCACTTATAACGGTTAACCAGATAGATAAGTCCTAACGCGGAGTCATCCTGAATCACATCGACTACCCAGTGGATAAGACGAGAGTAATCTCCACCTCATCAGGGCCATATTTATCTCCATGCATCTTCAGCGTGAGGATATACTGCCGAAAGTGGTTGGAAGAAGCTGAATCCAGCAGTGACATCCCTCGGAGGAAGATCTACCGAAATGGGACCAATAGATCACGGAGGAAACAGTCAGAAGAATATTTCAAGAGATAAGGACCCATTTCAACTAGCAGCTGAGGAAGTTGAGAGACTACACCAGAGAAAATTATTGGTAATGAAGGTCAAGAAAGCAGGTGGATCACGACCAGTTGTGAAGACAAAAAGAAGAGGAAAACAAAGAAAAAAATGAGGAACCACCCAATCCGATATGGGCAGAATTTGGAGTGGATTCCAGCAACCAGTTGAGGGAATACAACTGGAAATATTACGCCAGATCATCAAGGTCGTGAAAGCAGTTGGACCGCGACTAGCAGTGAAAACAACAAGAAAGTAGACGGACCACTCAATCTGTGGATGGGTAGGACCTTACGTGAATCAGAGAAAATTATGTAACAAAGGTCGTGGAAGCAGAAAAAATAAGAGAAAAACAAAGGAAAAATGAGGAACCACCCAATCCGTGTATGGGCAGAATCTAGAGTGGATTCCAGCAACCATTTGAGGGAATACAACTGGATATATTACGCCAGGACAACAAGGTCTTGAAAACATGACCACCAGTGAAGACAACAAGAGCAAATAAAGATAAAAACCATCCTCCGTGGGAGGGCAGGATCGAAGTTGTTTTTAGTGGCATTAAAAATTTGCTTGTTCTTGTGGAAGAAAAGTCAAGTGATAGAAGAAGATAGAAGATGATAACCGGACACAGATACTTCCCTTTAACCAGAGGAAATAAACTGAAGATGGAACGGCATAGAAGACCTCGTCGGACGAGTTGAGAGGCGGTGGATGGAAGCTATTACCGGAGGAATGGGTGTGTTATAAGGCGAAATCTTTTATTTTGTTTCATTTACGTATTTTAGATGTTTTTAATTTTCATATGTAATTTTTAGTAATGCTTGTAATAAAAGTTATCAAACATAATGGAAGATCATCAATACCATTTCATCTAAATTCCCATAATAAAGAAATTCATTTGGGGATAAATCTGGTGAGCTGGGAGTCCACTTGATAAGTTTATTACAATCTATCGCCATTTTTTAAAGAATTTTTCGGTTCACCTACGGTAATTGCTTTATCTATTATAATCATCATAACATAAAAAAAAATGAAGGTACGCTAAATATTTAACACTATCGATGTTAAAAATGTATCATGATTAAACTATAATTACAAGGTTACCATAATGTTTATATTACATAATAAAGTGATAAACGAATTTACGATTCATAGGTAGAATAAACAAAAAAAAATACGTAGGTGTCGTCGGTATGCGGCCTGTTTAGACAATAGTGATTTTTTTAAAATTTATCCCGTGCTTTTTTTTAAGAAACTTAATATGTGGATGCCATATGTTTTACGATAAGAAGTCTCACGACGAATAAAATGATGTATTTGACATTTTTGAATAGAGCATTGAAATGGCGAAATTTTTTACGTAGGATAGGGATTGCTCAGCAATTGGCTTGATAGTTTCAACAAGACATTTGGCCAGGAGTTAGGTGGGACAATTAAATGCACTGAAAATAGTGGATGATCGGAAGATCGAGGAATACGGGAAGAGTTTTCCCGGAGTATGAGTTTGGTTTTAATGTCTAAAGGAATTTTGGATTTGTTGAAAGGAGGGTTGCTCGCTTTTGGCGATGAAGCACCGTCTGGAACCACAATATTTCGCTGGTTTTCCGAATTAAATCGTGGTCGCATTTCGCTACAAGATGAATTTCGTGGTTGTCGTCCAAAATTAGCTGTTGTGCCAGAAAACATCGATGCTGTGAGTAAACTGATACTGCAAGATCGTCATGTGACATACCGTGAGATTGAGGGCATTAATTTCACTCGAAAACATTCAATATTGCATGAACATGTGGCTGTAAAAAAGATTTTTTCGCGTTGGATACCACATAGTTTGACAATCGCTCTATCTATCTACTCTATCATTCGTTTGCCAGAACTGTTCAAAATAATCAGGGAAATCAAACGTAGAATACGAACCATTCTCCACCTTAACAAAGCGAAATCTCACACATCAGTTCAAAGATGAACGTTTTTGAGCAGACAAAACATCGAATTGATGGGTCAGCCACTGTTTGGCACCCATTAATCCACCCATCATCATCATCATCATCAAGCCTTTCAATCATTTGGATTATGGCTACGCTTATAGCGCTTCAAAATCCTTTTTTGAAGTGGATTGATCTTCTTTTTCTAATTTTTATTTTCTCTATAGTTTGTCGTTTGTTTTGGCTGCTTTTGTTATTATTTTCCATTCCTTTCAGTTCCGGCATTTTTTCCTCCAGTTCTCTATATTAAGTTCGTTTCTCTTTGGCCACAAAGGGATCCACTGCCTTATTCTTTTGATCATTTCAGTTGGTTTTCTTCTCATTATATGTCAAGTCCAGTTGAGTCTTTGTGCTTTTATGTATGTCACCATATTTTCCTTCTCCACCTCTTTCTATATCTTTTCGTTTTTCTTTGCTCTCCTTTCTCCCCCCTGTGTTGTGTTTGGACCTGTTATAATTCTAATTATCTTTTTCTCGGTTCATCTTCTTCTTCTTCCCTTTTGTTGATTACTGTTGTTTCCATCGCATACGTGATTAGTAATCTTATTAGGGTTTTGTACATTTTTATTTTGTTTCATTTTATCCTGTCTATAGTTGTTTGTCCCAACGTTATTCTTAGATAGTTAAAAGTCGATACTGTTTCAAAATTGTGTTTGTTAGTTTTCAGTTGATTTGCTCTGTCTTCTGGTTTTCCCCCTATTTTCATTTTGTTTTATCTGCATTTATTTCCAGTCCGAATTTGCTTGTTTCTTCTCCTAATTTTATTATCGCCTTTATTAATTTCCTTCTGTCTATTTGCTATAATGATAGTCACATCATCCGTCTATGCTACTATTTGCATTACACTCTCTTAACTTTTCATTTGTCTATCTTAAAACTTAAGTAGCAATTTATCTTTTCCAGATATTGTTGTGGTAATCGGGGACAATGTATTATATTATTATAGCTTTCCTTAGTTGTTCAAAAAATAAAATAAAACTTCGAAAATGGGCATTACATTTAATTTCAAATGCTACAAAGAAGTTTGTGAACTGTATGAACTGAAAAATTGAGGTTATGATTTGAAGGGTCACAATATGGTTTTTCTTATTTAGCGAAAAAACCAAGGCTCGGATGAATTTAAATGTATAACAGAAAACCTACAAAATTATAGGTCTACATTTTCTTTTTTTGCAACGAACACTGGTTTATTACAGTTATGACGGATTGTAAATATGTCAAACAATGACAGTTAATAGTGTACTTACTTAAGTTTGGCGTAATAAAAATCGTGCGGAATAGCAGTAAGTACGCCGGCGCCGTCTCCCGTATCATTATCACAGGCGCAAGCACCACGATGGTTCATAGAAACGGCCAATCGTTGAGCATCGCGCACAATCTTATTTTGACGTTTACCATCAATGGCAGCTATAAAACCGACGCCACAAGCTTCTCTTTCGAATTGCGGGTCGTACAGGCCCTGCTTTGGAGGAGCCTGCCACGATTCAGCCATTTAATTTTCTGAAAAAAATTTTTTTCAACAATTATGGATAGATTTATGAGTAGAATTGTGATAAATACGTAGTGCAGGTTCATGAGATCTTTGCCTACATTTTATTATAGTCGAACGACAACTCAGTCAAGTTGTTTGGAGAAATATCCCAAATTGAGTTTCACGCTTAAAATTTTGGCATATGAAGGATTAATACTAAAACATTATGAATGCTGTTTACGATGACTCGTGTCAATCGTTTTCAACAATTGAAAGTTTTTTCGATGAGGACGAGTATCATTAGAAGATGCCTCACGTGCGTGAAGTTCTGTGACGTCCAGAAAACAATAAATTAGTTGAAGCAATTGTTGACATTCAAAAAGTGTAATCTGTTCAATTGTACCTGGTGATGAAACTATGGTTTTTACTATGATTCGACTTCCAAATGTACAGATATTGAAAAGCACTAAAAAAGTGACGGCTACATCAATATCAGACTGCGATGATATACTTTTGATTGAGTCCTAGGAATCAAAAAGAACCATAAACGTGGCAAAAAGTTCCAGCAAAATCAACCGAGGTAAGTGGCTTCTAAGAATATGGCTTCACAGAGATTGAACACCCAGACTATAACCCTGATCTGGTCCCGTCTGTCTAGTTTTTTTTTTCGCAAAGCTTAAAATTAAGTAAAGAGGTGAAAGATTAAACAGTGACGATGAAGTTAAACAAACTGTATACGAATATTTTGATCCTAAAGATGAAACTCAACCTCAAGAAAATACTTATCTGACCAACAGAGATCAAGAAACTTGTAATAGTTCTATATTATGATATAGATCAATATAAATAAGCAAATTGTCAGTGTCAATATCATATTTTGATAAAGTCGAAACGTCAAAATTTATCTTTCTTTTAAAAACTATCAAAAAAAAACTAATTTTGAAACAGAAGAGACCTAAAATCAAGAACATTCAGATGCATTAATTATTATGATATTTATATAACAAGGGTACTTAGTAGATGATTATTCCTTGAGGGGAACAGTTTTATAAAGCCGAAAACTTTTAGCACGAGATGCACACAAATTTTTATGTCATACCCATTCGTTTTGAATAATAAACTTTTTTTTTCAACTTGAATTTACGAATTTTGTATTTTTATATGCGACATTACCTTGAAACCTTGATTTTGGTGAATAACAAGGGGTCTTTAAGGAGGAACGACACACCAGATTTTCACCTTAAAAACAATACAGCTCAAAAAATAAGATCAAAATCTAGAACTGCATTTACTATTATTACTATTATAAGCTAGCTTAGGATACAGAGGAGACGACATAATTTTAGTTGAATCAAGAAAACTAATAAGAATTTTAACCTAACATGGGAAAGAATCTTAGAAAAACACAAATACAGACACAATTTTAGACGTATGCAAACAATATTATATTGTTAGCAAGACCCAAGAAGTATACACAAAACTTGGTAAGATTCCCGTTCAGGGTGAACGTCGATAAGACTAAAGTTATGGAAATATAACGACAAAGATAGAATCAGGAATGAGAGTTGTAAAATAAGAAAGTAAACGGTTGTAGAATAATGGGGTTCCTAAATAATATGGTGAGAGCAAAAGATATATCCAGAGCAGCAAAGATACGACTCTACAAATCGATGATCAAGCCAACTGTACTGTATTGGGGTGAGTCCTGGGTACTAAACTTGAGGAGTGTTCTCACAGTATGAGAAAGGAAAGTGCTTCGAAAAATACTGGGGGCGTAAAAATTAAACGATTCATTGAGGAAAAACAGAGTTTAAAGAGCTATATAACGAATCCAATATTGTAGATTGTTTTGGGAAGTCGTTTTGGCTTAAAAGCCACTCTGCACTTACATAGACTCCTCCCGAAGGAGGCTATTTTTATGGGTTTCTTGTGTGCCACTTCCCTAGGCGTTAGTACTACTTCTTCAAGGTACTTAAGCCTTCTAACGAAATGAGTAGGACATTCGCAGAGTAGACGCTTTGCTGTTTCCATGGCTTTCTCGCAGAATCTGCAGTTGTCGTCTTCTGCGAGTCTAAAATTACACAAGTAGTAGAGCACTAAGAACCGGCTGGTTGCGACATATCTATGGACTGATTTCAAAACGAAATTGCCCGGAAAGCACAAATGGAAGGAGAAAAGGCTGGCCAAAAAAAGAATGGTAACGTTAGATACAAGAAGACTGGATTGAAGAGAAAGAACAGAGGACAGAATCGTAAAGAGAGTAGACGAAAAAGAGCAGAACAAAATCACCCGTGTTTTTGTCGTTTAATATGTCGAAGTAAAAAATTGATTTACCAATAAATATTTGTATTTATAAACAGTAAGAGATACACAACCGCAGGCGCCAAAAAAAATGTAAACCGTCATTTAATTTTCGTGACTGATGTCTCTGAAATACTGTTAATAGTTGGCAACTTTCTAACACAAGTTATTTATACTTTTATAAGTGAATGTGCATTTTCATAACATTCTTTTCTACTTTTAATGATCATGTAAAGACGAAAATAGTATCGAGAAAATTCGCACTAATGATGCTTGAAACAAATCCAATGTGGATCGGAATAACGACTCAAATTATGAAATAACAAAGCTATTTTCTCGACCTCATTTCTGTTTCGAATAATACTCCATTTAGTCTAGTTACCATGGAAAAAATATGGTAATACCTCGCATGGAAATGTAAGAAAATTTGAACCGTTTACATAGAAAGTTATACAAGGTAAAGGGCCCAAATTTTGTCCCCCACTCACATTTCCATTTGTAAAATCCTTAATTGACAAGAAAGAAACTCTTAAAATTTGAACTTACCATCAAAAAAATTGAGAAAATGGAAGGAAAAATCAATTTCTACTATTCAAATAACAAACAATTTATTAGTCTAAGGTCACATGTGAAAATTGATATAATATTAAATATAAAGAGATAAAAGTGGTATAAAATAATGAGAAAATCACCCAACCAAACATGTTTTTCTTTTTGTTCTTGGCCCCTGAGCACAGTTTATGAGACCATGAAGCACATTCCATGCATTGCACTTTTCGCCACGTCGATCTCGAGAAAACTTCTTGTTGCATATAAAGCCTTCGACATTTTTTTCATTGATGGATTCACTAGAATCTTCATAAGGTATTTCTCCAGAATTACTAGTCGACCACTTTTAGCTGTTGTATGTTTCTGTCTTTGTAAAAGTTTTCTGCCTTTGATATCCTTTTTTGCCCGAGACTCCTGAATTTTTATTTTATGGACAGCTGAACCTCTTCGTGTGGATGAATAACAGGCATTCCTCTAATGTCTCTTGGACTAACAGTGGTCTGCTGAACCTGTTTGCTGGTTGAGATTTGTACCAATGGAGATAAGTCCTTGGAAGAGCTGTCTAAATTGGCTACAATATTTCCACATCGCGATGGTACATTTGATTGATTTTAAGGAGTCAAATAGAATTACAAAGATTCGGGCTCAAATTAAATGGTGATAAGACTGAAGGCATGGAAATATGAAGACAAAGATAGAATCGGGGAAAAAACAAGTCTTTTCTGACGAAAAACGGGAAAGATCATTTTAAGAAGAATTATCTGAAAGTGCTGATAATAATGAGACGAAAGAGTTCTAAAATTCTAAAATAGGATCAATAGGAACACATTATGGTTAGTGCAAATAATTTTGTTCATAATAATTCCCAAAATTTCTTTCGTTTCTATCCCAAGAAATAATTAGCAAAATAGAAAAGTAGTTTCACGAGTTTGATAATGTGGGACAGATGAAAAAATAACTGCCAATGCAGTAAGTGATGATACGGAATTAGTCTAATAAGTATCCTCACTGGATGCGGGAAGAATATACGCAATATCCTGAAAAGTTCATTCTTAGACAGGAATTGTTGGAAATCACATCGTATGACCATTTTCCATCGATGGCAACGCGATTGGAGATGAATATTTAGTACTACTCGGAAATAATTTTTGGAGCAGTAATTGGGGGTTCAGCAAGATGGATCACCGCCTCATTACCAAATCAATGTTGGGCAGTACCTGAACCAAATTTTTCCAAATCGGTGATAAGAAGAATTGAATCGATAGAATGACCAGTACGATCTCCTGAAGCCATTAGACTTTTTGTGAGGATGTGTCAAAGATACTGCATACAAAATAAACTGCTCAACTTAGATGACTTAAAAAGTAACGCTTGAGATGTTGAGTTGAACATCTCCTACATTGACATTATTATTTTGTTTTTTACTTATTCTTCTTATACTTCAGGATCAATTAACGGAAAAATGAATATAATACAGGGGGTTGCATTTAATATAAAGTCTCAACATGCCCTCATTATTTTCATTTCACTGTTCCACACCGCAGTTCGTGGCGGGAAATTAGAAAATGACTAAATTTTTACCATATACTCTATCAATACGAGATGATTGTATCTAAAAAGATTTTGTCTGGCAAGGAAAGGAGATGAAAAAAGATTCTTAACCTAACCTAATCTAACCATGTATCAAAATAAAAGATTTCTACTATACACCTCCGAAATAATTCCGTTCAAAAAAGGAGAAAAAACTACTTTCCTGGCTAATGTCTCGAGGAATATTGAATTACAACTCCTCTGAAGAGCATGATGTTAATCGCCGTTTTTGACTAGTTTTAACGTTATTACGTCTCATCAGAGAAGTTTAACAGCTCTCGTTCGGTCTTGAGACCCTAACTGAAGACAACGTCAAAAAACGTCGCTATTTGTTTTATGTAGTTAAATATTCCCCAGCGAACGCTAGCTGGCGCCATCTTCACTTCCAGCTGCGAACCACTGGTCAGGTAGAAATCTAGCTTAGTCGCCGATACTATAGATTCTGATGGTAAATGAGGTGTGTAAAATGTAGACAAAAACTGCAAGGCTTTAAATTTTTACCATACTCTATCAAACACTAGATGATTGTACCTAAAAAGATTTTTGGCGACTCGGAAGGAAAGGAGATGAAAAAAAAATTCTTAACCTAACCTAATCTAACCATGTATCAAAATAAAAGATTTATACTATTCACCTTCGAAATAATTTCGAAAATGTATTCTGCCGTTCATCAAAGGAGAAAAAACTACTTTTCTGGCTAATATCTCAAGGAATATTGAATTACAACTCATTTGAAGATCGTGATGTCAATCACCCTTTTTGCCAATATTAAGATCCCCAATGGCTAGCAATTGTAAATAGAGGTTTAACTAGTCACTAGTTTCGACGTTATTACGTCTCATCAGAGCAGTTTAACAACCCTCGCTCGGGCTTGAGACGTAGGTATAGATATGATAAATCGATTTTTCATGATGATCGTTGTGGGGTGGCTTAGCATACTTGTGCCTATTTTCCCTTCAATTTCTTTCTATAATTAATTACGAAAGAAGTTTTAATGATAAAATTAAATCAATCGAAATGTTTTTATAATCAATCCATTGAAATACAACAAGTCGCAATAAATTTGTTGATATTATACGATAGGAATTTATAAGTAGTCATTCTTGATTGCGTGTTCCAATTATTTACATCAAGATAATTTTTTCTTAGTAATTATTAATTATATCACAATGATTAATTCGAGTGTCAGCACATTCTTTATATAAATAAATAATAGCTGATAAACGCTTGTCTTCTACCTGTTTTGAAAAATTGGTAATTTGAAATACATTGACTCTTATTGAAGATGCAGTACGTTTTTAAAATAAATAGTATGGGGTGCAATAAATATAAAATTCTTATATTGTTGGAATGTTATTGATAAGAAAAGTTTAAATTTTAGGGAAGACACACTGAGCGAACAGCACAGCGTTGATTTAGTCGTTTTAATAGTGGAATTTTGAGGCTTGAAGATATTGAGGTTACAAGGAGAGCAGTATCAAAATCTATGATGCAAAGGAAATAGATCTTTTTTCTACTACCATACTTTAAGCAGTAGTGCGTAAAAAACGTATTATTAAGGTCTCCTTAGCGTAGTAATTAGAGTACTAGGCTTACATGCGGGAGGTCCCAGGTTCAAGTCTCGCTCATTCCACTATTTATTTTTGTAATTATAAAGTAATAAGTATTTTTCGTCTGTTGCTTTGTTAATTTGTTCCAATCTTGATTAAGATGTTTAGTACAGTAGTTCTTAATCTTTTTAAGCCGCGACCCAAATTTGAGAAATATGTTCATGTCGCGACCCAAAACAAAGTCAAAATTTTTTCATTGCTTTATATTAGATCGTATTTTGAAAAAATTTCAATCCTACGATGATTATTTTTTTAACTCACAAATTTTTCATTTATTTTTCTAATAATAAAGATAAACAAAAGTACTTTTCGATCCAAGGAAAATTTAATTAATAATCAAGTGTTTTTAATCATTTTTATTGACCAAATTAAAATTTATTTATAACTTTTTGACAATAATTGACATTTTGAAACACTGATTCCAATTTAATCCTTTTTCTTTAAAAAACGAATCGACCATAAGAAAAATATCTTCATGTTGTTGACATTGGTTTGCAAAATAAAATATCCTCTTGTATATCTGTTAAACCTGGATACCTACCGTACGTAAATCATGAGTTGAGCATCTTTACTTACATCTGTCGTTTCATTGGCAGAATTTATAAAACCATCACTACTTGGTGCATCCAAACGCTGTCTTTTTAAATGGGCTTTTCTATCGAAAAAAGTTCCGATCTTTTCCCTCAAAGGAAAAATTTTTATGTTTTGCATCAAAATGTCTTTTAAGTTTGTTCGGTTTCATCGATTCATTACTTAATATTTCACTGCACAACACGCATTCCGGTTTGTTCACTCCTCGATCATAAATGCAAGTAAAACCTAATTCTAAAAATGCTTCCTTGTATTCACGTTTTGCCATTATTAGGGTGATTACAAATTTACAATACGCACTGCAGCTTGATCACTCCACTATTAATAATAAGACAAAATTTGTTTCTAAAATGCTTGTATTCACGTTTCACTGTTATTCACAACATAATACGCAGAAACGAGTTTTTGACAGAGAGCTTACTGAGTCTGCGCGCACGCAAAGCAATGGCGTATTATTAACACCTCTTAGAAGATTGGACGTCACTTCCGGAAGGCCATTTGCGAAGAGCGGTAAAACCGAAACATTGTATTATGGAATAATTTGTATTAGGGAGGTGTTGGTATTACTTATTATTTGGTGTATTAATAACTTTTTTGGTTCGACTCAGCGCGACCAGAAATACGACTCGCGACCCATAGGTTAAGAACCGCTGGTTTAGAATATTAAATATCTTTCATGGAGACCCTTCGCGTCGCATCCATGTTCCATTTTTTCACAAGGTATAAAGAACATTGTGTCATACTTGTTATATAGGTTTAAAATTTGATTTTTCGATAACCTTAAGTAAACAAATCCCTAACCTCAATTTTTGTTCAGTATTTCGTGGCCGGTTTAAAGATGAGATTAACAAAACTAAGTAAGTAACGAAGTGGATCACCGTCAATAATTATATCTACTGCTGTCTTGCTTTTGGAGCCTGAAGGACAGGTTGGTTTCAAGCCGAAAGTAACTAGTTGAAAAGAGGACAGAGCGAATTCCGAGAGATTATTACAACGGAAAACCACGTTCCCAACGCTAGGCTATAGGACCGTCAACCAACCGCCCCGCAGACTCGTGCACTGTGTAAGCTAAGGAGCGCCACTAAGGAGACAGCTCTGGCTGAAAGCCTGCCGCCCCGGACCGTAGCTCTATGGTAAATACGCCACTGGGTACTTATATATCTTATCTTTGAAATCTTTTGTACGCAGAGCTTTTAACCACTCCAAAACTTCTTCTATAGTATTGTCCAGCTCATGGTTATTAAACACCAATAAGGGTCCGAAAACTTTTTGATTTCAATATTTCGATTATTCTGTAATAATATTGAAAATAGCCGTACTAATTTTTGGATTAGTAATTAGGTTTTATCACTTTCTTCTTGCACATAAAAATAGACTATAATGTGATAAGTTGGATGTTATCTCGAGATATTTCAAAGATATTACATTCCGGTTCCCCTTCATACTTGAATATACTACGACAGTAATTTTTTTCGTCGTCAAAATTAGGTTGCCACCTTGTACGGTAAACTAATCAACCATGTAGGTATTTTTATAAAGAAATAGAAAAATAATACAAGCGCGTTTAAAGATTTAATTACAAATATGTATATCAAATTTCAGAGACGTAAATAATATGTCAAGGTCAAAGGAAAAAATATACAAATATCAAATGATAAATTTTGAATTTTCATTTAATTAGAAAGTTAACAGATAATTGCAAATATTAGAAAACAAGTTTATAATTATCAAAATTCAATATCCACTCCTAAGAAACATCTTGATGAAATAACAATTTATTGACGCTAGGGTTAAACTGGATTCTAATTAAACCATTGTAGCCGACTATTATGAAGATCTACTTCGTATGGTAAACATTGAAGAAGCCTACGCATATCTATCTACTTGATGTCGAAGCTAACTACCGCTTCTTCACAGGATATGTTCGCAAACTCACCGGAGGTGGAGGCGATGGCGCAAATAAACAATATGGAGTATAATCTTAAGGGACTTTCCGTATACTAGTGGTTAGTAATCAACCCGATGACTAGTCTTAGTTTATTTCTTTCGAGCTAAAATATCCCCCCAGTACCTTGAATGGTTTTTTGAAGAGGGTTTTGTTATCTTCAGACCATATGCAATTAGAATTTTGTTATTAGAAAGCTTGATTCTAACAAATTGCTTGGTGACACACAGATGACGCTGCCATTGTCTAATCCATATGACGTTTATGAAGTACCAACTTTCAAAATACTATGTGTAAAATTTCATGACGTTTCGATTAGTCAGAAAAAAGTGACAGCCATTTAAGTGAAGCTAAGCTACTTTTGTTATGTTCAAAACAATTTAGTGTATTAATTTATTATTGCTCCTTGATAAAAAATGCTGTACAAGCTCAGCAATGGCTTCAAAAGTGTTATCCAGACTCTGATCCATCGAAAAGAACCATTTGTTATTGGTTTGCTGAATTTAAACGTGGTCGTACAGATGGTGAACGTTCTTGACGTCCAATTGAGGTGCTTACTCCAGAAAACATACAAAAAGTCCACAAATTAGTTATATCTAGTCGTAAATTGAAATTGCGTGTGATAGCTGAGGCAGTAAAGATATCAGAAGGCAATGTATTTGCAATTATGCGTGAACTTTTGACCACGAGAAAGAGCTTTTTTCAAAATGGGTGCCGATCAAAAATAAAATGTTGATGATTCGGAGGAGTGTTTGGCCATTTACACCTAATAAATCAGATTTTTTGCCTCGATATGTGACATTGGATGAAACATGGATGCATCACTTCACTCCGTAATCAAAACAATCACGAACCAGGTCCGAATCGTCCAAAGACAGTTAGATGGGAAGGTTATGACTTTAGTATTTTGGGATGCGCATGGAATATTGTTCATCTACTATTTCCAAAAGAGAGAAACGTTTGATTGCAAAAATCAAGGAAAAACGACCTCATATGTCGAAAAAAAAACCACTGTTTTACCAAGACAATATACCGGTTCACAAGTCGATGGCAACGATGGTTAAATTGAACGAATTACACTTCGAATTTCTTCCTCATCCACCGTATAGTCCAAATTTGTCCCCCTGTGACTACTGGCTATTCGCTGATCTCAGAAAAATGCTTGCCGGTAAGAAATTTACCTCAAATGAAGGAGGCAAAAGACAAATCCTACAAGCACGGCATCGAGAAGTTAGAGATGCGTTGGATTGATTGTATTGCTCTTGAAGAAGTTAACATTGATGAATAAAATCGATTTTTGACAAAAAATATATTTTTCTTAGTGAGTCACACGACTTATTGAGATATGTGTTACGTAATTGATTTCGATCTGATCCCCCGCTTCTTCAAAGGATATCCCAAAAAACACTTTGGAGAACAAGTGGTTTTGGGATGCAATCCGTATACCAGTGGCCGAAACTGATTAATCTTATCTCTTAAGAGCTGGATGACCCTATTCCCCCACTAGCTTGGATGACCCTACGAAGAAGCTATTGGTGTGTCGAATGCCCGTGGTTTCCAAAAACCTTATCAAAAAGCTGTCTCCAGGTTTTCTATGATTAGACTTTTGATGTAACTATCGCGTACGGAAATTGGGAAAACCGGTAACGTACTCGTGACTATACTTTACGCCAAGCCTTTCATTTCTTTGGATACCAGAATGTATCCAAAGGACACAAGCAATCTTGACATAGTCATACGTGGACAGCTTTTGAACCTCTACACAGTTTTATACTTCTAGTATAAGTTTATTTTCATTTCCTCTGTGAAATTCCAAGGAGTAGGCAGATTAAGACTTAGAAATCAATCAAAAAAAGGGGGGGATTCGTTACGTGTAGGAAGCAGAATGAACGAATAACAACTCTCTTCAGAAGGGCTTCAAAGTGGAAGCCAAAACGTCAAGAATTTTCAAATGTTAACGTAGTTTTCTCCAATTTTTTTTATAATGGTTCCAAAAGTGGCGCCGAATAGTATATGGTCCTATTTCACAACAGAAGAAACAACTACTTCCATGCCTATACCGCAACGAATATAGATTTATATCTGTTCCAAAAAACGTGATATCTATCGAACTTTTTGCCGATATCCCTCATGGTGCGCTATTGAATGTAGAAGGTCGTCTAGTTTCGAAGTTTTTGCGTCTCATCAGAGCGGTGTCACAGCCTTTCGTTCGATGTCTCTTATACGAACTGCAGACTGAAGATAACACCATTAATAGCAGAGCTCGCTTGTGTTATCTTCAGTTCGAATTAGAAACACCGAAAGAGAGGATCTGATGAGACGCAAAAACAAAAACAAGTCAGCGGTTACTACTTTCTTGTTGCAATTGTATTATGTAAAAAAGCCTCCGAGAAATTTTGGATTTTTATGACCATTATTTGAGTTTTTTTTATTTATTTTTTTATATAACAGAGATGGGGTTGAAGCAACCGCGCGGAGCACGTAAAAATTATCATTCAATGAACGTAACTTTAGGGAGTAGTCTTTTTTTAGTAAATTTCCTCTACTATAAGAATCTTTTTTGTGATTAATTTTATTATTTTCGAATTATTTCGAATCATAAGCGAAAAAAAATCGAGTGTATTGTATTTTTTTAAAACCACCCTTTATATTAATGTTAATTACATTGACGATAAGTCAGGTCGTAGTGGTGTTATACAACCCTCCTTTCAAATTTAGATTTTAGGGATTATGACCGCCCCCGCTAGAGTCGTTGTAATTAAATTGAAAACCCGCCTACAAACTTCCCTTAAAAAATAAATATTACGTGGTTATACATATTTTTTAATTTTTTATAAATATAGTATCTTTTCAAATTGACACCCTGTATATATTAGACCTGAACATTATAATAAGTCAATATTATTGTTTAATCAAATTTATTTTCTTTATCAACACGGTGTGATTAATAATTGTTATCGGTTTGTTGAGTATTGCATTGATAAAAAAAAATTACGAATAGAAAAACGCGATCCAAAGTACAGGTACTGAAAAATTATATTAATGCGTTAAAACTGTCCCAAGTAAAGTTTATGACTAAAATGTAAACAGAGCAGTATATAGTAATAAATTTTTTATAAGTTTGCAAAAACCGGTAGCTCAGTTACTGGTATCGTTAGAAAATATGGAGCAAATATTGATTTTTGTTTATAACATGCGCGGCTGATTTTGTAAGGAAATCTACATTTAAATATGTTTTAAAGACTGGTATTCTGAAAAACCAAGGTATTTTTAGATAGTTTCTATAACCTATAATAATTATTATAATATATATTTATTACACATTAGTTAAAAACTGAGAAATATATTATTTCAAAATTGATTTAATAGTACTTACCTCTAACCAAATTAAATTGTACACGTTTTCTCAAAACTACCACTTAAAACTATCACAATTTTTACAGATTTACAAGTTTTAAATAAAACGATATAATATTAGAGAAAATGTACTTAATTAGTACGTAAATGAAGTGTTTAGATGTTTTTACTACCGGTACTTGACAACTCACTATCTGTAGACAAATCAAACAAGTAATTTTACTGGTATATGCAATCAACTGGAATGACTCCTCTATACTCAAACGCTGCAACCTTCAATGTGTCAAGTGTTGTGTATGCCGGATAAACGTCTACCGCGCACACAGTTTCTTCACTATGAATAGCTAACCACACACTACTCTAATATATATAAAAAAATTGAGGAAATTATTGTATTTACTTTTTAAGTTTTATCTTCAATTGTACAAACATATTTTATAATTATTAATATAAATACAAAATTATTACAATTATAATCTTCAAACCATATTTGTCGAATTTTACAAAATCGAATGTTAATCGTAAATTTTCCTTACTGACAATATTTTTCTATTAAATATTTGAATATTTTATTACTATTTTATTATTTTTCTAATAAAAAATAGCAATATGGAAATAAATAGATTAAAATAGCGTCATTGAGATTTTTTCAAGGAAAGAGAAACAATATCTATAAATTTATTCAGTAATTTTATACTTTCGCGATCCCCTCATTTCATGGTCCTAGAAAATCGAAAAATCCTCCGATTTTGATGAATTTTTTCTTAAAACCTTTTTTTATTATTTACGGATTTACGAAAAAAAATTATGGGAATAAAAAAAATGAAAACATATTAGTTTCAGGGCTTTAATTGTTCGTGAAAAGAAGGAACAAATTGAAAAAAAAATTTACACAAAAATGTTGATTTATGATTTATATGAACAAAAAAATTTTTAAAATCAGTTATTGTAACCAAGTGTACAATATGAAAAGTTAACCCCCCTAACCTAACCTAAACTAACCTAACCCAACGTAACCTAACCTAACCAATATAATTTTTGGATTTTCTAGAATCAAAAAACGAGGGGACCGCGAAAGTATAACATCACCGTTTATTTTTATATAACGATCAAAACATGTTCTATATTCAATATAATGAATAAATAAATTTGTCAAATTTCTATTTCTTTTAAATCTGAGCCCAAATAATTGTTTTACCTAAGTACTTCGACTTTCTTTTTGTATGATTATTTAATAAACAAAGTGATCATTGGAAATCGAAATTATTTATGAGAAACCCCTCTATATAATCCATACTCGAAATCTATAATGAAAATTTTATTTGGTGTATGGCCACCTATAAATTAGTCTCGGAAGGCTTTTATTCGTGTTTACGTTCTTTCTCCCACCTCGAAATAGCAAGTCTCGTGATAAAAAGAGATGGCTGTTCTTACGTGAATCTTATCAATTGTGATTCAATGTTTTTGGCGTTTATAGTTGATTTAATATTACAGTAATGATGACGACAGAGGCTATGGCGTCGTCTGTTGGTTGTTGGAAATCAATTTGTGAGTCACTGTGGATTCGCTCTGCATTGCGTGGAAAGCTTATATTGGAAAAAATGAAAAAAATAATAATGATTTTATTCATCTGAATATGAAGAGAAATATTTTTTAGATAAATTAATAAACACATTTAAAATATTATAAATACAGATTTTTTCATACTGTGTGAGCCAAAAAATATGATTCAGAAAAAATAACTTGAAAAAAAAATAAAGTATCAATATATAATTATTACAAGGGGGAAAATATAAAATAATGATATTCGAATAAGAATACAAGTATTCTTAGTTGCTTTTATTACGAGGTGTGATAAAAAATGAATAAAAACTTTTATGTAAATTTTGAGTTTCATCTCATTTTGAGACACTGTTGTTTTATTTTGTATACGATAATTATTTGAAAATAAATGATTTTTAATGACCCACGAGATAAACCATACTATAACATTATAAATCAGTGACGGAAGATTTCCAAAATAGACTGTTTGTTTCAAAAGAGAAAAAAATTTGAAACTTTCGGCATGAACGCGTGCTGTACTTTGATCGTAGATTAATGTGATAGCTTTTTGGCTATCAAATTATATTTATTTACAATTTATAAAGTGGCAACTGTGAGTCTAAAATGCGATTCAAGTTTCGTTGAGAAAACAACATTTTTGTTTTTAGTTGATCAGTTTTTAATTATTGCCAGAATTTGCAGGTGTCTGATTTAATTAATCACATTCATAACAATAAATACAGGTTGGGTCAGAAAGGCGTACGATTTTACAAACTCTCTTGCGTTTAACCGTTATGAGCGGGAGAGGCGCGGGTGGTGGAGATGAGTAGCTCGGTTCTCGAAAATTTAGTCGCAATGGATCACTTCACCGGGGCGCAACGTGCATTAAACATTATTACAAAATAATAATAATGTTGGAACGCTTTCAGAGTTTCAACAATCTTCAACGATGACAATAGACAGAATTGCCCTTACTGGGCTGCAGAAAACCCTCGTGCAGAACATCAAAAGCCGAAAGTAACCGTTTGGGCGGCCATATCAGCGCACGGAATTATCGGACCCTATTTCTTTTAAATTCAATAGGGGCCATATGTCACTTTTTTCTTTCCGCAACTGCAACAATTTGAAGCCTATAATCGTACGACATGGTTTAAACAAGATAGCGCGACATGTCATACTTCTAATGCCTCTTTGGCGGTAGTAAACCAGATGTTTACTGGGAAACTGATATCTCGCCGAAGTGGCATTGCATTACCGGTCCTAGCCACCACCGGATTTTTTTATTTGGAGATACCCTGCACAATGTGCCAGCGGATTTCTACCAATTTGAGATCTAGATTCGAGGAATGTTTGCAGCGCGATGGTGCACACCTGGATAATTTTTTTTAAGAAATGAATTTCCCAGATGTTTATTTCAAATAAAATAAAAAATTGTATGTGGATTATATTTTTTTGTTATTAATTTTTGGAAGATGAACTATCACTTTTATACGTTTTATGAAAGAATCTAAGAGAATGTTGATTGATTTTATACAAAAATCGTACATGATTAACTTTTTTTTTATTTGTACTAAAAGAAAAATGCTATTAAATAATTTGCACCCCCCTAAAAAAACGAAGAAAATACCGTGTTCTCGGGTAACCTAGACTTCTGGAAAAAAAACTTTTTTTCAAAAGTAAACCTCAACTTATCTTTAGGGACTGCATTTTCGAATCACAAACCGTCATTTGTCTGTAAAGACTGTCTTCTTCAAAAACAAAACGTCATTTGTTTATGGAAACTGTTTTTTTTTCAAAAGCAAACCACAATTTGTCTTTTCGAATCGCAGACCGTCATTTATTTTTAGAGTATTTTCCAGAAACAAATCGTCATTTGTCTTTAGAGACTTTAGAGGAATCAATCAGCATCTTTTGATGAAAATGTCTGCTTCAAAGACAAACTGTCATGTGTATATGGAGAAATTAATCTTAGATCAAAGAAAATGATTGATCCCGGTCTGAAATTTAAAATAAGTCGTTTTAAACACGTATGTGGTGGTCCGCTTAGGGCGTAGGCCAATTTGTGTCAGCACTTATTTATTTTGTGACTTAGAAGAGATAACATCGATTTGTGCTTTGTAGTGTTGAAGTATTTCAATAATATTTATTAGTAAAATGTATAAAATTCTGCGTCAATTATTTTCATATTTTTTCCAAATCAAAACGTCATTTGTCTATGAAAACTGTTGTTTGTTCAAAAGCAAACTTTAATTTGTCTTTAGGGAGTGTCTTATCGAATTGCAAACCGTTATTTGTTATTAGACTATTTTTCAAAAGCATCTTTTGATGAAAATGTCTGCTTCAAATATAAACTGTCATTTGTCAAGGGAAACTGCTTTTGTCAAAAGCAAACCACCTTAACTTGCTTTAAGGGACTGTCTTTATCAAAATAAAACATCATTTGTCTCTGGAAAATGGTTTTTCTTTCAAAAGCAAACCTTAATTTGTCTTTAGGGAGTGTCTGGAATTTCGTAAAACGAAACATTAAAATTTGAATTTAAGTTATATTTACCTTTTTTTTCAAAATCTACCGCGTGATTTTTTGTTTTTATGTGTGAAAACTACTCCTTGATGTGAAAAAATTAAATTTCGTTTTAAATCTTCCCTTTTGTGGGAACCACCAGACGATTTTAAAAGATAAAATTTTTTGCTCTACTCCACCCCATTGCCACACACGAAGCACGACACCGCTTGTAAAGACGGTTTCCCGCTCATTTAAATTAATATTTTTAATATTAATCTCACGTTTAGTTTTTAATATTTAGTGATTAAAGTATTTTCCGTGTACACGTCAAATTCATATATATGAATTGGAACGTTGCTGTAAAGTACCAGGTACTACTTAGATATAGATATAAAGGGCTTTGGGTTCAAGCTAGAACTTTACGTAAATATTTTCAACCATTTGGTACCTGAGAACGAGGCTATTTCATATTTTTTACGCCTTAGAGATCGACTATCTCTTTCTATTAGACGTACACTAACAATTGTTATCTTTATTCTTCATATAGTTGTAGATTGTTCCATTTCAGTGTTGCCACGTATTCTCAATTATTATAGGTAAAAACTATGACTAATAGTTCAATATCTGGGCAAATATTATCAATTTAGTCATTTATTTTATATAAATATGAATAGTTGAGGGAGTGTCTTATCGAATTGCAAGCCGTCATTTGTTATTAGACTATTTTCCAAAATAAATCGCCATTTTTCTTTAAAGATAAAAAATCAATCAGCTTCTTTTGATGAAAATGTCTGCTTCAAAGATAAACTGTCATTTGTCAATGGAAACTGTTTTTTGTCAAAAGCAAACCACCTCAACTTGCTTTTAGGGACTGTCTTTATCAAAATAAAACATCATTTGTCTCTGGAAAATGTTTTTTCTTTCAAAAGCAAACCTTAACTTGTCTTTAGGGAGTGTCTTATCGAATTGCAAACCGTCATTTGTTATTAGACTATTTTCCAAATTAAATCGCCATTTGTGTCTAGAGACCGCCTCTTTCCAAAAAATCAATCAGCGTCTTTTGATGTAAATGTCTCCTTCAAAGACAAACTGTTATTTGTCTATGGAGATTTTGTTTTGTCAAAAGAAATCCTCAATAACTCTATAGGGACTGCTTTTGCACAGACTGTCATTTGCCTTTAGGGACTGCCTTTTTGAAGCACAGACTGTTATTTGTCTTTAGAGACAACGAATGGTCTAGAAGGCCCTGTTTTTCATTTCATTAAACTCTATTTCAACTAAGGATAAACAGCAAAGGCACACACAATGCGAACGCAAGTCGTGCAGAGCTAAAAAATTCCTATATCAGGGCCATTCTCTAAAACCAAACCACCTCTCACATAAAATTCCACTTATCCAACAAAAAAATGAATCCAAAGAACTTCTCTTTTGACAGTAATTTATTGTATGGACCTTTCAAGACTAAATAAATCCAACAAAATTTTTACGGAATAAGCACATCGAAATAAATGGCTGCTTTTCTTATTAATAATATTATTAATAGAGGTGCCGCTGTAGGCGGCAGAGTCCTTTGTTATTTTTCAATTTTACCGTATTTTTTGCTTCTTCAGTGACAATCGACTTACTACATAATATATAGATTCCTGGCTTCGACGTTCAACAAATCTACACGTTTTATTTGGAAAGTGGGTCAACTTTCACTAACATCACCTTGTATAATATTATACACTTTCTTAAATTCGTTATACGATTTAATTTTTGCGAAGTATTTTGTTCCAAAAGGTACGTTAACAATGTCCTGTTCAAAATTTTCTAATAAATTGTTTCGGAAAAATTTATTATCGAATTCTTGTGTCGTGTACCAGGTGCGTTCCGAAAGATCGAGTAGCATAAATGTACCATCCTCGAAAAAACCGAATTGGAATCGGGCAGTGACCGAAGCAGAAAAAATTGTTGGTTATCCAAATAGTTTTTTGAGTTTAAGATGGTTGTTGAGTGACGAAATTGCCAATGTGGCGCTACAATTGCGGAAACTTGTAGGCTCTAATCATCCTTTGTTGAAAACTGCTAAGTAAGTATAAATATTGTTGATTTATTGTACTGAACTAGTCTACGGATGCAGAAAATACGTTGTCGGTCAGAATCCATCTCTCAAAATATTAAAATTGTTAAAAAAAAGCTAATTTCAAACTATATTTTATAATACAATGTAAACATAAACGTATTACGGTCCATGAGTTTCCAGTCTAGCATAGAAAAAAAATTCTTATGTAAAAGTAGGTGGGTAGGATCAGTGCTATATAGTGGGTGTTCATTCCACATGAAGCCACATCACAAGAGGACACCCCCCGAGACGGTAACTACGCATTTCATCAACAAGTGCCGAGTTATACATCGGGGACAGCTATAGAGAAGGCGAAGGACCACTTGGATTAGATCTTTTCTCTCCGAGGAAGGTAGGAAAAGTTTTACCTGAGGCAGCGAAGCACACATAAGCCAAGAATGTATAGCCAACAGGCTAACTCTTAACAAAAAGAAGACTTCCCAGAATTCTGGGAGATTCTGGGAAGAGGGGAGAGTCTACGCGCGAAATTGTGAGGCAAATGAGGATGAGGACCTGTCAAAATGACAGGGGTGGAATGTCCTTCTTCGTACCCATCCGTGAATTTATCAGGGAGGGTTCTCACGCGCACGTGTGTGTGAAGCTACATTTGTGTACAGTAGTTTTGGAAAACGAAGTAGTATGGACTGGAGCATAGTCATTTCGGCTGACTTTTCCGCGCTTTTTTAAATTTTTTTGAAGCAACTACTTTAGTTAGAGTAATATTCCGCGTTCACTGTTGTATTTGATTCCTTAAAGTCAATCAAAAGGATACTTTCGCAGTACAAAAATATTGTAGCCATCACTTGTTTGGTACTTTTCAGAAACTTTGCTTTTTGGCATGGACTATTTTTTCCGATTCCATCCATGGAATCTCCTTTGCACAAAAACGGATCAAATAAAAATATTATAGTGCAATTCTACTTACATTTGATCGAAATACACCAAGTAGTGATGGTTTTATAAATTCTGCCAATGAAACGACAGATGTAAGTAAAGATGCTCAACTCATGATTTACGTGCGGTAGGTATCCAGGTTTAACAGATATACAAGAGGATATTTTATTTTGCAAACCAATGTCAACAACATGAAGATATTTTTCTTAGGGTCGATTCGTTTTTTAAAGAAAAAGGATTAAATTGGAATCAGTGTTTCAAAATGTCAATTATTGTCAAAAAGTTATAAATAAATTTTAATTTGGTCAATAAAAATGATTAAAAACACTTGATTATTAATTAAATTTTCCTTGGATCGAAAAGTACTTTTGTTTATCTTTATTATTAGAAAAATAAATAAAAAATTAGTTAAAAAAATAATCATCGTAGAAATGAAATTTTTTCAAAATACGATCTAAAATAAAGTAATGAAAAAATTTTGACTTTGTTTTGGGTCGCGACATGAACATATTTCTCAAATTTGGGTCGCGGCTTAAAAAGATTAAGAACTACTGATATAAAACAAAATAGTGTGAGGTAAAGATAGGGTCAAGATTGGAATAGGTCGGGTCAGTTGTCAATTTGATCAATTCTCAACAGAATCTAAAAACACTTTGGGAACAAAAAAATAAACAGGGTTTCTCTTCCAAACCTAACCAACACTATGCGTGAACCTCGATCAATCCACGTCGTGTCTTTTGACGTCACGATGATGCGTTTATAAATTGAATTTCGCTCTCTTATTTGGCACTCTTCCATAATGATTTTATACAAATGAGAAAAAATTTAATGATCAAATTATGATTTTATGATAAAATTGCGAGTATTAATCTCTGAGAAAAAATTATTACGTGAAACAACTTGACAAATGACGGACATAAGTCACTGTAAACAGCATTAATTCTGTTTCTGATCTTTGTTGGTAATCACCCCAAAAGAACGTGATTTTCCATCACCATATCCACTTCGGTGATTCACGAATTACACCAGATCTGTCTCCTAGCGATTTTTTCTTGTTTCCTAACCTTAAAATTCTAATCGCAAGAGAGAGATTTTCATTAGAAGAGGATGTAAACGCTTATTTTGAGGAGAAAGACAGCAACAATTATTCGGAAGGGTTAAAAAGGTGTTTGAACTTAAAAGGACGAAAAATAAAAATTATTATAATTAAAAATGTGTTAAGTCGGAAATTTTTAAGTCAACCGAGTTTTTTCTATCTCGTGCTTTAGCATACATTTTTCATAAATATTTATTTCAACATAAAAACTTTTTGAAAATAGCCTTTTCGGTTTTATTAGATACATGTAGAAAAATATATTTCTTCACTTAATTAGTTTCAGATTATTTATGTTTATTTTTACTTGGTTATTTCAATTCTTTTCAGTACTTAGGGCTTCGTTTATGTCAGCCGGCAACATCATGACGATTTCAGTTTTAAGAGGGGTCACATAAGGGCCTTATCGTACTAGTGGATTGCGAGCGTCTTCGGAGATCGCTGCGAATAGCAGAATAGACGCCATTTTGTTATAAATCGCGTTGTTTGACGTGATTTATAGAAAATATATTTCTCATAAATTAATGCTCATGCAAAATAGTTTGTAACGCAGTCTGTGATATCCTAAGCGACGCCTTTATCTGTCTGTAAGTCAATTGCTGATCTTCATCAATCATTTAACCTTATCGCCATCAATGACGGACGCTATACCAAGACAAAATTCTGCAAACCAATTGTAAACAGTCTTCTATTCAATGCCAAAAAATTCACGAATTGTTCGATTTTGAAAACTTAAAAGGCAACCTTGATAAACCTTAAAATAACCATTGTTGACAATAAAAATTGTTATATTCCTTTTCAGAGGTTTGTTTTTTAATGGGAAAAACAACATGCAAGCATGGGGTCTAATAGTTTTGTTAGTTTCAAAAGCAGCTGGACATTCTCCAGATATACCAGATATGGAAGAAGATAAATCCGCTGGAGTACTCCACAGTCAAAGGGCTTTAGCCGAAGTTACTGAAATGATACGCACCAGCCATTTGGTACATAAAGGATTGGTCAATTTACAACCGCCAATAAAAGTGGATGCACCAGGTAAATCTGCTTTTTGAATATGTGCAAAAACACCGTAACTAGTTTTAAAAAAAATTTTATTAACGTTTGATTGCCGATGTGGAATCCTCGAAGGCCCCAGTACATTATTTTCCTCAATATTTTTGAAACAAAATACAACTGGCAACTACGCCTCTAGCTATGTGCTCAAAATTACAAAACGTATCATGTGTTAGAGTGTTTTGAGCAGTCGTCGCAAGAGTGTCGCGATATTACGCAGTTAAATGTAAGTGGGAACCCACTGAGACCCCAGATGGGCATTAAGAGCTGCCAAATTTGAAAAAAAATAAGGTGATTGATGCAAATTTGAGTTAGAATGGATCGTACCCCACTCGAGCATGAGGAGGTGTTTGAAAACCCCAATACAGATGAAAAAACACCGTAACTAGCTTTCAAAAAAATTTTATTAACGTTTGATTGCCGATGTGGAATCCTGGAAGGCCCCAGTACATTATTTTCCTCAATATTTTTGAAACAAAATACAACTGGCAACTACGCCTCTAGCTATGTGCTCAAAATTACAAAACGTATCATGTGTTAGAGTGTTTTGAGCAGTCGTCGCAAGAGTGTCGCGATATTACGCAGTTAAATGTAAGTGGGAACCCACTGAGACCCCAGATGGGCATTAAGAGCTGCCAAATTTGAAAAAAAAATAAGGTGATTGATGCAAATTTGAGTTAGATTGGATCGTACCCCACTCGAGCATGAGGAGGTGTTTGAAAACCCCAATACAGATGAAAAAACACCGTAACTAGTTTTCAAAAAAATTTTATTAACGTTTGATTGCCGATGTGGAATCCTCGAAGGCCCCAGTACATTATTTTCCTCAATATTTTTGAAACAAAATACAACTGGCAACTACGCCTCTAGCTATGTGCTCAAAATTACAAAACGTATCATGTGTTAGAGTGTTTTGAGCAGTCGTTGCAAGAGTGTCGCAATATTACGCAGTTAGATATAAGTGGGAACCCACTGAGACCCCAGATGGGCATTAAGAGCTGCCAAATTTGGAAAAAAATAGTAGAATAGTTTGAAAACCCCAATACAGATAGTTCGTTCGCAGTCGGTTTGGATGAAGAATCTGAGGACGATATCAATGAAATTTTTTCGGAAATAAAGGACAATTTAGGAATAGTAAGTGAAAAAGATTCAGATCAAGAGCCAACTCCTCAAGCTGTCGTACTATAACCTCAAACCGTTGTTCCAGATTTGAAATTGCTCGTATATACTTCAATATCTGATCTAAAATGGCAAACTGTACCATTTGCCCGTATCAAGTGACAAAGATGAAATATTAAGAAGCCCTTAAATATAACAATAACTGGAATGACAAAAAAGTCGATCTAGATAGCTTTATAAGCATTCTGATCAAAGCTGGGGCACTGAGATGTAGAAAAGGATCAACCCGAGAAATTTGGTCCATGGACCGATCTATACGTCGGCCGTTTTTTTCATATCTAGATATAGATTTGAGCAACCAGTTTGTTTTAGGGGTAAGTGCCCCTTCAGACAGTTTATAAAATCAAAACCGGGGCGTTATGGCATGAAAATTTGGGCAACCGTACACTTAAAAGCAGCTGATCTTTGTAATCTACAAATGTACACGGGGAAGTTTTTGAATGGATAAATAGAGAGATATCAACAGATAATTTTTTACAAGCTTCCCTCTTGCAAATTACTTTATAACGAAACAATTAACACTTTGTTAACACACAACATACACTGCCGTAGCTTAGTGTACCTTCCAGGCTTCCAGAATTATCAATGTTTGCATCTACCTGAGTTCCAGAAGAAAAATAGATTACGTCGTCGTTCATTTCTTCTACTACTGGAAGAGAGCGTTACCGAAAGCAACATGGAAAAACGAGGCAAATTCAATTTTTATAAATTACATGTAATAAGAGCTTTACAAGATTGTGGCGTTTTATCCGAAGCTTGAGACAAACAAGTTGATCTTCCCCAAGATGCAGGTGCGGCAGGCGTTAGAAAACGAGCAAGGTGTTACCAGTATCCACGTAACTGTGACAAAAAAGTCAACACTAGATGTAGAAATTGCACAAAGTTTGTGTGTGCAATCCATCAAAAGAAAAAGAGCAAACAATTTTTTTAGCTTAGAATAGGAAATTATTTGTTAAGCTTACGAATATTATGTTCCCACTGTAACTTTGTTATTTCAAATAGAACACCCTGTATATTAATACATTTCTGATATCTACGTAAATTTTTAGTAACTTTTTGTCTGAAAATTTTTTTCGAAAAATGCATACTTTAAGAGTAACTAATATTTTTGTAAAAAATTTGATCGTTTCAGATCCTTATAAATTAATTTTTTTTCGAGGATTCTCTTAAAGATATAAAAATGGTTTCTGTTCAGTTGCTTTTAGCAAGGTCAGACGTATTTGATTCTATGTTAAGAAATTTTTCATTTTATACAGGGTGGGTATAAAAAGTGTTTAAAGTTTCACTTAACATAAACATCAAATTTCTTTATTTTTTTTTTAAATAAAACCACCCGGTTTTTTCTATATTGATTCATTCAGTGGTAAAAAATAACGCAAATTCCAGACAGTTTATTATATCAACTGAGATTAATCTTTCTAATTCTTTGCAAGTCTTTCGAATAATAATAACAATTATCAAGTGGAATGAGACTTTGGGATTGACATATTTGAAACGTTTCTACGTCGTATAATGTTTTAATTTTTATTTTCGTAGGTGATATGATATCAGGAAATAAAATAGCACTTCTTTCCGGCGATTTTCTCTTGAGTAACAGTTGTGTCGAATTAGCTAACTTAAAAAATCAAGAGTTGGTCGAATTAATGAGTTCGGCGGTTCGAGATTTGGCCGAAGCAGAGTTTGTCGAACCGAGAGATATTCAAAATGCACCGCTTCCCGCCAAACCGAGACCGTCAGCTAAAGCATACGAACAATTTGTAGATAACACTTTGGAACCGTTGGTTGTTCATGAAGCTTTAGGTAATGCTAGAGCCGAATGGACTTTACGGCATGTCTTGAATGCGGGTAAGTGAATACCGATTTATCATATATGTAAAGTCTAATCTGATGAATTATCAATTCAAAAGAAGTGCTTTGATCTGATGAAACTTTTTATGCAATGCATTCCCGAAATGTTAAAATCTATTTATGATGATGATGTAGTAACTTTTAAGGCTGTTGACAAGTAGTGTGAATGATTTGGAAAAAAAATCGATCTCAAAAATCGATAAAAATATGCAAAACGTTGAGATACGTCTATTGCTAGCAAAGTAGCAAACTTTGAAAGAAGTATTTACCAAATTTCGTATATACAAGGTGTTCCAGTACTTGATGCAAAAGGGAGTGAGTAGATGACGTGAAAGTAATGTCTCATACGACCCCTTTTTGAGTCATAGGCATTTAAAGTTGCGAAATCAGAACTTCTATTTAAGTTTGTCTTATAAATTATACATTCGAACATTATGAATATTTAAGGGATGATTATATATGACCATGTAGTTTGACGGAATAAATAATTCTACACTACTATCTCATGGCTAGGGGCGGCTCATGCCCGATGATTAACATTTTACAGGGACAACCTTTACAATCTAAATATAGCAGAAATGACTTTTTCAATCGATTTTTTTAACAAAATGATACTCTTTGTTTAACTCGATAAAATTCGTGATTTAAATATGTAGATTTTTAGATCGTTGTACATGCCAAGGAAACAGTTCGCCATAGAGAAACATTTTGAGTCTATAACTTAATTCGTGCGGTTTGATAAGAGATGGCGTAACTTGTATAATATTACATCGTTCCAATATTCCGAATCTGCGTTGGAAAGCTACTGTTATCGTACGTCTTTTCAGTATATGTTATTCATTTAAAGCGTTAACAACAACAACTCAAATATGTCGAACTTTATTCCTGAAAAACTGTTCTTGCGGAGAGTTCTTCTTCATTAATTTAATATGAAGAAAAATGCTGCCGAAAGTCATTGTATTTTGGTGGAAGTTTATAGTGAACATGCTCTAGCTGAGCGAACGTTCCAAAAGTAGTTTGCACTATTTAAAAGTGATGATTTTTGCTTGGAAGATAATGAATGTCCTGGGCAGCCAAAAAAGTTTGAAGATGAAGAACTGGAAGCATTAATCGATGGAGATTTTTGCCAAACACAAGAAGAGCTCGCAGAATCTTTGGGTCTCACTCAAGCAGCCATTTCAAAAGTAGCTGGATATATTTAAAAGCAAGGAAATTGGGTTCCACATGAACTCAAGCCGAGATACGTCGAAAGGAAGTCCTTTATGCATCGTATTGTTACTGGTGATGAAAAATGGATCCATTACGACAACCCCAAGCGCAAAAAATCATATATGAAATCCGGCCAACCTTCCAATTCAATAGCAAAGCCGAATATCCATGGCCCGAAGGTAATGCTCTCTATTTGGTGGGATCAGAAGGGTGTGCTGTATTATGAGCTGCTAAATCGGGGTAAAACCATGATTGGAGAACGTTACCGAACACAATTAATCCGTTTGAAGAGAGCAGTACCCCAAAAACGCCCGGAATATGTGACCAGACACGAGGCAATAATTTTCCATCATGACAACGCTCGGCCCAACGCTTCTATTCCGGTTAAGAACTATTTGGAAAACAGTGGATGGGAAGTTTTCAATTTCAACGTTCAAATTTTGAAAAAAAAAACGCACGCATTAAGTTATAGACTACAATAAATTGTAATTATTTATTAAAAATACTAACGGAAGGTATTAAAACAGGTTTGTTACATAAATTAAGTAAACTAAACAATATAAACACAAAATAAAGTTATAGAGCATTGAAATAATAATGAACCCCTAGAAATTAATCGAATATGACCTTAACATAACCTCAATTTGCCTTATTTTTTTCTATAATACCTTCAAATTGAAAAAAAAAAGAAGATGGGTCAACCCCAATGCCGCGTAGGCCTTCCTCTACTACTTATCATTGCATTCATACGTCTTGGCATGCTTGATACCAAATTTTCAACAAAAGCTTGCTATATATTCACCAATTTTTCAATAGCGACTTCTATGAGTTGATTATAACTTCAAATCCTCTTTTTGAGATAGTCCCATAGATGTTCTTCAGGATTCTTATCTGGACTGTTAGGTGGCCACTCTAATAAAGAGATATTGACATCATGTAAGTAAGGTAATAACCTGTCTAGTCACGTGGGGACGAGCGTTGCCCTGCATGAATATAAAAATTAGGCCCAACAAACAGAGCAAAAGGCATTACATGTTTTACGTCTGTATTACGTAAAACATGTAATGTAAACATGTAAAACTGTATGTATTACGTCTGGCAAACCTTTCTCCTTGTCTTCGTCAGACACGCTGACGTCCATCTGGAGCTTAAAACCGTCTTCTAATCGCTCGAGACGATATATCGATATTTTGAATTTGAATTTTTTTGCATCGAGTCCCGAAACACCCTGTATTTGGCCTCAAACTGTACTGATATTATATCCAATTTAAAGAAAGGGTCAATTTTTTTCTAAATAATGGGCTTTTTATCTATTCAGGTAGCTTATTGGGAAAATCATGCCAGGGAACTTTGAAACTAGCAGGACATTCACACGATTTGCAACAAAAAGGTTATTTATTTGGAAAACATCTGGCTCTAGCTTGGCAAGCTTGTTTAGACAGAGAACCATTTTCAGTAGGATCTACAGGACCGTTCAGTTTAATCAGCGCTCCAGTGTTATTTGCCCTTCAACATAATCCAGACATGTACAATTTAATAGAAAAAGGTAATTGAAACATACTTTATTAATTATTATTTTGTTTATTACCAATTTATGGAGATTACAAGACAAAAAATGGTGAACTTTTTTGTCTTTTTTTTTGTTAGAATACCTGGTAATACAGTGTGGAAATATGAAATAAAATAAATTCATTATTCATGCTATATCGGTTAGTCCTTCGTTTTCTATGGTTTCAACCCAATATTTAGCAACCTCTTGGTAAAACCATCGTTTAGATTTAGATTCTAATAATTCCCTCACTGCATTTTCAACATCTCTTCTGAATTCACACGATAATTTCGTCATAGACCTCAAGTAGCGTCTCAAACCCTGTGAAACTTTCTAATCACTTATTCTTCGTGCCGCAAAGTATTGGAGTTATAGTCCTTATGTTTTATTGTTTTTATTATCCTATCCCTGACTACTATACATAGAAGAGAATTAAGACTTTCTTCTTGTTTCATTCCCTCTCCGTTCTCTCGATCATCTTCCGACTACTTTCATATATTTCTTTTCCTTTTTTTGAAGATTTCTATTTTCATCATATATACTTTATTCTTCCTCCATTACCTCAACAATGTATTTTCTCATAGTATTTGTCTATGATTCTCCTATAAGTGTTCTAAATCATTATTTTCAATCTTCTCTTCTTCATCCAGTTCTTTGCAATTTCTCTCCATTCAATCCTTTCTACCTGATCTATATCCCGCATGACTTCTTGTAGCCAATAGCTCTTTGGACACTCCCTTATTCTTTTTCTTCTTTCTCCATCCGGCACAATTCTCTCTTTTGGCAATCTGGAAATTTGACTTAACCATCTTTCTCTTCGTGCTCTAACTATTTGTGTTATTTCTAGTTTCTTTTCTTCTTTGATCTCATTGCTATATGAAACATCTTTAACAGCCTTCAATATTTGTTCAGTTTAGCTTCTATGTTGTCTTTTTTCCGAACTTTTCTTATTCTAATATTGCTTCTTCACCCTATCTCCTATCGTCTTATAATTCACCTTCATCCACCAATTTTTCTACTCTTTTCGCTTATTTCCGTCTCTGTAAGTGAATTTTTCTTCGAAAAACTCCTTCCATGTCTCCAATATGTCATCCGTATTCATTTTTATATTGTTTCGTAGTCTCCTTATTGTTTTTCTTTTCTTTTGTCTATTATTGTCTTTATTTTCTCTGGTAAGGGAAACGAAGTTAAAGATAGAAAAAAAAATTACAAACCAGGTTTCGACTGTTTTCTGAAGAGAACAACCATTAATCTTTGCCTATGTGAAACGACGGATATGGGATTATATTTATCTTTTATTTATTTTCCTTATTATTGCTTTCTTCTTGTTTTGTTATTCTTATGTAAATTTCTTTTGAATCGATTTGGCAAGCGAAAATTTCAATTATTGGTTTCTAGGTTTAGACGATATTGAACAAGTTGACTTCGAGGCCGTTCGAAAAGCAGTTATGAGCGGACCAGCTTTGGATATGACCAAAAACTTGCAGAAAGATCATTCTAAAGCAGCGCTAGAAGTTCTTAACGAACTAAAAGAATCTGACGCGAGAACTGCGTTAAAAAATATAATAGTAGCCATCCAAGATTGACGTTTCTTGAATATTTTTAACATAGAAAACATAAAAATGTATTTTTTCCATACTGATTATTTCATTATCTAATGGAGATAGTTTCAATACAACAATTTTTGTTCCAAACAGAACTATGTTCAAGTATAGAAAGGTATCACACAAATGAATCAATTTGCATTCCTTCCAACTATATTGTTGTATGTTATATGTTTCATCATTCTGCTGGTGCTAGATAAATTGTGCCACATTGTTTAAATTACCTTTTAACCTTCTTTCCAAGCTAATCGCTTAAATTTTCAATAGGATTTAGTTGCTGTGAATGAGCAGGTCAATTTGAGTTATCCACCTCTAAATTAGAGTGAATTTGTTGTTTGCTCTTAATGAGTTTAAAAATTGGGTGCATTCCCAAAACTAAATTCTACTCAATTTTATAAGTCAAGGGTTGGAGGGCTGCACTACCATCTGCTATATGTTCCCAAGTTCTTGCCACGACATGTTATCGTGACTTTTCTATCTCAAAAGATAGTTCAAATTTAAAAAAAAATAATTTTAAGAAAAGTAAGCAGTTTATTGAAAAAATACTTATCACCTATTAAAACAAATTTCTTGGGAATTTATTTCTTCGAAATGTATACCGTTGCGCTAACAGCATTCATTTAATCAAGAACTGAAATTACTTTTAATTATGCCAGGGAAGTCGAATGGTTAGCGTAAACTTTATATTTGATAGAAATTCACTAGAAAGTTCATAGGTGTTAAATCGGAACTGCGTGGGACGCCAACTTATGTCACTTCTTCTGGATCAAGGAAAAATTTCACGACGTCGTGGCAGAGATCTATTGGACGAGTGTGAAGCTGCTCGGCTCTGCTGGAACCATGCTCTTTGATTATAACCAATTCAGTTTTGCACGAAGAAGTTGTCTAACATTTGCAAATGTGAATTCACTACAACTATTTGTCCCCTTTCGGCTTCATAGCAGCTTATATTCATTTTAGATGAATGTAGGGAGTTCTGATATTAGTGTTTCGGATTGGTTGCTCTCGAATATCGACAATTTTGCTGGGAGTATTTTTTATCAGCACATCTATCAGTTTACGACCTTAATCAAATCAAAATAACTATATTTTCTGTACTGAATAATATTAAACGCTAAAATGTGTTTCTTTTTTATTTGAACAGTTTTTAAACGGTGGTGTGAATATATACACTCGGTTTTTCTTACTTATTTACTTAATTCATTTATACACTAACACTTAATACACTTAACTATTCACTCATTTATATTATCTATTCAAATCTGCTGTTTACATCCAATTATTCACTGACTACTATGGTTGCTAGAAATTCGTTCATACACATTATAATCTTATCCAGAATGTTCATTATCTCGAATTTGTTGTAAATAAATAAAAAGACCTTTTTAGAAATGATGTTGTAAAACAATTCAAAGGCTTTCTTGGAATGTGTACCCAGCGCGTTCACTAAAATCTAAATTCTATCAACATAATTGAACAGAACCGGTTTCATGGTCTATGTCATGGACAAGTTCGTAACAATACAAAATTAGAAAATTAAGTAGGATCAATTTTTCTCTTATGTTTATTTATACAAAAAAACTTTGATAAAATGTGATTTTCAACAAAAAATATAAACTTGTTTATTTCATCCTTTTTATTTTTTACAAAATAGTTTTAGAGCAAATTTGTATGTATGTAAGTGTAGAAGATCTTCATTTTCTATTTTATACACCTCCTCGTGTAATACTCTGGAGCTCTGTAGTCTCTCACACTTCAAGTGAATGTGTTACGTAGCAAAATCTGCACTCTGCATACTCTGCTAAATTTAGCCTCTTCAACGACAAGCCTTCTCTTAGTATTTGTATATTCTTGTTGATACATTTTGTTGAAGGCTCCTGAAGGTACCAACCATTGTATATTTTCCCAGTAACTGATTTTTTACTATCTACCTCCTTTTTGTTCATGCCTATAGACTTTGGCAAGAAAACCTGCTATTCCATCTACTTCAGTGCATCCAGGCATTTCAAAACCAGCTTGGATCTTAGTCCCTGAACCCGTTAGAGGGTAGCTTCATTCTTTTTTCTTGGCTCATTCAATTTGTTGAGTCAAAGCAATTCCAAACAAGCCTGGATCTCAAGACATGAGTGCTCAGAGCTTGGCTAGCGGACAAGATGATAATCTTCTGTTTGCGATCATTCCTTCCAAATTCCGAGACATCCATCCACAAAGAGGTGTGTAACCATGATGTGTTTTATCTTTTACACTGTGACCTCAATTTTTTGCTCGCCATAGTATATGAAACTCGTTATAATCGTTTTTAAGAGTGGTGCTTCGATAAAAAGTTGTAAATCTTAGAGAAAATGTGCTACTTGCATATTTAACCCTCATCACGTTGGTCTGAGTAATAAATGGTGAGAGAATGGACAAATCTCAGCGTCGGAGAATTGTTTGATGTTGCGTGGGACAGAGACGCATTAAAAATCGTGGTTGCCAACCTTCAATGAGAAGACGGCATGGGAAGAAGAAGAATCTCAAAAACTAACAAATTAAGAAAAGTGTCGTGATTTATTATCCGTATTCGCAAAATTCTTAGTTATAAATTCGGTTTTATAACAAAAAATAAAAATATTTTTACGTATACACATCGGGCTAAGCCAACCATTTCTATCGTTTCTATGGTTACATTAACCGTAAGGCTTTATACAAATATGTCAATTCTGCATTGCAGTTTTTGAAAGATAACATTTTTATACAACTTTTATTCAAAAAATATCTTTAATCAATTAGAATTATGACTAGCTGCAGTAGTTCAGTTTCAGTTGATGTGAATAATACTCCTAATTCGGATGCTTCAAGGTAAGTAAGCGATTTCTGTATTCTTTTCTAAGGGCATAATATTACCTAACCTTTGTGTTTATCATTCTTTATAGACGTGAGATATTATGCTACGATGTCATTAGAGTATTTTTATCTTTCTTATACTTTATTTTGTTGACTAAAGTTACCTACAAAGAGAATTACATAATAGGGTAAAATCAACACGATTTTCCAAAATATATCACAATAATTTGACTTTAAATCATATTTTTTTTTTGGTCGTTATTAGATATATGACACCAAAAAGTTTACTTTTGTCTTTAGGAGGCTATCTATCTTTCAAACCATTCAAAGAAATAACTAGTACATTCCATGAGTTCTTGGCCTCATATCGTGCATAAATATTTATGCACGCGTCAATGACAAGCTTTACACAAAGTTTCAACTTACTATTTCCATCAAACTGAACTAGATTCTACTGTGAGTGAGACTGTTCCTTTGTTATCAACAGTGAAATATTTGGTAGCAGAAGTTTAAACTATCTGCGAAGAACAGCATCGCAGTGATCGACAGAAAGTTCACTGCTCACAATGGAACAAAAACAGCGTCGTAAAGATGTTTCCATTGAGTGTTTGGCAATGTATCACAGAAAAAAAGCCGAATTTTTGCATCATGGATGAAACGTGAGTCCATCACTTTACACCCGAAACAGAAAAACAATCAAACAATAGAATGAAAAGGAAAAACCGATTCCAAAGAAGGGTAAAGACCGTTCCATCTGCAGGCAAGGTCGTGGCGTCGGTTTTCTGGGATACGCGTGGGATTATTTTCATTGACTATATTGAAAAAGAAATAAATATCAACGATGAGTATCATGCAAACTTATTGCAACGTTTGAGCGAAGAAATCAAGCAAAAACAGTCGCATTCAGCTAAAAGGAAAGTGCTGTTTCATCTAGACAATGCACAACTTAACACATTCGTTATTGCAACGGCCAAAATGAATGAATTGAAGTTTGAATTGCTACCTCATGCACCCTATTCGCCAGATTTAGCCCCCCTCGGATTATGTTCTCTTCCGAGACTTGAGAAAATGATTCGGTTTCCCAACAATGAAGAGGTGATGCCGGCAGTTAATGGTTACTTCTGAGACCATCCTCGTAGTGCTCGAACGACCACTCGGACCAGTTTTTTTGAAGAATATATCAAATTGGATTGACACAAATCAAAAACAAAATAGAGGTTTTTTACAGTGACTTGTTTCCATCATTTTCAACAATTAAAAGTTGTATTGCTGGAAACGAGAATCATTAGAAGATAGTCGACGTACGGAAGGTTGTGTGACGGTTTACTTCAGCAAACGTTAAATTACTGGAACAAATTGTTTAAAGCGACCGGCGTCTAAAAACAAAAAAATTGTAGCACAGACTGGCATTTTTTCCAAAACAAATGCTCTAAGGGTCTTACTTGAGCATTTAAATATGACAAGATGGTTGTCTCGAATTCGCAGCTCAGTGCTAAAGCAGCGTCGAGTTTTATTATGATCCAAAAAAGATTCCATGGATTGGCACCAGGAAGGAGAGCCCATGGTCACGATTGGTTTCAAGGAATCCAATACAACTATGAACGTGGCATATTACTCTGACTTACTAAAGCAGTTGCTTTGCTTTCCAAGGCTATTTTATATTTTCATAGTGGTATAAAAGCTTTAGTCAAACGTTCTGAAAAGTGTTGGAAATAAATATCCTCTTCATCTTCTTCCTATGTTAAGCTAAGGGTACGGACATAACGAGAACCATCGACCTTCGACTGTAGCATAGTACCATAGAGAGAAAAGGCCGCAAAAAATACTGAGCTTGGCCTTTACCGTAGCATGTGATTCAGGATTGAGTATCACGCCTATGCGCGAAGCAATGATCGGTAAGGCCATCCAGTTAAGTGGCAAAGAATTCTTCAAATAATTCCTGACATAATCATTTATTTGGAAAGGATATTTTGATGCTACATATCATATTAAGCAAGCTCAGACCAGCTGAATTGGATGCTTTATTTTCTACTACAGCACTCTATGAAGTATTGGATATTAATTTGTTTCGACATGTGATCTTTATAGTTTCCTGTTTAGTGTCCGATTTGAGAAAAACCGGCAACTCCTTGAACAAAACCAGCATGTACAATAATCGAACGATTCTCTTTTGATGTGGGTTACTTAATACCATTATCCTCTCTCCAACTTTTGCTTGTGGTATGTATTGAGTGAATGTATGTATAACATCACTCAATAAGTCGTGTGACTGATACACAGATGGCGCTGCCATTGTCAAATCCGTATGACGTTTATGAAGTACCAACTTTCTAAAGACTATTTATAAAATTTCATCACATTTTAATAAGTCAGAAAAAAGTGACAGCCATTTAAGTGAAGCTACTTTAGTTATTTTAAAAACAATTACGTGCGTTAATTTATCATTGCTTCTTGATGAAAAATGCTGTACAAGCTCAGCAACGGCTTCAAAAAGTGTTATCTGGACTCTGTTCCATCGAAAAGAACTATTTGTTATCGGTTAACTGAATTTAAACGTCGCATAGGCACCGATTGATGTGGTTACTCCCATAAAAAATCAAAAATGTCCACAAATTGGTTATATCTAACCGTACATTGAAAATGCGTGCCATAACTGAGACAGTAAAGATATTAGAAAACAATGTGTTTACAATTATGCATGGACATTTAACCATGAAAAAGTTTTTTCCAAAGTAGGTGCCGCGGTTACTCACAGTCGATCAAAAACAACAACGTAGAGCATCACTTTACTCCGGAATCAAAACGATCATCATCTGAGTGGCATGCAAGCCGGTGAACCACGTCCAAAGGCACAACAGCCATCTGGGAAGGTTATGGCTTCAGTATTTTGGAATGCGCAAGAAATATTGTTCAGCGACTATCTACAAAAGGAAGAGACAAGCTATAGAGAATACTACATAGAGTTGTTGGATAGTTTGAATGCAAAAATCAAGGAAAAACGGCTTCATATGTCAAAGAAAATACCACTGTTTCATAAAGACAGAAGCACCGATTCACAAGCCGATGGCCGAGATTTTTGAAATGGATTGTCTCTATTTTCCTCGTTCCTAAAATTCTGGCGTTCCCAAAATTTTAGCGCTCTTTAAATTATTCCGCTTTAGGCTTGGGCCTCACGCTCCTGAGCGTAAATCCATCACTGTGTTTTCTGCGGTTCAATATTCTGAGTGTCCGCTCAAGATCCTTTCGAAGGATTTAAACTTCTAACTCTAGATTTCTTGGAAAAATCCTTTCTTTTGTTTGAGGCAATAAAATCTATTTTTTACATGTTCTTTATACTTTTTTGACACTGTTTTTATCATACCATACCAACATACCAACTTAAAATGTCGATATACATATTTTTTTAGAAGTAAAAGTTGTCAGTCTGTATGTACAACAAATTCTAGTTGTTATCTTCAAAAAAGGAAAGCGAAGAATCCTCTAATGTATCCATTGCGACCGAGTTATTCGAAACCGTCGAATAGTGTTACAAATTCAGTACGACAAAGAGTTTTGTCCGCAAAATTATTAAAACTGAGATCTATACAGAGTCAGTTGAACGATGCCAACTTTCATTTATCGGTAAGTAATTTACTATATTTCTTTTTTGTTAATTAATATGTATAAAATGAATCAGACTCAAAATTCGTGTCTAATTTTGTTTCAAGGAACTGGCAAGAGAAAATCAGTTTCTGAAGAATCTACAAAAACGTCAAGATAAAGCTCTATCGAAGTAAGTTTAAGATCAATATAAATTTTTGTGATGGATTTATTACTATAGTTTATTTGAAAATAAATGATGGCACTATATTTATTATCCAAGCGGTGAATCAAAATTAACATCATAAATCAGTGACGGCATATTTGTAAAATAAAATAATTAGTTCGCGTCATATCAGTCAACAACAAAAAATTGAATATCTCATATTTAACATACTGTTACACTACCGTTACAACGCGTTTCGATAACCAAGTTATTGTCTCCAGAGACTCAAGGCAAACTAAAACCTATTAACTTGACTTACCTGTTTTATATCTATATTTATATATGTTTTCATTTAGCAATTTCAAATGCATCCAACAATTTATTATTACGTGCTCTTTAAACCGGACCACAACGGATCTCTTAGTTTGCCCAATATACTTCGCATCACAATCACCACAGCTAATTTCATAAATACCATTATTTTCCAAATTTTGCTATTTTATCCTTAGGATTACCCAACAATTGTTTGACTTATAAACCAATTTTAAACCCACTCTGTTAAAAATTCCCTTTTCTTGTTTTTCATTTTGATTTTGATTTCTGTTCAATAAAAGTCACATCTAACGACATGTTTCGATGTAGAAATTAAAGATATGCAACTTTCATTCGAAACTTTTTTTAAAATTTTTGAAAGAAATGAAGAAACCAAAATTTTTCATTGTTATTTATAATTGGGTTCAAAAAACACTTAAAAGTGTAATTAGCAAGGTTTAAGGTGATGTCAATAATTTGGCCCAGAGTATTTGTACTACACAAACAAATTTTGGAAAACTTTATATAAATTGAATTTAGTTTGGAGAGAAAAATATGGAAAATGTGCGATCATTAGTCCGGGAAAGTAAGATCCAAAAATAAATCCCGAAATTTTTTCGAAAACGGAATATTATGTCCCTAATTGAATATAAATCAATGCCTAATCATTTTTCTGCATTCTCTGATAAATTCCGACCACAGCTTAGTTGGTGTTTTCAAATCCCAAATATGAAGATTCGAGGCAATTTACTTCTATACCAAGCTGCATCCCTGAGGAAGTAAAGGGCCTCAAATTATGGCCAAAAATTTCGGAAATTATTAATTTCTTTGTAACCCTTCAACATAAAAATACCAATTTTGGTACACTGTATCACACTGTTAAAGACATTGAGTTATGGTGAGTAAAGGGGCTTGATAGGGGTAATCTATCCCTAAAAATTTGAATTTGTTTCTACAATATTATTAATTTATTTTTCCATTAAATTGTGAAATATGAAATAAAATTCATGAGAGTCTGTGAAAAATATTTTTTTTTTCAAATCAACATTGAATAGCATTTTAAAAGAAGGTTCCCAAATTAATCCCTCAAAATGTGCCATTAAAAATATCAAATTACCCTCAATCGTAATATTTTGGATTGCCCTATGTGGACTTGTCAAGTTTGTAATATAAATTCTTGACTTTTCTTTAAAAATGACAAAGAAACAGTAAAAAAAGTTTCACAATTAAATTATCCTTGGTATGAAAATTTTAGATCAACTGGCAAATAAAAAAATGAAATTTTAAGGTTAGGTCACTCCTAGATAACCCCCCAAAATGTTTCTATCGCCTTATACTTACCATTATTTAATTACGATCTCATAAAGTGTACTAAATTTGGTATTTTTAAGTTGAAGGGTTACAAACAATTTAATTTTTTTCGAAATTTTGGACCCTAATTTGACGCATTATTACCCTTCAGGAATAAAGCTTGGTATGGAGGTGAATTGACCCAAATCGTCATATTTCTTTCAACCATTGTTTGTTTTATTAATATTAACAATTTCGGAATGCGGTTTGTTGAAATCGACAAAAGAAGAATTTTACTTTGATAGACAATATCAATAAAATTTTATATACATCTCCTCTTTGAACGCTTAAACTAAAAACGAGGAATTGATTGTTGAAGCATTAATTATTATTTCAAAAGAATATGCCTTCAAAAACCACAAATTTTGAAAAATTATTCTGAGGCGATCATTAGAAGCCGAAAAGTCGAAGTCGGCTAGATACTGAGAAAATACTGTAACGAAATTTTAAATTCATGTTAGATCGTTCAATACCATCTGTAAATATATTTTTTTAATCTTCATCATTTCTTCTAAGGCATTTTATCTTGCAAGATCAACGTTATTACGTCCAACACAGTTTTCTTTATATTCCAACTGCTACTTTTAGGTCTATACTTATCATTCTATGTTGTTTTTTCTCTACGTCTTTTCCCTGGAGGCTTCCATATCATCAATATTCATTCTGGCATTCTTTGGTCATCATCGACAGTCCTCTGTTTAGTAGTTTCCTTGATCTACTCCGATTGGTTGCCATATTGTGGCTATACTTCTTGCACATAGAAAGTATTAGTCTGTAATATGCTTTGAGAGATTCTTTTTTTTTTGTTTTCTTCACTCTAGTGCTTTTTTTTTATCCTAATATCTCTTAGACTCTAATTATCTCGGTGTTTCGTGAGTCTTAAATATATATAAATAGTTTCGTCTTCCAAAAATAAAATTGTGGTTTGTTGAATGATACATTTTACTCATATTAATTTTAAATTGAGGTTGTTGAGGTACATCTTATATTTTGAAGTTTTATGACATTAGGAATCATGCCTCGTTTTTATCATATAAACAAAGATATTTTCTTAGGTACGAAAATACTAGCGCGGATTTACCTCGTCTTATACGGTCTCACGAAGAACAACTTCGAGCCGTTACCGAAAAGAACAAATCACAACGTCTAAAGATCAAAGAATTGAACGATCTACTTAAAATTCGAGACGAAGAACTGTCAAAAACACAAGAAAAATTAATCCACTTCGAGAAACTTAACAAAGATAAACGTCTACTTGATAGAGAAAAAATGTTGGAACAGATCGAAGATTTGAAAATGAAATTGAAGAATGCAGATGAAATTAATAGCGTGTTAAATAGAAAATTAGCTCTAGAACAGAAAACGGCGAAGCAAAGACTGAACAACGAATCGATGAAATACAGACAATCGCAGAAGGAAATGGCGCAAGCGCTAACAGAAATAGATAGACTAACGTCACTTTTAGAGGTGAGTTTTTATATTTTAGTACCTACGTCGATCTATTTACTAACTTTTTTGGATTCAGTAATGTAGCAAACGTAGCAGCTACTTCCTCTACAACAATATAAGCCATTTTTGAAGTTACGTCGTAGGATATTCATCTAATCGTCTTATATGCTTAAGGTTTTTCAAAAATCTTCGCATTAATGTCGTGATGGTAACTGTCAAACTGTCTTGTTTATTTGTTGAAAAATAAAAAGCCATCATCGAAGGATGTTTACGTCCAGTGGAAGGTCCTTCTAGCCGGGCTGCTTAAAGAGTAGCTTTCGAATTATCTTTGCCAAATTTTTAAGTGATTCAGGAGCTGAAGAAAGGCAAAAGCCTACGGTTATTTTACATATTCACAGTATCAAATCCTGGATCTGACGAGCACGACTTTTCGCTTCCTTATCTATTCAATGGAGAAGTACAAATCTGATATTTGAAGTAATTTCTTATCTTATTGTTTGAACCTTACACACTAAGTTGATATATCTATCACTTCTATCTTTATCTTATCAATATTTGGTAAGTATTTATCAGGTCCTGTGGCGCAACGGACAACGCGTCTGACTACGAATCAGAAGATTCCAGGTTCGAATCCTGGCAGGATCGTTTGTGTTTTTTGATAATAGACCGAATTACATTATTATAAATGATTTCAATATAATCACTTGCAATTTCTCTGATCATTATGTGAAATATTCATCAGGTCCTGTGGCGCAACGGACAACGCGTCTGACTACGAATCAGAAGATTCCAGGTTCGAATCCTGGCAGGATCGTTTGTGTTTTTTGATAGACATGACCTTGTCATTATAAATATTTCAAATATAATCAACGTCCTTGAAAGGTCAGAATGTCGCTATCGCAAATGAAGACCAGACATATTCTTCGACATTCGAGGCGTGCTAAACACTGATTCTACGAAGACGTTTTCAAGCGATAGTGTGCTGGGATTAAATGCGGCCAGAGCTACCACAAGGGTGAATTATTCACCACGATAACGCACCAGCGCTTGCCGTTAAGAATTCAGCAGTTTTTGGCCAAAGGACACATTTCAACGCCTCCAAAACCTCCGTACACTGCAGATCTGACTCCAATGAACTTTTAGCTTTTTCCTAAAATGACAGTGCCAATGGGAGGGAATCTGTATGAGTCGATTCACCATCAGACGATGGCGATTTTAAAGACCTTGACATCGTCTGACTTCCAGGTTTGTTACCAGAAGTATTAGGGGCGGTGAAACAAGGGTGCGGAACACTAGCGTAGTTGTTGTGAAGGGATGACTGCTTACAATGTACCACTTGCTGTAAATACAACGTTTATAATCAAATTCTCCTTATTTAAGTGACACGCCTCGTACATGAATCATTCATCAGGTCCTGTGGCGCAACGGACAACGCGTCTGACTACGAATCAGAAGATTCCAGGTTCGAATCCTGGCAGGATCGACTGTATTTTTTGGTTTCGCAAATGAAGATCATATTAATTCGATTCTTTGATATCCAGAATGTAATCTACAATAATTGGGTACCACACAACTAAACACAGGCTTAGTATCTTCTACAAGGACGTTTGGTGTACTAGGATTGCGCGTGTAAGGCCAGAACCACGATGCGGGTGGATTCCTCACCATGACAACGCGCCATCACCTTCGTTGTAAATAGTTCAACAGTTTTTAGCTTGTAACACTTCCACGCTCTCCGTACAGAACCCAAATCTACCTCCGGTAGACTTGTAATTATTCCTTAAAATGAAAATGTCAATCGAAGAGAATCTGTATCAGTCGATTTAGTCCATTCACTAGCAGAAGATGGCGGTTTCAAAGACGGCAACATCAGCTGGTATCCATGGTTACTACCAGAAGTAGAAGCATTGCTGGAACAAGAATATGGCACTCCAAGGTGGTTGATGTAAAGGATTGACTACTTAAACTGGGATCACAACAAATTGTCGTTATTTCATTGCCATGTGTTGCATACGTATTGTACATCAGGTCCTGTGGCGCAACGGACAACGCGTCTGACTACGAATCAGAAGATTCCAGGTTCGAATCCTGGCAGGATCGTTTGTGTTTTTTGACATCGTGATTATGGTATTATAAGTATTTCAGATCTAATCATTTATAATTTATCTTATCAACATTAGAAAGATTTATCAGGTCCTGTGGCGCAACGGACAACGCGTCTGACTACGAATCAGAAGATTCCAGGTTCGAATCCTGGCAGGATCGGAAATACTTTTTTGGCATACTTCACAAGACATTAATAAGAATACTTATGACCACTATACAATAATCATGATAATGAAAATAATCAATATCAAAACTGAGTAAATACGAAACCAAGATCAAGTTCAGATGTTAATATTGGTCTTGCATATGTGGTGTTGACCTTTATTTTGCAGTGTAGAGTCGTCTTGATGTTGTAGGGTCCAGTCCTGTACCAAGACTCTTTCTGACAATTTGGCTACCAAGAAGATTGGTTCACGTTGGATACCGCATAATTTGACAATCGCTCAAAAAAAAACTGGCGAAACTAAACAATAATCTGTTGTGGGTCTTTAAAGGCGAGATGAATGCAACAAAAGTTGTCGCGCACGAAATACTTCGCAGCAAATGGTCGCCTGTTTTTAAGGAATAACTGGATGTTTCACCAGCGTTCCATTAGAGCAATGTAGATCGATCAATTTTGAATGGTACTCTATCATTTTTTTGCCAGAAGTGGTCGAAAAAATCAGGGAAACCAATCGCAGAAGACGAATCATTCTCCGCCATGACAATCCTGCCAGTCTTGATCTTAATCTTGTACCTAGACTCTTTCCAGAGTTACACTTTTTTATTGATTTTTATTGAAGAAAATTCAAGAATAGAATAATTTTTCAGGTGATTTAAAATAAATGGAGGATTTAGAAATACAACGATTTCCATTCAATCAAGTTTTCAAAGCCTCAAGTAGCTATTCTTCTCAAGCATTTTTTGTATGGAGAAACGAGCGTAAGATGTTGCTTCCATTCATTAATTTTTGGAGGAAATTCTCTATATTTTTATTCAAAAATTTTGCCCCTAAAATTAAGAGCAATGTTTGAACAAAAAATGCATGTTCGGACTTAGTTTTGTGTGAATTTTGCATTACACGGTCTTGGTCTTTGATTTTGAGGAGTTGAGGCTGATATTCCTTTTGCTTTTTCTGTAACACCTAGACCGCAAGAAAAATCTCGCTCATCACTCTCCCTAGGTATGAAAATGACCAAACAACACAATTAATAGAAGCAGATAAACATTTTCACGTCATTGAACTCTATATGAAGCTCTTTAACCTCACCAATATATATTATAACCTTTCAATTTTTCAAATTGCGATAAAAACCAATCATCATCTGTTTTAGGCAAAGGAAAACGTTGTCCACCCTCGTAAAAATAGATTCAACCGTGTGCCTGGTCAATCGGTATCGACGGTCACCCTAGGCGCCCTGCATCAATCTTCAAAAATAAAAAATACTGATACGAAAGAAAAGTTGACGACTATCGTCGACGATTTGGAAGAAACAAAAACGTATACCAACATAAAATTAGAACCGATCAAATGTCCTAAAAACGAAGAAACTTCGAAAAAAAACAACGGAATACTGACACTACCATCAGAAAGTATAAAAAATAGATTATCAAGTGGTTCCAAATCGAGAGAAAGCGTCGAATCCGACAACGGTTCGGAATTGTCTCTAAGTAACTTCGACAGTTCCGGTGAAGAAAAGAGTCGATGTAACGATACCAATGAATCGAGTTGTAGGAGTACATCCGGTAATGCGAATCGATCGATGAACAGAACGAGTTTGTATGGATCGAATGATGAAATTCGATATTCTAGCGATGAAAAATTAGAAAATGTGCAGTCACATATAGATTCGGCTATTGAGAAGGCAGTTAACAACGTCGATACGGAATTTGAGAAAATTGGTAATTTTAACACTCTTTTAATAGTTGTACATGTAAGACTTTCCGGCAACGATTTTGCTCTACTCTGAGCGATCATATTTAATTTAAACACACTAAAAAGTTGTATAGTTCTTCCAATATCAATTGCAGATTATAAAAACTGGTTCGAAACCCTTCCCGACAATTTTTTTTTGGTCTACCATTGGCGTAGATACCTAATTTTATAAATTTATTATCCTATGCGAGAAAGTATTTGTTAAAAGGCAATCGAATCATTATAAATTATACGCCGTTATTTAGACAGATACACTTAATTGTAGTTCTACTTGGAACTTAAAAAAAAAATCATTATTATACCTCGTTAACTTGCTACAACTAAATATTAAATGATAAAAAGGTGAATAGACGAAGAAAATGTACCTGCCCGTAAGGGAGTTTGGTTTAAACAGAATAACAGACGTGAACTGAGACCTTTTTGTACCCCATTCGTTTATTAGGACTTCGGTAATCTTGTCGCCATGGAACTAGCCTTGAGGATTTGGTTATTGCCATCCATTTATTCAGTTTTTGGTGTTTAAAACCACATGCTAACAAAACTTGATGCAATTACATGTTTTTTGGTTCTGAGAATGATCCACAGCAACCCCTTTTGTGACTACTCGATAAATGGAAAATTTATTTACTCTAGTCAATTCAGCAATTCTTATTATGATTGCATTTCAAATTTTCCTTTTTTTTTTCACAATTAAATAAATCTCATAAAGTGACGCCACTGCTTATCGCAGACTTTCTGGTAGGAACATTTGTGTACATACGCCTTTCGACAGCTTCGGCCAATAGAAATGCATTTATGTGAACGATTCGATGTTTTGATTTGTAAACAGTGGAGATGATGTGTCCACGTGCACTGAAGGTTTATTAGATGTTTACGGAAGTTTATACGGGAAATAAACATTATTTTTCGTTTCTTAGTTGGGTGCATTTTTATGAAATATTGATTATTCCTCGCATAAGACACAACAGACTTCATTATTATGTAGTTTCTTCTATCTTTTTAAGGTGTATGTCTTCTTCTTTCTTCCATAATATGTCAATCGCCTTTTCCTTCAATATCTTTCGTAATCCTAACTATAGGTTGTCACTCCGCATCTTTTGTGATCAACCTCTTCTCCGTGTTCCAATTGGAGATTTATTCTTTGCTATTTTTACCAGTTTATCGTCTATCGAGACTCATTCATTGATGTTTTCACTTCTTTTCACGCCCTATCCACCACCAGGGACGTCTTAATACTCCCTCATGTAACACATTCCACAGTTTTTTGGTGGGTCTATAGGGGTAAAGATCGTTTATTCGGCCTCACACATAAAAATCTGAGCAAATTAGTTCGGTAGATCTGGTTGACCAAATAAACTTCCAATTCCACCTCCCATTCACCTATCAGGGTAAGTTTTAGCTAAAGAACTCCCAATATATAAGCTGTAAGAACATATCGCTACGAATAGTCTCCTCTTAAAGAAGAGGCAATTCGTTTTTTCAAAAGTCTAAATATCTTCCTCCATTAACTGTCCCATTCCAAAAATGGTCGATGATTTGGAGGATGTATTTCGAACTAGTAGTGGACATTATCGCGATTTACGTAGCCTTATCTCTCCACAAAATTTGTGGAAGTATTTTATAATCGTCGTTTATAATATTTACTTGCTGATATTCGACAAAAATTTAGGTTTTTCAATTTTATATTTTCAAAGTCAACCTCTAGTGGAATCTTTTACCCATTTTCTTAAATACCTTTACTTATACTGAACACAATATTTTCACTAACACTAACAAACACTCACAATTACACTGTTTGACGCGCGTTTCGATAACCAAGTTATCGTCTTCAGAGTTTAAACTTCGAAGATGATAACTTGGTTATCGAAACAGTGTGTTCAGTATGAATATCACCAACGGTTCTAAAAATTCCATTATTCCAAATTTACTTAGACTATTTTCTTATGATTGGAGCATATTTTTTAGGTAATTACTGCTCTGGCGTTGTGTCGAATGTCAGAATGTGTTCAGAGCGGTTAGAAGCCCAAAGAGAAAGCCTCAGGTCGTACAAAAAGGATACAAATACCATATTGGAGACTTTTGAAAAAACGGAAAAGTTCGAGAATAAATTGAAGGAATCTTTCATGAACTTTGATCCTCTAAACGATGATTTTTTGAAAGACATTCTTTCGGACGACTATAAAATTAAAAGTAAAAAAGATAGAAATGAAAACGTAAAGAAAGAAACTAAATTTGGCGTTATTGATAGGAAGAAACTGTTGAATACGTTGAAAGCTATTGATGCGGGTGATAGCGTGGATAGTTTAGATGATTTACACACGAAAAACATCCACAAGTTTAGAGAAGTCGATCAACTAATTGGCTGACGTTGATAGTATAATGTTACGGGGTGGACCAATGTTTATCCGAAAATATTCATCAAAAAATTTCTCGTACAAAATATGTAGCTTCAACTCAAACAAAGCGAGATATTAAAAATATATTTTTTTATTAAATATGTTCAAGTAAAGTAAGAAGTATAAATGTTTTATTTATATTTGAAGTTTCATGTAAAATTACACTAGAACGGTTCATTGGTCCATGCGGTACAAATTTAGTTATTGTAATATATTTATTGGACATAAACAGAGAAATAAAATATCTATTTATAAAACGTTGATAAGAAATTTATCTCATTTAAAAACATTTTCAAAATGTTGTTCTCGTTTTGTAAAACCACAATCGGCTTACAAACACCATTAAGAATCGTACTTAATATAACAAGTAAAGATAATTTCAGTAAAATTAAATATAAAGATGAACTTGATGATTCAAAGGATTCCATTAGGTATACAACCGAATAACCGTGGTATGAAATCCTGATATGAATGTTATGAATTGCTGAAAGAAATTTGACATAGCATCGTTAACATAAAAATATCATTGGAAGAACTGAAGCTACATTTAAGTCATGATGAAAACAACAGTGGCATGCTCTGACTACAAACATATATAATAGGACGAGATGGGTTCGAACAAATAGAATCAAGTGACATTCAGGAATTGTTTGAATCGCAAGATGAAACCGACTTGGAGGGAATGTTAAATTCACAGCCCATTGAAGAAGAGGCTCCGACCAGTACTAGTAACGTCACAATTAATTTGAAAAATGTTGGTTTAGGAATAATAAATCCGATTTCTTTATGAACATTGATGTTCGAAGACTTATTTTTAAGAGGCAAATTGCTAATGCGACTGCTACGTATCAGATTGAATTGAAGGAGCTTTAACAGCCAACCAAGAGAAAATTATAAAATTCTTCAAACCATTGTCTATTTACTTTACTTTAAATTCGCTTTTATTGCTCAAAAGCTTACAAATTCACTAAAAAAAGTGGAAAAATACTTTGCTTCTGATGTATTAATTTATTGAAACGGATCTAAAAAATAGCAAGAACAGCTCGTGGAGGTGCAGAGGAATGCTGAGCTGAGGCAAATGTGTGTCGAGCCAAATCTGAAGGAGTTCATCAGGGAGTGCGTCTGAAATCTGGGACACGTGGAGATAGATAGATACCGTCGTAGAGCCATGTGTGGAAGACGACGACTGAAAGGAAGACCGCGCCTTCGCTTGATTGGAGGACGTTGAGGCGGACATGATCCAGCTAGGGTTTCGACGTTGGAGGCACCATGCTCAGAAAATATTGGGAGTCGATTTTTGAGAAGGCCTTGATTTTCAAACGACTAATTAAAGAAAGAAAGATCTAAAAAATATCTATAGATTTCTTTTAACACCATGAAACAAAAAAAAAATACAAAAGAACTTCCACTAACGGAAAACACTTTCGAAATGTTTAAGGAAAATGAGAATATACTAAAATATAATTCATTTAATGGCATTTTATACAGTTATTTTGTACAACATATTTACAATAAAATATATATTGTCAACAATAAAAATAAGAAAAACAATCCAAAGAAAAAGCGAATTTATAAAAAAAATATTTAGTGGGTTGCAAATCTACAATGTACATTTTCCTTTATTCTGGAGAAGCTTCTTTAGAATATATCAAAATATTTGGAGCTCCTAAGGGATGAAACCAAAATAGAAGTCACAGACTATGATCAGACATTTTTTTGTACTTTGTTGATTAATTATTTTATATTCCAAATACTAAGCAAGTATTTAAAAAGTTTAATTTTGGAATGGCTCATACCAAATTTGAGGACTGAATTATTTCCATAAAATTAAATTTTAGTGTGGAAAATAGTACTATGTCAAAATAAAAACAAAAATGACAGAGAACTATGCCATTGTTAAGTGGATTATTATATTAAACCCACAAATTTAAAAAATAAATTGAAATGGAACAATTATAATATTTTAAATGAATTTTTTGTTACGTTCATCATCGAAAAACTAGTTTCCACAATTTAACTAAAAGAAAAATCTGGTGACATGTAATTTTTATATTTTTAGTCTGAAAAGGAAAGTTCTCCGATTCATTCTTACATCGTATTTCGCTTAAAATACATTTCCAATTAAATGTTGGCAACATAAAATTTTTACCTGGTTATAAAAAAAATTACTGAATTAAAATGAATCAAACTAAACGGACAATTTTCTTTAAAATATCAACATTATTCCAGATCTCAACTTTTTGTGTTTGAAAATAAATTAAGTTAAAGTAATTTTTCATTGAACTTATGAGTTTGATTTTGAGTACTCCATAATTTCCAATAAAGACCTTCGTTACTCTCGAGTAGAGATTTATGTGTACCAGTATTTGCAACTCGTCCATTTTCCAAAACTATAATTTCATCAGCATCCATGATCGTACTGAGACGGTGAGCTATACAAATACTAGTTCGACCTTTAGTTGCATTCCTCAATGCCAGAAGGATATTCTACAAATAAATAGTAACATTCAACCAAAACAGTATCGCAATGCTTGAAAAATTGGAAATAATCATATAAATATCATTTATTTCAGTTTTGGTCAATTTTTGTCTTCAAGGTACAAAAAAATAAGAAAATTAATACCTTTATTCACTATAATACAGGTACAAATTCGTTATGTTCATTTTTTTGAGAGAGATAGGGACATTTTTATGTATGATTCCTTTTTAAGAAGGATCTCATACAAAACAATTTTCCTAAGCAAGGGTGGGATTGACGTGGTTTTTATTTATTTTTAGATTAGGGTAAAATATATAATCAGAACCACTATACTATATATAAAGTACCTAACGCTCCTTGTGTGGTTTGCTGTTCTATATCAACTTTCTGGGATGGATCTCAACTATTTTTAAAACTTCTGATTTCTTATACCCATTAGATTAGATAAGCTAATTCGTAAAGGTTGTGAATTGTTCTAGCATTTTAAGTGTGAATGTAAGTACCGTAGCCTTTATCGATGGACAACCTCGCTGTTTCCTTTGGTTCCTTGCAGAAACGACAAGATCTGTCAGGAGTTTTTCTGATGGTTTCAAGGTGGTACTTCACCAGGCAATGTCCAGTGAGCTTCTTTGCTTGATGAAATGACTTTTTGAGTTCAGTTAGTAGAATAAGAAAAAAATCTCTCAGATTGTTTCAGACCTGGGATCTTACTCTTGATTTTCCATTATTTTATCATAATGATGGCTCTTTGTGATACCTACAAAAGCTTGTGATCCCTTAAAAGGAATTGCTTTTCTTCGCCAAGTAATCAGTTTGTTAGTTCCCAGTGTGGCTGGGCATCCACATTAAAGAAACTTAGTCGTTAGCTCCGAGTGAGTTCAAAGATTGCGTGCATTCCCATAATTTTATAAAAATCGAGTGCTTCAAGGGGTGCTGTGTTATCTGATAAAATAAATTAATTTGTATTGGCGGTAGCTGCGTTATGTGTAGTGACCTGTCCTTAGTTTTTTCTTTCAATCTAATAATGCCTTTTATTATTATTACATCTACCTCTTCTTCTTTTAGACACTTAGATTTGGGCTTTATTGGACTACCTCCTGGTTCCCATTGCAAAATCGTGGTATTTACTTTAGCAATTATCATTTTCTTCAATTTCTATATGAAAAATCTATTTTTGCTTTGGGAACAATAAGATTTAACCACTTTTCGAATCCCAAGCTACTCACTGACAAGGGATTGAAAGCAAAAGGGCGTGTTGCTTCTTATATTTCACTTGTTGGTGTCGTAATAACAACATGGTATGATAACAAACTTGTTATCTAGCATCCAATTCCATTGGGATTAGAAAATGAAGTCATTGTGCTAGATGGGACACAGTATCCAAAACCTGCCTTCAAATTCCAAAACCGTAGGCAATAAAATAAAATAATGAGAATATTGGAGGGGTGGATAAAGTGGAATATGTTACGCTCATGTGTCAGATCTAGAAAATAAATCAAAATGACTTAGTTAATTCATAGATAGAATAGAAATAGCTAGTTGTTGCACTGGGACATCAAAAGAAAAGTGTTGCAGGGCACCACATACAGGAAATCCTCTTAAGGGGGTAAGACCAAGGGTTTCATATGCCGCAGTTCTCAAAAAAAGAAAATGTGAAAACTTTTGATAGAAATGAAGTATGAGGTTACATACACCAAATGTGGTTAAAACAAAAGAAGATGCAAATATAAGACATAAATATTCTGTTTCAAGTATAAAGTTCATCTGTTTTTGATGAAAGGGGGGTAGTTCATTTTTTTCCTTTTGCAATATTTCCATTACTTAATCAGTACTTTGGAAAATTGTGGATATTACTTGAATAAATGTTTCAGTTTTTACTACTCTTAGACATAAAGGGATATAATAATAAAAACTTTAAAAATGTAATGACAAAAACATTGAAAGGTATAAAGAGAGAATATATAAAGGAGTCTCGTTTTGAATATATGAAATGATTGTACAAATATATTTACATGCTCAGTTATAGAATCCAGCGAGCTTGTAGCTTCATCGAATATTAGAATGGGAGAATTCTTCAAAATGGCTCTGGCTATCGCCACTCTCTGTTTTTCTCCCCCGCTTAATTTTAACCCCCTTTCACCGACTTGTGTATCGTAACCTTCGGGCCAACTTATTATTGAATCGTGAATTTCCGCCAATTGCGCTGCTTTAATGACTTCTTCATTACCAGCACGTAGGTCACCATAATGTAAGTTGTGTCTGAAAATTCATAAATGAATTTATATTAACAAAATTCATTATAAATTGTATCAACTTTTTGATAAAACTAGTTTGCAAAGAAAAAACATTTTTAATCAAGCACACTATTATTTCAAATGTAACTTCTGCACTTCTATTTTCACTAATTTTTGATAAGAATAATAAACTTATGGTTATTGATTTTATTTGAATGGGTAAAAAGAGCTATTTTAATTGGAAATAATTATAAATAATAAAGATATGTACCATTATTTGGTACTTGCTTTTCTTTTATACCCCGAGGTATAGCTGTCCCATTAACAAAGCAGCAATATCTTGTGAATCCTGATTGCAGGACCATGCTTAGAGCAGCAAATTGTAAGTCAGAGCAAAGTTTCCATTTATAATCAAGATGTTTCCGTACGTCTCCTTCAAGTCAACAAAGTATACAACTGGAATTTACGGTAAGTCATTTCCATTTGCCAACAGGATAACTTTGAGGACGAATTTATTAATAGTCCTCATTTGTCTGGGTCACATGGAATTATTAGCGCGAAAAGTAATCTAGAGGTTTGACTGTCTGGTCCTGTGAGAAGATATTCCACTGGTTGAAGTAGCGAACCAAGAAATCTCTGACTAGATCATTAAATTCCTATTGAGTAAGCAGATGAGGTTGATAAGAAACTGAATCAGCCGAATACTCTTAATCATCGGGGAACGTATCATTCGATACCACAAGTTGTAATTCCTCTTTCAAATCTATTTCTGTCTCTAGAGTATAAGTTTGTTTGGACCACTGGGTTCGTTGTGAGGAACAGGTCTTAGAGCTGAAGAAACATTAGGAATTGTATGCGTACTTATGCTTGGAAAACTGATAGTGGAAGTTATACAAAAGCAAAAGTCAGTAAGATGATAGAGGAAAACTGATGTCATATTTGGATTCGGACAGTATAACCAAGATTGTAATTGTCTTTCGGTATGTATGAACCTCAAACATAACAAAAACTATCAGGAAACTTTGTAAAAACGCAAGACATGTTTGCTGGGTAAATAGAGATGGGATTTTTAAAGTAATTTATCTATGGATATCTTAGATGTCACTACATTTTAAATAAGTAGTATTTAGGTCAAAATAGTCTGAGTATACCAGCTCTAAACCAACACATTTCGTATAGAAGTTGAAATAAACGTATAACAAGTTGAAATAGGCTCTATAACACTTCTTAATCAATAATTTCTCAATGTTTTCAAGGTATTTAATGATAGTATTTGGCTATAAGATTTCATTGCATCATTTTGGGAAAGGTTTGCCTAAAATAATGAATCCCTGTTTTAATATTGATTAACTTACCTAATAGTATCATGAAATAGAACACTATCTTGTGGCACTATGGCTATTGAACGTCGTAAACTTTCCAAGTCTACATCACGGATATCTTGATTACCGATTAGTATCCTTCCTTTAGAAGGTTCGTAAAATCGATATAGTAGACGAACGAGAGTTGATTTCCTTAAAAAATATCAAAATTTATACCAGACATCGAATGTTATTCCGACAAGAATTTCATTTACTTTGAGAATAATGAGAACTGTTACTTCATTATAATATATATCGATTAATTTTTTGTTACTATAATTAAAATTTTGAATATATTGTAGTTAAAACATTTTTGTTCAGTTTGTATAAATGTATAAATTAAAAATGAAATATTTCACAGTAAGGGTAAGTAAAACGGATAGAAACGGCCGTTATTATAGAGCTTCCCTTCATTTTAATGCTCCAAAAACCATGTTCATTTACCCAAGGAAACGAATGCAACACACATGTTTTGATGGTTTGATACTTGGAGGTTCGATAGAGATAAATGATAAGGGATATATTGATATGAACTTATATAAATGATTCAAGAAATATGAACAATTTTCCATTCAAAGGAGTCCCCTGTACTTCTGTTTAAAATATGGACACGTCTCATATACAAAAAATCTTGAAATTATAAATTATGGAATCATTCTTCTCTGCTTTGTACCCCATACCATGCATCTGTTCCAAGCACTAGATGTAGCCTTTATGAAAAAGAACAAAATAAAAAAGACGTCTCAATTGAGCATCAGTTATCTGGATCAAATAATAATAATAATACACACCAATCTTTGTCAACAATGACTGTAGCGCCAAATGGAATGGGAGAAAGGACTCCAGAAAAAAATAAGTCACGTCTATTACAGTGACTCCATATCCACATCCAAAAATAAAAATTTTTAAATAATCTAAACAAAAAGAAAACCACTAATAGCAATGTCCTCAGCCAGGCACAACTAAAACAAAAGATTAGGTATTTCCAAAGGAAAGGACTCCAAAAAAAAATACAGACTACACGCATCATTGAGCCTCAACCAGGCACTGATGTTTCTTCTATTCCACTTAGTGCAAAAGCTATTATTACATTTCCATAGTCTGATCAAAATTTGAAACGAAATTCAAGATGACAATGGAAAACTGCAGTTTTAACGTCTACACCCTATAAAGAAAAGTTATATGAATATCTTAAAAAATATATCAAAAACAAAACACTAAAAGACAATACCATAAAATGTAATATAATGGCCGTAGATGGTACAAAGAAAAGTGATAATAGTGGCGAAAAAATTGAAAACTACAAAAAAAATTGTTCAAATGATAGTGAAGATAGTCAGAGTCAGTCTTTGGCTATTGTTATTTTATGTTTTCTAACAGTAGGTAGTTAGACTTGCATGTTTCTACTCTAAATGCCTTAGTACCCTATTTTACTTGCCTTTTATGTTATTAAACAAACACACCTCGTACATTTTATATAAGTAAATAGAGTAAATAACAAACAAAGAATTGCTTACCCTGATCCCGATCCACCTACAATGGCAACTTTTTTTCCTGGCTCAATAGTTAAATTTAAATCTTTAAAAATTTCCTTTCCGGAACCATAATCGAAGCATACATTTTCGAATTTTATTATAGAATTTTTTGTATCGACATGTAAATAAGGCGCATTAGGTTTACTCTGAAATTTTATATTCAACAATTATCAGGATAAAATATTTATATATATTTAAGTACCTTAACGGCACTATCCATAGCCATAAGTGTGAACATGGTTTGCATATCTATAAGGGCTTGTCTAATTTCTCTATATACACTTCCCAGGAATCCTAACGGTATCGATAGTTGAAACAATAATCCGTTTACCATAACCAAATCTCCCACAGTCATATTACCTAAATCGAAAAGCATTAATTTCCAGAAAATAAATACATGAAGTTAGAGGGAATTTTTTTATCTTTCCAGCTGCTGTGTACTAACACCTGAAAACATATTTTTTGCATCTCGTTAATCTGTTTCTAAAATACTTTCCAAACGAGCCTATTGTGCTTTGGGTTTTTGCCCCACTACCTAAGTAATAGCACTACTCATTCAGATACCTTTTGCAAAGTAGACACTCTGCTGTATCTATGGTTTGCTTCCATCATCTACATTTGTCATCTTAAGATGGTATTTGACACAGCCTGTCAAAAGACTGACCATCATCAGTTGACTTTCCTGGACATCTCAAGAGGTTCTTCAGATGGTTACGAAACTTTTGGATTGTCTTAGGTCTGGAGGTGTTTCTCTAGTAACACTTCACCTGATTCTTTGGCCACCTGTTCAGTTTGATGGTGTTGATGCGACGTCTTATGGGGCTAGAGTAGGGCACTGATCCAAAATAAGAAGTCTTGACCCTTTTAGTATATGAAGTTAAGACTTGAACAATTTTTTCCACCTTATAGAAGAATGTTAGATTTTTTAATTTCATAATTTTTTGACAACAGGAATCTATATGTGAAAATGGAAATTAAAATATATTGTTTACAAATTTTTATTGGAAAAAAATTATAAAAAATAGATATTCAAACTTTTTATTTTAAGAAATTGCATTTTTATTAATTTTCAATAATAAATTTCAATTGTTTTTTTTGCAAAAATCTCAAATTCGATTGTAATTACATCAAAAGTGATCTGAAACAATTTTTTACATAATTTTAATATCTGCATATTTCATTTGAGACCTTTCCACAATTTTCTATTTTTTGCTTGCGTTTTCCAGTTCTGAATTCTGTCTCTCTTAAATCTTCCATTACCTCTGGGTACTATCTTTCTTTTTCTTGGTCTTCATTTTTTTCTTGTTCTTCCTTGATTCGTAATCTCCAAATAAGTATTCTCCATCTCGACCTTCTTTCTATGGTTTTAGTCATTATTTTGTGGAGTGTATTTAGTAGTGTGATACCTCTATAGTTTCTGGTGTATTAATACCTCTATTGCCACTTACCACGCTTCTGGCATTGTCTCTTGTTCCCATACATTACTTTTAGTGCAGTTCCGCCGCATTTGATTAATTCTGATTCTATTTCATCTTCTGTTGGGATTTCCTCTTTCGATGGTTACTCCTTCAATAGTGAAAATAAATTTCTGTTAATGTTCCAATCTTGGGTTGTAAATTTCTCCAATTTTCAGCCATCCTTTTCTGCATTTAATATTTCTCCGAAGTATCCCCAAAGCTCTTATACTTCTCCACTATTCAAGATTATGTAGTTTCCTACTTTATTTACAAACTCTACTATTTGATTTGTTTCTTATATTGCTAATATTTTGTTTTTATATCTATCTATTTCCTTACATTCTTATCCTTAGTGTTACTTTCTCTTCTTTTTCATTCTCTGGTTTGATTTAGTGTCCTTCGTTCATGTGGGTGTATCTAGTGCTACTTGTTTTTTTTTTGGTAATATGTTTTGACCCATTTTTTCCAGCTTATTCTTCTCTATATTCCATTTCTATTGTTGTGATTCTATAAATATGTTCCTATATCCAATTTTTACCCTTTTCCCTCGTTTTTTTCTTCCTTTGCTCTGATTCTGATTTTTTTATAGTTTTCGATCTTTTCGTGACAGGTTTACTTTTTCTTCCTTTTTAAATCTCAGTTTTTGTTTGTTCATCATCACTTTCTTTATTTCTTCTTGATTAGCCAATCCGGGATTGCATATTTCTTTACTAACCTCGCCGAGCTTTCTACCACAATCTTTACATGTAGTTTTTTTTCTAGGAGGCTTACCATTCTGATTTTCAGTTCTTCTGAGTTATCTCTTTCTATTATTATTTCTTGATCTTCCTTTTCTGATATTCTAAGCGATCCAGTTTGATATCTATGTTATGATACTTTTTTCCATTTTACTTTGTCCTCACTTAGCTTTCTTCAATTGTTTTATTTCTTTCTTGTATTATCTTTGTTCTTCTCGTGTTTTCTTGATCTCCTCCGCCATTTTCTTCATTTTGTCTCCTATATGTTTTTCATCATATTCATTATTTTATCAATAGTATGTTCTACCTTTTCCCGGTTCTTTACCGGTGACCTGCTAGGACTTCTGCTTTTTTTTTAATTTCTTTATCAGTTTTTTTTTCTTCCCCTCCTTCTAAGACTTTATCTGGCTTGATTATTTTGTACACCACTAATAAGTTTGGTTTGGAGCAGAACTTTTTACTTAGACAGCAGGACTATCCCCCCTTTTAAATGATGTAAATCCTTCGAATGTTTGCAGACTTTTTCTAATTGGGATGATAGTTTGACTCTTCAATTTTTTGAACTATTTTCATCTGTCAATGCCCACAATATTGTTTTTAATTGAAAAAAAAATATCGATCAATAAATTTACCTTTGAGAATTTCATTAGCAGCCAAAATCATAATTCCACTTAAGGCAGCACTGAATATAGCGTTCTGTCCAAAATTTAACAAAGCTAAGCTAGATGCTGTTTTCAAACTGGCGGATTCATATTTTTTCAACGAACTATCGTATCTTTCCGCTTCGTATTTTTCATTATTAAAGTACTACAACATAAAAATAAAATAAAGTAAATAACATGATAACTAATGAGATAAAAAAATGTTAAATTGACCTATGGTCCTCAACCTTAAGCCCATCAAGCTAAACGGGCAAGGCATTGAGTAGAAAATTAAAGGGAACTTACACTAGGTATTAAACTGCTCTGGAATTAACACAAAAAGGAGATAATCACTAAATACACAAAAACCTAAATATGTACATGGCAATTGTGAGACCAATAATCGCATTTGGGGTACTAGAATTAGTCTGAAGACCACGAGGAGCAATCTCTCGAAAATACAAAGACTGGCTTGCATTTGTGCAGCCGGAGTAATGAAAACAACTGCAATGGAAGGGATTCTAAATCTCCCACATAGTAGTGGAAAGTATGACATTAAAAACATCACTTAGAATGTTCAGAGACGGAATTATCAAAGAAAACCCGTACCTAAATAATGACCAAACCAGGGACATGCCTCAGGATGATGCATCAAAAAAGTTTAGCTTTGAGAAAAAATTTACCTCAATACTAAGTTGTAGAAGTAAATGGGATCAAAACAACATACAAGAAATGAACAGAAATGCGGGCAACACCAAGGGGGGGACAGAAAAGCCCTTCATGAGACCTAAGCCCTTCTGTGGTATTAGGTACAAAACAATAGAAAAAGCATTGGAAAAGAAGGTAGATAGGAGCAAAACCAATTATTGGAACAGCCTACAGGGACTGAAACAGGAGAATATAGCTGAATGTATCAATCTAAGTAAGAACCATCTACAAATACTTACAAGAGTTCTATTGGAGCCTCAATGGATACCAAGAGATGCTAAACTTAGTAGATAGTGAGGCATACAGAGAAATCCAGAGCACTTAAGCTTGGAGTATATGAAATAGAAGACAATCTCCGGCAATTGCAGCAATCTCACATTTTCGACTTTCTAAAGGAAGTGAAATTAACAGATCAGCGGTAAACACTAGGTTTCCCGGTATTGTAGGGGGGACACAATAGACCCTTTGGATCACAGTGTAAATGAGACCCCAATATCTACATACATACGTACATACTTACATACATGGTCCTTTTCATTCTATTATTACTGAAAATCATTAAAATCTAAATTTAATTCTGATTACTAAACTATAAAACAATTTTAATAATCTTATTTGTTTAATATGTAGATTTTTTTGTGCTACTTACTCATAAGTCAACTTTTTCGAAAAAAATAATAATGGAAACTAACAATATTTTCGATTTTCAAAGAAAAAATTTCGAGATAACATTTGATATTTTGATTAAATTACCTTTACGGTTTCATAATTTATTAGTGAATCAATAGCTTTATTTCCTGCTTCGTTTTCAGCTTTATTCATAAATATTCTAAACTGCGTTCTCCATTGTGTTATAATTAAAGTATAAAACGTGTAAATACTAACACAACCCAATGAAATACCTGAAAAATAACTATGTTTTGTTATTTATTACTTATTTATGATCATCCTAATATTCTTTTTTTGGACTAAATTGTAACGAAGTCTTTGCCAGCTAGATTCAGAGCGTTTCCGTAGTGGGATGTCGCTAAATTAAACACTAAGGTGTACTAACTCAAGTCCCAGAACATGAATACTTAAGTATTCAAAAGCCCGAAAATATATTAGAGTTAGTACACCTTAGTGTTTAATAAACATAGTATATTCATCTATATAAAATGCACTTACCACTTCTTATATTATTTCAAATTTTAATATTGCGAAATTATTGTTTGCCGTTCTTCAAAAGAGGAAACAACTTTCCTGGCTAATGCCGCGACGAATATTGAATATTGAATTATATCCCCTGTCGATATCAACATCCCTAATGGCTCGCAACTGCAAGGAGATAGTTGTAACCACTGACGAGTTTCGATATTATTAAGTCTCATCAGAGTGGTATTGCAAACTTTCGTTCATAGTAGACTCCGAGCTGAAGACGGAATCGGAAAGCGCTGCACTGCAGTTGGAAGTGAAGATGGTACAGGATAGCGTTCACCTGGCAACATTCAACAACAGGATCCAAGTAGCAACGCTCTCCGATTCTGTCTTTAGTTCGGAGTCTACTATGAACAAGTTTGTTATACCACTCTGATGAGACTTAATAACGTCGAAACTAGTTAGTGGTTGCAACTATCTCCTTTCAATTGCGAGCCATTTGAGATGTTGATATCGACAAAAAGATCACTGGATATCAGGTAGGGGATGTAATTCAATACTCGTCGCGTCAGGAAAGTAGATGTTTTTTACTTTGAAGTGCGGCAAACAATTATTTCGAATTATTAAAAGGTGGCAAGTGCATTTTATATGTATATTTTTGACTGTAAGGGTTTTTATGGAATTTGATGTATAAAAAATTGGTATTATCCGAATTTGGGTTTATGGTACAAGAGATCTGTTGAAAATGTAACATTTTAACTGTTTTTTTGTATACTTTGTCATGTTACCTGCAAATATAGCTCCACATTTAATTCCCAATATGGAAGAAACCAAGGCAAGTTCAAAAATCGTAGGAACAATATTGAACACCATAGCTGTTAATACAAAATTTATACCTCTTGATCCCCTATCTATTGTCTTAGAAAGAGCACCTAAATATAAAAATATCATTGGATGATTATGCTAATATAGATAAAAAATGTCAAATTTTTGATAATATCCTGTCGTCATCATCTCCATATCATACAGAAGTACAATGTTTATAGTCTTTTTGTGCAGGAAGCTCAGTTAATATTCATGCTCTGTAAAATACCAGAGAGATGACTAATCAGTACAATTATACTCATGACAATAAATCAGCTGGTTACAATAATGAAACTAAAAAATTATCAGAGCCAAGATGAGGAAAGATATTGGAAAAAGTACATGTAATAGACCTATTAAGGAAGAAAAAATGGGAAGCTCTATTAACCCTATTTTATTGAAGCTCCATTATTCTTTAATTCACTATTATATAGTTCTAGCAATCTGTCTTTCCATGAATATTTTTTTCTATTTTAGGTTGATATGTCATTCAATTTGAATTGAATGTACTAAAATAAACATTGATAACCTCTGTCTGATTAAGTTTTAAAAATTCCAAATTTTGTTTGAAAGTTACACATCTCATTATTAGTGTGATGTAATGGATTAACATATTCAAATTAATAAAAATCAATAATATATTAGATTAACTACAATTGTTAGATTCTATTGAGTATCTGTTATTTGTTTTATTTGTTCGATATTCTTATAAAAAAGTAATCTAAAATGATTTTGAAACGAAAAAAATTATAAATTTACCTGTTTGTCGTTGTAAATGAAAGGCCAGATCTAGATTGTGGAGATGGAGAAACACGTTTTTTGCTATTTTTCTAATGGAATGTTGTGCAACTTTGGCAAAAACTGCATTTCTTAATTCATTAAAACCTGCAGCACTTGCCCTAGCTATACCATCTATTAAAAAATTAATTTTGTGATAATTTGTCTTAGTTTTAGCTCTTCTTGATTGTAAAATTTTAAATATAGAATACAAATAAAATAACAAAATATTAAGTTAAGGGACAACCATAGTAAAATTATTGTAATTATCTAGTTCTTTCCCATCTATTACATTGTAAAAACATAATTCTAAAACTCTAATTTGAATAAAAGACAATCTTCCAATTTAAAGTCTTCAATTATTTTTGTAAATACACCATTACGTAATCCATAATCCCAACAATAAAAGCTTAGAAATCGATGGTACTGTTTTTATTTGTTGTGTATCACACAAACTATAGGTTAAGAAATAACTTTTGATCTGAGGATTGTAGTAAATTTACAAAAACCTAAGAAGTAAAAAAAAATAAATATATTCAATTCTATCCCCTTACTGTATATAATAAATTAATTATGTAATTATGTTTTTATTTCAACAATGTAACAATAAATATTAAACTGAAATATTATTATAAATATATATGTACTTACACCCTAATAATAAACTAGTTGCTATTGTGGCTACCGTCTCAGGAGCTGTATCCATATTTAAAGTATGTCCTACATTCAAATAATCCACGGAATATTTAAAAATAAAAGGAACACAAACATTCATTAGCTTGGCTCCGACTAGTAAAGACACTGCTAATTTCACCCTATTTCGTAAATATTGGTCATTTGCAGGCCAAATGTATTGTAACATGCTTTGTATCATTTGAATTCCTGTAACAGGGGTATGATTTTTTAAAGGTATAGATTCTCTCGCTAAAGCTGAAGCTCCTGGGTGAAAACATCCTCTAATTGGTTGAGGCTTTGGAGCACTGTTGTTCGTTTTACTTATAATTCCTGCCAAAATACCACCCTGGGCAGTTTTGCTTTCTGAGTTTTTTTCAAGTTTTGTAGTGTAATCCTAAAAATTATTTATTTAGTTTATATAACCTGGATCCAATCCTAATTTTACCTTTTGTACAGAACATGTTCCAACTATATATGGGTTTAATATCTTCTTTTTATGCAAATTAAATGATAATTTTCTTTTGTATGTAGTAAATCTTAAATTATGATTTAATAGTATTAAATGAAATTTACTTAAATTTAATACGGTAGCCATCTCATTGAGATAACTGAACTACGAAATATACGAACTACTTGTCTTCTTTTTTAATGCGGATAGTCTACTTACAATTATTCCATAAAAATAGGGAGTAAAGATTTATTTTGATTCAGAGTTACATATTGAATAATTTATATTTATAATATTTGATATATAAAATTTATCATTATTACTAATAAAAGTTTCTGTCTAGCTAAGTTTTTCCTTTATTGAAAATGGCTGTATACTGGATAGTCACCTGCCAAATAAAATCATATGTTTTATGTCAATTGTTATGTCATGTCCTATCAAATTGTCTAAATCCTTGATATAACAATAATCAAAGTTTTAATTGTTTATTATATTTATCTGTGCGCATTAAGAAAAATGGTAAAATTTCCTCCTGTACCGGCAGAGGTTAAACCGATAGCTCATCTATTAAAATTAGCCGATGAACATGACGAAAGAAATATAGTTATAGCTTATTGGGGTAAGAATTTTGTATTCAATTTCAAGTTACGCCTATACTGAAGCAATTTTATGATTTCTCATAAATAAAATCAAAAACAACCTTTAAATCATTTCTTTCCCCATCACTTTATAAATGACAATGCTAAATTGCCAAAAACGTTATTTCAGTTGTTAATTTACTTTTGACAATATTTATAAAAATTTTACGTCTTTTGTTTGAGCAATAAACAACTCAATTGCTCACTACCGGCTTTACTGATCAGCTAATGTACATATTTGAATGAAAAATTATGGCTTAATTAATGGAATTTTCTCGATAATACTTTTATGGTTACAATACCATAATTCAATTCAGTTTCATATTAACATTTTTATTTTACAAATTTGACTAACTGGCCTTTTTAATACGCTGATATCAGCTTCACTTGTATGTGGGTTTATTTGTAACCCCTCTTTGGACTAAGAGCAAGTGGCTTATTCAATAAAAATTTCGATCTCTATGTTGGAAATTGAGCACTTTGACAAACTAATGAACACCATTATTGCTCGATAGAAGTTTCGACGAGATGTAGGTATATATCCATTATACAAAGGTGGTATCAATTAAAAAAAACGCGGGGTGTAAATAAGGTCAAATGAGCGATAAAATGAAAAATAAATATAGTTTTAAAAAAATGGAAAACAAGCTTTTAAAGCACATAAAGGTTTTTGTATCAATTTGTCTCACTCTTGAGTCTTTTCCAATCTTCAATTTTTCCAAACTTCCTTCTTTTCTCCTTTGTTGGATCTAGTCGTTGCCTTCTTGGTCTCCCACTTATTTTGATGGTATTTACTAGTGCCTTCATTTTCTTCCTCTTTTTTATATTCTTACAATATGTTCATACCAATTCAGCTGTTTCTTGTTTATTTGTCCTTTTGTTAATTCCTGTATTCTTTCTTTTCTGATGTTTTGATTGCTTATTCTGTCATATTTAGTTCCCATTCTTCTTAGTTCTAGTTACTGTCATATTTATTTTAGTTTCAGCTTTCATCCTATTTATTCAAATTTTTGCTACTTGTGTTAGTACAGCTATTGCACAAAAGTCTAAATACCTTTTTAGATAACACCATACCTCCATCTCTACATGCAGAATATTGCATCTATTATTTTTACAAATCAGAAATGTTGTGAAGTCTTTTTTCTTATTTGTCAGCTCGTATGGCAGCTTGTTTATTAGCCCTTCAACTAGTACCAACCAAAAAGAGTCCACAAACTGCAGAATTAATACGAAGTTTACTGGATTGGTTAGAACAGGTTAAAAAAGCTAATGCAGATAACGAGGGAATAACAAGTGATACCATAGCACAATCCCTTATAGAAGAATATGCTTTACGTTTGTTCAATTATGCTGACCATCAGGATCGTGAGCAGATATTTAACAAGTAATTTTTATTTTATTTAGTTTTTAATTGTGCTTCCATAAAAAACCGGTTTAACAAGGTTTTTTTATAATTTATTCTTTATAAACTTATTTTCAGAAACACCATCAAAACTTTTTATAAAGCAGGTATATTGATGGATGTTTTGGATCAATTTGGTCCTCTTCCTGATGATATAAGAGAAAAACGAAAATATGCTAAATGGAAGGCTGCTTACATTCACAATTGTCTTAAAGCTGGAGATACTCCATTACCAGGTCCTCCCAGACCTTTCAATTCACAAGAAGATGACGGCATTGTTCATAATAGCCAGTTGACTGATGAGGAACTAGCTACGTTCACTAAATACACAGGACCTGTGAATTTTGATGGTATTTAACTATCTTTATCCTGTTTATATAATCATTTTGTATTTATTTAATTTTCAGAAGCCAGGAAACCGAAAGTGGATACATCTCCTCCACCAGATGATCTAATTCCATTCAACCCACCGAAACCGTTACTACCACCAGATAATTCAAATTTTAATCCTGCTCCAGCTCCATCTCCAGTAACTCCGCAGATTCCTACAAACACTCTACCTTCTGACACTCCGCAAGATCCATCTCCATTTGATTCGACTCCTTCTATACCATCTTCTTCACAAGTTTCTACACCAGCTAGCATTTCTACACCCCCAGTTAAACCTACCCCTACCGGTTACATACCGACCCCGGAAGTAATACAGAAAGCACAAAAATATTCTAAATTTGCAACATCAGCTTTGAATTATGATGATACCAAGAATGCTATTGATTATCTTCAGAAAGCCATGAATTTACTCCAGTTTGGTAAAGAAGAGTAATAATTGTTAAATTTGAAGTTTTGTGGTATTAAAAGAGATTTTTGCATTAATACATTTTGTTTTGACAATTTTTTTGAGAAAAACAAATTATACTTTAGCATCTATAAACATTATAATAAAAATATTTTTGTTGGTTCCTTTTGTTCTCTTTTAGGATTTCTTTTTGCCTCATCGGACTTCTGATCATTATTTTCTTCCTATTCTTCGTATCATCTACTATTTTCTCTATCATTTTTATTTTGTCCAATATTATGTTTTTTGTCATTTTTCTACTAGTTGAATATATTATTACATTATATGTTTTATTTTTAAAATTATAGAAAGCATTATTAATTTAACGAGTGGAACTTTGTACATTGTTTATATTATGAATATTATTTACAGTTAAAAATGTTGTTTTTTTTAAACGATAAGATATTCAATTCTAAGTTCATTAAAATTAATATCATTATCTAGCTTTTATAATGCACTGTTACAAATAACTAGTTTTGTATTGACAGCTTAAGAAAAAATAAAATTATTTAAACCTAAGTACGTCTCTTTAATCATATTGTGACACACCCAACAGTTCATAACCTTAAAATCAAGAAGAGAGAGTAGGATTTAATTCCAGGTTACAAGAAAACCTGCAACACCCACGATAACCTTATAATCAAAATTTTGACGTTTTTATAAATTTCGTTCTGTCAACTTTTTTATGCCGTGCGTTGCTTTTATAGCCATTACAAGGCCCTAGAAGATTTTTTTATTTGAGTAATTAAATGGGAAAGGGTCAAGTTAGAGTGGAAGATGAATAACCTGTATAGAACGTCGGCCGTATTGAGCAATCTAATGATTTAGCCGGAAAATGGGCGCCGTGGGGTAAATAAATGCTTTTGCGGTAAGTTCTGTATTTGTGAAGTTATTTGTTGGATTATATACCTCATTATTACCAGTTTTATGGTTGAGCTTCTTAAAGAGTTTCACTGAAACATGTAAAAAGTATCCATGAAGTCCTCTTAGCACCATGAAACAAAAATAAACAATACAAAACAACCGAATTACCGGAAAAAGTCAAAACTAACACGAGGAAGTCGATTGTTTACCCTACGGCCGTCATTTTGACATAGATCACCTGTTTTATTAGATGTATAGTCAAAATCAGCTGAAAAATGGGCGCGGTGGGGTAAATAAATATATTTGCGATAAGTTTCTGTGTGGTTTGTAAGGTTATGTGTTGGATTATTTACCTCATTATTACCAATTTTATTGAGACATGGCTTCTTAAAGAGTTGATACTTAAAGAAGTGTAAAATTTTTCCCTAGAACGTGGATCACTTAATGTAGGTAAGCAGTGAATTTAGTGTGAAAAACAGCTAAAATGAGTAGGATTCTGACGATTCGTCGATTGTTTACCCCACGACCGTCATTTTGACATTGATTGCCTGATTGAGCAATCTGACATCAAAATCAGCTGGAAATGGGTACAGTGAGGTAAATAAATACTTTTGCGGTAAGTTTCTACACCTATAGTCTCGCAACAAAACGTTGTAGGTAATTTTAGTGCTCAACTAAATGAATGCCATAAGCGCAACGGTTTATTGGTTAGTTTAAAAATCTCTTTGTACATCGAAGACAAATAATAGGAAAATTAAACGCAATTACAAAAAAAATAATTATTATAATTGACTAGCAACGTTTATCATCAACTAAGAATTTCAATTATTTACAATATATTACACTAAATATAGTTTTACTATAACATTCAGAACAACAATATCTGGTCCTTCCAGCCTTTACTTTCCGACTCGAAGGTCCAGAGTGTATAATTTTTAGTGTTATAGTTCAACAAATTATCTATTTTAACCAACAAAAAATATTAAATAGTTTGTAAAATATTATCTAGCGCCTGTTTGGTACTACTTTCTGGAAATATTCTCAAAGCATTCCTTCCATTAACAATAAATTCTTCTTGTAATTCTAAAGATTTTTCTATTCCTTTCCCTCTAGAAACGACGTTTCTAATTCTATTGTAATTAATACTATCATCTTCAACATCTACCATGAGATTTTCATAGTACTCTGGGTTATCTTGAATATGGAACATGAGCGGAGCGTTAATCAAACTAAAAGATCCATTTCGTCCAGAATTGTATTGAGATATATCCTTTCTAATTTGTAAAGCTAAAGCAATGTTTCTACCAAATAAATACCCAGCTTTTTCCAGTTCTTCCGGATGATCAGCCAACATTAATGACGCCTACAATGAAAATCACATAAAAAATCCTCTAAAATTGTTGATATTGATTCTACTAAAATTACTTGGCAACATTTTCCTAACAGGGTACCTCCGCCCAATAGATGCCTCAATGTCCATTCAGCCTTAACGTTACCCATAACTTCTGACATCTTCAATAAATCTTTTTCATACGAATGAGGCAGTAATGGTTCTTTTTGTTTAGATAACGGTGACGCTGGAAGAGGTCTGTTTTGACTTGAATAAAAACATATCACAAATTGAGAATCGAATTTACAACCTTTACATAATTAGATACATTTTAAAAAGCTTTATAAGTAGATTACAAAAATAATCATTCAGAATTTGATACTAGCCAACTAAATGAGTATTAGTTCTCCCTGTCATGTCGTACAACAATATCGTAAATTCAATGGTAATATGGATATATAAAAAAAAACTTATAAAATAGGTAAAAATAATAAAAATCTTATTAAACATGGTCGATAAAAACAAACTACTCCTCCTAATTTGCTTCCTTTGGAGCCTTTAGAAGCATCTCATGAGAATAAATCTAGCAGAAACTGAAAAGTAGACAAGAAAAAGAAATTCATATAAAGCCCTGTCAGATAAATGAGTATTGGTTCTCCCTGTAACTTCACAACAAAAAATGATGAAATAAACTCAATACTGATATGGATATATCAATAAAAACTTATGAAATAGGAAAAAATACTAAGAATCTCATTAATTGGAGTTTCTGAAGTGGATAAAAACAAGCTCAACCTTCTCATTTGCTTACTTTGGAGCTTTTGGAAACACTTGGTGAGAATAAATCTAGCAGAAACTGAAAGGTCCAAGTTATGTGGACAAGAGAAAGATACTCTCTTGGTCTAGTATTGAAATAATAAAATTGATAGTGAAACAAAAAATGCTATAGACAAAAAACTTGTAGGAGTGGAGATTATATAAATATAGTGGAGACAAGAGACCTTAATATTTTACAGGATAACAATATATAATAATAAATAAATAAAATAGATGATGGAATATTTTTAAATAAAAAAAATTATTAGCGAAAGTTCTGTAGTGTTAAAACTTAATCCCAATCCTCTTGAAAGATTTTCGGTGCTGTTTAGCTGTGATAAAGAATTCAAAATTATTTGATTTTTTTGAAGTTTAATTGTTTTAATAGTAGAGTCATGATCATTTGTTTGAATACATAAGATCCACCATTGAAAATTATATAATTACAAATTTAACATATACATATAATATTTGGAATAGAAAATAAATGAAATATAAGGAATACCCAACCAGAAAGTGACAATATGAATAAAAACAGTGAAATAATAGTGAGCAGAAAATATAAACAATGATAAATGAAGGTTATAAAGAGAAATTTTAAACTTACCTATCTCTTGGTTCAATAAAAGAAGCTTCAGTTAAATCTCTAAGGGAAGTAGATACGAGTTCATTTACAGGATGGCACTTTAAAGCGGCTAATTCCTTAAAACTATTACTCAATAGGTAGTCACCCGTTAAAAGTGATAGTTTATTACCGAAATGTAGATCATCTTTGAATTCATCATCGGATGATATATTTAAAACACTATTGTGAATTATGTTGCTTGTGCGTACCATTTCTGTTATTTCAGCAAGTACTCTTTGGCTATGTAAAATACCTAAAATTGTTATTAAATTTGTAAAGCATGAAACATCCGCTATACACCAAATATATAGAATAACTCAATAAGATAATTTAACAAAAATTGTATGGCACCTTGGTATTCTTGTGCCAGGCTTTCTAGATTCCTCTACAAAATTTCAGAGCTCCTACCTCTGAAATACTTTATATCAGTCTCCCAAAATATTGTTCTGGGATCAGTGCTATTCGATATTTATACAGTTGATCTACCAATGATAACAGAGTGACAGTGATATGAAAATCCAGAAATGGCTTCAAAAACAACTAGACCAAATCTAGCAGAAGTTAGAAAACCGGAGAAATGCTCAATGTGTAGACTATACACTAAAAAGCATGTCTATCCATAAAACCAAACAGTATGGAACTACTCGGAGTAGGAAGTACAAAATACAACAACATACAACATCTTACCGTTTGAATATTCATTGCACAGTGATGTATCTCAAACTATTTTTTTTGACATTAATGTTAGATTTGTAAGTGTAGTTGTTTTTAATCTCACTGTCAAAAGTTCTATTCCTTTTTTAATTTGAATTTAACCGAAGAATAATTTCAAACTTTTTTTACATTTGTCATATTTTCACTTAAACACAACCATACTTTGTTTAGAAAATGTATAAAAAAATAAAGCCTCTTGTAAGCCCCCTAGACCTAAGGCTCAGGGGCAACTTAAAACAAGTAGATGTTGATGTAAGGACCACAATTATTATATAACACATTAATTTAATTCATATTAACTCATATTCAAAATGGAATTAAACATTCCAGTTTTTCAAGGTTTTTGTATGGAAGTTCATATTTTGTTTATATATTTAAGTGAAAGTTGAATTTGGACTGTTAAGGTTTCTACATAATGAACTTGACAGCGTATTCATTACCAAATTGTTTCAAGTACTGTAGACAGAAGACAATGATGATAAAAATCGTTATTATGTTTTTATTAAAATAAATGTGTTTAATCTTGATATAATATAATGGCTGGCAATACAAATTAATAAAAAAGCACACAAAAGATCTTGCTGGCTCTACTCCTACTTTTGTTTAATAAACTATTATTGCATATTAATGTTTCAAAAAAACTCACCAGCATTTATATCACAGTCAAGTTTAGAAAATTTATTACTCAAACCACCAGCTTTGGAAATCAATAGTACTAGAAGGCCCCATGATGGTGTTTCCTTATTTAAAAGTAATTCTCTGCAAATAAATATCCTATAACTTATACTGAATTTAATAAAAATACAATAAATATAGAAGATGAAGAATTTACTCACTTTTGTGCAAACATTCAACCAAATAATCATACAAATAACTTACAGCTTTAGTTTTTTCATATTTATCAGCATTTATACTTTTTTTTCTTTTAATATCAGAGCAATGTCATAAAGTAGAAATTGATCATAAATATAAACAAGAACATTAAATTCATTATATCATATCTACAAACAAGTAACTGTAATTTATAAACAAATATCTTACCTTGCAGTATTCACAAGTGGATGTTTTGTACCAATTAATTTTTTCAAATGTATGGCTACATTTGCAACTTCGTCATTCAATAACCACCTAAGATTCAAGAATGACGTTGGGTAACCTACTAATTTTTCAGCTTCATTCACAGCTCTATCACTTTGTTCCATAGATTTTGTACTTAATTTATGGGAATGAATAATCGTCACTCTATTTTTGCCACATATTTTGGAAACATTTTTTAGCTGAATACAAATATTCATTTTGTTATTTAAAACGATTCTATACAAACGGAAAATTAAGTACCACTGTCTGCAACAGTTAAATTACGTCTCCTTCAACTTGCACATTGTTTTTAAACGAAACTTGATTTGAAGGTTATAGCACATTGTGATTGTCAGTGGGTATTAATTATAAATACCAAAATTAGGTGTATATCTATCTCAATTGCTTTGTGTGAAACAGATAGAGATACCCACATTCAAAAGTCAGTCGATGATTGGTATATAAGGAGCCACTATTAATATTTATATGCAGTGTTGTGAAATTTAGTCAAATAAATTCCCAATATTCTTCATATAATATCGACTTTTTTTATAAACATAAAAATTTCATGCAATAATGTATACTATATAGTTAAATTTATTATATTCCTTTCAATTGATATGCATATACATTTTTCTATATAATATGAATAATCGCTATCAAATTGCCAATCAATGTGAATATTCAGGAAAAAATGATTTTTACCTAAATCAATTGTTATAGAATGATTTTTGATGCAAAAGTTAATAAAAATAATCTTTAACCACATTTGTAGATGCTGCTTCGAAGAAAATTGATACGTTTTTATTTATTATTTTTTATAAATAAATTCTTATTATATGAAAATTGACCTGAAAAGTTCACAAAAATAAGAATAGTCTTTAACAGCCACATTTGTAGGCGTTGTTTGGAAGAAAATTGAAACTTTTTCAATTATTATACTTGTATCAGATAATTTTATTAGTTTTCACAATTACATAAGACTTATAAGAATTTAAGGGCTGAAATTGTGTTTTACATTTGACAAATAAAATATTGGAGTATCGGCAACATGGGCAATATTAATTAAGAAGCCGTATTGCCCGCACATAGATGCCAGAGCTCACAATTTCATATACGATATTCTAATTCTGACGATTTTTTTATTTTTAAAATTATACATATTGTATCCATAATACTTCAATACCACTGATATAATTACATGAAAAAAAACTAAATAGTTATACATGCAACAAATGTGCTAAGTAGTCTTTTTTCGAATGGCAAGCAATATTTTTTCTACTAACGAAATTTTATCAAAATACAGAAGTTTAATTGTAATTTTTCTTATAAAATATTTTATATTACTACTAATATTATATATTACTACATAATTAGAAAAATAAAAAATAGCATCAGCGCGTCTTGAACCTGGGACCTCCAGTATGTGAGCCTCGTACTCTAGCCACTACATTATGCAGACCTTAATAATACGTATAAAAAGTTTTAAGCACTCGAAAGTGTGTATATAGTGCGTACTTTACGCACGGTAACAGAGAAAATATTTTATGATATGTACAAGAAGAAAAATTCAGTATCCAAGAGCTTTCGAACAAAAAATGCAGATCACGCAGGGAATGCCGTTCGTCGATTAAAGAAAAGGATCCCATAACATCACAATATTCTTCGAAATGTTTATGTCATTTATATTTTACGGTGTGAACTATTAACTATCGCCAGAAGGTGAGCTTTCCCGTATTCAGTGCTAATGCCGAGTGGTTTCACAAGTAAATCTTAACAAAACCCAGCTAAGAAATCGCCTTAAAACCTTAGGTATTTTAAATTTTGAATTTAAGTTCATTTTACCAAGTCAGTTATTGTTCATATTTTTAGAAAAGTAGGTAAATAAATAGAATATTACTTTTTTTCTATTTTCTACTTTCATTCCCACTCCAGGAGCTTCATTTAAAAATATTTAGGATTTTAACTTCTAACCATCTGGCATCCCTGTGCCCACAGGCAAGGATGAAACTGACGACGTTAAAGAAGTTGGATTTTTCCACAAGTACCGGTTTATAAAAAAACATGGAAACCTTGTAAACATTTGGCAACGGGGTCAGATTAATATATAGAAGTAAATAAATTATAATAATGGTTTTTTAAAATCCGTTTCGTCAGTTGTAACTTTGCTTAAAATGAAAATCAGATTCATCAGCAACCACCTGTATTTGTACGCCACTAAACTATTCTAACTATTATATCCTGGATTTTTTGTAATAGCACTTATATATGTATGATAATAAAAAAATTATTTCGACATTTCTCATCGTGGAATGAAGTTTTTTAAAACGAAAAGTTCTCAGACTAATTAAAACTCAGTGACTCAGCATCTCGAAATTACCACGAACCTTTAATTGTGTTAAAGAATCTTACAAGTACAGATACTGTACGTATAAATTTAATTTAATTAGACAAAAAAGATGCTTATGAAATGGTTTATTATGAACTACTATAATATTTTGTTGTGGGAAACTGGAGAATTAGTGGTAGATTCTAACTATACAAATCTGTTTTGCAATATATTCTGCATACAGGGGAAACTTTTACTATGTTAAAAAAACTTGAAACAGGTCGATTTTTATTCTTAAATTGACAATTTACAGTAAGAAAATATCATCCTCCAGCACCCCCTCGAAAATTTTAAATAAGAAAGGGGGTCGTGTGGCACCTTGTTGGAAATGGATTTTAGTCCTCTGTCCAGCAATATAAAGTTTTTTTGGTAATTATCTAGATTAGGTTACACTTCTCCGATTTCGTTAACATTTTAGTATGTCATAAAGAAAGTTACGCTGAACAAGAATAAGTATATATAGGCCAGTGATTGTTATATTTAAATTAATCGTTGATATCCAACTTAACCTAACCTAACCTACATACTTCTTTACAAAATGAAATCCAATCACAAGCAGGGGTTGCTGTTATCGAAAACTCTTCCATGATTTTTTCTTAATGAGGTGGTCAACAATAAATAAAAGTTAGGTTAGGTTAGGTTAGATTAGGTTAGGTTTCAACGATTAATTTGAATATTACTATCACTGAAAAATCATTACAATTATTTGATTATTTAAACGCAAAAAAATACCCGAAGGGATGACTTCCGTGTCCTATATATATACGTATTCTTGTTCAGCGTAACTTTCTTTATAACATACCAAAATTTTAACGAAATCGGAGGGGTGTAACCTAATCTACATAATTACCGTTTTTTTTTTCAAATTTGGTGCAAACATAAGTGATAGAATTAATTTTTAAGATGTAAAATTTTGATAATGTATCCATAAAAAAACTTTTGGATTTTGGAATTCTCGTACACCATTTTATATGACCTCAGGGGTTCTTTTCTTGATTTCTTCCGTTATCCTAACTTTTATATCAGCATTATTGTCTGGTCTATTCAAATATACTTTAGAAATAATCAGGTATTTTCGTATATCTGTTCTGCTAAACATCAGGGAAAATCTTTGAAAATACTAAAATATTGGTCAAAAAGTTAAATAAACAATTGATATGAATCTCGTAGGTTGCTGTCATTTAGGTATTTGAAGTTACCGAAAGATGAAGAATAGACATTTTAATTATGATTAATTGTGGTAATGAAACAAGAATTTAAAAGAAGGCTTATGAAATTTTTAATAATAAACACCCTGGTCAACACGTTTCGCAGTATACAGTTCGCAAAATTGAAAAAAAGTTTCGTGTAACTCGACATGTAAAAAATACTGAAAAACTAGGTAGAAATGTTCAATTTATAAATTGAACATTTCTTGGTCCGAGCCTGGGTTGACAATAAATGGCCAAGGCTGGGATACCCAGGCTTGGCCCAAGCTTTGGTAATCATTGGTATGGCCAAGGCTGGGTCAACTAACCTTTGCCCAAGCCTGGGTGGACAATGAATCGGGCCAAGGCTGGAATACCAGCCTTGGCCCGATCTTGGGTAATCATTGGTATGAGTTAAGTATCCTGGCCTATACAGGTACGCCGAAGCTAGGCTTCTCAGGACTAGCCCAGGCTTGTCCCCTTTGTCAACTGTGGGGTTTCCTGTATGGAACTGGAGAAGGTGCCGCGAGCACTTGAGAGAATAAACAAAAATACCACCCTTATAAAGTTCAGTTGGCTCAGGACTTAAATGAAGATGATCCTGATAGAAGGCAACAATTCTGTGAATTGATGATTGACAGAATGAGCGCAGATTTGCGGTATAAAAACAAAATAATTTCATCTGATGAAGCGACATTTCATTTAAACGGAACGGTTAATAAACAGAACTGTAGATATTGAGGCAGAGAAAATCCATACTGGATGTGTGAGGCTCACACTCTATATCCTAAAAACGTGAACGTTTGAGCTGGTTCATTAACAATAAAATTATTGATTCTGGTTAGGTTATTGGTGAGTTTTATCTATATTTTTTTATTAACTTCTTAGTGCCTATATTACAAAGACTTTTTCCTGACGTTAATCATCCAAATGAGACAGATCGATCTATTTACTACCAACAAGACGAAGCTCCACGGAGGAAATTAACAAAATAACCACTAACGTCATACAAAAAGCCTCGGCTTTTATCAAGAAGTGAATGGTTGTCATTTTGAAAATTCAATTCAATTGTAAAGTACATAGTACATAATAACGGTAAAATTGTATTTATTCCGTACAAAAGGACCGCATTGTATGTCTTACATCACAGGATATGTTTAATTATTTTTAGTGATTACAAATTATAACGAATTTTGATAAAAAATTTGCAGTAGAACTTTTCTAGGTAATTTTTGAGGTAATTGCCTATAGAAGATAGCAAATTATCGTACGTACATACGAAAATTATAGATAAAGGAAACAAAAAAATTGAACACGGGCATTTTTAATCCGCACCTACATACAGGGTGTCTCACAATATGAAATTAATTTATTTCTAAGTGCCTCATTGCAGAGTATTTATATATATACATTGAAAAATCTATTTTTTTGGATGTTTTATTCATGTAGCAGACATCATTGATATTAATTTGATAGTTCTTTCACCATATGTTGACCATTAAATAAATTTCTGGTGATTTACAATGTTTCATATCCTGTTGTTCATCGTATAGTTAATGGATTTTGTGTATAATCAAATTATCAATTAGTGAAATCCATCGAATACACAACTAGATCGTTCCTCGTCGTTAAATGACTCATTTCCGCTTATGAATCGCTTGCATCACTTGTAAGGAGTTGTCACATTACGATAGACCCAATATTACAGCATTCTGGGTCAAATTTTCATTTACTATTTTTTAGACAATAGGTTTAGGACCCTAATACAGAAATAAGTTATGGAAACTTGGCAATATCGCACTACTTCAATTCATATAATGAACCAGAGGACAAAATACTAAAAAGCAATGGTCATAATTTGTTAAGCAATGGATGAAATTGGCATTGTTGCCAAATTAGCTAAAAGACGATGGTTGTAGAATTTTCCATGTCAACTCGTTAGAAAAATAAAGCTCATTTATTCCAAACACACCCTTGTGATTTTTATCGTTTATTTTACCGTATCACCGATGCAAACAGATTCAAAAGTCAATAAACAACATTTAACAAAACCGACCCCTTGTATTGAAAATGCAGAAACACTCCCCCTATCAAATGGGCTTTTCAATCGGTTTCCAAATACTTTTTCCGTATCATATAATGAATTTCCTTGTCATTTTTTCTCATATGAATCCCAAATTAATCAAATCAATTTGTTAGAATTGGACATGAAAAAAGTCATGGACTGTAATTATCTCTTTCACCCCAAGATAGAATCTATCAATTTTACTAGTCCTGATCCTTTCTACAGAGAAAGTCCGAGAAAAAAGTAGGATACGGAATATATTCCCCCAAATTAATCTTCTTGTGTGATCAACTACCTTCCCATTTCTCTATCTGTTCCGCAGAATGTTATCTCAAATACCAATATCTTTAATCTATAATCTTCTATGATTCCCAGAGCGCAATCAATTCCATATCTAGCTTTCTCTTCATCCTTCAATCCCTTCTTCAAATAAGTGAACTACTTTGTGATATGTATGAGCCAGGAAAAGACATTCGAATCGACTGGATCCCTGGACATCCTCGTATTGAAAGAAATGACAAAGCAGACGATCTCGCAAGTCATCTTCTCTGTTCGAAATTAACAAGATGTCCTCCGATCTATGCCATTGCGGCGAAAAGCAAAACCTATCTCACTGCGCTTCTTAAATAACTTTAATATTTACTCTCTCCACAGTTCTCTGAAGACTACGAATAGAGCTTACGGTCCATTATCAGACATTACCAAGCAGTGAAAACATAAAACTTTTATCAAAATTTTAAGGAGCTTTACACATGAAATTATGATCCTAGAACTTGGTCAGTATTAGCAATTCTACAACGTATATAAAACATAATACTATGTACGATAAATAGATAGAAAGTTGGATAAAGTCATTAAAAAACAGGCCGAATAGCCATGGCAACTGAGGCCTTTCCAACCTTAAGATGAAGAAGAAGAACATAACCGTCTGAACAGCCGATGTGTACTATTAACATTCCGCGTCCATTTTTCATTGGTGGATTTGAACCAGTATATAAATTCTATAAAAAAAGTCTGTCTTTAACTTGAAATAGTTTCAACTTGCCAATCTTTTTCATTTCTTTTATAGGCTTCACGTAATTTCTTCTCCATACTAGAATATCACATCTTTCTATCACAAAAGATTTTCTGGGCTGCTCTAACCAGCTAAAATTTATCTTTTTTGAAAGTTTCCATAGTTAAGCCGGAATTTCTGGAATCACTACACCATCACTCATAATTACACTGTCTGACGCGTGTTTCGATAACCAGTTATCGTCTTCAGAGACTTACCTGTTTTATACTAACTTTTCCCAACAATAAACCTTCTCCCGTGAAAATTAATTCCGACCTCCTTGGCAGGAATTTATTCCTTGACTATAATCTTTAATATCAGGGTTAATATATTTAAAATGATTTAAAATTAGAAATTGCGTTTTATTACTCTCTTACAACTGTTACGAAAAAACTCGCAAAATGGGTCCTTAGTCCGACCCTGTCCAGCTACAATGAATTCGGCGAATTCGCGCGGCGCCATTCACCTGTTTTTTATAAATGGCGGAAGCGCCTTTGATGAAATTTTTATTATAGAAAACGGCTTATTTAGAGTATTTCTTTTAAATAATTTCTAGGAAAGTCAATTTATTTTGTTTATTTTTGTTCTAGAAGTTTGTAGAATTTTATTTGGGTATATAAATGATTTGTGTAAACGCAGTTTAGTTAATTTTAAATAAATAGTAGTCGTGAAAAGAACGAATTAGTAAAAGTTATCACAGAAATCATTTAATTGATGTTTATAAGTAAATGATTATAAGTAAAGTGTAGTGTATAGTGTGCAAATAAATTGAGAAGGAAAGAAAATGTTTATTAATTAACCCCACGAATGGAAAGAGTGTAAATAAATATTATTTAGTACAACTAGTACCATCAATCGTCGAAGTCTTGTTTTTTTATAATCAAAATCGTGTGACGTAAATAATTAATTTGTTTTGATGTTGAACGATTTATAGAATGAAAACAAAATTTTATGTCTCACATTGTATCATCACTTTCCCATTGATTTCATTTGTATAATAAGGAGAAGAACAAAATGTTGACTTTAATTGCCGTGTAGATATTAATTAAATTTACAAGAAACGACAATGTTAAATGGAAGTCGGTATGTATAAAAAAACGAGTGTAAAAAATCCGTGATACATGACAACCATAAACTTGACATTAATTTGTTCATCTCTCGTGTCTCGAATTCTATCGGCCGTGAGATTTACTGATTACTGACGAAAATGGAATGAATGTTCAAGTCTCAACATTCTTGTTTTAAAAAGAATAGTTTGCTTAATTAATTTGTAATGAATTTTAAATGTAAAAACAATTTGAAACATCGTATTTAGATTACTATTAGTTTGAGTAGTTACCATATTTGAAGGTGCAATAAATACCACAAATTAATACAGGGCGATAAAAGATACTGTAGTTTGTTGTTTAATGTTTCATATTAGTCCAGTCATTTTAGGTAGATTTAGACAAGATATTCGGAAAATCGGGATACCCAGCTATAAAGTCGTTGAAACTTGTTCATTTGACAATATTGTAGAACATTAAATTCTCTACAACTTTTGTTTCAAAAATTTTTTCGTGCGGTGAATCGTTTCTGAGATAGAGGACTATAAATAGAAAGGTTCGTACGATATAAAAGGGGCCCGATTGCCAGGTGTAATTTTCAAAGTTATAAAGGAATTTCAGAGTTTATAGATTTTAAACAAGATGTTTTATATTATTTCCTACTTGAAATGTAATTAGCATAAATAAGAATATAATTAATATGTAATTAAAGTATGTCCCTTAGTGATTGTTCAAAGACAGAAATAAATTAATTTTGTATTTTACTGAAAAAAATATTTAAATATAATGTAATTGTTAACAAAAATTAAAAATTTTTCATAATTATATATTTAGCAATAATATATAAACTTTATAAGAGATCATTTTGATTGGGACTAAAAGTTGATTTCAAATGGGATTCTAACCGCGCGCGTTCTGACCTCTATCTCAGAAACGATTCACCGTACGAAAAAATTTTTTAAACAAAAGTTGTAGAGAATTTAATGCCCTACAATATTGATTGTAAATACAAATAGCGTAAAACCCATAGGAAACGAGTTATTTGCAAAAAATGTGCAAAAATCGATTTTTTTCATTTTTGACCCCCGATTTTTAAAGTTGCTTACATCGAATTATATGTAAGTTTTGAGAGGAGTTTTAGGATGTTAAATGAACAAGTTTAAACGACTTTATAGCTGGGTATCTCGATATTCCTAGGTGAACTACCTTATATGACTGGACTATATAAATAAATACACTTTGAAAACCTATATTTAATAGCATATCATTTGAAAATCGTTTTAGTATTACCAATTTAGTTAGTAGTTACCAATTTTAGACTACAAACGGGAGTCAACTCAACGATTTCATATTTTTAGTGATTTTTAAACTTTAAATATTAATTTTTTTATAATTTAAATTAACAAAATTTGGGAAATTATTTAATATCAATACGTATGATTTTAAAAAATCATAATCAGAAAATGATTTGTTACTTAAAGTTTTTGCTAATTTATGAATAAAGAATTCAAAAAGATTACGTTGCTGATTGAAATTATTTATTGATTGTTTGGAATTTATAAATCGCTTATCGAGATCTCATATTTTTAATGTATTATTTATTTAAAAATATTCAAATAATACAATTTTTTGAGAAGGAATCACTAGTAACTTTGAGAATTTTAGTGGTTTTTGATTGAAGATTTAGGGAAATACATTTTTGATAGTTGGGAACACTGTCACTCTCGTCTGTTGAGTTGTAGCTGCGAACGTTGAGAGGATGGACACATAAAAAGTAGCTTCAGCTGTTACGCTATACGCTATCAATAAATTACTATAAATTTTTGTTGGTCAGGCGTTGCCCAGAACGTACTACATTTTCCTTCAATATTTTTTTCTAGCCTTTTTTCAGAATATATTCAATTTTCACCAGATCTCCAGCCGCCCTTTCTTCAAAACATCTCCAAATCATCACCAAGTCTCCAACGTGCTTTACAGTCGGGATTGCACATGGATTTAACAGCTGTTTTTGCTTTGACCTGCGCACAAACACTTTTCTCTTAGATACAAAAACCTCAAACTTTAACTCATCACTCCATAAAACTGTTTTCGACTCACGTCTCACGCGTCCAATGTTTGTTATTCTTTGGCATATTCTGGAGCTTTCTAACTTTATTTTTACGTCTTCGAAGAGGTTTTTTGTTCATTGCCACCCTTCCAAAAAGACCAGCTTCTATCAATCTCCTTTCCACTGTAGAAGTACTTAAAGGCAGATCCCTAGATTCATTGATCAGAGCTGCTTTCTCTGGTCCAGAAGTTTTTATTTTCCCGTTTACCATATTAAAAAAAATATAGATGGTCATTGTTTCACTTTAAATTCAATGAATTACAAGAAACTATTCTTGTTCATCTCGGGTTCGATCTCGGAAAAAAGATCGCAAGGAATATCGTCCACAAGATATACGATAGTTATTTGTTTGTGTGTGTGTGTTTGTGTGTTTGTGTGAAGCTGCCTTTTTTCGATGGAATTGAATATTGTACGCAGGCGAATGCAACAATCACATGAGCCGAAAAGAGGCCTTTACATACGAATAGCATACAACATTTTTTCTACTAACGATTATTTTATCAAAATACGGAATATTTTGAGCATCAAGCTTAGAACAAACTAACAAAACAACAGCCAAAGCCACCCAAAAATAATTATTACCACATAAGTAGAAAAATGGTATGAGCCTGACTTGAACCTGGGACCTCCCGCTTGTAACCCTCGTACTCTAGTGACTACGCTAAGGAGACCTTAATAATACGTTTTCTACGCACAACTGCTTAAAGAATGTTTTTAGTGCGTACACTAAAGTTTTACGCACTCGAAAGTGTGTTTGTAATAACTACTTTACACACTCCATCTTTGAATTGATTTTGAGAGGAGGTGCTGTTAGAAAAAGTCTTGCTGTTATCTCTCCGCCCACGTGTATATTAACCCACGCTATGGCACTGACCCCTTTTCAGTTTATCGGTAATAAATCAAAAATTAACGGTAATAATTGATGTCGATTCCTAATGAGAAGATTCATGAAAACATAATATGTACTATCATTACTCAACACATTTGTAAGTAACGAAAAAATTTAATGTAGTACTTTTCTCAATGATTTTCTATAAAAGGCTGTTCACAAATTATATAATTACATTAATTTTGCTACTTAATTCATATCAATACGAAATATGGGACATTTAGAATTATTTTTTTAACAAAAGTGGCTTGAAATATCCATTAATAGTCCAAGAAAATTGTTCCTAAAATAAGAATTCTGGGTAAATTTTCCATATTCTCCAGCGAAGATCGAAATAGTGTTTTAAAAACCAAAAAAATATAGTGACCGTTATTTGTCTCCTATATACGATCGAATGTGAATTATTTCTTCATTGTTTATGATTGTAGTTTAGTCCCAGTCAGCCTTGAGACACGTAGGAACGTGCTGTGATTTATACTTTTTGTGAAGTTCGTATACGAATTGTTTGCGTTCTCGCAAATTCCGACCTGTGGGCTTTAAAATGGGCAAAACCAAGGAACTATCGGTTGAAACTCGTGCAATAATCGTAAGTCTTCATAGTTTAGGCAAAAATAACCGTACTATTATAACCGAATTAAATATACTTCGATATACAACGTGAAATAAACGCATCCACCAGGATGCGTATTTGACCTTACCAAATGTTTAGGGCGGCCTCGAAAAACCACAACCGCTTGGTATACGAAAAGATGCAAAACATTTCAATTTATGTATCGCTATGTACATACGCGAAAAAGAAGAAGAACAATTCAGTCGGTTATTTCAAATCCGAATATATAAAATCGATGAAACTAAAGTCAACAAAACAGAGAAAATTGTGGCTCCACGAGGACCAAAACAAGTAGGGGCAATTACTTTCGCTAAAAGCGGTACTCTTGTATGTGCCTTCTTGCCTATGTTCGTTTTTCCAAAGCTCAGGAACACCCACTAAATTCCTTTTCGTCCATTTTTCAAAATAAACAGAAGTTTCTCCACTCAAAATGCTATAACTCACAAACTAATAGTAATGCTACGAACTCGTCCACTGACGTAGACCGTGAAGCCGGTTCTGCTCTATTATTTCAATAGAATATAAAATTTGGTGCATACGGATACAATTCTCAGAAAGACCATTTACATTATGTTTTTATATACAGCGGCAATTTGTTTTTAATAACTTATTTCTTACAGTTTATTGATGCCGTTATCATGGAATATATTGTAAAGAAGGGCTTTTCATATATTTACGTCAAATTAGAGATTTTGAACATTAAGAATTTGATTAAATTTTAAGTCTCAATGTAGCAGTGAATAAATAGTGGACGTGGTACACTATTTTGTGAACCTGAATTTTCTGAAGAAGAAACTAATAACAAGAAGAACGACGTTAAAATTCTATAGGACTATAATAAGGGCAATCGTAACTTAAGGTATTGTGGTGACACAAAAAAATTGAGAATATTTGAGAGAAAAATTATCAGTAGAATATACTGAGGAAAATGGAACAACTTGGAAGAAGGATTATAAAGAAATGGGGATACAAATCGATGATGACACCTCTTCAATTGGCAGATGATCAGGTAATATGTGCTAACGACAGAGATGACTTAGAATTCATATAGAAAAGACATAGTACTTATGTATAGTGTGAGTATTATGAATATCTAGGAATTATTTTTGACAAAGACGGAACAGAAGGTACAGAAATGTAGAATAAAAAGAGCGAAAACAGTAACTAAATCACTAAATGGAAGACTGAAACAAGATAACAACGAAAGCTGAGGATATACAAGAGAATAAAAGAACAACAAAAAAAATAGAAGCCACGGAAATGACGCCCTGAGAAGACCAAATAGAACGTCAAGGTTAGATCGAATCAGAAAAGATACAATAAAAAATCTCAAGAAACAATTATAGAGTATATTGAGGACAAGCAGATTCGGTATGGGCACGTGCGGAGGATTTGTGAGGAGAGGTTGCCAAAAAAATAATGAAGTGGATTCCACAGGAAAACAGAAAGAGAGGAAGACCAAGATTATCATATCGGGCAACATTGTAGGAAGTTTTGAATCCGAGTTTATTTATTTAATATATGGAGGAAATTGAATGCCACAGCAGTCAGGTGTTGTTTCCGTCCTGGTCCTCTCCTTCCGTCGATTTTTCCCGTCAAAAACACCATGAGAGTTGGATATATCGCATATATATCCCAAATAATGTACTAAGCAATGAAAATATCGACCAATTCATTGAACCCCAGAGGTTGAGATGGTTTGGTCAGCTTCAAAGAATAGAAGAAATAGAAAATCCTGAATATCAAAACATTTAACAGTAAAAAAAGAATTAGAACGTGTATCAAATGGACTCTTCAAGTTCACAAAGACTTACAAATAATAAATGTGAGAAGATGGGGAACGTTGATGAAGAATAGACCAGTTTGGAAGCCAATTTCACGTCGAGTTTTAAACCCAATTGGTAAGGTAAGTTTAAAAAATCGGAATAGTAAAAAGTAAATAATGGATTTATATAAATTATACAGGGTGGGTGTTCCGGAACTTGATGCAAAAAATTCGGGAGTAATTAAATGATATAAAACTCGTTTCTGAGTCATAGGACTCAAAGTTGCGAAATCAGAACTTATAAATAAGAATAGTTTCTAAATTATACAGTGGCTGCTCATGTCCAATGGATAAAAACTTTTATAGGGACAACCTTTACAATCTAAAGATAGCAGAAATGACATTTTAAGTTTTTAGTGCCATCAACAGCTCGACGAATCATCAACTCGTTTTGGATTTACTACATTTGTGTAAAGCTGGAAGACACTTTTTTCCCCTAACTTATACCATTTACGTAATTTTTTTTTAACTTATCTTAAATCACCTTTGGTAAACGGTTTATCCTTCAAGTATCGAAATTCTGATTTACTTAAATAAAAAGTTTATTATAATAAAACTTGAAATTTAAAAATTTCAAGGAATTTGGTAGTGCCCCACTCTACAATTCAGTTAGAAGCACTCAAACTTTGTCATTATGAATTTTCAGTGTTTCAGTATTCATTGAACCAATGCGGGAAGTGTGTCGCTCTTATTTAGAAAATATTATACACGCGTATTTCATGTCGTCGTTTAAATTTCAATTTTAACACAAAGTTTAATGGAAAAAACATGTTAATATACAATTTGATATTCCGTTTAAATAAGTTTTTGTTTTGTTTCTGATGTGCTAAAATTATAATCTGTTGTGCCTGTTGGTTTTTGATTCATTACGATTCGATTACATACATTTACCAGGTAATATATATTTTTAATACATATCCGAATTAAAGTTCGAGGGAAATAAGAAACAAAACATTTTTCACTATCATTTTTTTAATTACAAAGGTTGTTCGATAACTTTCTGACCTAACAAAGAAACAAAACAATTTTTTCCATAATCAATTTTATTTTTCAACATCGTCTTCTTTTAGGTCGGCGCAAACTTTTTCTAGCGAATGCTTCCAAATAATTTTATCCTTAAAAGAGGCGTTTCATAATTCTAACTGGCACTATAACTAAAAGTTCCTTAAGATCAAAGGGCCCTTTAATTTAGTTATTAAAGCGAAATGGTTTCATAATCGATTTGTAACAGTCTCTAAAGTAAAGGCTCCTTTAAGGCGTTAAAAGGATACAATATTCTGTCTTTTTCTAATATGTCTCGTTAGAAGAAGAAACGTAATGATTGTTATTTTGTCGCCAACTTTTCTTTTGACTTGATCAGTGGCGTTTTTAATCGAACTCAACAAACATGCGGCGTGCAGATTTTGCTGCACAGAGGACGAAACCTCTCCCGACATTTTCTCGAAGTGTGAAACACTAAGGAAGTCCAGAGCACTACACCTGGAAGTGTATGAAATAGAAGACGAAGATCTCTGACAATAAAAGCCATGCCATATTCTAGACTTTTTAAAAGAAGTTGGATTGATGGATCAGCTGTAAAAACTGGATCCCCCAGTATCGCAGCAAGAAAAGGGGACAAAATAGATCCTTTGGGTCGCAGTGTATACGAAACCCCAAATCCATACATACATGTTTTGAGATATAGATATTGTGAAACATTGACCAAACTCTGGCGAGCGAGCTAGAATGGTCGAAGACAACGACAACGCTTTTGAAGAAATTATTATCTTTGTCTGAAGCTAGAGGTGGTAAATGCTTCAAGAGCGACAATGAAGTTCGAGTAGAGGCTCCCCTAAACAATTGGCGGGAGCCCCGAATTAGGAATTCAAAAGCTGGAAGCACGGTCTACAAATGTGTGTAGAAGAAAATGGAAAATATGTTAAAAAATAGACAACAGTGTAGATTTTTGTAAACAATATGGTGACCTAATTTTTGGTACACTCCTCGTAAATAGTGTTTATACGAAGGCGAAAAGTGTGCAATAATATCAAAAAGGCATTATATATCAAACATTTTATTGTATAAAATATTATGGTATAAAAAAGGAAAAACTAGAAACGATTCGATGAATTTAATGTACCTTCACAAATCGTGAATTGTATTTTTTGCTTTATACAGTTTAAGTTAAATTGAAATTACAAACCAAGACAAAATAATTATTTCTCTACGACGAAACAAGCCATTGTACTGAAACGAAAAATTGATACAGCTCGTAAAGTTCCAACGAATAATTTTCAATTGCAAAACCAAAAAAAAAATTGACATAGAAAATGAAGAAAAAATAAGACTTCGTCGTCGACATCGTTCTGCAAAAATGAACTAGAAACAGAATGTTAATTTCAGTCATCGAAACAATAGTAATCGAAATTTAGTTAGAGTGGAACAAATTGATTGTTGGGAATGTGAAGAAACGCAACAATAAACCACGTTATACACTTATTTATACAGGGCCTTTTCCACTACATATCCATATAATAATAATAATGAAGAACTTTTTCTTTCAAATTCTTATTTCAAATACGAAATTACGAATACAAAATTAGATGTGGCTGAAGCTCAAACTTGACAAATATAGAGTCAAGTCAAGAAAATAAGTCGTCACATTTGACAAAGGTTTTACGTCCTTAATATATTTTTTAATATGAAGCTGGGCTTTTTACGTTATTCTATGAAGCTTGTTTATCTGCATTCATCTTACATCTACATTTCCGCCAAAGAGTTAAGGACCTGACGATACAGTTTTCAAACAAAACGTTGCCCTCTCTGAAAATACCACACTATTAAGAAAATGTTTCACAAAATTCCAAACGTCGGTACGGATCATCTCCAGAGAGTTCGTGAACAAGTTCAACTTCATATGGATGCAGTTTTTCTTGTTTTAGCGTGTGATCTATAACATCCTTCACTTGTACTATCCAGTGTTGAAATGTGGAATAAAAATCAATGCGTTGAGAATTTTTATACTAATCTCCGTGGTCAAGTTTAATCATAGAGGTTGAACATGTAAATCTTAATGTCCAGACTATCGAGAGACTTTTGGGACTAGTGATTCAACGTCGTTCCGAAAAAACATCGATATATTTTGAAAAATATCGATGTGCAAAAATATCGTCGATAAGAGCGATATATCGATGTTTTTGTCGATGCTTCATTAACGCATTGGATTACATTAAAACACATCTTACTACATGAACAATATTTATTTTGAATTTAAAAATCTAGACCCTAACATATTTTTTCTTTGTTGAGTAATGGTTGCTCCAGCTTCCGAGAACAATCGTTTACTTGGGACAGACGTGGCAACGATGGGAAGGTACTGTGGAAAGCTTTCGAAATAGAGATTTCATATCGCTCCAAATACCAATGACATTTTTCTTTATTGGTATTACAGAAGATGAAAAGTACATTTGGACCTCGGTCTCAATAATGTAGCCCGATAGTGGGATAGCTGTAGCTGATGTAATTATGTGTTAGCTGTTAGCCAAATGTCAAATTCAGGATTATCTTTATTAGATTCCGTGTCATTCCTTGTTGTAGTTCCAGGCTATCTTTTATATTCCCGTACATATTTATTTGTATTATTCAATACTTTACTTTTGGACACCGCGTCTTTAAAATGCACTAGTTTAAATCTGGGATCAAGAGTGGTTGAGATAGATAGGATTGAGGAATGCTATAAGATATCAAATCTTCTGGCTAGTTGTTTCTTCAATTTCTCTTCAAATTGAAGAATTATTTCATTGATGTTCACCAGTACTTCACAGAAACAGCTAGTTAGCTTTGCTTAGTGTTAAGTAACTGTCTCCAGAAAACTCTTTTATCAATTCCATCATTTCTTTGGTGCAATCCAGTTCATTGCTTGTGACCATTGGTGGACCTTCATGTCAAGTTGAATGTATTGCTTCTACAATGGACTCAACTCCTTGAATCGCTAAGGTATATAAAAACAAGAGTTCCATCTTGTGCGAACATCGTGTATCATTTTTTTTAATTGGCCCGCTCTAACCGTCTCTTCCTCATTATTTTCCTTTGGCGGTGTCAAAATAGCAAAAAGGTATCTGAAGAAAACGTACAAACAGAAAACTAATGATGATGTACTAGAAGCATAAATTAACACAAATAGTTAGAGTACAAAGAGTAAGATGGTTAAGACACGTTGCCGGATTACCGCAGCAGAGAATTGTGAGAATGATGATAGTTAGAAGAGAAGAAGAGGTTGCTAAAAGAAAAATGGCTACAAGATTTCAAGCGGAATATAAAGGAAATGGGAAGAATTGAGTCGAAGAGAAGTAGCGAAAGACCGAAGGATGTGGGGAAGAATAGTGAGGAAGATTGAAGATAAGGGTCTAGAAAACCTATAGAGCAGACCTGTACGCATGTGATTTATTCCTTACTAAGAATATGGAAACAAACAAACAAACTTCACTATTTTTGTCAAGCAAATGGATCGTTGACTTAAAATTAGTCCCGGTAAATCAGTTTTACGGATCGAAACTCTTTGATACTCTTTATAATCCTTCAAGTAAGAATAAATAAATTATACAACAATGAATTACCTGTAATTTGAGGTTATGTATGGGATTATAAATGTCGTCAATACTTGGAGGAATCTTGTGTGTCGTTCTCTCTTTTTTAACAATGTAATTGCCTACTTTATGTATAGCCATTTCTTGTGAAAACGTTGTTGCATGCTTTTTAGGACGATTCTAAATTTGATATAGTTAAAACAATAAATTTAACGACGATAACGTTACAGTTAACATACTGACATTGTTTTATAAAGTACAACAAAGATCACGATTGTATTTAAAAAAAAATAGGTAATAGTAGCTTTTAAATATTTCAAAGAAAAAAAATTTAAACACGCACTGGCATAATAATACACATATTTAGAAAATAAAAGAACATTCCGGCTGTTGGTTAAACACAGCTGTAACTATACAGGGTGTATCGTATAAGAAACGACACGGCAGAAGTATACAGGGGAACCCAAAATATAATGATTGAGGGAAAATTTATATCTATACCAAATTGCGAATATGGCTCAAAATATCGAAAAAAATTAATTTCTTTGCTACCCTTTGATTTGAAATTACAACACTGTATAAGACTATTTATTCACCCCCATGCTAGGGGTGAATCAATCTTCAAACTTTACAGAAATTTTTTTATATGTTGGTCGATTTAAAAAATTTCATTTCTGTACCATAATTTAATTCCGATACTTTTCATTTTCAAGAAACAGTCGAATAATTAAAGGTATACGTGGATGGCCCCTGAAGTACCTGACGCAATAAATTTATTTTCAAAGTAATCACCTTTTAGCTCCATACACTTTTCCCAGGGATGATCAATAAGTTATGAATCGTCAAGCTCTTTAACCATCTAGCCCTAACCTAACCATTTTTTCATTTTGAAATAGAAAATTATCCGAGGGAGCTGAATCTGACGAATAGAGTGTGCATGAGGTAGCAATTTAAACTTTAATTCAATAATTTTGGCAATTGCATAATGGATGTGTGAGCTGGTGCATTGTCTTGATGGAACAACACTTTCTTCTTAGCCAAATGCGGCCGTTTTTGCTTGATTTTCTCGCTCAAACGTTGCAATAAGTTGACATAATACTTGCCGTTGATAGTTTCTCCTTTTTAAAGATAGTCGATAAAAATTATCCCACGCGCATCCCAAAAAAATCCGACGCTATGACCTTTCTTGCAGATGGAACGATCTTTGCCTTCTTTGGAGCTGGTTCTCCCTTTTCAGCCCATTGTTTTGATTGTTCTTTTGTTTCGGGTGTGAAGTGATGGACCCACATTTCATCCATAGTTACGAAACGGCGTTTATTTCTGTGGAACATTGCCAAACACTGGATGGAAACATCTTCACGACGCCGTTTTTGTTTCATTGTGAGCAAACGCGGCACTCATCTTGCGCGTAGCTTTCTTATGTCCAAATTTTCAGTTAATATGCGATGTTTTACACTTTTTGAAATATCTTCTATGTCTGCTAGTTCACGACGATTATCCAGTACCGCTTTGTGGATTTTCTTCAATATTTCTGGAGTCGTCACCTCATTTGGTCGACCACTGCGATACTGGTCTTTGCCATGCCAATATATGGTTAACAGATCTTAATTGGTTCCCATCAGGAGTAACGAGATTCCGCCGAATAAAAAATAACTCTACATACCACACACTACAACGTAAAAAATGTGTATCCACCAGGAGGATTGAGGATAGAAAACGTTGAGGACGGCCTCAAAAAATCGCAACCACCGAAGATAAACGTTGTATTAAACGTGATCGACGATTCACGGACCCAGCGATAGACACGTGCCTTTGAGTACTTCTACAGTGAAAAGTAGATTGAAAGATGTCCTTTTTCGAAGGGTGGCAGTGATGGAACCTCTTTTAAGACGTCAAAATAAAATTAAGAAGTTGCAGTACGCTAAAGACCAAAAAATTGGGTGCATGGAGAGTGAGAGAGTGTTTTATGGAGTGATGAGTGAAAGTTTGAAGTTTTGGGTTTAAAAGCATTGTGTTTCTGAACAGAACAACTGTTCTGTCAATGTGTAAAACACTGACAAACAGCAATTTTATTAAAACAATTGAAAATATTAATTAAAATGCATGTTTTTACTAGATAACATCAATTTTAATTCTTTTAATTATCTAGTTTTCATTTTTCATTTTCATATTCATTTTATCATAATTGAGTATATTTAAAGTGACGAAAAATAAATTAAAATTCTAAATGTTTGACTGTACTAGAATTCTGTGGGAGAATTTGTGCTATAAAACAAAAGACGGTTTGTAGAACGCGACAATGTAGGAATATTTAATCAAAACACGTTCCGTTTTATTCTTTCTGCTCTAAAAAAATGTGGGTAAATCGAAAGATTGTTTATCATGTAAATAAGGGTCAAAGTAATAAATCTGTCGGAAATATTTAAATAAAAGTTTTTTTTTATATTCGAATATTTTATTTTGCGAAATATTCAGTTATTAAACCCGTTAGAAATGATTATAAAAAAATATTTCGACGAAAATTTCACTTTCTAACTTATACGACATCAAAGAATATGATGCTTCACTTATTTTTACCACATTTTATCTTACTTTATTAGTTTATCTATTACTAGAACCGGTTATAAGGGTTGGAAAATGACGCATAATTAAATTACAAAAATTTTTTATTTTCAAAATCATTTAATAGAGGTCACCAAAGAGATAACCTCAAAATTTGCAAATCTAAAACAGAAAATTCGAAAAGCTTTTTAAAAATGAAGGTAGCTTACATAGTAATTTACCACCTTTGGATAAAAAACTAGAGGAACCAACAAAATGGCGGCTGTAAAAAGAAATATGTAAAATTATCGTTTTTTTCCATGACAATTGTCTGGTAAATTACGATAAAATATAAAAAAATCAAATGAAACACACAAAGAATTACAAAAAACTGTCGATTGGTTACAAAGAATAGATCAGCGTAATCAAAAAACGCCATTTTCAGCTAAATTTTAGTTTTTTGAAAGTAAAAGCATTAGAAAATTTTAACTGCTACTAGTTCGTATATGTGAAATATTCTAATGATAATTTTTGTCTTTACATAAACACTATTTAACGTATTAAAATGATAAGGATTGGAGAAATCCTATCGTCTTTGAAAATAAGAAAAAAAAAAACAACTACTTTCTTAGCCATATATCGCGAGGAATATTAAATTACATCTTCTGATAAAAGCGTATTATCAGATTTTTATAACATACTAGGTGTGGCTATTAACGCATGCGCCAAATTTAACAACTGTGTGGGCTAATCTTTTGGATTCGATGTCTACCGTGTCTGTAGACAAATCAGTGTAGCCGGTGCCTTCGTTTGTATAAGGGCAGTTTTTTTGTTTTGCCGTAAAAATGATCGACGTTAAAATAGAACAAAGAATTATTGTAAAACTTGGAAAAACTGCAACTGAAACTTATAATTTATTGAAACAAGTATATGGAAATGAATGTTTATCGCTTCCACGCGATTTTTAGTGGTTTAAGCGCTTTCAAGATGGCCAAGAAAATTTTGAAGATGATTCACGTTCGGATCGCCCTTTTTCGCACTTGTTCGATCTAAGCATCAGCTAAGTATTCGTGCGATTGCTGATTCTATAGAAATTGTCAAAGAATGTGTACGCCGAATTGTGTGTAAAATTTGATCTCAAAATCATCACATTCGAATAACACGAAGTTCGCAAAAATATTTGTATTGACACCTTGAATTCGATTGAAAATGACTCAAACTTTTTTTTAAAGCAAGCACAAAAGGGTAAACCCTCTTACACTCGAGTAGTTCGACTGGTGCCAGCCGTGTACAGGTGCCTGTGGATAGTGATCTTGAACTTCTGTAGATAGTAGTGCTCAGGAGAAACGTGCCTGGTTCCACAGGCTTTCACTTCTAGAAAGAAAGGAGTCCCATTAAATTGACGTTCTGTGCGTCTACAGGAGAACTTGATGTTCATGAGCTGCAACTGCCTGTCGAGTAGGTCTTGAAAATACTCCTCTAGGTGGTATTATGCTGGACAGCTAGTAAGAGCATCTGCTGTGGTGGTATTGGTAAAACAGAGTCAGGTCTGCGATTTCTCTTCCATGCCCTAAGCTGTCCAAGTTTCTCTTCAACTCTGGATCACCTTTAAGTCGAATTGCTCTCTTCTAGATTGAGTCAAGTATCTTCATAATATGCTTGGGAGCCGAGCTTTAAATGTGCGAGCAATATTGCAAAAATGGATCAATCTGTGCCTTTTAGAAGATTAGAAGTTGTTGCTAAGTATATAGCTTTTGTTCTTGAAGAGTTTCCAATCTTTTGTAAAACTACCTTAGCTAATTATTGAAAAAGGTAGGTTACAACGCTTTTGGAAAAGCGGAAATGAGGAATTCAACATTTAAAACAATTATGATCATGATTTTTCGATATTTATGGAATTATATACCTTCACCGGGTTCAAGGTAAAACCGTTGACCAACATCATTATATTCACGTTCTTCAGCTTATTTCGCACGTCCGTCAAGAGGCCAACCTCTTTCCTAAGGCTGAATCTGCATTTAAACAAACAAGATTTGAATCTTTTGAAGCTGTAAAAAATATGTGATCGAATTAGATGTTTTGTTTTGATGAGGACACATGTAATGTTCATGGTCATGTTAATTGTCAAAATTGCCGCCATTATTTTAATGAGAATCTTCAGTGAATGAGAGGAAAACATACATAATTTATTGAAAAAGTTAAGGTTCGACAGGAATTTTTAGAAATATTTATAACTTTTACAAAATAATGTCGTACCAACTTTGACAAACTTATTTCCTGATCCAGTAAAACTACAACTTCTTGCGAATGAAATATTGCTTCAGCAAGATGGAGTACCGCCCAATTACCAGCAGTACCTAAATCAAAATTTTCCAAATCAGTGGATATGGATGCGCGTATCGAGAGAATGGCCTGCACGATCTCCTGATCTGACACCATTAAACTTTTTTTGTGGGGGTTTGTCGAAAGTATTGTAAACAAAATAAAACCCCTTAAATTGATGACTTAAAAAGACGAATCACGTTTAAAATTATATCAGTTACACCTGAGATGTTGAGTAACGTTTCTATACCAGATTAACATGTTGACAAGACATTCGCGGCGAGCATTTTGAATTGAGCATCTCAAAATAGGTATAGGATATTGTACATGCATTTTGTGTATAATTTTTCAAAGAACCAGAATAATAAATAATATACAGAGGGTTGCATTTAAAATAAGAAAGTTAGTAAATGCCATGACACATAACGCACCCAATTTTAAAAGAAATTCGCATTTCAAACAAATTATTTCACCGATTTGTAGATAGTCGATGAACACAGTCTCATGACTATCTCAAAAAACGTTAGCCATCACTTTCGCAGGCGATGAAATCATCTTTGCTTTGTCCGGAGTGCAGTGGTTTAATCAACAGTCATGAATCGACGCAAAAAAATTGACTTATTTTGCTTGTTTTTGGTCCGAGATTACCAAATGCTGTCTAACCTCAATCCAACGATAGTCCAGTACCATTTGGTCAATATTTTAAATTCAATCTCTGGTTATCGTAGATTGTTTGACCGTTTCCAACGCTCGTCGTCAGTCCTGTTGATACGACTTTCAGCTTATTTTTTATTTGCATGGACGTATTCTCTTTTTAAAAACAAATATTTAGTAACATCTAGATGCTCAATTTTTCCCAAAATGACTCATTTATACAAAAAAATTGGAATTTCAGTGAGAGGCTTCCAATTCTGGCTTGAGAAACTTTTCAAGCAATCCTTGTAAGAATGTAAAACCTAATAAATATTACAAGATATCTAAACATATCAATTACATATTTTTCTAAATAATTATAATCTTTCAATTATAAATGATAAAATCGTGGCTTAATCCATTTATCATATTCATTAAACAAGCATAAAATAAATGGTAAGAATTTAGATTTTCGTGAAAGATAATCTGCCAACGCGCTAATAAGATGTAACTAGTGTTATGATTAACATGAGAAATTGTGTAGGCAATTATTGATTTATAACATGCAGGAGGTGTGTTATTAACAAAGTGTTAATTAAATGAGATTGTTTTAATATTAGATCTTTTGTTGATAAACGAATGAAACAGTATTTATTTAGTGTGTAACACATTTACATCTTACGCACATTTTATTTACCATTGTAAAATTAAATCAAGTTCGACAGGGTAATAAAAAGTCATGATGTTTGTTAAAGTAAAAATTCGGAAGAGAGGTGGAAATATTGATTGAAAACAAAACTGGGACGTTCATTTTGCTCATTATATTCTAACCTAAAATTCATTTATCAATACAAACAAATAAATTCGTTAATCTTAGCCACGATTCTAACCAAAAAAAAAACAAGTAAATCTAACCACAAACTTATCAATCATCTGTCATATGTCAAATTATCTGAAATTTCCCGCAAAAAGAACGCCAAAAATAAAGTCTGGTGCTTAAGATTCGCGGGTACTCGCCGAGGAACCAAAATAAGCTCGTAAACTAGATTTCTTCACTACGAAAAGTATTTCCACTAGATATCTAGCAATAAAATTAAATCTAGATCTATCCCCTAAATCCCTGGGATTTAGACAAAATAGATCAACCATAGACGCTATATTCATCTTAAGACAGATTGCCGAAAAGGCCATAGAGTACAATAAAACCGCGTTTATGTGCTTCATAGACTTAACAAAAGAATTTGACAGAGTGAGATTACATGACGTCATTGAGCTACTAAAAGAACGAGGCATAAACCAAAGGACAATAGACATCATTCGGGACATGAACAACGGAAATAGCACATATGTAAGAGCAAACAACGAACTCTCCAGTAAAATGCCAGTATCAACAGGGATCAGACAAGGAGATAGTCTCAGCCCAATACTCTTCAACATTATAATGGACGAAATCATAAAAGAAATCAAAACGGCAGGCAGAGTATACAGAATGGGAAAACATGAGTTTAAGATAGTTTGCTACGCTGATGACGCGGTTGTGATATCCGAAGATGAGGATAATCTTCAAAAACTGCTACACAGATTTGAAACAGTTGCAGGAAAATTCAATATGATCATATCGAAACAAAAGACACAATCCTTGACAATAGCGAGAGAACCAAGAAGATGCAAACTGGCAATTTATAATAAAAGTGTAGAACAGGTTATGTCTTTTAAATATTTAGGGGTTAACATCACGAGCAACAGGAACTTGAAACAAGAAGTCAAAACGCAAACAACAGCAGCATCTAGGATATCAGGATTCCTTCGAACCGTGATATGGAGGAATAAATTTTTAAGCATCGAAAGCAAAACACGGATATATAAAACTTGTGTCAGACCAGTAATGACATACGCCATAGAAACGAGGGCGGAGACTGCAACTACTGAGCGGATTCTCAGAACGACCGAGATGAAGACATTACGCTCAATCACAGGGAAAACACTAAGAGACAGAATAAGGAGCAATGAAATTAGAAGAATGTGTGACGTTCCGGATATATTGAGATGGGCCAGAACTAGAAGAAGAGCATGGAGAGATCATGTCAATAGAATGGACGACGATCGACTGGCGAAAATCGCAAAGGAAGAGAGACCCAATACAAGTAGACCGCCTGGAAGACCACCAAAGCGCTGGTATGAGAGCTGGTCCTCGGAGTCACAACTTAGGCTGCCTCTTTGAAAACACAAGACATAGTCTTAAAATAAGAAGAAGAAGAAGAAGAAGAAGAAGAAGAGATCTATCCTCTGACCACACATCTGTAACTTTTACAGTTAATGGTACAATTATGTAAAAAGGATATACAGTTCAATAAAAAAACCTAATGGAAATAAATTAAACATCTAGTTGAATTCAATTATTGCTTTAGAATATTCACACCCGACATAAAATCGCAGAGACTACAATAAAATTGCCCAAAATGCCCAACAAGAACATGACAACTAACTAGACAAAACATTTATTAGTGACTTAGAAACTAAATCCTTTAAAGAATACTATTTAGCATTGATGAATTCAACTAATCGTTATGGAAAGCTGTCGGAAACATAAAATATCTTGAAGAACCAATTCCCTCAATCCGAAAATAAGACAGAATATGGACCCAGACAGACCAGGAAAAACAGATGAATTTGCAAGTCATTTATAGAAAGTTTTCTTCATAATTAAATCAAATAGAAGGGGTAAAAATTAATCTAGAAGCCCTATACCAGATGTTACCCATACTTTTACTCCTCATAGTAAAAGAAGTAAAGAATAGAAGCAGCCTTCATCATAATAAAGCCCTATTTTATGACGATAAATGGAGCAGCAGTTCGTAGCCCATTTCGACCGATTTGTCTATGGTACGTTGAAAGGACACTTTTTGTTGCCAAATAAAGCTGTTTCTTCTTCAATTCGGTATCGAATCGGTCTAATAATCTAGCAGAGTACAGCCCTATGACTATTTCGACTTTTTCACACACCTTGAGAATCCCAGTAAACGGTAGCTATCACCTATTCTGATCGATAAGACAGTCTTCGCCTTATTTGGAGTATATTTATCGAATAGAGTTTGTTTCCACTGTTTTTCGTCTCGTTAAATATTTTGGTTGCATTTGTCCAAGTGTCGAATACTGTTCGGAAGTGGTTTCATGGTTGCGCTTCTTATGTACAAGAGCCGACAGCTTTGTTATGCCCAAACATTCGGCGCACCTGAACGTGTATAATCAAAAACCGACTTGAAGCTCTCTTATTTTGCTACGCATGAAAGCAAGAATCGATTATGGCTCCGATCCTGTTGAAATTTGACAGTAGCCGTTTACGTTTACCACATGTTAGTGAATTTCTCTTGCAACCCTGGTACGAATATGCGGTGAGGCTATGTATTTATAGGACTGTCCTCGTATATACGGAAAAATATTCTTTCTCATTCTATATAAATTTATTCTATATAAATACTGTTATTTTTTGCCGTTTCTCTTCATAATCATTTTTTTCCTACTTTTATTGTAGTTATTTAAATAATGATTTGTTATTATTTTATGTTTTAATTTGAAATTAAAATTAATGATCTTCGATTGTTATAACGTCTTTACAATTCGGTTTTTTCTTTGCGATAATTTTTAAATTACAGAGAGTCATTTTTTACGATACATACAGTGTACCAAATTTGGCATTTTTGAGGAACCCTATTGAAATAATATTTTAAATCGTCTTATGCAGATAAACTGAATGATTTCGAAAAACGTTCAACTGTTTAACATTTTTGAAAACTCAACAGAAGTCGTAATATTAATAAAATTACTGTGTATTAATTTACATGATTTCCACAGTATATTGTAATATAATTTAGAAGTAAATGTTATTTTAATAAAATTTTCTCTTTGATTACAGATGTAAAATGGAAAGTGTTATACGAGAAGGCACTTTAAAATTACTAAAAAACGAGAGTACCTGTGATGTTATTTTGAGTTGTCAAGGTCGCCGATTGATGGCTCATAAAGTCATTCTATCGATGGTCAGTCCTGTTTTTCGAGTAAGTATTCCTTCAATCACAAAATCTCTTGTCCTTGTCATGGGTCTATTGGTATAAACGAGATTTTCTATTCGGGTCCACAAATAAAAATCTAAGGACGTTAGGCCTGGAGATTTGGGTGGCCAAATTAATGAACTTCCGCGTCTTATCCACCTATCAGGGTATGTTTGATCTAAAAAATAATGTGCCTGGCAACTAACATGTTACGACGAATGGCTAAGGGTATGTCTTCTAACAGAAGTGGCAATTCGTTTCTTAAAAAGTGTAAATATCTTTCTTCATTAACTGTCTCGCTCTCTCTAGCGTTTAAAGGGAGAAAAAAATTTTGTTTTTACCAAATACTCTATCACACACCAGAGGATTGTAAGGATTTTTGGAGTCTCGCAAGGAAAAGGGGTAAAAACATTTTTTTATTGTCTTGGGCCCACGAAAAATGGTGGTGTTCTTTTCATCATAAAAAATTAGTTATTCGTATTATGTACAATTGAACCATAATAAAAAAATCATTGATTTTTGAAAAAAGCACACATAAAGGCTTAGTAGGTTTGGTATGAAGTTTTTCCTAACCTAAACTAACCTAACCTAATCTAACCTAACCTAACTTAAGCTAAGCTAATCTAAACTAACCTAACCTAACCTTTTTTTTTTGGCCCAGAGGTGGGGTGGAAGCTAATGGCCTTCCTCACAGCGGGCGGGTGCAATGCTGTGAGTTTGTGTGGGACTCTCGCCCACTAAACCACCCTCCTCAATCCTTGGGAATGTCTTATGGCGGGAGGACAACAATTTGTCATTTTATCAGCGTACAACCCTTACTCCTTTAGATTTTTTTGAGCTGTTTCTTAGCTTCACTCCTCTCCACCCGTCCGTCAAGACGAGACGAGAAGAGAGGAAGTTACTGAGCCACTACACCAACTTCAAGGTCTTACAGCTCCCAGGAGTGGAACCTAACCTAACCTAACCTAACCTAACCATTATAAGTTTTTTTCAGCTTTAGATGTCTTATGACACTTATGACACACAAAACTCCTTCATCCAGCACCGCCATATTCTTTATATGCTTTTTGCAATATCTTTCCGATTTCCTTATATCAAAATAGAGTGCTTTAACCAGTACCAAAATCCTTTCAGGTCCAATCATCTGGTGTGTGCCAATCGGATGGTTCCCGTTTTCGGAATTCCAACCATTTTGTTTTTTTGTTAGGTCGGATAATTATCAGACAAACCTCGTATCCTGTCTTTGTGCTATTATTATTTAACGTTGGCATAAGCGCGTTGCTAGCCCAAGGCCGTATTTTGAGGAAGATTGATTCAAATGTTACCCTCGTGATACTAAAAATTATTATACTTAAAAATACCGTTGTTAAAAGATTCAAAACCAGTTTAACCACCCAAGAATACATTAGAAATTCTAGATATTGTAATTCAAACAGCAGATAGAACGCTGTAGATAATAATATGAATTTTTATATATGAAATTGATAAATTAATGAATATCGTGTCTGTCTTCTCATTTTACCATAGAATTAAGTAAGGCCACAATTACTATATATGCGAATTAAATGATGGATTATTTAATTATTACCAATACTTTGATACGTTAGTCACGAATTAGGTGTAATTTGCTCTATAATATAATTATTAAACGTACTATTAAGGGTAGTCTACAGAATAATTATTGTAGGTTAGTTTCGTTGTTTTACTTGAAGAAGCAAAAAGGACGGTAAGAGTAAAAATGATAAAAGATTGTGTCGTCTTCAGTCTTGTCACTTTTTATTGTCTTTCAAGTAAGAATAAATAAATTATACAACAATGAATTACCTTTACTTTGAGGTTATGTATGAGATTATGATTTATAAACAATGAATTACCTTTACTTTGAGGTTATGTATGAGATTATGAATTATACAACAATGAATTACCTTTACTTTGAAGTTATGTATGAGATTATGAATTATACAACAATGAATTACCTGTAATTTGAGGTTATGTATGGGATTACAAATGTCGTCAATACTTGAAGGAATCTTGTGTGTTGTTCTCTCTTTTTAAACAATGTAATTAAACAATGTAATTGCCTAATTTATGTTCACCTAACCATTTCTTATGGAAACGTTGTTGGATGTTTTTTAGGACGATTCTAAATTTGATATAATTAAAACAATAAACGATCATGCACACCATAAAATGGACACAATAAGGTAAATCGAAACAACATTATTTTGATAAAAAATATCAACAATTTGCACGCGTTGCTTTGGTGTTAATCTATTCGTAACGAAAGCAGTTATCATTTATATCTATCATAAATTTATCTAAAATACGAGGTCTGGCTATTAAAAAAAAGAGATTGGTTTCCATACGTTTTTTCATTGATGGAAGCACCGCTGTAAGTCTTCTTTGGCGAGTGCCTTTAGGAGCTCCGGCGTTTTTTGCTTTACCGCTTCCACCGACTCAAATTGGATCCCTTTCAAAGCAGATTTTATATTTGATCGCACAGTACCAAATTTGGTAAGTACGGCGGGTGCTTGAGCCCTGGAGTGCGCTTACTGGTCAAAAACTGCTTGACAGATAGCGCGTTATGGGCAGGTGCGTTGTCCTGGTGCAAAATCCACGGGCTGTTTTTCCATAATCCGTTTTTTACGAACTCGTTCTCGCAGTGTTGCCAAAACTGACAAATAGTAAGTCTGGTTGACAGTCTGACACTCTGGAAGCCATTCAGTCATCATTTTACCGTCGAAAAAAATGATCAACATTGCTTTGATTTGCTCTCTCGGTCCTCACTAAAGCGCTCACAACATTCAAAAACACGCGCACTAGATAGAAAATTGTCTCCATAGGCTTCTTGCAACAATTTATAGCACTCAGTCAGAGATTTTTTCAATTAAACGAGAAATTTGAGATTGATACGTTGCTCAAGGTTGTCGGCACGATAAAAAAACCTTATAATATATCCTAACTTACTATTCAAGCAATATTTGCATTCTTCCAACATCCCGTTGCTTCGAGATCGCAACTAGGCCATATAAACACCCACAAACTCAAGTCAATTCTTCCCTTACAAAACACGAAACATTCTGTAAAGGAATATATCATTTTATTGGATTATCGAGTCTTCAATTGCTTCAATTATCTTTGAAAGTGTTTGTTATCTTCTTCTGTTATATTAGTAAAAAAATTCCATAAAATAAGAAAGAAGGAAAAGCTTGGGGCGTATGAACGGTGATAATTAGGTATAAAAACTCGATGTTGAACTATTTTGTAATGATATTGCACAAGTATTGAGGAATTTTACTTTACAAGATACAATAGAAGCCAAAAACCAATCGCGAATGATTTTGTTTGAGTATGAAATCTTAGCAGCAAGTTATAGTACCAAGAACATGTTACTATATAATACGATGTCGTTTTATAATTCAAATGCATCCTGAACCCTCCATTGTGAGGAAATATCCATGCTAGCTGGGGTCTAGGTCCAGGGTCTCTTTTTGTTCTGTTTGGCGTAAGAAGAGGTAAATCTACTTGTTGAATGAGTCATTACTCTAAGACCTTGTAATGATCTCTCTGTGCTCTTTCTTTCCCTAGTATCAGCACTGCTATTTTTTTCTTTCCTCAACGCGTTAAAACGAGCTTCTTCATTTGTTAATGATTCAACGAATCTTTTTCTGATCCAGTTCTTGGTACAGTAGCTGATGTACCTTTGAACGTGGTCCGCGTGTCCCAAACTGATGTTTTGTTGGGTTCGGAGCAGTATCCAGCTCCTTGCGCTGCATACTACATTTGTGTACCAAATAGATTAATTTCGAGCTTGGAAAAAATCTTGCCTTGACCCATGATTGACGTTAGTTACCATTTCGAATAGGATACCTTTATCCACCATCCTATGCGTTTATTCCATTGGTTAGTCACTGCTTTCTAGCTCTATTAATTCTAGAATGTTTAGGTGAACTATCAAATTTCCTGGCTTTAATTTTTTCTGTCTAGTTTAGTCTGTAGGCGATGCTAAATGGCAGGTTTGGCAACGTCTTTAAATCCAGGATACTGCAGGTGGTCATTGCCCCTATAGTACCCAGATAGATCAGCCTATGATTCTTATTCAGTTTTTTCAGAGATGTTGTTTGTTCTGTTTTCGACCACCAAACAAGAAATGCGTTAAATGACTATTTGGTATACCCAGTATACCATATTAGGCTTAATTCCCCATGTCTTACCGAAAAGCTTGCGACAAGTTCATATAGTCGCAGTGGCTTTTGAGATTATTTTTCTAGATGAAGTGAATAATTATTTTATCCTGGAAGGTCTGTTATTGTAAATGGGACTAGTGTTGTTTTACATGGGTTGATCGAGGGTTGCTCTTCATCGCCCCAGTTTTTAATTGTGGTTTATCAATACTATAGGAAATTGGGACGCATGCATTTACCACACAATTGATTTGCTTCCTTTCTTGTTGAGTAACTTTTTATTTCCTTACAGGATCTTTTAAAAGAAGATGGAATTAATCCTGCAGTAGTTATATTTCCTGATTCGTCGAGTAATATAATGGCACTAATTTTAGACTATATTTATACGGGTTCAACTATGGTATATTCAAATTCAATGGATGAATTTGTAAGTCTCATGAAATTTTTTAAGATAAAGTTGGACAAAAGTTTTCCCATACCACCAAAGACGGAAGAAAAACAGGAAACCCTATATAGAGTGGATGCGCATACATTTATTAAATCTGGAATTGAAAATTACAAGAAAAAGAAAACATTGCCTGAGTTGATTCCCATAAAGAAAATTGAGGAGTTGAGGAAGCGACAAAAAATGAGTTGTGTTTTACCCAGTCCGTGGAAACCGAGAATCGAAACTATTTATGGAGATCCTAGAGAAGCTATACTGGAACAACCGGATTACATGGTGAGTAATTCTATTTTATAGGGAATGATTAACACATAAAAGACATTAACTGAAACTAGGATGTTAATTAGTCAAGTGACATTCTATTCAAAACCTTAACATTTGATATAAAAGTTACCTTGCATTTCCAATTTGTCCTATTAGATTTTTTCCACATACCGACCAAGGTTATTCGCAAAAAATAATCCCTCTCTATATTTCGAGAGAGACAAACACTCACTTTATTCTAAAATCGATTTAGTTTTATATAAAAAAGCCAAACAAAAACGATTTCCTCGATTAACTCGCAATTCCTCGGCGATTAATAGATTTTTTTCACGAAAATCAAACGACGTATTCTCCAACCAACCGATTCGAGTTAATGCAATTAGTCCAGAAGCATTTCAAATTCGGGTAATGAATAGATGAAATTAACATTCCTCATAAGGATCCTGATAGTGCTAGCTTCACATGGACTTACATCCCTGAGGCCTGAAGAAACTTTAGAGCTTTAACCCTAAATCAGGCAGAAGACCCAGCTCAGAAGCTAAATTCTATCGTCATATTAGTCTTCTTTCCTTTGGATGGAAAAAATTATTGATTCCTACATCAGAACGGAACTGCTTAAAAAAGTTCCCTCTCCATAGAAATCAATTTGCATACCTAAATGGTAAGTTGACTGTCCTTATAGATATTGAATCTGCCTTCTCTAACAAGCTAAGACATCTATCAGGCACTGGTAAGGCGAGAATTCGACCCAAGGATGATGAGAACCCTGGATAGTCGCATTTTCAATACCAATCAAGGTAATAACTGCAAAACCAGGAAACGGACGCCCACAAGGTGGCCGCCTATCGCCATTAATATTGGAAATAGAAGTCGACGATATGGATATGGAGTCAGACAGGTATTTCACTTTGCTACCTGACTGTTGAACAGCCTGGGATACACAATAGTTCAAAGTGTTAGCGAAGTAGATTCAAGGCGTTTACTTCCTAGCTGATCTTATCTTTTTTCTTCGATTTTCAAATAACGTAATCAAAATACAGGATTTCGTGTGCGACATAACTGAGATGATGGATTGCATGAGTCATATCCTGCATGAGATTTTGGTTATCAGAAAGCTGTTGGCGCGATGGGTGCACTGGACAATAAAAGCGAGACAACTTCAGAGCATTATGTGAAACTGCTCAGGTGCAATTAGTCAATGAAATATGAGTCAACTAGTACGCATCAGAGACCAAAGAACGGTGGATTTCGCTCGGTGGAATTGTTCCAAAGAAAGAGATAGTAGTATCGGCAGGAAAAGAAATTGTCACCATTTTGTTTTTTGGGATATACAAGATGTGACTTACAACGAATACCTGGAGAAGGGCTGAACGGGATATTCTAGGGGCCGTTTCGATATCTAATTAAAAAGTAAACGGCCGCATTTGGCGAAAAAAGGGCCCTTCCATTATGATAACGTTACCGCCAATGCTAAGCTGGTCTAATTGGGTTACGAACTGCTAATTCCGAATTCTCCAGATTTGGTCACGAGTGTTGTCGCCGTCGGGAAAAAGTGTTGAGCGTCTTTGAACTGCGCGCCGTAATTTACATCGAAACTGCGGGAGAAAAATTGTTATTTCTTAGTCGTTTTGATGGAATTTTGTGGCAAATGAAATATGATTTCTTAACAATCTTTATTGAGAAAATTAACATACATCAAATAAAAACTCGAATCGTTTATCAAAAATAAGACCGAAAATTTCAAATCCGACGAAAAATTGTCAAACTCAACCTTAAAATTTTCCGAAAAATCGCGGCACTATTCCTCAAAGGTATCTTCCTGCTAATCTTCTTCTTCCTCCTTCTCTACTTCTTGCTCCTCCTTCTCCTCTTCTTCTTCGTAGTCTTCCGCCGAAGATCCCATCTCATCACCCAACTTCGCGCGTTTCTTCCGTTTATCGCGTTTCTCTGACATTTTTTCTTCCTCGAAGGTTTCTTGTATCTTAGTAAAAAGCTGTACTTTTTCAGTCTGTCGAGGAGCTTCATTTCGACGGCTTCTATAGCCTGTTTGAGGGCTACGTCCAATCTGAGTTTGAATTTATTGAATTTAACGTTCAGCACGTCCATAAATTCGAGTCAATCACCACCATGGAAACCTACTATGTATATCTCGAGAAAACGTATTTTTCAAACTGGTCAAAGGAGTTAGACCATATCAGGAACAAGCTTATCGGTAAAAAGGAGACTATTTCAAAATTAAATTTAAAATAAATAAATAGAATTCATCATAATGGTATGAACAGAGCAGTAACCGTGGTTCAAACCTAGACTTATTTTTTAGAATCGACAGAAATCGATTCAAAGGTCTTGAAATGAGATTGAGTTCAAATACTACTCGGCTTACTTCAGTTTGTTTCTCTTAAATGTATATTTCGTCTGGAAATTAAGAGATCTATTTTGAGATTAAGGATTCAAATCATTGACATTCGGTGGAGATTTCCGAGTTCCCCAAAACGCAGCATTACAAGTTCGTCTCAACCTCATAGAATTAAACTATTGAATTATATACTTATTTTTAGTAATATACTAATCTGTATAATACCAAGCATCTGTACCAACCTTTTTGTTACAGATTTCTACAGATCCTCATCATCATTCGTACGAAAATGATTCTAACAACAATTACCGATTCCCTGCGAGAGTAAGGTATAAACAAAATTTGTTAAAAAAAGAAGAAACGTGCTCCTTAGAGTCTATTTCTACTTTGGATGCAGTATTTTTAAATACACATCAAGCACCAAAGGTAGAAAATGGGTTGAACGTTGATATAGATAGAAAAAACGATAAACTCATCTTACCAGATTTATCGGTTCGAGAAACACATACGTCGAATCAAAATTCATCTCGTCGTAGTTCTTCAAGTGAAGATTTTAAAGACAATTCGAACGGATCTATGAAAAGCTATGGATACAAAACAATTAGAGATAGAGAAGATGAAGCAAAGTTTGACGAATCGAACAGTGACAAACGGAAACCTTTCAAATGCGAACAATGTGGGAAGTGCTTTAGTCAACTAAGAAACTATAAATACCACCGGTAAGTATTTTTTTTTAATGCTCAGTTTTAGCAAGGTATAAGTGAAAAAAATTCGAACTACTTTGTTGAAGTTATATTTGGTTTTTATTATACACTCCAAGTTTGATATAACAAATCGAAAATAAACAAGTGAATTTGCGTTACATCAAGTAATTCTTCAAACTGAGGTTTGTTATGTTGAGGTTGGATGGGTCTAAAATTTGTTGTAAAAAGGTAAACAATTAGTTTTACTCAACTCAACATGACGTACTCAGATTTCAATCATTTATTTATTATTTCCATATCTTCTACTAATAAATTACACAATTCTACAAGCCGATAAGCCCCAAATAATCCGAAAATAGTTTCAACATTAACCGTGGGTGTGTGTGCGAAAGACAATGGCTTGCAATTAAGTCCATCAGCAACAGAATTTTCCTTTGATTCAACATAAATATTAATTTTAATATTCCTGATAAAATTCACAACAGATCTAAAGTATGTTATCTATGCTAAAAAGGTGTGTGAGGTTTAAAGGTAGGGACTAGTTTTGTTCAACAAGTTACTGTAATAAACTGTCTGTTTTATGAATGGCATTGATGCATTTGAAGAAGATGTGATTAAAATCAGAACAAGAACTCAGCTTGTCGGGACATCTCCCACTTTATTCTGAGTATACTGAGTAAAATTTCGAAGTAAAAATGTAGTTCGGAGGTGAGGGTAAGGTAGGATTAATTTTCTGTGTGTTTCTGCCAGGATATGTACATTTTACTTTCCAATGAATTAATCCTGTATATACTGTAACGTTTTCGTATTTATTCACACTCTTTCTATTCGTGGGATGAATTAATAAACACTGTTCTTAATTTATTTACACACTATACAATACACTTAACTTATAATAATTTATTTCTAAATATTATTTAAATAATTTCTACGATTATTTTACTAATTCGTTCTTTTCATTACGACTATTTGTTTGAAACTAATTAACTGCGTTTACACAAAACATTTATATACCTAAATAAAATATTACAAAGTTCTAAAACAAAAAGAAATAATAAATTATTTAGGAGAAATACTGTAAATAAACCGCCTACTACTAAAAAATTATAAATAAATAAACATCAAACGATTTTATAAAAAATGTGAAAGAAGCCGCTCGAAAAGCTTCGCGCGAATTCACCGATTTTTTACAATTCCATAGTAGCTGGACAGGGCCGGCCTAGGGGACCATTTTACGAATTCGTTCGTAACAATACGTGCCTGGGTTATGAACTTTTCAATTTGTTCAGCATGTGTGTGAATTTTTGATTCTTTGGGACGATAACTTACATTTTTACTTGTCAAATATGACATTATCTTGATATATTTACTAAATTAACAACGTTTTTAACAAGGGCGCTTGACTTGATCTTTGAAAATTTGTTGCACAAAGTTATGAGATTCGTATTTTCGATTTTTCTTGTAAGTATGCTAAGAAAACAAGTTCACCGAAAAGACCTTCTATATTTTTCTATTTACACCAGGCCAGACAACTGTTATATGCAAATCGTACTGCTGAGTTGTTTTTTTTTAGCCCAAAGCTGCTCTTCTTGCAGACTCATCAATATCTACAGGAACAATCAAACCAATACAATCAATTATTGCACTATCGACAAACATATTAAGCAGTATGAACTGAAGGCAAACATTTTGCATTTGTCATTCCACAACAACCTTGTGATTATTTGAATATTAAAATGCTTTCTGAAGTTTAATTTCATCCCAAATTCGTTTATTTTATTATCAAAATAGGGCACTTATACTTGAGATTGCTCCTTGGAGGCTTTATTGTATTTCAAAATATTCACCATAGAGATTAATACACTTTTGCATGCGTTTGAACCAATTATCGAAGTATTTTTCCCATTCCGATTGAGATACCTTCAAAACATATGATTTGAACGCATCGACCGCGTCTTCAGGTATAGAAAAACGTTCACATCGTAATTTATTTTTGATCTTCGAGAATAAGAAGAAATAATTGAGTGCCAAACAAAGACTGTCGTCTTCTGCGATTGGTTTTTCTGATTTTTCGTTGGATTTGGCTCGTTTCGAAAGATCCATATAGTCGATTGTTGTTTTTTTGATCGATTGTGAAATTACGCGGTTTCCAACTTGAACCAGCCAAATTTTCATGCAATATTGAATGCATGCGAGTGGAACTCAAGTATGCCTCAATCTCAAGGTGAATGTTTCCAGTATCTCAAACAGCACTCCTATGACAACACGTTCTGAGTACGTTCGCCATTGAAAATGTCAATGACAGATTTGAAATATTTACAACAGAGTTGCCATATCTCAAAACTTAAGTAGCAGCCCTTCTAAAACGACAATCGGGTATCGTTTAATCGACCCTGATATTCTTTTTTACATTTTTCTAATATCTCCGAGCATTTTTACATCATCTAATGAAAAAACGTACAAAATAATCTAATTCTCCTTAAAATTATATTCGTAGATTTTTATATATTTAATTTTACATCGAATAATTGGTTTCGTTTTAATGCTTGATGTATCTGACAAAAAAATTTGTACTCGTATCGATTAATTTACGAGAGATCTACATCAATCGCCATTCAGGCAATAAATCGCAGTTTCATATCTTTTATCTAGTTGAAGATATAATAAAATTGTATGAAACAACTTTTTTATCCAGTACTATCTGTCGATAATAATGAAAACTGATTAAACAGTAGACGTACCGTGATGTAGCAAGAATACAGGATGTATCAAAAGAAATTTTAATGCCTTAGAATACTTTGGAAGCAAATAAAACCAATAATTTCTCTCTGTATGTCAGGAGAATAAAACGAATTTCAATCTGCTTTTAAACGCCGCATTAGTATCACTAGAAAGTGTAGATCAATATCTTGGTTCGTTCCAAATAAATCAATTTTGAGATTGATATTTTATTTAATTAACATAGTTGAGATAGGTAAATCAATTTTTGTCATTTTTTTAATGTACAAAACGCTACAGAATTCTATGAGGAACCGATACGGAGGTCGGCATAAGTCGGCATGCAACTTCAAAATGAATTTATTAAAAGGAATTACAAAATGGATTCGAAAAAGGATTACTGTAAATGTTCAAACTGATGTCCATCTTAATCAATGCATTTACGGTAAAGTTTCCCAACGGAAAGGCAATTCCAGCGAAGCATGTCGAGCTGTCCACGTAGAGTTCCAATTGCAGGTCATGAAGGGTGCGTAGTCCGCTTGCAAAAACGTAATCCTTGGAAGGCCTCACAGGGTTTCAGATCACATGAACGTGAGTTTTACTCAGCAAATCCTCGTCTGTTGTATCGTTGTCCATTTAGCCACGTAAATCTTCGAGCATTTCCAGATAACTTTGGTCCGTCACGTGACCTTCACAAAAGTACTGATCCATGAGACCTCCCACATGGATTCCTGCCTACAAACACGTACACCAAGCAGATTTAATTCGTCTTCAATGATGACTTGAGGATTCTGATAGTTCCAGTACACGCAATTATGCCGATTGACCGTACGTTTCAACTTAAAGGTTGCTTCTTCCGGCAACAAAATGGAATGCTGGAGCTGCAGATCATCCTGACTGCATCAGAGGTATCAAAATTGCAATCTGCCATCGAAATAGTCTTCTTGAAATGCTTTGAGGAGACGCGGAAGGTGAAATCGATAGTGGATGTGTTTTAGCATTCGTCGTAAATAACCAGCTGCTATTACAAGCTTCCGAAAGCCGCACAGCAGATTGGTTCGATTGCTCAACTAATGCCAGCACCACTGTTTCTATATTCTCGTTAGTTGTTACAGATCCAGAACACGGCGCGTCGGCAACAAAGCCCGTTTCAAACATAACAAAAAATACGTGAAGCGTGAACTTGTATCGATTACTCATTCTGAAAACGCGTCTACTCGACGAGCACGTGTTATCATGACACGATACAACTGTCTTTAAGCACGAACATGCTTCGTTTTAATCTTTTTCGGCAGCATTTGGTTTTGCAAGATCGCTGCAGTGTACTAAAAAGCAAATTAACACTAATTGTACCAGTAATTATAGGAACGGACGCGGGTATATCTCAGGAATGGATTATATTTAAGCTTCAGGGGAAAAAATTACATAAAATGCCCCGAGAAACACGTGGAAACTATTTTCAGAATTTTCGGCTTACCCCTAAAAGGCGTAATTGAAAATATAGAATTGAAAAAGTAGTACAATTCCCCACTCATAATTCCGGAGAAATTAAATGATTCATTTACTGATTTGTAGCCGGAGAATCCGTTTATTAGTCCACTCGGTATATTACAATTAATAACAGATGCCGGTAGGTGTTCTTCTAATTAATAACTATAATAACTTTGGTATTTTCCTATTATAATATGGCTTTAAATCATATCAGAATAAAATCAGATCATGGCAATCAACAAGAAATTAATCATTAACATCTTGATTAATTGTAAGATTATAAACAGAATGTAATAACAGTTAATCATTTTTTGTGTAACTAGACTAATTTTTATTTAAAAATTTTAATACTCGAATTACAATTCTGATGATAAATTTTATTGGGTAGGCTTCTACTGGACTGAGCTACCCTTGAAACTACTAGATCTCAGACACAATATATCTAAAACTCTTCCTCAACTTTTAGACAGTATACATCTTAATTTACTGTCTACTGGATTTTCATGCCTCATTTAATTAGGTTCTTGAATTGTATGTGGATTTATTTCTTCAAGAATTGGTCAATGGAATACTTGTACAAACAAAGATTGATTTAACCTCTTCCTCACCAAAAAATTCCTTACATACATACAGATTTATTTAATTTGGATAAAATATTTGACATTAATAATAATAATTAAGAAAATGAAATTTGATGAAATAAAACCTACCGTTGAAGACATTGGCGGAGAACGAACTTCTTGAAGATACAATTAACACGAATATTTGAATCAATTTTTATTTATCAATATATATTTGGATTGTAATGAATTTATGGATGTAAACAAGATGATTATGATTTTTCAGTCTTAGTTTTATTATTATTTCATTGCATCATTCGTTACCAACGTTAGCTATTGACAAGGGTATTCTTGTTTACTGCGTCTTCTCCCTGATCCTCTCTTACTATTCACTTTGCCTTGGACAATCAGCTGCAATGACGGTATTTGTCATGTCTTAGTATGTGACCAAAACACTTCCGTTTCCGTTCTTTTTTTACTATAAATACAACTTCCTTCTCCTTCCCATTCTTTGCACAATATGCACGTTGGTGATGTGCTCTGATATATCCACATCCACATTTCCAAAGATTTCTTTTTTTTAAAGTAGCTTCGGTTGTGGTCCCAACTTCTACACCTTAGAAAAAAATATGTAGCACCTAAATAGTCTTTGTTGGTATACAGTTTCTTCAGCTCGAGCTTTTTCCATCATATTTCTCATGCCTGGTACCATTTCGCGTTTACTGTGGTTCCGAAGTATCTGTACGTTTCTACTACGTCTTGATGTCTTGACCTTTTTTCGTTAGACCCACTGAAGAATGTTGATTTTTGCTAATAATCATACGTTTTGTTTTAAAGAAAGTACATATTCTTCACTTGCTGTGCATATTTTTTGTGTCTCCGGCATATCTAATGTTGCTGATTGCTTTTCCGTTGATTTTGATTCCATCTGCCAGTGGTTTTCTAAATATATCTTCGAAGTACATGTTGAATGGGAGAGGTGTCAGATTGCAGTCCCGATACACTTCTCTCTTAACAGTACTTTATCTACTGAGAAAATTACCTACTTTTTTTCCTTCATTTTGACTTCAGTACATATCGTTAATTTGCTTTGCGACCAAAAACCACATTCGTGTACCTTGGAAAGCGAATAAGTGTGAACTGGAGCAACATTGTTATGAAGCAAACGCACACCTCGGCTGATTTTGCTGTGCCTTTTTTTGATATTTTTATACAACTGCCTTAGTAAGTCAGATGAATATGTTACATTCACTGTCAATCAAAAGGATATCTTCGCAGTCTCAAAATATTGTAGCCATCCCTATTTTTGCGCTTTTCGTGACCTTTGTTTTGCTTTTTTAGTAAGGCTCTTCAATGAAATCTTTAGATGGAGAATCATAGTTTTATCATCTGTTAGAATTTATTAAAATACTTTCTCTTTGTCCTCGTGGCGAAGCTCCAAAAATCGCTCACAACATTCTACTCTATGCTGCTTTTGCACTGCGCTAAGAATTGCACCCACTAATTTTTGTCATATTTAAATGCTAATGAAGGATCCTCAGAAAACTTTTTTTGGAAATGCCGGTATGTACTGCGATTATTTTTGTTTTTAGGCACCGGTCTTTTAGACTAATTTTTTCTACTAGTTTAATGTTTTGTAGAGTAGTCATCATCACAGAACCTCCTGTGGGTAATCTTCTAATTATTCTCACCCCCAGCGTAAGAATTTAGATCACTTTTTAATTGTTGCAAATGATGGACACAAATCACCGTAAACAACCTCCGTTCTATTTTTGATTTGTGTTGACTTGACTGAGTAGTCGTTTGAACTCAATTATAATAAAATGACTGACTGACGGGCATGTGCATTAGTGATTTGTATGCCAAGGACTTAAAGTGCTACTTTGTTGGAAGAATCTGAAAATTGTGAGACGAGTCCAACAAAGTAGTATTTCAGATCCAAAACTTTTTCAATTTCACTGACACAACATTACTTTTTGCAAATAGTTAATAAATTAATATTGACATTGCAAATATCATTAAGTACATTATATTGTTCAATAAATAAAATGTATATTTCTCTATTATTTATTTTCTTTTCTCAGTTTAATTGATGAGTTTTGGATATCTATTTATGCGACCATCTTGTTTTATTGCGAGAGTACTATTAATCATTGAAAATGTAGAACTTTTCCACATTTTAAATTTTTCTGGTGACACCACTTCATAAAGAGTTCGCACCTTTTTTTCGTACCTTGCACGATATTTATCCGGCAACAAATTGCTTTCTTCATCGCTGATGTTTTCTTTTTCATCATCATTTATTAATTTAGAAAAAACTTCGGATAAAGCAAATAATTTTAGAAAATGAAAAATTTGATGTTATACAAAATCATTGAAGTGAATCTGTCAACTGTCAACATTGAAGTGTGGCTAGAGTCACGTTTTAGAAAGTTAAAGTTGTCTACTCCAGAGCGTCCCGAAAATGTTTTGCAGTACGGAACTGTCACTTTCATTACATGGAACACTCAAAACGTAACTTTCGGTATGTAAATGAATACAGAACGAACAACTATATTCACTGTCAAGCTAAGAACTCTTCCTAATAATACGATTCTTCTCTCAAACTTCAGTGGTATAGTTATTGTATGTTGGAAAATGAGAATATGGAAAGTACATAATTGAGGTGTTTGAGTGGATTCATAAAAAGTGTATTCATCAAATTTATTGATGAGTATCTCTATTTTTAACCCAGACGTTCAAACATAAAAGGCAATTGCATCAGCTGATACATAATTTAACCAGTTCTTATGTTTCCTTATGGTTAAAGAATCCTGGGAAAACAAAATTTCTATCAGTGCTATTATGATTGCAAAATAATTAAATATACAACAATTTCCACATCCACACACTTTCTCTTAATTTTATTTATTCAAATTAACATATTTTCGACTACACATTGTTAAACAAATACACCTGTTGAGTAAGATTTAGTTGATCTATATTAGATTAAAGATTTAACGTGTTCAATTTGGAAAGGTGATGAAACGATAAAGGTAAATTTCCAAGAAAAACGCAACGGTAGTTTTAATATTTAACTAAATTCGTAGTGTTAATGGCTAGTCAAACATTTATTCTCACATAATGGAATTTAAGCATCGAATCCGACAATATCCGTGTTTTTTGAAACGTAACAGAGTAAGGAGACATTTCTATATTAAGTACTATAAATATTATTTAGGCACGCACTTACCGCTTCGTTATATAGGTGTGAAAATTGTTACTAAAAAATCATATAAACCTACATACATTATTGATATTATATTTCCATAAGCATCTGTTTTTGTATAAAGTCATACATATTTTTTAATACACTTCATACTATCAGTAAAGATAAATGAAAAATAATTGTCGACGATACCTCAGAGAAAACTGATCAAAGTCTAAATCCTGATCCATTTGGGTATTGCAAGTGCCTGACTACAGCCTGCAGATGGCTTAATGACTGTGATTATCGCACAAACAACGAAAGAACTGCAAATACTTCTGAATCAGATCATCCATTCCATAAGATAGAGTCTTAATCGCTGTAACTGACTGTCCCTAAGCTAGATTCATTATCATGACACATCCTTTTTATTCTAATTTCATTTAAAATTTGTTCCGTGTCTCTGGACGTTATTTTAGTGGGTTAAATATAGTTCAAAAGGGTTTATCTTAGTTCGTACGATCATGATATATTAATTCTAATAATACTTACGAGGATATATTGAAAAGTTCTAAGCCTACTATAGAACCAACCAAAATTTCAATGTCAAAATATTTTATTACTCAACATATTCACCTCTTAATTTGATACATTTATTGCTGCGAACCTACAAAGTCTCTAAACCTTTCAAAAAAAAATGTCACGATTTTTTTTGCATGGGATGATATGAGATTTGCGTGCAGGCGCGTTTTCCTGCAAAAACAAGACACCTTTGGATAGTTTTCCGCGTCTTTTCTCTTTAATTTTTTCCCGTAGAGTGGTCAGTAATGTCGAATAGTAATTTCCAGTTATTGTTCTAAATAAATCATGATTACTTCATACCAATCCCAAAAAACTGAAGCAAGAACTTTTCCAGCAGATATTTGGACATGAAACTTCTTAGTCTTGGAGAACCGGAGTGTCGCCATTCCAACAATTGTTGCTTTGTTTCTGGATCGTAGAAATGTACCCAAGTCTCATCCATAGTAACAATTCTACATCGTTTTCAAATCGAGCAGAGATCGAACGCGATGCTTCTACCCTTGCACGGTTTTGGTCAACATTAAAACATTTTGCAGCAATTTTTCTCATGTCCAAATTGACGTGAACTATATTATGAACGTGTTCGTATGAAATTTTCAGTTCCTCAGATATCCGCTTTAGTCCAATTCGACGGTCTGATAAAATCATGTCATGATTTTCGGGGATTGACACAGAAACTGGCCTTCCCGATCGGTCATTATCTTCAATAGAAAATTTACCTCTTTTGAAGCTTGCAGTCCAATTTTTCACGGTCGCATACGAAGGACATTGATCACCAAGGGTATTGAGCATATCTTCGTAAATCTGCTTACCTCTTAACCCTTTTAAATACTTGATGATGGCTCGATACTTCAATTTTTCGATTCTCACAATTTCGGTGGATATCTTTTTTCTTTTAATTTATTGCTTAACTCTGGTTCACTTTTTTGACGTCAAACTTTACACTTACACTTCTAATAAATTATCGTTCGTTGCTATGGTAACGCAATATTTTGTTTATGCATGGAACTGGTCTAGGCTAACTAGATATCAATACATCCTCGTATTATTCAATAACTGACTCTACAGCAGGGCTAATGAGCCCTAAACGAACGGTTTCATTATTATTTATTTTATTTTCAGATCAGTTCACGACGGCACGAAGGAATTCGCTGCTAAATGCCCTGAATGCGGAAAGATATTTAACGATAAAGGCTACCTTTCAAGTCATCTGAAGATTCATAGAGATAAGAAAGAATACGCCTGTTCACATTGTCCCAAGAGATTTAATCAGAGAGTAGCCTACAACATGCACACTAGAATACACACAGGTAAAATATTAAGCTATTGTTATATTTTTTTAATCGATTATATACGAGGTGTGATTATAAAATTGAGTGAATTATTTCATTGAAAACAAATCAATCTAAATCGAATCTTCTTATCCCAATATTGAATTCACGACCGGAACCATATCTGAATGAATTATTTCTCGATGTTAGGAAAGTTGTAGAACGTTTTTTTAGCGCATTTTTCTTTTTCGGGGTGAATCATAACTCACGTGGTGTTAAATCTGGTTTGTAAAACGGATATGGACAGATCAAATCGTTAGCTCATTTTGTTTTTACGAAAATCGTCTATTAGTCTATCAAGTTTACTAGGTATCCTGGTGTGTAACTAACTTATTTTCACTTCTATATCATTCTTATTACTTGTAATTACTATAGTTTCGTAATAGACATTTTGTGAGCTTGTTTGAGTTTCTTTTTCTATTCGAGACAACTAGAGAAGTAAAAATCATTCACAGAAACGAAAGTATAACAAGAGAAGAAGAAGTGAAAGATAAAAGGAAATTATACGACGACAGGGACATCACGGAAGAAGAAATAGAAGAAGCAATGAAGAAAATTGAAAATAGTTATTGAGATGAATATATTTAGAGCCAAACATGAGAAAAGAAAAAAAAGGAAAACCTAGAAAAACTTGCCTAGAGCAAGTAGCTCAAGAATGTGTGGAAAAAAATCCGAAAAGGAGACAATCACTTAATCCACAAAAGCCTTGATGGTGTGCAGAAAATTCGCAGGGAGAAATTGAAGTTGTAGCCCAAAAATCCTGCTGTGGATGTACACGGCAATTGTGAAACAAATCATCACATATGGGGCAGTGGTATGGGGTACTAGAACTAATTTGAATACCACGAGGAAAAATATCTCGAATGTACAAAGACTGTCTTGCATATATGCAACCGCGGCCATGAAATCCGCTGCACTAGAAGTGATTCTAAAAATTGCACATCACTTAGAATGTCAGAGACGGAATAACCAAAGAAAAACCGTCCCTAAATAATGAACAAACCTGGGACATGTCTCAGGATGATGCATCGGAAAAGTTTAACTTTGAGATTTAACTCAATACTAAGTTGTAGAAGTGGGATCATAACACCATACAAGAAATGAACAGAAATGCCGTTAAATGGTATACGGATGGATATCTAAAGTAGTAGACAGAACTGGAATAGGACCAGAACCAAACACTCCGAAAGCATTTTCAAGCAGAAATTCATGCAATTGAAAAATGTGTCCAGTTCAATCCAGAGAGCAGGCAATATTAATTAAAGGAGCTAGGCAATAAAATAGAGCTACCCTACAACGGATTCCAGAGCACTACACCTGGAAGTGCATGAAATAGAAGAGGAAGATCTTTGGCAATTACAGGCATCCCACATTATAGACTTTTTAAAAGGAGTGGGATTGACGGATCAGCTGTAAACACTGGGTTTCCCAGTATCCCAGTAAAAAAGGGGGTCAAAATAGATCCTTTAGGTCGCACTGTATATGATACCCGTATACCTACATACGTACAAGGTAGGAAATATAAAAACAATAGAATGCAGTAGCAAATGACCTGAAAGAGTAGGAAAAATTGAAGGGAGGAAGAAAGCTGAAACTCGAATACTCCGAAACTCGAAAATTAACGATGCAATTTTATGCTGACGCTGTATTCGAGGTTTAAATTCAGTCACGTGATACGGCTTAATCTAGAGCACCTTCTGAAATATATTAAGTGTCAAATCTCGAAGCATCGACGTTAAACATTTTCAGCTTTGAAGTTTGTCTAAATAGAATTATTATTTTTTTTTTTTAAAAAGGAAATCTAACATCAAGTTTATTTCATTCTGATTATGTGTGGATACTGATCACTTAGTATTTAATTTTCTGTTCTCTTTACATCTATTTCAGATTGTATTTTAGTTTAGTATTGTATCGCGCCGCTCGAGCTTCGATCTTGTTCGGTTTTTTGTCGAAGTGCGACCAATCTATACGTTCTAGTTTTAATAAAATGCATAACTCTTACCTTAGTAATGAATAATAATAAAAAATACAACCTTTCTGGCGGAGAAATAGGCTTTTTAAAATTAGTTGTTTTCTTTCGAAGTCGATGCTTGATTTGCCCAGAATGTAATCAATCAATGTACTTTCTATAAGTAATAATCGTTTGGATACTAAATTCATTACGTCCTTTTGGTTCGAAAGCTAGAAAATAACTAAAACGACGTTTAACCAATTTGAACAGGACCACGTGCGTGATGACATCGCAAAAGCGGAATCGCTTGAGCGTCGCCAATGTAAACGCACACTTAGTCCAATTCGTAACCTGCGTTTAGCGTTCACACGCGATGTTGCTTAAAAAAATTAATTAATCGTAATTTGTGTTCGTACCCCGTATTTTCTATATCAATTTAATATATAAATCGTTAAGCTGACTATATGCTAGAATGCTGAAATTGGTCACCTGTATTTCCTGAGCGTGAAATTCATTATTTTTCTGTGTTTCACAAAAAAAACATATGACATCATTATATTCTGAAGCTGATATCGTTAATGACATTATTTATTATTTTTTAAATTTAATGATTCGACCGTGGGAAGTTAATGAATATCTAGTTTACCAGTTCAGAAATATTCTAAATTAAATAATCATACTTTCCACATCACTTGCCATCATTAACTTTCCCACAATTCTTGAGCATTTTCATAATTTCATCGATATAAATGTGGTTTAGTGATTATAAATTTAAAAACATGATCTTTAATCTAACTAATTTATCTATCAAAACAGTTTTGCAAAGATCGACACAAACAATAGTCAAACGATGCGATATCCGGGCTATACGGTGGATGCATTAAAATTTCTCAAACAACTTCAGTAAATTTTTAGTGAGTCATCGAAGCTGTGGATAATCTGGCGTTGTCGTGGTGACATTTAACGCCCGATTATTGACCAACTTTAGGGTATTATTATCTGTGACAAGCTCTTCAATGTACTAGGTGTGGCTATCAAATGACTGGTGATATTCGCTTCACGCGAATCTTTCATTGCTCCAGTGCAGGCAGTTTTATTCTGTCAGTTCTTTCACAGCTTCAACGAAATTCAAATCTCGTTACTTTTGATGCAGATTTGATTTGTTACCTTTTCTAATAAGTTTGAATCGTTTTCAATCGAATTCAAAATGTCAATCGAATATTTTTGCGAGCTGCTTGTTGTTCAAAAGTGAGGATTTTGGGCACAAGTTTTGAACACATATTTCACGTGATGAAATTTGCCGCACACATTCTTCATCGCACAAATACTTAACATTAACACCTCGAAAACGGTCAAAACCTCTCAGAAACATACTTGTTTCAATAAATTATAAGTTTTAGTTGCAGTTTTTCCAAGTTTCATATGAAATCTCACTACAATCATTTGTTATATTTTTACGTCGATCATTTTTACGACAAAATAACAGCCCCTATGTAAACTAAGGCAACGGCTACTCTGGTTTGTCTACAGACACGATAGACATCGCATTCGAAATAGTAGACTTCCGACTAAATAGCTGACAGTCGTTAACCTTTGGCGCCTTTACTTAATATAAGCGAGCGACAAATCCCCCAAAAAATGCTTAGAAACACGAAAATGTTGTGACCAGATTCGTACTAACGCCTAAAAGTGGTAAAACTTCATGTTTTCGAGGTCGCTGTACCCGAATATGAAGTTTGTTTCTAATTAAATTTGGAGAAGCCTTATCAAAATCGAATTTTAAAAAGAATTTACTCACTCAACTTCGAGGGATAGTTTTTTTGGACCCTAGTGAACAACAGACAGAAATACCACGTCTATCAATAAATTATCAAATAATAAATAATAGAACGCAAGAGTTTTTCATAAAAATATCAATATAATGTACAAAGCAGATGGAAATACCGAAACATTTATCGGCCAATTGGAGAGGTCCAAATATTTTTCTTATTACCTATGCTTCTTGTAAAATAAACAAGGTTAATTGAAAAATTGCTACATATTTTATTTAAACTGCTTCATCATCATTTATTGGATATATTTTATTACATAAATCACGACGTTTCAATTCAGCTTTCACGGAAGGTCCATACATCAGTAGAATAACAAATTCTTTGCAAATACTCCATTGCTAAATATCCATCGTAGTAATCTGGATAAATATTTCCATCATAATCAACTAACCATCCACATACACAGTTATATCTGAACTATTGATTCCTCTGATTGATTTGCCGAAGACATCGCAAAAGTTGTTTTGGCAAGGCAGGCTTGGATAGTAGTAATTTGTCAGTACTTACATATTTGAAAGTTAACTGAAGCTACCTTTGGACCATATTGGAGGAAACGGGAACGCCAAAACACCTGGATCAACTAGTGCACAACCTCTATCAAAAAAACAACGCGAAAGTCAGAATCGACGGGGTTTACTCGTTAACCATACCAGCAATAACAGAAATTATGACCAAACTGTCTATTATCAGCGAAAAATATGGTTTAAAAATAGATAAATCGAAACGAAAATGATGATAGTTGATAGACAAGACAATAATTTTTCACAAACATCAGAAATTCAGACTACGAAGTGGTAAATGAACTTCGCCGTCTGACTATGGCAAAATCAGCGACTACCGAGTTTAATGAAATATGGAAAGACAAAACTATCACGAAAACAACAAAACTCCGTCTAGTTGATGTTCTTATCTTCCCCATTGCAACGTACGCAGCGGAAACATGGAAATAAAGCAGAAAAAGATATAGAGGCTTTCAAAATGTGGGTATTGGTCCACGTACAAGGCTGCTAACCAGAATTTTACGCATGTATCTGCAGTACCTGGTCATATAGCTAGAAGATCAGGAACAATGGAAGGATTGATCATAGAAGGGAAAGTAACAGGCAAACGCCCAAGAGGCAGATCTACAACTAGATAGGTAGACCAAACCAAAACCCTGAATAAATATGAGACTGCATTTGCCGAAAAGATTGCGCAGGATAGGCAAGCATGGAAACAACTGCTGAATCAAATATAAATAGTGTCACTTCATCCCTTAAAGGATAATGGAAAGAGGAGGACATATTTGAATATAGCTAAATTGTATCTTGAAGAATTAACATCTAATTGGATTGCTTGGGCTTCATTTTTTTCGTCGTATAACATAGATATGAATTTGCTGACCATCTCCATCGCGTCTTCAAAAAGAACGTCTTCTAAATAAGTAAGGCTATTCAAGTCAACTTTGCTTCTTATTATTTAATAATTTATTAATAGACGTGGCATTTCCGTCCGCTGGTCACTAGGGTGCAATTTTAACGATTTATACAATTGAAAGAATTTTTTTATATGAAAAAAATTTGGTAAGTGCACATACACAAAAAAACTTTCAATTATCAATTATCCCCCGAAATTGGGTTAATTTATTTTCTTGTTTCTCTTACTGCATACTACACAGAAATTGAAAAATCGACAGCTTTTTCTCTAATAGATATTAAGGGCTGAAAATTTCTGGAAAATTTTTCATCTCAATGTGCGAAGTCATAATACCATGAAAAAAATTTTCCAGAATTTCCTGCTCAGCCGGAAAATGCTTTGGAAATATCGGACAGCTCTTGATACTGTACAAAATAGTTGAAGAATATGCTATTAAATTTTCACCAAGAAATATTGATTTTTCGCGGACTTCATATTCGGATTCAGCGACCTCTAAAAGATGTATATCGAATATTATTAGCCATTAGTACGGATCTTGTCAGTACTATGCATTTTTGGGGGTGGTTGCTGCTCGTATGTTGGTAGCTTTTTGTACGCCAGAGTCCAATTTTATGCAAAATAATCCGGTTTATAATGCAAATATATCAGATATAATTTAAAACGATTTTATGACAAACTTTAATCAAAACATTATTTGTTTAAGAACCCTAAATTAAATTCTACAATAAATCGCTTAATTTTATGCTATCATTAACTTTAAATATGCAGACTTGTCTTGCGCATCGCTATGTTGCCATTTGTTTTAATATTTCTTGCTTTCACTGCGAGCAGTTTGATTTTGAAATTTTAATATTCATTTAAAATGGAAAAGAGATTAGTATTATTTATATTGTTTCAGGTCTAAAACCTCATGAATGTTCAGCTTGTGGAAAAAGTTTTTCAAGAAAAATGTTACTGAAGCAACACCAAAGAGTACATACTGGAGAAAGACCGTATTCTTGTCCAGAATGTGGTAAAACTTTCGCAGATAGATCCAACATGAGTCTACATGCCAGACTCCACACCGGTGAGTTATATCAAATAATTAAAATTAATACAGCTGGCCATTATGTTCTTTGCAAAATATTTGAGAAATATTTGCTTCTTAAATTGACCAAAGGTAAAAAATTTCAATCGTATAACTGTGGGAAATAAGAACATCTTCAAGCTTAGCGCTTAGTGCGACAGTAGCGACATTAGAAAAACGCTCGATTCACGGGAATCTTGTAAATTATTTTGTCCTACGTGGATTAGCGTTGCGGTCGATACGAGCCCACATGAACGTCAATAATTCTTATGAAATATTGAATGATGATCAAAGAGAAGAAGCGGAAACAGATGGGTTTAGAGATAAATTTGGGTAGATTTCTCTATTAATTACAACGACAGGATCATTTTGTAAAGAAGTGTCTCAAAATTACATTATAGTAATGCATATCAAAAGTCCAATATGACAGTAATACCAGTGGTAGTAACTGCACTTTCTGAGCAACAACAGCAAGATACAAAATAATTTGAAAATCCAAAATATGTTCGTAACAAACGCTGCCGAAACTTCGATCTTATCGCCCACTTAGGGACTTAGAATTCAACCAAATAATACGGGTGAAATTTCAATCTTTTAAAGAACTATCCAAGAGCGTCGCTAGCTTATGACTAAAGGGGGGCAATGGGGCAATATTGTGGAGAATAAAAAATATGGACGCCTGGTATAGTCGAGAGCATGAAGCGTTACACTTTGGAAATCTTTGCTTCGATGATGTTTGTAATAAGAACAGGTATTTTTTTGTAAAACTTTCAACCACTTTATCATTAAAATTATTTAGGTTTTTATTTATTATACACCCATCATGCATGGCCAGACCATTAAGACGATCTTCTACCATAGTGCTTCTTAGTTTTGTTTTTAGTCTTCTGAGGCTGCTAAAGTACTGTATGGTAAAGAGTTCAAAATTTTTGTTTCACAATTGTGCCACAATTGCTGCCAAAGTTCGATTTCATTCTTTATGTTCGGTAAAACATAAAGTTGGGCAATGGATTCAGATTTTCAGTTGTCATCTTTTGCATCTGAGCCAGTTGTAATTTAGATAATGCGAATGATGGCGTGATTTCTTCAGCAAAACGTACTTCAAGGGAGGTGATAATTGAATCCAAGTTTAGTATTACTAAAGACCTTTTCCAGTATTCTGAAAGGCTTTCTGCTTGATGATTGCTTCTATGACGTTGTTTCCCCGTAATACGTCGGACTTTCTCTGCAACAACAGCATCTTCCTGTTTAATTAAAAGTAAAATCCTTTTAGCGTGTTACGAGGCTTTGACTACATCCAAAGCTACAGATTGGAGTACGTTGACAACGGGCTTCATCAAAGCCGAGTATTTGGCTACCAACATAATCCCGAGAATGAAAGAAATTCTGGAAGTAGCCGTGTGCAGCTACTCCACCTGGCTACGCCTTTGGAACGATCAGAAAGACCTACAGTCAAGTCTCCAAGCTATGAGCGCAATCATTTAGATGTTTGTTTTCCTAAACGATCGAAACGAGATTTGTTTGAAAAGTTTCCGATCCCAACCTGAAGATATGTTTGCGCATGAAGATTCTCACCGATTTCAGTCATATTGTATGCTTAGTTTCTGTTTGAATCTAGAATTTTGTTGTTTGACAATTTGTTATTCGTTAAAAATAAAAAAAAAACAGCGGGTTTCAATGGATAATTGAGGCACGTCTATTTTAAAATTAACCTATTTACGCGTATCCTATTCGAAATACGTTGTATATTTATTTTCAGGTATTAAGCCATACACATGTAGCTTGTGTCCAAAAAGTTTCACCAAAAAGCATCACCTCAAAACTCACATGAATTTCCATACGGGTCTCAAGCCGTATACTTGCGAAAAATGTGGTCTGGCTTTTTCGCAAAGTAGCAACATGAGAACACATTACAAAAAGTGTCTTTTGAAAAATCAATATACCGAAAAGAAAACACAAAATGAACACTCATCATGATCATTAGCAATCAACATTCGAATAATTTCAGAGATTATATATACAGTATGTCGTATTTATTATTAAATTACCTTTACGTTTTTATTTATAAAAAAATTGTGAATCAGCCTTGTTTTGTCCTTGTTGTCCTAGTGACCGAGCATCCAAATGAGCTGGACTTTCTTCTTCATTTCTCTATTCTTTATTTTCGCTCCCTTATATCGTATTCTCAGTTATTTGAAAGTGTCTTCAAATCCTACATCTATCTTTGGTATTTTTGTTTTTTCCTCCTCTCTTGCTTTGTTTTTTTGAACTTGTGGAAACCTTAATTTCAAATTTGATGTTATATACCATCAGTAGCACTTGAAAAATACTTGGGGAATATCAATACGGCTTCACATAGAGTAGTTCGACAATAGAGGCAATACATACATTAAAACTAATGATGAAAAGAGAAATCGATCACCAAATATATGTAGCAAAACTCTTCATCGATTTTCCGTGAGCCTTTGACTCAATCAAACTGCCTATTGACAGTACTAAAACAACAAAGTGTTGATGCAAAACTGCGAAAATTAATCTAGTTGACTTTGAGCGAAACAAGCATCAGTTTACTAATATCTAAATGAAAATCTGATGAGTTTATGATTAACAAAAAATAGTTAAAATGCAAAAATAATGAGATAGCAAGCAATTTAGAGTTGGATAGGTGAAAGTTGACAAGTATGAAATTATGGGAGTGGAAAAGCTTAAGTATCTCCGGGTTATGATCAATAATAGAGTACTGAGATGAAGAAACTAATAAAGATCAATGTATATGAAATAATGATTAAACCAGTAATGATATGTACAGCTGAAACAGGGACACTAACAAGAAATGATAAAGCAAAATTGAAAAGAACACAAAGAAAGATAAAGATGTAAAAAAATCAAAACTCGGCGAGTTAAGTGTCTAGGACAAAATGTTTAATAGAGGTTCAAGATGATATAACCAGAGAAGAAGATTTGTCAGGAAAAGACAGTGGCGGGAAATAAGCGAGAAGGTGTAAAGATGGGTTATGAGGACTTATCCACCGCAACAAGTGGATCTGGTCCGATTATAGGATGTCGGACCAAATGCGACCAAATGTTCTCTTCTCATATTGTGACTTCTATTTAACGATGACATAAACTTATCTACCCGACCAAAATATATAAAATGAAACATTAATAAAAATACGAACAAAATGTATATACCCCTTTGGGGATGTAAGTTTGATAAAAAAGTAAGATACTTATATTGTTAGTTAGATAACTGGCCAGTTTCTGATACGTTTTGATGCCGATCTTAAGATGAAACGGAAATATTTGTTGAAGACGACTTTTTACAAAACAACATTTCAAATTTTTCTCTATTTCCCATGTTTTGTATCCATCATGCGTGGAAATAAGAAAAAGTCACAAGGGGCCGAGTCAGATCGAAGGGAAACATTTACTTTACTTAGAGTTTCTGAAGACGATAACTTGGTTATCGAAATGCGAGTCAGTTCGTGTAATTATGAGTGTTGGTGTAGTTTGGGGATCTAGTTAGACATTATTAACACTGATGGATAGATAATGAACTGACCTAATAAAAATACCCTATTCTGACTAGGAGAAGACGTATCCTAAGTAATCTAATTTTTCACCCTCTTTATTCATAGACTTCCTACAGTTTTCCTTTGCTCCAAATTTAATGTTATGTGGAGTAAACCAAGGAAACACGCTCTATAAAATTTTTCTTTTTATAAATACATGAAATTCACCACGAAGGGTCTATAGAGTATTTGGGAGGTTTTAGTATTTCAAAAAGAATTCTTTAGGCCGATTCATAAACTTGACTTTCTGTTTGCCGTTACCGTTGACGTTTGCTGTTACAAAATTAAAAATATTAAAATGCATAAGACTATTCGTAGTTGCCGTTTACCGATTGGCCTGCCGTTGGCGACTTTCATTTTATCTTTTCTCGTCGTAGCAACTTTAGTAGAAAAGAGCCAATCGCATCCGCTTGCATTCGTCACATGATTTTGACGTATGACGTTAGAGCGTGTAATTTAGATTGCTTCTCTTTCAGTTTGTTTGTTTATGATGGTATTTTGGTAACAAAAACACAAAAATAAAACGAAAACAAAAAGCAGTACCCACGTCAAAAAGAATAACAGAATTTTTAGGTAAACGGCAGCAACGTCAAGTTTATGAATAGGGTTAACAAACGGCAAACGCCACCCGCGAACGGCAACGGTAAACGAAAAGTTAAGTTTATGAATCGGCCTAACGATCTAGTTTCAAAAATCGTGTATTCCTTTAAATAACAATGCGACACACTGTTTATAGTACAAAAGTATAAAAATTATGTTGTATATGTGTCATATCCTAAAAACCGGGTTGTCATTGCGCGAAACCGGTTCGCGAAACGAGTCTCTCGTCTTCATACTCACCCTGAAACTTGTTTCGCGAGTATATTTCGAAGTCAGCCAACGCCAGTCGGCTTTTGATCGCGCATCAAAATGTTTCGCCTTCCGTATATTTCAAAGTATATACGGCCACCATGTGTATCGCCAAAGTGCGCCAAAAATGGACCGGGAGAGCAGCATTCAACTTTACCAAATGTACCGATTTTTAAGAGATGCCAACGATAAGGCTCATCATAACAGAATGCAAAGAGAGGATGCTTGGAAGGTATTGAGTGGAAAAATGTAGCAGCCTGTCGCTGTTTAAAGCATTGGTGGGTTGCTACAGGAGCGAAAGATCCTCTGCTCCTGACGGCTGCTCGTCCAGTCGACCGAAGACATTTTCGCGAAACAGTTTCGCGCAGTGACAACCCGGATTGAGTATATTATAAACAGTGAATCATCAGACTCTTTTTTTATTTTATTTATACTAAGGACGGCAATATCTCAGGAACGTATTATATTCCAGCTTAACATTTCTTAAGATATCTCGAGCTGCTAATTAAATTGCTTTGAATTTATTTATTTAGTATTATTGTCCACAAGCTTTTTGAAACAACATCAAGTTTATAAAAAATGGGCTGTGCAGAACCGGACTTATAAGCATTTCTTCGTAACAAGGTTCCCACTCTCCCCCATCTCTTATTTGAAGATGCTACTTTTGTTATAATTTTTTTCCTGAAGTTGTAATATAATCCGTTACTGAAATATGATCGACGATTGTCTTTAATTGCCCACCCGTTATTAACGAATTTTTCTGTGATATAATTTATTGTAATATAATTTTCTATACTGTGTAGTTTTCTTAGTAGTCTTAGTTTTTTCGAAATTCTGAGGAACAAAGAACGACAATGTATATATATCGTAGGTCAATAGACAAGTTGGGATTTTAGCTAATATCCCAGGACAATAGGCAGTTGGCTGGTGGCGTGCCACGCATGTCTATTCTTCCGGAATATTAGCTAAATGCCGGACAATAGATTTGGCTATTTTCCTGGGTCTTCAGCTGAAATTCGGATTATAGAATATCTATTGAAAAAGGCCAAATTGTTTAATAGTCAGAAAGGTAATCGCAGTATATGGGATAAAGAACAGTTAGACAAAGCTGTTATTTACTGTGTACCTGTAGAAGATTATTATGAGAAAATTCTAGAAGCTCATGCTCAGACTGGTTAGGTTAGGTTAGGTGAAACAAACTGGTGTTCTTGTTTTAAAAATAAAAAAAAAATGTACATCACAATGTCATCAAACCTCTACGTGGTGCAATAAATGATTGATTGACATGCAAAAATAAATAAATAAGACTTCTTTTATCCTATTTTTTTATCTTATTCTGTAAACCCAATAGTCTGTTTTCAATTTGGCCTTTTTCAATAGATATTCTATTATTATTATTTTATTTTTATTATTATTATTAACTATTATTATCAGCTAATACTCCAGGAGAATAGGCATTCGTGGCAGGCCAACAGCCAACTGCCTATTGTCCTGGGATATTAACTAAAATCCCAACTTGTGTATTGACCTACGATATATACAAAATATCAAAATATAGTCTTAGATAATTTTTTGGGTCAAACGTTAAAAGAATATGTTAATAAAATATTAAATATTTTGTTTATCAATGTCTATCAAAGTAAACCTCATTTTGAAATTGTTAATATCTAATTACGAATGTTTTTTAAATTGCCAACATTTCGATCTTTCGGTTGGTGATTTAAAAAAACTCTTAGACGGTTTAATTTTGAGTCCACAGCCTACAACGCTATTCGTAATTTTATACGCGGTCCCCTCGTTTTTTTGGCTCTAGAAAATCGAGAAATGATCCAATTTCGATGAATTTTTTTTTAAATATTCGTTCATACGGCGGATTTAAAAATAAAAATATGGAAATAAAAAAAAAATGCTAGCTCCATTCCTAATTCTCTTAAACAGTCAACCTCAGCAATATACCGTTTTTTTAATGGTGAAAAGTTTTAATTTTTCGAAGTTAACTTTTAGTATTTTACACTTGATTGCAATAAGTGATTTTAAGAATGTTTTTGTTCATATAACTTTAATGATTACTTAATAAAAAAGGTACGAACGATAAAATACAAGAAAAGGTCAATTTTAAGAGAAATTGTTAATATTTTTAATTATAAAAACGTAATAAATTGACATTTTTGTATATTTTTTTTTCAATTTGTTCGTTTTTTGTGTAGATTATGAAAAAAAAAGATTATTTGGAAAAAAGTTATCAACAATTATACGTGAATCAGTGCATTTTCATGAACATTTAAAGCCCCGAAACCAATATAAGTTTTCATTTTTTTTCATTCCCATTATTTTTTTACGTAAATTCGCCGTAAAAACGAAAAATTCAAAAAAAAAACCATTAAAATCAGATGAGTGACCGATTTTCTAGAGCCAAAAAACAAGGGGAAAGTATAAAATTACCGTAACTTCATACTACATTAGAAGGACAGAAACATCAATAATATTGTTAATATTGAATATATATATAAGTAAAATAAAAGTTTAAATTAATATGTGTTTTTTTTATACAAACGCTGCTTCATTTAATCTGTCCCTGACTCATAATTATTGAGGATTAACGAATTATAAAGTAATAACTTCGTATTACAGATGGTCTGATTTTTTTGAAAAAAAAATTTTATTCTAAATCAAGTGATTTTGACGTTTTTTGTGCGTGGGGCAAATAAATATAAGTTTATCATTATGGATGCTATGAAATGACTTCCGATTTGTATGTCGCTGAAAACTTCATTATGGTTGATTGGAGGTTTGACATAAACAAAATATTTTATAGATAGAGTATATTATTAATCGGAAATCCAAAGAAAAATTTCCAAAGAAGACAAGTTTTCTGTAAAAAACGTATAAAATACGAGTGTATATTGCACGCACCTTCGATTTATTGTAGTTTGCTCAATTGAAAATAAATTGAAAAAACAGCATAACAATAAAAGTAAAACATTTATAAAAAAATAATTATAACCATAGAAATTATTAAGACAGACGGCATGAAAGTTTCAAATGACAATATTACTACAAAATGGCCGCTACATAATCTTCAGAAAAAATGGCGAAAATGGAATAAAGCTAATAATATTCCTATGGGTATGCAATAACTACATATGAATGCATTAAAAGTTTCATATCTTTCAGAAAATAAACCATAAGTTTTTTCCATCCTTTCTTTTAAAAATTTCCGGCTTTTTTCACTTTTAACCACTTTTCTAATTTGGTCGACATTTTCTTACACAAAACAATAAACTGCAAATGCATGCAATCAGATAACATAACCTAACTTTGCTTCTCGTTTCAAGAAGTCTGAAAGAAGACGTCATTTGATTACTATAAGTTTTAAACTAACTGCAAGAAGCTCCAAAAAAATACAAACCAATGAGTCATAGAAGTATAAACAGATTTCATAAAGCTAACTAGCTTTATCAGAATAAAGCTTTAAAAAAGGTTTGTGATTACGTTTGTAAATGTTGCCTGTCTGTTGGTGCAACCATGTCAAAGCTCTCTAGTTCTTAGCTACTCCACAAAACTGAAATGTTGTAACAAGGCAGTAGAGCATTTACACTTTTAGAACCACATTACTGCCGACAACCAATAAGCCTAAAGCATTTATTGCAGACTTTACATAAAATTACTAAAAAACTGAATGGAATTTAATATGTTACTTGGTCTGGTCCTATTGAAAGAGGAAGAAGAAGAAGAAGAAGAACTTGGAGCTTCCCTGTTTCTCGCATGGACAATTATATGTCGAAAAAAACCGTCATCTTTGTTTATTTACGCACCACAAAACAAAACAGAAAATACAATTTATCTGAAAGCTTTAAATTGTTTTGTAAGTTATCAACATCATGTGTAATTAATCGAAAATAATAATAAAACATCATTCATATCGAGCATTTTATTTGTTTTAAAAAAATTTATTCCTTTTATTTGTTTTAAGTTTATTTTATACAAAAGTTTAGGTCTTTTATTTATCGATTGAGGCCGTACGAAGTCTCTAAGAGGAAATGAAACTATTTCTATTTTATATATCATTTTTAATGAATTTAGCTAATGGATTTTATACAAGTGACAGTGATATTAATATCTAACAATAATTTATATATATATATATATATATATATTCATATACCTATAACAATATTTTGCAGATGTACAAATTTTAGTTTACAAAACCTTACATGATACACACCCCTTAAAACTAACGATTTTATGAAGCAAATTTACATCGAAAACAAATACCAGCGAGTTTATAAATGTAACTAGAGAGTTTATTAAATTTGGAATTTGCATTGAAATTTTTGATAAAAAACTACGAATCATGTTTTTCACGTGAGCACAGTTTGATAATCACGCGTCTACATTTTTGCGTTCAGTGTTTCGTCTCGAGAACTATAAAACTACAGGAATAAGACAATTGATTTTAATTTTTGAATAAGGAGATGGATACGAATGTTAAATGAAAGTAAGGAAAATATTTTTCCATTTCGTATGTACAGCAGTTAACCTCACATTATCTTATTATTAAATAGATTGAGACCTAGTTCTAACTAACTAGGCACTGTATTTTTCTTAATAATGAACAACTTTTCTACCTCAACAAAAGTTAGTTAATAAAACTATGGAATAATCAATTTCTTTGAAGAAATTTTTCTAACATAATTCAACTACAAAATAATTTTTTTAAGTCTATATTTTCTACCTTTGGGTGATTAATATTCAAATAAGTGTTTTTAGTGATAAAATACTATTAAATCAAATTCTATAAATTAACTTATGATGGGTCCGCACGAGACAGATTTTTGTTTGTACAGATATCTGTACAGACTATGAAGTCGGAGTAAAAAAATTTACATTTACATTTGGATAGAATGTCTGTACAGGCTTTTAGTTCGAAAATACAATTTAAATTTCTTAGCTGCGATAAATACGCAGACTTACACGCACACTCCGACTTTTGGATCGCTCCGACATTTATATGTACTGTCTAGTTTGTACAGACAAAATTCTATAGAAGTCTATATTGTGTGTACCCACCATTAGTACCAGTCAACTTGCTAGACTTGCTATCCATAAAATAAGATTAGCAAGGAACTGCGGACGCTAGGAAAGCCGTTAGGCGGGATTTAGCGAAACAGGCGTATAGCTTGGCCCCCTGTATCCCAATTACCACCCCTGCGTGCAGTCGTTTTTGTTTGCAAAAACGTTTCTTATGTTGACATTCACTCCCAACATGTTTACAAAGGGTGCAGAGAATTCAAGGACGGACGTACAGACGTCCATGACGAACAACACACTGACCGGCTATAATGTAAGGATTGCGAAAGAGTAAGAAGCCATCCTGAGAAACCGAAGGGATCTCAACTAGATGATCCCTGATGTTAGCATATTCTGCATACATAACATCTTAGATACTGCTTAGGATATGCCAAGATTTGTGCAAGGTGGGTTCCAAAAATGATGAACAAACAACAACTTGTGGAATTTCTTTATATCTGTGAAATTTTTAGACTCTGTTGTCACTGGAAACGAGATCTGGGTCCACTATCTGACACCGGAAACAAAAAAAAACAATCCCGTGAAAACATCCAAGTTCGCCGAAGCCGAAGAAGTTTAAACAAATTATGTCTGCCGGCGAGGTTATGGCGAATGTCTTTTGGGAAAGGAAAGGATTGTTGTTGTTGTTGTTGTGAGAATTCCTGCCTACTATAACAACACTACTGTCAGATGTTGAAGAACCTTCGGCTCGCGATTCAAAACAAGAGTTGAGGCATGCTCACAAATGCAGTGTGTCTCCATCAGAACAACGCGCGTCCGCACACCGCCCGTGTCCCAACTGATTTGAATGGAATACCCTTACAACCAGACTTGACCTCCAAAGATTACCATAACTTCCGTGAATTAAAGGAGGGACGGATTCCACGACCGATGAAGAGCTGGAAAAAGAGGTTTTGAACTATCTTCGCGACACGTCAACAGACTTATACGACTCGGGCATAAAGAAGATGGTACACCACAAGCAAAAATGCATTGATCTAAACGGCCATTATGTCGAAAAATAGACCTTTCCAAACATGTATTTACTCAATGCCAAAAAACATGTTTTGCATTGTAAAAATTCATTAGGAAAACATTGTTAGTTAACAATTTGGCAGCACTGATTGGCAGCCCGCAGACGTCAATACGGCATTTCGCTACCTCAGAGCTATGGAGGGTAGAGGTAAGGAGAACCATCTATGTGCTACAGAAAGTGCCCATCAAATTATTTACGTTAGGGAGACGCTACTATCGTATGAATGTAAATTTTAAATAAAGCGACGACACTAGTCATTTAAAATTTTTTAACACTGCATATTCAAATAAGACGGACGGAAGACTGAACTGAACGATCATATGATATCTCGTCCGACAGAAGCGCCATTCTGGTCAAATTTTGAATTATAATTTACCGTCTACTAGCGGACAGTTTTTAAGCTAAGCTCCCATATGAGATGATACTCCTTACCTCTACCCTCCATACCTCAGAGCAACAGTGAGACATTTCATTATATTTCAGTTAAACAGTGGGATATCTGAGTTGTCTAAGTACCGTACGTTTTTAATTGATTAACACAATAATTAATATTGTTTTGTTGTCATGTTTTCATCTAGAGCATTGAAAATAATGAAGAATTCTAGAAAGTTGGCCGATCAAGATGAAACACAAATCAAACTTATGAAAGGTAAGTGCATTTAACGTTTTACTTAGGCGTTACATAACCTAATTTAACCTTACCTTCAACCTAATATTTAAGAATGTAGCCTTACTGATGTTAATTAATCCATGCTATTTAAAATAAATTAATTCCATAAATTTTATCAGTTGAAGCGTATGATTGTTTGTGACTGTTGAGACAATAATTGACAGTGCCGCTGTCTGACGAAATACGATCTTTATCTGTTTTCTTTGTGCTAAATTTCTAAAACCGATTTATTTCGATCGTAATTTTTATAATGTAGATTAGAGAGCGCAATAGCCGTCTTTCTTACATTACCGGAACAGTTTACTCAAGTTTCTCGAAGTGTCTTTAAGGCCGCTTGACATAATGCAATATAACGTGCAAGAAATTGCATGCAAGTCTGTGTAAACAGTAACAGTAAACAAATTCCTAACCTCAAATTTTTACTAATATTTTGTACCTCAATGAAAATAACGAAGTTTTACGAAAGTCAGCTCATCTGCATGCTTTTGATCAAGAAATATTCCGTCTTGCATTGCACTACACGTTGTATAGTATCATGTCAAGCGGCCTTTACGAAATTATGCCGTTTAAAATAAAAATGTAAACATAAGTGTATGACAACAAGAGTTTGGTATTTTCCTCCTCCAGTAGAACGAAAATGTCGCTAAGTTTCAAGCTAGATACTGACAAAAGATGAAAAACTATTTTGTGTCTTTTTGAAACATCGTTTTGTTTCTCCTTTTTCTTCTCGTAATTTATTAATGCAAAATTTTCTATTAAAAATATGTTTTATTTCTTTTATTCTCAGTTATATTTGTTGTAGAAAAACGAATGAGAAAAATTTAAACCCAATTCCAAATTTTACTTATACTAATTTCTATTCCTGTTTGAATCCATTTGCGATGGGCTCGCGTTGATCTTGTTCTCGTTTATGAAGTTGGAAGAATACCACCAATCGACCGCTTAACATGAAAAGAAAGACTAACGCCGGTGCCGTCCTCTCGAGCTTATCTGCTACCATATAATGGGAATAGACAGCCATCAATGTTAACATGAGAAGTATGATGTTGGACAGGTTTTTAATTTTATCTGCAAAAAAAAAAAAGAAATTGATCGTTAGTTGATTTTAGCAGCACATTTTTACAACAAATAATTATACTTGTATACTTTATCTGTTAGTAACGAAGAAGGAATGTCAAAGGTATCAAAAATATCAGAACTTATATACCGGGGCAAGTTTGAAATAAGCGTTTTTGCAGAAGGTGTCTCATATGCAATATAAGTTTTCATACAAGTGAAAATTTCTGCAATTTAAATATATCGTAACTAGATAAGAGTTGTTTCTAATTCTATGGAGGGTACAATAGTTTTACTTTCTTTTTCACGGAACACACACACATAGTTGATCAAATAGTTTAATAATTTTAATAGTGGAGATTCGATGCTTGAAGATCGTTCGCGCTTGGGTCGTGGGATATTGACGTTAGAAAGAAAACAATAGAAAACTAACCTATTATTAGTACTCGTCCATTATTGAGCTCCATTGGATGCTTTACTTTGCTATTTAGAAGTATTAGGTACCGTATAAGCGAAGCCTCGAGTGGAGGTGTGTAAACAGCCGCTTACTCTGTCGAAAGATGATCGTTTTATTGGAAGTGTTTCTTGCAATGAAAAATAGGTTTATCTTAACATCCAAGATATGGGAAATCAGTAGTTAAACAAAGGACAATTACCAGAATTCGTCGCAAAAAAAATAGTATACTTTCAGTACTATTAAAACCAAGAAATATAAACTCGTGGCCATAAATAACGCACAACCATTTATTTCAAAATCAAAACCTGAAATATTAATCTTTTGGGTTCTTTTTTTTCCATCACAAAAAGTTAGAGAATTTTAAATGTTAGTGATAAAATGTAGCAAAATTTCTTATCGGCAAGTAACTGTTTTTGCGGTATACCAACTTGTGGATAACTGTAATTTAAGTCAATCAAGGTGTGTTAAACTCGAGACTAGTTAAACAGAAAATGAATAGATTTAGGCAGTTAAGTGAACGCGAAGCTGAGTTAGTTGGACAGGGACAAAGTTATCGTGAAGTGGCAAATCTGTTTGGCGTACACCACACAACCATTGTCAGATTGATGCAAAGATTTCGAGAGACCGGTTCACATTCTAGGAAGCCTAGACAAGGACGTCCTTCAATTTTAACTCCTCGAGATGAACGTTTTTTGCAATTAAATTCATTAAGAAATCGGTCAATGACAAGTGTCGAGCTCAACAGCCTTTTACGAGAAGTCCGAAATGTAAATATCTCTGATAGATCAATAAGACTCCTTCAGAATGCTGATCTACACCGCAGAAGAGCTCTCCAGGCACCTTTGCTAACCAAAACATCGTGTTTCTAGACTAAGATTTGTAAAGCAACATTTAGATTGGAAATTAGAAAATTGGTGCCAAGTTTTATTCACTGATGAGACAAAAATCAGTCTAAGAGGTCCAGATGGACGTAATCAAACTCGAAGACGGCGAGGAGAAAGATTTGCGCAGTATTATTCCCAGGGAGCCGTTCCAAGGAGGGTCTATCATGTTTTGGGAGGAATTTGTTTTGTTGCCCGCACAAATTAGTGTCTCTTCCTAGACCCGCCCTTAACGCAGCAAGATACATAACTGACATTCTTAAAAATCACGTCGTTCCGTTTGGCCATTTATTTGCGATGATTTTCGTTCAATGCATGATAATGCTAGACCAGGCACGTTGCGGCAGATGTTTTGAATTACCTGAAAGAAGTAGGAGTTCATACCCTGGACTGGCCACCAAGAAGTGCAGATATGAATCCTATCGAGCACGTCTGGGACATTTCAAAACGCCGCATTCGTCGTCAAAATCTATTTCCTCGAAATTTAAATGAGTTTGAGCAAGCGGCATTAGAGGAATGGGAAAACATACCTCAAGAAGTGATACAGCACCTAATTGAAAGCATGCCCAGGAGAATGTTAGCAACAATTACATCCAGAGGAACATTGCAATGGACGGGTGAGGCGAATGTATGAGATTTTATGTGCGAAATATCCAGTTTTAGTTAACCAAAAGAGGGTTCTCTTAGAATAAGACATTGCTAAACCATATGCCGCGAAAGTTACGTGAAAAAAGATCTAAGAACTGATATTGAACTCCTACCACACACGCGAGAAAAAATTTAATCCAGAGGAGATGTTGAAAATGTTATGCGAAAACTTTGAACATTCAAGCTCGAAGATTGGCTTTATCTAGGTCACAAAGAGCTTGCTGAATAATAAGGATTTTTGTATGATTATTATATAAACAAAGTGACCATTGGAAACTGGCGTCATTCATAAGACATCCTCTACAATTTAAAGCAATGAAGTTACATTCGATATTTCTTCTTTGGCCGATGGTAAAAAAACCAATTTAAACAAAATTCGTGTCATTTATTTCTTAAAATCTCTAAACCATTTCATCTTTACGATCAAAAAGTTACGTGGACAAAAAACAATGTTTTTTAATTTGCATCGTATTTTTTTGGAAAACTTAATATTAATCTACATAGAATTCCAGTATAAAAATTATATATAAAAACTTTTATAATATTATTATGTATTGTGGCTGAATCCTTTGTTATTTTCAACACTCACCGTATTTTTTGCTTTTTCCAAGTTAGAATAGAACGACTGACATCAATACCACAACCCAGAGTAGGACCGCACGACATATTTTTTTCCAAACCTCCTTCGCGGCCTAAGGGACCGTATTTAAATACATTTTACAGTTAGGTTGGAAAGTCCTGTGTCCTTGGAACATTACCCTATACTTGGTTCATTTGCTTTTGTTTTAGTTTTCATACTTTATTATGTTTTCTTCGACATAATTCAAATAATAATTGATTACATTAATTGTGCTAGGCTTCAGATTACCTGTACCTATTTTAGTTTATTTTGTTTTTAAGGGTATAAAAAACATGACGAAAAACATGTAAATATAACATGGAAAGATTGTTGTTACAAACTGAATTATTTATGTTTTTCGCAAAACACTGGTTACAATAATGTGGTTTTCCAAAACTAACACTGCAAAAATTAATCCCTTTTTTTACTATGAATTTTACATTTTTTTACTGTACCCTACTCCCTCTTCTCACCTTTTGACTTAGACCTATTTTTTTAATAGGCAATAGTTTTTTTTGGTTTATCAAAATAATATGTTTCCTTGGATCTACACCATATATGGAGTGTAAAAATACAAAAAAATATTTTTGGCCCAGGAAATAGTTTATCAATTTTGGTTGGGGCTCAACGTGTTAAATATTTATTAATTTTATGTAAAAAGAACTGTTTATTCACATTATTTTTTTTATCTACTGCTTGTTTATATGATTAAATGAAAAAAACGTACTAGAAATAGTTTTTTTCTCAGTATTAGACCTCTCGTTACCAATTTATCTCGTACTTAACCTATACTGGTAAATCCGCAGTTGTAGAATGAAAATCATGTCGGCGTCAGTCGATGTACAAATTATTTTCGTGAATTTAATTAAACAATAAATGCAAGTATAATATTTATCATGACTCTCCTCGACAGTATTTATAGTCACTTAACATTGACAAAATGTAGGTTGCGGTCAAAAATTCTGCAACAACTTACCAAAAATAAACACACGTTTCACGAATTCTACAAATAAAAGCTGATTTAATTTTCATGTTATTTTCATATAAACACACCAAACGGTTTCTACAAAATATAAAATTGAGAAGTATTTATTTTTTTAATCATCAGCATAAGAAGGTATAGGAAACACCTTCATCGCATAATCAGAAATTTCTTACTCAAAATATAAATGAGCCTTTTACATAAACAATATTTATTTTACAAGAAACAGCTGCATTGCTACCCCTAAAAAGTTGGCTCCGCACTTTGGAGATACAAAAATTTTGGAACTTGCCCAGGTTATTACAGATTTGTTCCACTTTGTTTCAAAACCGGATATAAACGAGCTGGTAGCGCATTTTCAAGGTATCCCGATTTTGACGGTTGTTCTGGATTATTCTATATTATTCACATTGGTCCATATTGTTCTATATTGTTCAATATTGTTCCATATTGTTCCGTATTGTTCTATATTGTTCTATATTGTTCTATATTGTTCCATATTGTTCTATATTGTTCCATATTGTTCTATATTGTTCTATATTGTTCTATATTGTTCTATATTGTTCTATATTGTTCCATATTGTTCTATATTGTTCTATATTGTTCTATATTGTTCTATATTGTTCTATATTGTTCTATATTGTTCTATATTGTTCCATATTGTTCTATATTGTTCTATATTGTTCTATATTGTTCCATTTTGTTCTATATTGTTCCATTTTGTTCTATATTGTTCCATTTTGTTCTATATTGTTCCATTTTGTTCTATATTTTTACATATTGCTCTATATTGTTCTATATTGTTCAATATTATTCTATATTATTCAATATTGTTCTATATTTTGTTCAAATATTTTGTTCAAATTAATTTTTAAACTAAACCATACATTTGAGGTATCGCGATTGTAATCTTTGTTCTGAGTTGTTTCAAATTTGTTCTCAATTGGTCTAGAATATTGCTCTTGGAAACAAAATATTTTGCAGGATTAAAGGAAAATTTCCATAAATTCCTATTATACGGGTTATTCTAAGATGTTCAACCTTTTTCCTAGATTGTACTTATTGTTCCGGATTGTTACGGTTTGTTCTACTTAGTTTCAGAATGGAATAGGGCTTAGAATGAATCTACTAGGGGAAATTGAAAGGAAAATCTGATTTTTGAGCTGTAGGAAAGCATTTTGAGCTATAGCACTGCATTTTGAGTTGTGGGAGTGCATTTTCAATATATCGCGATTTTGACAGTTGTTCTAAATATTTTAATTTTGTTTACAATTGTTCTAGATTATTGCTTTAGAAAAAAAAATTGTTTCCTTATATTTTTAGGAATATTTCGAGAAACTCTTATTATGTGGGTTATTCTAAGATGTTCTAGTTTTTTCCTAGAATTTAGCAGTTGTTCCAGATTGTTTTATATTTTTTATACTTTGATCCAGAATGGAATAACCTGAAAATGAATCTACTAGGGAAAATTGTGAAAAAATCAGATTTTCGAGCGATAGGACTACATTTTGAGTTGTTGAACTTATCGCGTTTGTAAAGTTGTTTTTAAAAGTTTGTTCTTAATTCTAAATTATTGATTTCTAAAAAAAATTATTTTCCAGTTTTGTCAATTGTTCGGGATTGTGTCATATTTGTTCTCAATTGTTCTGAAATCCAAAAAAGAAAATATTTTGCAGGAATTTTAGGAAACCTGGAGAATTTGAGAAGCTCGGGCTCCTATATTTAGTTTAAGTCATTAACCTTGTTAGTTACTGAGCCGATAATTATGGCAACTAGGAAAAATTTAATTAAAGATACTGACAAAATGAATGGAAGATATTGATGTTGTTCAAATATGTTTGTGTTGGAAGACAGGGGACAATTTCTTGTAATGTTGTTTTAGCTTTCTCATTAGCTGTGCATCTAAATTCAAGATTTGATATTTGTAAAGCTCTTTCAGTTAAAGTATTTTCTGTACACTTCTAATTAAGTAGTTAATTTACGATGCGTGGGTTGCCATCGAATAGTTGAAGTAAAAACAAAGCGAACACACATTGTTACACATATAAATCTTAATGGACGGAAGAATATATAAAAAACGTTTGAAATAGACCGGTTTTCGTAGACACAGTTCAGTAAAATATTGACAGTGATTAATGTGAAAGGTATTAGAGATTGAAAGGTGATTTTTAAATTTCAAAATGGTACAATATACCGTTCAATATTATAAGTAATAAATGCATGAATTAGTTACTCCTTCTCACGTTAATTTCCAAATAAATAAGATAAAGTTTACAATAGTCGGCAGAGTTCTAGTTATTGAAGATGTAAACCAAAAATATGTTTAAAAAGCGGATTCATAGGTAAAGTGTAATGCGGTTTAACTTTTATTAATACAGATGTCGCATCTATTGTTTTAATAGTTAAAAATTCGCCATCGGATTTTGAAAAAAATTACAAATTACAATTATTATTATTTTATGCATTTCACTAAATTTTCAATTCAATATAGGGTAATTAAACACGGTCACCTGGTTTTTTGGCTCTAGAAAATCGAAAAATGGATGGATTTTAATGATCTTGGTCTCAAAATGTTCCATTTTACGGCGGATTTATAAAAAAAAATTAGTAGAAATAGCTGGAATGAAAATTTCTCATAGTTTTACTGTTTTAAATCGTAAAAAAAAACGGTTTTGCAAAATAATCCTTTACAAAAAATTATCTCATTATCAGATAAAGTTCTTATATTTTTTTTGTATTCTACATAAATTAATAAACAATTTAAAAAAAATCCAAAAAGAATGATTTTTTCAGTTTTTATAGCTTAAAATGACATCGATGAAAAACAATCAATTTTCGTGAATAGTTTCGTACTATATTCTTCAATGTTTATAGTTTTTGGACCGTTAAAAATCAAAAAATAGATAAATTTTATAATTTTGGTCTCAAAATGTTCCATCTTACGATGAATTTATGAAAAACACGGGGGTAGTGGCTGAATTTGCGGTTTTTAATAGTTTTAAACCTTAAATAGTAGAAAAACTTTTTTTTTCAAAATATTCTTTTTTTTATGTAAATTGCGAAAAAAAATATACGAACTTGATTCCACGACGTCAGAAACAGTTACGAAGGATTATATGTAGAAAGTCATTTTTTTGCATTTAAAGTCATGAAACTGTAAAAAATATTTATTTTTTTCAATTTTCGTATTTTTTTTATAAATCCGCTGTAAAATGGAACATTTTGAGACCAAGATCATTAAAATCCATCCATTTTTCGATTTTCTAGAGCCAACCTAACCTAACCTAACTTAACCTAACCAAAAAACCAGGTGACCGCGAAAGTGTATAATTACCATAATTTTTTGTAAAGGATTATTTTGCAAAATCGTTTTTTTCACGATTTAAAACAGTAAAACTATGAGAAATTTTCATTCCAGCTATTTCTACTAATTTTTTTTATAAATCCGCCGTAAAATGGAACATTTTGAGACCAAGATCATTAAAATCCATCCATTTTTCGATTTTCTAGAGCCAAAAAACCAGGTGACCGTGAAAGTGTATAATTACCCAATATAAATTTTAGAACATTATAGAATAAACTGGTAATTTCCATTTCATACTGTACATCCAATCCGAAATGCTTGCTGAATAAACATTAAAAAAAGTATACTACTGATTATTGTATTATTATATAACTTTCTATTAAATATATCATTTTATAAAAATTAGAAAATACCGAAAGTGGAGAATCGTGCAATGAAGTGATTGTTTAGAATTCCATTGAAGCAATGGCCTTCCTGAAGCTAAAGCTACAGAAAAGTGATGAAGAAAACTTATTGAAAACAAGGATTTCGGAAGATATTTCGAAGAAAACGCGCTAATGTACAAAGGACAATAAAATATTATCTAGATAAAAGTCCTTTCAACGTTTAACACCCTAGGCAAACACAGGTATCAAGCGTTTCTAAAAAGACATCCTTTACTGATTCATGGAACTTCCAGAAGCGTTACATCTTCAGTTGTTAATGTAACTGAAAGTTGGTTTATTAAAGTTCTAAATTATCCCAATGAAAAAAAATTTACGAAAATTCTTGAAGATAGAACGAGAATTTATAATAGAGATGAAACCTGCTTTTTGCAGTACCCTAAGTAAGACAAAGTATTGGAATTAAAAGGAAAAAGAATGCGTATGAAGTAGATGGAGGCTTGGAAAAATCTAATCTACTTTATCGGCAGCAGGTTTTATGTCTCCGCCCCTATGAGCGCATTCCAGTAAATATTGTTGATAGTGTGTAAAAGATCTATTTGAAAATTTAGTTCTTTGTGTTCATACTGAAGACGAATTGTTGATGATGTCGTAAGCAATTTTCCTTACTTGGAGATGCCCAAATTGAAATAACAATCTGATATACTGCCAATAGTTGAGCACTTAGCTTAAACTTTAACAATCAAATTGATCAGAATGATGAAAATTTTTGTTTATTAAGTGGCTACTAAAACTAACTAACGCTGGTTAACAAAATTTAAGCTGAATTGGATAGGTTACTGGAACCGAAGCAAAAACATTGCTATTATCTGAAAGAACACATTGAAGAATCTTTTTTAAAAAGTCGAATGAAAGACCTCAGTCTTAAGGTATGTACTCCGGAGCTCCAAGTGACTAGATCAGCAATTGCTTGACAGTACTCTAGTGGTTCGTTTCGTGCGAAATATTTGACACGATTTCCACACCAAGTAGCTTCTGAGGTAAGCTATTTTTTGTATCAACCCAGACGTCAGTAATTGATAGAGGTCTTCTGGAAGTTCCAAATTTGCTTACTAAATCATTCAGTTTGGCTTGTGAAAAACAATATAAAATGGTCATTTTCAGTTTATATTTCCTGAATTATCTATCCAGAATATGTGTGTCTCAACCTTATTATTGTCTTTAAAAAAGAGAGTGGCTCCTGGATTACTACGACTGTAGTTTTCGATAAGAAAAATGAGAATAGAAAGTAGGAGTTATAATAAATGAGATTGAGATTAAGAACGTTATTTATTCGTTGTTGATTTCCAAGTACTTTTTCTTTTTGTTTTTATAATTTCAATCGTTCAGTTTTGCTGTTAGTTTATAGTTGATTTATTAGAATCTTTAATTTTTACTTCTTTCTTTTATGTCTTTAAATATGGCCAATCATTTTCGAGCGGCATAGAACTGAACAGTTACTCATTCAGAACGTAATTAATTTCCACTTAAAATAATTTAGTTGTCAAGAGGTGCGTGATGAGTTTGTCTTAGTTTTTATTTTATTTTCTTAATTATTAACAACTAAACGGTATTACGTGAGAAGTTATCAATATGTATAATCAATCAAATTCTACTATACGAAATGGTTCGTTGAAAGTAGACATTAGACGTGTTTATAAAAAATTTAGCATGTAAAACTTACTTATATGTTTTTTTTATAAATGTATATAATTAGAAAACCCACAATATGCGCATAAATATGCAAATCGTTTAGTCAAAATACGCAAAAAATATTTTAAAATAATTTAAAAAATAAGCAAAGATTTAATTGTTTTTTCACATAGGTATTGAACTAAATTTCTTTAAGTTCTTAGACCTTTTGATATATTAATGCATCCAAATGTTCCTGATTTCATTACACAAAACAAATTGTCCCTAGCTATAAACAAAGATTTTGTTTCTCGGCTAAATATAAAAAAAACTTATTTCCACATCAACTGATGTAATAATTGCTGACAATTTCTCCCAACCACGTAATTTTTTAAAAATTATGCCTGTGACATTTATAAAAAGCTTGGGAAAGAAAGGTACTAGATAATATGAAATAAAAATTTGGCTCAATAATAATTTACTACTAATTTACTATACTTTGAATTATGCTAATTCATCGTAAATTGTGGAATTCTGCCACAAAAGAATAAGATCTTCCAAGCAGAAATGTCTTTGTCAATCTCCGGAACTTATTAAATGAATTTGCCACTTTTGATTCTAAAGGTAGCTTAAGCTATAATTTTTTGATATTGAAAGTGATGGAAGGTGGTAATCATTAAGTAAATGTCCATATTTGTTCTTCTAGTAAAGTAACTATGAATGGATCTCTCACATGAGTTGTAAAAGTGTTTGCGTTTAAACAGATTCTAAAATGAAAAGAGCGGAAAGGATTGAAATTTTGTATTTTTTAAAACTGAATTCGCAATGCTTTAAACCACACAAACCATAAATTTAATATTTTTGTGAATTAGAGATAGATTCGAAGAGGTGCAAACTACAAGACCTCCAGAAAGGCAAACTATAGCGAAGATGCGATTCGAACGAGTGGTAAGTTGTTAAAGCAGTACAAGAATTGAAATGTTTAGACACATATTTATTGGCAAAACAACAAATTAGGACACAACTGAAGTTTTCTCGGTGTTTATACAGCCCGTTGCGTCAGACCAGGACTTGATAGAATGTAAAGGTTGTACATCTGGACCACTCCAAGTTACAGAGGTGTCATTTGCGACACCAAGTTAATTTACCATTAATTCGTAAGTCTGTGATATCATTGATGAATGTCAAAAAAACCCTGCCAACTGCCTACTACCAGTTGTTTTTCACATTCAAGGTGAGATACAAACCAATCTAAAGAAACACTTCATATGCCATAATACTCTAGTTTGTTATCCAGAATTTTATAATCAACACAATCGAAAGCCTTAGAGAAATCACAATAAACCGGAGCCGTATAAAAATTAATATTAAGTGAATCAGAATAAAGCTTGATTTTTATAAACGAAAATTGTTGCTTTATTTCTGAGTTTTCGAATAATTGCTTAACGTCAGTAAAGTATTCGAAGATTCGTTCTGAAATAAATCTTCCAATTGACAAACATTCTCGCAATAAAATATACGGTTTCCAACCAAGCAGCTCCATCTTGTAATAATGGGTTGAGGTGAGATAATTTTTCTTCATAGAATTGAACCCTTATAGGCGCTTTCATATCTGAAATTAAATAATTTACAAGACGAAAAATGTTTCCTACTCTTTTCAGCAACCCCAGTCACAGCATGAGTAATATACCACACTTTTCCCGTACTCATACGTAGTTCTTTGTATGGCTTAATCCATGCTAACATTGAACTGACTTTAGGCATTCTACTAATAAAAATTAATAAGATATTATCTGTTCAAAAGCACTAAATAAATAACAGCCGACACAAATTGGTCTTCGCCCAACAAAACTCTGGATTAAGGGTTTAAAACGACTTATATAACAGCTTTGTTTGTTTAATTATGCACAATATGCGAATGTTTAGAAAAATTTGTATTATGTAAAATTTGTTCTTTGCATATTTGGGTTTCCCTAATGATGAGTGATACTTACGATTTGGCCAAAAAGCCATTGCACTACCACAAAGAATTTCTAATCCACCAACAGTTCTCCTATACCATTTTGATGGAATTTTAAAATCCAACATCTCCGAGAACGGAAAGACTTTCGCATACTTCACGTATTCTTTTCTCTGAAAAAGTAAAATTATTTCAATTAAAATATGGACTAGTGATTGCTAAATCAATTTCCCGGAAATTGACATCAACAACATTGTTTCTATTGAATCTGAATCCTAGTTTGCCCCAGTCTTTACCAAATGTTATAAATACTGTCACCAAAATTCAGACCAGTGGTTGTTAAATCAATTTCCCGGAAATTGACATCAACAACATTGTTTCTATTGAATTTGAATCCTAGTTTGCCCCTGACTTTACCAAATGTTATAAATACTGTCACCAAAATTCGGACCAGTGGTTGCTAAATCAATTTCCCGGGAATTGACATCAACAACATTGTTTCTATTGAATCTGAATCCTAGTTTGCCCCAGTTTTTACCAAATGTTATAAATACTGTCACCAAAATTCGGACCAGTGGTTGAAAAATCAATTTCCCGGAAATTGACATCAACAACATTGTTTCTATTGAATTTGAATCCTAGTTTGCCCCTGACTTTACCAAATGTTATAAATACTGTCACCAAAATTCGGACCAGTGGTTGCTAAATCAATTTCTCGGAAATTGACATCAACAACATTGTTTCTATTGAATCTGAATCCTAGATTGCCCCAGTCTTTACCAAATTTTATAAATACTGTTACCAAAATTGGGACCAGTGATTGCTAAATCAATTTCTCGGAAATTGACATCAACAACATTGTTTCTATTGAATCTGAATCCTAGATTGCCCCAGTCTTTACCAAATTTTATAAATACTGTTACCAAAATTGGGACCAGTGATTGCTAAATCAATTTCCCGGAAATTGACATCAACAACATTGTTTCTATTGAATCTGAATCCTAGTTTGCCCCAGTCTTTACCAAATGTTATAAATACTGTCACCAAAATTCAGACCAGTGGTTGTTAAATCAATTTCCCGGAAATTGACATCAACAACATTGTTTCTATTGAATCTGAATCCTAGTTTGCCCCAGTCTTTACCAAATTTTATAAATACTGTCACCAAAATTCGGACCAGTGATTGCTAAATCAATTTCCCGGAAATTGACATCAACAACATTGTTTCTATTGAATCTGAATCCTAGTTTGCCCCAGTCTTTACCAAATGTTATAAATACTGTCACCAAAATTCGGACCAGTGGTTGCTAAATCAATTTCCCGGAAATTGACATCAACAACATTGTTTCTATTGAATTTGAATCCTAGTTTGCCCCTGACTTTACCAAATGTTATAAATACTGTCACCAAAATTCGGACCAGTGGTTGCTAAATCAATTTCCCGGGAATTGACATCAACAACATTGTTTCTATTGAATCTGAATCCTAGTTTGCCCCAGTTTTTACAAAATGTTATAAATACTGTCACCAAAATTCGGACCAGTGGTTGCTAAATCAATTTCCCGGAAATTGACATCAACAACATTGTTTCTATTGAATTTGAATCCTAGTTTGCCCCTGACTTTACCAAATGTTATAAATACTGTCACCAAAATTCGGACCAGTGGTTGCTAAATCAATTTCTCGGAAATTGACATCAACAACATTGTTTCTATTGAATCTGAATCCTAGATTGCCCCAGTCTTTACCAAATTTTATAAATACTGTTACCAAAATTGGGACCAGTGATTGCTAAATCAATTTCCCGGAAATTGACATCAACAACATTGTTTCTATTGAATCTGAATCCTAGTTTGCCCCAGTCTTTACCAAATGTTATAAATACTGTCACCAAAATTCAGACCAGTGGTTGTTAAATCAATTTCCCGGAAATTGACATCAACAACATTGTTTCTATTGAATCTGAATCCTAGTTTGCCCCTGACTTTACCAAATGTTATAAATACTGTCACCAAAATTCAGACCAGTGGTTGTTAAATCAATTTCCCGGAAATTGACATCAACAACATTGTTTCTATTGAATTTGAATCCTAGTTTGCCCCTGACTTTACCAAATGTTATAAATACTGTCACCAAAATTCGGACCAGTGGTTGCTAAATCAATTTCCCGGAAATTGACATCAACAACATTGTTTCTATTGAATTTGAATCCTAGTTTGCCCCTGACTTTACCAAATGTTATAAATACTGTCACCAAAATTCGGACCAGTGGTTGCTAAATCAATTTCCCGGGAATTGACATCAACAACATTGTTTCTATTGAATTTGAATCCTAGATTGCCCCAGTCTTTACCAAATGTTATAAATACTGTCACCAAAATTCAGACCAGTGGTTGTTAAATCAATTTCCCGGGAATTGACATCAACAACATTGTTTCTATTGAATTTGAATCCTAGATTGCCCCAGTCTTTACCAAATGTTATAAATACTGTCACCAAAATTCGGACCAGTGGTTGCTAAATCAATTTCCCGGGAATTGACATCAACAACATTGTTTCTATTGAATTTGAATCCTAGATTGCCCCAGTCTTTACCAAATGTTATAAATACTGTCACCAAAATTCGGACCAGTGGTTGCTAAATCAATTTCCCGGAAATTGACATCAACAACATTGTTTCTATTGAATCTGAATCCTAGTTTGCCCCAGTCTTTACCAAATGTTATAAATACTGTCACCAAAATTCAGACCAGTGGTTGTTAAATCAATTTCCCGGAAATTGACATCAACAACATTGTTTCTATTGAATCTGAATCCTAGTTTGCCCCAGTCTTTACCAAATTTTATAAATACTGTCACCAAAATTCGGACCAGTGATTGCTAAATCAATTTCCCGGAAATTGACATCAACAACATTGTTTCTATTGAATCTGAATCCTAGTTTGCCCCAGTCTTTACCAAATGTTATAAATACTGTCACCAAAATTCGGACCAGTGGTTGCTAAATCAATTTCCCGGAAATTGACATCAACAACATTGTTTCTATTGAATTTGAATCCTAGTTTGCCCCTGACTTTACCAAATGTTATAAATACTGTCACCAAAATTCGGACCAGTGGTTGCTAAATCAATTTCCCGGGAATTGACATCAACAACATTGTTTCTATTGAATCTGAATCCTAGTTTGCCCCTGACTTTACAAAATGTTATAAATACTGTCACCAAAATTCGGACCAGTGGTTGCTAAATCAATTTCCCGGAAATTGACATCAACAACATTGTTTCTATTGAATTTGAATCCTAGTTTGCCCCTGACTTTACCAAATGTTATAAATACTGTCACCAAAATTCGGACCAGTGGTTGCTAAATCAATTTCCCGGGAATTGACATCAACAACATTGTTTCTATTGAATCTGAATCCTAGTTTGCCCCAGTTTTTACAAAATGTTATAAATACTGTCACCAAAATTCGGACCAGTGGTTGCTAAATCAATTTCCCGGAAATTGACATCAACAACATTGTTTCTATTGAATTTGAATCCTAGTTTGCCCCTGACTTTACCAAATGTTATAAATACTGTCACCAAAATTCGGACCAGTGGTTGCTAAATCAATTTCTCGGAAATTGACATCAACAACATTGTTTCTATTGAATCTGAATCCTAGATTGCCCCAGTTTTTACCAAATGTTATAAATACTGTCACCAAAATTCGGACCAGTGGTTGCTAAATCAATTTCTCGGAAATTGACATCAACAACATTGTTTCTATTGAATCTGAATCCTAGTTTGCCCCTGACTTTACCAAATGTTATAAATACTGTCACCAAAATTCGGACCAGTGGTTGCTAAATCAATTTCTCGGAAATTGACATCAACAACATTGTTTCTATTGAATCTGAATCCTAGATTGCCCCAGTCTTTACCAAATTTTATAAATACTGTTACCAAAATTGGGACCAGTGATTGCTAAATCAATTTCCCGGGAATTGACATCAACAACATTGTTTCTATTGAATCTGAATCCTAGTTTGCCCCTGACTTTACCAAATGTTATATATACTGTCACCAAAATTCAGACCAGTGGTTGTTAAATCAATTTCCCGGAAATTGACATCAACAACATTGTTTCTATTGAATTTGAATCCTAGTTTGCCCCTGACTTTACCAAATGTTATAAATACTGTCACCAAAATTCAGACCAGTGGTTGTTAAATCAATTTCCCGGAAATTGACATCAACAACATTGTTTCTATTGAATTTGAATCCTAGTTTGCCCCTGACTTTACAAAATGTTATAAATACTGTCACCAAAATTCATACCAGTGGTTGTTAAATCAATTTCCCGGAAATTGACATCAACAACATTGTTTCTATTGAATTTGAATCCTAGTTTGCCCCAGTCTTTACCAAATGTTATAAATACTGTCACCAAAATTCAGACCAGTGGTTGTTAAATCAATTTCCCGGAAATTGACATCAACAACATTGTTTCTATTGAATTTGAATCCTAGTTTGCCCCTGACTTTACCAAATGTTATAAATACTGTCACCAAAATTCAGACCAGTGGTTGTTAAATCAATTTCCCGGAAATTGACATCAACAACATTGTTTCTATTGAATTTGAATCCTAGTTTGCCCCAGTCTTTACCAAATGTTATAAATACTGTCACCAAAATTCAGACCAGTGGTTGTTAAATCAATTTCCCGGAAATTGACATCAACAACATTTTTTCTATTGAATTTGAATCCTAGTTTGCCCCTGACTTTACCAAATGTTATAAATACTGTCACCAAAATTCGGACCAGTGGTTGCTAAATCAATTTCTCGGAAATTGACATCAACAACATTGTTTCTATTGAATCTGAATCCTAGATTGCCCCAGTCTTTACCAAATTTTATAAATACTGTTACCAAAATTGGGACCAGTGATTGCTAAATCAATTTCCCGGGAATTGACATCAACAACATTGTTTCTATTGAATCTGAATCCTAGTTTGCCCCTGACTTTACCAAATGTTATAAATACTGTCACCAAAATTCAGACCAGTGGTTGTTAAATCAATTTCCCGGAAATTGACATCAACAACATTGTTTCTATTGAATTTGAATCCTAGTTTGCCCCTGACTTTACCAAATGTTATAAATACTGTCACCAAAATTCGGACCAGTGGTTGCTAAATCAATTTCCCGGGAATTGACATCAACAACATTGTTTCTATTGAATCTGAATCCTAGTTTGCCCCAGTCTTTACCAAATGTTATAAATACTGTCACCAAAATTCGGACCAGTGGTTGCTAAATCAATTTTCCGGAAATTGACATCAACAACATTGTTTCTATTGAATTTGAATCCTAGTTTGCCCCTGACTTTACCAAATGTTATAAATACTGTCACCAAAATTCGGACCAGTGGTTGCTAAATCAATTTCCCGGGAATTGACATCAACAACATTGTTTCTATTGAATCTGAATCCTAGTTTGCCCCAGTTTTTACCAAATGTTATAAATACTGTCACCAAAATTCGGACCAGTGGTTGCTAAATCAATTTCCCGGAAATTGACATCAACAACATTGTTTCTATTGAATTTGAATCCTAGTTTGCCCCTGACTTTACCAAATGTTATAAATACTGTCACCAAAATTCGGACCAGTGGTTGCTAAATCAATTTTCCGGAAATTGACATCAACAACATTGTTTCTATTGAATTTGAATCCTAGTTTGCCCCTGACTTTACCAAATGTTATAAATACTGTCACCAAAATTCGGACCAGTGGTTGCTAAATCAATTTTCCGGAAATTGACATCAACAACATTGTTTCTATTGAATCTGAATCCTAGTTTGCCCCAGTTTTTACCAAATGTTATAAATACTGTCACCAAAATTCGGACCAGTGGTTGCTAAATCAATTTCTCGGAAATTGACATCAACAACATTGTTTCTATTGAATCTGAATCCTAGTTTGCCCCTGACTTTACCAAATGTTATAAATACTGTCACCAAAATTCGGACCAGTGGTTGCTAAATCAATTTCTCGGAAATTGACATCAACAACATTGTTTCTATTGAATCTGAATCCTAGATTGCCCCAGTCTTTACCAAATTTTATAAATACTGTTACCAAAATTGGGACCAGTGATTGCTAAATCAATTTCCCGGGAATTGACATCAACAACATTGTTTCTATTGAATCTGAATCCTAGTTTGCCCCTGACTTTACCAAATGTTATATATACTGTCACCAAAATTCAGACCAGTGGTTGTTAAATCAATTTCCCGGAAATTGACATCAACAACATTGTTTCTATTGAATTTGAATCCTAGTTTGCCCCTGACTTTACCAAATGTTATAAATACTGTCACCAAAATTTGGACCAGTGGTTGCTAAATCAATTTCCCGGAAATTGACATCAACAACATTGTTTCTATTGAATTTGAATCCTAGTTTGCCCCTGACTTTACCAAATGTTATAAATACTGTCACCAAAATTCAGACCAGTGGTTGTTAAATCAATTTCCCGGAAATTGACATCAACAACATTGTTTCTATTGAATTTGAATCCTAGTTTGCCCCTGACTTTACCAAATGTTATAAATACTGTCACCAAAATTCGGACCAGTGGTTGCTAAATCAATTTCCCGGAAATTGACATCAACAACATTGTTTCTATTGAATTTGAATCCTAGTTTGCCCCTGACTTTACCAAATGTTATAAATACTGTCACCAAAATTCGGACCAGTGGTTGCTAAATCAATTTTCCGGGAATTGACATCAACAACATTGTTTCTATTGAATTTGAATCCTAGTTTGCCCCTGACTTTACCAAATGTTATAAATACTGTCACCAAAATTCAGACCAGTGGTTGTTAAATCAATTTCCCGGAAATTGACATCAACAACATTGTTTCTATTGAATTTGAATCCTAGTTTGCCCCTGACTTTACCAAATGTTATAAATACTGTCACCAAAATTCGGACCAGTGGTTGCTAAATCAATTTCCCGGAAATTGACATCAACAACATTGTTTCTATTGAATTTGAATCCTAGTTTGCCCCTGACTTTACCAAATGTTATAAATACTGTCACCAAAATTCGGACCAGTGGTTGCTAAATCAATTTCCCGGGAATTGACATCAACAACATTGTTTCTATTGAATCTGAATCCTAGTTTGCCCCAGTTTTTACCAAATGTTATAAATACTGTCACCAAAATTCGGACCAGTGGTTGCTAAATCAATTTCCCGGAAATTGACATCAACAACATTGTTTCTATTGAATTTGAATCCTAGTTTGCCCCTGACTTTACCAAATGTTATAAATACTGTCACCAAAATTCGGACCAGTGGTTGCTAAATCAATTTCTCGGAAATTGACATCAACAACATTGTTTCTATTGAATCTGAATCCTAGATTGCCCCAGTCTTTACCAAATTTTATAAATACTGTTACCAAAATTGGGACCAGTGATTGCTAAATCAATTTCCCGGGAATTGACATCAACAACATTGTTTCTATTGAATCTGAATCCTAGTTTGCCCCAGTCTTTACCAAATGTTATAAATACTGTCACCAAAATTCGGACCAGTGGTTGCTAAATCAATTTCCCGGAAATTGACATCAACAACATTGTTTCTATTGAATTTGAATCCTAGTTTGCCCCTGACTTTACCAAATGTTATAAATACTGTCACCAAAATTCAGACCAGTGGTTGCTAAATCAATTTCCCGGAAATTGACATCAACAACATTGTTTCTATTGAATTTGAATCCTAGTTTGCCCCTGACTTTACCAAATGTTATAAATACTGTCACCAAAATTCAGACCAGTGGTTGTTAAATCAATTTCCCGGAAATTGACATCAACAACATTGTTTCTATTGAATTTGAATCCTAGTTTGCCCCAGTCTTTACCAAATGTTATAAATACTGTCACCAAAATTCAGACCAGTGGTTGTTAAATCAATTTCCCGGAAATTGACATCAACAACATTTTTTCTATTGAATTTGAATCCTAGTTTGCCCCTGACTTTACCAAATGTTATAAATACTGTCACCAAAATTCGGACCAGTGGTTGCTAAATCAATTTCTCGGAAATTGACATCAACAACATTGTTTCTATTGAATCTGAATCCTAGATTGCCCCAGTCTTTACCAAATTTTATAAATACTGTTACCAAAATTGGGACCAGTGATTGCTAAATCAATTTCCCGGGAATTGACATCAACAACATTGTTTCTATTGAATCTGAATCCTAGTTTGCCCCTGACTTTACCAAATGTTATAAATACTGTCACCAAAATTCAGACCAGTGGTTGTTAAATCAATTTCCCGGAAATTGACATCAACAACATTGTTTCTATTGAATTTGAATCCTAGTTTGCCCCTGACTTTACCAAATGTTATAAATACTGTCACCAAAATTCGGACCAGTGGTTGCTAAATCAATTTCCCGGGAATTGACATCAACAACATTGTTTCTATTGAATCTGAATCCTAGTTTGCCCCAGTCTTTACCAAATGTTATAAATACTGTCACCAAAATTCGGACCAGTGGTTGCTAAATCAATTTTCCGGAAATTGACATCAACAACATTGTTTCTATTGAATTTGAATCCTAGTTTGCCCCTGACTTTACCAAATGTTATAAATACTGTCACCAAAATTCGGACCAGTGGTTGCTAAATCAATTTCCCGGGAATTGACATCAACAACATTGTTTCTATTGAATCTGAATCCTAGTTTGCCCCAGTTTTTACCAAATGTTATAAATACTGTCACCAAAATTCGGACCAGTGGTTGCTAAATCAATTTCCCGGAAATTGACATCAACAACATTGTTTCTATTGAATTTGAATCCTAGTTTGCCCCTGACTTTACCAAATGTTATAAATACTGTCACCAAAATTCGGACCAGTGGTTGCTAAATCAATTTTCCGGAAATTGACATCAACAACATTGTTTCTATTGAATTTGAATCCTAGTTTGCCCCTGACTTTACCAAATGTTATAAATACTGTCACCAAAATTCGGACCAGTGGTTGCTAAATCAATTTTCCGGAAATTGACATCAACAACATTGTTTCTATTGAATTTGAATCCTAGTTTGCCCCAGTTTTTACCAAATGTTATAAATACTGTCACCAAAATTCGGACCAGTGGTTGCTAAATCAATTTCTCGGAAATTGACATCAACAACATTGTTTCTATTGAATCTGAATCCTAGATTGCCCCAGTCTTCACCAAATTTTATAAATACTGTCACCAAAATTCGGACCAGTGGTTGCTAAATCAATTTTCCGGAAATTGACATCAACAACATTGTTTCTATTGAATTTGAATCCTAGTTTGCCCCAGTTTTTACCAAATGTTATAAATACTGTCACCAAAATTCGGACCAGTGGTTGCTAAATCAATTTTCCGGAAATTGACATCAACAACATTGTTTCTATTGAATCTGAATCCTAGTTTGCCCCAGTTTTTACCAAATGTTATAAATACTGTCACCAAAATTCGGTCCAGTGGTTGCTAAATCAATTTCTCGGAAATTGACATCAACAACATTGTTTCTATTGAATCTGAATCCTAGTTTGCCCCTGACTTTACCAAATGTTATAAATACTGTCACCAAAATTCGGACCAGTGGTTGCTAAATCAATTTCTCGGAAATTGACATCAACAACATTGTTTCTATTGAATCTGAATCCTAGATTGCCCCAGTCTTTACCAAATTTTATAAATACTGTTACCAAAATTGGGACCAGTGATTGCTAAATCAATTTCCCGGGAATTGACATCAACAACATTGTTTCTATTGAATCTGAATCCTAGTTTGCCCCTGACTTTACCAAATGTTATATATACTGTCACCAAAATTCAGACCAGTGGTTGTTAAATCAATTTCCCGGAAATTGACATCAACAACATTGTTTCTATTGAATTTGAATCCTAGTTTGCCCCTGACTTTACCAAATGTTATAAATACTGTCACCAAAATTTGGACCAGTGGTTGCTAAATCAATTTCCCGGAAATTGACATCAACAACATTGTTTCTATTGAATTTGAATCCTAGTTTGCCCCTGACTTTACCAAATGTTATAAATACTGTCACCAAAATTCAGACCAGTGGTTGTTAAATCAATTTCCCGGAAATTGACATCAACAACATTGTTTCTATTGAATTTGAATCCTAGTTTGCCCCTGACTTTACCAAATGTTATAAATACTGTCACCAAAATTCGGACCAGTGGTTGCTAAATCAATTTCCCGGAAATTGACATCAACAACATTGTTTCTATTGAATTTGAATCCTAGTTTGCCCCTGACTTTACCAAATGTTATAAATACTGTCACCAAAATTCGGACCAGTGGTTGCTAAATCAATTTCCCGGGAATTGACATCAACAACATTGTTTCTATTGAATTTGAATCCTAGTTTGCCCCTGACTTTACCAAATGTTATAAATACTGTCACCAAAATTCAGACCAGTGGTTGTTAAATCAATTTCCCGGAAATTGACATCAACAACATTGTTTCTATTGAATTTGAATCCTAGTTTGCCCCTGACTTTACCAAATGTTATATATACTGTCACCAAAATTCAGACCAGTGGTTGTTAAATCAATTTCCCGGAAATTGACATCAACAACATTGTTTCTATTGAATTTGAATCCTAGTTTGCCCCTGACTTTACCAAATGTTATAAATACTGTCACCAAAATTCGGACCAGTGGTTGCTAAATCAATTTCCCGGGAATTGACATCAACAACATTGTTTCTATTGAATCTGAATCCTAGTTTGCCCCAGTTTTTACCAAATGTTATAAATACTGTCACCAAAATTCGGACCAGTGGTTGCTAAATCAATTTCCCGGGAATTGACATCAACAACATTGTTTCTATTGAATCTGAATCCTAGTTTGCCCCAGTTTTTACCAAATGTTATAAATACTGTCACCAAAATTCGGACCAGTGGTTGCTAAATCAATTTCCCGGAAATTGACATCAACAACATTGTTTCTATTGAATTTGAATCCTAGTTTGCCCCTGACTTTACCAAATGTTATAAATACTGTCACCAAAATTCGGACCAGTGGTTGCTAAATCAATTTCTCGGAAATTGACATCAACAACATTGTTTCTATTGAATCTGAATCCTAGATTGCCCCAGTCTTTACCAAATTTTATAAATACTGTTACCAAAATTGGGACCAGTGATTGCTAAATCAATTTCCCGGGAATTGACATCAACAACATTGTTTCTATTGAATCTGAATCCTAGTTTGCCCCAGTCTTTACCAAATGTTATAAATACTGTCACCAAAATTCGGACCAGTGGTTGCTAAATCAATTTCCCGGAAATTGACATCAACAACATTGTTTCTATTGAATTTGAATCCTAGTTTGCCCCTGACTTTACCAAATGTTATAAATACTGTCACCAAAATTTGGACCAGTGGTTGCTAAATCAATTTCTCGGAAATTGACATCAACAACATTGTTTCTATTGAATCTGAATCCTAGATTGCCCCAGTCTTTACCAAATTTTATAAATACTGTTACCAAAATTGGGACCAGTGATTGCTAAATCAATTTCCCGGGAATTGACATCAACAACATTGTTTCTATTGAATCTGAATCCTAGTTTGCCCCTGACTTTACCAAATGTTATAAATACTGTCACCAAAATTCAGACCAGTGGTTGTTAAATCAATTTCCCGGAAATTGACATCAACAACATTGTTTCTATTGAATTTGAATCCTAGTTTGCCCCTGACTTTACCAAATGTTATAAATACTGTCACCAAAATTCGGACCAGTGGTTGCTAAATCAATTTCTCGGGAATTGACATCAACAACATTGTTTCTATTGAATCTGAATCCTAGTTTGCCCCAGTCTTTACCAAATGTTATAAATACTGTCACCAAAATTCGGACCAGTGGTTGCTAAATCAATTTCCCGGAAATTGACATCAACAACATTGTTTCTATTGAATTTGAATCCTAGTTTGCCCCTGACTTTACCAAATGTTATAAATACTGTCACCAAAATTCGGACCAGTGGTTGCTAAATCAATTTCCCGGGAATTGACATCAACAACTTTGTTTCTATTGGATCAGAATCCTAGATTGCCCCAGTCTTTGCCAAAGGTTATAAATACTTTCACCAAAATTCGATACAATTCTATCAGATATTGCAAGAAAAACGAAGAACTTAGAGTGAGATGGCTACGAGGAGGTTTTCGTTTAACAAGTTTTGAAACTGTTTTTGGATGTCTGTTGATGTTTTTATAACAAATACTGTTTCGGCAGACGTAGTGCCTCATTTGATAAAGAAAAGATCTTAGTTTTGTATAAATTAAACTTAAAACAAACAAAAGGAATACTTTTTTTTTTAAAATAAATAAAAAATGCTCGGTATGAATTTTTTTTAATCATTATCAATTAATTACATATGATGTTGCTTACTTACAAAGTTTTCCTGGTTATTTATAGGGATTCAATCTGATAAACTTTATTTTTTGTTTTGTGATGTGTATATAAATAAACTCTCCGAGAATAAGATTGAACTTATTTCCAGCGATATTTTCCCAGTTAAAAATTTTTCATTTTTCAAAATTCATTTTCCCCTGCACAAATGCAGTTTACATCTCTTATTTCTAATGTTCGTTCACAAAGTTTCCCGAGGCTCTCCCCAATCGAATGCTCTTTGTTACATCTTGATCTTTCTTATTACTCAGAAACAAATTTCCACGTGGCACCAGGAAACTTCGTATAAGCCAGTCACCAGGTAGAACGCACATCATCGCGTCGTAATATTCGTAATCAGCGACCTTGAAAACTCTCCGAGTTGTAAAATTGGACTTATTTCCCGCAATATTTACCCAGTTAAAAATTTTTCATTTCTTAATCATTCGAGAGATGTACTTTTCAAAATGCAGTTTTCATTTCTTAATCATAATGGATGGACTCCCGAATCGAATGCTCTTTGTTGCATCTTAGTGCACATAATCCGGTCAATTTAGACATTCGAGGTTATATAAATTCCCATCAAGCTGAAAATCAGAAAAATTGTTTAAAATACAATTGAAAATAGAATTTGAATGTTCCCCATCATTTCCGTGTATGGACAAAATTCAAAAATTAGTCAAAGTCAAAAGTCAAAAAATGAGTTTTTCGCAATTTTCAGCAAAACGGTGAGTTTTATCATAAATATACTTTTAACAAAAATTGTAGATCATAAAATTATCTACAAAAAACGTACAAATATTTTTTTTCCTACGAGCAACCGTTTCTGAGATATAATGATTCAAAATGATGTAAAAGTTGGTTTCACCAATAAGTCGTATTTTCAGCAGTAAACTTTTCTTACAATATTGAAATGAACCGAGACTTGTTGTGAGTATTTATAAGAAATTTCTGTTGGCTGTTTGAACTGTTATCAAGTTCATCAAATAAATTATCAATTGACGAAGATGTTACTCAAGTTTTACAACTTTTTGAATCGTTCTATCTCAGAAACGGTGGCTCATAGGAAAAAAAATTTAATACGTTTTTTGTAAATAATTTTATGATCTACAATTTTTGTCTATAGTATTTTTATGATAAAACTCGCTGTTCTGCTGATAATCGCGAAAACTCATTTTTTTGACCATTGACCTTGAATAAAATATTTTCCGTACACGGAAATGATAGGGAACATTCAAATTTCATTTTCAATTTGAATATTTTGAACAATTTTACTGATTTTCAGCTTGATGGGAATTTATGTAGCTTCACTCTTATTTTTTGGTCTAATTTGATCGGGCTATCAGATATTCCCAAGTTTTGTAGTTTATTTTCCTCGACTATATCCATTTTTTTGATGACATCCTATATATTATATAACCAGTGTACAATTTCTGAAATTGTATTATAAAATCTCAAAGAAAAGTCCAAAATTTGTGTTTTACTCAACATTCGATGTGTGAATGTAATTTTTGGCTAGTTGCCTGTCTAGGATTGTTCGAAAATATTTTTAAATGCATGAAGGAATTAAATTATTGTGACTAACACTTACACGTCATGTTATGTGATTAGAGAAAAATGTGAACTGTATGCCAGAATGATCGTATGTTATTTATATTGTAATTATTCAGGTGAATTTATAAATTTCTACTTCATGAATGGATAGAACAAAATTCTTAATTATGTTATTATCTCTATAATAATTGTGCAAACATTTTTGGATTAAATAAAACCCCTACAAATTATAAATTAGATATCGAGTGAAACTATCAGTACAAATGCTCCAGTTTTCCCTTTATAGGCATTTATTAGCCAATTTCCCGTAGAATTTTGATAATCAAGGTCGATTTTCTTCAAAATTGGTATGAAGGTAGTATTTATATCCTTCTCCAAAATATACCCCTATGCCGAAGGGTGCTTTTACACGTTTACCGTTCTTGTAGATGAAAATGTATCTCATCAAATTAATCTTTAGCTAATTCTAAGCAAATTCTATTCTACAAAGTTTTTTTCTAAAGTTGGTACTTTTAGAGTTATTAACGATTGAAACTGTTCATTTTTCATTGAGAACAAAACAGATATTTCACCGTTTTTCATGAATAACTTGAAATTTTCTCATTTTATCAACAAATTCATAAACAAACAAACATTCATTTTTTAAGGATTTCTGTAAATTCAATAATAACCGAGTTATTGCTCGTTGAAGGATGGCTATTTTTGTGGAATCCCGATATTGAAAACCTTTAACCTGAAATAACTTGAAATTGATGAAATTTTTGGAAAAAACTCAGGAGATCTTTTTCAAAGCACATAGAAAAACTTCAAAATGAACCCTATCAAAAGTCTTTTGCATCAAAGTTGACTGATTTATAACGAAAATTAAGTTTCTTCTTTTTTCTTTTTAGAAAAAATGTAATAATTACACCCTCGCTATTACCACCCTTATTGAAATTAATCATATTCCACTTGCAATTAACTTCATTTATGTATTATTGATATGATCCATGTGATTTGACCGATTTTTGAATGCTTATTTTAGAAAAAATAATTGATTACATTGAACACTGCATTTCCGTAATTTCGAAAAAAACAAATTTTTCGTAAATAAATCAAAAACTATTCATGTCGTGAGAAAATATTTCAAATATTAATTGTAGGGTTTTTCTTGCCAAAAATATATATAATAAAAATTGAAGGAGATACATTAGTTCAAAGTTTGCAACCTTTATGAGCTGCACCTTTTTCGAAACCGAGGGTTGAAAAAAGTTTTAGTTGATATGACGTTGAAGTACTTGAAATTCACTACAAAATGCTCTTTTAAAAAAGTTTCTAGTTTGGAAATTGAGATAGTTATTGTCGAAAAACCAACTTTCGGAGTACGAATTTTGGTCATTTGGAATTTGGTCATTACCACTCATTGTTTACAAGAGCGAAAGAGATAGACTCTGAGTTGCAATAGAGCTTACAATATTGTGAGTGTTTATTGTGGTTCTGCTTTTTATTTGCATCCATTTTGTCCTGGGTCACAATTCCACTGGGTCACAAAATATGGAACCCAAGAGAAATTGAGTTAGTAGTACCGGGCACTAGTACCGGTTATAAGGGTATAATTGAGTATTTTTTTTTCTTTCTTTATTATAATTCCATATACAACTTGTGTGTTTTTTAATTTTTGATTATATAGTATAAAATTAACGTTCCTTTTTTACTTTTTTTTTTAATCAAAGATGGTAAATTACGTTATAAGTTATCTTCCTCTTTAAAAAATTTTTTGAATTTTTTGTTTCATATTTACCAAATTCGAGATTTTTTCAGCGCCGTGGGAAGCTATCTTTTTTGGAATATCAATTTTGGCGCCCTCTATAAAAAGATGTTGAAGAAACGAATCAAATGATACGCAAAAAAATTGTAAAAATCTGTGGATTGGTTACAAAGAATAACTGAAATTTTAGGATATTATTTTTTGAAATTAAAAGGATTCGAAAAATGTAAAAAAAATGAATTTTTTTAAAATTATAACCGGTAATAGTCCCTAAAATCTATTAATTTGTCATAAATGTTAAACTATCATATACGGGATGCTTTAAATTGTTCATATTATTTTGAAAAAATCTTATGTACTAATCTGGTATGGGTATCTTTAGAAGTCAATAAAATATTTGATTTTGAGCGGTTTTTATATAAAACGTACGAAAAGGATCATTCAGTTGATGATGAATCTGAAGCTGTTGAGGATGTGTGTGATTTGTGTGATCTATACAAAGTGAGAGAAAATTCAGAATTCACAGTACGTCTTCTTTGCAAGACATTGAATTGACTGACTTATATTAACCATGCAACAAAAACTGGTACAATATTATTTATCAGACCCCAGAACACTCTGAAAACGAACATGCTATGGACGTCACAAAACCTAGTTGTTCAGCCAATGCGGAGACTTTCTACTGGTAAAATTTCGTGCCACTAAAGGTATGATTAAGATATATGATAAAGATATGCTTGTGGAGTTAATAAATAATAGAAAAAACAGTCTTAAAATTAATCATATATCTGATATTGACTACCCAGACATAATTGGAATTCTTCCTCAACCCAAAGTTGCAGAAAACTGGTACAAACGTATAGCGATTTTTCAATACAAATCTTTGTAGAATGAAAAGCAATAGACCGCCAAAGAGCTTTATAGAGAAATGGAAAAGAGAAAAAGAGGAAGCCCAAATTAATCTTAGTAACACAAATGGCGTAATATTAGAAGAAAAAAATAACATGGGCAAAGGCTATGATAGAAGCTAGACACACTCTCGATACCCAAAAAGGGTGCACACGAATTTATGATTTTTAATATAATATTTTGACTACGCAAATAATAATCAATATTAGCATAAAATGAAGTTTTCACATGTCTAACTATCAAAAATGTTGTTAATTGCTTCTGTAAATTCGAATATTCTCGGATCGTTTTAAATTCAAATTTAGTTTCAAGTACTTTGGCCCAACAAAGAAAACACAAAAATTTTGGAAAAAAATATATTTATTTTAAACGTAATCTCTTTTTAGCTCCATACTGTTTTTCCAGCGATGTTTAATAAGTTCGATACCTTTTTATTAATAAGAATCGTCAAGTTCTTCAAAATAGCCATTAACTGTAAGCCATTAAAGTATTTCGAGGGGGTTAAATCTGGCGATTAGACTGGACGAGGTAGCAGTTTGAACTTTAATTCATTAATTTTGAAATCTTCTTTGAAATCCATTCCCCCTTTTCAGTCCATTATTTGGTTTGCTCTTTTTTTCGAGTGGAGGACCTATATTTCTTCCATGGCTATGAAATGGAGTAAAAATTTTACTTTATTTCTGTGAAACATTGCCAAGCACTCGATGGAAACATCTTCACAACGTGTTTTTGTTCCATTGTTACCAAACACGGCACCCATCAGCTTTCTCATGTCTTGCAAACCCAATATTTTACCTTTGATAACGACAGAGCAATCTCATCTAAAGTACAATCTAGTTCAGCTCTTATATTGGTTGGGCTAAGGCCTTTCTAATGGAAGTATTGTATCACATATCGACGACCAATTTTTGCCATGTTTACTGAAAACGTTTACTATTGATGGCTACCAAACAAATATTAAACAACGTGGCGTCTTCAAACTTGAAACATTCGCTGTATAGATTATGTACTTTCTAATGATAATTTTCAAGCAACTAGCGCCATCTCTAGATCAGACGGAACCATCCTCGTAATTTTCATGTAAAATCCTCAATAAAATTAAATGTAATGCAATAATTTAGTTTGGATAGAAGGTTAATTTCTCGAACAGTAATTCTGTTCTTGTACATTGACCAGAATTATTATTTTCAATAATACAAAATCATCAATAACTTTTGTAATAATGTAAAAGGCGAATTCAATTTACTTAACTGACATATCGAAAAAAAAAAGGATATTAATTAATTAATTTTCACTCGATTTATTTTTCATTTAAATATAATTTACCCTATATTTTCTGTTTTTTTCCCATGAAAATCTCAGTTATATTTCCAATCATTACTGGAATAAAATTGAACTTGGCAACATAACGTTTAAGTCACACTTATTGACACAAGATATGCACCTATATTCACACTATTAAATTTATTTCTCAATTATTGGTATTGACTATGTAATAAATATTTCTAAATAAATTCTATTTTTATCATATTTGAATTTTGCCGCTATCACCTAACCTATAAGAAACTGTTCTGTTTATTATGCTAGAATGTTGCAATGTTGTCAAATTTCATAATGTAAGTTTCAATTATGTCACAATTAAAATTGAATTCAGTCCAAAAAATATCATAAAAAATGAGACTATTCCAACACGTTAAGGTTAGTTCTTTATGTCAACAAGAGAAAGATATTTAAAAAAGGATGAGTTTCACTATTTCTTTACATCTACAGTGTTTAATTTCAATTATTCCATAAATACTCTAAAATTGATTTACTTTATTATGTCTAAAAAAATGCTTCTCAACTTTCTTAGATAACCTTATATAATATAGATAATGGGCATTTAAAATATGAGATGTAACAATACTCACCAAATCTTTGTGAAGTTCTTTAGAAAGGGCACTAGAAATTTTTATAAATCCAACAAAAATGAAAAACAAACCTAACAAAATCGATAACGATTTCAGCACGATAGAGCCCATTTTTGGATTACTCATTTTATCAACTAGGTTTTTAATCACTAATTCCACTTTAGCACATCTTGCGTATCTGAAGAATTACGCACGATAATATTAATTGATTAAATACGCGAATTTTGTTCGTATTTTTTATTTTCTATTTAATACTTTTCCATTCGGATCATCGCGACGCTTTGAGAAATCAATAGAAGCGCGTTTCGCGCGATCCGACGCTACAGAATCGGACTCAGATAGAACCAGAGAGTTTTAGAAAAAGGAAACAAATAAAACTGTACCTGAATAACACAAAAAATTCCAAATTTACACTCTGAATTAGAAAAATTTTGATTAAACTTCTACTTCACACACTATAAACTCGTACAATCGCTCCCCAAAAAATTTAACTGTTTTAATACTTCGAAGAGCGCCGATTAACATTTACAACACACTTCGAGACTACATCGCAGTTTACAATTATTTCTTTTTAATTTGAATCAACGCTTTTACAAGGGCAGTATTTTCCATGAGTTCTTGGTCTCATTTAGTGAATACAGTGCGTTCGCAAAAATTTTTACGTACGCGCAAGTCAGTAACAAGTTCCAACAAGCTTTTACACAAAGCTTCTACTTAATACTTCGATGCATTTTATTATGGTAGAGCTCGCGCGAACGACTACTCAGTCCAGTTATTTTGAGAAATGTCTCAAATGAATCATTAGAAGATAACCCACTTGCGGGAGGTCTTGTGATGGTGACTACTCCAGAAAACTAAATTAGCAGAACAAATTGTGGCTGGCGCCTGAAAAAAACAAAAGGAATTGCAGCAAATTTGCCTACATAAGCATTTAAATATAATAAAAATTAGTAGAAGCGCGCGAATTTTAAGCGCAGTGCATTGAGTTGAATGTGGTGAACGACGTTTAGAGCTTTGCCGGAAGGACTAAGAAAATGTAATTTGATTAATTTCGACAGGTGATAAAACTATGATCTTTTACTATGATGCGACATCCAAAAGAGATTCATTTGATAAGCATTAGAAAGGTAAGCCGTGTAAAAAATGAAAAGGTCAAAAAAGTCTTTTTTTTCTTATTCATTTTGGGATCTCATGATCTGTTAGTTTTGCAGGTTACTCTATATCAATGCCTGGGAGGTGAACTGCCAGCTATCCATCCATCTCTTAGGTGGTCGTCCAGGTTCCCTTTTCCCTATTGGTTTCCCTTTAAGTACGATGCGTGGCAGTCTACTCTCTTCCATTCTTCTAACGTACCAGTATATTTTTCTTTGTCTCCCCCATCTTACGATGTCTCGCACCCCACATTGTTCCCTGATGTCAGTGAACCTGATTCGTTTTACTCTTGTTTTTCCCACTTTAGTCCTGAGCATTTTCATTTCGGCTACCCGAAGCATGCTTTTCGTTTTATTGGTTTCCTCTCTGGTTTCTATTCCGTATGTCATGATTGGTTTGATACAAGTTTTATAGATCCTAACCTTGCTATCCTTTCGCATGTATTCGTTAGCCCATATTGTCTGTCTTAAGCAGCCCGATATGGCAGTCGCTTTGTTGATCTGGCTTTTTAAGTCCTTCACTGGGTCGTGATAACTCGACAGGTCCATACGTAGGTCCTGAACTACCAGCTTATATCGTACAGGCTCTTTACCAAAGATTATGCTTTTCGTTTTTGTTCTATGGATATAGTCATGTTCATCGCTTGGCTAACCTGGCAGAATTTGTGTAATTGTCTCTGTAGGTCGTCCTGCGTTTCCGCGAAAATAGCTGCATACCATGCTGATTCTTTTATTCTGTCTCATTCGGTATCCCATATTTAATGATGACACTTCCTCTATAATTCTGTCCATTAAGAGATTGAACAAAAATGGGTTGAGGCTGTTCTCCTTCCTGATGCCTCCTGTTGCTGGTACCTTTTCCGTATAAGTATCTCCTGCCTTTACTTTGGTCGTGTTGTTCGTATTGAGACTGCGGACTGCTCGCTCTCAGTATATTTATGGTGTCGGAGAAGCGGACCCTATCCTTGGTCAAATCGATAAGGCAGACATTCGCTGGTGTATTAAATTGTTTCATCTGAAACAAAAAAGTGATGACTGCAATATGTTAAGGACTGCGAGCGTTGACGCGACATATTACTCTGTCTTACTAAGGCATATGCGTTAAAAAAAGCGCGCAAAATCAGCCGAAGTGAGCACTTATTTCGTGACTGTGTTTCAGTGCACACTGCTTAGCTTTCCAAGGCTACTGAAAACAAATGTGGCTTCACAGAGATTAAAAACCCACCATATAGACTTGATCTAATTCCGTCCAACTTTTTTTGTTCGCAAAGCTGAAGGCCTAATTAAGGGGAAAAGGTATAAAAACGACAATGAAAGCAAGTGGTATGCGAACATTTTGCTACTAAAGATGCACGATATTTTTGAATATATTCTTTCTATCTTTCTATTAGTCTAAGAACACATGGACCGCAGAATGTATTTTATGGAGCTTGAAAAAAAAATCGTAAAAGCTTCGGAAAAAAACGTACGTTGCGAAGAAACTAAAAGTCAAAGTCTTAAAATTGGTCCGGATTTTCGATGTAAACGATCAAGTACTTCTCAAAAATCAGTGAATCAGAAATAACAAAAATATTAAAATTCACGACTATCTTCGTTCGAATACCGATGAACAGCCATTCCACCAACGCAATGTAATAAGTAAATATTAAAAAATCTCTTTAAAAAGGTATCACTCGATCCCCCTTCAAACTTACATTTTTTTTATAGTGACTATTTTTTCTTCTATACTATTTTATCTATTAAATTAATTATATAATAAATTTAATCAATCCGGACCTGCCGTGTCCAATCTAAAAATATTTACAGTTATTATTTTCGGCATTCGCAAGCTCGCAATTTTTAACTTTTTGCACTTACTAAAAATAATTTATTTTATTCATAATAATAAAACTATAATTATCACTTTAATCTACGAGTTAATTGTTATAATCTGTTTTAAAAGATTTTTTATTGCTTCAAATGAATAATCACATTCATTCAATATCTACATCACATACCGCTTAAATAGTTTGGCAAAAAAATTATAAGTTTTTACTTCTAAGACCTTTTTATACGTCATTAGCGATAATCATTTCAAAATAATAGGTAAGAATCAAGACTTCCACAGGCAACTCCTCATGGTAGGCACCACTCGATGTAATAGGGTTCGCCCTCTTATGCTTACTTTTCACATAATAAAAAACGATGCATCACGAAAAAAAATAATTAATACATTAATTGGAAATATATATGCACTAATAGAGAGCCTAATCATTAAATTAATTATTCCACAAACATTCACTTTCCCCAATTATTGCAAGATATTTTTAATCCCTTACTCTTTTTATACTTAGAGTAAATGTTAAATTCTTTCACAACTTTCCACTATAATGGATATCGAGAAAGCTTATCGCCAAACGTATTTCACACATATTGTAACATAACCTCTTAAAGTGGAGCCACTGGTTAGAAGACACAAAATGTTTCGCGCATTTATTCAAAATTCCAGTTTATATTCAAACTACCCTCGTATTTTCGGATTATTAGTTTACTTAAGAACAGTTTAATCGGTTGATAGTATTATGAGGCAAAATCAATGTTTTTGATGGTTATGTTCAAGAGTTCTAGTGACAGTTGATTATCAGTTTTGTTAGTGACATTCTTGACTATAAAATTTCTCTATTTGTTTATGTATCGGCTTTTTAATACTTGTTTATTGCTAATCCCCATAAGTGGAAGTGTTGCCAACTAACTGTGTTCTTCTACTTCACTTATTCATACTCGATCCGTTGTGCGCAAGCGTTGCGACTGAAGTAAGGAAGAGTAGTGGTAGAAACTATTTTAGGTCGTAAGTTCGAATCACGCACGGTTAATTTTTTTATTCATTTCTTATTATTATATGTATGTATATAAATATTATTTCAAACAATTAAAAAATACGGTTATATTTTCAAAATGTTTAATTATTACATTTAATATTTAACAATTATGTATACAATTGCGCGGACATGAGCATAGTATTTCAAGTCTAAATGACGGAGACATACTCCAATATGGACAGTTGGTATGGGAAAAAACACCCCTACGTTACGGTGCTGACAATATTCATTTTCTCTCTCATTCCAGACACTTCATCTACACTGCGCATGCTTGAGAATGCACACAACCTAATAGGAACCTCGGAGAATAGAGAAATCGTTGCCATTCTGTCTTCCTTAGTCGGAACAGCTTCCACTTATAGAAACTGTACATATAGAAGTATTACATATATGATATATCTGCACCATTGAAACGTCATTCTTTTCAGACCCCTACTAGCAATTCTTGGAGTTTACGAATCATGCACGTAGCATTCTTTGTCCCTGTGACGCGAGCACTATCTAGCGGTCAGATACGACAACTGGGCGTCGGCCATATTGTTCATACGTTTTTCGTAAACAAACCAGGGTGATCCTAGCACCATATATTTGTCTTTCATATATTTTAAAGAATAACTGAAAGATAAGGTGAGCTGCGCTATAGTGAACAATATTCATAGGACAGATAAATACCTAAAAAATGAATTGTGGGGCGCGTGAAATTTCTATCGACTATCCGACCGCTCATATATATTAAATGCTATTCAACATTACACCAAATTTCGTTTTTTAGTCTTTTCAAAAGTCTAGATTGATGGAAAGAAGTGTGAAGGATAGTACCAAGGACTAATTACCCATATTGCTTTTTTTACATAAATATAATAGAGGAAATTCGGGGTTTTTCGCATAGGTCTCTGGAAATATCGTAATGTCAAAGATGATCTGAGACCTTGAATCTAAATATCTGAAAACACTCTCAAGTACTCTTAGGGACGCAAGATATAAATTTCAGGGAAATTGAGATCATTAGAAGTGAAAAGAAACACCATTCAATTGTATATCGTTTCATCGAATGGAAATATATAGGTATATATACGTGAAATGATTTAGAAAAATTGAAAGCAATGAAAGTGAGTAGAAAAGTTATTCGGACATTAAGACAAAATATTATAAGAGTTAAGTCCTGATTCCAGACGAACACCAGGAAAAAAGAACACTATGGGGCCGCACTCACAACAACTGGAATACAAACCTTGCCAAATACTATCACACGTTCCCCTGGCAGCACTTTCACTCACACACAGCTTCTAAGCTCTTGTAATTCTTAAAGGCTTCTTTGGTCGTGAAGTTCGTGCGGAAAACTAGGTACTCCAGTATGTCTAATTCTGTCATGCGTGGCCACTGGTCATTATCTTCAATTTCTCACTATATCCCCTCAAAAAAGCCATACTTCATCAAACAATAATCACTAGCAATGCTCTCTTTATCAAATACACCAAGAACATGGCTGATGCCCTGTTGTCATGACTGCTCAATAGTATTTATCACAAAATTAGGAAATATATTTGAAGAAATTGTTCCACACTTCATTTTTATTAAAATCGAGTATACTTGTCGTGTGTAGTCCCTCTTGCAACCATTCCTTTCTCTATTTTCCATTATCCTTGATTCACTTTCTTGTCTCCGGTCCTCTTTTTTGTTTTTCTCCAACGATTTTTAAAAAGTTTTTTTGGTTTTATTTACATTTAAGTTAATTTTGGAAATATAGGAAAAAATAAAAGAATAAACAGTTTATTGAGACATATGTATTTATTGAATAAATCTTTATATTTTAAAATAATAATTATCTGAAAATGTGGATTAGTTAGAAATTTTATTTCAGATAATACATAATTTTTTTTAAACAAACGATAATTCTGTACTTATATCAACTATAAAACTACCTTTATTACAATTTTATATACAACTAATTTACGAGATTGTTATCTACGTAAATACACACATATTGCTCGTAGATTGACATCAAAAGCAATGTATACTGAATGTTCCATAAATATTTCATACATAATATTCCATAATATCAAAACCATTCACTATAATCTATAATAAACCCAATTTATAAAGGCGGATATCGAATAATTTGATCTGATGGTAGTTTCCATTGGTATAGGAAAATTATACCAAAAAAAATTATCCAGATATTAAGTCAAAATATCATTAAAAATGTTTTTTTCCCTGATTACATTCCTTTGAAATTCGAAATTGAGATTTACTTCATAACCAATAACAACGATTATTAGCTCCCTTTTTGTATAAAATATTATTTTTTACCATATTATCAATGAAAATCTACTAGAAAACAAAAATACATTCCCTAATAACATTTTTTTTTATTAGTATTTTGATTGAAGTACTCCGTTAGAGGTTTATATGTTTATATGACATTACCATTGCTGTAGATGTCAAAACAGTTCTTATAGCAACAAAAGCTCTATAGTAGAACCCAATGTACCTACTAGAGTTCGTTGGAGCCCTGAAGGTGAAGAACGTGATGTTATTAGGATCCTGAAACTGAATGACGTGTTGTAGATGTCGAAACATTTCTTAAAGCAGGGCACAATATACCTACCAGAGTTCATTAGAACCTTGAAACTGGAAAACGAGCTGTAAATGTCAGCTTTTATAGCAGATGACATTATACCTACTGAAATGGAGATCTGGAGCTGGAGGACGCACATTAGATAAGAAAACAGATCTTGCAGATCACCGAAGGTTGAGTCTTGAATTTGGGAAGCGTGCCGTAGATGTCAAAACAGCACTTATAGCAGAGCACAATACAACTACAGGAGTTCATTAGAGTCCTGAAGCTGGAGGACATGCTTAATATGTTGAAGAACTCTAATAGTAGAGCACATTATACCTGCAGGAATTCATTAGAACAAAGACAACTCTTATATCAGACAATATACCTACAGGAGTTCATTAGAGCCTTGGAACTGGAGAACGTGATGTTAATAGGGTCCTGAAACTGGAGAGAGTGTTGTAGATGTCGAAATAGCTCTTATAGCAGAGCACAATACAACTACAGGAGTTCATTAGAGTCCTGGAGCTGGGGGACACGCTGTAGATGTCAGGCCAGCTGAAGATGTACTAGCACTGATAAGGGACATACAAGACCTTAGGGTTGTAGCACAATATTAAGATTTTGTATGCTCTAACCAATAGTCTCTTCATAAGCTCTTTTTATACGTAGGTGATTTTCACTAATAAGAAAGAAAATTCTCTCTTAATAGGTGTATAAACATTAGCCACCTTTTGGCAATTTTATCAAGGGTATAGGAAATAACAGGATACAAATGGTAAATTTACCTTGAAAATGATTTTTAAATTTTGTGTAATTTGTGCTGCTTGCTGAATTTTTATATTTCACTAGATCTGGAACATTTAGTATACATAATAAACGGTTTTATCTACTAAAACTATACAATAAAATTTAATGTTTGATCCTTGGAATGCGTGTATGATATATTAAATTTAGAGATGGTCCTATAAACCAAGAACTTTTCTTTTTTAAATTAATTAACATATGAATATTTTCCCATATTATATAGAAGGGAGTGATTAAATTTTTGTTCATAAAACACTTAGGTGATAACAAGAGTCCAAGCGATATTTATAAATTCTCATTTTTGGTCCATACTATCGTGAGAATTTGAGTAATATACCACCCAGCAGATAAATAAGGACTACAATTAGGTCCTTAAGTAACATTTTCATATGTACCCTGTATAATCTCAATGAATTTTTTTTCACTGAGTTGTCCAATTAATTAATTTCAACATTCAATATTAGAATAATTTACTTAAATTTATGACAGATTATGCCTCAAAATTTATCAAAATAATGACTTGAAAATCGAGACTTACTTTTCGAAAATTAAAAAAAAAAAGAAAATTTCTTGGCAACTACTCTCTTTCTCAAAAGGTTATAAATAATTACAGTATAACATTTGGTCCGTATGTGCTACTATTTTTAAAAGTTAATATTGCTTCGAAAAAATTTAAAATATCCAAAAAATCTAATCCTAAAAGGAATAATTTTTTTCAAGTAAAAATCGACAAAAAATAGGGATTCTATGATATATATTATATATAGTACAATGTATAATAGACACTTTTATTAGAGAAAACGTTCAAAGGATTCACTTCGCAGCCATCACTTTTTTATAAGCCACTAAGTATAGGAAAAAAATGTACACACAGTGATGCAAATAATACGCAATACAGGAGAAAAAACATCACCTATTTACATACCTATCATAACAATAAAATAAAAAGAATAATACCTGCATTTTGTAACATTTCCCATAATGCAAATTATTTTCACACACCGTATAAACAAATAGTACAGGATGTCCCATTATAGCTACCAATTTATATTAAAATACCAAAGTTTTGGGGTATCTGTAAAGTCGATTATACAATCGCCAAGCGAGGCGTTGGTGTAGAGTGAACTCTCCTGTCAAATGTCACAGTTTACTTCAAGGGTTTGATGAATTCGAATTTTTCGCTAGTATAGAGTGAAGTATCTAAAATTTCTTGTCAAATGTCACTTTTTTCTTTGCAGGCTTTACTGCATATATGGTATAGAGTGACATATTTGAAACATCCTGTCAAATGTCACAGTTTGATTGGAGGGTTTGATGCGTTCGAATTTGCCGCTAGTATAAAGTGAAGAAACTGAAGTTTCCTGTCAAATGTCACTGTTTACTTGAAGGATTTCATGCGTTCAAAATTTGCGCTGATACAGAGTGAGGTATCCAAAATGTTCCTAAAATGTCACAGTTTCTTTTATGGCTTGATGTCTTCAAAATCTACGGCTATTGTAAAGTATACGAAATGCCATTTGTTTGATTAGAGGATTATATGCGTTCAAATTTGCCGTTAGTATACAATGTTAGGTTAGTATACAATAGTGTAGATAGAAATTGTATAGTGTAATTATAAATTGAGTGATCCAGAAGACGTCGTTCATTTTAAACCATGTATTCCCCTTTGATGTAAATCTCTATTTTCATTAATCTTCCGAGTCGGCATAATACTTGAGCTCAACGTAACCATACATCACAACCAGAAAAAATCAAAACTTGGTTAAAATACAAAAAATATAAACTAATATTTTTGTAAAAAATTATATAGTGACATTATTAAAGGAATTGGAGACCCCAGTTCATTAAAAAAAGTAAATAAACTTATAACGTACTATATAGAAGATTAAAACATTTTCTTAAAATTAGGACATCCTGTATATATGGAATATTATTTTTGGTCGTTGTAAATTCGCTACAGCTGCGTATTGGACGGTATATTAGATATTAGTTGGTAGATATGCATAACATAGATGCTTAGAAAAATTGAATAACATGTACACTTTCCGACAAAATAATTGATCCATGCAAAACAATTGTTGAAATTTGCTTGTTAACAAATTTTTTATTTCAAAATCGAATTTTTAAAAAACTGAATATAAGTGTAAAAGTAACAATTCAAATGTAGTATAGGTGGAAAGGGAAACCAATTAAGGTTAATTACTTCCAATAATCATTATTTTGTATGTTGTTAATTATCTTCATTACTTAATTGTGATTTATAGTTAGTGTAAGTGAAAAAATTAACCTTTGTTCTGCCTACCAGTGAGTTTTCGAATTTATCTCATATATTTGAGTTTTGAAATATTTTTACATATTCTGGTGGTCCTTCGGTTTTTTAATAGTTATAAACCATGATTTGAAAAATTGTACGAGTTTTCAACAATCAATAAAATCAACACCACCTGTTTCCACCACAACACAACATTTTATACAGAATGAAACAAAGTGGTAAGACCTTTTGAGATGCTATTGGTTCAACTAGCTAAAGTTACTTCTGAAACCATTTTTATCCAAAAGAATTAGTTAACTTGGTGATGACATGGGATGGAATAACTTCTGGAGTTCTTACTGAACACACTGTTTACTCTACCAGTACACCAACACACTAACACTGTCTGACGCACGTTTCGATAACCAAGTTAACGTCTTCAGACACTAAACCGCGCGTCAGACAGTGAAATTGTGAGTGTTGATGTAGTGGTGGTGTGTTGTTTTGCTTTACCTGAACGAAGAATATTGAAAATACTCTTGGGAATAAAATATAATTTTTTTAAAAATTAACTGTAGTTTAGTGACATTCCAATTTAGGAATGTAATTGAATCGATTTTACATTCAAAACTCAATTGAGAAGATTACTGTAATATGATCTTCTATTTATAGACCCAAAAAAAGCGTATGACACTGACCATTGATTATTATTGAAAGCAGAACAATGATATGTTGAGTATTATATCTTCTAGGTATAGATACACAGTTGCTGTAAAACCAAAAAGACTCTCCAAATTATCTGAAACCACTGAATAGATGTATTAATTGCTGATAAAAGCAGTTAATCTGTTATATACGGGGACGTCCACAAAAATAACACTATAAACAATGAGCTTCTATTAGCTAATGGACTTAAATGAGGATGCTACATGTAGCCAAAGAGTAAATGTAAGACTATGAGTTTATGGCTTAGCTAGCACCATCTATACACTCAGAATGTTGAGAACAATCAAGTAGTGATATCGAAAAACTATAAAAATATGGATTGTATAAGAGAGGCGATATACTTTGGGATAAAGGGCAGTGAAAAAGGATCTACAACACCATTATAGAGAATATCACGACAAACAGTTTAGAGGTGTGAACAGAGAAGATGTTGAAGTTTGAAGAAGTGGATCTTTGACAAATAACAGCACGAAGATATACAATGGGGATGATCAGAGAGATCATTAAACCCAAATATACACAAATGGTAGTTATAAGATATAAATAACTGATCTAGAATGAATGAATACAGAGAATGGGGAAAAAGAGTTATCCATTGAGTAAAAACCAGTAAAGAAGAAGCTGGATGAATAGAATAAATGAAGAAACAGAGGAGATGGGACTTAAAGATGCAGAATAGCTGGAGAACAGGCATCATTGTATAACTGATTTATATGCAATAACTCTAATATTTCACTTGTGGTTATCAAGTTACGAAGAGTAAAATACACTTTGTTCGCCATGTGCAAATTGATGTACATCGAATTCAGAGCATGTGTTAGATTTTGTATTAATTTATACGTAATCCCAGAAAGAAATTAAAAAAAACAATTCTGTTAACTAGCAACTTTATAAATTTTTTAATGGATAATTCTGTCGGTAAGTGATAATTAACTGCTTCAAAGTAATTAAAAAAATATAATCAAGTTATAAATTTGAAAAATATGAATAATTTTTATAATAAGTTCGATTTTATGGCTCGATTAATAAATTGTTTAAAATTAGTTGATATTTTTCAAATTTTAATGCACCAAATTTGGAGAACCTAAACCGTCGATGTCTCTCTGCGCCCTACTAATTTTACTCTTATCCTTCGGGGTTTCTTGTTCGCCCGTCTCCATGGCGAACATCTTCATTTTTTCTTTAAACGAAAGTTTTTCCGGCACCGCCGCATTAAGATTTTGATCTTTGCGCTGTGCCTGTTCTGCTAATCGTCTCGCTCTTGGGTCTCTGTAAACTTCTTGTGCGCCAATTACACCTGGAGTCGCGTTCGTAATTCCCGATGTAACGTCGGTGGGCGTCGTGGGAGATGCCAACATTGATTCAGCTTGACGAATGAAGCTCTTAAAATAAAAACAATTATTGATTTCATTAGAATTGTCAAAAGGAACTAGTTACAACTCAAATTAATTCAAGTACTAAATAAATTTAATTATAAACTTTTTGTTGATAATTGAAACTTAGAACTAGGGTTTAGACGTAAATTTGAAGACTAGGTTGCTGGGCCTACCAAAACTATGATGAAGATGGGCTAAAAAATATCTCTCAATGAAATCAAAGGAGTTATATTAATTTGGAAAGCCCCTAGGAAGCATAAAATTCCCCAAAAAAACCCTTGGAGGAAGAACGGTAACTGGTTTTGTTATAAAAGTAAATCTTTATTATGACAATGGAACCTCTCACATCGCTGTTCAAACGATTGAATTTTGAACCATCAGAGAGTTGGTTTAATCCACCATATAATACAATCCTGATATCTTGGTATCTAATAATTTCTTCAGCGGTACGCGGATACAGTGAAACAAGAACCTCCCTCTAGCCCATCTTCAAAATTACCAGTGAACTGATACCTCCCAAATAGACAAAATAACAAAACTAAATGGAAAATCTGCTAGTGATTTATTCTCTAATATTTCCTGGGAAAACTACGAAATTCCATCCATCTCTTCATTATTTTTTGGTAAAAAATTGTTGTAATGCATTTTCAAATGTTCTTTAATGTCTCTTGGCTCGCTGAAAACCCCATATGGGTGAAACTACCCAATAATGAAATCTCTGATCTTTACAATCAAGGCAAAGAGAGGAATGGTAAAATTGCCCTAAATAAAGGTAACTTTGTATATATAATGGAAAAACTAATTCTATTCACCAATATGTTAAAAAAAATGTTTTTTCAACAAATCTACATGAAAAGTCATATTTGGTTGAAGAATGTGAAAGAAGTTTCCCTAGTTATTGATATTTCTTTGCTTGGAAATTTTTTTGGATTCGAAAATAACCAGTAATCACTAGGGACCAAACCTGGAAAATATGGTGGGCTTGGAAATGAATTCATTGCATTTAACCATCATTTGTATAGCGCTTTGTCTCGCCGAGAAGAGAATTTTCTCTTTTTCAAATAAGACCATTTCATTCTGACTTCCTTCTTTAATTGGTCCAAGAATATACAGTACTAGTCACTGTTAATGGAGTTTTCCTCTTCCAAATGGTCGACGAACAAAATGTTTTGTGACCGCTTCTTTTGATGCTTATAACGTCTTCATGTCTTATCTCTGCGTACCAGTCAATGATGGTTAATTTTCAAGGAAAAGTGTTATCATAATACTTTTCAAGTCTCAACAATTTTTCCAGTAAAAAAATGCTCGATCATATTAACATCGATTAAAACTTTAAAAAATTCCAACAAACCAATCATTGGAGAGAATACCTCAACATTTAACAGGAGTGGTTGAGGAGATAGGGAAAAATATAAAAATGTGATTCATGTCAACCTCATACTGGAGACTTAATTAGAAAAAAATAATAAAATAAAATTATATAACTTACATTGGGATCTTCCCGTATAGTTTCCTCTAACTGTAAAGTGTTAGGAGGTTGTATAGGACTCGCCGAATTAGTAGCAGCAGCAGCAGAAGCATCATTGAAGGATACTCTCTTTGTCGACTCTTTAGTCCTCATTGACATTACAGTGAAACTAGATCCCCTTTCAGGAGGTGGTGGCGCACTATCGACCTCTGGAGGTGAAGGTTGTTGTGTTTGTTGTTGAACATTGTTGGTCATGTTCGGCTTAAGAATCGACGTTGGAGGTAGTTGAGACGGTTCTTGTTTAGTATTGGAGATCAAGGTAGGTGGTGCTGTATTTGTCAGTGGTTGATTTGGGACAGTTTGAGGTGAGCCTTGTGGAGTCGTCAGACTTTCCTAAAAAGACAATCACAAATAGTAAAGAAGTTTTCATGAGGTTTTCACCAATTAATAGAGAGGATTACATATATATAATTTATTAAGGTTATCTATTAAAATATAATAATACTTTTTGGAAATATCAGACGAGGTCGAATTGACTAATTCCTTTGAGAATAGTGGGACATTCCTTTTTTTATAGATTTAAAAGAATTCTCGAGGATATATATATTTTATTCTATCTATTCTAAAAAATGGTGGCTTATGAGATTAAAAATAAAATACTTGGTCAATGATGCACTAATCCTAATGTGGAATCCATTAATGGGAGCATTTTTCGTTACATAATTTAGGAATTATGACAGAACGATTTCCTTTCAGTTAATATTTTATTTTTCGGAAGAATTAGAAGTTGCATTATGTTAAGTCAAGTAGGTAAAACGGATTTGGACCGAAAAGAGGGCTTGAGGTTTGAAGATAAAGTAGCCGTTTGCTTCTATGTTTAACAACAAACACTGTAGTACATGATCTCACTAAAGAGGCTATACCAATAAACTGACAAGCCAGAATAAGTCCAAACTTTAATTTTTGATCAAATTACACTTCGCCCCCCTTTTCACATTTTATAGAGAAACACTAATGTATGTTGAAACTTTACTTATATAAAGAATTGTTAGACAAAATTAGATTCAGAAAAACCATTTTTGACCAAATTAAACGTGGAAAAGTCAATGTTTGACGAAATCAATTGTACTTTGATCAATTTTAACTCAGAAAAAGATTTCGATTAAATTAACATAGAAAAACCCATTTTCGTGAAAATTTTAATTCTAAAAACCAATTTTTCATCGAATTAAAGTTAGAAATGCCAATTTTGGGCAAATTTAACTAGGAAAGTCATTTTTAACCAAATTTAACATAGAAAAACCAATGTTCGTAGAAAATTCATTTATAAATGCCATTGTTTTAGAAAATTATTTTCAGGAAAGCCATTTTTGATCAATTTTTTTTCAAAAAAACTAATATTTGATGAATTTAATTGAGGAAGTTATGTTTTTACAAATAGCACTTAGAAAATCCATTTTTTCACCAACTAATACTCAGAAATTTAATTTTTTTCACCAAATTAAACTTAGGAAAAGCCATTTTCTATTAAATTTAACATTTAAAAATCAATATTTGTAGAAATATCCCTCGAAGTATCCATTTTTAGACCGACTTAACTCAGAAGAGCCGTTTTTCACCGAATTGAGCATAGAAAAGTAAATTTTTGTCGAATCTATATAGGAAAGCCACTTTTGACAAAGTTGTACTCAAAAAAACATCTTTTTGGCCAAATTTAACATAAAAATCCGATGTTCGTGAAAATTTTTAATAATCAGGGAAATCATTTTTTTCACCAAAATTAATATAGAAAAACCTGATTGTAGAAAATTTACTTATAAAAGCGATTTTGTGATCAAATAAACTTGGAAAAGACAATTTTTGACAAACTTAATTCATTAAAACCAATTTTCAACCAAATTAAATGTATAAAATTTATTTTATGACTAAATTAAATTTAGAAAAACCATTTTTTGACCACACTGAGCTCAGAAATTTAAATTTAATATAGAAAATTCATTGTTTGACTAAATTTAACTTGCAACAACCAATTTCAGACCAAATTAAAATTATAAAATTCAGTTTTTGATCAAATACAAATTGGAAGAAGCATTTAAACATAGATAAATAATAAATTAAAATAAAAGTCAATTTTTGACCAAATTTAATGGAATTTTTGGTTATGGTGAGCTTAAAAAAATGTCTAAGTTGATTTTCGACCAGATTAAGTTTTGAAAATGAATTTTATGACCAAAATAAACTCAGAGATTTACAAAGGAAAAAACAAAACAAAGGAAACTGAATCTAAATTCTTGGCAAACTGCCATTTTATAAAAAAGAAAATAACATGAAACTGATTTTTTAAATTCCATTATATACCTTCTCCGTATCTTCATCTCCTTCTTCTGCAGCTTCCATAGCTCTTCTTTGGAACTCCCTCTCCAATTGTAACACCCTCAATTGCTCTTCCTGTTGTACCGTCCTGTATGGTAGAGCCGCAAGTTCTCTAATCTGTTGTTCTTGCCACTGTCTGGCCGCTTCTCTGCGGGCTTCTTGTTGTCTTTCTTGCTCTTCTCGTGCCCAAGGATCTCTCGGTGGTTTCGAAGACGAAGGACCAGAAGTAGGATAAAACGCCATCTTCGGCGGATCTTGAGTGCTCGCTTGATAAAGAGGGTGTGTCGTGGAAGGCGGTAGTTCTGGTGGTAAGTCATCCTAAAAAAAATTATTTTATTTCTTACATTACCAGTAATGTTGATTAACTTACTTTTCTTAGCGGTTTCGGGGCAACGGGTGGAATTTTAGTGTTATAGCTTGGAGAAAGAGGATTCGGTTGACCATAAGATCCAGGTTGTTGACCATAATGAGGGTTGATACTTAAATTTTGCATACTTTGCGCATTCTGAGACATCATGTGATTGTAATATTGTTGTTGGTGTTGCAATTGTTGTTGTTGTTGTAACTGTTGTTGATTGTAGTATGCATTTTGTTGTTGTTGTTGTTGCGGTTGACCGTATTGAACACGATTTTGCCGCCTTCTAACTTCTTCTGACATTTCGACTAATTTTGCTGCACCTCTAAGGTTTCTGTCATCATTGTTGAGTCTATTGTGTGACAACTGATCGTGACTCTAAAAATTTAGATAGGAAACATGAAATTGGAGTATTTATGCCTACTAAATGGTTACTCAACAATCTAAATAAAATTGAACCCAAAAAAGTCTTTTTGAGACAAATTAAACTAAAAATGACATTTTTTGGCCAAATAATATTCAGAATAGTTAATCTAAAAAACATTTGATCTGGGAAAACTATTTTTTAACAAATAGACTTTGAGATCTGAACTTGGAAAAGTCATTCTTCACTAAATTATGGTAGAAGGAGGTAATTTGTGAAAAAAAAATATAATGGAAAGGCCATTTTTGATCAAATTCGATTGAAAATAGTCAATTTTTGGACTAAATTAAACTTGAAAAGCCAAATTAAATTAAGAAAAGAAAGTTTTTGTTCAAATAAGAGATGGAAATGCCAATTGTTAATCAAACAAACTAAAAAAAACTCTAATTATCAAGTATAAATGTTGCATGAGCCATTTATTGATAAATTTAAACCCCAACAAGCTATTTTTACCAAATTGAACTTGTGAAAGCCAATATTTTACTAAATTGAAGTAGGAAAATGTGATTTTTGAAAAAATTATTAAAAAATTAGTAGGTGAAGTAAAAGACATTGTTGACCAAATTAAGCTTAAACTTAAGGAGTCAATTTTTTGGTCAAATTAAACGTAAAAAGTCATTTTTTGGCAAAATTGCATACAGTTAAGTCTGTTTTGTCTAAATAATACTTGGAAAAGCCAAGTTTTAATAAAGTTAATTCCAAAAAAGGCAATTTTGAACTTATTAAAATGGAAAAGATGATTTTATTAAAAACGAAAGTAGTGAAAGCCATATTTTGATCAAATTAAACTTCAAAAAGTTATTTTTAGCAAACTAAAAAAGAAAACCGAGAAAAGAATCACTTTTTGAATAATTTTGTAACAATTTAAATTCATGGCAAGCTATTTTTGTCAAATTTAGAGTTGTAAAATCCATTTTTCACCAATTTAATTTGAAAAAGAACTTTTCATCAGATTAACTTCGATGAATCTAGCTTTTCATCAAATTATAGTCGGAAAGCCAATTTTTAATCAAATTAAAAGTAGAAAAAACCAACCTTAGACGAAATTAAAATGTGATAAGGCAATTTCTAACCAAATGACACTAGGAAAAGCCAATGTTTAACGAAATTGACATCAAAAAACCAATTCTTATCCAAATTAAATTGAGGAATTAGAGCGGGAGAGCCAATTGTACCCAAAACTCAGCACGATAAATTTCTGGTCAAATTATGATCAGAATCAATAACTTTCCCCAAATTAGAGTTGCAAAATCCAATTTTTGACCAATTTAACATAAAAAAAAACCATTTTGGGCCTCAAAAACTTCAGACAAATCAGTTTTTAGACCAAATTTAACATGAAAATGCTAGTTTTTGACCTAATTAAACTTAAAATACCATTTTTATGCCAATTAAAACTGATCAATGTTAGTCTAAATTGACCTAGGAAAAATGATATTGAAAATCCAATATTTGACCAAATTCAAATGAGAAAAACACTTTGGAACAAATTAAATTTGATACCAAATTAAAATCGGAAAGTCAGTTTTTGACCAAATAAAACTTGGAAAAGTAAATTTTTGGACGAATTCAACATAGAAACGTTATTTCTGATCAACTTAAACTTGGAAAAACCAATTTTAGACCCAATTAAATACAGAAAGTTCATTCTTTACCAAATTGAACTCCTATTAGTTAATTTTACACCAGAATTAATATCAGAAAAGCCAACTTTTGACCATATTAAATTAGGAATTCTAATTTTTGACAAAAATGGACTAATAAAAACCAATCTTTGATCATAATAAATCTCAGAAAAGTCAATTTTTCACGAAATTAATTTGAAAAGCTATTTTTGACCAAAATAAAATAGAAATCCAATTTGGACTAAATTTATTTGAAAATACAAATTTCTGAACAAAATAAAAGTCAGTTTTCGTTGAAAGTGGTTAAAAAAGCCATTTTGGACAAGAACAGAATATAAAAATCCAATTTTTTTGGGCTAAATTTACAAAATTCAGTTTTTGGACAAAATGAAACCTAGAAAAGTTTATTTTTGATGAAATTGGTTAGAAATGGCTTTTCTAAATATCAAAATAAAGCTTAAAAATCCAAATTTTGGACTAAATTAATTTGCAACATGCAATTTTTGAACAAAATAAAACTTGGAAATATCAGTTTTTGTTGAAATTTGTTAGAAAAGCCACTTTGGACCAAAATAAAATGTGAAAATCCAAATATCGGACTTAATTAATTTGCAAAATCCAATATTTGAACAAAATAAAACTTGAAAAAGCTCAAATTTAATTTCGTATCATAAAAATATTTGAATTCAACAGCATGAAACTTTGAACTGAGATATCAGTCTTCACAAAATACACGAGATCAAATTAATAACTTCCATTCTTCTTTTACTTTATTTATTGGCTGTGTAAAATTTTTGTTATACATAAAATACATTTATGGAGCTGTTACCTGTCTCAGTTGGGGTAAGTCTAATTGTTTCCCGTCTCTGATATTTCCGCTGCTAGCATATCTGGTCAGTTCGGGATGTTGTTGTGCGTGTTGTTTGAGTAGATCTTCGCTTTTTGACGATCTAATTTCGTTATAACGAGATAAGTCACTATTTTGTATCTGCGCCTCAGAAATTCGTATATTACCTTGACTCGGATACCTAAAAAATTGTTTAAAAAATGTCATATCACAAATTAAAAAATTTATTTATATTTGTACCTCATCATCTCGTCGTGTCTGGAATTTTGGGACTGTCTAATAACATCTTCTCGAAGCAATCCGCCACCGTTATATCTAATTTCTGGTCCTCTTTCATCGTGTCTTATATTAGGGTGTAAGTTGTTGGAGTATCCCTGCATGGAACTATGCGTGGGACTAGGAAACGATTGATTCTGTCCTGAATAGGGATTATTATAAGGCACCTTGATCTCTTCGGGATTAGGATAATTGTTTTTAGGATAAGTTGGGTAATAATTTTGACCGTACTGGACATTGGGATACGATCCTGTACGAGAAGACTCTTCGTTCTGTAGTCTATAAATATTCGGAGGGTTTTTCAGATTTGGTATCGACTGGTGAAGATTATTTGGACGTGGATTATTTACCGATGAGGATGGGGGGTAATACGCCGAAGAAGGTCGTTGAGAATTAGCTATCGATGAATGAAGTGAATTCTGAGAACTTCGAAGAGCCGACGTTCTGGAAATGAATCGAAATTTAAAAAATTATTATTTATAAATCGATTTTTCTTACCTATCTCCTAATTGTTGAGGACTGGGAATTTTATTCCTGTAAACGCTCAAATTTTGATAAAACCCTCCATCCTGTTGGTGTAAATTGTGTGTTGATCTACTTCTTATCGAAGAACCGTTTTGATTGTTGATACTATTGTTCGAAGAAGTACGGCTGTAAACGTCAGCAGTAGCAGCGGGATTGGATCTCGTTGATTGCTGATCGTTAACGATAGGAGAATGGATTTGGTGAAGGGCGGGAACTGATTTTGAAGAAGGAATAGAACGTTCCGAATCTACCCTAGACGGTAGATCGCGTTCCGACATCCGTCTCGGACCTAATTAGCAAATAATCAATATTAGTTTCAACTCAATAAAATTATTTCAATATATTTGCGTTCTGATAGATAAAAAAGCTGATTAAAAGTCTCCATGACCTCGACACTCCAAAGTCCCGCAATCCCTTCAAAACTACCTCTCAAGTAAGCAAAGATATCCTGGAAGGAAGGGGATTGGTTTCAGTCAATTGTTATGAAACTTGAAGCAATGATAGTTTGCAGCAAGCTAATTAAAAGTCTGACTGGGTCATAAATGTAGTAGGTAAGTTGCATAAGTAATTCTACGTACTTGAAAATTGTTGAATGAAGAGTAGGGTTTTTAGAGGTTTTGGGGTTCGTGACCATTGAGATATTTAATCAGCTAGCTTCAAACTGTCATTGAGCCAAGTTTCAGAGAGATAAGCCGAAACGGAATTTTCATTAGGATTGAACGAGTTTTTTTGTTCAGGCTGTTTTATCGATTAATATAAATATTAATTGAAAAAATGTATACAGATCTAGTCAAAACGTGTGGGATTCACCATAACATAGAAAACAGCTATTTTTGCCAATTAAAAATGATCAATGTTAGACTAAATTCAAGTAGGAAAACTGATGGATTTGGAAAATCCAATATTTGACAAAATTCAAATAAAAGTCAGCAAATTCAATTTGATACCAAATTAAAGTCAGAAAGTCAATTTTTGACCAAACAAAACTTGGAAAAGTAAATTTCTGGACAAATTCAACATAGAAAAAATCATTTCTGATCAACTTAAATTTGGAAAAACCAATTTTAGACCTAATTAAATACACAAAGTTAATTTTTCACCAAATTGAAATCATAATAGTTAATTTTTTACCAGAATTAATAACAGAAATGCCAATTTTTTTGGATTAAATTTTTTTTGACAAAATTGGACTCATAGAAATCAATTTTTGATCATAATAAAACTCAGAAGAGTATGCCCCAATTCCCTTTCTTCCAGGGTAACTTTGTATACTTAAGGGGTAGTTGTGACGGTGTTGAGAGGTTTTGGTGACATCGTATCATTGCACGTGTATCATCATATTAAATATTAATTGCAAACGAATGTTTTGATATTTTGAATGAAGCACATTCGAATATTAGACATGGTGGTAAATATCGTATAAATAGTGAATGTAAGCAAAAGTACAAAAATATGAAGGGAGTCAAAAGAAACTAAAATCTGTCAAAAAAGGGTTTGTGGTTAAATCGATAGTTTCTTCAGCAACGAACAGCAATTGTTAAGTGGGCCTGATTGACATCCCATCCGGATGGAAAATATAAATTTATGATGGTGTATCAGGATCACTTGACTGAGTTTGATCAAATATGTTCATTGTAATCAAAATGGGCGGAGAAAGTTGCTAAGAATCTGATAAGACTGGAAGTTCGCGAACCGTGTCATTAAAGATTTATGGTCCATGCGAAGTAGCTTCAAAATAGTGTATTGCAAACCGTGTCAGAGCCAATCACAAGGCAGAGTGGACAGGATATACAAAATATGTTCATGACGTGGATGGATGATGAAAACTTCAGGCAATTGTCAGACGGTTTGAGAGTTGTCCAGTTAATGAAAAATAGGGCTTATTTACATCAGCTTTTCCAAAAGAAACTATCGGAATTCTACAAACTGAAGAAGAGCTGTAGAAAGTCGTCGGAGAGTTTCGTGGAAGGGAAACAGCTTCAAGAAGAATAAAACGAAGACCAGTCTACGGATAGCCACAAGGAATTTACTGAAGCTAAAGATGATAGCATAAAAAATATTATAGAAACTTCAGGAACTCAGACCAAAAGTGCAGAAGGTTATGAGTGCACCGAGAATATAATCTGCGAACTTTGTACCAAAAGAATATACAGTCAAACACACTAAATAAATATAGAAAGCCAAGATGAAAGCTTTTTCTTATATCAAAGTTTCCTCCGTGTTTTATCGGAGATACAGTGAGAGTGAAACTACCAGAAGTTGATCGAAGGGGAGGTGATTTTAGAAACATTATCATCATAATCTAGCAAACAAGAGAGGATCTATCGAGGAAATGTTCTCCAGGAACCAGTTTTCTATGTGTAAAGACAAACTTATAGATATGAAAACTGCGTGACCAGAAAAGAAAAGTTTACGACAACTTGCAAACGAACAGTCAGGAGGTCGAGGATTTGAACGATGTAACAGTAAAACTAAATGCATGACCAAAAAAAAGTGAATGTAAAACTGTCAGGAAGCAGAAAACGAATAGATTATATTTTTTATAATATCCTTTATTATAACAATGTACAGATTTAGTGTTCGAAGTTTTATTCGTGAAATGTGATTTTTTTCATTAAATGTTCTTTTCAAACCTTTATGGCATTGTTATGTTTCGGAAAAGTGGATAATAAAGCATGAAACAAATTCAATTTCAGTTATATTTCCTACTTTACTCATGTTTCCTGGGTATTCTGCAGTTTACTAGGGTAAACCTAGGTTTGACCGTACCGTACACACACTACGGCTGGACTGTCAAACTGTCAGTTTGATATTGCCAATGAAATAATAATATTTATGATAGTATAGAAACCGGCCAAAGCAACTCAAAATCTTTTATTCTATAAGGGATGAAAGTATATTAACTTGTCTCCAACTTAATCACCAAATCGTTCTCGACTAGTAAATGTGACTTACATCCTTTGTAGCTTAAATAACTAAACTCATTAATAAAAAAAATCGACTCAAGTCGCACGCTCGCTGAAAAAAGTCCCCAGTGAAAAATTTGTAGCTTCCATTCTTTTTTTGATTTTAGCATCTCAAAACCATTAGTCGTAGCTTTATAATGAGTGGGCAATGTTGTTATTGAGTTATTTTTTTTTTGGTAAAGAAAAAATATCAAATGAATAACAATGAAAAAGAGTTATCATTTGCAGTAAAGAAAATACAAACTTAAATTCGTCAAAATATTTAGTATTCCCTTCCTTAGTCCTGATAACAGCTTACAATCGCTTTTTCATGGATCGAATAAGTTTCTTTATTCGATCTTGTTCGATGCTATCCTGTATTCTTCAGTAAACGCCATTTTGAAGTCCCATATCGGAACTGTTTCCATTTCTAGCCCGAACTGTTCATCCCATAAATATTCGAAAGGATTCAAATCCGGGTTACACGCTGACCAAAATACTTTCGTACGTAATCTAAAGTATGTGGAAACTGGTGTAGGGAACGACTTGAACCCCTATTATTTCTTCTATGTATCGATTCTCCGTTAATCTTCCATTCCACCGCCAGTTTTAATAAAAACCAACTCGGAAATACCCATCCAGAAACCTCCTCTAAAAGTCACGTTTACTTCTATGCAATACTGCGCGAATCTTTCTCCAGGTCTTCTGTAGATTCGTCCTTTTCTATCCCTACCATGCAGGCACACTTTGTTTTTGTCTGAGAAGATATTGGAGCCCCATTGTTCATCAGTCCAATTAACCTATTCTCTGGTAAATCGCTCGGTGGGCTGAGGTTAATGTGGGGCCTTTTTGGCTTAAGAATAGCTGCCTTAAGTGTTCTTCTGGCTGTCCAGCAACAGTTCTTTTTGGAGTTGAACACCAGTGAGGGCCCGATAGCCGTGTGCTGACAAGCTGACAATGAATCGGTCTTCGATCCTTTTTCTTCCGGAGCCGCTTCTTCTATGAAAGTTACTAGTTTCTTGGTAACGACGGTAAACTCTAGAAATAGCTCATCGAATACTTCTCGCCAACACTGACCTTAATGCAAGAGGGTGACCGCTTTATCACTCGTGTCCATTTTCAGGTAAAATTGTTAACAGAGATGTATGTCAATTGAGGTTTAAAGGCTAACTTATAGTGGTGGGTCAGGGTGGTTACCGATCATAACATATTGTTGGAATATAATAACATTTTATATCATTTCGAAGCTAATACTCTTAGCTTCAATATTTTGCTACTTTCAGTTTTTTGTTAGTGACTACCGATTGCAGGGGTGTCGCTTGAGTCGATTTTTTTGCTTTCGAATCAATTTCGCGGTATTAAATAAAAAAGTGCGCAACAGATAATCGTAATCTTACGACTAATAACGCCTTCAACTCGGTTTAAAGCACCTAACCTAGCGGCAGTAGCAGCAGTGGCGGCGGCGGATGTTTCTATTTCGTCTTGTTCGATGCACGCGCAGCTCTGCGTTTTTCTAGCGGCTCTAGGTGATTCCGAACAATTTTTCGATACGGGACAACTTTTTTTGGCGTATCTACAACACTTCCTAACGGTTTTTTTACTTTTAATATCCGAACAACTTTTCCACGTTTTCGGTAAATATTTCTTTTTCGCGACGATTTTTTTCGGCGATTTGATGTTTTCGTTTTGTATTGCTCTTCGAGCGCTGTTACGTCTCGTAACGACGTAAGCTTCGGGAAATTTTTTATGTCGTTTCTTCTGTAGATCGTTTAATCTTTCTAAACTATCGCATCTTACTAATTGGTTATTGAATTGTTTAATATCTATTATTTCGCTATATCTACGAGTATATTTGGGTTTCTTTTGTAAATTGGTTATGTTGTTGAGACATTCCTTTGGTTCTTTGGATTGCTTTAGTATGCTTTTCGGTTTGTTTTGTATATTCGAGTCTTTATCTTTGGTCCCTACATTGAATATACAATTCCTGTATTCACAATTATGGTAAAATTGGTCCGGTTGTGTTCGGTTAAGAGAATGGTCCGAAGAAAATTTCGTTATAACTACTTTAGGCGATAAATCCGGTTCCGAATTAAATTTAACATTTTCTTTTCCGAACGTTGTTTTATTATCCGCGTTATCGCCGGTTAAATTTATGTTAAATTCGGTTTTTGAATCCGATCCGTTCAAACTCCAATCGTATAATAATTTTAAAATTTCCATTCTTTCGTATTCGGTAAGTTTATCATTCAGTCTTTCTTCGCTGACGCTTTTACTTCTATTCGTTACATATTTACGTTTATTTAGAGTTGGAACGCTTATAGCTTTATCGTCGAATTTTTTCGAAAGATCAGTTACGTTTCGATGTCTTATTTCGTACGGAGATTTCCACGTCTTATGTTTTAGAGGCGCGTCCGTATCTATCTGACTTAGATCTAAGTTAGATTCGTGTATACCACTATTTATACTCGACGTAGAGCTGGAAAGATCTTGTAGAGATGAACTGATAAGTCGTTGTTGTCGTATCCTCCTAGCACCGATACTTAAAAATTTATCAGTTTCGCTAATATCGTCGATATCGTATGAACTATCGTGAACGTCGATAGAAAAACTTTTCTGTTGAGCAAAATTATCTTTTAGAGATTTAGTTTCGGGTTTGATACAGAATTCTTCGATTTTTTCTTCTTTTAATTGGATTCCGGTTTCGTCGTAAGTGAGCGTTACGTTTTTTGGACACGGATCCGAAAAATCGGTTACTTGTAAATTGAAAACCGGTTCGTCAGATTCGATTTCGATACGCGGTATAGTGAATTTTCGTTTTTCCGATTTAAATAGACTATCATCGGAATTGAAAAATATGTTTTTTTTCGGTTTGGTCGCCGGTGGGGTGAAAATACGTTGATTCGTTTGAGGATTGTAAAGAGACTCCGTTGAGTCGTACGTTTCGTAGTAATAACGGGATTTGTCCAAAGCTGCATGCACAGAAAAACAAAATACAACACTAAGAGTTGTATTTTATGAACGTTCAATATAATATGATGATGAGGAAATAAAAAAACACAAAATAAACTACCCGAAATTACTAGCATACACTATTAAAGGAAAAATTAACCAAACGAAAATTCCAGTTGTTACATTTTGTTTAAAATATAAAACAAACTTATTTGAACGAAAATTTTGTATATTGTACAATATACAATATGCTCTCTATTATTTTTTTTTTGTTCGCAAGCTGCAAGGAGGGAAACATATGGCATTAAGGAAAATATATTTTAAAGAACTACAGTGGTAGAGAATGATTTTGATTCTTTTTAGAAAGAATGTTGCTGGAAATGTTTATTTAATGAAGCTGCCATAAGATTTTCAGTACTCTATAAGATGTAAAACATTCTAGAGTACAAATTAACGTTATTTACTCTGCTTTAACGTTCTAGATATTCTAAAAGGCTACTTTCGTCACATTTTACTTATACTTTTGATTTATTCTTTGTATAGTCCTGATAACCAACCAACAAAATGACACAAGGTCATTGATCAGAACATTGATAAGTGTTCAAAGTTTATAATGATAAAAAAAAATGAAAATAAAAAAAATTACTTTTTTGTCAACTCTATATTTATAGCTGTGTGAAGGTTTTTCGAAAACTTTAAATCAAATAAAATTACTTGAAACTTTCGTTTGGTTTTTTTTACAACTGTTTATTTCAAAGTCTAGCAATAGGGTACTTGCATGGTTTGAGAAAAAAATATTTTTGGATAGTTTATATACAACTTTTGTTATAATTTTTGTTCCAATTCATATATCAATATTTATAGATAAAAAATTTTTTTCAAATTATAAAATTTTGTAGGTAGTTTAAACATTTCAGTTAATAAGCGTTATTATTAAACTTTGATTAATCTGAAAAATGGTGTTTCATGCCAGAATGTAAAAATATCTGAGAAAGTTTTTTTATGATAACAAAAATTCGAATATGCAACTAAAATGGTTTGAAATTGTTTGTCGTTTTGACGATCCTGCGAGATGTAAAATTATTTTTGTTGCCAATATCATTTTATAGTACAGTTATCCAAGTCTCGGATAACCGAGCCTGTAATTTAAAAATAACAATCATAAATAAAACGAGATAATTCCCAAAATATCATACACCGACGAGCTGAAGGCGATCGATGCTGCTCTTGCTTCCATAGAGTAACAAGAAGAGTGTACGTCACACGACATCCTGTCTTTACAGTGTTTGCGCAACATTGCATCGTCCAAGCGAAGGAAGTGATTATCTCAGAAGATGATCAAAAACATTTGTAAGAAATTATCGGTTTCCATTTGCTTACAGGTCTGTAATTGTGATTATTATATGTTTTTGCTTCCAATAGACTAGTTTTGTAGCCTTTAGTCTTTTTTATCCTCGGGTAATCGGGGGTCTACTATAATTAAGTTTATTATGGTTTTAATTTTTAACGTGATTATGTAATAATGTAAGAACTTAACTTTTAAAATGTTTATTCAGTAACTAATAAATAAAAAGTGTATTATAACAGCACACTCTACGTTGCCGGCAACGATAACCTCGCGCAGACAACTGCTCAATGTTTTTATTAAATTTATGTCGTTACAACTGATAATCGTTTTAAATGTAGTTGAAAATTTAATTAAATAATTTACTTTCTGACATTATATTTCATATAAGAGCTTATAAAATAAACAACAAATAAATACCCTTTAAAAAATGCAAGTACCCTGTTGTGCGAACCTAATAAAATAGCAGGGAAATACGCTACTGGTTCACCACATATTATGGATAAATTGGAACCAATAGTACCAAAGTATAAGTGGATAAACTTCAACCCGAAAAATACTTTCTAGCTGAATTACAGTTTATAATAATTTATTTATACTTCCCATAATCATTAATGTGAATGTGAAGACATCTACAAACTATCGCTTGAAGAAAGAAATATTTTCATTATTAGTTTCTATCCGTTTAAGTGAAATAAAAATACACTCACTCGAAAAGTTTTCATTTTAAAATTGAAAATTTAATATTTCAAGAATTTCTCAATTGCTTCCAAAATTGGTTATAGTTCAGACAAAACAAAGTTAATTTTGAAGTTTTCAAAAGTTATCTGCTATTTTATTCCTATCACATACATTAAATTAAATTGGGTTGGAATAGAGATCAAAGATATAAGTTAAGTAAGCAGCAATAATAGAAAAAATTTACAAACAAAAGACACATTAAAAAAACAAACTAAAACTCAAAAAATTAATAATAAAAATAATAAATACGAAGAACATAATGAAACCAATAAAAAAATTTGTCATTCAAATAAAGTATATAGAAGCAAATAGTAGAGGAAGTTTGAAAAACAGTTGAAAAGAAATTAAGAAGAAGAAACAGAGAAAGATAGAGAGTAGAACCTTTATATAATAGCTACAAAAGTAAAAGAAGACTAGAGGCCGAAGAGATATTCGATAGATTAAGGAATAAAATAATAGGGAAATAATTAAAAAACAGAAGGATGAAACCAAGAAGAAACTTGTCTTTCAAATGAAGTATGTAAATGCAAAAATTAAAGAAAGTTTTGAAAAAAGTTGAAAAGAAGTGAAAAGGAAGAAGCAAAGAGAACAATAGAATAGATCAAGGAATAAAATAATAGGGAAATAATTAAAAAACAAATGGATGAAACCAAGAAGCTCAAAAGACTCTTTTTCTTTATTGTAATTTGTTCCATAATCTATGGAACTTCATATAAACGTAAGAATCAATACAGAAGGATTAAATGGTAAAATAATGAAGGGAATAACATTTAAAACAAAGAGAGAAAAACAGAAAGAATAAAATTTGAGAGGAACTGAAAAAGATGACAAAAAATAATAGACCGTGGAAGAATTGAGTACAAAAGGGACCTGAATCATCATCAAAGAAGTGAAGTAGTAAGAGGAATAAAGAAGAAGAAATAATATGTTTGAAACTGTATTTCATTGTTATCGGTTTTTTTAAATTCCGTATCTTCCTTTGTTATCGTACACATTTTCGTCCAAGGCTGATGAGTGTTTTACAAAAAACTCATTATTTTTTTATTTGAAACATATTCAACATTGAAATTGTCTTTATTGTCTAATTAATCGTCACCAACAAGTGAGTGGATAATTATTTAAAAAATTAAATAGAAAACATGACTGGAATCCGCAGTAATAACCTTGAGAACCAAAAAAGATGAGATGAACGATGAATTATTTGGAAAATGAAATTAATAAAAATACCTCGATGCGGTGTCGGACTTGGTTGTTGCAATAGAGTCGCCAAACCATGATAAACAGCTCCAGCTTTAGCCACTTCTAAAGTTACGATACTACTAGTCCTTTGCAGGAATTCGGCTGCTTTTTCTTGCGTTATACCCAACAAAGATTGTCCATCGACAGATAACAATTGATCACCAGCGGCTAAGCGTCCATCTCTATCGGCAGCTCCTCCAGGTACTACGGATTTTATATAAATACCTAAACGTTCTTGACCTGCACCTTTAGCCGCCACTATCGATAGACCCATACCGCCACCGGCTTTATGTAAACGTATAACTTGAACCTAAAAGTTGACGAAAAAGTCTAATAAAAATTCTATAAAATATAACCAAGAAATTACCTCCGGTTGAGTTGTGCTTAGAGCACTAGGAGGTCTAGGAGCCGTCATATAAACTGTCCAATGTCCTGAACTGGTAGGTTGAGCGGCCAGCCTACATAAACCGGAAGCTTGTAGAGGATGTAAAAAGTCAGCCAAACCAGGTGGTACACCTTGAACAACGTCACAACTGAAACCATCATCGGGTAATAATAATTGTAGAGTTGGAGCAGGATCTTCGTACAGAGTAACTTCTCGACCTTCTGCTCTCGCTAATTCGTCTGCTACACCTTCGGCTGCTTTAGCTGCCTGTTCGAGGAGGGAAGGTGACGCGATTTTTTCACCAGATTCGGCTACAAGAGGAAACAATAAATATGAAGAGAGGTAATATATATATAAAAAAAAAAGAATATTTCATACCCTTGTATTGCATCAATAATGTTCCTAGTTGCATTGAATTTAATTTGAAGCACGCCGCTGAAAGGTTGGCTAAATCTTCAGGAACACTTTTGGGAGCTTGAAGTAGATGGGCGCATTGTACAATTTTCGCAAGATGGCACTCGGCCGCTAATTCCAATCCCTGCGATTCCGTCCAAGCTTGTAGATTCCTCAGTCTGTTGAATAATTTTTGACCAAAACTTCTTGTGCATAAATTAGCGTTACTAATAACTGTAGAAAGTGCCTGGAAAATAGAGATTTTTAATTGGAAATTATTTCTAAGTTTGGTAGACAGGAACAAAAACGGTATCACAAATAATTCATGGAAAGCATGTGAAAAAACAATTGTTTTGTATATTTTACAGTGGGATCTAGGAAGTAGAAGTAGAAGAAGTGGAAAGCCTAAATTACTTGGAGAGCAGGACAAGACATATAAGTTTGTCAAAGCTCTAGTGGGATTTAGGAGCTAGAAGAAGAAGTGGAAGGCCTAGATCACTTGAAGAGCAGACGAAGACACAGTAACTTTGTGAATGGTAGAGACGGATCCAGGAAATAGAAAAAGAATAAGGGGAAGGCCTAGATCACTTGGAGAGCAGGCGAAGATACAGTAAGTTTGTTGATGCTACAGTAAGATACAGGAAGTAGAAGAGAAAGTGAAAGGCTAACTTTTGTCAATGTTACAGTGGGATCTAAGAAATATAAGAGGAAGTCCTAGATCATTTGGAAAGCAGGCAATTTTACAGTGAATGTGTATATGTTAGAGTGGCATCTTGGAGGCAGAGAAGAAGTAAAAGGCCTAGATCACTCAGAGGCGAAGATACAGTAAGTTTGTCAATAATACATGGGATACAATAAGTAGAAGAAGAAAAAGGGGAAATCCCAGATCATTTGGAGAGAAGAAGATACAGTAAATTTGTATATGTTAAAGTGATATCTAGGATGTAAACGAAAAAAAAAATGCCTAGATTACTTGGAGAGTAGGCAAAGACACAGTAACTTTGTCAATGCTACAGTGCGATCCAGGAGGTGTAAGAAGAAATACAAGACTTAGAGCACTTGGATAGGAGGCAAAAACACGGCAACTTTGTCAATGTTGGAGTGACGACCAGAAAACAGAGGAAAAAGAAAAAGGTTTAGATCACTTGGAGAGCAGTCGAAGACGCAGGAGCTTTGTAAATATTATAGTGGAGGAGGTAGGAAATGGGAAGTCCTAGATCAAAGTGATTAAAAGAAGTAGAGGAAGACCTGAGGATAATGGGCATGGGATAAAATACCAAAAACTGTTTCAATTTTCCAAGTTCTAATGCTTCGTTTTCATAACACCATTTCTCTTCTAGCTCCGTCTTTTCGCACATACCTTATATAACCTGTACTGTTAATAGCAAATCAATCTTAAGAAATATTGATTAAATAATTATTTTGAACTATTATCATGGATTATTTTTATTTTGTTTTTTCAGCAATTGTAAAAAATGAAGTGACTTAGTTTCCGAGTTATTTCAAAAGCTGTTTTTGAATCAATACATATTAAATACATTCTTATTTCATTATTTCTTGCTAGAAATAAGTGCTAGTGGTAGCAGTAATTAAGTTTTTAGTTAATTTCGTGTATGGAAAAAGGACTTACCTTTGCCGATACCCAATGGAACAATTGAGAGAACAACTGTATAGTCAAAGCCGCGTTTACTCTACATTTCCTCAAAAGATTCATAGCACCACTTAGAACGTTGATGATTTCCCTCGGGTGGTCGTCTCCTGTTAACGACATCAAATAATTTAAGGCCGAATTTAATTCGTCTGTTAAGCACGCTACGAGATTTTTAAATGCCAATTGGACAGCGTCTGCTAGGGTGTCTTGAGCTTGCAATGAAAACGCACTCACGTGTCTGTCGGATTTTAGAAAATGAAGTAATTCGCTAGCGTTGGCTAACCAGAACGCTTGCGAAGTACTTTCTGTGCTGCGATCTTGAACAGTATGTCTGTAAAACAACAATTAATGATAAATAACTAATTTCCTGGCAACGAATATTGAATTACATCTCCTCTGAAACACGTGACATTGACCATTGGCTCGCTATTGCAAGGAGAGAGGCGTAACCTCTGTCTGGTTTTTACGTTATTGCGTCTGATCAGATTGGCGTAACAATCTTTCGTTTAGTCGGTTAAAATTGAGCCGATAATATAGAATCGGTGACTATAATTAAAAAATTGTGTTTTTATCATAGATCATCGTATTGAATGTTGCCAAATTTACATATTTAGCCAGTTTTATAGGAAGTGAAGTAAAGTCATTGTACCATGCATTTAATTTAATTATGTTTCCTAGAAAAATTACAAATTGTCGATAGTGGATTTTCAAAAATGATATTTAAAATATGTATTAATATTTTGAATAAGTCGGTTGCTGTTTCCGTTACAGTTTTTCCAAAACGTCTGTTAAAAGCCACAATTTTTTACAAAAACATTTGCATTACGAAGCACCTGAGCTTGACACTACCCATCATCGTTCAGGGTTGTTTTTGACTAAATTTTCGAATTTTTTCTTTTGATCTCATGGATCTTGAACGGCATGAACATTTTTCATCAGTTTTGCAATTAAATGCTGAGCAATTGAAACCATCTGGAAACTATGATGAGAAGAAGGAAAAGTTTTTTTCCTGTTCGGAGCTCTTTGAGTGTAACTGTGACCTTGGAATGTTACTGAGAAGACTCAGCTTTTGTGCACATCAATTGAGAAAGAATATTACAATATTAAGGCCATGAATGACCGCGACAAGTTTTTACCGATCCATTCATCCAGTTTAAAAAGAAGCTGGTACTCGTAGACTTATCATTAGTTGCCTCACAATACTATTTTCTCAGTATTATTCAGTAGCTACAGCAGTCTATTGCTGGTTTCATTGCTTCACTCACAGCAACTCTAAGAATGGGATTTTTCACTGTTTTGCAATTATAAAAAGAAAATTTCCTTGGCACGTAATTTATTCGAGGTCTAAAGGACAACTTGAACTTCTTTTCAAGACTCCAAAATCAATCATGTAGATGATACCTTCATTTTTGTCGCTTTAGGTATGTGAGGTTGGTAATTTGGGAAAACTTGCAGATAAGACTTCGTAGTGAAGTTAAGGTAGACACATGAAAAACCGTTAAAATTGGTCGTCACAACCTTCGGTTAGCAGACTAGTCTTCATCTATATCAACGCTCTCAGTCACATATTAACTTGAACGGTGTTGAAGTTAGTGAGTGTTGATGTTTCCATCTCGCTGTACATGAGGATTCTACTCGAGAAACCTAAAACCCACTCTCATTCCAGCAATCTTGAGATGAAGGGAAGTGTCACCCTAATCATGATCATAGAACTGAAGGAACCGAAAATTTGTATGAGGTTGGACTAGAACCGATTTTCTTGGTCTTCTTCTTGACGGCTTTCCATATATTCCACTGTCAACTTAGTTGCTTCACTTGAAGATATTTTCCAAAAGTACTAGTTCATTTTCGAGGACAGAATTGGGTGCGTTCCCAATGTCCAATTCAAGATGCAGCTCTTTCAGTCGGACACAGAGCCATTAGGGAATGATTTGCTAAGCCGGATATGGAACTGAGGACTCGGAATCGACAGCTTCACTTGAGGTCATTTCACAGAAATACTCGCCCATTTTCGAGGAAACAATTGGGCCAACAACTTTTTAGTCAGTAGGAGTTAATTTGCTTTCCGTCCACACATATTCCATTGTCAACTTAGTTGCTTCTCTTTAAGATATTTTCCAGAAGTACTCGTCCATTTTAGAGGAAATTGATTGCTTTCCCAATGTTACATTTAAGCTGCGAAACCAGCTAGTATGACGTTCAATATACCTTGCGGGAATAAGAGAGACTGTTGAGGATTTATCAGTCCTGTTGCATCCTGCGATTGGGGCTATAAATTAGTTGTGATAGCAAAGCCAAATAATTGATGGAGTGTTTGTTTAAATTTGAGGCTAGTCACTGCTACCTACCAAATCCGCCAAAATCCTAGAGGATCGAAATTTTTGAATATAAGACATAAATGCATCTGAGGAAGTTAGAAGTAAATCATCACATAAAGGTACAATTAAAACGAATTTTTCTAATTCAAAAGTGGTTAAAGGACCTGTTTAAAGTCGAAGCATGATTTGATAATCAATTTTTCACAGCGCTACGCTTTAACAGTGCATCAAGAACATGATCACGTGCTTAGAATACCTTAAGGAAATTCATATATCTAAATATCACTAATAATTTCGTCTCACCTTATTAACATAGCTGCGTGTTGTAATAGTAAAGTCAATTTGTGAGCCCGTTCTGTCGGTGTCAATTCTGGTCGATAATGCGTCGATGCTCTATACCTGGCGCATAAATAAAGAGTATAAGCTGGAGCTAGCCGGAATGTCGGTGTCGTTACATCCAGATGAGTAATCACCCTGGCTAAAAATTGTTCTTGAGGCTCTTCCGGGAACTCTAGTACGGCTGGTAGTATGGGATCTTGACCCCGGGGATACCTATCGAGACCGCTTAACCTTGAAACGATTTTTAAATAAGTACAATAAACAATAATTTGTTATTGAAATAATTCATACATAAAAAGACGACAAACAAATATTGCATGCAGTTTCATAAAGGTTAGCTGGCACTGTGTGATGTTCTTTGATGCTTTGAACGATTGGTGGCTAACACCATCTAGTAGGAAAAGTTAATGTGAAAGAATTTTCATCTTGCTATCCCGTCAACGTAGAAAGTGTACTTATGCAGCCGTTTTACTAACTCAACTGTTACTTTATTTCTTAGTATGAAAGCCTTTGACCCACAAGCTAATTAGGGGAGTCAAAGACAAGGACAAAAAGAAACTATTTCAGAAGAAGAAGACGACCAGTATAGTTCTGACTAAGAAAAATGGATAATATGAAACAAGAATTAGATGGATTCCCCTTAGATACTCGTGTGAAAGATGATGGGAAAAATCCTTTGTGATTATCGTCAGAAAAATAAACTAATAGGGATTGGAAAAGAGAAGATTAGAGATCTCCAAAGATAAGAAGACAAAATAATACTCTAGTAAGAGTACCAGGTGGTTATTAATGGTAAAATAAGACTGGGGTTTCAGTTGATAGGCCTGATTTGTAATTTTGAGTTACACCTCCTACTTCGTGCATGATAGCTTTCAAAAAACGCTTCACATGCAGACGATAACAAGGCTTTACGTTGACTGCACTAATACTTACTCCAAATCCACTCTTGGCTGCTAAAACGATCCATAAAAATCAACGAATGTGCATGTTGCCGAAACAAATATATGCGCCACGAAACGAAGTATCAGAGTAAATAGGGCCTATAGAGAAAAAAGTGAAACCACCCACAATGCGGGGTGGTTCATAAGGAGTTAGATCCACCAGGAAACAAGTCTTCAAAAAAGGGTCAACAGAGTGCGCTCAGACATTACAAACAAATAGATTATAATGCACGCAGTTTTTATCTTCCAGAAAATTGATTCAAGAAATTCAATGAAACCTCGGAATGTATTCGAAATCGTCCTCTACCTATCTATACTCAAGTGTTTGAATCAAAGTAAATTTTAGTAAATTTGTGGTAATATTTTTCTTTGTATTCGCTGGTAAACTTTCTTTGTTTATATTTTAAAAAAATATAAATTCTGGTTTTTTTTATATGTTGGAGCATAAGCTCCTTTTTATTCAAATCTGTTTTTCCTACTCGTCCCTTCTTCAGTAATTTTCATTTGTGTTCCTGTTTCCTTCCTCAATTTATTTTTTACCGCAGTTATACAGCTACCAAGTTGGGAGTTTCAGCCACACCTAAATATTTAAACGGGGCACAGGAATCTGTTCTATTCCTATTAGTTCTGTTCCTCAAATAGAAAATTCGAATTTACACGGAAACTTTCATACAAAATATTATTAAAGCAAAAGGAAATTAATAAAGATAACTGGAATTTTTGTGAGCACTATAATACAAAAGCAAAGTTAAAAAGATATTTGAAAAACTTACCAGCGAATATAGAGGATATTATCACCATAAATTTACTAAAATTTATTTTGATTTAAAGGAGGTTGATAACAAATTAATTTCCTCAAAATCTCGAGCAGTAAAATAAATTTACAAATTTACTAAACTTACTTTGATTCAAACACTTGAGTATAGGTAGGTAGAGGACGATTTCGAATACATTCCGAGGTTTCATTGAATTGCTTGAACCAATTTCTTTGAAAACTCAAATGTTATAATAAATAAATCAGAAGTGAATAGTGTGCCACGTGAACAAAGTAATATTCAAAATGTTCAAAGAAAAACGTAACAAGCAGAATACCATGTTACAACAACCATCTCATTTGCCGGATATATCGCCTCATGACTTCTTTCTCTTTATCAAAATGAAAAGCGTCGTAAAAGGTATCCAATTTCACAGATTAAAGATGTATAAATAACTCTGACGGAGATGTTATCAGAGTTCCAAAATTGCTACTATTTCTTAGGAAAATCGGTCTATCAGTACGGGGATAATGTTCTCTTTGGGATTCAGGATTCAAAAAGAAAAGTTTCGGGCTATTTCTAGTACTACCTTTGTCTTATAATACACTTATCTTAACAATTAGATTACTGAGCACACTATTTTACACTACCACTCACAATTTCTCTGTCTGACGCGCGTTTCGATAACCAAATTATCATCTTCAGAGATTGAAGATTCAGTTTCTGAAGATGTTTATCGTGTGAGTGTTGATGTATGGTAGTGTAAACAGTGTGTTCAGTATGAATATCAACAATGGTTCCTGAAATTCTCATTATCATCCTTATGCACAGTAAAACTTCCAAGATTTTTTCTCATATTTGACTATCAAGTTATATAAGAAGAATATGGAAGAAACTGGAGAAATAATCATTAAATTAGTTGAAAGTAGATCCGGTATATGGTATAATGGGACTCAAAATACATTTGTGGATCCATAAAATTTTCGAATTCTTTCTTGGCCACTTACCGATTCTCAGAAGACGATCCCAAGGATCTGTTATCCTCTCTAGCCCCGCTTGCAGTTGAAACTGTTTCTACGTTACCATCCAAATCAAAAGTGGTTTCGATATTTTCTCTAGATTGATCTGTCGGGCTTAAAGCACGTGGTGAACGACTACTGCGAGATGTTAAAAAATAAAATGCAAAAAAAAAACAAAATTAAAAAAAATAAGCTGATGCGAGTTATATGGAATGATGATGATTTATCTTCCAATCGAAATGTTATCACTATAACAATTCTCGTGCACGTGCGCCACAGAAATCACTTACCTATCGTACATCCTCCCACCGATTTTATCCAATCCACCAGAACTACCAAAAGCCGGCCTGGTTCTATCTTCGTGAGCCGGATCCAGGAATCTATAAGTATTGCTGTGACCAAACTTTACAAGGCTGCCGTGTTGGAGGATCGTCGTTTGATGGATACGTTGCCCGTTGACGTAGGTATGGGCGTCCGCATGGCAAGGCGTCAACGATGTTACGCCATCTGTGGCATTTATCGTGATAACACAATGACGGGGTTGAATATGAGGACCGTATAATTGAAGAGCTATACCGTTAGCCGAACCGACCTGAAACAGAATTGACAGAGCGTTTGAATTTTATACACCTTGAAGGAAAAGTCTACTTTAAATAATTGTATTAGGAATAAAAAAAACATATACGTAAAAAGTACGTCCTTTAATAAAGCTGCGCCTGCATTTACGATTTAATTGATATTACGAATAATCTTGATGTACGGGTAATTAGAAGTGTTCACTTCACAGTAATTGGATAATCAATCGAGAGCGTGGAGAAGCGGCAAAGAGGTTTTATCAGTTAATAAAGTTAAACTACGCAAGGTAAATGTTAGAAATTGATAGAGGCTTTGCTGTATAAAATGATTAACTAGTCAAAATTATCGTCTTGAGAACATTGGTTTACACTCCAGCTGAAAGTTATTAATTATACAGACCCCTGCATTTTTTAATACTTTGTAAGTTGTTGTGAAAATTATAACTGCCTTCTAACGATTAGGTAGTATTTCATTGTTATTTTTCAAAATAGTAAAATATAAATAAATAAATATTGAAGAAAAAAATACAAAAATATATAAAACATCCATACAGAAATTGTTCATATTTATTTTTTCTTTATGCCATTATTTTTTACTACAGAAAACTTCTTTTGGTCGATTTTTTTATCATATTCAGCTAAACAACGATCTCTCGTTAATGTCCAACAGTAACCGGCTGTCGTTTTCCCGTTCTAGCACTCTTGGTATGATTTTTGCCATATTTTGATCATGAATCTCAACAAATACTCGTGAATCGTTGGCAAACCGAACACATGTGATTAAGCCTCACAAGCGGTCAACCCTACTGCGAAAAAGTTAAAGTCATTACCAATAGACTGGTAACTTCCATCGAAGACGCGGTTCCGAAAAAAAAAAGCTAAAAATTTAATAGACATGACCGATTTATTGAAGCCCCGCTTGTGTTCAAGCCCAACAAGAGCTGTGAGAGTCAGAAGAACTACTGGTCCCAAATTAACCCCAGTCCACTAAGCGGTAATTGAACTGAGGAAAGCAGAGTGTGTTAGCCTAGTAAGGTTAGAAGTGGACGAATCTATAAAAGAACTGGATGTGACTATAGATTGGTCAGCGCGTAGCATCTTATCAAGCATTCATGGGATGAATTTAAGAGAAAAGTTCGGGCTAGAAATTGACAATTGATCCGTAGGTCTGTGAGATCATTGATGAAAATCAAATGGACCCAAAACTGAACCCTGAGACACACCACTGCCAATTGGCAATTTACTTGAATCTTTACCATTAGCTCGTGCCGATTGATTTCGACATTCAAGAGAAGATAGAAACCATTTTAATGGAATACCTCGGATGCCATAATATTCTAGTTTGGTTAGTCAGAATTTTACGATCAACTCATTCGAAGGCTTTAGCAAAATGACAAAAAACCGAAGAACAAAAACGTAGCGTTTTTGGTGCAACCAAATTGTTGAGCTGTCAGGATTTTATGTTTTAAAAGAAAGAGTTTTTTATAAGTCTTCAAATTATCTTCGATAGGATTGGTAATAATGCAATAGAACGATAGTTACTAGTTATTTTTCTCAACACCCCTGTGTATGGGAACAATTATAACTGTTTGTAGACAACTCGGGAAAAGCCGCTTTTCAAAAGATTCGTTTATTAGAGAACATAAAACGTCAATCATTACTTCCGGAAACCCAAAAATAACTCAGCTGATAATTCATCGATGCCGCAAGTGTCTTGTTTTGGATGATGAGTATGGTTTGCTCTAGCTCAGATCTATTCACAGGTCTGGGGAAGAGACTGTCAGTGATCGATAATGTTTGTTGAACGCGATTTGTTTCTCAAATCATTGATAACAGACCAAGCTGCTTTCGACGAATTTTTAGCTCTCGAGATGCGATTGTAGTAACAATTTGGTTCGATGCCGCGGGTGTCTTGTTTTGGATGCCGAGTATGGTTTGCTCTAGCTCAGATCTATTCACAGATCTGAGGAAGAGACTGTCAGTGATCGATAATGTTTGTTGAACGCGATTTGTTTCTCAAATCATTGATAACAGACCAAGCTGCTTTCGACGAATTTTTAGCTCTCGAGATGCGATTGTAGTAACAATTTGGATCGATGCCGCGGGTGACTTGTTTTGGATGCCGAGTATGGTTTGCTCTAGCTCAGATCTATTCACAGATCTGAGGAAGAGACTGTCAGTGATCGATAATGTTTGTTGAACGCGATTTGTTTCTCAAATCATTGATAACAGACCAAGCTGCTTTCGACGAATTTTTAGCTTTCGAGATGCGATTGTAGTAACAATTTGGATCGATGCCGCGGGTGTCTTGTTTTGGATGCCGAGTATGGTTTGCTCTAGCTCAGATCTATTCACAGATCTGAGGAAGAGACTGTCAGTGATCGATAATGTTTGTTGAACGCGATTTGTTTCTCAAATCAGTGCTGTTTTGTAGCACCTGATAATTTTGTCGAGAAATTTCGAGAATTTAAGAGTCAATATCGTCAGAAAGATCTATCCAATCATTTGCTAGACATAATTTGTCAAATTTGGTGAAGTTTTGTTTAGAGTGAATCCTCATCAACTGAATGTGTTTCTTAAGAGATTTATTAGGTATTACAAATTCGGCGATTACAGCTTCATGGTCAGAGAGACCTGAATTAATTACAAAGTGATTCATATCATGGGTGGGAATATGATAATTCTCAATTTTGGAATATATATTTTTTAAATTTGTTAATTGTAAAAATTTAGTCCTGAACCTTCAAGTGCTGTAGGTAATATATATAAATGGTCTGAAATTTCATCAAAAACATAAAAAAACTGTCTAGTTGAACCTTATTTGTTTGCTATACTCAAGAATAAGTTGCTGGAAAATTATCATACTTACTTTATTCTAATACCACGTTAGGTATTTCAATAGCTTCCGAATTTACAGAAAACACCAAATAGAAATTAAATTATAAATAATTGAGTTCTATTTCTTTTTTAACCGAAACGTTAACCACACATTAACGACATAATATCATCTAGTAATTGAAACTTGACTGAAATTTCATTGAAATCGATAGCTCGTATGGTTTTGAAATGAACCTCCAGGGAAATTTGGAATTTCATTTTAAACAAACAACATTTTGCGTATTTATTTTTATGATACAGTTATAAACAGGTTTCGTGTGATAGGTTGGGGTCAAGATTTTGTTTTTTAATGAATTAGTTCAGTCGGCAGCCAATTTTGAGAAACGAACACTGATTTTTTTGAAAATTTGATTTTAGGTAGTATTTGAGACCTGTGTCGAAGTGTGCCTTTGCATTAGGGATTTTTGTTAAAAACGTTTTTCCAGTTATTAACTAAATTTTTTACTCAAAAAACGTATGTTTTTAACACTTCTTCATGAATAACTCTAACTATTTTTCGAGAAACCCGAAAATGAGAACTTTCAAGGGGATACCTTTTTTAATAACATGAAAATCCCTTTGAAATTTCAAACAATTCAACATCGCCCTAATAGAAATTAATCATAACCCATGTGATTCATTAAAATGTTATTCATTTGTTTCATATGATTTGGACTTTTTGGGATACTTATTTTGGAAAAAAAATTCATTGAATTCGAATTCTAAAATTTATGTCTTAATTAATTAAAACAATATTTTTGGTATGAAAACGTGTTCCAACAATTAATTGTAAGGGGGTTTTCCCAATTAATATTTTAATTTTTTATTTATTATTGCATCATGAAAATTGAAGGAGATGAAACGGTTCAAAATTTGCATTCGTGTATTAATTGATGCTCTTTCAAACCTTTTGAACCTACTTTCGCCACTTTGAACCTCTTGCAATATCTTACGAAATGCTTTTTGAAAAAATTTATAGCTTGAAAACTGAAAAAGTTATTTTCAAAAGTTATTTTCAAACGCGAACGTAAATTTGTGAAAACTCTTGTCAACAAATCTGGAGTGATTGCTGCCATTTTCTGGCGGATATTTTCCTTTAACTGACTAATTGTTTATGTAGACTTTAAGTTTGAGAAAAAAAATCAAGAGGCGTCAAGTCAGGGCTACGCGAGGGCTAAGAGATATCACCTCTTTTGGAAATTAGTCTTGCTGGAAACATCTGTCTCACAGCCGCCATAGAGTCATTTGATGTGTGACAGGTCGCTTCGTCCTCTTGGAACCAATTTCTCGCATTCGCAATTCTTGATCTCGCAAGTTCTGGAGTTAAATATCTCTCTAACATCGCAGAATAGCGGTCGGTGTTAACGGTGATGTTTCGTCCTCGTGAATCTTCAAAGAAAAAAGGGCTAATAATTCCTTTGCTTGAGATTGCTGCCCATATCGTTAGTTTCGGACTATGCAGTGGTTTTTGATATTTCATTTTTGGATTTTTTTCAGTCCAATATTTTTGTCGTTTTACGAACCCATTTAAAAGAAAATGAGCCTGTCAAAAGTGGAAAATCGACTAATTTTTCTTTTAATTCCTGTGTTAACTGGAGATTATAAGAATACAGTTTAAGATCCAACTTCAAAAGTCGCTGTAAACTTCCTGGCGACAAGTTTAAAGCCGCCGTCGCTTCCGAATAGACTCCTTCACCCTATCAATATTGTTTATGGTCCTAGACGTTCTTGGACGACCTTTTGCTGGAGGTTTAAACGTAGAACCGGTCTCTTCAAAACGCTTAACTCATATTTTAATTAAATTTGCACTTAGAGCTTTATTAATGTGTCTTAAACCATATTCTGAACTATACAGTTGCCTTGTCAAGATGTATGAACGACTATTCATACAACAACGCTAGGCTCCCCCGCCCACACACCGTTTACCTCGTGGCACCTTATATTGTGCCACCCTGTAACAAAATTTTTCGAGCTTATTTTGTAATTTGTTGCTTTCAAAAGATGATTTAAACAGGTGGCAAGTGTCGAATTAATTACAAACATTTTCGTAGGTGTCAAGAAATCTACAACTAATTCATTTCAATCTTATATTGATCAATTAAAGTTAAAATTTAAGATTTTTAATTTTTTTTTATCAATAAATAATCAAATTTTCATCAAAATTTTACAGTTTTATAATTTTTTACTACTCGTAACTGGACTATGTATATCAAATCAAAATATTTTTGATATTAATTTTTTATAACAATAGATTCACCCTGTATTAGTTTGATTCGCTACATATGAAACTAGGGGTTGGTATTCTGACACGTCAAATACCACCTTAAGACGATGGGCTACCAGAGCACGGCAATTGCCGATTCTGCGAGCAAGAAATGAAAACAGCAGAGCATGTACTTTGTGAATGTCCTGCCCGTTTCGCTAAATCACCCTGTATTAGTTGAACGATTGAATCGCTTCATACGATACCGCACCCTTATTTAATGGATATGTTTACGTGAAAAAAATCAAATTGATAAGTACATATTTTTCATAAAATAAATATTGATTGAAGCAGATTAAGAAGGACTAAAAAAATTTTTTTTATTGTCCTACCATCTAGGTAATATTGCAATGAAATGGTAAATATACAGTGGGTAAAACTGGACTGAATTTGAAAATTTCATGGGAGGTTTTCGTGTCATGGGAATGCCCTTCATCGACCTCCTCGTAAATGCTCTAATGTTGTCCAGGCTTTCAAAATGTTATTTCATTGATATCTTAAGCCGAGGAAACAAAAAGAAGTCGATCGGGGCTGTAGGTCGGTTAGGGTATAAAGATAATTTTTTGTTAGGTAGACGGTAATCATCGATGTTGCAGATTTTCTGCGGTTTCCCTGATTACCTGGTGAATCGTTTCTCTAGCCAAATGGCCGACGATAGGGAATAATGCAGCCGCAGCTGTACCCGTCCGTGCCCCAAAATAAATTTAAAATAAAAAAATAAAACAAAACACAGCTTCCAAGAATCCTAAATATGCAGTCTGAAGCTGTGGACCGTTTGTTTTAATTCTTCGTAAAATTTAGCAAAATTCGCAGTGCCGGCCATCCCGAAACATCTTGTGTGGTATGTTCGACTGGGATTTCATTCATCCCCAAAGATATGTAGGAGCGCAGTCCATAATAGTACATGTTGGTGTGTATAGAACATTGTTCAAATGGTTTTATTAAAGGTCGTTCATTGACTTTTGAATCTACTCGTTTCGGTAGTTACCATGAGAACATAAATGTTAATGTTTTTAGAGAATGGTTCGACCAAATGATTTGCCCACAAGATAATCCAGACAGTAATAAACCTAGAAAATTATGACAAACTAATGGACCAAATGCATAGCATGTTGGACAAAGATACTCCATTTGAATTAATAATTAACGACCGCCAATCATAGAACAACAAAAATTTGATTCGAAGCTAGCGCAAGAAACTGGACTGGGCATTTCTGAACCAAAATGCAAGGTCTCCGTACCTCTAGAAAAGGAACCTCACTAGTTTTCATAATGAGTTGCTAGCAATAAACAAATGTACTCTGGAGTGGTTGGATAGAAACCTCTCTAAAAAGCACATATACATTCTTTCATATAGCCAAGTGGCCTTGAAGGTTCAGATATCTTCTGAGTGCACATCCAAACTAATGTGGGAGTGTAAACAAACTCTAACAGGACTAGCTAACAAAAACAAAATAACTTTAATGTGGCTTCTAGGCCACCAGGGTGTACATGGGCAACGACTCCATACCTTGGACTGTGGCCACACGAAATACCAGGTCAATAAAGAACTGAACGAATGGTTAAAGAATCAGATGGAGTCTTACTGAAGTCTTACTCAGCTAAGAAGTCTGAAAAACTTCTGGTGATGACCAGAAACGACATGAAACTGGTGGTTAGTATTCTGACAGGTCACTGCCCCATCATTATCACTTTAAGATCTATGGGCATAGCAGAGTAGTACTAATACCTTGGGAAGTGGGATGCAAGAGGAGGAAGAATGAGGAGTTGGGAGGAGTTTATATATTTTGGAAGCAGAACAATAAGATCTTGTACAAAATATCTTCCAGGTATAGGTGGCTGCACCAAAACAATCTACAATTATAAGAGAGCGCAGCTCATTCCATGGGTCGAAGCATTTTAATTATAATATTTAAGTAACTTTCCTTTGATTTATTCACTTGTTTTCGTATAATTAGCATTCGGTGTTTTTATTTATGGTAAATCCTGAAAAGTCAGTCTTCCGTGCAATCTCCCTCGTAGTTTTATTTGCATACTTGCTTCTGAAAAGATCGATCCAGAGTACCTATAAATAGTCGAGTATACTACTTTCCCACTTAATAACAATGACTGTATATTGTCTGATTGTACTTGAAGGGTATTTAAAAGGGCTTCTTTATTAACATTAAGTAGACACTCTGAACCTCAAATTACCTTTCAAGTCTCGATGGATATCATAATTTGATCCGTGTTTAATAGGAATAAAAAAAAATTTCCAATGTATAAAGTTTTATATAAAACAAAAACATTTACCACCACCAGCCCTCAATAAAAAAACACAAAAGCATTCTAAAAAATGACAAAAGGACAGAAAAAAGTTGTAGTCTAAACATAGAGCATAACTAGGTGCACAACGTTGCCAAATCAGTATTTATAGTGAATATGCCGTGCTGATGATGAAAAATGCTATGTGCACAATATTCGAAATGCAAATACTATTTATCGACTTCAAACAAGCATTCGACAGTATAAAAAGAAGGACAATTATAAAGGACATGGTAAAATTGAAAGTACCACAAAAGTTGTTTAACATTGCAATTAATGGCATAATAAGGGAATATAATATTGTTGAAAGTATTAATAAATAAATAAAAAATTACAGCATACGAGGTTTGGCTACTAAATAACAAGACTACACGCTTAGAGGGCGCAGTAGACGGTTTGAAACGAACGTGTTTTTTTTCTCGCGCCGAAAAGGGGCGGGAGCAACGTATCAATCTCAAATTTCTCGTCAAATTGAAAAAAAATCCGACTAAGTGCAATAAATTGTTGCAAGAGGCCTATGGGGACAATTCTCTATCTCGTTAAAGTCCATCATCAAAGAAGACTTCCAGCACGGCTTCTAAAACACTTTTTCGTAACCAGTCTCTTTATTTGATACCCAGACCTCGTATGCTGATGATTGAACTCTAATAGCTAGTGGCCGCAAAAGTTGAAATTGAATTGAAAAGGATTGAAAATGATTGAGAGGAGGACAAAATATATGGATATTGGAAGGAAGATGATAGTTGAAACAACAAGAAACAGAAACATATGCCGCGGAAACTAGGAGACTAATAAATATGGACGAAAAACAACTAAGGGTATATCAGAGGAGAATAATTAAGAAAATTCATGGAAAATTTGAAATAATGAGTATAAAGCACTTATCAACTGTGAAATTAAGAATAAATTAGAAAAAGAGGATAGAGTAAACACAATTAAAGCAAAAAATTACGATGGTACGGGCACAATAAAAGAACGGAATAACGACAAGGGATACAGAATAGAACCGAAAACATGTATCAAGTTGTAATTAAGTAGTGGCTGACCACTCACAAAAAACAGGGTCAAAAGAGGTCAATTTGAACGGCTACATTTCCAAATAGAATATATAGCCTTGTTTTGATAAAAGTCCACCACCTTCAATCCAGAAGAAAAACAAAAAGTTGAAATCTGTTGCAGAAAAATATAATATTTATATCAAAAGGCGCAAAGTTGCTAAATCATTATTTATAGTAAATATTCTATATTACCAAAAAAAGGAAAGCTGATGGAAAATGATACTTACGAGGGGGTACCCAAAAGTAACTGGAATAGCATTGCGATGGGTGGAGCTTTTGTAGTACTGATTTCTGCCGCTAGGGCCTGTCTAGCGCAACTCGTCGCCAGTTCAGTGCCGCGCGGGGCGTTTCGTGCCACGTTCTGTTCGTTACAAGTGATCGTTTTTGCTAGTGCTGTTTCGTTGCTACATCGTTTTTTTATGACGGCAAATTTAAATGAACAACGTGCCGCTGTGAAATTTTGTTTTCTACTCGATAAAAACGCTGCCGAAACTGTTTTAATGTTGAAAACTGCTGAAAAAAAAGATGCTTTGGGAAAAACTCAAGTGTATGAGTGGTTTTCTCGATTTAAAAATGGTGACATGTCGATTGATGACAAACCTCGCTCTGGACGTCCATCAACTGCCCGAATCGATGAAAATGTTGAAAGAATTCGATAGTTTGTGCGCACAGACCGTCGACAGACAATTGATGAACTGTCTGAAATCAGTGTAGTATCTTGGAGCTCGGTTCAGCAAACAGGTGACTGGTTTTTCCACCACCACCTGCACACTCAGCCATCGCTGTTAGCCAGTTTTTGGTTAAAAATAACATGCCCCACGCACCTTACTCGCCTGACCTGGCTACATGCGACTTTTTTTTTGTTTCCACGCTTGAAAAGAGGCATGAAACGGCGATTTGAAAACATTGAAGACATCAAGAAAAGACAAAGACAGCAGCCATCTCTAAGGATGAGTTCAAACGATGTTTCGAACAGTGGAAGCAACGCTGGGACAAATGTATTACTTGTATTGGAGAGTATTTTGAAGGGGATAAGGTTGTTTTGTAAATATATAGCATTTAAAAAATAATTCCGGTTATTTTTGGGTACCCCTCGTATGTCTACTAGCGCGTCGTTGTCAGATCAGTATTTATAGTAAATATTATTCTATATCTCACCTCCATGACATCGTTGGTTAGTCTGATTGTTCTAGCGGTATCGCCTGGATGAGGTGCCGATCCGTCAGGTCCTAGTTCGACGAGCAATGGTGCGGTATCTCCTCGGACGTCGCGGGTGCTAGCCGCTTGACCTAGAGCTCCCGGTTTCTTTTTTCTTTTTCTCGGAGCGCAATCCGCAGGTCTTCTCCTCACGTGAAACATTATGGAGCCTGCAACGAAATGAGGAAATTACTTATGTCCTAATTGACATATCATTCAAATTTAGTTTTATTTATAAATAGACAAAACTATAGTCTATTTCAGAAAGGTATAGAGTAATAAAATGGGGAATTCCGTCCAGTTCGGCTCAATTTCGGTGTCGGCCATAAGTGTGTGTTAATCATAACGTCAAAAGGAGATGACAGTTCCTCAGATGACGAAGAATATTACGATTCTTAATAATATAATTTCTGTATAATATAGTTTTTGTATAATGTTCAATAAAAACTAAGTGTACCTAATACTAGGTACATAATGCCTAATTTTTATTCTGTTAACATAAAATTCTTTCCACGCCTTTGGCACATTATTTTCCAGTGTTTGTGAATGGATAACAATAGATTAAGCCCATATATTGACCCCAACCCGGGTGGTACTACCTGAACTTGATAAAAAGAAAGAATTTTACAATGAAATCAATGCCAAACTATATAAGTGTCTTAAATATTCGTTGGGTCACTCTGTGGTCCATTTGCATACCTAATGAGGTTTTATTACTCTATACCTTTCTGAAATAAACTAGAATTATAGTTTATTTGGCGTTAAACATAAATTTCTATTCTTCTTAAGACGCACCACAACTTTATCAGTTGGGAATATTTACAAACACAGATTTAAAGTATAAGAGGGTTGCCTAAAAAGTTTTTTCTTCTTCTCGCGTGAATTTTAAACCTTTTCAACTATTAATTTCTGTTTAACAATTGTATATGTGAATATATGTGAAGATTTTTCTGAAAATAGAACAAATTGAGCAAAGGCGAAAACTGTATCTGAAGACTCTGCTCTATCATTTATGACCGTAAATTGCGACAATCATCGAATCGAAAAAGTTCGCCAAATGGTACTGGACCACTGTCTGATTAAAGTTAAAGGTATGGAAAGGCTATCAACAAATCAATTACTCGCGCTAAAAGGACGAAAAATAATAATGGAAATGGAACAAAATATTTTGTTTCCGTTTAGGTTAGAAACTTTTCAGACAATTCTCGTATGATGTCAAAGAAATGGTAACTTTAGATGATATATCGTTGATAAACATTCCCCGTACCATTGTGGAGTAAATCCTTTTGAATTAATATGGGTAGAAATAAAATGAACGGATTATTAGACGAAAAAATCATTAAAAAAACCATCAAAGAATACGAGGTTATTAAATGACGAGACTGGTTACGAAAAAGGGCCACACACTTTTTCTTTTTTTCCATTGATCGAAGAGTGCTGGAAGTCTTCTTTGGTGAGGGCCTTTAGGAGCTCTGCCATTTTTTGTTTTACCGCTTCCATTGACTCAGCAGATATTTTCCTAACCTGAAATCTGAGCAGACCCGTTGACGAGAGATATTTTGGTCGGGAGTCAGATTTGTTGGCACCAACTTTTGTCAGGTGTAATTTCTCGTGTAAATGTTTTCTAATCGTTCCTTTAGTGGCGTTTACAGCCTCGGCAATCTTCCGGATGCTCATTCGACGATCTGCACGCAAAATTTGGTTGATTTTGGTCACTGTTTCCGGAGTTGAAACAGTCACAGGGTGACCAGGGCGCTGGTTATCTTCAGTGTTCTCTCGGCCCTCACTAAAACGCTTACACGCTAAACGCGCACGACATATAGAATTGTCTCTCATAGGCTTTTTGCAACAATTTATAGCACTCAGTCGTAGTTTTTATCAATTTAACGAGAAATTTGACATTGATACGTTGCTCCTGTTTTTCTTCACACATAGTGAGAAAAAACACGTTCGTATCAAGCCGTTTCAAATAGTGATGGAAACGTGTTTTGGGACGTGCATAGACAAGATATCTAAATACCCAACGCACTACTCGATTTTTACAACACCCGTCTAAGACGCCCTCTAGGCGCGCAGTCTCGTTATTTAATAGCCAGACCTCGTATAATGTGTCCTGTACGTTTTTTTTGTCAACAAGCTTCATTTTAAATATTTAAACTTTGAATTTAGTATTAGTTAGAAATAAAATAATACACACCCAACTTCACAAACATATCTTTAACACCCATGATCACCGTGAAAGAAAAAAGTTTTCCAAAACGTAAAAACACTCGAATCGGTACAGGTTATTAGAAATAACTACGGGGAAGGTGACGTTGCAACATATGTATTAGAATTCTTGGCAATGAGAACATCGCCAATAAAAATAATGCGAGCCGAACCGAAGTTCAAAATTTCGGATTATCAACAAAATGATTAAATTTACGATTGTTGGCAAAAATATCCAAATACCATATGGTGAACCAGATATATTTTTTTATTTTAATTCATTATTAAGTTGGAATTTCTGAATACAGTTTTGTTGATATTAATACTGTTAAATATGAGGATTGCTACTCAAGTTTTCGGATATGGCAACACTGATGTGAATATGTCAAATCTATCATAAAGTTTAGTATATTCAATGGTGAACGATCTGTCATAAGTGTGTGATGATTTTCTATGACTTTCGACGTGGATTAAAGCAACAGCTTTGTCCCGATCAACTCTCTTCGACTTTTAGTGATGAAGCACCATCTCGAGACATCGTGTTTCGTTGGTTTTCCGAATTCAATCGTGGTCGCACGTCGCTACAGGATAAATTTCGTTAAGGTCGTTCAAAATCGGCTGTACCTAAGCTGATATTGTATGATCGTACCGTGAAATTGAGACATACTTGGGCATTAGTTTCACTGGCATCCATTCAATATTGCATGAACATTAGGCTGTAAGATTTGTTCGCATTAGATACCGATCGCAGAAGACAAATCATTCTTTACCATGACAATGCGAGCTCTCATACAGCAGTTCAAACAAAACAGTCAAAACATCGAATTGATGGGTCATCCGTCGTATAGTCCTTGTTTGGAACCCAATGATTTCTACTTATTCCAGCAGATCCAAAATAAATTACGAGGTCAACGTTTTTCTACACCTGAAGAAGCTGTTGATACGTTTAAACAAGCCATATCCAATTATAAATTTTTGTTTTTATTTGCCTAACTTAAGGAGCAACCCTCATATCGCTACAAAACTCACAACGATACTGTCTGACGTGTGTTTTGTTAATAGTCTTAGGGACGGAATATTTGGGACAATAATATTAATTTTCAAATTTTACTTATTATCTGTTGCCACGAATTTCCACTTTTTTTAACGGCTCGAGTTAATTAGTTTATATTTTTAATTATATATTACAATGTCAAGTGCAGCGCTCACCTGACTCACCTGACTCGTGCCTTAAACTATACCTGAACTTTTAGAACAATACATTGATTTGGGGTACCATATACACTGCGACCCAAAGGGTCTAGCGATCTATTTTGTCCCCCTTTTGCTGGAATTCTAGAGAACCCAGTTTTTACAGCTGATCCATCAATCCTACTTCTTTTAAAAAGTCTAGTATATGGGATGGCTCTAATTGCCAAAGATCTTTGTCTTCTATTTCGCATCCAGGTGTACTGCTCTGAACTTTCTTAGCGTTTCACACTTCGAGAAAATGTGGATAGAGGTTTCGTCCTCTTTGCAACAAAACGTCTACGCCGCAAATTCTGCTAGCGTCTTCAGGTGTTTGTTGAGGTGACAGAGCCCCGATAGAACTCCTATTTCCCGGAAGAGTCTTTGCCTGTCTCAGTCCCTGTAGGTTGAAACAAGACATTAAAGGACCAAGCTCATCACCAAATAAAGAAGAAACTAAAATCTTTCTAAACAAGCTTCAGAATTGTTAGCATCAAGACTAAAGAAAATGTTTTTATTGTGGGAGATATCAAGAATTGTTTCTCCTTTTCTTCAAAATAAAACTGTGTTACCGTTTTGACCTACTGGAATGAACTCGTTGAAAACAACCTAGTTTCTTCATAATTTATAGCTGATTTAAATAGCTCACGCTTACTCCTGAAGTTGTCAACTCTAGTGAATTACCGGTTGGTGTTATGAAGCATAAATAATTTTTTAAACAGTGTCTAATCTTCCATTTAGCGTACAGCTATCATCGAAAAATCATAAACTCTTGTATTGGATGGGTTTAGATCTCAATATTTCAAATTGGTTGCCACTCTTGGGAGATTCCATTCTTCCTCTACAGCATGAACAAGTTCTTGATGATTTCTACGTGCTACTCTTTTAACAATCATGGTTAACAGACTGTATATTGAGGAAAATGTAGGTCGGTTCAAAAATTGATTCCTACAGTTTTTTTCGAACAATTCATGCTAACCCAATTGTAAGCTAAGAGTAGTGTTCCATCTAGTATACAGCTTCCATCGAAAACTCATAAATTCTTGTATGAAGGCAGGCATTGGAGAACAAATCTATGATTCCATTCTTCTTCTACAGGATGGACAAGTTTTTGATCACTTCAACAAACTGCTCTTCCAACAACCATGGTAAATAGCCCTATATCTGGGAAAGCAGCCGTTCGGCGCGAAGGATTGCTTAAAGTTTTTGTAATAATTTAGACTAACCCAATTGAAAGCTATTTTTGAGTGAAATATTTAATCTGGCATCCAGAGTTCTCTTTGTTTTTTATTGTTTGCTATGCGTTGAAGAACAAACCTATGATTCTTCTTTTTCTTTAGTTTGGACAAGTTCTTGGTGAACCCCACGAGCTGCTGGTTTAACAATCATGGTTAATAGACTTTATATCTGGGATTCAAAGGTCGTTTCAAAGGATTGATTCCTACAGTTTATAGCTCTAATAGTATGAGATTGAGTATTAGCGTCCATACAAATTATTGGATCTCCAATAGCCTCATGAAACATGATACTTCCTTCTGCGAAGAGGGATGAATTTGAGCAAGCTGAGTTGCTCTAATTGGCGTATTCGACAGATCATCATTTGAAACGAACGATGAAACCGATGGTAGTGTCACATAACGGCTAAAGTTGCCGAGATGTCCTGCATATGATGTCGCGCTGAGTGGTATTAAAGCAACAGAGTGATGATTGTGTGACAGACTTGTTATTAAAACTGTATTTTAATTGAATGTCAAAACCGCTTACTCATACTCATCAATTAAATCTTTTAATAAAAATGATTTCTTTTGATGTAATAACGCTAGATTTAATTTAATTTTATCCCAACAAGTTAATTCTCTATTCAAAAACAGGAAATAGAGAAAAAGAAAAAAATTCGTCAGATGAACGCACACATCAAAGCAATTTACTCGTAGTTTATTGACAGCGAGTCTTCTATATAAACATACAAAGAACGTTTTCTCTTAGCAGTAACGACGAAACCAAAAAATAGAGATAAATTGGACGTATATTTACACTTGGCGTTCACAAGAAATTACTTCAGAGGTTATTTTAAAGGCTACTGATAAATGAGCATTTCATTTAGACGGTGCCGATATATGAGGCCTAAACGAAACTAACTAAAAAAAGGCAATTAAATAACAAGAAATTGGTTATAAACGTTCGATAATTTTTTGACGCAACTGCCTTACGAAATCAGAGTAATATGCCGCGTTCATGGTTATAAATCATTCTTTAAAGTCAATCAAATTTACCCTCACAGTCGTAAAATATCGCATCCATCACTTTTTTGGTGCTTTTGGTGACCTCTATTTTTATTTTCACGAACTCTCCTTTCCAATGCCAATTTATCGAAGCAGCAAGTTCGAACTTTGTGTAAAGCTTGCACACTGAGGCCAAGAACTCATGGACCGGATATAAACCGTCTTCAAAAGTACTCATACCTAGATCTGGGCTGCACGGGGGGTGTGGGAGCATTGTAATGTGTCTACTGAGCAAATTTAAAACGCGTCGTCGTGGTATTAAAGAGTCCACCCGTGTCGTAGCTCTAATCGCACACGCGCAATCCTAGGAATCAGTGGAACGAACTAATAAATAATGAAAAACCTATTTCCAAAGGTAGTCGCCACACGTAATAATTAATATTCCCCTTTACTATCACGATTTGAATCCGATTGAATTAATATGCGCAGCAATGGAAAGATGTTTCCCTTTCGAAAATATAACTTACTATAAATTTGTTAACAGATTGACTGTTTAAGAAAGGCGTTGTATGTTCATAGGCTGCGCATGTCAAGTGTATATTCTTTCGTTCGCCAAGCAGTACTAATTTTATTGAAAAGGCAGATCTTATACGAAAGAGAACAAATACCAGACCACATCAGCTAGTTAGAAGAGAATAAACTTCAGTTTTAAGACCTCATAAGTTAGTTAGAAACAGAAGGTTACGTCCACGAGCAAGATAACAAGAAAAACACTCAAATCAACATTGGATTTTTATTTCTTGAACAATTAGTGGTACCAAAAACAAGATTGGATGGAAAACTATGGAAGAAATTGATAAGGATGAAATATTATTAAAAAGTGAAGAGAATCGTTATTTTATTATGGTTTATACGTACGTATCATGTCCGCGTTGGAAAATTTTATTTTTCCAGTTAGTTCCCTTTATAAGGGCTGCAGAAACTCCAATCGATATTAACATAGTTTAGGTTGAAAGATTAAAATTAGGTCAGTTCTTTGTAGGTAGCTATAGAAAATTACCGTGTTAATAATTTTTATCTTTTGTTAACTCGACGAAACGGAAATAAATGAAACATTTGATCGATAATACATGGGGTCTAATAAAATTTTTATAAGACTGCGTGAAAATCGACGTATGTAATAAAAATCTAAATTGACGTTTTCATAGATTGTCTCGGTTATCTCCGTAACGGCTTTAACGATTTATAAGCAACTTACATCAACTATATCTCACAGAATCGATTAATATAAGAGGTAAAACTATTTTTTTTGCTAAATAGCTTTCCAAATTTAGTAGGCACTTGTCATAGCGAGGCACAAGTTTTTGTATGTCTTTTTCATAGAAGGTTTCCTGCGTTTTCAACCAAGTGGTAACATATACTTTCAGCTCGTCCTCATCGTTGACCTCTTCATCACCAATGAAATAATTTAGGTGTAAGCAAAGATGTCCGGACTAATGGGAAGATGATCAAACACGTCCCAACTAGATTCTTAAAAGTTTTTTTGTCACGTTTGTAGTATGAAGTCGATTAAAACAACACCTTTTGACAATAATTCTCGGTAATTGTTCTGTATTGCGCCGCCCAATTTCTTAATATTCCTGAAAAATGCTTCACATGAGTTTTTAGAGTGTCAAGATTTGGTTAGGCTCAACTTTCATTGGGGACCAAATGTGTCTCCATTCCATCGATTGCCTTTTATTTTCTGGGGGTTCAGCTTCATGCCCCGTGATTGTCCGTGACAGAAAATCGCCACTGTCTTCATTACATATAGCTTGTCAAAAACTTAAGAGCACTACCCGTCCGTTGTGTTGTGTTGTTTAGAAGAATTTTGAGTATCCTACGTGAGCAAAGTTTTGGAAATTTCAATTTTCCAGTAACAATTCGCAAGAGCGCTAATAGTACATTCAAACTTCGCTTCAATTGTATGAACCAGTTCATCGGCAACCACAGCGATCCTCATCGTGGACTTGATCTCGTCCTTCATTGAACTGTTTGACTTATCTTCTAATCAGTTGCCGATAACTTTCACTCGATTTAACATTTTTTGCATTTAGAAAACGAATCTTATTTCAAAAGCGGCGCCATTTTAAATTAAGTGTGACATAAAGAAGCATTATAATGAACTGCCGCGCATTTTCGGGACTACGATCGCAGCGCTGCAGTTGATAGAAATAGAAACAGAACTTTCAGTCGAAGAACAGAAAGTGAAAGACTATAAATATGCAAAGAAATGGGAACTAAATCGAATAAAAACAAATAGTTGTAAGTCAAGTAAAGAAACTCAATTTACCATACATGGATTGTGTTGGAATTTCTACGGATGGCTATTCAAAATACTCAAAAAAATGGTGATCTCGTGGTCAATTGTTGCTGTTCAAAGTCATGCATTTAAATCATCTTCTCGGTATTTCGTTCCTAGTGCACGGGAGTAATTAAAAATGTTGTGAATAGCGATGTATTCTTTTGAACCAACTTAATTCTATTTATGATAGATACTGGCAAGTTCTAAAAGATTGAAATACCTACATGGTTTAAGAACTTGATTTGGTGTTTCTGGATTTAATATAAGGTTTTTTGATGTCTCGATTTTATCATAATGTGGAGGCATTCTTCACATAATTCAAAAATGGACTGGACTTTTCCATAAAGGCACAAAACTATGCGTTGCTTCAGAAAAAAACTTGAACTAAGATACCGCTAACGATGCAGTTTTGTATATATTGGCAAGTAGTTCTATGAGATTATAATAGAAGAATTTAATTTGATACTTTTTATCAGAATTTGGAGGTTTTTAGTTCACAGAGTTCAAAAGCGAAACGGATATGAAACTTTACTAAGCTAAATAAGTTTTTTCTTAGATAACAATATTTCTAGAAATTCATATTACACTTCAGTCTGTTCCTATCTATACTCGTGAGCAAAAAAATCGTCTCAGGCGACAACCCCTTCAAACACAAATCGTGCATAAGCCACAAAATCGAACTCGGTAATAATTGAAGAATGGGATAGAATCCATGAAAAGGAGATTGGAAGCTGTTAATGAGTCGAGGAGAGATTAACTTCAAATAAATGATTATTTAAGATTCCTTTTCGTTTGATATCTTTTTTAGCATAAAAATAACACTCATTTTAAAGCTAAGACTCCCTGTATAGGATTTTACGATGGGACCAGACTTAGGCCAACTATGTACAACTCTGGCCCTAGCAATATCCATAAACTATAAACTGAACCTTCATCATTGAATGGAAATAAATAAATAAGAGAAGTGAATGAAGAAATGTAGAATGCAAGATATTTTATAAATTGTGCATGAAATAGGAAAGACCCCGTATAGATAGAATACTAAATGACCGTTTTTCGTCGTACTAGGATTGTTAGTTTTGGATTTTATTTTATTCTAAATAATTTTATTTTCGTTAGTGTTGAAATAATAATCGATAGTCGATATATCCAAAAACTTACGCATCGAACATTGTTGACTTTTGACATCGTAATGTTGACAAAAAACACCAAAACACACCACCATTTTTTAACTTGAAAAGACCGCTCTTCAGAATGTACAATATGCTGCACTGTTTCCCTTGTAATAAAGACTAAGCTACAACCGTCAATTTCCAGACATAAAAGAATGTTTGACATACGTCTTTATGGTACTAACACAAGATATTTTACAGACTATTCGAAGAACGTAGGGTATTTATCAAATATCCACTTAAGTGAATATTGACTTAAGTGGATTTTTCACAGAACTTGATCTATAAATACGAGGGAGATCAAAGCGTACTTATTCAATCTTTAGAAATAAGAGTTATAGTCAAAAATAAATCCAATATTGAAAAAGAACATTTCAATTTACTCTGAGCATAATATTTTTAATCATATTAGTAGAGAAAGATAATGACAGAGGAAGAAAGATATTAAGAAGGAGAAAGATAAGTAGAGAGAAGAAAACAAACATCAAGAAATGTAAAGTCATAATGAAGAAATAAATAGAATTGCGAGGCACACGAATGAGAAAGGAGAAAAATAATGAGGAAATCGATGAAGGAAATGACAAGGCATATAGGAAAATGAATCGATATAATTGAACAGAAAAAGAATGTAGAGAAGTGGAGAAAACGAGGAAAGAAACGGAAAATGCAGGGGTAGAAAAAATACAGTAACGAAAAAAATTGGAGATACATGAAATAATAAGAAAAATGAGAGAAATACGGAAAGAAAAAAACGAAAAACGAATAGAGCACGCATTAGAAGAAAGAAAGATGTGGCCAGATATACATAAATCTACTAGAGGATAAAGATACGCATAGAGAAGACAAAAGAAAAGAAATAAAATCATGGATAAATGTGAAGAGATAGTAAAAATATAATTGAAAAATGAGTAAAAAAGAAGGGGGAAATGAAGAGATACGGACAGATAGAAACATATGAATAGAAACAAATTAGCAAAGGTGAAAAGATAAGTAAAAGCAGAGAGAAATGGGGAGAGATGTGTAAGAAGAAGAGGAAAATGATAAAAAACGTTGGCACGAATACATATGAAAAAGAACATAGTGGAGGATGAAGATGAAGAGATAGTTGAAACGAAAAGATTACGGAGAGATAGATGAAAACAAAAGATAATGACAGAGTAAGAAATATATTAAGAAGGAGAAAGATAAGTAGAGAGAAGAAAACAAATATTAAGAAATCTAGAGTTATAATGAAATAAAATTAATTGCGAGGCAGGCGAATCGAGAAAGAAGAGAAATGAAGAATAATGAGTAAATAGAAGAACAAAATGAGAAACATATAATTGGAGATTCATGAAAAGATGAGCAGAAAGAGAGAAATACGGATAGAAAAAGACGAAAAACGAATAGAGCACGCATTAGAAGAAAAGGGAAGAAAGATGTGGCCAGATATACATAAATCTACTAATGGATAAAGATACGCATAGAGAATACAGAAGAAAAGAAATAAAATCATGGATAAATGTGAAGAGATAGTAAAAATATAATTGAAAAATGAGTAAAAAAGAAGGGGGAAATGAAGAGATACGGACAGATAGAAACATATGAATAGAAACAAATTAGCAAAGGTGAAAAGATAAGTAAAAACAGAGAGAAATGGGGAGAGATGTGTAAGAAGAAGAGGAAAATGATAAAAAACGTTGGCACGAATACATATGAAAAAGAACATAGTGGAGGATGAAGATGAAGAGATAGTTGAAACGAAAAGATTACGGAGAGATAGATGAAAACAAAAGGTATCTAGAGACAAAAAGAAACAAAGTAATAATAAAGATAAAAAAAATTTGAATAGATATTATTTAGAAATGAAAGTAAATAGAATGATTGATGAACATGGGAATCAATACAATTCATTCAATAATTTTTGAAAAACTATATAAAAATGACAAAACAATGACTGGGCACATTGAAATAAATATTTTGTATTTTTAAATTGATTTCGATCCTTTTTATTCAAGTCTACTTTATTTCAATTTCTCGAAATTTCAGACAAAGCTGGGTCATTCAAATAAATTGTAGTCGCCTTAAGTAGTTTTGTAATCGAAGGGAAAGATCTATTTCCGGTAAGGGTTTGATTTATGGTCGGTTTTCGACAACAGGTAGTTTTGTTCACAGGAAAAGAGATGTAAAACTATTTGTGATAACACAAAATTATTTAATCGATAAAGTTATTTTTAGGTGCGTCAATTTTAATTAATCACAATTGAGATAAAAAACACGAACATGTCTAATGGTTTAAATTTTTTTTATTTTTTTCTAAACGTATACACGTGGCAGGTAACATGTGAACTGAAAAATTCATCCACTGCGTGCATCGACGTCGTGCTTTTTTCCCATCGTTTGAATTTAGCAAACCACTTCTGAATGGTTGATTTTTTCGGGTCAAAACACATAAAAATGTTTTTATACTTTTTATACTAACAAAATTGAACTCAAAATGGTATTTTATAACCCTAGCACAGCTGTCAAATTTATACACGTGTCTTTTGAAGGTCAGGGCTAACTGAAAAGCATACAGACTTAAAACTGGTATCGCCATCTATTTGTCATTGTACGAACTTTTCAGTCTACCTAATAATGAATCGAAAAGACGTAGTTTCTCATAGATTCGAGAGTGAACAAATACATAGAAACAGTCAGCAAATACATATAAACATAATTCTGTTCAGAAACTCACAAACAGCACCAAGATTCACACAAAGTTTCAAATTGTTGCTTCGATCCATTCTGTTATAGATCACTTCGTTAAGTTTTTTCGAAAAATGTTTTGAGAGTTTTGAGCTGTTACGAGGATTGCTACTTAAGTTTTAAGATGGACAAAAAAAAACAAATATTTCTTATTGGATGTGGCTTTATTGTTTTCCACAATATTCTTCATTAAGATCAATACACTTAAGCATGCGTTTGAACCAATTGTCGAAGCATTTTTTCCAGTCCGATTGAGGCAAATAAAGGCTGGTGTACCATTCAAAATTGACCGTTCTATGTTGCCGAAAAGGAATGGTGATTGAACCCATTGAGATACCTTCAAAATATGGGATTTGAACGCATCTTCTTCTGAACGCTTCTTCAGGTGTAGAAACCCATTTATTCTATGTTTTGGCTGTTTGAGCTGTGTGAGACGTGGTGGAAAATGATTCATCTGCGATTGGTTTCCTTGATTTTTTCGAACACTTATGACAAACAGGTAAGCATTTGCTTTGGCTCTGACAACTGTTGGATTTATTCTGTAGCGAAGTGTGATCACGATTGAATTCGTAAAAGATGATGATTTTTTTACCAAGATAAATGTTTCCAAGTATTTGTAAATAACTCAAATAGCACTCGCGTGACACAACACGTTCTGTGTACATCTACTATTAAAAATTTCAGACTTTATGATGACATATTCACATCTTCACATGTTGTTTTATTTAAAAACTCAAATAGCAATCCTCATATAAAATTTTTCACTAAACAAGAATTGACACAAACACAAATCAAACAGAAAAGTCAGCCTGAGCTAAAAAAATAAAGGATAGGAAAAGAACCGAAAAAGTGAATGCTGCTACAACATTTTGGGATTGCGACGGTATTCTTTTGATAGAGGATTCGAATGCAATAATACTATGACTTATAAGGCAGTTGCGTCAAAAAATTATCAAGAAGAAGCGCGACTAAATCAGCTGAGGTATGCGCTTGCTTGATATCAATGCCCAAGTCCACACTGCTTCGCCTTCCAAGGCTACTTTACACGAATGTGGCTTCACAAATATTGAACACTCACCATATATAGCCCTGACCTGGCCCCGTCCAACAATGTTTTGTTCCTAAAGCTGAAGGCTTGTTACACACTACGGCTCGCATGGACCACACTACGTATCTCAATTCCCTCCATTCCAGTCATTCTAAAACCAGCTCAGATCTAATGAGGCTGGAGCTTAGAGCTCTAATGGCTGCTTGGCTGTTGGACAACATCATAATAATATTTTACTGCGACGACGAATTTAAGCAGGCGGTGTACGAACATTTTTACACCAAAGATGCTTTGAAAAGAGTATGGAAATAAACGAAGAAAATATTGATAAATAATCACAGTTTTTTCATTTAAAGAGTCATGTATGAATTATGTAACTTGTTGCTTTGATGTTGTACACAATCGTACACGCGACTACGGCTCGACAAAGAAAAGAAATTATCTAACGATTTAATTCACGCTAAAACGATGCAATCGTCACGTGTTGTTAGATTTAAATAGTTCACCGACATTTCGTCAGTAATTTTTATCGTTACAGCGATAGAATAGAAACTAAGAAAGACTTGCTCGACCCACAAAGAGGACCTTTGACAATTAAAGAACGGATTCTATCCTAAACGCAAATTTGGGCATTTATAAATTTTTTGCATATCTTTGAAAAACTTGCATGTATATGCATAAGAATTTGTATCGAAATAACTAAATTTTCACGATTCAGAAAAAGCGGTTGTCCCAATTAAAGTCTAATTTGCGTCCCTTTCCATTTTAACCAAGTAGAAATTCCAGAAATATTTAGCTAGTTTCTCAATAGATGCTATGGAGATTAATGTTTCGTCGTCATTTCATTCCTTCACTACTTCTTCAGCAACCGTTAGCCGATCAATGTGAAAATTTATTTTTTCCATGATAATTAAACATAAAAAAAATGAAGCTTAGAATTATTCGAGGTCTGCCACACACCTTTCCTTATTTTCCATTGATGAAACCAGTGCTGGAAGTCTTCTTTGGTGAGGGCCTTTAGGAGCTCTGCCATTTTTTGCTTTACCGCTTCCATCGACTCAAATCGGGTCCCTTCCAAAACATATTTTTATCTAACCTTTCAAGGAAATCTCAGCAGACCCGTTTGATCAAGAGCTTTTGGTCAGGAGTCAGTTTTTTTGGCACCTACTTCGCACATACTTTTATCATGTGTTATTTCTCGTGTAAAATTTTTCTAACAGTTTCTTTATGCTGATTCGAAGATCTGCACGAACTATTTGGTTGATTTTGATCACTGTTTTCGAAGTTGAAATGGTCACTGGGCAACCTGGGCGCTGCTCATCTTCAGTGCTCTCTCGGCTCTCACTAAAGCGCTTACACCACTCAAAAACACGCGTACGAGATAGAGAATTGTCTCCATAGGCCTATTGCAACAACTTATAGCACTCAGTCGGAGTTTTTTTTCAATTTAATGAGAAATTTGAGATTGATACGTAGTACAAATCATGCCAATCGTTAGCTCGGAGCCCCTCAACGACAACTCCAATTTATGGTAGAGGACTATGATGTCAACTCAAAAAATAAATGAATTTAGAAATGTAATTCAGAAAGTTTAACTTTAATTACTCTTACCAACTAAAACCCTAATCTCATCTCCGCATTGGCGGATGATCGTATTGACTTGTTTTTAACATTTATAGACCTGTCACACATAATTTGAAGTGCGAAACCTAAAAATGTTGAGTCCCACAACGAGTATTTGTACTCTTAACAGATTGGCATATATTGCCGGGTTTACATCTCTACGTAGCATTCGGCAAAATTGTTTGCGACTCACATGATTTAGTTTAAGTGTAGTGACGCACACATTTTCCACGCGAAACTTTTTGTAAGACACGACGTACGCCAGAAGTAATCTCCTTTTAGCTCCATACACTTGCCCAAGCGAAGTTCAAGAACCAATTTCCACAAAATAGCCATTAACTACTGACATCACACTGCCAATATCACCTTTCCATTGTTGGAAAATCTTCTTTTAAGTATGGTAACAAAAAATAATCGGAGGGGGCTAAATATAGCGTGCATGAGGTAGCAATTCCAACTTTGATTCATTAATTTTGGCCGTTGCAATAACAGATGTGTGAGATGGTGCATTGTCTTTGAAAAACAACACTTTCTTCTTAGACAAATGCGGCGGTTTTACTCGATTCCCTCGCTCAATAAGTTCGCATAATCCTCGCCGTTGATAATTTCTCCTTTTTCAAGATAGTTAATGACAATTATCACACGCGCATCCCAAAGAACTACGCAATGACCTTGCCTGTAGATGGTACTGTCTTTGCCGTCTTTGGAGCGGGTTCTCCTTTTTCAATCCATTGTTTCGATTGTTTTTTTGTTTCGGGTGTAAAATGATGGACCCGCGGTTTATCAATGGCGCAAAAATTCGGCCTTAAACATTGCCAAACACTGGAAACATCTTCACGACTCTGTTCTTGTTCCATTGTGAGCAAACGCGGCACTCATCTTATGCAAAGCTTTCTCATGTCCAAATTTTCAGTAAATATGCGATGTACTGCACATTTTGAAATGCCTACTATATCTAACTCGCGCAATTTCAGTCGACGATCATTCAGTACAGCTTTTTGGATTTTCTTCAACGTTTCTGGAGTCGTCACTTCATTTGGTCGATCATTGCGATGCTGGTCTTTACAAGTCGTACGGCATCGTTTAAACTTTGCGACCCAATATTTTACTGCTGAGAGTAGAAACTAGTTCAGCTTCTATATTAGTTGGACTAATGCCCATGTTTACAAATTCACTGAAAACGTTTACCACTGATGGCTGAAAAACAAATATTAAACAACTTGAAACATGGCTGTATAAATTGTGTATTTTCTAATGCAATGGTGTTTCTCAAAGAACTACCGCCATCTCTAGATCAGGTTCAGGATATATTGGATCAAAAATTGCGAAACAACACACATTCTTTCGAGAGTGCATAACCGTGAAAGCAAAATTAGTTGTCACTTAACGCTTTTTAGCAAGTGGTGATTCGTTTTTAATACGTTTTCAAAATACAAAGACAAAATATATAATGTCATCAATTGGGGGTGCGACGTACAGACTGAGCAACAATGCACAACGCACGACGCAATAATTTACGTTTTCGGGCACACATTTTTGCGCCGTATCGTTATGATGTAAAACACAAGAATTTATGTGAGATGTGAACCCACCTTAAGACATATATTGTTATATTAAATGATAAAAGTTCTTAATTAATACGATATGTGAAGATTTAATAAAAAGTAGACGTCAACTAATATACTGTCATATCTCTTTCGGCATTTTTATTCGAAAAAAATTATGGTGAAAGTTACAGAAAAATAATTGATGGTAAAGTGTGAATGCAGCTTTCAACATCATCAACTAATTAATGTCGAGCTGGATAAAATGTATCATGAAAATTGAATCTAAGCTGTTGACACAAATCAACGATTTTTTAATTCATTATTAATTTATATTTCAACGAGGTGAATATTCCAATTGGATTGAATGAGTAGGTGAATAATGTATTATTATATCTACATGCAATTATACAGGGTATCCCTCATAAGAACTGGTACAGGACACAGGCGTTTATATGACGGTTGGGGGCAATTTACGTCTAAACCAAGTTGTAGAGCCTCTAAGTAGGGTACAAAGTTTCGAAAAAAAAAATCATTTTTCGCAGTCCTTTTAGTTAAAAATACCAAACTTGGGGCACGAGTACGATTTCCGTGGCGTCTGGATTTTGTAAATCGACCCAAAATAAGTCGATGATGAAGAATAAAATTTTTCGATATCTCGCTTCGTTTTCGAGATGTCGATACTTGAAGTCGGAAAAATTTATTTTTATTAAGTATTTGTATATATCAACCTAATCTAACCTAACCTTCTCGTGGTGCACTTTGAGTGTAAAAAGCTCAAAAATCGTGAATTTTTTGCAGCCAAAATTGTCTAAAAAATTTTTTTCTTTGCGTGAGGATTATTCAGTTTTATTTTATTATAATTTTTTTTCTTATGGGGGCTTCTACATTAAATTACTAACTAAATCTTCAATTTATCATCAAATATTTTTTATGAAAAATATCAAATTATTCATGTATTTATCGTTAAGTTATATTCATCACAGAGTGAGGAAAGTTATCAAAAATGGCTCATTTTGTTATAAAAATCTGTTTTTTTCAATATAATTTCGGAGTATCAGGGTAAATAATATAAAAATTGAATAAAAAATCTTGTTTATTGAATTACAAGATTCATAATGAATTTGAAGTGATAAAATATTCATATGAATCGAAGTATTGAACGCCATCTGTTCAATAAAGCGAATTTTGAACTAACGTTTGATTAAAACTTTAAATATCGATATCTCGAAAACGAAACGAGATATCGAAAAATTCCATTCCTCATTTTCGATTTATTTTAGCGCCACGGAAATCGAACCATTCTGGGGGGCTGATTAGGGGTGACCTAATATTAAAATTTACATATTCTTGTATTTACCACTACTCTGAGAGATCCCCTTCTATATCTAAGTATGGGAGATGCAACTTCCACTTGTTCTATATTACAAAAATTTTGTACAACTACGTTTTGGAATATCTGAGTAAAAATGTGTCGCATTTTCAATTAGCTGTAATGAAATATCCAAATAGACAATTTACAAACAAATGGATAGGAAGGGGATGTCACTAGAGTTGACCACCTAGATCTGACTTGGATGGTAATAATTTTAAATATACCCGTTTGCCAACAGGAAACTGAATAAATACAGATGTTTCACATTGTACAGAGGTCGGCATAGGTCAAGCAATGAATTTGCATTAAGAAAAAAAAAATGCAGCGTCAAAATGAATTTATTAAAAAAAATTACAAAAGAGATCCGAAAAAGGTTAACTGTGAGTGTTCAAGTTGATGCCCATCTTGATCAATGCATTTACGGCAACGTTTCTCATCGGAGAGGCAGGTCCGCGAAGAGTTCGGGAAAGGTGCGTGGTCCTCTTGAAAAAACGCGATCCTTGAGAAGGCCCCATATGAAAAAAGCACAGGGTATGAAGGTTGCTTCATCCCAAGACAAAATTTAGTGCTGGAAGTGCGGATCATCCTCGCAACCGGTCGTTCAGAACGCGGCGCGTCAGCAACAGAGCCCGTTTTTAAGAATTTATGTTACGTCTTTCACTCTGTTGGAAGATTTGGTAGCGGCGAGTTAGGAAATTGTTGTTGACATTCAGTAAACACAGTTTTGTCCTTAGATATGACGAAACGAAAAAACTTTTTCTTAAAGCGTGAATTTGTATCGGTTATTCATTATGAAAACGCGTCTCCTCGACGAGCACGTGTTATCATGACACAGACATAACGATAAAACACGAACACGCTTCGTTTTAATCTTTTTCGAGAGCGTTGCCAGATTTATAAGCGTTGCCGGATTTATGCAGATTTTTCGAAAGCGTTACATGATTTATGCCGACCTCTATATATAAATATATAATAAATATTTGATTGTTGTGGGTTGTACCCAATAAATAGCCGAAATGAATTTATTTACCACTCCAGTCTTAATTCGTATTTTATTTTTTTTTCCTCGTTCGTATCTCAACTTTTTCGATCAACAGAAGCTAGCAAAAGCATAAATTAACTTTTAAAATTAACCGTACGGATATAAAGGCATCAAATGAAGCAGAAACAAAGTTTGATCATAGTTGAAGTTCAGTATGAATCCACCCACCGGAACTATATATCTCTAGTTCTGTTATTGATTCGGCACATTAGTTATTCACGGTTGGATGTTATTATTAATGGTACAATGGAAACGTCGAGATGATTATTAGATATACAAGAAGAATTGTTGCATTTGTATGTACGTCGGTCTCGCTAAATAGGTCACGAGCAGTGAGGTACTTTCATAATTTTCTATAAAATTACTCTGTAAAAAAAAGTTTATTTCCCCCGCAGAATATTCTCGAAAATACGTAGAGGTGACGATCAAAATAGTAAACAGTTTCCAATGTTAATTTTGTTTATTAATCATAAAAAATTAATGCTTTTAACCTTTAGGTAAAATCAATCTTTGGGTTTAGATGCAAGCAATTGTCGAGCATCTCCTTTTTTTCCCACGCAAAAATTTCACCTTGGACTTAAATTGAGGGTGCAAAGTCAAGGAGTTCTTCAATTTTATTTCGCAGTAGGTCATTTAGCAAAGTTTTGTTTAACATCACAATGTTTCAAAAATATTTATCTTATCAGATAGCAGAGCAGCCCTTCAGGCACTCGACTCTTATGAAATTGAATCAAAGTTAGTATGAAACTGCATCTAATATTTGAACTCACTGTGAGCAAACAAGGAAATTACTAAAATGTGGTTACCACGTCATACCGGGTCCTATGAAAGGAGTTGCCAGTAATATTTTATAGGTTTACCAAAACGCCATTAAGTCGTGGTCATAAGAAGTCGGAAAACGAGAAGAAATCACAAATGTGGAGTTCAATGTCTGAAACAACTAACTGAGCTGAAACGGTCCTTTCATTGAGCAAAGAAGAGTTATTGGTGTTTTAGCTGGACACATTTCGGTGAAATACCATCTGAAGAACATCAGAGAAACTCCAACAGCTCTTTCTACAAAGAACGAAAAAAACACATATGTGAGTGCGAGGCTGTCCATAAAGAAAAGCTGCGGTACTTACATTCGAGCTGGTATAGCTCCCAGATAGGTAGCTCACTTTGCAAAGTCGCTGCTACTTGAGCAGTAAACAAGCACAATCGATAAAAGTATTAGCAAAACAGATTCTCGGCCTTTACGACCTAAATCTAATCTAATTAGCTTCAAATACTTATTGGTTTGGGCAGAATAATAGAAAAACTTTTTTCAATGTCCTCTATTTTGGATACGACTTGCGCTAGGAAAATTTTTTAGTCTTCTACCCCTCTTAGACACGGGGTGACCTTGTATTGAAATGCCCCAGAAAAGAATCTACTTTTAACATATATAAAATGTCTTAATCTTTTGAGATGTATTTTGCAATAAGATGACGCCTCTTGTTATACAGCCAGAAAAACATTATTTTAGTTTTGAAATTCTCCAATAGTTCAAATTCCTTTTCGAATGGAGTCTTGTGGCGGAGCATATAGGAAAAATTTAGATCGTTTCTCGCAAGAACCATTTCAGAATTGCAAACTCACCAGCAAGAAATACGGAGCAGTTTTAAACAAATTTGAAGCCTACTTCACTTGGATGAGGCTTGTATATACAATCTTACTGTTGAGAAATAATATTATTTGGAAGCAAAGGGAACATGAAAATTCAAATATAATACGTACCTAACAAAATCTCGCATTTCGCATTCCTGAGCCTTTTATAAGATCGAAATCCCATCATTTCGAAGCCGGTCTATATGTTCCAAGATGATTTAATCAAAACTTACACAACTCCATTTTAGTAAAAGTTTATTTTATCGCACAAAGTTTTAACACCCACTTCGTTTTAAGGACGTTTTAGATCTAAGTTTTCGAGCGTAACATACCGAAGGTTTTTTTTTCTACCGACTCTATTCGAGTATAAATAGAAATTCATGTAAAACCGAGCATTTTAATTATTAACTTCAATGAAATAAAAATGAAACAACTACGTTGAGAGCTTAGAGGTAAATATTCGACGACGATTTGTCAAATCTACAGAAATATGGTTTTTTGTATTAAGCCATAAGCATTTACGACAGGACCTTTGGCGAGTATCCAGATAACTATTAAATGCGAGTTTCATATACTATTTTTTCTACGATCAATTATAAGAATGAAAAACAATAACTTTATATTAAACTTATAATAAAATTGTGAGTTATAATTCAAAATAAGGTTTACATTCTGAGAAGAAGACCATGAATTATCGATAGCCGCGGAAAAGACAGATCTGATCTTCTGGATCAATAAACAGAAGACAACATTTGACAATACCCAAGCGTTGAAAATCGAAGAGCTCTTCATCCAGACGAAAGAATTCATAAAATATTTGGGATTCACACTAGAAAGGGAAATGAGTTTTGGTGAAATATAAGAAGACACAGACAAATCATCACACGATCGCCGAGCCGATTAATGAGAAATATCGGGGGTCCGAATGCCACCAGACTCAATACTACTGTAGGTGCAGAGATATGGGGAGAAACTACGAAGATAAAGATCCATCGCAAAAATTGGGTCCAATGCAGAGCCGCTTTGTTTTAGAACGAGTAGAACTAGCTTTCACGGAACCATCCTAGTAGCGCACGGAAAAAATTGGAGATCAGGAAATATTTTCCGAGCGCTGTTGTCAAAATACCACTTTTGGGTCTTTGTAAAAACAGACGAAAACGAAGTTTATGGTGAATTTTATTGTATACTATTCGTGGAAATAATTTTTTTCGAATTGCAAAAATGCAAGGCCCACCAATATCTGTCACCAACAACTGACGTACATTAGAAATTACCAGAAAAGTATCTAGTAACGTTGTTGCAACTTTCATTACCACTTCATCCCCCAGGGTCGATCATTTTGAAACCAAAAGAATAATAGTACGATGAAACCAATTGGAAAAGGAGGAGAATATGATAAAAATAAAAAAGAAAAATAATTTACCGGCGATCTGGGGTCAGGAAGAGGAATGAGGTGAATTTTCAAAGGTAAAAATAGCAAAGTTATGGGTAATAAGGGGATCTACAGCTTTGGTTTTCTCACTTTTTTCATATAACCTCAAAATTTATGTGAAAAATTCGAAGATCCAAGTTTTTCCGTTTTTAATTTTTTTCTTTTACAAACATTTTGCGAAAAGTTACCTTTTTATGTCTCATTTACAATGTAATTTATTTGATTTGAAATATTTATATTGACCTAATATAAAAAAAATCACCCTAATTTTCGAACGAAAATTCTCCCATCAAAATATCAGCTTTTTTTAAAACGTCGGTGAAATTTTTGTCCGTTAAAATCTCTACTTCTTGATGGTGTAGAAAAATTTAACTTTCACCATGGTAAAAGGCAAAAAATAAGACAAAAAAACTCGCATTCGAAATTTTGTTTAATCATAATGTACAATTTTTAATTATTTACTAAAATTTTCCACTCTAATTAATTAGAATATAAAATTTTCATGAATATTTAAAAATTATACATTATGAAATTTTCGGATGAGAATTCGTTTTTTTGCCTTTTCGAGGGAAGTTTACCATGGTGATGGTAATATATTTTATACCAGCAGGAAGTACAGATTTCAACGAACCAAAGATATTTTTTCGATATTATGTCAAAATAAATATTTTAAAGCAAACAAATTACATTGTAAATGAGACATAAATAGGTAACTTTTCACAAAATTTCATGAAAAAAATGTTTTCTGTAAAAGAAAAAAATCCAAAACGGAAAAGTTGGTTTTTTTAAATTTTTACATAAATTTTGGATTATATGATAAAAGTGTGAATACAAAAGTTGTAGATCTTTTTATTACCTACAACTTTGCTATTTGAATTTTTTCCATAGGACTTGTAGTTTTGCCGGAAATCGCAATAAATCGTTTTTTACCCTTAAAAACTCATCCCCTTACCCTCAGATCGCCCGTAAATTATTTTTCCTTTTATTTTTATTATATTCTCCTCCTTTTCTACTAGGTTCCCACTGTTTATGAATATTATAAGTGGACTTCACAATAAATAGTCCGGTCAAATTAGACCAAAAAATAAGAGTGGAGCTACATAAATTCCTATCAAGCTGAAAATCAGTAAAATTGTTTAAAATACAATTGGAAATAAAATTTGAATGTTCCCCATCATTTCCGTGCATGGAAAAAATTTATTCAAAGTCAAAGGTCAAAAAAAGAGTTTTCCGCGATTATCAGCAACTTATCATAAAAATACCTTAGACGAAAATTTGTAGATCATAAAATTTTCTACAAAAAACGTATCAACAATTTTTTTATTACGAGCCACCGTTTCTGAGATATAGCGATTAAAACTGTAAAAGTTATAACACAGATTTACTGTCGTATTTAATGGCTATAATGATAGTACGAGAAATACCAAAACTGCAGAACAACATCCTTCAACTTTAGCAATTGATAATTTATTTGATGAATTTATGACAGTTCCAACCAGTCAACAGAATTTTTTTCTTACAAATACTCACAACAAGTCTCGGTTCATTTTAATGTTGTAAAAAAAGTTTACTGCTGAAAATATATTGGTGAAACCATTAAATACGACAACTTTTTGAATCATTATATCTCAGAAACAGTGGCTTGTAGGAAAAAAAGTATTGATACGTTTTTTGTAGGTAATTTTTTGATCTACAATTTTCGTATAAGGTATTTTTATGATGAAACTCGCCGTTTTGCTGAAAATTGCGAAAAAATCATTTTTTTGACCTTTGACATTGAATAAAATATTTTCAATGCACGAAAATGATAGGAAACATTCAGATTCTATGTTCAATTCTATTTAAAACAATTTTACTGATTTTCAGCTCTATGGGAATTTATGTAACTCTAAATTAACCGGATTAAAAGTTGTGTTATTGGTGGTATTTACGTCCGGTTTCCTATCAATACTCTCATGACATGTTTTTGCATTTTTTTCCAAAATGAGTAGTACGTTTCATTAAATTTATGCATAACTTCATCATAGGTATGTATATCGTATGTTCTAGTTCCAATATACAAACACAGTGATTTAAAATAAAACATAGCGCGATAAAATAGATACATACACTATAACGCAATGCAGTTGAACAGTATACGAATACACCATTAAGATCCACGCCAAACGATAAGTCCCGTTATTCTATTCTAGTGCATTTTTTGTCACCAATATCACAAAAGTAGCGTCAATATAATTTATTATATGATACGAGGATTGAACGAAAAGTTTCCGACGTAACAAAGGAAGGAATTATCGCTCAAACAGGAAATTATCATGTTGTCCAATAGCCAAGCAGTCATTAGAGCTCTAAGCTCCAGTGTCATGAGATCTGAGCTGGTTTCTTTCCCGTTGGCTAGGCATTTATAAATCACACTTCGTAACATATTGAGAGAGGGCGCTAACGCGAGCACGAGCCTAAAAGTTGACCTTAACTCGGCCTTCAGCTTTGCGAATAAAAACTAGTCGCGCTGGATCATTTCAGAGCTGTATGGTAGCATTGGAAAGCGAATAGTGTGGACTTGAGCATTGTCATGAAGTAAGCGCTTTTTCCCATAATTTCTTGCCGAAACTGCCTCACAGGTCACAGTTTCATTTGATCCCTAAGTAAATCGAAAGAATACCCTTGCAGTCACAAAATATTTGTTAGATTCTATTCCATGCTACTCCCATGGAATCTATTTTGGATGTAGGATAATGGTGGAAAACAATAATTTCATCACAAGTTAGAATTGATCGGAATCGAGGAACTCACCTTGTACTAGGTTTTTGTTATATTCAAATGTTGATGTAAGATCTTTAGAATACTTGTTATGGAAACATCGGTCTGTGCTGCAATTTCTTTTGTTTTTAAGCGCCGGTTACTTAGAAGAATATCTTCCACTAATTTAAAGTTTTCTGGAGTAGTCACCCACCATTCTGAATTGATTTTAGTTAGTGTTAATCTTTAGTCAAAAAATGCGAATATAAGAGGCAGTTCCAGTTCTATTATAACAAAATGGATCGAAGCAGAAAGTTGAAACTTTTTGAACTTCGTCAGCGAAGATTTTTGCGAAAAAAAAGAGATGGAGGACCTGAACTCTTTTATGGAAATCATCTACAGAACCTTCATGCGTTGGTATTAAGTGAAAACATAGCAATAGTGTTAATTATTTTCTCAAAAAACTGGTAGATCATTTTCTAGACTTTCTATTCTTTCTGTATGTTCAGAAAGGTTCTAAAAATATTTTAGTGTGTCCATAAACAAACGATATATCAACAATAATATTGAAAAATTACTGGAATAACTTGATTTTGGTCTTGCAAGCATTTAGCTGGTTTTGGTCTTGCAAGCATTTAGCTGGTTTTAGTTTTACAAGCCTTTAGCGGGTTTTGGTTTTGTAAGCCTTCAGCTGGTTTTGGTCTTGCAAGCCTTTAGCTGGTTTTGGTCTTGCAAGCCTTTAGCGGGTTCTGGTCTTGCAAGCCTTTAACTGGTTTTGGTCTTGCAAGCATTTAGCTGATTTTGGTCTTGCAAACCTTTAGCTAATTTGGTCTTGCAAGCCTTTAACTGATTTTGGTCTTGCAAGCCTTTAGCTGGTTCTGGTCTTGCAAGCCTTTAACTGGTTTTGGTTTTGTAAGCCTTTAGCTGGTTTTGGTCTTGCAAACCTTTAGCTAATTTGGTCTTGCAAGCCTTTAACTGATTTTGGTCTTGCAAGCCTTTAGCTGGTTTTGGTCTTGCAAGCATTTAGCTGGTTTTGGTCTTGCAAGCCTTTAGCGTGTTCTGGTCTTGCAAGCCTTTAACTGGTTTTGGTATTGCAATCCTTTAGCTGGTTTTGGTCCTGCAAGCCTTTAGCTGGTTTTAGTTTTACAAGCCTTTAGCGGGTTTTGGTTTTGTAAGCCTTCAGCTGGTTTCGGTCTTGCAAGCCTTTAGCGGGTTCTGGTCTTGCAAGCCTTTAACTGGTTTTGGTCTTGCAAGCATTTAGCTGATTTTGGTCTTGCAAACATTTAGCTGGTTTTGGTCTTGCAAGCATTTAGCTGGTTTTAGTTTTACAAGCCTTTAGCGGGTTTTGGTTTTGTAAGCCTTCAGCTGGTTTCGGTCTTGCAAGCCTTTAGCGGGTTCTGGTCTTGCAAGCCTTTAACTGGTTTTGGTTTTGCAAGCATTTAGCTGATTTTGGTCTTGCAAGCATTTAGCTGGTTTTGGTCTTGCAAGCCTTTAGCTGGTTAGGTTAGGTTCTCCAGTATATTCCGTAACTTTTTCTCTCATCCAGTGAGCATCCTCATGTTTGCGATAAATATGGCCGCTGATTGAAAATGGGCTGTTATTAGAAAACACCTTGGGCCAAGCGAAAATTTTTTTTTTATGACCACACCGTTGAAACTTTTTGTATCTGTTATTTTGGTGGAGTCTGAAAAATTTCGGAGTTGGCGCATTATGGTAGCCGAGCGTTTGCCTGTCAAGCTGTCACGAAGTTACCAATTTTATGCAAGAAAAAATTTATAATCACATTCGTAAATTTATTTTCATCATATAATTAGCAAAAAAAAAATTGTGGGAAAAAAATAATGGGTCATTTGACTAGCCAAATATGTCTAGTTTATGAAAAAAATTATTACCTCAAGGCTAATTTTCTAATTACAACCCTTTTTCTGACAAAAGGGATTTATTATAATAATATAAAAAAAACCTATCTGTCCGGCAAAAATATTGGGACAAAACAATTTAATTTTTATCGGTAATCGATATTCCCAAACTGCATCCCTTATTTTCACAACCATTTTTCTGACAAAATTAGGGTTACAAGTAATTAGTTTTAAAAATAAAAAATGTAATTGTCTGAAAAAAAGAATTGGGGCAAACGCATTCGAAATAAAAAAATTGGTATTGACACATGACACACCTATTGAAAAAAATGGGCATAAAAAATACAAATCCACGTTTTCCCAACATGCCCTCATTTATTCACAAACGAATTTATTCCCTTTGGTTGTTCCATACCGTACAACACTTATAATTGGTACCGGGTGGACAAAAATTTATTATGGAAATTTGTATACAAAAACGGTTCGGTACAATCAATAATCAATTATTAAAATTGAGAAAGAAAAGGTTGCCTTCCACGGAATTAGGTTTATAGGTTAGTAATTCACATTTCTATTATTGAGAGATGAACACATATCCTATTCGACACGCAAACACATTTTGATACATTCGGGGTATAATCAGAAGTTATAGTAAATTATATTATTTAAAAAGTTTTTTCAAAATGGCTTTCATTTGCTTGGTAGTCACCTTCTGAACCCATTAACGCCTGGTTTATTTTTTTAAGAAAAAGTTTGTTTTGATTTACGATTTACGGAACTTTTCGAAATACAGGATATTATCATATGATAAGGATTCGATTTGACTAGGTACCTACTTGCAATTTTTCAAAAAATTTATATTAATAATTCTTGAATCTTGGTTGTTGTGATTTCTAGCCTTGAAAATATTCCGCAAAATAACATTTTTGTGACCTTTGACACTGAGTATGTTTCATAGGAAATGATATATTTTCAAAACAAACTTATTTTGATCTTTGGGCTTGAGTAACTTCCAAAAAACACCTTTCTGTGACCTTTGTCTTTGAATATGTTCAATAGCAAAAGGTGTAATTGCGGAAAACACTTTTTATGTGGCTTTTAGCATTGGATACCTCCTATAATCTTATCATTCAAGTTTAGATATGAAATGAAATAAGGGTTGCTAATTTTTCACCCCTTTATAATGTAAAAGGAATATTTAAAAAATACCCATAGTTAGTCCACGAAAAAACTTAATTTTAAATTTCTAGCATTACTGAAATTAAAAAAAAAATAATAAGAACCCTATTTTAGTCACCACCTTTTAAGGGTGGGTTGAGAAAATTTTGTTATAGGAAAGATCGTGAATTTTTTCATAATAATTTAGATATTTATTTGCAAAAAAACCTTTTTTGTTACCTTTAATCGTGAATATGTTTTCGTTTGACCTTAATATGTTTCGTAAAAAACTAACATTTGCCAAAAATTGTTTTTTGGGATCTTTGACCATGAGTATCTTCAACAAAAAACGAATGATGTGCAAAAAAACGTTTGACTTTGTATACATTCCAAACGGAGTGATATATTTGCGAAAAGTCCTCTTTCGTGTGACCTTTGGCACTGAATATATACCATGGAAGCAATATATTTGAGAAAAATGTCCTTTGGGTGGAATTTCTCCTTAAATACCTTCCATAAGAAACAATGCATTTGTAAAAAATACTTAATGAACTTTGGCGTTGAATATTTTCCATTATATTCACACCAAAATGTTTTGGTAGCTTTCGACCTTCCAAAAACCTTTGTGACCTTGAGTTTTTGTCATTTTGGTCTATCATATGTTCTATATGAAGTGATTATTTGCAAAATAGACGTTTTTGTGACCTTTTGACTTTGAATACATTCCATCGCAAATGATGTATTTGTAAAAAACACCCTTTGGTGACCTTTGGCATTCAATATGTTTTATAAGAAACGTTTTTGTGACTTTCGACCTTTCATTCCATTAAGAATGATATATTTGCAACCATCACCTTTTGAGTGATTTTTGACATTGAATATGTTCCATACGAAAATATATATTTGAGACACAAATCCTTTTGGTGGACTTTCTGCTTAAATATGTTCCATAAGGTTCATTTTGACCTTTGAATACCTTTCATAAGAAACAATGCGTTTGCAAAAAATACTTAATGAACTTTGGCATTGGATATTTTCCATTATATTCACACCAAAAATGGCTTTTAATTTTAATTTCGTTTTTTTTTGCAAAAAAATCGTTTTCTGTCATCTTTGGTCTCGAATAACTTTTAGAGGAAACGATATATGTGAAGATTTTAATTCAACTAAATATCATATCAATTTATTGGACAAAAGGATGCAGATCAAGTAAATGTGTAAGAAGAAAACCAAAGCTCTCCACGGACAACTATGAAACAATAATTAGACTAAAAATAAAATGAAGAATTAAAAAAATACAGAATATCATCTTATATATATATTATATAGGACAGAAGTCGAATTGGATTATACAAGAAATATTCTAAAAGTTACAAGAATAGAGAACTGTTGAGGACAAGAGCGAAAAAAGTCGTAGAAAAAATACCGGAGAAGAAACGGATTTTTTTGAGCTTTTCAACAAACTTTTAAAAGATCATTATGAAGGTTTATACGTGATTCTAGTTTATTATTTATATAGACTGGGCTAAATTCCATTTTCTACAGTAACATTATCAAAACTGATTAGTCTCCAAAATACGTCAATAAGATTACGATGAGAGACAGTCAGAAATCCCTTTATAAAAGTGGATTTCACTCTCCGTTCATTTCTATTCATTCACTATAACGTTTCTTAAGTCTTTATCATATTAGCTGCGGGATTCAATTATCCCAATTTCACTTTAATCTCGAAATGTTCCTTCTAGAAAATATAATATACAGATGTATCCAAGCAACGCAATCTCTATAAGTAATGTTTCCATTGAGACAATTAGGATCTTTGAGCAAAGAGATTTAATTGCAAAGGCAGTCACAAAAACCTTTTTTGGCAATCAATCGTTTTCTAAGAAACTTATTCAAAGACAATCGTTATCTTTTGAAGGTATTGCTTGCCAAAGGTCACAGCAAACATTATTTTACAAATATACCGTTCCTATGGGACATATTCAAAATTAAAGGTCACAAAAGTTTTTTTTCTAATATATCGTTTCCCACTAGATGTACTCATAATTAGAAATGACAAAAAAAATTTTGTATATATATATATATAATTGCATGTAAGTATTCAAAGTCAAAGGTCTCAAAAACGGCTATTTTGCAAATAATCACTACATATATATAGAACATATGATAACCAAAATGACAAAAGCTAAAGGTCACAAACGTTTTATGCACGTCAAAAGCTACAAAAACATCTTGGTGTAAATATAATGGAAAATATTCGACACCAAAGTTCATTAAGTTTTTTTTTCAAATGTATTGTTTCTTATGGACGTTATTCAAAGGTCAAAATGAGCCTTATGGAACATATTTAAGCAGAAAGTCAACCAAAAGGATTTGTGTCTCAAATATATATTTTCGTAAGGAACATATTTAATGCCAAAAATCACTCAAAAGATGATGGTTGCAAATATATCATTCTTAATGGAATGAAAGGTCGAAAGTCACAAAAAGGTTTCTTATAAAACATATTGAATGCCAAAAGTCACCAAAGAGTGTTTTTTACAAATACATCATTTGCGATGGAATGTATTCAAAGTCAAAGGTCTCAAAAACGGCTATTTTGCAAATAATCACTACATATATATAGAACATATGATAACCAAAATGACAAAAGCTAAAGGTCACAAACGTTTTATGCACGTCAAAAGCTACAAAAACATCTTGGTGTAAATATAGTGGAAAATATTCGACACCAAAGTTCATTAAGTTTTTTTTTTCAAATGTATTGTTTCTTATGGACGTTATTCAAAGGTCAAAATGAGCCTTATGGAACATATTTAAGCAGAAAGTACACCAAAAGGATTTTCCTATGGAACATATTCAATCCTAAAAATCACGCAAAAAATGATGGTTGCAAATATGCAAAAGTCACAAAAACGTTTCTTATAAAACATATTGAATGTCAATGTCACAAAAAGATGTTTTTTACAAATGCATAATTTGCTATGGAAGGTATTCAAAGTCAAAGGTTACAAAAAATTCTATTTTGCGAATAATTGCTTCCTATAGAAAATATAGAAGGCCAAAAGTCCAAAAAAGACAAAATTTAAAGGTCACAAATACATTTATCGCAAACCAATCACGCCAAACGGAATATATTCAAGGTCAAAGGTCAGAGACAACGTTTTTTTCTTCAAATAACCATTTTCTGCGCAACATATTCATGGTAAGAAGTCACAAAAAGTAGTTTTAGAAAATATATCTTTTCCCATGAAACAAATTTACGGTCAAAGGTCAGAGTTTGTTCCCAAATAGTCGTTCCCTATAGAAAATTTTCAAGGCCACAATTCCCAAAAAGTCGTTTATTCAAATATATCTTCACTTGTAACACATATTAACAATCAAAGGCCACAGGAAATGATTTTTTTTAATACATAAGGCCATAAAAAGATAAGTTTTGCAAATATATTTTTTCCTTTGGAATATATTCAAGTTTTTTTTGTAAATATATCATTTCTTTGTGGGGTATATTGAAGATTAAGATTCACATTAAGGTTTTTTCGCTAACATATCGTTTTCTATGGAAGATAGTCAATGGCAATTGTGCCAATAAGTATTTATTTGTGAATATATACTTTTCTATGGACATTTTGAAGGCCAATGGACACAGAAACGTTTTAGTGCAAACATATCTCTAGAAGATATTTGAGACCAAAGATCGCAATTTTTCAAAATTTTATTTAGTAGAAGGTTATAAAAGATAGATTTGTGCAAATATACAGTCTCCTACAGAAGATATTCTAGAAAACTTTGGAATATTTACTGCTTTACATTCATGTTTATATTTGCTCCGAAAACGATGCTAGTAAACAAATTTTGGGCAAGAAAATAATTGAGGATCAAAAATATAAAACGTTTGCCTACTTGCATTCCATTATTCAGTCACTCAAACTTTTATAATAACCCTTGTATTAAAAAAAAGCACTTTCATATACAATTATTTTAGCGATAAACACCGAAAAAAAATAAATAAATAAACAGATTAACAAAATAAACGAACATAACGCGACATCGAATTCGTGGCGATGCGACACATTCCGGTGTCCGTCATCTACAACTGCTACCCCGTAGCGAGTAAAGTAAATACAGAACGCAGCGTCATGTTTGAAAATGTGCTCTGAACGATAACGGTGCCGCATTAGGAAGGATGTTATGCGCCAGACATCCATTATAATATAGTTTAAAAGCAAACGATTTACGATGAGTATTTGTGACATTTTATTAACATTTGGCGATGGAAGGTTTCGGGGTACGCGGTGGTCTCGTTTTAAATGTTGAATTAAAACCTCCAAACATTATATTTACATTGTTTTTGTCACACGAACTTTGTGATGTTTTTATTCATGTAGGTGTACTATCATTACCAGCACGCGAGGGTTGCTACTCAAATATTGAGATAGATGAATAAAAACAAATATTTGTAATTGAATATGGCTTTGTAGTTTCTCAAAATATTCTGTACATACAAATACACTTTTGGATGTGTTTGAACCAATCGTCGAAACATTTTTTCCATTCCGATTGATATACTTCCAAAACATGTAATTTGAACGCATCAACCTCTTCTTCAGGTGTAGAAAAACGTTGACCTCGCAATTTATTTTTGATCTGTGAGAAAAAGAAGTAATCATTGGGTGCCAAACAAAGACTGTACGGTGGATGGACCCATCAATTCGATGTTTTGACAGTTCAAAAACGTTTTTGTTTGAACTGATGTGTGGGAACTAGCATTGTCTTGGTAGATCATGATTCGTCTTGGTTTCTCCGATTTTTTGAAGCACTTCCGGTAAACAAATGCTGTTGTACCATTTAGAATTGACCGTTCTACGTTGCTCTAATGGAACGGTGGTGACATGTCCAGTTATTTCAAGGAATATTAACTTAGAAGTGCTTCGTGCGCGAACAACTTTTGTTGGATTTGGCTCATCTTCTAAGACCCATACAGTCGGTTGTTTCTGGTGTCATATCACGTCTTTTGAAGCACCGCCATTGATTTTTTTTTCAGAATCGACACGCGCGATTGTCAAATTACGTAGAATAAAATATTTTGGATTATTATCTTATTGAGATAACTCTTTCAAATTTGTTTAGTCCTCAATACTTTTTGGTAAAATTGATAATAGAAAAAACGTATTGAGTTTGCCGCATGCCTGTGATTTTCTTTTTTCTTGGGCCCGGAAAAGTCTACGATGAACATGAATAACAACTTCACTGAAGAAGTGGAAGATTCACCACAACAAAATAAAAGTAATCGAAGACCTGAACACCGGTATCAGACAAGGAGACAGCCTCCGGCCGATCTTGTTCAGCATCATAATAAATGAGATTATAAATGAGGTAAAGCAAGCTGGAAGATGATACCGGATGGGAAACAAAGAAATAGAAATAGTATGTTATGCTGATGACGCAGTGATCATCTCAGAAGACGAAGATAAATTACAAAGGCTTGAACCAATAGCGAAAGCTTTTAACATGCAAATATCCCTGAAGAAAACCAAATCTTTTACAGTATCCAGAGAACCAAGAAGATGTAAACTCGCAATATACGATCAGAGCTCTAGAACAAGAGATGTCATCCATAAGAATGAAGTGGAAGCTCAAAAAACAAAGGCTTCATTAATATCAGGGTACTTGAGAGACGTAATTTGATTATATGACTACCAGAAGCAAAATCAGAATATACAAGACCTGTGTGAGACCAGGAATGGCATACGCGATAGAGACCAGAGAGCGGAGGACACCATAACTAAGCGGCTTTTGAGAACTAGTGAAATGCGAATGTAGAGATCAAAGCGGGACACACAATATTTGACCAGAAAAGAAATGATGAAATATGGGAGATATGTGACATCCAGGATGTTGTGAAATGGGCGAGAAATCGGCGAAAAGACCACGTGGAAAGAATGTCAGATGACAGATTGGCAAAGATTGCAAAGTAAAAAAAACCGACCAGCAGGACCACCACCTACAAGATGGTATTAAACCTGGTCTTCATCATCCCAGCTTCAGCTCCATTGATGTAAACACAGGACTAAGTTTAAACGTACGATGAAAAGAAGAAGAAGTATCTACAACGGTTTCTTTGTAGATCCTGAAGGATATAGTTCTTTAAAATGTTCCTCTTTTGTTTCCTCGAATTTTAGGTTTGTATAAATATAGTATTTTTTATGAAAAATAGGAAAATAATAGTAATTGGTACTATTGGTAGTAAATGATAAAATTTTATTTATTGTCAGGAAAGGAAGACAAATTGTTTGAGTATTGGAGTTTTTAATTGGAGGAAAGTATATTCACAATGCATACCTTTATGGCTATAATTTCAATTATTACATATTTTATGTAAAATACCCATAGTTAGTATTTCTCCAAGGAAATCATATTAATGAAACGTTTACTCATTTTTATATATTTTATAACATAATTCAAGTACAGAGATTTAATTGGTTGGGGATTAGAATACGCTGAACTTTTATTATGTAATCAATCAAGCGAAATCGATCCTCCCTCTGTTTGTTTTCTTATTGTGAAATATTGATGAAAATTTTCAGTTGAGGTTTGTATATTTAAACTTCATTATAATGAAGCAATTCACCCACTGATATAGACAGTAGAGCCGGTCCTGTTTTAATAATACTATTTTGGCAGAAGCACCGGTTATTTGTTGTAACTTTTTAGTGACTGTTTCCATGGAGACTATTTCTAAGAATTTAGTTTGTTTACGGGATTCTAGAGATTTCAGTTATTCGAAATAAATCAGTAACATGTGAGTTTGACGTCGTAGTGAATACATCGGGATATTGACAAGTGAACTGAGGAGTATATTTAAATAAATTAGATGTTAAGTGTAAAAAAAAATTAGTGAATATTTTAGTGTGTCAGTATTAGTGATTAGTTAGGGTAAAAATAAATGACATAAGTGCCTAATCTAACCTAATCAATATCAGTTCAATCTTTTATTGTTTTCCACATGAAAAATAATTTATAACTAGCTTTTACCCGCGGCTTCGCTCGCATCGAATCCATTAAATAAGTATCAGAAATCATTATAATAGAAAAGAACGAACTCTGTAGCTATATTAGAACCTAAGATATAGATCTTTGAATGTAGAAAAATTGCCAAAAACCTACAAAAATCCATAACTCCACATTGAATGTCCGCGCCTAGCTCCTCTCCAACTCAACCGATTTAAGTGTTCAAAAACTCAAAAGAAAGAAGGTGTTTCAGCAAGTGTTCTTAAATCAAAACGAACTCTGTAGTTATATTAGAACCTGAGATATAGATCTTTGAATGTAGAAAAATTGCCAAAAACCTACAAAAATCCATAACTCCACATTGAATGTCCGCGCCTAGCTCCTCTCCAACTCAACCGATTTAAGTGTTCAAAAACTCAAAAGAAAGAAGGTGTTTCAGCAAGTGTTCTTAAATCAAAACGAACTCTGTAGTTATATTAGAACCTGAGATATAGATCTTTGAATGTAGAAAAATTGCCAAAAACCTACAAAAATCCATAACTCCACAGTGACTGTCCGCGCTTAGCTCCTCTCCAACCGATTTAAGTGTTCAAATACTCAAAAGAAAGAAGGTGTTTCAGCGAGTGTTCTTAAACCAAAACGAAGTCTCTATCTTGAATAGAACCTGAGATATTGAGGATAGAACGTGTGTATGTGAAAAACTCCCATAAGTTATGTACAGGGGGAAATCGCATTTGAGTATAACTTGGGAATGGTGAAAATTAGATGAAATCCGATGGTTCATGGCTGATCTGTGCATCAATACCTTTCATTGAAAAAAAAAATTAAGCAAATCGGTTGGGTATAACGCCTGAACAGACTCGGAATGGAAATCATCAATTTTTTTAATATATAAGATTATTGCTAGAAATTATTTTTTCTTCATAATTACCTAACATTCCAAACGTTCACTAACTCAATGATAGAAGATGAAAAAAATTGTAAAAACGATCTACTTGCATAATTTCAAGTCGCAATTCCTTTGAGGCAATTTTTAGACATAATGCAATAATAAACATAAACATAAAATAATGCATAGTGATTTTTAAAGAACGCAACTTTCAAAAATAATAATTTTAATATGAAAAGTATAAGTAGAACTACTTCTTACAAATCCCAATCAGAATCGGAATCAGAACTTGAATTGTTGCAATCAATATTCAAAATGAGTGGCTCGATCTTTTCATCAGTAATATATGGCACACTGCACCTTGCAACTAAATTCATCTGTTAAGAATAGAAAAGTCTTTACTGAATAGACTCTACAATCGTATTTTAGGTGAAATTTATTCGACAGAGATTCTTGAAAGTCCAAAACTCTTTCTATTGTTCTATACAGCTTATAATTCCAAAAGATCGATCAAAAACCGTATTAGACTTGTTTTAACTCAGATACATTAATAAAAATTTTAGGAGAGAAAAAAAAACGTTACAATTTGTAGACAAAAGCTTGTAAAAACTAAAAAACAAACTTTCAATTGGCAAGTGATTGTGCATTTTTTTAGATTGTAAAATATTGAGCCCTTAACTAATTCTGAACGTAGTTTAGGTAGCTAAGTGGATAGCCGTGCAACGACCTTTCTGAAATTGGAGAAGTGTGCTCACGAATTAGGCAAACGGATAGTGTGAATAAGGAAGGAGAAGTCAGAATTTTTAATGTTTTAAAGACCTGCAGTGAGTCCTGCTGTTTAGTCCAAGTGAATATCTAACTTTTGTAGATTGAGGATTAGCTCAAATTGAGACGCACCACACGTACCCCAAAAGGGAAGAGCATAACGGAGATGCGAGTCAATAAAGGCATAATAGACTGTTAATGAGGTGGATAAGTTCAGTTTTTGGAAACTGATCTCAGCGCAAAACAGGAGGCAATATGTAACTTCCATTTCAAGGAATTGTCCACAAAAAGCGTTGAGACAGAGAATATTAGAATCGCGCCATGATTTCAGGGTGATAAGGTTACTAGATATAGTCCTATGAAGTGCCGGTAGATCAGGGTTACTCCAAGAGAAACTAGTATCATCTGCAAATAGACTTATTTTACCACTGATATCTAGATAGGCGTTTATAAACAAAAGAAACAAAATAGGGCCTAGCCCTGAGCCTTGGGGTACTCCACATTTTATTGGCTTGCAAGAAGACATCGTTGTATCAACCCTTATAAGCTGACTTCTGTTGGTAAGGTATGACTTAAGCCATGCGAGACGAAATATTTAGATTATTCTGTAATTATTTCTACCCTCTCGTCTACTATGAAAAAACTTCTTCAATCGAAGATCTTTTTACTTGTTAAAAATTGAAAAAACTCTTGAGATATATTATTACATAAGAAAGTCTTACAGATTTTGCCATTATCTCTATTGAATGCGAATTCTTTCAAAATGTTGATTTTATAGGAAAATTATTGTTATGAACTCGTCCATAAAGCCAGACCTGTTCGGTTATGATAGAAGAGTCTGAAGTTTGGCATATTTAGGCTCTCGGTTCATTTATCACAGTGGTGATATGTTTATATCGATTACAAAAAAGCAATTTCTAGGAAGGCCGTTTTATTTGTTTGTTTTCTAGAATCGAATTATTCGAGAAATTCTTTTTGGTATAAGTACTCGCTTGTTTATCAGCGAGGAAGTCAGTAACTAATTAAATGTCAGAGCGAACAAATCAAAATAGGTGAAAGTAACAGATTAATTTAAATGAGTAGTATAAATTAGTGAATAGTTAATTACTAGCGGTTACTAAATAGTGTGAGTGTTTAAATAAATTAAGTTAGTAAGAAATTGTCAAATTTCATTCGCTTTTATTTTTGTTGTACTTTTTGTTCTGAGAGGGGTAGATTAGTTATCGTTAGTAGTAAAAATATGAAATATTCTCAAGAGGGCGGCACGGTAGGTCTTTGAACGCGAGCGGCCAACACGCTAGGATCGGCCCTGGGTGAGAAAAATCTAATCAATCCCTTCACGATATACATCCGTACACCACATGGTAATATAACTTTGGATTAAATGAAAACACAATAAATTTCATTCAATAAATGGTGAAGGACGATTTTTTATTGGGATTTGGAGTACGTCGAATGTAGAATGCAGAGCGACATCTATGATTACGAAGCGTAATCCCGCCAGCGTGGAGCATTGATCGATATTAGACGAACCCGACGAATGTTCACATTTTCCGTTAGATATCACTTCTAAATGATCTTTTAATAAAGTTTATGTAGGTTATTATATTTTCCAATAATTTTCTTAAATATCTGTACTTTGAGAACCACACGGACGTTTTAACCCTTAAGACTCCCTTTCTTTTCAAAAGTAATAACATTGTACTCATTACACATAATTTTAAAGAATATGATTTTTTCAAAAATTGGAAAATATTAGAGAAAGAAATGCTTGCCAAAAAATTGGGAAAATTCGGGAATGTTAGCCATGGCAATTACCGAAAAAGAATAATCGCCTCGCAAGTATAGGTATAGAATTGCCACGACCAAAGAAAATATGCCTGTCCATGCTTCATTGACTACGGGAGGGCATTCGATAATGTGCGACAGCAAAAACTAAAGCAGCTACTCTGAAAATTGGGCATAGATCAGAAGGATAGTCGATGCATTGAGAACTTTTATTAGAACTCATTGGCGAAAGTGAAAATAGTTGACAAATATCCAATAACATAGACATCAAAAGAGGAGTAAGACAGAAATTTGTGCTGTCATCACTCCGATGACTTTCCAGGAGGCATAGAGGACGTTAATGAGGATCGGTGAACTCACAGAGGGGCCCAGAACCCATCTTTGGTGTGGCACAACGGTCTACTCGCAAGGCGCGCTCGACAGAGATGGATAAAGACACCTGGAATGAGACAAGCGAAGGCTCCAACTAAACAGGCGCGAAATCCGACTAGTAACCGGACTTTTCGACAGATTTGATATCCGGAACGATATGGCAAAGGATCCATAAGAGAAAACAAAAAATACAATAAGATTCAAGGGAGATTCAATCCAAAAGACCATTGGGTGATCACTGGACGTTGTACTTTTTGCACAAGACTCTGGAAATGAGGAATGACAACGGGCACCTATCTAATGGAGAAGTAGCATCTGTAAATTGTATATTGTCTCGAAGAAATAATAGAAATAGAAACAATACACTTTATAATGAGTTGGGAATGTTTAAAATTAAGCTATATAATGAAAATTAGAAGGAAGGGTAGTTACATAAGTTGTTAAATTGTTGTAAATTAAGGGTAATGCTTTGCTCTGCCTTGATGGAAAAACGACGCCGAGTGCTGGGTTACGACAGAGAAAATTGTCTCGAAGAAATAAGAGAATTGGAAATAGAAAAGGTGGATTCTTTTTGGATTGGAAATGCTTTGAAATAAGCTATAAAATGGAAATTGATGAAAGAGTGGTTAGGTTTTTACCTTCCAAATTGAGGGTAATCCTCCGGGTGAACCACGATCAAACTAGATTACTAATACCAAGCTAACCTAACCTACGAAATTATATTTGTTAGATTAATCTTTCCTATTTTTCTGACGGTTTCGATTTCCGGTTATACTCAGCAATGGTAAAATTTAATTAAGGTGAAGTTTCACGAATTATCATGTCTTTGATTTGAGCAAATACCTAAGTCGATTGGTTAATATCCTTGTAACTGTGTCTGTGGAACAAACAATGAACAAAATACCAATAAATCATCAACAAAGTAACTATTTCTCGTACATTAAAACATATATTTATTTGTTGTTCAGTATATAAATAAAATAGAATATAGTTTCCTCGTAAAAACGTCCATAATGCAGGATAATAATTACAGTATGGCTCTTTTAAATTATGTATACGTTCATAAGGAACAATACAAGTAATATTTTGTACAGCATAGAATAGTTTGTGAAGGCGATAGTACGAAAGGTGTGGTAGGGAGTCGTGGATAAATCGAAGATCCGGTTTGTAATGTCAAAGTTCAAACAGTTCACATTCGACCAATTCAATCGTTATTCCCTAAAGGAATAGTTCAGTGGCGTCTTCTAGACCTTCCACTGAAATGGATGTAAAAAAGAGGAATTGCTAAGCGCAAAGTTTGAGAAATGGTTAAGCAATTAAGCAGATTTTCAATTTGCTTTTATTAGCTTTGCCTGTATAACACATAACTCAATAAGTCTTGTGACTAACTAAGAAAAACACATTTTTTCGACAAAAATCGATTTTATTCATCAATGTAATCTCCTTCAAGTACATTACAATCATTTCAACGCGTCACTAATTTCTCGATGACTTGTTTGTAGATGGATTTGTCTTTTGCCTCAATATAGGCTTCAGTTTCAGCAATTACTTCTTCATTCGAGCTGAATTTCTTACCGGTGAGCATTTTTTTGAGATCAGTAAATAGCCAGAAGTCACAGTGAGTCGGATCAGGACTATACAATATCAATTCAACCATACATCGTGAATCGGTGAATTGTCTTGGTGAAACAGAGATATGAGATCGTTTTTTCTTGATTTTTGCATTCAAACGTTCCAACTACTCTAAGTAGCATTCGCTATTGCTTGTCCCTCCCTTTTGAAGATAGTCGATGAACAATATTCCTTGCACATCCCAAAATATTGAAGCCTTAACCATCCCAGTTAACTGTTGTGCCTTTGGACGCTTCGGACGTGGTTCACCGACTGCAGTCCACTCAGATGATGATCATTTAGATTCCAAAGTGAAGTTATGCATCCATGTGGATCCGTTGTCACATATCGAAACCAAAAACTGATTTTTTTCGTGTAAAAATAGCCAAACACTGTTTTGAATCATCAACACGTTGTTATTTTTGATAGACTGTGAGTAAACCACTTTTATCTTGGTCAAATGTTCATGCATAATTTACGCAATTTCAATTTACGATTAGATTTAACCAATTTGTGGACATTTTTGATGTTTTCTGGAGTAACCACCTCAACTGAACGACCGGAACGTTCACCATCATCGGTGTTTGTACGACCACGTTTAAATTCAGCAAACCGATAACAAACGATTCTTTTCGATGGGGCAGAATCTAAATAACACTTTTGAAGCTATAGCTGAGCTTGTACAGTATTTTTTTTTTCATCAAGAAGCAATAATAAATTAATACACGAAATTGTTTTGAAAATAACAAAATTAGCTTCACTTAAATGGCTGTCACTTTTTTCTGACACATAATCTTTTGAAAGTTGGTACTTCGTAAACGTCATATGGATTTGACAATGGCAGCACCATCCGGGTGTCAGTAATCGACTTTTTGAACGATGTTATATATGCACTTATATGAAAAGTTTCAACCTAAAAAAGAATCTGATCCAAGCAAAGTTCAGAAAACTAATTAATAGGATAATGAAACGGGAAATAGTATGGGAAAAGGTATTATAGAAGATAATGGACATGAAGTTTTTAGAGGCATGAAAAATGACGCCGGAAACAAACAAGATGCATAAACAAGCCATAGAAATAAATGAGAAAGAAATAAAGATTTCACAAGATATAAATACCTCCGATCAATAGCTCATTCTTGGATCATATATATCAGGCAGAAGAATCCACCCCAAAGAATGATATAAAATTGAAATCAAGGAGGCTGCCATGAGTAACGTGTCTTTAGAATTATAAAGATAAATAAAAAAGGAGAAAAAACGTTAACTATTAGCTGGTCAACTCTACTAAGTCTACCGATGCTATAACCTTTTTAACCTAAATAACAATTGGCGTCTTTCTCTTCATAATAGGCGTTTACATAGATGATAACATCTCGTCCGATGAAAATCTCTCTCGTGCAAATGAAAATTTGAAGTAAGGGAACAAAAAAAGTAGCTGGGTGCCAGATCCGATGAATACGGTGGGTGGTACAACCTTCGCGATCACTGAAGTATGAGAAATTGCGTTGTCACACAACAACACAACCCCATGACCATCCATAGAAACGGTCGCCATCACATTTTCCATCTTAGCGAATACATTGGCTTGAAAGAAGGTAACGTGTTTCCCAAGTGAAAAGGATTCACTTATTTTGGGGTGTCCTCCGCAGAAGCCTACTTCGTCCAAGCCATTGATCCTGGATTCACTTGTCTACCAAGTGGTTCCTCTTTAATATAGAGGGCTTAGAATCACCAGTCTACTTACTTTCTATCAGTGATAGGTGCCACCAAGACCCTGACAGAGCTGATGCGGAGTATAAAGCTTTTTGGTTTTAAAGAGGACTCCAAGTTTCTTCGAAGCTGCCTAAGCTAAGAGGTGACAAGATGCATCCCTGGGGAAAACCAGCGTTGCCTCAAACCTTTCTGTGTCCATCGATAGCTACCTGGATGGATCAGTCTTTGAGAAAGCCACTAAGCTAGTCGATGACTTAGGACGACAAACCGTACGATTTTAATTTATTAAGAAGGTGGCATAATAAACCTTGTCAAAAGCTTCCGATATGTCCAGTGAGATTGCTCTGGATTTCCCATATTTCTCTATAGCTTTAATCCGCGATTGATCATTATAAGAGCAGAAAGGATTCAATGAACACTATAGTTTGATAGATATTTTCTATAATTGTTTCCTTGGTTCCCAGCCCCACTGTTTAGGAATTAACCCTTTTACCACTAGTTTCTCCGCTATATTATAAGCATTTCAAATTATAGGCTTCGATGGAGGCTTCGATGGAGGTTTTAAATGCGGTTTACGATTTACAACATTCAGTCGGTATAGCAGGAGCCCTTTAAACTGTACCTAAGCGATGTTATGTTCCAAACAAACCACGATTCGATTAAATCTTCCATTAAAACTTGAGGATTGGTAGGGAAAATAAAACGATACAATACAATTTTATTGTACAAAGAACAATAAAAGATAAATAATAGGAAATGACACTATAAAATGTGTTCATAAAATATGAGATTTAAGTAATAAGACTTTAAAATGATTCCCTTTGGCATTATCTGCATAAATGAAACAACTCCAATTATTTTTCCGCTGTAGCAATACTGGTTGTCTTTAAATGGATTCATGAATTTAATTAGTAGTAATTCCTACGCCTCAATATTGTACAGAAAGATGGATCATGTCTTTTAGAGCTTTTAGACTTCATTCGATTTCTCTACATAAGTTTAAAGTGCGCACACTATATTTATAAGTAATTTCAAGGGCCACGTATGTCCAGACAAGCGAAAGTAACTCCATCTCTTAACAATAAGCGGGAATACGCTTATTTTTGTTGAAAGCAATAGAAGGGCTTGTGCGTCAGTACGATGTGAGTCAGTTGAGTCGAATAATCGAAACGATACGGTAGAAAAAAGATTTTATATTTGTACTGTCTATTATATACTATATAATTAAATATTATAATAACTCTGTACACTTTTTTTATTTGAATTATGCCACTTTGAACCAAAAGCGCATTCGAACGAACATTTCCCAGGCATTATTAACACAGTTTAAGTAAAATGAGTTATTTTTTGCCTGGGTTCTTAACTGTATATGAAGCATCGTTCCACGACTACACTTTTGAAACGAAAAAACAGCAAGACAGTAGAAAAAGATAATGTCTTGTTCCTTTTTTAGGTAGGAACCTTTTCAAACAACCCTCGTATTATAGAAAAAAAAATCAATGTTGTATGAAGAAACTTCACTAAATTAATATTTTCCTAATTTTCTGATACACAGACACTTCTAGAAAAATAGAATTTTTTTGCCGAATATCAAATCTTATCCGAATGAATTTCATCATCATTTTCTTTTATTATCCACGAAAGCGCATCCCAATTTTTATTTTTTCGTCCTTTTTGGTAGTTTATTGAATCTCATGAACGTACTTTACTCGATTAGATGCTTCAGTTGAGACATTCAACTTGAAAATTGTGGCAGTTTTATCGTTTCGGCTCAAAGAATTTTAATTCCTTCTAAGATATCTCGACGTACCTATCAACAGAACGATTAGACTACACCGAGATTCTAAAAAAATGAGTTATACGAGGTTAAAGTAATTATTTAGAATTGGGGCTTCAGTCAAAAATCGTTCCATAAAATTTTTCACGCATTTGTGGTTGTTTCTGAGGGTACAAATAGTCATTGATTTATCATATGTACCATGTAATGTCTAGAATAATGGAAATAATATGTCTCCCCCGCCTTAAATTTACAATTTGTACCCTCAGAAACAACCCCAAATGCGTGAAAAATTTTTTGGAACGATTATTGCCAGGAGCCCCAATTCTAAATAATTACCGAAGTTAATCTATTTGTAATTTCCCCGGTAATATTCAATGTTCCGTATTCAATTCGTGTTACTTAATTTTTTGATATACAGGGTGACCCACGACGAGTTAAAACTATCTGTATATGGCAAAATATTTATAGTAAAATCATTTTCAAAGATGGCCGACTTTCGGTTCTACAGTCGACTGTAACTTCGTTGTTTTAAATGAAACACCCTGTATAATCATACATTTTTGAGATCTACGTAAAATTTTAGTATACTTTTGACTAAAAACTTTCTTTGAAAAATGCATACTTTTTGCATTATTAATTTTTTTTTTAAATTTGACCCTTGCAGACCCTTATTAATTATTTTTTTACGAGGATACCCTTAAAGATAAGGAAATGGTTTCTGTTCGGTTGCTTTAAACAAAGTCAGAAGTATTTGAATCTATGTTGAAAAATTTTTTATTTTATACCGGGTGTGTATAAAAAGTTTTCAAAGTTTAACTTCATAAATATAAAATTTCTTTATTTTTTTAAATAGAACCACCCGGTTTTTTTCTATTTTAATGCATTCAGGGGTAAAAGTAAAAAGTAAGGCAAATTACTAAAAGAAATGGAATACGAATTCTTCACAATTTCAATACTCTTTCAGTCATAAAAATAGACTATAGTTGTTTGGGATGACCAACTACCTACTCATGGACTATGACAGGAAAGTGCCAGATTTTGTTTATTTTTGTAGGTTGTTGAACCAGAAGATCCTTAAAAAACGTGTAAATCGAGTCGATTAACAGACACGTACCGTCCCGGAAGTCAACGCTCATATTAGATAGTATTAGTTCGGAAGATATGGTTTTATCATGTTCCCACTGATAAGGGGCCCCTCACTTTCAATCGTTACAATTAATAGACGTTTTTTTAGTTTTGATTCAGAATAATGGTTCTTCCTAACATAGACGTAAATCAAGCTGATGCCTCCGTTATATCGCAGAAACGCTTGGACTAGCGAAGTTCACCATTAACGAAAAGTTCCAGCGTTTTTGAGAGACTGACAATAGCCGATTGAGGACCATATCTCAGTTGAGGATTGCTTTCAGTATCAAGAAACCATGATTTGCTCTCTAGGTTCGGAATACTACCAAGAAAAACGTAGGCTGGAGGATCCGTTATAACGCAGAAACTCTTGGAGTAGCAAAGTTCACTGTTAATGATGAACTCCAGGGTTTCCGGGAGACTGGCAGTTACAAGCTCACAGTGGCCGACGAAGGACCACGTCTAAAGGTTGACGATGGTTTTATCACGCTCTCAGTTTTAATAAACCGTTAATTAAATGCTAGGTTCCGAATACCAGAATCGGTTATTACTTCAAAACTTCAAATCAAAATATACAATATTGTGACTATGGGGTTGAGCTAGTCAAAGTAGTCAATAAAACATTCAAATATTTCAGAACAAGGTACTAAGGAGTATCGTGGATGCAACTTGTTACATTCTAAACAATAGTTTCCGCAAGGATCTGGATAGAGACACCAAACTATGTTGGTGTCTATATCCAGTCAATATCCACTGGATATAGACACCAAAATAGTTTGGTGTTTCTATCCAGTCATCACGATACTAATGTAGAGGTAATCCAGTTGGTAGACACTGGAAGAATATAGAGAAGACTTGATGGGATTGAACCTTTCGGGTTGGCGAAATGAGTTCGGTAAAAGCAGAGTAATATTTTGAGGTGTCGAACGAAAAAAATTATAATGAAAGTGTTAGATCTACCCCTAGAAGGAATATTCAAAATATTAAAGTGAAATAAGCAAGATTTCATCCTCCTTCATGCACCAGCCGCACTCCGTATCTTCCGTAATGGCCATGGTATGAATATGGCGTTTTAGATCACTGTGTCCTCACCTATGAGGCAGTTGTGAGACGTCCATCTAAGTGAGTCTCCGTGCCAAGTGTCTCTATTCATCTTTACCGAGCCCTTATTGCAAGTAGACCGTTCAAAGACGCGATAGTAACACTTTTAGTTACGCCAAAGATCCCGATCCCAGTCTGGTGTCGTTGCCTTTGTTGCCCGAGTGACTAGACCCAAACGAGCATGTCGATATCTTTTTTTCGTCCCGAGACATCTTTTATCAAAATGTTAGCAGTTGTTTCGTCATAATCATCAAAAATGTGTATATTTTTCACAATATGAAATTGCGCATTAGCAGGATACGAAAAGTTTGAAAGAATAGAAAAAAAAATTAACAAATTATATCAAATTTTTCACCCTTTATATGAAATAGAGATTCAAACGCACGGTCAAAGAAACCGGTATCGAAATAAAAAAAAAACTTGGCTCGTGACTACCTTATACATATCAAATAACACAGAGAGAAGAAGAGAAAAAACAAGTATACTATCAACTTTCCATACACATTGGTGTATTAAAGAAAAAACCAGTTTCTTCTATCCCAAGTACCACAGCCCATTACAGAAACGAGAACTATTATTATACTCGGTACCGTACCTTTAAGGATATGGATTTAAGGATGTAATGTATATCCATTAACGATATTAAATTATTCATTGAGGTATGTGAAAGAAAAAAAGTAAACATTAAATTTTATTGAGGATAATTATTTGAAATAAAATTGTAAAATTCTGTTTCCTGTTTAGTATTTCCGTCTTTGGTACATATAGACTATCTGTCATTAGGGTTAGTCCCATTATTTCGTCCAATTTCACTGTTATTCATTTGTGACTCACTAATTTGTTTATTTTGACTTTCATTTCGTCGATTTTCACTGTCATTAGTGCTGATTATTTTGTCCACCACCACTACACCAACACTCGCAATTACTATGTCCGACGCGCGTTTCGATAACCAAGTTATAGTCTTCAGAGACTGAAGGTAAACTGTTTGATTGTTGACGTGTCGGTTGAGATGGAAATGAATTTAATCCGAAAACAAGATGTTGGAAAACGTAGATAAGCGTTGGTTTACGAAGTCGAGCCTATAATCAACATCCCGAGGCTTCAATTCGACTACCAACTGAATTTTGTAAGTGTGCAACACCAAATATCACTGTGAATTGCGTTATAATGATAATTTATGCAAGTTTAAAGGTAGTCACGCACTTATTGTCATTGGACCGAGCGTTCGCAACGAACGGATCGGATTTATTTCGACGGCTGCGCATATAGATACGTAAGCTCCACAAATTACCGATTCCGAGGTCTTTCGCCAGTCGTGAGTTTGAGTGGCATCCTGTCGCTGTGGAAATCTCGTTCGTTTGGTTTTTGACTTCGTTTATTATAAAATATTCTGATTTTTGTGAAATTTGAGGGGTTGGGTCCATAAAATCAATCAGAAGAAACAGGAGTATGGAGAATAGCGACGACACAAGGTCCAACACGTGCTAAACGTCGGACTGAATATTCTAACTACAATCGGCTCAGTACGGAAAGAAAGTTGAGAGTGCGCATATTCCAGGAATTCCTGATACTGTTGACACTTACGGATGATTCGGGATGAATGCCCCTTCTCGAATTCTCGTCGCCATTGCCAGTCACCGATATGTACGATGCGAATTTGTGTGCGCAGATCCAGTTGAATCAATGGTTTTAATCACACTCGGAAAATCTGATCAGTCCGATGCGTGGGTATGCTCTACCCGATGACGACAAGTGCGTGACTATCTTAAAGCAACAGCACGCTTCCGAATAGACAAATCAGGCTCGGCTAAGTTTTCGATAGTTCTACAAGACCTTGCCAGCCCAGATGCAAAATAGAGCTCCCTACAAGCTTTCTGTTGGTGATATTCATACTGAACACACTGTTTACACCACCACTACATCAACATTCATAATTACATTGTCTGACGCGCGTTTCAATAACCAAGTTATCGTCTTCACAGTCTGAAAGTAAAATAAAACCTAATGACTTGACTTACCTGTTTTATACTAAATTTTCCCACCAATAAACCTTTCCCCCATCGGGAAAACCTCCTTGGCGGGAAACCATTTACTCCTTGACTACTAAACTATACAGTGGGTTGTAAGGAATTGGCCTTTTGTCCTTATTTAAGCTACTCTTACATTTAACATTTTCAATGCCTTCAAATGCATCCGACAATTTATTATTATGTGCTCTTTAAACCGGACAGTAACGGATCTCTTAGTCTGCCCAATATACTTTCGTAACAATCACCACAGCTAATTTCATATATACCCCACTTTTCCAAATTTAGTGTTTCATCCTTAGGATTGCCCAACAATTGTTGTTTTGATTTTATTAATTTGTAATTTAATTAAATGAATTGTTCCGTAGAGGATTAGCGTTTACTTTTTTCCCTTATCAAATTTTGATAGTTTGGCCGATTTTTTTTGTATTTTTTTACACAGTGCAATTCCTTGAATATAAAGTTAGACTTTAGGCAAAGATCAGATAACGCATCTAAATAAAGTCTTTCAATATATAATTTTTTGTGAACCACATGCACTGTAAGATAAACGGAGCCCAAGTTTACCAACAGGCAGCCGAAAGAAAATAAATGAGACATATTTTTTTCATAATAGGCGTTAACGTCTTCGTCTGATTAAAATATCTCCTGCAAGTGAAACTTTAAAGTTAGGAAACAGAGAAGTCACTGGAGGGATAGATCTAGTGAATACGGCACTTCCTTTCCCTTCAAACTTGGCCATTTTTTTTGCAATTTCGCCCTTTATCTCATTATTTAGACCAAATTTGGCGTTTGAAATCCACTATCTTGACTATTATTTAGTTTCTGAAGTGTAGTGATGGACCCAGGTTTTCTCATTGCTTAAACAGCGTTAATCAGGCTTCGGAAATGTTCAGTCGAATGAGATTTGGTGCAAAGTCACCAAATCCTAGTAAACTATTATAATTTATTCGTTCTTTTTGCACCACCCTGTATTTTATATGTATAGTTAATGTAGGGAAAAAGATGCATATCTCTAGAAATACAAGGTGTTCAAATTAGGATAGCACAAAACTATAAAGAACACATATGCAATTCGATGGAGACTTATTATTATTGCTTTCAGTTAAGTGATTTACCTCGCCCTCGAACGGACCATAAATATATTTGATATATGGGAAATTATGTGATATACTCACACATAATGAAAAATTACAAATCACAAAACAAAAAATTGAATTTAAAAGCTAAAACATGGTAACCTTCATCATTTCTTTTCGTCATATCCGAACCATTCTAAGTAATAAATTTCAATTGGTAGATTTAGGATCACCCTATACATTTTAACGTGAAACTTTTTCTATCAGTCATACGTTAATCCTAAATAATGTAAATCGACCGAAACTTTACGAAAAGTTGCCGATCTACTTTGTTTATTCGTCTAAACGTAATTAAAACTAATTAACTTACGTCTAATGCCCCAATCCATCATTTTTCAGTTCACATTTTCTCTATAATAATATCGGACGTTTATTTTCGTTCGTTGAAGTCACATCTCGACGTAAATATCACAAAAAAAATCTTGAAATTAACCATGATGGTCGATTTTGTGTTACCACCCGCCGTCGCACACACACACACTCACAGACAAGACAACTAAAGAACGTAAACAAACGCAGTGTAGTTGAACGTTCAGGAGAAGAAGAATACGTAGACTCGCCTCCTTTGATTCGGGCATAGAACGACGACACCACGCGAGATTCGTAACGCGCACCGCGCCGCCGACAGCACGTCGGTGTATCGGCGGAACGGTCGACGATCAACGAATAGTTTTCGTAGGTTGCGGATGAGACGAGGACGTGCGCACGGAATGGGAATTAGTTCTTATACAGGGTGTCTCACGACGAGTTAAAACTATCTCTAGATGGCAAAATAATAAAATCATGTAAATTTCTACGTTTGGATTTTCGGATACGATCTTTTTAACTGAAATATTTTCAAAGATGGCCAACGTCCGGCTCTACAGGAAATCGACTGTAACTTTATTATTTTAAATAGAACACCCTATATATCAATACATTTTGGAAATCTACATTTACTTTTGTCTAAAAACTTTTTTCGAAAAATGCATACTTTTTGCATTATTAATTTTTTTGTAAAAAATTTGACCGTTGCAGACCCTTATAAATTATTTTTTTACAAGTATACCCTTAAAGATATGAAAATGTTTTCTGTCCGGTTATTTTTAGCAAAATCAGACGTATTTGAATCTATGTTAAAACATTTTTCATTTTATACAGGGTGTGTATAAAAAGAGTACAAAGTTTAACTTCATAAATATCGAATTTCTTTATTTTTTCATATAGAGCCACCCGGTTTTTTCTATTTTAATGCATTCAGGGGTAAAGAATAAGGCAAATTCTTTTTTCTATTTTTTCTATTTTATTTTCTATACATATTCTATTTTTCTATACATATTTTCTATTTCTTAGTGCTTGTATCAACGGGTCAAAATAAAATTTAGACTACACCTGCATGTCTAAAAATTTTCAGAAAACATTTAATATCAGGATCACAATGAGGTTTAGGTATAGGAAAGTATACATGATTGTGCCTCATTTTTTACCTCTAAATGCATTAAAATATAAAAAACCGGGTGATTCCATTTAAAAAAAAACAAGAAATTCAATATGTATCAAGTTAAACTTTGAACACTTTTTATACCCACCCTGTATAAACTGAAAAATGTTTTAACATAGATTCTAATGCGTCTGATTTTGCTAAAAATAACCGGACAGAAACCATTTTCATATCTTTAAGGGTATACTCGTAAAAAAATAATTTATAAGGGTCTGCACCGGTCAAATTTTTTACAAAAAAATTAATAACTCAAAAAGTATGCACTTTTCGAAAAAAGTTTTTAGACAAAAGTATACTAAAATTTTACGTAGATTTCGGAAATGTTTTAATATACAGGATGTTCCATTTAAAATAATAAAGTTACAGTCGACCATCTATGAAAATATTTTAGTTATAAAGATCGTATCCGAAAACTCAAACGTACAAAGTATTTTGTCATATACAGATAGTTTTAACTCTTCGTGGGTCACCCTGTATAGGACGAGTATCATCATACAGTATGTCCCATAAAATAAAAACGATTAATTTTTCTTTAAATTTTTATAGAAATGCGGGTTTCTTCATGAAGAACAGACATAATTTTAATTTTGTTTGCCATTTTTCTGTATTTATTTTTTGTTTTAGCTAATGACAACAGAATAATATTGTATTGCGGTACCTCGTAAACACGGTCAGGGCCGGATTAAGCTAGGAGCTTTGGAGGGGGGGATCATAGCCTCGAGCCCCAGGTCCAAGATGGCCCTCATTATTTATAAAACTTTCTGTATTTTTTTATTTGTTTTTTTTAGGGTTTCCCAATTTCTTAAGGCGGGTTCACGCGTATTTTCACGACCGATACTATACGATCTCCAGCTCACACTAATTAGTGTATGAAAGGCGTCGCGACAGGAAACGAATTGCCGTTAACATCAAATTGTTAATGGTGTGTTTTTATTGTGTTTTATCATGACTAAACGGGGAAGTGCAAAAATTGTGTGCGAACTTTTAATTAATGAATCACAACGTTTAAAAAGTGTTAATGATTCCAGCAGAATCTAAACTTAATTACACCTCAAGATTCTTACCGACCGGAAAAATACTTGAATACTTTTTAGATAGAATCTGAAGAATAAGAATATACCGATGATAAATAAGAATCCCAACTGTCCTCTTCATGACTAGGTTGATCTACTTTTGAATTTGTGCTTGGTTGAAGTTCAGTTAAATGTGATTTTGAGTAATTTCCGGTTGATATTGATGGTTGTTGGTATGCAGAGGTACTAGCTTTACAATGGTTTCCCGATAAATCATGATTTCTTTGCATTTTATATTCGATTCTTTTTTTCTGGCACAAAATTTTACATTTAAAGTTCAAGTGTTCTTAAAGTCTCCATGATGTTTAGCTGTTTTGCAAAATTTTCGCACCAAATGTCAAAATCTGTTTCTAAAGATAAATTTTTTTGCTTTCTAACTTATTAATAGCTTCTACGATATATGATGGTGGAGCACAGTGATTCTGCAGTCGCCTCTTTTTCGATTGAGCTGTCTGATCTAATTTTGATGGAAGTTTGAATGGTTCACCAGTCAAATTTACTTTGACTTGGTTATTTAAAACACAAATGTCTTTGTCTTCTAATTGCTTTGATGTATTGTCACATTGAACTGGTGAACTATAAAGTTTAGATACGGTTTCGTTCATTTCTCAATTTTGTTTCAGAAATGAATGAATCGACGTGATTACTCCGTCATCTTGGATCTATTTTTGGTCGATGACAACCAGTTCACACCAGGTTGTGTCATCTGTCATTAGGGTTAGTCCTATTATTTCGTCCAATAACACATTCATGTATGAGTCACTATTTTGTTTATTTTGACTTTCATGTCGTCGATTTTGACTGTCATTTGTGGTGATTTTTTTGTCCACCACCACTACACCAACACTCGCAATTATACTGTCCGACGCGCGTTTCGATAACCAAGTTGTCGTCTTTAGAGACTGAACATGAACTGTTTGATTGTTGACGTATCCGTTGAGATGAAAATGAATTTCATCCGAAAATAAGATAATGGTAAACGTAGGGAAGCATTCAATCTTGTTTACGAAGTCAAGCCTATAATCAACATCCTGAGGCTTCAATTCTAGTAGAATTTTGTAAGTGTGCAGCATCAAATCTTACTGTAAAATGCGAAATAACGATGATCTATACTCATTCAATGCAACAGCGTGGTTCCTAATAGACAATTCAGGCTCGTCTACGTTTTGACAGTTCCAGAAGACCTTGGATGTCCAAACTGTTATCCAGTGTTGATACGGTCTCTTCCAACTTCAGTCGAGTACCTGGCGCATCATTTAACTAACGAGCATTGGGAATATTGTAGCACGCGCTACGATTTAACATTTTTGTAAAACTTACGCACGGTCTGTACCCGAGAAACGCTTTCAAAAGTCAGGCACCGATTGACATACCTCCCAAGTTTCTCCGAATAGCTGCGTTCACGCAATTCAAAGGTGAACTTTTTTATGTATTTAATTTGAATAAATGTTTAATATGAAATGCTCTTCCATGCTACGTTTTGACTACCCTACTTTATGGTGTTGAGAGTTGGACTTTGAAGGTCTTCAGCATGCGTAAAGTGGAAGCTTTTGAAATGTGGCTCTTTAGACGGATCCTCAAAATACCATGGACGGATCGGGTGACCAATGACGAGATGCTAAGACGAATGAGAGCTATTAACCATTGTAAAGAGAAGGAAAGCTTCCTACTTTGGCTACATTTTTAGAAATCAAAAATATGCCTTGTTACAGCTGATCATGGAAGGGAAGATAGAAGGCAGGCTGAAGTTGTATGCTAACCAACTAAATTATATACCTCGTGTAAGTATTTATAATAAATAATTACATTTTATGTTAATTTTGTTCAGAATGTCTCTTTATGGCGAACTATTTCCTTGGCATGTACAACGATCTAAAAATCTACATATCTCCTAAACTCCAAATTTTATCGAGTTAAACAAAGTGTAACTTTTTGTTGGAAAATCGATTGAAAAAGTAATTTCTGCTATATTTAAATTGTACAGGTTGTCCATGTAAAAGTTACGCACACTACATGGACGTACGTAATCATCCCTAGATTCAAAAATACTGATTTCGCACTTTGAAGGCCTGTAACTCAGAAACGAGGGATGGTTCATTATTTTCACGTCATTCATTCCCGAAATTTAATGAATTACAAAAATTTATTCTTGTTCTTTTGTTTTTTTTAGACATACTGTTCTCTGTTTAACAGAAATTTTATGTTTATTATTAAATTTTATTGATCCAGTTTTTTCAAAACAAAAATTCTAATTATATGAATCTGGAACACACCTCGAAACTACATTTTCCTAATTAGATAGAAGACAGTTGAAGTGATAGGACGACCTCTAAAGGAAACAATGGAAGCGGATACGTGAGAGAAGAGAGACATTGAGACTACTTAGTAAAAAGTAACGACATCACAAATAGGGTTGTGAAAATACGAGAAATTGTGTATATTTTAGTACGAGGTATAGTCTAGTTCAAATTTTCTCAGGAGTGAGAAAAGTACTTTTCCCACATGTATTCTCTAAACTGTTAAATAATATTACTAAAAATTGTAGTTGATTGTGAAATTTTTACAATTTTGTATAGTTAAACCCGGAACGTCTCATTTAATAAAATAAAGAAAAGAAATTGTTATTAAAATTGGAAAAAATACAGTCTAGAAAGGTGAATAATGAAAAAAATAATAAAAATAGTGCTTTCAGAAAAGATTTGTAGAGACCGATCCGTTCGCGTAAGGTTGTATTTGCATTTTGCGCACTACTGTCCCCGCACAATCCCGAACCGACAACAACGTTTCATACCTTTACAAAGGGCCGTCATATAACATTTTTTTTCAATAATTACCTATTTGCCTTACATACTTCACCAAATAACTTTCATTGGAAAAAATACAGTCCAAAAAGGTGAATAATAAAACCAAAAATAGTGTTTCCAAAAACATTTGTAAAGACGGAAAAAAAGTTTGGCCAGACCAAAAACTCTGTTCGTTAAAAATTACATAGCCGTCACATAAGATTTTTTTAATAATTACCTATTGTGCTATTTATAAGTTCGAAGCAGATTAATTAGGTGAAAATATAAGGAACACTCTATATATTCATCATTTATATTTATACAAATGTTATTTCATACGAAAATACTCGAGATATAAATTGAAAAAATATTTTTTTTTATTTATGTCTACTAAAAGAAAAAGATACGCCTATGGATCACGAATGCTTCATCATTTTATTACTCTCTCATTTAATAAAATAGACTATAACATTAATACAGATAAATTAGGTGAAAATATAAGGAACACCCTATATATTCATCATTTATATTTATACAAATGTTATTTCATACGAAAATACTCGAGATATAAATTGAAAAAATATTTTTTTTTATTTATGTCTACTAAAAGAAAAAGATACGCCTATGGATTACGAATGCTTCATCATTTTATTACTCTCTCATTTAATAAAATAGACTATAACATTAATACAAATTGATTAGGTGAAAATATAAGGAACACTCTATATATTCATCATTTATATTTATACAAATGTTATTTCATACGAAAATACTCGAGATATAAATTGAAAAAATATTTTATTTTTATTTATGTCTACTAAAAGAAAAAGATACGCCTATGGATCACGAACGCTTCATCATTTTATTACTCTCTCATTTAATAAAATAGACTATAACATTAATACAGATAAATTAGGTGAAAATATAAGGAACACCCTATATATTCATCATTTATATTTATACAAATGTTATTTCATACGAAAATACTCGAGATATAAATTGAAAAAATATTTTTTTTATTTATGTCTACTAAAAGAAAAAGATACGCCTATGGATCACGAATGCTTCATCATTTTATTACTCTCTCATTTAATAAAATAGACTATAACATTAATACAGATAAATTAGGTGAAAATATAAGGAACACCCTATATATTCATCATTTATATTTATACAAATGTTATTTCATACGAAAATACTCGAGATATAAATTGAAAAAATATTTTTTTTTATTTATGTCTACTAAAAGAAAAAGATACGCCTATGGATTACGAATGCTTCATCATTTTATTACTCTCTCATTTAATAAAATAGACTATAACATTAATACAGATTGATTAGGTGAAAATATAAGGAACACCCTATATATTTATACAAATATCGTTTCATAAAATAATCGAGATATAAAAAATCTTTAACTGTCTACTAAAAGAAGTCTATGGATTACGAATTATTTTATTACTCTCTCGTTCAATAAAATAGACGATGTTAATACATAACAAAACAAGTGTTTCCAAAAAAATTTGTATATTATCTATAAAAATTCCTAATAGTAATCATTTTCTTTTAAAAATTATTAGATTTTATAATTTATAGACAAATTTCATACTAGAAGCGCCATCTGTTAACGAGAGGAAATAAGTCATTAAAATATGTAGGAAATTTCTTTGGAAATCGCTAAAAGTTTTATAATTATAAACTAGAGGTCGACTCTTACTAGTCAACTGGTAGCAGTAGTATTAATATACGAGGGCAATAAAAAAGTTACTTTATAGAAACAAAAATATTTTATTTTCAACTAGCGAGTATCCATTTATTTTTAATTTAAATAATCATTTGTATCTGCAATCATCTCGTCATTTATCTACATCGATTTTGACCAAATTGTTTTTTATTTAATTTAGTATCTAAAATAATCGAAGAAAGCCAAGTTAGGGTGTCGATTCTTTCGACAAAAGATCGATTTTTGAATCTAAGCGAATTGCAATCTGATGAATCGATTCATTAAAAAAATTGAGGTATAAAAGATCGATCCATGTAAATATGAATCCATTTTATGGAAAATAAGAAAGACACCATGATAAAAAATCTCTACGATCTGTTATTAATAACATTTGGGATTTTATATTTCAGGACATTCGATAATAACAAGTCTAATGGGATCCGAATACTCATATACATAATGGCTATTCGAGTGAACGTGGTAATGAATAGTTTTTTTGTTCTATTTTGAATAGGATCAAACATTAGGTGCACAATTGTTTGCGTCTAATAATATTAAAATTCTTCGTTTAATCATTCATTTAACCGGTAACACCGTAATATTCCGATTACACTCAATAAATTGTAAAGAATTCTATTGTTTTTACCAAAAAAGAAAAAAATCGAATATCGATTTCCAAGGGTGAAATTACGATTCCCTGAATCGATTTAGTACAACATACCGATTCAAAAAATCGATTCATTCGGCACGAAGAATCGATTCTTGTCTAAGTCTATGCCAAAGCAGAGAAATATAGCGGATGAGACAATAATTTTTAACGCAGTTTTTTTTTCTGAAATAATAACAGACAAAAAATTTGATTGTTTTTGCTTAAATTCAGTTTTAAAACGTATTATAAACTAAAAGTACGTTGGTGAGTTATAGTTTTCACTTTTTCTAAATGTCCAATAAAAATTACAAGTTTGGAATGCTAAAAATACTATGGCCATGCTCTTATTGGCCAACAAAAGTTTTTCCTTTTTTGGAAACTCGTTTCTTCGAGGTTCACTTTTTTACTCTTTGTTTCGATTGGATAATGGTACACCCAAGATCCATTTATCATGACTCATGACGGGAAAATTCTCTTTTATTGCGTGTATAAGATTATTACTTTGAACTATGTAACATCCCAGTCAGCTTATTACGGTTTCCTTCAAACATCTTGAATATTACTTTCATTTCAATGAAACCTAGGAATGTATTCTAAATCGTCCTCTACCTATCTACATTTTAAATCAAAATAAATTTGAATATTCCAGTTATCTTTATTAATTTCCTTTTGTTTTAAGCAAATTTTGTGTAATAGTTTTCATATAAATTCGTATTTTCTATTTATTTGGAAGGAAGGAAGAACTGAGGAAGAGTCTCTTGCCAGGGAAGTAAAGTTATGCGTAATAGTTTTAAACTTAATATATATCGGATGTTTTTTTCAATTGTCTCTCAAGTTTTAACACCGCGTAAGTCAAAAATGACAACTTTTTAGCAGAGTAGTGTAGCCTCAAAATTTATTGAATGAAATTCCGAAAGGGATTTACGGCAACGTTTCTCAACGAAGAGGCAGGTCCAGCGAAGCATGTCAAGTTGTCCGCGAAGAAAGGGTTCAAAAACGCTGGCCTTGAGAAGGCACCACAGGGTTTCAGATCACTTGAATGTGGGTGCCACTCAACGAATCCTCGTTTGTTTATCCATCCTCCAAAATAACGCGTGGTACGGCGAATTTCCGGATAAATTTGGCCCTTCACGGACCCACGAGACATGCACAGACACAATGAAAAGTGAGGTTTCTGGTAGTTCCAGTACACGCAGTTATGCCGATTGGCCGTAACGTTCATCTTGAAGGTTACTTCATACGACTACAAAATGGAATACAGGAGCTGCGGATCACCCTGACTGCATCCGAGTTCTTCCGATAGCCGTACTGCAGATTGGTCGGCGCGTCGGCAACAGAGCCCGTTTTCAATAACCTCTGGTAGATCTTCCACACTGTTGAATGATGCCTTAGCGGCGAGTTCAATTGTTGAAATTTTATAAATCGTAATCCGTGTAATGCAGATACAACGTAACGAAAAAATTTTTTCTTGAAGCGTAAATTTCTATCGGTTATTTATTTTGAAAGCGCATTTATTCGACGAGCATGTGATATCATGACATAACTGTCTGAAACACGTACATGCTTCGTCTTAATCTTTTTCGACAACGTTGCCGGACTTATGCCGATTTTTCGAGAGCGTTGCCTGACTTGGACTTACGCAATGTTAGAACTTAAGTGACGAAATGTCAATATTCTACAAGACTCTTAAAATGGCGATATAATCATTATATTCCTAAAAAAATAGTGACTTACCAGTATTTGGAGAAGTCATAAGGATATTCAACGGGCACTCGTCGTCGTCTAGAATGTATTCGGTGTCAGGACACCCGGGTTGTTGGGTCACCTGAACAAGACACCAAAGAGACGGATCTGTTCGCGTAAGGCCGTATTTGTCTAACATTTCGCGCACTACAGTACCCGCACAATCCCGAACCGACAACAACAACGTTTTATACGGTACGTCTTTACAAAGAGCCTCTCCGTAAATCTTCAGAGTACCACCTGAAATTAAGTTTCGTGTCTATCACAAAATAGAAGTATCCAAGATATTTGACATATAGATTAAGTTAGCATTGATCTAGGATTTAAGGAAAACCAAGAATCATTATTTAGGACCAAATATCAACATCGACAAAGGAAAAGGCGTTTCCAGGATATTCAACATACAAATTCAGTAACTAGAATCTCGAACAAACAGATCTAGTAGGACCGTATCTGGAGGAAGTGCCAAGCCGTGCTCTATCATTTAAAACAATATACTGGGTATTCAGGATCTTGAAAACACAAAATTCTGACAAACAGATTTAGTAAGGCGCGGATTTATAAGGTGATACAAACTAGGGTCCGTACACCAGAAGGAAAGAAGTATCCAGTACTTCTTCAACATACAAATTTAGTAAGCCCGGATCTGCCGTGATCCATCATTGGAGACATCAACAAAAGAAAAGGAATTTCCACGGTATTCAACTAACAAATTCAGTAGGCACGGATCAAGGAGAGAATAATTTCTGAAAATATGGAGTATCTAGATACTTGAACATACAGATTTAGTTAATGCAAGCCGAGGTCTATGATTGAAGACAAAATAGAAATATTTCCAAAAGAAAAAGGCTCTCCAAGATCGTGACCAGATTTATAAGGTTCTGATCTATAAATGAGGCAATCAACAATAGAAAAAGAAATACCCAGAGTTTTGATAAACATTTAGTTAGGCCTTTAGTCTATGGAGTAATGCAAATTGGACCATCATCATATACCAAATACTAACCAGTATTAGATGTAGGTGTTAAGACGTAGTTTATAAATAAAGACAAAATAACAAAGAAGGATATTGAACATACATATTTGAGCGATGCCTTAAGTAGTAGTAGAAGTTGGAAGACACATTTAATTCTCAACAACTAGAACTAGTATTACTACTAAGGGGATCTCTAAACATGGTAATAACGATGCTATCAATACACACAGGACTCATATCTTCGGTTCAAAGGAACCATATGCTTTTTTATATTCGATACTCAGTACATTTTTTAGGTACTACGACCAGAATGAAATATCGCGCAATTCGTAGAGCAATGTGACTGTTAAGTTGTAAAAATCAGCTGGTTAGTAATAATTTTTGATGACCTCTTTATCGATACATACTCCTTGATCAAAGTGTAAAAATGGATCCTGGACTAATGTGAAGTATTTAAAAGGAAGTTATCATTTTTATACCGGAAACGGAAAAAATAACATCATGTATAACATCATCCAATAAGTCGTGTGACTGATACACAGATGGCGCTGCCATTACCAACTTTCAAAAGACTGTGTGTCAAATTTTATGACATTTCGGTTAGGAGTGACTGCCATTTAAGCGAAACTACTTTTGTCATTTTCAAAACAATTTCGTGTGTTAATTTATCATTGCTTCTTGATGAAAAAAAAATACTGTACAAGCTCAGCTATAGCTTCAAAAGTGTTATCTAGACTCTGCTCCATCGAAAAGAATCGTTTGTTATCGGTTTGCTGAATTTAAACGTGGTCGTACAAACACCGATGATGGTGAACGTTCCAGTCGTTCAGTTGAGGTGGTTACTTCAGAAAACATCAAAAAAGTCCATAAATTGATTATATCTAATTGCGTGAGATAGTTGAGACCGTAAAGATATCAGAAGGCAGTGTGTTTACTATTATGCATGACCACGAGAAAGCTTTTTTCAAAATGGGTGCCGCGTTTACTTACAGTCGATCGAAAACAACAATGTCTTGATGATTCAGAGCAGTATTTGGCCATGTTTACACGTAATAAATCAGATTTTTTGCGTCGATATGAGACAATGGATGAAACTTGGATCCATCACTTCACTCCGGAATCAAAACGATCATCATCTGAGTGAACTGCAGCCGGTGAACTAGGCCGAAGCGTCCAAAGGCACAACAGTCAGCTGTGAAGATTATGGCTAAAGTATTTGGGGATACGCATGGAATATTGTTCATCGACTGTCTCCAAAATGAAGAGACTATCAATAGCGAATACTACATGGAGTGTTTGGATCGTTTGAATACAAAAATCAAGGAAAAACGGCCTCGTATGTCGAAGAAAAAACCACTGTTTCACTGATTCACAATGCGACGATTGTTAAATTAAACGAATTACTTTCTCATCCACCGTATAGTCCAATTTCGGTCCCCAGTGACTACTTGCTATTCGCTTATTTCAAAAAAATGCTCGGTGGTAAGAAATTCAGTTCAACTGAAGAAGCAATTGATGAAACTGAAGCCTATTGTGAGACAAAAGACAAATCCTACAAGCACGGCATCGAGAAGTTGAAGTGAGTGATGTAAATTTTTTTATTTCTCAATATTTTATTCAAAATATTCAAGGATCCTTATTTAATTTCAATATAAATAGTGTAAGACGACACTTGATATCTTTTGATGTCATTGTTTAAACAGCGAAAAGTGCATTTTCTGCAATGAATTAATTTTTTTATATTCTTTACAATATTTCGAATAAAAAAAGTCCTTACAACTATATAACATTTATTTTCCGCATCTCTTTTTATTTATGAAAAAATCATTGTCAGATACCGTATTTTCCAGTAAGATAAAAAAGGACAAATATTTCTTCCTGTTTCAATGGACATTCTTGGTTTACTGGGGTCATAAAATTTTATCATTGACTGTTGACTTCAATCACCAAAAACGTTATATAAAATATTTTAATTATTTAATTTAATTTAATAATTTAGGTTAATTTGTTCAAGATAGTTGAAGTATTTGATAAAAAATTAAAAATTATAACATTTCAATTTTTTAGGTCTATTATTTAATTCAAGAAAATGAGGATTTTCGGCGATTTTGAATTTTAAAAAGTTCATAACAATTAATGTCCTGGAGATACGATAATAGGTGTAAGGACTTTTTTCATTCGAAATATTGTAAAGAATATAAAAAAAAACATTAATCCATTGAAGAAAATGCATTTTTTCTGGCTTATTCAGTTTTTCGTTGATGAAACAATAACATCAAAATATATCGAGTGCCAAACAATTTTGCAAACGAATGCGCCACTATGCTCTGGTCTAAATTATTTTATTTTATTTTTTTTTTTTAATTTGATTTGTAAATACGGAAATTTTTGGTACCTATTGAATAAATAAACATAAAATGGTCGTAAACTATATCAGCGTTTTTTTGTTCTCATACATTTCGTGACCGTGACATGGTAACTGCTAATTAAATAAAAAACAATACATTTTGCAATAGACCTAATCTTGTTTTACCACAATTACACACTTAAATACAACGCGATTGTTCCATTTGCAATTAGTCGGACACTAGTCTTTTGTTAATTAGTTGCCATTTTAATGATCATGGGTATGACACAGAAAAAGTTAAAATGCTCAAAGAAAAAACATGAGCGACTTGTAAACACAACTTTGAACAAGTTTCATCACTCGATTATTTGATGCCACACTCGTCAGTGAAAAAATCAACAAAGGCGACAGCCCTGCAATCGCAAGTCACCGGCAAAAAAAGTTGTAAAACCTTGAAATGATTCAGTTGTAGATTGTTTAGGGAGTCGTGTTTTAGCTTTACAGCCACTCTGCACCTGTACCTAGAAGATATTTTGTACCAAAATCTACATTTAATTGTACATAGACCCCTCCCAAAGGAGGCCATTTTTTGGCGTTCTTTTGTCCCACTTCCCTAGGTGTTAGAACAACTTTAAGGTACTTAAGTCTTAGCGAAATTCGCAGGGTAGATGTTCTTGTTCTGGCTTGTTCGTAGAATCTGCAGTTGTCGTCCTCTTCCACGGCCGTAGTCTTAAAGTTGTATTTGACAGTGCAATCAGTTGTCCGAAAAGCGAACACCAGTTTCATGTCCTCTGTGGTCATCACGATAAGTTCTTCAAACTCCTAAGCTGATATGGTTATGAATCTTTTCGATTGTCTTAGCCTCCATCTGATTATTCAGCCATTCGTTCAGTTGATTGTTGCACCTCGTGAGGTCATAGTAAGGTTTGGGTCCAAGGTATGGAGTCGTTGCTCCTGGTAGCCACATTAAGTGATTTTAGAGTTTCAGACTATCTGATGGGATGTATATGTGCTTTTTAGGATGGTTTTTATCCAAACACCCCTAAGCACATTTGTGTTTATTGCTAGCTAGTTGAAAAATGATAAGTTATGTTCCTAGACGTATGGATTGGTTCAGAAATGCCCAATTCAGCTCCTTGGACTAGCTTTGAACCGTCTGAGTACCACAGACATCCATATCCAGCTTGTGGAAGATTTTTCTTGACCCATGATTGGCGGTAATTACCACTTCGAATAGCATATCTTCGTTCAACAAGTTATACATTTGGTCCATTTGTTTGTCACGTGTTTCTATCTTTATTAGGTCTAGAATCTTTAGGTAACGTATCAGATTTCCTGGCTTTAGTTTTACTGTCCGATTTAGCCTGTGGGCGTCATGCCTACTAAAGCTGTAATAGAGTAGGGCAGAGCAATAGAGCAAGAACTCAGAGAAACGCGATAAATGGCTGGACACTAAGAAGACAGCTAACTTTGAACCAAAAGGCCAGCTACTGTCCCCAAATTAACCGTCTACGATTTGCCAGACGACACTTTAGATTCACGGAGGGCTGCATAAAAAAGTTAGCTTTTGGAGAAGGTTGCTTAATGATTTGACGGGCGTTTCAATGGAAACAAAAACCGAGTTAGTTTTCATTGGAACTGGTGATGGAGCTTAAATCCTATCGAGCATTTACGGGATCAAGTTTAGAGTTCAGTTCGGACTAGAAATCCTGCATTAGCCACGAAATCGGATAGCACCGAACAAGATAATTAGTCAAAGTGAATGTTAGAGGGCGTTGTTTCATATATTTCGCATATTGTGATTTATCTTGACTCATTTAAATATAATCGAAATATGTAATTAAGTTTTTTCAATGGAAAATAAAGTTCAATACTTGGTTTACCACATTCGACGGAGTCTTACGGCCGCTATTTCCAGTCCCATAGAGAAAAATAAGTTAAAATATCAAATTATACTTTAGAAAAAAGGAATAAAGCACTGAATCAAAAAGTTTCGAAAAATGTTAAATAAACTCACCGGTATCGGGACCCCCGTCTTTTGATCGAAATTGTTGTAATTTTTTCTCTAGTTGTTGCTGCCTTCGTCTCCTCATAACTGCTTCGGGATTCGATATGGATCTAGTAAATGATGTTTCAGGTAACTCTGAAATAAAAAATTAGATTTCCGTTGAACACGGCAGTATAACTTCCGATTTTCGCATTCGTGTCATTCTGGCGGTAGCTCGAGAAACGAGAATATAAAGTTTTGTCCAAGCAATCAAACGCTGAAACAGTGAGGAACTGCGTTTGCCGTTGAGGCTTACTTCTCGGGTAGATATTTTTTTATCGCAATCCCATCGAAATAGTCTCAAATTTAGGCCCTGTTGCAGACCAGAAATCAATTATTAAGCGGGGAACTAGGTTTAGACAAACTGCAAGAGCAACATATCTAAGAATTCGAGTCTCCTGGACTATTACGGCGTTGTACGCGCAAACATGCGTCTAGTCCTTGGAATTTTCAATCCGTTCTCTGAAAGGAAGATCTACATTACCTTCTGCACAAGATGGCGATTGTGCAGGACGTGACTAGACTTCTTGGAGCGTATAAATTTTCCTAGATGTTCCTGAAGACGCTACTGTTTAAATGGTATTCGCATTCAGCAAAATTCACAGTCAGTGGTTTTTATATCGTAGCTGTTTCGTTAGAGAAGAAAAGCTATACGATTTTTTCCAAGCATACTTCAGTCGCCATCTAACCTTGAATCAGTGAGAAACATGCGATTGTCGTTGAGGCCTACTTTTCAAGTAGATGTTTCATGACCGCAATCCAACACGCCTTTCGGAAGAGCTTCAAATGTAGCCTTGGTTCCGGATCAGAATAATTGTTAACCACAAGAACTAAGAACTAAAGTCTCTAGGACCATTAGATCGCGTCTGAACTTTGAAGCAATAAGAGCATTTGTGTTCGAATCAGCACGCGTTCTGCTCGCAAACATGCTTCTGCCATTGGACTTTTCAATCGTTCTCAGAGAAGACGGCGGTTGTGCAGGACATAAGGAGTTCTCCTAGAGGACGATGTTATTTGAAAGGTCTTCCATTCAGTTAAAGTCAAAGTTGAGTGGTTGATATCTTATCGAATTCGTTCGAGAAGCGAAGCTATGAAATTGTTCGCAAGCATACTTCAGTCGCCATCTAACCTTGAATCAGTGAGAAACATGCGATTGTCGTTCAAGTAGATGTTTCATGACCGCAATCCAACACGCCTTTCGGAAGAGGTTCAAATGTAGCCTTGGTTCCTGATCAGAAATCAAAGAAAAATTTTTCGCTTCAAATCAGTACGTCTGCTCTTGGACTTTCTGATCGTTCTGTGAGGATATAATTGACGTTTCAAAACAAAATCTTCTGGATATTCGTCAATAAATAAAACTTGCACTATTGGGTCGATACAAATACTCGAGAACTGCATGGAAAATCTTTGCTATCACCTAAAGTCGCAGTGTGGTTGGTTCTCGGTTCTTTAAGGAAAATGAAGTACCTATGTTAATGAATTCGGATCGAAAAGTAAACGGCTAGATGATTTGGAGTTGGAGGAGATTTGGTTAAACTACAAACATCGCATGAACATCTACGATTATTTTGAAAGAATACTTTCCAAATTACCTCGTCTCAATCGGTACCCAGTTGTCGAAGCCGGCTCGTTCTCCCGATTTGTTCCTTTTGTAAATTTTTCTATGGGTTTTTATTTATAATGCCGTGTTTACGGGAAGAATCCCGATTTCCTGCGGTACTTGAAAAATTCATGACAAACGCTCTTCGAAACAAAACTTTAAGTAAGTACCTACATTACAAAAGCCGCACTCTGTATAAAAAGAGAGGAAACGATAATAGAAATAAGCTACCCTCTTGTCTAATCACTTCTATCATTCTATCGCTCTATCAGTGAATTTCTACTTCTTCAGGTAATTTATTGTTTCATTCCATAGCGTTGTTTTTTTGGAAAATCCACTTTTCAAAGTAATTAAAACAATCTTAAGACATTTATCATTGTGACGAATACGAAAATCTTTTAAATACTCACCAGTATATAGCTTTTCCGCAACGCCGTCGTTGTCATGTGCATCGCCGTTTTCCAATTTCATTTTCGACATTTTTTCTTGTTTTTTCAGTTGTTTTTTGTCTCGTTTCGATAATTTTCGTCGAAAGCTCGCATTCGAATCCAGTGATCCCATCGTACCCGTCTGAAAATACACAACATACGGTTGTTTCAATACCCAGGTTAGGTCAGCAGCCTTTTACCAAAATCCAAGTGGATTTGTTAAATATAATGAAATTGAATCGATTAGTTCCACTCACCGTTTTATCGTCAACGTTTTTCAACAAGAATCTTCCCTCTCTGTCGTCCACATGCCATTTAAGTTGCACTAAAAGTGGTTTTTCGTCGGGCGCCATTTTTCTTTCGGGACATCCTTCGTGGAGTTCGTAAAGAGCGTAAGACGGTACCGATAACATCCTCATGTCCGGACGAAATTTTTCTACGAGAGTACCGATGACATCTTCGACGGTCGCGTCCGAAGCAACGCGTATACATTTCGTAGCGACTTTTTGACCAGAATCTTGAAAATAGAAACGCATCACCCCGTGAAATTCGAGATCCTGAAACAAAATCATTATTATGACGTATATATTACGTAGAAAAGTAAAATATGGTCTTTATTCAATTGTATAAACCAATGTTAATATCAGAGTTCGAAGATAATGCTGAATGAACGACGAGCAGTTGCTTTGTAGGCTTTTGAAAATAAGTCAAGTAGAAGATGAAGCAACCGAGTGCAGTTTTAAAATTAAATTCTGTGGCTAATGTCATTTTCTTTAACTCTTAACTAAAATTGTTTATATTTGGGCTAATATCAATTGATATACGAGGCGGTACCCAAAAGTAACCGGAATAGCATTTCTGCCGCTAGGGCCTACCTAGCGCAACTCGTCGCCAGTTCAGTGCCGCGCAGGCCGTTTCGTGCCACGTTCTGTTCGTTACAAGTGATCGTTTTTGCTACTGCTTCGTTTTTTTATGATGGCAAATTTAAGTGAACAACGTGCCGCTGTGAAATTTTGTTTTCTACTTGGTAAAAACGCTGCCGAAACTGTTTTAATGTTGAAAACTGCTTACAAAGATGATGCTTTGGGAAAAACACAAGTGTATGAGTGGTTTTATCGATTTAAAAATGGCGAATTCGAGAGCTTGTGTGCACAGACCGTCGACATACAATTGATCAACTGTCTGAAATCAGTGGAATATCTTGGAGCTCGCTTCAGCAAACAGGTGACTGGCTTTTCCACCGTGACAACGCACCTGCACACTCAGCCATCACTGTTAGTCAGTTTTTGCTTAAAAATAACAGCTCCACGTACCTTACTTGCCTGACCTGGCTACATGAGACTTTTTCTTGTTTTCACGTATGAAAAGGGGCATGAAAGAACGGCGATTTGAAAACATTGAAGACATTAAGAAAAGAACGAAACAGGAGCTTGCAGCCATCTCTAAAGATGAGTTCAAACAATGTTTCGAACAGTTGGAGGACCGCTAGGACAAATGTATTACTTGTAATGGAGAGTATTTTCAAGAGTATAAGGTTGTTTTGTAAATATATAGCATTTAATAAATAATTCCGGTTATTTTTGGGTACCCCCTCGTATATTAAATACGAATTCTTCAATTTTTTAATAATGGAAACGTAGAATCACATCTAAGGTTAAACTCAGTGTATTAGTCGAGCAGAACAGAACGTCCTCGTAGGAAGCTCAGTTTTTTCTGTGTTTTCTTATAGAGAGTGTTTTAAAAAAGGTGATTCCGTCTCCTAGAATAGATAGAAAACTGAAAAATATTTGATGTTTGCTCAGTAAAAAATTTTCGTAACGCCATACGTATTCAAGATGAAGTTTTGGAAGCTGATCCATCCAGTTAATTTGTTTTCATGTCTGACTCTTCATAGAATAGTGTGTAACATAATTCAATATTAGATTTATAAAGCAAATTTAAAAGTTATTAAATATTATTATTAATTAGTAAGCATTATGTGAATTGAAATTTTTTTGTCGCGTGAGACCCCATCGAAAAAACGAATACATTTAAAAAAAAATGAGACTGAGGGCTTCCGTTTCTTGTAACATTTCGCAAAAATCCAGTCTAATCAGTATGGGATCTTGTTTTTCAAAGTAAAATGAGTATGGGCACTGCGCTATCGGAGGCCTTAGTATAAAACAAACAACAATTTGATGATCATGCGGTTCTGGAACTCAAACTGTTTGTTTCATGCTAAGACCCCCAATAGCTGAGTATCCATAATTATTTAAATTTGAATTTTACACGGCAATAGCATTAATTTTCTTTGAGTTTACTATGGAAAACTGTCATTTCTGGATAGTTATGACGTTAAGTCAATAATAATTATATTTCTGAAACCTTGTTATTTGTTAAATTAAATATTGTTAATCAAAATGTATACTTTGATATGTTATTAACCTTTGGCGAGTGTATGCAGAAAACTGTCCCTGAAGGAACTTATCAAGTAAAAATATATTTAGATCCATTAAACGGGAATGCGAGACCTAAAAATATAAATTCTGGCAGGCCAAGAACAATAAAAACCATTAATAAAGAAAATATAATTATTTTAAATTTAGTTGATCAAAATTCAACGTGGCATGTGGGAAGGCAAACAAATACGTCATCTTCAAATACTTGGAGGATATTTAAAGAGCAACAGCTAAATCCTTACCATCATAAACAAGATCTAAAGATTTTGAAAGACGATCTAGCGGTTAGATCGAATTTTACGGACGAGGCCACTTAAATACTACTTGGTACGAACCGTGTAACTAGCTCCCTCTATGAGAGTCAGACATAAAAACAAATTCATTGGATGTATCAGCTTCAATGGCGTCGCCAGCTTATGACTAACGGGGGCAATGGGGCAATATTATGGAGGATAAAAAATATGAACGCCTGGTACCGTCGAGAACATGAAGCATTACACTTTGGAAGTCTTTGCCTCGATGAAGATTTTAATAAGAACGGTTCTAATGTCAATGTATAAAACTTCACAAGTCCTCGATAGCACAATAACTAAATCAAACGTTTAAACACAGTAATCAATAGTTATTTCAAAAATATATTTCAAAATCAATATTCAATTAAAACATAACATGCGGGGATTTCTTGCAAAACTTTCAACCACTTTGTCATTAGAATTATTTAGGTTTTTATTTATTATACACTCATCATGGTCAAACCATTAAGACGATCTTCTACCATGGTGCTTCTTAGTTATGTTTTTAGTCTTCTGAGGCTGCTAAAGTACTGTACAGGTCATGTATGGTAAAGCGATAAACATGTTTGTTTCTTTAGATTTAGATGTTTCGTTAGATTTGTTAGATTAAGTCTATCGTGCCACAATTGCTGCCAAAGTTCGATTTCATTCTTTATGTTCGGTAAATCATACAACTGGGCAATAGATTCAGATTTTCAGTTGTCATCTTTTGCATCTGAGCCAGTTGTAATTTAGATAATGCGAATGATGGCGTGATTTCTTCAGCAAAACGTACTTCAAGGAAGGTGATAATTGAATCCAAGTTTGGTATTACTAAAGACCTCTTCCAGTATTCTGAAGGGCTTCATGCTGGATGATTGCTTCTATGACGTTGTTTCCCCGACGTTCTCTGCAACAACAGCATCTTCCTTTATAATTTCGTCTGTCACTTTTTCCGGATGTTCACGGTGGTTTTTAATTGAAAGTACGTTGATAACGGGTTCCATCAAAACCGAGTATTTGGCTACCAACACAATCACGAGAATGAAAGAAATTCTGGAAGTAGCTGTGTGCAGTTGGAAGGCATTTTTCCTTCCTGAGATAGTGTTTGTAAGGCAAAGTTGGAAATATTAGGTATCAACTTCCTCCTCAAAATTGATTCCCGAAAAAAGTTTTAAAGTATCTTTGGTGGTTCCCATGGCATATCTAATTTCTGGAAGTGAATTTAGATCATTGATAACTAGATTCAGTTTGTAGGACGAGCAATGAAAGTAGAGGGTTTGGTTAGGGTAGAAGGTTTTGCGTAAGATCGCTTGTACCCCTCCGTCTTTTCCTGACATCGTTGTACAACCATCAAAACTAAAACCAACGCATTTATTTAAATTCAAATCTTCTTTTGTCAAAAACTCATCTATGCTATGTGCAATCGATTTCGCATCCAAATTTCTTAGACTTTCTGTGTTTCTTCATCAAAATATCGCATCCCAATCGAAAGTTGTTCAGTGCCAGAAATTTCAGCTGTTTCGTCTGCTACCTGCTGCTTCTTTCTTTACATATTTTTACACTGTTTAATGGCCTTGCGTTTTTGCAAATCTGATACTAGTCGTGATGAAAATCTTAATGTTGTTTTGAATTTTTAAAATACTTTCTACAATATAAATTAAAATTCAATTTGTCATGCGATGCGGAATTTATTAATAGGTGAGGAAGTCAATTGCTCGCACGGCCTTAGAACTTTAATCGCTTTGCGACTAGCTACATTTGATCTCTAGGGGATGGCAACTGCCCCCCCTTGGCGACGCCTTTGATCATCTTCCAAAATATATTCGTATAAAAAACAATGTTGCCAATAGTTGCGGCAAAATAGTAAGAACCTTCACCTTGAATACGGATGGCGTAATTTTTTACTGAGTAAACCCCAAATATTTTTCAGTTTTCTATCTATCCCAGAGAACTTTTTTTGAAACACCCTTTATAATACGTTTGATTTCAACTTAATATTCTCATTTTTTTTTCACTTTCAGTAATAAGAAATCCTTGAACAAATAAATAAAAATGATAATCCTGTTCATGTTGCTAAATTCATGCCAGTTCCAAACTTGTATGATTGTAAATGTAAAAACTATTTATTTTGTCCTAGTTTAAACATTTTACGGCTGTTTTATTTATTTTTTCGTTCAGGTTAACAAACGCTGACTCACTTGAATTTCCTTTCGTACTACTAATTATTATAATTAAAGTTAATAAGGCATTAATTAAAATTATCGGCATTCTTTGCGAAATATTATAGAGATATAGTTCTCAACCATTATAATTTTTTCCGAATAACATCAATAATGACGCAATTATTACAATCTGAATAGAATCGATTACAAGGTGTGTTTTCCAAGTCACACACAAACAGACACATACACATACGCGTTTCGATTTTATCTAATTTCGAGATTAATACTCAAGAAAATTCCCATAGAACTGCGAGACATGCCGAGTGCGAGACATCTCGAGACATGCCGAGACATGCCGAGTGCGAGACATCCCGAGACATGCCGAGTGCGAGACATTCCGAGACATGCCGAGTGCGAGACTGTACATAAAAGCTCTCGCCTCGCTCCTTTGTTGGTTTTACGTGCCCTAGTCAAAGGGTCTCGACGTGTTCCGCGAAGGTATCGAGAGGATTGCTGTAACTCTGGGTGCTTCCAGTCTCCATTTAGCAACTATGCGACACGTGTCATTACAACGTAAAAGTAACGAATGAAATATGTGGAACAATGAAACTAAACTAAATTTTTTAGAAATATATCAAACAGAATCCGTACTGTGGGATCCAAGTCATAAATTTCAGACAAAAACAGTTTAATTAGGAATCGTAACAGACTGAATTTCCCGTGGATGAATTGAGGAAAAAGAATAACTCTTTAATGGCAACGTACAGAGGAGACCTACGAAAAATGCGAAATTCTTAGAAATCTGCGTTAAAGCGGAAGCTGCTTCTAATGTGTCCATCCTCTCGGCGTTCGCAATTGCAACAGAATAGACGAGAGTGAACATGATAGCGCTGGTGGATGAGCCTCTTAGGCCTCGAGAGTGTACAGACGCTATAAAGATTTAGCCCAGTTCTAATACAACAACTTGATAAAATTGAACTTCCACCAAATCCAGCATTTGAATTTACTTCAAAGGAGATGCTAAAAATGCAGTGCGACTATTTTTTGCATCCAATCTTGAATAATTGTTTCACCAAGGTCTCAAACGTTGTATTATTAAACTTTTCACATGCGTTTATGCCCGTATAGGATTTTATGATGGGTTCAGTATAGGTCTAGACTTGAGCCAAGTATGTACAACTGTGGCCCTAACTTGTAGCCGTTAGTGGCCCAAACTCGGTGGGAATCTGGTTGGTTTGCAAGCTTGGACCAGGCATTCAACAAATAAAGAAATGATACTATTTATTATTGGCTTTTATGCATGACAGAATTTTATTCATAAAAAATTATTACTTTTAATGTTAAGAGTTCAGCCAGGCTTGGGTGAATATGGGATGGCCGCGGCTAAGTTACCCAGACCTCAACCAGGCTTGGGCCATTATTGGTTTGCCAAGGTCGGGTTTCCCAGCCTTGGCCCAAGCTAAGCCCCGTCGTTCAAGTATAGGGGCTCCTACATGGGACTATTTTAGTCACTTGCAATATTGATAATCTTGCGCCCAACTAGGGATGGTCCGCAAGCACACAACATTTTTTGTAAGATGTATACACACTAAATACAAAATGAACATTGGATATCGATAATATTTATGGAACACTCTCTATAGTAATCAAGGCAAAATTTTTTACAAATTCAAGTTTAGATACGATAAATTTTACGTATCAACTGACATCTCGTATATTTCGTTTCTTACGGGTTTCGATTACTTCGGATAATGTGAAATAGCGGAGACTAATAGTTATGAACTGAGTCAACATCATCAAAAGGTCAACGTTCTTTCCCTACCTTGTTTTTCTCTCATTACAATTCGTTCTAACCTACTATTCTCATAATAAAGATAGACATACTACGTATACCAGTTAGAAAAAAATTCAATCGGAAAATAGGTTAAGGGTAGGTTATTATACGACAAAGACAATCACGTAGAATATTTAATGTGTTTGTTTATTTGGAATCAACTTCTGAAGCTTTAAATTTAGATAATATGAGAAAGTCATGTTGAAAATTCAATTTTTTCTAAGAAAGAATTAATTATCTCACCACTCCTGATGAGTATCATTTAAGATTTGTTAACCATATATCATATTATACAATATGTATATACAATTGTATTTATTGTAAAATGAACGTCCCTTGACGGGAACCAACGTCTTACTCAAGCGATTCCATATGGCTCTTAGACACTTGGAGTTCTATTATCAAATTACTTACCTTTATTTTTGTATTGATGTGACTCTAACGACCATAAATATAATTAATCAATGCATCAATATACCAAAAGGTCTAGGAAATGAGAAATTAAAGAAATATAATTAATTATAGCTTTTGTATACAATAGGATTAGTATTTGAGTGAGCATAGTGTGTTCTGAATAGTCTTGATATCCAACGCCTACGGTAGCTATTTAAACTAATGTCTTTAATGAAATATATATTTACTTCATTCAATCATTTTCTTGAATTTTTCTCTGGAGCTTGCAATCTCAGCTTGGGGATTTCGAAATTTGAGTGTTTTGAGTGATGTTTCATTTTGGCTCGTACAAAAAGTACAAAAAAGATGTTGAGATCAAATTAGTGGGAAATTTTATGTTATATAAGACGATGAAACAGAATTTTCCAAAAAAACTGAGCTCTCAATTTTTTTAAAACTTTTGAATAGAGGAAATCCAACTTGGCGATTGCGTAAGCTAAATTTATACACATATTTTTCAATCGCTAATCATGTTATTAGTACGAGGGTTGTAATCAAGTTTTGAAATATGGCAACACTGCTGTGAATATGACAAATCTGTCAAACAAAGAGTTTGACATTTTTAATGGTGAACGTACTCAGAACGTGTTGTCATATGAGTGCTATTTGAGTTATACACAGATACTTGAAACATTCATCTTGGTTAAAAAACGATATTAAATCTCTAAAATTTTCGTGCGATGACTTTCTACATGGATTAAACCAACAGCAAAGTGCCGAACAACTCGCTTCGATTTTTGGTGATGAAGCATCATCTCAAGTCAACGCGTTTCGCTGGTTTCCCGAATTCAATGGTGGTCGTGCACATTGAGGCGCATATTTGGCTGTGACAAAATTTGTTCCCGTTGAATACTTACATAATTTGATAATTGCTCAAAAAGATTGGTGAAAAAAATTCTGAAAAAATGCAATCGCGGAGCTTCAAAAGAACCCCTCGTATTATATCGAAAAAATTTCCGAAAACAGTTGAGCAAAACACTAGAAGCTAAATAAACAGACCAATAAAAAGATGGTATGAGAGCTGGAGAAGGACCCAGATCCCTTTGAAAGATACAGGAGATGCATTTCATATTTTTTGTGGAAATAAGCATATTTAATCACTTAAAAGTTGGTAATAGTCTTCGTCTTTTGATTCCACAATATGAAGGTTATATGAAAAGTTTTGGTCTTCAGCCTAAAAAATCGCACCAACATTTACGATTTACGAATAGCTGTATTCAAACGTGGTCTAAACAGACCAAACCGGCGACAACCAGTGATATCATTGAAAAAATTGCCCAAATCTTTCTAACAACTGTCGGATTAAGGTTAGAAGACATATCCAGAGAAGACATTTGCCATATACTGACTGAAGAAACCATCCGCGCGTTGGGTTTCGCTTTTGCTAACTTTGGATCGGCGTATTCAAATGAACATTTCCTGTAACACGATATGAAACAAGTAAAAAAGTCTTTGCACTCTACTTTGATATTCCTATAGCAGGTGATATATTGATCAGTATAATTTTGTCAATATCAAGTAATATTTTCATAAAGATAACAACAGGTAAGAAACGTCAAATTTTCTGTATAAAAAAACTAATTTTTTCCTAATAATGCCCAAAATTTCTCTGGCTGGTCACATCTACAGCTATACAGGAAATAAGTGCGAAAAGCTGAGTTCGCTGCATGCTTCCTGCGAGGAGATATCGCTAGTAAGAGCGTGGATTGGAAAGGATGAAACTGTTTCATCGCTCACAAAAATGATGGTCACGTACATGAGATCCGAACCAAAGAAAAACAACTGGAAATCAGTGATGCGGCTAAGAAACTGTTAATCTAATTTCCTTGAATTTGAAATCATTAACATTATTTTAAAACTGAACAGCTTTTGACTTTGAAGCCCCAATTTTATATAAAAAATTGACTAGTGTTCAACTTCATTGTATTTTTAATTGGAAGCATTATTTAATTTAACTATACACTCCAAATACTTGTCACAACTTGCTTTGATAACAACCTTTGACGACAATTTTTAGGATTTGAACCCGCGATCGAATAATCAGGAGGTTGACGCCTTAACCCGTTCGACTAAGTAATGCAATTTAAGTCTTTATACTGACAATAGTCTTTCTAATCCTCATTATTTCTTTAATTTTCTTCGGAATTTCAGTAAAAACAGTTTATCTTGTTGTGTTTTTTATACAACGTGAACAGGATTTGAACCCGCGATCGGATAATCAGAAGGTTGACGCCTTAACCCGCTCGACTAACTAATGCAATTTAAGTCTTTATACTGACAATAGTCTTTCTAATCCTCATTATTTCTTTAATTTTCTTCGGAATTTCAGTAAAAACAGTTTATCTTGTTGTGTTTTTTATACAACGTGAACAGGATTTGAACCCGCGATCGGATAATCAGAAGGTTGACGCCTTAACCCGCTCGACTAACTAATGCAATTTAAGTCTTTATACTGACACTAGTCTTTCTAATCCTCATTATTTCTTTAATTTTCTTCGGAATTTCAATAAAAACAGTTTATGTTGTTGTGTTTTTTATACAACGTGAACAGGATTTGAACCCGCGATCGGATAATCAGAAGGTTGACGCCTTAACCCGCTCGACTAACTAATGCAATTTAAGTCTTTATATTGACACTAGTCTTTCTAATCCTCATTATTTCTTTAATTTTCTTCGGAATTTCAATAAAAACAGTTTATGTTGTTGTGTTTTTTATACAACGTGAACAGGATTTGAACCCGCGATCGGATAATCAGAAGGTTGACGCCTTAACCCGCTCGACTAACTAATGCAATTTAAGTCTTTATACTGACACTAGTCTTTCTAATCCTCATTATTTCTTTAATTTTCTTCGGAATTTCAATAAAAACAGTTTATCTTGTTGTGTTTTTTATACAACGTGAACAGGATTTGAACCCGCGATCGGATAATCAGAAGGTTGACGCCTTAACCCGCTCGACTAACTAATGCAATTTAAGTCTTTATACTGACACTAGTCTTTCTAATCCTCATTATTTCTTTAATTTTCTTCGGAATTTCAATAAAAACAGTTTATCTTGTTGTGTTTTTTATACAACGTGAACAGGATTTGAACCCGCGATCGGATAATCAGAAGGTTGACGCCTTAACCCGCTCGACTAACGAACGCAATTAAAGTTTTTATCTTTACAATAGTTTTTCAAATCATTTAATCTTTTATTTTCTTCGAAATATCAATAAAAAAAGGGAAATTGCAAAAAACTGACCAAATTTGAAGAAAAGAGTCAGGACAACGCACTATCCCATACCAATTCATAAATTGGTGGATTACCCACCGTATCCACTAGATCTGACCCTTAGCGATTTTTTTCTGTTTTCTAACATTCAAGTTTCACTTGCTAGAAACAAATTTTTATCAGACGAGGGCGCTTGTTTCAAGATGTATGAAATGATCAAGGAAAACAAAGAACTTGTTCCTTTTTTATATCAAAAACTTGTCAAACCCTCGTACCTGTTTCCATTAAATCAAATCAGCAAATTTTTTTACTTCACACTATTTATATTGTTAGCCATTGCCATATCAACACTTCTGAATATAACATCTTCATCATTACCGAAAGTAAAATGATATTCATCGCAAAAAAAGAAATCATCATCCTCAATTTTTTTTTTTGAACGGGAGACACGCTTCAACGGAGGCTAGGTAGTGGGTTAGTCTCCGTTTACTTCCTATTTTGCATTGTTGAAACGCATCTGGGCGTGAATTGAACGCGAACGTTTTTCTTTTATTCTAATCTGTAGATAAATCGGTAACTAGAATTATACCATAAACGAAACTAGATGAATTTAAATTATACAGAATGTCAACATGATTAACTTTATATAGGTAAATATTCTTGGTAATAAATTTTAAAAAGTTTTGCATTACTTGCGGGAAAATCTGAAAACAAACGATTGTGATATGAAAATTTTAAAAAAATATCCTTTTTAAACAAATAGATGTGTTTATTTCAAGAAGATATTAACAAATTTATGAAGTTTAGATGTCTGGATATTTTTCATATAGTCCTAGATCCGTTCCGAATAGATATTACGTCATCAGCGCCGATTGTGTTGGAGAGCGGACGGCCTGTTTGACAAAATCCAACTGGCTTATCGCTATTTTACGAAAAAGAGTTGATTTGTTGATAATATTGAAGCAGGGATTGTTTCGTGGTTCTTCAGCAACTTGCCCCAAATCGATTCCTTTGAAATGGCTACTTATTTTCCACAAATAACGATTTTATAACTGTTAAAATCCACGGGATGAATCAGATGAACTAACAGGAACAGGAACAAGAACAAGAAAATTTATGTGCATGGAACCTCTTAATTATGAGATAACACATCACTCTATAAGTCATATTTTTGACAAAAATCGATTTCATTCATCAATGTAATCTCCTTTAAAAGCGATACAAATATTCAAAAACTTCTCTAACTTCTCGATCTCGTGCTTGTAGAAGAATTTGTCTTTTGCCTCAAAATAGGCTTCAGTTTCAGCAATTGCTTCATTATTTGAGCTAAATTTCTTACCGGCGAGCATTTTTTTGTGATCGGCGAATAGCTTGTAGTCACTTGTAGTCAAATGGTCGCCGTGGAGTGAACAAATGCTTCTGCCCTAATTTTCTTTGTAGTTAGTGTAGTTAGTAAGTTATTTAGACTTCATAACTCCAGTTTCATTGCGAAATAATTTCTCAAAGAGTAGCTACTTAAAGAAGTGCGAACTATCCATTCGAAAACGCGGCTTTGTTAGTTTTTTTTTTTTCGACCAGCCAGTGTAGGTCTGAAAAGCTAGTATATTGGATACTTGTGGACGCTGGTGCACGGAGGCGGATGAAACTGCAGACCACGACATCAAAGGGTTCAAGTCAAAGAGCCTGATAGGCTTCTCATAGGTCATCGGGCTTTGGTGACGTCAAGTGGAGCACGACGGGCCTATCTGAAGACCTATGTTTCATGGCCGCAAACCTACGAACTAAGAACTACGAAAACTTGTGGAAAACTCTGAAGCTTTAAGTTTGTCCTTGTACCTTTCAGCTGCCACTGGGTTATCATTTTGCAACCTTAAAAAATATGTTTGATAAAAAGTATCTATGGGATCCTCTAAATACCATAAAATATAAAAATAATACAATAATACTCCCGTTTCAAGAAAAAACGAAGAAAATCTAACATAGGTATATACACAGGGTTGCCAACCCTTCCGGATTTCCCAGAATTGTCTAATATCTGCCCCCGGAACACGGATTGTCCCGGGTTTGGAAGTTAAGCAGTGAAAATGTAACAGGAGAATTGATTCTTTGAAAGAGTTCTTGGAGAAAGCCGAAATATAATGGCAAGAGCTTGTTAAACATGTATCAAGGAGTTGGTTGCCATTAGGCCCATCTCTTAGGAAGATTTTGAATTTTTATCCCGCTCTTGTTTCGTATTTCCTCTCTATGGAAGACGATTGCCCAAATGCGTTGAAAGAACTGGTGGGATTAGAAGATTTGGAGCAAAATCAACCAGAAATATTCGATCACTTGAAACCGCTCGCTAATATATGTGCCACCATGGAAAAACAAAATAAACTTTTTCAGAAAACTGCAACCAGCGCTTCTGAATTCATTGCAACTATGAAACGTTTGAAAGAAAGAACAGTTTTTTGGTTTTCATTTGAGGATGGCAAAGAATTGAAGAGATGTAGACGTTTTTTTAATGCAGTTTCCGGTTTCCAAATTTTTTAAGACATGACATTTGCCATTATTTATATAAGCATTTGATTTCAGTGATAATCTTTTGAAGAAAATATTTTATCTAACCATGACAAACGATATCTCTTTTGATTACCTTTTAGAAGCTGCCACTGCACTGGGCATTGAAAAAAATGATCGATAATCATTCTAATTCAAAACCAGTTTTCTCTCAAACTAGCAAGCGTTCTATTTTGACAGTTTAGGAGAAATGGGGTCAGATTTTTGCTAGTGCCAAAAGTCGAGAAGGTATTTTCCCACATGCAGTTCAAATGGACGAAGTCCAGAAATCGTGCAGCGTGGATTTGGTAAGATTTGAACTCCTCATAACTTTAAATTTAGAGATCTGTTGCCCTGATTTTTTGTCAAATATCTATTGTATTTATTGGTTGATTTCTGTCGCCAGCAGTTGGCAACCTTGTAAATCGATTGTTTGCCCCACGGCCGCCATTTGGGCATAGATCATCTGTTTTCTTAGATTGCCTAATATTATTCACTTGACAAGAATAAGAATTGTTATTATTCGTCGATATTAGTAACCATTGTTGAAATAGTAACATCTACTAAATGCAGATGAATTTCATTTGTGATTATACTGTTTATTAAAAAAATAAAGCATACGACAAGTAAGTTAAATATAGCCAACGTTATGTTTACGTTTTGAATCACGTCTTTTTTCCAAATAATTATAAATAATGTATGCGGAATTTATGCTTTCATTTTCAAACAAATTGAAATTAGATATTTTTTTTTCATTTCTCTCTTGGATATCAAATTAACGTGAAAAACACGTGTGTACGATTTTTAATTTAATAGGTATATGAAATTTAGAACCACTTTCTTTTTATACACGAATACATTAGATATAAATATACCAGTGATTGTCGAAAGGTTTTTTTCGAATGTCTCGCCTTTTAACCCTTAATTGCTAAGTATGCTGACCAGAGCTAAAACCTTTGAAAATGGTAATAAACGAGACAAGTAGGATGAAATCCATTGGGAAAAGAAGGGAATACTTATTACAAAAATGAAAGGAAAAATAATTTACGAGTGATTTGAGGGAAGTAGAATTTTTTAGGGTACATCTCGACTATGGTCGAAAGTTAAGCAAAGTTGTAGGAACTAAGAAAACTTCGCTTGAACTCAAAATTTGAATGAAAAATTGGTAATTATTTAGTTAAGGTTGCACACGAACGATTTCCTTGAAATTTTAATATGTTGTGGAAAAAATTATGCTGATTAATTTAATACATATTGAGCGCGGAAATTATTCTTTCACATACTTTTTCGGGGTTGAAAATTTAGATAGGTTAGGTTAGGTTCGGTTAGGCTCATACTCAAAATATTGAGCGACTATGGCGAGGTATTCATGATAATATTATCGTCAGTATTTTGGGGAATTTCTATTTAAAAGACATTATTCATATTCGAATAGAATTTAAGCATTTATTGAAGAAACGTCACGAATGTATCCGATAGAAATGATTATTTTTACATGTATATAAATAGAAATTGATTTGTGTCATTATATTAGTCGTAACTAATTATAATTAATGTTGGGGAGGATTGGGGGAGGGCAGGGGGTGTTAAAAGATAGTCTAAATGTTCAACAAACCCCTCCCCCAGCCCCTAATCCTCTACAACATCAAATATTTGTAAAATATCCACTATCCAAGATAGCGTACATTTTCCAATGTTCAAACCCTTATGTTTTTATGTTTTTTTATGTATATATATTCTTTTTCAGCATAAAAAACTGTATAACATACTGAAATTTCAAGGAAATCGAGCGTATGCAACCTAAACTAAATAATTACCGAAAAATTAAAATAACCAAGTTTTTGGTTTATTTTTTTAATTTAATTCGGTGAAAATTTTTCACGTCCCAAGCCGACTGTATTTTTTGTAATTAAAATATTTATTTTTTCACATTATTTTGACTTGATAAGGTTTGATAATGTACATAAATGGTAAATATGCAAAAAAAAAAACAAAACGAAACATTTTTTCATTATTATGTACAATTTTTAGTTATTTATAAAAATTCTACAATTTGATTAATCGAAATGATTCCATGTTATATGGATAAACATGAGTAATTCCCACCATCCCTAGATAGCAGCGCCGCGCTATGGCTATTTCAAACACTAAAAACCCGGACATAGTGAGAACCACGCCGTACAGTGGGGCCGAATGGAAAATTGCAGAAAAAATATATATCTTGAAAACATATTAAAAATAGATCAAGTTAAAATCTTTTTATTGGAATTTCGAAGAAAATTAAACATACAATGAGAAATAAAAGATTATAGGTGAGATAAAAATTTCTGAAATTTTCGTTCTTTTTATTAAATCAAGGGTAATTATACACTTTCGCGGTCACCTGGTTTTTTGGCTCTAGAAAATCGAAAAATGGATGGATTTTAATGATCTTGGTCTCAAAATGTTCCATTTTACGGCGGATTTATAAAAAAAATACGAAAATTAAAAAAAATAAATATTTTTTACAGTTTCATGACTTTAAATGCAAAAAAAATGATTTTCTACATATTATCCTTCATAACTGTTTCTGACGTCGTGGAATCAAGTTCGTATATTTTTTTTCGCAATTTACATAAAAAAATGAATATTTTGAAAAAAAAAATTTCAAAAAAGTTAATTTTTCGGTATTTTACAGCCTAAAATGTATTCTATTAAAAAAAAGGGTAATTATACACTTTCGCGGTCACCTGGTTTTTTGGTTAGGTTAGGTTAGGTTAGGTTAGGTTGGCTCTAGAAAATCGAAAAATGGATGGATTTTAATGATCTTGGTCTCAAAATGTTCCATTTTACGGCGGATTTATAAAAAAAAATACGAAAATTAAAAAAAATAAATATTTTTTACAGTTTCATGACTTTAAATGCAAAAAAAATGACTTTCTACATATAATCCTTCGTAACTGTTTCTGACGTCGTGGAATCAAGTTCGTATATTTTTTTCGCAATTTACATAAAAAAATGAATATTTTGAAAAAAAAAAATTTCAAAAAAGTTAATTTTTCGGTATTTTACAGCCTAAAATGTATTCTATTAAAAAAAAGGGTAATTATACACTTTCGCGGTCACCTGGTTTTTTGGTTAGGTTAGGTTAGGTTAGGTTGGCTCTAGAAAATCGAAAAATGGATGGATTTTAATGATCTTGGTCTCAAAATGTTCCATTTTACGGCGGATTTATAAAAAAAAATACGAAAATTGAAAAAAATAAATATTTTTTACAGTTTCATGACTTTAAATGCAAAAAAAATGACTTTCTACATATAATCCTTCATAACTGTTTCTGACGTCGTGGAATCAAGTTCGTATATTTTTTTTCGCAATTTACATAAAAAAATGAATATTTTGAAAAAAAAAATTTCAAAAAAGTTAATTTTTCGGTATTTTACAGCCTAAAATGTATTCTATTAAAAAAAAGGGTAATTATACACTTTCGCGGTCACCTGGTTTTTTGGTTAGGTTAGGTTAGGTTGGCTCTAGAAAATCGAAAAATGGATGGATTTTAATGATCTTGGTCTCAAAATGTTCCATTTTACGGCGGATTTATAAAAAAAAATACGAAAATTAAAAAAAATAAATATTTTTTACAGTTTCATGACTTTAAATGCAAAAAAAATGACTTTCTACATATAATCCTTCGTAACTGTTTCTGACGTCGTGGAATCAAGTTCGTATATTTTTTTCGCAATTTACATAAAAAAATGAATATTTTGAAAAAAAAAATTTCAAAAAAGTTAATTTTTCGGTATTTTACAGCCTAAAATGTATTCTATTAAAAAAAAGGGTAATTATACACTTTCGCGGTCACCTGGTTTTTTGGTTAGGTTAGGTTAGGTTAGGTTGGCTCTAGAAAATCGAAAAATGGATGGATTTTAATGATCTTGGTCTCAAAATGTTCCATTTTACGGCGGATTTATAAAAAAAAAATACGAAAATTAAAAAAAATAAATATTTTTTACAGTTTCATGACTTTAGATGCAAAAAAAATGATTTTCTACATATTATCCTTCATAACTGTTTCTGACGTCGTGGAATCAAGTTCGTATATTTTTTTTCGCAATTTACATAAAAAAATGAATATTTTGAAAAAAAAAATTTCAAAAAAGTTAATTTTTCGGTATTTTACAGCCTAAAATGTATTCTATTAAAAAAAAGGGTAATTATACACTTTCGCGGTCACCTGGTTTTTTGGTTAGGTTAGGTTAGGTTGGCTCTAGAAAATCGAAAAATGGATGGATTTTAATGATCTTGGTCTCAAAATGTTCCATTTTACGGCGGATTTATAAAAAAAAATACGAAAATTGAAAAAAAATAAATATTTTTTACAGTTTCATGACTTTAGATGCAAAAAAAATGATTTTCTACATATTATCCTTCATAACTGTTTCTGACGTCGTGGAATCAAGTTCGTATATTTTTTTTCGCAATTTACATAAAAAAATGAATATTTTGAAAAAAAAAATTTCAAAAAAGTTAATTTTTCGGTATTTTACAGCCTAAAATGTATTCTATTAAAAAAAAAGGCTAATTATACACTTTCGCGGTCACCTGGTTTTTTGGTTAGGTTAGGTTAGGTTGGCTCTAGAAAATCGAAAAATGGATGGATTTTAATGATCTTGGTCTCAAAATGTTCCATTTTACGGCGGATTTATGAAAAAAAAAAGACGAAAATTAAAAATAAATACAGTTTCATGACTTTAAATGCAAACTATTAACATTGAAGAATATAATACGAAACTATTCACGAAAATTGATTGTTTTTCATCGATTTCATTTTAAGCTATAAAAACTGAAAAAATCATTCTTTTTGGATTTTTTTTTAAATTGTTTATTAATTTATGTAAAGTACAAAAAAAATATAAGAACTTTATCTGATAATGAGATAATTTTTTGTAAAGGATTATTTTGCAAAACAGTTTTTTTTACGATTTAAAACAGTAAAACTATGAGAAATTTTCATTCCAGCTATTTCTACTAATTTTTTTTATAAATCCGCCGTAAAATGCAACATTTTGAGACCAAGATCATTAAAATCCATCCAATTTTCGATTTTCTAGAGCCAAAAACCAGGTGACCGTGAAAGTGTATAATTACCAAATCAAGTTGTAACAACTGATTATTTGAAAGAGAATTAACTTCGAATTGCCCGAATTTACCCGATTCATTGCCTATTGACTTTTATTTGTTCCCCAATATCAAACAAAAGATGCGCGAAGAGTGATTTTCATCACCTCAAGAAGCTGTTGATGACTTTCAAAACCGCGGTTCTACAATATCAGCTTCAGAATTGAAAACATGTTTCCAGAATTAGTTTCAGCGTATGCAAAATTTGTAGACCTTAAGGGGAAATATTTAGAAAAGCAATAAAGCACTTGTCTTCGAAGTTTGTTTCTGTTTCACATTTTGTAAAAACTAGAGGCAACCTTCTTAAAAAAAAAAGAACACGTCCTGACTGACAGATTCATAAATGCGTAGCGGACATTTGAACAGTAGTTCTAAAGGGCTATGTATTTATTTACAAAAATACAGAAGTGTAATGTAATATGTATGTGTAAACAGCAACTATAGATATCAGGTATTCACAGAATGCACCTACTTTCTTTTTCGTATTAGTTTGAGAGAAGAAAATAGATTTCACTGTTATCGGTGACACTGAAATCTTAATCATCATAACATCGAAAAAACATGACAATAAAAAAAGTTATTATAGAAACTGAGCAAGCTTGATACACTTAGATTTACTAAATTGGTACTTCTGGAATCTTTGGTTATATTCATACTAAACGTAGTATTTACTGACCTCAACCTGAAGATGTCACTGTTTATCAATAAGGCTTTTCGAAAACTAAGATTTGAGGTCAGTTAGATCATCAATCAGCTGTTGTTAATCCTCATCCAGAATGAGATCGTAGTTTCCGAACGTCGCGTTCAATGTTCGGTGGAAATTTAAAATTTAAAACAAGAACTTTCGATTTTTATCACTTTTTAAGCGTTGATTCTTCCATGAAATTAATTCAGTTTTTATAATAGAGTCTAGATGTTTAATAATTATTATTGAACAGTTTTCAACATATTTTGAGATAAAGTTTAATACTAATAAGCTGTAGTATACACGAAGAGTCCCAGAAGTGCCTGGCCCAACAAAGAAAACACAAAAATTTTGGAAAAAAATATATTTATTTGTCGACGTAATCTCCTTTTAGGTCCATACACTTTCCCCAGCGATGTTCAATAAGTTTGATACCCTTTTTATAATAATAATCGACAAGGTCCTCAAAATAGCATTAACTACCGACATCGCTTCTTCATTGTTGGAAAATCTTCAACCACCGAGACCTTCTTTCAAGTATGGCAACAAAAAATAATCGAAAGGGGCTAAATCTAGCGAATAGGGTGCATGAGGTAGCAATTCAAATTTTAATTCATTCATTTTGGCCATTGCAATAACAGATGTGTGAGATGGTGCATTGTCTTTGTACAACAACACTTTCTTCTTATCCAAATGTTCTCGTTTTTGCTCGATTCCTTCGCTCAAACGTTCTCATAATACTCGTAGTTGACAGTTTCTCCTTTTTCAAAATAGTCAATGACAATCATCACACGCGCATCCCAAAGAACTACGCAATACCTTGCCTGTAGATGGTACTGTCTTTGCCGTCTTTGGAGCGGCTTCTCCTTTTTCAATCCATTGTTTCGATTGTTTTTCTTTTTCGGGTCTAAAATAATGGACCCACGGTTCATCCATGACGCAAAAAATTCGGTCTTAAACAATGCCAAATACTTCAACGACGCTGTTTTTGTTCCATTGTAAGCAAACGCGGTACTCATCTTGCGCAGAGCTTTCTCATGTCCAAATTTCCAGTTGATATGCGATGTATTCCACTTTTTGAAATGCCCTACATCTGCTAGCTCGTGTACTTTCACTCGACGATCATTCAGTGGATTTTCTTCAACATTTTTGGAGTCGTCACATCATTTGGTCGACCATTGCGATGCTGGTCTTTGCAGGTCGTCCGGCCTCGTATAAACTCTGCTATCTAATATTTTACTGTTGATAACGAATGAGCAGTCTCACCCAGAGTAGAATCTAGTTCAGCTCTTGTATTGGTTGGGCTAATTCAAATCCACTAAAAACATTCACTATTGATAGCTAGCAAACAAACAACGTGGCGTCTTCAAACTTGAACTATATGCTGTATAGATTGTGAACTTTCTAAAACAGTGGTATTTTTCAAGCAACAAGCGCCATCTCTAGGGCAGACCAAGTACTTCTGGTACCATTCTCGAATAGCCCACAGCCTACAACTTACCTCATTGGGTTCGGAAAGTTCGAATAGATCCAATCTATTGGCGTTCCATTGATTAATGACATTTCGCAGGGCCTCTCTTTCAAGCGCCCTGCGGTCATTTAAATTCCCCCCGTGCATCTACGACACCTGAAACAAAACAAAATCACAGTTTATTATAAACTCAAATTATACAAGTTTACATATTATTACATATTGAAAGTTAGTTCAAGTTGTTACGAATGTCGTTAAGTTTTTATAGAATTTCTTTATTCAAAATCTAAAAGATATTCACACAAAGGTTATTTAAATCAGTTTGGTCTCTCCCCCCTCCTAGCAAGCTGTTGGCCACGATATGTTGATGATACTTATGTCATTTGGCGCCATGGAAGACATCCTTTAAATTCCTTTTTGTTCCATCTGAATGGCATATATCCTTGTATACAGTTCACGATAGAAGTAAAGGAGGAATCATCCCTACCATTTCTTGAGGTTTCTCTAACTTCGTCTACTGCAAACTCATTCATACCAACCGTTTTCTCAACGCTCAACTCCATAATCATCCGGCCCAACTTGACTCTGTCATTGATACACTTGATACTTAAACAAACTTTGATTCAGGATGGTAACAACAAATCCCAAATTCTTATCTTCGGCTCTTCCAGCATCCTTAACTGATTTGGAGAATCAATTGAAGGTATCTCTTCTTTATATTAAAGGAATAACATATAGAAATTGCAAAATCTTCCAACCTCAGGGTATTCAAACAATCTTTAAACTCAATCAGAATCTCTTCCACCTAACCAGAGGCTCCGAAATCAATTTTACATATTCATTACTTAAACTTTTTAGTCTTCTATTTCGTTACGAGAGTTTTTTTCTCTGAAGTACTCAATGAAGTACGAGGTAATCCCAGAAGTACCTGGCCCAACGTCTTCAAATCAAATTATTGTATGACATTAACGATGACCAATTTTTTTCTATGTTTACAAATTCACTTAAAACGTTCATCATTGATGGCTGCCAAACAAATACTAAATAACGTGACCTCCTCAAACTTGAAAGATTGTGTACTTTCTATTGTGGTATTTTTCAAGCAACTACCGCCATCTCTAAATCAGGCCAGGTACTACAACTTGCTACTTCCTAGACCCTTCTTTATATTTTTCTTGATAAATCCTCTTTATTTTAGGTTTCTTTCGACAGAAAGTTATTTTCAAAAAAAAACAGATAAAAAAATTGAAATTTTGGACCTATTTCGAAGTAGAGAAATGACGCAATCAACAAAATTACTGGTAATTACACCAGGTGCACTACCAAAAACAAAAGTTTGAAAGAAATGGATAATATTTTGGAAAAAGGACTCAAAGAAACAAAAAACTCAACCTCACGTCTTACATTCGTACGAATATAAAGGCACTATTATATATTATATTATATACAGTTTACTTAATTTTCTTTTATCACTATAAAGTATTCACCGATGTGATTTATAGTTATTTGTCCACCCGGTATATGAAGTTTAACGACTGAAAAATTACGTCTGGTATTTTTCAGCCTCTGGCCTTTGATTTTGAGGAAAAATAAACGAATTTAATTTTGAAACCCCAGACAGACAGCTGAAATGTTATTTTCAGAAAATCCATAAGCCATGACCTAAGTTTACAAAAGAAAGTTGAAGAAAAAACTCGCTGAAAAAGTATTCAAAAATAGATTAACAATCGAGAGACGATGTTGACAATGAACAAATACAAAACGTGTTTTGATAGGGGGTAGTAAAAAGAATTTAACGTACACGCAATAGATAAAGATAAAATTTTAGTTATTTCTTACAAAATACATGCACGAAAAATAGTTTTTTGTATTCCCTCGATTATTTTTTTCAAATATTTAAAAAGTGAATGAACAAAACTGATGATTTGTTCCATTATAGAACGTTTAATTATACCGTGGAACGGGGTCAAAATGTGTTTGCATCATGGAAAATGGCACTTGAATCGTAGAGATGCCAGAAGTATGGTTAGCTTATGGTAAGATGTAAAAGAGCTTATTAGTCTTGATAAAATGTTTGTATAAAACACATCTTGTGAAAAGACATTCCACTTTTAGTTTTCATTTTGAAAATGATTCAGTTTTAGTGTTTCAGTGATAGTAAAATGATAGTCAAAGAAGCTTCTTCTCATGTAACTTTCATGGGTAAGTTATTGAGAAAATGATCAATTAATCCTATGTTTAAATGCAAAATCGAACAAATTTATTGAATACTATGTACCGTAATCATTCCAAATTACATAATTTTGAATTATCTTACGTAATTTACTCTATACAATTATGCTCAATAATTTGTGTGATACTTACAATAATTTCTATGATAATAATTGTAGTATTAGATTGAAAAAAGTATTATTTGATAGACTTTAATTTTTTAATTGTGTCATTGTTTTCTCTTTGGAATAATTTGAATTTTTCTTTGGAATTCCTGTAATGCCAATTTCGCCGCGATTATAATTTCTCCTAAGGTAAATTGAAGCATCTCTAGTTCTGCCCCAGTACCGCGTTGCGCTTCTACATGTTATAGATGTAAGCTTTTCTGAATTTACGAGGGGGTACCCAAAAATAACCGGAATTATTTTTTAAATGCTATATATTTACAAAACAACCTTATCCCCTTCAAAATACTCTCCATTACAAATAATACATTTGTCCCAGCGTTGCTTCCACTGTTCGAAACATCGTTTGAACTCATCTTTAGAGATGGCTGCTGTCTTAGTCTTTTCTTGATGTCTTCAATGTTTTCAAATCGCCGTTTCATGCCCCTTTTCAAGCGTGGAAACAAGAAAAAGTCGCATGTAGCCAGGTCAGGCCAGTAAGATACGTGGAGCTGTTATTTTTAAACAAAAACTGGCTAACAGTGATGGCTGAGTGTGCAGGTGCGTTGTCACGATGGAAAAGCCAGTCACCTGTTTGCTGAAGCGAGCTCCAAGATATTCCACTGATTTCAGACAGTTGATCAATTGTCTGTCAACGGTCTGTGCGCACAAGCTATCGAATTCTATCAACGTTTTCATCGTTTCGATCAGTTGATTGACGTCCAGAGCCAGGTTTGTCATCAATAGACATGTCGCCATTTTTAAATATCGAGAAAACCACTTATACACTTGAGTTTTCCCCAAAGCATCATTTTTGTGAGCAGTTTTCAACATTAAAACAGTTTCGGCAGCGTTTTTACCGAGTAGAAAACAAAATTTCACAGCGGCCTGTTGTTCACTTAAATTTGCCATTATAAAAAACAGAAGCAGCAGTGAAACAGCACTAGCAAAAACGGTCACTAGTGACGAACAGAACGTGGCAGGTCAACGGCCCGCGCGGCACTGAACTAGCGACGAATTGCGCTAGGTAGGCCCTAGCGGCAGAAATCAGTACTACAAAAGCTCCACCCATGGCAATGCTATTCCGGTTACTTTTAGGTACCCCCTCGTATATATAAAGTTCTTGGCGTTTATATTTGGTACACTCATTGATGATTTTTTTATTCCTTGCTAATTTTGGTATTCCTCTCTTTCTGTTTTCTTGTGAGATCCACTTTTTTTAACAATTTTTTCTCCCCCACTCCCTGCACGTGTCCGTACCAAATCAGCTGCTTTTCTTCAATATGTTCTATGATCAAATCTTTCAGATTCAGGTGTATTTGATCCAAACTTGACGTTCTTCTTCTTAAGACGTTCATTTCCGTGATTTCTATTTTTTTTCTTTAGTTATTCTGTTGTCTTCCATATTTCCGATATATATACCAAAGTACTCCTAATAATTGCATTGTAGAACCTCAGTTTTAATTGTTTTTGTTTTATCTGTCCCTTCTTTATTAAAAATAACTCATAGATATACATAGTTCTCACATCTCACTATTGTTTTATTGCTTTTTAGTACTACGAGAGTTGCTACTTATATTTTGAAATATGGCAACACTGATGGGAATATGTCAAATTTGACATTGCCTTCCTAAAGTTATGAAAGTACTCATAACGTGTTGTCATGGTTTTCCTAATTCAATCGTGGTGGCACTTCGCTGCAGGATGAAGTTCGTCCAAAATCGGCTGTTGTGCCGCCAGAAAATATCGATTCTATGCCAAAGCTGCCATTGCAAGATCGTCATGTGACATACCGTGAGATTGAAACACATTTGGACATCAGTTCCACTAAAATACATTCAATATTGCATGCAGAATTGGTTGTTAGAAAGATTTGTTCGCATTGGATACTGCATAATTTGACAGTGGTGTAAAAAGGAGCTTATGAAAATTTAATCTATGTACGGGTCTTTCAAGACGAGTCAAATCCAACAAAAGTTGTTGGCGCTCGAAACACTTGGAAGCTAATGGTTGCCTGTTTTTTCTGAATAACTGGACATGTAGAGCAACGTCAATTCTAAGTAGTACATTAGCATTTGTTTGCCAGAAAGATTCGAAGAATCAGGGGAACCAAAACGAATCATCAACCACGACAACGCATAAGTTCAAATAAAAACGTTTTCGAACAGTCAATTGATGGGTCAATCGCTGTACAATGCTTGTTCTGTACCCAATGATTTCTCTTCATTTCTGCAGGTCGAAAATAAATTGGGAGGTCAACATTTTTCTACATCTGGAGAAGCGGTTGATCCAATTATAAATATGTCTTTTCTATGTTAGTCTGCAGTCCCAAATTCCGCATTCTTCCTTTTCATGAATCTTCTTCTATTAAATCCAGAATGTTTCCTTCTTCTTTTAAACCATGTCTAGTAGCTTGTTCAGATGTGATCCTAGTTTAATTTTCTCGTACAACTTGTTGAAAACTCTGATAAATATGTTTTAGTTAAGATGTATTTGATGTGGGAACCGTTGATGCTAATTTTTAACAGCAATTGTAGCAAAGATTAAAGAAATTCACCACGTATAAGAATGAAATTTACCATAAAGCTGATTAGATTTTTTTCATTTTTTCATTATGGAGTAGGAATCAATCTGTTCGTATTAGCTAAACTTGGGAATTCCAGGACGAATTAACAAATAGAAGGATTAACAATCATGAACCAACGTTGTACAGGACACTATCTAGAAATAAAGCCCAATTTACAAGAAACAGGATAAATGATTGACAGATGATGACAGAAGACAATCCTCATGCTAATCATCAAGTTAAGAATCATGAAATTACAACTCAACGATTGATTACTGCACATGCGTACAAACTAAAACATCTACATCCACTCTGATCAAATGTCCAGTATATCTGGTTACAAGGTCGTAATTCGTAATTTTATATTACGAATACCCTCATAAGACTTGACAAACGTCAACTGTCTATTTTTGACAGTACAGAGAACAATCGAGAGACGTTAACAAACATTTAAGACGCGAACACCCAGTATTCAATAATTCTGAAGAAATAGGTGAATGTGATGTACCATACGACAGGTGTTGTGACATTTATTAGAATGACGAACGTGTAAAAACATAACAGATGCTGTTGAACTACATCTAGGGTAATTGGTTTAACGGATACTAAAAAAAAACGGCACTTTATAAGTTAAAGACTTCATAAGAGAATCGGTTCGTTATTACTTTGAACCTATTTACGTTGTAATCAACAACTCGTTATGTAGTTGATATAAGAATCACGATAATACTTATTTAATTGTTTATAATAATGACAGGACATGGTTATGATTAACTAAGAGAAAAAAAAGTAAGGCAATTTAGTTGTCTTTCGACTTTTAGTGAAACTTGACGTAATGACGAATTGACCCATTAAGAGCCTTATCATACGAGCTGATTGCGAGCGTCTTTAAAGCGGAACGGGCGCGCAATGATCACGCCGCGCTTGCGCAACGAATTCGTTGCAGACTCCATTGTGTACTGTCGCGTACAAACGCTAATTCATTCTCCATTCAGTTCCTAACGAGACACGAATCTTAGAGGACGTAGGTGCTCACTCGTATCATCATGGCATCATTGGAAGATTCGAATATTGGTACAGAGTTATTTATAAGTAAAATTCAAAATCGTTACGCAATATGAGACCAAACAAGCAGAGAATTTGGTGATCGTAATTAAAAAAAATGGCATAGGTAGAGGATAAAATTATTACAAAGTTAAGGCAAAGGAAGGACGAAAATGGACCCGAATACAATTTTGCGTTGTCCCTGGTTGAGGATTTGAAATCAGTTCATCCAGACTATAAAATGGATCCAAACAAGCATATGTCTAACTATGCTACAAACTATTCAAGATATTTTAATCCAGGGCCGACGTGTTCGCGACCATTCGTTGCGCGCTCGCTCCGCTCGGCAGACGCTCGCACATCGCTAGTATGATAAGACTATAAATCATTTGCGATTGGAATCGACGTGTGCATTGTTATCTTGAGCAAGCAGTGATTCAAAGGAAGTCTTTTACAAGATCGTATATGTAAATTTTGCTACGAGACTTGTTCTTAACAATGCAAATTTTAGAGCAACACAACGGCGCCTTTGGTTTAGCAAGACATTGTTTTCAGTCGTGAAGGAAATGAACGCTGTATGAGATGAATTTTGTGAATGCTATGAATCAAAAGGATAAGGATTTAAATACTAAGTGACGCAATAGAAAGCGTACATTGTATTATAAATTTTTGAATGGTTGAAATTGCGCTGGTGTAGGGAGTTCACTACCGTTGAGCATACGCTAAATTGCACACATTCCAAGCCAATCAGGAAGAGTTCTTACCCAGCTGTAACGACTTTACCCGAACACTTCGAATGCCAACGACGGTGACAAAATTGAATGATAACTCAATTTTCTTTTTAGAATTTGGTAAATGCTATGATTGCCATAAAATGCTGGTACTTTACCAAATAAATCATAGTGATGGTGTTGACTGGATAAATATAACTGATGAGATTGTCTTTAAAACCTTATGTATTCTATCTATAATATTTGAAAACAATCTATTTGTACAAGATTTTCCTCTAACAAGTTTATTAGTGTTGACAACACCTTCGATTGTCTCAAAGACCCATTGTGCTCGGAAGTAGTGGAATGGGGTCCAATATTGTATAAGAACCAAGTTAAATTTCTTTGATTTCTTATTTCTTAGACCTTTTGATATGTTTATGCTTCTAAATCTTCTCGAAAGACTTAAAGAAAAGCCGAAACGTCAATTTTATCTATCGTTCAAAAATTATTAAAAAAACTAATTTTGAAACAGAAGGGACATAAAATCAAGAATATTTAGAAACAAAACCAAGTTATCTATATCATCAGATATTTCGAGGAGTATTTTAATTGATTCATACTTGAAGAAAAAAATGCGTAGGAGTCTAATAAATCTTCTAATGTGTGTAAATCCTGTACGACAAGAATTATTGTTGATGCAAACATCGCTAAATAGAAGAAGCAGGTGCAGTAAACTGTTCCGCAACAGTGCATGGGAATTGTTATTATGCAAGTATCCATAGAGAGGGTTTGAATTAATAACATCGCTTCTTCTGTTACGTTTCTCACTATACTTCATGTTTGTCAGACCGATTTCTAATTGTATTTTTAGTTAAAGGGTAACTGACAATACGATATAAATTAACAGGGTTTATAACGGTGGGGATTTTAATAAAATATTTTTTTATTTATTTTTCAATAAGCAGCTTTCGTACATTTTAAATTATATTACTTTCTTCACTCTGTTTCGTGGTTTTTTTGAATATTTTGAGATAAAAAGAAACTAATACGGTTCTTTTTAACCTCTTTCATCTGTTCAAGAGGTATTACACTCAAATTAATATCAATTTAAAGACATTTCTATTCATATTATTCTAAATGATAGACCCATTTTTAAAAATTCGTTTTTATTAAAGTACAAATGCAACATGAATAGTTTTTATACCATTAAAAAGGAAAAGTTTCAAAGTTTTTTTAAATGTATTACAAGTGTAGGCAGGCGGTGATGGTTCCAGAAGCAGCCGCTAGAGCTCTCGTGGCAATAGGCTGCCATTTTCTGTCACTGCCAGTTGTGAGTGAGATGGCGACTGTGGAGTACAAGTTGTTCTGTGTTATTTAGTTCGCAAGAAGTGAGTCTCTCAAATTGTAGTGCAGCTTTTCATGCTGATTTTGGTATTAAACCACCTGGTAGAAAAAGCATTACTCGTTGGTTTAATCAATTTAAAAAGACTGGAAGAATGTGTAAAGGAAAAAACACCGCGTGTGTTAGAAGTTGAAGACAGTTTAGTTCGCAGCCCAAGTAAGTCTACCAATACAACTAGTAGAGGACTTGGAATACCCCCAACCAACTGTATGGAAAGTTTTGATACCGAAGCTCTACCATTTAGAACTCGCGTAGGCTCTAATGACAAAGAGAAACGTCTCTAATTTTGCGGTAATGTCCTAGAAATTATGGAGCATGACACACACGATGACGCGTAGATGTTTGCCGTGCAGTAGCTGGAGGTCATTTTAAACTCTTGTAATACATAAAATCTTGGAAACTTCCTCTTTTCATTGGTGTAAAAATGATTCATGTAGCATTTGGACTTTGATAAATACGAATTTTTAATAATGAGTCCATCATTTAGAATAACTGCGATGGAAATATCTTAAAGGGTAGAGATGTTTCGTTAAAAAATGGAAAATAATCCAAACACTATTCAGTCAGACACCTCGATTAAAACTAGTATGTATCCAGGGGACTCAAATATATAATATGAATGAACAAAGTAAGTCAAGTGAAGGATTAGTAGAAAATGAAAATTGGTAGAAAAGGACGCATTACTTCGTGAAAAAATATGGAATTATCGCTTGGTTAAAAGCTCTCAAGACCTGAACTATTACAAATTTCCGAATGAACCGAAAAGAAAAAGTTTATGTTATTGGAATCTTAAGGCTACTACTCTACCATTGCAAATTCAATGCCATCGAACTTATTTGGACCTACTGGAGGTATCATAATAAATATATCGGTAGAGACGGATACGATGATAAAAGGGTCTTGAGTATTATAGAAATTGAACCAATGATACAGGTGATATAGCTCAGATTCCGAATCCAAGGTAGATTCGCATGGAGCGATGTAGTGCTAGTGAAGGAGTATATATTGTTTTTATAATATATATTTTGGTGAATGCAGGCTCTAAAGACAATTGATAGATTGTTTTGTGAAACAAACGACAATTCATTTTGGTAAAAGACACTCTCCCAAGACACTTGAAGGTTTGTGTTTGAGAAGACAGTCTCAGAGGCGAATGGACATTTATTTTGGAGAAAGACAAGGCGATTGACAATTTTTTTAAAAAAATGATAGTCTCTAAAGACAATGATGGTTTATTTTTTTGAAAGACTGTCTCTAATGACAATTGATGGTTTGTTTTTGTAAAAGACTATTTCTAAAAGAAATTTATTTTGTGTAACACAGTCTCTAGAAACAAATGACAATTCATTTTGGTAAAAGACACTCTCTCAAGACACTTGAAGGTTTGTGTTTGAGAACACAGTCTCAGAGGCGAATGGACATTTATTTTGGAGAAAGACAAGGCGATTGACAATTTTTTTTAAAAAATGATAGTCTCTAAAGACAATGATGGTTTATTTTTTTGAAAGACTGACTCTTATGACAATTGATGGTTTGTTTTTGTAAAAGACTATTTCTAAAAGAAATTTATTTTGTGTAACACAGTCTCTAGTAACAAATGACAATTCATTTTGGTAAAAGACACTCTCTCAAGACACTTGAAGGTTTGTGTTTGAGAACACAGTCTCAGAGGCGAATGGACATTTATTTTGGAGAAAGACAAGGCGATTGACAATTTTTTTTAAAAAATGATAGTCTCTAAAGACAATGATGGTTTATTTTTTTGAAAGACTGACTCTTATGACAATTGATGGTTTGTTTTTGTAAAAGACTATTTCTAAAAGAAATTTATTTTGTGTAACACAGTCTCTAGTAACAAATGACAATTCATTTTGGTAAAAGACACTCTCTCAAGACACTTGAAGGTTTGTGTTTGAGAACACAGTCTCAGAGGCGAATGTACATTTATTTTGGAGAAAGACAAGGCGATTGACAATTTTTTTAAAAAAATGATAGTCTCTAAAGACAATGATGGTTTATTTTTTTGAAAGACTGTCTCTAATGACAATTGATGGTTTGTTTTTGTAAAAGACTATTTCTAAAAGAAATTTATTTTGTGTAACACAGTCTCTAGTAACAAATGACAATTCATTTTGGTAAAAGACACTCTCCCAAGACACTTGAAGGTTTGTGTTTGAGAACACAGTCTCAGAGGCGAATGTAAATTTATTTTGGAGAAAGACAAGGCGATTGACAATTTTTTTAAAAAAATGATAGTCTCTAAAGACACTTGAAGGTTTATTTTTTTGAAAGACTGTCTCTAATGACAATTGATGGTTTGTTTTTGTAAAAGACTATTTCTAAAAGAAATTTATTTTGTGTAACACAGTCTCTAGTAACAAATGACAATTCATTTTGGTAAAAGACACTCTCCCAAGACACTTGAAGGTTTGTGTTTGAGAACACAGTCTCAGAGGCGAATGTACATTTATTTTGGAGAAAGACAAGGCGATTGACAATTTTTTTAAAAAAATGATAGTCTCTAAAGACAATGATGGTTTATTTTTTTGAAAGACTGTCTCTAATGACAATTGATGGTTTGTTTTTGTAAAAGACTATTTCTAAAAGAAATTTATTTTGTGTAACACAGTCTCTAGAAACAAATGACAATTCATTTTGGTAAAAGACACTCTCCCAAGACACTTGAAGGTTTGTGTTTGAGAACACAGTCTCAGAGGCGAATGTACATTTATTTTGGAGAAAGACAAGGCGATTGACAATTTTTTTTTAAAAATGATAGTCTCTAAAGACAATGAAGGTTTATTTTTTTGAAAGACTGACTCTTATGACAATTGATGGTTTGTTTTTGTAAAAGACTATTTCTAAAAGAAATTTATTTTGTGTAACACAGTCTCTAGAAACAAATGACAATTCATTTTGGTAAAAGACACTCTCCCAAGACACTTGAAGGTTTGTGTTTGAGAACACAGTCTCAGAGGCGAATGGACATTTATTTTGGAGAAAGACAAGGCGATTGACAATTTTTTTTTAAAAATGATAGTCTCTAAAGACAATGAAGGTTTATTTTTTTGAAAGACTGACTCTTATGACAATTGATGGTTTGTTTTTGTAAAAGACTATTTCTAAAAGAAATTTATTTTGTGTAACACAGTCTCTAGAAACAAATGACAATTCATTTTGGTAAAAGACACTCTCCCAAGACACTTGAAGGTTTGTGTTTGAGAACACAGTCTCAGAGGCGAATGGACATTTATTTTGGAGAAAGACAAGGCGATTGACAATTTTTTTTTAAAAATGATAGTCTCTAAAGACAATGAAGGTTTATTTTTTTGAAAGACTGACTCTTATGACAATTGATGGTTTGTTTTTGTAAAAGACTATTTCTAAAAGAAATTTATTTTGTGTAACACAGTCTCTAGTAACAAATGACAATTCATTTTGGTAAAAGACACTCTCCCAAGACACTTGAAGGTTTGTTTTCAAAAAACCAGTCTCAAAAGGCAAATAACTATTTATTTTGATGAAAGATATTATCTAAAGTCAATTGATAGTTTGTTTTTGTGAAAGACTGTCTGTAAAGGCAATTTTACATTGATTAGTTTTGTAAAACACAGTGCTTAGAAACAAATGACGATTCATTTTGGTAAAAGACACTCTCTAAAGACAATCGACGATCTGTTTCGATACAAGACACCCACTAAAGACAATTGAGGGTTTGATTTTAAAAAAGGCAGTTTCTAAAGGCAAATGATTATTTATTATGGTGAGAGACAGTATCTACAGGCAATTGACGATTTGTTTTAATAAATAACAGTCTCTAAAGACAATGATGGTTTATTTATGTAAAGGAAAGTTTAAAAGATAGATACTCTTCAAAGATACTTGCAGGTTTGATGGCTTGATGGCAAATGATGGCTTGTTTTTGTAAGAGACAGTTTCTAAAGGCAATTTAAAACTTTTTTTTGTGAAACAGTCTCTAGACAGGTTTGCTTTCAAAAAAGTCATTCTCTAAAGACAATTGATAACCGAACCAATTGGTGGTTTTTATTTAGAAAAGACAATCTCTAAAGGCAATTAACTATTTATTTTGATAAAAGACAGTGTCTCCAAAGACAATTAATAATTTGTTATTGAAAATAGGCTATAAAAACATAGTTTGTTCTTTCTTCCGAACAACGATGCCCATCATAAACACATTCTTTCTAAATGATAATTATCAACGCTATTAAAAAAAGATTATAACTAATAATTTTTATGAAGGTCTTTATTCGTTGGATTATTATATAAATAAATTTCCGTACATGATTAAATATACTTAGACCAAATTAAGTTCTTCCTTCTCATTGGTTTGAAGGTTATATCCTCGTAAGGTCAGACATAATTGATATTAACGGTAGCGAAGGGAGAAATGAATCTAAAACCACCATGAATAATCAGTGCGGGTTTGTAATTTTGAAAACGAACGCTTGCCCGATGAGCGACCTTCAATATTTATTAAACAAATTTAATTAGTTGAGAAAATTTAATGAATAAGGCAGTCGTTGAACTTCATACGAAAATAATAGTATAATTGCTAGTTGAGGTTTAAATGGATTATTTATTATTATTCTTCGAAGAAAGCTGACTGTGCTAGAATAAACTAAAAGAGAAATTAGTCAGTTGAATTTCGTTATAACGAAATGTAACGTTCAATATCCAAGCCTGTATAGTTAAGTTAGTAATGTGCATCGTTTGGACGTCAACAAAAAATCATTATGAATTCTAATTAAACTGTTTTCAAGAAAGACAGTCCCTATTTTTAAAAAAGATAGTCTCTAAAGTCAATTGACTATTTCTAACCATATTTAATGGTTTGTTTTTATAAAGGACAATTTCTAAACCCAATGTTTTGAAAAAGTTAGTCTCTAGAGGCAATTGACTGTTCATTTTAGAAAAATACATTCTCTAAAGACAATTGACCATGAGTTTTTTAAAAGTCAGTCTCCGAGGGTGATTTAGCAGCTTGATTCTGTAAAACACATTCTCTAAAAACAAATGACGATTTATTTTGGTGTAAGACACTCTCTAACAACAACTGACGATAAGTTTTTAAAAAAGGAAGTCTTTAAAGACAATTGACGACAAGTTTTTAAAAAAGGCAGTCTTTAAAGACAATTGACGACAAGTTTTTAAAAAAAGCAGTCTTTAAAGACAATTGACGATAAGTTTTTAAAAAAAGCAGTCTTTAAAGACAATTGCCGATAAGTTTTTAAAAAAGGAAGTCTTTAAAGACAATTGACGACAAGTTTCTAAAAAAGGAAGTCTTTAAAGACAATTGCTGATAAGTTTTTAAAAAAGGAAGTCTTTAAAGACAATTGAAGACAAGTTTCTAAAAAAGAAAATCTTTAAAGACAATTGACGATAAGTTTCTAAAAAAGAAAATCTTTAAAGACAATTGACGATAAGTTTCTAAAAAAGAAAATCTTTAAAGACAATTGACGATAAGTTTCTAAAAAAGAAAATCTTTAAAGACAATTGACGATAAGTTTCTAAAAAAGAAAATCTTTAAAGACAATTGACGATAAGTTTTTAAAAAAGGACGTCTTTAAAGACAATTGACGATAAGTTTTTAAAAAAGGACGTCTTTAAAGACAATTGACGATAAGTTTCTAAAAAAGGAAGTCTTTAAAGACAATTGACGACAAGTTTCTAAAAAAGGAAGTCTTTAAAGACAATTGACGACAAGTTTCTAAAAAAGAAAGTCTTTAAAGACAATTGACGGTAAGTTTCTAAAAAAGAAAGTCTTTAAAGACAATTGACGGTAAGTTTCTAAAAAAGAAAGTCTTTAAAGACAATTGACGGTAAGTTTCTAAAAAAGGAAGTCTTTAAAGACAATTGACGATAAGTTTCTAAAAAAGAAAATCTTTAAAGACAATTGACGATAAGCTTTTAAAAAAGGAAGTCTTTAAAGACAATTGACGATAAGTTTCTAAAAAAGGAAGTCTTCAAAGACAATTGACGATAAGTTTCTAAAAAAGAAAGTCTTTAAAGACAATTGACGACAAGTTTTTAAAAAAGGAAGTCTTTAAAGACAATTGATATAAGTCTTTAAAAAAGGCAGTCTTTAAAGACAATTGACGATAAGTTTCTAAAAAAGAAAATCTTTAAAGACAATTGACGATAAGTTTTTAAAAAAGGAAGTCTTCAAAGACAATTGACGACAAGTTTCTAAAAAAGGAAGTCTTTAAAGACAATTGACGACAAGTTTCTAAAAAAGAAAGTCTTTAAAGACAATTGACGGTAAGTTTCTAAAAAAGAAAGTCTTTAAAGACAATTGACGGTAAGTTTCTAAAAAAGAAAGTCTTTAAAGACAATTGACGGTAAGTTTCTAAAAAAGAAAGTCTTTAAAGACAATTGACGGTAAGTTTCTAAAAAAGAAAGTCTTTAAAGACAATTGACGACAAGTTTCTAAAAAAGGAAGTCTTTAAAGACAATTGACGACAAGTTTCTAAAAAAGAAAGTCTTTAAAGACAATTGACGGTAAGTTTCTAAAAAAGAAAGTCTTTAAAGACAATTGACGGTAAGTTTCTAAAAAAGAAAGTCTTTAAAGACAATTGACGGTAAGTTTCTAAAAAAGGAAGTCTTTAAAGACAATTGACGATAAGTTTCTAAAAAAGAAAATCTTTAAAGACAATTGACGATAAGCTTTTAAAAAAGGAAGTCTTTAAAGACAATTGACGATAAGTTTCTAAAAAAGGAAGTCTTCAAAGACAATTGACGATAAGTTTCTAAAAAAGAAAGTCTTTAAAGACAATTGACGACAAGTTTTTAAAAAAGGAAGTCTTTAAAGACAATTGATATAAGTCTTTAAAAAAGGCAGTCTTTAAAGACAATTGACGATAAGTTTCTAAAAAAGAAAATCTTTAAAGACAATTGACGATAAGTTTTTAAAAAAGGAAGTCTTCAAAGACAATTGACGACAAGTTTCTAAAAAAGGAAGTCTTTAAAGACAATTGACGACAAGTTTCTAAAAAAGAAAGTCTTTAAAGACAATTGACGGTAAGTTTCTAAAAAAGAAAGTCTTTAAAGACAATTGACGGTAAGTTTCTAAAAAAGAAAGTCTTTAAAGACAATTGACGGTAAGTTTCTAAAAAAGAAAGTCTTTAAAGACAATTGACGGTAAGTTTCTAAAAAAGAAAGTCTTTAAAGACAATTGACGACAAGTTTCTAAAAAAGAAAGTCTTTAAAGACAATTGACGACAAGTTTCTAAAAAAGGAAGTCTTTAAAGACAATTGACGACAAGTTTCTAAAAAAGAAAGTCTTTAAAGACAATTGACGGTAAGTTTCTAAAAAAGAAAGTCTTTAAAGACAATTGACGGTAAGTTTCTAAAAAAGAAAGTCTTTAAAGACAATTGACGGTAAGTTTCTAAAAAAGGAAGTCTTTAAAGACAATTGACGATAAGTTTCTAAAAAAGAAAATCTTTAAAGACAATTGACGATAAGCTTTTAAAAAAGGAAGTCTTTAAAGACAATTGACGATAAGTTTCTAAAAAAGGAAGTCTTCAAAGACAATTGACGATAAGTTTCTAAAAAAGAAAGTCTTTAAAGACAATTGACGACAAGTTTTTAAAAAAGGAAGTCTTTAAAGACAATTGATATAAGTCTTTAAAAAAGGCAGTCTTTAAAGACAATTGACGATAAGTTTCTAAAAAAGAAAATCTTTAAAGACAATTGACGATAAGTTTCTAAAAAAGGAAGTCTTCAAAGACAATTGACGATAAGTTTCTAAAAAAGGAAGTCTTTAAAGACAATTGACGACAAGTTTTTAAAAAAGGAAGTCTTTAAAGACAATTGATATAAGTCTTTAAAAAAGGCCGTCTTTAAAGACAATTGACGATAAGTTTCTAAAAAAGGAAGTATTTTTCCTGCGATGTTTTCCTGGATCGATAATAGTTTGTTGATACCGTTTTCAGAGTTTCAGATCTCAATGTGTAAATTAAATCATTAATTTTGATTTATTTAAAGTGGATACGAAATATAAATAATATAAGTTGATTTATTAGGATATCCTATTCCAGTTAACTGTTCAATTTCTAGACTATTTCATTAATTAGAGTAAGAAAGTCATTTTTCCAACGGTCTCATTTAATCGAATAAGTTGTTTTTCGGTTAGTAGGAGATTCCGCTGGCTGAGCACAATAAATTGCAAATTTCAATGGAAGGGAACGTACCGTTGAGATAGAATTTCGACGTTCATAACCGTCCACAAATTACGTTCATTAATTAGTTAGATGAGCTCTTGATTGGTTTATAAAATTTGTTTGCTTCGCTAGTTGATTTTCAAGATATAAGGGTACACGACATATTTACTTATTTAGATGTCCTGAATCGGTTCAACGTTTTACGACGTTTTTGGGAATAGAAAGAAATCCAAGGTAATAGATCGGGCGAATGAGTGGGCCATGGTAAGAGTAGAATCTTTTCATGTGCTATGAAAACAACTTTTTTTGGTTTTATTGAATAATATTTAATTAATTGACACCACCTTCGTATAATGGCTTCGTTGTTTACATACCTACATCTCGAAACTTGTCTCGAGCCATAACGGGGTAGATGGTAAGGTTGTTGAAGTACTTAATTTCCAACACGGAGATGGGAGGTTCGAATCCTGTGTCGAACGAAATTTTTATTGAATAAGCCACAATTTTACAGAAAACAACAGAATGGAAACCAGTAATAGGCAGAGCAAGGGAAAAATCAAAAAGAAAAATATTAAGGGATCAAAGAAGAATGAGGAAACAAGAAAAGGCTACAAAGTCATAACGTAGATGCCTAAAGTATGTTCGAATTCATTATCTTTGTCAATTATTTAGTTGTTTTAAAAACATATTTAAATTAATAAAGGCTGATTGTGAGACCTTGTCACGGATGAGTTCACTTTTTGTTTATGTCAACTAATGGAAAACCGATTTCGATCTAAATACTGCCGAGGAAAATATATCAGGACCGTCCAACAAAATGCTTTTTAAATTTTTTTTCTCTTCAAGGAGATTGTCTATTGTATCCCATATAAAGAAGAAAATCTCTAAAAATAAATTTGACAATTTGTTTTTTAAAAAGAAAGACACTTGACGGTTTTGAATTAAATAGTCTCAAAAGACAAAAGACGGTTTATTTTTAGAAAAGACGGTCTCTAAAAGCAATTGACTATCAGATAATGACGGTTTGTTTTTGTGAAATACATTTTCTAAGCACAATTCAGGGTTTAGTTTTAGAAAAGACAGTCTCTAAAGATAATTAATAGTTTGTTTTCAAGAAGGACAGTCCCTATTTTTAAAAAAGATAGTCTCTAAAGTCAATTGACTGTCTCTAAACATAATTAACGGTTTGTTTTTTTGAAGGACACTTTCTAAACCCAATAAAAGGTTTTGTTTTGAAAAAGACAGTCTCTAGAAACAATTGACTGCTCATTTAAAAAAAAAGATATTCTCTAAAGACAATTCACGATGTGTTTTTTAAAAAGTTAGTCTCCGGGCGATTTGAGAGTTTGTTTTTGTAAAACACATTCTCTAAAAACAAATGACGATTTATTTTGATAAAAGACACTCTCTAAGAACAATCGACAATTAGTTTTTAAAAATAATAAGTCTTTAAAGACAATTGACGATTTATTTATAAAAAAGGTAGTCTCTAAAGTCAAATTACGGTTTATTTATAGAAAAAAACAGTCTCTTAAGTTAATTGACGGTTTGTTTTTGAGAAAGAATATCTCTAAAGACAAATGACGGTTTATTTCATCAAAAGACAGACTCCAAAGACATTTAACGGGTTGTTTTGGAATGAGCCAATCCCAAAAAACAAATGACGGTTTATTTTGATAAATGACACTCTCTAACGACAATTGACAATTTGTCATTAAAAAAGTTAGTCTCTAAAATTAATTGACGGTTTGTTTTTGAGAAACAGTTTCTCTAAAGATATTGGACACTTTTTTTTAATGAGACAATCCCTAAAAACAAATGACGGTTTATTTTGATAAAAGACACTCTCTAAGAACAATCGACAATTAGTTTTTAAAAATAATAAGTCTTTAAAGACAATTGACGATTTATTTATAAAAAAGGCAGTCTCTAAAGTCAAATGACGGTTTATTTATAGAAAAAAACAGTCTCCTAAGTTAATTGACGGTTTGTTTTTGAGAAAGAATATCTCTAAAGACAAATGACGGTTTATTTCAGAAAAAGACAGACTCCAAAGACATTTAACGGGTTGTTTTGGAATGAGCCAATCCCAAAAAACAAATGACGGTTTATTTTGATAAATGACACTCTCTAAGAACAATCGACAATTAGTTTTTAAAAATAATAAGTCTTTAAAGACAATTGACGATTTATTTATAAAAAAGGCAGTCTCTAAAGTCAAATGACGGTTTATTTATAGAAAAAAACAGTCTCTTAAGTTAATTGACGGTTTGTTTTTGAGAAAGAATATCTCTAAAGACAAATGACGGTTTATTTCATCAAAAGACAGACTCCAAAGACATTTAACGGGTTGTTTTGGAATGAGCCAATCCCAAAAAACAAATGACGGTTTATTTTGATAAATGACACTCTCTAACGACAATTGACGATTTGTCATTAAAAAAGTTAGTCTCTAAAATTAATTGACGGTTTGTTTTTGAGAAACAGTTTCTCTAAAGATATTGGACACTTTTTTTTAATGAGACAATCCCTAAAAACAAATGACGGTTTATTTTGATAAAAGACACTCTCTAAGAACAATCGACAATTAGTTTTTAAAAATAATAAGTCTTTAAAGACAATTGACGATTTATTTATAAAAAAGGCAGTCTCTAAAGTCAAATGACGGTTTATTTATAGAAAAAAACAGTCTCCTAAGTTAATTGACGGTTTGTTTTTGAGAAAGAATATCTCTAAAGACAAATGACGGTTTATTTCATCAAAAGACAGACTCCAAAGACATTTAACGGGTTGTTTTGGAATGAGCCAATCCCAAAAAACAAATGACGGTTTATTTTGATAAATGACACTCTCTAACGACAATTGACGATTTGTCATTAAAAAAGTTAGTCTCTAAAATTAATTGACGGTTTGTTTTTGAGAAACAGTTTCTCTAAAGATATTGGACACTTTTTTTTAATGAGACAATCCCTAAAAACAAATGACGGTTTATTTTGATAAAAGACACTCTCTAAGAACAATCGACAATTAGTTTTTAAAAATAATAAGTCTTTAAAGACAATTGACGATTTATTTATAAAAAAGGCAGTCTCTAAAGTCAAATGACGGTTTATTTATAGAAAAAAACAGTCTCTTAAGTTAATTGACGGTTTGTTTTTGAGAAAGAATATCTCTAAAGACAAATGACGGTTTATTTCAGAAAAAGACAGACTCCAAAGACATTTAACGGGTTGTTTTGGAATGAGCCAATCCCAAAAAACAAATGACGGTTTATTTTGATAAATGACACTCTCTAAGAACAATCGACAATTAGTTTTTAAAAATAATAAGTCTTTAAAGACAATTGACGATTTATTTATAAAAAAGGCAGTCTCTAAAGTCAAATGACGGTTTATTTATAGAAAAAAACAGTCTCTTAAGTTAATTGACGGTTTGTTTTTGAGAAAGAATATCTCTAAAGACAAATGACGGTTTATTTCAGAAAAAGACAGACTCCAAAGACATTTAACGGGTTGTTTTGGAATGAGCCAATCCCAAAAAACAAATGACGGTTTATTTTGATAAATGACACTCTCTAACGACAATTGACGATTTGTCATTAAAAAAGTTAGTCTCTAAAGTCAAATTACGGTTTATTTGAATAAAAAAACTCTCTAAAATTAATTGACGGTTTGTTTTTGAGAAACAGTGTCTCTAAAGATATTGGACACTTTTTTTAATGAGACAATCCCTAAAAACAAATGACGGTTGATTTTTAAAACAAGACAATAACTTCCTCTCGACATTGAGTTCTTCTCAAAAATTATTTCTCTACGACGAGATTGTCCATTGTATCCCATATATTAAAATTTCATATTTTATGTGTGTTAAGTTTCTCTTGATAATTTTTGATACCATAAAATATTATCGGAAATAAGTAGTTACTGAGCTTTCTTTTCATAGTTCAGTGCTAGCTGAAAGACCCACCCACTAATTTAACTAAAACAAATAGTTACGACCGGCGAATCATGACAACCGTGTTTTTCGAAGCATTCTGAGTAACGTACGGGTCACTTTCACCTCAAAATATTCCATATATCTACGAGGTGTGATTAAAAAAATACTCCGAATTGATGGTCACAAATAAAGTTGTCTGTTTGAGGTCAATTGAAATATCAATTTTTTCGAATAGATTTCAAGTGAAAAAATTTTAGAATTGAATTATAGCTGTTTTGAGTGAAGCCCCAAGCTTAAAAAGTTCATTTCCAGATAAAACAAGAATGCGATTTGTTTACTGCAAAGTACCTAGACAGACTTACACAAGTCGATCAATAATCAGTAGTTTGATCATGTTAAAACTATTCTAAATTCTGGATGTTTTAAGGTATCAGAAAATGAGAAACTGATGCTGTATTAATAGATAATTTTCATAATATTTCACGCTAAATTGCAGCGGATGTATTCTGATAGACGTCTAAAGTATAATCCGTATAAAATTCAATTAAACCAAGAACTGAACCATGATCCCCGATTGCCGTGTACAGTGGGCTCAATACTGAACAATGCAAAAAAATGCACAATCATTTGCCAATGGAAATCAAATCTATAACATCTTTACTTGATGTTTAATACGAATTTTTACATTAACTAGGATTGTTTTGTAGTTATTTACAAATTGTAAACAATTTTTTGATAACAAATCATTCTTCTCTGTATATATTCACTGTCAAGCTTCACGAGGATTAGTGGGTCTATTAAAAATGATCTAATAAAATCATAGTTTGCTTTGTAAACCACTATGCAATCTGGTGATTGTTTGGATTTGCGACCAATAAACCTTCCAGTATTTAGTCTCTATTATACACTCGTGAATAGTATACTGTTACCCACTGAATCTTCATATTTCTCCTTTGGAATTGAAGCACGAAAGAGATTTGTTCCGAATCATTCAGGATGTCTTTGTAATTGGGACTTGAACTGGAGCTGTAAACTTTGGGGGGCATATTTGTGGCATTCAGTCAATATGTGTTTTATAGTCAAATTAAAAGTACAGTTGTTGCAAATGGGTCTGGCGGTAGAAGACATTAGATAACCATGGGTGGATTTTGTGTGGCTGATTCTTATCCTTCTTACAATGATTAAGTCTTGTCTGGAGAGGTTTGCGAAGTTACTTGGTTGAGGATGATGTATAGAGTCTAAGGAATTTCTGCTACCACGTTAATCTAGTTGTTCTAAATTATTTAAAATCCTTAATAATGAATTTGTATCACAATTTATCAGCACTTTTTATATATGTATATGTGAACAACAAATCGACTTGTTTAATTTACCGAAAATAACTATTGGAATTGGCCAATTCTAAAATTAACCGTTAAGAGGAAGTTTATAATTGAAGTTAATAAAACAAACAAAAAACGCGCGTTCAGCAGGTTTAATATTTATAGTCCAGTCATTAAAGGAGATTGTCCTCGGAAAATCGACATACCCAGTATATTACCCCGTAAAAACTTGTACCTTGACATCCTAAAATTCACATATAATTGGATGATCGCAAGTTTTAAAGTCAGTGGTCACAAAAATAGATTTTTTTCTACATTTTTTGAAAATATCTCGTTTTATATGGGTTTTACGCTATTTGTATTTATTATCAATATTATCGAGAATTCAATTCTCTACAACTTTTGTGCGTAACATTTTTTTATACCATGAACTGTTTTCGAGATATAGGGCGTAGAGCACGCGGTCATTACATTGAAATTATATTCTCATTTACACTAATAGCATTTAAAGTAGAAAATAATTAAGTACATTTTATTTAAAATCCGTAAACTTGCTGCAGAACTTGAAGAAAGCTGTCCGGTTCAAAGATTATTAGCTCCGAAATCTGTGGATAATATCGATCATCTCCATCTGGAACTATACGTCAGTTATCAAATATTCCACCAACGAGTGGAGCAGTTCACCAATATTTCAATCGTGTTTATTATCAAATTTGGTTAGAGCATAATTCAGAAACCCAAGAATGGGTTTGGACAATGAGTAACGAATACCTGGAAACTATCATGACTCTTTTACCACCTGCACCAGATGAATTACTCAATACAATATTCTGTAACTGCAAAAGTGGCTGTGGCTCAAGATGTGGATGCGGGAAAACTTACGGCCAGTGTATTGGACAATCTTGTCTCAATGTTGTACCATATCAGACCGATATTAATAAGGAAAGAACCTTTGACCCAGAAATCATGAATGACTTGGTGACAAATATCGTTGAGGATGGTAATCAAGATGAAATTCTGCGGCAGAGAAACGATGTCGACGATGATGAAGAAGAAGACAAAGAAGAAGATGAAGAAAATTGAAATTAGAACTAGTTTTCGAAATTTTTATTAATTTTGATGATAATAAACCTATAAACCTTTAATATTACGAATTTTTGATGGAGACAACGAGTTGATCTCAGATAATTCTCTGACCGCGCGCTCTACGCTCTACTCATAGAAGAAGATATTTGCAAAAAATGTTGAAAAAAATGGATTTTTGTGACCCGACTTGCAAACTTGCGATCATCCAATTATAAGTGAATTTTGTGGATAATTTTAGGTTGCCAAAATACAAGTTTCTACATGATAATAATATACTGAGTAAGTCTAAGATGACTGGACTATTAGGCGATTACGTTTGGAGCGTCTTACTCAAAACCGATGTTTTCATTTAAATTCAGTAAACACATCGGTCGTAAGAGAAACTCATTAAACGAAAAACGGTTCGTATTAACATCGATCATTTGAAAGTTTCACACATGTGTCTCGAATAGTTTAGTTAATAATGTGTTTATTTCTAAAACCACTAGGAATAATATAAATTAATTGAGGAAACTATAATAACGATGTTGCAAACAGTAAATTAATTACGTCTAAATGGAGCAGTTTTCCATATACAAATATCGTTCTCATAAATTTTATTTGGAATTTGAAAATTATGGCGCGTTCTGATTTTCTATTTAAATTGGACAAGTTTACAACAATTATTTCAAAGAAACACACATAAACTTATCGATATAGGTTAGGTTAGTACGTGCAGTCGCGATCTAGATTGTACGGGGTTCATTCGGACGCACAGTGGACCCGATGACATTAAAATTTGGGAGAGAGAAGAGAGAAAGGTTTGCCGTCAAAAAATTGTTACAATTTGTAGATAAAAGCTTGTAAAAACTGAAAAACAAACATAAAAATAACTACATAAAGATACAAATAAAATTTCAATATACAGAATAAAACCACAATGAATAACAAAATTATAGGTAATTATTAGTATATAAGTCCATAGCAAAATTTAAATATTATTATTAGAATAGAAATCGTTTAAAGAGTAGTAGCACTTTCCAGTAAAAATGCCTTTAAATTATTGCGAAATACGGGAAAAGATTATTTGATTTCAATTGGCAAGTGATTGTGCATTTTTTTGCATTGTAAAATATTGAGCAATCAACTAATTCTGAACGTGGAGTAGGTAGATGAAGGTCGTACTCCGCGTTCCTAAGTCAATAGCCGTGCAACGACCTTTTTGACATTGGCAGACGAGCTTAAGAATTAGGCAGAATTTTTAATCTTTTAAAAAAGTCCCTGCAATGAGCCCTGCTGTTTAGAATCAATGAGGGCATAATAAACTGTTGAGAAAGTGGATAAGTTCAGGAAGAACTTAATATTTTAGATATGGCGGCAATATTTACCTGCCATTTCAAGAAATTATCCACAATAAGTCCTAAGTATTTTACAGATTCAAACTACGTCAATGGTGGTGTTATTTAATAAAAAAAATGACAGCAATGTATAATTATATGATAGAACTTTAGTTTTGGAGAAGCTAAGACAGAGAAAATTAGAATCACACCATGATTTATGAGTGATTAGGTCACTAGATATGATCCAAGAGAAACCAGTGACATCTGAAAATAAACTTATTTTACCACTGATATCTAGATAGGCGATGTCGTTTAAGGTGATATCAGACGGTTCACTTTTTATTCATTTCTATCTTTCATTCAGTATCTTTCATTAAGAATGAAACGTCTAGGCATTAAATGAATCACAAGTGATAAATGAATTTATTAGTGAACCAATCCAACGATGTTGGATTTCGGCATTCGGCATCAATCACTCGCACCCGAATAAACGAAAAATGACACGCGTATGAACACGAAGAGAACGTTCACTCGAGTTCGTTTGACCGAAAAGTGAACCTTTATAAACAGAAGAAACAAAATAGGGTCTAGTACTGAGCCATTCCACATTCTATTGGCTTGCAAGATGACATCGTTGTATCAACCCTTAGAAGCTGACTTCTGTTAGTAAACTATGACTATCAGCGAAGACGAATCCTCCCGCGCCTTTCTATACCTCTCTTGAGGAGAGTGGTTGTGTCGGCGCGTGCGATTCCGGTGAGTTTTGGCCTTTTATAAGATCGCGAGAGGTCTCAGATCAGACCACTCGTCTGTACTAGTGTAATATTTTTGAATGAGACTTGTATGAGGTTATATCGTTTTTATTTTTATATTTTCAGTCAGATACGAAAATGGATTAGCCAAGTACTTCAAGAGTAAACCGATCAGAAAGATCCTTATCATATATGGCGTAAGGTTTTTGATGATTCTATACATCAGGAAATTCTAACTTGAACTAATGTTAAGTTGCAAAAATACGAAGACTATAACAGAGTTGGACGATATCGATGAAATCAAGCTAAATGCTTTCTTTGGACTCCTATACTCAGCGGTATTCAAGTCCAACCATAAAGACTGTGATTTGTTGTTTACAACTGATGATACTGGTTGCGAAATTTTCAGATGTGTTTTATCAAAAAACAGATTTATGTAACGGTAACGCGTTTGTAAACAACTGTCGAAAAAATTATAGGATGTGACCATTAATGAGATGTTGATTGGCTTTAGAGGCCGCTCGCATCTCATTATCTATATGCCTCAAAAGCCTGCCAAGAGGCTTGACATATGTTGGCATCCTGAAAAAGAATAAAAGGGAAATACCACCTGATTTTCAACCAAAAAAACCTCGTGCTGTTGGTTCCACGCTTTACGGATTTACGAAAGGCATTACGCTTGTCTCTCGTGTTCCCAAAAAGAACAAAGCAGTTATTCTTCTTTCATCAATGCATCACAAGGAAGAAATAAACGAAGAAGAAAATAAACCGTAAGTTATATCTTATTATAACTCTACAAAAGGGGGTGTTGACGAAATGTGCAATTTATAACAGCAGTCGACGAACACGGCGTTGGTCAACGGCAATATTTTTTCGAATGTTCGACCTAATCGCCATAAATTCAGATATTTTGTACAATTTTCACTCGCACAATAAAACAATAGACATATCTGTCTTTTTTGAAACTTCTTGCAAGTCGTTTCACAAATGCTGCGCCGGGTTCTGAATAAACATCTTCCAAGATGTCTTGTCTATAAACAGAGTTCTTGGGCAAGATGCACCAGAGCATGCAAGGGAAGAAAATGAAGCAGAAGGAAATCAAACTAGAAAACTCTGTCACCTCTGTCCTTCAAAACTAAAGCTGCTTATAAATGTGACATTTGCATGATACATGTGTGCTTACAATGCAGCAAGCCTGTATGCAAAGACTGTTTGTAGAATTTAATTGTGCATTGTTTAGTTTATTACTAAGTAAAAAGTTTCATACCAAAAAAGTTGAGACTGACAGTTAAATGTTTATAATAAGTAATAAATGTGAAAACTTTTATACATACTATAACTATATATGTCAAAAACATGTATTAAAATAATCCAGAAACATAAAATTTTTGGTCAGTTAACCTACGGTGGTCTGCCAGACGTCACGTCGGTACTTATGTAACTAAAATCTTACCTCGGCACTTAAAAACCCAAATTGATTGTATATTTAAACAGAAATGATAAAATCCTCTTTTTGACCATAAGAGACGGGTGATCAAAAGTATATGTGAAGTTTCTATTGTTAAAAACTGACTTAAATATATTATATGTATTAAAATACAAGACTTTTTGCAAACAAAAAATAGTCGAACTGGGCCATATAAGTGCTATATGGAGGATGTTCGATCTCTGTGAAGCTACATTCTTGTACCATGGTCTTGAACGGTCATTAAACCAGAAAGTTGTTAAAAAAATAGTATCAAATCAAATAAAATCAAAAACGTGAAATCCGACTGTTTTCTGGAGTAGTCACCGTCACGTGAAGTTCCGCGAGTGGGTCCACGTCTCCAGTGAAACAAATTTTAATTGCTGGTAATCATGGATACAAGTCACCGTATCTTTTTTTTCGTATTGATATTAATCTTCCTTTAATCAAAAATTTTATGACAACGAAAAACTCAATTTGAGACATTTCTCAAAACAATTTGATTGAGTTGTCGTTCGAGATCTAATATAATAAAATGGATCGAAGCAGCAAGTTGAAACTTTATGTGAAGCTTGTTGAGACTTGTCGTTGACGCGTGCATAAAAAGTTTTTCTAAAACACTCTGTTTACTATACAGTGTGTCCACGCGACATATGGGAAAACCTAAAATTCAATCATCAGATGTTAAATTGTTTCAGTCGTATACGAGGTTTGTCAAAAAATGTGATTTTTGGCTTTCGTTTTGACAATATCGAAAATTGTTATAAGAAAAGTTGTTTAGAATTAAAAATAGCTTTCAAATATTCAAAATTGTTTGTTTACATTAAAAAAATATTTTTTTCTACATTTTCTCTGCGATTACGTTGGAAATTTAAATTTGCACATTAATGCATAATTAATCTAGGATGCACTGGATGATAATTGTTTTTCAAAGTTTATTAAGAATTGTTTAATCAAATTTATAATTAATAAATGCAATGCATTAATGTGCAAACGTAAATTTCCAACGTAATCTCAGAGAAAATGTAGAAAAAAATATTTTTTTAATGTAAATAAACAATGTTGAATATTTGAAAGCTATTTTTAATTTTGAACATCTTTTCTTTATAACAATTTTCGATATTGTCAAAAAGACTTTACTCTAGAGCAAAAATCACATTTTTTGACAAACCTCGTATACGTCTGACATAATTTAACATCTGATGATTGAATTTTAGGTTTTGGACCATGCAGAACTTTTTATAAAGAATAACTTTTTTTCGTAAAATTAATAATAAAAAAGTATGCCGCCAACTTACGTGGACAAACTGTATATAACCCAAACAAGGACCACACTACGTACCTAACCACTTTCCCTCCCTCCTTTTTTCTGTTTTATAACTCATTATAAAGCATTATCAATTTAGAATGGATTTTTTTACTATTTCTACTTCTAATTCTGTTATTTCTGCGAAACTATTTATTGCGTCGTCTCCCAGCATTTTTCTATCAAGGCAGAGTAGATTCTCGATTCTCTCCTTCTCACTACAACCTGGTATTTGACTGATTCCTGTGTCAATAGCATCTTCCAACAATTTCATTAAGCAAAAAAAAAATATTAATTTAACTTGGTTTCAATAAGCCGACCAACGTGCTCGACGAATTTCAAACTATTAAGAACCAAGTATAGGTGTACAAGCTGCCTTAAATACAAAATCTTATCGTATACAAAAGCTATAAAAAATGGATATTTATTGGCGTTGAGAATGACATCAATATAAAATAACAGTAAGTAACCGTTAATGAAACTTCAAATGTCTAGTCGTAAATAAGGTACACTTGGAAACACTTAACTATGACGTTGGTTCCCATTAGGAGCGGTCGGTGTACAAACTGTGTTAAGTAGTGAATCTTATCGTATACAAAGACAAAGAATAGGTAATCCGAAATCACAAAGATTCCCACCAGGAGTGGTGAGATAATTTACGGTTTTTTCGTAGTCCGGAAACACTACGAAACCACCAATACAAGCAGTTCTATCAGCATTAAAAATGTTATCTCACACGACTTAACTCAAGACCAAAGAATTTAAAGTAAAAAATATATAATAGAGAAAGAGAGCAATTCTAAATAAACAGTTTGAAATTTACATAAAATTTTTCTTTTTATATTGAGAGTCCTTGTATCGCTTTTTCTTTACAGTACCTGTACTAATATGGTGCATCAAACTATCAAGTATTTCCTTTAAATCAGTAAATTTTTCTATATTGGCGCCTGATGTCACTATTAACAGATAAAAATTATCTCTAATATCGAAAATACCACTTATATCAGTGGACTACAAATTTTAATTAAAAATGTGTATATTATATACATAGAAAAAATTATCAAGAAGACGCAGTCAAAATATATAATCAAATTCCATTTTTTCTGGTTTCAACTACACAAAATAATTTCAAATATTTCAAAACTAGGTATCAGTCATCTATAAAATCGAGATTCTATTCAAGTGGTTTACGTCTTTAAACATCTTTTTCGTTCCCTTGGATGTGAACCATTCCTAAAAAATCTCTTTTCCTTGAATTTTTGAATTTTTATCATTAAATATATGTTTAATTGACAATTCGTGGTTCGTTAATGCAGTTTTACTTTTTTTATTGTATTGATGATCTTTTAGTCTATTTTCTAAATACTGAGACGTCTGCCCTATGTAAACAACGTCACAATCAGAAGGTACATGATATATAATACTACTTCTTTTGTTTTTGAGCGTGTTAAATTTTAGTGAAATATTTCATATTATATTTATTGAAATAATCCGAATATTGTCGGGAAAGACCTTGAGGTCCACCACGAGAGGGCGTATTCGAAAATATCAAATTGAAAACGCAATTAATTAGTACTTAATATACAATATTCGAATTCTTCAATAAACTCTACACATTTTTTATTCGACAAGTTTTAGTTTATATCTTTAAATAAGAGATGGGAGAGAGTGGGGAAACCTTGTTATTTAAAAAAATGAATTAAGTCCAGTTCTGCTTGCCCGATTTTTATAAACTTATTATTATTTGAAAGACCCTTTTTCCAACAATACAGAATATATAAATTCTAAGCAATTCAATAAGCACAATGAATGCTAGAGGGCGTTGTGATTTTTATTTTCTCTTTAGCGATATCTTAAGATATCTAAGAAAACGACGAGATTTTTTCCAAAAGCCCAATAGGCTGATAAAGTAAATTATGTTAAATATGATGATCCTAAAATATTTTTACGAATTTTGTAGACATATGAGGCTTTGTTTCGCTATAATATGCACTTAGTCTGTAACGAAGACCCGTGCACGAGATCCAACCTCAAGATCGTCACACTGATAATTTGGACATTTTTTTTAAAGAGACAAAGAGGGAAATTGCTAAATAGCGACCACATTTCGAGAAAGTGCTATTCCATTAAGACAACACCCTTCGGTGATTGCCACATGAATTGGTTGACCACCAGATCTAACCTCCAGCAACTTTTTCTTGTAACATAACCTTAAAATTTCACTTGCAAGAGAGATTCTCATTAAACGATGACGTAAACGCTTATTTTGAAGAGAGAGACGACAACAATCATTTGGAAATTTGGAAAAATATTAAAAAGTGTATACTTAATAATAAAAATGATTTTGGAAAAAAAATTCTTGTTTTTTTGTTAAATAGAAAACAACCCTCGTATATATATAAACATTCCCTAAAATTTATAGACCCATTAAAATATTTTCTCTTATCTTTCTTTGGTATGCAATCACCAAACAGAAAGGTGTGTGTGTGTGTTGTAGAGTCTGTCTTCTGTTATCATAATAATATGCTGAAAGTATTTTTAGAAATAGGGCAATAATTCTGACAAACGCGCACTTCTAGGTTTGATAAATTTACGACATGGACGTCAAGAGTGTTTGAAACTATTCAGAAAATATCGAATACATTACATGGGAAAGAAATCACGTATTAAGTAGTTGGACGTTTCATAAATGTGACGGATATCGTTGTACGAACAATAGTACAGTCAAAAATGATTTATTTAATAGGGAGGTGTGATAGTGATAGAACATTCTCTGGATTGTTGAAAGTTTTTATATACAAAAATCTATGCAGGCGACACCGCAGCAATCGCAAGTAACTGGCAAAATAAATTGAACGCGTCCAATAATATGTTATGATCAATAACCACCCTTTTCATGTTTGTTTATAATAGTTATAATGGTGATGATTCACCATTATCAGTTAGCTATCAAACGTCAACCGATACACATCTCAGTTAACAATAAACAAGATTTCTACCTGAAAATGGACACAACAAGTGATGAAACTGCTGCTGCAACAAGGTCAGAGATAGCGAGAAATGGTCAGTGCCACCAAGAGACTGGTTACTTTCATCTAAGACGCTGTTCCGGAGGAAATCATCGGTGAGAAATCGGGCACTCACTGGTGTTTAATTACAAAAAAACATCAGAGAAACGCGAGGAATAGCTGAACAGTCAGAAGAACTTAAATTAACTCAAGTCCAGCAAGCAGACTGTCTAAGCTTTGCCAGAAAAAACGTTAATTAGATTGATGAACAATGGGGCTCCGTTCTCTTCTCAGACTTACGCGTGCCTGGTAGCGATAGAAGGAGATCTGGAGGAGGTTCCTGAATAGTTTGGACGGGAATTTCAATTTTATTTAAATGGGTTAGCGGCCCGTCTAGGATTTGCCAGAGAAAACGTTAATTAGAATGATGAACAATGGGGCTCCGTTCTCTTCTCAGACATACGCGTGCCTGGTAGAGATAGAAGGAGATCTGGAGGAGGTTCCTGAATAGTTTGGACGGGAATTTCAATTTTATTTAAATGGGTTAGCGGCCCGTCTAGGATTTGCCAGAGAAAACGTTAATTAGAATGATGAACAATGGGGCTCCGTTCTCTTCTCAGACTTACGCGTGCCTGGTAGCGATAGAAGGAGATCTGGAGGAGGTTCCTGAATAGTTTGGACGGGAATTTCAATTTTATTTAAATGGGTTAGCGGTCCGTCTAGGATTTGCCAGAGAAAATGTTAATTAGAATGATGAACAATGGGGCTCCGTTCTCTTCTCAGACTTACGCGTGCCTGGTAGCGATAGAAGGAGATCTGGAGGAGGTTCCTGAATAGTTTGGACGGGAATTTCAATTTTATTTAAATGGGTTAGCGGCCCGTCTAGGATTTGCCAGAGAAAATGTTAATTAGAATGATGAACAATGGGGCTCCGTTCTCTTCTCAGACATACGCGTGCCTGGTAGAGATAGAAGGAGATCTGGAGGAGGTTCCTGAATAGTTTGGACGGGAATTTCAATTTTATTTAAATGGGTTAGCGGCCCGTCTAGGATTTGCGAAAGAAAATGTTAATTAGAATGATGAACAATGGGGCTCCGTTCTCTTCTCAGACATACGCGTGCCTGGTAGAGATAGAAGGAGATCTGGAGGAGGTTCCTGAATAGTTTGGACGGGAATTTCAATTTTATTTAAATGGGTTAGCGGCCCGTCTAGGATTTGCCAGAGAAAATGTTAATTAGAATGATGAACAATGGGGCTCCGTTCTCTTCTCAGACATACGCGTGCCTGGTAGAGATAGAAGGAGATCTGGAGGAGGTTCCTGAATAGTTTGGACGGGAATTTCAATTTTATTTAAATGGGTTAGCGGCCCGTCTAGGATTTGCGAAAGAAAACATTAATTAGATTGATGAACAATGGGGCTCCGTTCTCTTCTCAGACATACGCGTGCCTGGTAGAGATAGAAGGAGATCTGGAGGAGGTTCCTGAATAGTTTGGACGGGAATTTCAATTTTATTTAAATGGGTTAGCGGCCCGTCTAGGATTTGCCAGAGAAAACGTTAATTAGAATGATGAACAATGGGGCTCCGTTCTCTTCTCAGACATACGCGTGCCTGGTAGAGATAGAAGGAGATCTGGAGGAGGTTCCTGAATAGTTTGGACGGGAATTTCAATTTTATTTAAATGGGTTAGCGGCCCGTCTAGGATTTGCCAGAGAAAACGTTAATTAGAATGATGAACAATGGGGCTCCGTTCTCTTCTCAGACATACGCGTGCCTGGTAGAGATAGAAGGAGATCTGGAGGAGGTTCCTGAATAGTTTGGACGGGAATTTCAATTTTATTTAAATGGGTTAGCGGCCCGTCTAGGATTTGCCAGAGAAAACGTTAATTAGAATGATGAACAATGGGGCTCCGTTCTCTTCTCAGACATACGCGTGCCTGGTAGAGATAGAAGGAGATCTGGAGGAGGTTCCTGAATAGTTTGGACGGGAATTTCAATTTTATTTAAATGGGTTAGCGGCCCGTCTAGGATTTGCGAAAGAAAACATTAATTAGATTGATGAACAATGGGGCTCCGTTCTCTTCTCAGACATACGCGTGCCTGGTAGAGATAGAAGGAGATCTGGAGGAGGTTCCTGAATAGTTTGGACGGGAATTTCAATTTTATTTAAATGGGTTAGCGGCCCGTCTAGGATTTGCGAAAGAAAACATTAATTAGATTGATGAACAATGGGGCTCCGTTCTCTTCTCAGACATACGCGTGGCTGGTAGAGATAGAAGGAGATCTGGAGGAGGTTCCTGAATAGTTTGGACGGGAATTTCAATTTTATTTAAATGGGTTAGCGGCCCGTCTAGGATTTGCCAGAGAAAATGTTAATTAGAATGATGAACAATGGGGCTCCGTTCTCTTCTCAGACATACGCGTGCCTGGTAGAGATAGAAGGAGATCTGGAGGAGGTTCCTGAATAGTTTGGACGGGAATTTCAATTTTATTTAAATGGGTTAGCGGCCCGTCTAGGATTTGCGAAAGAAAATGTTAATTAGAATGATGAACAATGGGGCTCCGTTCTCTTCTCAGACATACGCGTGCCTGGTAGAGATAGAAGGAGATCTGGAGGAGGTTCCTGAATAGTTTGGACGGGAATTTCAATTTTATTTAAATGGGTTAGCGGCCCGTCTAGGATTTGCCAGAGAAAATGTTAATTAGAATGATGAACAATGGGGCTCCGTTCTCTTCTCAGACATACGCGTGCCTGGTAGAGATAGAAGGAGATCTGGAGGAGGTTCCTGAATAGTTTGGACGGGAATTTCAATTTTATTTAAATGGGTTAGCGGCCCGTCTAGGATTTGCGAAAGAAAACATTAATTAGATTGATGAACAATGGGGCTCCGTTCTCTTCTCAGACATACGCGTGCCTGGTAGAGATAGAAGGAGATCTGGAGGAGGTTCCTGAATAGTTTGGACGGGAATTTCAATTTTATTTAAATGGGTTAGCGGCCCGTCTAGGATTTGCCAGAGAAAACGTTAATTAGAATGATGAACAATGGGGCTCCGTTCTCTTCTCAGACATACGCGTGCCTGGTAGAGATAGAAGGAGATCTGGAGGAGGTTCCTGAATAGTTTGGACGGGAATTTCAATTTTATTTAAATGGGTTAGCGGCCCGTCTAGGATTTGCCAGAGAAAACGTTAATTAGAATGATGAACAATGGGGCTCCGTTCTCTTCTCAGACATACGCGTGCCTGGTAGAGATAGAAGGAGATCTGGAGGAGGTTCCTGAATAGTTTGGACGGGAATTTCAATTTTATTTAAATGGGTTAGCGGCCCGTCTAGGATTTGCGAAAGAAAACATTAATTAGATTTATGAACAATGGGGCTCCGTTCTCTTCTCAGACATACGCGTGCCTGGTAGAGATAGAAGGAGATCTGGAGGAGGTTCCTGAATAGTTTGGACGGGAATTTCAATTTTATTTAAATGGGTTAGCGGCCCGTCTAGGATTTGCGAAAGAAAACATTAATTAGATTGATGAACAATGGGGCTCCGTTCTCTTCTCAGACATACGCGTGCCTGGTAGAGATAGAAGGAGATCTGGAGGAGGTTCCTGAATAGTTTGGACGGGAATTTCAATTTTATTTAAATGGGTTAGCGGCCCGTCTAGGATTTGCCAGAGAAAACGTTAATTAGAATGATGAACAATGGGGCTCCGTTCTCTTCTCAGACATACGCGTGCCTGGTAGAGATAGAAGGAGATCTGGAGGAGGTTCCTGAATAGTTTGGACGGGAATTTCAATTTTATTTAAATGGGTTAGCGGCCCGTCTAGGATTTGCCAGAGAAAACGTTAATTAGAATGATGAACAATGGGGCTCCGTTCTCTTCTCAGACATACGCGTGCCTGGTAGAGATAGAAGGAGATCTGGAGGAGGTTCCTGAATAGTTTGGACGGGAATTTCAATTTTATTTAAATGGGTTAGCGGCCCGTCTAGGATTTGCGAAAGAAAACATTAATTAGATTGATGAACAATGGGGCTCCGTTCTCTTCTCAGACATACGCGTGCCTGGTAGAGATAGAAGGAGATCTGGAGGAGGTTCCTGAATAGTTTGGACGGGAATTTCAATTTTATTTAAATGGGTTAGCGGCCCGTCTAGGATTTGCGAAAGAAAACATTAATTAGATTGATGAACAATGGGGCTCCGTTCTCTTCTCAGACATACGCGTGCCTGGTAGAGATAGAAGGAGATCTGGAGGAGGTTCCTGAATAGTTTGGACGGGAATTTCAATTTTATTTAAATGGGTGATGGAACGGGGGATTGACGGTGAACAGATACATAGAAGAAATTTTAGGGGATCACGTTGTTCCCTACGACAGTTGCAGTTATATGCTTCTCGGCTTAGTTTGTGTATAAAAATTCGAAGAAAATAATAAACACAACGTTGCTTAAATATGAACATTGAGTGAAATTTTCAATTATTTTCGTTCAGGGAATTAACGGCGAACCGATACATAGTAGAATCTAGATCACATCGATCTCTAGACCAGTTTCATCGGCAAAACCTTCATCCTAATGCAGGTTCCGTACTGCAATATTTACAAGATGTTGAAATTACTAGTATGGAGTGGCCAGCGCGTCGCCCGGAATTAAATTCTATTGAGCATTTATGGGATAAACTCAATAGAAATCATGCACTAGGCACGAGATCGGACCTCAAAACAGCGCTCATTGTAAGTTGGGTTAGCATCGGACAAGATCGAGTGAATAAATTTATTCCCTGAAAGCTGTTTTTAGGGCCAGGGAAAGGTTAATATCAAATATAATACTATTTTGACGAATTTAAGCTGGTATTTTCTCTATTGTTAATTATAACCCTTATAATCAAAAAATCATAAATTTACTCACTTAACATCTAGTTACTATTGTATTCGTTAAGATTTATTGTACACCGACCGCTCCTAATGGGAACCAACGTCATAGTTTAAGTGATTCCAAGTGTCCCTTAGACACTTGAAGTGTCATTAATGTATCAAATTACTTAGTTTTATTTTATATTGATTTGACTCTAACGACCATAAATATAAGTAATTATAGCTTTTGTTTACAATAGGATTAGTATTTAAGATAGCATATACACCCATAGTGTGTTGTGAATAGTCTTGATATCCAACGAGTGCAGATTTTTTTGCTTAATGATGCCACTTATTCAACTCAATTACTATCAAAATCGAAAAATCTTTGATGCAGTTTTTTATCGCGAAATTATTTTAAGAAGCTCTTGCAATTTGTATGTACGGCGGGGTTATAATTTTCGTAATTCTTTCCGATTTCTACACGTTTTAAGAATAGAATTTGTCTTGAAATTGAAGGTTTAGCTAAGATAATTAAATTAAATAATACGAAAAAATATACGTTTTGACCTAATTAGAAATGCTATTTCTCGAAATAGAATTCGTTATTCATTAATTCAAATTTCCGGTAACCATAAGTTGATCGAGTTCGATAATCCGTACCAGGAAGTACGAAGCGAAATGGAAATGATCAAAATAAGGGCATCAGCCCTTTTATAATGCTATGTGAATCGAAGATTCGAAAATCCATTCGATATAATCTTGTTCTAAATTTATAATAAAAATAAACAAAAAAAATGTATCTATATTAAACATGATATCCTAAAATTTAATGTGTAAATTTCGGCAGCGAGTTTTATTCTATTTTTATGCATGAAAGAGTATTAAAATTATAAAACAATCGTAATTCACAGACGCATCACTTTTTTTGGTAAACTTTTTGAGGTTATACCTCGAGTATTTTCGTATTTGTATTTTGTATATTGTAATATGTAGTTTTAGGGGTTGTTGTTCTACAACTTCTACTAATATTGCGATTTTTAGCTACAGGGACATTAGGAAGATCAATGACATGGGCAAAAAAGGAAGTAAATACATGCCAAATTCACCATTAACCAACGTTGGGAAAATAAGTGGGCTCCCATAATCTCTTCGAAGTAACCGATCTACCAAATCTTGGTTATTGCTCGAACAGCACCATACAGAACAGTTTATTGACAACTGGAGACGAAAAATGGGTTCTGTATCATAAGGCAGTGGCTCTCTTCAAATGGATCACAATAAAGTACTTATGTATACGCGGACTTGTACATTTTGAAGTATTGATATCTAAACCATTCTTTATTTTTAAATTATCCGGCAATTTTCAAAACAAAAAGCGTTATACAGCAACGTTTCTTGTTCGAATTAAATTTAGGGAAGCAACATTACTGTCAGGTCTTCCTTTTATTTAACAATCCTTTATTTCAACAATCTTTGAATCTCAATCTCAATTCCAAATAGTGGACAAAGTAGGATAGCACTGTGACTTATTGAGAAAGAATCTGGTGATGCTCTTGATATTACAGAAAAATGGTTTGTAGAAGGTGAAAACCTTTCTTTCGATGCTTCTTTCATTGCCTTATCCTAAACAGATCAACAGGTGACATTCCAAACCAGTGGTGTATGTTATGCGACCATGAATGCGTCTTCTCCTTGATTCCCTTCTACTATCCACTTTGCCTTGGACAATCAACTGCAAAAGACTGTAGTTGTCATGTCTTATTATATAGCCAAAATACTTCAGGTTCCTTTTTTTACTGTTAAGACGACTTCCTTCTTTTTCTCTAGTCTCTGGGAAAGAGAAATATCCACATTTCGAAAGATTACACTCTGTTTAAAGTAGCCTCGGTAGTGGTCTAAGCCTCTACACCATAAACCAGAACAGAAAATATGTAGCACCTGACTAGATTTAATTTTAGTTGCAAGGAAATATCCAACTCACACAATGATATTAAACTTTATCGTGTGTGGCGATTTTGCATATAAAAATACTTAATACAGGTAAATATTTCTCCGATAAATTCCCTCAATAAAACGATAATACATCCACACCTGACTGACTGATACCTAGCTCAGGAAATTCCGAGTAACTTTCTTAATGTCCAAATAGCATACAATTAAATTAATTCTCCCCAATATACCTGATTTTGGGAAAAATCCAATACCCAATAACCAAGTTTTGGTTAGCGGAGAAGATAGGGTAGTCATCTATTCGTTTTACCCTATATTCACGTCGTCAAAAACCGACACGAAGCGAAGCAACAACAAAGCGAGGCAAGGGACAAGAGCGCACAATCCACACTCTCGCACTCCACGTTACTCGTGGTAAGCTCAAGTGTTGTTATCTGGTTTACGAGGTATTTCCTCAAAGTAAGTTTTGTTTGGATCTATAAAAAGACGTATATAGGTAGAGAAGAAATATTTATTATACAAATATCTATAAATGTTAACAAATTTCCCAGTCAAAATACTTTAAGAGTTTAAGTTTAAGAGCAGCGCAGTTTCTTAATGGTCTCGCAGTAAATATGTGCACTGATTATTTGGTGTCGTGTGATTTCAAGATTTTCATCGTATGTGTTTTGCTTCAATTTCGTAAACCTGTGCACTTGAATATGTCCTTCATTGAACTGTCTGACCCATCTATGAATATACCTTATAAACGAAGTCTAAGTGCCTCTTCAATTTTATCGATTCCTTTTGCAATTGAACTTTAGCATGCACTTTCTAAAATGCATTTCAAGTAGACCCTACGACAATTTCCTTCCTGTAAAACGTGTTCTCAACCCTCAAAGTTGATTGTCGTATCTCGTTTCACCATCGACGTCGAATAAACTAACTGAAAATAAAAGTTACTAGGTCAGGGATGAATCAGATTACAGTAGGGTGTACGAAGGGGTTCCTAGATACTTTGTTTGCTCCATTTAAAAACAAATTTGTGTAAATATCGGAATGAAATTAGATACGATGTAAAAGTCGTTCGATGATAATGTAAATAGGACAGATGTTACAGTTATTGTTCGGATATGAGATCGTCGATATGTAAAGTATCGATTCCAAGGAGAGTAGATAGCGAAATTTAGAAAAAAGTGGAAGAAATCGGTACCAGGACATTACCTGGAAATGTATGAAGAATAAAAAGATAAGGATTCAAGGATTATTATTATTGATCCTCGACGTTGTAGCTATGATATTCATATAGACAAGTTCACACCTTGATGGTATAAAGTCCAGAAATCTACACACCCTGCAACTAGCCTATAAACTGTCTTTACTCCATCTGTCAATCTCAGTGACTGAAAGGCACTGAAACGGACCGGAAATTTAACTCCCAAATACACATTCCATTGAACGTCCCTCTTCATTTAACCCTCACCGTCGAGGTGGTTTAATCGACTAACCAAACAACTTGCTAGAGGAGATCTTTACCTCGCTCCGTGAGTCATTCAATTCCTATTTGGGATTTTTTTAAGTTACAAAAGCTACAAAGCCTGAATCTTACTGTGTAGTTATTAAACTTTAAATAGAGGAAAGCATTTGGAACCACTATAAAGAGCACATCATTCTAAATTTTCAATTCAGGCTCAACTGTCTACATTTTATCGAAAATGAAGCTTCAGAACCTGCCGAACAGGGAAATTGATATATTCATATGAGCATTTTCTTCTCCTTCTTCATCATTGTCGTCGTCATCGACCCTCTGCTGCAGAATTTTAAGTTCCTTTTCATTACCATCTTCAACGACATTTGTCTCCAAGTCATTCATGATTTCTGTGTCACAGGTTATTTCACCATTAATATCGGTCTGATATGGTACAGCATTGAGACAAGATTGTCCATTACACTGGCCGCAAACTTTCCGCTTCTACATATTGAGCCACCGCCACTTTTGCAGTTACAGAATATTGTATTGAGTAATTCATCTGGTGCAGGTGGTAAAATAGTCACGATAGGTTCCAGGAATTCGATACTCATTGTCCAAACCCATTCTTGGGTTTCTGAATCATGCCCTAACCAAATTTGAATTTGATAATAAACGCGATTGAAATATTTGTGAGCTCCACTCGTTGGTGGAATATTTGATAACTGCACAGGTTTATTCGATTTTGATGACTTGACGTATAGTTCCTGACGGAGATGATCGATGTTATCCACAGATTTTGGAACTAATAATCTAATGTAATGGACAAGATTGTCCATTACAACTGGCCGCAAGCTTTCCGCTTCTACATATTGAGCCACCGCCACTTTTGCAGTTACAGAATATTGTATTGAGTAATTCATCTGGTGCAGGTGGTAAAAGAGTCACGTTAGGTTCCAGGAATTCGTTACTCATTGTCCAAACCCATTCCTGAGGGTCTAAATCATGCCTTAACCAAATTTTGACTTTGATAATAACGCGATTGAAATGTTGGTGAGCTGATCCACTCGTTGGTGGAATATTTGATAACTGCACAGGTTTATCGATACTATACCCAGATTTCTGAGCATTATAAACTGCTAATAAGGTTGACATTCAACTCTCAAATGAACTTTGAACCGGATAATTTTCTTCTTCGAATGCTGCAACAAGTTCATCCAAATTGGGTTATACCCAGATAATTCTCTGAACGCGCGCTCTACGCCCTATATCTCGAAAACAGTTCAAGTTATAAAAACCATAGAAAACGCAAAAATTTGACTTTAAAACTTAGATCATCGAATTATATGGGATGTTTGAAAATAGGTCTAGGATGCAAAATTCAAATTTTTTTCGTAGTTATATACTGGGAATGTCGATTTTCCGAGGTCAACCCCCTATAATGACTGGATTATAAGCAAAGAGAAGCTAAGGAGAGTTACGGTAAATTACCTGAAGAGCAGACGATAGCTTCTTGTAACTAAGTAAGCTGCATAGCTCCCGCACACTTTTTTTAATTGTCCTTGGTATAATTTCTGAGTTATAGCGACATTTGCGTTATCTCCGCCGAAGTTAAAATAATACATTTAGGTGAATATGACTGCAACAGTAATAAATTTGACGTTTCAATAAATGATATTGTTGAAGTATATTGAAACGTGTAATATCTTTAATAATTTATATCCTAACCGAAATCCCACAAGATCTACTGTCAGTAAATTAGTAAAAAAGTTTGACGAAAGTGGTTCAAATAAAGATTTATCTAAATCAGGACGCAGAAAAACTGCATCAACTCAAAACAAATCTTTAGATGTTTGTGTTGCAAAATGTATTGCAAAGTTTTAAAACTTGCATAGCTTGTTATATTGAAGTAAATAGACAACATTTTAAGCATCTGCTGCAGTCGTTTTTAATGTATATTTTATAAAATTCGTAATTTTTCTACTTCACAAATGTGGATCTACTTCTAACATGACACAAACATTTAAAGATTTGTCTTCGGTGGGTTTTTTTGCGCCATGATTTGGATAAATCTTTTACTGAACCAGTTTCATCAAAATTTTTACTAACTTACTGACACTAGACCAGGTGTAAAATTCAATTTTGCAGAGGGCCATATATTAAATTTTGAATTCGTAGGCGGGCCAGATTAAAAATAAAAAAATGAAATATTATAACATTTCATTTCATTTATTTTGTGAAAGTCTTCAAAACGATTGTTGAATCAAATCAAATTTTGCAGAAGTTGAGGCTATTGACCCAATTTTTTTTGGTTCACTGTGCCAAATCATTTTAAATGAGGGAAATGGTTCAAAGTTTGATATTTTTTATCTGATTTTCTCACAGCCTCAACTTTGTTTCAAAGGCTCCAATAAAAGCTCTAAAAAACATGATTCTTATTTCTGTGACAGATTGCGATCGCGGGCCTTAATGATATGACTACACTAGACCTTGTTACGAGATTGGTATTAGAACATACATTTTTTTAAAGAAAATTCAAATTAAACGAGTTTATTTAATCGGAGCCATCTGATTGTACAATATTTATTGTAACTTTTATGAAAATACTGTAAATGAATAAGATCTGACAACAATGAACTAAAAATATCAAAGTTTATACCGACCTAACCAAGCTTGAATTTTCCTTACATCGAATTAAGTATTTGCGTCAAGTATAAATTCAATTCTAATAGAAAAAATCTTGCATGCACTCACCCACCATGTTTTTTTAGTGTTTAATGGAAGAACTATTTACTTATCAATTTTTAAAATTTACCCTTTATCAATGTTGTCCTGGAAAAAGGTGTGTTGGAATTTCAAGTATTTGTTTGTTTTTTTTTCTCGTTTGAAGATAAAAAAGTTTTAAATGTATACATAGGGTGTTTTAACAATAAATTGAAATATTTCAACTAGTAAACATTGAATTAAAAATATCAAAGTTTACCGACCTATCAAAGCTTGAATTTTCATTACATTGAATTAAGTATTTGCGTCAAGTTTAAATTCAGTTAATTAATTTCCACAAACAAATATTTATAAACAATTATAAAATTATTCGGTATGTGAATAACAAACACGTTCATTAGATTTTCTCGAGATCAGCTCATGAAAAACACGTAGATAAAAGTGTAATAAATAATCCAAGATATATTCAAGGTCTTGTTAACCTCAAACAAATAGCACATACACGTTTATTACAAAGGAGTGCTTGAAGGTGGGAAGAAACATTCGGATTTCAATAAAATCTAAGAAATTTCTATACCACTAGGAATATTACGACGGTTGCTACTCAAGTTTTGAGATGTTAATTTATCATTTTTAATGGTGAATGTACTCAGAACGTTTTGTCATACGAATGCTATTTGAAGCATTCATCATTTTCGTACAATGATATAAATTTAGATGTGGATTGAACCAACAACTCGGTTCGACTTTTGGAGATAAAGCATCATCTGAAGTCAACGTGTTTTGCTGGTTTTCCGAATTCAATCGTGGTCGCGCTTCGCTACAGGATGAATTTCGTTAAGGTCGTCCAAAATCTGCTGTTGTGCCAAAAAACATCGAGATGCTGTATAAAAACTGTTATAGCAAGATCGTCATGTGACATACCGTAAGATTGATGCACCCTTGGACATCAGTTCTACTAGAATACATTCATTATTGCACGCACAGTGGCCTTTAAAAAGATTTGATAATCTTTCAAAAACAGCTTGATGTAAAATTCAATCGCGGTGCTTCAAAAGACATCTGCAAAAACGTGTAGCAACGTCGGATTTTGGGTGGGGTCTAAGGGGGACTGAAGCCTCGAGTTCCAAGCAGGTGGGGGTTTCGCAGAGTTCCCGCAAAATTACTAATTTGATCAATCATTTTAAAAGCAATATTGGATCCGTAGCAAAATTTGCAATTTCTCCAAAGATTTTTCGGGAATGCCTAAGAAATTTCGAGTTAATTTTGATTTCCTTAAGTGGAATATGGATCGATTTCAGGCCTACTGCTTCTTAATCCAACGATGAGAACGTGACAGATGAGGAATCATGGATTTACACTTATAAACCCGAAATTGAACAACAGTCGACTGTGTGGGTCTTTCAAGAGGAGCCAAATCCAACAAAAGACATGTGGTGTGATGTGGTTTCTCAAGAATTTAGGAGGTTGTGCACAATTTTTGTACTCCATTAGGCGTTCTAGCTCGCTCCTAATGGTATCGATGGAAGGTTCTAGGCGGTGTGAAGGCGGTCGAACGTATTCTAGTCGGGGCTTCCAATCAATGAGTCGACTCCTACAATGATGTTATTAGAGTATTCTGTAGCTTCTTCTTTGTGCACTTAATGTATCTAGATAAACATTTGGATTTCGCTTTCAGCTTCTGCTGAAGCAGATCAATATATCCACGCACACGTTGTTGATGTTCTGGATGTTGTGTGTAAGTACCTATTGTATTGAATATTTTTCTGATGTGGTTTCAGAAGAATTTTGGGAGGTTGTGCACAATTCTTGTACACCTTTAGGCGTCCTAGCTCGCTCCTAATGGTATCTATGGAATTTCTAGGCGGCGTTGCCACCAGGGCTTTTTATTGGCGTTATTGGTACGGATATTTGTCACGTATATTTGATGATTATGTAGACGAAGTCCTGCAACAATTCCACAAGTGAATGAAGCCACTGAGCGTATTGTAGTCGGGGCAGAGGCTTCCAATCAATGAGTCGACTCCTACAATGATGTTATTATAGTTTTTTTGGTCCTCATCTTAGAAAATTTTGGGTTTGTGCCCTCAAATTCCACTAATGCCTTGTTCATTTCGAGTGGCACTTTATCGACGATATTTGGTTCGGTATTGTCTAAATCATGTATAGTTTGTTGGTGATTTTGCCTTCATGTGGGTTTCACCGTGTGTAACGTTTGCATCTTGCGCTGCAACATGATCATCTCTTCTTTGAAGATCTAGATCTTATTATTATTATACAAAAGACTTATGCACTACTCAGCTTAGAACCGATATTATTTATCTACCCCTGATACAAAGTATCAAAAGGATTAGGCTCGGTTCACATAATGAACTTGTGTGACAAGTATTCAATATTACAGCCTTCTGGTTATCGGCGAAGGTGTTTTTTGGTAATCACAGTTTGGCGATGCTACGGTGCAGAGTCTTAGGCACGACACCAGTTGCTGACATAATAACTGGAACTATTTCCACATTTTTCGCTGTGCAACATCTCAATTACGAGATCCGCGTCTTTATCCAGTTTTCCCCGGTGTTTGTTGAGAACGTTATGAGTGTTCGGTATAGCTACATCGACAAAAAGGACTGAATTGTCTCTTCTATCAACCACCACGATGTCAGGTCTGTTTAGTAGAGTCTAAACTTGTCATTTTCGAGCACCTTCTGCGGCTGGTACTTGTAATAAGGTGTATACGTATTGAGAAGATTGAACTTGTTGGCTAGTTTCTGGTGGATGATGTTGCACACTTGGTTATGCCGGTATTAGCACACTACAAGCAGATGTTATATGTTGGATGGTCTCTAATGTTTGTTGGCACTTTCTGCATTTGTCATATTGAGTGTTCGGATCCTTAATAATATTTTTCTTGTAGTTATTCTTGTTAATAACTTGATCTCTGGAAAGAGATTGCCGCTAATAAACCATATGTTTGAAGCTTCTTTGTCAACGTGCGGTTGGTTAAGGTCATGATGATGTCTACCACGTAGTGCCTTTCGTGACCCCCGTTCCTCGGTGTCCAATACCTTATTTAAATCAGATTCTGGTGATGCGAGGTTGAGGGGTGAATAATTCTTATCCGCTTTGGATATAATCAGGTGCAGAGTTGAGACTTCCGATTTAATATGAAAGAATTCACGTAGTTTCATTACCTGTCGAGATGCAGGTTAATAAGGTCAATCAAGCCTCCGTAATATTGTTCTAATGTTTGTCGTTCTTCGTCATCATTGTTCTTGTCAACCTCTATATACCTTCTGGGTCTGTTTTTGTCCACTTCAGGATTCCAAAAGATTACGTTAAAACAGGTGTGGCATAGGTGTTGATTACCTGGACTAAATTACCTGCATTTAATTCGGATTTCATAAGTGACTCTTTTGATGTATTGATCCTGGATTTAAGTTTTTGCCTGCTTGTGGTCCAGCAACTTAGCCTGTTGAAATCCTAGGTGTTTGTAGGTTTGTACTAATTATTATTATTATTATAAAATCCTTTCTGTAAATATTACACGTACGTTCATGTATTAGACCTTAATTTGACATCGACTGGATGGTAATTAGCCAGCATTTGTTTATGTTTGCTGATGAGATCTTTGTTCTTTGTCTACGTTATATATTATAAACAAAATGGTTATTGAAGTAATTCTAGAAAGGCTACGTTTGCAAACGACTTTCATACAATTTTTTTTTAGTTGTTTTTGAAATATCTCGGAAGATCAGGTGTTCAGAATTAAAATGACTCAGTTGCAACAAAATACGATTATAATAGAAAAAAAATTATTTCAAGGTTGAGAAAATTGCGTAAGAAATTGTTGGCGTCAGCAAGCGGCAAATTAAAAAACGAAACGCTTAAGACTGATTGTGTGCGAGCATATTTTGATTTTTGAAATAATGTACAGGGTAATACATAAGAACTGAACGAAAATATAAGTTGCGAAAGAAGAATTGAATAAAATGCATTGGGTTTAAACCTGATCCTTAGTGAGTATCATTAGCATCATATTTTGGGCTTCCCTATACGTTTCTGATCTGTATCAATTCTTATTAGGTACACCCTGTATATATAAAGTGTCACTTAATATTAATAAATGTATTTTTGCGAAATATTATTAAATAAAATATCAATTTTAACGTTAGGTTGAGACTTTTTAGTAGCCTCATTTGGGGCTCTGCATGAGGCAAAATTATATAAAGTTCTTCATGACTCACCCTGCATACAGGGTTTACTTATTATAAAAATACTTTTTAAACATTTTTTAGTTATTTTAAATAAGTTTTTGCGCGAGTTACAGCTAGAAAAATCCGAATTATTTTAAAAATTAAAATGCATCATATTTCACATTTGTCAACATTTATTTTAATATAAAAATAGGAATTGTTGTAAACATCTTTCAATTAATTTTGTTAATTTGATTGTTGAGATTAAGTTCATTCGATATTTTGTAAAATTTTGTTTTCGTTGTGAATTGAATTTATTAAAAATAAAGTTTCGAAAGTTGAATACACAACTCGCGGGGTAATTTTTATCATAAAGCAATAATAATCAAAACATACTCGTAGAATAGAAGCAGAGATAAAATTTTCTAACAATGATTCATAGACAAAAACATTTATGATATAAAATGACCTAATATTCTACCGATAAACACGAAATCCGTATGCACGGTTTTTGCATCTTAAAATGCATATCAGAATATTAACAAAGACCACCACATATATGCCAAAGCAATTTATTTATTCATTTCGAGAATTTATGTGAACAGTGACGTTTTAAAACATACACTGCTCGCAATTATTAAAAAACACGTATTCACGACTTGATAATATTTAATTATAATTCAATGGAATTAAATCATGGATAATTACGTGTAATGCCAATAAAATGATTACAGATAAGTTTAGTTTAGAAATGGTTTAAATTAGAGGTGTCAAACTCAATTATGCACAGGGTCAAATATTAAATTTTGAATTCGTAAGTGGGCCAGATTGAAAGTAAAAAAAAAAAATGAACTGAATTATTATAAAATTTGCCACCTTGACAGAGCTGAGCCGTACGACCTGCGACGATCAGCATCGCAGTGGTCCACCAAATGAGGTGACAACTTCAGATATGTTGAAGAAAATTGTCGAGAAGATGTTTCCATCGAGTGTTTCACAGAAATAATGCCGAATTTTTGTGCCTTTTCATAACCATTGATGTAACGTGTGTCCATTTTCACACCCGAATCAAAAGAATAATGAAAACAATGGACTGAGAAGGAAGAACCGGCTCCAAAGAATGCAAAGACCGTTCTATTTACAGACAATATCATGGCGTCGGAGAACTATTTCGAAAAACGACGTTTGCAACGTTCGAGCGAAGAAATCAAACAAAAACGACTGCATTTGGCTAAAAAGAAAGTGTTGTTTCGACAAAATCAATGAATTAAATTTTTAATTGCTACCTTATACACCCTATTCGCCAGTTTTAGCCCCCTCGGATTATTTTCGGCTATTTTTTGTATGTTTTCTTTGATGAACCAGGTACTTCTGGAACCATCATCGAATTCTCCCATAATAATAGGACAGACGGACAACAATAAAATTATATTGAGCAGTGTATATATAGGAGTGAATCATTATTAAAGAATGTTTTTAGAGTGGTAAAATTTTGTACGGTTATCTCTTAAACCGTTGATGCAATCGAGAAAATGCAATATACATGTATGCTAATAAAAATTGTCCTTGACGAGTTCAATGTAAAATACGAGGTCTAAAAGAGAACAAAAAAATAGCACGACGAACAAATGTTTTTGTTTTGATGTCAAAACGCGGTGCAAGTTTTAAAAAGGAAGTTGGTTTTGAATGTAGTAGCAGCAAACAGCTAAATATTATTTTTCAAAAAGAAGTCCCAAAGGCACAAGTATTTGCATCAGTGGAAATTGGTCGGAAATTGGAATGAAACAAATTTTCCAACTACTATTGGTAAAAAGATACTTATAGATCTCATGTCATGGTTATGTAATCTTTAATACAGTGCTTTTGGCCTGTCCAAACCATTTTCTAGATTATTAATTTGATAGTTATGAAAGATGAGTTTAAAAAGAGGAAAGCTCAAATTGGCACAACACAGTAGTTAATAAAATTTGGCTATTATATAGTAACCTCCTAGAAACGCCTATAGCCTGGCTTACGATGAAATCGTTGAACGGATTAGATTCGGAAACACTGGAACGCCTTCCTTATAGTCCCCATTTATCGACATGCGATTATTTATATGGTCAATTGAAAGAGGTACTTGGCGGACTCAAAAGCAATGCGATTATAGATTTTTATGAAAAAAGAATCCGGAAGTTTCCGGAGAAGTGACTATTTAAAAAAACTAAAAAGTTAAATAGACGGGGAGCTGGCTACAAAAAACAGGTGCGCGCCATTTCAGCTCGTAAACTGGCGGCCCCAAGTTAGTTTAAACCTCAAATAAGAGCGGTGTAATGGCGCGAGAAGTTTTTCAGGCCGGAAAACCCGACCTGTGCTGACCTTAAGAAGTGGAGTTTGATGATGTGCTAAATTGGGGCCGCCAGTTTACGAACTGAAATGGCGCGCACCTTATCGACGCTGATTTTTGTGTCCAGCTCTGGGACTAAAAGCTTTGTAACTAATAAAATTGTTTAAAGAGAAATTTCAATTTTTATTTGAACCAAACTCGTATTGAATATTTTTTCAATAAAAAATTTTGTATTTCAGACTAAAGAGTGACTCAAAGCGGTCGAGGTGACGTCACTAGTCGCTCATTTAATGTGATTTTATCGTTAACTGGATGACTGTTCAATGGATGACGACGAACGAGTCGTTGGCAGAGGGATGTTCACTTTCTGCTCTCGCGTCTCACTAACTAACACTCTCTTCAATTCTCACGGGTCAAAAGAACATTTATATGGGGGAAATTACTAATTGTAAATGGCCAGTGGAGCATAAAGAAAAGAATACGAATGATATTTCCAAGAGAAAAAATTTACAATGCTCAATAATTGGAAGAATACATATTTATATTTAAATAATTTCTTTTTCTAATAACTAATAAAGTATTTTCTCACAACGAAATAAAAACAAAATTTTTTATTCAGAACGATGTTTTGACCTATTTAAACAAAAATTACACGCATCTGAATAAAAAAATAGTTTTTATGCCCACAATCTTCTTAGGAAAAGTAAAAGCAATTAACACTGACCGTTACTGTATATTATTGAACATATTGACGAAGGAATTAACAAAAAACATGGTAAAATAAAAAAAAATCGATAGTCAAACTCAATGGATTAATTCCACCGTATTGTAAAGATATTGTCATCAGACGTTGAAAAAATTCTACAAAAAATATTTGTCAAGATTTCAAAAAAAAACGCGGGGGTTTTCTCTCTCCATCTCTAAAAATTCTTAACAAGAAAACATTGATATGCCCGTAATATATCATTATCAGATGAATAAATGAAAAACTTTGCGTGTGTCAGCTAAACAACGAATATCGACAAAAGCGAAGAATTTTTTCTAAAAAGTAGTATTATAACTATCGTTGGTAATCTTAACTCAAGGACAGACTTATATATATATATATAACCTTTATTTTAATACGTAAAACCTTGTCCAAAACATTTGCGCTGGATAATAAAATAATGAAAGAGTAGATGCAAATAATCTAATCAGAATGGATTTTTTTAATGACGATTCACCAATGCAATAGTTGGATCTAGTTCTATTAGGAACCATTCGAGTTGCTAATTCGATTCCACCTGTTTATAACGTTAAACGTTAAGCAACTGTAAGTTTTAGTCAAAAAAGATAAAAGTGAAAAGTCATTAAAAATTATTATAATGTTTTCATTGAAATAACCAGAACTTTCTCCATACAATGTGTTGCTAAAAGATTTTGCAATGTGTTGCTAATAGATTTTCCTACTGCTAATTGACTATTAAAGCCAGCAACAGAATAAAAATCAAATTTTTCCAGTCTCAGTGTAATTTTTAGGTATCTTTGAAGGTCATTTTGAATCTGCTGCTAATTGATTTTGCTGTTATAATTATCCAAAAAGACAGCAACAGAAGTAAAGCGTGAAATCGATTTTATTTTCTGAAAAAAATATTTTGAAACGAATTCCTCTACATTCAGGGTTATTTTTGAATACTTTTAAATCCCATTTTGAATCTGCTGCTAATTGATTTCGCTGTTATAATTATCCAAAAAGACAGCAACAGAAGTAAAGCGTGAAATCGATTTTATTTTCTGAGAAAAATATTTTGAAACGAATTCCTCTACATTCAGGGTTATTTTTGAATACTTTTAAATCCCATTTTGAATTTGCTGCTAATTGATTTCGCTGTTATAATTATCCAAAAAGACAGCAACAGAAGTAAAGCGTGAAATCGATTTTATTTTCTGAGAAAAATATTTTGAAACGAATTCCTCTACATTCAGGGTTATTTTTGAATACTTTTAAATCCCATTTTGAATTTGCTGCTAATTGATTTCGCTGTTATAATTATCCAAAAAGACAGCAACAGAAGTAAAGCGTGAAATCGATTTTATTTTCTGAGAAAAATATTTTGAAACAAATTCCTCTACATTCAGAGTTATTTTTGAATACTTTTAAATCCCGTATTGAATCTGCTGCTAATTGATTTCGCTGTTATAATTATCCAAAAAGACAGCAACAGAAGTAAAGCATGAAATCGATTTTATTTTCTGAGAAAAATATTTTGAAACAAATTCCTCTACATTCAGAGTTATTTTGAATACTTTTAAATCCCGTATTGAATCTGCTGCTAATTGATTTCGCTGTTATAATTATCCAAAAAGACAGCAACAGAAGTAAAGTGTGAAATCGATTTTATTTTCTGAGAAAAATATTTTGAAACAAATTCCTCTACATTCAGAGTTATTTTTGAATACTTTTAAATCCCGTATTGAATCTGCTGCTAATTGATTTCGCTGTTATAATTATCCAAAAAGACAGCAACAGAAGTAAAGTGTGAAATCGATTTTATTTTCTGAAAAAAATATTTTGAAACGAATTCCTCTACATTCAGAGTTATTTTTGAATACTTTTAAATCCCGTATTGAATCTGCTGCTAATTGATTTCGCTGTTATAATTATCCAAAAAGACAGCAACAGAAGTAAAGCATGAAATCGATTTTATTTTCTGAGAAAAATATTTTGAAACAAATTCCTCTACATTCAGAGTTATTTTTGAATACTTTTAAATCCCGTATTGAATCTGCTGCTAATTGATTTCGCTGTTATAATTATCCAAAAAGACAGCAACAGAAGTAAAGTGTGAAATCGATTTTATTTTCTGAAAAAAATATTTTGAAACGAATTCCTCTACATTCAGAGTTATTTTTGAATACTTTTAAATCCCATTTTGAATCTGCTGCTAATTGATTTCGCTGTTATAATTATCCAAAAAGACAGCAACAGAAGTAAAGCATGAAATCGATTTTATTTTCTGAGAAAAATATTTTGAAACAAATTCCTCTACATTCAGAGTTATTTTTGAATACTTTTAAATCCCGTATTGAATCTGCTGCTAATTGATTTCGCTGTTATAATTATCCAAAAAGACAGCAACAGAAGTAAAGTGTGAAATCGATTTTATTTTCTGAAAAAAATATTTTGAAACGAATTCCTCTACATTCAGAGTTATTTTTGAATACTTTTAAATCCCATTTTGAATCTGCTGCTAATTGATTTCGCTGTTATAATTATCCAAAAAGACAGCAACAGAAGTAAAGCGTGAAATCGATTTTATTTTCTGAGAAAAATATTTTGAAACAAATTCCTCTACATTCAGAGTTATTTTTGAATACTTTTAAATCCCATTTTGAATCTGCTGCTAATTGATTTCGCTGTTATAATTATCCAAAAAGACAGCAACAGAAGTAAAGCATGAAATCGATTTTATTTTCTGAGAAAAATATTTTGAAACAAATTCCTCTACATTCAGAGTTATTTTTGAATACTTTTAAATCCCGTATTGAATCTGCTGCTAATTGATTTCGCTGTTATAATTATCCAAAAAGACAGCAACAGAAGTAAAGTGTGAAATCGATTTTATTTTCTGAGAAAAATATTTTGAAACAAATTCCTCTACATTCAGAGTTATTTTTGAATACTTTTAAATCCCGTATTGAATCTGCTGCTAATTGATTTCGCTGTTATAATTATCCAAAAAGACAGCAACAGAAGTAAAGTGTGAAATCGATTTTATTTTCTGAAAAAAATATTTTGAAACGAATTCCTCTACATTCAGAGTTATTTTTGAATACTTTTAAATCCCATTTTGAATCTGCTGCTAATTGATTTCGCTGTTATAATTATCCAAAAAGACAGCAACAGAAGTAAAGCATGAAATCGATTTTATTTTCTGAGAAAAATATTTTGAAACGAATTCCTCTACATTCAGGGTTATTTTTGAATACTTTTAAATCCCATTTTGAATCTGCTGCTAATTGATTTCGCTGTTATAATTATCCAAAAAGACAGCAACAGAAGTAAAGCATGAAATCGATTTTATTTTCTGAGAAAAATATTTTGAAACGAATTCCTCTACATTCAGGGTTATTTTTGAATACTTTTAAATCCCATTTTGAATCTGCTGCTAATTGATTTCGCTGTTATAATTATCCAAAAAGACAGCAACAGAAGTAAAGCATGAAATCGATTTTATTTTCTGAGAAAAATATTTTGAAACAAATTCCTCTACATTCAGAGTTATTTTTGAATACTTTTAAATCCCGTATTGAATCTGCTGCTAATTGATTTCGCTGTTATAATTATCCAAAAAGACAGCAACAGAAGTAAAGTGTGAAATCGATTTTATTTTCTGAGAAAAATATTTTGAAACAAATTCCTCTACATTCAGAGTTATTTTTGAATACTTTTAAATCCCGTATTGAATCTGCTGCTAATTGATTTCGCTGTTATAATTATCCAAAAAGACAGCAACAGAAGTAAAGCGTGAAATCGATTTTATTTTCTGAAAAAAATATTTTGAAACGAATTCCTCTACATTCAGGGTTATTTTTGAATACTTTTAAATCCCATTTTGAATCTGCTGCTAATTGATTTCGCTGTTATAATTATCCAAAAAGACAGCAACAGAAGTAAAGCATGAAATCGATTTTATTTTCTGAGAAAAATATTTTGAAACGAATTCCTCTACATTCAGGGTTATTTTTGAATACTTTTAAATCCCATTTTGAATCTGCTGCTAATTGATTTCGCTGTTATAATTATCCAAAAAGACAGCAACAGAAGTAAAGCATGAAATCGATTTTATTTTCTGAGAAAAATATTTTGAAACGAATTCCTCTACATTCAGGGTTATTTTTGAATACTTTTAAATCCCATTTTGAATCTGCTGCTAATTGATTTCGCTGTTATAATTATCCAAAAAGACAGCAACAGAAGTAAAGCATGAAATCGATTTTATTTTCTGAGAAAAATATTTTGAAACAAATTCCTCTACATTCAGAGTTATTTTTGAATACTTTTAAATCCCGTATTGAATCTGCTGCTAATTGATTTCGCTGTTATAATTATCCAAAAAGACAGCAACAGAAGTAAAGTGTGAAATCGATTTTATTTTCTGAGAAAAATATTTTGAAACAAATTCCTCTACATTCAGAGTTATTTTTGAATACTTTTAAATCCCGTATTGAATCTGCTGCTAATTGATTTCGCTGTTATAATTATCCAAAAAGACAGCAACAGAAGTAAAGTGTGAAATCGATTTTATTTTCTGAAAAAAATATTTTGAAACGAATTCCTCTACATTCAGAGTTATTTTTGAATACTTTTAAATCCCATTTTGAATCTGCTGCTAATTGATTTCGCTGTTATAATTATCCAAAAAGACAGCAACAGAAGTAAAGCATGAAATCGATTTTATTTTCTGAGAAAAATATTTTGAAACAAATTCCTCTACATTCAGAGTTATTTTTGAATACTTTTAAATCCCGTATTGAATCTGCTGCTAATTGATTTCGCTGTTATAATTATCCAAAAAGACAGCAACAGAAGTAAAGCATGAAATCGATTTTATTTTCTGAGAAAAATATTTTGAAACAAATTCCTCTACATTCAGAGTTATTTTTGAATACTTTTAAATCCCGTATTGAATCTGCTGCTAATTGATTTCGCTGTTATAATTATCCAAAAAGACAGCAACAGAAGTAAAGCATGAAATCGATTTTATTTTCTGAGAAAAATATTTTGAAACAAATTCCTCTACATTCAGAGTTATTTTGAATACTTTTAAATCCCGTATTGAATCTGCTGCTAATTGATTTCGCTGTTATAATTATCCAAAAAGACAGCAACAGAAGTAAAGTGTGAAATCGATTTTATTTTCTGAGAAAAATATTTTGAAACAAATTCCTCTACATTCAGAGTTATTTTTGAATACTTTTAAATCCCGTATTGAATCTGCTGCTAATTGATTTCGCTGTTATAATTATCCAAAAAGACAGCAACAGAAGTAAAGTGTGAAATCGATTTTATTTTCTGAAAAAAATATTTTGAAACGAATTCCTCTACATTCAGAGTTATTTTTGAATACTTTTAAATCCCATTTTGAATCTGCTGCTAATTGATTTCGCTGTTATAATTATCCAAAAAGACAGCAACAGAAGTAAAGCATGAAATCGATTTTATTTTCTGAGAAAAATATTTTGAAACAAATTCCTCTACATTCAGAGTTATTTTTGAATACTTTTAAATCCCGTATTGAATCTGCTGCTAATTGATTTCGCTGTTATAATTATCCAAAAAGACAGCAACAGAAGTAAAGTGTGAAATCGATTTTATTTTCTGAAAAAAATATTTTGAAACGAATTCCTCTACATTCAGAGTTATTTTTGAATACTTTTAAATCCCATTTTGAATCTGCTGCTAATTGATTTCGCTGTTATAATTATCCAAAAAGACAGCAACAGAAGTAAAGCATGAAATCGATTTTATTTTCTGAGAAAAATATTTTGAAACAAATTCCTCTACATTCAGAGTTATTTTTGAATACTTTTAAATCCCGTATTGAATCTGCTGCTAATTGATTTCGCTGTTATAATTATCCAAAAAGACAGCAACAGAAGTAAAGTGTGAAATCGATTTTATTTTCTGAAAAAAATATTTTGAAACGAATTCCTCTACATTCAGAGTTATTTTTGAATACTTTTAAATCCCATTTTGAATCTGCTGCTAATTGATTTCGCTGTTATAATTATCCAAAAAGACAGCAACAGAAGTAAAGCGTGAAATCGATTTTATTTTCTGAGAAAAATATTTTGAAACAAATTCCTCTACATTCAGAGTTATTTTTGAATACTTTTAAATCCCATTTTGAATCTGCTGCTAATTGATTTCGCTGTTATAATTATCCAAAAAGACAGCAACAGAAGTAAAGCATGAAATCGATTTTATTTTCTGAGAAAAATATTTTGAAACAAATTCCTCTACATTCAGAGTTATTTTTGAATACTTTTAAATCCCGTATTGAATCTGCTGCTAATTGATTTCGCTGTTATAATTATCCAAAAAGACAGCAACAGAAGTAAAGTGTGAAATCGATTTTATTTTCTGAGAAAAATATTTTGAAACAAATTCCTCTACATTCAGAGTTATTTTTGAATACTTTTAAATCCCGTATTGAATCTGCTGCTAATTGATTTCGCTGTTATAATTATCCAAAAAGACAGCAACAGAAGTAAAGTGTGAAATCGATTTTATTTTCTGAAAAAAATATTTTGAAACGAATTCCTCTACATTCAGAGTTATTTTTGAATACTTTTAAATCCCATTTTGAATCTGCTGCTAATTGATTTCGCTGTTATAATTATCCAAAAAGACAGCAACAGAAGTAAAGCATGAAATCGATTTTATTTTCTGAGAAAAATATTTTGAAACGAATTCCTCTACATTCAGGGTTATTTTTGAATACTTTTAAATCCCATTTTGAATCTGCTGCTAATTGATTTCGCTGTTATAATTATCCAAAAAGACAGCAACAGAAGTAAAGCATGAAATCGATTTTATTTTCTGAGAAAAATATTTTGAAACGAATTCCTCTACATTCAGGGTTATTTTTGAATACTTTTAAATCCCATTTTGAATCTGCTGCTAATTGATTTCGCTGTTATAATTATCCAAAAAGACAGCAACAGAAGTAAAGCATGAAATCGATTTTATTTTCTGAGAAAAATATTTTGAAACAAATTCCTCTACATTCAGAGTTATTTTTGAATACTTTTAAATCCCGTATTGAATCTGCTGCTAATTGATTTCGCTGTTATAATTATCCAAAAAGACAGCAACAGAAGTAAAGTGTGAAATCGATTTTATTTTCTGAGAAAAATATTTTGAAACAAATTCCTCTACATTCAGAGTTATTTTTGAATACTTTTAAATCCCGTATTGAATCTGCTGCTAATTGATTTCGCTGTTATAATTATCCAAAAAGACAGCAACAGAAGTAAAGTGTGAAATCGATTTTATTTTCTGAAAAAAATATTTTGAAACGAATTCCTCTACATTCAGAGTTATTTTTGAATACTTTTAAATCCCATTTTGAATCTGCTGCTAATTGATTTCGCTGTTATAATTATCCAAAAAGACAGCAACAGAAGTAAAGCATGAAATCGATTTTATTTTCTGAGAAAAATATTTTGAAACAAATTCCTCTACATTCAGAGTTATTTTTGAATACTTTTAAATCCCGTATTGAATCTGCTGCTAATTGATTTCGCTGTTATAATTATCCAAAAAGACAGCAACAGAAGTAAAGCATGAAATCGATTTTATTTTCTGAGAAAAATATTTTGAAACAAATTCCTCTACATTCAGAGTTATTTTTGAATACTTTTAAATCCCGTATTGAATCTGCTGCTAATTGATTTCGCTGTTATAATTATCCAAAAAGACAGCAACAGAAGTAAAGCATGAAATCGATTTTATTTTCTGAGAAAAATATTTTGAAACAAATTCCTCTACATTCAGAGTTATTTTGAATACTTTTAAATCCCGTATTGAATCTGCTGCTAATTGATTTCGCTGTTATAATTATCCAAAAAGACAGCAACAGAAGTAAAGTGTGAAATCGATTTTATTTTCTGAGAAAAATATTTTGAAACAAATTCCTCTACATTCAGAGTTATTTTTGAATACTTTTAAATCCCGTATTGAATCTGCTGCTAATTGATTTCGCTGTTATAATTATCCAAAAAGACAGCAACAGAAGTAAAGTGTGAAATCGATTTTATTTTCTGAAAAAAATATTTTGAAACGAATTCCTCTACATTCAGAGTTATTTTTGAATACTTTTAAATCCCATTTTGAATCTGCTGCTAATTGATTTCGCTGTTATAATTATCCAAAAAGACAGCAACAGAAGTAAAGCATGAAATCGATTTTATTTTCTGAGAAAAATATTTTGAAACAAATTCCTCTACATTCAGAGTTATTTTTGAATACTTTTAAATCCCGTATTGAATCTGCTGCTAATTGATTTCGCTGTTATAATTATCCAAAAAGACAGCAACAGAAGTAAAGTGTGAAATCGATTTTATTTTCTGAAAAAAATATTTTGAAACGAATTCCTCTACATTCAGAGTTATTTTTGAATACTTTTAAATCCCATTTTGAATCTGCTGCTAATTGATTTCGCTGTTATAATTATCCAAAAAGACAGCAACAGAAGTAAAGCGTGAAATCGATTTTATTTTCTGAGAAAAATATTTTGAAACAAATTCCTCTACATTCAGAGTTATTTTTGAATACTTTTAAATCCCATTTTGAATCTGCTGCTAATTGATTTCGCTGTTATAATTATCCAAAAAGACAGCAACAGAAGTAAAGCATGAAATCGATTTTATTTTCTGAGAAAAATATTTTGAAACGAATTCCTCTACATTCAGGGTTATTTTTGAATACTTTTAAATCCCATTTTGAATCTGCTGCTAATTGATTTCGCTGTTATAATTATCCAAAAAGACAGCAACAGAAGTAAAGCATGAAATCGATTTTATTTTCTGAGAAAAATATTTTGAAACAAATTCCTCTACATTCAGGGTTATTTTTGAATACTTTTAAATCCCATTTTGAATCTGCTGCTAATTGATTTCGCTGTTATAATTATCCAAAAAGACAGCAACAGAAGTAAAGCATGAAATCGATTTTATTTTCTGAGAAAAATATTTTGAAACGAATTCCTCTACATTCAGGGTTATTTTTGAATACTTTTAAATCCCATTTTGAATCTGCTGCTAATTGATTTCGCTGTTATAATTATCCAAAAAGACAGCAACAGAAGTAAAGCGTGAAATCGATTTTATTTTCTGAGAAAAATATTTTGAAACAAATTCCTCTACATTCAGAGTTATTTTTGAATACTTTTAAATCCCGTATTGAATCTGCTGCTAATTGATTTCGCTGTTATAATTATCCAAAAAGACAGCAACAGAAGTAAAGCGTGAAATCGATTTTATTTTCTGAAAAAAATATTTTGAAACGAATTCCTCTACATTCAGGGTTATTTTTGAATACTTTTAAATCCCATTTTGAATCTGCTGCTAATTGATTTCGCTGTTATAATTATCCAAAAAGACAGCAACAGAAGTAAAGCATGAAATCGATTTTATTTTCTGAGAAAAATATTTTGAAACGAATTCCTCTACATTCAGGGTTATTTTTGAATACTTTTAAATCCCATTTTGAATCTGCTGCTAATAGATTTCGCTGTTATAATTATCCAAAAAGACAGCAACAGAAGTAAAGTGTGAAATCGATTTTATTTTCTGAGAAAAATATTTTGAAACAAATTCCTCTACATTCAGAGTTATTTTTGAATACTTTTAAATCCCGTATTGAATCTGCTGCTAATTGATTTCGCTGTTATAATTATCCAAAAAGACAGCAACAGAAGTAAAGCGTGAAATCGATTTTATTTTCTGAGAAAAATATTTTGAAACGAATTCCTCTACATTCAGGGTTATTTTTGAATACTTTTAAATCCCATTTTGAATCTGCTGCTAATTGATTTCGCTGTTATAATTATCCAAAAAGACAGCAACAGAAGTAAAGCGTGAAATCGATTTTATTTTCTGAGAAAAATATTTTGAAACAAATTCCTCTACATTCAGAGTTATTTTTGAATACTTTTAAATCCCATTTTGAATCTGCTGCTAATTGATTTCGCTGTTATAATTATCCAAAAAGACAGCAACAGAAGTAAAGCGTGAAATCGATTTTATTTTCTGAGAAAAATATTTTGAAACAAATTCCTCTACATTCAGAGTTATTTTTGAATACTTTTAAATCCCATTTTGAATCTGCTGCTAATAGATTTCGCTGTTATAATTATCCAAAAAGACAGCAACAGAAGTAAAGTGTGAAATCGATTTTATTTTCTGAGAAAAATATTTTGAAACAAATTCCTCTACATTCAGAGTTATTTTTGAATACTTTTAAATCCCGTATTGAATCTGCTGCTAATTGATTTCGCTGTTATAATTATCCAAAAAGACAGCAACAGAAGTAAAGCGTGAAATCGATTTTATTTTCTGAGAAAAATATTTTGAAACAAATTCCTCTACATTCAGAGTTATTTTTGAATACTTTTAAATCCCGTATTGAATCTGCTGCTAATTGATTTCGCTGTTATAATTATCCAAAAAGACAGCAACAGAAGTAAAGCATGAAATCGATTTTATTTTCTGAGAAAAATATTTTGAAACGAATTCCTCTACATTCAGGGTTATTTTTGAATACTTTTAAATCCCATTTTGAATCTGCTGCTAATTGATTTCGCTGTTATAATTATCCAAAAAGACAGCAACAGAAGTAAAGCGTGAAATCGATTTTATTTTCTGAGAAAAATATTTTGAAACAAATTCCTCTACATTCAGAGTTATTTTTGAATACTTTTAAATCCCGTATTGAATCTGCTGCTAATTGATTTCGCTGTTATAATTATCCAAAAAGACAGCAACAGAAGTAAAGCGTGAAATCGATTTTATTTTCTGAGAAAAATATTTTGAAACAAATTCCTCTACATTCAGAGTTATTTTTGAATACTTTTAAATCCCGTATTGAATCTGCTGCTAATTGATTTCGCTGTTATAATTATCCAAAAAGACAGCAACAGAAGTAAAGCGTGAAATCGATTTTATTTTCTGAAAAAAATATTTTGAAACGAATTCCTCTACATTCAGGGTTATTTTTGAATACTTTTAAATCCCATTTTGAATCTGCTGCTAATTGATTTCGCTGTTATAATTATCCAAAAAGACAGCAACAGAAGTAAAGCATGAAATCGATTTTATTTTCTGAGAAAAATATTTTGAAACGAATTCCTCTACATTCAGGGTTATTTTTGAATACTTTTAAATCCCATTTTGAATCTGCTGCTAATTGATTTCGCTGTTATAATTATCCAAAAAGACAGCAACAGAAGTAAAGCGTGAAATCGATTTTATTTTCTGAGAAAAATATTTTGAAACAAATTCCTCTACATTCAGAGTTATTTTTGAATACTTTTAAATCCCGTATTGAATCTGCTGCTAATTGATTTCGCTGTTATAATTATCCAAAAAGACAGCAACAGAAGTAAAGCGTGAAATCGATTTTATTTTCTGAGAAAAATATTTTGAAACAAATTCCTCTACATTCAGAGTTATTTTTGAATACTTTTAAATCCCGTATTGAATCTGCTGCTAATTGATTTCGCTGTTATAATTATCCAAAAAGACAGCAACAGAAGTAAAGCGTGAAATCGATTTTATTTTCTGAGAAAAATATTTTGAAACAAATTCCTCTACATTCAGAGTTATTTTTGAATACTTTTAAATCCCGTATTGAATCTGCTGCTAATTGATTTCGCTGTTATAATTATCCAAAAAGACAGCAACAGAAGTAAAGCGTGAAATCGATTTTATTTTCTGAAAAAAATATTTTGAAACGAATTCCTCTACATTCAGGGTTATTTTTGAATACTTTTAAATCCCATTTTGAATCTGCTGCTAATTGATTTCGCTGTTATAATTATCCAAAAAGACAGCAACAGAAGTAAAGCGTGAAATCGATTTTATTTTCTGAGAAAAATATTTTGAAACGAATTCCTCTACATTCAGGGTTATTTTTGAATACTTTTAAATCCCATTTTGAATCTGCTGCTAATTGATTTCGCTGTTATAATTATCCAAAAAGACAGCAACAGAAGTAAAGTGTGAAATCGATTTTATTTTCTGAGAAAAATATTTTGAAACTAATTCCTCTACATTCAGAGTTATTTTTGAATACTTTTAAATCCCGTATTGAATCTGCTGCTAATTGATTTCGCTGTTATAATTATCCAAAAAGACAGCAACAGAAGTAAAGCGTGAAATCGATTTTATTTTCTGAGAAAAATATTTTGAAACGAATTCCTCTACATTCAGAGTTATTTTTGAATACTTTTAAATCCCATTTTGAATCTGCTGCTAATTGATTTCGCTGTTATAATTATCCAAAAAGAGAGCAACAGAAGTAAAGCGTGAAATCGATTTTATTTTCTGAGAAAAATATTTTGAAACGAATTCCTCTACATTCAGGGTTATTTTTGAATACTTTTAAATCCCATTTTGAATCTGCTGCTAATTGATTTCGCTGTTATAATTATCCAAAAAGACAGCAACAGAAGTAAAGCGTGAAATCGATTTTATTTTCTGAGAAAAATATTTTGAAACGAATTCCTCTACATTCAGGGTTATTTTTGAATACTTTTAAATCCCATTTTGAATCTGCTGCTAATTGATTTCGCTGTTATAATTATCCAAAAAGACAGCAACAGAAGTAAAGCGTGAAATCGATTTTATTTTCTGAGAAAAATATTTTGAAACGAATTCCTCTACATTCAGAGTTATTTTTGAATACTTTTAAATCCCATTTTGAATCTGCTGCTAATTGATTTCGCTGTTATAATTATCCAAAAAGACAGCAACAGAAGTAAAGTGTGAAATCGATTTTATTTTCTGAGAAAAATATTTTGAAACAAATTCCTCTACATTCAGAGTTATTTTTGAATACTTTTAAATCCCGTATTGAATCTGCTGCTAATTGATTTCGCTGTTATAATTATCCAAAAAGACAGCAACAGAAGTAAAGCGTGAAATCGATTTTATTTTCTGAGAAAAATATTTTGAAACAAATTCCTCTACATTCAGAGTTATTTTTGAATACTTTTAAATCCCGTATTGAATCTGCTGCTAATTGATTTCGCTGTTATAATTATCCAAAAAGACAGCAACAGAAGTAAAGCGTGAAATCGATTTTATTTTCTGAGAAAAATATTTTGAAACAAATTCCTCTACATTCAGAGTTATTTTTGAATACTTTTAAATCCCGTATTGAATCTGCTGCTAATTGATTTCGCTGTTATAATTATCCAAAAAGAGAGCAACAGAAGTAAAGCGTGAAATCGATTTTATTTTCTGAGAAAAATATTTTGAAACGAATTCCTCTACATTCAGGGTTATTTTTGAATACTTTTAAATCCCATTTTGAATCTGCTGCTAATTGATTTCGCTGTTATAATTATCCAAAAAGACAGCAACAGAAGTAAAGCGTGAAATCGATTTTATTTTCTGAGAAAAATATTTTGAAACGAATTCCTCTACATTCAGGGTTATTTTTGAATACTTTTAAATCCCATTTTGAATCTGCTGCTAATTGATTTCGCTGTTATAATTATCCAAAAAGACAGCAACAGAAGTAAAGCGTGAAATCGATTTTATTTTCTGAGAAAAATATTTTGAAACGAATTCCTCTACATTCAGAGTTATTTTTGAATACTTTTAAATCCCATTTTGAATCTGCTGCTAATTGATTTCGCTGTTATAATTATCCAAAAAGACAGCAACAGAAGTAAAGTGTGAAATCGATTTTATTTTCTGAGAAAAATATTTTGAAACAAATTCCTCTACATTCAGAGTTATTTTTGAATACTTTTAAATCCCGTATTGAATCTGCTGCTAATTGATTTCGCTGTTATAATTATCCAAAAAGACAGCAACAGAAGTAAAGCGTGAAATCGATTTTATTTTCTGAGAAAAATATTTTGAAACAAATTCCTCTACATTCAGAGTTATTTTTGAATACTTTTAAATCCCGTATTGAATCTGCTGCTAATTGATTTCGCTGTTATAATTATCCAAAAAGACAGCAACAGAAGTAAAGCGTGAAATCGATTTTATTTTCTGAGAAAAATATTTTGAAACAAATTCCTCTACATTCAGAGTTATTTTTGAATACTTTTAAATCCCGTATTGAATCTGCTGCTAATTGATTTCGCTGTTATAATTATCCAAAAAGACAGCAACAGAAGTAAAGCGTGAAATCGATTTTATTTTCTGAAAAAAATATTTTGAAACGAATTCCTCTACATTCAGGGTTATTTTTGAATACTTTTAAATCCCATTTTGAATCTGCTGCTAATTGATTTCGCTGTTATAATTATCCAAAAAGACAGCAACAGAAGTAAAGCGTGAAATCGATTTTATTTTCTGAGAAAAATATTTTGAAACGAATTCCTCTACATTCAGGGTTATTTTTGAATACTTTTAAATCCCATTTTGAATCTGCTGCTAATTGATTTCGCTGTTATAATTATCCAAAAAGACAGCAACAGAAGTAAAGTGTGAAATCGATTTTATTTTCTGAGAAAAATATTTTGAAACTAATTCCTCTACATTCAGAGTTATTTTTGAATACTTTTAAATCCCGTATTGAATCTGCTGCTAATTGATTTCGCTGTTATAATTATCCAAAAAGACAGCAACAGAAGTAAAGCGTGAAATCGATTTTATTTTCTGAGAAAAATATTTTGAAACGAATTCCTCTACATTCAGAGTTATTTTTGAATACTTTTAAATCCCATTTTGAATCTGCTGCTAATTGATTTCGCTGTTATAATTATCCAAAAAGAGAGCAACAGAAGTAAAGCGTGAAATCGATTTTATTTTCTGAGAAAAATATTTTGAAACGAATTCCTCTACATTCAGGGTTATTTTTGAATACTTTTAAATCCCATTTTGAATCTGCTGCTAATTGATTTCGCTGTTATAATTATCCAAAAAGACAGCAACAGAAGTAAAGCGTGAAATCGATTTTATTTTCTGAGAAAAATATTTTGAAACGAATTCCTCTACATTCAGGGTTATTTTTGAATACTTTTAAATCCCATTTTGAATCTGCTGCTAATTGATTTCGCTGTTATAATTATCCAAAAAGACAGCAACAGAAGTAAAGCGTGAAATCGATTTTATTTTCTGAGAAAAATATTTTGAAACGAATTCCTCTACATTCAGAGTTATTTTTGAATACTTTTAAATCCCATTTTGAATCTGCTGCTAATTGATTTCGCTGTTATAATTATCCAAAAAGACAGCAACAGAAGTAAAGTGTGAAATCGATTTTATTTTCTGAGAAAAATATTTTGAAACAAATTCCTCTACATTCAGAGTTATTTTTGAATACTTTTAAATCCCGTATTGAATCTGCTGCTAATTGATTTTGCTATTATAATTGTTTAGAAGGTTAGGAACAGATTAGAGACATCAAATCGTCTATGTTGTTTGATAAAAAGATATCGAACGAATGCCCAATCAGCAATCAATTCTGAGGAGTCAGCTGATATAACAAATTTTTTTGGTAAATTATGAGCAGCAATTACTCCCCCAAAGTCGTTCAGTTATATTGCTTCTTGATGAAAAATGCTGTACAAGCTCAGCAATGGTTTCAAAAGTGTTATTCAGACTCTGCTCCATAAAAAAACCATTTCTTGAATTTAAACGTAGTCGCACAGACACTGATGATGATGAACGTTCTGGTCATCCAATTACTCGACTCAAAAAAGTCCACAAATTGGTTATAGCTAATCGAAAATTGAAATTACTTGAGATAGATGAGGCCATAAAGATATCAGAAGGCAGTGTGTTTACAATTATGCATGAGCATTTGACCATGAGAAAGCTTTATTCAAAACTGGCGCCGCGTTTACTCACAGTCGATTCAGAGCAGTGTTTGGCTATGTTTACACGTAATTAATCAGATTTTTTGAATCGATATGGGACAATGGATGAAACTTGGATCCATCACTTCACTCCGGAATCAAAACGATCATTATCTGAGTGGACTGCAGCCGGTGAACCATGTCCAAAGCGTCCAAAGACACAACAGTCAGCTGAGAAGGTTATAGCTTCAGTATTTGGGGATACGCATGGAATATTGTTCATCGACTGTCTGAAGAGACTATCAATAGCGAATACTACATAGAGTGTTTGGATCGTTTGAATACAAAAATCAAGGAAAAACGGTCTCGTATGTCGAAGAAAAAACCTCTGTTTCACAAATTCAATGGCAACTATGGTTAAATTGAAAAAATGTGTTTTTCTTAGTTAGTCACATGACTTATTGAGTGATGTGTTATTAATTAACAACCAGTTCGTGCATACATTTTCTCGAAGTTTCTGAATGAACCTCGTACAGAAATATTTACGAAACTTCATCGGAATATTCTTTTATGTATAAAAAATTCAGTTCGAATCAGTAATCGCTTCATACCGAGAAAACCACGACTTTATTAATCATAATAATGATCGGTGAATGGATCTAACGCTACATTAAAGAAAAAGTAAAGATTTCTCGGAAGCTTAATCACACCTATACATAGGCATTTCAGGTTAAGTATAAAACATGAAAACATGTGTCTATTGTTTGATTGTTTATTGTAATATGTCTTTTTGTATTCAGCACAAGTAGCACACAAACTTACAAGCCGATTATTATTCATTTGAAATGTTTATTTCTCGATACCTTCTGGAATTATCAACTTACCGAAGCCTTACAATAACGATGCCAATTCAGTCCGGTCCGGCAAGTTTTTTTATATAAATATAATATAGGCCGAGCAAGAACGCGTGCCTAATAAGTGATTTTTGTCAGAAATTAATCTCCATGCAGTTATTTTCCTTAATAATAATTATTATGATAACCTGGATATCGCATTGTCACTATTATATAATCTGAATTTATTGTAGGTACTTACTATATTAGATTCATCGTGTTTACCAATTTCACCCTGTATAATATCTACTTTATAAATACATTATTATAAAATTTTATGACTTTTATCTAATTATTATTTTGTTTGATATAACAATTTTTCTTATAAATTATATATAGAAATAACTCGTCTAGGCTGATGTTTACCTTTAAAATAATTTATCAGTAAAACACGTCAACACAGGTAGTTTAATAATCACCGTTTTTATCTCAAATTTATCTTACATCAAGGAATAGTGTGTTATTTAGTTAATGAATTAGACAGTGTTAATATACAATTATATGTTCAAAGACTGGACTAGAGTTGCTGTTTGACCTAAACTGGACATTTAAATCTCGTGTGTATGAAATCACCTAGTGTGAACATGGCTTTTACCTGTCTGCAATAATTTTTAACATTCCTTGTATTAATCAATTAGTTGTTATTAGAAAACATTCACTGTTATCAATTAGTTGAATCGTACGCTGAATATATCTAACGAGATTACATTTAAAAAAACACCTACCTGTTGTGAAGACACAACTACTAAAAAATTGCACTAACACAACAAACACATTTAATAACAACACACTTTTTTTATACTTCCAGTAGTTTAAGGCACTTCACGCACTGTAAACTTGAAATTCATACATCCTTACATGATTTCAACAGACAAATAAAATTTTCAAAACTTTTCCGATTCTGCGTAAAACTTTTCACAATGTGTTGTCGTATCACTCACTAATCGCGAGACTACAAAACAAACGCAACGGTATAATGGAATGGAATGCTGTCATTCATTGCTGTCAACTTAATTCCCTTGGCATCACATAATATCGTTTTGCGCACTAGCAAAGTTAACCAGCAGCTCACGCTGTTGCCGCTACCCGTAGAATTTCTAGGTATTGAAACTTTGAGATACAGACAAAATAAGGAAGACTTTGGTACAAATCTTTTGCAAAAATAACACGTCGTATTATGAAAACAGTTTCTTACAATAGTCTGGATAAAATTCTGGTGATAATTTAAAGACAAGTGTATCCAACAATAAACCTAGTTAATTTCTGATGATATGAAAACATCCAGTTCTGTTTAATAAAAAGTTATTATTCCATTAAACTAACAGTTTTTTATATACAGATAAAGAAAAAAATGTTTCATTCAATATTATAAATTGACGCCCTAGTTACGCAGCATCTTATAACACGGAATTAATTGAATGAAAGTCGTAGGTAGATAGGAATTTTTGTATAGTGAATCATTGCCTGTATTGTCTATTAAATTGACACGTTAAGTAATCACAATTGATGAATAAATCAAATTTTACATGTTTGTACGTCAAAACAATTCCATTTTTTTCTCTAGTCATTTATTACGAGACACGATAACAAAAATAAATGCTCAACTGTACCAATCAATTGATTCAAATGATAGTGTATAATTATTATTTAAATAATTTATTTAATAATGACGAGTTTCTATATTTTGGCTAGATAGGCAACACAGCAAACGTTAATTTGACAGTCTTAGAAAAGAGATGTATGTTGTATGTTGCATATCTTTCTGTTTTACGTGTTTTTATTTTGTGATAATATATAGAAAGTGACCGTTGCTTAAAATATCTGCTAAAATAAACAGTACTTATGAACGATAATATTTTATTATTATTTCAAAGCTTTTGTCACGTACTTCCAATGTGTACAATGACTCGCGGCTTGAATAATAGTGCTAATATTTATTTTTTAAGATAAACTTCAGTTGAAATTTGTTTAATAAAATTAAGCCCAAAATATCTAATGATATAAAGAGATAAGTCTGAAAATAAGTATAATATCGAAACAATACAAAATTTGCCGTAATGCAAAATTATTGGGATATTATCAAACAGCGTTGGCAATGATGTAAATTAAAATGAATCGCCGCCATTTCTTCAGTTATACCAATAGAAGTTTACAAAAACATTTGTTTAGGTTAAGTTTGTAAAACACAACAAAAATTAAAAATATATAAATGTGTAAGTTTATTCTTGATATTTCCAAATAACATATTCGGTTTTTAATACCTTCAATGTTAATTGAAATTTGTGGATGGAATGAATAATTGTTTTAAGGAAACATGAGTAATCAAGAGACGCATACATCTCCTTTGGACAACCTTTACGATGATTTCGAAGACTTCGATTTAGGACAAACAGTTGAAAGGGTAATTATTTCGGTTATATGAACATTATATTATTAATAAATATTAATTTATAGTTGAAAAAGGAAATCAAAATGTTGAGAGATTGTATAAAAGAGCAAAACAGAGATATCGCCAAACTTGCTGAAACAATCCTTGAACTAAAAACAACTAATGAAACATTATCGAATAATATCAGTTCTTTATATTCTACAGCAAAATCTGAAATAGATAGAAAGGATAGATTGATAGCTGAATTAAGAAGGGAAAAAGATAATATAACTTTCAGGAGACAAAATCGTTTCCATAGCAACAATACGCCTACTACTGGATATAATTTGGAGATTAACAACAGTCAAATTTCCGATCGTCAGAATAACGTTTCTGATCATTTCAAAGAGCAAGCTATGGATAATTCTACAAATTACAACAGGAACAAAGATTTGTGTAAATTACATCTACAGAGATATACACAAGAAAAAAACAATAGGAATCATCAATATATGGAACTTCCGATCCCGAAATTTATAAATGAAAGTAAAGTTGAATCAGAACATCAAGATAGTAAACATTTTGAAAATCCAAAATTATATAGAAACGATATGGGTTATTGGGACGAAAGAAGTAATAATAAAGGAACAACTAGGGGAAATGAGGAAATTGCTGACAGAAGAAGCGATAAAAGTGCTGATAGAAGGAGTGATAAAAGTAGTGACAGAAGGAGTGATAAAAGTGCCAACAGAAGGAGAGGTAGGAGTAGTGACAGAAGGAGAAATAAAAGTATGGATATAAGACGAGATAGGAGTACTGGCAGAAGAAGAGATAAAAGTAACTATAGACATAAAAAGGAATATGGTAGATATGAGGATAGTGATAAAACTGATTATGCAAATGACACATTCTGTAGAAGGTAAGAAATTTATTTATTCTACTAATTTTTAAAAATGATTATAAATTATTTTATCTTATCGTATCGTACATCGTAGTAATTTTATCAGGTGTTTAAATCGTGGTATTTTCACATCCTGGTATAAAATATGTTTTTTTTTTTGCTTTTTCAGATTGATCAAGGTTTATTAGAATAACCGAGACAATAACTGTCGTATTTACTTTGTATCATATGTTCAGTGTTTATTTTATACCTATGATGTTACGCAATATAGCGACCTTACTGAAATGTTTAAATTACAAAATTTTTGAATATCCAATAATTTTTTTATCTATAAATATTGATCAAGAATAAAAAAATTGTAATAAAAGTTGTAAATACACTATCCAAAACTATTTTTTCCCAAACCATACAAATACCATATTAGAGAAAGTAGTCTATTATTTTTTTTAACACACCATATATTTCTTAATGATATAAAGCAATTTTTTGTGATATTTCATTTTCCAGGAGATACGATCCCACAAAGGACAAATATTATGAGAGAAGCAGATCTAGAAACCGACATTCTCACCAACATAACCCAGAACATAATTTGGAAGATTTAAAACCATACAAATCCTCTCAAGGTAAGAAAAGCCTTAACGTTGTAGATAAAGTGGAAAGGGAGATTACAGATTTGACTAAAAGTGAAGCTTTTGATCAATTGCTTAAACTACCAATAAAACAGTGGAAAGAAGATAATAATGATGATGTTAAAGGAAAACTAAGCAAAAATGAAGAAATAGTAGAAAATAAAACTAACAGTACTGATAATAAACGTGTAATAAACAATTTTTTTGCAACAAAAGTGAATAATATTTTAGATGATGTCATGGATAATATAAAAAGTAAAAATGTAATAACTGTGATGACCAACAAAAAGGAAGATGTTATACAAAAATCCCCACCATCTGTAAACGATGTTGTTACAAAAGAAAACGTGATTGAAATTGATGAAGAGGAAAATAAACTGGATGAAGATGAAGATTTGAACCACATGGAAAGCATTCATAGAGAAATGCTGAAATTTATAGAAGCGACAAAAAACAAAAGTGAAGGGAGATTGAAAGTAGAAGACGTTTTCAGTACGGATTCTAGTGACAAAAGTATTAAAGAAAAAAACAGTTCTCAAGAATTTACAGACACAGACAAAAATTTATCTGCAAATATTAACGATGGTATTGAAGAAATAAATAAATTCGAAGAACCATCAATTTTCCAGTATGTTTTTGGAGAAGATCCGGATTCAAAGGAATTTCAACAATTAGTACAAAATACAATAGACGAAAGTGATAATACTCATAAAAAATCAAAAAATATATCGACTATAAACAAAAAAAAATTTACAAAAATGAAAGATAACAGGGAGGAAAAAGATGAACAGAAAAAAAATATAAGGGAAATTAAAGCCCTATCTGGTCCAGAATTGAAAGTCGGTAGTTGTGATAAAAATACAAATTTAATTTTTGTAGAAAATATACAAAAAAATTCAAAAGAAGCAATAAATGAAGATAAAATTATTTCAGTTGATAATGCAGATAAAAAGAATAATAAAATTGATGATTTGGTATCAAATATTGTACAAAAACCTTCTCTAATCGAAAAGGATAAACTTAAGGACAAATTGAAAACACCTGAAGCTGTAGAATCGATAATTGATGCAAGTTCAAATTCAATTTTTGTCAAAGACTCACAACAAACATCTAAAGCAGTTAATAGTGATAAAATTATTTCAGAAATTGATAAAATCGATAATTTCCATTTGAATATTGAGACTAAACCTCCTCCAAATCAACATAATGATGAAGAATTTAACAATAACAATGATAAAATTAAAAAACAAGTAGGAACAAAGTCGTTTACAATGAAAGACAATCAGAAACTATCTGATGATAAAAAAATTATCATTGTAAGTGATGTTGTCATTGTACCTAGTCCGCCGAAGCCAAAAATGACAAGTATCAACCATATGCCAGATATAAATGGAGTAAATCAACCACAAATTAAAGAAATAAAAAATGTACCAAAGTCTGTATCGAAGAAAGAACGATTATTAGAAAAATTTGCTTCAGAAGAAAGTAACAATAAATGTGATATTGATACAAAAAATGATGGTACTGAAAGTTTGAAAAGAAAATTTAGTGGAGACTTGAACCCACCAAAAAAAAGAAAAATTTATTTGGATACTATAGAAGATGAAGATAAAGAAACAAATAATAGAATCAGTAAACGATCCTCTACTGGTTCCAAATATAAACCAAAACCTACCAGACGATCAGAAAGGATTAATACCAAAAACAAAATTGAAACCAATACTACAAATATTAACACAGAGGAAGAAAATAACCAGAAAAATAATTTTGATAACGAAAATAAAGAAATTGACAATCATAGTTTGGTGAAAAAAACTGTCGATTTATTAAATACACATACAAGTGAAAAATTATCTTCTTCTGAAGAAAAAAGTTTTTCTTTTGATACCCAATTGTCTAAAGTTACTGATGGAGTGGAAGTAGTTAAACCGCCAAGAAGGATCAAACCCACCCCCGTTAAGGACGATCCTATTTGTTCTTTTAAGAATATTTTAGCTAAAAATAATAATACAGTGAAACTTTTTTCCAAAACCGTCGCAATGGAAACTAATTTAACCGAAGACAATGACATACCGATTCTTCATTTAGAAGAAATAAATCTTAACAACATGGAAGACATAACTCAGAAAACGTTCGATAGCAGCATAAAGAAATTGTTGGATTATGTGAATTCTGATACGGGGGCGAAAGAGGATGTTTCGTTTGTTGATGCTATAAATAGAGTGGATGTTACTACAAGTGGGGATGTCGCAAAGACCCCCACAAAGGAAAGTTTATCGAATGTGATTACTTCCACTCCTAAAGTGACTACTGATACTACAATGATGTTTAAGAAAGATATCGGTAACATTGATATGTCTATTGTTGAAAGTGACGTACAAAATAATCGAGGTTCTAAAGAGACTCAAGGTACAGAAAAGAATATCATTAAAACAAAAAGTGATGACGACCAAATTGATAAATCTACAAATGCAATTGCTCCAGCGAGGTTTAGGAGGAGGTGTAGGATAGTAGCTGTTGTAAAAAGTGATTAATTTATTTTCTTATTCAACTTATATATAGGGTTCTTCAAAAAAACGGTTTATCCAATAGAATTTTTAGTATTTATAATTTTTCTTCAAAATCAAGCCCAAATTTTTCTGAAATTTTTGCCTTACTTTGCTCTTGATTGAAGAAGTTAATCCTCACAAGGATATTTACCTATGATGCTTCGATTGCTCCCCAGCCACATGTAAAGTTATAACAATTTTACAAAATATGTCCGAAAATATTCATTCTAGAAAAAAAGTTTTATATAAAAATGAAGGTCATAAAAAGCTCTACAAAAAAGATCACATACATGTTTTACGTAAATCTGTTTTTTTTTGCTGTAATAACTCAAAATGTATCGACAAGGATCAAAATAGCTATTTTTTCGTGGTTACAGAGGGGGTGATTAATACCCACTTACAAACTTGGAGATATGAGCCAAATTAATAGATTTACGTAAAAACTGTATATAACCTTTTTTGAAGAGCTTTTTATGAGACTCATTTTTTATTTGAAGCTTTTTCTTCAAAAATCCAAATTTTCGAACATATTTAGTAAAATTGTTATAACTTTGAAGGGGACTGCAATCAACAAATTCATTTATTGATAAGTGCTAGTTTCCGGCATGTGGGACTTCGATAGATGGATTCTGCGATTTCCAAAACGCCAAATTAGCGTGTTTTTGTTGTGATTCTCAATGGGGTGAATACGAAAGTAAAAAAAAGTTGATGTTCTAAAGAGATTTTCCTGAAATTATTGCCTAACTTTGTTCTTGATTAAAGAAGATAATCCCGAAAAGGATATTTATCTATGATTCTTCGTTTGCTTCCCAGCCACCTGTAAAGTTATAACAATTTTACAAAATATTTCCGTAAATATTCATTCTAGAAAAAAAAGTTTTATATTAAAAAATGAAGGTCATAAAAAGCTCTACAAAAAAGGTCATGTACATTTTTTATATAAATCTGTTCTTTTTGCTGTTATGATCTAAAGTATATCGACAGAGATCAAAATGGCGGTTAAACAAAGCTTTAGAGATTATCTTCTCTAATCAAGGACAAACAAATTTCTTGAAAACTACTCTGCCTTTTTAAATATTTTTGTATTTACCCGGTTGAGAATCATAACAAAATCACGCTAATTTGGCGTTTTCGAAATCGCAGAATCCATTTATCGAAGTCCCACATGTAATGACAATTGACAAGATAGGTTTGACTCAAAAATATATAAAGATCGATGAATTTATAGCTTGCTAAACGTACATTGTGTTTTATAAAACATTTTTTTTTGAAAACCGTTGAAAGTTGAAAAATCCTTTACTTATTTCAAGTATTTTCCTTACTCAGGTACTTCTGTTTTCATTATTAGAACGATCCTCATAATAAATTTGACTTCAAGTATCGAAAGTATTTTGCGTCTATGTTGCACAGTAACTTAATTTAAAAAAAATATATGATGTGGTAAAAAAATTATTTATATGAAAGTATAGTATTTTACAATCTAATATTTTTCATTTCTATAGTTACCCCCCTAACTATATTATCAAATAATAATCATTTGTTCTAATTTTTTCATATTCGAGTTCAAAATTTCCACTACAACATTCAAAATTACACTATTTTTTCTTTCAAACCTAAATGGAAAGCTTGAAAAACTAAACAGTTAATTTGCGTTTATATGGTGGTAGAATTCAGTATCAGGTTAACTGGTTCGCAGTAATTTTTATTAAAACCTATCATCATCATACCGTTTAATCTTTTGGACTATGGCTAGCTCTTGGAGCGCCTACTTATTGGAGTAGATTACTCCTCTTGTTCTTTTATTATAGTTTTTTGTTGATCAAAGCTTCGTTTAACAGTTTTCTCCATTCTGGTATCTTCTTTAATTTGATTTCTCCAGGTACTTCTTGGTCTGCCTCTTGGCCATAGAGGTATCCGTTATATTATCCTCCTTACCATTTCTGTAGGTTTCCTTCTCATGATTTGTTTTGCCCAATTCAGTCTTTATGCTTTTACATACTTTATTACATTTTTTCCTCCCAGTTTTTCTTCTTTATTTTCCTTCAATCTTCTCTCTCCTGTAATATTTGGTCCGAATATAGTTCTTAGTAATTTTCTCTCGATTATCTTCAGATCTTCTTCTTCCTTTTTATTTATGACTGTTGTTTCTATGACATACGCAATTACTGGTTTTATAAATGCTATTTTATTTGGTTCTTTTTATCCGTATTCTTGCTTTTGAGTAATTTTATTTTTTCCAAATGTTCGAAGTCTGTCCTATTAGCTACTCCTAGATATATGAACGAGGTTAGTTTCAAATAAATATTTCTATGTCCTTAAGGGGTCCATTCAACTTTAGACTTATCATGTTATCTTCGTCTATTTGGTTTTTTCTGTTTTTTTCTTGACGATTTTTCTTGCTTTTATTTCCAATTAGTTCTTCTCTTGTATTAGCAACTATTGTCACATCGTCTGCCTACTAGGTCTGGCTATTAAATAACGAGACTGGTTACGAAAAAGGGTTTTATTATAAAAATTATTCTATATTAGAATGCTACTACAATATACTCCCCACCTCTCGCCACACACCTTTCCATAAGTTTTTCCCATTGATCAAAGCAGTGCTGGAAGTCTTCTTCGGTGAGTGCCTTTAGGAGCTCTGCCGTTTTTTGCTTTACCGCTTCCATCGACTCAAATCGGTTCTCTTTCAAAGCAGATTTTTTTCCAACCTTTCAAATCCGAGTAGACTCCTGTTTTTTATTTCCAATTTGTTAATTGCCTCTATTAGTTCTTCTCTTGTATTAGCAACTATTGTCACATCGTCTGCCTACTAGGTCTGGCTATTAAATAACGAGACTGGTTACGAAGAAGGGGTTTTATTATAAACATTATTCTACTTTAGAATGCTACTCTTCAATAAACTTCCCTCCCCTCGCCACACATCTTTTCAAACGTTTTTTCCATTGATCAAACCAGTGCTGGAAGTCTTTTTGATGAGAGCCTTTTAGGAGCTCTGCCGTTTTTTGCTTTACCTCTTCCATCGACTCAAATCGGTTCTCTCTGACTCTTTGACGCAAGAGCTTTTGGTCAGGATTCAGATTTTTTGGCACCAACTTCGCGCAGACTTTTGTTATGTGTAAAATTTTTCTAACCGTTTCTTTAACGACGTTTACGGCCTCGGCAATCATCCGGATGCTCATTCGACGATCTGCTCGCATAATTTGGTTGATTTTGGTCACTGTTTCCGGAGTTGAAACAGTCATAGGGCGATCTGGGCGCTGGTCATTTTCAGTGCTTTCTCGGCACTCACTTTTTTCAATTTAATGAAAAATTTGAGTTGATACGTTTTTCGTTACTCATGGTATCCGGGACGAGGAAAAGCACGTTCGTTTCAAGCCGTTTCAAATAGTGATGGAAACGTGTTTTGGGACGTGCATAGACAAGATATCTAGATACCCAACGCACTAATCGTTTTTTACCACAGCCGTCTAGGGCGTTATTTAATAGCCAGACCTCGTACGCTACTGCTTGTATTTGGTTTGTTAAAATATTTTTATTATTTAATTTTGCTTTTCTCATTACGTTCTCGAAAATCAAATTGAACTGATTTTGGAGAGATTAAAACTTAATATTAATTGAAAAAAAGAGTTGAAAATATAAATTCAGTGATAGGTTATTAAAAAATTTATTTATTACTGTATGTTTGAAAACATTACAAATTGAGTTTTAAATTTTCAGGATTTTGAGTATGTCCGAAATTGAAAACTAGTACGAGGGTCTACATTTTAACATATTTTCATGATTCCCACACATTTCTTGAAGACCCCAATCGAGGGAATTCACCAATTTCTTTTGTATCAATTGATTGTTATTATTTCCATCACTAAAAATTATTTATAATCATTTTTTTTATAAATATAACAGATTTAGTCGTATGAACAAATTTGTTCATACCAAGACAAATATTTACAGTCTTAGATCCGGCTGCCGAATTAGTGAACTCATCGGTTTTTTATTAAAACCCAAATTTTTATAATTAGAAGAATATAGAATCACCAAGTTGCCTATCAAAGTTTGGTCGCTAGTATTATTAATTTATTTTTGGGAAAAATTTCCGTTCTATTGTTTTTTAAATAAAATTTCGTCTATATCACGGCAATTTATATAAAGTTATAAAAAATCGCGGTTACAGTTGCGCACCTGGCCTCACCTCTTCGCAGCCAGGTGTAAACAGTATGATTATTCGAAAAAAAAAACGTTTATGCGATTTCGAATTTCCATTACCACTCAAAAGTTACAGTTTGTTACGTAAAATTCGGTAAAAATATAAAAAAATTCAAAATTATCGACTTTAGTTCACGCGTGTAGCTTAAAAGAAAAGATAAAATTGTTTAATAGTTATTTATGCAACAAGTGAGTAAAGTAATACTTTTTTTCGGTAATTATTTAGTTTAGGTTGCATAAGCCCGATTTCATTGAAATTTTAATATGTAATACAGTTTTTTATGCTGAAATGCCACCTAAATTAAGGGCGGTTTCTTATTGGGAAAATAGCAAGGAAACACCAAAGTGGACTAACTTTAATATATTTTCCGAGCTTTCGAATACTTACGTATTCATCGTCTGGGAAATAGTTAATTAAGATTCTTGATATTATCAAAACTTATATAGAAATATTGATTCTATCAACGTCAATTTGAATATTGAATTTTGAATTCTATGATTTAAAAAATTTTTACAAGCTTTAATAATATCAAAAATCTTAATTAACTATTTCCCAGTCGATGAATACATAAGTATTCGAAAGCTCGGAAAATATATTAAAGTTAGTCCACTATGGCGTTTCGTTGCCACGTTCCCAATAAGAAATCGCTTATATGTTGGGCGCGGAAAACATTCCTTCACGTAGTTTTTAAGGTTTGAACATTGGAAAATGTACGCTATCTTGAATAGTTGATATTTTGCAAATACTTGATGTTGGAGAGGTTTAGGGGCGGGGGGAGGGGTTTGTTGGACATTTAGATTATTTTTTAACATTCTGAAGGTGTCGCCTTATTGATCTATCAGAGATATTTACATTTCGGACTTCTCGCAAAAGGCTGTTGAGCTCGACACTTGGTAGAATTCTTTTCACGCCCTGAACCATCCCTAGGTCGCATTCTCGCGGTTCCAATTATAAATATCCATAAAAAATTGGGTTTTAATAAAAAACCAATGAATACACTGTAAAACTATATCCGATCTGTTGTAAACAAACAAATCCTAAAAAATGAGTATTTGAAACGTGTTTAATACAGATGGATATTTATTACTAACCTTGTAATATTTACACCAAAGAAATGGTCAAAACATAGCAATCGAGTGTTTGTTTTCTTGAACAATTTCAGTATATTGTAATGTGTAATATATATTCCAAATACTTGTTTTTTAGTTTCAAATAACGTTCAACAGTTTTCTGATCCTACTTGTTAATTGGTTTTCAATGAAAAAAAAATTAGTTAAAAAATATATTTCTCACAAATCACCATTTGTGCCTTAAATTTGAATAATTGTTAATCGTATCTAAAAATTTGATGTATTATATGTTGAAATAACATAATTATACCAAGTTGCAACCCCTTAGGATTATAGGACCTAAAAAAATGCAACCCTTTAACTTGAAAATACCCAATTTGGTTCATTGCATGAAACTAATAATTTTTATAATACATAGATTCAAAAAAGTACAAAATTTTTGATAAGAAAAACCCCACGATAAATATTTGAAACATTTTCTCATAACATGAATAGTTTTTGGGTTATTGTTTATTTCAAGATTACGGAAATGCAGTGTTCAATTTAATCAATTATTTTTTCTAAAATAAGCATTCAACACCGGTCAAATCACATGGATCATATCAATAATATATAAATTGCAAGTGAATTACGATTAATTTCAATTAGGGTGGTAATTTCCAACAAGAAAAAAAAGAAACCTCATTTTTGTTATAAATCAGTCGTCCTCATGCAAAAGACTTTTGAAAGTTCTCATTTTAAAGGTTTTTCTAAGTGCTTTGAAAAAGATCTTTCGAGTTTTTTCCAAAAATTTCATCAATTTCAAGTTATTTGAGGTTAAAGGTTTTCAATATCGGGATTCCACAAAAATAGCCATCCTTCAACGAGCAATAACTCGGTTATTTTTGAATTTACAGTCAAAAAACGAATATCTTTGTTTTTTGATTAGCTAATTTTGTTGATAGAAAGAAAACTTATTCAAGAAAAACTGTAGAAAAATATGCGTTTTTCAATGTTCATCTCCAAAAAGGAGTGGCATTCACCCCCAAGGCAAAAGCACCCTCCGGCACAGGGTAGATTTAAAAAGTTATAATTACTACCTTCAAACCAATTTTCAAGAAAATCGATATTGGTTATTAAAATTCCACGGGAAATCTGCTGGTACCTGGTCTATAAGGACAATAAGTAATGTTAAGTAGAAAGCGATCGAATTTTGGAAGGTTAATTAGAGGTTACCTAACCTTGAAATTTCACAAAATTGTTTTATCTGTCAGTTGATTTAAAAAATTTCATGTTCATTCCATGGATAATTTGGTTCTAAAACTTTTTTCACTCGTGTAATTTTTCATAAAAGTTTGTCATTTTCAAGGAAAAGTCACATAAATAAATAATATATTCATAGCATCCTTTTTAACCCTCATCTGGTATCGTGGTTAGTGTGTGTTTAAACACCCCGTTTTAAAACAATAATTTCAATCAAAAGTTTAGAAAATGTTTGTATTATTTTCATTTCCCTTTGTTCAAACAGTATTAAAAATAGCAGTTTACAAGAAAAAATTGAACATAAGTCTTAAATTTAAAAATAAATTTAAACAGTAACCACCATGGAAAATTTGACTCAAAAAAATTTAGCAATTATCAATTATCCAAAAACTAAATAACAGAATATCCAATTTAATACCGTAACTTTATGATTGATAACAAAAAAATACTTATTAATAAATAAATAAAAATTTGGCTCGGCTTTTTCATTGTACATTTACCTACTCTTCGTCGCAATCCTGACATACACGTGTCTTTCCTTCGATGTTAGATGCGTAAAATCGATTTTTCAAGGGGAATTAACCCAAATTTGCTCGATTAATTTGTTATAAACAATTCAATTGTTTAAAAAGCTATAACTCTTGAACAAAGACATATATGAAAAAAAGTTTCAGATAAAAAAGATTTGTTTTAAAAAGTTCTACAAAAAAAGTCTGTAGAGTTTTTTGCAAACAATCAATATTTAAAAAGTTATCGTCAATATAATACAAAATGTAACGTTTTTTCTCACTTTATCGGTCATTATTTTGTTCCTACATGACGTAGAAAGATTTAAAGCAGTTCATTTCAAACGTAAAAGCTTAAGCTTCAAAATGAGATGTGGTAGACTTTTTAAATATTATCTGTTAAAAAAAAAGGTGAATATACAAATTTTTATGAAAAAAAGCGTAGTAATTTATTTTTAAGTGTTTTAAAAGTATATAAATTTAAAAAAACGAGATGCATCTTATAGCAGCTTAAAGTGCTAATTAATACGAACATTTTGACCACTTCCAATTATGTTTTCCACCCTTAGTTGTAAAATTAGGTAGATTTTAAACTGCGCGATCAGAAGCTAAACCGATTACTTATTTACAGTAACTTAATTGAAATTAATTTAGTATGGTCTCAAAAATATATTAAAACGTATTTTTTATTTCATTGTTTTATTGCACCTTACAAATATCCATTTTTCAATTTATAACAATCTGCTACTAAGACAAAATGGTTGTATAAAAAAATTATTTTTTTTTCTATTTGTTGTAAACTACTCCCTTATAAATTACTAGAAAATCACCCCTAATTACTCACCATCACTTATTGGGGTATTTGGGTATTTTCAAGTTAAAAGTTGCAAAGAAATTGTTTTAATGCCCTTTAGCTTCTCAGACATGCAATTGTTATTGAGATAAATTACCCCCTATCATATTTTAGGCTCCCTTATATGTCTCTATTCTGTCATTTCTTAGGTACATCCTGTATATCATTTGACTTCAAAATATTGCTGTTTTGGTACCAAAATTGTTTCTTCATAAACAGTTCGATGTATTTAAAGACTGTAAAACAACTTTTATAATAAAAAATATACTATATTATAAATAATAGTAATTGTATACTGAAAAAAATATTTCTCACATTTAAGTTGCTAATTGGATATTATGTTATGAGACCAGTTACTACATATTTCAATTTCCAATTATTCTACCCGTCTCGATTATTATTTTCTTTACGTTTGTCTATAAGTAGTTTCTCAAAAAAAATAATTTTTTGTACAAATGCATCAGTATTAAGTATGCAAAAACCAGTTTAATTAAAAATTTTGTTCAATCAACATTCTTCATATTATGTATTGAAATATAATGAATAGTTTGTTTAGTTTAGTTTGAGATAAATACAATTTTCTATCTAATTTATTCAAAATCGTTTATTTTGAAGATTTGAAATTGTTAATTAATATTTCATACTGTGCAACATAGAACCAGTTGTGTTTTGTACTGCTCTGTATATTATTACTTAGCTATTTTTTCAGTTGAAATTATGTATATAGTTATAGACGTTTTCATTCAAATTTACCTTATAAAATTAAGGTAATTACTGTTAATAGAAATTTTAATAAATATTTTGTTTTTTAAATTGGATTCTTTTTATTTTTATATACCTATCCCTAGATAAAGTACGTATGTCTGTTAATAAAATTTTGAATAATTTTTGTACACTTTATTCCCATTTGTGCTATCCATGAACTAAAAATAAAATATTATTTTGACCTTGTCACCTTGTAAAAATCAAGTTATGACTTATGAATGTTTTGTTGACATCTGTCATTGAATCGAACATCAATTTATTAAGTCATGTAGCTGTAGACAAGAATTTATTTGAAAAAGAGGAAGATCCATCGTTAAAACAATAATGATAAAAAAGAAGAAGTGAGGCGTCCAGTTGCAAAAGTCGCTAATATACTTTTTTGTTATTTTTCATAAATCAGGAAAAACGTTTAACTTTTGTTACTAATACTTTTGCAAATATTTATTGTTGTTAAACAATAGTGTCGTGTATGTGTTATTTATGTGTCCTTTGATCAAAAATCAGAGACAAGCCGTTTCTTGTCCCTAAAGGATCAAATATCATAATGAATGAGTTTTGCTACTGTGCACAAAAATGAATGAATTTTGCTACGGGAATGAATTAAAATAACTGAGTTTTGTCAACAAATGGACATCGTTTATTGAATTTAATAAACATCAGATAACATCGAGTTCGTAAGAAATAAAAAATAAAAATTCAAAACAAAAGTAAATAATATCATACTATTCATATTGTCAATACTTAGTTTTCTAAATTTGCATTATATCACCAACTTCTGCTTGTATTTCATACATTTCAACCTCTTCTTGAGCCTCACTTTCTGCATTATCATTAACTAGTGACTTATACAGAGCCAAATGGTCGTCACCAGCCCAATCTTTACCAAAGTGCTTCTCTAGTAACTTATGTATATCATTCACTTTGGCACTTTTTAATGGTACTCCAGGAGGAACGATCTCTAGGTGCTTATCTAAATCACTGAGTTTGCAACCCCTTTTCAGAAGAGAACGAAAACATGAGACTTCGTTCTTATAGGAAATTTCGCCTTTAACGACCGTCGTTCCTTGACGTGACGATGTTAATATTTTAATTCTTTTACACAGTGATATTTTAAAATGCCACTGCGCTGTGGGTTTAAGAATTTTGCCAAGGGCTGATTTCCAGTTGTATACCAATAAGTTGTTATACAACCGGCACCGAACTGTCTGACGGTGCCGGATTCCTCAAAAATTTCAATATATTCATTGGGATTGACAATAGATTCTCTTTTTTTAATGCTCCGTTCAATTCTTCCGAAAACACGATCTGGCGGCAAAAATGAATGTCCAACTACCGGAAATACCACTTCAATGATTTTAACATGTTTAGGTGCCTTCATTTGCAGCCAGTACATTAGCATTCCCATTAGAACCATATTTTTGTTTTGCCCGCAGCTCATCATAAAATGCCTTTGCTTTTAGGCGGTGAACTCGTAACATAGTCATGTTATGAATTTTTTCGGCACCATTTGAATTTTGAATACTGAGCCGAAGTTCTATACATGTTGAACAGGCATCAGTTGCTGGAGTTTTAAAGCTTATATTGTACTCTTTGGTAAAAATACCGCGAAAAAACTCATATTTCACTTGTGAACAGGAACTTCCTTGTGCACTGTTGTACAGCCTCCAAAGCTTCCTGATATTGAGATCACATTGTAAATACAGACGCGTTGATTTATCTCTCCCGTAATGCGATTCAACAGGCTGCAACTGGTCGATGAAATTTTTTACGGTTTGTCTTTTTTCAGCGAATGCCTGGTTAACTCGATATCCGCCACGCCGCTCCTTTGGCGTTTCTCCTTTGAGGAAGTGGCGTTGGCACAAAATTCGCACTCTGTCCTTTGATACCCGCAAAGCATTCAGAAATGTTTTCTGACAGACCTTAACGTTTCCCGTTTTTCTCGGGACAAAGTATGTTGTAGTTAAAGCAACTTTTCGTTTGCCATCAACAGTTTCACTTCGCTTTTTCGGCAGCGATTGATTGGTGTACTTGAGCAACAGACAATCTTGTGATTGTTTTGATTTGTTTGCATACAACATTTTGTGGAAATTTTCAATGTCAAGCTGCGTGAGTTTCGCACACTTAAATGACGATGTGTCCTTGTGGTTACAAGAAGGGAGTTGTGGAGGCGCATGAGCACTATACCTGTGTATAAAAAGAGATAATTGAATAATATTACAAAGTTTATACCGAATCCTTTTGGCCTTCTCCCTTTTCCATTCCCTTTTGTTTGCAATTCTCTTTCTTCCTTTCCCACGATCGTAATCTCCGACACATCGACCCATCTCTGTAAACCACAGCTAGATTAACAAAACTATACGATTATTACATTTTTCACGCACTCATATTTACCTTTTCACAAAGCCGGCACTCTAACCGCACAAACGCCGAAGACTGAATTGTTCACGATCACTGATACAGTAAAACGTCAAACATGATATTGTCAGATTCAAAAATGAGAAATGAATGACGTATGCAACGGTACATGAAATTTTATATGAAAAGTAACGAGTTTTGACAACTAACCTCTTTCGGAAAATAAATGAGTTATGGAGTCAAACGCCGTGATAAATTAATGACTTTTGCAACCAATTTCACTTTTGTGATTGATTTTGTAGGAAATAAGCGGGTTTTGGCGCCGTATATAGTAGACAGAACGATAGAAGGTAGAATTGGCTGGCGATTGACATTGCCAGCTCAAAATTTAAAAAAAAGTAAATTAGCGACTTTTGCAACTGGACTCCTCAAGTGTATTTGTTATATTTTGAATCTGTTAATAATTGTTAGTTAATTTTTGTTAAAAGTTATTGGTGAAAATGTTTTTTAGTATTCAAATATTATTTGTAGTAATATTTGTAACAAAAACGATAAGAAATAAGGATTATTACGGAAAATTAGAATAATGGAAGTAAGTGAAGACTAATTATACCAAATTACTTTATTAGTATAGAATTTTATCGCAGAACGTGATTTTTTTAAATATATTCAATCATTGTGTCTCAAATGGGTGATGAGGATGTCCAATTGCTCTAAAAAATAGAAAAATAAATAAATGAATTTGATTTATCACTCCGTGATTCCCACTTACGCTTCAAGTTTAAGTATCCTTCCATTACAGTTGAAACTATCCAAAACCGCCAAGTCTTCACTACTCAAAGTGAAGTCGAAAATATCAAAGTTTTGTTGAAGTCTGTTTTTATTAACAGATTTAGGAATTACTATGATTCCTCTATCAACTTGGAAACGCAATAAAATTTGTGCTGGTGATTTATTATATTTGGCTGCAATGTCTGTTAGTTTTGGGTCTTTCAATAGTTCAACATCGCCTGGTTTGGCGAATGGACGATCTGGAGAACCAAGGGGACTGTAAGCAGTTACGGTGATACCTTTAGACTTACAGAAATCGATAAGTTTCTTTTGGTTGAGGTAAGGGTGGCATTCGACCTAAAATCATCATTTTTTCACAACAATAACCTTTTAATAATATCTATTCAATTATTTTTCTAGTCAAACATTAAAAAAACGTAAAAATATTATTGTAATTACTAACCTGAAGATTTACCGGTTTGATTTTAGCGATTGACAGTACTCGTTCGATTTGTTTCTCATTGAAATTTGATAATCCAATTGATTTTACTAAACCTTTCTCTTGTAATTTTTCCAATTCTTTCCATGTATCGACGTAATCTACGTCACTGAAAATTATTGTACCATCTTCTCTTCTTGGGAAAAGTTCAGCTTCTTCCTAGCAAATTCATTAAATAACCCAGCAATGAAACACTGTATTATACACTACTACTCAAAAGTTTTTGTCCACCCCATAATCCTTTTGTTAAATTTCAAAATAATACATTTCAACAAATTTCAATTTCCCATTGTCAAGCAAAGGTCGAAACGTTGTCGGTTATTTGTTTACTTTAAACGAGCGCATTTCTTCGGTGTTTATGATTATAGTTTAGTCCTATAAGATGTAAGAACGTTCTGTGATATATACTTATTGGATCAAAACATCTTTTTGTGAAGTTCGTATACAAACTGTTTTCGTTCTTGCAAATTCACACTTGCAAGTTTTAAAATGGATAAAACCAAGGAACTATTAATCAAAAGCCTTCATGGTCTAGGCACCTTTGCCATCGAATTAAAAATACCTCGACGTACCGTTCACTACAACGTGAAAAAATATGCATCCACCAGGAGCTTTGGCGATGGGAAACTTTCAGGGCGACTCACAAAAATCACATCCGATCACAACTGAGGATGAACGTATTGTATTGTTTAGTGTAAGTAGATTGAAGAAAGCTGATATGTTTGGAAGGATGGCAATGAAGAAACCTCGCACTGGACTAAAGAACATAAAAATTGTACGCATGAAGCTTGGGGGAGAGTTTTATGGAGTGATGAGACAAAGATTGTGGTTTTTGGGTCTTATAGAAGAGTGTTTGTATGGAGGATTTTACAGCTATGTGTGATGACAAGAGTAAACTACGGCGGGAGTTGGGTAATGGTTTTAAGATGTTTTGGAGAAAGGGCGACTGAAGATCTGATAAAAATTGAATGGATTTAGGAGAAAGAATACTATCAAAAATATTGAAGGTGAATCCCAAGCATTCCTCGAAGCCGTGTAAAGCAGGAATGAGCAAATACTTCTAAGCGCGGGCTATAATGAGATGTTCAAAATGTATCCCGCCCGGGGACCGTATGCCACGGACAATGAATGTTTTAGGTGGAGTTTTTTCTTTACCCGAGAAATTCTCTTGACAAAAACAATACAATGGTCATTTTAAAGAAATTTGACAGTTAATGATGAATTGTCGTGCGAATAATTTGTGCCCTGTATAATATGTCCGTAATTTTTTAAAAAACTAACATTAAATATTCAAAACAATGCATGCAGGATTTCTCAACGGGCCGGCTTTTGCCCCCCTGATGTAAAAAGTATTTGAAATAATTGAAAAGGAAAAATATACTGAAAGTAATGATTCAGCCGTCATAGTCGCCCGACTTCTACCCGATTGAGTTGTTGGGGGACAAATTGGACAGGGAAATCAGAAAGCAGGGTTTTAGTTTCACTTCCCACCACCATCCTGAAGAATAAATGGGACCAAATAGACGACGATTATTTGTCAAAATTTTTATAGAGAATGTCAAAATTGAGCAACGAAATATGTTACAATTACAGATTGTAGTTTTATTATAAGTTCGTTCCAACCCATTAAAAAACCGTCCTTGGTACGGCGACGATTCTGCGCAATAGAGACTACGTGTTTCCACTGGGCAGTTACCGTTATACGTATAATTCTGTTTTGCGTCCCAACTGACTTAAGCAGACCCTTGCATAGCCGGAGATGGCGCAGAAAATATCATTTAAACGCTTCCAATAACCATTCCAAGATTGATCCAGATTAGCAGGTTGGAACAAACCTTATTAGTAAAAGGTGGCGCAAAAAGAACGCATGAATTTCAAACCAGTACAATTTGCTTTATTTTGATTACAAATAAAATGGACTCACATAAATACAATATTTAGATTATCCAATTTATGACTTTGTTCATTGGAACCTAGTGGAGCGGCGAGGACTTTGAAGAACCGACGCACTAACTCTGTCGACACTTTGTGGAGTTCGCGCCGTGCGGGTACGACTTTTACTTCATAACTGTTCCAGTTGTGCAAAAAGAAGCAACCCAACTAAGTATTGTGTTGCGATCGGGTATCCAACCATTTCGTGGAACATTGAACTCTGCGCGGAAAAGCCGTTGGACAGTAACAACAGACTCATTACTTTTGAAGAAATGTTCAACAGCTAAAACACGAAGGTCCATTGCGCCATTGCTACTAAGATTGGGCCTCTAACCTACAAAACAGTCAGCCCCCACCCCTCCGCTCCATTCCTCCCACCACTCAACTCAAATTCATGCGTTCTTTTTGCGCTACCCTTTATATATTCTTGTCTATACATGTTCTTTGAAATGTAAATATCAAAAGCCATCGTATTATTTTTATTTGTTGTGTATTACGCAAACTACGAGGTGGACAAAAACTTTTGACCGGTGTTGTTTATAATGAAATAGATAATTACTTTGTAAGCCATAGGCCAATGGATCAAATACAAATCTAGATAATCCAATTTCAGATTGGTTAAAGTTTCTTTAAGAGCTTTTTCAACCAAGTCAGGTCTGTGGAATGTATTCCATAGTTTACTGGTAATGAAAACATCCTCCCTTTTGACGATACCTTCAGCAAATACGGCCGACAGAGCTTCTCCTACTTCTTTTTCGTTTCCATATACATAAGCGCAATCGATGAGTCTGTATCCAATTTTAATGGCATCTTTAACGGCTTGAGTTACCTCACCTGGTTTCGACTATAACAGAAGATTATTAATAACATCCTCTTATATAGGTGATAGAACTACTTGTTGATATGTATTATCTGTTAATAATAAAATTTAAAATAACTTCTAAACGAAGTAGCTGGCAGACTCGCTAAAAGTGTGCAGATTATGTTGTGCAGAAGTCGAAATCTCAAACTACATTCCCTCGAAGCGTGAGACACTACGGAACTTCAGAGCATCACACCTGGGGGTGTATGAAATAGAAGACAAAGATCTCTGCCAACTACAGCCATCCCACATGCTCGCAGCAAGAAAGGGGGACACATACATACAATTTCTACACTATTTCAACGTAGTACAATCCATCAGTTCCTGGCATCATATGGTAAATAGAATGCGTTCGGAAAAAATCTAACGCACACATCAGTGACAAGTCTCAACAAGCTTTACACAAAGTTTCAACTTGCTGCTTCGATCGATTTCATTATAGTACATCTCGAATGACTACTCAGTCATGTTCATCATTTTCGCTGGGACCAGCCTCATTATGATGACAAACGTGTAGGAGATTATGTGATAGTTATCACTCCAAAAAATCTTGAATTAGTGGAAGAAATTGTTCCAAGAACCTATTAAGGATGTTGATTTACAAAGAATGTTAGGGTACAGCTATCTCTGTCAAGTGTTCGTTATAATTTATTGTATCGTACTCCCTCCATCATTATATTGCTCTGCTCCCTTATCTCGTTTTACCAATCACCATCCAGTGGAACAAAGAATTACTATGTCTATGCACACAACACATAAGTACAAACAACGGTCGAATAAAATTGCTAATAAATGATAAAAATCGAATGGTCAATAGTCAAAACAAGTTTTTCAAGATTTAGAGCAATGAGGTCTTACTCAGAGTGTTCTGAAATTTATACAACCGAACGCAAACCGAGCAGTGAGAACGAAATAAGTAGATTGCCGAACGCTACTGTCAGAGTCATCTGATGTAAGTAGCCGAACGCAACATGTATGCTGTCAATTTGCCGTCAACAATTTCGTCTACCACGAAACTGTTCTTTTAAGAACAAATTATTTGGGAAAACACGATAATTATGTATCAAAACTACTACAAAGCCATCATTAACCTATAATGTTGATCGAAACAGCAATAATAAACCATTACTATCTTTACAGGTAGTATAAAAGGTAAGTAAAGATGAGAAATATTAATTGATACTATCCAGTCTCATAAGCTTTTTATTTGTATTTTACAATTTAAAATGAGTGGAACCATTTGATTATATTATTTTACTGAAACTTAATCATATCACTAAAAATATGCATTTATTTTTACGTATTTACCATATAAAAATAAAGTTTACATATATTTATCATGTAAACTGTTTATAAAGTTGTTACCAGTCTAATTCCTAATAATTTGAAAGCAATAAAAAGTACAGGAAATATAAGTATTTAACATTTTTCAACTACCATAAATGAAGCATCAAATTATCACTTTATTTTTAATGTAAAATAATTAAATTTGATAAAAATCTTGCTAGTACAACACTGATTAAATATTTATAAGTATTTGTCTGTTTTCTGTTCTCCTTGAACTTATTATATAACATATTTTACTGATATCTATAATGAATGTTATCAGAATATTGGAATAGTTTACTTTTCAATCAAAAATTATCAGATTCATCTAATTACTGTAACATTGAGATATCATGTCTGATTAGAATTGAAATTAATTCTTATATATTAATGATTTGCATAAAATCAAAGAGTCGTCTGAATCCTATACTAAACTCTTTATTTGGAATATAATTTTTATATAATAAACTTCATTTTCCTTACATTGTTTAATGTTACTGGCAATTCTCGGAAATTCACATTATTTGTACTTAGGGCTGTAGTTCCAAAAAAGGAAAACCCCCGATTGGTTTCAAATTTTTACCAGATACTCTATCACAAACTACATGATTGTGCCTAAAAGGAATTTGGCATCTCTCAAGGAACAAGGACTAATAAAGTTTTTCTCAACCTAACCTAAGCACGCATTTTCAGCTACTGATATTTTGTGCATATATTTAGATTTTTTATTGCACAAAAAAACTCCGCAAATTCGTTTATCCAGCACCGTCATATTCTTTCTGTTCTTTTTGATTGATGAATGACATGGTGTCAAGCCATTATATAAGAGCCACAATACGTTCTGAGTTCTCCTAGACAATTCTCCCATATATATCAGATAAAACCAAACTACATACACTTCTTCTATCTTCAGTGTTGCGGGTTTTCTGTGGTTTCCCTGTAACCTGGTGAGTAGGTTCTCCAGCTAAACGGCCGACGATAGTGAATAACGCAGCTGGACCCGCCTGCTCCTTATTTAAATTGAAAAAAAAAATTACAAGCATAAACAATATATCTATCCCTAAATCGAGAATAGCCATTTTTAACCCCGCGCAACCTCCACAACCCCAGCTCTGCAGAGGAGCAACTCCTATATCAAGGACAACTTCTTTAACAAACCTTCCTCCTACAAAAAATTTCCCTTATCCTACATAAAAATTCTCCAAAATATCTTTCTCTCTTCTGGACGTTCAATATTTGCCAGAATCTGCTGTAACTGTTTTGGGAGAGTCGCTATACAAATTATATGAAATAAAATATTAGCTACCACCAAACCTAACCAATTTTCGATCAGTTTAACATCAGAAGCATATAGGTTAGGGTGGTGGCTAACACTTTATTTCATATAATTCGTGTAATGACTCTCCCAAAACAGCTACATCAGATTCTGGTAAAAATATTAACCACTCTGAAGACTTTTTTATACCTAACACATCACAACATGGATATTATGGAAGATCCATAACGCATTGTGATTGTTTGAAACCGCAATTGGCCGTTTTTGGTCTTGGGGCTTAATATATACATTAGTAAATTGTGTTATATATGTGATATACTTTCCATATAATGAACTTTATTGTGTTAATATATATATATATATATATATATATATATATATATATATATATATATATATATATATATATATATATATATATATATATATAAAGAAAGATTACTCTATGGTGGATTCAATAATAAGTAAGTTTTATTAAATAACTTTATAAGCACTTACTTTCCATGTTCCTAATCCAAAAATTGGTATTTCTTTACCATTGTAAAATTTAACTGTTGGAACTTTCACCATTTTGTTAGCAGTAGATAAAATACACTCAACGGTCTCGTTAAAAATAAATCAATTAAAGATAACTCGGTTATTTTCATGAAAATTTAAGATAATAAAATTCATTAACAGTAACAATGTTATCATTTATTTGCATTATTTAATAGCAAATATTTAAAACGAATACTCAATCCGCGTACTTTATGTAATAAATAGATCAATAAAAATGTTTAAAAGTAAATTAATTACAAAATTGTTTATGTTTATTTTCATATATCGGTTATGATGTGGCATTTTGACATATCATTTCCTAAGGTTTGTTCCAATTAATGTTTGTATAACAGGCCTAGCATTAGGTCTGTGGTTTGTATCCAATTTGTGTTTAACCATAGAGTTAATATTAAAGATAGAGTACGAACGATGTATAAAGTATAGGATAGTAGAACAGTGACAATGTTAAAACCATTTGAGGCAATTTTGCACGTCATCTAGTTACTTTTACGCTCGTTCTTCATAAAAATGACCCTTAGCTTAGTACCATTGAAATAATCAGCAGTATTTTCAACTACTAAATTTTTTTTAAAAGATCCCCCAACTAAATGTGAAGTTTTCTTTATCTTCGAAATTCGAACCGACAGTACATTGTTGCCGAATTCTTCAATTGTGCAATATGTCCTTTCTTGGAGAAATACCGTCGTCGATGTTCGGAATTTACTAAATCTATTTGTTGCTTATAATTCTAAAGATCCCTAGATGATGATTTTTTAGCATGACGGTTCTAACAGGTCAGAGTTCGGTTGGGCAATAAATACTTATGGCACTACCTAATGCTTGGACTTTCAGTTAAATTGTAATCAGACGAATTTCAATAAAAATAGAGTAGGATGAGTTAAAATTTTGTATTTTCAATACAATGTGAAGTTATGAAGTACCTACATTATGAATAAATTGAAATAAATGAATGTAAATAAAAAAAGGTAATTGCATCCTTCATATTAGATAACTAAATAAAACACTTAAAGTTTTAGTAAATGAATTTACTAGAAAATATCGAACAGAAATATTAAATAAAGTAACAATAATAACTACACTTTTAATGAAATTGTTGATATAAAATTATAATAATTATAGACTGAGCGTTTGAAAAAATTATCAGAAACTACAAGTAGTACGGTCCTGTATATATTCCTTGTGCATTTTACAGCTACAACATTGTTAGTGGGGGAAATTCAAATGGCCAACAAATAGAGTAAATTTATTGTAATTTTAAAACTTTTTCAAATTCTCAAAATGTTTGTTAGAAAGTATTATACTGTGCTGCTTCGAAACATTATTCATATTCTAATATTTTTGTTTTCTGGAAATTATTTTTTTTTATAACCAGTACCCGACCCATTTGGACTATGTGTTATCAAGAAAATATATACAAAGTAGCTCTTAATTTTGACCTCAGAAAGAAATGGACAAAATCCACTAAACAACCTGAATCTCCGTTAAGAAGACTGTAAAACCCCAAAAATGTAGTATAACATGTAGAAATCTACTCGCAATGACCTCTAGATATTCTTGGGTCAAGTTGGGTCACATTTACTATTGAAACACCTACTATAAATAAAAACGTTGATTATTATTGGTTATTCATTATTCTTTTTGTTGTTGAATATTGGAAATCAAACCACAATCCACACAAATATTTCAATTTTCTCCTTTTATCGAAAATATAATCTACTGTAAATGGACCTTGAAAAATGTACGACAATTTTTTGCATCAGTCTTAAACGATCTTATTATATATACTAATATATAATATTATTGATGTTCTAGTTTTCGAATTTTTTCATTAATGTCAGCTAGGGAACAACAATTTTATAAAACATTATAGTATAGTATAACGGTAACTGGATCAACGCTACCGAAACTTTGACATAAAAGAGATTTTGTATTGATTTACCAAAAAAAAAAAACAGGAAGAAAATACCATAATATACCAAAAGAGACAAAAAAATATATTGGTTGTTCAGTTAAGCTGAATTATTGATAAATTATCATTTTTTTTAGTTTGTCTAGTTTTTAATGAACTTGAAAAAGTTTTACAATATTTGAAAATCTGAGTTCGCAATAGTAAATTGAAAATGTATTGCCTATGACTACAACCACAGATTGCATTTGTTTCATACCACTCGGGAAGAATTTTTTCTGTTTTTCCAACAATTTTCTTTTTCAAGTTCAATATTATTTTATTATCTGAAATTTTCCCTATATTTTTATCGAGGCTATTAAGTACTACCATGGTGAAATTTTTCAATAATGTTGCTGGAGATTTCAATGCACACTTATTATTTAAATAATTATTCTTATACAATATAAGAAGCTCTTGTCCACTGTTAATGTCATCAGAAGCTTCTAAACTGACTTTACAGTCTTTGCAATTGAAGCGATCTAAACATTTTTTAATTAAATAACAATTTTCTAACGTCGCAATAACATTTGAATGTACCTCGGAGGAAATTGAATTGGTAGATGAATCCGTTTGTTCGGATGATGAATTTTTTTCAACATTTAATGAAGCGAGTGCTAGAGAGAGAACTATTGTTCAAAAAATTGTTTCTAACGCAATATAAAAAAAATAAGGTTGGTTTTTGTTAACCCCCAAATGCTTTATGAGTCTCTGATTGGTGGTTGATAAATCACATACACCATAAAGAAGCATATGACACCCCACCATTCGATACAAAGTAGGCAATAGGAATTTTCCAGTTGCTATAGATTCCTCTGATCATGAGAACTAGAGCTTCACTGGCAGGGAAAGGCTTTCTTATTGACTTTTTTCCTAGCATTGGTTAGTTCCTTTCTAAACCGTTCATTTTCTTCTTGCAATGACTGTTTCCTACCTCCAATTCCCATAGAACAAGATGGAAGGTTCTGTAACTCTTTCAACCACTCTTCATCTTCATGGTTACTGTTAGAACTATCTGTCATGTAAATGTTTCTGGAATGAATCATTGGGGCAATAAAATCACTATTTGAATATGTTTGTGGATGTGAGGAAACATTCAATTGGATTATTTGTTCATCCAAATTTTCCCTGTCCGATTCACTTTCTGAACCTTCATTTTTGTAGCGAAATGGTACAGCAGTAGTAGACAATCTTTTATATTGACTAATATTTTCACTGAAATGTTTGCTGCAGATCAGCTTATTTCTTAGAGCTTTTGGGCTTAGGTTTGCCAAAACAGCATTACCTGAAATAAGGAACATCAATGTTAACATACATATTCATTGTAATGGTTATGGTAAAGTATTTTTTTATGTTCAAAAACTTTCATTTCAATAACTGGCATAAATGGAATAACGGCTAGTAGCACCCTTATTTGGAATTTCCCTAATTGTATCTTATATCATCGTCGGAACGATTATTGACTAATAATGATAATAAATAAGCATATCCTCATTAAAAACCTATATGTTTGCCCCGTGAAGGCACAAAACGTTGTATCGAAGATTTGTTGGTACACGTCTATAGTAAATTTGTATTCAAATAAAACTAGTATTTGATATTATTTCATTCAAACATTCTATGCTGGATAAAACAAAAGCACAATTTTCATGTATAACTTGAGAATGGAGGAAATTATAAATTTCTCCTTAATTGTTACTATTTTGTCAATCTGTTATGGCATAGAATATTATATTATAACCATATTATAATATGTGATAAAAAAACAGTCTATATACATATACATTTGAACAGGTGAAATTTTTGCCTCATTGACAGGATAATTCCCAAATATAAACACACAGACACACTACCTTATTATTATGTGCTTAGTTTATAAACATAAAAAAATAACAAAAAATACTATTTCAATTTTTATGAAATATTAAAGTTTAGTCCTTTGTATTCGGTTAGTTGTGTTTATTTATAAGTTTGAAATATTTTCAAAAATGTTTTATTCTCTTCTGTGTGTCTTTACTACGGTGGCTTCGAAGTTTAAATTTAGGTATGATTCAAGTACTTTTGATAAGTTTATAAGATTGAATGAATTTGGAATTTGTAGTAAATCATTGTACTCGTATAATATGCAATGCGACCATAATACAAATAAACTCATTATCTGAAAAAACTATTGGACGAATTATCTTTTATTTGACGATAATTAAATACCTACTTATGTTTAGTATTGAACATTTGTAAAAGTCATTTATTCACATTCACTATTTTTTATTCCTTTATGAAAATTAATTGTCTCAAGAATAACTCACCCGAGTGTATGATCCATTTTTGACATCTGGTAGGGTCATTCACAGGAAATCGGTACATTTTAATTGTAGGATCTCTTACTTAGTCCACAAATGAAATAAACACACTTATTTCCAGCCATTTCTAAGAAATTGAAAAGAAGTGAGTATTTGTTATATAAATACATTTTAGTAAGTAGTTCGTTAAATATACAGTTGTTTTTTTTTTCGAAATTGTAAGCTGTAGCATTTATACATCTAGCGCCTCTTATAATTTCAATATATTAACTAAAAGAGTAGTGATGTATATTAATTGTAATAATATCCACTTACCTTAAAAATAAAATATAACCAAGTTCAAAGATTCTCAAATAAAAAAATAATCCAAATGCACAACCAACGAAACTCAACTTTGCTATAGGCACCCAAAATAAGAAGCTTTACAACACAGCTTAAGGTTTGAACATAATAATTTAGATAGGTATATTATTGGGGTAATTCGACAACCAAAGCTAAGAAAACACGTAAATCAAGCTACGACGTACAGTAAGAAAAGACATACTGTGGACGCCAACTCTCTACTGCCATCTATTGTTGGCGTCCACCTCGTCAAATGATATGCTCATAAAGTTAACCTACTATCCTATTCTTTATAGTCTTTATGGTACAAGGTATATGAACTTATTTAAACGATCCTAAACAAAGGACTCTTCCACAAAGCATGGGATGTTCTACTTAACCAAATCTGTAACTTCTACTGACGTCACAAATTACATGACATAACCTCTCTTTATAGTAAAATGTAAGGAAATAATTTAATAATTAATAAATAGTAAATATCAATTTATAAGGTGAATAAAATGTGAGAAATTTGTTAGTAACGGAGATGTGTATTGGTTGACGTTTGATGGCTAACTGATAGTGGTCGGTCAGGTAGATAACCTTTTATGAGGGTCAGTTACCCTTAATTAGCATAAAAAGGGTGGTTGCCGATCATAACTTTTATTTTGAACTGTAAAAACAAGCAACATCACAGTAATTTAACATCATTTTGAAGCTAATACCATTAGCTTTACTAAGAAAAATACAATTTCGTGTTCATTTTGTTTGCCAGTAACTTGGGATTGTAGGGGTATCGCTTGAGTCGATTCTTTTGCTCACTACTGTATGTTGGCCTGTGTGATGACGTTATTTTTAGACGCCATATTTGAAATAACGCTTCCGTTTAGTTACATTGAATTATATATAAGTTAATTAATATTGTCACATGGTCGGTATTGGCGTTTTTCAACTATAATCACGTGCACTATGCGTGAATATGTTTTGGTTCACAATTTTTCTATGATAAATAAGCTTTAACCAATGTTATCAGAATATTACAATAATCTACTTTTCAATTAAAAATTATCAACTTCATCTCTTTACTGTAACATTACTGTGATATCACTACTGATTTGCATTAAATTTTTTAATTAATCTTTATGCAATTGACTTTTACCATGGATTAAATCAAACACTGGTCGACATATTCGATATTTCAATTAATTATTTCTATCAAGCAACAATTTTAATATTGATTTTTGAAATCCATGAATTTTATGTTTTTACAAGAAACTACACAATTTAAAACCACCGAATCTTAACAAATTATTTCCCACATGATGAATACATAAGTATTTTTTTATAATTTTTCAAAGACAGATGAAAATTTGACGTTTCGACTCCGACTTATTTTCATAAAGTCTAAAAGAGGTTTTGATTTACGTTGTTTTTTTTACTCTGAAGTAAACAATTGATAAATGATAAAAACACGTTGACAAAGTCAACGCCTTCCGTTTTCGTTTTAAATTGTCTAATTAAAACAAAAACCCACAATGTAGAGGATAAAAAATTTGCTTGTGTAGAGTAAACTAGATTGTGCAATAATAAGGTAGATGCGACTCGGGGCGATGACACAGCTAGAAGTTGAAGTAGTTTTCCGTGCTGCCACCTGCAGTCTACTTCTGCACCCTGTTGCTTTGAGTCATTCCCGCACCGAGCGCTGTCAAGTGTCAAATTGTACAATCATTTTCACTAGTGCAATGAGTGTTGCTTTTTTCCGCTAGGTAAGTTGATATTTACATCAGAGGTTCACGGCACTTGTAATTATTTATTGTTGGTTAACAGTTAACCTAGTTTACTATCAATCAGGAGATATGCGTGAATTTAGCTGACAACATTTTTTTGTAATAGCACATTACGATTCAACTGTTTTGGAAGTGGAAGCATTAAAACCTTTTCACTCCGACGCCTTTCTATAGTGAAACTTTCCCGACTTTGTCCCATTTAGTAGGTCTAGACGAATGTTCTATGCCTGTGGACAATCCCTAAAGTCCAGCGCAAGATTTTCATCATCTGACTGCTGCGATTGATTGAAATAGTCTCATAAATGCATTCTAATGGAATTTAGAAATTATTTAACAAGTAATATAGCAGTGAAAAAGTTAATTATTGTGTATTGCGTTTTAATGCTTACTTTGTACGAGGATGTATTGATATCTAGTTAACCTAGACCAGTTCCATGCATAAACAAATTATTGCGTTACCATAGCAACGAACAATAAGTTATTAGAAGTGGCAGTGTAAAGTTTGACTTCAAAAAAGTCAACCAGAGTTACGCAATAAATTAAAAGAAAAAACAGATCCACCGAAATTGTGAAAATCCAAAAATTGGAGTATCGAACCATCATCAAGTATCCGTATTTAAAAGGGTTAAGAGATAAGCAGATTTACGAAGATATGCTTAAAACCCTTGATAATCAATGTCCTTCGTATGCGACCGTGAAAAATTGGATTGCAAGCTTCAAAAGAAGTAAATTTTCCATTGAAGATGATGACCGATCGGGAAGGGCAGTTTCTGCGTCAGTCCCCGAAAATATCGATGCAGTTCGTGACATGATTTTATCAAACCGTCGAATTGGGTAAAACGGATATCTGAAGCACTGAATATTTCATACGAACGCGTTCATCATATAGTTCACGTTAATTTGGACATAAGAAAAATTGCTGCAAAATGGATCCTCAAATGTTTGAACGTTGATCAAAAGAGTGCAAGAGTAGAAGCATCGCGTTCGATCTGTGCTCGATTTGAAAACGAATTATGACTATGGTTGAGACTTGTGTACATTTCTACGATCCAGAAATAAAGCAACAATCGATAGAATGGCGACTCTCTGGTTCTCCAAGACCTAAGAAGTTTCGTGTCTAAAAATCTGCTGGAAAAGTTCTTGCTTTCTGCTTCAGTTTTTTGGGATTGCCATGGAGTAATCATGATTGATTTTTTGGATAAGGGTAGAAGAGTAACTGGAGATTACTATTAGACATTACTGACCACTCTACGGAAAAAAATTAAAGAGTCAAGACGCGGAAAACTATTCAAAGGTGTTTTGTTTTTGCAGGAAAACGCGCCTGCACACAAATCTCATATTTCCATGCAAAAAATTCGTGATTTAGGGTTTGAATTACTAGAAAACCCCCTTATTCACCAGATTTGGCTCCGTTCGACTATCATCTCTTTCCTCAACTGAAAAAAGCTTTAAAAGGTCGTAAATTTTCTTCCAATGATGAGGTAATAAAGGGGGTAATAAAGGTGGAGGTCTGGTTTGCAGAGCAAGAAGAAACATTTTTTTTGAAAGGTCTAGAGACGTTGCAGGTTCGCTGTAATAAATGTATCAAATTAAGAGGAGAATATGTTGAGTAATAAAATATTTTGACATTGAAATTTTGTTTGGTTCTAAAGTAGGCAAAGAATTTTTCATGCGTTTAATATTTATTCAATGTGAAACTAATTACTGTATGTTCCATAATCAAATCAGTTCTACTAATCGTTTATATTGGTATTGTAGTTGTGTGTGGGCATCAATTTATACGTACCATTTTATTTGATAAGAAAATCTTTGGCAAGGATAATCCAATACAGTTATTTATTTAAAAACAACTTGTAATTCAAAACATTTTCAAGGAAAATGTACTTTCAGGTAGATTCTCATTAAAGTGACGGGAGGAAAAGACTTAGTGGAACTGCTTATAAGAAGTTAGCTAAACAAAAAGCTGACAAAATTAATTCAAAATAAAAAGCAAATTCCCAAAATATTCAGTTTTTTTTTTGAAAAACATGGTGATTGTAACACTATTACAACAACCGAACTGAATCTTGTAGACCAACAACTAATGACATAATCGAATGATACTGAACCGGGTTCCTCAAGAGTTTCCTCTCTAGTTACAGCTGAAGATGAACCGGAATGCTCTACCAAACTCGAGAATGAGGAAGAGGAAAATGCGTCAGCTGAGTTTCTTCTTCTCTTCCGCCTATTCCCCCTTCTCACCACCTACTCGCAAGTCCGCCCCCCTATTACATGGTATTGGACGGGGCGGCAAATCAGGTCTGGCTCGTAGGTGGCAAATTCGTAAATCCGCCACTGCTTAGGAGGTTTTGAAATACTCATCATATGATGAATACTTAGCAGTCTTGTTAAGCATCTATTATTTTTAGGAAGTTTGTATGGTTTTTCTCGTAATTCATTTCTTACTTTCAATCAGTATAATGAACAAATTTAAATTTAAACAAAATGATATTGAACACTCTTTAAAGGTCGATCCACACATATCTCTAACGTGACGTACCTTCAGTGGAAAAAAATATCAGCTGACGAAATTATCAGTAAACTAAAGGGGGTTTCAAACATGAACGGCAACGCGACAACTTGGGGTCCTTCATATTGTAAAGAACTAGTTCTCGAACCAATTCGATGAGAAGCTCGTCGGTCGTATTACAAAAACGAGGTGCATACAGAAAATATTGAAAAGTGAATTGATCAAACTCTTTTTCACGGTACGGACATGTATGAATCGACCTTAATTCTTGATTTAATCGATAACGTAAACTTTAGTAAATAATGTTTGTAAGTACTCACATTCCCAGTTCCTAATCCAATAATTGGTATTTCTATGCCATTGAAACATTCAACTGTTCGAACTTTCGCCATTTTGAAAACAATAAATGAAATACACTCAACGGTCTCGTTGAAAATGAATCGATAATTACTTTGTTAGTTTGAAAAAAAAATCCGATAGTCACTTTAAGTTCATTTACAGTAATAATGTTATCATAGGCGTAGCGTGCCTTGGCGAGGCCCCGTATACATATTTGTTTGGGGGCTCCTAGGAAGGATAAAGATTTCTTACTAAAGAAAAACAAATAGCATGAAATTAAAAGGAATATTTATTCATCATAATTATCTATTTGTCACTTTTTTCAAAAACTGTACAAACAACGGAATCCTAAAAACAAAATTCACCGTTCGTTACAGGTAAATAGGATAAAAGGGTTGGGTAGTACTTACTTTTGCAATCTAAATCACTCACGGGAGCTGAAAATATGAAGAAATTCTTTTTGTTGCTCCGCTAGGATAATCTCTTTTCCTTTCACTATTTTTTTTTTACAAATCGCTACTAATTGTTTGTATTGTATTACAATGTAATGCACAAATAAAAAAAAACGCGTTAATAAACACTGCTCCGTGATTTATCTTGTATCGTATGTATATCAATTATTGAGGGATTCCCCCGTTGACTTAAACGGGGAAATCCCGCGATAACCAATGTTGCCAAATTTTTTACTTTTTACTTTTTTTGACTTTTGTCAGTTGTGAAATAAAAAAATGTGGAAAGTTTTTTATTAGTTTTTGCTTACGCACGTTGGGGGCCCCGTATAATTGATACGGCGGTAGCTACGCCCCTGAATGTTATCATTTAGTTGTATCATTTTTTAACAAATATTTCAAACTCATTAAGCATAATTAATAATATAATAGATAGCGCCTAAAACAATTTTTGAAGAAATAAATTACAAAAACCAAAATTAGCAAATGCGGCAATACTGCAATCTTTTTTTTTGATATGGCACATCCGATGTGATATTTCTGTAACTTTATTTTGATATGTTCTTGAATCGTTAGAGGAATTTTTATTTAGGTTCGCGTTTGATTGGAACTAATTATCATATCGTTCTATTTTCAAATTTATCTTCAATCTTAATTATATAATCTGTCAAAAATCACTAGTGGTAATAACTTTACGAGTGGGTTAAATTTAGAACCGATTCGGAATCAGTTTAGTATGCTCGCGATTCATAATTAGGCCTTCTACACACGGAGAATTATAATCGATGTTATTCAATGGAAAATAACAGATGACGCTACTAGTTACTAACCGTTACTAACTAGTAGCGCCATCTGTTATGTTCCGTTGAATAAGATTGGTAGTGACTCAACAGGGAGAGAAATAATTATTTTAGTTTGAGCTTCAGGCTTGTTATACGATTCGAATTCTGTCTTTTCAGCTTTACTTGGCGTTTCAGATGAAAACTCAAACTTCTTCCTGGTACCTTCAACGATTCTGACCGCATCGTACAACTCCAGCACGTCCATTTTACGTCGGTAATTCTCCTGCACCTTGATACCTTTGACGCAATTCATTGTAGCACTAGACGAACTCGAACTTTGCAAACATTTTTTTCAAAATCTTAAGGTAAAATTAGAGGCCTATCAAGTGTAGGAATCAATCTTATTTATAAGATAAAGTAAAATGGCAGCCAAGTCAAAAAGTTTGTTACTTTCTAGACTGACCTCGTATATACAACCATGAAAAAACGTATGATGTATGGCTGGGGAAAGAACATTATTTCTAACTAATAAAATTGTATATTGATAATTCTATAAATACAATTAACTTAAAAATTATTTTTAATCCCTTCTAGATCTTTTATCCCTGTCATCTCTTTTTTCTGGTTCTTTTCTTTTACTGGCTCTCTTAGCTTGCGACAAGAACTGATCTAGACCGAAGGGATCCTCTTCTTTTTCAAACTGTACAGGTCCCGATCGACTTGTACCAGAACGATCGGTACCACCAAACTCCTTATCCGGTACAAACCTAAACAATTAATTTTTTCCAATAAAAAAAAAATAGAAGGATAAAATTAATACCGACCTATTCGTCCTAATAGCTTTCTCTATATCTTCACCTCCATACATATCTTTATCTATATTCTTGCTAGGCCTGTAAATATTGTTAGCCATAGAACCTCCTTCTCTCCAAGGTTTATCATATACATTATAGGCTTCATCATCGCCATATCCCTGACCTAAACCTTGGGCTTGTCCAAATAATCTCTGATCAAACTGAGTTTCATTGGAAGTTGCACTTTTAGCTGGCATTCCTAGAGCAATTTGCTCAGAAATATCTCTTTCCCGTTCTCGTTGAAGTTTGCTACGCTTATCTGGAGCTGCACGTGCTAGATTCCTATCACGTGCACGTTCTTTGTGACGATCTTGACGCAACAAATCACGTTCGTGTTCTTCCTCGTCAACAGTTCCTCTAGAATGGCCTATAAATCCAAAAAAATTACAAATCTGTTATATTAAGCAGAAAATAACTTACCTGTTGCCGTTTTGATACCGGCTCTTTCATCCCTAGCTTTCTGTGCCAATTGTCTCAGGTGCTCCTCCTTTGCTTCTTTTTCTTTTTGCGCTAATTTCTTTTCTAATTGAGCTCTAGTTTCTACAGCTTCCCTAGCTTTTCTGTCAGCTATGTACAACGCTTCCGCGAGTTTGGCAAAGTTTTCATTAATGTGAAGTTGTTGCAAACCTCTACCATCAGCTGCAAGTCTTTTATCCAAAGGCACAGTGTATCCTTAAAAACATTTTTTTTCTTAACATTTTTTTATTGAAGACATGATTTCTATTACAAGTGGACAAACATTTCCCGCCCTCGTATTTAATGTTTTGGCAACTTATCCTAAAAATTCTGTTTGGATTCCCCTATATATGTTCTAATTCCCACACTTTTTTTGCAGTATGAAGTACTGGGGATACTCAGTGTTTAAATGTGATCTATTAATTCCACTCCTTATATAAAGTTCAAGATGTCAAATGACACTAGATTCCAAAGATCTTCATCTTCTATTTCATTTGATCCCAGGTGCAATCCTCTGAAGTTCTACAGTCTCTCACACTTCAAAATAATGTGGGTAAAGGCGCCGTCCTCTTTGTAGTAGAATCTACATATTTCACCTTCTGCTAAACCATTAATACATTCAACATATCTTCCCTTGTTATAGTTTCCTATCTTTGCTTATCTTATCCCCAACAACTTAAAATGGGACCAGAACCCATTCTTGGTGTAGCTAAAATTGTCGCAATCACATCTCTCAACAGTCTGCTTGCAAGGCGGGCATGACAGATATGGATAGAGACACCCGGCATGAGACAAACGATGGCACACATGGATGGATCTTGTGCTTCTCTTACCAAATAACTGCTCTAATAAAATCAGCACAAAATCGAGTAGTAACCGGATATAGTAGTCTAAGATGCCATTTCCACACCATAGGCATCACAGACAATCCAGAGTGTCTCTGGTGCATAGGGAAGGATGAAACTGCAGACCATATTATCTATGAGTGCTCAGCACTTACATGAGGGCGGTTCAAACGCTTGGACAAGTCGCACAGCTTGCCTAATGACATCAAAAGGTTCAAACCAGGCAATAAAACACAATTAGAAACAAGATGGAAGAGCTTGGCAAAAAACACAAAAATAATTTCTACAAAATCAATAAGATGCTTTTAGATTAGTATACACCAAAAAAGAACTGTATTTTATTCAATTATGATTTCAAATCTATCTATTGCAATATTTCGCATGTAGATCTTGGTTTCTAGTTTTTTTAAATTAAGTTCTACATACAGGGTTTAAAAGATGATAGCTGCACAACCTTGTTCTCTATATATAAAATTTATCAAATAAGACTCACCTTTAGCATTTTTCCAATTAGAAATACATGGTGGTATTTTCCATTCCTTTTGTTCCTTAACAGTAACTCTTCTTGTAGGACTATGTAAAACAGGGGCAGGGGGAGATGGAGGACCTCTTGGTATTTTTTTATTAATCTTAAATCTTGGAGGTTCCATAGGATCAGTTTGAGCTTCTACAAGCCTTATAACTCTCTGTTTGGCACCTGAATTGAATGCTGCGCCTTGTTGAGAGGGAGTGTATCTGATAAATTCTGCTGGGCCTTGTTTATCGGCTGCTCTAACAGGCATAGCGGCCGCTATTTTGGAATTGGTAAGTTTCATTAAAGCCTGTCTGGTCTTTTCTGTTATATCATCAATTTCTTCTTGAGTAGGTTTTTCCAAACTCGGGTCATTTTCGTCTACTACTTCTACTGGTAATAAATCGGATAATTTTGAATATACAATTTTATCTTTACCGTGGCCTTGTCTGGCAATTGCATCGTATTTTACTTTACCATCAGAACCCAGTTGCACAGCTAGCGCATTTGAAGTAGAATCTTTTTTTTGTCCCATTTCAAGAGGATATTGTGCGACGTGAATTTCGGGAAATGCACCACCATCTCCGTAATCTGTAACATTTCTGGGAACCCATCCTCTTCTCTGACCATAGGGTGGTGCAATACTTTGAGCACTGACCAGTTGTTTTGAAGGTTGAGAAGCTGTCCTCTTTCTGCGTTCATCATCTCGATCCCAAATTAGTTGAACTGGAGCAGGTAGAATACTGGACAATTCCATTTCAGATACAGAAGTGTGTTTTAGCTCCTATTCGAATATTCAACCGCACCTTCAAAAATTACATAGAATCTTCAGTTTAAAATATAACACTTTGATTGCACTTCAAGCTATGTTTTAAAATTTTAATCTTTTATGGATTAGAAAGTTATTGTATTTTGCTGAAAAGATAAATATAGGAGAAAGACGCCGATGAAAGATTATTGGCTTTATTTGACACTATAATGTTATTGACAGAGTAGACATATTTTATACATGTGACAAGCAAGGTACCAACCGAATATAAATCATAGAGCTAATATATAACTATGATATAAACATCCTTGTCTACTGTAAGTGTACAATATTCGGAGTTTTTTAACACAAGGGGGAAAAGACTATGAATATATTTTTTATTAAATATCTTGAATAGACTGAATAAAATCAGATGAAGGTCTATTTGTAATCAAGTTTTTGCAGATATACGGAGGATATTTCTATCAGTGGTGCTCTATAGTGAATTATATAGTTCTATGATAAAATTCAAAGTGCCAAAACTGATTGAAACATTTTTTCAGGTTATGTATCTGTAACTGTTTGTTTGGTGTTCTGTTGTTTATTTGATAAGAGACTTTAAAATTATACAAATTAATACATTTTATTGTGAAAGTAAATATTTAGCCAAAATGCATCGACGTGGAGGTAAGAGAATTCGTATGGATGATCCCCCGCCTGAATACGAAAACCCCATGACTCCCCAACTAGAGCAAGATAACTACGGTGGATATGTACAACAAAATATCTATGGAGATCAGTATGGGGATCAGTCAGGGGGTGATTTCGAATCTCCTCCAACTCCTGGAATGAGGAGAGTAACCAGATCCAAAGCCAGAGGCTTGAATAATCCACCACCTCCTGTTGTACCACCTTCCTATTCTCCAACGAGTACTGGAACTCCAGGTAGAGGAAGGGGAAGAGGTAATTCATTACTTTTTATATATATTTAAATATTTTAAGTGAATAATAACAAATGTAATTTTTTTAATTGTTTATTATGAATATGCCTAAAAAAATGGTTGTGGATTATAAACATAAAATGAGTATTGTAGACTCCAAGGTCTCATGCTAATTTTGTGACTAAGCAGCTTTTTTTGATAAAAGATTTTCAGTCTAAGATAACTTTCAGAATTTTATGTATCTGTAGACTAATATTTTTTTGTTTTTCTTCAGTAATATTTACTTGGAAAGATATTTTGTAAATACTATATAAAGTTCGTTATTTTATTTAATGCTTTCAATTTGATGCATTAATAGCTTAAACTTATTGTTGAATTCTAATACTATAGCACTTTTTAGCAATTTGTTCCATTTACTACAGAATCAGAAACAAGCATTATCATTGATTGTATATATTTGTATCCCACTTATTATTTTTTATTATGAGCTGTTACAAAGATAATCCATAATGCATCTTGCTACAAGTCAACAAATATTCTAAGGTTTTTTTCTGAGTAATGAATATCTGAAGAGCAGTATTTTGGTTCAAAAAAATTATAAAATGATCTATAATTTTCCTTGCAAACTTTTCAAACATTATTGCAGATTAAAATCGATACTTTTTGGTAGCTTTTCATCTAAACAATAACTTTGAAATCAATTCAGATGAAAGGAATTGATTTTGTATTCATCTATTTGAATTTAGGCAGATTTTTGATTCTATTGAAATGTTAGTTTTTTAACATATGGTGATAGAACTTAAGTAACAATATGTGGTTTGGATACACTAAAATTTTAACTTTGATGGAATATATTTATTCTTATATGTAGATTTCTATTCGAATTTTTATTTAAGGTAGGCCTCCTGGTAGAAAAAACACTGTAGGAGAAATAATTCACAGTCGCGATGATGACGATTCTTTATATCATACAATAAAAAACAGTAAAAATTCATTGACTCACATTGTGGATGACTGGATAGAGAGTTATAAAATAAATAGAGAAGCAGCCCTCATTTCATTGATGCAATTTTTTATAAATGCATCGGGCTGTAAAGGTAGAATTACCCAACAAATGCAAGCTTCCATGGAACACGCTGCCATAATTAGAAAAATGACTGAGGAATTCGATGAAGAAAGTGGTGAATATCCTTTAATCATGGCCGGACAGACTTGGAAGAAATTTAGATATAATTTTTGCGAATTTGTACAGACATTGGTAAAACAGTGTCAGTATACTATTATATATGATCAATTTTTAATGGATAATGTCATATCATTGCTCACTGGATTGTCTGATTCACAGGTATGATATTCTTTCAAAGATACAGTTATCTACAATACCTACTAATTTGTTACATGTAAATTTGAGGTTCAAGATTTCTTGTGAGTCTTCTACTTCTTCATTTACATTTTCTTTATTTGCAAATTTACAATCCATTTCTATTGAGTGATAAGTAGATGATATGATGCAGAGGTGAGTGACTTGAGGCAAGTATTGTTCTTTGAGTTTATCTTACAGATCTTTTGACCATTGTCTTTTTAGTCTTCTTCCTTACAGTGGAGGGCTGAATAGAGTGCTGATTAGTTGGTTACTATTGTTTGCACAGTGGTCTTTATATTTGCATTGTATGTATGTATGAATTTTGGAGATACTGGAGAACCCAGTAACTTTATTTTTCTTGCCTAGCTCTAAGCTGCTAAGCAATCCCAAACGAGTTTGGATTTTATGATATTGGAGCTTAGATATCTAATGACTGCTTGACAATATGATGATTGCGATAGTTCCTCTCTAGGACATGACATTGTTGATGTTATATTTAGGTCAATGTAGATGGTTAAATTTGAGGCACTTCACGAAGGGTCGAGTAGCATTTGCTTAGTTTTGTATTGAAATGAGTAGGGAACTTTTATATCTAAAGGCTTGTTATTGGAATATATTGGAATTTTGTTTTCTATTGTTAGCTGCGATTTTATGTTTATTAGCCAATACATATTTTTAATTTTTATGTCTAGTTCTTTTCTTTTGATCTTGATGCGTGTTTTTCATATAAGTATTTAGTCTAGTTGAAGGCCTAGATATTTCACTTCATCTTTCATTGGAATAATGCTATTATTAATGGAAATTTCAGGACAATTGATGATTTTTGTGATAAACATAATTTGGTTTGGTTTATTTCTGTTTACTTGTATCATTTTTTGAGCCAGGATTCCAGAAGCGTTAGGTGATTTTGAAGATTTTCTGATGCTTGAGCTGGACTTTTGTTTGATGAAATTGCTGCTGTATCATCTGCACACTCACTGCGATGAGTGTCTTAGGAGTGGGTGATATATCGGCGCCACAACACTTCCCTGGGGTACACTTGAATTTATTTCATAATAGTCTAATAGTAGAAAACTGCAGTGGAGACACTGTATCTATTCTGTCCAATAATAACGTTCAAAGAATTTGGATGTTAAGGAAAGGAAGTTTATTGGTCTGTAAGAGCTCGCTTCTGTTGGAGGTTTTCTCGGTTTATTTATCATTAATATGTGTGTGAGCTTTCGATAGATCAGATAGTATCATAACCTTAACATGCTAGTCAATATAATAGTAGTTAGTAATTGCTTTTGTAGTGAGAACTGCAATGTATGTTTCTTTGTAATAGAGGCTTTGTATTATGGCTGATATTTTGAATCTTATTTTTGAAGTGTTTCAACCATATTTTTACTTTTTTTCTTTGTTGTGGTTCTTTCTCTCAGTATAGTGGAAGTCATTGTGTTACTTTTCTAATTATCATGTTTTATATTTCTCTTATTATGTGTCGTACTTTTTCTTCTATGAAGCAGGTCTTCTTTTGCTTCTTATTATGCAACAAAATTAGGAATCCGTCTTAGAAATATTTTGTCTCTACAGAAATCAGAAAAAAAAATAATTTTGGTAGTTTTACCTTTGCTATTGATAATTATTTTTTTTTTTGTTTAAATGAATATTATTTAGGTTCGAGCCTTTAGACACACTGCTACTTTGGGAGCAATGAAACTTATGACTGCTCTAGTAGACGTTGCTCTTACTGTATCGGTTAATTTGGACAATACTCAACGTCAGTACGAGGCCGAACGACAAAAAACAAGAGAAAAACGTGCCAGTGATCGTTTAGAAGCTCTATTAGCCAAAAGGCAAGAACTAGAAGAAAATATGGATGAAATTAAAAACATGTTAACGTACATGTTCAAATCAGTATTTGTGCATCGTTACAGGGATACTTTACCTGAAATTCGAGCTATTGCTATGACTGAAATCGGTGTGTGGATGCACAAGTTTCATGCAAACTTCTTAGATGATTCATATTTGAAGTATATCGGTTGGACACTACATGATAAGGTAATTAGAATATTATTTTTTTTTCAATGTGTCATAATTATTAGCTATAAGAACAAAAAAGCATTTAATGCTCTGATATTTTTACTGATTGCTCCTCTAGCATCATTATTATTAAAGAGTGTATTATGTAAAAATTTACTTTTTCTTTCAGGTTGGAGAAGTACGTCTTAGATGTTTGCAAGCATTACAACCTTTGTATGCCAGTGAGGAACTAAAAGGAAAATTGGAATTGTTTACTAATAAATTTAAAGATCGTATAGTGGCTATGACACTCGATAAAGAATATGAAGTAGCCGTTCAAGCCGTCAGGTTGGTTATTTCCATCTTAAAACATCATCATGAGATTCTAACTGACAAAGATTGTGAACATGTGTATGAATTGGTGAGTTTTTATTTTGTTTTTATAATTAACAGTGCATTTTAGTGAATTTAACCCACCCTTATAACTGGATAAACCAGTGTAAAACCTCGTATTTTTTTGTGACAAATCCTTTAGTAATAATATTTTTGTTCCTCTGTATATATAATGGGGATAATCATTCATCTGCAAAAGGTGTTTATAGGATCCATGGTGTGTAGTTTTTTTCAAATTAATTGTGTTTTATTACTAATAAATAACACAAATGTCCTGTAAGCTAATTGGTTGGTTTGTGAGCTATTGAGCTCCTATTGGAGGTCATCTCCAGTGATTGAACCATCTTTCAGGTCAGCTCATCAGTTTCTTTTGAGTCTCCTATCAGGCTGGGGCTCTAAAAGTGGATTGATATGTAGTTCTAGACTGTTGCAGTGTTTTATTCGATCTATAATTACTTTTTACTTTGATCTATGATTATTTCTTGTATGTTGGGAATTTTTAAGTCTTCGTTTAGAGACTGGTTTGAATCGTATCAAAGTGGTTAGTTATCATATGTAGAATGATTGTTTTCTAGACATATTTTGTCTACTTTTAATAATTCTGTCCTCCATTTGTTTCTACTGACTTTTCTAGATTTATAAATATCTCATTTCATTTTCCAATTGTTCCTTTTCTTCAATTTTATTGTATTTTTGACAGTTTTTTTAATCCCCTATAATATTGATACCGTGTATGGTCTTTTTTATTGGGTATAGGGTTGTTAGTGCTATTCACCATTTTTTCTGGGATTGTTATATTTTGCCAGACTCTATTTATAATAATTTCAAATATTACATCCAACCCCATATTTTTTAGATTTTTTTACATTTCCGCTGCTGCTATTTTTCATTTTTAAAAATTTTTAAGTTCTTCTGTTTCTACATATTTAAACTGATTTTCAGCTTTCAAATGTTTTTATTTGGTCAAGTTCATTGGATCCATAAATTTATTTTATTTGGTAAACCTTGTGCCTATAAACTGGTATGATTTTTTAATTCATTTTAATTCATTTGTTGTCAGATCATTTTCTTCTTTCAGTTCCCACCAAATTCTAACCATTGTATTTTTTTCAATATACACACATTGAATTATCTTTCGTTTACCCCTTTTTTCTCTTATAGCAACTTTCCTTTCTCATATTTCAAATTTAGTTTGTTGCTTATTATTACTAATTCAGTTTTCTTCCTATATAGTACAGTGGGCCTTTTATTTTCATTGCCATAAGTGCCTAAATTTCATTTTTTTAAGTTTACAGAGCTTTGGTTTTATTTGATAATTACTTAATGCCCTTAATAATTGTATTTCTTGTCGTAGGCCATTTTAAAGTCCTTAATTAGCATATATATTTTATTATTATATATTTATAGTTATTGATATAGATTTTCAGAATCCATCCAATTTAATTTAAATATTGATAACAGGTATATTCTTCACATAGAGCTGTAGCTCAAGCAGCTGGAGAATTTTTAAACGAACGTCTATTCCAACCTGGTGATTTAGATGCAGGGAAAACTAAAAGGGGAAAACGTCGATTACCCAACACCCCATTCATTCGTGATTTAGTTCAATTTTTTATTGAATCCGAACTACATGAACACGCCGCGTATCTGGTAGATTCTCTTATAGAATCCAATAATATGATGAAAGATTGGGAATGTATGACAGATTTGTTATTGGAAGAACCCGGTCATCACGAGGAACCACTAGATAATAGACAAGAGACCAGTTTGATTGAAATTATGGTTTGTTGCGTGAAACAAGCTGCAACTGGTGAAGCACCAGTCGGTAGAGGTCCTACCAGAAAAATGAATTCCGTAAGGGAAGTCAAACAGGTAATATAGAAGAATCGAATTGATTTTTTTTTGATAATTATTTTTTTTAGGCCGGAGAAGACAAGCAAAAACTGACCGAGCATTTTATAGTGACTTTACCGCCTTTGTTGGATAAATACTCTGCTGATCCGGAAAAATTGGCGAATCTCTTGAGCATACCTCAATATTTCGATTTGGATTTGTATACCAGTGGAAGACAAGAAGGTTCACTGCAAGCCCTTTTAGCCAAGTTGAAATATATCGTACAAGTCCAACACGAACCGGAAGTGAGTTTTGTTTTTAACATTATTTTTATATAAAATTATTTTTTTTTTGTTTTAGGTTTTAGAAACATTAGCAAAAACTTTAGAAATACTTTGTACAGACGGTCATTCGATATTTACTAGATGCGATGTCGCCAGATCGACTATCATCGATATGATAGTCGCTTCTTACAAAGAAGCCATCGACGATTGGAGAAATTTGATGCTCGGCGAAGAAACTCCAAATGCTGACGAAGTATTTAACGTTATTAGTTCTTTGAAGAAATTGTCCATGTTTTACGCTTGTCACAATTTGAATAGTTGGGGATTGTGGAATACGATGTTCCAGGATGTGCAGGTAAATTAATTTAAAAAAAAATTCGTCCCTGAAATGTTCAAGTTTCTGGTATAAAAAAATGTACAAAGTAAACAAATAAAGAGGATACAACCGATAATTGATATCAACTTTATTTTTATAAAGTTTATAATACAAAACATCACTTTTAACTCAAGTACTTACAATAATTTACCATCTATGATCACCCTGTATTAAAGCTGCCCTCGTTGGTGGATTCTCAGTTCATAGTATAATAGTAGGTGGTTAAGGGCCATTAAGTACCTTCTGAAAGGCCCGTCGTGCCCCACTTGTCCTGTGAAAAGCCGATCAGGCGCTTTGACTTGAATCTTGAATCAGATTTTTCCTTTCGACTCACAGTTAACTATTGATTCGATCTTCCCTCAAATTTCGTATTACTAGCACCAAGTCCAACTATGTGTGCTGTTTTATAGTCAATTCTAGTCTCATTGGTCGTTCCTGGGGCCTCACTAGCTATTGTAAGGAAGAAAGTAAGAAGCTGCAACATATTTATACTTTTTCTAATGATCCAGTCCTAAAGGAATCCATTAGAGCATGTTCCTTCTTCTGAAAGTCTTCTTAAAGATCCATTTTTCTGGATCGATAAAAGTATATTAACCTTTTCATTTCCTGGGATCCCCAGGATTTTAATGTTCTCTTCTGGTTCATTCAGTTTCCCATAGCATTTTAAGAACAGTTTTTAATTAGTAACTCGGGAGTTCGAGGCAGTCTAATTGGCATAATGGATTCCAATATCACACTTATTTCCACACATCTTTCATCGGCAAGTATTTCTGTATGGACACTAACATGAATAAAGAAGAGGCTCTATACTGGTTGAAAATACTGAAGAAGATTTTGTCTTAACACTTTTCAAATGCTTCAAAATAATAATTTCTTCTTACAGGATTCCGAGACAACTTTGCCTCCTGAAGCACTCAAATATTGTCTGAGCTCTTGCTATTATTATCTTCTGTGGGGACTGAGAGATTTGGAGATTACCGTAGAAGGAGGTGGTTTAACGCATTCCAGTATTCAAGATCTGAGAGAAAAATTAGACGATTTCATTGAAGCTTCACAGATGTTGATCAAATCTTCACCCCACAATATTATTAAGGTATATTTTGGCTTTTCTAAATCATTTATTCAGAAAATCGCTGGTTTTTGAGATGTTTTTAACGATTTTTACGATCATTTTTCTCCTCCATACAGTATTTTACCGTCATATACATATGTATACATATTTTCTGGGTTTCTATTTTTTTTTACCTGTATTCGAATTAAATATAACATAGTTTATTTTTGGATTTGATCTATAAAATATCCATTATCCTAATACTTTAATACTAATATATATATATATATATATATATATATATATATATATATATATATATATATATATATATATGTATATATATAGAATATATAGAATAGAATAATGACACTTGACATTTAATGAACTACTAACAGAAAAGTGATACTACTCAATCATGACACTTGACATCTAACAAAATGACAATGACACTTGGAATTTAGTATTATAATGAAATATCAGATTAATGACGTATTTCGTATTATATATATTTTTTTTACTCTCAGGAGGTACAAGCATTTTTATTATTTATTAATTTACTGTTGCTAATTTGAGTCCTGCAAAATTCTACAGTGTATAAAAAATAATTGACAACTTATTGAGCGCAATTTTCAACCTCCTCATAAATTAATCGCGCCCCTTATGTTTCGTCATTGAAAAAGTCATCCTCAATCATTTATTTCTTGCAATAACCTTATATAAAGTGCAATTCGATTCTTTAGGAGGAAGCTTACGTAGGATTATGCGATCTCTTGATCGTTTACAGCGAACAGTTGCACAGCTCGTCTCCATCTTTGGCCGAATTAATTTGTAAACCGGATAAGAATCTTCAAGCGCTGTTAAACGAATTCGTACAAATGTAAGTGCAAAAAATTTCGGCGTCAATTTTAAATTTTTTTTATAATTATCGTTACAGGTACGTCTTCGTCCCGGAACAAGATGCCGAACACGACGAACTTCGCATCGAAGGTCTCCACAAACGACGTAACTTCCTAGCCGCTTATTGCAAACTTATAGTTTACAATATAATGGCGACGAAAGCGGGCGCTGACGTTTTCAAACACTACGTTAAATACTACAACGAATACGGAGATATAATAAAAGCCACTTTGAGTAAAGCTAGAGAGATAAACAAAGTGAATTGCGCTTTGACTATGTGTTTGAGTTTGAACATGATGTTCAACGAGGTACAAAAACTGAGCGGCGGACGACAAATTCGTCAACACGAGGAATTTTTCGCTTTGAAGGAATTGGCGAAACGGTTCGCGTTGTCGTTCGGTTTGGACGCCGTCAAGAACCGCGAAGCGATTACGGCGCTACATCGAGCCGGTATCATATTCGCGGTGACCGGTTCGGAAAATGTTAGCGACGACCCGACGGGGCCTCCGCCTAATTTACCTTTCTTGGATATCTTGACGGAATTTACTAATAAACTACTCAAACAAGATAAGAGAGTCGTTATGGGTTTCTTGGATAAGAGGATTACAACTGGTATGCCGAGTAGTAAAGGCGAAGATTGGCAACCTCTGCTACTTTATAGAAATTCCTTGTTGCACGGAGAAACTGACCAACTGCCTACTACTAGTAAAAGAGCCTACGGAAGAAAACGACACAAGTCTCCTGATTCTGATGCCGAACAAGACGATCTGTCGGATCAGGATTTTCCCGGTAATTTGTATGGTTAAACAAACCATTGTATTTATTTTATTATGATTAAGTAATTTTTGATGTACCTAAGTGTAGTTTAGTTATTTTTATTAAATTCTAAAACATTTTACTCCCTTATTATACCAAATTCTATTTCCATCACCTTTAATACACTGTTTATACTATCACTACACTATCACTTACAATTACACTGTGACGCGCGTTGACCTTCAGTCTCCGAAGACGATAACTTGGTTATCGAAACGCACGTCAGCCACTGTAATTGTTAGTGTTAGTGTAGTGGTAGTGTAAACAGTGTGTTTAGTATGAATATTACCAAATTAGTTTAGTACTCGTTATCAATTTGTTGAGAAAGGTTCATGTGCTTGATTTTTAAATAGATTTGAATTGTAGCCTGATGAATCGATCCATAAATAAATTGAGGTCAAAAAGATCAATTTCTAAAAATCTATTTTTTTTTCAAAGAAACCTAATCAAAGAAAGATACCATAATAAACAATCTCGGGGATCTGTTATCAGTAAAATCGGGGATTTTTCAGTTCAGGGAATTCGATAATAACCATTATTTTTAGTACCAAAAGAAGACATTTATTTTCTAAATGTATTTGTAACTTTAAGAAGTTAGAAAATAGTTAATATAGCTTACAAACGTAACCTTTTTTTTATTGAAGAAAAGTGATGAAAACTAAGCGCACAGCCATCTCGTGAGTTTTTTAGTAAGCAAGCGTTTAAACGGCAACACCGTAATATTACGAGTACATTATGCTAATTGTTAATTATTTTTTTTTTACCAAAACAGAATAAATCGAATTGTCGATATTCAAGGATGAAATATCGATTCAGTACAACATATCGGTTTAAAAAATCGATTTATTTGGTTCGAAGGAACGATTCTTCGATTAATTGATTTCAGATTGCCACACCGACGTCATAGCTTAGTCGTTATTTTCATAAACCTTTTACAAAATGGTCGCTGGCGTGCTGATATTTGTTGAGTAAATTCGGAGGAAACAATAAAGGGGAGTAATAAAACAAGTTGATCACTCGTACTTATTATTGACAGGTGACAAAAACGTTTCTCTACTATAGTTAAAATTTGCTGCGTTTATTAAAATAAATATTACTAAAATGACTACGGTAGAAATTTTCGTTTTGTTTCTTTTTTTGATTTGCGATAAATATTTTTCAGAAAATATCGGAAAAAATAGAAAAGAATTTTGTAAATCAATATCAGAAATTCAATTAAATTTATAAAGCTCAATCCCATCAATAAGGATAAGTAACCTCCGAAGGAACCTGAAAATATATTTTGAGGTTAGCCTAAAATATGGACTGGTTTATATGAAACAAAGACTGTTATCATCCCGAAATTGATATAAACACCAAAAACGAGGCTACCAGAATTATAAACAGTAAAATCTTTCATGCTAACATATTCCGATAACCATTAATCGGCTTTGGATTCAATACATGATTTCGATTCTAAATAACTTCATGAGGCGGTTCGTTGTAGGCAAAATTCATTTATAAAATAGGCATTTTCAAAAAAGTAACCAATGGTTTATTGTACAACCTCAAATAAGTGCAAAATATCGATTTATGGTATACTCCCAGAGCGGTTTTGAAAAAATGCATTGGGGTCAAAGATAAGGGCATGTTAGTGTTTCGCAGGGATTGTAGAAACTGTTTGGTGTATACTGTTTCCAAAATTTTGAAAAAATACCCATATTAGCATTTAAATTAACTAAAACATTGAGTTGAGGGCTTTTAGAGATATTATTTTGACGAATCAGATCGCTCTAAATAAGATGAAAAACTATTCCAGATGTGATAGAGTAGATGATTTTTGGATGGAAATTATCTAAAACAGTAGTTGTAGTAAAAAAAGTGTTGCCACTTCCTCTAATAATTTCTCATGGCAGGGCGACAGTACAGAGAAGATTTTCTGTCAATAAGGAGATTCTGGTTGAAAATTTAGAAGGAGATTTACTTATAGGGCAAAGATTAGTGTGAGATTCTTTACGAAAAATTGGTGGACTAAAAAATGTAGATCAAAATATCTACGAGGAATGTCTATTCAAGGTATGGCGCAGCACAAAAAGACGAAAACTGGAAACGAAAAAGAAAATAATCATCGAAGACTCTAAATAATAGATTTGGAGCTAGAATTAGTTAAAATTAGAAAAAAATATTCATCATAATAAAAGTGAAATGAATTCACGAAATTTCAACCGGGAAAATGTGAAAATCAACCTGGAAAAACCGGTAGAAAAACCTGATAATTTATGCCAAGTTAGTTCGATTTAAAAAATGATTAGGAAAAAATTAATAAGACAAAATTGTATTGATAAAATAATGTTTGTTATATTAAGATTGGTACTTACTGACCATTTCATACCATGTCTGTTGTACATCAATTTTAAATGACATAGCCGTTGGTCTATTAAAAAAAATGCTGACAATCGCATTATTTCTAAAATTGAAAAATGTTATTTATTATACAGAATGTAACAATGAATTAACAACATAAAAATGTCCTTTTCGATTGAAAAATTTTCACAAATTTATCGCTATATCCAAAAATATAAAAATACTTATTAAAATGTTGACAATGTTGTTTTTATTTGACTCGGAACACCCTTTTTTCTTTAATCTTCAACATATACCAAAGTCTGGCAACGTTATATAAGTATAATTATAACTCTTTCCTCAATCTTCAACATCTCTCAAAGTCTGGCAACGATGTACAAATATGACTTGAACTTTTATAATTTATTTCAAAGTATGACAACTGAAAATCGCATCTCTCCCTAATCTCCTCAATATTTTTAAAATCGGATAATTACCTCCCTTAAAATTTTTCCAATGCAGCCAAAAAAAAATTATAATAAACTTACAAATTAGTAGCCGTATCCGTTTGATCCACTGACACTTTATATGTTACATGTTCACAAGAAGGGAGACATTCTGAGCACCGTATTGATTCGTATTTTTCAAATTCTAACGCTTCTAAATTTTCTACGGCGTAGGGAAAATAATTGTTCCATTTTGCTAGAAGAAAAAGAAATCAAATTCCGAATCAGTTTAGGGACGGATCACATGCGCACTTTCAAAATTGTCGTTCGTGAGTTGATGACTTCTCCCACGGACGACGAGTTTTAAAGTGCGCATGCGATCCGCCCCTAAACTGATTCAGAATTTGACCCGCGACCAAAGATATTGATGTCATTGTTCGAAATAATGACAGATTCCTCACAAAGACAGAAGCGTGAGACAACTTAAAATAGCCACAAGTGATAAAGCTGCTTTACAACAAGACCAGAGTCAGCCAGAAGTGGCCAGTGCGTTGAACATGAATCAGTTTGCTGTTTCCAGAGTTTACCGTCATTACTAAGAAACTTTTAATGAAGACGCGGCTTCAGAAGAAAAAGGTACATACCCAAAAGGGTTGACCGATTCATTGTCAGCACATCGCTGAGAAATCGGGCCCTCACTGGTGTTCAAATCCAACAAGAGCTCAGAGAAACGCAAAGAGTAGCTGGACAGTCAGAAGAAAACTCAAGTCAGCTAACCTAACCTAAGCTTGAGCCAAAAATTGAACCCCAACCCACCAAGCGATTTGCCAGAGAACACCGGCGAACAACGGGACTCGGTTCTTTGATCAAACTAAAGCAGAATGTGCCTTCATGATAGTGAGAGAAGAGGACGAGTTTACAGAAGACCTGGAGAAAGTTCCGCGCAGTGTTCCATAAAAGAAAACGCTGCTTTTAGAGGATATTTCTGGATGGTTTGGGCGGGCATTTAAACGGAAGCAAAAACAGAATTGGTTTTTAATAAAACTGGTGGTGAATTAACGGCGCACTGATGCATAGAGGAAATTTCAGGAGATCACGTAATTTATCCTAATGCAGGATATACAGGATGTCGAAATTACTAATACGAATCGGCTACCGCTTAGCCCGGACTTGAATCCTATCGAGCATTTATGGGACAAACTTATTGGATCCGTGCAAAAGCTATTGGAAACTTAAAAAAAAAACTCAAAAACAAAATAGACCACTCATTATAAAGCTAAGACTAATCGTTTCGGAATGCTGAAAATAGTGGAAGCTACAGATTTTTCGATAGAGACTTTTGAATGCGAGCGTGGGACTTGAGTCGATTTTTTTGCTGACGAGTGTATATATGTTTTATTTAATTACTATATTACCCAATACAAAAATTTTCTCACTTTTGTATTTATTCATACACTGTAAATCACTTAGTGTGCAATAATTCGAAACGTCCAAAGGTTGCGTGAATGGTTTACATCGACATAGGGATTCTATAGCGTGTAATCTGCATTGTGCAAAACAATCACTTTGTCGATAATTTCCAAATTCTGTTTTCCTCTCTTCGCTACGTATGCAATTCCTCTGAAATTGCAAACAAATAGTCAATACCTCGCGTTTCCTTCCAAAAATTTTATTCATATCATTGTTTAAAATTTACATAAAATTCATTTCTGCCTTTCATTAATAATTGAACGTCTAGGCATTGAATGAATCAAAAGTGATAAATGAAGGTAAACAGTTACCTTCAGTCTCTGAAGACGATAACTTGGTTATCAAAAAGCGCGTCGGACAGCGTAATTGTTAGTGTTGGTGTAGTGGTGGTGTAAACAGTATATTCAGTTTCGATAAAATGAGAATGCTGAAGAAGTCAAACACCTCGTGGACAAGTGCTTTTACTACGCATTTAGAAGACATCAGAATGGGTACACCCAGTGGAACAAAACCTAGAGTTAGTAGAGGCAAAAAGATTGATGTTCAGCCCGGAAAAAGCGTGATTATCAGAGAGGAAGACGATGACAAAGAGTCAGAATTGAGTAGCGATATAGAAGGGGACAGTGAAAGCGAGGAACTAAATGACACAGGACACAGAGGATGAAAATGAAGAAGCTGAAATTCAGGAATGTGAAGATCTAGAAAATCAAAATGACGGAAATAAAGACGACGAATCAATTGAAATAAATAAATATGTTTTAGTAGGTTTGAATGATGATTGTAAGAAAAAAATAAAAATTGACTTTGTGCGAAAGAAATGAAATTCTAAACAAAATTATTTCTACTTTCCTGACGTCAGGGATGTCAATGAAGTAACTGCAGATCAAATAATTGAACGTTTGCAGTACAAAGATATAGGACGCGGCCGATTTGTGCGCGACAATATAAAAGACATAATCGATACTGTCGAATAAGACCAAAAGTTATATCTGCACAATTTTTGATCAAATTTAAGTTATTACAACCATATTTCATTTTAATTTGAATTTTTGGCACATTTTATGCCTTTAAGTGTTGTATTGTCAGATTTTTTTTTGTAAAATAATGCAAAATTTTTTTAAAAACTAATTTAACTGATCGGTTTTACTCATACGTATTTCTAAAACTAATTAGCACACAAATTAGATGCTGATCGGTTTAACCCCTCACTTTGGGGATACATATTTTTATTAGAACAAATCCTGCAACATCTGGATATTGGTTTTTGCATATTCGACTGACAAAGAATCATAGATTTTAAATATTGTTTGGCAGACTTTTAATTTTAAAATTACAACTAAAAATATCTAAAAAACTCTGAAAATTGATTGGTTTTACCCCACTTTACGGTATCTTCTTTCGTTATGAAGGGAGTAACAAGTTGTAATAGTTCTTCAAATTTTTTTTATTCATTTTAAGATGAATCAGGATCTTCATCTGTCAATTCTCCTGCTCCAAACACATTTCTCTTTGCAATCCATGGTCGCACCCACCAACGTCGACTTTTTCTTTGCCTCTTTTTTTCAAATTCTTCGATCAAATGATCGTAAATTAGACGACTTCCACGGCGCACAACTTCGTTTGACGAGATATTCGAGGAAATGAGCGAATAAAGTTCATTTTTTTGTTATTTTGTGAGTGTCTTGTGAACTTGGAATGAAAAAAAAAGAGAAAAATAACTTGAGTGATCATTCATCCGATTAAAGCGAAACGTAAACCTTCTTATATCACCGTTATACGAGTACAGAATACGTGGGTTGCTATTCAAGTTTTGACATTTGACAACATTGATGTGAATATGTCAAATCTGACATAGCCATCAAAAAGTTTGACATTTTTAATGTTGAACGTACTTAGTACGAGTGCTATTTGAGTAAGTCAGTAGTAGGTATAATTATTTACAGCGATTCACTGACCTCTTATTCAGTTTGTTATTTACTTAGTTTTGTCATTTTCATATTCTAACTGGCCACAAAATATTGAACAAAAATTGAGGTTAGGAATTTTTTTGCTTTTACTGATGGAATTTTTATTAGTGGCAGCCATAATGCAATGGAAAGGGACTTGCATAATATCAAGCGACGTGCAATATTCATCTATGCAATATTTTGACCCTGCGTGCAATTTCTTGCACCATGTTAAGAGGCCTTCACAGATACTTGAAATATTCATCTTGATTCTAAGATGGACTTAAGTCGCGAACATTTTCGGGCGATGATTTTCTACGACTTTCGATTATTAAACTAACAGTACTGTGCATATCAACTCGCTTCGACTTTTGGTGATAAAGCACAATCTCGAGCCACCGCGTTTCGCCAAAATCGGCTGTTGTGCCAGAAAACATTCAACTGATATTGCAAGATCGTCGTGTGATGTACCGTAGGATTGAGGCATTGATTGGACATTAGTTCCACTCGCATACACTCAATGTTGCTCAGATTTGCTCGCGTTGGATACCGCATAATTTAACAATCGCTCAAAAAAAGCTCGTGTCGATTGGTGCAAAGAAATGCTGAAAAAGCCTAAACAACAATCGACTGTATGGTTCTTCCAAGACGAGCCAAATCCATCTTCGAAGCAAATAGTCGCCAACGTTCCATTAGAACAACGTGGAACGGTCAATTCTGAATTGTACACCAGCATTTTATTGCCAGAAGTGTTTGGAAAAATCAGGGAAACCAATCGCAGTAGACAAATCACTTTCCACCTCGACAATGCGAGCTCTCACACATCAATTAAAAGAACAATGTTTTAGAGAAGTGGGAACATCGAATTGACGGGTCATCCGTTGTTGTTTGAAACCCAATGATTCCTTTTTCACATATTCTGGAGCTACCTCAATCGAAATGGAAAAAATGCTTCGACAATTTGTTTGTGTTACTCAATCTCATCAAACTTAAGTAGCAACCCTCCATTTAATAAAATCTACGTACCATTCCGGTAGGTAATATTCTAATATCGTCGGTGCCCGATATAACGCTGGCTTCAATACTTATAAATGTTTCTTTGCCAAAATTCGCAATAACTTCCGTTAAATCTCCACTTGATTTATCGGGAAAATCTTTAGGATTGAAAATGTATATCAGGTATCCATTCGTTTCGGTTGTGGTAACAAAGTAATCGTCTGTGTTGTCTTTTAGAGTAAGTTGAAGGCCTTTGTTGACGCCAGCCCCGCGAGCATATAACTTTTCGAAAATTTTTTCTTTCCTGTAACTGTAATATGAAAATATTCATTATTTTTTGCCATAATGAAACAAAACGATTATATATATCTACTTCAATTCAGGAACTGTTACTTCCAGTTGGTAGAAGAAGGAATTTCCCTCTCTAATAATAATAGATTTTACAGATTTCTGTGATTCTGTCATATATATATATACCACTCTCTCTTCTTGATCATCATGACGACGAAGTTTGTGTTAAGAAAAGTGTTTTTAGTGTCCTTATTACAATGTTCGTGTGTACTCTTCCGCCACCACCCAGGAAATCTTTTGTATCATCAAAAAGCTGAAAAACAAGTACCCTAGGATACTGTCGAACTCTATAAATACGGTGGAAAGGATGTATAGAACGCCTTCTATGAACTAATCTTCTTAATTTCCATCGACTTCCGCCAGAGTACCACAGTATCCTCAGAGACCAGCTGTATAAGTATCTGATGGGGTTTGGCCGGTGTGTATAGTTAGAATGACAATGAGAAACGCCTCTGACAAAGCGAAGGTATCAGGGTCTCTAGGCACAATTTTTTCTGTGAAGAAAACTATTCAATTTCTCATTGAAAAATGCCGCAAGGAGCATCCGAACGAATTCCTGAGGAACTATCTACAATAGGATCATGCAGCACCTCGCCTATGCGAATGATGTTGATATCATGGCAAGAATCAGTTTGGAGCGGTTGAGGAGTTCGAGCGAGCAGCTGAGAATGAGAATCTCAAGTAGAACCCCGACCTCCCAAACCAAGTTCCAAGTCAGAAAACATCGCTTCCCTGTGTGCCACCAATTCAAATATCTTGGGGCCTTTGATAACTGAAGATAATGATAAGGCAAGAGTTGCTAGGGAGAACAGATGCTTTTGGGCAGTCCAGATATCGCTCAAGTTTAGAGAGCTCTCCCGAAGGTCAAAGCTCACAATTTACAAGACCATAATACATCCCGTAGTTACATACGAAAGATTTTTGGTCTTGTTTACGAGAACGATGCGTGGAGGATCCGCAGGAATGCTGACCTGAGACACATTTGGTGGCATTCATCCGGGTGGCGCATCTGAGGTGACTGGGACAGGTGGAGAGGATGTCTTTTGATCGATATCCGCGCATAGCCATGTATGGAGTTCCTGAAGGACGGCGACTGAAAGTAACACAGCGCTTTCGCTGATTGGAGGACGTGATCCAGCAGGGGTGCGAAGTAGGAGGCATCATATTCAGGATAGAAAGGATTGGCAGTTAATTGTTAAGAAGGCCCTGGTTGTCAAAGTACCGTAGCGTCGGTTAAAGAGGAAAAAGAAGAAGATTAAAATGTTCGTTTTAGAACTACTAGTTCTAGTACTAGTTTAGTTGTAAAAAAAATTAACTAGTGGGAAACGATATAACAGTTAAGTTGTACGAGTATAATTTTTTTTAAAATAAGAAACTCTTAAATGAATGTATGAAGTGGTGAAATCGGCAAAGGAAGAGAATAAAAATTAATAGCGAGTAGAGAGAGATACAAAATGGTGATACACTTTAACTTTAATATTAACTCTATGGATTCTGTACAATAATTGACATTTTGAATTTAAAGTTGACAGTGAAGATGGCGTTATTAATATATCTATTTTAAAGTATTGGAAAATCCGGACACGAACGGTTTTATGATTGAAATAACGTTCATAGACATAAATAATGAAATTACAAAAAGAAATGAGTCAAATGACAATGTTTAAGTAAAATACAACGCAAGCAAATGCTAGTCTGGAATATTTTGTTTACATTCGCGAAATCACATGACAGGAAAGACCGACGCTGGGCGCAATCGCGGTCGCCATTAATTTCTTGAAAAGAGAGAATAGAAAGGGATACAAAGTGTTCTCTCTCTTTCTCTCTTACACATGGGCACTATAGCTCGTGTTCAGACTTTCGAATACAGGGACTTTATAATTTGAACATGAGAATGAGTGAAGTAAACTTACTTTTTATTTTTAATGGTTGGAATATAATTAAATAAGCAGCATCGCCCGTCGAACGTGATTCTGGATTGTAATAACTCATCACAGTTGTATTCAATTCCTCCCCAAACACACTTAAGTAACGTTTCATCACACTTTGGTACTAACTAAAATATCAGATCCTGTGTGAAAACGAAGATTTTGCAAAAAAAATTATTTTAAACTTAAGTTCAAACTTAATCAGAAATAAATATCAGTGAAGTCAAAATGGCTGAACTTAAAATCGTTGCAAAGGAGTTAGGTTATCAACGATCACATGGCAAATAGTCGAACTAATCGATTTAGATACGTCATATTACCGGTGTTTGGCTGCTTTCTTTTTTCTTTTATAAGAGAAAATGGTGAAGGAAATGAGTGTCAGTGAGTTCAAAATGGCTGAACGGATGTTGTCAAACTTGGAATCGTTGAAAAAGGGTTAGGTTATCACCCGAACTAATTGATTCAAATAAATTATAGCTAGAGGACGATTTTTTGCATTGTACTCTCTTTTAAAGGAAAATTGTGTGGATAATTCGATTATTTTCAGAAAAAATGTCAGTAAATTCAAAATGGCTGAACGGATGTTGTCAAACTTGGGGTTGTTGCAGAGGAGTTAGGTTATTAACGTTCACCCGAACTAATTGATTTAGATACCTTATATTATAGCTAAAGGGCGTTTTATTTTCTCTTTTACAAGAGAAAATGGTGGAGGAAATGAATGTCGGTGAATTCAAAATGGCTGAACGGATGTTGTCAAACTTGGGGTTGTTGCAGAGGAGTTAGGTTATTATCGTTCACCCGAACTAATTGATTTAGTTACCTTATATTATAGCTAGAGGGCGTTTTATTTTTTCTTTTATAAGAGAAAATGGTGAAGGAAATGAGTGTCAGTGAATTCAAAATGGCTGAACGGATGTTGTCAAACTTGGGGTTGTTGCAAAGGAGTTAGGTTATCAACGATCACATGGCAAATAGTCGAACTAATCGATTTAGATACGTCATATTACCGGTGTTTGGCTGCTTTCTTTTTTCTTTTATAAGAGAAAATGGTGAAGGAAATGAGTGTCAGTGAATTCAAAATGGCTGAACGGATGTTGTCAAACTTGGGGTTGTTGCAAAGGAGTTAGGTTATCAACGATCACATGGCAAATAGTCGAACTAATCGATTTAGATACGTCATATTACCGGTGTTTGGCTGCTTTCTTTTTTCTTTTATAAGAGAAAATGGTGAAGGAAATGAGTGTCAGTGAATTCAAAATGGCTGAACGGATGTTGTCAAACTTGGGGTTGTTGCAAAGGAGTTAGGTTATCAACGATCACATGGCAAATAGTCGAACTAATCGATTTAGATACGTCATATTACCGGTGTTTGGCTGCTTTCTTTTTTCTTTTATAAGAGAAAATGGTGAAGGAAATGATTGTCAGTGAGTTCAAAATGGCTGAACGGATGTTGTCAAACTTGGATTCGTTGAAAAAGGGTTAGGTTATCACCCGAACTAATTGATTCAAATAAATTACAGCTAAAGGACGATTTTTTGCATTGTACTCTCTTTTAAAGGAAAATTGTGTGGATAATTCGATTATTTTCAGAAAAAATGTCAGTAAATTCAAAATGGCTGAACGAATGTTGTCAAACTTGGGGTTGTTGCAGAGGAGTTAGGTTATTAAGGATGGCTCGAATTAATTGATTTAGATATCATATCGGTAGAGGGCGTTTTGAGACATTAAAAATAAAACTGATTTGTTCAAAGAAAAATGCCGAAATATGAGATTTTTTGCTTAAAAATATAAGGCCCGAAGAAGCTAGTTAAAACCTAACAATTCAGATATTCAGTTCCTAACCTAAAATATAAAGTTAAATAATTCTAAATATCAAATAATGTCGTATCTTTGGGAATATTTTCAGTATGATTACAATTGTTAGTGTCAAATTATTTAAATTATATTTAGAACGTAATTTTTTGGCGGCCATTTTAGAAGCTTAAAAAATGACTTTCCCTACTAAGGTGTAGACGAACACAACAGTGAATTTGGATGAATACTGATTTTATTGACAGTAGTTTTTTATATATGACACAAGGTTAGATAACCTGAAAAAAAACTGAAGCAATAAAAAAGACAGTACAAATTGCGCAGGCGCGGTATCATCTTTTTACTGTTCTAATTTCACGATGACACTGTTTTCACCATGAAAGTCACAACATCCCCCTTGTCTACTTTATTTATAAATCTTTTAACCCAATTTTTTATAACACTATACATGTTTTTATTACATATTTTTGAGATTCTCTGTATATACAAATTTGTTTGTTAACGATACCTTTATAACTTCTCCAATAATTTCAGTAGTTGTTAGGTTGAGATAATCGTCTAAATACTTTTGAAAACTCAAATGTCTATCTCTGTCACTTAAATTATAATCGTATAAATCTGCGAACAATTTGATATTTTCCAAAATTTCAGATTCAGAATACATTTTCTGATACTGATGAGTAATTCTAAAAAAAAATTGATCAAATGTGTAATGCTCGACGACATATATGAGAAAAATCCTTCCAATTCTTCTGTGGCAAGCACAACAAAATATTAAATCGACCTTTTTTTAATGAAATAAAAACGAAATCATCAAAAATTCATTTTTTAAATGAGAACAAGGGCATTTCGTCTTATACGAGAGTTGCTACTTAATTTTTGACATTTGACAACACTGAAGTGAGTATGTCAAAACTGACATTGACTTTTTTAATGGTGAACGTACTCAGAAAATGTTGTCATACTAGTGTTAATTGAATTGTCCAAAATCGACTCTTATGCCAGAAAAAGATTGGTTCGCAATGGATATTAGTCAAAAAGCTCTTGTTGATTGATGCAAAAATACGTCTAAAAGATCGTGACCTGGTCACCTGTTTTTTCAAAATAACTGGACACATCGCCACCTTTCCATTAGACCAACGTGGAAGGGTAAAGTTTGAATGGTACACCAGCAAACAAAAACATTTTTGAATAGTGAAAACATCGAATTGATGAGTAATCCGCCGTTTGGCACTCAATTATTTCTTCTTATTGCCGTAGATCAGAAAAAATTGCGAACCAACATTTTTTTACACCTGAAGAAGCGGTTGATGCGTTCAAATCGCATGTTTTGAAGGTACCTCAATCTAAATAGAAAAAATGCTTCGACAATTGGTTCAAATGCATGCCAAAGTGTGTTGATCTTAATGGAGATTATTTCCAAATCATTAGATAAATATCTAATTTTAAATATTTGTTGTTATTTGTCTATCTAAAAACTTGAGTTGCAGCCTTCAGTCAGCTAATTAATCTTATTAGAAATGAAATTTTTCAATTATTAAATCATTGAATTTTTCACGAAATATATAATTTAATATCACAATCCATTAAATTTGGGTAAATACCTTCAATCCTTCAGCAGTAGAAATTGTAGTCCATAAATCTTTCATATTAAAGAAAAAAGTTTAATTCTGGCAACACTGTGAAGAGAGTAATGAAATACCAAGATGGCGATAAAAAATGAGGTTAAGTCACTGGCGCAATCAAATATTAATTTTGATTATTACGTCTTCAAATATTTCCACGTTGAAAAACGATATCTTTTTGTTGAAATTAAAATTTCTTGTGATCCAATAAATAAAAGGGTTTTTTGAAATAATTTTCTTGGTTAAAAATAAGTATCACTTGAGATATTACCTAAATAAGTTTTCTGCAAGGATTTTAGCTTTACGTTTGCTAATTTTATTAACACTGCAAACTGCTACACCCGGAAAACTTATCTTCTGAACAGGTATCTGATCACTATCTTCAGTTACCAAGACAGGATCGATAAGAAAATCTTTCCATAAATGTTTTAGCAAAAAGCTTGTTATTAACATAATGACCAAGCCCAAAACTATCCAAAATACTCTAAAAATGAAATATTTATAATCATAATGATCGACCAAAAAGATAATAGATATAGGATATTATTTTACGACGGTACGACGACTTAACGTCATACTCTGTGTCAACGACAATCAATATACTTGAAAGGTGCGAAGAAATATTAACAGTCCATGCTAAAGAAGGCTGTAGATAACTAAAATGATTTTTCATCAAAAAATCCTATTCTACATTAATGCAAAAAATTCGGGAGTGAATGAATGACGTGAAAATAATGAACGATCCCTCGTTTCTGAGTTATAGGCCTTCAACGTTGCAAAATCAGAATTTACTAAATTATACATTCGAACATTTTGATTTTAATGAATGATTACGTATGTCCAAGTAGTATTAAGGCAATTTTCGGCTCATGTCTAAGTTTACAGGGACAACCTGTACAATCTAAATATAGCAAAAATTAATTTTTCAATCGATTTTTCAACAAAAAGTTACACTTTGTTTAACTCGATAAAATTTATGGTTTTAGATATGTAGATTTTTAGATCGTTGTGCTTGCAAATGAAACAGTTCGCCATAAAGAGACATTCTGAAGAAAATTATCATAAAATGTAATTATTTATTGAAAACTTTTGTTACAGCATTATTTTAACGTTATTTACTCAATCCCGAATTTTTTGCATCAAGTCCCGGAACACATTTTTTCTCGCGAGAACCATAATTATTACGGACGTTCCCATTAAGTTCTTTCCAAAAAAGTTCAATGGAACTGAGATCCGGGCTCTAATGGGACCAAACCATGTTTATTAACACCCCTTGTGCCTCTTTCTCTACCAAATATTCTCTGCATAATTCGAAACTACTCGTGGGATCATTGTCCTATTGGAAAATGAATCCATCTTAAACGCAAAGCCGAAGGAACGGCATTTTGTTTTAAAATTCCGTCATTTTTGATCAAATCGCCAGTTCCATTGCTAGAAAAGCAACCCTGGACAATAATTGAGCTACCACCATGCTGTTTTGTTGATACTATACAGTCTGGCATCATCTTTTTTGGTCCTTGCTTCGACCGTAAATGCTTCGTTTTCAACCAAATAGCTCAAAATTGGATTCATCGATCCCAAGAACTTTTAAAGATCTTCTTTGATTCGAACACGATGAGCAAGGATCCACTGCATCCGTTTTTTTCTTTGTGACCTTAGTAAAGGTTCGAACGGCGATACGGGAGCTAAGGTAGAAATACTCAACCCAGAAAATTTTATCACCTTATTTCGGGAATTAGACGAAGAATATTTCCAATATTTCAAGATTACAGTTTTATGAGCTGCTGTCAAAGATCGCTTCGAATATTATTAAACAAGACACTAATTATGAACTTGATTAAAGGTGAATAACATTGTCAGTTTGGTCCTAGGGTATTGGATGGGAACTAACAACTTTGCTCAGTTAAAAACGGATCTAGTGCACAACTAACCCATCTTGACATAGTTCACTTAGTTTAGCTCTGTTAGCTCCTGGTCGACACAACTACACGTACAAAATATGCACAGCTACGTGAGCTGAGCTAAACTAACTTAGATTAGCTCTTGGTCGACAACCCGCTTAAAACTTCGCATATCTCATTAGCCGTGGACAGCCTAGTTTATATGGCAGATCTGCTATCTGAGCAGATTCAGATTATGTGTTCCCATAGCGTCGATTGAGTATCGCGCGACTACATTAAATCACAGCGAATACCTCGGCTTGAAAGACTGTCTCCCAAGCGAAAAATATTCGCTTATTATGAGGTGTCCTCCGCAAAAGCCTGCTCCGGCCAAGCCATTCCTCTTAAAGCCTTCTTTGTACCAAATGGTTTCATTATTCAGTTTGGCGGGCTTGGAGTCACCGATCCACTGCTCCCGCTCAGTGATATGTGCCTCTAAACCCTTATTGATAAGTCGCTATCCATCGAAATGAATGAGCATTCACCTATGGCTTGCGTCCATATTTTTGCATGGCCAGTTGATTCAGCCTGCAGTTCTTTGTGGATGCGCAGCCTGTGAATTCTACAGGTGGTGTTTAAAGCACGATTTTCAAGCACTAATTATTTATCTGTGGTTTGTGGGGCAAAGGAAAATCGCAACTGTGTTTGACGCTCGATTGGGAACTGAGATTGTGCCATTCTGCAACTATTCTGTAGTCGTAGTTAAGGTCGAATGAATTTTTCGAAACACATATACCAATACGTCAAGCTTTGAGTTATTCAATTTTATTACAAAATACACTAACCTTTCAAATGAAGATGTTTTGTTGTTGATGATTCTGGTGCACCAAGGAATATTTGTATTGCAACAAAAAAAAGTGAGAATCGATTTTAAATTTCGTCGTTTTTGTTTCTTATACATTTTTATATAAATAAATTTATTTGAACGCAATTAGAATGATATTATTTTTTGATAATACCGATGCTATTTCGTGGTAACAACTAGGTCACTCCAGGTAATTAATTATTAAAGAATTCATGACGGGAAGCGTGAATTATATTCATAAATTAATCAAATGTCAATGAAAATTTTACGAACACACAAAATTTATTGTATACAATTAAAAAACATGGACGGATTTTTTTATTTGTTTCGAATTTTTTTAATACAAAGTGGACCACAGAAAATAGTCCACCCTAGAGATTAGCTCAAACGTCCTAGTTAGATACATTATTCACGTACGTTATAAATAACAGACAACTCAATAAGTCGTGTGACACACATTTTTTGTCAAATATCGATTTTATTCATCAATGTAATCTCCTTCAAGAGCAAAATAGGTTTTAGCTTAATCATTTACTTCTTCATTTGAGCTGAATTTCTTACCGGTGGGCATTTTTTTGAGATCAGTGAATAGCCAGTAGTTACTGGAGGTCAGATCTGGATTATCCGGTGGATAAGGAAATAATTCGTTCAATTGAACCATCGACTTGTGGATCGACGCATTGTCTTAGTGAAACAGTGACTAATTCTTCGACATATGAGGCCGTTTTGTCTTGTTTTTCGCATTAAAACGATCCAACAACTTTATGTAGTTTTCGCTATTTTGAAGATAGTTAATGAATAATATTCGATCCGCATCTCAAAATACTGAAGTCATAACCTTCCCAGCTGACTGTTGTGCCTTTGGACGTGGTTCACCGTCTGCAGTCCACTTAGATGATGATCGTTTTGATTCCGGAGCAAACTGATGAATCTATTGTCGCATATCCACGCTAAAAATCTGATTTATCACGTATAAACATGGCCAAACACTGCTCTGATTCATCAGCTCGTTATTCTTGATTGACTGAGAGTAAACGGAGTTATCACTGTGTTTCTTTGACAATGGCAGTACCATATGTGTATCACTCACACGATTTATTGAGCGATGTAATATATTAGTACCTACCTAGAAAACGCCATCTCTACGAGATGAATCAAAATAGAAAGCATGATCAATTGCAAGTTTTGATTCCAATAACGAGTAGAAAGTGCTTCTAGTCTCTCTAACACAACTTCACTGACATGTCGCTCTTAATCTTGTAATAAAAGGCTTTATTGCCAAATATGAATCGATCCCTAAGGGACACTCCCTGCTCGGTTCCAAACTCGCATCCTACCTCTAAGCTTCGTATCCTACCAGCCCATTGGGCGCATATTTTTTGTCATGTAAAATTGGTACCTTAAAGCAAATACGGATTGCTCGGGCTTTAAATTATTCGTCAAAAACCTTAATAAGCTGAGATACAGTTTTTTCTTCTGTCTTGGCTGAACTTACTAAATCAAATATAAATTTGTATGTCTCTTCAGAAACATTATCGTTTTCGTTACTTTCCTTGCCGACTTATCCCAGTTTTTTTCCTTCTTCCAAGTTACCGTATAATTTTTTTTTTGGTTTGACAGTTTCTGTCACTTCACAAGGTTAACCGAAAACTTTACTTCATAGAAATTGTACGATTTTTTGTTTTTTTTTTCGTATTTCGCATCAACCACGTTGGTTATTAGCGATGAATTTGGTAATATAATTACAACTTATAGACATTATGCTCGACGCAATTCTTTCCTAGTAAGATTTTCATGTCATTTGAGAAATTACATTGTTGTCACACAAAATTACAGGCACTGATTTTCGAAATTTTGGGACTTGAAGCTCAAAAATATTTTGAATCGCGAATAACTAGAAAACTACGAGGAATTTGAAAGAAAGTGCTAGAGCAAAAAATGAACAGCACAAAATTCTGTACAGATTGGTCTTCAAGCATTTTTTCCTAACCTCAAAATTTTCACCGTAAAATTGGGTCATCTAATAAAAAACATTTTGAATTGCGGATAACTCGAAAACTACAAGGATTTTGACACAAACTGCCCAGAGAAAAAATGCGGAGCACAACATTCTGTACAAAAAGGTTAAAATTTTTTCCTAACCTCAAAATTTCTATTATAAAATGGGTTCAAACGTTCAAAAATATTTTGAATCGCGATTAACTCGGAAACTATGAGGAATTCGAAAGAAAATGCTAGAGCACAAAATGAACAGCACAAAATTCTGTACAGATTGGTCTTCAAGCATTTTTTCCTAATCTCAAAATTTTCACCTAAAATGGGTTCATCTAATAAAGACCATTTTGAATTGCGGATAACTCGAAAACTACAAGGATTTTGACACAAACTGCCCAGAGAAAAAATGCGGAGCACAACATTCTGTACAAAAAGGTTCCAATTTTTTCCTAACCTCAAAATTTCTATTATAAAATGGGTTTAAACGTTCAAAAATATTTTGAATGGGGAATAACTAGAAAACTACGAAGAATTCGAAAGAAAGTGCTAGAGCAAAAAATGAACAGGACAAAATACTCTACAGATTAGTCTTGAAGCATTTTTTCCTAACCTCAAAATTTTCACCATAAAATGGGTTCATCTAATAAAAACCATTTTGAATTGCGGATAACTTGAAAACGACGTAGAATTCCAAAAAGTGCCGGTGCTTAAACTGTAAAGCACAATATGAGTACAAACATTTTTGCGAAAGAGAAACTATTAAGAAGACTGTGAATATTGATATAATAATCAACCGAGAACGAAGATATTGTTCATGATCTTTTTTTTTAAATTGAGTTCATTTGAAACTAAGAAGTAATCCATGAAAATATTTATAATAACACGAACGACAAATCTCTCGTTTGATTTGATTCAAGTGTTTATGTGGTTGATGTACCTCTTCATCTCGCAAGATTTTCGAAAATTTCCTAAGTCGAAAATTATGCCAGCTTACCCGAGTAGAAAGTAGAGATCTTAATCATCATCATACATTTTGATTTTTCGAAAACGAAGTAGTTTTCCAAGAGTTAGAGCAATTTCCATGTGCGTTTGGAACGTAAATTGGTTTAAATTCGCACTGGCAGGAATTCTCGAGCGGATACTTCGAATTTCGACGTTGAGGGAGATTTACTCAGAAATAGTCGCTCCAACGAAAAAATTACTTTAGACTTTTTTTGTAGAAAATTTTGTGCTCAACATTTTTTGGGCAGTTTTTTTCAAATAAGGGAATAACGGAAAGTTTTGGGTAAATAAATAACAAAATATTTCAAATAGTTTAATTTTAATAAAATAATTATACCGTGGAAGGTCGATTTGTATGTATTTTCATATGAACAGTTAAATGATAATTTCTCCTGAAGGTTTTTCCGCAACTGATACATAGATACGGTTTATGTCCTGTATGTATCAATTGGTGTTGCTTGAAATTCTTAGGATCATAGAATGATTTATCGCAAGTATTACAAATTAGAGGTTTCTCGCCTACAAGTTACGAAATTCATCATTTTCAATAATATCTTTCAAGTTACTTAACATTAGAATGTGAAACTTGGAAAAAAGCAACTGAAACGTGTTTTTGCATACTTTTAAACAAAAAATTGAATTTTAGATTATCGACCATCGAATTGGATGACACCCCGTATGTATACCGTCTAATGTCAAACTAATATTTCAAAGGCAGATTTTGACTACAGCATTTGAAAAATGTGAAACTAAATTGGTTGAAAAGTTTTCCACCTGAAAATAAAAATGACAAAACTTTTCAACAAAATTTGGGTATTTTCATTCACTTTGTATGGATAATTGTTTGATAATTACTCGAAAAAGTTTTTTGAGTTACAGACTTTAGTCACAAGGATCGTTTGAAAAGTGTTAAACCTTAACATAAAAATGTCAAAACTTTTTAACTGAATTTAATAAATTTCAGCCATTTTATAAGAAAATTTTTGTCCTACAACCATTCTAGTAAGTCCTTGTGAGTTATAGACCGACGACTAACACTAAAGAAGACGCACACTAACTAAGTGAATGAAATTGGGTCGAAATATCAATAAATTGTACCGTTAATAGTCTGAAGATCCCAATTAACAATCAACAACTGCTACTATGCAAAATAAGGCTGAAACCCATCTGGAATTATGGTATACAATTATGTGGCACTAAAATAAACTCGAATATAACAATTCTAGAAAAATTTCAGTCAAAAGTACTCAGAAATCATGTAAAACCCAAAAAGGTTAGGTTAGGTTAGGTCTAACATAAAGATGGCACAACTTTTCAACTGAATTTAATGAATTTCAGACATTTTATAATAAAATTTTTGTCCTACAACCATTCTAGTAAGTCCTTGTGAGTTATAGACCGACGACTAACACTAAAGAAGACCCACACTAACTAAGGGAAAGAAATTGGGTCGAAATATCAATAAACTGTACTGTTAATAGTCTGAAGATCCCAATTAACAATCAACAACTGCTACTATACAAAATCACGCTGAAACGCATCTGGAATTATGGTATACAATTATGTGGCACTCCAATGAACTCGAATATAACAATTCTAGAAAAATTTCAGTCAAAAGTACTTAGAAATCTTGTAAAACTCAAGTCAATATTCCACTTCTATCTCTTTGAAAATCATTCCACTGGGCAATTTTTCTACAAGTTAATTTTAAATTCCTATCAACCATTTGCTTATTGCAAATTTCACATATTGCAAATAAATAAGGTTTTTAATAAAAGAAACATTCGGGTCACCTCGTATATGCAAATAATTATCTATTACCCTTACCTGTATGTTTTCTATGATGAATATTGCGATAAGAAGAAGACGAAAATAATTTGGGACAGTAGTTACATTGATATTGTTTAACATTCAAATGCGTTTTCAAATGTTTATTCATTCCACTAGATTGAGTAAAGGATTTATCGCAAAATTTACAAGAATACAGTTTCTCACCGGAGTGGATCCTTGAATGTGATGCTAATAAACTATTAGATACAAATCTAAAATTATACAAATCCTATACAACGTCGTTGTTAACAAATTACACTGCTCAATATAAGATTGACTCCTAGTTATATTCATGGAATGGATAAAAGAATTTATTTATGAGTTACCTCGTATAGTTTTTGTTTTATTTTCAATTTAACCTAATATGTGAGAAAGAGAAAGGTTCCTTGAATTTTTTGCGAATGAAATTGTTCATGCAGGGTGAAGAATATTTTATGTTTGTGGACTGAAATGAAAGGAGCACAAAAAGGAAGCGAATAAACAAACAGCTTTTCGCAGAGTGAGATGAGATTTGTTTTCTTTATTTAAGTGAGCAGTACAGTTGTTCATTTGGCTGGTGAACCGGTTCACCAGGTTAAAGGAAAACCTGCAACACCGACGATTATTATATAAATTTTGATAACATACCTTTTATTACAAACTTTACAAACATATGGTTTCTCTCCGTTATGGCTTCTTATATGTATTGTTAATGTGGATGATTGTTTAAAAGATTTTCCACAAGTAGAGCACAAATGAGATTTTTTTTCTACAGATTTAATATTGTTTTTTACATGAGTATATTCTTTGTGCATTTGCATATGTAACGATAGCGTCCCAGATTGAGTGAAAGATCGATGGCATATTGGACATGAATGTGGTTTTAATCCACTGTGAGCCGTCATGTGTCGTTTTACACTTGAATACCTCAAAGATTGATATTTTTTCATATAATTTTAATCAAAAGTGAATCACTACATCATAATAGCACAAGAGAAAACATAATTTTGTCCTTAATACAAGCAAATATTAAATAAATACTTATTTACTTCAGAAAAATACTATAAACTTCAGTGAATTTTCATTTAACCATTATATAAATATTAAATTCAAAATAAACTTACCTGCTAAAAATTTTTCCACAAACTTTACAAGTTAGTTTTTTTATGTCTACATGTTTGTTCTTATGCTTTTCTAATTCCTCTAAAGTCACAAAAGTTTTATTACAAATTGTGCATCGATGTTTGGGCTCATATGTTGAACTATTAGTATCTTCATAATTACTAAACGTAGGAGAAAGATTATTTTCTGCATCGTTATTCAAATCATTTTCCGAATTTGATAAATATCGATATTTTTCTAAATCACTCTCTAATTTTTTTATAGAATTATAACACTTCTGTTTGAATAAAAACGACTGTTCAAGTTGTTGAACACATAATTTACAAATAAAATGAGGAACGTTATCTTTCCTTGAAAGCTAGAAATTCATTATCAAATAAATTTATATTAATTCAAATGTTGTTGAAGGTACCTGCAATGAAGTAAATTTTTCTAAAATATCAATTATGTATTCTTTGTTGTCTTCAATACTAATTTTATCAAATATAGAACACATTTCATTGTAGGAAAGTAAACATGTTCGACATATATTAGATTTGGTAAGTAATAATTCATTTTCCATTATAGGTTTCGTAAGTAAAAATTTTAAAACTGGCTTTTTAGTAACAGACTGATATAAAATTAATTTTAATAAAATCTATTGTTTATTCGATATAAATCGAAATCACTCGAGCATAGAATCGATCTAATTTTTTGAAAAGCTGTTGACATTTTCCAGTTTTCTCATGAAAACTTTTAATCTGTTTTCTTCGTAACACAATCTATGAGTTAACGCTAGTAACTCCGCGCGAAAAATAATTGAACAATTGAATAGTTAATTCTATTATTTACCAGCTATTTTGAAAATTACTCGATACTTAAAAAAAATTTATGTTTTCAATTGAACCATCAGAATAATATCGATGTATTGAATAGAAAAAGATCGATTTGCTTTCTAAACAACCACCTCTAGTTGTGGCAATCATTTGTGGAAAAATATATCAAACTACCTGAAATCCAATCAAAATAATTTATTGTCCCAAAACGTACGTACGTCATAACTAACGGTCATGCAAAGCTAATGACGATCCATGTCAAGGGGTGGGTCGAAGAGAACGTTAAGAGAATAAGTGGGGTTTTTAAAACTCAAAGCAACAGAGATATCAACCGTAAACATTCAATTTTTCAACCAATATTTAAGAAAATTCACTGTTATGACTCATAAATTGTAATCTAATATATTGAAACTTTTGTTTTATTTTTCTACCTGATCATTTGTTACTATTTACCTCACCGCTAAGAACGCTCCATAATTAATTTTACTTGTAATACGATTCTTCGTGAGCGTGATTCTCACGAGTGCTTAGTGGAACGCATTAGAAAAATATCCAGGTGTCAATGTTGTCAGAAAATCAAGAGTGTTAGCATTAGGGTTGAATCATTTTAAAGAAGACATCGAATTTACGTAAAAATTAATTTTTAAAATTTATTTATTATGAATAACTTCTCATAATTTCTACTAAAATACACTATATTAATGTTATTGAAGTTTTGATATCTCGAAAAAATATTGAAAGCTTGAATATCAAAGATGTAGCTACTTCCTGTTATGATTGGCTTGCGTTTACCTCTCTTAAAAGCCACAAAAACCTTGACTAAATTGACACATTCTTTCTTAAATGTCGAGAGTGTAATCAATCTCAAGAAACTCATTTATGTCCTTTTCTAAATAAATGAAACAAGAGGAAACAAAAATTGGGAGGTAAAACCGATGCAAGAACGGATCACGCCCGTTGTCAGTTGTTATCATTTGGCATGTTGACAAGGCAAACTAAAAATATTTAATGATAAACGTTTGTTTATGTGTAAATAAATGTTTAGTGGTCAATTTCGAACGTCTTAGGGATTTTCGAATTCCTGAATAAAGGTATATTATTGTTTAATATATTTGAGGTTGATGGTGTATAGCATTTTCATTTTGTTAGCTTTTAGCTTTTTTGGGTGTCAGAATCTTTTAATATTACTGGCATTATTTTCTTCTATTAACACATGTTTCTCTTAAGATGCAGTCACAGCTTGAAGCAGCATTATTAGGTCAAACTTCTCAAAGCAATAACCAAGATGTGGATGAAAACAAAGACAATAATTCTCAAGGAAAAGAAAATGAAGAGACGGAAGAAATTGAGGTTTCTTTGTTGATTTTACTTGATTGATTGTATTTTGCATGGGTTGAGTATATTTTCCTACTTTCTTTTATTATTTAACTTTGCTTTTATAATGTAGTTAGAAATGCATGTACTGATGGCTTTATTTATTTAAATATCAGTTCTACTTTCAAGCATATTTTGCTTTATATGCATTTATTATGTAATTATTGCAAGAAATTACTTATATTTGTTGGAGTGATCTATTTTACGCATTTTTCAAACAAAATATTATATAATAATTGAGTACTTAGTTATACTAGCAAAAGTAGTACAGAAATATTTACATGCAAATGAAAAGAAATATTCTTAATAATATGATTTTGTTTTGAAATACAGCGTGTTCTAATAATTACTTTTGTGTAATGATATAGTTTTTTTCACCTTTGAAATACCATGTAGATAGCAGTCTCCTTAATGCGAAATCGAAATATATAGTTAGCTTATTAATAGATAATAGATTAAATCAGATTATCATTAAAACTTTTGTATCTATATTTAAATATTTCAGAAGTCGGGAATGAGAGTAAATGGTCGAATTAAGTCACCTGCAATACAGACGGACAAGGTAATAAATTTTATTCTTTTGCTTTATTAAATCACATTCATTATTAAATCAAATTCATTATAACAAAATATACATTGAAAATTTTTATAACATCAATAATTAAGTAGAATACAAAACTTGGAAGACCTAAATGATTTCTTAGCAATGGATAGACATTTGAACTACTGAAGGATAAAAAATAGTTCTAGTGGAAATTATAATAAAAATTCAACAAAACACATAAAGTTAGAATAATTAAAAAAAAATTATTAAAAAAAGAAACGTCATGTCATAAAAAATTTAAAAAAAATAGCGAAACATACATTGAAAAATTGGAGTAACAATAACAATGTAGGTGAAAGATGGAAAGACAAGAGGATACAATTTAGTAGTTAAAAGGAGGGTAAAGAAATAGTAGAAAATATGAAAATGTAAAGAATAAAAAACAAAACTAAAAATTGATCTACAAGAAGGACAAGAAGACTAAAGCAAAGAAAATGGTGAGGATGAGAAGAAAAATTATAAAAATCCAAGAAAAATGAGAAAATAAGGCAGAAAACTCTAGAAATTGGTTTGTAAGAAGAATAAATTGAACAGAAATGGAAGAATAAAAAATTTAACCATAAAACCGATTTAGGAAAAGAATAAATCAAACAAAAAGAAGAGAATGATGGAGAAAATTGACACAATTCATGTACATGTAGAACATATGGGGAGATAAAAACAAATTGACACCATTGGAAGTGAAAGTATATGATTTGGTCAGAAAGAGAAGAAACTTGGAGAAAATGGAAAGAATAAGTGAGGAAACTTTAGAAATTGATCTACACAAAGAATAAATTGAAGATAATGGAGATAATAACATAGAAAAGTATAAAATTGAAGGACAAAATGAATAAATATTATAAATTTGACCTGAAAAAGAAATAATTTGAAGAAAATAAGTTATAATAATAAAAGAGAATGAGTTATGAAACTATAGAAATTGATGATTGAGAACAATAAATCGAACAAAATCCAATAAAATGAAGAGAAGAAAAGAGGAAATTATAACAATTGATATATAAGAAGAAAAATTGAAGAATATAGGGGGAGTTAGAGATAAAACTTTATGAAAATGGATAAAACAGATTAATCAATGAAACTTGAGAGAATAATAAAAAAAACTATAGAAGAAATAAGAATGGAAACTATAAAAATTTATGAATATATTTATAATATTTTTTAAAACTTATGCCTGTTTAAAAAAAGTATACAGAACTTAGCAAAGAGTTTCTTCTTTTTCCAAACACTTTGCAGGGCCAGCACTTAATTGACTTTTCTGTCTAAACGTTTGTTGTTATGTTCTGGAAACTATTGTCATCCTTTTTTATATTTATACATAATATTTAGGAAGAGAGACATGCCAGCTAAGAAAAAATATTATGTTCGATAACCTAACCATTGTCTGTATGATTACATAGTTATAGCATATACACTAGTGCCCTACGATGATTACAAACTGTTCCAAAAGGGCTTCGGATTGAGAGGAGTGAACAACAAAAATGATTGAAAAGTGGTCAGATGAATTTAAAAAAATTTCCAAATAGTTCTGTATTTTTACAAAGTGCTTTGATTAATGTGACTTAACATGACGGTGCATGGATTCTGTAATGTCATCTTAATGAAATATTGACAAGAATAGAAGAGACAATTTTATTTTATAGCTTATACATATTTCAAAGGTGAAAACAGAGCCATTTAAATTCATTTGTATTGGATATACTATAATTTGAATTTGTCGTTCTATTAGTTATTTTTCTGGTATATCGATTAGTGGAATAGCTAGATGTGAGCAAAGTGAGCCCCCACACCTTACCAGAGGCAACTGAATAACTTTTACACCTCAAATTAAGAGGGTGTTTGTTTGGGCAGATGTAATAGTGGTTGCAATAACCTTCTACAACAGTATAGCTACGCGTGGGCAAAGTGGGCCCCCACACCATACCACAGATAACTAAATAATATTTACCCCTCACATTAAGAGGGTTTATGTTTGGGGACCTGTAAGAGTGATTATAACTACCTTCTAAGACATTGACTGTTAGATTGATGGAATACCAGACCTGTCAGGAATTATTAATAGCATACTTTGCATTAGAGAAGAAAGGGGTCTTGCTAATGCTACTTCTCCCAAGCCTATACTTTTTATTCCAACTTATTGTTTAGCTTCATTTGGTATTCTCTGTTATTCCTAGATTGTTATGTGATGTTACTATACTGTTTGGATTATTTTGGGCAAACATAATTTTTTGGTCTGTGCCTTATACCTATCTGAGTATCGATTGTGGTTGTAATGGTTATATTGAGTTTCATGTAAATATGTTACATTTGCTTGTTGAAAAGGAATGTTTTTACTTAGAAGTGTGTCTCTGACTGTTAGAGAGATAGTTACAATATTTGGTGTGGGAAAACTAAGTGTTTCCAAGAATTTTAAAAACATTACAAGATTCTGGGTCTTTGTCAAATCCAAATCTAACAACTGATGAATTCTTAATAAGAAATCCAAAAGAAGACGAGCCAAGATCTTCAAAAGGGCTTCTTGAGTACCTAAACTGTAACAAGTAGGCTTTTTGAAGTAGAATGAATGACAAGAAAATCAAAAAACAAAACAGAATATAATCATGGAATGTTGATAAATGGCATTTATTTGTTCAGAGACATCAATTAATATCCAATAGACTGTTGAACACCCTTTTTAAAACATTTTTTGGATATTTTCATAACAAATCAGCCCAGACATTTATACAAGAAAATGAGTGAAAAGTGCTTGATTAGCAATGCCTAGGTGTCTTTTTAAGGTCATTTCTGCCAAAGGGGAACATACTTCATACTAAAAGCAAAGCAAAAATTTCGAAATACATTTTTTTTTTCATTATTTTGATGCAGTACAATCACTATTCTTGATGTGTTTCGCTTTTCTGATATATTTTAGTGTCTGTTATAAAGTATTATAACAACTGGAATGTTAGACTTGTCAATTATGCCCTTAGTGCACGATCTTGTGACACTCTTCACTTGATAGGTTTAATCTATTATTAAAATAAAGATTTCCACGTTATTCTCCTAGTTCTAACTATTTTTTTTTGGTTACTTTTGTATAACTCTGTCTTGCTTTACATATTTCCTTCTGCCATGTTTGAATAACATTTTTGGAATGCTGTGGATTTTTTGTTTCAGGAAAGTGTAGAAGCTGCAAAAATTCAGCCTATAAAACCACCGGCGCCGCCAGTTTTTGGCAGGGAGTCTAATAACAGGACAGTAACACTGCAGAATTTACTTTCTGCAGGTATTTTGCAGCCCGGTCCTGGGGCTATGACAATAGAGTATTTGGTAAGTATTTTTTTAACTTTTCTCATGGAAATGTTTGTAGATAAAATTGATTTATTACTTAAGACTTAATTATACCACTAATTACAATACCAAAAACTGATCCTGCTCTAAGATAACACTTCCTTTACGTCCAGAGTACTTGTATTGTACACCTAATTGCTCTACTAAGAACTCCTGCCTTATTTATACTCTTTTAATGACTCTAGAACATTGTAGAAACTTTTGTCCAATTACAGTTAACTTCTTCCATAAATCATTATAGAACATTCATGGCTACCCAATGAAAGCTATCTAAAACAAAAATAACCAAATAATTGGCACTAAGTATGTTGTTCTCAAGATTTAGAAATTTCTAGAAAACTTTTCTGATGCTTACCGAATTAGATAACTTTATATGATTGAGTTTTATTTAAATATTTTTTAATGTAGGGTCAAAAATTCGTTGGTGATCTTCTTGAAGACGGAAAAATCCGTAGTCAAGAAACGAATACGGTTTTTGCTTCGCCCAGTGCTTGGGCAATAGCTTGTAAGAGGTTCATTAATCCCGATAAAAAATCCGGTTGCGGTTGGGCTTCTGTGAAATATAGAGGGAAAAAATTGGATGCTTTCAAGAACGTGTGGTACAAAAAGAAGAAAGAAGAAGACGAAAAACAGGAAAAGCTCATGAAAGAGAAAGAAGGTAAGTATTGTATGATAATATTTTTTCAATTAGACAACGAAATCAGAATTTATTAAGAAAATGCAAAAATAAGTTCTTTAGGGGAGAGCTGGAAGATGAATGATTAGCAAAATCGCTGGATCTATCACGTGTAGACCTAATTTTATGAGGTTATCAAAATTAGATTACAAAATTTATATTTCTGTTATTTGGTTGAATTTGGATTAAAATTTTGCCCCACCCTGTATGAAATATTTTATTTGAAACGTCGTTGTATAGAGATTTGGAAAACTTTTCGAATGAGGTGTCATAATCAACTTTATACGGGATTTTTTAAAAAATATAGTAGTTTTGAAAATAATGATTCATTGCATATTTTTTGTTCACTGTGTATTAAAAATATTGTACTGATTAAGATAATTTTTCCAGTTAAAAATAAAACTTGGAGTGAATTTTTTATTTAGGTCATCAAGACAACTAGAAATGTTCTAATAATTAGTCATTTAGCTTTTAAATATCCAAACAGCTTTTATTGTTGTTTTGTTAATTTAGTGGAATTTCAATTATGAATTTGGAAATTTTCAAATGTAAAAAATATTAACAGCCATTTTGAATTTATCGTGTCACATTATTAGACAATGCAGAAATATTTAGTTATAATTTAAATCTATATAATTTGGAATCAAACACTTAAATACTACTATATTTATTCAATTCACCAGGGCATTTAACAGTGTAATACATTTTAGCCGCTAATATGGAACAGTTACTGCAAAGAAGCATGATGAATTCCATGATGTATCAACGAATGGTATTGAAGCACAATACCATCACAAATAGAACAATTACACAGTAAGTATATTTATATTTTTTTATTGCTTTTTAATTATTCATTTTTTTAATATTTATGTGAATTTTTAACCTCCACAAAGCTTTAGTTGAAATGTGTATGTTATAACCAATACCCATAATTAACAAAATTGCTCAAACCAATAATAAAAATCTTGAGAATTAACCGTGTATTGAGAAAAAAATGAATACAAAGTAGTTACATAGTTAAAATATCAACTCTACACTTATGTACTCTGGAAATGAAAAAGAGAAACTTATCCAGAGAAAGCTAGGTTGTTATAGGTAGAGGTTCTCAAACTTCTTTTTCTCGTGGGGACATATTCAAAATATTACTGTTTTCAGTGTTGCACTGTTTCGCTGTTACTATATTCTAACCATATTCCCAAAATATATCAAAAGATGTGAAGATCTAACGATGGAAATATGTGTGGGCCCCTGTTAAGTGTAACATGGTCCTTTGGAATTACACCTGAACCACTTGTGGTTCAAGGATGGCAATTTTCTTACACATCCATTGCTTGGAGCTCTGGAGTTCATTTGAACTACTTTGGAATTAACTAATTAATTAATTATAGAATTAATTAATTGTAGTAGTGTAAATAGTGTGTTTAGTGTGAATCTAACCAATGGTTGTAGAAATTCCAACTTATGTTAATTCTGATTCGATGCTCTGGGATTTCACCCGAATCAGTTTTGGAATCACTGGTTTAAGGATGACACTTCACTTATACGTCTGTTAAGTTTTGCATGAACCTTTGGGGTTAATTTGAACTACTTTTGGAATAACCTATCTAAAGATGAAAGTTTGTGTATACACCTGTCAATTCTGACTTGGCGATCTGTGGTTTCACCTGGATCACTATGGGAATCACTCTTATATTCTGAAATAGATTGTAGATGTTGTCGTATCTTTATCCTAGAATAACTTTTTTAGGTTATATTCCGAAATAGCCAATAGACCTTGATGCTTCTTCACACTACAAGTACTTTTGCAGGTTATATTCTGAAAGAGCCTGTAGATGTTGACATATCGTCACTGTATTAAGACTTTTTGAGGTTATGTTCTGAAATAGCCTATTTACGTCAACGTTTCTTTATCCTACAAACAATTTTTGAGGTTATATTCTGAAATAAAATACAGACGGCGACTTTTCTTTAAACTACAAAACGTTTATGAGGTTACATTCTGAAATAGCCTATAGATGTTGACATATCTTTACATTATTAAGACTTTTTGAGGTTATATTTCGAAATAGCCTATAGACGTTGATATTTCTTTGCGCTACAAGTATTTTTTCAGGTTATATTCTAAAATAGCCTATAGACATTGACATATCTTTATCTTAGATTGATTTTTTGAAGTTATATTCTGAAATATTCTACATACATTGACGTATATTTACCCTAGAAAGACTTTTTGAAGTTATATTTTGAAATAGCCTACAGACGGTGACGTTTCTTCACACTACAAACATTTTTGAGGTTAGGAAATAATTTTCCAGGTTGTGTTCTGAAATAACCCATAAATTTATAATATATCAGTGATAGTTTGAAATAATAAATGTTGCCAAGGTCAAATGTTTAAAGAGCAAATGTTTTAATGTACTTGAACATAAGTTATATGCCCGAAAGTAATATTACCAATTACAAATTTAGCTTTCAGTATTTTCAATTTGGCGCAATATTTTTAAAAATGGATTTTTGAACAATTTTTTCTAGCGACACAAATACAATGATAGAATGCGTGCCATTTTCGAACTTAGGAAAATTACAACCCTTCTTAATCACCATGACAACAAATTCGGCGTTTCTAATGGATTTTCATTGTCATTTAACAAAATCTGAAGTGTCCGGTTACCTGGCCGGCAGTTGGGAACCCAGTACCCAAAGTAAATAATTTCATGTAAATTTCATATATAGGGTGATTATCGAAGTTTATTTACAGATTTATATGTGAAACGAGCGTTTCCTTGTCGATGCACGAAAAAAGACAGGACGAATTCTCGGTACGTGGAAACCGAAATAAAAAGAACGATGGAAAGAGAAAAACTTTCGTTGGTAGGATGGTATCATTCTCATCCCACCGCCGCAGCAGCACCGACGTTACGAGACATCGACGCTCAACTAGAGTACCAAATTAAAATGAAAGGTGTTAAAGATAACAGTTATACACCTTGCATAGGAGTTATAATATGTAAGTTATTAAATTTTTTAGGTTCCCAGTAAATCGATTTTTTTTTAAATTTTCGTTTTCTTAAAAAAATACGGTAATAAAAAATTTTATTAGTTTCAGGACTTCCAGCACCCCTTTAAAAATAAATTTTACATATAATTCTAGATTTTTCAAAAGTTTTCAAATTATTTTTTTTCATTTATCCAAAAAGATATATAAAAATCACATTTTTACTGCTTAAAATAATCACACTTTCTCTCAAAATTGACCTTTCCTCTAATATTTGTAGCATTCTTGTTGTTTGAACTCATTCAAGTTTAACTCATCTAATTCTATGTCTCATTTAATTTCCCTCAAATCAATTGAATTGAAATATTTACCTCCCCCCTTACTGATTTAGTACCAATCTTCGCGAAGGTTTCCTATCACGTGACTAATATGTCAGCAATAATATTCCTATGAATCAAATCAACATTTCTAACAACTCAGTAGAAATGTAATTGTTATGACTAATATTCCAAAGGTCGACTTATTACGAATTGCTAACACTGGTAAAAAAAATAATTTAATTTTTTGTCACACGAAAACTTATACCAAATTTTAAACTTACTATTGCCACCAAACAATAATATACAAGGCTATTGAGAATTGCAGCCGTTCAAATTGAGCTCTTTTGACCCTATTTAATTACAGCTTGTCGGATTTATTTGAAGCATCAACTATTGTTTCCTGTTTTCTTCTGTCCTGCATCCGTTTGTTACAGTCATGTACTCCCAGATTTTGCATATCTTGCGCAATCTGATCTCCCTCATCTATTTTTAGGGAATTTTTTCCGTGTACCCTGCAGTTTTTTCATTTTCTAATATATTCTCAATTTCATAGTCCATAATCTTAATTTCATAGTTCCTAAGTCCTCCATACTCATTATTAATTTTAAAACAAAAATATATCAATGAAAAAAAAATGAAACATCAGGTTTATTTGTGATACCAAGACATAGATTTTTATAAAAAGTACTAAAATCATTTGAAAAAAAATATTCCTCAATGTACAATAAATAGCCATGATTATCGTGAATGTTTGGATTCTGGTAGGTCTCAAACAGTAATCTGCTAGATGGACTTTTTTCCCTTTTCTATAAAGGAAATTTCCTGATGAAATCTTTCGCCTTATTCACCACTCACAGCACCCAAATTCTCGGGAAAGAAATCCATATGAGAGTGCAGGATATCTATTTTAAATGACATAACCTAACCAAAGTTTTGTGTGAAATTATAAGCTCATTAATTAAGTATTTGTAATTTTCTGCTCTACATCCTTTAGAGACATCCCAAGCCAGCAAAACCTGTATTACAGCCATGGTTTGCGCTAACTCTACAGGCAATCACAGGCTCCGCTAGTTATTATTCGGAAACCAAAGCACCCTAAATGTTTTAAGGGTATAAGCAAGCTCCCAGTTGTATACAAAAATAAAAAAAATCCTGGTTGGAGACAGAGATTTTTGATGACTGGTATTGGAACGTTTTTATCTCACAAGTGAAAAGACACCCATCAAAAAACAGGTTCAACCGGTAAAGTTCTCTTACTCATAGATAATGCACTAACTCACCCATCAGACGTCGTTTTGAGCTCATATGATGGCAAGTTCAATGTTTTGTTTTTTCCTTCAAATGTGACTTCAGTCCTACAACCAAAGTACCGGGGTTTAGAAACATTTAAACGTTTCTACAGAAAGCGATTGCTTCAAGTACTGCTTCTAGATATGTAGAATGATGAAGAATCTGTGCTAAGTAGTAACAAGAAATTGAATTTGAAAGACGCCATCCACATGGTGGCGGATGCTTGGGCATCCGTAAAAGACGTCACACTTGAAAAAGAATGGAATAAGCTGTGTTCTAAACCACGAGTCTCGCAAGAAAATGGTGAAACTGATCCAGATAACCCTCAAAACCACAAGAAAATGATGATCCGGATACAGATGGTGACTTTTTTTTACACTACAAACAATTATTAGATTATATTCTGAAATGGCCTATAGACGTTAACATATCTTTACCTTATTAACACTTTTTGAGGTTATGGTCCGAAATCACATATTTAAGTCGACGTTTCTTTACCATACAAACACTTTTTGAGGTTATATTTCGAAATAGCATCTAGACGTTGATGCTTCTTTACACTACAAGTACTGAAATTACATATGAAATAAGATAAATCATCAAAGAAACACCAGGTTTTGAGGAGTGTAACAATATAAACCTAGTTATCAGATTCTTCTGATGAACAAATTGTGCAGCACATAAAGAACGATAACCAGGAAGAGGAGGATGGAGAAGACACCGAAGTAGAAAACGGTGTTCTGACCCACGATGAGGTGTTCACCAGTTTGGAAAAAAAAGTGGCTAGAATGTTGAACTGAGTGTAACACCATTCAGCTTAGTATTCTTTAAATTCTATTTGCTGTAATTTTGTTTAAAAAATCCTTTGTATACAATGATGAAAGAGTTGAGTTACAGTATATTATTTATATTATAGTTGAAATAAGACTAAAATCCAGTCGAAATGAGTTATCCGGATTGTCAATTATCTGGACATTTACATGCATCAATTAATCCGGATAATCGATGCTCTACCGTAAAAATATGCAGAATTTTGTAGATTACACTGTATACCATAAGATTTTGAGGAAACACCATGCTGCCATTTAAACTCTATCTTAAATTTGGGTCATTTCACCTGCGCTCGACCCTTTTCGGACCTTCTGTGTACCTGATTTTTATTAATGTTACAGTGAATAATAATTTTTTTATTAACAATTTCAAATTATAACAGTAAATAATAAGTACTGATTAAAAAAAAGAGCAAGGAGATACGTTTTCTAATAACGAGAATTGGATCACTTTAAGGCAGAACTCAAGAATGGGCTGCTGGTAGTGCCAAAAGCGAGTTACAAATATATGAAGTGTTAATTGATGAATACGATGAGCAAGATGATGACAATAGAGTTGAAACTTTCCCCTCCAAGAAAATTAGAGAATCAGAGGCAGTAACTTTTATATATTATATATATTTAATTAAATTTTGCTCGCTAGTTGTAGATAATCTACCAGGTATAGTATCTTGATGAGGTTTAGGTTTCACAGGTGCTTGGTATGCCGATAATACTTGCTTAAAACCTTAAATTTAATTAATTAATAAACTTTTGTTAGTAAAAAATTAATAAATAAATATTTGAAGTCATAAAACCATGAAAAATCCCTAAATGGGTTATATTCCCACATATTTTTTCATAATTACACTGAAAGAACGAAAATTTTAAAGAAAATTCATTGAATTTCGATAAAAAAATCCAGTTGGTATAAAATTTTTTGTAGAAAATAATTTTTTTTAATATTCCAGCTCCATATAATTACGATACCCCATCATTGGAATCGAGTATAGTAGCCTATTGGGTCGTACCGCCTCCGGAATCCAAACCGAACGAATATGGTCGACCGATGCTTATGTCATACAGTGTGATTCAAGATTCGGTTGTTTCTCCTCATATAAAAGACGAAATGAAAAAGTGCATCGAATATTATAAAAAAGAGACTGACTATATAAATTTTACAGACGTTTATATGGGAACGACGTGCTACGTTGACAAATTAAGGACTACTCTAATGTCTAAATTCCCTCGAGAAGAATCAGAAACTTCTCTTTGGAAATTTATAAAAGAACTTTTAGGTTTACCCGTGGAAGAAAAAGAACCTTTGATAAGTATACCGACCGTATCGAAACCTAGCCAGTTTTTCCATACTTTCACACCTCCACCATCTAATTACATGTTACCTTCCGATATATCGAGTATGTTGTATAATTCCGGAAAGTTTCCCACCGCCACGAGTCTACTAGGTCTACCGGATCCGATGGCGCATAGTACGCTAGCGGCTAACAATATGTTTTTACAAAGTAATTATTTTAAAATGCAAGATATGTTTAAATCGTTTTCGTCCGAAGCTCATCTACCTCCACCGCCGGTTCCTCCACCTCAAAGAATGAGAAGCGACAAGGCGCATCCGACTAGCAGCGCCGCTTTGGGAGCCCCGTCGACTTCTTCTTCGCCAAAACTACCATCCGAAACTAAAACGAAAAAGAATCACTACCACAAATCGAAACGGGAATATCCCCAACATGAATTCACCATGCCCAAGATACCAAAAGAAGGATTTTCGATGACTGATTACATATCTTCGTTGGGAAAGGCTACGGTGACGAAACCGGAATTTTTAATGCCCGATTTGAGTAGTATAAACAAACATCTGAACGAATTTAGTTTAAGTATGGGTAGGAAAAAAGATTACGGCGAAAAACCGTCTAAAATACCGAAATTGAATTATTCCAGCGGTACGCTAGATTTGAGTTTTACGAAAAAACCTCCTACCTCTTCGTTTATTTCGGACGTACCGACCGATCTTACCGTCAGTACGAGCAAAAGGGTGAACGAAGGTGAAAGTAAACCGTTGAATCTAAGCGCGGGGTAGTTAGTAGGATATAAGACGATTGTTTTCCGGTTTAAATGCTCTAAGACGGTTGAGTGTGTTATTGACAGATGACGGCCTTTTTTCTGGTTTTAATGAGATCTGGTGGGGTATAGGAAATGATGGTTGAACAGACGATAGCGAACGGTTAGATAAAATATTGTAAAAAATAAATACGGAAACCGATAAGTAAATATATTTTTTAGTAACATCCCTTTAGTAATGAGATAAGTTCGGTGTATTCAAATCTAGTAACGGATATTTATACTGTGAAGCGGCGGGGAAATCTGTATCTACAAGTATGCAGCTGGAATACACTAATACCCACTCTACTCATGTCTCCTGTAAACTTGAGCTCCCTCGCAGTAACCGACGTCAGGCATTACTTCCTTGCTCTTGATACTTTGTTGTCTTTTTCTCACTTCTCCTTTCTACTGCATCATTTGGCCGTCTTCTTTTTTCAATATCTTCCGGTTAGACTTATACAGAGTGAGTGTATTTATACGGTCTCTAATGGGCGACTGGTAACATTTTTCGAAAAACCAATTATAACTACCATCTTAAATTATTTCCAGTCATACAGGATGTTTCAAAAGTAGTTAGGGTAGTAGGGTATGAAATAGCCTCTCTACCCATTTTTTTCTCTTGTATTGTCATGCAGCTCCTTGTGGTTTATCCTTTGGGATGACGGTACCAATGTAAAATGATCTACATCAAATGTTCACTCATTTTACTATCTAAATTACTAATTTAATTGGTTATACGTGTACATTTTGTTTTCTACAACTTATCATGCTCTTGCTTCTTCTCTCTTATATAAAGCTATCATGTAGACTTCTATGTGTATTTTGCTTTCTTCTAACTTATCGAGTTTATATTGTATAATACTAACCCTAACAGGTGTTTCTTCATTTATTGAGCTACTTAGAGACTTTGGTAATGTTCACGAAATACCATTACCGGTGGTAAAAAATTATTTGATTCAACAAGTAGCTGATTGTATTCCTGGTTCACTACTTGTTTCAGAATTAACTTTTTTGGTAATTATTTTTCTGGGCTTCTGTACAGTGTAAGTTGTTAAGTTGTTTGTGCCATTCCAAACCTACATTTTTATTATTTTATTATAGCTACTCTAGTACACTGGATTTCATATTCAGCTACGCTATTTTCTTGAACCTTGAACTATAATTTTTAGTGAAATTCATCTCCAAAGTTTTTCCTTTCTTAAACGTATCTATACAGTGTTGGAAATTTAACCCCAGTTCTTTCTGCTACTTTTTTTAGTAAGTTTTTCTTCGATTACTAAATTCATTTGGAGTTTCATTGTAAAAATTTTCATTCGACAATGAAACTTTTCCCTACATTTACCATCAAGGTTAGGTTGAATAATTGAATAGTTTAAATTAATGAGATGATAAATTAATCATTAGAAGACAATTTATCGTTTAGAAAAAAAATACCCCATAAAGAACGAGGCATTTAAGTATCCGGTGCTACTTGTTAAAGGGATGTTATTCCGATCACTATTTTTTTCTATCAGCCTAATATTGTTACTCCGAATGGAATTGGAAAATCTATTCGAATAAAACCCAAACACGTTTAATTGAATTTACAAATTGAGGAAAGTATCGGTTTCCGTTTTATATGAATTTTTCTCCCAGAGGGTAACGAAAGTTTTTATTTTTGTAGAAATGATTACTGCTATTTTTTTTTTAATATAGTTGGGAGATAAACGAATTTCAGTCTCTTTATCCACCAACTAAAGCGTTAAACTTGAATTTTTATTTACCTCTCTATAATACTAAATGTTCTTTGAAATTAAACATCAGTATTAGTATCACAAACAAAATTTTCGAGAGGAAACTGGCGTTGTAAATAAGATGAGTTTTCGACTTTTTTGATATTATATCTGTTTGAAAGGTATTATAAATAATAAAACTCATTTCAATTATTAAAAATTTGCTATGCAAAACCCTTTTTTGGTAAAAATCTTACACCTGCCACGTTAATCCTTCACCTAACATTTTCTAGTCCTTTCTCCTCGTTTTTTTCTTTTTCGTTGTATTAAAATATTTTGGTTGTACTGAAGATTAGTTACTAACCAAATGTTTTTTGATATTAGATCTGTTTAAATTTTATTATAAATAATGAAAACCCCTTTTTTTATCAACAACCCCACTTTTGCTACATTAATACTTTACTCAATCTCTTCTACTCCTTTTTCCTCATTGATGTTGGTCACTGTATTAAAATCTTCTGATTGGTTGCTATCCAAATGTTTTTTTTCCACTTAATCTATTTAATTATTATTATAAGTAATTAAAACCCTTTTTTGACAAAAATCTTACACCTGTCATGTTAATCATTCAGCTAACCTTTTCTAGTCCTTTTTCCTCGTTGTTGTTTGTCACTGTATCAAAATATTTTGAATAAAAATTAAAAAATCGTTTTTAAAACTACCCTGTATTTACAAGGAATAGTGCAAAGTGCTCATCAATAATCCTAATTGCTTATAACCCCTACTGGTAATCAAAACCTTTTGTAATAAAAAAAGGTTGAGTCTACCTATTTAAAGAATTGTATTTAACTTTTTGGACTATTAGCTCTTTAAATTATTATACATAATTTGGGTCCACCTTGTACGTTATTAATTAATGTTTCGAGTGATCAATGGTACTTTGATTTATATTTATATCGTACTTTTTGCGTCCTAACATTTTGTTACATGCCACTTGATGAATATGACAAGGATAATGGTACTAATTTATTAAATTTTATATATTCTTATCGGTTTTTGACAATTGTGCAAAATTTTGGATTTATCTAGTCGTGGGTAAAGTCAAGAGATTCTGTTACATGATATCTTGGTATTGATATTGGCACTAATTTATCCAATTATCAAATTCGGCACTTGTGTAAATTGAATCGATATGTGCAAAATGTTAGGTTTTTGAAAAAAAAAATTGAACTGAATTTTTGTTTGAGTTATTTTTGAAAAATTTTTGCACTATAAGGGACAAAAAGACTTGATACAAAGCAACTTAATGGATGGCAAAAGAAATTTGTAAACCTCTTCTTTCTTTCACAATAGGTCTGTAGCATTTTCATTCTTCGATATCTTTCCTTATCTTGACTCTAGGTTGTCCCTCCACCTGTTTCGTGGTCGACCTCTACTCCTTATTTTAATCGGATTAGAAATCATTAAACTTTATTTATATTATATAATAAACTGAATATTTATAATACATTCGCCTTTCTGCACCTTCGAAATTATGTTGTAACCTATTATATATGGTACCGGGATATTTTTAAATTTCCTCTCTTTTTATAATATTTTCCACATATTCTTCGTTCATTGTTTTTTTTAATTATTAACAAAAAACTAAAAAAAATATTCACAATTGCACTAAAAAAGTTTTCAATACATTTCCATCCAGACATTATTGCAGATAAACTGATCTACAACACAAACTATAAGTTGAAAACGCATCTTATAAATAATATCTTTTCTCTCATAGTTGTCAAAATTTAATTAACGAGTACCATGTGATGTACAGGTATTTAGGTTGTGTGTACAGTGCCCAGTCTCCATTAATTTCGGTATTTTAACCATTTTTACTTAAAGCAGTTTTCAAGGGTATTTATTTTGTATTATATTTTCATATGTTTGCCTTTTAAGGATTCAACTTTTAGTTATAAACAAATTGAATTCAGTCTATTGATTTTTTAAATCCTATTGACTGCGCCAATTGATTTATTCTCTTGTAAAATATTAATAATCTAATTCACATTTTATTTAGAGGGTGTTGTTTATAAATAGTTTTTTGTGTGAAATAAAATTATTTATAACTTTTTTTTATATTTAAAAAAGTTTATAATGGTGAAAATAATTCGAATAAATACCCTGATAATTTTAAAATCCACTGTATAGAGATGTTTATTAACTTAATGTATTATAATTTTTATGTGATATTTTTAACTATATTTATTATTTTTTTTATTTTTACAGAGACTGAATTTTATGTGTTTGTACATGTTTTAATTTATGTCACACATTTTGTAATATGGCTTTTTTACCGAATTTTTATAGATTGTATATAAAATTGAAAATACATTTTTTATTCTTTTACATCGTTTATTTCTTTGCTCATAATACTCTAATACTTTTCATATTTATTCAAACACAATTCATTTTTAAACTTACATCTTAAACTAAATCCACAAAACTATTCACTAACACTAAATGCATTAGACTATTCACTCATACTGTTACACATTAGTTTAATTACATCATTTCGTTTATTCTTCTCTATCCCGAAGTGTTCACTATGACATCAATTTATTTACTGACTCCGGCTACTAAACTATTGTTTATATATATCCAACGGATTTCTGAATAACTCGAATTTTTGAAATCTCTAGAACAGAAAAGGTTTTACCTTACTTCCCCGGATAGAGACTCTTCCTCAGGAATTGTTATTCGGCCTCAGTTAAAGTATATAAATAGATGGTACCTAGATGGTGAACAATTAAACTGGATGCTACCAGCTTTTCAACGAACATCAAAAGTAAAGAAAAAAGCTAGAAACACCTTATGAATTGAATCAATGAACACTATCCCTGGATACAATTCTCCAATATATATATAAAAAAAACAGGTAAGAATTTGGGACTTATGTATGGGAAGCCGGGATGGTTGCAGTCCTTAACTGAATTACAAGTTGTTGAAGTTGAGTTTGGTGTGTTATGATATTGCACAGGTTGGGTCCATGGCGGTAGTCACACTCCAACTCAGCAGCTGTAGAACTGCGAAGAAAAAGATGGAAATTCATAGAGATTTTTTTTATTTTCTTCACTTTTCTGGTGATACAAATAAAAACGAGGCTAATTATCTGCGATTTTTCTATAAATCAGTCATTATTGTGTCAAAGTATGGTAGACCGGTGAGTAAGTGTGATCAGCTCACAGATTGTTTCATCTATCTATGTTTTTTTGAATTTTAAAACTTATTTAATAATAATTATTAAAAATTTAGAATATATTATACAACTAAATAAATATCATGGAAGAATCAATGCACAAAAAAGTAATGAAAATCAAAAGTTCTTGTAGGCCAAGTTTTGAATTTGAAATTTTCATCGTGATCTGAATCTTGTTCTTGATTAGAATCTACTATCAGGTAATAGGTGATCTACCTGAACCCAGGTTGTAGTTCTGTATTAAGCATTATAATGAAATGCGGGTTTGTATAGGTAAATGATAAATATACTCTAAAAAACAAATATATTGGAAACTGGTGTAAAACGAGCAAGATTCTGACTAAACATTTTTTCGTCTAATGAAAAGGGTTTAACTCCCCTAAAGCTTCAAGTTTGTCCTAGCACCTTTCATCTTTATTGGGTTATCATCATTGATGATCATTATTGTTTGATAAATTTGAACGCAACAGTGGAAATTAATTTCCAGAAAAAAATATTCTATATTTTGTGAATTCCTTGAAAGCAGAATGACTTAAAAAAACTGCGAAAAAACAGTTTCTGCTGTATTAATTTCACAAAAACAGATCTAAAATTAACCATATAAGTCCTCTTAACACTTAAAACAAAAAAAATATTACAAAACAACCGAACTACCGGAAAAAATCAATAAAAACCAACACGGTACATACCAGATAGTGGATTGTTTACCCTACGGCCGTCATTTTGTCGTAGATCAGCTGTCATGTTAAGGTGTGTTTTCACGATACAAATATTGTTGATCGATTCAAGTCAACAATAGATAAATAAAATAGTCGTTTAAGCAATAGTTTCAATCAATCATAAGTTCGGCTAGACTTACTAGAGTAAATAATTGATGACATTCTTATATATATTACCACTACCGCCATAAAATATACCTTAAGGTATGTTCTGTGACTACCACTATACCAACATGTATTTAGTAACAATTGTGAATTGCTAAAGAGCTGAACGTCTAAAATACTTATTTTTTACGGTAAATTTAAATGCAATGCTTGACATACGAGAAACAATTTTATTATTTCTAATGCAATTCAAGATTAGAAACCGTGTTGACACGGTCCACAGAGATTGCAAGCTGTAAGATTTTGAATGAAATATGCGCGCAAGGTGGAAACGTCATATTTCGCATTTTGATTTCAAATAAAATAAATAAAATAGTGTTTCTGCAGAAGAAATTCATCATTTATTTTTGTATTCATATTAAATCAAGAAATTGAAATTAACCTCAAAAATCATTTTGACATTGACAATTCATCTAACCAATCATAATTCCGAATAACTGTCAATTTATGTTCAAATCGTTCAATTGAAATAAGAACAGTTATTATTTGCTAAATTTTGTCTTTTTTTATTATATTAAACTGAAAAAGGATAGAATATGATTCAAATTTTTATTTATTAATATTTTATATATTCGTCTATAATAATATAATGACAAATAATGTCAGAATATAAGTGAGTGATATCATATGCATTTGGATACGATGTGGGATATTTTTGTATTGAAAAATTTAAGTAATGGCGGATAATAGAGTCCAGAAATTACTTTTTTCCGAATACTGCGATTTCGAAGATATGGTCTTGATAGAAAGTCCGTTTGCGCAAACTACAAAAGACGGCGAAGGTATCCGTCAAGTTCATCTAGGCTTAACGCCGTCAAAACTCGTATTAGCTACAGACGTTTTACCGCCGGTCGAATATGTCAATTTCAAATATGCTCCAGGAGTCGATCCTGAAATCGAAACTTTCGAATTAGTAGCAATTTATCCAGTGGAATGCGTTAACCTCAGTATATATAAGACTAAGAAAAATCAAGCTTTGAAGGCGAGATTTTGCAATAATAGGGTGCTTTATTTTGAGCTTGGTGGTTTTGAACATCGTGCCATGTTTTGGAATCTTTGGTGTGAAAGAATCAAATTTCTTTGTCCGGATAATTCCGGGTCGTCGCGTTCTGAAACTTCGGTTGGTACTTCTACTACTGGTAGTACTTTATATCTTGTTGATAAAAAGCTCGTAGCCGTCAACGGATACAAACAACTCTGGTGTACGTTTGGGATGACTCCCAGTTTAGTAGAAAATATCAGTAATAAAATGAATTATAAAAATGGTTGGATGGATAAAAATATATATTTGGGAAAGTATTTCGAGAATTACAATTATGCTCCAATAGTACAAAGTCCTACCATAGAAGAATTTGTAAAAACCCCAAAATCCTCAAAATTAGGTTTAGCAACTAAACAATCTGATGTTATCAGTTACATGGATGCAAATGAATTGAAAATTGGAGATTGCGTTCAGGTAAATTTCTAAATCTTATATCGTCAAAAGAATTCTGTATTATTTTTATAAGTACTCAGTGAGTTCTTTCACTTCGTTCTTGATATCTTGGCCCATTAACCTTCTTAGGTTTCCTCCATGATAGCTCCTGGTATTTCCCTTAAGATCTTTCTCTGCAATTATTCTAATATCCTCCTCGTCCTCCCCGATAGGCGTATGGTTTCGGCTCTATATGCAATTACTGGTCTAATTCCTGTTTTATATATTTTTAACTTTGCGTTATTGTTCAGATCTCTTACTCCTTAAAAACCCCACACTCTGCCTCTTTTATGCTTTTATTACTTGCATAATTTGCTGTCCCACCCAAATACTTGAGCTCTTTCACTCTTTAGAGTTGATAGTTTCCCGGAATTATCTCATTCATTCTTCTCCATCCCTATTTCACCAGTTTTTTCCCATTAACCGCACTATAAGTTTTTTAAGCTTTTCAATAAGAGAGCGTCCCCCTGCTTGACACCTTTTTGTATTGGAATCACCTTTGTTAGCCCATCCTTTGTCAAAATTTTGCACTTAGGGCTGTTCACCGTTATATTTTCCAATTTAATAAGCTTTTCTTCCCATCACCTGCTTCTGTATCATCTATCAAAAGTCTACAAATATGACATGCACGTCCGTTCCGTGTTTAGAGAAGTTTTCTACAGTTTCTACAGTTTTCTTACGAGGGTATTCAGAATTCTCTAAAGGTTGTTTAGGAGTATTACTGGTCTATAACTGCCTCACAGTTTGGGTCTCCCTTTTTCAGGATTGGAATCATCAGTATTCTTTTCTTTTCCCATATTTCATTGATCATCCACGGTACTTCATAGGACCATATCTAGTTACCTAATCACCTTTAATTCATGGTGCGATTCTAATTTGTATTTGAACGTTTCTAAAACTAAAGTTTTATCAAATAAAAGTACATTGCAACCTATTGAATTCAATAACACCACCATTGACGTCTTAAAATTGTATGCCTTTATTGAGTCGCCGATATGCCCTTTCCTTCAGGGGTACATGTGATGCTACTCAATTTGAACAAATCCTCAAACTACAAAAAACTCGGACTAAATAGTAGTGCTCCCTGTCGGGACTTCATGAATAGATTAATAATATTGACTCTTCCTTATTAATTTTTGAATCCGTTTGCCTAATTTGTCTATCTACTCCACGTTCATGATTAGTTAAGGGCTCAATAGTTCACAATGCAAAAAATGCACAATCACTTGCCAATTTAAACTAAATCGATATCATATTTTCCCGTATTCCGCAATAATTTGAGGGCATACTTACTGAAAAGTGTCTTTAACTCTGAAAACGACTTTTCTAATAATAATATTCAATTCAATTCAAAATATTACCTATTTTAGGATTGTCGTATAGTTAATTTTCACTTGTGTATACTTCATATTTAGATTTTATTTTATCTGTGTCTTTATTTAGTTATCTGTATGTTTGTTTCTTAGTTTTTTACAAGCTTTCGTCGACAAATTGTAAACAATTTTTTGACAATAAAGTATTTCTTTATCTCGTATAATCCTGAGCTGGTTCTGTTGGACTTTTTTTGTTCGTAAAGCAGAAGAATATTTAACAGCGATATGCGGTATGGATCAATGTCTGAATATCTTGTATACCCGTCCACTGCTTCCCGTTCCACAGCCATGACATCCTCTTAAGTCCCAATCCCCTCTTACCTTCAATCTTGCCCTCGACTATCAGCTGAAGGAATTGATATTTATGGCCTCGCATTATATGGCCAAGATATGCAATCTTTCGTTTCTTCACGATGTTAAAGAGTTCACGGTCTTTATTGATACGCCTGAGAATATCCTCATTCCTCACTTTGGCAGTCCATGGTATCTTCAGGATTCTACGATATACCCACATTTCAAATGCCTCTAATTTGTTGATGTTTTTTACCTTAAGGGTCCAACCCTCCATCCTGTAAAGAAGCACTGACCAAACGTAGCACCGCACAAGTCTCAGTCTAAGATCAAGATTAAAGTCGGTACATGTAAATACATTTTTAAATTTTATGAATGTACTTCGAGCTTGTTCAATTCGGCATTTTAATTCACCGTCCGACGAGGTTTTCCATTATATGTTACTCTAGATTTTCTAAACGTATTCGCTTCCCTAGTGATAATCATGAATTTAGTTTTTTTGATGTTGATGTTTGTAGGTCATCTATATATCTGCAATCAGCACTGTGTCATCGGCATAACGTATGTTGTTGACCCAGACTCCATTGACTTTGATCCCTATGTCTCTATCTTCAAGTGACTCTCGAAAGATGGCTTCAGAGTATATATTAAACAGGAGCGGCGACAATATACAACCTTGACGTACTCCTCTGCGAATCCGAACTTGCTCAGTTAGATCATGATTTACTTTGACTTGCGCTTTTTGGTGCCAATACAGATTTTCGATACAACGAATGTCTTTTTCGTCCAAATCCAATTTTTTGAGGAGCTTCATAAGTTTTTGATGTTGAACTTTATCGAAAGCTTTTTCGTAGTCTATGAAGCATAGACAAACATTTTTTCTTTGGTCATAGCAGTTCTGTACAAGGACCTGTGTTGCGACTATTGCCTCTCTTGTACCTAACCCCTGTCTAAATCCAAATTGCGAGTCGCTTATATTATTATCACATTTTCTTTATAATCTCTGATGTATTATTCTTAGGAATATTTTTAGTGAGTGGCTCATAAGGCTAATTAGCCTATGATCTTCACACTTTCTTGCGTTCGATTTTTTTGGGATAGGAATAAAAACTGAAGATAGCCACTGTTCAGGGTAATGACCAGTATCATATATCTTGTTGAACAGCTTGTGAATCACTCTAATGCCCCTTTCGTCCAGTATTTTCACTATTTCTGATGGTATTTCATCTAGACCAGCCGCTTTATTGTTTTTAGCGACTAGTACAGCCTTTTCTACATTTTCTTTGGTAATAGAAGGTCCAATTAGACATTCTTCTGCATCGAGTTCTCTGGTCTGGTCTGGTCTATTGTCGTCATAAAGTTCTTCTACATAGTCTTCCCATATCCTGTATTTCTCATGATCTTCCATAACTATCTGGTTGTCCTGGTTGTCCGCCGCTACTTAACACGAAGTAAAACCTTAAGATTAATAATAATTTATCATGGTAGGTTCAGTTTAAAAAACTTCAATGCATTCTAACTTTAACTTATTAGAATTTTATTGTTCAACTTACTTTTAAATGGCAATAATTTTGTTTGGTAAAGTCACTCTACAAACCAAAATATTTTCAAGTTTTGTACGAGACTTCACCGACGATACGAAGTGCACGAATACAAAAAGTGCTACGTTCTTCAGGCCAAACTCACAGAGTATAGAAATTTTGAATGCAAAAATTGCGTGTTGTTATTTTCGAAATCATTTTTCTGTTTGTTTTAATTGTAGATCAATCGTTTTGGAAATGGTATAGACGAAGGATGCAACATAAGACTTTTCCTTACCGCCGACGATTACGTCCCACCACACCGATTTAGCCTCATAGATAAATCGTCCTTACCCAGTATCTCAGCTATTTTAAACTACGAACATTTAGCAGAAACAGCCGTTTTAGCTTGGGAATTTTTTCGAGTATCAGATCCGCAAAAATACAAAATCAAACACAGAAGACGATACGGTTTGACACCGGAATCAAATTTCCATTTCGGTTTGGGACCTTTAAATATATCTAAAGGTGATAAATATTCCGTTCAAGTGAAGAAAGTGGTTTCGTCGGTATGTTTGTTATCGAAAGAACGTACTTGTGTTAAAAAACATTTAACCGCTTCCATATCTCAACAATTCGTATCTCTTAATAAAAGAAAAGGATGTAATTTTATCACAAACAACGAAAAAACACCGATTACTCTATTTTGGACGCCCTGTTATAAATATAGACCGCAATCGGCAAAGTTGATATATCGAGGGATACTCAAAGATCTAAAATCGATCAAGGATTATCACGAATCGATTAAATACAAAAAAAAGAAAAACTACAATTTCTTCCGAAGATTCTATCAAAATAAGCAAAAAATAAATTCTGACGAAGAATCTGAAGAGGAATATTTCAAAACGAAACGTAGAAAGAAACATGGTTTTATACATACGATTTTTCCTAATAGCGTCGATGTTTCCGAAGTACTCGATATAAAGAAAAACGAAACTCCATTACAATGTTTGAAACGTCAATTAGAGTTAGATAAATATCTATCAATATGGGATTTTGATTCGACGGCGTTAGCACAACATTTAACGATGATTGATAAAGATTTATTTTTGAAAATATCCTCTATGGAATTAGATACTATATTATGGCAACAATCTGCTACCAACACCCCTAATATCAACGCCCTTATCATATTTTCCGAAAGGATAAGAAACCTTTTCGCTTTCGAAATACTTAAAAACGACAATAATAAAGATAGAGCTAGATTAATAGCTAGACTTGTCAACGTAGCAGATAAATGTCATAAAATATCCAATTACCAATCGTGCAGAACCGTTCTAGCTTCATTACAATCCCCAGCAGTTTACAGATTAAAAGATACCTGGGCTTATGTTAGAAAGAAACACGGTAGTAAATACCAAACCTTTGAATTCTTATGCAGATTTTATAGAGACCCCAGATTGGCGACATACCAAAAAACCTTTTACATGGTAGCGCAAAATCCGCCGTTTCTACCTTACATAGGCGATGTCTTGGGGAAACTTTTAGGAAAGATTCCCGATTACCCACCACCGTTTAATCTTTCGCTTTCAAGAACTCCGAGTTGTTATACTACGACAGAATCTCGTGTTAGTGAAAACGTAACGAACGTATCCAAATGTCCTCCTCTTATTAATAAACTTTTGAAATTGTTTACTCTATCAGATGCCAACGACGCTACGGTTAAAACGAAAAAAGTTAGAAAGCGGTACCCGACTAAACGGAAGAAAATCAAATTTAAAGGTTTGTACGAATATTACAAACCTTTAGATTGTTATGAAGATTGCAGGGAAATTAATTTAGAAATAACTAGAGAATTTTTGGAAAAGTCTCAATTAGGTGCGATGTGTTATAATTTCAGGACGGATGATTTGGTGAATTGCTATTTACTTAAAGCGCGATATCAAGACGAACAACAAAATTTTAATTTATCTTTAAGTATAGAATCGCCACGTAATTATTATGAACCAAACTTTAATAAACTATAAAAAAAATATTATCGGAGTTTCAATTTACACTACCGGTCAAAAAGTTTTGCCCACCATCATCATCATCTATCAGCCATCTTCCATCCACTGCTGGATATAGGCCTCCTCTAGTTTAAACCATCTATCTCTATCTTGAGCTGTATGTATCCAATTTCCTACAATTCTCTTTACATCGTCACTCCATCTTGTTGGCGGCCTGCCTCTACTTCTCTTATCCATTCTTGGCCTCCACTCCAATATTCTTTTCGTCCATCTATTATCCGTCATTCGGGCTACATGGCCTGCCCATTTCCATTTCTTTTGGGCTATAATTTCAATAATGTCCTTAACGTTTGTTCTTCTTCTTATGTTCTCATTTGTAATTCTATCCCTTCTCGTAATTCCCAATATTGCCCTTTCCATTGCCCGTTGCGCCACTCTCATCTTTCCTCCAGTTTGTCTCGTGAGGGTAAGCGTCTCTGCCCCATAGGACATCACAGGTATAACACACTGCTCATATACTTTTCTCTTTAGGCTTATTGGTAAGTCTGATTTCAAGGTACTACTCAACTTGCCAAAAGCTATCCATCCTAACTGTATTCGACGCTTTATCTCACACGTTTGGTTATCTCTTCTTATCCTCACTTCATGGCCTAGATATTTATAGTCATATACTTGCGCTATCGCACCTCCATCGATAATTATGTTATCATTTGTTACCAGATTTGTCATAAATTTGGTTTTGTCTAAATTTATTTCTAGACCAATATTCATTGTGGTTCTTTTCAAATCCGTGGCCATCTGCCGAGCGTCTTGCATATTGTCGGTGATTATGACGATATCGTCTGCGAAACGCAGGTGGTTTAGATACTCACCGTCGATATTTATACCTTTCTCTTCCCAGTTTAATTTTTTGAAAGAGTATTCCAACACACATGTGAAGAGCTTAGGAGAGATAGTGTCTCCTTGTCTAATCCCGCGTCCTACATGTATCTTATTTGTTGGTTCGTGGAGATTTACATTTAGAGTTGCGTTTTCATATATGTGTTTAATGAGCTTTGCGTATCTGTAGTCTATCCTACATTGTTGCAGGGCTGATAAAATTGCTGGAAGTTCAACTGTGTCAAACGCCTTTTTAAAATCGACAAATATCATTACGAGGGGCCTATTATATTCTATGGATTTTTCTATCAGTATCTTAATCGTTTGCAAATGGTCGTTTGTTCCATACCCTATTCTGAACCCCGCCTGTTCTCTGGGCTGATAAAAGTCTAACTTTCGTTCCAAGCGTTTCGTTACGATCTTAGTGAACCATTTATAAAGGTGAGAAAGCAAGCTTATAGGTCTATAGTTTTCAAGGTTCGTTATATCCCCTTTTTTGTGGATGAGAATTATCGTCGCATTTCTCCACTTTTCCGGGATTTCCCCCTTTTGTAGACATAGATTGAAGAGGGAGATTATTTCTTTTAAAAGTTTCTCACCCCCAACTTTGACAGCTTCTATCACAATTTGGTCTTCTCCTGCCGCTTTCTTGTTTTTCATTTCCGTTAGGGCATTTTTTGACTCTTCAATTGTTATTTCGAGTACAAGTTCTGAACCTTGGTTTACGACTTTCATTTTATTTTCTGTAATATTTAATTCTTCTCTTCTGCTCCTATATAGTTCCTTGTAGAATTCTTCTACAATTTTTACCAATTCTCTCCTATTGTTTGTTTCTTTTTTGTTGTTATCCTTGAGTTTGATGATTTCCTTTTTCCCATCAGCTAGTCTCCTTCTAAGCACCTTCATACTTTTATTTTCTTCGATTACTTGTCTGGTTTTTTCTGTGTTATATTTCCTTAAATCTTTCCGTATTTCTTTTGAAATAGTCTTATTTAGTGTTCTTATTTCGCTTGTATCTTCCTTTTGTTGTTCTACTAGAAGTCTTCTTTGTCTAATTAGATCTTTTGTATTTTTGCTTATTTTTTCTTCTTTATCTCCATCTCTTTTACAGTATTTTTGTTGTGCTTTTAATATTGTTCCAGTGATTTCTTCATTTAATATGTTTATGTCTAGTGACTGGTTTGTGTTCAGGGATTCAGTTAAGAAAGTATTATACGCATCAATATCTTCTGGGGTCTCCCACTTTATTTGTTGTTTCTTTCTTATCATTTTTTGTCGTTCATTTCTGGCGTTTATTCTTACAGTTGCTCTTACAGCTCTATGATCACTCCCTATACCGAATTTATTTAGAACTGTAACATCTGTGACAAATCTTTTCCGCGTCGTGATAAAGAAGTCTATTTCATTTTTTGTTCTTCCATTTGGGTTTACCCAAGTCCATCGTCTATGCAATTTCTTTTGAAAGAAGCTGTTCATTACATATAACTTTTGATTGTGCAGGAAATCTATCAATGTCTGTCCTCTCTCATTTCGACCAACTATTCCAAAGCTTCCAATTGCCACCTCCGACATATCTGTTTGTTTTCCAATTTTGGCGTTAAAGTCCCCCATAATAAAAGTATAGTAGCATCGATTCTCTTTAAGTGCTTTTTCTATGTCACCATAGAAGATGTCAACTTCCTCATCTGTGTGGGCTGTCGTAGGAGCGTATACTTGAATAATTTTAATTTCATACCTTTTACTTATGGAAAGTGTTATATATGCCACTCTGTCTGATATAGTCTTTAGAGTGACTATTGATTTTTCAAGTCGTTTGTTTATTAAGAATCCTATACCACCGTCAGGGCTGTTGGGATTTTCATTTTGATAAAAGAGATGTCCGGACTTCAATTTAAGAAGTTGTTCTTCTTTTCTTCTTGTTTCACATAAACCGATTATATGTCCGGACTTCAATTTAAGAAGTTGTTCTTCTTTTCTTCTTGTTTCACATAAACCGATTATATCCCAGCTTATGTCCTTAATCTCCTCTTCCATTTCTAGAAGTTTACTACTTGACGATAATGTTCTTACATTGTAGGTTATGATTTTAAAGATCTTAGTGTTTCTACTTGATTTGCTTGTCGGTTTTTTGTGCCCCCCAGAATCCATGGGACTGACTGAAGTTTCTTCAGCACAAGATTTTGGACGATCTATCCTACTTGCCTGGGGTCGTTCCGTAATTGTTTTAAAACTCGACATAACTTTGAGGGTTTTTTGGCAAATAAAACGCCACGCTTGCCATTGCGTGTTGGCGAGTGTGTATTTCAGCCGCTCCTAACATGGAGATACAGACGCTGTTTGAAGCCGCCCACTCTGGGTCAGACGCCTCACCGTTGTGGGTTTCCTTAGCTTCACTTTCATCTCTTCGAGACCTTACCGGCAAGGGTGGCCCTACCAGTAGCTATGCTACCGCCGGCATCGCTCCCTGGATATTGAAAGTTACTGAGCCCTCTCACCACGCCAAGGTGAAAATCCCCGAGAGAGCCGATTGCCCACCATACAATCCGTTTATTAAATTTTATAATAATACACATGCTTTTATAAATCAAAGGCTTAATAGCACAAAAAGGCGTGCAAGATGTAAATAATAGACTAACCAGGAAGTTTTCGTATCTTAATAACACGGCAATATAACGAAGAAACTTTGAAACCAATTGAGGAAAAAATTCAGAAGAAAGAGATAAGATCCTTTTATCAAGAAACGAAAAAAATGTAAAGAGGGTACCAAACAATAAACAGAAGAAAGGATAATGGTACATGAACCACAAGAAGTAAAGCTGAAATGGAAAAAGCACTTTCAGAAATTACTAATCGAAAATGAAGCAGAACAAGCAAGGGAAATAAGGGAAATAGAGCAAAGTGATCTAGAGGAAGGTGGCATTAAAGTAGAAGTACCAAGTGAAGAAGAAGTAAAATCCATAATAGAACAGAACAGAACCAAAAAACAACAAAGAACCAGGGGAAAGTGAAATTAAGCTGAAATTTTAAAAGGAGAAAAGTTGCAGAGAAACTTATACGAATTAATCCAAATAATATGAGAAGAACAGAGCGTACCCCAAGAATGGAGGAAAGCACTAATATGTCAGATTCCAAAAAATGTGAAAACTATGGGCAGATTGCATTGTTAGTATAAAATGCTAACGAAAATAATAAAGAACAGACTAAAAGAATATGCCGAGAAAATACTAGGGGGAATATCAAGCAGGCTTTAGAGCTAATAGGTCAACAACGGACCAGATTTTCTCCCCAAAAGAATTACAAACCACCTGCTATGAATACAAGATACCATTTTATTCCTTATTCATAGATTTTAAGCAGGCATATGACGAAATAAATAGGAACAACATGTACGCAGTACTAAGAAAATTAGGAGTACAGGCAAAAATAATCAGATTAGTTAGACTAAGATAAAACAAAAAATGAAGTGATATAGAAAGGGCATAAGTTTAATATGGTTTTAGAAGTAATTATCTAAAATTCTAAATTAAAAAGCAATGGAACAATCTTCAATAACGAATGCTAATGTCTAGTTTTCGCAGGTGACGTAGCGTTGATAGCAAAATCCAAGAAGCACTTAAAGAAAGCAGTAATAAAATTGGAAGAAGAAGCTAAAAATTTTGGACTAGAAATAAATCAAGAGAAGACAAAATATATGATCATGGGAGATACACAGAGAGAAACAGAAGATTACTTGTCCTTTAGAACAACCAGACACAAAGAGTACACAAGAGTTTCCAACTTTGTGTATCTAGGAGTAGTAATGGAAGACAAGGGAGTAGAAGAATTAAAACTGCAAGCCAGAATAACTAAAGGAACACAAAAATTCGGAGGTATTAAATCACTGGTGAAGTCAAAATACGTGTCAAGAAAAACAAAAATAAGAATATATAAAACGATAGTAAGACCCAACGTAACATATGCATGTGAGACATGGATATCAAAAAGGCAGATGAAACCATGTTGGAAAGATGGAAAAGGAAGATACTAAGAGGAATCTACGGAGGAGTACACACAGAAGAGGGCTGGATGAGAAGAACTAATAAAGAATTGGAAGAACTTTATGGAGAAGCTACAATAAACTCGTTTATTAAGGGATAGAAAGTGAGATGGTTGGAACGTGTTGAGAAACTACATAGAGAACGGATGCCAAAATTAGTACTGCAAAGAAGATAAGGAAAAAGAGAAAGGGGCAACCCAGGAAGAGATGCGTAAGCTAATCAAAGCCTAATTTATGCAATTTCCCCATCGTCTTCTTTGATTTGTAATATGGTGCTTTCTCTCGATGGAACATCACTTTCTTTTTCTTCAAATGAACCTCTTTATGTCGCAAAAATTCTATCCAACGACCATCCTCTCGAGGAAAAGTCGCTGAAAGTCAGATCTGAAGAATACAGTGGATGTGTAAGGTCTTCAAAGCCTTCAAATAAATCCGTTTTTCCGCTATGTTATAGTCGCTGTTTATAGTTTTTCCCGTTTTAATATAGTCGATGAGTATTATACCATGCGCATCCCAAAATATTAATACCATTATAGCCTTGCCAGCTGACTTTTGCGTCTTTCCATGCTTTGGAGTCGGTTTATCGCGTGCTATTCAATCGGCTGACTATCTGTGTGAAATAATAGATCTATGTTTTATCCATTGCCATATATAGAGGCAAAAATTAGAGTTGAACAGCTTAGAATCATCAATTTGTTGTTATTTTTGGTCGTTTGTCAGGTCGCGCCGCACCACTTTGAACGAAGTTTTGCCATACCTAAATTTTCATTCGGGGTATATTTAACACGACCTTGAGACGTAGATTCTTCATGTAACTCAAAAATTTAAAAACACTTGAACATTATTAAAAGAGAAAATTATGTAATATAGAAAAGTTTTTCAAATTATGCGAAAAATAAGGTGATTATTTCCATCTTCTTCCTTCACTATTCAGAACTGTGTAACGACGATGTTTTCGTTTTTATCTATTCCCAAGTCTGAAAATAATAATTTACAAGATAAAATTCTAACCTTATTTCAAATAGGAATTAATATTTGGGGTGTAGCTCTGTAAAGTCAACGTCCTCAATCCACTTGGCAAGCGATTTCTATCTGGAAATCAAACTGGAAATTTACAAAGACTTTTATTCGGTTTTCGTTTACTGACTCTCATTTAGAAGGCGAAGTCATTGGGAGCAGTGAATATTTGAAAAGCGCCAAATGTTTCAAACGAGTCGAAGAGACGATGGAAATTTTTGTGATTAATATTTTTTTGCATCCCATGATTTATTCAAAAAGGACTGTCTCTAAAAAAGTAGGTCGGTCGCAAAGGTAAAACGAATTTTTATATTTCATTTTGGAGAATAATAAAAAGATCGCAATCTTAATTTAGTTTTTAGAGTGGCCCACCACTTCCGAAAATAAATAGGAAATTTCCGAATAACTACTCATTTAAATATGTACATACCTAAATATATTGACTACGGATTTTATTGCACAGATTTTAGACCATCTTAAACCATGGTCTCGCCCCCAATTGTTGGTAAATCTATATTAAAGATGGTCCAACTATTAATCCATCCAGTACGATGAAACAGAACAAATATAATTATGGATAAAGAGCACCATAAAGATGCTGCATTTGAAGCATTGGGGGAAATAGAAGAATCGATAAACACAAAAACAAATTAAGTGATACAACCATCGCGACGATAAGAGGGAAGAAGAAGTAGCTGATCACAAAAACACAGGAAGATCACCAAAAATACGGAATGAAAAATGAAGAAATGGATAGATTGACAACAAAAAAAATTATCAATCGCAATATAGCTGTCAAGATATTGGACAACAAATGGAAGGATCAAGATGTACAAAGTCTTGGAAACCTACTTACAGAAAATAGACAGAAGATTCATAAACATTGCACACATAGTACGTTAAACAGTGAAATCAGATAAAAATAGGAATTAATCAAATACGGATCCAAAAACTACTAAGAATACTACGAAATCGTGATAAATGGAGATTGTAAACTGTCATGGGATATTTGTCATGGATTTAATGGGCAGAATATTTGGGAAAATATTGTAAGAACAGGTAGGATTCGTAGCAGGAAGGTCATAATTAGATCACATAGATCTACACAATTCAACAACTTCTAGGGAAGAAAAAGACCAAAAAATGTACATTTAGTATTTATCGACTCGAAGAAATATGGAGAGTGATGGAACGAAATGGAATCGCTATGAAAACTGTACACAACACCATCCAAAACTGAAGAGCTTCTACGGAGATGTTGTTTCACATCGCTACTTTTTTGTGATTTCAATGGATACTTTGGAAAATGAAGTGAGAGGAAATACCAGTCAGAAATGAAGGAAATTTTGAGGGGGATCAAGTAGTAATGAAACAGGATGATGAGGATCTGGGCTATATGGTCAGAGGATTGAACATTGGAAAAATAGAATATCCAGCAATTGGTTAAAGTCTCTCGGGATCAAGCGAAAACTGTTTTTTATCTAAGTGGGAATTTTTGGAACCGTTAGCGATATTCTGAAGACGATAACTTGGTTATCGAAACGCGCGTCAGACAGTATAATTGTGGGTGTTGGTGTAGTGGTAGTTTAAACAGTGTATTCAGTACTGTTGTTTTTTTTATCTAGATGAAGTTAATCAAGGACATACTGTGCAGTACTATAAAACTATACCTTGTATATTATTTACATAATTAAAAATCTATATTTTCTTTATATTATCAGAAACTATGTAGAAATTATAAAGTTTAACAAGCTAATGATTATCTATAATCTGATTTAATCATTTAAAAAAAATTTAATACAGCGTACGCGCTTGTGCTGAGCACACTCTCAAAATGCGTATCAATTTTTAAAGTTGAAAAAAGTTTATTGAAAAATTAACTAACAAAAAAGAGGCTAGGGGACACCCGGGTTTGAACCGGGGACCTCTCGATCTGCAGTCGAATGCTCTACCACTGAGCTATATCCCCACAAGAATAAAGTAACATAAACGTATAAAAGTAAAAAAAATATACATCTATCAGAAAATTTGTATTTTTATCTTTAAATTAAATAATTCTGTTTTACAAATTCCACTGTAACTATAAAAAGTTCAAATTGATAATTTAGAGTATATTTACAACTAACATATTATGAATTCTAAAAATGTTTTATTTATAATATTTTTCGTTATGGTAATAAATATTTTACTCTTCAGAAAATGTCACATTTTTGTCAAACTTCGTAACGAAGGCAATCTCTATGTTGATACATATATTTTCATATCTACATTTTATCGTACTTATAGTTTATAAAATTAATTGAAATGAATTTTTGAAAATTTTCAAAATTTTGAAAAATACGTTATATGTAAATACGTCGCCTTGTACCATGGGGATATAGCTCAGTGGTAGAGCATTCGACTGCAGATCGAGAGGTCCCCGGTTCAAACCCGGGTGTCCCCTTTGAATTTTTTTGATTGCTCATTTTTTTGTTATTAGCAATGAATAATCATAAATGGTTTAATTGATTTTGGTTAATCATTTGATGGAAATTTTGCGACACATCTGGAAAACTCAAATTGGTGCTAGCCGCTTGATGATTTTGGTTATTTTGAACTTCCTGCTTCAACCGTTTTCCTTGCAAGTTAAATTTGATCCATTTCCTGGTTATGACATAGAGCTGATCTGATGATGGAGGTGGCCATACGAACTCCGTAATTGAACGACGCAATCTCATCGAGTTTGTGCTCGTTTAATTCGTCTTGACGATTACTTTGATACTAGATGGTGATGGAGCTGGCGTGAATATGATACCCTAAATAAGCTATCATTATTTGTTAATAAAATTAACTAGAAAGCTGAAAATGATAAAAGCTTCTTCGTCCAAGACAATTCAATTCTATATATTTATAATTATATATTTTTAACACTAAAACTTCTTAATTAGTATTTAATCTTCTCGTTTTTATCATAGTCCCAATTTTATAAATAAAAGCGTGCTGCATTGTGATAGCAAAAGGAAAAAGAAGCTGCTAAATGTTCTTAATTACACCATCAATTATTTTTATCCTAACCTCACAAAAAGTTCAGCTTTATTTTTTCCTCGAGGACGACCATGGGACTTCCAACCATTGTTGTAACTGAGCATAGTAGTGGGCTTCAAAGTAGAATGTACTAATGAAGCACCGTCAATCATTTTTTCATTAAATTGCATTCATATTGAAGGTAATAATGCTTGTTGTCTAACTGGATAATAAAATGTGCTTGAAACTTTCATATTTCCGTCTTTTCAACACAGTGTACGTGTTTGCGTTGAGCATATTCTCAAAACGCGTATCAATTTTTAAAGTTGAAAAAAGTTCATTAAAAAACTAACAAAAAGAGAATAGGGGACACCCGGGTTTGAACCGGGGACCTCTCGATCTGCAGTCGAATGCTCTACCACTGAGCTATATCCCCATTTATCGTTTATAATATATGATTTAAAATATGAATAATGCAGTGGCTTAATTTCTAGATAAAATTGCAAATACATTATTACAGATAGTTTTGCTTAAAATTTATTTTCGATTTTTGGGCATGTCATATATATACCTACCCATTTAATCCACACAGTAAAGCTTTTTAGTAAATATTCATTTTGTTCCGTTTCTTCTTTCTTTTCATAATATATGAGGCTTCTACCGAAAGATCAACTCAGCCTACTATAAATTGAATGAATGCCGACCTTTTTATTTGTTTTATTACAAAAAGTTGGTTAATAAATCTGCTTCGAATGGCTTCATATATTTTCAATTGTTCGGTTTTTTTTTCATTAAATAAAGTAGAAAAGTAGTTTTTGTTGGGCGTCTATAATGAATTGATTTCTTTTTAATAACGGAATTATTTTATTTATTCTAACAGATTAGATGATTCGAAAGAAGTGATGATGCTTTAAGTAGTCATGAGTAAAAAGACGCAAAACATCTTATGGGGCTCATACCAACTAGTGAGGATTTTCGATTCAAAAATCGATTCCAGCTTATACATCGAAAACGGCTTGTCCATTCTTTTTGAGTTATCAAAGCAGCGAATGTAGAATCGTGTAAAAGTTTAAGTCCTTTTAGATGTTTTGCCACTCCTTTTTCGGTCAAAGTAGTAGTCCTTGGATCAAGCTACCGCCATGAATGTTAGACCAAGCTGTGTTTGCAAGATTAATTAGACCAGCTACGAAAATAGAAATTTGATTTTTTATTTTTTAGACAGAATGACTTTCTCAACAACTATTAAATTAATTTAATAACCAAAAACCATGACGTAATATTATATATCAAGTGCCTTGTAGTAATTGTGACGCTGATTACATAGGGCAGACATCTCAGTATTTAGAAAATAGACTAAAAGGGCATCAATACGATAAAAAAATTAAAACTGCGTTATTGAATCATAAAATATCAAAAAAAAACATAAATTCAATTATAAAGATTCAAAAATGATAAAAAAGACTAAATAATTTAAGTAAAATTTATGGCTCTATTTTGTAAATTCTAATAAAAAATACAAATAATTCAATTGATTACTGCTATATATTTGAGATGGAGGACTGAGAGAAAATCAATTTTTCTTATTGGAACAAAATTCTATTTAAATTCTATTAAAATCGAATAAATTGTATAAAATTCTCTAAACTACACAGAAAATGTCAGGTATTATAATCAGTGATTTTTTAAGAGGTACCGGATTTGATTTTGAAAAAAAAATACAAAAAACTTGAAAAAAATGATGAAATCTTTATTGGACTTAATAAAACGATCAGTATAATTGAATGTTTGAAGATGATTTTTCAAAAAATATTATAAAAAATTAATTTTGAAACAGAAGAGACCTAAAATCAAGAACATTATCAAGAAGCATTAAAAATTTAATTATATGCGGTGTTGTCAGGCTTAAATATGTTCCGGGACTTCGGGAAAATTCGGGAGTGAGTAGATGATGCGAAACTAATGCTGTGATATAAAAAATTTCTCATACGATCCATCGTTTCTGAGTTATAAGCCTTCAAAGTTGCAAAATCAGAGCTTATATTTAAGTATATTTTCTGAATTATACATTCGAAAATTATGAATTTTTAATGTACATACGTATGTCCATGTATAGTGTTGGCCGGAATACATAATTTTACTTTGAAGGCTGGGGCAGCTCATGTCCAATAATTAATAATCCGCAACTTTTACAGGGACAACCTGTACAATATAAAGATGGTAAAAATGAATTTTTCAATAAATTTTTCATTCGTAGATTCCGGAAGTATGTAGGAGTGCAAGGTGCCTACTTTTAAGTTACATTTATTTATATTATATATATTTTTTGTTTTTATTTGATAAGTTGTAGGATAATCAACTAAATTTTTCTACATTTCAATTTTTTCCTCATATATCAAGATATTCGACACTATGCAGTTCAATTAGAAATGTTTGTTTGTGTTCCAATAACTCCTGTAAGTATTTTCAATAATTGAATACAATTTATGATAATTTTCTTCAGAATGCTTCTTTAACGAACATTTTTCGGCATGAACAACGATCTAAAAATCTACATATTTCTTGAATCATAAATTTTATCGAATACATTTTTGTCAAAAAATCGAATAAAAAAATTCATTTTTCCTATCTTTAGTTTGTACATGTTATCCCTTTTAATGTCAAGGATCCACTCAATCCCGAATTTTTTGCAAAAGTCCCAGAAAACCCTGTATTTCTCGAAATTACTGGAAATACATATTTTAAATGAAATTTTATTGTATATCAGTGTAATATCACATTATTGACATAATGATTTCAAATGTTTTATCATTTTTCAACTGAAAAAACTAAATAAACAATAGTACAGAGCCGAATTGAACTGATTCTCAGCACTACTCTGTACATAAAGATATATTCCAGTAAGGGAATTCACTTACTTGCGTTTTATTTCCAATAATTAGATCAATAAATCACATTTTAGAAGATTAAATATTGCAAAACAGGAAAAATCTGATATTCATTTATGTATGTATGTAAGCACCAGAGGGTGAATCCTATAAAATTCGATCACTTCGAGTGGTGCCTGCTTTGTATCGATTTTGACCTTCTGTAAGTGGTTGTAGTGAACGGGGCCAAGATGTGCCTTGGTAGCTGATTACACAGACTTGCACTTCTCCAGAGAAAATGCCAATAAATTGACTGAAGGCTAACTCATGAGCCATCTCTGCCTGTTGAGTAGGTCTCGCAAAGACTGCTCTAGGTGAGACAACCCTGAGGAGCATTTTCCGTGGTAGTATAGGTAAAACAGAGTCAGGTCAACGACCTTTCTTCTATGCTGTAAGCTGCCTAAGTTTCTGGTCAACTCAGTGAACGGGGCCAAGATGTGCCTTGGTAGCTGATTACACAGACTTGCACTTCTCCAGAGAAAATGCCAATAAATTGACTGAAGGCTAACTCATGAGCCATCTCTGCCTGTTGAGTAGGTCTCGCAAAGACTGCTCTAGGTGAGACAACCCTGAGGAGCATTTTCCGTGGTAGTATAGGTAAAACAGAGTCAGGTCAACGACCTTTCTTCTATGCTCTAAGCTGCCCAAGTTTCTGGTCAACTCAGTGAACGGGGAAGATGTGCCTTGGTAGTTGATTACACAGACTTGCACTTCTCCAGAGAAAATGCCAATAAATTGACTGAAGGCTAACTCATGAGCCATCTCTGCCTGTTGAGTAGGTCTTGCAAAGACTGCTCTAGGTGAGACAACCCTGAGGAGCATTTTCCGTGGTAGTATAGGTAAAACAGAGTCAGGTCAACGACCTTTCTTCTATGCTCTAAGCTGCCCAAGTTTCTGGTCAACTCAGTGAACGGGGAAGATGTGCCTTGGTAGTTGATTACACAGACTTGCACTTCTCCAGAGAAAATGCCAATAAATTGACTGAAGGCTAACTCATGAGCCATCTCTGCCTGTTGAGTAGGTCTTGCAAAGACTGCTCTAGGTGAGACAACCCTGAGGAGCATTTTCCGTGGTAGTATAGGTAAAACAGAGTCAGGTCAACGACCTTTCTTCTATGCTCTAAGCTGCCCAAGTTTCTGGTCAACTCAGTGAACGGGGCCAAGATGTGCCTTGGTAGCTGATTACACAGACTTGCACTTCTCCAGAGAAAATGCCAATAAATTGACTGAAGGCTAACTCATGAGCCATCTCTGCCTGTTGAGTAGGTCTTGCAAAGACTGCTCTAGGTGAGACAACCCTGAGGAGCATTTTCCGTGGTAGTATAGGTAAAACAGAGTCAGGTCAACGACCTTTCTTCTATGCTCTAAGCTGCCCAAGATTCTGGTCAACTATGGATCTCCTATAAGTCGAATTGCTCTCTTCTGTATTGACTCGAGCATCGTAAGGAAATTCTTGGGAGCCGAGCTTCAAATATATAACAATTTGCGAAAAATAACGTTCTACTAGCGGTAAGGTAAAGTATAGAAGGCAATCCAGGAGGTATAAAGTAAATATTGTTTTTGTTACTGTATTAATTTGGTATACTGATTACGTTACTAGTAGAATAGAAAAACCAGTCGCAATATATTTGAAATTATTAGATAAAATTCGTTTTATTATAGGCGTCTACATTGATAAGAATATTTTCGTGTTAGTCCTCTGATAATAAGTAATATGAAATCCTTTTATTATGTATCAATAACCTGGTGGATTAAGTTGTATTTATAGACATGTCACTATTTGATGAAATATGATAACTATCACTTGGGAAGTACCAATTTCAAAACAAACTCGTTCAAAATACTGTAAAAAATTGATCGAACTTCTATTATATATATTATAAAAAAATAATGATTGAAATAGAGCAAGTGTCGAGCTTTTTCACACGAAAATGTATTGGAATAAGTTTTTTTATATTAATTCTTGTGGTAGTTATATTCACCTGGATTATGATTTCAAAAGATAATACATCGGTTCGTAAAACGGAATCTACCACTCAACATATTCCTACTTTAAGTAAGTTTATTATTTATTTTTTTGTACATACTCTAGAAGAGGCTCCGGAATATACCCTGTCACGGGTAGCCCGGACGACTCCCTTTTATGAAATCTGATTTTTGTGATCAGAAATCTTCTTCGTTAAGGGTACCAAATTTACTATACGTGAATTGAATCGTAACAATTTTGGTTTGAAGCTTTAATGAAAAGTAAGGCTTGATTTTGATCGACATTTCAACTCCACCATCAACACTGTCTGGTATATCCGGCTCCTATCATGCTCGTTTCAGATACGCTGGAAGATATGGAAGATATTTCACTATCATCAGGACTTAGTTCTCGGTGTTCGTGCTCATATTATATCACGATAATGCATCGTTACATATTGGACAGGCAGTTGATTGAAATTGTCGCTTGATATCTCTAGAACGAATCACCCCTTTGTTTGATTTATTTCTGCCTATTCCTTAGAATTACACCGAGGAAACGGAAAGCTAAAACACTATCACTGCTGGTCTTGTGCTAATTGGAGAGCTAGCCGCATAGATCTTGTAATTATAGAGGAGCTACTGCCGGATTTTGGTCCGGAGTGTCATCAGAAGAAGGTTGAGAGCTTGCTTTTGATCGAAATTTCAACTCCACCATCAACTAAATCAAGCTTGTAGCAACACTGTCTGGTATATCTGGCTCCTATCATGCTATTGTTAATATTGCATCACGATAATGCATCGTTACATGCTGGATAGGCAGTTGAATGAAATTGTCGCTTGATATCTCCAGAACGAATCACCCCTTTGTTTGATTTATTTCTGCCTATTCCTTAGAATTACACCGAGGAAACGGAAAGCGTTTTAGCTGGTCTTGAGCTAATTGGAGAGCTAGCCTCATGAACCTTGTAATTATAAGGGACCTATTGCATCGGAAGAGGTTGAGGATAATCTTTTTTCATTTTGATAGCTTCTAGAATTATTTTGGAGCGGAAGGAGCGATTTGAGGCGATAGTTTTGGTTCAATTAAAATCGTTGTTGTGTCCGGCGCGGAAGGAAATAGTGGAATCAGTGACAAACAACAATTTTTCTTTTGCATGATGGAAATACGTCGATTTGTCTGTAGGAACGAGAGCAATTTGATCGAGGGATTTCATACACTCCAAGGTGTTCATTAGATTTTCTATCTTTGAAGGATCTGAATAGGTGAGAGAGTTTTTGGTTGGGTTTGAAGATTACGCCAATACCGCGGGGCTTGAAGATTCTGCAAATTCCGCTCGTTACATCTTTGATATATGGAAGGCTCCTAGAAATTTGAGATTTGTCGTAACCATTCTGATTGAATTTTTGTTTCAAACAATCTATGTCAGATGATCAACTGAACTCATCAGTTAACAAGATTTGATCGTGATACGAGTGTATCAATTTAAGTTGGGCCGGATGATGATGGCATTGAACGTTGAGAAGACGATTGATGTGAGTGGATTTGCGAATGAACAGCGTTTTCACATTTCACATGAGCTAAGTTTTTTAATGATCCTATAATATTTTATTTTTTTGTAGGTACATGCGAAATTAATCCATTGGGTACATCATTAACTCCTCTCCTAATTAAAAATAATGCTATAATATATCCACAATTTAGTAACGGGACAGTTGAATTATCTCCGTTTGAAGTACTAGAATTTTCCTGTCCATCTGGTAACGTAATCGCTAATGGTGTTACGTTCAACACTACAGTTAAAGCATCTTGTCATCATGACGATTATTTCAAAATAAGCGGAATAACTTTTCAATGGAAAACCGTATCTTGTTCGAAGACTTTAACACCTACAATAAAAGAAGCATCTATCAATGATTTACCTGATAATGATTTTAATGAAATTTGTTACGACGATTCGCTCAAATTAGGATTGATTGGCTTCTATTTAGATCCCGATAGATTTGTGAATATTGTTAGTGTTTGTTTTAACACTACAAGTAGGGTAGCTCTTTATTCTAACCATGTTTTAACCAGTTCCATATCTATTTTCGTAACAAACTCTGATTTTAAACAAGATGATACTTTCTATAAAATGGGTGCTTCTATTAATACTATTTATACAAACAGTCAAAGTACCATTAATAGTATATTAGGATTAGAGGAAAATTCAACTGAGTATATTAACGATGATATTTATATTAATAGAGGTCATCTGGCACCTAGAGCTGATTTTTATTACCCGTGCATTCAAAGTGCAGTTCAAAGATACATTAATGTAGCCCCTCAATGGAATACTTTTAATGGGGGTAACTGGCAACAAGCTGAGAAAGATGTAAGAATTTACGCTCATGACAATAACGTCGATTTACAAATTTGGACTGGAACTTATGGTAACAGTATGCTAGAAGAACAAAAGTTGTATTTATATACGTACAAAGATTCTCCAGTTCTTCCTGTACCGGAATTGTTTTGGAAAATTGTTTATAATCCAGTAGACGCGACTGGTATCATTCTGATTGGTCACAATAATCCTTATCACGATAATTCTACGCTTACAGATGAAATTATATGTCGAGATGTATCTAGAAATGTGGAATGGTTACATTGGGATTCCGGAAATATTGAGAAAGGTTATTCTTATGCTTGTGATTACAACGATAAGAAATTTCATAACTTAGTAGAGTTTGTACCGAAATTGAATGTTAAAGATTTATTATAAAGCATAATTAATGAAAAATTGATTTTTTTGAATATTCTTGTAATAGTTCTTTTGGAAATAAAATATTTGATATGAAAATAAGGGCACTTTTTTTGGTAATTGGAGTCCGTAGTAAGCATCTGCTCATATTCCTAGATCAAACGCTCACTGATATAGTTCTTCCAATATCAATTTCAGAAGACAGTTATGCTAGGAAAAATCAATATTTCATAAATACCACCGTGATCTGAACCGAGTTACGATTGGTGGAATGGATGACATGGAGTGGTAAGATTATCAACGTATTTCAAGGCGCAAACGCCAAGTTTCGTCAAGGCTGCGTTCTTTCTCCTCAACTCAATGCCAAACCTACTAAAAGAGAATATAATTTAACAACCACACTCGGTTTGAGCTTAACTCGATTGCTGCGATCTGAACCGAGTTACGATTGGTGAAATGGATGACATGGCGTGGTGAGTTTACTGTATTTTTATCAACGTATTTCAAGGCGCAAACGCCAAGGTTCGTCAAGGCAGCGTTCTTTCTCCTCAACTCAACGCCAAACCTACTGAAACAGCCTATAAATTAACAACCACACTCGGTTTGAGCTTAACTCGATTGCTGCGATCTGAACCGAGTTACGATTGGTGAAATGGATGACATGGCGTGGTGAGTTTACTGTATTTTTATCAACGTATTTCAAGGCGCAAACGCCAAGTTTCGTCAAGGCTGCGTTCTTTCTCCTCAACTCAACGCCAAACCTACTGAAACAGCCTATAAATTAACAACCACACTCGGTTTGAGCTTAACTCGATTGCTGCGATCTGAACCGAGTTACGATTGGTGAAATGGATGACTTGGCGTGGTGAGTTTACTGTATTTTTATCAACGTATTTCAAGGCGCAAACGCCAAGGTTCGTCAAGGCTGCGTTCTTTCTCCTCAACTCAACGCCAAACCTACTGAAACAGCCTATAAATTAACAACCACACTCGGTTTGAGCTTAACTCGATTGCTGCGATCTGAACCGAGTTACGATTGGTGAAATGGATGACATGGCGTGGTGAGTTTACTGTATTTTTATCAACGTATTTCAAGGCGCAAACGCCAAGGTTCGTCAAGGCTGCGTTCTTTCTCCTCAACTCAACGCCAAACCTACTGAAACAGCCTATAAATTAACAACCACACTCGGTTTGAGCTTAACTCGATTGCTGCGATCTGAACCGAGTTACGATTGGTGAAATGGATGACTTGGCGTGGTGAGTTTACTGTATTTTTATCAACGTATTTCAAGGCGCAAACGCCAAGGTTCGTCAAGGCTGCGTTCTTTCTCCTCAACTCAACGCCAAACCTACTGAAACAGCCTATAAATTAACAACCACACTCGGTTTGAGCTTAACTCGATTGCTGCGATCTGAACCGAGTTACGATTGGTGAAATGGATGACATGGCGTGGTGAGTTTACTGTATTTTTATCAACGTATTTCAAGCCGCAAACGCCAAGGTTCGTCAAGGCTACGTTCTTTCTCCTCAACTCAACGCCAAACCTACTGAAACAGCCTATAAATTAACAACCACACTCGGTTTGAGCTTAACTCGATTGCTGCGATCTGAACCGAGTTACGATTGGTGAAATGGATGACATGGCGTGGTGAGTTTACTGTATTTTTATCAACGTATTTCAAGGCGCAAACGCCAAGGTTCGTCAAGGCTGCGTTCTTTCTCCTCAACTCAACGCCAAACCTACTGAAACAGCCTATAAATTAACAACCACACTCGGTTTGAGCTTAACTCGATTGCTGCGATCTGAACCGAGTTACGATTGGTGAAATGGATGACTTGGCGTGGTGAGTTTACTGTATTTTTATCAACGTATTTCAAAGCGCAAACGCCAAGGTTCGTCAAGGCTGCGTTCTTTCTCCTCAACTCAACGCCAAACCTACTGAAACAGCCTATAAATTAACAACCACACTCGGTTTGAGCTTAACTCGATTGCTGCGATCTGAACCGAGTTACGATTGGTGAAATGGATGACTTGGCGTGGTGAGTTTACTGTATTTTTATCAACGTATTTCAAGGCGCAAACGCCAAGGTTCGTCAAGGCTGCGTTCTTTCTCCTCAACTCAACGCCAAACCTACTGAAACAGCCTATAAATTAACAACCACACTCGGTTTGAGCTTAACTCGATTGCTGCGATCTGAACCGAGTTACGATTGGTGAAATGGATGACTTGGCGTGGTGAGTTTACTGTATTTTTATCAACGTATTTCAAGGCGCAAACGCCAAGGTTCGTCAAGGCTGCGTTCTTTCTCCTCAACTCAACGCCAAACCTACTGAAACAGCCTATAAATTAACAACCACACTCGGTTTGAGCTTAACTCGATTGCTGCGATCTGAACCGAGTTACGATTGGTGAAATGGATGACATGGCGTGGTGAGTTTACTGTATTTTTATCAACGTATTTCAAGGCGCAAACGCCAAGGTTCGTCAAGGCTGCGTTCTTTCTCCTCAACTCAACGCCAAACCTACTGAAACAGCCTATAAATTAACAACCACACTCGGTTTGAGCTTAACTCGATTGCTGCGATCTGAACCGAGTTACGATTGGTGAAATGGATGACTTGGCGTGGTGAGTTTACTGTATTTTTATCAACGTATTTCAAGGCGCAAACGCCAAGGTTCGTCAAGGCTGCGTTCTTTCTCCTCAACTCAACGCCAAACCTACTGAAACAGCCTATAAATTAACAACCACACTCGGTTTGAGCTTAACTCGATTGCTGCGATCTGAACCGAGTTACGATTGGTGAAATGGATGACTTGGCGTGGTGAGTTTACTGTATTTTTATCAACGTATTTCAAGGCGCAAACGCCAAGGTTCGTCAAGGCTGCGTTCTTTCTCCTCAACTCAACGCCAAACCTACTGAAACAGCCTATAAATTAACAACCACACTCGGTTTGAGCTTAACTCGATTGCTGCGATCTGAACCGAGTTACGATTGGTGAAATGGATGACTTGGCGTGGTGAGTTTACTGTATTTTTATCAACGTATTTCAAGGCGCAAACGCCAAGGTTCGTCAAGGCTGCGTTCTTTCTCCTCAACTCAACGCCAAACCTACTGAAACAGCCTATAAATTAACAACCACACTCGGTTTGAGCTTAACTCGATTGCTGCGATCTGAACCGAGTTACGATTGGTGAAATGGATGACATGGCGTGGTGAGTTTACTGTATTTTTATCAACGTATTTCAAGGCGCAAACGCCAAGGTTCGTCAAGGCTGCGTTCTTTCTCCTCAACTCAACGCCAAACCTACTGAAACAGCCTATAAATTAACAACCACACTCGGTTTGAGCTTAACTCGATTGCTGCGATCTGAACCGAGTTACGATTGGTGAAATGGATGACTTGGCGTGGTGAGTTTACTGTATTTTTATCAACGTATTTCAAGGCGCAAACGCCAAGGTTCGTCAAGGCTGCGTTCTTTCTCCTCAACTCAACGCCAAACCTACTGAAACAGCCTATAAATTAACAACCACACTCGGTTTGAGCTTAACTCGATTGCTGCGATCTGAACCGAGTTACGATTGGTGAAATGGATGACTTGGCGTGGTGAGTTTACTGTATTTTTATCAACGTATTTCAAGGCGCAAACGCCAAGGTTCGTCAAGGCTGCGTTCTTTCTCCTCAACTCAACGCCAAACCTACTGAAACAGCCTATAAATTAACAACCACACTCGGTTTGAGCTTAACTCGATTGCTGTGAACTGAACTGAGTAACTGTTGGTGAAATGGATGACTGAACGTATTACAAGGCGACCTCAAAATATTGAAATTTTTTTGGTTTCGATAAGTATTATTGTTTAAACTATGTAATTTCTTCAGTTCTTAGTGCTTATGGGTCAGTCGCTTCTGTTAAGACGGCATCTATACATCTATACGTTTACATCTATAATAATACATCTTAAGTTGATATTAAAATATTATAGGCAATAATTTAAAATTAATACATCTAATTTTACAACAATATTAGTTATAAACCCAGAGGATTGCTACACATCAACTTTTTAATTGTTTTGTTTAGAAATAATTATAAAAAATATATACTTTTATGGTTAACAGCAGTAAATTTAATTGCCACAATCATAAACGGTGTATAAATTGTAGTATAAATATTTTGGTTACCTATACCATATGTTCGATATCAAAATGATATATTTCAGCTTATTTTTCACATGGTTATGTATTTACCTCACCGACTCCACTTCAACAAGTGAGTTTTATATTTGTTTTACATAGTAATATATGTTAATCTTCGTTTTGTTTTGTGGTGTGTAAATAAACAAAGATGACGGTTTTCCGATGTATAATTGTCCATGCGCGAAACAGGGAAACTCCAAGTTGATTCTGTAAACTTCCAACGATTTGTCTTGCGATTTATTTATGGTTATCGCAACAGCCAGGCGTTGCGGAAATTGTAAACATCTTCATTTTCCGCTGTCAATGTTGCTCGCTCACCCAGCCAATTATGGTTATTGAACTGTTGCGCTATATCTGAGTAAACACGCTGACTAAGCTCCTCTTTTGAGTCTATAATGTGACAGAAATCCGTGGGTAATTTGATGAATTCGGTCGAGGTATCCACTGCGACTTTATTATTTCCAATGTGCAACACCTGCTTCGCAAAAACATTTGCAGTTTCATCTTGTTGCTGATGTTAGCAGTAAAATGTCAGTATCACAAAGAATCACCAAGGTAAAGAAAGTTCTCGCGGACGTATCGGTAATCGTCATTCACAAAGATAGATGGACTCTTTGTCTGAGGTATCGATCGACATATCAGTCGGTTGTCAAATGTCAAATATTAAGGTTGCGTTCAAAAATTTAAGTTTTCATAAAACATCAAGGAAAAGCAAAATTGTTGTTTTCATGTAATTTTCATATTTATTCATATTTTAAACCTTCTCTGGACGTAAATAATTCGAGACCAAAATTAGCCAAATCGGTCCAGCCATTCTCGAGTTTCAGGCTCAGTAGTCTTCATTGTCTTAATCCATCTTGATCTAATGATAACTTAGAGATTCTAAGTTATTTTTATTGACGTAACCTTTGTCGTCCGTAATTAGACATTTAACTGTGTTTATCCCCTTTTTAGGCATATTTCTTTGATTTAGGCTATCGCAAACTGTTGTTTTACACTATCGAATGCTTTTGTAATGCCTTAACGTCAAGGAAGGCAATGCATATTTCTTTTATTCTGTTTTTCTCAATGAATTGTCAATTAAATATGGCGGGTGAAGGACATCCACCTGTAACTCTAAATAATTGTATTAATGTTCCTGTATGCTACACTAATGATACAAAAAATGAGTAGTTGCCATCATTACTTGCTAATTGAATAATATACTGCTTTCAGATTGTTCAATTGATCCTTTTATCACGAACGCGCCCATCTTTATCCATCCAGAAACCACAGAACTAATTTACCCCGAACATGGTCAAACTACGCTTGCGTTTACTATTTTCTCGGTGATAGAACTAGCTTGTCCTAGTGGAGAAGTAACTGTAGATGGAGTTTCTAAAGGAAATGTAGTGATAGCTGTTTGTGCAGGTGATGATAAATTTAATGTAGACGGAGATACAGTCACATGGGATCGAATAATATGCTCTAAAGAAATAACACCTACAGTTGTAGATGTTACTGATGTAGCACGTGATTATGATATGCACAATCAATGTTTCGACACCGAGGGAAATTTGAAAATCATTCAAATCGGTTTCACTTTGGATACTAATAGATTTTTGAATTTCATTGATATTTGCTTCAGTACTGTTACTAAAATTGCTGCATATTCTTATTTTGTTATACCAGCTTCTATAAATAGTAGAGCTAAGGGCGTCGTGAGTCCTTCATTCAAACAAGATGACATTTTTTATAAAATGGGGAAGTCTGTTAATCAATTCTATAAGGATAGTCAATCTACGATCAATGGAATTCTGGGGCTACCATCTACGTCCGAAGAATATATTAACACAAGCACATTCATAAATCGTGGACATTTGGCTGCGAAAGCTGATTTTGTATACGAACCATTCCAAAAGGGCACTTACAGGTACGTAATTATTATTGTGGAGTTCCATTTAACCCGATCTTGTTTCACATTTTCATCGTTCCTTCAGAACTCTAATTTCAGATGTCCAGGGTAATTCATCATCTGTCTGTTGTTGAAAATGTAAAATACGCCTTACAGTTGAACTTTTATGTCTATAAATCGTTATAATTTGCTTATTTCTAATTTTACTGTCTTTAACGCAATCCCTCCAAAGTTCTTTCTCTTTTTGTTCCTAGTGCCTTTATTGGATCCAAACATTTCTGATTCTTCTTTTTCAATCTGTCTTCATTCTTACGGAATACCTAAATCAATTAAGCTGTACTTCGTTGATTATATCAATTAATCTTTTGATATAATCCTTATCCTTATATAGTTTTTCATGCCATTACTTAAGGCCTCTTAAAGCTCCAGGGATGCAACTTGGTATAGAGGTAAATTGTTTCCAATCATCATATTTTGAGCTCGGTTCTTATGTGGGACACCCTATATAAATAATCATACTTTTCCAGATATATTAATGTCGCACCTCAATGGAGTACATTCAACGCAGGTAATTGGAATCAAATGGAAACAGATTTGAGAAACTACGCAGATGCCAATAAATTAGATTTACAAATTTGGTGTGGCGTCTACGGAATTAGCGAACTTCCGAATGATCAGGATTCTGAATTAGAAAAATTATATTTGTACGTAGACGAAACCGATAGCAAAAACTCTCCTAGTTTTCCAGTGAGTGAGGTTTTCTGGAGAGTTGTTTATTCACCTGCAAACCAGAAAGCTGTGATTCTTATTGGACATAACAACCCTTACGAAAGTGAAGTGGAGATATTGTGTACCACCGATTTGACAGATTCGATAACTTGGCTCAAATGGAATCGGACAAATATTAGAAAAGGTTTTTCATATGCGTGTGATTATAATGATGACAAATTTAGGGCATTAGTTCCGGTAATTCCGAAATTATATGTAAACGGTTTGTTGGAGTAGAATATTGACATTAGATTCTATATAACAAGCTGCAGTTTTATTTGAGATTTATAGAATTTCTCACGGTAGGGAATCAATTTGATAAAACAGATTAAAACGAAGCATGTCTGAAAGTCTGAAGGTCAGACAGTCTTGTCTACGTCAACATAAAACGTGCTTGTCGTTCAACAATGTGGAAAGCGTACCAGAAATTCATAAAAACGGGCTCTGTTGTCGACGCGCCGCGTTCTGGACGACCGCTATCTGTAACAACTAACAAAAATATGATGGAAACAGTAGTGCTGGCCTTAGTTGGGCAACTGAATCAATTTGCAGTGCGGCTATCGGAATTCGAGTCTCCTCCAGGCACTTCACGAGGATAATTTTTATCGCAGATTGGAATTTTGCAGGTGATACCTCGGATGCAGTCAGGATGAATCGTAGTTCCAGCATTCCATTTTGTTGTCGGATAAAACAGCCTTCAAGCTGAACAGTACAATTAATCATACGTTACGTCTTCATTAAAGAAAAATAAGACCTGTCTGGGTTATGTGAATGGACAGGTATCCATGTGGGAGGTCTCGCAAAGTTATCTGCAAATACTTGAAGATTTGCGTGAGCAAACGATCCAACATTCATCATTTCATGCAGGATGGAGCTTCGCCACACTACGCTTTATATGTCCGGGAGTACGTTTATGATCATTTTGGAGAATAAATAGCCAGACGAGGATTCGTTGAGTGGCCCGCACGGTCATGTGACTTGACACCCTGTGGGGCTTTCTTAAAGACCGCGCACCCTTCCCGACCTCCAATCTGCAATTGAAGAAAAATTTGAAATTCTTCGCGGACAGCTTGATATGTTTCACTGGAGGTGCTTCTCCATTGAGAATCGTTACCGTAAATGCATTGATCAAAAATTGACGCTGCATTTTGCGTTTTTTTCTCTTAATTCAAATTTGTAATCTGGTTTATGCCGACCTCTGTATTATCAGAAAATTAGAAGAAGCTATTGCCACTTCAAAAGAACGTATTTACGAACCGACTAAAGAATCAGGCTGATGGCCCGTTTACACGAGTTTAGTGAGCAAGTATTTAGTTAAGTGTTTAGTTAATTTTAAGCCGTATGAACAGACAGTTTAGTGTTTAGTACAGGTGCTAAACTCGCTAAACTCGTGTAAACGGGCATTGACTTTAGGTATCGGCGCTTTAGATGCCACGTTTGCCCACTTCAGACCAAAAGCGCAAACGAATGAACATATCTTGGGTCTTATTGACGTGGTTTAAGCATTCAGAGTTAGCGTTGATTGATATAAATGTTCTATATTTATGGTAGACATTCCAAATATACAGCTTTTTTCATTTAGTGTTGGAATATAATTTCTCGCAGTATCCAAAAATTTCTGTAAATTAATGTGATGCTATTCCTTAGCTTTTTCACAAATAGACACGTCGTTTAAAAATGCAAAAGTGTCTTCTAAAGCTTCTTGTTTATTTATAGAGTTATTATTTTTTTTCAAATCAATCAACATCATTGGTGATGCCTTAATGAATTTTGGTGGATTACCAGAAATTTCCGCACGCTTTTTGGTGTATATTAAACGTTGTTAGTAAAAGCGGCAACGGTGTTTAAAATAAAAGATTCAGTTTATCACAAATCAGCGCTTCAAAAGCTGTATAAATTCTCTCTTCTTGAATAGGAATTTGATAGGAGGTGCTACGAAGATATATTGTAATGACATGTACATACTGGGAAATTTGGTTCACCATACTGGATGAAGGATACGCAAATATCCATCCAATAACGTGAATTTGTTAATTATCAATAAATAGTCTATAATCATTCTCTTTTTAACACTTTTTATCAGCTTCACCTGTAACTTTGTTTGCTTGTATCTATATCTATCTATCCTAATATAGACTAATATCAAGTGGATTATTTAATAGAAATTTCGTTCGACAGAGGATTCGAACCCTCGATCTTCGTGTTAGAAATTAAGCACTTCGATAACCTTTATAACTACATCGTTACGGTGTAGTAAGCAAGATGGCGCAGAATCGATATAATTACATCTTGACGTTTTGTTATATAATTGAAATAACCAAACATAGGTGTCAATAATGGTACCAAGAATAACCTTATTTGATTTGCACGTGTAATCATCAGGTGTAACCTACTTAATTATCTATTTTGAGGCTGCATAAGTTTCACAAATCTCTTGTTAACGTATAGGAGGTAAAACTATGTATGTAAATACCTCAAAAGGAAAAATTTTTTGCTCCTCCTGGGTATTAATACCCTCAGGATCGCGTCGGGTATTAAATCCACAGGAGGATTTTTAATTAGATCATTATATCTGGATGATATAATAGCAGTTATACGTTGAGTTATTTACAACACCTCGAACATATTTTTTTTTGAGCTGGATGGTGCGCATGAGTCCACATGGTTCTAATTGGACGTTGGTGCGAATGTTTAGGTATGTTACTTACGTCAAGTAAATGTCGTAGTCATGTATTTATAATTTGTTCTAGTTTAGAAATTATTCAAAATTTTCAGTGCTATTCTATATAATTAAAAAAAAACTCAAAATATTTTAAAAGATAAGTTTCACCATGAATTATGGAGCTAAACAAGTTTTAACATTATCATGAAAATAATTATTCTGATTAGTTTGTTGTCGTTAGCAAATGCACAACCAATAGGTAAGTTTTTTCATATTTTTTCCAACAAAGTATTAAAAAAAAAACGGCCTTAGTCTCATTTCTATATTATTTTATTAACTTATTTTGAAAAAATGTCACAAGCTAACATCAAATCCTATTATTTTCAAATTTTATCTGAAGCTAGTAGAACTACAATTTAACCTAAAAATTTGACATTTGACATTGAACTAATTTAATAGAATGTTTTAGCATTTACATAACTCCCAAAAAAATATTTTCTATCAAAAAGCCCTGATCATTTTTAAAATAATATTTAATGTCTCTGTTAAATTTGACTTGTTTTGAACGCCTCTATTTTTCGCGGGCTTTGGATGAGGTCACTTGCCACGTCCAGTATTTGTTTACTTTAAGTCTAACAGATACTTATACAGATTGTACCTCACATTAGCGATAAAATCTATGGAAAAAGTTAATAAACCGTATTATATTATATTCTAATCACTCTAATAAAAGGACACCTGATAAAGTGTTTTTTCAAGTTTCGAGACTTGCGAAAACAAAAAATGTTATTGTGTAAATGGTCTATAATAAACAAGTACTTGATAAAGATTCTTCATTTTATTTATAGGTTATGTTTCAGTTATGAATTATGTATAAAACAAAATATCTTGTAGATGGCCACGGCTTTGCTGTACCCATGTACTCATGTGGTGGTATTTCATTGATATAGCGTCTAATTTCGCCTTTCAATGATTCGATGTTTGCAGGTTTATTGGCATAAACATGTGTCCTCCGATAACCTCACAGCCAGATGTCTAAAGGCGTTGAATCGCAAGAGCGTGGAAGCCAATTCTGGTCACCAAATCGGGAAATTACACGACCAGGAGCAAACTCGATATGAAATGTGGCACCGTCCTCGTGTCGTCAGAATTGATAGCTTCCAAATGAGGCAAAATAAACTGTGTTATGATTTTGTTTGCAAAATCAGCAGGTTGTCAATGGTCCAATTGGTGAATTGTCTTCGCTGGTCATGGTCTAATGGCAGAAGTTGTTGGGTCAGTTGGATTTTGTAGCCGTGCATCTTTAAATTAAATTTTTTGTGAGAATTCGCTGAAGAATGCCTGTTGAAATGTTCAATTCTTGTGCACGATGGCGAATTGAAGTCACTGGATTTTCTGTCACAATCTCGTGAACTGTCGTCATTTTTTGTTCTGAACGAATTCTATGAGATTCTTATCGATTAGGTACATCATTTCGATGCACTTTACGAATAGTGAAAATTAAACTTTCACCATTTTGATAATAATTTTTGACAATCACGATGCGTTGTTCTACAGTGTGATGCTCCATGCCTACTAACTCTCAACTGTCAGCTTTCCATCTGTTATTCTATAATCATGTGACATTATGACTGACAAACATGGCGCGCAATTAAAATCTAGCGTTCTTATTTAAACACCCAGTATATATTGTATGTACGTATGTAGGTTTCGATGGATTTGGGTCTCAGTATACACTGAGACCCAAAGGATCTAGTTTGTCCCCTTGTGTTTACCGCTGATCAATGAATCCCACTCCTTTTATTTAGTCCAGAATGTGGGTGAGCTGTAGCTGCCAGAGATCTTCGTCTTCTATTTCATACACTTCCAGGTCTAGTACTCTGGAGTTTCACACTTCGAAAGATTGTGGATAGAGGTTTCGTCCTCTGTGACCTAGTATATATTAAATGATGAGCTATTAGGATCATATGAGTAAAAATGAACTTTATTCGTGTATGATCGTAATACAAATTATTAGAGAAAATTATTTTTAATATTTAATTATACTCTATGTAAACACTAGGATGTTATTGTACGAGGTCTGGCTATTGAATAACGAGTCTGGTTACGAAAACACAAACAAAAATTATTCTACATCCGAATGCTTCCCTTCAATATACTCCCCTCCCTTCGCCATATACCTTTCCAAACGTTCTTCCATTGATCAAAGCAGTGCTGGAAGTCTTCTTCGGTGAGTACCTTTAGGAGCTCTGCCGTTTTTTGCTTTGTCGCTTCCATCGCCTCAAATCGGGTCCTTCTCAAACTAAATTTTTTTTAATCTTTCAAGGAAATTTTAACAGACTCGTTGACGCAAAAGCTTTTGGTTAGGAGGCAGATTTTTTGGCACTAACTTCGCACAGACATTTGTCATGTGTAAAATTTTTCTAACCGTTTCTTTATCGGCGTTTACAGCCTCGGCAATCATCCGGATGCTCATTCGACGATCTGAACGCACAATTTGGTTGATTTTGGTCATTGCTTCCGAAGTTGAAACAGTTACATGGCGACCTGGGCGCTGGTCATCTTCAGTGCTCTCTGGACCCTCACTAAATCGCTAACACCACTCAAAAACACGCGCACGAGATAGGGAATTGTCCCTATAGGCCTCTTGCAACGATTTATAGTACTCAGTTGGAGTACATCGCCCTCTAGACGCGTAGTCTCTTTACTTAAATGCCAGACCTCGTGGTTGTGGCTTCCTTAGCGATAGCGCGTTTAGTAAACTCCTACAGGTTCTCTATGGGGATCATATCGGAAAGGTTGCTTGGCCAGGGACAAATTTGTGCTTCTCTTAGCCAAGGCAACAGTTAAAATCCCACACCATAACCCTAACTCTTACTACAAGGCAGTAGTGACAGAACTACTCATCAGGCTGTAGTCGAACGATAAACTTTTGTTGACGAAAGTTTGAAATACTGTATTGTTAGAGAAGCATACCTCTAATTGAATATAGTCATGGAGATTGCCCCATTATACACTAGACTGTTCATATTTCCCATAAAACGTGTCAACGACCGATCAGTTTCTATTCGGTCAACCGCTTTCTGTCTGTCTGAGGAAACCATTCTTCGAGTTATGGCAGTAGCCTTCTAATACTTGTTTGTATTGGTCCTTCCACAATATACAAGCGCTTCATGTGTTTAGCCGAGATGACAGACCGCACCATGATACCAATCTGGTGTTTAACTACAAGGCAACAAAGTCGGACGCCTTATCCATACCAATAAAAAAAATATATACATCCTCCAGTTCACAACACATCTTATAAATGTTGTTGATGTTCTCAATTCTAAGTTTGTTTCAACTTTTTTTCAGCATCCTTTTTATAATTTGTCTTGTAGGATGTATTATAAATCCTTTTCGTACCGGAGCTCCATTTTTGATAGACACAAATACCGCAACTTTCATCTACCCACAACCAGAAAAATCGATAGTGGAAATTTCCCTTGATGATTACATAGAATTCTCATGCCCCGGTAAGGATATAATGAGAGATGGTGTTTCGTTAGGATCTCTAGTAAGCGCTAGATGTAGCAAAGAAAATATTTTCAACATAGATGGAACAGATACTAGTTGGGATAATTTGCAATGTAGTACTGAACCAGTGCCTATAGTAAGAGAATTGAAAACATACGAATTAGATGGCGATAACCCGAATGTTAATTGTTTTAACGGTAAAGAAAATATTTTGAAATTGCTACAAATCGGATTTCCATTGAATGATCAAGTATTTATAGGAGTTGTGGAAGTATGTTTCAATATTAAAGATAAAGTACCTGTTTATTCACATTTTACCATTTCGGCTTCTATAAATAGTAGAGAAAGAAACGTACAAAATCCATTTTTCGAACAAGATGATAATGTATATAGAATCGGTAATAATATTCATTACATATTCAAGAATGGAAAAATGACGGTTAACAATTTGTTAGGATTACCCTACGATTCAGAAAAATATTTTAAAACACATATTTTTATAAACAAAGGACATTTAGCAGCTAAAGCTGATTTTATTTACGAACCTCTACAGAAAGCGACTTTCAGGTAAGAAAGAATAAGAATAAATGTTAGGTTAGGTTATATAATAGACCGTTTCCTTTCAAAAAGTCAACCCAAAATATATTTTTTCTAGATTTAGTTAACTCTGACTAGTTTTACCATATTTCGATTTTGTTTGTTTTAAATTTAATCCTCATAAATAATTTATTTCGATTATTTTCTTTACTATTCACAGATTTTTACTTTGTCCTACATAATTTTACCTAATTTTGTCGTCCCCCGTTAATTTGTTTCAATTTGCATTTTAGTTTCATAATTTCAAGTCGTGGTTATTGAAGTTCAATACTGATCCTACTCCAAATTTTATTTTCTTATTTTCTCCTTTCTATTCATATACTTTCATTTTATTCTGCAGCTTTTATTCACATTCTAGTTCTTAGAGACCGCTTTATATATGTTTCTTTATAAATCGTCTTGATTTTAGGTCTGATACTGATATAAAATTATTTTCTAAAAAGCAGGTAAAAATTATATTTTAATTCATGTTGCCTTGTGTCATAAAAAAGTGATTATAAGCTCGGCTGATACCGCTAACCAGCTATCAGATCTTGAAATTAGATGCTTAGCTATTCAAAAAGCAAAAACTGCATCATAAGATAATAATTAACCTAAAAATGATGAATAATATATTCACGAAAAGAATAAACTATAATCAATTAAGGAAGAAAACAGAAACTAAACATATATGCAAGTGCTTTTCCAATATTTATGTAAAACCAACTGCTCACTCAAACTATCCAGGAGCCTCCTCCAAGTCACGTTTACTTCCATGCAACACTGCTCGAATCTTTCTCCAGTCTATCTGTAAACATGTCTTCTTCTTTCGCTACCATTTTGGAAACAGCAGAGTGATTCATGTTCAGCGCACTGGCCACTTTTAGCTTACTCTGGCATTGTTGCAATGGAATGACCGCATGAGTAGCTTTATCACAAACGACTCGCCTAAAGTCGAAAAAATCGACGAGGGTAGTAAAGTCTACAATTGTAGGTGTTTCAAGGTTTTAACAAGACGGTGTCACTTGCCATACATCAAATCAAGCAATTGCAACTCTTAATGACTTCCCTAATAAAGTCATTTCACGTAGAGGTAACATCAAAGAGTTTCCTAGAAGCACCGATGTTTGCCCGCTTCACTATTTCGTATGGGGAAAAATATTGGAAATTTGAAATAAAATTATTTTGAACTATGCTTTTTATTGTTTTTTGAATCGGATTCTTGTGTAATTAATAACCTGATGATGAATACTAATATTATACGAAAGCTTGGAATATATATTGGGAAGAGTACACTTTGGTTCTCAATTGTCACAATCCCACAACAATCATTATTATTATTTTATTATTATTGTTCGACAAATAGTATGCGGTTAAAAAAACAACCGATGAAACTAATGTTTTATAAATTTAAACATGAAAGTTTTTCAAAATATTGTTCACACTTTTCAGTCTAGTGTGCTGCTACTACTAAAAGTAGTGCATTATTTGATTATTTGTAGCTGAGCGTCCAGCATCAAGTCTGTCCTTGAACATTCCACATATCTACTATACGATTTGTCAAAAAGTTCTTCTTGGGCAACTTGCAGTTTCTTTCCTTAGATAGTTGAATGCTGATTTAATTGCTGATTTGTATTCACATGGAAAATTTCCAAATCGCAAGTGTAGATATGTGTAAGAATTTTATAGGTTTCTATTAAGTCTCCTCTAAAGCGACGTTCTCTGAGAATGGGTAGAGCAAATATTCTTAGGCGTTCTTCATAGCATAAATCTCTCAGCGTAGGAGGTACAGTAGGACCTCCATATAACGAAATTGAAGGTTCCAGTGAAAAAGTTCGTTAAATAGAAACTTCGTTTGAAAAAACATATGAAAATAGTATTTAACTTGTGTTTTGTGAAATGTAACACAGGATATTACATAAAAAAACTCAATTAGAGCAAAAAATATGTATGTATTCACCTGCATCAAATATACATATGTATATAATGAAATATAACAACAACAAAAATCAGTACATTTCATGAAGCAATAGGAAAATGTATAGTGATCAATTGGTAATTTATTTGTTTTGAGCTGGGAAATATTTTCTAATGGTCTCAAAAGCAGGCAGCATTTCGGACTCTTTGAGAGTTTCGGTCTTTCTGGTTCCTCAGTATCATCCGTTTCGTCGTCCTCTTGGTGTTCGAGATCTTTTATCGAGTCTATTATATCATCATCAGTGGGATATTCAGTCTCAATAAAGTCCTTGTCTACGGCTAAATAATCCGTCAAGCTAATGTTGTCATTTATTGCACCAGTTGATTGAAGCTCGTTCCACCAGACATTGATGTCTCGTAAATCATCCACTGGTTCCTCTGTCGGCAAATCCAGCTTTGATAAAACAATTTTTTATGGTAATTTCCGTAACATCATTTTACCAAAACTTGGCTAAATCTGTTACGCAAACACGCAGGTCAATAACCTTATCAAGGAATTGTTTATTTTCTAATGCGTTAATCATTCTTCTCAGAATTTGTTTCCGATAATTTGCCTTAAGGATTTTAATTACACCTTGATCCATCGGTTGTAATTTTGATGTCGTATTGGACGGAGAGTGATCCTTAAAAGCTTTCTGTACCATATAAGTGAATGAATTGGCTTTCTTGACTATTTGGTTAATATGTACATCCCATTTCAGGTCACTATAACTCCAAGATCACATTGCTGATTAACTGTAATAATCTCCACTCCGTTTAGTGTATAAGCTCTTCTGGGATTGTTTGAAGCAATATGTATGACACTACATGTCATTGAGTTTAATTTACTGTGTGCAAGTCGTCTTGAAATGACTGTTGCTCAGAAGCAGATTTGGCAAAAATCTTTGCATCATCAGCAAAGAATGATATATTTGTTTTAATGTTCACAGCAAGATCACTAATGTAGATCACAAAGAGAAGGGAACCAAGAACAGACTTTTGAGGTACTCCACTAAGAACCTCGTGCTTCTTTGACAAAGTACCATTTGCTTTCACTTGGAACTGCCTAAGCTGGAGAAAGGATGGAATTAGGGACTAACCTAACCTAACCTAACAATAATTTATACGGAACTTCGCCGAATGCCTTTTCAAAGTCCAGGTATATGACATCCGTTGCTTCTCCATTATCATAAGCAGTGGTCCACTGGTCTAGACATGCCAGAAGATTGGTTGTTGTGGAACGACCAGGCATAAACTCATGTTGGCTTCTGGGTACAATGTCATTATCAATTATGAAAGTTATTAATTCCTTTAGTTGGCAAAGAAATTCCCATTTACTTGCAATTATGGGTTTCTTTCAAACCATTTCAAGAATTTATTGTCAAGTAGCTGTTAAAAGTTCAAAAGCATGAATGATACAAAATCAAACTCAAAATTACGCGAACGAATATAATAGAAGATAATTTTGATGATTTTATTTTCTATTTATTTCTCTTTCAGTCCTTTCTCTCTACTATCTATGCTTATAGGATATGTTGTTTTATTTTACTTATAACACTTTTATTCTTATTCTGAAGATAATATATTTTTGATTCAATTCATCACCAGGTTATGATTTGCATCATAAATCTCTTTGTAATTTTTCAATATTGCATTTTTGACTATTTACAGATATATAAACGTGTCTCCACAATGGAGTAGTTTCAATGGTGGCAATTGGAATCAAGTTGAGATTGATGTAAGAGATTATGCCGCTAGAAAAAAACTAGATCTCGAAGTATGGACCGGCATATATGGAAATTCAATATTGAAGCACGAAGAAACACTCGAACCACGAAAACTTTATTTAAATTATCAAAATAAAGATTCGCCGACGTTTCCCGTACCGGCAGTATTCTGGAAACTTGTATATGATCCTCAGAATCAAAAAGGAATCATTCTTGTCGGTCATAACAATCCCTACGAGTCAATAACTGGTGAAAACCAGATGGTATGCGACATAGATGTTTCTAACCAAGTGAAATGGTTACGTTGGTCTAAAAATAATTTAGTTAAAGGTTATTCATACGCGTGTGATTGGAACGATAAAAAATTTAGAACTTTGATAGATGTTTTACCACCAATTCATGTTAACGGTTTACTAGATTAACAATAAAAGTGTAAATGTAATTTTTTTGTGCAACAAGAATTACATGTTTCTCTTAATTACATTACGTATTGACATGTAACAATTCATGTTATGGATTATTCCAAGAATTATTCTCATAATATCTGGGATAATGTTGATGTTAATTTAGTTTACTTTCAAAAGATCTAAGAAGTCTTTCCACAGCGATATTCAATAACTTCGATACCCTTTTTATAATAAAAATCATCAAGCTCATAAAAATAGCCATTAAATGCCGACATAACCTCTTCATTGTTGAGGAATCTTTGACCACTTAGCCATTTTTTCAAGTATGGGATCAGAAAATTATTCGAGAGGGTGATTTTGGCGAATAGGGTGTATGACATTGCAATTCAAATTTTAATTTAGCCATTGCAATAACGGATGTGTGAGTTGGTGCATTTTATTGATGAAACAACATTTTCTTCTTACCCAAATGTGGCTATTTTGCTAGATTTCTTCTCTCAAACGTTTAAATAAGTTCGCATAATAGTGGCTGTTGATAGTTTTGCCCTTTCCAATATAGTTAATGAAAACTAACCCACGCGCATCCCACAAAACCGACGCCATGACCTTGCCTGCAGATGGAACGGTTTTTACCTTGTTTTGACTGTTCTTTTGCTTCGGGTGTGAAGTGATTTAACTTTGTTTATGCATAGGGAGAACAACTCTTCCCATTTTACAGCCTAGGAACAGAAAATAATCCGAGGGATTAAATTTCTTCGCTTAAACGTTGTAATAAGCTCGCAGAATACTCGCTGTTGAGAGTTTTTCCTTTTTGAAGATAGTCAATGAAAATTATCCCACGCGCATCCAAAAAAAACCGACGTCATGATCTTGCCTGCAGATGGAACTGGTCTTCTTTAGAACCAGCTCTTTCTCTTCAGTTCATTGTTTTGATAGATCCTTTGTCTCGAGTGTGAGGTGATGGCCCCACGTTTCATCCATGGATATGAAACCACGTAAAAATTCGGCTTTATTTCTGTGAAACATTGCCAAACATTCGATGGAAACATTTTAAAGATACTATTTTTGTTCCATTATGAGCAAACGCAGCATCTATCTTGCACACAGCTTTTCTGATATGTAAATTTTCGGTTAATATGCGATGTCCTGCACTTTTTGAAATGTCCTATGTCTGCTAGCTCGTGCACTTCCAGTCGACGATCATCCAGTACCTCTTTGTTGTTTTTTTTTCAACATTTCAACATTTCTGATGACATCACCTCATTTGGTCGACCACTGTGAAGCTGGTCTTCGCAGGTCGTATAACCTCATTTAAACTCTACTACCCAATATTTTACTGCTGATAACTAAGGAGCAAAAGAATTTTTAAAGTATAAAAATACTTGAAACGTTTTTTTATTCCGTTGATGTCATTAAAAGCAACCAAAGTCAAAGTTTCTATAAGTGGAAGCTGTTCCAACTAAAGAAGACAGAATCACAACGATTTCTCTATCCTCCGAGGTTCCAGCTCGGTTCTGCGCATGAATACTGTCGGCGCCGTAACGTAGAGACGTTTTTTCCCATAAGAACTGTCCTTATAGGAGTAATGCATATATGAAGTAACAAAAAACGATATACCAGGTAACGAAATATGATAAATAAAAAGACATTTGTCATAACTATTATGTCATTTTCATAAACTTCATAACGTACTTTGGACAAAGTTGAACATGGACGATGAAGAGTTTGATGAAGAAGAAAAGCTAGGAGGAGAAGGAGGAGAGGTACAAGAAATATATCCTTATGGAGAATACGAAGGTGGAAGAGATGATCAATTAGATAGACATGGTTTCGGTAGTGCGTTGCTTCCGAATGGTGACATATATGAGGGCGAATACCACCACGGAAAAAGACACGGAAAAGGGATGTATTGTTTTAAAAATGGTGCTAAATATACCGGTATGTGGAGAAAGGGTTTGAAACATGGTAAAGGGGAATTTATCTATCCGGATGGTACTAGGTATATAGGAGATTGGAAGAAGGATTTTAAACATGGTATCGGTAAGTTATTACTATGAAAATTTTATATTAGTTATAAAAAAACTAATACCATTAAAAATATCATTCGAGGTATTATAATGTGCCTGAGAAGATATAAAAAATTTTTTACGAGAGTACAGATATTTGCAGATGAAATATCTAATAGTATAAATCAGAAGGGCTTGGGTTGAATATTTCAATGTAATAAGTAAATGCATCTTTACATTATTTTTATAAATTTTGGAGTAAATTCTGCTCCCTTTCCTGCATATACAATAATCCTTTACTTTATTCGCGAGGTATATACATCTATAGTACGACTGAAGTTTTTTTTTTCGGAAGCTCATCTTTGCCGCCACCACTTCTTTTGTAAGAAATCGCTTTCCACCAGAAAGAAAGCGGAAGCTAACAATTGTAGACCTCTGAGAAGTCACTTTTCCGCCCCGTTATTGCATCAACATTTTAATAGTAATATTTTTCTATGTACGAAGGTTGTTTTTCCTCACATTCCGATGGGCCGTAAAGAAAAGATGGTTTAATATATAAAAAATTCTACCAAAAGAAAGGTACATACAGCTGATTTCTCTACATAACAAGTTTAAAACATTCTCTTCATAAAATGTAGTCGCCAATTATTTGAAGTAAGTTGTAACGGTTTATTTGAGCTCCACGGCGCTGCTCCCAAGCCACTGCTTCAGTTCAGATGAAAGCTAATAATCAATCGATGCTAGGTCAGGGCTGTGTAATGGACGTTCGAAAATGTCGTTGGGTTACAAGAGCGCTATGAATTTGGGCATTGTCGAGAATCAGATCAATTCCAAGAGTAAGCATGCTTCTTCGTTTGTATTAAATATTTCTTCATAAGTTTCAGAATAAGAATCTGCATTAATTGTTGTACAGGTTACATAAACTCCACAAGCAACATACCTTGTTTGGTGCCAAAAAACAGTTACCATTATCTGTTGAAGATTTGTTTGAATTTGGTGGGTCCGTTGGAGATTTTTGTGGGCATCCTTAGTTGTGTTTTTGTTTCGTTTCGGACGCTAGTAATACTTGCCACAATCCAAAAAGACTTCTCTATCAGTATTGTAATGGTAAAGATGATTGAATATATGAAAAAATTAATACCAAAAGTAAGGTACATACAGCTGATTTCTCTACATAACATGATTAAAACTTTCTTTTCATAAAATGTAGTCGCCAATTATTGGAAGTAAGTTGTTTATTTGAGCTCCACGTCGCTCCACGGCGCTGTTCCCAAGTCACTGCTTCAGTTCAGATGAAAGATAAGAATCACTCGATGCTAGGTCAGTACTGTACAATGGGCGTTCGAAAATGTCCCATTCAAATTGCTTAAGAGAACTATGTGTTTGGGCATTGCCGTGGATCAGATCAATTCCAAAAATCAACATGCTTCTTCGTTTGTATTGAATATTTCTTCGTAAATTTCAGAATATGAATCTGCATTAATTGTTGTACAAGTTGCATAAACTCCACAAGCAACACACCTTTTTGGTCCCAAAAACAGTTACCATAATCTGTTGCAGGTTCGTTTGAATTCGAACCGTTTCGTTTCGGGCGTGTCATACTTGTCACCTGTCACCTGTCACCTGTTTGTAGAGATTGTAGCGCAACTGTTCAGTACATGCCAGATTTTGAGTTTCCCTAACCGCTTGGTTAATTCACTGAGCAATGTCGTCTTCTTCATGGAAATCAGTTCAGCAACATTCAAATTTTTGACACACGAACCTAACCTAACTCATTCTTTTTCGCTGCACTCTTCCCTTCTGCCTGCCAAGAAACGAATACACAGCACGCATTTCACACTTTGCGGAAGAATCGAGAGCGATTGACATTAATGTGACATCAACTCAACCGGAAATAGCCTGTTGGAATCGTCAGTGTCAGAGCATGCCAGCAGGAAAGATGAGTAGTCGCCTACTATGCACATCAATTACCTGCTACATTTCTGGTCATAATACTGTGCGATGGGAGGTTGAAATAAAAACAACCCTCATAATAATCTCCTTAATATTCATAATTATAGTAAACTGGTTTTCTTCAGGTACTTACTATTACATCAATGGAGATACATACGAAGGTTCTTGGTATTTGGGTTTTCGTCATGGGTTAGGAACATACACGTATAAATCGTGTAACGTAACTCATTTTGGTACATGGAAAAATGGAAGAATGGAAGGACCAGGTGTAATCAATTATCCATATTACAGGTAATGTTACAACTTTTCAAAATATGTATCAGTTGAAGATTGATTTGCTTTGTCCACTATTGCAAGTTATAGAAGCGCTAGTTTTTGTTTTGAGTAGATTTCTATTGATTCAGAACTTCTCATTATTGACCCATCTACTCATATACGCCAGTTTTCAAAACAGAAATATCTCGTGGTGTTTTTTCCGTTCAAATGAATCGAGTCGTTTCGGAATTTCGGTCAGGTATACAGCAATACAGCAAAAAAACTTGTTTTTGGTAAATCCCCTGCTGGGACTCAGTTTTTGATTACCGTAATTATAATCGCGTTGGTATATCTTTCTAGGATTACCTTCTACTGCTGATATTACACGGGTATTATCAATTTTTGTAAAGCAGAAAGAATCTACACTTCATTTCTTACTCAGATATCACCATACCGACTGTTGCTCAAGTTTTTTCTCTTTCAGGTAATTGAGGCATTACAAGCATGGGACATTTAACTCTCCATCAATTATTACCTGCCATTCTTTTGCATACCATGATGGTTGTTGTTGCTTGTCTGAACATGAAATTCAAATAACACAATTCATATTATACGAAAAACATGATTTATTTCAATGAAATTATTATGAAATATCAGTGTGGCAACGCTTTTTATGTGACTTTATGACATCTGAAAGATTGAGGGCTCTCAAAGTTGTACTAGTTCTTGAGAAATTTTGAGTTTTCCTCAAATTGTTTTCTAATGAGGTTGAGGTTGATTAAAACTAATCTTTTTTATGTTTAATTACAAATTACTCTTTACTCTTATTATATTGAAGCAGTCGCTACGAAACGGAAAATATTAAAAAAAGAATTAAAAAAACAACATGCGCAATTTGGGTCTGATAAATGGTTGATTGTATATCCTTTGGAACAAAAATCGGGTTTGGTTTTCTTTCCTACATACAGAGAACGTTATTTTTAGATACCATGGTCAATTCGATAAAAACCTTCCAAAAGGACCAGGATGTTTTACTTTTGACGGTAAATATATGCAACATGGTTTCTACGTGAACATGCGCGATCCTAAATTCGATTATGTCGGAGCGGATGAATTGGAGCTGCAAGAAACAAATCCAGATGGTACGGAATTTAGGGGAAATCCCAGAGGAATTGTACCCATTTGGCGTGCCAGAACCGTAACAGGTACTAATCGAGCTTTTTTACTGTAGAATAGGATAGAATAAAAAGCAAGCATGAGAGGATAAACCACAAAACACACTTAATAAGTAGGTCAACTTGTATTTAAATTTCAGCCACACAAATTTAGTTGTGTTATTTATCAATCGTGGCGCTAGTGTTACAAAATGTGTCATTACTGTCAATGTCAATTGTCAAGGTAAATAAACATTTGTTCCAAATTCCGGAACGATTTCCCGATGTGAGTTCTAAATGGGAAGAATTTTGTAAAATTCGATGATTGAAATCAATTTATGAAGTGATTTAAGTAATTTCGATAGAAAACGTTTGAAGTATAAAGTTACCCCATCCCATATCAGGATAAAACTGCTGTGATATTTTACGTATATCTGGTATCAATATTGTTCATTTGTGATATATGCTGGTGGACAGATCGACTTAAACCTTTTAACGTACCTTGAGATATTTACGAAATCTGGGTATTAAATAACGAGACTGGTTATGAAAAAAGGTTTTATTATGAAAATTATTGTACATTCGAATGCTCCCCTTCAATATACTCCCCAACCCTAGCCACACACCTTTCTATACTTTTTTTCCATTGATCTAAGCAGTGCTGGAAGTCTTCTTCGGTGAGTGCCTTTAGGAGCTCTGCCGTTTTTTGCTTTAGCGGAAATTTTAACAGACCCGTTGACGCAAAAGCTTTTGGTTAGGAAGCAGATTTTTTGGCACTAACTTCGCACAGACATTTGTCATATGTAATTAATTCCTCGTGTAAAATTTTTCTAACCGTTTCTTTATCGGCGTTTACAGCCTCGGCAATCAACCGGATGCTCATTCGACGATCGGCACGTACAATTTGGTTGATTTTGATCACTGTTTCCGGAGTCGGAACAGTCACAGGACGACCTGGGCGCTGGTCATCTTCAATGCCCTCTCCGCACTTACTAAAGCGTTTACACCACTCAAAAACACGCGCTCGAGATAGAGAATTGTCTCCATAGACCTCTTGCAACAATTTATAGCACTCAGTGCGAGTTTTTTTCAATTTAACGAGAAATTTGAGATTAATACGTTGCTCATGGTTTTCGGCACGAAAAAAAAAACGTTCGTTTCAAACTTCCACTGCACAAATACTATAATAGTGACGGAAACATGTTTTGGGACGTGCATAGACAAGATATCTAGATATCCAACGCACTACTCGTTTTTTATCCCACCCGTCTAGCGCGGCCTCTAGGCACGTAGCTCGTTATTTAATAGCCAGACCTCGTATATTCATTAACAAATTTCTATGTTCTATGGCTCACTTGTATTCACAGCTATATTTTTTTTTGTTTAATTTCAAAACTATATCATTGTGATGATGTTCAATGTGTTCAACTGAATAACTGTTTCATTTCTGGTTAGTATCTATTTATATATTATACTTTTCACTTAGGAAAATCTGACATTGTAATCATATCTACTAATTTTCCTGGGCTTTGTTAAAAATGCATGTAAATATTATTTTTTAAATAAACGTGTCCCAGTTCTAAGATGTTTTTTACCATCAAGGGCACTGCCGTCGTAAATCCGTCCTTGTTATTTCCACTGAATAAACGTGTCCCAGTTCCAAGATGTTTTTTACCATCAAGGGCACTGCCGTCGAAAATCCGTCCTTGTTATTTCCACTGAATAAACGTGTCCCAGTTCCAAGATGTTTTTTACCATCAAGGGCACTACCGTCGAAAATCCGTCCTTGTTATTTCCACTGAATAAACGTGTCCCAGTTCCAAGATGTTTTTTACCATCAAGGGCACTGCCGTCGAAAATCCGTCCTTGTTATTTCCACTGAATAAACGTGTCCCAGTTCCAAGATGTTTTTTACCATCAAGGGCACTACCGTCGAAAATCCGTCCTTGTTATTTCCACTGAATAAACGTGTCCCAGTTCCAAGATGTTTTTTACCATCAAGGGCACTGCCGTCGAAAATCCGTCCTTGTTATTTCCACTGAATAAACGTGTCCCAGTTCCAAGATGTTTTTTACCATCAAGGGCACTGCCGTCGAAAATCCGTCCTTGTTATTTCCACTGAATAACAAGTTCCTTTGGGTAAACTCTGTTACATTTTTGTAGTAGATCGAGCGGTACCTACAATGTTGAGAGACCTGGAGATATTGGTCTTCTGTAGTGTTCGGGACAGGCATTCCTAGGCCAACATTTCTCCAAAAGAAGTATTTGCGATAAATTGACATTCTGAGCATCTGCAGGTGTATTTCGATGGCCATGAGCCACGCCTGCTTGTCGATTAGATCTTGCGCGAGAGCAGAGTTGTTTGTTACTTCCTATACGTTTCGGATGTTGACAAATTTCATCGGTATCGATAGGAAATAATGAAATCACGTTCTTATTTATATTATTCGCCAAAGCTGAATATTGAAATGTTTTTTCCACTACATAAATGTGAAAAATCAAAATGTTTTCTATATTTTTTTACATAATTAGTTATTTATTGCAGAATATAAAGCAGAGCTGCTACCTCCTGAGCCGACGCCGATTCCTGTTCAGGAAGAAGAAGATTCAATGATTGACATTATTGATTATTTGCAAAAATATGAGGTTACAGGATATCCGACCGAGGAAGAAGAGGAAGGTCATAGAACTTCCCCTGTACCCGAAGGTCTCGTGGTCGATATACCCGACATGGATATTTTTGATCTCTAATTCGTAGGATAATAAAAATATTATAGTTTGTTGTATCTAAAGAAATAAAGTAACTTCCAAACTTGCATTTGATTTTTGTTCATATCCTCCTGAAGATTACATTTAGTTTTTACATCAACGAACCTTCCTGTATATGATAGGATGAATTTTTCGCAATGCAAACTCATGATATATTAACATTTATGTGAAGAAAATAAGGGTGGAAATGGTATGAATAAACTTTCTTAAAAAATATTTTAATCTTATCACTGTTTAACATTATTTCCAAATTTCTTCTAGCGATCTAATTTATCCATTCGCTCGAATGTATTATATGAAATTAAGTAATATATCACAAAGGTAACTGCCCTAAAAGAATGGAAACTCGATGATGAATCGACCACCTACTCATGTATGCAACACCACACACTCTAAAAGAACGTGGTACTTTCGTGTGGTTATGCTATTTAAAAACAGTGGCGGAGACGATGAAAATTCAGAAAAATGTGTTACAATATTATCATAATGATATTGGGAAAATGACAATACAGAATTCAGAAGTTACATTGTGATTAAATTTTATACGAATATGTTTTGGAAGTTGATACATACGATGAATTAGTTTTTATAAGAGGGTTGTTTATAAAATAAAGTTCCCAAGGAGCTGTGGACGCATAGTGCTTTCAAACGTCAAAAACGTGGTCAAAACTGGAAGAAATTGAGACAATTTATCGAGATTTTGATATAATGGTTTTCCTAAAAACAAAATGACAGCAAGCAATGCTAGAAAATACTTAGTTTCTAATGAAATTCGGTATGAGGGGGGTTTAAAAAATACATTTAATATACTTTTAACATATCTGCGTTGTGGTGGTTTATGCTGCACCATTGAACAAATTAAACTGTTTTTCACGTGTTTACTCCAGATGTATCGTGTCAGACGCTCTCAAAGAAATGAATTACCGTTTAAAGTAAAGACCCTCGCTAATGATTTTTTCATACTCTCTTCTCTAAATAGAATGTTTTTTGGAATCTGGCCACATTTTGACATTTGTAACCACTGTGGAATGCTAGTAACGTTGTAAGGAAAAATTGGGCGAGACTGGTATGTAGCTGGACTTCCTTTCTCCCAGTTTCCGTGAGCTGTCTTTTCGCCTTCATACATTTGGGTAAAGATTTTGTAAATTACGATCTCTAATGAAACAAAAACAGGGATAACCAGATTCTGATCAGGCAAAAAATATCATCACATAGCATACAACAATCTGTATCTGATTCAGAATCTACAGTTACTTTCAACTGGAAATTACCATAGATTTTGACAAGAAAACTCCATGTACTCATTCAATTATTTAGATATTTCATTGCCCCAAATTAATGTGGGGTCAAAAAGAGACTTAAAACAATTTTTAGGTTCATCACGGGTATTTTTATTAACCTGATGCTTCACACGTCGAATTCTTGTTTTGACTCTGAATACATGTTAAATTCCGAGCTCTTCAGCAAATTCTTTCTGAGCATTTTCAGATAACCATATTTGTTGATTGTAGAATACATTTTGATCATTCCAAAATCTCCTTCCCAACGAGAAATACAGAATTTCAAATTCCAAAAGAACGCTGTTTTGCACAATATTTTTTCGTCATTTCAGTTAAAATGTTTGGTATAATAAAGCCATTACCAAGAGAGAGGTAAGTGTAGGTTATTCGTTCATTGATCCTATTCCGTGGTCTCATGTTGCCTACTCCATGCAACTAATCATATAGACACTATCACTGCTGGTCTTGTGCCAACTGGCAGGTTTTGTCTTGCTAATAATTGCTAATAAACGTGTGGAGTTCGCCTTCTCGGGAGGTTGTAGATGGCTGTCATCACGAATTGTCTCGTCAAATGGGAATAGGGATGTAACCATTGACGGATCTGATCAGATAGATTTTTCCAAAAGAGAAAACAACTGCTGTCCTGGCTAATACTTCAACGGATATTGAATTAGAACTCCTCCGAGGAGCGTGATGTCAATCGACCTTTTTGTCGATATTAACATCCCCAATGGCTCACAATTGCAAGAAGAGGTTGTAACTACTGACTAGTTTCGACGTTATTACGTCTCATTATAGCAGTTTAACAACCGTCTTCGGGCTTGAGACGCGACTGAGGGTCAAAAATACATTTTCGAAATATTTAATTTCGAAATTATTTTAAAGGTGATTAGTAAAAATGTTTTATTGATATTTTTTTTCGGAAACAATGTGAATTTTTATATCACGAGCCGTCACTGGCATGAAGTGAGATTTATATAAGAGCACGATTAGATTTTGTTGTCTCAAATGGGTGCGTTGAATGCTCACGGATACATTGTTTAAGCGTTGTTTCGTGTTATTCACTTCTTCCAATATTTTGTCCGTCAACGATTCACTCATCAGGGTGCTTTTATTTCCCTTCACCTCTCTATACGTATAACTGTAACTGATGACATTATCACGAGAAGTTATTGAAGATTTTTTCCCATAGACAACTGTAGGAGTTTTCTTAAACTATAATTCTGGTTCGGGTACATCACCGATCAGCTGATTTTGAATCTTAAACCAGAACGAAATTTAGATGACAGTTTCCTAACGTCGCGTTCCATTTTCGGCGGAAATTTCAAATTTAAAACATGATCTACAAGAACTTTTTTTTAATTTTTCATTATAATTTTCTGCGTTATTTTTTAAGTTATATAAGTGTGCGTTCACATTGGCAACGCTCAAGCGGTGAGCGTCGAGTTATGCCGCTCCGGCGGTGTTAAGAAATATTTCTGATTATAGATTGTTGAATTGTTGATTGTTTCCACATTGCAAAAGACCACCGCTCAACGTCGCGCAATGCAACGTATCTCGCCGCTCGAGCTTCGATCTTGTTCGTTTTTTTGAGCGGCATAGCCTTTGTGGTGCGCTCAAGTTTATATTTTTATTCAGTATGGAGTCTAGGTGGAAGAATTTAAAAGATAAAGACGTTTTAGCTCCAAGTATGCAGGGATATTTGGGTAACTCAGCGCTAGCAACTGATAGCAGCGATACAGAAACTGATCCTGATACTACTCTTACATCAGCAGTTTCTCCTGCGGATTCTTCAACAACTTTTTAAAATACAGAACCTACATGTTCACGTTCTTCTTCCCACATCATTGGTTCTACTGACACTCCGGTAAACCTGCGTAAAAAGAAAAAAGAATAAACTGAAATCGAAACTTACTTAGACATTGAAAAAGAAAAATATGAACCATTAAATAATGATCATTATAAAAATGACAATTTAATGAATAATCCGGATTATTACTTTCTGGTGAGCTTATTACCATATTTTTCTGAATTTGATTCGTTGGAAAAGCTTCAAATGAGGGCACGTCTTCAAAATGTTATGATAGCTGCTCTCCAAACAAAAAAAGGGAAATATTGGTCCTCAAGCGAATCAACAAGGATATACAGTGCCTCCAGAATATTCTTCAGAAACATATCCTCAAGAAAACCTTTAAGGATATAGAGTGCCTCCAGAGTATTTTTTAGAAACATATCCTCAAGAAAACCAATAAGGATATACAGTTCTTCCAGATTATTCTTCAGAAACACATCCTCAAGAAAACCAACAAGGATATACAGTGCCTCCAGAATGTTCTTCAGAAACACATCCTCAAGAAAACCAACAAGGATATACAGTGCCTTCAGAATATTCTTCAGAAACACATCCTCAAGAAAAACAACAATGATATACAGTGCCTCCAGAATATTCTTCAGAAACACATCTTCAAGAAAACCAACAAGGATATACAGTGCCTCCAGATTATTCTTCAGAAACACATCCTCAAGAAAACCAACAAGGATATACAGTTCCTCCAGAATGTTCTTCAGAAACACATCTTCAAGAAAACCAACAAGGATATACAGTTCCTCCAGATTATTCTTCAGAAACACATCCTCAAGAAAATCAACAAGGATATACAGTTCCTCCAGATTATTCTTCAGAAACACATCTTCAAGAAAATCAACAAGGATATACAGTTCCTAAGATTATTCTTCAGAAACACATCCTCAAGAAAACCAACAAGGATATACAGTGCCTCCAGAATATTCTCCAGAAACACATCTTCAAGAAAACCAACAAGGATATACCTGTACAGTGCCTCCAGAATATTCTTCAGAAACACATCCTCAAGAAAACCAACAAGGATATACAGTGCCTCCTGAATATTCTTCAGAAACACAAGCTTGTGGATTGCAAAACATCCATTACCAGTTATAAGCATTGTTCTTTTTTTTCGTTTTATTGTTTTTACCATAAATTTATTATAAACATGCAAATAAAAATGCATAACTCGTATCTTAGTGTAAAATACAACCTTTCTGGCGGAGAAATAGGCTCTTTAAAATTAATTGTTTTCTTTTGAAGTTGATGTTTGATTTTCCCAGAATGTAATCAAACGTTTCCACTTAAAAACTGAAAAAATTCTTTTCGGATCACTGCGAAGTTCATGATAAAAGTGATGGAATTCGCCATAATCAAGTCTATTTCTATTAAGTTCATGAACGCCATGTATTTTTTTGCTTTTCTTTAAAATTAGCCTTCCCAGGATAACGCGCGCGATGACATCGCAAAAGCGGCATTGCTCGACGCTTACTGCTTGAGCGTCGCCAATGTGAACGCACACTATTAGATTTTGCTCATGAAAATTAATAGTATATAGCCATTTAAGTGGAGTAAATAGTTTTTATAGTTAAAAAAACCCATAGACAAATGAAACAGCCTGTCGCATTTACCCACTAGTCTACTAGAGTGGAAAGGATTAAATACCATTCGACTATGATATGAAAAACTCGATCAGTTTTTTAACGTGGGGGTTGTAAAACGAGAATGTGGTTAAAAATTGTAAGGTATCAAAGCTTGTATCAATAACATTCACTTTGTAAGTTATCAATGTATTGATTCACCGAATAAATGATATTAAATGTGTAAGAAATGATCAGTGATTTTGAAGATATGTTTTAATTGGAGATCCCTCACCTTAAATCAACAGACGAATAACAGTTCGAAGATCATAGGATTCGAAAGGTCTTCATTTATAGTTCAGTGTAGTTTCTTTTTTATAAGCAACATTTGGTATGTCGCTAGTATGAAATTTGAAATTTCCTTTAGATGGATAAACGACCCGAGTTTTTCGCGACAAAAAAATCTCTAATGATGAACGATAATCTACCCCGTCACTGATTATATTACAAAATGACTTTTTTCAGGTAAACACGCAGTTTCAGCGGAAATGTATAGCAAGAGTAATATGAAAAACCCTATTTATGACCGGTTTCTCGGAAAAAATGTCGAATGTACCACAACTGGAGGAATTATAATGGTAGTGGCACTTATACTTTTTTTTTGTTTTAAAACCAGCGTTTTAAAAAGCAGGCATTTAAACGAAAATGAATAATGGTAGGGGAGACGGAAGAAAACGATTGTTTGAACCGAACGTTTAGATTGCATTTGCATCGGAAACACAATTTTAATTACTATTGTTACTCATAGAACGATAATTATATTTTCGATGGCCGAAAATATTTATTAAACTCAAAATTATAATAATTTTATAGAGTTGAATGAACAAAATTAATTTCACAAGCGAATTAACTATAATTCATTGAATGAACTTAATTCATTAAAAAGTTATTTACAACATTCGTATTTATAATAAAATAAATGCTGAGAAAGTGTTTATGATATTTGATCCTATTGCGTTTTATTTTACGAATCTTCTGGAATTTTTTCCATGTAACTCGATATTCTTTTTTCCAAATCTATGCGAAACTAGAATAAAAAATAACACTGGCTGACAAGATTTTTGTAACACAGAAACCTGTTAACATTTGCATGTAAGTAATTTTATAAACGGGCGGTTAATATCAGTCGAAAAAATACCTGAACTGTACTATTCAGAATAATCAACAAAAAAATAACATTAAAAATTAGTATTCTGTTGAGTTTCATAGTAAGTGGGTTCTCTGTTCATAGTACAAAAAGTGATTATAAAGACGAAAATGTCGAGACAGTTGCAAGCCTGCTCCTGATAAGTTTTCTATATTTGTGGAGAATTTATGGTGAAATCGCAAGCCAGGATGTTTTCCAAAAATGTGAAAAAAACCTATTTCAAATATTTTGCAATATCAGTCTATGTGCGACCTTCACGAAATTCATCCTGTAGTGAAGTGCGACCATGATTGAATACGAAAAAATATCAAAACACGATAACTCATGGTAGCGCTTCATCCTTGTAGGTCGAAGCGATTGCTGTTGGTTTAATCCTCGTCGAAAGCCGTAGAGAATCATCGGAAGAAAATGTGACATCATTCCATTTTTTTTTTCTAGTATCAGTAAAAAACTCGGATAGATCTCATATGGCAACCCATTCCCAGTACGTTCATCATTAAACATGTAAACATTCTAAAGGTGATGTCAGATTTGATATATTCAAATCAGTGTTGCCATATCTCAAACATTATGTAGCAGACCTCGTATAAATAGTTTTTATTTTCATGGTATATTTCCAAGTATATCTAATATATACTACGATTATTATTACAGCAATTCTTGTATCCATTATCCAATAAATTGCATAAAATAATGAAGTATTTCCAATGAGTACGACCAATATTATTCAGTGAATTTTCCGGGTTTTTGAATTTAACCATAAGAAAAAAATTTTTTTATTTTGTCTTTTTTTGTCCTATCGTTCTAATTGAACACTTCACCATTTGAAAACTGAACATTAAATGTCTTCTTAAAAGATGTTATTGGTACGCACCCTTGATCAAGACCAATACGCTCTGTTATATTTTCCCATAAGTTCAAGTGCTATTTTCCTCCTTTCACGTTTCCATGATTCTGCAGTATCATATTTTATAAGAAGTTGAAAAATCAAAATTGGGAAAAGGAAGACAATTTTTTTGTCAAGGCATTTGTCAAGCCAATATTTGCAAACAAAAATCTAAGCCTCCACGTCAGAATAGGATTCATGGAATGTTATATGTGGTCAGTAGAGCGGAAACTTGGACCTTGAAAGCTCAAATGACCAAAAAACTTTGAGATGTGGCTCTTTATAGAGCGTCCTGAAGATACCCTGGACTGACAGAATCACCAACGACGAAGTACTAAAACGCATTGGTCGCAAAATAAAGCTGTTGACAATTATTAAGATAAGAAAAACATCTTACGCAAAGACAAATACCTACTGTTACAGAACATAATGCAGGACAGACTAGAGGGAAAGAAAGGCATCGGCAGGAACACGAAATACTGGCTTCGTAACATAGAAGAATGGACAAAATCAGCGTCTGAAAATTGTTTCATAAACTAAAACTTTCATTTATTGCAAATAATGTGACGACTTATTTGTAATAATCATCTGGCTTATTCGATCTGAACCTGCACGTGTTTGTTGGGGATTGGTTGATTTCTTACAAGGGTTGCTAGGATTTCGTGAATTCTCTAGTTTTGTCGTGGGGATGAGTATATAATCGCTTCTTCGAAACTCGCATTGGCATATCAATTTTGTGGCCAGAACTTTTTGATACTTTTTATATTCCTAGAAGTAAAAATATATAAAATATATTTCTTAGACGGCGTCATCTGAAAGTTGTTCGTTCTGTATTAATTTTCATACCGAAAGCTGCGTTTTGAGTGTTCCATGTAGTGAAAGTGACATTTCCGTACTGCAAAACATTTTCGGGACGCTCTGGAGTAGACAACTTCATTGTTGACAGTTGACAGTTTCACTTCGATGATTTTGCATAACCTTAAATTTTTCATTTTCTGAAATTATTTGCTTCATTCGAAGTTTTGTTTAAATCAATGAATTATGATGAAAAAGAAAACATCGGCGACGAAGAAAACAGTGCAGCTGTTCTTAATTAGTTGCCGGATAAATCTTGTGCAAGGTAGGAAAAACAGTTCGAGCTCTTTATGAAGTGGTGTCACCAGAAAAAGGCGAATAACCCAACGGAAAACGTAGTGTTCGCTTTTGTTCAGAAAAATCTAAAATCAGGAAAATTTCTACTTTATGGTCTACATTTTCGATGATTAAAAGTACTCTCGCAATAAAACAAGATATTCACATCAACAAATATCCAAAACTCATCAATTTCCTGAAAAAACAAAACTTAATAAGCAACAAATAAGCAACATTATTTTTTTTTTTTGGTAAAAAAAATTCCCCCTCAATACGTCTATGTACTTTTTTCGCGTAAAGAAAAACAATGGATCCAATGTACTTACCCTAGGAAGAATGTTATAAATCTGTCGCCAGTTACGATGAAGTGGTTGTTCATATATACGGAGGGAGCTACTACGTTGGCAGTAGAATGCTGCAGAGGAGGGATAATTTGCCACCCTTGGTGCCGTTCATTTCAGTTTCTTTCAGTCTCTTTGATTAGATGGAAAGCTTTTATCATCTGAATAGACGTTTTTCCCTACGGCGTACTATCACAACATATATTTCTTTATTATATAATGGTATAATATGGTTAATAAACAGAAAATGTGCATGAAAATTATTATATCATTTAGAATATAATAAAAGTTGAAGCAGTTGAAGTTTCAGCTCTTATACAATGATCTAAACCTCAGAATTACACTTTTCTGGCCCAACGGCGATGGTAGAGCAAGGAAAACTGAACTGGTGCCTACAAGGAAGATTGAATCAACAACAACGACTGTTCTAAGGATGCTGCTGAGCATCGGAACTCTATGGATTCACCAGTGTGCAAACTGCTTGCTAAGGCGCCCTACAGGATAGAACATAATTCAAAGTAAAACTGCCAAACTGTCATGGAAGTTTACTTTCAGTTCTTGAAGATGATTTGTTATAAAAACACACTTTAGTATGAATATTATCAATTCTTCCAGAAATTCCAACTCAGATGGAATGCAATAACTTACGGTCAAGGAAATCTATATGGTGCTACCTTACAAGAACCAAAAAAGTACCTACTTGACAAAAAATTGAATGTCAATTTTCTCATGGAAAAATGGAACCAATTTACATTCATATGGGGTTATTTACTAATTGGGTGGATCCAGGAGAATCCAAGAACAAAGAAGGGAAGGATGGGCCCAGCAATACATGACCTGACCTAGAAATGGGGGTAGTTGCTTGAAAAATACCACTGTATTAGAAAGTACACAATCTGTACAGCACATAGTTCAAATTTAAGATGCCACGTTGTTTCATATTTGTCTGGCAGCCATCAATAGCTAACGTTTCCAGTGAATTACAGTTACATACAATACTTTTATTTGAAAAGCAGTAGCTCAATCAATGAACTAGATTCCACTCTGGATAAGACTGCTCCTTAGTTATCAGCAGTAAAATATTGGGTAGCAGAGTTTAAACGAGGCTGTGCGACCTGCGAAGACCGGTAGACATAGTAGGTCTTTCAAAAAGTGCGGTACGTCACATTTTAATTGAAAATTTACACTTTTAACATAAGTAGGTACAGAACGATTAAGCAACGAAGCTGGAGCTTTATCGATTTCTTAGAATGGAGTGGGAGGTCGATAATTCCTCGAAAACTCGAATGTTAAACTTAAAATAGATGTGACAACCTCGAATTGGTTATTATTTTTCCTCATATGGTTCCTTGTTGTTTCACATATACTCTTGATATTGTTTCTCAATTTTACTCCAGCTCGTCTTCGTTGTAAACTATTCCATATTTGGTTTCTTCGGACGCTGTCAAATATGATCTTCCTTGTCTAAAGTCGATTTACGATTCCTCCAATTGATTATCTATGGTTTTCGTTATCTGTTCTCTAATATACCCTTGAGGGTTCTATAATTATTGAGGTATGATTTGTAACTTTTTCTAAAAAGTGGTAAAATAATTATACCCATTTCATTTCATCTGACTCTTTGTTATCTTTTCTTATTTCTTTTTTTTGTACGTTTTTATATATTTTGTGCCATTCTCCTTCTAAATTCACGATCTTCCAATGTGGCTCTAATATTTTCCTTTCTTCGACTTTTTCTCTGGAGTAATCTTTGTCGAACCAAATATTTGTGCCAGTTAGTTTTTCACGCATTCAGTACTTGTCTAAATTTCTAATGGGAGTCAGGAAAGAGCTCTTAGACTTGTCTGTAATGATCAGGATGCAGCTGCTGGTCTAGTAGTATCGTCCAAGTAATTGAAGAAGATGTATTTTTTGTTTGCTATATTCCTAACGCTAGCTGTTGGATCTTGATGGTTCAGCAATCTCCAATAATTTTTAATTGCTTTTTTTATCCTAAAGACGTGGTCACATTCTTTTGAAACATTCTATGTATAGCGTCACTCGCTAGTACAGAAATTAGGTTAGATTTAACTAAGCACTTATTGAAGCTGAGCATTAAGTTGTCTAAGCAAGTTTTTATGAAACACGTAATGCCTTTGATGATAGAAATGTTGATACGTGAACGTTCTAGAAGATTTAATTGATTTTTCGTACAATGTACATTTTGTAAAATCCCTAACATCCATTAAAACGTCATAAGAACTTAGATAGTATACGTACTATCTCAAAGGCGTACCAAGGAGGTATTCCTTAATGTATATTTTATTTATTTTATCGGATAATCACCTAAAAAAATTGCACTACTTGTTGTTGCTCCAGGAACTACTTGAAAACTTCGTTTTTAATTTGGTTTCAATGTACTTTGTTTAGTTTCTGAATGTACGAGCTTTTTATTGATTGTCTCAATGTGTGAGAGTATTTCGTATACATTTATTATACTTTAGCGCACCCCCATATTTCGTTTACTTTTTCTAAATGAGCCAATGAGAAATTTTTAAATATCTTCTTGTGATCCGCGAGATTTGCACTTCATTCATCCTGCTACCTAAAAGTCATTAAACTGAAAATACAACAGTTTCAGTTGGTTTTTTGTTAATTAAACGAACCGTATATTTACGTATTTCCAGGTACATGCAGTGATTCTTCTAGTGTAAAATGGCTTGATTAATGTCGTTAACTAACTTCAGCGGACGTCACAAATATAAATGTTTGCATTTGAAATGAGATTTACAATTTTGAAATGGCTAAAAAGTTTATCTAAATAATAATGAGCAAATGTAGTTTATAGATGGTGATTTATCATCCCCCCTTTGAATATTACAACGAACTGGGTGGCAGAAGAATTTTCAATGAATTTATTAATTGTATATTTACATGGAAACACCATAGTGGTTAGCAATCTACTTAACCCATTGAGTAACAAATTTTTCAGCTTTCTACATTCTACATGCAAACATATATTACATTCGGCACATTGTTTTTTCACGTTTGTCTTGCATACTCCACATTTTTTTTGCTTTCGTTCGAAAGTTCTTGTCAAATAATGATTTTCACTGTTGCTGGTCCGTACATGAAAGCTAAAATTTCTTCGGATTTGATGTAGAAGAGACTTTCACGTTAAAAACCAGAAATGACATTTTACCATTCACTAGACAAAAATGCACATTCGCATTGATAACTGCTGTATTTAAAATTTGAATAAATATAGGAAAGTGCCATTTTTTTCCACCGTATTTTGGTTTTCTACATTTGGATGGTCCAATCCAACAAATCTACTCCCCTCATAAACTTATTATATTCTGAAATCAAATATAGCTGGGGAATATTTTTTTTTCGCTTTTTCTGTTCTGGACCATCTATAAGCATTTGACAGAGGTAATATGCTTCCATGGTTGGAAAGCATTTTTGAAGAATTATTGTCTTTCCATATTACATTACCATATTACAAAAACTTGTAAAGAAGTGGACAAAGTAAAAGCTATTTAGTTAAGGATTCTCAACTTTTGAAATCAACCTCATTACCATGTCTCCTTCTAGTCCATATGATACTGCAGGTACTTTTTTCTTCATAAATCTCAAAACGGTAACAATAACCACTAACCGAACAACATAGAGCCCACATTTTGGACCCGAATCTCATGGGTTTTCCTCTGATGAATTGTTTGAGGTAGTGTAGTCCGAAATATTTTAGCATTTACTCATCAATACTTAGGTCCTGGTTGAAGAGTCCAAAGGTCATGAACTTCTTATTTAGATGCTCAATTAACGGTCGAATCTTGAACAATTTATCTCTTTGGTCCTTGGGAATATCCTTTATTTCTGCATTATTTACGAAATGGAAATTTTTTTACTTCAAGATAGCGATTTCAACTTTTGAAATAAACCTCATTACGACGTCTCCTCTTAGTATATATGATACTGCAGGTTTTTTTCATTCACAAACTTAAAAACGGTAACAATAACCACTAACCGAACAACATAGAGCCCACATCTTGGACCCGAATCTCATGGGCTTTCCTCTGATGAATTGTTTGAGGTAGTGTAGTCCGAAATATTTTACCATTTACTCATCAATACTTAGGTCCTGGTTGAAGAGTCCAAAGGTCATGAACTTCTTATTTAGATGCTCAATTAACGGTCGAATCTTGAACAATTTATCTCTTTGGTCCTTGGGAATATCCTTATTTCTGCATTATTTGCGTAAAGGAGATTTTTTTACTTCAAGATAGCGATTTCTAGACATACATTTTCTAACGACTGGTACGTATTTTCCTGTTGTAATCTGTGATAGCCAGACTAAGAGATTACGGCACAGCCCGCGTTTTTCACAAAATACAAACATGTGTTTTATCCAAATTTTAATTTAAAGCTTTCCAAAATAAAGCACCTGAACCACTGGATAGATTATTAATACTGAACGTTATGTTCCTATGTTGGAAGGGTTTTTGACTCCAGAACTTAATATTACAAGAATAGTGATTTCTTGGTAACAAATCAAATGACTCAATATTGGTTAGAAAGCAGATGTTCCCAAGGCAAACTGATTTCGAAAGGATACTCCAAGGCCACACTGATAATCCGAGAAACATCTAATAGCTCGAGGAGAATATCCGTGGTGAAATGGCAGCAGTAACATCAACATTACTGAAGAAAGTTTTCAATAATTTCCGTTCGCGGTTGAAATAGTACTGTAGTAGAGAGGATCATCATTTAGATGGTATTATTGGAAGAAAATTCACTTCAACAATTACTTCACATCTTTTCAGTTTTATTTTAACCATATCTTTTGTATATATGCAAACTGTTCCTTTTTTAATCTATAGGGTCCAGTTTCCAGTCTTTTCTCGCTTTGACCCACGACTTTCCTATATTTTTGAGTTTTTTCCTAGTGTTTTATCTCATGGTCTAACTGAAACTGTGTTATCCATCCTTTGTAGGTGGCCCCATCATCCTGGTTGTTTCCTTTCTATGTATTCTCGTATGGGTTCAGCTTTTAAATATTCTTCTAACCAGAAATATTTCTGGTTATTATTTTCTTTCGTTGAAGGCTCAAGATTCACAGCCATATGTGAGAATTATCCTGTAAATTGCTTTGTAAACTTCCATTGTAAAAGTATTCTATTGTAAATCCGGTCTTCCTGTTTCTTCCAACACAATTCCTAGATTCTCGAAGGTACTTACTTTATTTTTCAACCTGATTTCAATTTTTTCTTCTGCGTTTATCACTACCACAACTTCGGTTTTCATTTGGTTCATTTTCATTCCGGCTTCTGTCAATTTTTAGTTTTAGTTGTTCAATTTTTCTTGTAGATCCTTTTGGTTTTCTGCTATGGTCCTCATATCATCTGCAAATGTGCATTGCGATATACAAATGCGGAATCCAATATGAATAGTTATGACAGTTATAAATAGCAGTGGGCTCAAAATACCTCCTTGTCGCACTCCTTTTTGTGTTGTGAACGTCTCTTATTGCATGTTAGTGCTTGGTACCTTGTTTCTCGTTTTTTTTGTACAGGCATTTAGTGACTTTCGTTAATTTGCTGCTAACATTTCTTCTTTGCAAGGTTCTTCTATATTTTCGTTAGTGGGATTTTATCGAAAGCTTTTTCTATTAGATCTTTCCATTTTTCTATCTTTTGTATTTATTTTTTTCTCAATATTTTCTTCTTATATGCAAGTTCTATCCTATTATTGTCAATTGAAGTCGCTATTCAAAGTAATTCTTATACTAATACCAACATTTGACAACGTTGCTAAAGTACAACTCAAATAACTTTCCTTGTATTGTGTAGACTGAAAATAGTCGAAATTTTTGTGGTGAACTCGAAATTTTTTGAAGACATTGTTATAAAACAGACAAAAATAATATCAAGAAAGGTTTATTCACCCTAATTTGCCAAGATAATTTAGAAATGTCTCGATAACTTTGGGTAAAAATGCCATGAAAATGTGTTCATATCAATTATCTTTAACAGGAGAAATATAAAAAGGAGAAAAACGAACGCCATCGGGAACATTTAGCAAGGACTATGAAATTTCCATCACATTATATCAACACCTTCTAAAGAAAGAATCTAATCTCATAAGGCATTAATAATGGCGAAAAGGGAAAGAGAACAAAGAATAGTATAGTAGAGGAGCTTAGGTTTAGTTTTCTCGAAAAAATATACTTTTAACTGTAGTCATGGATAAAGTTAAGATACGATGCACATCATTTTCTGGTGAAAATAATAACAATAATGTTGTATAAGAAGATTCAATCTCTTAAAAGGAAGAAAAGAGTATACAGTTAGATTAGAGGTTCTAGAGGCACAACGAATATGGAAAGAAAAAGCTTATTTTAGTAATGTAGGACGACCAAAATATGAAAACAACGTTTCTTTTGATGATCCTTATAAGAAGGTATTGAATTGCATCATTATAATATTGGACGGATAGCCTGAACACATTAAGAAGCTACTGAATGAAGAAGGGCACAAACTAGAACGGAAAATGATCACCTAGAATGAGGGAATACTAGAAATATAACCATCTGTGTGTTAAGAAATAAATAGTTTCAGTGTTTTCGATTGTCAGCATATTTTATTTCAATTATTATTCCAGGAACAAACTCTTGGTTAGGTTTTTAACATTTTATATCTTTTCTGAAGAGGCCTCCACCACCAACCTGGAAGATCATGGTTTTTTTTTTTGGAAACGCCTTTATCTTAGATGAATTTCTTTCTCCACAGCTGAGAGCTTCATCTGCCCTTTTGATTTACGTGGACCCTAAGAGCTCGGATTGCCGGTTTCGTCGCGTTGAGGTCCTTCCGCCATTGTTGTCTTCGTGTAGGATAATTCTGAAGGGAATTCTATAGGTTTGGACAGGACGTTTGGAATGGAAAAATAGTTTGTCCCATATAGCATTGACGACAGGCAACAACCTTGTTTTAGATTTTTCGTAGCTGAGTTTACTACCGCAAAAGGTCTAGAACAAAAATTGAACACATCAAAATCAAACAATTAATGCGGTATTTAAATGTAGAAAGAATATCAGGCCACGGAATACCTGAACAGAATAAAGTGGACACTGGTGAAAGGGTAAAGATAAGGGAATGTAGGAGAAAGAACTAATATAAGATCTATGATAGGATAATATGACAATAATAAAATCTCCTTCGGAAGCCGAAGCAGCGAAAAATTCAATTTTCAACAAGATTCACCTCATTTTCTTTTAATTCCAATCGCAGGAACCTTCTTTTACATCTCCTCTAGAGGACGTACGCCGATTCATTTTTTTTCGATGTTAATATCTCTAATAGGTAGAGAGAGGTTTATTTCTTTGACTGGTTTCGATGCTATTCGATCTCATCAGAACAATCCAATTTATGGTCGGAATCTCGAATCCATACTAAAGATAACCAAATACTGTTATTAGCAGTTGCTCGCCATCAGTCAGTTTGTCGTAGTTACCCATAATATGGGAAAAATTTGATTTTATACGAGGTGTATCTAAAATATGAAAGTGTTCAATACTCCTTTTAAGCTAAATATCATAACATATATTGAATTATTTCTAGATACAAAACGTATTTTTATATGAAGCTATTTGAGATACCGAAATTTTGACAATTATCCGCTGAACTCTGAACATAATTTTTCGTCGTTTACAGATATTTCTAGCTTGGAAGTTGCCAGATGGAAATTTCAACTCAAATTCTTATATATTAGAAAGTATAATTTTGTTTATAAGCAATAAAAATGCCCACTCTTGTCCCTGGGGAGTTTTAAGGTCATCAGCGACGTATTTTTTTCAAATCTAGGGTGTATTACTATGGTTAATAAAGTTTTAAAGGCTGATGAAGCGATACCAAATCTCTCTACATCTCCATATATTATTGGAAAGTGTGCCGGAGAAAAACTTACTCAGAATGTTAAGAAAAGAAGGCAAAAGATAAACCGAGATTTGATTTCTTAGAAAATGATCAAATTTGGAACATGGGACTCCAAAACTACGTAGGGACGTATGGGACTACGTATGACTCCAAAACAGCAGACAGGACTAGAAAATTAGTATACGGGCTAAGAACCTCACATAAAGCTGGAGCAGTATGCAATATTTTTCATACAGACATATATAAGCAATCGAAAACTGAGTCAATTTAGAAAAATCCTTTCATTCTATAGTTAAATAACCACTAGAGCTCTGTTTCTAATGTCCAAGCTGGTTTCAGAATGCTTAAACAAGTCAAATGAGCTAAACCATAAGAATAAGGTTACTAAAGGGTTTCGGGATAGATTGTAGAAACTGAACTTTTCTGTGGAATCAGCTACAGGATAATAAAAGGAACGCTAGAAGAGAAAGTATGTGGGCAATAAATCAGGTACTGGAATAATCTACAGGGGTTCAGATAAGGATACAATACGAACACCAAGAGGAATCTGGTTGGGTATTGCTGCCTAAATGGATACCTGAAGAGGCTAGAATAAGTACGTACAGATTCTGCTACATACAGAGCAAAACCTTTATCCATGTATCGAAGTATGAGAGAGGATAATCCAGTGAAGGTAACTCTTTAGGTAAAGTAATAGACAAAATTAATAAAACGTCCACATATACGAGTATTTAATACTGATATTATCTGGTTCCAATAAAATTTCAAATTTCTGCAAAGTTCCAGTAGTATCGAGTCTCATTGACTAATTTATGCAGCTCTAAGAGTAATCTAGTTAATGGAGGTCGAAGATTTTAGAAACTTCGGCATCCTATACGATAAAACAAATTCTCCGCTTTTTTTACTTAATAAAAAAACAACAAAACGAACTGGTTTCTTGATTTCCTGTGTAGTTTACGTGACAGCAAGCATCCTCGGGAATTCATTTTATATTTCGAAGATAAAGATTCTAAGGAAGTTGACTTTTAGAGAAAATCATATATAAAAAACAAACAATTCACTTAAAGTGGATCCCATATGGAGGAGATAAAGAATATCATCTATAGAAAGGACAATGATCAGAAAATGGTCATAAAATGTCCTAAGAATGTCAATTACTTGATGGTGGTTTTGTTTTGAACTAATGTTAATTATTGAATTCTATAATAAACTTATAAATCTGTCCAGTAGGATACTTCTCGACATAATAATTATGAAAATACAAATTTTCGTCACCGTACAATTTTTAGTCTCTTTTTTGTATTACGAGAAAGTGCGATTGAGGACTCAGAGAGAGCCAGACAGTATTAAGATAATATGGATTGGACCATTTCCATATTAAGTCACGAAAGTATCAAATCAATCGCTGGTATAAAACACGATTGAGTCTAGAAATTATCTATTATCTAATTTTGCTTTTATAGCAATGGAATTATACAACAAATTTTTTTTGACTATCGTTTAACGATAGAAAGCAATCAAGATCACGTGAATATCTTTGCGGTTTAACTAGCAATGTTAATAGAGCCTTGTTGATCGGACAAATTTATTGAATACATCATTTTGATTAGTATAGATAATTGAATCTGATAATGACGATCTTTGTTGCCATTACCACACCTTCCAAGCTACCTAACTATCGCGGTCTGTAATGTAGCAAGTTTCCTGTTGAAACGCATTAACTCTTAACTGGTAATAACGGAAAATGGAAGTAAGAGGTACGTTTTGTTTCTGAAGCTATTCACTTTAACTCAAACTTCGCAGCAAGTAGCACAGATTACAATATGGGGTGCATTTTGGCACGCTATCAAGTTTGTTGCATACGTTCCCTAAGTTTTCTCTTTTCATAGTGTAGTCACTTAAGTTATTAAGGCGTTTACATCAAAAATAAAACGTAATAAGCTTTTCGACTTATGGTACAGAGGAAACAATTCTACTTAAAAAATTAGACTAGAAAATATCATCACTAACAACAGGGGTAGTAGTTACAGTATATGAAGCTTCCGAACATACAGCTAGGCTGTTGATTCCTGAATTATTTCAAAGATTCAACAGCTCAAAGATACAGATCTTTGGGTCTAACGACATCAGTTGTGATTAGTCCCGATTGACGAAACTGTGAAGCTGAAACTCACAGTACAGCAACCAAACATTATCGTATGTATCAGTTTTGTTTGAACCATAGGACTTCTTCACAGAGTTAAGTGAAGAAGATCGTATTTTACAGGGTTGCGCATCACATGATCTGATTTATAGTGTTCTATTCCTAAAGTCTTTAAGTCATGGCGATAAGCCCACATCTCAAACAGTTCCAAACGTTTGAGCACATTTTCTGTGAGCGTTCATATAAGAGCACAGGAAAGACATAACATCGTGCCATCCTCTCATGCAGGTCAAGGCTACAAGTGTTTTATAACTTGCTCTCGAGCCAAATAAATGATAATATAAATAACAAGGATAAATTTTCTCTATCTACGGTGAGAGAAAATGAAAAAATAAAGAAAAGTAAAAGTAAAATTGGAAGAGAAGGACGTAGCAGAATGATACGCACGAATGAAACTTTTCGAGGAATTTGGAAGAAGCGCGGAATGTTTTCAAAACAGCGGTAAGTTAAGCAACAACACAAGTATGTGGATTGTGCAGAGCGCCATGATGGATAACTCTCACAAAAAAAAAAGGAAAAAAAGACACATAGAAGCGTTATCTGGCAATTAGAACAATAGAAGACTATGAAAAATATAGAGAACAGAGAAAAAAGTGAAATATATTGACAAACACACGACAAACTTCTGAAACCAGTAATTATTTTACCAACCATTTTTGAAATGTCAAGTCACATTTTGATAAAGACCGAAGTAGATCGAAAAATGAAATTTTTACCTGTTGTTTTCGTAGTGAGATTATGACAAAATTATACTCCAAAGTGCACTTACTCTAATATATTTCCAAGCTATCAACTATTTATGTAATAATCGTCTGGGAATCAATTAGTTTATAATTACGGTGTGTTATATTTTGTAATATCTTTTGAAAAATTAGATTAATCAACTTCAATAATCAATGTACTGGATGAATATAATGTTTTATATTATAAAACTCAACACACCGCAATTATTAACTTATTAATTCCCAGACGATGATTACATGAATATTTGATAGCTTGGAAATATATTAGAATTAGTACACACGGTATATTCGTAAGCATATTACCTTCTATTTCATTATTCTATTTGAATCATTTCATATTTTTTTGTTTAAGTTTTTCATTTCCTTGGGGAAATTCCAAGGAGTAGGCAAATGGAGGCCTTGGAATCCACCAACAAAGGGTGATTAGTTGCGTGGAGTAGGCAGATTGAGACTACGGAATCGGATTACTTCTTGCAAATGAACGAACAACCACTCAACCCCCTCTCCTCTCTTGATAATTGCTCCAAAATTGGAGTCAAAACGTTTTCTTTGATTTTTTACTTCTCAGATCTTTTGTATACGGTTTTGTTGATACATTTTCTGGATTTCGTCTAAAAACAGATAAAATCTTGACATTTCGACAAACTGCGATAAAACATAAGTTATAATTGTGGGTGTAGCCCCACCTAAATGAAGCCAAAGTAAATAATGAAGTTTTTTTAAAACTTTTTTGTGTAATGTAAACATTGAAATAAATTCAAAGTTAGAATCAAGCTAATTATCATATCTGTTATAATTTTAACTTTTGTTAGCGTTCAAAAAATGTTAATTTAAGAAAAAGTATTTATTATTCTGGGTTTGTTCCTTCTGTAAGTTTAATTTGGAAGAAACTACAGCTTAAATTAGATTTATACCACATAAATACATCAAGTTTGAAGTAGATTTAAGAAATTGTTTTCAAACGGCAATGAATAACAATTTGTTAACATATTTTACGATGTGTTTACTAAATTTGAATTATAAGGAGTAGCTCGAATTTAAGCTGCTATGAAGAGAACGGGCTACAGATTTTAAAATCCCATCTGGTAACCTATAGTTTGATTTTTGAAAAAAAATGATTATTAAAATTAAAAAATAATAAAAGTTCTTAGTTAAAGTGCAATTATGAGGAAATTTCTGTCAAATATAAAGGTATTTTCCGTCTGTTTCTTCAAGATATGCACCGTTTTTTCTTTCACAGCTCCATCAAACTCAAATCTTGTTCCTCTTAATACAGATTTGACTTTAGGAAAGATATAGAAGTCGAACGATGCATTTGGCTACTACAAGCCTCTTGATGTACTGTGTGGAATGAGGGCACTTATTTTGAACGTACTTTTCGCGTGTAAAATTGACTGCACAAATACGTTGTCAATTTTAATAGATTCAACAATCCACAAATAGTCAGTCGATGTTCAGATCCAACAAGACGTGGACGTTTTTGACGTGGAAGGGCGACCAGAACGTGAATCATCTTCAACATCTTCTCGGCCATCTTGAAAATCCTTCAACCATTCATAAATATGTGAACGCGATGAAAATTCATTGCCATACATTGTTCCAATAAATTGTAAGTCACAATTGCAGTTTTTCCAAGATTCATATGAAATTTCAAAATAATCCCTTTGTCTATTTTAACAGCCCCTATATATACGAAGGTAACGGATATACTGATTTGTCTACAGACAAGGTGGACATCGTATTCGAAAGAGTAGGCTTCGGGCTAAGCAACTGACAATCGTTAACCTTTGGCACATGCGTATTTTTCTGTAAAAGCGCTAGTCTCGTTAGGTAATATCCACACCTTGTAGAATAATATTCTTACTAATTTGAGGAGATAACGAAAATACTCAAAAACCTTCTGTTTACAGCCTTTCTGGTTCCAGTTTGTATCGAATATAGCTCAATTACACTCAAAGTTACGTGGACCAAATCTGTAGAGCATTTTATTGGTAGCGCCTCTAAGAAAAAAATCACTTTTTGTCATTAACGTCTAAAAACGTTTCAATATTTTTTTTCAAATTTTCACTTTACGGTTAAATTCTGTTTGTAGCTCAGATCAATTTTTTTCGCGAAGTCACCTTTGGAAATTAGTTGATAGCTGAATCGTCTAAAATATCACACAAATGTGTTAATTCTCCAGAATTTGGAATTGGTTCATTGAATAGACAATATTCAGCAATGACTTTTGGTAAACTAGCGATATGGAGCGAGTCTACCAATCACAGAATGGACTGTTATTTTTGGTTGACCGATATCGAAGGTTTTTCAAAGAAATCGAAGCATACGATAAAATACACGGACGTGTCTTCTGTAACACAAACAATCCCTCCAGAACAGAAGAAGTTCCTGTGTCTTCTCCAGTTTATAGTTTTGAAGAAAGTTCTGGAAACGAAGAAATTGAAACAGAAATTACAGCTTCTATCAGAGATAGATACCATGCACCGTAAATTTCACAGTTCATAAATGTTGACTTGTATTCCATAAAGAAAGACTTTACTGCAATAACATTGAGGGCTTGATATAAAAACTAGGTTAAGAACATAGGTCAGAGGAATGGAGACTCATCATTGATTGCTCAATGTAAAGTTTAAAGGTTGTACTGTTCCATAATGGATATAAATTTCCATCAAAATATTGTAAAAGCCATCGAGAAAGATGGAACTGGTTTCGGATTGTTAAAACAAAAATTTCCTTCTATGAGTAACAATAAAATAAAGGAAAGTGTATTTGTTGGACCCGACTTCAAAAAATTAATTGATGATCCGGCATTCATTATCGTCTAAAATGAAAAAGAAATAGTAGTTTGGTTAGGTAAGTACAAATTTCCTGGCGTTGAAAATATAAACAATGAACTTATTAAGTGTGGAGGAACAGAGTTACAAAAAGAACTCACGCTACTATTCCAGAAGATTATAACCTCTGGCACTATCCCAGATGAATGGAAATCGAGTACATCCCTACCAATACACAAAAAAGATATTGGCAAATAGAATAAGGAATAAGGTACCAGCTTCCGAAGAACAACAAGGATTCAGGTCTAATACATCAACAGTAGACGCAAAATTTATAGTTCATCAGTTGGTGGAAAAGTCGATAGAATTCAATAAACCCATGTTTGTCTGTTCTATTGACTTCACTAAAGCACTTGATAGAATACGCTTGGGAGACGTGATTAGGAGTTTTGAGAAAATCAACATAGACTATAAGTACCAACGAGTCATCAAAGAACTTTATACCGGAACCAGAATTAAAACTAAGGTAGGACTCTCTGAAGAAGTTCAAATTAATCCTGGTGTTCGACAGGGAGACAGTTTTAGCCCAATCCTATTCAACATCATAATGTTGAATGCAAATTGGCAGTCGATAGCGGAATAATACAGCAGGTATCAAGATTCAATTACCTGGATATATGGATATATATAGTGAAAGAAGCCTGACAGAGGAGGCATGAACACGAGCGATGAACGCATCAAAAGTCAGCGGCTGCCTGAGAGATATAATGTGGAGAAACAATGAGCTCACAGAGCAAGACCAGAATCTATAAAACGTGTGTGAGACCTATTCTCACATATGCCTCAGAAACTAGAGCCGAGACATCAACAACAAAAAGAATAATGAGAACCACAGAGATGAAAATACTGTGAAGCATCAAGGGAGTCACCCTCAGGGACCGAATAAGGAGTGGTGACATAAGAGAAAAGTTGGGCGTACAGGATGTAGTGAGATGGGACAGGGTACGAAAAAGATTCTGAAGGGATCACTTTCCAGAATGCCAGAAGACAGATGGACAAAGTGGGCTAAAGCTCAGAGACCGAACACACGCAGACTTGTAGGCAGACCACCGAAGAGGTGGTACAGGATTGAACAAGACATGGTCCTATTGAAAAAGAAAGAAGAAGACAGATTTCCTCAATATTCTGACTAGTTTCTCAATGCATATTATAAATTTGGGTTGTATGTCCTTGAAGAGACATTCTTAACATTCCCATGTGAAGTTTTTTCCGGAAAAATGGGTGTTTTAAGTGACAAGCATGAAAAGAGCTTTCATCAAGACATCACCACAATTATCAAGCGCTACAAAGGAAAATGATAACCAGCAATGCTTACTGTTACTATTTGATTAGAGACACTCTGGACTCCGAATATAGGAGAGACTGTCTACGAAAACAATTTTTTTTAGTGCTGATAATAAAACCGGAATTTCACGACCATTTTTGTAGTTTACATTTTATAAATGGTAAATATATAACAATTTTAATTAAAGTAACTAAAAATTTATAGTCTAACAGTCCGCGAAATCTAAACACAAAGAACTAGTATATAAGACAGCTTCCTTAATGCCTTTAATGTATTCCTGTCTGCATTTTCCTGATTCATAATTCCAATTTAAGAGTTTTTTCGTCGAGGAAGATTTTTATTTAGGCACCACGTTGATTTTACGGTTGCGCTCTTGAATAAAATATAGTTAATGAGAATACAAGAAAAGTAGATGTAGATGTTATTCTTTTTACCAATAAAAATGGTGAAGATGATGTGAAGAGTCATAGACATAAATATATAAAGCCTGTTCGTTTTCAGTAAGTTAATTAAATGAAAATATATTTTCGAATAAATTGGCCTATCTTTATAAATAAATTATATTTTTAAAAAACTCAAAAATCCTCTTCTAGCATTAATCGAGCTGTAAAAACTATAGATCGATAAGTTTGCTACCTGCCATTAGTAAAATCTCAGAGTGTTACTAAGGATTTCAAACGAACAAACAAGAACTTTGGATACAATACCAACAGAACAGTTTGGATTTAGGAGAAACCACAGCAAATCTAGACTATAGAATATACCATTCAAAGATTTTATCCGCTAGTTTTCCTAAATATAAGCAAAACTTTCGATCGAGTTTGGGACGAGGGCAAAAAATAATAAAAGTTGTTAGTTAATGTGCAGTTATGAGGTAATATCTGTCAAATATAAAGGTATACGAAGTATGGCTATTAAAAACGGGTGTTTTTTCGTCAGTTTCTTCAAGATGTGCACCTTTTTTTCTTTCAAAGCCCCAACAGACTCAAATCTTGTTCCTTTTAATACAGATTTGACCTTAGGAAATATGTAGAAGTCGAACAATGCATTTGACTACAAAACTCTTGATATAAAGTGCGGAATGAGACACATATATACGTTGTCAATTTTTAAAGATTCAACAATCCACGAATACTCAGCCGATGGTCGGATCTAACAAGATTACCGATTGTTTCGATATTTCCATTAGTTAGAACGTGAATCATCTTCAACATCTTTTCGACCATATTGAAAACGCTTAAACCATTCATAAATACGTGGACGCGATGAACATTTATTACCATACATTGTTCCAATAAATTGTAAGTTTCAGTTGCAGTTTTTCCAAGATTCAAATGGAATTACAAAATAATCACTTTCTCTATTTTAACAGCCCCTATATATACGAAGGTAGCGGCTATACTGATTTGTCTACAGATAAGGTAGACATCGTATTCGAAAGAGTAGACTTCGAGCTAAACAACTGACAGTCGTTAACCTTTGGCGAATGCGTATTTTCCTATAAAAGTTACGTAATATCCACATATTGTATAATTATTTCCTTACTAATTTGAAAAGATAACGAAAATACTCAAAAACCTTCTGTTTACAGCCTTTCTGCTTTCAGTTTGTATCGAATATAGCTGAATAACACTAGGCAACACTCAAAGTTACTTGAACCAAATCTGTAGTGTATTTTATTGGTAGCGCCTCAAAGAAGAAAATCAGTTTCTGTCATTAACGTCTAAAATAGTTTCAAAATTTCTTTATCAAATTGTCCAAATTTTTTACCCTTAATCGAGCTGAAAAAACTATAGATAAGTTTGAATACAATAACAACAGAACAGTTTAGATTTAGGAGAAACCACAGCACCAAACAGCAAATCTTAAGACTATAGAATAATCATTCAAAGGTTTTATCCAGAGAGAATTCACAGCGCTAATCTTCCTAGATAGAAGCAAAGCTACACTAAACCGATCATAAAACAACTGAGCACGTACTTCAAAGACAAGAAGTTACAGGTGAAAGTTACAAACAAAAAATCGGAGAATACACCATTACAGCGTTATATGGGATCGAGGTGTGTGAAGGTAAAAAACCTCACGAAAAGACTCCAGAATGTTGTAAACAGAAATAAACTGTGAGAAAAGCCAATACGTTCTCATAAGAAAAGAAGGATGCGCCGAAACACAAGAATGAACGACGAAGAATTCCAGTGGACAAAAAAAGTCAAACACCTCAGCGTAACGTTGGATCAAGGTCTCACTTTCAATGAACACGTCAAAAACACCGTCGACAAAGTGAGAGGCAGCCCATGTGATTCAATCGGTAGAATAACAAGCTGAAGACGAAACAAAACTCAGATTTATCAGGAGTATAATAATACAGTTGCATGAGGACACACATTTGAAATGAACAGAACAGGTCCAACAAAACATAATGCTGTAAATGTCCAAAGGGCAACAAGAAACGAGAAACTATACAGAGAAACAGGACCGCGAAAAGTATTAAAAATCATGTACGACAGGGCGAAAAAGCTATTCAAGAAGTATCCTAACGAGGAATTAAGGAAACTAGATCGATAGATTAGGTTAGCGAAAAAATACAAAAAAAAACACACAAAGTTCATAAGCAAGTGCCGATTTATAGATCGCGGACAGCTATAAAGAAGGCGAATGACCACTCGGTTTAGATTTTCTTTTTCCAAAGGAGGCTGAAAAGGGTTTATCCAAGGCCAAGATGTCCAGACAACCAAGAAGACAAGAGTGTATAGCCATCAGGCTATTCTTGGGTTCAAGCGGGTTCACATTTTTCATTACGTCTCCGATGTTGCTTCCTATCGTGCAGTTCATTCGTTGTATCTTGGGATGAGTGTCGTTGTGCATTTTGCTTATCGACGGTGCATACTAAAATTACTCAAAAAAAATGTTGTCTAGTTGTACATCAGATGAGATGAGATCCTTCTCTAGATTTTGTTTTCCAAGTAGAATACACCCAAAATCAACTTTTTCTGGTATCCTCCACTAAAATTCTCTTCTCTCAAACATAGTGTAGTCATTACGACATAGCAATAATTGATTTTTCAAATATTTTGCACAATCCCTTTTGTTCCTATCCCAACCTTAAGTAGTAATAAATAATCAGAATACATCATACAAACTTCTGATCCGACTTCAATCAGATGGCATTCCCCGAAAACGGATCTTTGTGGGATTGTTATGATGACGATATTTGGAACAAGAAGATGAAGAAATTCGCAAAAAATTTCAGTAAAACGGACAAAAACATATTAATAACGTGTTTTTCATATAGAAAAGATTTTTGACGTTTCGATATTACTGCATAAGTATGATAATAGGGGTGGATAAACTCCAGGGAACTGGGAACCTTTAACCAAAGAAGATCTATTGATTGTATTGAGTTGAAACAATTAACGAATACTAATGGGAGTCTTTTCGAGGCATCGCTGCCTCAATGCATACCTGAAGATGCTAGGTTTAGGTGTTAGTGTACATTCTGTTCGTAGAGGATGAAATGTTTTCGAAGTGTGAACAACTACGGAGCTCCAGAACGATACATAAGGGAGAACCTGAAAATCGGATAGAGCTATACGATATCCTGAACTTTTTGAAAGGAGTGAAATTAATAGATCAGCAGTAAATACTCCCACATTATCACTGCAAGAAAAAGGACAACTAAATTTGTAATTTAGTGTTGATATTAATGTTGTCAATTGTTTAAATAAACTCTTCTCTATAAGCCAACAGTGTTTCAAAGTAATTTTAGGAAAATAATTAACTTTGTATTCTTTACTTCAACAAGATATTGAAATTTCGTATTGAATTGCTTGGTAGCAAATTATTATTAGAAATATTGGATGAACAAAATCTATAAGTGTATTTGATGGTTTTTTTGTTAGGATGGAAACTTTTAAGACAACTCTTATATAATCATTAATTTTCGTGCGAAAAAAAGCAATAAAACACTGTATTCTGGCTGCTCTGAATTTTTCCTAAATCCGCAAAAACTGTAAAGGTTCATATATGCGGCATTTCGTATATCTCCCGTTGAGATATTGTCAATTTCGTGTTGTTTGGCAGTATTTTTGGGGCTTACCATCCCCTATAACGCGAGTTGCGCGAAAGATATGAAAAAATGAACATAACGGAGATCAAAAAGGTATTTAATTTTCACATATTTCAGAGGAAAAAAGTAATACTCACAAATGGGTTAATTTCGCATTCAATAAATTCATCAATTAGAAGGTATAATACACAGTTAATGAATTTTTATAAAATATGGCCGGTTGCTTAATGAATTTAAAGAAAGTTTGAAAAAATCCAGGTTTATGGTACGATGGCTAAATGTTGTGCTACATTAACTTCAAGCTCAAGCTCAAGCTCAAGCTTAACTTCAAGCTCATGCTCAATATCGCCTCATAGTGTAAACCTGTGAACTCACCTCAATCAAGGTGTTTTTGCAAGCAAAGGAAAAAAACCAATGAGTGGTTGGTTTATTTAGGAAAATTTTGAATCAAAACCTACAAATTAGTTAAGTCAACTGATTTTTTCTTTGTTTTATCATATAAAAGAGAGCAGTCATACGAAAATAAAACATAGACTTTTCATTTTTGTCTAGAGGTAATTATACTTATGGAACAACAAGTAAACTATGAACTAGCCGAAGCAAATGAGGTAGTTATGGCTTGAATTTGAGACACATAATAGGAACAGAATGAAAACAGTTATTAATAATACTTGTGGGTTCAATTATTATATAAAATTTCGATCATTGTCAGGCAATGATCTCTTTAAATATTGCAGAGTTCGAACTTTCCGGCAGTGATTTTTTATTTTCGTTAAGGTTTGTAAGCTGAATGAAAGACAAAGATACGACTATTGGTGACCTTTTGTGCGGCATTGTTTGCCATTCATCTCTACTTTATACTCCAAATATGATTGTTTACTTGAATAATTGAAATGAAATTTTTTATTGTAAATTAAATTGGCCAATACAAAACACAACCACTCGCCACCAAAGATCAAGCCAAATTAAATGTTACTGACAAAATAAAACTTCTACATTTCATTTTGTTCCTTTTTTCTCGAGACATATATTGAAAAATGACGAATTATTGTCAGTAGTACTTGTCGAAAACTTTAAAAATACAGTCAGTCTTGCGAACCTACTTTTAACGTCCTAAATGACCTTTTAATCTGGAAGTTAAAGTGTCAGCTAGTGTGTAGATTATAAAACCGGTCTTAATACTCTTGTAGATACAAGCATGTTTTAATCTGTAGCGATTGGATTATTTTTACTAGATCTTAACAGAATCTACACTACCACTACTCCAACATCACAATTACACTATTTCACGCGTGTTTCGATAATTGGTTACACCGTGTAATTTTGAGTGTTGGTGTAGTGGTAGTGTAAACAGAGTGTTCAGCAATGGTTCTTGAAATTCCAACTAAACTACGAGGTTTGATAAGACTAGAATCTCCGGCAGTACACTCGGAATAGTTGTTTGGATATTATCAATTAATTCAAAGTTTATCCCTTTTATTTTGTTTTTGATTTTGGCGAAGAGACTCGGACTAAAAAAGTGCTAAGGAAGCCAACGGAAAATTGTAATCTTTACATGGTGATAATTTAGTGAATCTGAAGACTATTTATATGTGGTATGGGCGAATTAGAAGTAGAAGCGGCTCCATTTAGACACGAAGAACGTTTTTTTACTATAGAAACAGAAAAAAATGGATAAATTTAATCGTTTAAGCTGATTGAAGAACTATTGTAGAACTATGCACTTCTCCTTTGGAAGGATCTCCCTGTTTTATTCCTGTGTTGGTCTGGAAACATTTTGATTTTTTTTGCCTTTACCTTCGTTTTTGTATGTTCGGGTGTCATTTTCGTAAGACTTATAAGCTTTTTTGGAAGACTAAGATCGTTCATAAAGCTGTAAAAATGGTTTCTGTTCACACTATCGTCAGATTTTTGGAAATCTATGAAGACTGCTTTTACCTCAGAGTGAAAATGTGGTCTGTGGCTGAAGAAAAAGCATTGGTAGTCTCCGGAGAAGCTTCCTCCAAATTTTTATCTATGGCATTAGTCAAGGTTGTAGGTTTTCCCGCATTTCTGGTATTGTTTATTTTTCCCATATACTTTGTATGATAATGTATTGAAAAAGATTAACAAATTATTTTTACGTATTCTTAGCAAATAAATCTAAGTACCGACCAAAATCACGTGGGGCAGGAAGCGTTTAAAATATTCATTTCTGTTTCAGTTATTGGTAGTTAAGGTTCGCAATGTTTTATTAAATGCCTGTTAAAATTATTTCAATTTGTTTTTTTTTTTGGATATTAGTTGAGTTTTATGATATAAAAAAAATGGGATATCAACATTCATGAAAATATAGAATATCTATATTTCTAAAATAGCTTTTATCGTATTTTCCACGACGATATAACTTTATCATTAGGTATCTCTATTTGAGAATTAGTTTTTTCAATATGAATGGTATAAAAAACAAGAAATATCTTATCCCTCATGGGAGAGAAGATGTCCATATGTATACGATGAATAACAGCTCATAATCCTTAGATGAATAGAGCATGCTGAGTTGGAAAATTTAATATTATTATTGACGCGAGTAGTTTTTTCTTAAATTTTGTAGTAGACGAGGTAAGAGGACAAGTAACTAGAGAAAATAAGGTCGTGGATGTCTCCAGAACGCGGTTGAGCGGAACAAACATCTGAGACTAGAAAAAAAGGCATCAATTTACAAAGCGACAGACCTATAATGACCTATACATCAGAAGCAAGACCAGAAACATCAAAAACGAAAAAATTCTTGGAGACCTCTGAATTCTCAAGCGGATCTCGGGAAAAAACACCTTAAAATGGTAAGGGATAAATCTCCAATTGGCATACGGAGTAGAGATCGACCGTGGGAGAGGTAGAGTGACAATTTAGAGTCGGGATGAGGATAATAAGTGTTGGACCTATTATGGAAAAAAGAAAGAGACTTACTTAGTACAAATTTATTTTGTATATACAGATAATAGTCCTTCACTCTCCAAAGTAATCAACTTCTACCTAAGATAATTACTAATTCAGCCATTTTTAAGAGCATTGCGTCATACCATTGACGACAGAACGTAGAAATACCCAATAATCAACCCTTTAAACCATAAATGTCATACTTCGAGATACCATTGGTGGTTTTATACAGAAAGCATAACATGTAGTATGTTTCGAAACGAAATAGTGAAAGGAAGTTATAAAATGGAATGATTCTATTTCGAAGGAAACCAACGGTTTTCATCGCTCCTTTATATAACTGATCTAGGGCTGATAAATGAAAGTAGGTCGCAATCACAACGGAATAGAGTAAATCCTCGGCTCTCCCGGCCATTGTAGGCGAATACTCAATGTTTGTTCTGAAAATTGCATGCACTCCAATTTTCAATTAACTAGAGAGATTGATTGGAAGAATTCTGATCAAGATAACATGGATTAGTTGCATTGACTAATGTCGAATACTAATCTGCGAATTTTTTATTATCATCACGTTATTGTCAGATTTTTTATTCGAAATCAATTTTCAATTTAATAAAATATTCTCAAATCTTATTTCATTTTAGGTCTATCACAATGTAGGGTATTTTATCATGAATTTTCTATGAAATGATGGGAGTATTCATTCATTCATTGTATGCAAGTAAAACATTGTATTTTGTCTATGACTATACAAAGAAAAAGTCAGAAAAATAACAGATTCTGATGTTCTTATTTTTATTTAGCCTATTTTAATTATTAATGTAACAATTTTTTATAACAAAACGACTGATCAAAACAGCTATTGTATACAGAGTGTCCCGCATAAGAACCGGCAAATAGGGGAAGCTAAAATATGACGGGGACGATAACTTGCATCCCCGAAGAGTTATGCGGCTCTAAAGTATTTAATGCTAATTTAAACATTGTATAATTGTTTTTTGGTACATAATATATTGAGGCATTTTCTTTCAACTATTTTTTTATGTGAAATTTTGTTGCAATTCCCCGAAAAAAATTTTCTTAATATTAAATCCTCGGTAAAGGGGTGTGAAGATTTTCCCTTAAAAGAAAACAGGCTATGATTTTTTATTTTCAAATTTCTATACCTCAGTGGAATTTAATAGCATCCCTTCGACCATGGACAGATTTATTTCAGAATTGAATGCTTTACAAAAGTATCCATTGCGGCCAAGCCGTAACTCGAACCGGCGAGGTTGCACAGGCCTTCAAACTTGATTTTTCAATTTTTGTCTTGAAATTATAACCTTTCAATTTATCTATAGATGCAAAACCTTTTTCTACAATTGATACTAACATATTTATGACATATTCTTTACTGTTGCATTAGAAAAAAGTATTTATAAACACTTGATCATTAAATATTTCCGAAAATATTGATTTTAGCGACTTGGTGCTACAAATCTTTTTTGTAGAATATTGAATTATCTACAAAACTGTTGTCAAGTTTATAGACATATGCTACCTCGCCGATTCGAGTTATGGGTTAGCCGCAATGGACACTTTTGTACAGCATTCAATTTTGAAAAAAACCGTCCATGGTCGAAGCGATGCTAGGAAATACCACTGAGATACAAAAATTTTAAAATGAAAAATCATAGCGTCTTCTCTTTTAAGGGAAAATTGCAACAAAATTTCACATAAAACAATAGTTGAAAAAAAAGCCTATTGAGGCTTTTAATATATTGATATTATGTATAAAAAAAACAATTATACAATGTTTTTTACGAAGAAAAAAAATTGAATAAATCATCTCCTCGCTTAAATCATCCTTAAATACTTTAGGGCCTCATAACTCAACGATGATGCAAGTTATTGCCTCCCCTATACGCCGGTTCTTATGCGGGACACTCTGTATACAATATATGTATTGATCAGTCGTTTTTTTATAAAGATAATGTTCCATTTTTAATTAGAATAGGCTAAGTAAAAATAAGAACATCAGAATCTGTTATTTTTCTGACTTTTTTTTGTACAGTCATAGACAAAATGTTTTACTTGCATACAATGGGTATTATTCACTCCCCTGAGGCTCGTGTCCTAATTTTCGTCCTCGTTATGTAATAATAAGTCTTTCTAGATCTAAAATGAAATAAAATTTAATAATTGAAAATACTAGGAAATGCCATTGAGATATAAAAATTTAAAAATTAAAAATCCGAGCTTCTATATTGTTTAAGGGGAAGTCTTTACACCCATTGATCGACGACTTAATATTAATATTGGGGGCCTTAGTTTTCAGGAAATTTCATTATGGACATAAAAAAACTGTTGAAAAATAGCATATATACGAAGATGGTTCAAATATAAACAAGATTTTGCTAATAAATTTCATTATTATGTTATAGACCTGAATATTTACAATTTGCTTAGATAGTCGCCAACATACTCTACACGTACCACCTCCTTGAAAGCTTTTGTATTCCCTTTTAGTGAAAATCTCTCGGCTTGTTACGTAATTATTCATGCCCGAAAGATTTTACCTCCGCGTCGCTTTCGAATCTCAGTTTTCAATGAACCAAATAAATAATAGTCGCATGACAACCTATCGGGACTATAAGGATGGTCCTCCAGTGCTTCTGAATCCAATCCGTTCAACATAAGTCGAGTTGGCGATGTCTTGCTGCAATATCGCACTACAGATTAAAACATCCTGTAGTTTTGATCTATAGACAGATCTCACAGTGCTTTTTAAGAGGTTCACAGTTCGTTGTTCAATGATCAAATCAACCGAAATTACTTTTCACATGTTTTAAAACACGGTTCACAACATCTTCTCTGCTAACAGTGTAATCTTCGCTATAACTGTCGCGCCATCGTTTGTCTTCCTCCACTTCATAGACGCGCGTTTACTTTTCGGAATATAGTTGAGTACTCAAGTTTCCTAATTTGATAATTTCTACAGCGCTGACGTTCTAAATTGTAACACTTGTACTGGCATATGGCAAGTTTGCAACCATTTCTGAACCTCTTCTGAGAGCGGAATACCATTCATACACTCGAGTCTTATAAATACGAATTACTCAAATGGTTGTCGATAAATTTCTGCGGATTTAAATTTATCCCCAGCTGTTTCTTTCGTTTCGTAACGGACCAGTGCCGCCAATTTTACGATAACAAATTTTTCGCGCCTTTATCCAAAAATTCCGCTTTATATTAGAACCACCTTCGTATAAAATGTTTTTTGATTTCCCACGTTGAAGTCTTATAACATCGAGTTACCACTCGGTATTATAAACTTTTGTGGAGTCCTATAAATGGTAATATACAGCTCCTTAGGAACTGGTAGGGCTTTTTAAGGGTCTCTAAGGATAATTCAGTTTCCCTTGGAAAAGTGAAATGTAGACCTTTATAAAACTAGGTCAAAAATTCGTCAGTACATTGTTAATAATATCCAGAACAAGATAGTCCTGGAAGTGAAAATATTCACTGAATGTGACTTTAAAAAAGGATAAAGTTGTGAATAAAGGAAGTTATATGTGTTTCCATTTTTCAACTTCTCCTTTACACTTTGCTTCAGAGTTTGTTTGTTTGTGAGTGAATTCTCAAATCGCTACACAATTTTTAAGTATTTAAACAGCTCAAATTCTTCTCAAACTTGAAGCAATTACTTAAATGTGATGTAATGTTTAGTTCCTAATGTTTGATTAAGAAAATTCACTTCAGCTTTATTAATTAATTGAAATAACTACTATAGAATTTCCACGTGAAAACGAATTTTTTTTCGTCGCAAATACGCACATTTGAGACCAGATGAGACGAGGATGGTCCCAGAAGTACCTGGCCCTACAAAGAAAACACGAGAATTTTGGAAAAAAATATGCATTTTCCAATGTTATCTCCATACACTTTTCCCAGCGATGTTCAATAAGTTCGATACACTTTTATTAATAAGAATCGTCCAGTTCCTCAAAATAACCATTAACTTCCAATATCAACTTTCCATTGTTGAAAAATCCTTGACCACCGAGCCATTTTTTTAAAGTCTGGGAAAAGAAAGTAATCCGTGGGGGTTAAATTTGGTTAAGAGGGTGTATGAGATAGCAATTCAAATTTTAATTCATTAATTTTGGCCATTGCAATAACGGATGTGTAAGCTGGTGCATTGTTTTGATGAAACATTTTCTTATCATCCAAATGCGGCCGTTGATAGTTTTTCCTTTATCAAAATAGTCAATGGACATTGAATCGTTATTATCAAATTTGAATTCAGTTTATAGTAAACGACAATCCATAGATTTTTTATATTGAAAGTACTGATTCGTTCGAAATACTTTTCCAGATACTTCGACAGGTGCAAATAATGAAGCTGACTGATAATTTTTACATAGCATTTGCAAGTTTAAGTTTATTTGACAATGAACTTAATCATTTTGTATAATATGCAGTGATTACACGTAATGACATCATTTTAACGCTCAGGTCAAGCTGCAATTCAATGCTAAAAAGAAGGGAAAGTCTAAAACCATCACAGTTAGTTTTGCGATAGACGAGGTAAATTCTAATCTTAAGGTACTGGTTAGAAAATACTTCACACAAGAAGACAAAGCCGTTGTTTAGCCTCATTTCCTATCGAAACTGATCTTATGATCGGAAAAATAATTCAAAGCCCCCTATTTCAATCCATCTCGCCTCTGAGGAGATGGAATTTCTGGTGAGTCATTAAAAAACTTGCCTAAGGTGACTTATTCTAAGCTGTACGCCTATTTATAGTCTGTCAGGTATTATCCTATTTTCCTCTATCTTGTGAAGCTGCTTAAACGGTTTTTTTCATTCTAAAGCCCGACAAAAACCCTACAAATACTCAATCTTTTCACCCATATCGCTTATCAACAGAACACAATCTTTTTACGTCTAAATCAAGCAATAATCTTATCAAAGACACCTTTTTCATACTTTTGATTACTACTAGGTGGCCCATTTCCTTGAATCCCGAAGGAAAACTTCTTTATTCACCTTACTCATACTCGTCTGCTCAACATACTCCAATAGCTATTTAATTTGTCGAGTTATTTCGCTTTATCTTTACTATTTCCTCAAATTACTAATTTTTTCCAAACGGAATAGTAGATTGACGTACATGTAAGCTTCTGTTGCGGAAAATTTTTCTTGTCTCTGTGACATAGGTTAAGTAGCCCTCGTATAAGTTTAATGATAATATTTTATTTTTTAAAACAATGTATATGTAACAAAAAATATTGAATACTATAAAATTTCAATTTACTTATATGTCTTAAATCACGTTCTTTTTGAATTTAAATGAGGCTTACCTGGAAAATTCTATGAGGCGAACGTTGTACCTATAATTTTTTCATATGCAGCAGATTCGTACAAGTACGTTGTTGAAAATTATCGTGGAAAATTGCAAAGTTGCGTTTTTAGGGAAAATGAAAAAGGGTTTCCAAAACTCGTTCAGTAGATTCAATTAGTATCGATTAACTAAAGGTGAAAGAAAAGCTTTACCACAATAAAAATCGACATATAGAATGAAGATTTTCAATTTAATTTTCTCCAGTATAAACAATTCTCAACGCGTGATAGAGCTTCTTTTATCGAAACGGAGAGGATTATATAGATTCAATTCTATTTTGAAAGAATGTTGTGATTTAATTGAGGCAACGAAATAAAAGACGTCTGTTTTTCATTTATGTCAGAAATGCTCTGCGAATATTAACATTCCACAACTTTTTTTTTACTTTTCACTCTGTTACTGTCAATATCTTTGGACATTCTACAAGTTTTTATTACTTTTAAAAAAAGAAATTAACCATCATTAGCTAACTTTTTATATATTTCTGTATTTGGTATAATTTCCCTTACTTTTCTACGATTTCTGAAATTAATTGATATATTTATTTTGTTTATTGCTTCAATGCATAAGATTTAATAAATTTCCGTAACTTCTATTAACATTTATATAACTTTTCACTAGATTACAGCTTCTTATGAATATTTTCCGCATTTTTTAATACGTTCATTTTTGCTTACATATTTCCCCATAACTCTCAATAACTTTACATTACATTTTTCAGCTATCTATAACTTTCTAAATATCTGTAACTTTTTTATATACTTTTCTAACACTTCTCTTATCCTTTTTTAACTGTTCACAGCTCCTAATAACTTTCTTCAGCTTTTCCAGCATTTATATAACTCTTCACAAGATTACAGCTTCTTATGAATATTTTCCGCATTTTTTAATACGTTCATTTTTGCTTACATATTTCCCCATAACTCTCAATAACTTTACATTACATTTTTCAGCTATCTATAACTTTCTAAATATCTGTAACTTTTTTATATACTTTTCTAACACTTCTCTTATCCTTTTTTAACTGTTCACAGCTCCTAATAACTTTCTTCAGCTTTTCCAGCATTTATATAACTCTTCACAAGATTACAGCTTCTTTTGAATATTTTCCGCATTTTATAATACGTTCATTTTTGCTTACATATTTCCCCATAACTCTCAATAACTTTACATTACATTTTTCAGCTATCTATAACTTTCTAAATATCTGTAACTTTTTTATATACTTTTCCAACACTTCTCTTATCCTTTTTTAACTGTTCACAGCTCCTAATAACTTTCTTCAGCTTTTCCAGCATTTATATAACTCTTCACAAGATTACAGCTTCTTTTGAATATTTTCCGCATTTTATAATACGTTGATTTTTCCTTACATATTTTCCCATAACTCTCAATAACTTTACATTACATTTTTCAGCTATCTATAACTTTCTAAATATCTGTAACTTTTTTATATACTTTTCCAACACTTCTCTTATCCTTTTTTAACTGTTCACAGCTCCTAATAACTTTCTTCAGCTTTTCCAGCATTTATATAACTCTTCACAAGATTACAGCTTCTTTTGAATATTTTCCGCATTTTATAATACGTTCATTTTTGCTTACATATTTCCCCATAACTCTCAATAACTTTACATTACATTTTTCAGCTATCTATAACTTTCTAAATATCTGTAACTTTTTTATATACTTTTCCAACACTTCTCTTATCCTTTTTTAACTGTTCACAGCTCCTAATAACTTTCTTCAGCTTTTCCAGCATTTATATAACTCTTCACAAGATTACAGCTTCTTTTGAATATTTTCCGCATTTTATAATACGTTGATTTTTCCTTACATATTTTCCCATAACTCTCAATAACTTTACATTACATTTTTCAGCTATCTATAACTTTCTAAATAACTGTAACTTTTTTATATACTTTTCTAACACTTCTCTTATCCTTTTTTAACTGTTCACAGCTCCTAATAACTTTCTTCAGCTTTTCCAGCATTTATATAACTCTTCACAAGATTACAGCTTCTTTTGAATATTTTCCGCATTTTTTAATACGTTCATTTTTGCTTACATATTTCCCCATAACTCTCAATAACTTTACATTACATTTTTCAGCTATCTATAACTTTCTAAATATCTGTAACTTTTTTATATACTTTTCTAACACTTCTCTTATCCTTTTTTAACTGTTCACAGCTCCTAATAACTTTCTTCAGCTTTTCCAGCATTTATATAACTCTTCACAAGATTACAGCTTCTTTTGAATATTTTCCGCATTTTATAATACGTTCATTTTTGCTTACATATTTCCCCATAACTCTCAATAACTTTACATTACATTTTTCAGCTATCTATAACTTTCTAAATATCTGTAACTTTTTTATATACTTTTCCAACACTTCTCTTATCCTTTTTTAACTGTTCACAGCTCATAATAACTTTCTTCAGCTTTTCCAGCATTTATATAACTCTTCACAAGATTACAGCTTCTTTTGAATATTTTCCGCATTTTATAATACGTTGATTTTTCCTTACATATTTTCCCATAACTCTCAATAACTTTACATTACATTTTTCAGCTATCTATAACTTTCTAAATATCTGTAACTTTTTTATATACTTTTCTAACACTTCTCTTATCCTTTTTTAACTGTTCACAGCTCCTAATAACTTTCTTCAGCTTTTCCAGCATTTATATAACTCTTCACAAGATTACAGCTTCTTTTGAATATTTTCCGCATTTTATAAAACGTTGATTTTTCCTTACATATTTTCCCATAACTCTCAATAACTTTACATTACATTTTTCAGCTATCTATAACTTTCTAAATATCTGTATCTTTTTTATATACTTTTCTAATACTTCTCTTATCCTTTTTTAACTGTTCACAGCTCCTAATAACTTTCTTCAGCTTTTCCAGCATTTATATAACTCTTCACAAGATTACAGCTTCTTTTGAATATTTTCCGCATTTTTTAATACGTTGATTTTTCCTTACATATTTTCCCACAACTCTCTATAACTTTACATTACATTTTTCAGCTATCTATAACTTTCTAAATATCTGTAACTTTTTTATATACTTCCCTAAAACTTCTTGAATCTTTTTTTAACTGTTTAACTGTAGCTCATAATAACTTTCTTCAGTTTTTCCAACATCCCTATCATCCTCTATGCGATTCTGATGAATTATAACTCTTTTTAATATTTCTTTATTTCAATTACCTCTAAATAGCTTTGTACAATTCCTAACGAGTTTCTATAATTTTTCCTAATATAACTATCTATAAGATTATATCTTATTTTCTAAATTTTTCTAATACTTTGTATCCATACTGTCATCAACTTTTAACGAATTTATCAAATTTTTAACGCATTCCTATAACTTCTTATACCATTTTGAATTTCTGTAACTTTCTTTATAACTTTGAAAATCTTTCAGTAACTTTCAACACTTTAAAACTTCCTATAATTCAACTGAACTTTTTCTGTAATTTTATATAAACTTCTTTATCTTCCCATCACTTAATATAACTTTAAAAGTTACTTGTGAAGCTTCTAATCAAGAATTTAATATCTCTTTATACTTTTCCTCATAACTTTGTTTAATTTTTTATAATTCTCTGCAACTTTCTAAAACACTAATAATTCTCTATAACTTTTTTAATTCTGTAAATTTCATTATACTACTTTTTATTATATCTATATATAACTTTTTATTAAATTTCCTGTAACGCTCTAAATTCTATCGTACTACCTTGTGTAACTTCTTATAACTTTTTACACCACTTTGTAATGTTTTAAAGCTCTCTTAATTTTTCTTCCTTTATTATATTATATAATTTCTTTTAACTTTCTATCACTTTATACAACACTGTAATTTTCATTAACTTCTAGTTTTTTATAACATATGTGCTCCTGGTAACCTCTACAAACTAGTTATCCACAAATTTTCAAAATTCCCATAATTCTTTAGATATATTCTAATACTTTTTGTAATGTCTCATAACTTTCTGTAGCTCTGTAATTTTCTACTTTCTCAAACTTTATTTCAAATTCTATAACTTCTGGTAATTTTCTTTAAGTTCCTAGCATTATATAACTATTTTCTTTTATTTGAAAGTTTCTGTTTATGATTTTATAACTTCCTACAGATTTCCACAACGTTATAACTCTCCATAACTCTCTGTATTTTTCTCTTTTGTATTCTATAATTTTAGGAAACTTCTTATAACTTTCATTCATTCTATAACCCTCTTTAATTTATTTGTAACTTTACATACTTGATTATATAACTTCTTGTAACTACCTCAAACTTTCTACAAGTCTATAACTTTTCTGTTACTTCCATATTGTATTTTGTAACTTCAAGTAACGGTTCTATAACTTCCTGTAACTTTCTCACACTTTCTAAATCGCAGTAGTATTTTACTCTACTATAAATTCTTGTAATTTCCTATAACTTTTTATAACACTATAACATTTATGAATTTTCTATATTTTATTCTATAACTTCTCGTAACTTTCTACAATTTTGTAGTTTGTATACCTATCTTTAAAATTATATAACTTCCTATAACTTTTTAGAGCTATCTAGAAATTTTTTGCTTCTAGTTTTAGTAACTTCCGACATCTATTTAAAATTTTCTACAACTTTTCATAGATGATTGTATCTTTCCATAACGTTATATCACTAATCACAATTGACTTTTTGTCTTTCTTTTATATCTATGGACGTAATTTTCTCTAAGCTGTATCTACAGTTTAAGAAACAAAATTCACTGTTATTTGTTGTAAAAAAAAAGGAATTTATTATAGTAATAAGTTATCAAATATTTATCTAACCTTTTCCACTTTTTTCAACCGAGTATTTATCTATGTCTTTATTTTGGCGTCAATATACATTTTATCATCATAATACCTTAACACTAGCAATGATACAGCGATTATCACGAAAATTTCGTTGCGTATATTCAAATATTATGATACATTATGATACAGTCTCGTATAAAGAACAATATACATTGCATAATTCAAATCAAAAAAAATTATAATGACGTCAAAAATTACCAAATCAAAAAATGAAGATGCAAACAATGGAAAAACATGGTTCGAAATATTGGTCATTCTTATAGGTAAGTGTTCAAACATTCATAATATTAAATTAGTGATCTTTTCTTTTTGCATTTTACTTTATATTTATTGCATAATGAGAATTTACACCATTTGTGTTGTTTTTAGCTTCTTTATAAAAACGATTAAAAACTAGGTTATGTTAGTCACAATAATATACAGTAGATGCGATAGAGGTCTTCCGTCACGTGATTAATACGTCAGCAACAATATTCATATGAATCAAATTAAAATTTCTGTCAAATCGTTATGACTAATATTGCAAAGTTATACTATAGTTTTTCCCTTACTTACGTATTTTTGTATAATTTTCGGTTGTACAAATTAGGGAGTAGCGGTAGTGCGGTTTAATCCCTGCTCCAAATTCCGCTTATAAATGATTTTATTGCAGAAAATCATCAGCACTGACCGATTGGCATACAAGACTTTTTATTTTTTGTTGTTTCTAGAAGATCAACGAGGGTTTTTTGAATAGTTTTTATGCCCAAACTGTACAAATAAGCCTTCAGCAAAGCCCTCGAGAATACAAGTGCAGGTATAAAGATTAGGATGATACCGTGGTAGTGGCTAGTAGTCTACCAGAACTTCAATCTCTTGTAGACGTTATTGTAGAATGTAGTGAGCAATTCGACCTTTATATGAATACGTCCAAGACCAAACTATTGTGGTATTCTCAAAAGTAGAAAGAAACGCCATCCTAAGACTCCATGGAGAGATCATTGTCATCTCTAAGATACCTGGGTACGATCGCCAACCGGCAATGCGATCCAAAACTCGAAATCAGATTAAGAGTTGAGCAGCCGCGGAAAACTCTGAACTACATCAGGACACTGCAAACCGTAACCTCAGCCTGGAACTCTCGACCAGAATACTTCTCTGTTACATCTTCCATGTACGGATGCGAAAGCTGGACCAAGAATGCGACCACAGAGAAGAAAATTGATGCGTTCGAAATGTACGCCTACAGGCGAATACAGCGGATATCTTGGACGGTACATAGGACAAACATAGAGGTCCTACAGCAAATGGGTAACTTCTCACGACAATCAAGGAGAGAAAGTTGAAGATCGAAGGAAAATGGTCGGTAGACTTGTGCAGAAGTCTCGGACAGATGTCGACAGAAATTTACAGAGCTGCGGTTTCTCGTCTGACAATAGCCATTTGGATCGCCAAGAAGAAGAAGACAGTCAATTTGAAAAAAAAAACTATTATGTATGTCTTGTATTTGGTCTTGCCAAGTTTTTTGTTGTTATGTTTGATTTCTATTGATAGACAGACATGCAGCTCAGGATTTGGTCCTGTCTGGACACAATTTAAGATATATTAGAGGCAACAAGAGAAAACGACAATAATAAAAATGATGATGAGGAAGGCTAGGAATATGTCCAGGCATAGTCTCATCACTGAATTATACAAAAACTTGGTTCTTTTTTCAATACTAAAAAGCTATATACTTCACAACAGCTGCCAATCCCTCCCTTGAAGCTCGGCTCCCATCATACACTTAGGATGCTCCACTTAATTCAAAAGAGAGCAATTTGACTTATGTAGAAAATATGTATTTGATAAATCGTAGATTGATTCACGTGATGGAAAACTTCTATTCCCTTTAAATTGATGATGAATTTAATAAATAACAAATACTTATTTTTTTGTGAGCGTTTCGTATTTGGGACATACAGTATATTGTGTCTGACATATTTTACGAAATGGTGATTAATAATGTCAAAAGAGAGAGATTCTCGTTCGTTTCGTGTTTTTTTTTAGGTTAGGATTTCTTTCAATGATGTATATTCATTCTCTCTGCAGGGTACGAGTTCAGATGATTCTCGTATGTGTAGTCATATATAGATACAAGAAAAACTCCGACAGATCGATGAAACGTTATAAATTGCTGCTATTTGGTTAACTAACACATTGCTTCAAAGATTTTAAACATATTAATTCGGGAAATTAATAATCTCGAATACAGTCCTGAGCCTGGACTCTGTAACAAAATTTTTGTAGATTTTTATTTGTGACAAGTGACATCTGTTACCATGTTTGATAACGTACCCATCATAATGTAGAATAATACTATGAATACGTTTGTTAGATTGATGAAGAAGATGAAAAGAATTCTGAATTTGCGAATAATTTGGTTTAAAAATTACTGGACGAGACACTTCTGTTCCAAGATCTGGAAGACCAGATGCAAAGTCAGATGTTTATTTGTCATTAGAAGACAAACCTCACGCAATTACAATAGAAATCGCTTTACAACAAAATGGTAGTCAGTCGTTTGCAGTAAAATTTAGAGAAAGACGAATTGCACCCATACATTTCTAGCACTTTTTGGGAATGATATAAATGGAGTAAATTACGTCTAATACTTAGGTGTACAGATGATCTTCATATGTCACTTTGTCTACAGTTCTACTGCTAATTTGCCGTTGATCGTCAATGGTATTCAAATTCATCTGGAGTTTGTCGATTAACAATATAAAGCTTTCCGTGCTTCTTCTACAGACGTAAAACTTATTTCAAAATGTCAATTTTTCTACAATAAAACTGCTAAAGTTTAGAGAAGAATTCGACTTCGCCTTGATTAGAGAATAGATTGAATCAGTTTCGAACACACTGTTTTATCTAAGCAGTCCAGAGAAAGTTTGCAAGTTTCCTCGCACTTAACGTGTCGCGTGTATGACAACTATGCAAAAAAACTTATTTTCATTCCAATTATAACTAGACCAATAAACTTTGAGGAAAGTTCTACCAATAACTAATAATTTTTCACTTATTTTTGTTTCAGTGGCATTCGTTAGCTTATCTGCAGGTATACTAATGACCTGGCCGTCACCTTTCATCGTACAAATAGTGAATAACAAGGAAAAATATGATATAACCGAAGAAGAAGCATCTTATTTCACAGTATTCAACACAGTGGGAGTTATACTGTTCCCACCTTTATTAACACCAATAGTTAATCGTTTTGGTAGGAAAAAACTGATATTACTCACTTCAGTATTTTATATGATCACATTCATTATCAAAGCGTTCGCTAGATCATTGTGGTTGTTCTATTTCGCTAGATTTTTAAATGGATTCGGGGATAGTATTACTTATACTTGTGTAGTTGTTTACATTGGAGAAATCACAACTCCTAAAGTAAGAGGTGTTTGGGGAAACGCAGTCGTCTGGTTCGGGTTTTTGGGTCAATTCATCATAAACGTTCTAGGAATATATTTTGATGTAACCACTACGTCCTTCATATGTTTAACAATTCCTACATTTTTGCTGATAGTTTTTCCATTCATGCCCGAAAGTCCTTATTTCCATTTATCTAAAGGTAGAGAAGAAGAGGCTAAAACAAGTTTGAGAAAGTTACGACGTAAATTTAATATAGAAGATGAATTTATGAGGATGAAGACGGCAATAGAGAAAGAAGAAACTGGTTCTTGGGGAGATTTGTTTAAAAATAAGGTTAATAGGAGAGCTTTAGGGACAGCGATGTTTCTAAGAGTATCACAAATTTGGTGTGGAATTTTCACATTCGGTCCTTATATACAACTGATATTTCAGAAATCCGGTAGCAATTTGAGTCCAGAGCTTTGCACTATCATTTATACATTCGTTAATTTTCTTTTCTACTCTTCTGCGGCTTATGGTTCAAATAAACTTGGTAGACGCGTTTCATTAATATCATCGTTAGTTTTAACTTCAATAGTATTCATTTTAGAAGCTATTTATTTTTTTATTGATGATTATTACAATATTATAGACCTTACATCGCTAAGATGGTTTCCTTTAGTAGGATTAATGGTTTTCTTACTGTTTTCATGCTACGGAATCGGAACTATACCTTTTCTCATGCCTGGGGAATTGTTTGCTCCTAGTATAAAAGCAAAAGGTGTCGCTTTAGTGATTTGCGTTTTCGGTCTATCAAATTTCATAGTTAATACTTTGTTTTATAATTTAATGACAACAGCAGGTTTGGGAGCGCCGTTTCTATTTTTTGGAATATGTAGTATCATTTCTGCGATCGTATTTTACAAAATTCTTCCAGAAACAAAAAACAAAACTCTCGAAGAGATTCAAATCATCTTGAGTAAAATGTGAATGATCTATATAGGAAATATACTTATCCGCATGAGATATATTGACTCATCATCGAAAATTAAGGATCTTGGAAAACTAATGCAGGGTTAATTTAAAGTATAAACATTTTCAAATTTTACGAATGAGATTATTCAATAGAAAGAATTTGAGAAGTATTGCATGGCTGCAATAGGAGCATATTTTTGTTAAAAATTGTGTAATAAATTATTGAAAAGCCATGTTGATTTGAATTTTACCACTTTTCAATCTAAATATTATGTTGACTGATGCGCTATATTTTCGCGATATAACGAAAATACTAACATAACATATATAATTTTCTGTTTTTCCTAAATTCTAATATCAAGTTTAGGTTATTTTAAAAGCTGTAGAGATGAGATGTCTAAATACGAAAAATATTTTGCAATTATGTGAAAGACATAGACAAGATATGGTCCAAACAGAACCAGTCGAATAAATCACCAACGACCAGAGGGAGTCAAAAAAACTTTCCAACGCAAAATAGAACTTGAACGTAACGCCAACGAATATATACAACTTTAGACGATACGCATGACAGAGAAATAGAACTGCAGATTCTGCAATTGCTCTGTCCGTTTCTTCAAAAGTCTTAAATACCTTGAAACAATAATACTGACACGTTGAGAAGTGGGCACAAAAACCCCAGATAAATAGCCTCAAGCGCTCAAGATGTACAACACCTCCGATCTTTTCACATTAGTAGAAGGGCACTACACAACGTCGACCTGAGCTTTAGCTCGACGCCGTGGATGATCGCACTAGCGACGAAATAAATAACTGAGTGAAATTCCGAAATTGACATTGTCAAAAATTCTGCCATAAATTCGTGGAAGTCTGTTGAATTTACAATATATGTATTCACTAAGCCTCCATATTGTAAGTCTATAGCGCTGAAGATGTGCGTTTCACGTATATAACACCCACGATCTTTCCACATTAGTGAAACGTCTTCCTGAGCATTAACTCGACGCGACGCTTCAGATCGATTTCATTCATCTATGTGATCTACTTCAAGAGCAATACAATAATTCCAACAATTTCTTACCGGAAAGCATTTGTTGAGATAAGTAAATCGCCAGTAATCACTGGTGGCCACATCTGGACTATAAGGTGGATGCGAAAGCAATTCTAAGTGTAATTTATTAAATTTAACCATCATTGCCATCGACTTGTGAATCGGTTCATTGTCTTGGTGAAACAATGGTATTATCTTCGACATATGAGGCCGTTTTTCCTTGATTTTTGCATTCAAACGTTCAAAGAACTCTATTTAGTATTTTCTTTTGATTTTCTCACCCTTTTGGAGATAGTGAATGAACAATATACCATGCGTATCCCAAAATAATGAAGCCATAATCTTCTCAGCTGACTATTATGCTTTTGGACGCTTCGGACGTGGTTCACTGGCTGTAGTCAACTCAGATGATGGTCGTTTTGATTCCGGAGTGAAGTAATAGATTCATGTTTCATCCATTGTCACATATCGATACAAAAAACTTGATTAATTACGTGTAAACATGGCCAAACACTGCTCTGAATGATCAAAACGTTTTTTTGATCGACTGTGAGTGAACGCGCCATCTACTTTAAAAAAAACTTTTTCATGGTCAAATGCGAAAGCTCTGATGTCTTTACGGCCTTAGCCATCTCACAAACTTTCAATATATGATTAGATATAACCAATGTGTGGACTTTTTTGATGTTCTCTGGAGTAACCACCTCAATTGGACGACCAGAACGTTCACTATTATCGGTGCCTGTAGGACCACGTTTAAATTCAGCAACAACTACAAAAGGTTCTTTTCAATAAAACAAAGTCCGTATAACACTTTTGAAGCTATAGCTGAGCTTGTACAATATTTTTTCTCATCAAGAAGCAAAGAGAAATTGTTTTGAAAATAACAAAAGTAGCTTCACTTAAATGGCTGTCACTTTTTTCTGACTAATCGAAATGTCTTTTTGAAGTTGGTACTTTATAAACGTCATATGACAGCGCCATCTGTGTGTGTGTCAGTCACACGACTTATTGAGTAATGTATTATGTAAAATTCCAAAACTCACGTTGTGAAAATGTGGTGAGATTTGTCAAAAACTCTGTCAGAAATTCATGAAAGTCTGTTGAATACATACATTTATTATTACATATTAGAAGCCTATAGCGCTAAATATATTCGTTCCATTTATAAAACACGATTTTTTTACATCGATGGAGTGGAAATTTCAGCTTTCAAGGACAGTGGCGTTGTGAATTTTGAATGGAATGTAGCCAAATGAATCATACTAAACTCAATGCAAGGTTGCTACGTTATAGCCTCCAGAATTTGAATTCTTGTAAATAATTTGAATCCTTAAAATAATCATCACGCAACATATACTAATAACAAATTTGGTGGCAAGAAAATAACATTTAGAAGTTACAAACGTTTTTATTGAATTATATTCTTAAAATTTTATAATTCAAAGGTATAGAAAATTGTCTTAAAGTCTAGTTAAAAGTCTAGACAATTAATTCAGCGCGGCTGTAACCTTTTTCACCTATCCGAAATTATAGGGCGTTTACGTTTGCACTAATTTCCTCTTCTCATGAAAACTCTTTCCTGCTAGTGAAACGTTAAAGCTAGGAAACAAGAGAGCCAAGTCTGGTGAATAAGGTGGGTGGTCAACCAATTCGTAAGTTTTAGCCTTGGCGATCACCGAAGGTGCGTTGTCCTGGAAAACACTTTCTTTTCCTTCAAATTCAATCACTTCTCTGCAATAAGTGACATCTTAAGGTTGAGATCGGAAGCCTTTAAAATAACTATATTAATATACAAGACATAAATCTGGTACCGTAGTTAGAACATTTGGTACTAGGATTGAGGTTATAATATTGATACATTAAAAATTTTGAGGCTTAGTACGCTTCTCTTTAAATTCTGTGGGTATATCTAATAGATATCTCTGTGTTTACTGTTCGGGAAAGACGTGCCTTGGTAGCAGATTTCACAGGCTTGCACTTCTCTAAAGAAATGAGTCTCGATAATTGACGTTCTGGACGTCTGCAGGCGAACTCTGAGTTCACGAGCCACGTCTGCCCCTCGACTAGGTGTTGCGGGATTATGTTAGACAGCTCGGAAGAGAATCTGCCTTGATACTATCGATAAAACAGAGTCAGGTCAGTGACCTTTCTTCTACACTCTGAGCTATCCAGGTTTCGAATCAACTCGGATCGCCTATAAGTAGAATTGCTCTCTTCTGTATTGAGTCCAACTTCCTAAGGGTATACTTGGGAGCTGAGCTTCAAATGTGCGAGAAACTGTGGCAAAGTATATAGCTTTTTGGTCTTAAAGAGGGCTCCAAGTTTTTGTGAAGCTGCCTTAGCTAATCCGGCCTAGTGACGATGCCAGGACAATATATTTGAACATAGAGTACTTAACAACAAAATTGATGTATCAATTCAGTTTATAGAATTTATAAGACAGTAAAATTACATCCTGTATGTTTTGTTTTAATTCTAAAATATGCTCCTAAATACATTTCTTGATATTTAGTTGAAGATAATCAGATTTTTCCGTATTTCAAACTAGCCCTGTATATTTTGTATGCTTCAAAATTCAAATTATCATTATTAATCCTTACGCTTTTTTTGTAAATTGAAATTAAGTTTCAATAGCTCCGTTTTTGGTTTGTTCTGGAAATTTATTTTTTGTTGTCGTCGACAATTTCCGGATAACCTGATGTTAGTTATTATTGTATTTATAATAACAATATGGAAAATTTAGGTGTTTGTGGAGATTGTTAAATCCTTAATTATATTTAAATAATGTTGTATACATTTATTTGATTGTGATAATAAATTTATTTTTGTTAATCAACTTTTATTTTCCAAAAACATACTGAAAATTAATCCTTTTGAAACGGGGATGACTTTCTCAACCAATCCTTACTCATGTATTTTTCAACTACTAGTTATAGAAACCCTATTCTAAGCACATCATAGCCAACCTTAAAGTTTACATACACCACCTCAGATTTTTTGTTCATTTTTCATTTTGGTTCAACTTTGAGATTAGTACTGGAGAAAAAGCAATTAAAACAAAGTGTTCTAAATCCAGTATATTGTACTCAATGTATTTAGTGTATTAATTGACTTAATCCAACATCAGAGCTAGAAAGCTATGGCAAACCAATGGACAAAATGTATTGCTGGACATTCGAAGCGGTTATTAACACTTGTCAATTATGAGACAACAAAAATCTCGAAATTTATCTCGCTGGTACACAGACGGTTAAAAACTAGAGCAAGTAGCTTGATTGGGCATTTCTTGGCCAAAGCGCAAGCTCTCCTCACCACTAGGAACATCACTCACCAACAGATTTGTTTGCACATATTCGTCCTCTTAGATAGCCAAGCGGCCTTGAAGGTCGTGCACGTCCAAACTAGTGTGGGAGTGTAAAGAAAAACTGAAAGCACTAGCCAACAATAACAAAATAACTCTAGTGTGGCTTCTAGGCCACCAGGGTTTATCAGGAAATGAGGAAGCAGCCTTGCCAAAAAGGGGCAACGATTCCATACCTTGCAACCAAACTCTACTCTGATCTCACGAGATGCCACATCAAAAATCAACTGAACGAATCGCTAAAGAATCAAATAGAAAAACTCTCATGACCATATTAGATAAGAAGACTGAAGAACTTATCGTTATAACTAGAAACGACATGAAACTGGTGGTCGGTGTTCTGACACTTTAAGACGATGGGTATCGAAGAGGGTTACAACTGCAGAAGAGAATCTACTCTACGAATGTCCTGCCTATTTCGTTGAAAGGCTTAAGTACCTTGAAGGAGTTGTACTAACACCTAGGGAAGTACGACACAAAAATTTCCTTTAGGAGGAGTCTACGTATTTTGGAAGCAGATTAATAAGATGTAGTCTTCTAGGTGTGAATGCAGATTCCCCAAAACAATCTACAATCTACTCAATCACCAAAATTTCAGTTTAATATTATCAAAAAATTAAAACCTGCGCTTGATTTGATTTTTGACACCTTGCTAACTATTGACAAATCATGCTCGTTTTGAGGTTAGGTTAGGTTAGAGCAATACTCAGTATAAATAACAGAGAAGAAAATTTAGTTATTATTAACAAAATGAAAGCCGCAATGAATAACATAGAATTCAATATTCAAAATTGACGTTGATAGAAATATTTTGAATTCTACGAGTTTAAAAATTTATATAAACATTAATACTATCTAAAATCACCGGAAATCTCAATTAATTATTTCCTCGATGATGAATCAGTATAAAACAGCTAGAAACGAGATTTTTAAAAAGTGGGGATCTCGAAGAACATCTGTTAACCGTCTTTTTTATTTACTTTTTATCAAAGGAGTAGTTCTTAAGGGTTGACTTAGTGAGGACAATTAAAAATTACTTCAAGTAGAGACAAGAAATTTTAATACCAAAATGAATACAAAATCTAAAAGTTGGCAGTCATTAGATTTATTTTTATTTCATTTTCTGCAAAGGGGTAGTTTTTGAGAGTTGAATAATAAAAATTAATAACCAATTGAATTTCACTGAAATGCTATGAATTTTTCTCAGTAAAAATGAGATTGCAATGTTTTAAATCGTTCAAAGATATTATTTTCATCAGAAGGGTAGTTTTGTATTATACAATGTGTTAGGATATTCATGCTGCGTGAACGAAAAACATTTGAATTGAAAAAAAGTAGGAAAAACTAATAATATTGGTATATTTCGATAATGGGTGGTTTTCACCCCTTAAAAACAAATTGCACACCTTGCGACCATGTAGATCTTGATATGGAGAGTAAGATAAGCTTAATTATAAATTTGGAGGAAAATCGGAGTTGCATTAAAGAATTAGGAGGTTTCACACTATTTTGAGCTGAATGCTTGCACTACATAGAATATGAGACCACAGACTGGACGCTTTTTATCTTTTGTATATCCTTTAAAATAAGTTAATTGCATATTTTCAGCAAAAACAGGTAGGTTCTCATTGGTGCAACAGTTTCTAAAAGTGTCATAGGTTTTAAGGTACAAATCTTTTGATTTTTCCGGCAATAGCTTTTCAGTAGTTTGTGTAGCTGGCTCTCTCATTTCAGAAGGAGTACAAATTAATTCTTCTTAAGTCACTATCTATTAAAAAAATTGCATTAAAAACACGAATCAAAAAAGAATTCTGTTCAAATGTCAGTTTCGATTTCTATTCTATTTAATATCTTTATAAAAAGTAAATAAAGTTCAGTTTGTTTTTTCGTGCTACTTGGTTTTTACAAAAAAAAATTCGTATTTTTAATTTATGCCTCAAATTTAGTTAGTAATGACCAAAATAGTACATACACCAATTTGGTGAATACATTGTTAGGCCTCTAACCTCATTATGTTATTGACTACCCACCTTTTATTAGATCTGACTCCTAGTGACTTTTTCATGTTTTCTAACCTCAAATAATACATAATTCCATTAAATTGTCAACATCATTCAATTGACAATTGTCATTATATTCTTAGTAATCCATAGATTACGTAATCGTGAATAAAAAACTCTGTAGTTGATTTAAAATTTATTACAAAATGTATTATTGTTCCATAAAATTCATATTACATAATTTTCACATTCATATAATTCATTTTCTGCTTTTTCGCCATATTGTTCAACTTATCATCTTAAATGTTTCGTGTTATTGACGTGCATTCTAACAAAGTGGCTGTTGCGGCAGATTTTGTAGAATCACTTTGTTTAATGTGACAAAATGTAATTGAAAAATGTTTATTAGGCGCTACAACTTATTCGTATCAACCATGACAGTTTAAAGAAAATGATAGACAATCCAATATTATCCTATTATAACAGGAAATAATTATCTTAGTAGAAATAAATTTTATATTTCATATCAGAAGACATTTTCCACCGAGCTTTGATAACGAAATATAGTAGTACTAGAAGCACTCATTTAGGGAAAAATTCAGTTTAAAAATAAAGTGAGAGGATGCTTTTTTCACATTACCTCCGAACTTCAGATATAAATTTGAAAAAATAGATGAAATTTAAAAATAATATAAAAAACTAGAAAAGTTAAAAAAAATCACTTCATCACTTTTTTCAATAATTTTTGCATTTTTGAATCAAAAATATTGGAGATAATACCCAGTGTTTTGTACAATTATTTCATAATACTTGGTGATTGATTTCTATTTTTTAGTAAATATACAGGATGTCCCACGACGAGTTGAAGCTATCAGTATGTGGCAAAATACTCAAAGGAAAATTTCTACGTTTCGGTTTTCGGATACGATCTTTTTAACTAATATATTTTCAAAGATGGCCGACTTCCGGTTCTATCCTATATATTAACATATTTTTGAAATCTACATGAAATTTTAGTATACTTTTGTCTGAAAACTTTTTTTCGAAAAATGGATACTTTCCGAGTTATTAATTTTTTTGTAAAAAATTTTAACGTTTCAGACACTTATAAATTATTTTTTTACGAAGATACCTTTAAATATATGAAAATGGTTTCTGTTTGTTTACTTTGAGCAGATTAAACGTATTTGAATCTATGTTGAAAAATTTTTCATTTTATATAGGGTGTGTATAAAAAGTGTTGAAAGTTTAACTTCATGAATATCAAATTTCTTCATTTTTTATAATAGAACCACCCGATTTTTTCTATTTTAATGCATTCAGGGGTGAAAAATGAGGCAACTTCATATATACTTTCTTATACCTAAATCTTATTGTTATCCAGATATTAAATGATTTTGGTCGAGATCTATTTGGATATTTGCAGCAAATAAAGGACATGTTTTTGTAACAACTTTCTCACATTCACCATGTATTGAAAACAAATTTACATAATCTTCGTTTTTAAATCGAGAACGAGCCATTTTAACGATTTTCGAATGTATCAACAATTGATTAGTGCCAGTTAAATAAGTGTTATTTATTACAAAGCCTACTAAAAGTATACATAAAAAATTAAAACTTACTAAGAAATTATAGATATGAGAAATTTGATATTTATGCAGTTAAACTTTGAACATTTTTTATACACACCCTGTATGAAATGAAAAATTTTCTAACATAGATTCAAATATGTCTAACCTTGCTAAAAGTAACCGAATAGAAACCATTTTCATATCTTTAAGGGTATCGTCGAAAAAAAATTGTTTGTAAGGGTCTTCAACAGTAAAATTTTTTACAAAACAATTAATTACTTAAAAAGTATGCATTTTTCAAAACAAGTTTTTAGACAAAAGTATACTATAATTTCACGTAGATTTCAAAACTGTATTAATATACAGGATGTTTTATTTAAAATAACAAAAATACAGTTAAATATTTTAGTTAAAAAGATCGTATCCGAAAAACCAAACATAGAAATTGTCATGATTTTACTATTAAGTATTTTGCCATATACAGATAATTTTAACTCGTCGTGGGACACCCTGTATTGTTAATAATAATCATTATTACTCTTGTCAAGAAATAAAAAAATATAACAATCCAAATTATATTAGAATATTAATTAAGAAGATCGGAAACACCACGAAAAGATTATTAAGACTGAATAGTCCCAATACCGACAATAAACTCCATGATTCGATTTTATAGTGTGAAAACCCCTTTACGAAATGAGTAAGTAGATTCAGTAGACCTAACCTCAATTCTGTTCCAAATCGATTACGCATGTAGATCAGCAAGTAAATTGAAGGAAATTTGAATATAACACAAATAATAGCAGTCAATTTGACACTAACTACTTTTCGAATAGCAAATTAGCTAAATTCTTCATATCTTGACAATAAAAAGATCTAAAACTTCACTAATACGGAGATAAACTACATAAATAGACAAAAATATGATCAGATTTTATATAGGTCGTATTCGTTTGTCTTGAAGAAGTTTTTTACCCTTACTAATTTATGAATAAATAGAAGGACTATATACAAATGATTCTAGAACCGAATACCATTGAATTATAGACCCAGCAATGGAAACTGAAGAATTATATTATCTTTTATGATGTCATTTTTCAGGCCTCGAAATATACACTTTGTAAAATGCTACAGTAGAATAATTTATGTATAATTGGATACTGATTGAACCAAGTTCTCGACAGTTGTAGTTCAACCATTGTGTAGCAAGGAGTTACTGGATACTAAACGACTTTCATGATACAAATGAGGCGCTTTTTCGTATACCAGTGGCCAGAAAATATCTCATTATCAGTATTAATCGATTATTTCCAATTGTGCGAGACTGTCTTCCCATTATATTGCAGAGCACAGCGAAGATAGTTTGATAAAACCATAGGGTAAGGAAATTGTAGACACTCCTAGATTAAAGCAGGGAAAGAATAAAGACTATTACACACTATTGTGTGATGATTTTTTTAAAACAATAATATTTATAATAATTTATATTACATAATTTAATAGAAAAAAAAAAACTACTAAAATGATAATGATGATAAAGAATAGGTTATTTATAACGAGTTTTAAAATTAAAAAAATGTTGAAAACAGCAATTACTTTATGAAAATTGAATTTTCGTTACATTTTTCTCAATTTAACAAGCTGGTATTTCTCATTTTATTGAATTTCTATTACCAAACTTGATTTTTTTAGAAAAATTGAGAACAAAAACATGTTTACAGATTTTTAATTGTTTTTCTTTAGAAATATACATATTTGTTTAATCATTTAAAAAGTTTTTTGGTGGATTTTCAATAATAAAACTCCCTTCCATTGAGACAATCTTTTTTTTTGGAAAATTCTTGATAGTTTTTTACTATTTCCTATTTGGAAATCAACTTTTCCCTAATTGAGTATTATTAATACAACTATTTCACGTTATCAAAACCCTGTTAAACTTTTTTCTGACTACACCACGAAAAAAGTAATAGAATTCCAACAAACTAATAATAACCTCGACCTTCATACTATCTTATACTATATTATATACTAGACATATCACATTGGAATATTAGTTTCATATACAAGCTAAATATATGAAAGCGACATCAACAAATACTATAATTGATAGCCTATGGAAAGATCCAATAAACGACTTTTTATGAATAATAACTTTTGTTCCGTGCTGCTTGACAGCATCGTGCAAGCATAGTAGCTTTGAATATTTGGCATTGCTCGACCTCACTCGCATCGAGCATACTTAGAACCTGCTACAAAGCCTTGAACTATCATCAACATACAAACACTCACACAGCTTTCACCTAGACTTAGAAGACCATTCGATCAAATTTACTTCAACGAAGCTTTCATAAAAGAAGAAACATTCGGCGTGTAATTCATGGGGTATGATTATTGAATAACGAGATTGACGGAGCTATAAAAGAAATGTAAATGTAGTGTTCTACTAGAGATAAATCAGTATAGCCGTAGTTTCTATGTAAAGCTGATAATATAGTTTATGGCGATAAGTTTTATATCTAAGAGTATTCAAGATGGTCGAGAAGAAGTTCTAGACGAATCACGTTATTGCAGATTGCGAAAATCGAACAAATCGTCAATTAAGTATTGTAAAAACTGTAGGAATTGTTTTAAAATTTGTACGAATTTTTCTACATGATTATTTTAGCATATCAAATCGTTTGTACAACAAGAAGCTATGAAGGAGATTTTTACTAAGACTAATGTCATTTAAAATGACACAAACTTTTTGGAAACGTAAAATAACAGTATCCCATCCACTTTATTCGCCCGATCTAGATACATGACGTTTATTTAAAATGGAATTTATATTGAAAGAAGTTGGTTAAAGCTACGAAAGAGAAAGGGAAATAAATCCTGACGGATCTTACAGTAGGTTTCCAATTTCAAACAATGGAGTTAATTGGAATATGGATTCGAAATGAAATAATTTTATAGCTCAATTTCGTTATTTGATAGACACACCGCCTATGAAGACAATCTTCGAATGTCTGAATTTCCTCAATTCTTGCTATCATTAAAATGTTCATGTTTGGCTCAAGATGGAAGAATTTTCTTGAATAATTCTGTTATACTCCATGAAATATCTCAAATTTAGTTCAATTATTATTCAATTACTATAGATATACATAGAAAATTAGGAAATATTGATAATTCAAATTATAAACTGACATTTTGTAAACTGATGATTTGATTCTTATCGTTAATTTTTATATATTTTATAACAGATGTCTGTAGAACATCCTAGTTCCTAAATGAATTATCTTCATCGTCCCATTGAATGTCTGACGCGCGTTTCGAAAACCAAGTTATCGTCTTCAGAGACTGAAGGTAAACTAAAATCTAATGACTTGACTTACCTATTTTAAGCAAAATTTTCTCACAAATGAAATTAATTTTCGTGGGAGAAAATATATTGGTGAGAAAATTCAGCATAAAACAGATAAGTCAAGTCATTAGATTTTAGTTTACCTTCAGTCTCTGAAGACGATAACTCGGTTATCGAAACGCGCGTCAGACAGTGTAAATGTGAGTGTTGGTGTAGTTGGTGGATTAATTAGAAGAATGGGGGTTGTATATGTATGTTAATAATTTAAATTGATAATTTTTTATAATTTTCTATGTACATATTAGTCATTTGGTCAAAAAAGGGGTTACAAACAAAATTTCCGGTAGTATTGAAAATGGGTGAATTTTGATTTTCTTTTCATGCATTTCCAATTTGCCATGTCGTATCTTTACCACCATATTGAAAAAATGGCGTCCAAAAGCAATCTTTTGATGAACTACCTCGAAATATGGTAAGTACAGTATCCCATTCATTCGCAGTAACAAATTTTTTCATAGAATGATATGGTAGGTATAAGTTAATTAATTGGGCTCCTCTGTTTTTTTCCACAAAATATTTGCGTAAAGAACTCTTTAGAATATTCGGTAATAGTCATCACTGAACGTTTTAAAGTGTCATTAGCGTTTTTAAAGTCAAGGATTACAAACTTTTCGTAAGTAAATTGTAAAACGGAAAGTGATATTTTTGAAGGACTAGTGTGCTTAGTAGTTCACGTAGTATGTATAAAAAAGTAAAATAATGTCACCTCCTTACTACTAAACTGTATTTTAAATGTAAAAAAAGTCTGTTACTGCAAAAAAACCGATATAAAATTATTATAATTCGGATTACTTGGATGTTGATTGCGAAAATTGATTGCGAAAGACAAACAGTTTTCAATGTACAAAATGATGAAATTTGAAACGAAGAAGAAACTAACAATGAATTTGTGACGTCTGAATCGTTATTTAATCGTTGTTCAATGTACCGTTGACTCTTCCTCAACGTAGAGAAGAATTATTTCGGAAAACGCCTATAACAGACGATTTTACGCGAAAATTATCCATTTTATGGAGGAAATTTTTTCTAGTTTAATTATGTAGATAGATATTTTTATCGTGAAATGCATCAAAAAGGAGATATCAGTAGAAAACTGTTTTTAAAAATAGTTAAAAGTACGAGTAGCAAAGCTTCGAAGTAGTGAACTGAAAATTCTGAAAGAGCATATCAAAATCTATGAAATTACTCATTTTCAAAACTCTCGGAATTTTTCCCAGGTAAAACTACCAGATGACTGTACTATATATAGTAATTAGAATAATAATTGTGGGTATAACAGATAAAAACAAATGTGTGTATCCCTATGTCGAACCATTCATATCGAATGTCAAATATTCAACATCGTAATCATGTTTGTACGAAAACAAACAATTCCGTGATTAAGGTTAGATACAACATTTAATTTTTTTTTAATTGATACCGCTTATCAAAGTTTGTTGAATTTCTGCTAATGTTTTGTTCCTAGTTTCGGGTATAATATAATAAGTTACAATAGCGGATGCAAAATTACAAATTGCGAACAATAAGAAAGGTCCTGCTAATCCAGTGTAACTAATGAGATAATAGAAAATACTATTAGCAGCTACACTCAATAATCCGAAAGATACTGCCACAATAGCGCATCCTTCAGCGGCTATATTGGAGGAAAATAATTCCGTAAGCATCAAAGGTGGTACTAGCCCAACACCAAAGCATGAAAATACCAAAAACAACAACATACCAACCAAGGGAAATAATTGTACGGAAGATAAATCCAGATCCGGAAAGTTGGATTCAACAAAGAAAAATATCGACTCTGCCAATACGTTGAATCCACATAGAACAAGAGAATAAATAAGAGACTTTCTCCTCCCTAATTTACTAGAGAAATATGCTCCGAAAGTGTATAAAACGAAATTTACAGCCGTGTAGATGATTGTCGAATATTCGGGGCTCATATTTGTACCAACTTTTTGAAAAATGAATTGAGTATACGACCCAAATACAAATAACCCCGAAAATATTTGAGAAAACCTCAGAAATACGGCAGCAACTAAAGCTCTTCGATGAGCTACGACCGTAATCAAATCAATCCAAGAGCTGCTAGTTTTCTCTTGCTGTTTTGTAATCGACATTCTAATTTGTTCAAATTCTTCATCGATGTTTTGTTTGCGTCTGAGTTTTCTCAAAGTTATTTTAGCTTCTTCGTATTGACCTCTGTTTATATAAAAATAAGGAGTTTCGGGCATAAATGGGAATGTAATGGTGAAAAGAATCAATACGCTTATACAAATATACGAGGTCGTTTGGATATTGAAATACAAACCCAAAACATTTATGCCCAATTGACCTAGAAACATAAAACACATCGGAACGTTACCCCAAATGTTTCTTATCTTAGGACTTGCTACTTCTCCCACGTAAACGAAACCGTGGGAGGAGACGATAGCGTCACCGAGTCCCGACAAAAGTCTAGCACCGTATAGTAACCAGAGATTGGTTGCAAAAGCTTTTATCAGCCAACATAGAAAATATGGTATCGAGGATAGTAAAAGTGATTTTTTTCTACCAAGCCATTGAACGATGGGGGTGAAGAAAAGCGATCCAATTGTCAGAGTAACCAGGTTACATACTGCAAAATATGAAGCTTGTTCTTCTGTTATGTTGTATTTTTCTTTCTCTGCCACTATTTTTGGTATAAATGGAGATGTCCAATAGTAACTTAGACCACTATTTAACATCGAAATAGAGCCTGAAATAAAATAATAAAATTAACTTTATAGGAAATTTTGTGACAATAATGTTGAGAAAACCTTTTCAATTAATTACCCACTTTATTGTAATTTATCTATACATACAAACAATGTTAATGCCTAAAGATATTGAAGCTCAAGACCAGCATCGCAGCGGTCGACCAAATGAGGTGACGATTCCAGAAATGTTGAAGAAAATACACAAAACGGTACTGGATGATCATCAGCTGAAAGTGAGCGAGCTAGCAGATATAGTAGACATTTCTAAAAGTGCTGTACATCGTGAGATGGTTTTTTGGGATGCGCGTGGGATAATTTTCATTGACCATGTTGAAAAAGAAAAAACTAGCAACGGCGAGTATTATGCGAACTTATTGCAACCTTTTAATCGAAGAAATCCATCAAAAACGACCGCATTTGGCTAAGAAGAAAGTGTTGTTTCATCAAGACAATGCACCAGTTCACATATTCGTTATTTCGATGGCCAAAATTAATGGTTTAATACGTTGAGCTCTAACCAAAATTGTAAAACATTTTTTTTGCGTTTTTACACTCCATATGTGTGTTTATCCAAGAAAACGTGAAGAAAAAATTATTTTGAAATAAAAATTGCGACAAAAATGCTTTTGTGTGCGATTAAAACTTTCCCTAGAGCGATCGCACACAAAAAACAACATTTTTGCACTTTATATTAACAAAAACAAATTTTTGTTCGCTTTTTTAACCTTAGAATTATTATTTATACTTTTATGTAAAGTGTAAAAAAAATACGATGTGTTTGAAAAATATTATATGAGATCAAAAATGAATTTTGCATGAGGTCACATTTATTAATCTGCCCTGTTTATTTTGTGTTCAAACATTTAGAAAAATGCGTGATAGACAATATCAAATGACTCATTTATACCTGAACTCTTTATCAAAAGGTTGGTTGAATTAATTTGATTTTAAATTCGTTGTTTTTTATACCCTTGAACATAAAATTGGCCAAAAATAGGTTAGGTTAGGTTAAATACGTCGTGTGGTCCATAGGCCCGCTCTGGGCTGTTGCGGGCCTATGGACCGCACCGGGGCTCAACGTGTTAAAGTTTGAACTACTACCTTTTCACTAGATTTAGTTTCCCCGGATTATTTTCTGCTTGATGTGAGTTTTAAACATCGCTGTGGAAAGTGTACGAGGATAAAAGGTGATTACATTGCAGAAATCAATTTATTTTTTTCCAAAACTTTTGTGTTTTCTTTGTTGGGCCAGATACTGGGACCATACTCGTATATAAAATCATGTAGAGGTGAAATTCCCTTTTAAAGTTAGTCAACGCTATTTCAGGATGTTTGTAACTGTCATTTTGAACTCTATTTCACCCTACTTTGAGCGATCAGATTCAATTTGAACCTTGAACATTTGTTAAAGGATAACGATAATGCAAAAATTCGATCAAAATATCTGATGATCCTGATTAGATTCGTCAGGATTCATAATTTTTTTTCTTGTATCCTTCGCATGACAATGAAGAAGATAGAGCTGGGAGAGGACTACGTAAGCGCGCAGTTCCATACTTACAAAATCGAGATGCAGCCACCAACACAATCAAATACAGTTTAAAAAGACTAATAAACATATTTTCAGAGTTAGTTATACTGAAAATTAGAAACAAATTATAGCTCTAAAAAATGGAAAACATGCTTTAGCAATAATTAGAGACAAAAAGTGAAAAATAGTTCTTAGCAAACGAATAAAATTACTGATGTTTGATTTCTATGACATTTTAAACTAATTTTGTGTTTCGGAATGAAAACTAGTTGAAAACGAAGAATAAATAGATACAAATAATCATACATTGTCTGATTCGGCATGTCTAGTATATCAACGTTGGATGGAGATGATCCACAATAATGTTTGCAAAATTTTTGATTTTTCATGATCCACTTAGATATTTTGAATACTTCTAGCTCAAAGAGGAAACCACTAAGTATTCTTAGCGCTGGTAGTAAAGATAGTTTTGCAAAGTGGTACCAAATGCATTGCTTCTAATCACTAAAATATTTTTCAATAACGCCTATTAGCACGAAGACATTATCATTATTAAGTTTTTTAAATGTTTAGTAGAGATTTTTAAATGAATTATATTGTGAAAAAATTATATATACGAAACTAAGGCGTAATGAATAATGTTTAATGAATTCCTACGAGTTGGATTTGAAGCAATTGAGTAATTATCTACAGTTGCTTTATTTATTGGGTATAATACGTTAAATAAAATTTAATAAGTCTAATTCAATAGGTTGCTGCTCATGAAAAGAAAACATTTCAATCAAACTTCAATCTAGTTTACCTCTAAACCATTTCTTTATGTCCAAAACTGTAGGCAAAAGTAAACAATTTTAACTAAAAATTTGACAATTTTCAAAACCCTTCAATTTGTTATTAATATATATAATACGTGCCAGGGGTTATTTTTTGAAGAAGTTAAATTTGTAGGGTGGTTACTTTTTCCACTTTAAGTGGAAAATTTTGAATATAATGAAATATAAAATAAAAAAAAATTGTTAATGAAAATTTTTATCAATAAGTACGTATTAATAAATAATTATATTGATTAATTTTTTCCCGTTATTTTGAACTTATTTCCATAGAAAAGACACATCAAATCTAGGAAAATTATTACGAAAAATATATGAAAAGATCTAAGAAGTGGAAAGTTGAGGAAAATAAATTATATTATGTGGAAAAAATTATACGCCTGCGAGGTGGATTTGAAGCAATGTAGTGGTGGATATACAGTCGCTTTATTTATTGAATGTGTTGAATAAAATGTGAATGCAAATAAATTGAATTCTATTTTCTTGTGGCTAGTGAAAAAAAAAAACATTTAAATTGAAATTTAATCCAGTTTTTCCATAAAAATCTAAATCATTTATTTCTTTATGACCAAAGCTGTATGCAAACAAAATATTTTTTTTTCTAAAAATTTGATAATTTTTGATAATGTACATAATTCTATTATGCTATTATATATATATATATATATATATATATATATATATATATATATATATATAATTATATATATATAATTATTGTGGGGGGCTATTTTTCAAAAAAAGGTTGTTGAAGTTAATGTGGTAAAATGGTTACGTTTTCTACTTTAAGTTAAAAAGTATGGATATTATAAAATATTCAAAAATTTCCGTCGTTTCCGTGAAATTATTTTTAATTAAAATTTACAAATTTTGTAATAAAAATAAAGGGTTCGTATTAATAATTAATTATATAAATACATTAAATAAATTTGCCCGTTATTTTGAACTCATTTTTACAAAAAAAATGTACATAATTCCGATATTCAAATTATATTATACTATTATTGTTTTTATATATAATTCATACGGGGGGCTATTTTTCAAAAGAAGGTTGTTGAAGTTAATGTGATAAAATGGTTACGTTTTCTACTTTAAGTCCAAAATTATGGATATTATGAAATATTCAAAAGTTTCCGTCGTTTCCGTGAAATTATTTTTAATTAAAATTTACAAATTTTGTAATAAAAATAAAGGGTTCGTATTAATAATTAATTATATAAATACATTAAATAAATTTGCCCGTTATTTTGAACTCATTTTTACAAAAAAAATGTACATAATTCCGATATTCAAATAATATTATACTATTATTGTTTTTATATATAATTCATACGGGGGGCTATTTTTCAAAAGAAGGTTGTTGAAGTTAATGTGATAAAATGGTTACGTTTTCTACTTTAAGTCCAAAATTATGGATATTATGAAATATTCAAAAATTTCCGTCGTTTCCGTGAAATTATTTTTAATTAAAATTTACAAATTTTGTAATAAAAATAAAGGGTTCGTATTAATAATTAATTATATAAATACATTAAATAAATTTGCCCGTTATTTTGAACTCATTTTTACAAAAAAAATGTACATAATTCCGATATTCAAATTATATTATACTAATTGTTTTTATATATAATTCATACGGGGGGCTATTTTTCAAAAGAAGGTTGTTAAAGTTAATGTGATAAAATGGTTACGTTTTCTACTTTAAGTTAAAAAGTATGGATATTATAAAATATTCAAAAATTTCCGTCGTTTCCGTGAAATTATTTTTAATTAAAATTTACAAATTTTGTAATAAAAATAAAGGGTTCGTATTAATAATTAATTATATAAATACATTAAATAAATTTGCCCGTTATTTTGAACTCATTTTTACAAAAAAAATGTACATAATTCCGATATTCAAATAATATTATACTATTATTGTTTTTATATATAATTCATACGGGGGGCTATTTTTCAAAAGAAGGTTGTTGAAGTTAATGTGATAAAATGGTTACGTTTTCTACTTTAAGTCCAAAATTATGGATATTATGAAATATTCAAAAATTTCCGTCGTTTCCGTGAAATTATTTTTAATTAAAATTTACAAATTTTGTAATAAAAATAAAGGGTTCCTATAATTAATTAATTATATAAATACATTAAATAAATTCGCTCGTTATTTTGAACTCATTTTTACAAAAAAAATGTACATAATTCCGATATTCAAATTATATTATACTATTATTGTTTTTATATATAATTCATACGGGGGGCTATTTTTCAAAAGAAGGTTGTTAAAGTTAATGTGATAAAATGGTTACGTTTTCTACTTTAAGTTAAAAAGTATGGATATTATAAAATATTCAAAAATTTCCGTCGTTTCCGTGAAATTATTTTTAATTAAAATTTACAAATTTTGTAATAAAAATAAAGGGTTCGTATTAATAATTAATTATATAAATACATTAAATAAATTTGCCCGTTATTTTGAACTCATTTTTACAAAAAAAATGTACATAATTCCGATATTCAAATTATATTATACTATTATTGTTTTTATATATAATTCATACGGGGGGCTATTTTTCAAAAGAAGGTTGTTGAAGTTAATGTGATAAAATGGTTACGTTTTCTACTTTAAGTCCAAAATTATGGATATTATGAAATATTCAAAAGTTTCCGTCGTTTCCGTGAAATTATTTTTAATTAAAATTTACAAATTTTGTAATAAAAATAAAGGGTTCGTATTAATAATTAATTATATAAATACATTAAATAAATTTGCCCGTTATTTTGAACTCATTTTTACAAAAAAAATGTACATAATTCCGATATTCAAATTATATTATACTATTATTGTTTTTATATATAATTCATACGGGGGGCTATTTTTCAAAAGAAGGTTGTTAAAGTTAATGTGATAAAATGGTTACGTTTTCTACTTTAAGTTAAAAAGTATGGATATTATAAAATATTCAAAAATTTCCGTCGTTTCCGTGAAATTATTTTTAATTAAAATTTACAAATTTTGTAATAAAAAGAAAGGGTTCGTATTAATAATTAATTATATAAATACATTAAATAAATTTGCCCGTTATTTTGAACTCATTTTTACAAAAAAAATGTACATAATTCCGATATTCAAATTATATTATACTAATTGTTTTTATATATAATTCATACGGGGGGCTATTTTTCAAAAGAAGGTTGTTAAAGTTAATGTGATAAAATGGTTACGTTTTCTACTTTAAGTCCAAAATTATGGATATTTTAGAATAATCAAAAGTTTCCGTCGTTTTCGTGAAATTATTTTTAATTAAAATTTACAAATTTTGTAATAAAAATAAAGGGTTCCTATAATTAATTAATTATATAAATACATTAAATAAATTTGCCCGTTATTTTGAACTCATTTTTACAAAAAAAATGTACATAAATCCGATATTCAAATTATATTATACTATTATTGTTTTTATATATAATTCATACGGGGGGCTATTTTTCAAAAGAAGGTTGTTAAAGTTAATGTGATAAAATGGTTACGTTTTCTACTTTAAGTTAAAAAGTATGGATATTATAAAATATTCAAAAATTTCCGTCGTTTCCGTGAAATTATTTTTAATTAAAATTTACAAATTTTGTAATAAAAATAAAGGGTTCGTATTAATAATTAATTATATAAATACATTAAATAAATTTGCCCGTTATTTTGAACTCATTTTTACAAAAAAAATGTACATAATTCCGATATTCAAATTATATTATACTATTATTGTTTTTATATATAATTCATACGGGGGGCTATTTTTCAAAAGAAGGTTGTTAAAGTTAATGTGATGAAATGGTTACGTTTTCTACTTTAAGTCCAAAATTATGGATATTATAAAATATTCAAAAATTTCCGTCATTTTCGTGAAATTATTTTTAATTAAAATTTACAAATTTTGTAATAAAAATAAAGGGTTCCTATAATTAATTAATTATATAAATACATTAAATAAATTCGCTCGTTATTTTGAACTCATTTTTACAAAAAAAATGTACATAATTCCGATATTCAAATTATATTATACTATTATTGTTTTTATATATAATTCATACGGGGGGCTATTTTTCAAAAGAAGGTTGTTGAAGTTAATGTGATAAAATGGTTACGTTTTCTACTTTAAGTCCAAAATTATGGATATTTTAGAATAATCAAAAGTTTCCGTCGTTTTCGTGAAATTATTTTTAATTAAAATTTACAAATTTTGTAATAAAAATAAAGGGTTCCTATAATTAATTAATTATATAAATACATTAAATAAATTTGCCCGTTATTTTGAACTCATTTTTACAAAAAAAATGTACATAATTCCGATATTCAAATTATATTATACTATTATTGTTTTTATATATAATTCATACGGGGGGCTATTTTTCAAAAGAAGGTTGTTAAAGTTAATGTGATAAAATGGTTACGTTTTCTACTTTAAGTCCAAAATTATGGATATTATGAAATATTCAAAAATTTCCGTCATTTTCGTGAAATTATTTTTAATTAAAATTTACAAATTTTGTAATAAAAATAAAGGGTTCCTATAATTAATTAATTATATAAATACATTAAATAAATTCGCTCGTTATTTTGAACTCATTTTTACAAAAAAAATGTACATAATTCCGATATTCAAATTATATTATACTATTATTGTTTTTATATATAATTCATACGGGGGGCTATTTTTCAAAAGAAGGTTGTTGAAGTTAATGTGATAAAATGGTTACGTTTTCTACTTTAAGTCCAAAATTATGGATATTTTAGAATAATCAAAAGTTTCCGTCGTTTTCGTGAAATTATTTTTAATTAAAATTTACAAATTTTGTAATAAAAATAAAGGGTTCCTATAATTAATTAATTATATAAATACATTAAATAAATTTGCCCGTTATTTTGAACTCATTTTTACAAAAAAAATGTACATAATTCCGATATTCAAATTATATTATACTATTATTGTTTTTATATATAATTCATACGGGGGGCTATTTTTCAAAAGAAGGTTGTTAAAGTTAATGTGATAAAATGGTTACGTTTTCTACTTTAAGTTAAAAAGTATGGATATTATAAAATATTCAAAAATTTCCGTCGTTTCCGTGAAATTATTTTTAATTAAAATTTACAAATTTTGTAATAAAAATAAAGGGTTCGTATTAATAATTAATTATATAAATACATTAAATAAATTTGCCCGTTATTTTGAACTCATTTTTACAGAAAAAAGACTTTAAATCTAGAAAAATTATCACCCGAAATATATGAAAATATCTAAGAAGTGAAAAGTTGAGGAAAGTAAAATTATATACAACTATTTAAATTAGAATTTAATGTAGTTTTTCTAGAAAAACTCTGAATTATTAATTTCTTTATGACCAAAGCTGTAGGCAAAACAAAAATTTGATAATTTTTTATAATGCACATAATTCCAATAGGAAAATTTTATCATATTATATTATTATTGTTTTTATTCATAATTCGTGCTGGGGATTATTTTTTAAAGAAGTCCACTTTAAGTCAAAAAATTCTCATAATTTTTGTAAATTTATTTGAATAACAAAATTACATATTTTGTAACAAGAATAAAGGATTTATATGAATATATTATTAAATAAATACATCAATTAATGTTTACCTGTTATAATAACTAAAATTTGAAACCAGTCTTTCCCATTATTGTCCCGCACATTTTCTTCAAAACTTTTCTTCTCGTCTGTCATGGTTGATAATTTATAAGTGAAGAAGAGTCTTTTCGACGGACGGTTTATATACCATGCAAAAAAATGTAATTTCAAATAGATGTCATTTTTTGTTGATTTTAATTTTATTTAATCAAATATATATTTGAGAAACGATTAACTTTCACTTATTTATAGAACAAATGGCAAATATGGAGAAAACACTTCTCAATATTATTTTTGCAAATCAGATAATTCGCTTAAAATAAATTTTCCAAGGGATTTAAGTGAGATGTGGTTTTTAATGTTTATTGGAATGTTTCGTTTTTTGTTAATAAATATTAACTTTGTTTTAAATATTTATAAATCTCTTAAATTAAGTCAATAATTATATTGCTATGAAAGGCAACGACTTCTACATGTCAATTCAACCAAATATGATCGAGCTCTTATAATGCTAATTTGAATAAGACATTGCATAGTTTGTTTATATATAAAATACGCTATATAATCTATAGCTTTGATGATCGGTCGATTAGCCAGTAACAACATTAACAAACTTTGACTAGCTATAATTCTTAAACTATTAGTTCAAATTTGATGAAATTTGAAATATACACTATCTGCTTATGCCCAGTTTCACATCCAATGGTTGAATGATGATTTTGCAACGAGCTCTTAATAAATTCTGGCCCACTTTTCTTTCCACCCAATAGTCTTGTTTAGCTCCACTGTTCCAAAGACATATAAAATAGCGATAATTGTTGATACTATTTTCAAATCGACACAAATTTAATCATAACATCACAACAGTCATGTGAATGACACACAGATGACGCTGCCATTGTCAAAACGTGTATGGAGTATCAACTTTCAAAAAAAGTGTGGAATTTTATGACATTCCGATTAGTCAGAAAAAAGTGAAACTACTTTTGCTATTTTCAAAACAATTTATCTTTGCTTCTTGATGAGAAAAAAAATACTGTACAAGCTTAGAAATGACTTCATAACTGTTATCCGGACTCTGTTCCTTCGAAAACAACCATTTGTTAATGGTTGGCTAGAATCTACGACGTGGTCGTAGAGACACCGATGATGGTGAACATTCTGGTCGTCCAATTGAGGTGGTTACTCCAGAAAATATCAAAAATGTCCACAAATTGGTTAAATCTAATCGTAAATTGGAATTGCGTGAGATAGCTGAAGATATTAGAATGCCGTCACAATTATGCACAATCATCTGACCATGAGAAAGAGGGTGCCGTGTTTACTCACATTCCATAAAAAACAACAATGTGTTAGTGATTCAGAGCAGTGTTTGGTCATATTATGTGACAATTGATACATGGATCCATCACTTGATTTCGGAATCATAAAGATCATCATCTAAGTGGACTGCAGCCTGTGAACCACGTCCGAAGCATCCAAAGAAACAACAATCAGCTAGAAGTTTATGGCTTCGGTATTGAGGGATGCGCATGGAATATTGTTCAACGACTATCTCCAAAAAGGAGAGGCAAATAAATAACGATTTCTACACATAGTTGTTGGATCCTTTGATTGCAAAAATCAAGAAAAAATGACCTCATATGTCGCAGAAAACTAATGGCTATTCACTGATATAAAAAAAATACTTGCCGATATGAAATTCAGTTTAAATGAAGAAGCAGCGGCTGAAACTGTAACCTATACTCTTGAAGGAAATTATATTGATGAATGGAATCGATTTTTGGTAAAAAAATGTGTTTTTCTTAGTTAGTCACTCGACTTATCGAGTGATGTGTTTTAATAAGTTTATATTACCAATTTGCAGTAACAGACAAAACGTTAAATTTTGAAAACTAGTATTATAGTTTGATGGGCTTTTTTTTTAAATCATATCTCAATGCTTATAATATTAATTGAACATTACACGATATTGATACTATTTTAAATTTGATAGACTTGATCCAGAGTCTCTAATGATTGCTAAAATAATTTAAATGCTTACAAACGCATTGGGATCTGAGATTTTAGTACTGTACGGTCATACACTCGTAAGCAAATCCAAACAAGTTCAAACCAGCTTTTGTTGCTGTCTTTTCTATAAAATGTTGGCAGTCTAGATGTTGCTAGCAAATACATGTCACGCTCAATATCAAATGTGTTTTTATATGTGCTGTGTTCGGAATTGCCAAGGAAACTATTTATAATTTTGTTTTTGAATGAATAAGCCTTTGTCAGACAAAAAGCTCCAAGAATTAAGCCTATTTTAAGACAGTGATATAAGTAAAAAATATATGCAATAATAAATCGATGATGATTCTTCAGTTGCAGTTGAAGATACTACCTACATTGACAGAAAAATTTTAGATGAAGCGTTCACTTCTGAAAATGTGGGATTCAACGGCAAAAATGAAAATTTGATATCGAAACATAATATTACACAAAAGAAAAAAACAATTCTACTATTGTATAACATAACAATTTGTTATATGTTAAGCTTATTTGTACGGATTGCCCAATGCACCAATAAACGATTAGAAATTGTAGAAAAAACATCTAAAAGAAATATTAAAAGACATTAACTGTTCTCTCATAATGAGTTACAATCGTTTACCAGCAAATCACATGTATTGGTCCAACGGAAATTCTTCAGGTAATGATGAAATTAAAAAGTTCCATAACTATTACAACTGTACTTCAATATGTGCGACAACAAACATTCGCAGGTTTCAATTCCATCATGGAAGACTCAGAAACGATCTTGCCATATTCCAGGAAACTCGAGCCCAGGTACAAAGAATTAGGCAGAGTTATTGTTTAAACGGCAAAACAAAACCGAAAGAGAAACAGCAATGATGACCTACTCGTTGGGAATCCCCAACGATACAGGACACTTAAGCGACTCCACGAGATGGATATACTACCCCATAGTACACACATGAACCACAAGATTCGACTCGGACGGCGAATACTTGTCCCAATCGCTGCGTAATATCAAAAACCATATTGTGGTACACAACAAAAAAATTCTGGAAGACGCTACGGGTTTTATAACTACCCGTATTGTAACATACCTGTTTGTCGCTACTCCAGTATAATTAACAATTTTTAAACCTGGTAGTAGAACATTGTCGTATCACATGGTGGAAGGTTGACAGCTTCTAAAATAAACAATCAGAAATGATGCCGAACATCGCTCTTCCACTGCTCCAGATGGGAAGAAGTGAAGAACTTTTATACCCAGCAACGTTGGACAAAGTTTCAATATTGCCAACATGAAGGAATGTTTGTTAGAATCAGAAGAAGCGATATGGGCTATATTAGAAACCAACGAGAAAGAGAGTAGGAACTAGACATAAAGGAAGACAGCCTTTGCAACGAAGCAATGCGAGAGCGGATACCATTGCAAAGTGCTGGAGCCCAGGGGTAGTTGTAGTCCATAAGAATTCGAGACTATACGACAAGGACGCCAAGAGGATTTCCCCTATTACACAAAAAAAGGCAAAACTCACTAATTGCACTTCGATTTGTTTCACCAGTTGCCGTTTTTACCAGATATTATCGCAGTGGTTTTTCTCATTTCCTAACCTCAAAGGTTTACTTGTAGGAAAGAGATTTTCATTTTCATTCACACGTAAACGTTTATTTCGAGAAAAAAAAAATGACAACTATCATTTGGGAGGGTTAAGAAGAACAGAATATCGCCATGCTAACTGTACAGACTTGAAAAGGAGTCTGTTGAAAGATAAAAATTACTATGGAAAAAATGTTCTGTTTTTTGGTTAATTTTATGCCACATCTTCCAAATTGTTTGTAAAAATAGGAACTATGGAGCTGTTCTAATAGTATTTGTTTTAAATTCTCAGCATGAAGTAAACAAATTTGCCTTTTGGGGTTGATCTTCTTATAGAATTAGAGTTATAATTATCCTTTTTGGGATTTGTTCACACCATTTCCTTGATATTTCCATTCATATTCTATTACTCAAATCTATTTAAAAAAGTTTCCATTATAACTAGAATGTAACCAATCTTTTTGTTCCTTCTTTATTCAGATGAACGATAAGATAAAATTCTACTAATCGTTAAAAACAAAAATTGTATACGTAATGATGGAAGTGTCGTAAAAGATTGTGTTGACGTGGTGCAAATATAATAAAATATGAATTTTGTAAATATTTGAATTAGATTGTTTAAAAAGATTTAACGTTGATTTTTATGAAAGATTATATTTTTGGATTTTGTACAATATGTTCACACACAAGTTAATTGTTGTAATGAAAAAAATTCTATAAATATAACAAAGTTTATAATTTTTAAATTCACATGTAAGCTCTGCTAATAAACTTATTCTCTCTAGAAACAGAATTTATGATTTTTTGAAATTCTAAATTGTTACATAAATTTGAAATTCGAGAGGAAAATTTTTCCTGATAACTATATTTGAAATAGTTGTGTTCAAATGTTGACAAAATATTTTAAATAAAATTGCAGCATTAAAGATTTTAGAGCAATTGATAGTATCTTTAAACAAATGATATTATGGTAAGAGTATGATAAGCCATCACACGCCGATCATCATGAAACTCTATACTTATACTATTGAGGATACGAGGAATCGATTTATCATACCATTATCTCAGAAAAGCTAACAGATATCGAAACATTAATAACTTTATTCGATAGATCTTGTCAAGATCTATCTGTGTGTAAAAACTCATGATGATTGACGTATGCGCAGAAGAGTTTTTGTGAAAAAAGTGCAAATGCATCATTTTTATCAAAAAAGCACGTCGCTCCAGGAAGCATAAGTCATAGAGATGGCTGGCTAGCCTATCGATGCCTCAGCAATGAAGGCTACACTCATGAGAGGGTCAATCGCAAAGAAAGATTTGTTTGTGATGGCGGGGTTCATTCCCAAAGAATTGAGGCCAGCTGGAGACCTCTGAGAGCATTCTTCCGCGATAGGTATGAACCTTCCGAAGATTGGGAGGACAAAATCATAGAATATACATGGCGACGAGAATCTGAACCAAAAATAGACCCATTCATTTCATTAATAGAAGAAATCAAAAAAGATTTTCAAAGTTATCGATTTAAGTCCAATTAAAATGTTTGATCGAAAAAAATTAATTTTTGTTTACCTTTATTTCAATCTCTAACACAACCTAACCTAACCTTACAAACGTTACTAAATTTCTTTTCTTCTATACGTTTTTACTTTGAACTAAAAGATTTAGAAATATCAGTAGCACCCGATTTTTGTTTACATGTTGTATGAAAATCAAGTACCGCCAAAAACAATAAAGAATTTGATTCCTGCGCACTATTTCCAAAGTACATTTTACTAAATACTTATAGAAATTAGGTTTCGGCTAATTTTCACGAAAGTTGGCACAATGATATTTTGAAGCAGGGTGATTGAGAGTTTCAATGGGCACCAAAATCTCCAGCTCCGTCAAAACTCCCCTGAAGTGTCCGAAGGTACTTAACACAATGATCGTTCAAAGAAAACTGTTTAAAAGTATTAAAATGCACGAAGCTCCAAAACCACACCAAACTTGACTTAAATAGTCAGGACTATTTCATCTTGCCTTAATTGACTGATGAATGAACCTCCTCATTGACGAAACAGTTAGGATTTTCTATCAGCTTGCTTCAAACTATTATTGTGCCAAGTTTCAAGAAAATTGGACAAATTCCCTGGTCTTATAATACCATGGGATGCTTCACGTGTAGTTTTGCCGGAATTGAGTGGAGGAGTTGGGGTTCTGTGCCCATTAGAGCTTTCAATCTGCTTACTCCAAACTATCAATGTGCCAATTTTCAGGAAAATTGGACAAATTCCCTGGTCTTATAATACCATGGGATGCTTCACGTGTAGTTTTGCCGGAATTGAGTGGAGGAGTTGGGGTTCTGTGCCCATTAGAGCTTTCAATCTGCTTACTCCAAACTATCAATGTGCCAATTTTCAGGAAAATTGGACGAAATCCCTGGTCTTATAATACCATGGGATGTTTCACGTGTAGTTTTGCCGGAATTGAGTGGAGGAGTTGGGGTTCTGTGCCCATTAGAGCTTTCAATCTGCTTACTCCAAACTATCAATGTGCTAATTTTCAGGAAAATTGGACGGAATCCCTGGTCTTATAATACCATGGGATGCTTCACGTGTAGTTTTGCCGGGATTGAGTGGAGGAGTTGGGGTTCTGTGCCCATTAGAGCTTTCAATCAGCTTACTCCAAACTATCAATGTGCTAATTTTCAGGAAAATTGGACGGAATCCCTGGTCTTATAATACCATGGGATGCTTCACGTGTAGTTTTGCCGGGATTGAGTGGAGGAATTGGGGCTCTGTGCCCATTAGAGCTTTCAATCAGCTTACTCCAAACTATCAATGTGCTAATTTTCAGGAAAATTGGACGGAATCCCTGGTCTTATAATACCATGGGATGCTTCACGTGTAGTTTTGCCGGGATTGAGTGGAGGAATTGGGGTTCCGTGCCCATTAGAGCTTTCAATCAGCTTACTCCTATCTATCGATGTGCCAAGTTTCAGTTTCCTTTGACCTCTCTTGGACCCACTACCTCAAACTTCAACTCATCGCTCCATAAAATTCTTTCAAATACTCAAAGACAGATCTCTTGAACAATTGATCTCAGCTGCTATATGTGAACCCGTGTGTCTTGGAATAAGTTTACTGATGAATACAATACGTTCATCTTCAGTGGCTGTGGTTTTTCGAGACCGCCTCGAACGTTTTGTATCATCAAAGCTTCTGGTGGATGCTTAAATTTTCACGTTGTAGTTCAGAGCACGTCTATGTATTTTTAACTCAGCGGTTATAGTACGAGTTTCCACCGATAGTTTTTTGGTTTTACCCATTTTTGAATCTTACAAGTATGAACTTGCGAGAACAAGAACAATTCGTATATAAACTTCACAAAAAGATGTCTTGGTTCAAAAAGTATAAATCATATCACGTTCTTGCATCTCACAAGGCTAACTAGGACTAAACTACAATCATTAAAACTAAAAAGAATAATAAAGTATTAAGCCGGTACTTGAAAGTTTTAATATAAATATGCGCTCGTATGAAGTAATCAAATAACGGATACTATTATTTTTGATTTGTAAGACACCAGTTCGATCGTCGCTAGAAAAAAGTTCATTATTTTGAAATTTAATGAATGTATTATGAGGTGCGCAAAAACTTATACAAAAATATATCTTCGTTAAAGTAGAAATGTTCTGTTGTATCGACCCCACACCTGGTTCCATTTCCTTCAAGACATTTTCCAAATTTCACAACATGGTAGATTCGTTACGTGCCTGTACTGATATCGATGGTTCAATGCAGGAACTTGATATCAAGTATTCTCCTTGTGAAATACGTTTGTTCATATATATCATTTCACTCTTTAAATCTGAATTATAAACGTTATAATCTTCTAAAATAAGTATCATGTCATCTGTCAACACTAAGAAGAAAATGAATAAAATTTCATGAACAGTACAGTTCACAAAAAAGGAGTTTCAGTTTTCACACGTTTTAGAAACTCATTAATATTAATATTTTTCTCTCTAAATAAGTTGATTGAAGGCCAACTCTTATCATTCCCAGTGTGTATATGCAGATATAATATAGAGTAATAAACTCAAAATTTAATTAACAATTATAATTATGGAATGAAAATTTATTTAGTTGTGGATAAAACGGAACCAAAAATGGTTGTAGCCGTAAGCGAGGAAGCGGAAAAAGAAAAATCATGGCCACAAGTGATTGCTATACTCACAGGTACATTAATCATTTTAATTTAAAAAGTTTTATTATACCACCATCATCATGAAAAAATTACATAATCAGTGGACCTAACACTATTACTAAATTTTGATTCAAAATATTTATTTACAGATAAAATTACGCGGTTATGATATAATTCAATTGAAATCCATAAATTCAATACAGTAGCGTGTAATAATAAATTTTACGACAAAATAAAACACTTTCGTGTGGTGAATTGATAAACACTGTCTCTTACGTTCTTAATTTATTTACACACTATACAATACACTTAACTTATAATAATTTACTTATAAATATCACTTAAAAAATATCTGCGATTACTTTTATTAATTCGTTCTTTTTGCCACGACTATTTATTTAAAACTAACTAACTTCACTACTTAAACTTATTTATATACTACAAATAGAATTCTACAAAGTTCTAGAACAAAAAGAAGCAAAATAAATAAATAAATAGACCTTTCTAGAAATTATTCGAAAGAAATAATGTAAATAAAACGCTTGCTATTAAAAATTGTTTACAATCAAACATCAAACGAATCCCGTCCATTGCGCCTTCACTAAATTTTAAAATTCCATTGTAGCTGGTCAGAGCTACACAAACAATATATTAGGTAGAGGTCATTTTGTATCTCTTGAGATTATTACAATGTTTATGAATTTTCATAATTAAGAAGCGACGAAATTAATACCTAAGTTACAAACCAAAGAGTCATTGACATTGCGCGTTCATACTTAGCGTCCAGAACAGAAGACGTGACTAGGAAGACAGCGCTTCATAATCAAAAATCTTAACAACAACGTTAATGAAAAGAGGACAAATGCGGATATTGAGCTTGATATGATAGTAGAAGTAGTAAAAGTAATTAAGGCATTAGAGCTAGGGAAAGCGCCAGGAAAAGACAATATAACTGCTGAAATGATTAAATACAGAAGAGAAGGAAATAAAATTATCAGAATTACTAATGGAGTAGGAAAAAAATATCTATAGATTGGAACCTAGCAATTATACTACCTTAATATAATGAAAGTGGCGACGAAGAAAATTGTAAAAACTACCAAAACATACCAGCAAAAATGAAGAAAAGAATATTGAAGAATATTGATATTTACAATTAGACAATGAAGTGAGGAATCGATAGATGAAGATAATGAAATTTATTTATGTTTTATAGATTTGGTAGAAGGATCAAATGATCAAATACTCAATATTAATATAGATCAGAAGACAATAACAATAATAGAACCAATAAATATTCAGTACGAGGAAACAACGAAAAATCGATGAAATCCACAAAAAAAAGTCACAAAGAAAAAGTCATAAAACTACAGGTGAGATATTTCCCATATTTTTTTCATAAATCCGCCATAAAAACGAAGATTTTACAAAGAAATTAATCGAAATGGGATGATTTTTCGATTTTCTAGACTCAAAAAACGAGTGGACCGCGAAATTATAAAATTACCTCAATTTTTATAATCTATAATAAAATTTTGAACTTAAAGATTGAATTTTAACCCCCGAGCACACCTCCTAGAACCACCCCCGGACACTCCTAGTGAATCTAAATGGTAGAATAATTGGTCTCAGCATGCCTGAAAACCCCCGAGAAACGATTTTAGAGCAACAATTTTTCCGGGTTCATAATCGTGTGTTAATTTTTCAAAAATTTATGCAATTGCAAAATGCATTTATTACTCTAGAAAGCAATTCTAGAAAAATGGCACTTTACGAGGACAATGCAAAAAACCGTGTATCGATATCTACTTCTTACCAGTTTTTCCGATTTGTTTCCCATCTTCCCAGAACTACTACCCTTATATAAGAACGGAGGAATCGATTTTTTGAGTGGTTATGTGGAAAATTATTACGAAAGTTTTTCAATTAGTTACAACTGCGTGAAATATCGTTTTCCATTCCTTTTTACCTACCCCAACAGCAACCTCAATGCAGATCCTTTAATTTAATTGCAATTAATTTTGTCTCTTAGAAAAAATCTAGTTCACAAAAATACATTTTCTACATATTTCATAATTTAATTTTGATCTGTTTTAATACTACCACCTATTCCTTATGAAAACTCACACGTAATTAACTGCTTTGTTTGTTTAGCGAAATTATTTTATCACTATTATTATTATTTAAATAATAGAACTATTTACAATATTATCATTCCAAAGGTTGTGTAAACAGACATTTATGCAAATAGAGATAACATTAAATCATAATGCGGGATTAAAAATTTGCTTTAGAATAATTATTAGCGAAATAAAAGTTATGACATATTTATATTCAAGCGTAGAAATATCGAGCAGTCAAACCAAGTAAGAAAGCGAACAGAAACCAATGCACAAGCGGCGAGAAGAGCGAGTTTTTGCTTTGGTTGGGTTTAATTAAATGTTTTTCTGTTCACTATTTCATTCAAATAAAATTATTTGACATCAAATAAAAAGTATAATATTCAATTTAAATAATGACATAATTTACAGACGCCTGTACATTTGTTAAGGTTAAACAAAAAGAGAAGCTGATTTAAAATCCTGTGTTCGTGGAGCACAGATTTCTAATTCCAAACTAATTCTGAATATGTTCAATGTATCCTGAATAAGGATTATCAATTTGGTTAGGTTAGGTGTGTTTGATGGAATCAAAAGTTCTAAACTACTATCTGAAGGCTGGAGATGGTTCATGTCCAATGGTTAACAATCCGTAACTTTTACAGGGACAATCTGTACAGCTAAACTGTGATTTAAAAAAACTCGATATAGTCTAGGAGATATGTAGATTTTGAAATAGTTGTACGTGCCAAGGAAACGGTTTGCCATAAAGAGACATTCTGGAAAAAATTATCATAAATTGTAATCACGAGGATGGTCCCAGAAGTACCTAGTCTGATCTAGATTATACTTTGAGGAAATTCCACAAAGCAGTACTGAATAATCGTCGACTGAAATGAATGAAACGTGGGTCCATCACTTCATATCCGAAACAAAAGAATAATCAAAACAATGGACAGAAAAGGAAGAATCGGCCCCAAAGAGGACAAAGACCGTTACATCTGCATAGGGTCATAGTGTCGGATTTTTGGGATGAGTATAGGATAACTTTCATTGTCTATCTTGAAAAAAGAAAAACTTTCAACAGCAAGTATTATGCGAGGTTACTGCAACGTTTGAGCGAAGAGATCAAACAAAAACGGCCACATTTGGCTAAGCTGAAAGTCTTATTTCATCAAGACTATGCGCCATCTGAAGCAATCAAAGGAAAACTGCCAGATTGTTAAATCGGAAAGGTTTAGTGCTCCATCATGATAATGTAAGGCCTCACACATCTCTGGCAACTCGTGGGAAACTATTGGAACTTGACTGTGATGCAACATCCCCCATACAGCACTGATCTGGCACCATCCGATTTATTTCGAAGTTTGCTGAATTCTCTGAATCAAACTTTCACAAATGATGATGACCTTCAATCGCACCTAGTTCAGTTTTTTACTGATCAGGACCAGAAAACTATTCTTTGTTTTAAAAAATTGTTTGGTTTTATACTACAAAACCTATGGGGACAATCTCGTGAGTGGTGTAAGCGCTTTAGTGAGAGCCGAGAGAGCACTGAAGATGACCAGCACCCAAGTCGCCTTGTGACTGTTTCAACTTCGAAAACAGTGACCAAAATCAACTAAATTGTGCGTGTAGATTGTCGCATGAACATCCGGATGATTGCCGAGGCTGTAAAGGCCGATAAAGAAACAGAAAAATTTTACACGAGGAATTATACAAAAGTCTGTGCGAAGTTGGTGTCAAAAAATCTGACTCCTCACTAAAAGCTTTTGCATCAACGGGTCTGCTCCGATTTCCTTGAAAGGTTAGAAAAAGATATGTTTTGGAATGGACCCGATTTGAGTCTACGGAAGCGGTAAATCAAAAAACGGCAGAACTCCTAAAGACCATCACCAAAGAAGACTTCCAGCACTGCTTCGATCAATGGAAAAAAAGTATAGAAAGGTGTGTGGCTAGGGTAGGGGAGCCTTCGAATGTGGAATAATTTTTATAATAAAACCCTTTTTCGTAACCAGTCACGTTATTTAATAGCCAGACCTCGTACATATATATATAATTAATAACGAATATGTTTAACTCAAATAAGGAAACGATTCTTGAAAAATATTTTTATTAAGAGCAAAAACTTTGGCCAACAGCCTGTATTGGAAAATAAGATTGTTGAGATCAACAAAACAATTGATGATATTTAATAAACACAATTACATTATTATTAAAATGATAAATTATTAATTTATGTAAATATTTTCCAAAAACTTAAATCACGCAGGGCATTGATTTTTTTCAAACGTATATACTGACTTTGAAAAAACAATTAATTTATTTTTTTAAGATATCCGACACGTACACTGTTATTTACAATCGATTACACAGACTAACTAATGTGTACAGGGTGTCTCAACTTAGAGATATGATATTGTTTAATAGGAGCGCTGTCATTTCGATAGCTATTTTTATAGGGTGTGCGAAGTATATAGTTGCTAAATAATATTTTTGAAAATATTTAATTCCAAATTTTTTATCTGCTTCATAATAATCTAATATATTCGTTCCACCGGTGCTTCGACTGACATTTTTGTACTCATTTGTAGTAATAATAAACAGCTCCTTCCTTGTTTTTCAATGGTGTGGAAAAAATAAGAAAAATTTGTTGTCATAAATAAATAATGTCCATTTTGTTTTTCCTTGCGCTCTTGTTATTGTTTAATTGAAATATAGAAACAGTTCTTGTCGGGACTAACTTGAAAATGGACTCAGATAAAATTCCAAGTACTAGCAGATATCATTCGTCCACCTCAAAAAAGGGCTCTGTAATTTTGACCCACTTATGGTCTACAAAAAAGCGGAACATTGTATGTTGTTCTTTAAGGTTTGAAAAATCCATTTTGACAACAAATGTACGAAACTGGAGAATCTGGAGATTATCATGAAGATATGAATAGAATGGTTTTTAAAAACTAGTTTACTGAATTTCTAAGAATACTTAGGTGCTGCAATTATAATGGACAATAGATCTTGCCACAGCTATAATAGAGAAAAGGTTCCAGCAACATCTACAATAAAACAAGATATGCAAAAATTGTTACCATCCAATATTGTACAAATTTGATATGAAAACGGTTCTATTTGAATCATATTACTGTGAATTGAACCCTAAGGGATTGATTTGAGCTCGAGTGAAAAATGAAGTTACAGTCAAAAATACTACTTTTAAACTACAAGATATAAGGGATCTTCTGACGCAAGCCTTGGAAAATGAGACAAACATTCACTGTCAAAATCGTGTTGCGCACGTCATGAAAGAAGAAGATGAAATGTCCTAGTTAGATAGGATTCTTAACGATCTCATAGAACCGATAATCGTTTCTTTGTCTAGTGATAACAGTGAGGCAGATCCTCAGTGAATCGTTGTTCATTACTTAATATAAATTTATTTACCGTTTCTTGAGTTACAAAATAATAGACAACATTCACTAGCCAAATTTTGTTGCGCACGTCATGAAAGAAGAAGATGAAATGTTCTAGTTAGATAGGATTCTTAACGATCTCATAAAACCGATAATCGTTTCTTTGTCTAGTGATAACAGTGAGACAAATTCTCAGTAAATCGTTTTTCATTACTTAATATAAATTTATTTGCCGTTTCTTTAGTTAAAAAATAATAGACAACATTCACTAGCCAAATTTTGTTGCGCACGTCATAAAAGAAGAAGATGAAATGTTCTAGTTAGATAGGATTCTTAACGATCTCATAGAACCGATAATCGTTTCTTTGTCTAGTGATAACAGTGAGGCAGATCCTCAGTGAATCGTTGTTCATTACTTAATATAAATTTATTTACCGTTTCTTGAGTTAAAAAATAATAGACAACATTCACTAGCCAAATTTTGTTGCGCACGTCATGAAAGAAGAAGATGAAATGTCCTAGTTAGATAGGATTCTTAACGATCTCATAGAACCGATAATCGTTTCTTTGTCTAGTGATAACAGTGAGGCAGATCCTCAGTGAATCGTTGTTCATTACTTAATATAAATTTATTTACCGTTTCTTGAGTTAAAAAATAATAGACAACATTCACTAGCCAAATTTTGTTGCGCACGTCATGAAAGAAGAAGATGAAATGTTCTAGTTAGATAGGATTCTTAACGATCTCATAGAACCGATAATCGTTTCTTTGTCTAGTGATAACAGTGAGGCAGATCCTCAGTGAATCGTTGTTCATTACTTAATATAAATTTATTTACCGTTTCTTGAGTTACAAAATAATAGACAACATTCACTAGCCAAATTTTGTTGCGCACGTCATGAAAGAAGAAGATGAAATGTCCTAGTTAGATAGGATTCTTAACGATCTCATAGAACCGATAATCGTTTCTTTGTCTAGTGATAACAGTGAGACAAATTCTCAGTAAATCGTTTTTCATTATTTAATATAAATTTATTTGCCGTTTCTTGAGTTAAAAAATAATAGACAACATTCACTAGCCAAATTTTGTTGCGCACGTCATGAAAGAAGAAGATGAAATGTCCTAGTTAGATAGGATTCTTAACGATCTCATAGAACCGATAATCGTTTCTTTGTCTAGTGATAACAGTGAGGCAGATCCTCAGTGAATCGTTGTTCATTACTTAATATAAATTTATTTACCGTTTCTTGAGTTAAAAAATAATAGACAACATTCACTAGCCAAATTTTGTTGCGCACGTCATGAAAGAAGAAGATGAAATGTTCTAGTTAGATAGGATTCTTAACGATCTCATAGAACCGATAATCGTTTCTTTGTCTAGTGATAACAGTGAGGCAGATCCTCAGTGAATCGTTGTTTATTACTTAATATAAATTTATTTACCGTTTCTTGAGTTAAAAAATAATAGACAACATTCACTAGCCAAATTTTGTTGCGCACGTCATGAAAGAAGAAGATGAAATGTTCTAGTTAGATAGGATTCTTAACGATCTCATAGAACCGATAATCGTTTCTTTGTCTAGTGATAACAGTGAGGCAGATCCTCAGTGAATCGTTGTTTATTACTTAATATAAATTTATTTACCGTTTCTTGAGTTAAAAAATAATAGACAACATTCACTAGCCAAATTTTGTTGCGCACGTCATGAAAGAAGAAGATGAAATGTTCTAGTTAGATAGGATTCTTAACGATCTCATAGAACCGATAATCGTTTCTTTGTCTAGTGATAACAGTGAGGCAGATCCTCAGTGAATCGTTGTTCATTACTTAATATAAATTTATTTACCGTTTCTTGAGTTACAAAATAATAGACAACATTCACTAGCCAAATTTTGTTGCGCACGTCATGAAAGAAGAAGATGAAATGTTCTAGTTAGATAGGATTCTTAACGATCTCATAGAACCGATAATCGTTTCTTTGTCTAGTGATAACAGTGAGGCAGATCCTCAGTGAATCGTTGTTCATTACTTAATATAAATTTATTTACCGTTTCTTGAGTTAAAAAATAATAGACAACATTCACTAGCCAAATTTTGTTGCGCACGTCATGAAAGAAGAAGATGAAATGTTCTAGTTAGATAGGATTCTTAACGATCTCATAGAACCGATAATCGTTTCTTTGTCTAGTGATAACAGTGAGGCAGATCCTCAGTGAATCGTTGTTCATTACTTAATATAAATTTATTTACCGTTTCTTGAGTTACAAAATAATAGACAACATTCACTAGCCAAATTTTGTTGCGCACGTCATGAAAGAAGAAGATGAAATGTTCTAGTTAGATAGGATTCTTAACGATCTCATAGAACCGATAATCGTTTCTTTGTCTAGTGATAACAGTGAGACAAATTCTCAGTAAATCGTTTTTCATTATTTAATATAAATTTATTTGCCGTTTCTTGAGTTAAAAAATAATAGACAACATTCACTAGCCAAATTTTGTTGCGCACGTCATGAAAGAAGAAGATGAAATGTTCTAGTTAGATAGGATTCTTAACGATCTCATAGAACCGATAATCGTTTCTTTGTCTAGTGATAACAGTGAGGCAGATCCTCAGTGAATCGTTGTTCATTACTTAATATAAATTTATTTACCGTTTCTTGAGTTACAAAATAATAGACAACATTCACTAGCCAAATTTTGTTACGCACGTCATGAAAGAAGAAGATGAAATGTTCTAGTTAGATAGGATTCTTAACGATCTCATAGAACCGATAATCGTTTCTTTGTCTAGTGATAACAGTGAGACAAATTCTCAGTAAATCGTTTTTCATTATTTAATATAAATTTATTTGCCGTTTCTTGAGTTAAAAAATAATAGACAACATTCACTAGCCAAATTTTGTTGCGCACGTCATGAAAGAAGAAGATGAAATGTTCTAGTTAGATAGGATTCTTAACGATCTCATAGAACCGATAATCGTTTCTTTGTCTAGTGATAACAGTGAGGCAGATCCTCAGTGAATCGTTGTTCATTACTTAATATAAATTTATTTACCGTTTCTTGAGTTACAAAATAATAGACAACATTCACTAGCCAAATTTTGTTGCGCACGTCATGAAAGAAGAAGATGAAATGTTCTAGTTAGATAGGATTCTTAACGATCTCATAGAACCGATAATCGTTTCTTTGTCTAGTGATAACAGTGAGGCAGATCCTCAGTGAATCGTTGTTCATTACTTAATATAAATTTATTTACCGTTTCTTGAGTTAAAAAATAATAGACAACATTCACTAGCCAAATTTTGTTGCGCACGTCATGAAAGAAGAAGATGAAATGTTCTAGTTAGATAGGATTCTTAACGATCTCATAGAACCGATAATCGTTTCTTTGTCTAGTGATAACAGTGAGGCAGATCCTCAGTGAATCGTTGTTCATTACTTAATATAAATTTATTTACCGTTTCTTGAGTTACAAAATAATAGACAACATTCACTAGCCAAATTTTGTTGCGCACGTCATGAAAGAAGAAGATGAAATGTTCTAGTTAGATAGGATTCTTAACGATCTCATAGAACCGATAATCGTTTCTTTGTCTAGTGATAACAGTGAGGCAGATCCTCAGTGAATCGTTGTTCATTACTTAATATAAATTTATTTACCGTTTCTTGAGTTACAAAATAATAGACAACATTCACTAGCCAAATTTTGTTGCGCACGTCATGAAAGAAGAAGATGAAATGTTCTAGTTAGATAGGATTCTTAACGATCTCATAGAACCGATAATCGTTTCTTTGTCTAGTGATAACAGTGAGGCAGATCCTCAGTGAATCGTTGTTCATTACTTAATTTAAATTTATTTACCGTTTCTTGAGTTACAAAATAATAGACAACATTCACTAGCCAAATTTTGTTGCGCACGTCATGAAAGAAGAAGATGAAATGTCCTAGTTAGATAGGATTCTTAACGATCTCATAGAACCGATAATCGTTTCTTTGTCTAGTGATAACAGTGAGGCAGATCCTCAGTGAATCGTTGTTCATTACTTAATATAAATTTATTTACCGTTTCTTGAGTTAAAAAATAATAGACAACATTCACTAGCCAAATTTTGTTGCGCACGTCATGAAAGAAGAAGATGAAATGTTCTAGTTAGATAGGATTCTTAACGATCTCATAGAACCGATAATCGTTTCTTTGTCTAGTGATAACAGTGAGACAAATTCTCAGTAAATCGTTTTTCATTATTTAATATAAATTTATTTGCCGTTTCTTGAGTTAAAAAATAATAGACAACATTCACTAGCCAAATTTTGTTGCGCACGTCATGAAAGAAGAAGATGAAATGTTCTAGTTAGATAGGATTCTTAACGATCTCATAGAACCGATAATCGTTTCTTTGTCTAGTGATAACAGTGAGACAAATTCTCAGTAAATCGTTTTTCATTATTTAATATAAATTTATTTGCCGTTTCTTGAGTTAAAAAATAATAGACAACATTCACTAGCCAAATTTTGTTGCGCACGTCATGAAAGAAGAAGATGAAATGTCCTAGTTAGATAGGATTCTTAACGATCTCATAGAACCGATAATCGTTTCTTTGTCTAGTGATAACAGTGAGACAAATTCTCAGTGAATCGTTGTTCATTACTTAATATAAATTTATTTGCCGTTTCTTGAGTTAAAAAATAATAGACAACATTCACTAGCCAAATTTTGTTGCGCACGTCATGAAAGAAGAAGATGAAATGTTCTAGTTAGATAGGATTCTTAACGATCTCATAGAACCGATAATCGTTTCTTTGTCTAGTGATAACAGTGAGGCAGATCCTCAGTGAATCGTTGTTCATTACTTAATATAAATTTATTTACCGTTTCTTGAGTTAAAAAATAATAGACAACATTCACTAGCCAAATTTTGTTGCGCACGTCATGAAAGAAGAAGATGAAATGTCCTAGTTAGATAGGATTCTTAACGATCTCATAGAACCGATAATCGTTTCTTTGTCTAGTGATAACAGTGAGACAAATTCTCAGTGAATCGTTGTTCATTACTTAATATAAATTCATTTAGTATTTCCTGAGTTACTGTGAAATGTCTATTGGTTACAAATAATGTTCACTAAAAAATTATGCAAATAGTTCAATAATTAAACTACTTTTATACCACATCTGATTCCGAAGTACTGAAATCACTGTTTTTAAAATGAGTATTAACTATAATAGATCATATCATTTGAGAATTTTCTGTTCTATATATGTACCAAATATCTCTATGAGATATTCCAAATCTATGGAAGAAATTTATTTCTATTTTCAAATCAAATAAGTTCTTGTACTGGCAATGGAACATTTTGTTATATTTTATACTCAACTAATTTCTTATTCAACCGATCTTCAGTTCTCATAAAGCTCAATTTTCGAAAACTAAACTTCCTTTTCTCTCTGAATAATTTGAGTATGTTGAGTCGAGAATTTTTTGTATGTTGCTTTACCTATTAATAGGGTTCAGTAGTTAGTAAGTAGCAATGCAGATTTCTTTTCCATTATTTGTAATACTATGAATCTATAAGCATTGTATTTCTAGAAAGTCTAGAGAGGTAAAAATAAGGATGAAGAGATAGAAGATTCCAAATGGTTTGAAAATAGATTTGAGAACAAAATTTGTCTTATTGTAAACTTTTTGTAATTAGTTACGCGTTGTATAATACAAAATTTTTAATATACATATATGTTTTTTACAGCATCCCTAGTGGGTTTCACCAGTGGATATCTGTACGCTTGGCCATCGCCTTTTCTATTAAAGATAAGTCAAGATAACGTTACTTACAACATATCCGAAGAACAAGCATCCTACTTCGCAGTTTGCCATTCATTAGGAATGTTAGTACTACCGATATTCATTTCCCCAGTTGTGAATATATTTGGCAGGAAGAAAACCCTCCTGATAGCAGAACTACCAATGGTGACGAGTTTATTAATGAAAGCATTCGTTACCGACGTGTGGTTGTTGTATCTAGCTAGATTTTTAGCTGGATCTGCAGACGCTATAGTTTTTGCGGGACTTCCGGTGTATATTGGAGAAGTATCGACCCCAAAAGTTAGAGGAATATGGGGAAACTCCTTCATTATAGCTGTTTTTACTGGACAATTTATTATAAATGTAGTTGGGAGCTATTGCAGCGTGGCGGATACGTCTTATATCGGTTTAGTAATACCCGTTTTATTCCCGTTTCTTTTCTATTTCGTACCCGAATCTCCATATTATTTAATTATGAGAGGAAAAGAAGAGGAAGCTAGACAAAGTTTGAGGTTTTTAAGAGGCAAACAACACGTACAAGTCGAATTGGACGCGCTAATAACTTCAGTTAAAGAAGAAATGCAATTGAAAGGAAGTTGGGCGGATTTGATAAAAATAAAAGCGAATCGAAAGGCTTTAATTGCTGGATTGTTCTTAAGAACCTCTCAATTACTTACTGGTGTTTACGTATTTATGTCTTATACGCAATTTATTTTTGAAAAAGCCGGAGGGAATATCAGTTATCAAACATCGGCTATTATTTATACGGGATTAACCGTATTTATGTATTTGTGTTCGGCTTATGCGTCCAAATTGATTGGAAGACGTAAAGCTTACATGTCGTCATTATTATTAGCAGGAATTATTGTTTTAAGTGAAGCAGTGTATTTTTATATAGATAGTGTATATACGTATATAGATTTAGAACCGATTAAATGGTTTCCCTTGGTGGGAATGCTCAGTTTCGTTGTAGTGAGTTCGTTTGGTGTGGGTATAATACCAACTTTGATGTTGGGCGAGTTATTTGCAACTAGTGTTAAATCTAAAGGAATAAGTTTGTTGACGGTAGCTTTCGCTGCGAATATTATAATAACAAACAATATTTTTTACTATTTCAATAGTTATACGGGACTGTACGGCCCTTTTTTCTTATTTGGTGCTTGTAATATGTTATTTACTGTATTAGCGTATTTCATCGTACCCGAAACTAAAGGAAAAACTTTGGAAGAGATCCAAGAAACTCTGAAAAACATGTAACAGATACTTTTCAATCGGACTAAACTATGTTTATTATTATAGAAATAAATACTGTGATTTCTTCGTTGCTTTTATTTCCATAATACCTCTACAGCAATTGTAAATATGAGATGATTTATTGTAAATCTGGAGTTAATATGTTGGAGAAGTTCTATTGAAAACGGTTGGCTAAAAGGATAAGATGGTGATTGTTTGATATAAACTTTTAAAGATTAATTAACACTGTTGATTTCAGTTGAAAATGTTAGTGTGGATTCAGGAAAATCTTCCACTAGGGCAGAGGTGTCAAACTCAAGTTTGCAGAATTATTATAACATTTTATTTATTAAATTATATAAGTATATAATATACGGTTATTAAAAGTTATATCAAAGTTATAAAAGATGGTAGGTAGTAATATTGAGCTCGAGGATCCAGACATCTGACTTGTCTTGTTTTTGTCAAGCTCATTGATGTCAGGTATCATACTCGTTGTAGATATTTTAAGAATTGATTGGAGATGTTCATTCATAAGGCTTGTGCAATGCTTGTTCTTATTTATTTTCAAACATCTGCTCACATAAATAGGTGCTGTGCTTATTTAATTCCGTGTAAATATCAAAACTCTTGAAATATTATGTATAAAATATAAGAGCGTTTATCTCATTGAATTTTTCTTTCAAAATACTGTCCGATTGAAGATCTATCAATTCCATTTGCAAATGAACTGGTGTCTGTAAAGCTTCAAAATTGAATTCCATTTCATCCATTTTGTGAAAACGATTGTTGAATTCCGTAATCAAATTTTGTAGAAGTTGAGAATATTCATCCAATTTTTTATTGGTTCACTGTGCCAAATGATTTTAGATGAGGGAAATGGTCTAAAGTTTGATTTTTCACCTGATTTTCCCACAGCCTCAACTTCGTTTCAAAGGCTTGATTATATGAATACATTTGAATGGCAATCAGGTTTTTATTTTGTAACTTTATATTCATATCAGTCAAGTGTTTATTCATATCTACCAAAAAGGCTCAATTAATCCACCAGTCATTGTCATAATCAATTGGTTTGCCTTTTTCTAACATGAAAGCTTGAATAGGGTCACTCATATTGCAAAATATCTTTCTAAAGCTACTCCTCGACTGAGCCAACGAACTTCGGTGAAATGAGGGACATCAGAAAACTTTTAGAAAATTTACAATTTTAATTATAGGTTGCATGACATGATCCATTTTTAAATGTTTGGATGCCAATGATTCCTGATGAATTATGCAGTGAAATCCCACAAAATTCCCTGATGTTTTCTGTTTTAATTTAGTTACAACGCCCGAATGTTTGCCAGTCATGACAGGAGCGCCATCCGTAGTTGTGCTGCCAAGTATATTCCAGTCGAGTTCATATTCTAATATCAAATACTCAATTACAGAATAAATATCATTTGCTATTGTAGTACCTGTCAATGGAACGCAATTTAATAGTTCTTCAGTTATTTCAAAGTTACTGTTAATGCCTCGTATAAAAACAGCAAGTTGAGCTGTATCAACAGTATCAGGGCTCCTGTCAACAGCCAGTGAAAAGTTTGTAATTCCTTAATTTTCTCTTTCAGTTGGAGAACCAAATTTTGAGATAAATCTTTTATTTTTGAAGCAACAGTGTTTCTTGAAAACGAAAAATTTTGAATTATTGACTTTTGAGATGGCAATGAAACATTGGCAGCTTTCAACATAGAGTCTTTAATAAATCATCATCAATGGAAGGTTTTGATCTTTTCGCTATTTCTAATACAATAATAAAACGTGATTTCGCTCTCTGTATTAGCTTCAGTAAACATCGATTGTTGACCTTGAAGATTAGGTTTAAAAGATGAGATTGTGTCGATTCTTATTTTTTCAGTGTAACAATCAAATTTTAACTTATGATTCGTATCATAGTGTCTCTTCAAATTAAACTCCTTACAAACATCAACTGTTCTATTACAAATCAAACACAGTGGTTTACCTTTCCATCCTAAAAATGTAGTTTTTGTGACAATCTGCCAAAATCGTAACAATTATGGAATTATGGATATCGCACGCGTACGACACAATCAAATGCACAGTACCTTCACAATCAATACTTCGCAGTACACTTAAAATGCTTCTCCAGCCGTATTGCTTCGATTACTCGACTCAATTGACTCACGTCGCGCCGACGCACTCGTTTTATATGGTTAAGGAAGGTTCTAGTCAAGACTCGAAGCGCGTGGACGATTCTATCGCTCCCGACAAAAATAATAGGATATTTCCGCTTGCTGCTAAGATAAACATCCATAGACTTGAGACTACGAGTATTTAATACATCCGAATGAAGTATAAAAGCTCTAAAAAACATGATTCTTCTTTCTGTGACACATTGCGATCGCGGGCCTTATTGGCGGAAGCGGCACGCGGGCCGTATCTTTGACTTGACTGCACTAGGGTTTTTTCAAAGTACTGGTTCAGTTATAAGAAGGATTTTTTAACGATTTGTTCTACAAATGCTACAAATGAAATGTGCTGCAACTCAATTTTTCTACCGCCAAAAGCTGTGAGATCCATGAAATATCAGATCGGTTAGTTTTATCGGACTTGAGAGTCTTGTCTTAAGTTTCTAAGTAATTAACTATATCTTATGTCAATGAAAACTAATTGTACCGGGTGAGTAACTGAGAACGGCTATCTCTCAGGAACAGTTCATATTACAGCATCAGGGAAAAAAATTATACGAAAATTAGCCCCGAGAAACACGTGGAAAGTATTTTCATATTAGATCCACCAAACTAAAGGGCTTATTTGAGCATGTAAAATCTGATGAAGTGGCACTTTGTAAGTGTTTGGTCCATGTTTATAAACTTGATGTATTTGAGATATTGCGGATTTTCTTGACAATGTTAATGTAGGTTTTTTTATAGTAAACTAAATTAACCTCAAAATAGTGAAAACCACATCTCGATATCTCTTTTCTCTCCCAAGATATCTCAAGAAATGTTAAGAAAGAATTTTTCCTCAAATGTCTATTAGGCTGGTTCGCCTAAATGTAAATTGAAAATTTATTCGAGATTGAAAGTTCTTACATCGGCCTATCAGTAGTAATTTAAACTGTTAATAATAATCTTATTATTGCCGCTAGATGGCGTTATCTAAATGTAAGGTTAATATTAGCAACAATGAGAACAAATCATTCAATAAACCATAAAATGAAATGTAAATATACAATGCTTGCTTGGTTACTAAAAATGCAGGCTTCTAGTTTTATAAATAACAAGGTATAGGTATAAATGGTCTGAATTTGGTAAAAGGATTATGCAGTCGTACTATTTGTTTTTGCTCATATTAGATTCATGACAAATCTGTAATATGAAATATATCTGCAGCCTCGTTGACCACTAGCGTCTCCTGTAGGTTTAAACAGAAATTTTAGTGCGCTGTACGTTGATTTTCTGTACACACAACGTTGAATAAATGCTGCACACTACTCTAACCTTCTGAAAACACAAAAACAAAACTGTGTATCACTCCAAACAGAAAAGCATGTTAGCAGGAAGTCTTGGAACTCTCATACGATAAAATATGACTACTGAAAAAAGCTTTCATAGGTCAAAAATTCCACAACGACGGGGAGGTAGAGGAGTGAAGGATTTCTTCGATAAAGGTATTAAAAAGCTTTCGGAGAGGTGACAACAACGTTTAATTAGAAAGGGGAATCAGCTAGAAAAACTGCAAATTTTTGTAAATTTTTTCGATAATAAATGAATGTGTCAAAGCGTTCATCTCGATCATATCATTGTCGGTTTATCAAAGTCAATTATATTATTAAAAAATCAAGTCCAAAAAATTATTTCTCCTTCTTCTATATTAACTCTGTTGAAATCTTCATATTTCCAATTCAAATATAATTTACCTAAATATTCATTCATGGATTATGAGATCGAACTTAATATTTTGGTGTTTCTTTAATCTCTAATTCTTAATCGTTCAATTGGTAATTACATATATAATTGGTCTTGGGGGAATCATAGTTCAGATTAAATGAAAATGTATCGTGGGATTTGTATTAATACGTTTATTTAGTAAAATATAAATTTACATTTAAATCGATACCAATATAATCAACGATTTATTCGTAGAATTACTTTATAAGTAAAATAAGATTTTTGATAGAATTACTTCCAAATTGATGCTACAATAATAAGAGACATCACAAAGATAAGCGAACCAATTATGAGTATAAAGAGAAACCAAAAAAATTTAAATTATTAGGAGGGCAGTTCAAATATAATCCAGACAAACGTTCTGACACATTTATTTATTATTGAAAATATTTACAAAGATTAACATTTTCTTATGTACTTTCCCAACTTAGTTACACATTTTTACCAACAAATTTTTTTATCTCTGAGGGCTTCTTTCGAAGCTTTGATATCTCGGCAATTTTCTTTGACAATTTTGTGTTAAACTGCCCAACAGAAATCAGAAACTATAATTAATTTAATAAATGGTTCTAAATGTTCTTGATTCTAGGTCTCTTCTGTTTTAAAATTTGTTTTTGTAATAATTTTTTTTATAAAGATGAAATTTGACGTTTCGACTTTTCTTTAAGTCTTTGTTCAATCAAGCTACATGTACATATTGGAAAGAACAAAAATATGTAGTTACGTGCATACAAAAAAAATAATCCAAGTGTATCTAATCAAAGATCTATAATTGTCTTCAGTTGTAATTACTGCGCTTGGTCTGACTCTTCTTCACGTTCAAGCCACCGGAATGCCAAAGCCAGTTCTTGGAATGCCTCACCATGAGAATATCCCGAGTCATCGCCTATCAGCAACTGAAAGCCTAGATTATCACACATACAATTTTCAAACCAACCAGAACTTGCGATGAAGGTTCTCACACAAAATGAGCTGCCCGGAAGGCCGTTTTCCACCAATTCACTTTTCGCTTTTTTCATAGTTTTAAGATTTGAACTGTCAAGATTATGTGCGTACCTGGTGATTGAATCAGAATTATTTTTTATTCCTGTTATAGTTGATTCACAAACATCGAACTCGATAGCTAATGTGTGATCCAATTCACTTTTTTTTAAGCTGTGTAATAATTTCCATTTAATCTTCTATGCTGTAGCATAAAGAATGTCTTGTCTGCTTCAATGTCAACTTTCTCTCATGGCAGCAAGATCTCTAATTGTCCTCAGTTGTAATAACTGCGCTTGGTCTGATTCTTCTTCACCTTTGAGCCATCGGAACGCCAAATCCATTGCTAGGAATGCCTCACCATGAGATGATCCCGAGTCAACTTCTTCGGGTTCCTCGATTACATCATCGTTCTATGTGAGATCTTCACCAAGTAGTAATTTTTTAACAATTTCATCGTCTTTCTGCAACTGAAAGCTTAGATCATTATACAAGATTGGGTTACCACCAAGTTTCAAGTTTAGTTCCAATGATTCTTCACATAAAATGGGCTTACATAGTTTGAAGATTTGAACTGCCCGCCTAACTGTCAAGATTTTGTGCGTACCTGGTGATTGAATCAGAATTATTTTTTATTCCTGTTATAGTTGATTCACAAACATCGAACTCGATAGCTAATGTGTGATCCAATTCACTTTTTTTTAAGCTGTGTAATAATTTCCATTTAATCTTCTATGCTGTAGCATAAAGAATGTCTTGTCTGCTTCAATGTCAACTTTCTCTCATGGCAGCAAGATCTCTAATTGTTCTCAGTTGTAATAACTGCGCTTGGTCTGATTCTTCTTCACCTTTGAGCCATCGGAACGCCAAATCCATTGCTAGGAATGCCTCACCATGAGATGATCCCGAGTCAACTTCTTCGGGTTCCTCGATTACATCATCGTCCTATGTGAGATCTTCACCAAGTAGTAATTTTTTAACAATTTCATCGTCTTTCTGCAACTGAAAGCTTAGATCATTATACAAGATTGGGTTACCACCAAGTTTCAAGTTTAGTTCCAATGCTTATTCACATAAAATGGGCTTACATAGTTTGAAGATTTGAACTGCCCGCCTAACTGTCAAGATTATGTGCGTACCTGGTGATTGAATCAGGATTATTTTTTATTCCTGTTATAGTTGATTCACAAACATCGAACTCGATAGCTAATGTGTGATCCAATTCACTTTTTTTTAGCTGTGTAATAATTTCCATTTAATCTTCTATGCTGTAGCATAAAGAATGTCTTGTCTGCTTCAATGTCAACTTTCTCTCATGGCAGCAAGATCTCTAATTGCCTTCAGTTGTAATAATTGCGCTTGGTCTGATTCTTCTTCACCTTTGCGCCATCGGAACGCCAAATCCATTGCTTGGAATGCCTTACCATGAGATGATCCCGAGTCAACTTCTTCGGGTTCCTCGATTACATCATCGTCCTATGTGAGATCTTCACCAAGTAGTAATTTTTTAACAATTTCATCGTCTTTCTGCAACTGAAAGCTTAGATCATTATACAAGATTGGGTTACCACCAAGTTTCAAGTTTAGTTCCAATGCTTATTCACATAAAATGGGCTTACATAGTTTGAAGATTTGAACTGCCCGCCTAACTGTCAAGATTATGTGCGTACCTGGTGATTGAATCAGGATTATTTTTTATTCCTGTTATAGTTGATTCACAAACATCGAACTCGATAGCTAATGTGTGATCCAATTCACTTTTTTTTAAGCTGTGTAATAATTTCCATTTAATCTTCTATGCTGTAGCATAAAGAATGTCTTGTCTGCTTCAATGTCAACTTTCTCTCATGGCAGCAAGATCTCTAATTGTCCTCAGTTGTAATAACTGCGCTTGGTCTGATTCTTCTTCACCTTTGAGCCATCGGAACGCCAAATCCATTGCTTGGAATGCCTTACCATGAGATGATCCCGAGTCAACTTCTTCGGGTTCCTCGATTACATCATCGTCCTATGTGAGATCTTCACCAAGTAGTAATTTTTTAACAATTTCATCGTCTTTCTGCAACTGAAAGCTTAGATCATTATACAAGATTGGGTTACCACCAAGTTTCAAGTTTAGTTCCAATGCTTATTCACATAAAATGGGCTTACATAGTTTGAAGATTTGAACTGCCCGCCTAACTGTCAAGATTATGTGCGTACCTGGTGATTGAATCAGAATTATTTTTTATTCCTGTTATAGTTGATTCACAAACATCGAACTCGATAGCTAATGTGTGACCCGATTCACGTTTTTTTAGCTGTGTAATAATATCCATTTTATCTTTGAATGAAAGAACCATTCGTTTTATTTTTGTTCACATATTTATCAAATAAACAGAAAGGGTTTCATATGATCAAATTCAATGAACAAATTAGGTCCTAGAACAGATACGTACTTATGAACCAGATACAAATATGTAACGAAGCAGTTTCTGATAAATAATTTAAGATGGCTTCCGTGACAGACGTTCTAAGAAAAATAATTTTCCTTTTGTTTAATTTTATTCGAAATAACAAAAACTGATTCCGATAATGGAACGTTCGGATATTCGACGCTGTACTGTATTCAAAATTAAAAACTATTTTTCATAACTTAACTATCAGTTTTTCAATTGGAAAAAAAGTATATTTTAATAAAATAACACAAAAAGGAAGGTCATAGTCGCACTCGTAGGTATAGTAAAGAAATGCTTTATGCGGTTTAAATCAAAGTTTTGTGAATGGTTCACGATCGGTAGGGTTTCATCCTAGAATGCTTCGGACCTCCCCATCGATCTTGTACACCCTAACCGTATTTGTATAAAATTTTGTGAAGTATATGTCGGTGGCGTATAAGCTGTAAGAAGCAAAATATATTTTCTAAAAAATGACTTTTAAAATATTATTATATAGTATATGCTATAGATTTAAACTATCCAAATATATAGGGTGTTTCTGAATTATCACGAAAAGCTTCAAATAAAAATGTAATATGTCTTTTATTATATCAAAAGTTATCGTATAAATGCATGAGATTCACCTATAAATCGTTCCGGTGGACAAAATAAATCTGAATACGAAAATAATCAAAAAGAGGTCTAGCAGGTTAATTAACGTTGTGTATTGATTATATATAATTAATATTTAACACATAACAAATCTAAAATATCAGATTCTGTTTTTCTATGAAGAGTTACATCTCTTTTTAAAAACCGGCAATAATCACCCATTGTAGCCGGAGTTTTTATCACCTCGCTCATCTCTAATATCTTTTAAATTCTCATGAAAAAGTGGTGAATGGTAATAAAAAAAATCAATTATTAATGACATACACCTGCTAAATGATTTTTAAGAATCTAAAAGTTCATTAGCTAGCCAAGTCTTCATAGTTAGCATCGATATTGTTGCCCAAAAATCTTCTCACAACACATGAAATGATTATCGCCCAGACAAGTTTCTAATTTGTAAATTAATAGAGATATTCTCTCTTAATTTGCTGATTTCAACTTTCCGATATTTAAATCCTTCATCTTCTTTATGGAGAGTCTTTTATTGGTCAAAGTTTGATGCAAGACTGACATTTCTTCTATAACAGTTATAAATTCGACATTTCAATACCCGATTGAAATTTTTCCCGGCAAATTGGTTTTGCTTAAGGACTTTTCGAAAACTATGATTGTGTTGACCCAATCATGATCTGAATATTCAGAAATTAATTCGATTCTTGTTCTTCTAGACTAGAATGTAAATGTGATTAGCTAAAGGGTAGTTCCATTTGGGTATGGTTTTTTGAAGTTTAAAATTGTTAATTCCTTCTAAAGTTCGACTTCGAATCATTTTTGTTAATATATTTTTATCAATGTTAAGATTAACTCTTTCTAATTGATCTCTCTTGATTAACAATCAACCCTGGATGTTGAACAATCAGTTTGTTTGTAGTGAAGGGTGAGATATTCCTTCGTTAGAGTGAAGTTAATCTTTCATTTAGATTATCCTGGTCAGTTGTAAGGATCTTAATTTCCGTAGCAGTAGCGCAACGATTTATTTTAGTTTATTGACGATTGAGTCGTATATAAAGTGGTAGAAATAGAAAAAAATTGTTGAGCTGAATTTATTAGAAAATGAGTATTCGTAAATTGAAAAACGTCGAGAAAAATTCGAAATTTTTACAGAAATTTGGTGATATTTTCTGGATTCTCTGTTTTTTATTATTTCTACGAACGTAAGATATTTTTTTTATTCTTATTTCTAGATTTGTTCTGGTGAATTCAAATTTATTTTGAATTTATTGAGTATTTTCCTGATTTTCAAAATTTTTTAAAATAAAAATATTTCAAAACTAACTTTTTTCCAAATTTTCTGCATTTCTTCCTATTAAAGTTTATTGATTTTCGTTTCATTTGATTCGCTTCTTTATTTTAACAAATCCTATGATGTGAATAAAAACAAAATTTATCACAAATATTGCTAAAATTATAGGGGCTTTCTAATTATTTGGAATATGCAATATCCTCTCACATTTTTTAAATTTTTGACATTTTGTTTCTCGAGCTCCTTAAACTTTCATATTTTCAAATGATTCCATTTTAACTTTCACATTTCTTTAGAATTCATTTCAGTTTCAAATTTTCCGAATTTCATGTTGTTCTCGTTTTTTTTTCAATTTTTATCAAATTTTCTTACGGAAAATCCAAAATTTTTTTATTTTCCAATATTTTACGACTAACTTCGAATTTCTCGCATTATCTCAAATTTTTTAAGCTTTTTTTATAAATCTTCAGCTATGTAGAATATTTCATCTTCTTCTATTGTGTTTTTCCAGATTTTTCAAAATTTTCCCCGAATTTTTTACATTCATGACTTCTGAGCCTTACGAATTATTTTCTAGTTTTCGAGGTTTCATTCTAACCTAAAAAATTCAATAAATTCTGAAATAATTTTTAAACTTTAAGCGGAATGAAGAATCGAATCACGATTTTTTTAAAATTTTGTTCTTTTTGTCAAATTTTTTTGTCCGAATTGTTCGTATTCTGCAAAAATTGTCAGATTTTTCCAGTCTTTTTTTAAATTGTCCAAAATTCTTTTGAAATTTCCTAATATTTTCAATATTTCAAGTTCATTCATTAATTTTTTTACAAATTTTCGAATATTTCGGATGTCTTTTTTCCTATTATTCTAGCTTTTTTATGATAATTCCATGAAAATTATATGAATTTTATGACAGTCTGTTCAGAACTGCCCAATTCTCCTTCAGTTCCCCTGATTCTACATTTTTCACAAATTTTTCAGATTTCGTTTATGTGTTTTTTTTTAATTTTGTTATATTCATAGAATTTTCCATTTTTTTTCCTAATTCATACATTTAACACTGACAGATTCTTCTTAAAAAGATACAAAAATAATTTCTGTAAAACATCTAAAATCCAATTTTGGTTATTTCGAATTTTTGATTCTGAATTGCTCCGAATTATAATTATACAAGTTCTCAAATATCAACTTCGTACCATTCATATTTTCCAAGTATTTTCTCAGATTTTTAAAAATTCTTTAGAATTTACCAAAGTGTAAAATTTGAGGATTTTCGAAACTTTTGATAATTTTATCGAATTGTCTATACTTTCACTAATTTGTTAATATGTTTTAATCCCTTGCACAAACAGAACTTTTAGATTTTTATTTCGTCCGATTCTCGTTTTTTATTTATTTAATTTTCTCTCAAACAGATTTTTTCCAAATCTTCCAATATTAATTTAGTCTTTAAAATTTCTCTATTCCTTTAATTCGTTTCGAACAAAAAGGTCAAGACATTATTAACAAAATACGAAAAAAAACATGTTTATTTCAATTTTTGTTTGTTTTTTCGATTTTGAATCATTAGCTTTCGAACTTTTTCAAAGTTTGATCGTATTCTATGCATCAAAGACTTTTTAATTTATCTTGCATCGTTTTTAAACCTTCCCTGTAACGAATTTCGGTACCATTCGATAAAATAAATGGAAACAATAAAATTGTACGCCAATGAGAAAACGAAATTCCTAAGGCCCTTGAGAACTCAATAGTAATTAAAGTAGGAAGCAGGATATATTACCAGACCCCCGAGGAAACCTACAAGATACGTAATCTTCTTGATGATGATTTGTATGCTCAACGAAAACTTTGTACAACAAATAAAATAGCTACACATGAGTGACTAAAACATCCCCCTTTTACATTCAATATTTCATTCTTCCATAGTTTGAACTGATGACCAAGTTTCTTGTAATGTGAAAGTATTTAAAATTATTTATGTGAAAAAATGATTTATATCCTGTTCTCACAAAGTTGTAGTAAGATGCATCAAAATGTTTTTTTATAATAGCAAAGGATCCTTCTACCTTCAGCGGCATCATTAAATAACTAAGTTGTATTACGAGTGTATTTTCTAACGTATGATGATGGTCCCAAAAGTACCTGGACTGACCTAGAGATAGCGGTAGCTGCTTAAAGAATACCACTGTAATAGAAAGTATTTGTTTGGCAGCCAACCAAATCAGCTGGTGACTCCAGACTGACGACTGAAAGTCCGCCAGCTAGCAGACATAGTAGGCATTTAGAAAAGTACAGTACATCGCATATTAACTAAAAATTTGGACACGAAAAAGCTGTGCGCAAGATAGGTGCGCCGCGTTTTTTCACGGCGTCATGAAGATGTTTCCATCGACAATCATGGGTCAACAAAAATCTTCCCCCAGCTCGAAATTTATCTCGCTGGTACACAGATGATTCAAAGACAACGCAAGGAGTTAGACTGAGCAATTTGGGCCAAAATACAAGCTCTCCATACCACTTGGAACATTACACAACATTTCTTAGCAACTCTACTCAGGAGTAATTAGTTAGAAACCTCTATAGAAAGCACTCATATTCTCTCAGATAGCCAAATGACCTTAAACCTAACCTAACCTAATCTAACCAAACTAGTGTGGGAGTGTTAACAAACTAGAAACACTAGGGGGATGGCAGACAGCATCGCCAAAAAAAGGGGAAACGAATTCATACCTTGGCCCAGAACCATACTGTGGCGTCAGTATATACGACATCGATAACGAACTGAATGAATGACTGAAGAATATATAACGATATCAGCTGAGAAGTGTGAAGAACTTGTCGTGATGAACAGGAACGACATTAAACTGGTGGTCAGTCTTCTGACAGGTCACTTCCTCGTTAAGTACCACCCTAAGACAATGGTTACGGCTGAGGAGGTCAAATGCAGATTTTGCGAGCAAGCCTTAGAAACAGTAGAGCATCTACTCTGCGAATAATGTCCTGCCCAATTCGCTAGAAGGCTTAAGGACCTTGAAATAGTAGTAGGGAAGTAGGACACAAGAGCCCTCAAAAAATAGCCTCCTTTAGGAGGAGTCTATGTATTTTGGAATTAGAATAATAAGATGTAGAGTCTTGTACAAAATATCTTCTAGGCTGTAAAGCTAAAACGACTCCCAAAAAAAAAATTACATGAGAATGTAGGTTAACTAAATGTAGGTATTACTCCAAAAACATCTCATACATTAACGTCAGATGTCTCTTTATACCTAGAAATTGATGGCTTGACCATATAGAATTATTTTAAAGTACACTAAACCTTCATAATTCCACCAGACCTACAACAGTCGACCTTCGCTTGTGACGGGCTCTGATAAATATTCTTTAAGTAACCAATGATTTTCCAAGTTCGAGGTGTTTAGATAAATCAATTTCTCATAGCAAGTAATAATTCGTCTAATAAAACGAACAGCTTTCGACAAGTCTAGGAGATGTTTAAATACTGTTATTCGACTATTCGGTTAATTCTTGTGACACTTTTCGACAACTTTTTTAAATCTGAACTGATGATTCGTATCTTTAGAGGGTCCAAGGGAGTCCCAGTATTTACTGATTCTCTTGCAAGAGAGAATGATTAAAAGGAAGTAAAGTAATTGTACTCTTCATAGAACTGGAGACTAGTCTTAACAAGTTACGATATTTCCTACTATCCTTGTGGCCGCAAAACCCTCAAATGGTATCGAAAGTTGGCATTTCAAATTTTTCAGCTGCTTCTTATGAACAGTTATTTCTTGTACTCCTCATACTCAGGAAAACGGGCATAACCGACTTGTGCGAATCACTTGGACTACCCCAATCAACCCAAACTTCCTCAACCCTCAATTGCTCCTTCTCCAATCCATTATTTGACAGAAACCGAATCGGATGAAAGACGTGGGGGTAGAAAAGCATAAATAAGATGTGGGAATTGCTCCAGTAAACATATTAAAAAACTGACCACATATTTTTGTGCTGTTTGCCCAGAACAGATAGAGCTATGTGTTGTGTGCTTCAAAGAGTACCACGGCTATTACCATATAAATATAAGTAGGTATTTTTAATTTTTAAATGTAAATAGTATTTTTGCGAACGAAAAGTGTAAATAAAAAGTTTAAAACTAAATTGTTTGTTGTAGCTTTTAAAATAATCTTAATAAAAATTATAATAGTATTTTATTGATATATTATTTGATTGATCATTTCATTTATAATAAATTTTAATGAAATATCTATTGAATTAAATATCATAATGTGTATAAACAAATAATTTTCAAATTCTATATCCAAATGAACGGTAATAACAAATTAACTTGTTGATATTAAATTGCTGAGTCCACTGCTATGAGGGTTTGCCTAACTTGTTTCTTGTTACCTTGTACCTTTTTTGCAGTAAATATTTTTCCTTTAATCTATGTTAAAAAATTTTTTTAACCCACAGGTTATTACCCTTATCATAAGGTCAGCATTGAAGGTGTTAAATTGAGGCACAGGAATTTTCACTAGATGAAAATCGAATTATACTGTAAACTCTTGTCATAATTTCAAATATTTTTTGTAATAATAATTCGTGATACTATTTTTTATTAATAATCAAGATATTTCCAAAAATATTCATTTTAAATTTGATAAGAAGAAAAAGAAAGAAATATCAATTTTGACTTCCAATAATCACATAAAAGAATATAATGAAAAAATTATAGTTTTATAATGACTACTTTAAATATGTATTTAATTATCTATTACTATTATCAGTGTTTAAGCGATTATCAACTTGTTATTAATATTTTGAATGATGAAATATTTAATTTCATTTAACATTTCCAAGAACTGCTATTTTACACGTTTCGCATTTCATAGTCGATATAAAATATGTGAATTCGCAAATTTTATATAAAAAAAAATGAATTTCAGGAAATATTTTTCGCCCGATAGGAGACTTTGATGTAACATTTGTGTCTTACGATTTACTCCATCTCTTCTAATTGAGTCACCCAACCCAGCTTATAAACATCAAAGACTTTCTTTGAATCAGATTTCTTGCTAAATTAGGTGCTTAATCTTTATTAACCAACGCCATTTTGGGAATAAAAAATTTCATAGTCTGGCAACAATGAACGAAAATTTTCTTATTATGTATTTGAATAAAGTAAAGTTTATGAATCATTTATGTTGGGGTCAATAATAAATTTTTAGGGTATAATATAAACGTGTTTTTATGTTTAAGATTTGTAAAAAAAAAACACGTTAATCTCGATGTGCTTTTGTAGCTGATTACCATGAACAATTCATGTTAAAAAATTTGCTCCCATTTCAAGTTTTGCGTTTTATTTGTACTCTTTTGATTCGTATCAATGGCCCTCATAATCTATGTAATCACATATTTTTTTAAACACTTATTATCTAGTAGGATGAATATATGTCTTTTTCCAAACTCTTAAGTGGCACCTCGTAGCTAACTCGTCGTGTTTTCTTTGTTCGGGTTACTTCTATAGTTGTTTTCATTTAGCATTTTTGATATCACAGAGAAATTTGAACTTGATTCCACTTTTTTCATATTAAATACTCAGTTTTTCAATATATGTCATTTTAGATAGAGATTTGACCGGGGCTCTTCATTTCCTAATGTTTTTAAATACGTAACATGCCATTCGGCTTATTAAGTTTTTCTTGAAACATTTTTAATATACCTACCTTTGTTCACGTATTGTGGCACAGTAGTCACTTCGGATCTATTTAGTCTAATTTTCAAGTTTTTGAAGAAATTAATTTGTTATCCCACTCCATTTAAAAAATTCAATAAAACCTCTAAATTGATTCGAATTCTTCCTTTACCTATCTACACTTCAAGCAAAGGTAAATTTTAATAAATATGTGATGATTTTATTCTTTATATTCGCTGTTCTACAGCTGCCAGGTTGGGAGTTCCACAACAATCACCAGACTACAAACTCAACCTCAACTCTAATATCTGTGACTCCAATTGAGAGCTTCAACCATCTCGGATTTCCATAGATAAGTCCCAGCCTTATCTTTAATATACAAGGGTGTCCAACGACGATTTAAAACTGTCTGTATATGGCAATATAATTATAGTAAAATCATGAAAATTTCTACGTTTGAGTTTCCGATTACGATCTTTTTAACTAAAATATTTTCAAAGATGACCGACTTCCGTTACTAACGAAAGTAGTTATTTTAAATAGAACACTCTGTATATTAATACATTTTTGAAATGTACGTACAATTTTAGTATACTTTTGTCTAAAAACTTTTTTCGAAAAATGCATACTTTTTGTGTTATCAATTTTTTTGTAAAAAATTTGACCGTTATAAATTATTTTTTTTAAGAAAACACTTAAAGATATGGAAATGGTTTCTATTCGATTGCTTTTAGCTAGGGCAGACGTATTTGAATCCATGCTGAAAAATGTCTTATTCTATACAGGGTGTGTATAAAAAGTGTTCAAAGTTTAACTTCATAAATATCAAATTTATTTATTTTTTCAAATAGTACCAACCGGTTTTTTTTTTATTTTAATGCATTCAGAAATAAAAACCTACTTTTTTAATCTTATCAAGGTCTGTAAAAAAATCGAATGAAATTGTATTTACTGATCCTATTCCAACTTTTAGTCGTTTCCAAGAAATTTGAGGTTTTAAATTATTTTAACAAGTTTTAATTTTTTATGTATACTTTTAGTAGGCTTAGTAATAAATGATTCCTATTCAACTGACATTAGTCAATTGTTTATACTTTAAAAAATCTTTAAAATGGCTCGTTCTCAATTAAATAACGAATAAATAAAATTTAGACCACACCTGCATATTTAAAAATTTACAAAAAACATTTAATATCTGGATAACAGAGAGGTTTAGGTATAGGAAAATATACGTGAATTTGCCGCCTTTTTTGAATGAAATGAAAAATTTTTCGACATAGTTTCGAATACGTGTGATCTTGCTTAAAGAAACTGAATAGAAACCATTTACATATCCTTAAGGGTATATTTGTAAAAAAATAATTTATAAGGGTCTGTAACAGTCAAATTTGAAAAATGTATTAATATATTGAGTGTTCTACACTACACTACACTACACACAGTCGACTTCCGGTATAATTAAAGTCGGCCATCTTTGAAAATATTTTATTGGAAAAGATCGTATCTGAAAACCCAAACGTAGCAATTCTCATGATTTTTCTATAAGTACTTTGCCATATACAGATAGTTTTAACTCGTCGTGGGACACCCTGTATAGACAAGTCTGAGTTGTTTTTAATTTATAACTGCTTCTGTTCGTTGTGCTCTTTTGGATACGCAGTTAATGCGCATTTATTATTTTTTCAATAAATTTATTGGTTGCTGAAACTTTTTTTATTGTTCTTACCAATAAATATTAATTTGGATAATCGTTTTCAGGTATAATTTTAGATTGTTTAACTTTTATTTTAATTTAATTCATAAGGTGTTTCCATCTTTTCCTTTTTATTAATATTTAACGTCGTTCGTTAAAAAGTTGACGGCGTCCAATTTATTTTATACTAATTTTTATATACTTCAACTGAATAACCGAATACCACTTCCTGAGGAAGAGTCTCCTGCCGGGAATTTAAGATAACAACTATTTCTATAGTCTCTTTTCATGTTAATTTTATCTGTTGTAGCTCTTTCTCGATAGTCCTCCATATTCGTACAGGTCTGGCTCTTTTCCTTTTGTCTTTGTTCCAAAAATTTACATTTCTATTATATGTCTCCATACAACAGTATAGATTTTATATTGGTATGGAATAATCGTAGTTTTGTTGTTTTTGAGATTCTTGTAGAAAACAATATTTTATTGTTTTACTCTTCATCAAATTTCATTTTTAGTATCTGCTTTTGTACTGATTATGTTTATGTTAAGTCGTATTTAAGTTGAGTTATTAAGAAACCTGTTACTAGTTTACTTTCCCATGTAATTTCTGTGTTGTTAATAATCATCCTCGATTTCAAGATCCTCCAGTTTTAAATTTTTTTATTATTCAATCTGTTAAAACATTAAACAGAGTTGAAGACAGAACACTTCCCTGTTCCACTTTCTAAGTGGTATTATTCTCAATTTTCCATTTACTTATAGCCTCTTAAGAGAAATTTGATCATGACCAAATATATTTTCGATATATTCGAAAAGTTGTTAGATAAAGTGTCCAAAAGCTTCATGTACTTTTTCTTTAGGCACTTAATTGTAGAAAAAAATAGATTTTTGGAAGAGTTCCACAGAAATGAAGCACCGTTTCATAATCATGGATGAAACTTGGATCCATCACCCGAAACAAAATAAAAATGGACTGGAAAGGAAGAACGGGCTCCAAAGAACGGTTGCATTTGCAGAATAGAGAGTATTATGCGAACTTATTTCAATGTTTAAGCGAAGAAACCAAGAAAAAATGGCTAAGAAGAAGGTGTTATTGGCAAATCAATAGATTAAAGTTTGGGTTCGCCAGATTTAGCCCCCTCGGATAATTTTTTGTCTTCAGATTCCAAAAAATGGCTGGGTGGTAAAAGGTTTGCCTACGATGAAGAGGTGGTGTAAACAGTTGATGGCTATTTTGAGAAGCTTGACGATTCTTATTATAAAAAAGGTATCGAACTTATCGAATATCGCTATAAAAAAGTGTATGGAGCTAAAAGGAGATTACGTTGAAGGATAAATATATTTTTTGTTCAAAATTTTTGTGTTTTCTTTGCCAGGTACTTCTCATATGTATCAACAAGACCATTTGTTAACTCACTTGTTAAAAATTTCGTGTTTGTGAGCGTCGTAATTCCATTTAAACAAATTCAACTCAATCAAAAACTTTTAACTAAATTTTGCGGCTTTTTGTTATGTTTGCTAAACAAACATATATGCAATTTAAATTTCCACTTAACGCCTTTGAGAAGGAAAGTTTTATTCAATTTTAAAGCTCGTGACCCAATCTGGAAACTTATACAAACATAAAAGGGTCTCTAACTAGAAAACTAAAGGATGGAAAAAGTAGCTTAATATTATGTCTGATAGGCTGATGTGAATAATTTTGAAAAATACCACAGACAACATCAAGTTTACGGAGTATAATTGGAATCATAAAAATTAAGTGCCTGATAAAGGATATTGAAGAAATTGGAATGTGTCGTTAGAATATGTTTATAGTTTAAAGGTCATAACTTAGAATATTATGAAAATATTTATGGAGGAGATGTTTCAATTGGAATCCAATTTTCAAAACGAAGTTTTTGAGCAGCAAGAAAGAAACCAATAATAGAACAAATAAACAAGGTATTGGTATGATTGAAAATTGAGAAGGAGATCAATAAAGAAATAAGGAGGTCAAATTGAAGATTTTGGCAATAGTTGGATTTAGTAGAACAAGAATTTAGAGCAGGATAGAAATTAAATAAGACTGTAAAAGACAATATAAGCAATTGGTACAAAAGGAAACGAAACCTCAACCAGCAGATGGGAATATGGGAGGAAAAAAGGAGAAGAAAACGTAGCAAAAAATAAGTTTTTCGGATTTTAGAGTTTTCAAAAATAGTGAGAGCAAGATTGAAGAATTAAGAAGTAGATCAGCAAAGAAATAGATAGATCAAATAAAAGAATTTGAAGCAATCAAGGAATCAACTAAAACTGTTGAAGAAATCAATCAAGAAATCAACTAAGACAGTGGAAAAAATTGGTATAAAAGGAAATAAAACTTGATTGACGAATGGAGAAGAATATTAACAAAGAAATAGATAGATCAAATAAAAGAATTTGAAGCAATAAAGGAATCAACTAAAACTGTCTGTAAGAAATTGGTATAAAAGAAACTTCAACAAACACATGAGAAGAAAGTTGAAGAAGTAGATAAGTATTTTTTTTATTTTGAAGTATTAAGAGATAGTGAAAGCGTGATTAACGAATGGAGAAGAATATTAACAAAGTAATAGATAGATCAAATAAAAGAATTTGGAGTGACAGAGGAATTAAGTGAGACTGCAAAAGACAGTATATAGAATGGATGAATGAGTATATATGGGAACGAATCAATTAACACGAGAAGGTAAACGGAGAAGAGGAAAAGATAAAATAGCAAAAAAAAGTTTTTTCTGATATTATAATTTTCAAAAATAGTGTAAGCAGGATTGAAAATGGAGAAAGAGATCAACAAAGAAATGGATAGATCTAATAAACGAATTTAAATCAATAAAAAATTGAGTAAGACTGCAAAAGACACATCCGAAAATAACAGAAAAAGAGAACCAGAAAAATGAGCAGAAAAGGAGTTTTTTTTTATAGTTTTATATGATGAAAAAAATCATTTCGTTTAATTACATTTTACTCTATTCGTAGAGTATGTGGAGTAATATAAAAACCAGTATTTCCTATTAGTTCTTGAAGAAATATTGAACTTATTAGTTTCGTGAGTTAATTTGATTTTTAAAGCTCCATCCAGCAACGTTTTGGTGTTTGTAGTTACCTGTTGAAGTGGCAAATCGTAATTCCTTCTTCTAAATAGAAATAATATCGTAGCTCTGCGTGATATTAGGAACAAATGATACAGAAACCAGAAGGTTTATTTATTAAATGAGACATGAATTGGAAGCCCGCTTAGAAAGATTTTTTGTCTCGTACCATTTTAGCGTATCCAAGAAGCTTTATAGATGAATATTCGTACTAATAATCTGTCTCATACATTTTCAATGAAGAAAACTTAACGCTTAACAAAATGTTTCAAATCAAAACAATATATGTTTCAATAATTTCATTCCATATTGGCGGTGGAAGACTTTGTCTTTAAAGTAGACAGCGTCATCATTAAAGAATTTAATAGTGAACTTCCAGTCGTTTAATTCAAGTTTTGCAAGAAATTTAATAACTGTTTGTCTGAAGTGACATTAAATGATTCTCCAATCTACAGAAATTTTATTTTCGTTCATTTTATTAGCCAAATTTCTCAAAGACATTCGTAATAAGTATGAAGATTAAAACCAAAAAAAAAATGGAATTTAAATTTATAAAAATTCGACAAGGAGAGGCGAGTTGATCTAAACAAAATGTATACAATTATGTCAAAATCATCAATACTGGAGGTTATATACTTTTTGCTCTTTGTCTTTTTGCATTTTATAAAATCTTTTATTCCTTCCCACTTTTTTCTTTATTTCTTTTCATTGTGGCTTGATTTTTTATCTCAATGTTATTTCTCTTTATGTTTCGGTTTCATCATTGTTTATATTAATTTCATTTTCGTTTGGGTTTTTTACTTTATTTTGTTTTTCATAATCTTGTCTTTATCTTATACACTCTTCAGCTCGATAATGAAAGCTCTTTCTCATCAGTTCTGCGTATCTTCAATTTGAACATTCATATCTAGCTTCTCTTCAATAAATATTTCAATTATCAAACCCCTCATGATCACATTATTTTCCTTCCTTTGCCTTCGAAATTACTCGATCTGTTTTCTGCTCCTTGATGTATTTATTCTCCTATTTTAAATTGTTTGTTTTCTTCGTGTAGTGTTTTATTTTCATCTTTTCTTCTCTTTCTTCTTTCTCTAATGCAAGCAAAATGCTTGTTTTTCCTCATATCCTCTGCCGTTTAATTATTGGAGAGGTTGTCGCTCTATCTCTTGCAGGGTTTTCCAAAGCTTCGACGCCCTAAGGACAGCTTGTCTCTAGCTATTTTGACCATTCGATCTATGTGTTTGTTCCACTCTCAACGCTTACGTTGTCAATCTTACATGTTCATCCAATGTCCTCGCTTCTCTCCCTGTCAAAAAGTGTTTTTCCAGCGATCCTGCGCACCATTTTCATTTTATGTTCGATGTGCCTAGTCTAGTTTCCGCTGTGTATGTTAATATAGCCTTGAAGATTCGGTATTTGGTCTTGATTCCGATATATTTGTTTCGGAAGATTCTATCAGTCAGGTAAGCTGAGGTTCGTGCTGCTTTTGCCGCTTGGTTTCTTCGATATCACCGTATCCTGATACTTCTATACCTAGATAATCAAATTTCATTTCTAGTTGTATAATTTCGTCATCTACAACCAGTTTGCATTTCGTTTTTGCTGCAGATATCTTCATTTACAAACTTTTTTTGCCGTTGTGTTGAATTTGAATAGTTGAACAATACAGGGCAAAAGAGAATCTTCTTATCGAATACTTTGGTAGTTATGCCATTGATTTTAGCCTGTATTTTGTTTCTCTGGTAAATATTTTCTATAGTTTTAATGATGTTATATGGGATTTGCCTGTTGTATAGAAGGTGTACCACTTCCTCCAGTTGTATTCGGTCAAACGCCTTTTCCAGGTCTATAAAACACATGAACGCCGGTTTGTTATACTCGATAGATTTTTCGCAGGACAAATATCGCATCTGTACAAGATCTTCCTGATCTGAATCCTCGATGTTCATTACTCAATATATTGTTAGCTGTTGTTTCAGGCTTCTCCCGCCGTATTTAAGAAGCTCATTTGGAATGCCGTCTATGCCTGAACTTTTTCTGTTTTTAAGTTTCATTAATGCGGTTTCTATATCTCTTTCTTCTATTTCAACTACTTCGTTATTTGTGATTTCTGGAATGTCCAGTATACTTTCTGTTTCTTCTTTTTTGTACAATTCTTTAAGATATGGGACCCAAGCTTCTTTTGTTATGTGGTTTGAGCTAATATATTCACTTGCTTCTTTTCTTTGAGTTCTGATGAATTTCCACATCTGTTTATGGAGGACATAAAAGTTTTTTTTTAATATGCTTCACAATACTGTTCTTTTTTACCTAACTAGTGTATTGGTATCGTTTCTTACCCTCTTATAGTCATCGTAGTCTTCTGGCGTTCTTATTGTCATATATTTTAGATAAGCCTTCCTTTTTTTGTTACATTGTTCTTTGACTTCGTTGCAGAACCATGGGTATTATTGGGATCGTGTTTTTGCTGTTTTATATTTTGGGTTCCAAGGGCTTCTGTTGCAGTTTCTATTATGTCTTTTATGTCTTACCCAACTTTCATTCACTCCTTCTACTCCGTTAATTGGGTTCTTGTCAACAATTTTCATCTCTAACGTTTATAATTTCTCAAGTGTATGTTGTTCCTTTTTATTTGAAAACCTTCTTCAACTCCTTCATCATTTCTATTAGAATTTCCATCTTCTTCGTATACACTTGGTGATAATCTTACGATTTTCAGTTTTTTTTCCAAATAGGTCATCAATTTATTTCCTCTAAAATCTCCCTATATCTGAAGAATACTCGTTACTTCTCATTTTTTGTCTTAAATTTCAATTTTATATTTTTCTACATATTTTATATTGGATTACTTTAGAAAATTTTCTAATAATGCATAAGAATCTTTACAACCAAGCAACACTGTCCATTTTAGGTTGTGATGGGCGAGTTTGCATCACTAGGGAGCTCGGCTTCAAAGAATACCTTCAGGATGATCGACTCAATACAGAAGAGAGCAGTTCAACTCATAGGTGATCAAGAGCTGACTTGAAACTTGGATAACCTAGAGCATAGAACAGAAGGTCACTGACCTGACGCTGTTTTACCGATACTCGATAGACAGACGTGGCTTATGAAAACCGATTTTGTCTACAGACACCCAAAACTTCAATTTACCGAGACTCATTTTTTAAGAGAAGGGCAAGCCTATGGAAATAGCTACCAAAGCACTATAAACTGGCAGGCACTACTCGAATTACTTGCTTTTTACATAAAACAAAATCTGACAATGAGAGTCAATCACAATTTTTCAAAAATTCAGCTCACTAGGAATTTTTCCGTAGATTGAAGTTTAAAATGCCTAAAATGACTGTACTATAGCCACAAATTGTCATGACTACAAGCTATATAATAGTTACATTGCCAACAAAATTTCACATACATTTTTATCATGATATCACCGATTTTATTCTCGGATGTATATTATGAAGTGTCTACTCGTAAAACCGGTGAAACCAGTAAAAAATTTATTCCAGAAATCGCTCTACAAAGAAATTCTCAGAAGCGTCAATCTGTTTCTCGTAATAGACATATGGAAAAGCGGGATATCCACTCGAATCTACTCCATGCTGGAGAAAAAACATGATAATTCCGTTATTCAGTCAAACTAGCATCCAAGAGAAGTAATATTTTATATAAAACAGAAATAAGCTTCTTGTCGATCTGACAATCCACTTTAGTAAAAAAAAACACCTCATATGTTCTCCATTCACTCATTACTGCTAAAGCATATAGACGTACTTTTGTAAAAGTAACATAATATCTTGAACAGGAGCTCGAACCGTAGGTAGAAGCTTGATGTATGGTTTACTTATGGTAAGATAAAACAGGGCGTATTAGTCTTGATATAATCACTGAAAGAGACATAAGCTTAATAATTATTACAATACATATATCTTACTTCATACTAAATTGAAACATTCCAGTCAATTGATTGTAGAATTCTGTCACAAAAGAATAAGGTCTTTCATACTGAAATGACTTAGCTCATTTAATAAGTTTATTTTGGCTCCAGATCAGAAGTGGGTATTGTTAAGTAAATAACCAAATTTTTTCTTTTAGTTGGATAGCTCCTAGTCTATAGGTCGAGTTGTGACAGTGTTTACTAATCAAACAAACGGATTCTATAATGAAAAGGGCGAGAAGAGCTGAAATTTTTAATTTTTTAAGATAAATTCGCAGAGGTGCAAACTACAAGACCCCCAAAAAGGCAAATCATAGCGAAGATGCGATTCGAGCAATGTGTAGTAAGTTGTTGAAGTAATACGAGTATCGAACTGTTCAGACACAGATTTCATGGCAAAACAAGCAGAGGATACATGTTCATCATTGAGGAGTACCGTCAATATGTACTACAAGAAACTTGATCGAATTTGAGGATCGTATTGAAACATTGTTGAGCTCTAAAGGTTGTAAAACTGCTTTGTAGGATAAAATTAAAGTTTTTTCAGTATTTAAACGGAGACTGTTCAAGTTAGACCATAGTAATAAGGTCATAGTCCATGGTAGAATGTGAAATTTGTATATCTGGACTACACTAGTTACTCTGGTGTCATCTGCAAATAAAGTGAATTTACCATTCGTAAGTTTGTGAAATCATTAATAAATAACTAAAAAAGAACTAGATCTAAGACTGAACCTCTTACCTCTCTAACCAAAAGATTCCAACATTCAAGGTAAGATATAAACTATTTGAAAGAAACACCTCAGATGCCATAATATTCTAGTTTGTTGATCAAAATTTCATGATCAACACAATCGAAGCCCTTAGCGAAATCACAAAAAACCGAAGAATAGAAAACGTAGCGTCATTAGTGCATTTATTAGTTAGGAAACCAAATTGTTGAGGTTTCATTCACCTTATAGACCGCAATTGGATTTTCTCAAAATTTCTTTGCACCAATCGACTTGAGCTTTTTTGTGCGATGTGAACTTTTTGATATTCGAATGCTGATGCAATATTGAATCTATGCGAGTGAAAATATTGCCCAAGTATGCCTCAATCTCACATTTTCTGGCACAACGGCAGATTTTGGACGACCTTCACAGAATTAATCCTGAACTTCGATCATTATAGATGAATGTTTCAAGTATCTGGAAACAAACCAAATATTACTCGTACGACAACATGTTCGCAGTACGTACACCGTTAAACATGTCAAACTTTATGATGGCAATGTCAGATTTGACATATTCACATCGGTGTCATCAGTCATATTTTAAAAATTAGCCCTCGTAAAACATGTTATTTATCAAAATATACCAAAAGTGATGGACGTTTATTTTAGAAAATATCAAAAGCTAACCATAGTTAATCGAAAAGTTATGATGTCATCCCTCTATATTAAGTAGAAGTATGCAGCACTTTAAGAAATGGGTTTATAATCTTTCCAGGTGCATAGCAAAACTCTGCACTGCAGGCTTTTATGAAAATTTCCTTTTAATCACTCAAGAAGGTGCTTAAAATAACTTCCAAAGCTTGATTTTGGAGTATTAACTTAATTAAGAAATCTCGATCGAAGAACATTCAAATTAGGATTCTAATAGTTCTTGATGGGGGATTAGAATTTGAATTTCCAAGATGATCTTAGAGTTTTGAAAGTGGATGTTCAAGAATTTATACGAAAATACGAGATTGGTTTAAACATAATAAATAAAGAAAATACGAGACATATGTTAAATATATAGTGTGTATTCACCTTAACACTTTCCATGTAAACACACCTTTAGTTATATTTACATTTTACAGTTTACTTACATTTGTAGTAGTCTATAAAAAATTGTTTATTGACAATGTGGTTGTAATCTTGTCAGTTGTGCAATTACATAATTTCGAAAACGAAATGTGTTTAATTGTGCCTTAAATACTTTAAAAAGTTATGGGCCCAGTGAAAACAGTCAATGCGTGCGCGAATTAATTGAAGATAATTTTTCGTGTGAGACTGATGAAGACAGTATCAGAAGACTGATCTGTTAGTGGCGTTCCGTTGCGTGGCTTGAGACTTGATTTGTGTTGTTCGTTCGTCGTTCGGGACTTACAGCCTCAGAAAACTGATTCTGTTAATATTTATTGGACAAATTTAGTGAAAATTGTCATCCAGCCAAATTCAAGTGCCTATATTAGAGGAGAATAACTATAAAAATTGGGGGTTTAGGATAAAACTAATTCTCAAAAGGCACATCATAGGCACAAAAGACATCAAGGCACAGTCAATAATAGTACAGAAGGTGTGTGATAAGTACCTAGATATGATAAAGGATTGTGACACTGCAAAAGCCCAGCTAGAAAAGCTTAAAAGCGTATTTGAGCGTACAAGCCCCTTTACACGATTGTCTCTATGGAGGAAATTGGTGACATTAAGACCAAATGCGAATGATAAACTGGAAGACCACTTCTTAAAATTTGAAACGGCCTTAAGAGACTTAAAGGAGCAAGGGTCAAGGCTCGATGAGGCTTACCAGGTGTGTATTATATTAATGTCACTACCATTCAAATTTGACACCGTTGTGACGGCAATCGAAACAATAGCTGGTGCTAAAATAGATTTTGTTAAATCCAGACTGCTTGATGAAGAATTAAAGCTGAACACGATGAAAATGAAGTAGTATTTCAAGTGAGCAGTCCAAAAGGATGTTTTACATGTGGATCCCTACTTCACATACAACTTTATTGTCCCAACAAAAATTCAAGACAAAGAGGAGCACAACAAGGTGGGCGAGGTGGTTCTAGGTTTAATAATAGAGGACGTTCAAGAGGTCACTACCAGAATAAGCCTCAAGACACAAAACATGAAAGGACACAAGAAACCCACGCTCACACAACAGAGGAAAAGGCGATTGTGTTGTATGCAGCAAATATATGTGATGATAACATGGGCAAATTGTCATTTATAACGGATTCTACTGCAAGTAATCACTTTGTCTAGGAATATTTAGAAAATTACATGTACGACATCAATGAAATTGATCATCCAACAGAGATACATATTGCAAATGGAGAAATTCTAAGGACTAACAAAAGTGGCAAGCTAGATGTCAGATGCCAAAATTACCTGATAGTAATTGAAGCCCTAATAGTACCCCAAATTAAACATAACCCATTATCTGCTTCAAAAATGACTAACAATGGACATAAAATCATCGTTGAAAAACAGAAGACTGCTATAGTTGGAGACAATTTTGAATTAATTTGTCAAAGAAAAGATGGGCTATATGTTTTGAGTATAGATGACATCATAGGCAAGAACCAAACAGTGACATGCAATGTAGCCACTACAGAAATATGGTATAGGTGTTTGGGGCATGTAGGCAAAGATGCTATGAAAAAACTGGGGCTAAAGCCATTACAAAAAGGCTGTTCACCATGCGTTGAAGGAAAAGCTACTAGGTCACCGTTTCCTACAAATGAAAATAAAACCAGGAGCATATGAGAACTAGTTCATAGAAGGGGAAAAATTCATCCGAATCAGTTTGCCAAAGACTTTGTGGGCAGAAGCTGTAAGATGTTCGGCATATGAAATTAACCGAACACCCACCATAGCTCTAAAAGATGGCTACACTCGTTCTCAAATATGGCATGGCAGAAACAATATAGACAAACTTTGGTTTTTGGTGTTAGAGCCTGGTATACAGTAATGCCAAAAGAAAATAAGTTGGAAGCAAAGGCCAAGGAAGCAGTAATGATTGGGTACTGTGGAGGAGGTTATTAGTTGTGGATACCAGAAGAAAATAAAATCATTAAATCCAGAGATGTATACTTAGTTTTGTTTATTGATGACGCCTACATCACTGGACCAGACATAAAAGCTGAAAAATTAATGCAAGATTTGCAAGATTTCAAGTCAAAAAAATGGCTGAAGTGACATCATTCTTAGAAATGGAAATAACAAGAACCGAAAATGGATTGAAAGTTAGCCAGTCAAAAATGATTTTGAGATTATTGGAAGAGTTCAACAGGGCAGAGTGTCGTTCCATAGCAACACCCATGGAACAAAACTTCCAAGTAAATGAAGATGATGAAATATTGAAAAATGTACCCTATAGAAGACTAGTTTGCAGCCTAATGTATCTGTCTATGGTCAGCAGACCAGACATTGTCTATAGTGTGTCTTATTTAAGTCGGTTTTTGGATAAACCGACATTGCAACTTTGGAAAGCTGGAAAGAGGATATTAAGATAATTTAGTGCTAGAGATTAGAGACAGTGGCTTAGAGGGAATATGTGATGAAGACTGAGGTGGCGACAAGCAGACAAGAAAAAGTATTATTGGCTTTGTTGCATTTCATGCTGGAAATGTAGTTGCCTGGCACTCCAGAAAGCAGAACTGTGTTGTCCTGTCTTCGATGGAGGCGGAGTATGTTGCAGCAGGGGCGGCAGCCCAACTATTTTGAAAAGTGACAATATCAGTGCGATTAACTTGGTTAAAAATTTTGAAAATGTCAAATGTAGTAAGCATATAGAAAATAAGTATCATTTCATTAAAGACTTATCTCTTAAAAACCAAATTGTACTTAAATATTTTTGCTGAAAGGAAAATTGTTCTGATATTTTTATTAAACCTTTAGGCAAGGAAAAATTTTGTACATTGAGAGGATTTCTGGTAAATAACTAAAAACCTGTGTATGCAATTGAAATGTATTTGTTTTCTCTTTAGTTTCTACTTAGTTAAAAATACATTTAATTGAGGCAGGGTGTTAAATATATAGTGTTATTTACCTTAACATTTTTCATGTAAACACACCTTGAGTTATATTTACATTTTACAGTTTACTTACATTTGTAGTAGTCTATAAAAAAATTGTTTATTGACGATGTGGTTGTAATCTTGTCAGTTGTGCAATTACATAATTTCGAAAACTAAATGTGTTTAATTATGCCCTAAATACTTTAAAAACATATGTCACTATCAATAATAAGATATAAATACAAATCCTACAATTTTACCTACTGAAAGAGCCTGCGACGCCTGGAGAATTTCCCGATTCTAGAAAGGCTATAAGGGTTAGGGCGTAGATTATCAAAGGAATTGGTAATAGAAGGATTGCTATTCAAGTTTGCGATATGAAATTTGACATACGAGTTATATTTGAGTTGTTTGTAGGTTTTATTTTATTCAAATAATGGAATTAAATTGTGCTATGATTTTCTATGACTTTCGACCTAGATTAAACCAAAAACAGTGTGCCTATCAACTTGCTTCGACTTTTGGTGATAAAGCACCGTCTCGGTTTTCCGAATTCAATCCAACAAAACGTATCGTCACCACTGTTCCATTAGAGCAACTGTGTACGGTCAATTCTTAGTGGTACACGAGCATTTGTTTGCAATGCGAGTTCTCACATATAAGTTGAAACAGTTTTTGAACAGTCAAAACATCGAATTGATCGGTCATCCGCCGTACAGTCGTTGTTTGGAACCATCTTATTCACGCAGATCAAAAATAATTTGCGAGGTCAACGTTTTTCTACACCTGAAGACGCGGTTGTTGTCAAAGTGAAAGGAAAAATAATAATTTAATGACGCTATTTTGAGAAGTTTTTTCTATTCTCAGTAGATGTAAACCAATTTGAAATTTAACAATAATATGATAATTTTTGTTGTTAGGTCCCATTGTTTCGATAAAATTCCTCTTGTTGAATTTCTTAGTTCTATTATGCTTTCTAGTAGTAAACATATATATAAAATTTTCAGGTTTTTCTCGCGTCTATATTTGTTATAAATTTATTTAGCGCAGTTGTGCTATAAACAGTTTCTGATATATGGTCGAAAATTTTTCTTATTGAGATACCCGGTAAAAGGAAAAACCATAACTCAATAAGTACGCATCATATTTCAGAGGTATTAAGTATGATTAAAAATCTCAGTGATCGACATGGAGATAGCACCTCCAAGCAGTAGGAAGCACATGGGATTTGAAACCCAAAATGAGGAATTGGATATACAAAAATGGAGCCAGCTCATTGCGTAAAACAAAAACTGCCGCGATGGAAAGATATTCATCCTATCAGATATCAGAGAAGTCCTTCAAGAGCTTGACTTGACAGAAGAATTTGAATAAATTATATAAGTTAAGTTAAATGATAGTGATAAGTGAATTTTTATAACTTAGTGTAGTGTTTACATAAATTGAGAACGTAAGAGTCAGTGTCTATTAGTTCACCGCACAAATGTAAATCATACAATAAATACAATCGAAATAACGCCTTTTAGTTGTGTTCTATTTTAAGATCATGTTGTCCGTGGAAGTAAGTTCTTAAGCGACAAATTAATTTTTTCCGCAAGGTTCAAATATTGTGCTAGAAATGAGTCGTGAACTTTAACAAAATTAAATAACTTGAGAGAAACGCCGAGTCGTCGAAAACTGAGAAATTCTCCAACAGTTTGCAATTCTCCAACATTTTCTACGCTTTTAAAGTATAACTGCTGTCTTTCATTTGATGGGGGCTTGTTTATGAAGAGAAATTCTGCGAGATTTCCTGTTGTATCCACAATTTTAATAAATAAAAGTAGTGGATTGAAGCAACAAACAATAATATATCTATTAGATATTAAATTTTTACGAATACGAATAGAGCTATCCAACAAACATTCTTAAACGATTTGTTTTGATCTAATACTTTTCATTATCCTTAATGTGAGTTTTCAATTACTCTACAATTATCAAGGACCATATTATAACGAGTGCTATTTCTTTTTTCTTACTTCGGAATTCCGTAAATACCTAGAGAGACTGAATGGATTAGAATTAATCACAAATCTATATGGAGAGCTGCTGAAAAACTTAACCAGCCCATGAAATCAAACCCAATGGAAATTGGACACGATCAAATTCAGGAAAAGCTACACCTGGAGAATATTTTCAAACCACATTCAGCTGAAAATCCCAATAATAGTGAAGACATCAAACAGTTTCTAGAGCCACCTTTACAAATGAGCCCACTTTTGAAAAAATTCAATATAGCCGAAATCAAATCTATAATAAAAAAAGATGTAAGCCCGAGGGAAGCTCCGGGCTATGCCCGAATTAATGGTAATCTGCTCAAAAAGCTGCCAGGTGTATACATTCATTACTTTCTTTCAATTCTATTCGAAGACTGAACTACATTCCGCCGCAATGGATAGTAGCACAAATCATTCCTAAACTTGATAAGCTCGCTGAACAACCAACATCACATAGATCAATTAGTCTACTGCCAGTATTTGAAAAATTATTCCTTAAAAGAATGATGCTCATACTAACTAGAAGTAAAATCATTCCGGATCATCAGTTTGGATTTCGACACCAACATTCAACAAGCGGGATAGTATATAGACGAATCGAAAAAATGACCTGAAATCTGTCTGTTTTCCTTGATGTGTCGTAGGCTTTTGATAGAGAAGGCATTCAGACTTGTCTTATTTAATTAACAGGTTCTTCCGAATTAATTATCAAGATGAATATTAATCGCTACATCCTATAATAGCTGCAGTGCCACAGAGTAATGTGCTGGGCCTCGTGCTCTACCTGATCTACATAGTTAATGTCGCTACATAAACCTATATTACTGCAATACTTTCATTCTATACCGAACCAATCATTGCATCAATATTTCTGTAAAATTGGCGCATAAAAGTAAATGAATCTAGGTCTATCCATGTAATCTTCACACTGAGAAAGGAAGCTTACCATGCAATAAAACCAACACATACTACAAGCAAATGACCGTTAGATACCTTGGTTTACATCTAGACCGATGGCTTACGTGGAAAAAACACTTTTGGACCAAAAGCAAACAACTGGGTTTAAAATTCCGCGACAAGTATTGGTTAATCGGAAGGTACTCCAAACTAAGTCTAAGTGATAAACTCCTACTTTACATTATAATTATCAAGGCAACTCAAATATCGATATACTGGAAAGATTTCAATCCAAACTATTAAAACAGATTGTTGATGTTCCTAAGGATGTTATTCGAAGGGACTTAAACTTGCCACAGTCAGAGAAGAGATACAGCTCAACAAATGTAAACAGGCTGGATCTACATCTGAACCATCTGGAGCTTCATCCACTAGCCAGAAATAATATAAAGTAAAGACATTTGACTTAGTATATAAATATAAGTAAATGTAGAAATAAATTTAAGATATCTAGCTCAAACTAGAATTTTAAAGGGCAGTAATCAAGCGATTACGTAACTACGGAAATCACACAATTTTCATTAAAGTTAATTGGTTTAACAGATTCCAAATAATAGATGTTTACTTTAGACCTATCAAGTGAACGTAAACTAAAGTAAGAGGTGATCAGTTTAAATATCAATAAATTTCTAATTTCTACAACAATTATTTGTTGTATTCTAATTTATTTGGAAACTTCGAGCCGTTACTTTAACTTGAGATGTTCTTAGAATCTTAGTACCTATTCTTGGAAAGAAAAATGTCCACCCATTTCGCATGTCGAGTAAAGTTACTTTAGGAAATGTTAGTATTAAAAATTAAAGGCGTTCAAACCCTTTGTATTATTAAAATCCGCCAGATTGCTAATGGAAACTTCTAAATTTGCAACAAAAGGACGTAATTTCAGTCAGTTTGCATTTGATTGTTTCTCTATTTCACCTTTGTGATTGAGAACAATGGAAGCGTGCACAAAATATAGTCACATGAATATATTTTTCATGTTTTAACATACGCTAAATGGCACACAGTCCAGACCTAACTGATACCTAGTTCATCTGGATATCTCGCACGCCAACGACGACGACGAAATTGAATTTTTAAATTTGTGCCATTGAAATACGTATTGCACGTCGTATTCTTTCAATCATATCATCTCTTGTCGAAGGTCTATTGGTATAAACGAGATAATTCATTCGGCACAAGAAATTTCGAAGTTATAAATAAAAAATCTAACTTACACCAAGAGATTTACAAGAGATATGATTCAACGAATACGACGATCAATACGAATTTTTCGATAGCAGAACCTGAAACTGTTGTCTTATCCACCCGCCAGCGACTGATTTCCAAGTTATCAATTGTTACATAGTTGCTTTAATGATTTGTTCTCTAGTGGCATTAATAAGATTATTATTAGCTTTTACAGAAAAGAACGAACTCTGTAGCTATATTAAAACCTGAGATTTAGATCTTTGAATGTAGAAAAATTGCCAAAAACCTACAAAAATCCATAACTCCACATTTAATGTCCGCGCCTAGCTCCTCTCCAACTCAACCGATGTAAGTGTTCAAAGAAGGTGTTTCAGCGAGTGTTCTCAAACCAAAACGAAGTCTCCATCTTGAATAGAACCGGAGATATTGAGGATAGAACGTGTGTATGTGAAAAACTCCCATAAGTAATGTACAGGGGGAAATCGCATTTGAGTATAACTTGAGAATGGTGAAAATTAGATGAAATCCGATGGTTGATGGCTGATCTGTGCATCAATACCTTTCATTGAAAAAAAAAAAATTAAGCAAATCGGTTGGATAGAACGCCTGACAGGACTCGGAATGGAAATCATCAATTTTTTTAATATAAAAGATGGGAATAGTTTGATTTATTGCAAGTAAGAACTTTTTTTCCAAAATAAATTTTTAATTTCAGTTTGGGCGAGCCAGAAGTTTCAAAAAAATTCTCGCTGCTTAAACATTTATTAAGATATTTCGGAACAGAAAAAGATATCGATAAGCGTTTTCACTATTTTAATGTTAATTCAGGTTACTTTCAAGAGACCAACTTGAAATTTTGTGCTTCTTTTTCAATTTACCAAGAAAAATCACAATATCTGAAATATATGGAACAACGTCCTGTAGACAGTGGCGGATTTACAAATTTGCCGCCTGTAGGCTACTCATTTTCTACCGCCTCTACTGATTTTTGAAATTTGATACCTCAATTCACAATTGTAGCGTTCCATATCAAAACTCGCCTTATCCATGTAAAGGGATTTTGAGAAAATGAGGAAAAATTGTTTACGTTCTTATTATTAAGGATTTGTTAACGATATTTTTTATATACCTCAATGGAACACCTAGCAACTCTTGTGCTCTGCTACTTTGAAATATTTTTTCTCTAATGATTCAATTTTAATTATGGATAAGGCGAGTTTTGAAATGTCTTTGTGGTTAAAGCGGGTTTTGAAACGTTTTTTTTTTCGCGTAAATTAGTAATTGATCAAACTAAGGACCACAAATTACAATTTTTTTATTTAAATTTAAGCAAAATACAAAAAAAAGCAAACATATTAACTAAACTCTATAAGCAAACTAATATGAAAATCATAACTAGACCCTAAGCTCTCCATTGTCGCTGTTATTTTTTTGGCAAATCTTCTTCGAGATCGTCAGAAGCACCAACTACTTCATTAGCCACCTCAGGGCTTAAAAGGTTTTTGTAAAACGATAGTTCCTCTTTGTCGACCCATTATACGCGAAAATGTTTTGATAAAAGCGATCATGTAACTTTTCAGGCTTGACGGGTACTCCTTTTTGTATAATCATAGGACTAAAAGTTGAAAGATTTTTTCCTGTTTTTAAGATCTGTTTAGAAACAACAGTGTGTGAGTTGTGAATGATTTCACCCCTTACTAAAATATTATTCGCCGAATTTTTGGTTATGACGAACCTTTTTTCCTCGGAGAACTTAAAATGCCAAGACGCTACGTTTTTAAAGTAGTTTTCAGCCTCCGATTTGAAATTCAAAACTCTGCAATAATCTTGCCCTAAACTTTTAACTATACCATTTTCTTGAAAAATCTCTATTTACTTTCTTGGCTCTACTATAGTCGCCTCTTTTTTAAGGATTTTCTAGATCCTTCCAAATACTCCATCTGGAGACAAAAAGGAATGTCCTGGAACAGGAAAAATCACTTGAATTTCCTTTATGTTTTCAGGCGCAACATTTTTTAAGAAATGGCAGCACATCGCAATCATAGTGCTGTTCTTGTTTAGCCCGCCCCAACCGTCGGCACAAAACCTTACTATAGAGTAACCTGTTAAATTCATTCTACTTAAACAGTCGAAAACAGCAGAGCAGATTTGGTTAGATCCTTTGGGAAACTCGTTGGGAAAGTTGGCGACTGTAGTATGCCGATTGATTAGGTACTTTGGGATTGACCAAGAATTTCTGGATTCTCTTCTTTTAATGTTGAGAAAAAGCATTAGATCTCATTTTGTGCACTCGCTTTTCCGTCATAAGTCTTACCTTGGTTTTCTTGAGACTTCTCAATTTTGTTTTTTTCGGTCAGCTTAATGCATTTTGAACAAGCATCAGTTGCCGGACTGCCAAAACCTAGGTTGAAACATCGAACAAAGATGTTTGTAAAAAATGTCTTCTTCACTTTTAGGTGGGCTTCAACATAATCATTGTACATTCTAAAAATTTTGTTAATATTCAATTCACTTGGTAAATATTTTTGCTTCGGCAATAATGACTCTCAACGCCTCTTAATTTCTCAATAAATTCTTTTACGCTGCATCTGCGAGTCTCATACGTAAGTGAACGTCTGTCTCCCCCTTTTTTCTCCTAAAGCAAATGGCCTGTTGAGGCATGGTCTCGATCAATTTTCTTTAATGTATCTTTTGAAATATCCCCGTAAAAGTTTTCTTACAAACTTGTAACTGAAAATCTCCTGTATCAGCTACTTTGATAAAGTATTTTGTAGTGACCCCTTTCTTACTACTGTTTTCCTTTATAATTCTATAATAATGTCCGAATATCTCTCATAGTTAATTTTTGGCACCAGTATGTCTTACCCTTGAGTCCACATACAGGAAATTTAGGAAGAGTTTTGGCAGAAGATCCAAAAAGAAAAAATATATACATGAACATTACTGCGTTTTGTCTTAGGAAACTATAACATACTAAAATACTACAAAAAATAATTGTTTACTCGTCAGGAAACCAAACAATACAGATGGAAAAATATGGATAACACAGAATCGCGCAAAAAGGTTCTGATCACGTGATGCCGAATCAAGCAATTTGATTGGGTAATTGGATAAGGCGTCTTTTGAAATGACAATGTACTCGTAGTTGGATAAGGCGAGTTTTGGTTTGACTGGTAAAACTTAACCGTATAAAATACAGGATAGGGCGAGTTTTGTTTGGTTTTGCGATGCAGGGTGCGTAGGTATAAGGACGAGGAATAATTATAGAGCACAAACTCGATTTTCACTAAAAATGGATAAGGCGACTTTTGATATGGAACGCCTCAATAATTTGAGAAATTCTTGTGAGATCCTTCACTATTTTCGCGACAAAGAATTGTTAAAGATATTAATTTAAATATAGGAAATTTTAATATGATGCTTTTGAATAACGTGAAGTATATTTTAAAAATATTAAACACTTATAACGGGTGTTCCGGGAGACTTGATGTAGAAAAATTCGGAAATTAGTAGATAATGTGAAAATAACAAGTACCGAAGCACCCTGTATAATATCTTTTTTCAATTATTTGTTTTTATTTATATTTTTGAATTATAAAACCACAGCAATAAATTTATGCTGACTCAATAAAAATTCAAAAACTCTTCTTTGTGCGAACAGTATTTTTTTCCAGCTTTGTAAATCCAAGTAGAAAATTTTGAACAAAGTTTGCCGCCCCCTCAAATCTGCCGCACTTATCCTGATGGTAAATGCTTCTCATGCTGCTAATTAAATTGCTTAGAATCTATATATTTTGTATTGCTGGACAAAAGCTCTTTCAAACAACAATGAGCTTAGAAAAATCGGCTAAGCAGAATCGGACTTATAGTCATTTTTTCATAACAATGCTCCCACTCTTCCCCATCTCTTATTTGAAGATATAGACGAAAACTTTGTTGAAGAATTCGAATATCGCATTTAAAGTGCCCTGAATTTGTTAAACTTTGAAAAATTTTGTTTCCCAATTCAATATTTTCTAATACGTCCTCTAGTGAAGGACCTAAAATAATAAAAATAATTTCCACGTGCTTTTGGGGCCACTTTTGTTATATTTTTTTCCCCTGAAGCTGTTATATAATCCGTTCATGACATATGACCGACTACTGTTTTTAGTTGCCCACCCTGTAAGTTTTGTAAACCAATATGTTCGAAGCCAATCCTGTTGCATGCAAATGTAAACGATTTTACTGAAACACCTAAAAATTTTGTCAGTTGAATATACCAGGAATCCAATTTATTAATATGATGTACTCTATTTCCAATATTCGGCACGCGGACTACTCGCTAATATTAATTAGGGTTTTGCAAAATTAATTTTTGAATTTAATGACGTCTCGTTATAAACACAATGAAGCTACGATATCAAATATGGAAAAGGTTTCAGCGTAATCCTGGTTGACGTATATAAAATAACTTCACATTATTTGATGGTTATATTTCAATTAGCTAACTTTATTAAATTTACACTTTCAATCGAATTAAATAATATGTTTTGGATACAATTATGAAATAACAAATTATTTCGAAAATATTTTACTATATTTATATAAACTTCGATTCGTATTTACATCGTTTATATTAGGTCCTTCGATAAAGGATAATGGAATCTGTTACATCAAATGAACTGCACTATATTTTTGCAATACGAAGAAGTACCTTGCCCAACAAAAAAACAAAACTCCTTTTAGTTCCATACACTTTTTGCTGCGATGTTCCATAACTTCGATACCCTTTTTATAATAAGAATTGTAGGAAAATCTTTGAACAACGAACTATTTTTCTGTCTTGGAACAGAAAATATTCCGAAGGAGCTTAATTTGGCGAATAGGGTGGATGAGGTAACAATTCAAACTTCAATTCATGAATTTTGACCATTGTAATAACGGATGTGTGAACTGGTGCATTGTCTTGTAGAAACAACACTTTCTTCTTACCCAAATGCGGTTGTTTTTGCTTGATTTGTTCATTCAAACGTCCCAAAAAATCGACGTCATTACCTTGCTTACAGATTGAACGGTCTTTGCGTTCTTTGGAGCTGGTTCTGGACGCATAGTCATGAAACGGTGCAAAAATTTGACTTTATTTCTGTGAAACATTGCGAAACATTCGCAGTTTTTGTTCCATTGTGAGCAAACGCGGCGCACCCATCTTGCCCACAACTTTCTCATGTCCAAACTTTCAGTTATTATGTGATGTATCGCACTTTTTTAAACGCCTACTATGTCTGCAAGCTCGCGCATTTTTAGTCGACGATCATCCAGTATCGCTTTGTGGATTTACATTTCTGGAGTCGTCACCTCATTTGGTCGACCACTTCCATGGAGGTCTTTGCAAGTGGTACGACCTCGTTTAAACTCTACTACCTAATATATTACTATTGATAACGAAGGACCAGTCTCACCCTAAGTTTAAACTAGTTCAGCTTTTATATTGGTTGAGCTTAGACCTTTCAAATAAAAGTATTGTATTACATAATGATGAGCAATTTTTCCATGTATACAAATTCACTAAAAACTTTTACTATTGATGACTGCCATACAAATATTAAACAATTGGCGTCTCCAAAATTGAAACATATTCTGTAGATTGTGTACTTTCTATTACAGTGGTATTCTTTAAGCAGCTACCGCCATCTCTAGGTCAGGCCAGGTACTTCTGGGACCGTCCTCGTAATACATCAAATTTGTTTTTATTTCTACTTATTAGACATTTTTATATGTTTTTCGTGATGATTTGTCGTGATTTTAGGTCTCTTTTCATAAATGATTAATTAAAAATAACAGATTTGACGTTCGGAGTCATTTGGCACATTATCAGAACATGATTGACACCTGCATAATTGTATGATGCAATTTCATGCAATGACGTTTGACGCTGCTGGTCTAGAGCGTCAAATGAGGTCACGTGGTAGAATTTTGACTTGCCCATGTTATCGGTACGTGGTACATGATAAATATTTTATACTATTGTATCAATAATTTGAACGTTTAAAATAATTCACTCATTTAAGTGAAGAATTTAATCAAGCCATTATTAAATAGGTTATTTACGGACAGAGATAGTATATTTTATTGTTTTTGTCAGAGTTTTTAAGCTTGACGCTCTTACACTTGAAACTGCATCAATTTAAGATGGCGCTCCAGTCGAAATTATATTACGTGACTTCATTTGACGCTCTAAGTTAGCGTCGAGGGTCAACATGAAATTGCACCTTAACGAATTGTGAATATCAGCTGATGCCCATTTAAACATGGTTGCCGTGGGGAACAAATGCTTTTGCATGAGTTTCTGTACGGTTTGTGAAGTTATTTGTTGGATTTAGACTAAATTTTCTCCCGGAAACCTGATTTTGTTGTTTTTTTTTCGACGATGCAGTGATGTGCTTAGTGTAGGTAAGCTGTAAATATAGTCTGAAAGACAAAACTTGTGAAAATGAGCAGGATTCTGAGTAAACCCCTTTCCATCTAATGAAAAAATGTTAATTTCATCTGAAGCTTCGAGTTTGTCCTTGAAAAAAGAAAATATGATGCAATAATTCAATTATCTTGTGAACGGTAATTTGCGCCATAACTTACGCAAGTAAAGTTTGCAGCACGATTCTTTGCAATGCTTTGACATCAAATATTTCTCATCCGGAGCTTCGTCTATGAAATTAATGAGTTGTTTAGTGTGAAACTTTCAGCTTCTTAGTTCGAGTGAACTTTCTAACAATTTTTGTTTCTGTATTTGACACACTAACATAGAAATACATCCTTGGACTTCTCAACCTGTAATTTGCAAAAAAATGCTTCACTACAACTACAAATTATATAGTACTAAATGATAGTGAACTTTTTCTGGTTGTTGCCGTGGCTACATTTGTATTCCACTTATCGAAATTTTAGGGTCATATTAAATAAAGGTTTTCATAATTTTTAAAATTTTCATAAATCACTAACTAAAATTTGTTACGAAAAGTTACTATGTTGCCTTTTCCATGTTGAACATTTGTAGTAGCAATGAAAAACTCTACTTTAAAGTAAATGATGCATTACTGTAAGCTTATTCAAGGTGTACCAAGTTTTATCCAACAAGGATTGTTTTGAAAAGGTTTCCATTTGCTCGGTCGTGGTTTTCTCAATATTATATGACAATAACAGAAATGGTACTAAAACGTTTCCTTTCCAACAGATTCATTGTTTCCGAGAAGAAGTCGCTTGGTCCAAAGATAAAGAAAGACTTTACACATAATGAAGTAAAAAGCTATTGATATGTTTTTCAAAACTTATTATTTCGCACACGTTTTAATAAATTTTGTCTGTTTAAATAATTAACTTGTGAAAATGGCTCTACGACTCATCATCTGCCATATTTAAGATCTCAGCTTCCAAAGGCAAAATAGCTATGATGACCCTCCAAAGACCCTCGCTACATGAAGAAAAAGGAAAAAAAGATTTCTCATTGTTCAGTTTCTCATATTCTTTATTGACGTTCTTGAGCTTCCTGGAACTTTTTCTCGACATGGAATTAAACAAAATAAGATTAGATGTGAATAAATTCTCATCTAGTACCTTTAGATTGCGTTTAGTCGGAGCTCCAGCTAAATACAAACCTGTAACTTGAATTTATCAAACTGCCTTTGAAAATTTCCCGTAAAATGCTATGACTGTTTCCTATCTAGAAATTACTTACAAAAAGAAAACGTGAATAGAACCCGAAATAGAAGAAGTCTTGTTATAGACTACAAATCATATAATTTCTATATTGAAGTTACATCAGATTTAAAAAAATGATTTTATATACGATTGTTGCAGGTGAATGATGGTATAATTATAACTGCAACAAAGTTTGTATCAAAAATAAAATGCTAACAACAAGACATAAATTCCTTGTTTATTTTCGCTTGGTAAAATATTCACCTATAAAGGTGCAAACGAAGTATAAACATTTTAAACGAATTATGACTCATGTCCACGATTGGAACAAAAAAAATTATTGGTACGTAAGAATTTGAAGGAGAAAAACGACAACTACTATTTAAATGGGTCAAAAAGATTGGTGAATAGCTGGAAAAAGTGTATGGACTTAAAAGAAGACTGTACAACAGAAAAAATATCTTGATTCTTTGTTAGGTCGAAATATTTTCAGACAACCCTCGTAGTGTCTTGAAATATACACAGTGGCCCCTATATAATATAAAATCTTCTAAATTGAATTCAAAACATACAAAATACTTGATATTCCCTAAGGCCTAGATGATATATCTCTTTGTTTCACAGTTCGTTTAATATTTTTTGACTCTCGTTACTGTTATTTTTCATTCAAGGAAATGACAATTGTGGGCAGCTTACCTCTATATCAAGTTACATCTCTAAAAAGTTATGGGACCTCAACTTGACAATAATAAATCTATTACACTTTACGAGACAGTTAGAGGTATGAATTAATGCTACGAAGAAAACGATGGAACCATTTTGGGGGGTTAATAATGGGTGACTTAACCTTAAAATTTAACTAGAGTTTTCTATCTGTAAATCGATTTAGAAAATCTCATTTTATACGATGAATAATATATTTTAAAACTTTTTTTTACTCTTTTTCATAAAATTTCCAGTCGAATAACCAAAGATATGTTTTCAACAACGGAATGCAACTTGGTTGAACACAATCGTCATATATTCGCCTCTATTCTTTCTTAGCTATTTTTTCATATATTTATATATTCAATAATATTAATTTTATCATTTTGTATGACAATGATTCCCAAATGACCCCTTAAATTTCCTCCAAATTTCTGTACTTCTATGTTCACCAAATACTTTTTCAAACTTTTCGACATCAGCATCGGCGCCTAAAATTTAATTTTACATTTATTTGTGCATTTCTCTCATCACCTTGTTAATGAAAATAAAAATATTGCGGAAATATATTGAAAAATCCACTTCCAATAGAAAAAGATGAGTTTGAATTGTACAAGGGGAGAAAAATTCTTTCAGAATAAAGACAGCTCCTTTTCATCCCTTGAAAAGATAACTGAATACTCTATCAGATCTAGTCCTTTGAATTGTATTTTGCCTCGGCTATAATTGAATTTTTCACCTCGTTCTCCTGCAGATAATTTCTCTTTATCTATCTAGGGAATTTATTCTGGGTCGAACTGCGATCATCTTCAGATTAGTTTTTTACAGAAGGTTATGTTACGATGTTATGATCAAAGAGTTGAAGAAGGTTTAGGATAAGATTTATTTAGATTAAATTTAATTGAAAATGGTTTCTACTGTATTTATCTTATTGACAGTTTAAAAACTTGAAATTCAGATTAATTATCTTAATTATTTCTATTGATATCTAACTGCTGATTGAGTAAACTCGGATCTTCTCATTGGTGTGAACTTCCTAGACATAATTTCAAATGACGATGTATGGTATCTTTAGAAGGTCGAAGGAAATCCATTAATGCTGGTACTAGGATCGTTTTCTACTTCTTCACTTGTAACCTTTATTAACCCAGGTGAACGACCTAAACGCGAACGATCCTCAAATATCAAATCTTCACTATTAAGACTTATTTCTCTTCCACTTCAATTTAATTTATTTCCATAGTTGCCACGTCATCAATAAACATAGAGAAAGTGGTTAAAACAAAGAGGGATCGATTGTACTCTCCATAGAATTAGCGACTAACTTCAACGAGTTACGACTTGTTTAAATTAAAGAGTATGAATGAAATTTAATGAAATTATTTGCAAAGTTATGATAACAAATTACGTTATAAAAAACCTAAAATTATTATATTGATTTTATGTTTTAAAACATTCTCTCCAGTAGATAATCGATGAACTCCAATTTCAACGTAAACGCATTTCGACGGAAATTATGCAGAGCAAATTTTGCTCGAATTTCTTGTTTTTTATAATCTATCCCATCGTTTATAAGAAGGGTGGAAATATGCAACTGAAAATCTTGAATATACTTTCCCCTCAATATAGCGGATAAAACATAAATGAAAATATTGATTTTGGAGAAATAATTCTAGCTAATGGAAATATTCTTTATTTTTATCATAATATAAGCCTGAATTTCTAAAGTCAGATTTTTTAAACTTTTGAAGTTCTTGACTTTATCCAAGTACGTCGTTTATTCCATAATATCCATATTCTCATTTTACATTTTTCTCCAATTACGTATCTATCCAATTTTCTCTCTGAGTACTTGTTTCCGAATCTTTGTTTCCATGATGTTCGTGAAAGCTTTATATATGAAGTTAGTGGAGTAGAAATAATTCATTTCTATCGATTTTTCTTCATTTATGTTGATTTGCCTTCATTTCTTTTGATTTTTGCTTATTACAGTTGACTTCTTCTAATTTTTATCGATTTCTGCTGATTATTACGATTTCCGTATATTTATGTTTATTTCTTATTTTACTTCTGTTCTATTGTTTACTAGAGTTTCTATTGATTTTTGTCAGTTTTTGATGATTTATGTTGTTGACTTTTGTTAATTTATGTTGTTTTCTGTTATTATCTGTGGTGTCTTTTAATGTTTGTAGATTCTGTAACTTTCTGTTTTAATTTTTTTACCACTTTTGTTGGTTTCTGTTGATTTCAGTGATTTTTGCCGATTTCTGATGATTTATGTCTTTTTTCTGTCCATTTCTGTAGATTTATTTAATTTCTGCTTAGAAACCTGTTGATTTTCTCGATTCCTGTCGACTTTTGTACATTCCAGAGGATTTCTATTATTTCTGTTTATTTTATAGATTTATATTGATTTCTCTTTATTTTTGTCAATTTCTGTAAGTTTCAACTATTTATTTTTATTCCTGTAGATGATTTCTCTTTATTACGGTTAATTACAATTCACTTTTTAGGTTTATCTCTATCGATTTCTGTAGGTTTTTGTTATTTTCTGTTGATTTATGCTGATTTGAATGATTTATGCTTACTTCTGTGGATTTCTGTTGTTTTTTGTTGATTTTCGCTGAGTTTGTGGATTTGTATTGATATCTCTCCATTTTTTTCAATTTCTGTTGGTTTGGACATTTTATTTTTATTCCTGTAGATGATTTCCTGACGATTTCTCTTTATTATGGTTCATTTTTGCCGATTTCTTTAGGTTTTTGTGATTTTCTGTTGATTTATGCTGATTTCTGTTGAATTTTCTTATATTTCTTTTTTTTTTTTGTAGATTTATGTTGTTTTTTGTAGATTTCTGTAGTTTTTTGTATATTTCTGTTGTTTTTTGTAGATTTATGTTGTTTTTCGTAGATTTCTGTTGTTTTTTGATTTTGATTTTTCTTATTATTATACCAATTGTTTTCTGTTGATTTTTATCGATTTCAGCTGATTTTGTCGATTTCAGTGAATTTATGTTTATTTCTGCTTAGATTTCTATCGATTTTGTCGATTTCTATGGGCTTTTGTCATTTTCCCTTGATTTTGTTGATTTATGCCGATTTTTCTTGATTTTTTTATATTTCTGTTGATTTTTGTCGTTTTTTTTGTTGTCTGATTTCCTGATCGTAATTTTTTTTGATAAATTCCTGTCGATTCCTGTTGATTCGAATTGATTTCTATTCATATCTGTTGTAATCATTTATTCTTATTTCTATTATCTTCTAAAGACCAACATTAGATTTCAGAAAATTCCTGTTTATTTTTTTGGCTGTATTTATTTTTACTCCCAAAGGATCATTCAATCATTTCTATTGATTTGTATTGATTCCCAACCACTTCTGTTGAATTTTATTGATTCTTTTTATTTTATTTACACCCGAGTTTTTATCCTACATTTCCCCAGCTTCCTGAAGATTTTTTTCGTTTTTCATTTTTTCATGATTTTTTAAATCAATCCACCTCATATTTCTATTGATTTATGACTATTTTCTGTTCAGTTTGATCGATATCTGTTTATATCTGTTGAGTAAAGTTCGATTTCTGTATTTTTTTGTGTATAAATTTCTGATGGTTTCCATTGATATATGATCATTCTATTTAATCAAATTTAAATAAAGCCTCCTTCTAATTACTACTACAAAAAATCTTTAGTACATATTAACCAAGTAATTTCTAAAAAATTCAATTCGAAAGCTATCCTTTATTAATACTAGGTTTTGACGTAATTTACGTAAAATTCGAAGACAAATTTAATAAAAAATATGTTACAATTTTGTTATCTAGAATAAAAAATTTAATTTGTTGCGTTTATTTTTTAGTTAGAGTTCGAATTTTTCCATACAGACGTGTTAATGGGGTTGCCGGGAGTTCACTTTTTACTGAACTCAACGGAGACCTTAAAAATATATTACGGAGAATGGGTATAAGGCTCAAATGACATATGAAGGTAGAGAATATTCTATTTAGCTTCTAATCAACAAAGAAGCTACTATGTTGGCACTCAAAAAATAGTTTACGACAGACCAATAATCATGTAACAGTCTGTATCTCATTTAAAACAATACGTTGGTTACTCTAGTATCGTTTTCTGCTTCTAGATGTGAGCAAATCTAAGTATTATTATAGATTTTTGTTGAAACTTCTTCTCAATGTCTATACCAGATAATTACTTTATTAAATTAACGCTTCGAAGCAAATTTTCTGAAAAATGATTTTTCATATAATATGCCAATCTCGTCTTTATATTGTTAAAAACTGTAAGGATTTAAGTCAATAGACTTAAGTCAGGATTTAAGTCAGGATCAGGAAGTCTATTGACTTAAATCCTGACAGTAGTAAGTAGATTTTAGTTGATTCCTGTCGATTTTTCTGCATTCTATCAATTTCTGTCTATGATTTTTGTCGATTTCTACTGATTGCTGTCGATGTATACAGATTTTTGGAGATGTTTATAGAATTCTGTCAATTTTTGTCAAATTCTATCGATTTTTGTTGTTTTCTCTTGATTTCTGTAGATATATCTTTCTAAATTCTAATTAAAATCTTTCTATTTGTCTTGATTTCCATTGGATTTTGTCGATTTTTGATGATTTCTGCTGATTTCGTTCGATTTCTGTCGATACTTCACGATATATTATTTATTTTTTTTGTATTCTATAGATTTTTGTTCATTTCTGTCGATATATGCGGATTTTTGTCAATAGCTGTCGGTTTTTGTCGAAACCTATCGATTCCTGATTATTTTAATCTATGTATGTCGAGTTCAAGAGATTTATTTTTTTTATTTATTTCTTTACTGTAAACTTCTTTTTCTTTTTTGTAAACTTCTGTCGATATTTGTTGACTTCAACCAATTTCTTTAGAAGATTGTAGACTTTTATCAGTCGGTTTCTGGTGATTTCTCTTTATCGTCATTGTTCTTGTCCAATATTGTAGAATTTTATCGATTTCTACCGCGTCTTGTAAATGTCTCTCGGTGGCTGTCGGTTTCATTCAATTTTGTCTATTTCTCTCGATTTCTGGTTATTTTGATGGATTTCTGTCGGTGCCTCTCGACTTTTGTTGATTTCTGTCGATTTCAGTAGATGTCTGTTGTCTTCTATTGATTTATATTAATTTCTGTCAATATATCCTTTTAAATTCCTATTGACTTTTATTATTTCCTTTTGATTTCAATTAATTTTAGTTGATTTCTCATAATTTCTATTGATTTTTTTTTCATTCCTCCAGATATGTTTTGTTTCTTATTGATCATCATGAAATTTCAAGTTGATTATATTGATTTTGATATCTAATTTTTGTAAAAATTCTCCACCTCGATTTCATCCTTTTTAGAATTCTACATAATCTTCGTCTTTCACAGACCATGTCTGTTCAATTAATTATTTAATAAATACTACTTCAAAATAGCAAATTTGAACATAAACATTCCTTTTAATCACTAAAATGTTATTGTACCCATTACTAAGAGACATAAATTCACAATATTACTGTCCCGTAACATAACCGGATAGCCTTAAACCCACCCTATTCTGTCTGGTGTCCGTGCGTACACATTCCAGGCATTCACCAAACTCTCCGAAAAGGGGACCGACAACTTTAGGGTATAGCGGGGGGAAACGGAGACCTAAAAAGTGGAGATTCGGATCGTGCCCCTTTCCTCCCTTTCTCCAACATTCCGACGAACTTACAAGACAGCAAAACGTCGGGACAATTTTTACCAGCTTTGCTAAAAAAGAGTTTTATTCGTTCTCTTTTAAAAAATATCGAGCAAAGTGGTAAAAAGTATGGAGACAGAATGGAAATATTGACAAGGGATTACACGTTTTCTGGCAATCATTTCAAGTTGATTGAGATGGAGATGGTAATCCTTGAAGAACCCTCGAAATCGAACGAAATAATGAGAGGATGTAGAGAGAAAATTATCCAACAAACTCAATTTTAGTGAGTGTGTCATAACTTTACTTTAAATATAATTTAAAGCAAAAAATAAATTGTTTGAAGATGCAACTTAAATAAGATGAAAATACTTAATTTATCGTTTGATACATAATTATATATATATATATATATATATATATATATATATATATATATACAGGGTGATTCATTAAGAATGTCCAATCTCTGAACTGTAGATTCTAGACCTCAAAATATGATGATTCTGCTCAACATGCCTTATGTAAATATTGCTAGTTCGATTCCGAGATATGGGGTGTTCAAAGTTTAAATTTAAATATTGATTTTCGCAATAATTTTTTATGTTTTTTTCATTTTCTCTTTGAAAATTGGCAATTTCACGTTTTTTGGCATGAGGAATCATAATTTGCACTCTAATTTAACATTGTTAATAGAGGGCGCTAGTTACACTTGTTTGTGTTAATTAAATCAAAGTAAACTTTACTTGGGCTAAACTTACAACTAAAATGATAAAAAAATAGTAAAAAGCGTCGAGTTCTACAAAAAAAGTTACTCTTTTTTTATTCGTGTAACTCAATCGGTTATCGAGTTATTTGCTTCTAAGAAGTTCAATAATTCAATAAATTTTAATTTTTTCATTAAAAAATTTTATTATTCCTTAAATATGTAACAATAACAAATTTGTAAACAAAAATAAAAAACTTCAAAGCAAATGCTCGAAATGCCCACCATTTACTTCAATACACTTTCGTAAAGATTCTTATTATCAAATAATCCTTGTCTATTATTTTTAATTACATCCGCGGCTTCTTCTATTTTCCGTCGCAGTTGTGGAAGACAAGTAATTTTTTCTTTGTAAACTAATACCATCTTTTGCGACCAAAATGAAAAATCCAAAGGATTCAAATCAGGGCCTTTTGGTGGCCAAGCAAACTCACTTCCACGACCAATCCATCGATGCGAAAACTGTTCGTTTTAGAATCACACAAATGATTATTTTTATAATTAAATATTCCTCGTCTGGTAAATGTTACCTCATCAGTAAAAAGAATTGTATCCAGAAAATCTGAGTTAACATTTTGTTTATCTTGCAAAAAATGGGCAAATTGTAGACGCTTTTAGAAGCAAATAACTCGATAACCGATTGAGTTACACGAATAAAAGAAAAATAGCTTTTTTGTATAATTTAACGCTTTTTAATATTTTTTGATTATTTTAGTTGTAACTTTAGCCATAAAAAAGTTTACTTTGATTTAATTAACACAAACAAGTGTAACTAGCGCCCTCTATTAGCAATGTTAAATAGAGTGCAAATTATGATTCCTCATGCCAAAAAACGCTGATTTATGTTTGTCTCTTTTGATTTACTCTCATTTGCCTATTGAATATTGACTCATTTCCTAATTCTATTCATTTCTCTTTAATGCTGTTGGTTGACGAATAATGATTTCCGTTAATTTTCCTTCATTTCTATTCATTTCCATTGCTTTAAAGTTAATTTTTTCAATTACTATTTTATATTGCTTATTTCTATAAGCGTTTTCTCATTTATGGTGAATTAAATACGTTAAATAGTTTGTATTTCTGTTAATTTTTCTTGATCTTTGTTGACTTCCGTTGATTTTGATCCATTCTTTTTGTTTTCTGCATATTTTTTATTATTACTATCAATAATTAGTTAGTTCTGTCTGAAAATAGACTAAAAGATCATCAATACGATAAAAAAAATCCATAAAATATCAAAAAAACATAAGTTCAATTATAAAGATTCAAAAATTGTTGGAACGGAATCTAATAAATGAAATAGAGAATTTTTAGAAATGGTTCACAATCATAAAAAAGCTATAAATGAGAAAAAAGGCCTAAATAATTTAAGCAGAATTTATAGCTTTTTTTAAAAACTACTAAAACTACAAATAATTTAAGGTTAAGACTGCTACAGATTTGAGGTGTAAGGAATGGGGGAAAATTAATTTTCCTCATTACACCAAATTTCTATTTTGATATTCATGATTTAGGTGATCTATTGATTAATATAAATACGCAAATTGTGAGTGCCAATATCATATTTTGATAGAAACTGAAGTTAGGTCGAAACGTTAAGTTTTCATCAATCTTTCAAAAATTATTAAAAAAACTGCTTTTAAAACAGAAGAAAACTAAAATCAAGAACATTTAGAAGCATTAATATATCAAGAGGTGTAATAAATAAGAAATTAAAGAAATTGAACAAATTTTGAAGCATCTAGAGCTTTAGCAAGCGTTTCATGACAAAAACATTTCTGATATTCTGAAGCCATTATTTTCAATGCAGCTCTCCAGAAACCAATCTTAAAGCAGGTAGTCAAACGCTTCAAAGAAATTTCCAATCGTTTCAAACCCTTAACTCAGAGTTCTATTGGGCGATCTGCATATGATGTAGGCCAATTTGTGTCAGCTCTTATTAATCTTGTGGTTTGTAGTTGTAGTATTAAATAGAAATAATGATATTCAAATATCCCGCTTAAGTTTTAATATTGATAGAGTTTATTACTACTTCCGGTACATACATCCGCAGTTAAGCACTAACCAATAAACCAGTCGACATTCTTAACTCCATCTTTTGTTCGGAATCAGAAAAAATGAATTCAAGTGATTGGAGGCATCACGGTAGTGCTGAAGTATTTTATTAATTTGTATGTTGTTTGAAGTGTGAATTAAACAATTTTACCCACGAAACTTTAAACGAGAAACTTTACAGTAAGTCAATTTCCTTTATTTGAAAACATTGTATTATATTGAAAAAAAAAAGATGAACAACGAGTAAACTTTCATGTGATACATAAACAACACGCGATTCTGAAAAGTTTCATAAAATACCAGGTCTACAAAGCGTGCAAACACGGCTGAAGTTACGAAAAGTTTGTTATAAACACTGCCGCTATATATACCTACACGGTATAGAATCACAAACAGAAGCTGCTATTCCGAAAATTTGCGTATAAAATATGTAAACAACGAAAGAGAATAAAACATTCTGTTTGTTATGGAAAACATAAATATAAAGTGTGTTTTTTAAATATTTTTGACTGTTAAATCGACCCCAAATTGACATAATTTTGCAATGGAATCATACACCTAGTAGGCAACTTAAATCGGCCTTCAACTTCAAAGGAAAAAATTTAAACAAAAAAACAAAACTGGCCCCGAGAAAAAATGCCTATAAGTATAAGTTTCTGCTTAGTCTTCTATTCGGCCCCACAAATAAGAATCTAAACAAGTCACCTCCGCAGATATTGATGGTATTGCTAAGGGTATGTATACTAAAAGAAGTGGCGATTCATTTCTTAAAACGTCTACATGTTTTTTCCCTCAAGTGTGTTATTAAAACATAATTGCCCAATTATTCGTCCGCCTAGAATCCCGTACTACCATGTACAGACCAATGTTGGATCTTCTGCATCCAACGGGGACTCGTTTCGGACCAGTAGTGCATATTATGATGATTCACTCTAGTATGAAACGTAGCCTCATCTGTCCAAAAAAGTATTTCAGGATTGCGTGTATCATATTTAATAGCCTGTTGCAATAATAAATTTTCGCCGTTTGCACATTCCGGGACAAAAAAAATATATCGACATGCGATTCGCGCTGTTTTAATATCAATTCAGTTTACTTCCAAAAAACTTACATAAACTTTCATGATTACATTTGAATTTGTTAAAAAAATCATAATATATAAAATGATGCTATATTCTCTGCTCTAGCACACTGCAACAACTTCTTGTGATGTTTCTAAGGTTTTTGATTGTGTGAATCATAATATTTCAATTAACAAATTGCAGTACTACGGCTTTAGGGGAACACATCTCGCATGGTTTGAGTCGTACCTTACCAACAGAAGTCAACTTGTAAGGGTTGATACAACAATGTCTCCTTGCAAGCCAATAGAATGTGGATTGCCCCAAGGATCAGTACTAGACCCTATTTTGTTTCTTCTGTGTCTTGGAGCAGCACTTCATAGGACCACTTCTAGTGACCTAATCACCCTTAAATCATGGTTTCAACGTCTCAACGTTTCTAAAACTAAAGTATTATCATATAAAAGTACATTGCTGCCTTTTCTATTGAACCACCATTGATGTCGTTGAATATGTAAAATTATTATTGGGGCTGAAAAATCAAGTTCCTTCTGTTTTGAGCTGAGATTAGTTTTCAAATAACTGAACTTATTCACCTCCTTTTCAGTTTGTTATGACCTTATTGAGTCCCATCTCCGATATGCCCTTTCCTTCTTGGGTACGTGGGATGCGATTCAAATTGAGTTTGACTAATTCGTGAGCACGCTTCTCCAATTTCAGGAAGATCGTTACACAGCTATCCACTTAGGAACGCGAAGCGCGACCTTTAACTACCTACTCCACGTTCAAAATTGGTTAAAGGCTCAATATTTTACAATACAAAAAATGCACAATCATTTGCCAATTGCAATCAAATTTATATGTGTTGATGAAACCATGAAGATTTCAGTTCTTTCAAGTTTCTACAAAAACCGTTAATTTGAGATATATGAATTTACCGACAAATTCCCCTTAGTTTAAAGCATAGAATCCAATGGTAAAGAGAAAATGGGGGTTTCCATTTGAAAAAATCAAGTTTTCGAAGTTTTTACATAGTAAAATTCGGCACCATTTTCTGAACACCCTATATAAATTTTTATCAAGGTTTCCACAGATTAAGAAAGCTGTGAGTGTTATTTGTCCAAATCACAAAAATATTGGACCTGACTCACTTGAACTTAGAAATATAATTTTTTTAATAGAGGTTTGATTGTGTCCAAAAATTTCGAAAATGTGAAATAATTAAAAAAATGGTGGACATTAGGCATACGATGCCTTATATAGCATTATATAGCATTCCGTTCAAAATAACGAAGTTTGGGTCCACTTCCGGTATAACTGGAAGTTTTAGAAAACTGAAATTATTTTAGCTGAAACGAGCATTTCGGAAAACTCATGCAAACAAATTTTCAGAACACTAGTCGCAGTACTTTCCCATATGCATATAGATTCAGCTCGTCGTGAAGGACTCCTTATCATCCAGGGAAAAATAGAGGGAAAACGGAGTCCTGGAAGAATATCATGGTTGAAAAATTAACGACAGCAGTTAAAAATTTACGCCAGTGGTTCGGTCAGACAATTAGTTCCACTCTTCCGAGCTGCAATTATCACAGCCAACATCCGATAACGGACTCGACACTATAAGAAGAAGAAGAAGAAGATAACCTGTTACGAGTACTCATACCTATAATTTTATTGCTCATTGTGGTTTTATTCTGTGAATTGAAATTTCACTGTATTTGTATCTTTATTTAGTTATTTTCATGTTTGTTTTTTAGTGTTTCAAGCTCTTGTTTACAAATTTTTTTATTTTATATTTTACAATACGTCCTCTAGTAGAGGGCCTGTAATTCTGAAAATAAGTTCCAAGTGTTTCTCGGGGCCACTTTTTAAAATCAAATATAGTATTGATAAATAATATATCAACTTCTTTCGTGAATTGTACAATTGTATCCCTTAGTCCTCTCCTGTCAACTGATTCCTTCGTATCACTGAAATATAATTTCAGTTAGAAAGGCATCAACCTGTTAAATCTAGCGTTAGAAGCAATATAGCCAGAAGGTATTTGGATTCCCAATTACGGATGGCTTTCCATTTCACGTCACTAGGTCTTCATCGGAAAAATTGATGACATCTTGATAACATAGTAATAAGCCTTATTCTTGCTAGAAAATTTCGATAGAATTGTTGAGAAAATATTCGATATAGTACTAATGATGGCTATTACTCATGAGGATGAGTAAGTAATAAACATTATTCGCTAAAAATAGCATGTACAACGATCTAAAAATCCACATATCTCCTAAACTCTTGATTTTATCGAGTTAAACGATGCTATTTTGTTGAAAACTCTTTAGATTGTGCAGGTTGTACCTGTAAAAGTTACGGATTGTTAACCATTATTTACACCGATGATATGATATTGGCGCAGCTGAAATTAAATCAGACCATTGAGAAGAGTGAAGAGATGGATGAGAGATCACGGTCGACCCACTCGATTCTTCTGTAGGACTTCTGTAGGTGGTGAGATTCAGTCAGAGGTGCGCAGATAATGAAGAAATACTCCAAAACGATAACGACTATACAGAAACAAACTGCGCTATAGACGAAAAGAAAGTCTGTAGATGTGAACTTACCTAGCTACTGATGAAACACGGTTACTTACGACATTTTTACATAATGAAGAATGTACGGACACCCGGGTGTATACGAATCAAATGATGCCGAACACATGTTTTAAGTGTGTAACCACTGGGAGATTTTAGAAAGAACTAGAAAAGAATATTGGCTGCATAGCCCCTGATAATGTCGTTCAGATGATGCTGAACAAGATAGAACTGGTTGCTATCTATAAAGAGACACTTTCAAGATAAAAGAATGCGAATTTTACCACAATTTCCAGTTGAACGGAGATGGGGGAACATGGGGGAGAAACATACATAACCATCAGCGCTCCTGACGGAACCTGTACGCAGATTTCGTATCCTCTTGAAAAAACATTTTGTATGGTACAATTATTAATTACGTCCACCATTTTTAATCTTTAAATTTTGAAGATTTTGAAATTTCAATTTCAAATCTTATGAAGTTTGTTACGATGAAACAATGATTGTACCAATCAGCCAAGACAAGTTTTCGTCCAATCAATGATGATAAAAAGAAACTTCTTGATTTGCCCATTGAAAAGATAAAAAGTGTGAATATCACCACAGGACAAGCGAGAGATGATGCTGATGTTCTTATTATCGAGACTGCTATTGAAGTATCCAAATATGAGACAACTGTCGTCATCATAGGAGAAGACATAGATTTGCTCGTTATTTCAATTGGACGCACTCAGTTACATCAAGAAAAAACCTGGAAGTCTATTCCTCAAAAATTTTTGGAAAATACCGCCTTTCTAAGAAACATATTTTATTTCTACATGCATTTAGTGGTTGTGATACAACTTCTGCGCTGTTTAATAAAGGGAAAAAACTTTTATAAAATTACTGCAAAAACTTGCTAATTTCGACGAACTAGCTCAAGTTTTTCTACAAGTAAAGTCCCTGTACAGCAATTATACGAAAATGGAGTACGCATCTTACTAGCAATATATAATGCTCCGAAGTCTGAAAATAATATTGATCATCACAGATACATTCAATTTATTGAATCTACTAAACTTCATAAACCTGTCCAGCTATCTAATCTTCCACCAACAAGTGCAGCAGCTCATCAACACACAAATCGTGTTTATTACCAAATTCAAAAATGGTTAGGACATGATTTAGGGCCTCTAGAATGGGGCTGGGTACTCCAAAATGAGTTTCTGCAGCCGATAACTACACTATTACCACCAGCTCCAGATGAAATACTCAGTACAATATTTTGTAATTGTAAGAATGGTCGTGGTTTACGCTGCGTTTGCAGAAAATCGGGCTTGCAGTGCACTTTAGCTTGTGGACAGTACAATAGGCAAGCTTGTCTCAATGCTGTTGTATTGCAATACAATCCCGAGGAAGAAACTGCTAATGATCCAGAAATTTTAGAAGGTTTGTAACAAAAGTACAGCTACTAAATAATAATTAACTCACATTATATTTACTTGATTTATTTCTATTTACAATCTATCTATCTTTAATTTTCATGGGGTGTTGAAGTGATTGGAACCATAGAAACGGAGATAATTGCAAAAAAACGATTTTCGTGACCTTTGATCTCGAATAATTTACGGCGCAGACACGAGATAATATAAGACTTTTGAGTCAACTTTTAGACCGTCAAAATGAAGCTGTATACCAGTTTCCAGCTTATTATCTCAAATTCCGAGGTGAAACCCTAAAGGGACTGGACTATACTAGAAAAATACCAATTTGCTTGCTTTATAATTTAAATATATTCAATTTTCTCTAATTAAACGAATAATTATTGCAACCCGTTGAAAAAACTAATGAAATACTTTTAAATTTATTTTTTAATAATTCACTTTAATCAGAAAAAATATAAGTTCTAGTATTTTACTTCTTCAAGATATTCATTCAGTTCTTCATGTGTAAAAGTTTTAAAAACTATGTAGCTTCATATACTTTTCCAGATAGATGTTATGGTAAATATTCGAGACACGTTTTGATATGTAGAAGAAAGCGATTGGTGACTTATATTTCTTGTTTAATTCAACAAAATACACTTGTTCGGGGGTTGATATATTTACATTAATATGCCATATCTCAAACATAAGTAACAGACCTCGTAACACGTTTGTATGTTGTTTAGAAGCTAAGATCTTTATTCAACTATGCCTCCAGAATCATAATTGACCCAAAATACGGATAAGTACGACCAAAAACTGTGCCAAATAAATGTATTTCACTCCTGAAAAGTAGACAATCTCCAAGGGCTATTCCATAACCGGTTTAATGGATTTTGTTATTTATTTCCAATCCCTTTCATATTATAAATCTGTTTAAAACATAATCCAATAACTAAGCTAGAAGCATGTTCCGGAACTTGCTTATGCGGGGTAGGTAATATACTATACGAAAGCTCATTAGGAATCGCCATCTGTTACCACCATGGATGACTACTAGTCTGCAACCTAGCTCCATCCCACGGTCAAACGACCTTGTAAAGGTCTATACAAATTGTGTCCGGGTTGACCATTTCCTTATCTACAGTACATTTTATTAAGAATTACATATAACTGTAAATTTTGATCCGGATAGGTCAGGTTAGGTTAGGTTATGTTTTTGTTCATTAATGGTATTTATTCCAACATGAGAGGGGGTATTTTACTTAAACTTTAGATAAAAAAATGGTTAACCCGAATTCGATATTCAGTTATCGATAATCCTTGGAAGTATAATTAGTTTACAGAAATATTTAGTACCGCATTTCTTGGAAGGTCTTCGGGACGCGATTCATATACGATTCTTACAGTGACCCGAATTATCACAAACTTATTTTTCATCACGAAGTAGTGACCCACCAAACAATTCCACCTTTTCAAATGAATGGTTTTCATCTTCAAAAGTCTGTTGCAAGTTTTTTGTCAATAAAACTAAAATATTGTCTTTAATTTGTTGTTATATAAAAATATTTTTAACGAAATACGAGAAGTATTAATTACAAGAGTTAATTTCGCGAGAAACTTGACTTACCAAAATATATTATGCAGTATTTTCTTATCTATATGAATTTCAGTCTCGTATAACAAACCTCCCAGTTCATTAACCTAAGCAGACGTAGATAAATTCAATGTTATGCATTAAAAACCCATAAATTTTCTGTATAATGAAAGTGAAATTTAGATTGTTTCAATCCAGATGTATCCAAGATTAATACCAATATATAATATGATTCATGTTAGTTTGAGTACTTCCTATTTATTTTCATTAAACACCGACGATTAAAATAGTTAATTGATTTAAATTGAAATGTAGGTCTTTTTTCGAACGTTATTACAATAATATATTCGGTAATATTGAACGAAATGCGATACTAAATTAATACTAATTTATACATTCAGCGAAATTAATGCTGGAAATACCAACATTTGATCTGTTGCCAATAAATAACACCAACACATTATGAATAACATCCTTAGTTTCTTTTCCGTTCATAAAGGATGGAAATGTCTATCCCCACATTAGTGGCCATACTCCTTACTCTTCACGCTGAACCTCTTCGAGGTTTTCATCCTGGACCCGCATTAGCATTCCACAGAATAGCCACTCTATGTTCGATTTGCGTTTGCTCTATTCGTAGTTCAGTGATGTTTTCAATATTGTATCAATGATACGGAGCCCCCGGCCAATGTCATATAATCTCGTGTTTTCCGGGAAAAGAACATATAAAAAAACTATAGAGTTTTTCATCGAGAAATGAAAATGTGCCTCGTCATTCATCCAGAGATTGTGAACAAGCTCCTCATTTTCTTCAACCATGTTCAAAAACGTTTCGCATAATTGTCGTCGGGTATTAAAATCGTTTTCGTTCAATGCCTGAACCACTTGATTTTTGTAAGGTTGATGGTGACAATATGAACTCAAAATCATTCGGAGAGACCTTTCGGAAAATCCACCTGGCGTGCTGACCTTCACGGGCTTCTTCCTACAACAACCCTCACGCGTTAACATTCTCAGGAACTGATCTCGTACTGCCACTTCTTTTCCTAGTTGCTTCACTGATATTGTCAAACTTTTATTGAATTTTCAGTGGCTGATTGCAATTAACAATGCCACACCCTGTACATGAAATTTTGATTTAAAAAATCTGGTGAAATAATATTGAGGTGTAAGATCTCTATTATTCTCAATCAACCTTCATGAAGATACTGGTGTAACTTCTGTTAGCAGTTATTGCAAATAACATTACCTTGTAGGATTTTCTTAAAAAAAATTAGGACTAATAATAAATTTATCAATTATCCTTATTACAGTACCTGAGGATTTGATAATTCACCAGAGACATTTCAAAATTTCGTTCATTTTACTAACAGAATAAATTATAGCGTGCTTATAAATATACAAAAATTTAACTGAGTTCAGAAGAGAAACAAAACGGACGTTTTCGTGCATATAACGCAAAAATCTTTTACAAAACACTGGTAATTCCCACTGAAAAATCTTTTCAAAAAGAATTTTTCATTCAGTGACAACAAAAAAGGTCATTACATAATTCAAACTTACAATTATTTTCAAAAGCCGGATGAATACACTTTACAAAAGGTGATACTCGACTTTTTAAAGACATCCCTTAATTGCATATAATTTTCCTGACTATAATTATATACAGGTACACCTTTTTGAATTTGATACAATGTAATAGTGTCATTTGATATACGAATAAAATAAAAATCAGAGTATTATACATAGTCAAATGAAAAATAATTTTATTAGCGAAAAGTTTAATTGATGTTAAAATGAAGTTTGATTAATGCTAAATTTGGAAATAAATTATCGATTCTTAAAAATTAAGACCTTATTTGTCCACTATGTGAAAAATTTTGTTCAACATTCTTGTCCCACAACAGTACAAGTTCCAGCCGGCAAAGAAATCAAATCCGCGAGACAATGCGTCCATCCAGTTGTAAATTGAAAATATGGATAACAATCAACCGGGTACCATTAAGTACTTTACGTAAACCCCAACCATCCTTTTATTATACCTACAAGGTCATACGATTTAACATCATGTCAGTTATTTCCTGTAGGGCCAACTGAAGTTACTACTTCATACTAATATATCAGCATTCATTGACGACCACACGACTTGAAATGTTTGTTTGACACCGAGAATGCGATTCATCAAGATGTAACTGAATTCACATCTAGAGACTAGAGGCAGTTGTGTCTGCATCATGATAAAATGTGCTTGTCGAGTAGACGCGTTTTCAGAAGCAATAACTGATAAAAGTTCAAGCTATGTTTTCGAAAACGGGCTCTGTTGCCGATGCGCAGCGCTATACAAAACCGATATCTGTAACAAGTAACAGTAGAGCTGGCGTCAGTTCGTCTCCTCCACGCACCTCACTAGGATAATTTCGATCGTAGATTGGAATGTGGTAGCTCGGATGCAATTAGGATAATCTGCAGCTCCAGCATTCCAATGTGTGGTCGGAAGAAGCAACCTCCAAGCTGAACGGTACGGTCAATCGGCATAACTGTGTGTACTGGAACGATCGGAGAATGGATAGGCAGACCCTCACGGTTTAGTGACCTGAAACCCTGTGATTTCTTTCTGTGAGGCCTTCTTCTAAAGGATCGCGTTTTTGCAAAAGCACCTCCGAATTGCCGTAAATGTATTGATAAAGATGGGCATCAATTTGAACACTTACGTTTCTTTCAATAAATTCATGTTGGCGCTGCATATTTCCCCTTAATGCTCTTCCCTTATTTCCTGACTTATGCCGACCTCTGAATATCAATTTGAGAAGGAATGGAACCAATTAAAAGAAATGGAATGAATAGAAAAGTTATGAGGTGATAACTTAAATGATGTACAAGATAAAGGAACTTATCTGGAGAAGAGCGTGTTGTTTACAGCTCTAAATTGTTGTCTAAGATTGACCGTGTTGTGGCAGTTATTCTTGAGCTTTATAGCGATGATCTAGCAGTATTGTTTTTTGCATTATTTTGGCCGCTGAATAAAATCAAAGTGAAAAATGAGAATAGGGTAGGAGCAAATGAAGATGAAACATATAGATCTGGATAAAAGATGATTATGAACAAAAAAGGATCTATTAACAGAAATTTATTAGAATCGTACACAATACAAGTATCAAAATATATGGATAAATATCACCACAAAGTTACTTAAACTATTTAATTATTGTTGCTTATAATACGATGAAGTATAGAGCTTTAGAAACCGAGATGCTGCTATTGCAAATTACTCAAACTGAGCTATAAAAAATGTATCGCCATTAGAAATCTATAAAAATTCTTCATTCTTAACATAATCTAACCGATAAAAATTTAATTTCATTCACTTTCCTTTATATTGACTTAATAGAACCTTTCCTAAAGTTTGACATACTAAAAAACAATTTGAATAGCAACAAGAATCAATAAACTCTACATTTATATCATGTGACATAATTGAATATTGATTTTTGATCGCATAAGTTGAACGATTTTCGAAATAAAAAAATATCACAATTCTCATGTATGCGTATAAGCGTTTTCGTAGTGGGAATAATTACGGTTATGCTTTGCATTATCAACTGAAATTTGAGGACCAACTTACCTCTAATATTCAAAATAGTAAATGAATGTACTCACGTGATTCGTCGTTAATTGAATTTCAGATAACCAGAGGGAGTCTATCCAATCTACTAAAATGATTACTGACGGTATCAAGATGATTTGGAGATCTCGCAGACGCTAATTTAGCTTTAAGCTAAGAGATATAGAGCGTACTGATTAACTGGATGAAAAACTCTTCTATTCAATCCAATTGTGGTTGTAGAATTATCTCGAATATTTGAATGATGTTCTCGTATCTCAAATATCCACTTTAAGTGTTGAGACTGAGAACGTTATTTTAGATTTTAATAATAGTTACGTCAAGAGATGGATTATAAAAAAATAAAGAATAAACAGTTAAGTAACTGTCTTTAATTATAGAATTTTTTAACAGACAAATGTCTTTAATGTTGAAATATAGGGAAATGCCCGTTAAAGTGAATGATTTGAAATATTTAAGGTAGAAGATACAAATACAAAATGACTATCTCAAATCAGTCGCGATTGCGCACGGGTCTTCAAGTCACATACTAAAGCAGTGTTCGCCAAACAGTTGATCGCGAACCATCGGGGTAATTTTGGGTAGCTCGCGGTGACGCTCAGCAAGTTGGCAACACTGAGTATCTAGGAGCGCTGTAGCCGATTAGTAATTGCCGGAGTTACACGTTATTGTTTTGCAAATTGTTATTGTCACGCGTGTAGCCAGAGTGAGGTTATGTCTGTGCCGTATGTGTTTAATTCACGTGTACACGTTTAAGCTCTTTCCTTGTTTTTTTGTTACTATGGATAATTCAAGCGAGAAGCCGAAAGCCTATCACTATCATGCAAAGTGGGAAACCCAATTCTTTTTTACGCAAGTTAAAGATAAATGTGTGTGTACTGAAAGAAAGGAAATGTTAAGCGTCATTTCAAGATAGTTCACAGTGGAATTGAAAAATATTATCCGCTGAATTCAGCTCTGAGAAGGTGGAGCGGTTAAAATCTCAGCTGAATGCCTAACAGTCAACTTTTTTCAAAACACTAGATAAGAGCTAGTCAGCTACCGATGCGTCAATTTGGGTTTCCAAGGTTATCGCTCAACATGGAAAACGAAGATGGTAAGTTGATTAAAACTGCATTTTCAGAAGCTGCAGATACATCATTTGATAATTTCAAAAACAAAGCTGAGATCATGTCTGCAATTAAATCTGTTCAGCTTTCTGCTAATATAGTGATGCGAGGAGTTGAAGCTATGAGTTCTGATTTTGTTTTGACAGCTTAAAATTCATTTTGATCGTTGTAGTTATTTTTCCTTGCAACGAATTAACCGATATAGTTGATACAGCTCAGTTTGCTATTTTTGTAAGAATGGTATTTGAAGATTTTGAAACACAAGAAGAGCTGCGCTTACTGGGCATACAACTAGAAATTATATATTTTCAGCATTTAAAAAGTTCATTGATCCTAAAAACATTCCTGTGAAGAAGTTGATGGTCCTAGCTTCGGACGGAGAAAGAATTTATTGCCTTGTGTCGTAAAGACATTGATATACCAAAATTACCATTGCATCATACACCAGCAGTCACTATGTGTAAAGTTCTTTAGTATAAACAATGTTAAAATAGTAAATAAAATAAAAGCACATGTACTTCAAAGACGACTGTTCAGAGAAGTAATTGAAGAGTTAGAATGAGAGTATGGTGATCTGTTGCTTCATATAGAAGTTCGTCGACTTAGTAGAGGCAGAGTTATGCAACGTTTCAAAGAGTTGCTAACTGCACTGGTGAAATTCTTGAAAGATCGGGGTGAGTATCTCACCGAACTGGAAGATCCCACATGGCTACATGATTTTTCCTTTCTTACTGATATAACTGCAAAGTTGAATGGCTTAAACTTGCAGTTTCAAAGCAGAGATAAGAACATCGGTGGAATGATTTCAGATGTAACATCATTTTCAAAAAAGCTCGAGATGTAAGAAAAGAATATAACTCCGTTTAAAGTATATCGTTGACAAACAAAATCCTCCACAACACCCCAGCAATAACCAAGATTACGTGGAAATTCTTTCAGACTTAAGACAACAATTTGCTAAACGATTCCAAGATTTCAAAAGCATATTTATTGTGGTACAGTTCGTCAACTCTCTCTTTGCAGAGATTCTACGCAGAAGATTTTTCAGCTTGTGTTGTAAAACATTTTGGTGGAGATCAGGCTGTCGTTGAAATGGAAGTTGTTGATTTTCAGGATAATCAATCTGTATTTAAAAGTACACAAAGAAAAGTATCCAATTTTGGTTCAAGTTGCATTAAGATTGAAAGCTATGTTCAGCTCTACATAATTGTAGAAATATAAAAACAGATTGACTGATGAACATTTGGACAACTGCATCAGAATTGGGGCTACAACATACTCTCCAAACTTCAATAAAATACTTGACGTCCAAAAAGAGTTCCACGCCTCTCATAGAAATGGAAATTCAAACTTATTTTGTGATACTTCCTATATATTTTGATTAATACTAGAAATGAATGTTCGTTTGTAATAAACTGGATTAAATTCTATTTTGTCCCAATATTCCTAGGGAGCTCACTAACTCAAAAGTTTGGCGATACTATACTAAAGCATATAATCTAATAAAAAATTCGATTTTTTTGGCAACTATTGATGAAATTATAAGAAATTAATCGAAAAATAGTGTTGAAAACTGTAAGCATAGAAAAAAAATTGAAATTACCTCGAAATACGATTTTTGTATTATATTTCGATAATTTAAAGAGAAGTTTTGAATAAAAGTTGTAGGACATAAAATTTTACTTCTCTTCCTGGAACGGTTCATAGTAAAAAATATAATAAAAATTGGACACTGAGACGGGGGTGCAAATGGATATTCCATTTAAAACGGTTTATTTTTTTTTGGAAAAATTTTTTAATTTATTACTATTTGATGTTAGATTTATATCTGTTTCAACTGAAATATTGAATAAAATCCCATTCCATTCCTTCACTTTCAATAGAAAAAAATTAATACAGAATTATTTTCTCTACGATTGCTCTTTATAACATATTTAAGAAAGGAAGATATCTAGATGAGGTAAGCTTGAAATTTTATACTATATGTACAACTTTTATTTGAAGCTGATTTCCGAAAATATTTCCCAAAAATCCTATAGTAGGGTAGTTTCACATTTTTTTTCGTCTCCTTCCCAAGAGAGAACTTATTATCCCTCAATTTGTTACACATTTTATCGATTATTTTACTATTTCACAATATTTCTAACTATAAATATATAGGGCGCGGAAATCATCCCATTCACTGAAAAATCATTACAATTATTTGATTCTTTAAATGCAAAAAGTACCTAAAGCGTAATTTTCTTTATAACATAGTAAAATTTAAAATTTTAACGGAATCGGAGGGGTGTAACCTAATCTAGATAATTACCCAATTTTTTGTGAAAAAAGAACATACAAAGTTTTAGAGATTAATAAATGAAATTGAAACTGACATATTGAGTTACTTTCCATAACTTACTAATTAAAATCATTTCCCATCATTTAGGAAAAGAAAATTTTCCAGAATATTAATAAACTGATTCATTTTCATTGGTATTATAAATTCCGACATCTCAAATGAAAAAAAAAATACAGTTAATTTATATTTCAAACGATGAAACACGATCTAACTAACCAAACTTTCGGTTATCAAAAGAAAGCGAATGTAGCAAAAAAAAGTTTGTATCGATCTACTCAATTTTTCATAATTTTTTGTCACGAAATTGCAGTGTAGGCCCTGAATCCTCTCCCGTCTAATAGGATATTTATAATATTCGAATTTCAGTAAACGCGCTGTTTTTGTAAGTATACTCGCAAGAAATTAACTCAATTATATAAATATTCGATGAATAGATAATCGAAAATTGTAGGAGTAATAGAGAATCGCGGACCCAAGAAGGTGCAAATTTATTGTCATTTGTTGTTTGTACAAATATCTAGTCAGAATGGTGAGAAATGGTAAAATTTGTCTTTGTACACATTTGAGAAATTTTAGGCACACAGCGTTCGTACGCAAATGAATGCTTAGATCACTACGCTGCTCAGAATAACAGTTTCTTCGAGAAGCATCCTTTACCTATCCGGTGGTTTGGGCTATCCCATTCGCTAGATCTAATAACATGGTAATTCATCAAACTCTTTAAAGGGATTCAGATAATTTTGTGTATGGTTTTTTATGTGAAAAGCAAGCACAAAATTAAACTCGGATAGTTCGAGTGGTGCTGGTTGATATTGATTATAGCAAATCTTGCAAATACTGCTCTAGGTGGGATCATGTTGGACAGCTTGGTCAGCGTCCTTTTTTCTAAGCTATCTAAGTATATGGGTGATTCCGTTCTAACTGTGATATTCAATGTCCTGTATTGTTTTTTTGTACTAGTCATTAATTAATAATCAATTAATAAAAATTTTGTGTTAATTGAATAATTCTTAAGATATTTAAACATTATTTTTATACAATATAACTTGCCACTTAAAGAAAACTTATACTACATCACTTGAGTGTCAGTACCGTGTCATGTCCATTCCTAGAATTTACCGATAAATTATTAATTTTTTTTGTCGTAACAAATGATTTAAACTAATTACCTTATAAATTCTAATGTTTATGATCAAACTGAGGAAAATTGATGCACTTGTTGTTTAATATCTTAAGTTACCATGTCAGTACCGTGTCATGTCCATTCCTAGAATTTACCGATAAATTATTAATTTTTTTTGTCGTAACAAATGATTTAAACTAATTACCTTATAAATTCTAATGTTTATGATCAAACTGAGGAAAATTGATGCACTTGTTGTTTAATATCTTAAGTTACCATGTCAGTACCGTGGATAAATGAGTCAGTACCGTGGAACTCAAAATCCGACATTTGTGTCTTGCTCGTGATACTTTGAAGTTGTAGTAAATTCCTCTTAGAGTTTTATTTTTACAGTAAAATAGATGAATAATATGCATAAAAAAGTTAGAAAAGTTAAATTTTAAAATCTTGAAATTTTGAATACAAAAAATCACAGTTAGAATGGAATCACCCATATGTGTATGTGTTGGTAGGCATGGCTAACATATAGCATCGCTATAAGTTAACACAATATTGCTTTTAAAACGTTTTAAAGCTGACAAAGTTAATGTAATTCTTTTTAATTACAGTTTTATCTGGAATAAAATGATTAACAAGTTTTTGTTGTAATATACACATTTAAAAATGTCGACTGGTATATATATTTGGCGATTTAGGACACTATACACTCACTCGGTGTAAAATTATTTAATTTTATATAATTATTTCGAAAATAATTCCTTCCTATTAAGTCAAAAGCTTTTTTTAAATTTTAAAAGGATATGTAACTGAATGGGTCGTGTCTAGCTTTAAGAAATTATTTTTCTGAGTGTATTAACTGCGAGTTTCTATTGTATCTACACCTTGGTAATGGAAAGAATCGACATATCTCGAAATTATTCAAAAACATCCCCATACAAGTCGACGATTTCTATCATTTTCACGCTTTTACTCGACTTCGTGTCGTCACATTCTCTCTTTTAAAGTAGCATTCAGATTATTATTAACAGACACGCACAAGTTCGTTAGTGCTGTATCAGACCCGGACTTGCCAGATTGGTAGCTTGGTGATCGCTAAAACTCCAATAGTATTACCCAATTCTAAAGTATTATAACAATGTTATGTGTAATAACAAATTCTGAATTCATCGCTTTGGTCAGAAAAAATTAAAATAAACATATAAATGACAATATACAAAGTCATATTGGAGCCCATTTTAACGTATGGATGCGAGTGCTAGAAACTGATGGATAGACAGGAAAAAATAATAGACTGGAAATGGACTAATTGAGAAGATCGTGTAGGATATCCAGAACAGAGTATATACGACGAAGAATATGTCGAGTATAAACGACTTCAGAGAGAATACAGACTAAGCTCTGGTACGGATATGTGATGAAAATGGAGCAGAGCGCTTGGCCGAAGAAAGCGTTGAAGTATCAACCACAGAATAGAAGAAAGATCCTCAAGGACCTGGAAGGAAGGAATTCAACAGCCCATAAAAGACAGAGCTATCTCCGTGTGGCGTACGAAATGCGGGATGCGGCAAAGGAAGCTGTAGAACCCCCCGCTATGATTCTTTGGGCTTAGATGCAAAGAAATATCATTGTCGATATTATGAATAACTCATTTGGATTCCAAAATTTTCCTACGCAAAAATATTGGATCTGATAAATAGTAATCTAACGGTGCAATGTCCTGACTAAATGCAGGATGTAGTATGAGTTAAATACCACCAAGTTCTTCGATCTTATTCCGTGTAACTTCCGCGGTATGTGGCTTTGCATTTTCTTGTTGTAAGAGAACTCACTTTCGGTTAATTAAACCTTGATGTTCTCCCATACCTCGGTATTGATAAATCGATCATGGAATGATTCCGATATGCTCTAAAACCTTTATAATCCCACCAGAAACATATCAAGACTTTCCGCTCAAATCGACATCTCTTTGCAACGGGTTCTTTGCGGTTCGCTCATTAACATTTTGAAACATTTGATCAAAGCTAAGTCTATTATATGTTACTCTAGGCTTCTGTTTACAGTTTGAGTACTTAATTCCTCATCACATATTCCAATTGACTTAATTCAACATTTCAAATTTACTGATTCCTTCTCTGGGGCTCATCACATATATATCATATATTTAGTATTATTTCTACAAAGATTCTTTCCATTTCCTTCAGATTTGATCACTTTTAACCGAATATGTCACAATACAATAAAGCGCTCGGAAATTCTGTCATTTTTTGCTTTCAATTAAAATATTTTCGTGTCGTTGATAAAATTTTTGTACCACTGCCATTAACAGTGACAGAGCATACAATATTAAAAGTGATTGTTCACGAGGAAGCTTCTCACAATATTACTAGAATCCCCAGTACCATAACTAGTAGAAACCAGAAGTACAATATTGGATGATGACGTTTCAAAGTCTGCTAAGTTGTGGTCTAAGAGGTTCGGATGGTGTTATACCAACTGGTATTTGTTATTTTGATTTTTTATACTAATAAATTACACAATTCTTCACGTCGACAGGCTCCAAATAATCCGAAAACAGTTGGAAATTGAACCTTGCATTATTTCTCATCTGGTGCCTCCTTTATAAACTTTTGAACTTGATGAGTAAGAATTTTTTATTTTACGGGACGGTATCCTTCACTATGCGATAATTTAGAAATATTAACTAACATCACCATCATTTTTAACAAAAGCGCTCGACTTGATCATTGAAAATTTGCTCTACGAAGTTAATTATCTGATTGTTTTTGATGTTTCTTGTCAGTATGCTAAGAAAACCGATTCACTGAAGTACTCTTCAATATTTTTTAATCACAACCCTGCTGTGCTGATTTCTTAGGTTTAATTTCCAAACCTGCTCTTCTTGTAGACTTTGCAACAAACATATTAAACAGTTACGAATCGAAGATGAAAATTGAACAAAACTCAATTTAAATGACAGTATTTTTTATTTATAAACAAGCCTAGCGTTGGCAACGTTTACCATTCACAACAACCTAGTGATTATCTGAATATTAGAATGCATTTGGAGGTTCAATGCCATTCCAAAATCGTCTATTTTATTATCAAAATGGGACAGTAAACAAAAATCAAAACAGATACTAACATTGAAGATAAGTAACTGTGGACTTATTACTTAATATTTCAGCTAGTATAGGAAGTTAATACGTTGGTTTAATAGATAATTTTCATTAGATATTCGAATAATGTAAAAGGTGAACTCAATACATTCAATTACGTATTGAAGAAAGAAAAAAAAGAAGAAAACGATGATAATTATTTAGTTTAAAGTGCAGACGCCCGATTTTCTTGAAATTTTAGTATGTTATACAGTTTTTTATGCTGAAAAGAAATATATTCTTCACATAGTTTTTAAGCATTAATCATTGTAAAATGTAAACTATCCTGAATAGTTGATATTTTGATAATACTTTCTTCACTAAATGCTTAAATTCTATTCGAATATGAATAATGTATTTTAAATAGAAATTCCCCATCATACTGACGATAATGAGATCTAGTTATTCCATAACGAGGTATGTTATCACGAATATCTCGTCAAAGTCGCTCAATATTTTGAGAAAGAGCGTTGGTTAGGTGCATCCACCGTTCTTTTGAAATACCTCTATACCCTCTATACCTCTATACCCTCCCGAACAATCGGAAATTATTTCTTGTAAAATCTTAGTAACAGTCTGAATGAAGCACTCCTTAGTCACCGGATCTATTCCTCCAAACACCCACGTTCCTCGAATGATACGGCCCTTGTGGTATTTTCTTTTGCCAAAATGCGCTTCATCCACCTGCACAATGTACCCTTCACCACCAATTCTTCTTGATGTTCGGTTTACCCAAAACTCACAAACCTTATAAAACGAGCACAAAAAATGATATGAACCTCTCGACTCCAATCACCTGGGGTAGCCGATGAAACATTGAAATCTTCCATCAATTCGGCTTGATGTGGTGGCCGGCGATACAAAAAGTACGCGTAAAAGTATTTTGAATGTTAGCGATAAAATGTAACAAAATTTTTTATCAATTTAAGTCAATCAAGGTGTGTTAAGTCAAGACTAGTTAAACAAAAAATGAATAGATGTACGCATTTAAGTGAACGCGAAGCTGAAAGAATAGCCGAGTTAGTTGGACAGGGACAAAGTTATCGTGAATTGGCAAATCTGTTTGGCTTACACCACACAACCATTGTCAGATTGATGCAAAGATTTCGAGAGACCGGTTCACATTCTAGGAGACCTGGACAAGGACGTCCTACAGTTTTAACTTCTCGAGATGAACGTTATTTGCAATTAAATTCATTGAGAAATCGGTCAGTGACAAGTGTCGAGCTCAACAGCCTTTTACGAGAAGTCCGAAATGTAAATATCTGTGACAGATCAATAAGACTCCTTCAGAATGCTGGACTACACAGCAGAAGAGCTCTCCAGGCACCTTTGCTAACCAGGTAGCATCGTGTTGCTAGACTAAGATTTGCAAGGCAACATTTAGATTGGAATTCAGAAAATTGGTACCAACTTTTATCTACTGATCTAGATCCAGAGGTCTAGATGGACGTAATCAAATTCGAAGACGGCGAGGAGGAAGATTTGAGCAGTCTTGTTCATTCCCAGGGAGCCGTTCTAGCATGTTTTGGGAAGGAATTTGTTTTGATACCCGCACAGAATTAGTGTCTTTTCCTAGACCCGCCCTTAACGCAGCATGATACATAACTGACATTCTTGAAAATCACGTCGTTCTGTTTGGGCCATTTATTTTTGATGATTTTCGTTTAATTCATGATAATGCTAGACTACACGTTGTGGCAGATGTTCTGAATTACCTAAACGAAGTAGGAATTCATACCCTGGACTGGCCACCAAGAACTCTAGATATGAATCCCATCGAGGATATCTGGGACATTCTAAAACGCCGCATTCGTCGTCGAAATCCATCTCCTCATAATTTAAATGAGCTTGAGCAAGCGGCATTAGAAGAATGGGAGAACATACCTCAAGAAGTGATACAGCACATAATTGAAAGCATGCCCAGGAGAATGTTAGCAAAAATTACATCCAGCGGCGGAAATACACGCTACTAATAAGGAAAATTATTGTTTAGAATGCAAGTTTTATTTTTAAGAAAATTTTTATTTTATCGCAATGTTTTAATTTCTTTATTTTTACTAATTAAAAATCACTCAAAATTACTAAACATTTCTTATTATTGCGTCAAGAGGATTAAAAAGAAGTTAAACAATAGCAATATTAATTTAAGTTTATTAAACAAAAAAATATTTTCAGAAATCGGGGTGGTGCGTTATTTTTGCCCACGAGTGTACGTATTAAATTAATCGGCATAATTTTCTCCACAACATACTAAAATTTTAAGGAAATCGGGCGTATGCAACCTAAACTAAATAATTACCGAAACGATTATTTTAATGTTGTGTTAGTGGCAGAATCTAGTGACGGAATTAATATAAAAATTCATTTACATGACACATACGTGAAATCAAATTTTCTAAATGGTTTTTTTTCTAATTTCATTAAGATTTTAATTGAAGGCAGTAAACGTAACCAATCCGGGTCTGTACTTTATATCTACTCTGAAGAGCGAGAGGCGATCAACGTTACGGAAATGATAAAAAAACTTTTTATACCTATTCAGTAAATCTTTGAAAGGATTGCTTTTTAATGATTACGGTACTTCGATTCAGTGTTACCACCTACATTTCTAAATAAATGAATATATAGTTCGTGAAGGAATTCTCAAAATTTGAATGGTTTTCAATGTTGGATTATTTTGATCTCGAAATAATAAAAAGAATAAATGCCTTTATCGCACGTTATGTATCTAAAACTTTTTCCGTTTCGGTTTGTTCGCTTTGTTTTGATTTCACATAGCAATTTCACTGTCAAAGAAACCAGCATTAGCATCAAAACAAACTTTGTGAGGTATTCTTCTTTGGATAAAACTGAATATGGGAGATAAAAGGATGTATTATTAAAAAAAGCTGATGCTTTATTTTTCCGATATGCGCGTATCAGGAGAATATTTTAAATTTAAATTTTCAAAATACCTTTGGGAAACTATTCACCTGAAACGTCTAAGAGAGAATTTTTATATTGAAACTGTAATATTAGTTGAAAAATTATCTTGTTTTAGTTTCTATTACATTACTATCGATTAGTCTCCCTTTCGTGATATCAATTAATAAAAAAAATTGTTCATTTCGTATAAATTTTGGAGAAAGTATTCTCTATTAATTACAGAATGTGAGGTTAATTTATTGTGAAAAATCGTTTGCGAGACGTTAATCAATTAGCGTACAATGAAACACCAAAGTGTTTAGTTCCTCCAATATCAATTGCAGATAATAAAAACTGGTTCAAAACTCTTGCCGACAATTTTGTTTGATCTACCTTACACGTAGATACCTCATTTTATAAATTTATTATTTTTATAAATACTTTTAAAAATATGTAAATCATATGCAAGAAAGTAGAAACTTAGAAAAAATCATTATTATATCTCGTTAACTTGCTACAACTGAATATTAAATTATAAAACGTAAATAGACGAGTAAAATGTACCTGTCTGTGAACTGAACCCTTTTTGTACCCCATTCGTTTTTTTTTTTCATGGAAAACGTAATTTTAAAGCAAAAATCATGAAGGGAAATGCATTCTTTGCAAATTAAAATAAAGAAAAAAACATTTCAATTTCAAAGTATGTTTATAAATAATAATGGTAGTCAGAATCGTCTGAACTATAGTCATCATTTATTTGAATTATGGAGGGTTGTAAAGAGGGTGACATCACATACTCATCTTCTTTGATAACATGTTCAACACAATATTTCCTAAGTTATTGGCGGTCTGTGCTAGAACTGATTACTGAAAAGAGTACAACCCTGTTCTTTGTAGACCTGTCATACGTAGAGCCAAAATCTCTAGCAATAAAGATACACAAGAAACCAAACCGAACTAAATACTTTTCTCCTTTCTTAATATCATCATTCATTGTCTTCAATCATGAGTAAGAGTAGTCTTCTATTCTTTATCACTTAAATTCTGAAGCAAAAATTGTTTTCTTCCAACTCCTTTTTGATCTTTAATTTTGTTATTGATAACTTCAAAATCTTCCTCAGAACTCAATACCTAGATAAGACAGTTCATAGTTGATTCTTCTTATTACTCCTTCGTTGGTCGAGAATGCCATTCAAGGTATTTTAAGCATTTGAATGGACTTTCTCCCAGTTGATGCCTTAGGTGCTACTGGAATACATTTTCCTTTCATTGCACGAAAAGTATATAAATGGTTGCTTATCCAACTAGTGTTAAATGTGAACAAAAAAATCTTCAATCACTTAATTTATAGGAATAAAATTCTGAAAAATTAATCTCATTATTTGAAGTGTACATTATCTTCAAGAAAAGCAGTCACCAAATGATACTGTACGACTGGAATTAAAAAAAAGAAGTTCTTTTCCTTCAGGACAACGCACCCTCTCGCACTTACGTGATCGCTTTGGTTAAAATCCAAGAATTGGTTACCCACTCTCACCAGATCTAACCTCTAGTAATTTTTTCTTATTTACCAACCTCAGAGTTTTACTTGCAAGAGAAGAAGTCGTTATCGCCTACGCAAAATGACTACATTAATGAGTAATACAGCAACTATTATTTGGAAGGGTTAAAAAGCTTAAAGCATCGCTGGTAATTTAGCTTTGGAGGGTCTGAAGGGTCAGTTAATTATGGAAAACATGTTTATTGTCCAAAACAGTGTTTCAAAATAGGTAATTTATTCTATAAATTAACAAAAAATGCAGTCAACAACAACAAGTTACCTTGTAGAGAAATGAAAAAAACAAAACTATAAAATAATAACTACAATCATCGGCTGTAGTATTGTGAGATCATCAATAATATTACCTAATGCTTATTATCCAATGCAGATAAAAGTATTTCGTATTCAACTGAAGATGTTGCATATATATCACATGACGAGAGAACGGTTAAAAATCTTTTTATTCGGGGCGCTTAGTAACTACACGTGAAACTGTCGCTCTGTTGCCAAATCATTTCAATTCACTCTTTTCTGATTATTATCACATTTAAAACCACGATTAAAATTATCGATTTGCAAACTGCATTCGACTCAATAGATAGAAAAATGGTATGGGTATAGTATGCGGAAAATAGGAAATAGGAAAAAAATAACAGATTTTACAAAAGGAATATATGAAGACGTAAGAGGAGAAATGAAGTTAAGAAAGGAGATATTAGTGAAATAAAGAAATAGTTCTAGTCTTATTCTATCTATAATGGTTATGGGTAGGCTTATAAGATTAATAAAAAAGAAAAACTGTGAACTGGAGACAATAATTAACCATAGAACCGGTAAAAATAGATGGATTTGTATATGCAGACGATATAACAGATACATTTGGAACAAAAAGTATAATAGATGAAACAAATAGAAGACCTAGGAATGGAAAAAGATATAAAGATATGTAAAAGGGTGGTAGTAAATTAATAAACAGAACATAAAGAAGATTTAGTAATGAAAAGACAAAGAATAGATAGAATGACTACTTGTGAATAACTGGAATCGTTTACATGGAAGCCGGAAATTTACAACAGAGTGAGAAAAGCAACTCAAATATACTGTGCTCTAAATAAGATGGGAAATAAGAAATAGGAGAAGACGTAATACTAAAAATATACTACTCGATAGTAGGAACCACATTAATATATGGGAGTAAACTTGAGTAATGAACAAAAAAATAAAGAATAGAATAGTAAGAACAGAGGTGAATCAACTCAGGAAAATAGCAAGGACAACGGGGATGGTTAAGATAAGAAATAAGGTAAATAAAGAAAAGCTCAAACAAGAACCAACAGAAAGCAAAATAATGCATGTTTAAAGTGGAACAGGCACATAAAGAAAAGAAGAGAAGTGGCAGGAGCAAAAATATATAAGAAAAGGAGTTAAGGAAAATCCAGGAAAACTTGGCTAAAGCAAGTACCACAGAAAGGAGAAAGGAAAGGGTATTAATACAGCTAATGAATATACGTTATCCGATAGGCTATAAATAAAAGACAAGTTCGTATAAAACAATAATTTTATTACCAAAAGATACTTTTAGCCATAATTACCAAATAAAGTTGCCGCCAATGTAATCTAACCGTTCAGTAACAATAGAGGACAAAACAGACTTTGAAACTTCTGGAAATTCCGTAGACAAAGCTGTAATGGTAAATCTGCGGTTTTTTTAACTATTCTATCAACTCGTTCAACCAGCCTTTCTTAAACGACAGATTTGCATCCTTGGCTCCCTTCATCATGCACATCATTACGGCCATCTTCAAACCTTCGACACCATTCACGCACAACAGCTTCACTCACTAATCACAATTCGCAATTCACACTTGGCGGGAACATAAGGGCGGATATGTTTACGTGGTGGTAGCACTACGCCGACTGATGCCTGATTGTCAACAATGTTGGAGTGTGTAATGCGAGAGCTTCACAGTCTTCTACAGCGCGCGTAGCGTTTGCACGGAGCGATCGGAGGCTGAAAAAAACGGCTCCCGTAGTAACAAAGAGTGGAAAAAATGGATAAAAAGAGAATGGAATCTAAAATTCCAATAAGCTGGAAATGGAATGAAAACTATACCTCTCCATTTCCCTGGAATAGTTTCCCACTAACCCTTTTCTTTTTTAATTTTGGAACATAAAATAATCCAGGGAGCCAGATGATTTTAATGAAATTTGGCTAACTTCATTCCTTTAATTCCTTGGAAAAATTTAGTAACTCTTTTTGATCGAACTGGATGAACTGGATTCAGTTTGCGAAGTTGTTTCAATACTCCATATTACGTTATGTAAGTTTTTGATGTTTCACAATCCAATGTCGGAAAAATCTGGTCATATTGGTTATTGGAAAATAGATCTTATATCAATTCTCTAATAAAATCCGCTGGAGCTTCTAAGTACAGTTTCGGTTATGGAAACTTTTTACGCTAATTTCTGTTCCATTTTTGGTCGTATAAAAAAATTTTACATAACATAACTGTAGGATATTTTATGACTTATAAGAAGATGGATTTGTTTCGAACATTTATTTTCTCAATCTTACTGTATTGCAGAAAAATTATTAAGTATCAATAAATTTTTAATTATAGATTTGATATGAGGTTTATTTTTCGTTTTAACTTTCCTAAACTAGATCGCTTGAATATCACGGCACCATACACAGAGTTAACAGGGTTTTTTTGGACACAAGCTCATTAGAATTCATTAGAATTTCCAATAATAAACTAATAATCTCAATAACAGGAAGTATAACTGCACAATTATAAAAGATCTAAAAACAACGAAATCAAATTCACTTTCTCTCAATTGAATTAAATAATACTGATACGGTTACTTTCCAACCATGTTCTCTGCCAATTTAAAAAATAATAATTATCTTCATCAATCGTGTGATTATGAAACATAATTGAATTAACATTTATAGTGTCGCTAAAAGTCAAAGCTTATAAACATTTAAATTTAAAACGACCAAATTCTTAATTAATTATTGTGAGTAATTTTTCATGATTGTTATAATTTTATACATATTTGTATATTGTACTTGACCATAATTTTTGTGTCAGACGATGAAGTATTCGAAAGCTCGGAAATATATTGGGGTTAGTACCGTTGGTGTTTAATTTTGCCACAATCCTGCGCGATTATCTATCCACAATATAAATATCCATATTTAGATTTGTTTAGACTACCTCCCCCCCTTAGGTGAGATTAGTTTGATTTTCCTGGACCCCCTTTCCATTATGTGGGATTGACGCTAAACATATTTTAAACTATTCTTTTATACTACAATTAATTTAATAGAATTAAATAAAATTCAAAATAAAAATAGATAAAAACAAAACTTTTTTGATATTTTTACACAATCCATGGAGACTCGCGTGTTTTTTCGATTGAAAATAATTGGACAAATCTTATCTGGGATTTCTGGTAGTGCTGGAAATGTCTAAGTTTTCTTCGTCTATCCATTCCAAGCTCCAATCGTTTAATTAGTTGCTAGAAATTGACGAATAGTTTTCAGAAGCTCATTTGTAAGCTGGCCGTTTGTAGGCTATTCATTTTTTGTCGCCTCTACTAACTTCTGAAATTTTTTTGGTTCACAATTATTCAAAATACATTTTTTCATTGGAAATAATTGTTGAAAGAATTCTACATCTTTTCAAGCGAAGAAAACTTATGTCACCTGAATGATCACAGAACAATAAGTAATAAAAGTTGTCGTTAAATTTTACGCGATCCTAACTAATTCCGATTCTTAATCACTGGTGTACAATTTTTCCATAAACCGATGTTAAAAACTCACCAAATTTACCAAATTTACACCAAATGCGAATAATTCAAATAGATTCCTCCTTAACAAAGGAAAATTATTTGAATAAAAATTCGATATGTGACACCACTAAAGATGGTTATTTCCTTTTTTCATATTTCTTGTTCAAGTAATAATACAAAGACTTTACATTTACAATGAAATATAAAAAGTTGAAGTGTATCATGTTATTATGATAATATTTTTACATAAAATTGTATTATTGGTATTTGATATTCGATTAATAGCCTTCTTCACATTCGGCGCAATCGGGCAACGTTGCAAAACGCGCCTCCGCTGGATGGAAATCGAAGGTTTTGAGAAAAGGGGGAACCGGCTCTCCTACTACACACAATAAGGCTCCGTCAGTTGTTCCCCGACTGAGTTTGGTAACATATGGATGGTCGTACATTGCGGGTGGGCGCGTAACGTCGCGTTAATGAAATGCGGAAAGACTAAAGTAACTTTTAAGCCCCTTTTTCTATGTTTATATTTAGTTTTAACGTGGATTTTGGGATATTAATAGTGAATGTTGTATTTGTAATTGTGCAGGTGTCAGAAGTGTAAAATGTGAAATGTTAATGTGGATTTTAATGTGAAGTTTAGTTCGTAGGATTGTTAGATTTATTTGACATTTGCAAGGTGTTACTACATAGTTATATGGCACGATAGGATAAGGCAGTTTATTAAATGGTAATTAAATTTATATTTTTGTTCGAAGAACTATAAAATATATATTTTAAAATATCTGCGATTTATTGATAAACTATATTATCTTACTTCGTACTTATTTCAATTAAGACGAGTTGTTACGCAAAATAATGGCTGGCATATCAAACGTACGTCGATTTAACAAAAACCTATGACATTGTCATAATAAAAAAATGAAAAACTCTAGATATATAAAGCCTTGAAATACAGTGAAAGGTCACTTAGTTTACACTTAAATACGTTATACAAGGTGTACCAAAGTACCCAATAATTAGGGATCTACCCTATACCTCTTTATATTACCCAATTACCCCGGAATTTGACTACGTTTTATTGGGAAACCGTGTGTATGCATATATAGATGCGTTGATAGCTTAATTATCAAGTTATATAGAAATATATGAAAAAAATTGGAAATGTTATTTAGAATGACTGAAAATTAAACTACGAGTATAACTAAAGACATATGCGAAAGGGTTTTGATTTGATTTTGATTTTGATTTGTTTAGACTACACTCCCCCCCTTAGGTGAGATTAGTTTGATTTGCCTGGACCCCCCTTCCATTATGTGGGATTGACGCTAAACATATTTTAAACTATTCTTTTATACTACAATTAATTTAATAAAATTCAAAATAAAAATAGATAAAAACAAAACTTTTTTGATATTTTTACTCAATCCATGGAGACTCGCGTGTTTTTTCGATTGAAATAATTGGACAAATCTTATCTGGGATTTCTGGTAGTGCTGGAAATGTCTAAGTTTCCTCCGTCTATCCATTCCAAACTTTCATCCACACCACAACACGCAGCTCTTTAGCACGACGCTTGACTACACGCATTTTTTGAAACCTGAATACAGTTTCTTGTGAAACGCATGAAAAGCTGATGTGTACTTCTGCAGGTTATATTACACTTGAACTAAATGATTTTAATAGTCATGGGATTTATGGCAAAATAAATTTTTAAAATAATTTGTCTTTAATATCTCTAATATTTTCGATTATTCCCCCTCGGTCTAGATGAGATTCCATTGAACCCGTCCCCCCAATTTTGAGCTCACGTAATTAATGGATGCCCTCTACGATGAAAAAAGAGATTTTGACAATGTTTATCTCGTTGTTTTCAAATGCTCATTTAGCTTATTTTTGTTTTCATAATACTAAAATGTGTGTCACTTAATATCTTTCAATCCTCTACATCTATTAGCACATAAATGAAAAAATGAAATGAATTCTGGGAACGTGGCAATGAAACATCAATTTTGATATTTTTTATAAGAAAACGCTAATAATAATCAATATTTCTATCAACGTAACTTTGAATATTGAATTCTTCTGAATGTTCTTGATTTTAGGTCTCTTCTGTTTTAAAATTAGTTTTTTTTTAATAATTTTTGAAAGAAAGGTAAAAATTGATGTTTCGACTTTTCTTCAAGTTTTTGTCAAAAGCTAATCTAACTCAAGCCTTGCAGAGGAAACAAATCCTTTATGAGGACCCTCTAAATCGTCAAATTTAAAATGAACCAAACCCTTTCCAAATTACATCGAAATGCATCAACATAATTGATGAAAATTTCGTATTTTCATTCAATAGAATATATTTGATTCAATATATCGCCCACAACATCATCAAAACTTTTGTAATTTCATCTTCAACGCCCACACTTTTAGTACATGACCAGTTTTAAGGTGAGATCATCTTCTTGATTCAGTTATACACAATGTAGAATCATTATTATTGTTTGGCAACTTTCTCGAAAAAAAATCACTATTTATCGCATTTCATCCAAAATAATACTTCCCACAACTTCTTTTTCGTTAAAAAATGTTATCTCGAAGTTTTTAACTACGGTATAATAAAGTAAACATGAAATTAATGAACTACATTCTCGGCCAACAAAAATACTTCGAATTTTCGAACGTCATATGCAGATTCTTTCATATTGATAACATATTATTCTTCTAATTACAATAGGAGTGTATCTTATGTAATTTATTCATTAACACTTTAAGCTATTCACTAAAATCTACACACTAAACAACTAATTTATTTAAATACACTTGATATTGTAACGAAGTATCCCAATGGATTGTTGTCTGGCATACGACTACTAGACGTTTGTTTTTATAAGACTATTAAAATATTATACCAGATTTTAACGAAAGGTTGAATTGATAACACACTGGTTTTGCAAAAAATCACACAGTCCCGTATAAAGTATACCCCATTATGGGGTATAAGTTACTACCACAATATAATTCAGTTTAGGAAAGAGTTTCTGTGAATAAAATGAGAGACAAGATTTTTTGAGGTAAAAAATATCAATGTTAAAAAAATAAGCTAACAGACTACAAAAAAAGATCTTTTTTTTTTTCGAAAGCAATATATGAGTGAGATCTGCAAATAATGCACCCGTTTTTTAGAAAATAGTCCTCCTCCAATGGTTTTTACTATCTTTTGAATTAAAGTTTCGGGGGTTCTGTGAGGTGCCAATAATTTCAAAATGATTGCACGGATTTTAACAAAATTTTAGTCATTGTGGTTTTTATTAACGTTTTAGACACATTTTGGTTGTGACATTTAATTAAAATTCACAAACCACAACACAAGTCAAGTCCCCTTGGTTCACACTTGAACCTATTTAAGTAGAAAAATGAGGTTAATTTAATAATAGTTACACATATTATATTGTAATTGAAGTAGCCTGGTTTATGTGAGCCATTAGATACTAACTTCAATTATAAAAAGAAGAAAGGGAAAGAGCTTAGAGTGAGACTGAAAGAATAACAATCCCGAGTCTGTACGTTGAGTTTTCCTCATCTTTGTTGAAATGTTCTGCTTATATCTCAGACCTTCGGCATTTCCAAGAGATGTTTGTACTTTAAATTACTTAGAATTCAAATCATTATTTCTGAATACTCAAGTGCTAATCCATATTGTAATGTTTCTATTTTCTTTTAGATCACTCAATGTCTAAGCCATTTTATCGTCACTATTCTACTCCACTTCAGACAACAATGTAATGTTTTTCTTTTCCATTTCACCTATTTTTTTACGGTGGTGCTAATTCATATACTGGATATATCTCATTAATTAATATATTCATACACTAACCCCTTAATACATTAAACCTTGCACTAAACACTAAACACAAACTATTCAATAACTTAACACTAAACACTTATCTAATTTATTTAAATCAACCATCTGATGTGTTCGGGATGACATCGGATTGTTTGCTCCTATTTACACCCAACGGATTTCTCGATAACTCGGTTTTGAGACGTAATGTAAACAAATAAAATGGCCTTTGTAGAAATTGATTCTATAAAAACGACCATACTGTAATCATGTTATGAAAACCATTCAAAGATTTGCCGCTTTATAAATGTTTTTTGAAATTTGTACTCGGCGCGTTAATCAAATTGTAGAATCTATGAACATAATCGAACAGGACCTGCTTCATGGTCCATGTCGTGGACAAGTTCGAAACGATACTAAGTAGTCCAAAGGTGATTCTAGCTATATAAGGGCTACAATTTTCACAGTGGTTTTATGTATAACGTATAAAAAGCTTATTAAATTATCCCAAGTCCCAAGTAGGGATATTAGAGCCTAAAGTGTTGCCTATTGTGCTTGTTGTGTTGTAATACAAAATATCAACTTTGTTATATACATCCTCATATGTTAAAAAATTACCATTAAAAAGACTGTTAGAAAAACTATGGATTTCTAATTCTAAGAAAATAAGTTTTTTGTAAGGGCTTATAAACTCAAAAATCGGCATGCGCAATTAAACAAAGATGCCCATCATTTTTTAACAGTTGACTCTTTAAAATTTGCTTAATATCAATTTTTTCTATAATGGTACATGGTACATTCACTATTCAAAAATAAGTATTTGAAGCAGTCGTCAAAAATCGATATATATTCAATTAAGATCTATAAAAAAATTCAAGAATATCGGGATGTTTTCTCCGACTCATACTGAATAGTTAGACTCAGCGGATATTATTTATATTATTATTAACATTAGCTATTTAGTATTTTAGTTGTTGACCTTGACAATCTCGTTACTAACATTGAAATGTATTTATGCTTAATGGTACGACTAAGATGGATTTTTCACAAAACAACAGACTGGTTTACATAAATACTGTTTGAAAGCGTCAACATATACAGGGTGTATTAATTTTACTATAAACCTCGGTATATTGGTTAGTTCAAGAAATATCGAAATAGTTTATTGAGAAAAATTATGGGTAAATATTTAGAACTGGGACTCCACCTCAACCTTACTCCAAAAATTTTTTGCTGCACTTCAGCACTCCTTTTAGGGGATAAAATAAGTTATGTTAAGGTAGGGGTAATATTTTTTTAATATTTTCAACATAATTTTAGTTTACTGTTTCATGATTTGTTTATACATCAATAAAAAGTTATTTTATCTATTACATAAATTATCTACAATTATAAAATAATTAACAATTACATTTAATATGATCCACGAAATTATAAGTATGATTAACTGACACGTCCTTGATACCTATAATATTAAATGAAAGAAATACATAAATATTTCACGATAAGCTTCCAACGATTGACCTAACCTAATTTATCCTAAGCTTATCTAACCTATCCTAAGCTAACTTAACCTAACCTTTTTTTTTGCCCAGAGGTAGGGTGGAAGCTAATGCCTTCCTCACAACGGGCGGGTGCAAATGCTGTGAGTTTGTGTGGGACTCTCACCCACTAAACCACCCTCCTCAATCCTCGGGAGTGTCGTACGCCGGGAGGACAACAAATTGTCATTACATCAGCGTACAACACTTAATCCTTTGGATTTTTGAGCTGTTTCTAGGGCTTCACTCCTCTCCACCAGTCCGTCAAGACGGCACAAGAAGAGAGAAAGTTACTGAGCCACTCCACCAACTTCAAGGTCTTACAGCTCCCAGGAGTGGAACTTAACCTAACCTAACCTAACCTAACCTAACCTAACCTAACTTAACCTAAACTAACCTAACCTAACCAAACCTAACCTAACCTAACCTCATGTGCTATTAGTCTAGATGACCGCGTATTCCGATATGATTGGATAATTATTGACATTTAATATGCATAAGATAATGATAAAGACAGAAAATGTGTTTCCTCCACCCTTAAAGTACTTTCGGAGCACTAAAAAACAACACTATATGCGCGAAAAAATTTTTGGAGTGTGTTCTAAAAAATTACCAAATTATGAATGGCTTTGAAGGTCTAAAAATAGTTTTTTTGAGGAATCACTGTATATTATACAGAAATTGGATTTTTCATGGTTTTTTGAAGTTTTGTTATGTAATATACAGAGTCATTTATTTAAAAGGTACGGAGTCGTTTCTGTGAAAATCGTAGGTGAATGAACGGTCTGTACTGTAGGTGTATGTAACATTGTCTAGTAATAAGAATTGAACAAAAAAAGTGACCAGAAGTACTTTCGTGAACAAATAAATTGATTCATGCGACACCCCTGTAATAGCAAGTCATTGGCTAAAAAACTGAACAAGAAATTGTCTTAGTAAAATCTCTCTCAGTCCACCAATATGTTATAATCGGTAACCACCCTTTTTATGCTTGTTTATAATAGTACTAATTAGAAATAACTGACCCTTATCTAAAGTTATCTACCTGACCCAACACTATTAGCTAGCCATCAAACGTCAACCGATACACACCTTCGTTAACAACAAACAAGAATTCCACCTGAAAATTGACACAAAATGTGATAAAGCTGCTCAAATGGTCACTCTGTTAAGTTGGAATTTCTGGAACCATTGGTGATATTAATACTGAACACCCTGTTTATACTACCACTACACCAAAACTCATAATGACCTTCAGTCTCTGAAGATGATCACTTGGTTATCGAAACGTGCATCAGACAGTGTAATTGTGAGTGTCCAGAGTTAACCGTGGTTACCAAGAACCTGGTATTAAGCCCAGCTCACCGAGTAGCCCATATACACGTTAATTGGACTCACGAATAATGAGGCTCCGTTCTCTTCTCAGATGAAAGCAATGTGTCTGCATAGTAACGATAGAAGAGGTCGCATTTGAAGTAGGTAGGGTCAAGTCGTCTCCTCCAGTTTCATCGACAAGAACTTCATCTTAATACAGGATAATATCCTTCTACATACTGCATGTTGCATACGGCAGTATTTACAGGATGTAGAAGAATTGACAAGCGCTTAGCCCGGACTTCTAACAAGCATTTATGGGATGAATTCAAGAGGAAAGTTTGAGACCCTTAACCCCTCAAGGATGTAACTTGGTGTAGAGGTAAACGACCCCCAATTATCATATACAGTCTGTTTTGTGTCGATTCCTAAGTGGGGTACCTTGTATTATTTCATGGAAAATAACAATCTATTTTTATCTTTCAGTTCCTTCGATGCTGATTTGATCGGTGACATTATTGGTATCATCATGAATGGGGCTCTTCTCCAACCCCAATGATTAGGAATTTTTCTCTTACCACTGTTGGATTTGAAAGTATAATTTGTATGTTCATGTAGAGCAGATTTCTTTGGTGTTGATCAAGCTAACATAATTTCTTTGTAAAGTGCAGAGGATGAAAATATATTCAAATCTTTTGGTTTGTTTCCACCATATCATTTTTCCAGATTATTATATTAGTTTTGAAAATTATGTATTTCCAAATCGAAGGAGAGAAATGGCGCCAACAAAAGAAAAGGTAAGCTCCCAGTTACACCAAAAACAAAGTTCTGGTTCTATATGCTCTCTAACAAAATGTATCTAAACATACAGGGTGTTTCTAAATTCATGCGACAAAGTTCTAGAGGTGATTGCTCTTATGAAATTAAAATGGGTTTTTTTATAACAAAATTTTACTCAGCCCACTCCTTTTCAAGATATTGATTAATAATAAATGCTGGAAGTAACCGCCTCTAACTAAAAATAAAAACTTAATTTGTGTCGACACCTTTTAAAGGGAGATATCTCGGTAATGGGTGGGCTGAAGTAATTTTGTTATAGTAAAGATACATCTTAATTTTATATGACCAATCGTCTTCTGCATTTAGAAATACTTTGTTTATCATTTAATGACTTTCCATATTGCGAAACCTTCATTTATTTTATTGTAATTATTTTACCGAAGCAAGTTACGTCAAAAACGATAAACTTCCATTTCAATTTGGACTAATACTTAGAGACTGCCTTGTATAATGTGCTTAACTGTATTAAATATAAATGTTGTTTATTCTATGACCTAATGTATTTCTTTATCGAGAGATTCTGTGTTTATATAATTATATGTGTCTAAATTTTGTGTATTTTTTTTTTATTAAATAAAATAAATGAAGTTATTTAAGATTGTATCATATCATATAGTACATGGTTTATAAAATCTGTAAAAACGGTGCTTAAACAAATTCCCGTTATTAATGTAGGTCATTTTTTATTCTAAATATAACCCACGACCTTTTCCGCACTGATGGATCTACTCAAATATTATCAAGTTCCGGTAAATGTCAGCCTTCATTTTTCCCGTGTACTTTTTGAGGTATTTTATAATAACTTCTTGACAAATGCTCTATAGAATGTAATTAATTTTCTACTACCCTATTTTTTTATTCAGGTTTACGAGTTTAAAAATATTATAAATTAATTGATGTCTTATTTGATTTTGAAAATAATATGTTACAAACATTTCTTATACTTTTATCTAGCTGAGTATAAACCATTAAAAGATATAAATTATGAAGAACTTAACATTAATTCGAATTTTTTTAAAAGAATCACACTAATTTACAGTACTTACTCTACCGGTCAAAAGTTTTTGCCCACCGTAATCTATAGTTTGCGTGACACACCAAATAAATAAAATACGATCGATTTTGATATTCACATTTCAAAGAACATGTATAGATAAGAATATAGTAATAATAAAACTACAATCTATAACTGTTACCTATTAAAATTTTTGATTCATCACCTTTTGATGCAAAATTTCTGCATACTTTCTAACAATTTCGAAAACTAATCGTCTTCTATTCGTTTTTCAGCATATTCCAAAAATGTTAGAGTAGGAGATTGACCTCTGACTTCGCTGTCCAATTTGTCCTAAAACAACAACTCAATCGAGTTGAAATCTGGCGATTGTGAAGGTCAAATCATTACTTTCAGTAAAGTCAGTTTCCAATTATTTGAAATACTTTTTGCACAACTTTGAAGAATGCTTGGGATCTTTCTCACTCTTCATACGTGCAATTTTTATTTTCTTCAGCCCATTGCAACCTTTTAATTCTATTTTTTCTGCCTTTCTTCCTAAAAGACCAATTTCTCTCAATCCCCTTTCCACTGTAATGCAGAAGTACTCGAAGCCGGATCCCTAGATTCATTAAACTGAGCTACTATCTCTGGAACCGTGACTCGTTGATCACGTTTAATACAATCCGTTTATCTTCGGCGGTTCTGGTTTTTTGAGTTGCCCTGAACATTTTCTATCGCCAAAACACTTGGTGGATGCGTATTTCCCAAGATAAGTCGAGGTATTTCTATTTTGGCGGTGATAGTACGGTTAATTTTGCCTAGACTATGAAGATTTGTTATTAATGCACCAGTTTTAACCGATAATTCGTTGGTTTTACCCATTTTACTATTTATTAGAATAAAAACAATTCATATAGGAATGTCCCAGAAGAATGTCTTGGTCTATAAAGTATAAGTTACAGCATATTTTTGCTTCTCACAAGGCTAACTAGTACTAAACTACAATCATAACTATTGAGGACATAGTTCACAGTTAAAGGAATAATAAACAAACCAGACGGTACTTGCAAGTTTTAACTTGTCGTACTCACCGACAAAATAAACACGCTCGTATGAAAGAAAATTTTTGGTTTGTAAGACACCGTTTTAACTTTCGCTTGACGAAATGGAAAATAAATTTGTTAAAATGTATTATTTCCCAATTTAATGGATGGATTATGGGGTGGGCAAAAACATTTGACAAGTAATGTATACTTGATGTAGACGCAGAACCCCATAGCTAGAATGTTATGTCCAAATAGGTTTAAGTATTGTCTTATATACTGTTATAACAAATTGATTGAAAACGACGCTGGATATATAAACGGCTTGTACTTATTGAAACTAAATCGAATAATAATAATATGACACCATGACTCTAAGAAGTAAGGTTTTAAGTACAACCTTGAGGAGTGTCAAAAATAATTGAAGGTAGACAACTGTCATTTCTTTCATCATTCTGAGTTTGAGTTGAACAACTATGAACTGGAACCCTGGATGACCAAATTGCGCGAATCAAGACAGTTATGTCTACTCGGTTTTTGCTTTACTCTTATCGCCAATTTGTTGTTATAGCAAATTGATTGGAAAAGACGCTGGTTATGTGAACATCTTGTAGTTGTTGAAACTAAATCTAATAATAATAATAAATAATAATAATAATAATATAATGATAAATGGATGATTGCTTGATTAGAATCAAGAGTGCCACAATAACTGTAGTATACAACAGATCTCCTCCACTAATATGAAGGTTGAAAGAAAAATCTTTATTGGATGGTCTCTGAGGTAGTCTATGATTTTTATGGTACGGATGGAACGGCCTACATGAGTATCTTTTGGTTCCTGCGTCGTAGGCAACAGCTGCTCTTCTTGAGGTTGCTTTTCTTGGGTTACCGGTTGCTGCTGCTGGAACAGCAATTGAACTGGACCATGACTCTCAGGAATAGGGTTTTGAGGACGACCTTGAGGAATACCAAACACAATTGGAACTGTCTTTCATCAGTCTGTGTTTCAATTGAACCACTAGGAACTGGAACCCTGGATGAGCAAAGTTGATTAATATGTTGCTTCAGCACATGTCCAGTATCTAGTTTCACCATGTAATGGCGCGGACCAATTTGTTGTTATATCAAATTGATTTGAAAAGACGCTAGTTATGTTAAACTAAACCGAATAATAATTACAGTGACACTAAATCAAATAATAATGATAAAACAAGCGACAGAATGAATGATTGCTTAATAAGAATCCTGAATGGCACAATAACAATAGATACAACATATACCATTAATTTTCTCTCGATGGATAATGTGATTTTTCGCAAATTATCCAATATAGTTGTCTAAGTTTAATCCCAATCTGTTTTCTTCTGGTAAAGAGGTGTTTTCTCCAAGAAAGTCTACTATCCAAATGGTTTCCAAGATATTTGACTTACTCCCATCATAGAATTTCGTCCTCGTTCATTTTAACGGACTGATAGTTTTCTCGTGTGTTTGTGAAGGTCACTCATTAACATGATTTTACCATATTACCTGATATGAGTGACTCACTATTTGTATGTATGAGCTTCGTGATATGTTTTCATTATGTAACCATTCTCTCACTATTTCTATTGGTACTTGGTTGGAAGTCTTCAAATGCTTGGTATACTTTAACGTTTATGTTCGTAGATCTCTTCATAACTTGTTTTATTGCCAAAAAAATGATCGTGTATGCTTTTTTCTTTCTTGAACTCGCTCTGAGATTCTTATAACTGTAGTTCTCTTTTTCTTATCAGTATTTATCTCGATAGCACTTTTAATCCAATTTCTGTAATTGTTGTGGACCCCTTGGTATCGTTTCTTGTAAATAACCTATTATCCAATCTATTGGTATCTTCTTTCCATTGTATATTATTGTCAATGTTTGGGAATCTTTTCTGCCCATAACATGGTCCAGCTGTCTTTCCAGTTTTTCTTCTAATTTCATCTCATCCTCTTATATCTCGTTTGTTCTCAACTCAAGCTTCTTTCGCTCTCCACTTAATTTTAGAGAATATTCCTTTTATTTATTTTCATAAAGCAATAAACAGAAAGTCTTATCTGTATTTAAACGAATTGGTGACTCCACTGGGATGCAATTGGATTATAACAAACCATTTACACACGTTTTTATCAGTGAGAAGTAAATAATTGTTAACATTTCTCAATGTTTGCTTAACCCTCCTGATTATTAAAAATTATATAATGTCATATCTATATGGAACAAAATTATTAACTGTAATTAAAAATTTGTTGAACTACCAAATTTATTAGTTAGTTCAACAAACTTCTATATATTAGACCAAATAATTTTTAATATGTTTGTCTATATCAAGTGAAAACAAATGGTCATTAATAATTAATAATAAGTCTAAGTTTAATGTAAAACTTTATTTTTCAAATTTTCTCCACCTTGTACAGAGAGCCAGTGGGTTCTATATGCCTTCATGTTTGAATGGTCATGAAGTACACACAACCACGTCTTTCTTGAAGGATTAGAAGAGATAAAAGTGTAAAAGAATGAGGTCTGACCTATGGGGAGGGTATTCCAAAGCTCTATTATCCAAAAGTTGGAGCTGATATGCTTCTGGTGTTATAGCTAGAAAACAACTACCGTGAGCATGATTCAATTACAAGTAAATATTTCAATTTTTATTATTCAATCCGCCATCTTTTGATTGAATAGCCCATTAGATGCAAATTAGAACTAAAAAATCGAATATAATAAAATGAAATCGGATTAAGTACCTTGGAAGTGACATAATCGGTTATGAAGACGTAGAAGACGAAGTAAGAGGACAAGAAGCTAAAGCAAATGTCTTCAGAACGTAGTACGACAAAAGCACGAATTCAGAAAGCACCAATCAGTCCTATAATGACTTATACATAAGAAACAAGGCCGGAAGCGTAAAAAAACAACACTGGAAGATCACAGAGATGAAAAGTCTCAGACGGAAATCGGGAAAAAACATTTATTTATCAGGAAAGAAGCGGAAAAATCAGAAAGAAAAGTGTAAAAAACAGAGGTATCAACAAATGTATCGAATGACAAAGATAAACTGGGGATATACAAGGGGTAAGTCTCTAATTGGAATACAAACTAGACGTCGACTACAAAAGAGGCGATATTATAGAAAAAAGTCCAGAGTTTTGATGGACCAATTTCTGTGCCAACTTGAGGCAAGTATTTTAAGTATCCCTTAAATTGATCCAAATATACTGGAGCTTTTTCTTCCTCCTCATTGAGTTCTAAAACAACTGTTGCGATAGCGATTCCAGAGGGTCGATTACAGATCAATGAATTGAAAAGCATACTATTAGTTATTGCCAGATCATAGGTGATGAATTGAGATTTTTTTTAGGTCGTTCACGATTGCTGTGGAATGGTCAGAACGCGGCGTGATGAAAGATGATATTGTCAATGCTTTTATGGAATTATGGTGTTGCTTTGGTCACACATCACACCGACAAGCAGTACAGGAAGTGATAGAACCAAATTTTTCGCTCTATATTCTGACTAAGATAATGCCCAAGGGCTGCTACTGATGCTATGTGAATTCGTCACTTGCGATTTCTCGTCTACTTAACGACATCTATGGGTACGGAACAATATATGTCACCTTTGACTAGTTGAAATATTGTCAAATTGAACGTATCTAAAAATACTAAGTTGGAATGTTAGTACCAATAATTTAACCTAACTATTTAGTTACAATTATATAAATGTTACTTTCAAATAATAAACTAGTTGAAGTCATGACCATTTGTTTTTTTTTTTGGTTCCGATTAAAAAACCCGGCGACCAATTTATCTCTTGGGATTAAATGAACCCTTCAATTACGTCTTGGACGTTGAACTCATCATTTACAGACTCTAAGGGCCTTATTAGACGAGACAACTAGTTACTTACCCCGTCACCGGGAATTGGTTCATTAGACGATGGCAACCAATTGTCCAGCCACGTTTTGGTTGCCGACTGATCGCCCAGCTCGGCAACCATTGGCTGCTCAGTCTAGTTGCGCTTCTATGTACAGTACCATCCCAATTATGTCATCTCTTATTAGGTCTAATAGCTCGAAAATACTTGGTAATTTAAAAACTTATCTACAAATAGGTCTTCAAAAAGTGTATAATGCTTTTGATATTCTTAAAGAAACAATTGGATTAGTAGCGATAGAAGAAATATTCATAACTCATCTTGATTGTCATATTTACCAAATGTTCTAATCTATAGTGAACAGCGAACTGAGCTAAGCATTGTACTCATTTTTCGTCTTCTTTCATAGCTGGTGATTTTCTGGGTGCTCTGCTCGTCAGCCAGACTTGCAACTGCTTAAACAACATGCCTGCCTCGTGTAATAAGGGCCTAAGTACTTCGATATGAGATTCAAGATGATTGGGACAAGATAACTCGAAAGACAATCGTTCATCTTACTAAGAGTGTTTCTGAGCACTTAAAACAAGATTTTCAATTTTTCCTGGGCTTGGATTTTTGTTACTTAGCTCTAAGACACATGTATACAAAAATTTTTGTAATAATGTTATTAATACTGAGTGTTCTGACTTCTATTTTAAAAAGTAACTGGACACAATATTTGATTTGAATTACATAAATTGTTGTGATAGACATTTCCATTAAAAAAATGTGTGCTTTTTTTGCTCGCTTTTTACAATCTTTTACTTATGAAATGCTTCAATTATCTCACGTATCAGGTAGTTATACACTTTTTTAATTTGAGTTCACAAAGAGAAGGTGCTTGGCCTGTTTTTATTCAATTATAGCATACAAAGTTTGTTACAAAAATGCAGTCATCGTTGAATAACCTTGGCAAATGTTGAGTCATTTCGAAAGATGATTAAATACAATTGTGGTATTATCTTTGTTGATTGGCTACGTCTTTCGTCTTCTCTAGATTAATCTTTGTCATTATCCACATGATATGGTCTGTAAATATTAAAATAAATTGTTCCAATTTCGTAATCTCCTAAATGATGACTTCGAGTTGATTAAATATTATACAATGTATAATGCCTATAAACATGGAAAAGGTTACTTATACAGTGTGTGCATTATTTATTAATTTTTTTAGTTTACAAAAAAGTTTTTTTTTCAAATTATTCAGTCTATCTGTTTGAGGCAATATGTTCCTCCAAAATAATTTATTTAAAAACATATTTTAGTACATACTGTATATATTTTCCTTTCCACAAAATCTATTAAACTAGTAATATGAACTTGAATGTTCCTCACATCTCAGGCTATTAAGTAATTTTGTTCTAGTTGAGGAGAATTTCCATGTTCGTTTGATATTCCTTAAATAATGTCAGGCAGCATTCCTTATCTAAGGATCGTGTCTTTGTCACTATTTTTTCTTGGACGAAGGTTGCTGCTTGAGTTTTGAGATATTACAACACTAATGTCAATATGTCAAATCTGACAATACCATCATAAAGTCATATTTGAATTGTTTACAGATACTTGAAACAATCATCTTGTTCAAAAAATGGAATTGCGATGATTTTCTATAACTTTCGATGTGGATTCAACCAACAACAGTGTGCCAACAACTCCTTTCGATTTTTGGCTGCTTTGACAGAAAACAACGATGCTATGCGATATTGCAACATCGTATATGACATTCCGTGAGATTGAGGCATACTTGGGCAATAGTTCCACACACATACATTTGACGATTTATTCTCGTTGGATACCGCAAAATTTGACAATCGCTCAAAAAAATCTCGTGGCGATCGGTCCAAAGAAATTAAAAAAAATTGGATAGTGGTGCTTCATAGACGGCTATAAGATAGACGACGAATCATGAATTTATACAAACTAAACAACAATCTACTGTATGAGTCTTCAAGATGAGTCAAATTCAATAAAAGTTGTTCGCGCATGAAGCACGTCGATGGGAAATAGTACATTAATTTTTCGATATACACCCCATATATGCCTCTTTAAATACCCCGATACTTCTTTCGAATAATTTGTTATCTTTCGTTATCTCCAAGTCTGGGGAGATATCTATCTATCTACTAATTAGTATCTAATTGCACAACGTAGAACGGCCAATTTTGAATGGTACACCAGCATTCGTTTGCCAGAAGTGTTTGAAAAAAATCAGAGAAGACGATTCCTTCTCCCACACAAAAGTTCAAACCAAAACGTTACTTAACAGTCAAAATATCGAATTGATGGATCATCCGCCGTACAGTCCTTGTTTGGCATCCAATAATTTCTTCTTATTCCCGCAGATCAAAAATAAATTGCGAGGTAAACGTTTTTCTACACCTGAAGAAGCGATTGATGCGTTCAAATCGCATGTTTTGAAGGTACCTCAATCGGAATGGGAAAAATGCTTCTCCATTTACTGGTTTATTTTTCTGTCTACCGTTATTACCATTCTGGAATCGGTGGTGATATTCATACTGAACACCCTGTTTATACTACCACTACACCAACACTCGTTATTGTCTTCAAATACTGAAGGTGGACAGTGTAATTGTGAGTGTTGATTTAGTAGTAGTGTAAACAGTGTGTCCAATACGTTATTGCCATGTCTATATCGTCTTGGCACGGTCGATGTTGCTGTTACTTCTGTCCTACATACGAGCTACTCCTGTAAATTCTCTTACGTTCGAAAAATAAAATAAAGAGAATCTTACTACCACTACAACATGTGTAGATGCTGTCCTGTAGTATCTGGCTTAAATTATTGAAATTGAAATATTAGTTTATGAACACACTATATATTAATAGAACTGATTTGATGTGTGGGACTAGGTTTTGAAAAAATCTGTCTATAAATATGATACATATCGTATTGTGCCCCAATTAGGATATCATATTCTCACTTTCTAATAATAACGGTACTTTTTCTATATATCTATAAAGATCTAATGTCGACTTCAAAAAGAAAAGAAATTCTTTGTGGCTTTCAAACCAGATTGTATCGATCTGAATTGAAAGAAACCGATAAAACGGAATGTAACTTCTTTGAAATAAAATGACAAAGGTATTAGAGTAAAAGCTGAGTTGTAATTTATCTAGAATGTTCTAAATCCAATTCGTTCATCGGTTGCAATCTGAACCGAAAAACGCTTCGGTTGATTAGTGCATTTATATTGAAACAACGAGGGCCACTTTGTATATTTTGAGATAAGCCGTGACTGCAGTTCATATGCTGTTATCACTTAGTAAATAGATGTATATACGATTTAGCATAGAAATATCATCTACGATGATTTCAAGATTTGTTGAGTGTACAACAGTTTATACAGTTAGGTTAGATTAGCTTAGGTTACAACGCGTATTTGGTGATGAAATAGGTCGGATATCGCTTGGTGATGAGACACGGCCATGTTCTTGATATAGTGCTGAAGATATTAAGAGATGGTGAGATATAATCCGAGGTGCACCAATCAACTGATTGATGCAACTCTTGTTGTTCAATCTGCAATAGTAAATTAAATCTTCATGTGAATTTTTGAAAAAAACTTTTTATTCGTTTGGTGCCAACTTTAACATTCCTACCAACCAGAAGAGCCAATTGGTCAAAGAACAAAGGTGTATCAAGAAACTTATGTATGCAGTTTTTTTAAGTAAAACATTAGTTTATTTTTAGGCCTTTGCATTTATTTGTATGGCACACTTGAAACCCAAACTCAATAACTTATTCTTGGAGGCATTACCAAATTAAAATATTGGAACTGTGTATTTTAAAGTTTTAATATGAACAATGAATAACAGATTCGAAGTATTTGAAGTACTTTTAAATTTTAAGCGTAACAGAAACTATTTTCGAACTTTCTAGATACTAAAGTTGGAATTATCTATTTTGAAAGCATTAAAACTAACTTAATCTGAAATTCCGAACGATTCCTCCACTTAAGCATTTATATAAAGTTTTAATGGTATGCATTCGATAATTCGGTACTGATGTGGACTACAGTCTAACAAACTACAAATGAAATTAGTCAGCTACATCCTAATTACGTATAATAGTTTAATATAGTTTAAATTACTGTTGTCACTGTCTATTTCATTACTAATGATAACCAACAAATATTTTAAATTTTTTCTTTCTGTCTTTTACGTAACAGAGAGCGTTGAACTTTCTTTAAATCAATTTTGATCTGTGGTTCGATAATTTTTAAATACCAAAATGATCTTTACCAATACAATTGAAATAGACACCTAAAGACCACGTTGTAACTTTTAAAATTTTGGCGATTAAAAACCTAAAGAACTAGTTTTTGAAAAAACGTTTTCAAAGTAGCCTAAACTCGCTACTGTTACTAGACCTGTCTCATGCAGCTGCACGCGTTCCAACAACCTTTAGTGCAGCCGCAAGAAATAATCTACAAGAAGTGTTGTGAGGCTGCATCATTTTGGGGTTGAGGCCTTATGGTTTGGATATCCGCCAACATGAGAGAGGGTTCAGTATGACTCACAACCACGCCTGTACCTGAGAATAGAAAATGATGAATGATATGTAACTGATGCAAGAACATATTTGTACCAGATTGTATGTCCACAAGGAGTGAAATTGAGCAGAACTTCGTATAGTAGGTAACCTGGTTATATTGAGGCTGATTTTGGTAGGAGCTCGTCAAGGTTATGGTTGAGGTTGCCTCCGGATAGAGAAATTACGACACGCACTCCTGCAGCTGCTATCTCGTCAGGTGTAGAGTTGTTTTTTCGACTACGGACATCATTTGCATCTTCCGTAAGCGAAAAAAGCAGTATGGTCGAGTCACAACCACTAAACGCATGTATGGTGAGGAAAAGCTCTGGTTTCCAAGAGGATGCTGAAATATATGACACCTCATGTTTTATCCATTCAACATTTATTGTAAAAAGTTTCACGTTGATTTGAGAACACAGAAAGGATGATCAGCATGTCAATGTCCTCGCCAACAACTACCACTATGTCATAAGTAAAGGCTGCAGTAATGATGAGCCCATCAGCATCTTCCTCTGCTTTAAGTAGTCAGCAGCTTTATGAAACAAATCTTGTTTTTGTCATTTGACTTGAATTATTCATTTGATCAATATTATAAACAAGTCTGCAAAAAATCAAAACTGCCGTATTTCAAAAACTAGCCTCTTAGGGTTACAATCGCCAAAATTTGGAAATAAATGATTTTAGTGCGATTTTTTCGATTTTTGACAAAGTTGCGTTCGACACTCGAGGTCACAAACATGCATTATTAATTAGGCCAATATCATAAACAAGTCTGCAACAAACTGGATTGTTATATCTGTATAAACATCATTTACAGAAAATACATTAGTAAAAAAAGTTACAGCAGTATAATGATTACGTTTAAGCGAATGTCTGAAAAGCAAAAACATAGAAAATAAAATTAAATTAAATGAGAGACTTGAGTATGAAGATGTTGAAAAACAAGATAATCAATATTGGTATCAATATCACCTCTATACAGGCGCAAAATTATTGATAATTCAGTTCACATTTATATGAGGGTCGTCTAAAAAGTTTCCGACCTAACCGACCGTGTTTGCGTTTTTCGGAGGCAGGTTCACCCTCTGCCATTCATTATCTTGAGCGGTTTTTCATTCCAGGAGTGCAGTTGTGTATTCAAGTTTCATATAGAGTTACTAATAAGCATCAATAAGTGAGAATCTCTTAACGCATGCGCAAATAAATTCCCTAACTAATATTAACATCTGATACCTTCAGATTGAGGCTGTAAACTCTCGTACATGCTATCAAATTGAAGATCAATCAACTAAATTTCTTTATAAAGCGGAGCACGTTTGATATTACATTTATAAGGTGTTGCAAAAATATGTGCTATAGATATTTGTCCTAACTAGATATTGTTAAAAAAGAAAACAATTTCTACTTTTCATTTGTAATTCCCCGATTTTTGTTTTGGGAAAGCTATAAGATAACTGTAGAGCTGATTCATCAAATGTCTTTGCTTTTAAAGCTTCGAGTTTAGTTGCCAAGTCACTACGCCAATCTGAATCACAAAGTTACGTTAACGTTTTCTTTTCCGATTAAATAAAAATTACTTCTCTAAGGTCATGAAATCTACTCAGAATTTAACTTTTGCTTTGCCACATTAGTCTGCGTATGTCACATCATCGTATTCGGAAGGTAGTTCATCCAGTGCTTCAAAATATCGCTAATTGAGGCCCAAGTGACTCATAACATTAATGGTATTCATTACCAGAATCTAATTGAAGCCGTGAATGCGAAAAAATTAATATAATTTATGAATGTTTGTACCAACCGATGTTGACATTAAATTAATCAACGATGATGTAACGGAATATAAACTTCTATATGTTAAATAAACATTATTATCTGAAATATATCAGAGATTACACCAATCGCAGCTTGTTCATTAGAATTATCAAATGCAATGATTTTGATTATAAACAGTTATGGAATTATGAAAGTTTCAATAGGTAGCAATACTTTTAAATAACTATTCTTTTGTTTAATCTTTCTTGAAACTATTTAAATATAATCCATTTGATTGGCCATTGAAAATAGACGAATTTTTCAACCTATTTCAATCCACTTGAGTCACAATATCAAGTTTTGTTCGCGGTTCTGATTCTGAATCAGTTTAGAGACCGATCGCATGCGCACTTTCACTAAACTGATTCGGAATCAGATCCGCAAACAAAAGGTTATCGTTTGGAGTATTCAATCCGAATTGAAAATGACTACAAACAACGGTACTAGTGCTATCTCCACTGAATTTGCGAATCCAATTAACGAGTTACGACTTACGTTCTATTGATATATTAAATTATTACTTGGAGACTATATCTAAAAATGAGTTTCAGGTAGTACATAATGTTAATAAAATTAGAATTGGAACTTAATGGTTCAGTTTTCTGGGGAGCAAAAGTCTAAATATGTAAATAAAACATAGAACAGCCACAACCTTACCTTTAAAGAGACTTCGAAAATACTAAAACCTTATTACAAGGTCCTTAAAGGTCCAAAAACTCTGCAACATCAAGAAATCAATTCTCTATTAAAATTGAACTCAGATTACATCTTTTTTCATCTTTAACTAGGAGAATTAGAAAAAAGAATCCTCGTTTGATATACTGAGGATTCAAAAAGTATGAAAAGTATTTACTGACAATAACAATTGGGATACAAAATCTTAAATTATTGAAAAACTTAATTTTGGGTCCGTATCAATACACAATTTTTTTTATGTCACTTCCGAATTTTTTGTATCGAGTCCTGGAACTTTCTGTATATCAGATGACTCCAAATTGTGAGAAGAAAAGCATGGTCTGTCGACCGGTTTTGATCTACTTGGGTCTCGTCAGGATACAACAGTCCACGCTGCTATTTAGTTCGTAAAGTCTAGGTATTGAAATTGATAATAAGATTATAGTTCTGCAAGTTTGTTTAATAAAGACAAGGATATGGAGATTCCGCCAATTTGAAAACATTCCTCACAGCATCGAAGATTTATGAAATTGATGAGAATTGATGAAAAAATTAATATGTAGGAGGACTCTCATTAGATTCAATCACAGAGCCAGTTCAGAAAACAGAGTAAGCTTATATAATAAGTACATTTGGTACATTTTTGCTTGAAAATTTTGAGATTCTGCTTTCTTGGTTCAAATTCATCACCTTGAAAAGATTTCGTATTTTTTGTAGTTTGTGTTGTCTTCTTGTATATAATTAACTTTCATATGTATAATAGTTTATAAAATGGTACCAATATTTACAGAATTAGCTAACAAATTGTGATTTCGCTCCCAAAAAATCTTACAAGTTCAAAAAAATTAGAAGACATCTAAATTTCTCCCTCTGTTAGTTGATGCTTTAATATATACCCTGTACGTTTATTCTTATCCTTCAAAAAAAACTTTTTCATTTGATCTGCGAAAAAATAAGTTGTCCGAGTTTTCATCGCACCCTACGGGATAGTTTATTCCCCACGGTCCTGCTTTAAAATGAATGAAAGTAACAACGATTCATTCACCATGGGAACGACTACGAAAAACAGGAATAACACCCCTGCCGACCCTTTATACTCCAAGATATAGGGGTTGCAATAACAATGGCAAGCGCAGATACAGGTTTTATTCAAAAATCGATAATTACAGTTGGCAGAATGTCATCTTAGTCTGGCATAATCCGCATGTACTCGAGGGGTTGTTGTACAATACAAAAAAAGTTGAAAATTGAGCAACAAATATTATAAAAATTAGCATAAGGGGTATTCACATAACGTCAAAAGAATTTTTTATAGTGAAGAAAATTTCAATTGAAAAAATATAAGTTGAAATTTTTCTCTTTAACAATCCTTTCAGTTCAAAAAAAATTCAAATCGATTGATTGATTAATATAAAATACGTAGTATCTGAAGATGATAAAGCGGTTATCGAAACACGCTTTAGACAGTGTAATTGTGGTTGTTGGTGTGGTGGTAAACAAAACAATTCAATTTAAACGTGCAAATTAACGGATTACAAGTAATAGAAATCTAAATAATGAAGTCAAAGCTCAAACAACAAAGGCGCATCAGATGTCAAATTACAGGTTGGCAAAAATAGCAAAGGAAGAAAAACCAAATACATCCCGACCATCAGGACGACCACCTACAAGATGGTATGAAAGGGGGTTTTTATCACCCCGGCTGCAACTAGGCAATCATTGATGCAAACACAGAACTAAGTCTTAAAGTATGATGATGAAGAAGAAGAATAAACTAACAGAGTGTGATAAATAAATTGTGGTAAAAATGTTTTTTTATCAGTTTCTACACCTCGTGTAATATTCCAAAGCTGACATCATATTTTATGAATAGAAAGAAAAGTTTCTCCATCAATAATCCGCTCAAAGTTTATTGCTATAGAGAAAAAAAAACTAATAATGGGGATTGATAGATGTTTGCTTTTTCACTCAGCTCACTTATATACAAGCTACCCTTATTATATACACAAAAAACTTTCGATTGTCCCATAATAAATTCCAGCAAGGATAAGACTTTAGACTGATATACGGTGATAAATCAAGAGCTTTAGTTTTTACCAAGTCAACGAGAATTTCTCTTTTTATTTATTTATCTTAGGGCGGGGGATTTGTTTGACTCCATGCACATGATAAATAAGCTTTTTTCAAAGTAATTTTCTTTGTAAATTTAAGACGGCGTCGTGTCAGCAGTCTCTACGGATATCGATCAAAATTTTGTTTAAAAACCGTTGACGAAATTTATAGTTATCGTGTTTTGGTTGGCTTTAAAAACCACACAACTTTTTCACTACTGTCTTTCAAACTTTTATTAACTTTATTATGGTAAAAAAGTTATTCATTATTCACAAAATTATAAAATTACAAATTCTGTTTGATTAGATGTGGACATTCAACGGGCTGGTCAAAAATTTTACACACGTATCCGTACAACTATAACCTTTTCGGAAAGAAATAAGAAAGAAAAATGCAATTGGAAGCAACATCTAGCAAGCAAAACGAAGTAAAAATTAAAATACATAATAGCCAAAGCAGAGAAAACGAATTAGACATACTTTTGTAAAAAATTGGAAGGTGACAGCAAAGGAAACTAAAAATTGTTTTGCAAAACAAGTCTTTGTAAACAGGCGAAAAACACTAAATTATACATGAAGAATGAAAATTGTGAAATTTTATCAAAGGAGACAAAAATAAGGAAAGATGGAAGACGTATTTTAAGCAACTACACATGAGGACTGAAGATAATAAGTGATAAAAAGGACCACGACGAGAGCGAAGAAAGCTACAGCTACTGAAGCGATCAATTGACTAAAAAATGAAATAGTTGCTAGAGAATAACGCCTGGAGTGTTGAAAGCTATGGGGGAGAGATATTAGATAATAAAGTAAATATGAAAAGACTGAGAAATACCTACTACCTATTTCAACTCAGTAATAAATTTATTCTCTTCTTGACTAGAAGAAGTACATATGAAAAAGTAAACATCCACAAATTTTCAGTCTACCTCTATTAATGGTTAATATTTGATGAAAACGGAGGAGTAATAAATATTTTTTATATTCCCGCACTCAAGGTGAGTTCTAAATCAAAATTGTCATCATTTGAATCAGAAAAATTGTCGGTAAAATTGACCATTTCCGACTTTCGCTAAAAAATCAAAGCATCTCTGTTGAAAGCCCCTCAACCTTTTTGATGTTTCTGGAAAATGTTAGCAAATTCAATCATTTTTTAATTCTTTTCCGAAAATTAACAAAACTCAGTATTTTAATTAAAATTCTCATTATTCTACTTAGCGGTAAAATTTTTTCACAGAAGCTGAAAATCTTGCGATTAAAACTAATAAGTGCGATTTTTTGCAGGTGGAATGGCACGTGCTGGCATGGCATTAAGAAGAGGAACGAATCAGGGGAATACAGAGTAAGATATAAAATTTAATTAATAGATTAGGTGAGCTAGAGCGTAAAGGTCGTGAATCTAACACCTCGACTTATTGTGTACCCCTGACTGATCACCAATCAGGTAGCAACAACTTTGGAAAATGAGCTACCCATCCCTATAAAGGGCTATGCGACCTACTTCTTCTGGGTTTAACCAACCTCGCACTCACAAAGGAGGTGTTCTATGGTTTTCTTTGGCTCCTTACACAAACTCCTGTTGTCGGAAGTTTCTTCGCTGTTTTGTAGGTGGTAGAAAGCCAAAACTCTAATATATGTGTGTATACAACATATTCTACGAGATTTTTAGACCATCAACTATTACTATGATCTTTTAGATCAATGTTAACTTCAGAATAGAGATTATCCCCTCTGCGAAGTGTTACTCCACCACGATAACACCAGGCTTTACGCATAAGCTGTTACCGAGTGGAAACGAACTGGAAAATACTTGATCTTTCAACTTACAATCCAGATTTATTGCTATGTGATTTGATACCATCATCAAAAGAAAACATAGTTATATACCCGATCAAATTAAATTGGAAAAAATGTATGAAAAAGTATGAGAATTATATGGAATATATAACTGTTACTAACTCGTCAAGCTAGTCCTGTTCTATTATGGCAATAGAATCAAACAATTGGCAGGTGTGGACATTATCGGAAGGAACATTTACATACGGCGTCAATTTCTTGATATTGGTTTTTATAACTTATTTACAGGTTGTTATACAATTAATTTCTAGGAAGGCCTTTTTGTTTGCTTACATTCTAAAACCTGAATTATCAAGAAATCCGTTTTGTGTAAATAGGAGCTTGTTTATTAGCGAGTAAGTCAGTATCTAATTGGATGTCATAGTCAACAGATCGAGTTAGTTCAACGTAAACGGTCAATTTGAATAAATTATATGAATTAATGATTAGCGAGTAGTTTAGCGTTTAGTGCATGGTTTAATATAGAAATAAATTAAGTAAATACAAAACATCGTATTTATAAATTCTCAACACCGTTAAAAACAGTTTAAATAATTGAAAAAACACTGATAGAAAAGATAATGCAGGAAGAGAAAGGAGAGTTATGGTTATTAGAGATCTTGAGGGCGCTTTCGGGCTATAGATTTGAGTAAATATTTAAAAGAAATGGATATATCAACAGACTAATAACGAATAAGATGCAGAAAAAATATCAGAAGAATTTCTAATGTAAAGTAATGTTAAAGTAAAAAAAGGAGGCAGTTGCTTTTTGTTTGCATGATGGATTAATAAAAATTTGTATAAAAAGACATGTTCTAGTTACGACAATGTATTTTTGACAATCTAACTATGAAAATTGAAGTAAACAGAAGCAGTATTCTGTTACACTATTCATCATCTTTCTCCCTTTGTAACAATGCGTCAATATTTTCCCTAAATATGGCAAACTGCCAACAATATTGAATGAAATCTGAATATATATATATATACATTTGTATGCACGGTTTCGGGCTATCCCATTTGTATACTTTCATCAACGTTGAATTAAAATTTTTCCTGTCGTTTCAATAATCAGTTTCAGTTATGAAATTCTAAAAAAACACGTTGATAAATAGAAAATCTAATTAATAATAAGAACGATCGGAATCTGAATAATATTCGTCATGATACGAGATGTGATAAAAAAATTTTAATTAGTCTCTTTCAAAACCGGAATTTTCAATGTCAGTAATGATCTCAAAATATTTCCTTCTCACATTTTTTCTATTATCTGATAGAACCAGAAGTCACATAGTGTTAAATCTGGTTGGTGAAGCGGATATAAATGGAAAAGAATACTTCTAATGGCTAAAAACTTCTGGAAACTGATTTAATATTCATACCATATCCGATACGGGCGTGAAGTTTCATTATAAAGTTTATTATGAGCTAAAGGTTTTCTAATCCACCTTTTGTACCAACTTAAACGAAGAATTCCTTACCAGGATTGTATTTAGATATTGATCCTTTGTACATTTGGTGTCGATTTTTGGTTATTATCGACAATAAATTTCATAAAAAGAGCTTTTTTGTAGTCGAATACTCCGAATAATTATGTGAATTTAGGGATTTTCTGTTTTTGTATTTTGTTTGCATGGAGAAAGCAAATGGCTTCCTAGCCTCCTATACTCCTGAAATAAATCCTCCTTAGTGTATTATGTTAACACTTACATCCCATAACTTTTTAAATATTTGGCCCTTTCAGTCTGGCTTCAGAATACGGGATCAATTTTTAAGAAGTAACAAGCACCTAGTGTCCAATAATGAGGAGGAATTTTGTTTTTAGAGGAGGGAGAGGTCGGGAGTTAGTTTTTGAGGTGAAAAATGTTCATTTAGTAACATTTGTTGTATGTATTCGTAGTCTTAAAAGACTGATTGATCAATATTTGCAAGCAGAGGAACTGTATATTAATAAATCATATGCAGAAAAATCTCAAGCTCCAGTTTTCTCTTCTTATAATAATTGGTAATCATTTGCAAAATCGTTCCCTCGTAATTTACTTTTATATTTTAACCAAAAGTTAAGTGTGCTAAGTCTACAAATTTTAGAAACTTCAGCCATGCCTTTCTACAACTACAGCTGAATAGATGCCCTTATAGTAATTACAAAATATTAGTTTCAAAAGAAGCAGGTTCATCAATCTCTTTTAGGGGTTGTACAAAAATGAAATTATCAGGCTCTGTGTTGTGTGTTAGTGAAGCATGAAAAAAAAAACTTACTAAAACTCTGGAAAAATTATCTTAACCCAATTATCTATATACCGATTTCTCTTTCTTTTCGCGAAATGAGGAAAAAAAATATTCGGTTAATGGAATTTTGAAAGCTTGAGGATATTTGTTCTCTAAAAGAGACTGTGATTAAGGTTATGTTTGGAGTCCTTTTTTAATGGAAACTTGATCAGGAAATTATTTCATTAAAAACAAAGTAAACTCATCCATAATTGGTAGCATTTGTAATATTGGTCAGAAAGATATAGAACCATTAAGATCCTTACAGGGATAGTTAAAAAAAGATATAAAATCATCAAGATCCTTAAAGGAATGACTCAAAAAAATATAAAGCCATGAAGATCCCTACAGGGATGGAATAGAAAGATATAAATCCATGAAGATTTTTACTAGAATTAGTTAAAAACATCCATATCCTTAAAGGAGTTAACCAAATATAAGTAAAACCATCGAGATCCTTACAATAATTGATGCAAAGATATAAAATGATGAATATCCTCACGGAGATGAGTTAGAAAGATATAAAACCATCAATTTCCTCACAGGGATAAGTCAAAAAATATAAAGCAATCAATATCCTTACAGTGGTTGGTCAAACAGATATGAAACCATCAAGATCCATATAGGAATGGGCCAATCAAAATGAAACTATCGAGATCCTCACAGGGATGTGTCAAAAAAATACAAAACCATCAAGGTCCCTATAGGAATGAACCAAATAGAAGTAATATTATCAAGATCCTTACAAGAATTGATGCAAAGATATAAAACGATGAATATCCTCACAGAGAAGAAGTCAAAAAATATAAAGCCATCATTATCCTTACAGTGATTGGTTAAACATATATGAAAACATCAAGAATGGGCCAAACAAAACAAAACCATCGAGATTCCTATAGAAATTCGTAAGAAAGATATAAAAGGATGAAGGTCCTCACAGGGATGGGTCAGAAAGATATGAAACCATCAAGATCTTCACAAGGATGGGTCAGACAGTTATAAAACCATCAATATATACAGAGGGATGGGTCAAAAAATATGAAGCCATCAAGATCCTCACAAGGATAAGTCAAAAAGCTATAAAACCCTCAGGATCTTCACAGGGATGGGTCAAATAAATATAAAACCATCGAGATCCATAAAGTGAAGGGCCAAACAGAAATAAAATCATAAAGATCCTTACAGAAAAGGAAAAAAGATATAAAATCATGAAGATCCTCCCGCGGATGGGTCAGGTAGTTATAAAACCATCAAGATCCCTACAGGATGGGTGAGAAAAATTATCAAGATCCTTACAGAGATTGATCAAAAAGATGAAGCGAAAAAAATAACAACATAATAATGTTGCAACATATTGTTTGTGACATTGTCGCAAAACAGGTTCAATACGATGAAAAATAGAAAAGAACAAAAAGCAGTTGAAAAGTTCTAATTGAAAAAAAGTCAAATATTCAAGACAAATTGAATAATTTGAGCGTATTGTGCGTGTTGAAGAGATCTACGTTTGTAGTAATCAGACATCTTCCAAAAATTAGTTCGACAATCCTAATTTCTCAATCTATATATACCTATTCCGAATAGAACAGTTTTTTCAGCAATCTCTGTCTTTAGTTTCATATTCAATTTGACGTATAAAATAGAAATTCAAATGATATGAAAATCGCACAGAAATACACAACAGAAACATAATTTATACTGCTCATTCATGTAGCAACAATACAAACGACAACAGACGACGCAAATCTGAAATCTCATTTCTTCATTGTATCCGAAAATTGATTTAACAAACTTTTGTCAGGCTGTGTTGTACTCGAAAGATGCTGAGAATATTTCAAGAGTGTCTCTGTGTGCACCTTTTAATAAAAACCGAAAGCTTTGCCGCCATAACGAAATTATGAAATAAGGGCTCTAATGAGTACAGTAGCATCGCACCGAACAATGTAGTTGCAGCCTACAACAATAAACTACTTGTATCTGACTACCCCCTTGGTTACTCTCTATTCACTTTGAATAGAATTGCTCAAGTCTACATTATCATCGGATACCTCGTTCACTTTACACCAATGAAGCTTTTGATGATATTTTCATAATATACGAGGACGGTTTAACGGAAGGTTGAATTTTTAGAGTTACGATTATTATACTGTTAGATTCCGCCATGTTTCTGATGAAATTTTCCAAAATTAAACAGAAGGAAGCATTTTTGATCATAAACCTAAAAGGACACCCATTTGTTTAAGGAACTTGATTCGTATGATGGTTTTGATAAAAACGAACTCGTATCTTTCACAAGACGAATGCTGTAAAATAATTAAACTCGATGCAGTCATGTTTGATCAAATTTAGCTCAAAGGTTTTTTCACCCTATCCAATTTTTCGACAAATATAAACTCATATGACAATAGTAGTGACAAAATTAATCTTAATGATTTCTTATTCAAACTGGATTTGGAAATGACATTTTATGACCTAATCCAATTTCAACAAGACGTGTTTTTACCAAATGTAACTAAGAAAAGGTGTTCCATATCAAAATTAAACTGAGGAATCCGTATTTGATCAAAAACTAATCAAGAAAAACTACTTATCCAATCTGTTTTGACAAAATTGAAGTTATACATAAAAACAAGAGGCATTTGACGAAAAAATTATTCTCAAACAGTCATATTTGAACAAAATGAGCACAAAGCAACGGTTATTTTACACTAATAGACTCAGAAAAACCATTTTCTTACCTCATCCAAATATTACTTGGAAGAAGTAAAACCAGGCATCTATTTTTCCTCAAAATCTCTTTAGGAAAATTTGGAAAAGCCATTTTTCAAAATTAAACACGGTAAAGCATTTTTTTGACAAAATAACTACGACTAGAGGGATTAAGATTTAAAAGAATCGGGTTTTCACGAAATTAAACTCAATTAATTCATTTCATGACTATAAGTTTATCTTTTCTAATCAATTAGACAATTTTTTGATAATTTTATAAAAGCAGTCAAAACCAAGCTACATAATCCGGCTTTTTCATCTCAACGCACGAGTTTTTTGGCAACAGGGTTATGATTAGTGAAATTCTTCACTTTTGTCGTCTTCAAAACTCGCCCTAGTATATCTGTTCTGCAGTTATACTTCTTACAGTCCTTCACATCAAAAAATTCACTTCACGTATTAGGAAAGAAATCAGAAAATATCTAAGCATTGAAGACATTTAATTTCCCTACAATCATTACACAAATTAATCTTCATTCTACTAGGAGTAGTTTATATAAAATAATTAAAGAATAATAATATGATTACGAAGCTTTAATGGCAGTAAATGCCCGAACTAAATTTTTTAGATTGCAAATTATAGTTCATTGAAGACTAGAAATTTATGGGTAGGGCCGGTTAACCTCAATTTACTTCCATAATAAACCGTTGGCTTTATTTTTAAATATACAAGGTGTTTTCATTAATAACAGACTTATAGATGTTTCTTTACAAGTTTGAACATGTCTTATAATGCTTTTCTCACCCTTACCTGGCAGGAAAAACGCGCCGAGAACAAAGACTCTTCCATCAATTTTTGATGAAGAATTTTTAATCAGTGAAGACAGCTACTTTAATTTCGTTTTATAAAGAAATCTCTAAGAGAAGTGTATATAGCGAATCTCTATCCACAGCAGGATAACCCATAAGTCAATGGTCCAGATTTTGCTTTACTAGTTTTATTTTTGGTCATTTCCTTCGTTTCTAAGTACTTGACTATGCTTTAGTGTGAAACTCAGTAGAAACACTGTTGCAGAAAGTTGAGGTTAAAAGGAATGACGCGCATTTTAAAGTATGGTACGCAGTCTTGAGATGGGAGCCCCAACTGCTTCTAGTTTGGGCCTGATCGGGACAATGCACACTTAGATGAACATCTTAGCTGAAATTCAGTGATTTCACTTCGACTACCCGTCATATTAACCAGATCTTATTCTAAGCGACTTTTTTCTGCTTCCGAACCAAAAAGTTTCACTTGGAAGGAATAAAGTTTCATCAGAAAAAGACGATATGGCATATGTAGTCGCCTATAAAAAGGAAACTATGGTGAAAAGTAAAAATGATTATTGAAAAAAAGTCTTGTTTCTTTGTTATATCGGAAAGTCTCCAGATAACCTTCGTATGACTCTAACGAACACTATCCAAAACAATTTCCACTACCTCATGAAATGGTTGTTGCAATTACGATACTTGATGAAGTTTGGTTAGCAACAGATTTTTATAGTATGTGTTGAAACATAAATGGACCAAGACCGTTCTGTACATCAACCAATTCTCTATATATTCTTTTTGCTTCATCCGTTTTTGACTTGGTTGGTAATCAACTGAATGTTTGATAAAAGCTTAAATTACTCACAAATACATGTCAACGATAAATATTCATTACCATTCACTTATTTTAAAGTATTGTGAGTGCCCAGAGAATTTTTTAATAGAGTAAGATATCTCTCGAAAGAATTCAAACTGCGCACCGCAGAAGTTTGGAAAGTATATTGTGAAAAACTTTACAAAGGTAATTCAGAACAACTGTCAGAAGAAATAACTATCTCTCAAGAGCCTAATATACTAAGATCGGAGGTTGAGAATACCTTAAAACAACTCCGAAACAAAAAATCACCAGGCAATAGAAATATTTCACAAAATCTGTAACCTTATAAGGAAAACAGGACAGTGGCCTGAAGATTGGGGAGAATCGCTGTTTATCCCAATATTCAAAAAAGGTTCGCCATTGGAGTGCAACAACTATAGAAAGGTTTCTCTTACCTCCCACGCTAGTAAGATATTCTTGCATATCTGCATTTGATCTGCATTCGATAAAGTTAACTGCACCACAATGGAGGAAATGGGAACGCCAAAACACCTGGTTCAACTAGTTCGTAACCTCTGTCGGGAAAACAATGCAATAGTTAGAATCGACGGGATTTACTCGGGGACATTCAGAACGGCCGCAGGAGTTAGACAGGGTTTACAGCGAATAAGTCTTGAGAGAGATTCTAGTTGAGTGGCAAGACGGAATATCAGTTGGCAGAAAGATGATCAACAACCTACTACACACTGATCAACCATACCAGCAATAACAGGAATTATGACCAGACTGTCTGTTATCAGCGGAAAATATGTACCTGGGACGTATAGCTAGAAGATCAGTAACAATGGAACGATTAATCATATAAGGGAAAGTAGAAGGCAAACGCCCAAAAGGCTGGTCTCCAACTAGAAGGGTAGTCCAAACAAAACCCTTGATAAGGAAAGCCTGGAAACAACTGCTGAATAAAATATAAACGGGGTCACTTTGGAGGATAACAGAATGAGGAGAGAAAGTGCCCATTGAGCTTTTTCACGATATGACTTCCAATCTAACAAAAAAACTGTTACGACGGTAGAAAACGGCTATACTGATTTATTTACCGTAACGATTATTTTACGGTTTTAACTACATTTTAAATGGTTTTATAAAATATAAAGCAATAACCAACGTGTTTATTGCAGACAAAAACAGAAATTTTTCGATTAAGTATATATGAAAAAATTAATTTAGCGGCTAGGCTACATCAATTTGTTTTGGTTTATTTGTTGTTAACCGTAGCGGATCTAATTACGTAGTGACTGGAAAAATCTATATTTATGATAGCAACACGGCAGATTTTCTATTGTTATTTCTATATTACGTAACGACAACAACATCAACGACAATTTTTGATTAGAAAATTTTATAATTTTGTTTAAAAATCAGACAGTTAGGAATTATTGTAAATATGAAAATGTTATGATCACTAAACTAAAGTCAGAAAGGCGCTTCATATACACAAACAAGGGCGTTTTGAACAACTCAACTCCACTTCAGACAGGGACGTAATTAGGACCACTTATATACTGTGACTCCGTACCCCTGCTTTGTTAAATAATAATTGTTGGAGTTTACTCCTTAAGAATCGATTTGCATATATAAGGGGCCCGGTATGAGAAAAATGTGAGGAGTAAAATCTATCGATGAATGACCTCGTTACGTTTTTGGTGCGCACCCTATGATGCGCAACTTTCTAATTTGGTTGTGAGTGTAGGGTATAGGGACACGTGCATAGGGTATACTGTGTCGACATACTTATATTGCTGTTTTTATTATAAATATCAATAATTAATATTGTTATTGTGAAGTTTTAATTTTTATCATTGTGTTCCGCTAAAGTGAACTGAAAGTATTTTCAAATAACTATGGCAGAAAGAGGTGTAGATGATATTGCCGGAACATCTAACAAACACGTGGTTGCACATCTGAAATTGACTATTGTAAAAAGTTTAATGTAAAATATTTCGTCGATTAGTTATAATAAATGTATATGAAATGAATAAATGGAATAAATATATATTTATATATGTATATTATTTTCATTAATTAACAAATTTACCCTTTTATACAGTATCAATCTTTTTTAAGTTAAATAAACTCTTTTTGCGTCTGGTTCGACTATCGAACTTAAGGAGTAAACTCCAGTCGTGCGTCGGAGCTGACACACACAATTTTAAAATATTTATTGTTTTGATACATCAAATATTCAGACATTTTCAAAACAAAAATATTTTTTCACAGCAAAGTACCTTTTGTTACGCTCCATCCCTGTTACTCACGCCATTTTTGTTTTTTATAACCTCCTTCTACATTTCCAGTTGTCTTAACAATTATTTCCATTCCAAAGTATAATTTGCCTGGACTATGAATCGTTTAAGGTAAGTAGCTGATTAAAATGTTTATGAATGTAAGAAATACAAATAAAAAGATGGTAACAGAAGAAATGAAATGCTATTAACGAGAAAACAAGAAGAGAGAGTAGAAAGAATAGAAGAAAATAGTATCATTGAAACTGACAGAGAGACATGTTGAGTATCAAAAATACCTAACAAGCATACAGTGAGGATAAAATGGTGGACGGATGAGATAAAAAAGATAATTCAAGAAAAAAAAAATGAATGATGAATACTTGAATGAAAACGAAGAAGATTATGAAGACTATAAAACTATAAGAAAGAAGTGAAAGAAGCTATGGAAAAATCATGGATAAACTTCGGTCACAAAAAGGTCTGAAAAATATAGAAAAAATAAAACAGAAATAGAATCACGGAGGAAGATGGAGTAATGAGAGACAGAGAAGCAGACCAGTGAGGAAATGAGGAGGCGATGGAATTAGTCAGTTCTAAAGATTTCGAAAAGCTAAAGATTAGTATTATCTAGAAGATAATCTGGAAATATTAAATTTAGAAATAGATAAAATTATTATGAAACTAAATACAAATAAATAATAGGAGCAATATAATATGAAGAGAATGAAAATTATTGGAAATAATTGTAGACTGAAGCAGAAAATAAAAGAGTAATTAGTGAAAGTTGGTAAATTACTTAATGCAACGAAAGCAGCCTTCTTGGTACAAAAAGTATTGACAAAAACATGAGAATAGTTATTATGAAAAAAGTAATGAAGTTACCAGCTGTGAAATATGGACATAAGATTGCCCAGGAAAATAAAAAATGACATTGAAATAGTTGCATATAGAATATATGAAGCACAATTAACATTAGATAATAGTTATATAGAAAATAAAAACATAGATTAGAAAACGTTGAAGAAGCTGCTGAGTCGAAGAGAATAAAAGATTAAACAAAAGATAGAAAGACATAGAGATAAAAGCCATACATCTCACAGTAATCTGACTCATGAATAAATAAAAATGAAAGTAGTTGATTGATTTATAGATAAAATCCAAGAAACCTTAGATTAGAGAATGTTGAAGAAGCATCTGAGTCTAAGGGAATAAAATGGAAAGAAATAAAAGATTGAACAAAAGATAGAAAGACATGGAATTACATGTCATACATCTCACATTAATCTGACTCATGATTAAATAATAATGGAAGTAGCTGATTGATTTATAGACAAAAACATAGATTACAAAATGTTGAAGAAGCAGCTGTGTCAAGGGAATAAAATGGAAAAGAATAAAAGATTAAGCAAAATATAGAAAGACATGGAGTGAAAGCCATACATGTCACAGTAATCTGACTCATAATTAAATAAAAATAAAAGTAGCTGATTAGTTTATAGAGAAAATCCAAAATAAACATAGATTAGAAAATATTGAAGAATCAGCTGAGTCTAAGGGAATAAAATGGAAAGAAATAAAAGATTGAACAAAAGATAGAAACACATGGAATTACATGTCATACATCTCACATTAATCTGACTCATGATTAAATAAAAATGGAAGTAGCTGATTGATTTATAGACAAAAACATAGATTACAAAATGTTGAAGAAGCAGCTGTGTCAAGGGAATAAAATGGAAAAGAATAAAATATTAAGCAAAAGATAGAAAGACATGGAGTGAAAGCCATACATGTCACAGTAATCTGACTCATAATTAAATAAAAATAAAAGTAGCTGATTAGTTTATAGAGAAAATCCAAAATAAACATAGATTAGAAAATATTGAAGAATCAGCTGAGTCTAAGGGAATAAAATGGAAAGAAATAAAAGATTGAACAAAAGATAGAAACACATGGAATTACATGTCATACATCTCACATTAATATGACTCATGATTAAATAAAAATGAAAGTAGCTGATTAATTCATAGACAAAAACATAGATTACAAAATGTTGAAGAAGCAGCTGTGTCAAGGGAATAAAATGGAAAAGGATAAAAGATTAAGCAAAATATAGAAAGACATGGAGTGAAAGCCATACATGTCACAGTAATCTGACTCATAATTAAATAAAAATAAAAGTAGCTGATTAGTTTATAGAGAAAATCCAAAATAAACATAGATTAGAAAATATTGAAGAATCAGCTGAGTCTAAGGGAATAAAATGGAAAGAAATAAAAGATTGAACAAAAGATAGAAAGACATGGAATTACATGTCATACATCTCACATTAATCTAACTCATGATTAAATAACAATGGATGTAGCTGATTGAATTATAGAGAAAAAGCAATGAAAAACATAGATTAGAAAATGTTGAAGATGCAGCTGAGTCGAAGGGAATTAAATGGAGAGGAATAAAAGATTAAGCAAAAGGTAGAAAGACATGGAGTGAAAGCCATACATGTCACAGTAATCTGACTCATGATTAAATAAAAATGAAAGTTGCTGATTAATTTTCAGAGTAATCTCTCTTTCAAATGAGAACAATATTCTTTTGTTCTAACAGAATAATAGAAAATATATTATATCCATGAAAAAGTTTTCTAATAATACAAAAATTATACGAGGGCTATTAAAATTGCAACATATACTGTATCCATCTATTTTATGTATAATAAAGCCATGATGGATCACTAAAATTGTTTTTTATGTAAATGGCTTCCCATGATTTATTTATGTTGTCATTCTAACTAATATATTCAAGGTCACGCGAAATTCAGAACCATTGCCGTGCTAATCAATAATTTCTCTATTAAAACATTTTTGCTTCCCTTATACCCATCTAAATCTGACCCCAACGTATCGTGGACGTTTGAAAATACGTGCACGATGTTTGTAGAAGAGATTTGCTTGCCTACACTTTCCTAATCCTGTGGGTTGTCGGTATATTTGTAGAGAGAGAATTCAGTGAAAAACGTTTACTTGAAAGGCGCCAAAAATCATATTTTTCCCGTAAATCGTGATCAAATTGGTCTAAGAATGATGTAAATACCAGATGTTGATTATGACAAAAATGAATGAATGCATGGACCATGGAAACAAGGCTGTGAGGAGTAATTGAAGAGACATTAATATATATTCAGACCAAAAAAACAGTAATAGATTACTAAAACAAATAGCAGGAAAAATTCCAAGACTATCAGGAGATATATTAAAAAACAATGAAGTAGATGATATAACGATATAAAGAATTGAAAGGATTATAAAGGAAACAACCAATGCTATGAGACATACAAGAAATTTTGAAACTATCAAGGACAATGCGACGAAAAAGACAAGGATGTATACTAAGCATATGGCAGTTTTCGGTTGCTTTAGATTGAAGTATAGGAGAAGCAAAAAACAAGTTAGGATATTGAATTATGGAAGAAGTCAATGTATCTGACATAATCTAGATGAAGATGAGCCAATGAGAGATGGGCCAATCGTAGATGAAATAAAGGAGAGATCAGGGGCGGCGGGAAATATCAAAAATACCTTCCTGCTAAAGAAAGAAATGAAAACATAAATTTTTGAAAGAGTAGCTACACACTGTACGGAAGAGAAACATGGATCACAACACAAAGCAAAATAAATGAGATACAACGCATGGAGACGACATGTATGAGGATGAAAAGTAATTTGAGATTGAACAGAATTAGATATTATATATACAGAAAAATCTAGGAACAAAATCTATAGATACTAAAATAGAAATAGTGCAGCTTAGATGGCTTGGGCAAGTATTGGAGAAGACAAAATGGTTAGTAAAACGTACAAAGCGAGAATAGAAAAAAGATCTAAAAGAAAGACCAGGAACACCATGGGATGAAGAAGTTGAGATAGCAGCTTCTTCCACCAAATATTTGAATATATCAGCCGACACAAGTTTGATTATTTTATTTTTATACCCATACACGAATTTAGGGTTATATTAATATATTTATTTTTGAAGACAAGTAAAATATCAGGTCTAGTCTAGTGGTTGAAATTATTCGAATTAAATAACATTTTCTATGGTTACTTTCTTACAGTTGTTTCTCTACATTTTCCTCCTATAACCACTCGAAGATGCTTTTCTTTTGTGGGTGATTCCGTAAAAGTTTGATTCTATGTAAATTCAAATTCGAACAATACCAAGTAAATCCTCAATAATTACATCAGAACAATGGGTTTCTAACAAATAATCTTATTTTCTAGACTCTAGAATTTTCTTAAAAAGATTTGAATACCCCCAGAATTTGAGTATACATGTTGTTTACCCGCATCGTAATTACAGTTCCAACGAAATCTGGAGACAAACAGTGAACCTTGTTGGAAGAATATTTAGATAGCACTGAAGCGCGAAATATTTGTGTCAATAAGGGTCCAAATTATACAGTGGGACTAATTAAATTTATTAAAAGTCACTATTTGTTCGTGCAATAATGCACAACTGCAACTTGGGTGAGAAATAATTGAAACACAACGTGTTGGTTGTTGTACACACCTTTACAATGGAATGGCTGCGAATAGCCATAAAAAAATATGCAAAAATATGGAACTAAACATAACAAAGGACGTAAATGTTTCCTGTATACTAAATCGCTTGTTCAAACACCTGGTTAGTTCTTATATTGAAGGCGGTTTTATCATAAATATTCATTGATTTAGCTCGCTCCGACTTCTGGCTGTTTTCACGTATCAAATAATTTATACAAGGTGGTAAACTTCTGTGACATATTATATCAAAGAATTCAAATTTTGGGTACTATAGAGTTATTGAGACTTATCTATTTTTAAATAATGAATATTAGACTTCATTTTGCAATTTAGGATGGAATAGCCAGCCAGAATATGGATCTAGTAATTTTGATCTCTCAATCGATTAGTAAGATTAACTACAACACCATATTTAAGACAGACATGGAATAAAATCTATGTCAGACATTCGAGGAACTCTTTCAACATCTTAGCCAACTTTGGTCGACGATCCGATATCAAATGCAGCAGATTTGAATTAAATCGCAAACATTTTTTTATGACTCTCGACGTGGAATAAACCAACAGCAGTGTGTCGATCAACACGCTTCGACTTTTGGTGATGAAATTTTCCGAATTGAATCGTGGTCGCACTTCGATGCAGGATGAATTTCGTTAAGGTCGTCCAAAATCAGATGGTGTGCCAAAAAACATCGAGATGCTGTGCGTAAACTGATATTGCAAGATCGTCATGTTATTCTCCTTGTGATGAAAGTTGAAATATTCGTCATTAGGAACACAAAGCTGATGAAATATTCTATCATTCAAAGAGGTGTTACGGATTTTATTGATTTCCTTAGTGACATATTACAGTGACTGATATAGTCGTTTACTTAAATTTCTGGAAACTAAATATCTATGGATAAGGCGAGGACATCTGAAATTTTATTTTTTGAGTACGCTACGAAGCCTTAATGGAACCTTGTCATAGCCGGAGCGCCATCCATATCAGCCGATATAATCCCAAAGCTTTTCCAATGTATTGAATATAGTTCCGCCTTGAATCTCAGTCTTTAAATTTCTAGCAAACCTCAAGGAAGACATCACCAATAAGTTGGTATTCATCGAGTTGAATTGAGAATTGACCAGTCCTCATATGATTGCACAATGATTCTTCAATGTTCAACCATATCATCAATTCGTTATTGCACACAACTATGCCTTCCTTCCTTCCTTCATTTATTGCTGGCAAAATTAACTCTTCTCCGATGTTGTGTGGTTTACCTTTATGGGCAATTAACAAAGATATATTGTACGAAGCTCGAGGTCCATCGTCATCTTGTTTAGCAGCCACCGATAAAAGTTTTGAAACACTTGTATGATCATTATGCTTCTTCTCTAGGTCTTTGGAATATGCTACATTATTTTTAATTCATCTGGATGCATTTTATTTGAATGATTTCACAGTTTTGATGCATTATTACTTTTTCCTAAAATGTTTTAGACATAGAAGACACAAAGGCGACAATGGGTTTGATGGATTTTCAATGAATCCGAATATATTGTGCTCTATACCACACCCCCATTTTTTCTTGGGTCTCTTTAAGCCTGCAGTAACCACAAGGAGGTGTTATCACCCATTTGGGGAACAAAAGACACTGAATTTAGCAGAGAATGCAATGGAGTTCCACAATATCATAACGAGGAGTGTGTTGAATAGAAGATCTGTGACAGCTAGAGCAATCTAAAATGCTGGAGCTCTGAATTGAATGGGCTTAATAGATCAGCTCTAAAGAATGCAAGAAAAGAGGGTATACTAGGACATAGTGTATATGACATTCTGAGTAATAACATACATATAGTATCCCTGAAAAAATACTATTGGAAAAAGGCTTGTTAGGCTAGACGAATATACTTCAATATTTTTGTATCCCAACAAATGGTCTCTTCAAAAATGCAAATCATTTTCTGCGGTCTTAATAGTTGGTTAAATTCCATAACGCTAACCACTAGGAGTAAATATAATCTAGAAAATGTCGCAAATGTTGCGTTTCTAATAGATTAGCGACAGCATAATACAAAATTAATGACCACCGCGTCAGCAGTTCAATGTTAATCCTTTTGCTTTTGGGTCCGCAATGGTTATCATACCGATGACATTCTCGTAAGTGATAAATGGAGGTAGTCAACGGATCTACTCAGTTTGCTTAATGTAGAATCGTAAAATAATGAAACATATGTTTCAAATTCGATTTTGAAGCGAAATTCGTAATATGATATAATTATTTAAAATGTAGTAGATTGTTCAAACGCATGAATTGGCAGGAAACAAAGTATATAGTGGGAGAACAACTGAATCGATCACAGCGCTCGATGTGGTCAAGTTATCGTCAAATCATGCTCCTTATATAAACAAACACGTTAAATTTTTGAAATTAAAATATACCATAATAACTAACTTTTGTTGGCAAATAGGTACTTAATTAAAAAAAATCATGATACTGCCATGTAATTTTTAATACACAGAGTTTTTGGCATGTCCAAACCTTTTTCTATTGCTCTGTGCAGCTTATCATTATAATTTCAGAAATTATTCAGTGATATCTAATAATCAAAATAATCGTTTTGCATTAGAAATTCGTTTATTTAGGGTATTTTCTTACTAAATACTAACCTTTTTGCGAAACGTCAACAAAAAAACATTTTAAATTAGCACATATACGTTATGTACGAATATATCGAAAACGAAACCAAATAATAATTTTACCTTCACAAACCGTATTCCTGGCGACGATATTACCACAATTTCCAGTGAAATTTTTGATGCTTCTCGGAAACGTGTTACGTTACAAGATCTCATCGACTCATAAAATCCTCAAATTACTAAATTTCTGCTGAAATATGTATCCAATTCATATTTCGCAGTGAACGTTGTCATAAATTCCAATTCCCTTACAACAGTAGCAATATCACAAACCAGTGGGGTAACAAAAATAAAATACAGAGACAGAGACAGGTTTCAAACAGCACACTCCAGGAACCAGTAAAAACAGAATTTCAAATAAAAAATCATTTGAAAGAAGGAGTTCGAAAACAAATTAAACCAAATAAATTTTGGCAATTCGAAGACAGACTTTTAACAGACACATAGTGTGCTGTGGGTCATTATATCTCCACTATATCATTACCAGCTTGAATTGAACTGGTATGTGTACAGATAAAGGGAGAAGTTTCAAAACAAAATAATTCTTTCAAAATGAGAGATGTGGATCGATTGTTTTTGAAAGCTGTAAATAATAAGAAGCTTGAAGACTGGAAAAAGGCATTTAGCCATTTAATTAAAGAAGAGAAAATTAGGTGCACTTCCTTTACCTTCAACTGTTTGGAAGTTATAAGCAGGTCAATTGGACAGATATGAGAACCACGGGATAATTAATTCATACCACCAGAGACAGTGTGAAATGGTCAGAAATAAACGCGAACAACTATTAATGGATAGCAGAAGAAGAAGACACCCTATACATTCATTATATTTATACAAACGTTATTTGAAACGAAAATACTCGAGGTATAATTTAGAAATATTTTAACTGCCTACTAAAAGAAGTACGCCTATGAAGTACGAATGCTTCATCATTTTATTACTCTCTTATTTACAAAAATGGACTCTAGTTTCAATAACATACGAGGGTCGTTTTTTTAAACCTTTGATAGGCTATAAATAAAAGACATATTCGTATAAAACAATAATTTTGTTTACCAAAACATGGGTACACATAATCACTGAAGAGATTGAGTCATAACTATGGGCAAGCTTTTCAATACCATCTTCAACGAAATCTGCTGCCAATGTAGCCTAACCGTTCAGTAAGAATAGAATACAAAACAGACATTGAATGTTCGGAAATTCCGTAGACAAAGTAGTAATGGTGAATCTGCGGTTTTTTTAACCATTCTGTAAACTCGTTGAACCAGGTCAACTGAAACGACAGATTTACGTCCTTGGCCCTCTTTATAATGCTAATCATTACGTCCATCTTTAAACTTTCAACACCATCACTCGTGAAGTTTTCCCCATACACACGATTCGTTCTCCGATGAATTTCTGCAGCACTGTTGCCTTCAGCCTGTAGGAAACGAATCACACTTCGCAATTCATACTTGGCGGGAGAATCAATAATGGTGGACATGTTTACATGGCTGTAGCACAACGCCGACTGACGCCTGAATGTCAACAATGGCGGAGTGTGTAGTGCGAGAGCTCAGCAGTCGCCTGCAACGCATGCCCGCTTTCTTATGACCGCGTAGTGATATACGGAACGATCGGAGTTTGAAAAAAACGGATCTCGTATTATTTTATGAGTTTTTTTCAAACTCGCCCTGGTATATTAGTTTGCGGTCGGAATTCTTTGATACTTTTTATATTCCATGGAGTAAGAAGATGAAGAAAAAAAGTTTCATTTAGAAAAAACTTTTTTTTAAATCTGTCACATATAAAAAATGTAGTATTACTTTTTACGAAACTATGCTTGAAATTTCTAAGCGATTTAGTAATTACATATAATGTATTTAGGTTTTTCGAGGCGGTTATACTAAAATTTCCTAATAATTCCAATTCCAAGCAGTCTGATAGACTGCACTCTACCGGTAGATGTTTAAATTCTCATTCCTGTTGGTTGTATTAAAAATAAATGGTACGGTCATGATTAGAAATAGTTCCAATG